>NC_139153.1:68315112-70715112 GCF_964270905.1 Leucopleurus acutus | reverse complement strand
TCTGATTTTGCTCCAGAGCTTCATCAACTTGCATATTCTGTTGAAGTTTGAGATCAGGTCCATCTGAACGCACCGAAGGGCATACTGATGCATTCTGTTGATGACATACTAATTGGTCTAGATGAGCAGTAAGGGGCTAACACATTGGAGGTATTGGTAAAGCAATGTGCTTCATGGGGTGGAAGACAAACCAAAGATTCAAGGACCTGCCACATTAGTCAGACTTTTACAAGACCAGTGACCAAGGGTATGTTGGGACATTCTGCGCAAAGTAAAAGATGAATTATTACACCTTCCGTCATGAATACAGCACAACACCGCGTGGGGCTGTCTGTAAGGTTAGGATTACTGCCGTGCAAACGTTGAGTATAAAGAGCCTGCAAACTCCAAGTGGGGCCCATAGAAGAAACAGGCTCTTCAGTCGGTCCGGCCTATGCTGCTTGGACCAGATAACCTAGCACACCCTATAGGATGGCTGAGCAAATCTTTTCTGAAGAAGCTAAGGTACTAAATAATTTAGGCTTTGCGAGCCATATGGTCTCTGTTGCAAATTCAACTCTGCCACTGTAGTGCGAAAGCAGCTATAGATCCCCCCAGGAGGGAGGATAAACAGGTCAATAGCAGTCCTACGTAAGTTCAGAAACTTTTGTAGGTTTAGCACTTAATTAGAAATGAATCACAGACCTAACTTAACCTTTATGTGTAGATTGAGGTATGAGGTAGGATTTGTAGTTAACTCTCTTCCATATGAAACATCTAGTTTTAGTCATAATATGAAAACATATTCTCCACTGAATTATGTGGGTGCCTTTGTTAGGTTTCCTATGTTCCAACGGATCTTTATTTCTGGATTTCCTATTCTATTGATGTATTCAGGAAAGGACTCACTGCCCAGGTACAAGAAAAACTGTTATCTGGTATCTTTCAGCTGTTAGCTCTTCAGGGTCTGCCTTAGCTTTTGACGTGAGGTCACGTGCTTTTCAGGGTTGCCCCAGACGATTACTGTACCACCACCTTGGTCAGTCATTGGCTGGAGGCTGCCCAGAGGAGAGCTTGCCCTTATCCACCACTACTTTGATCAAAGACCTAGCTATTTCTATCGATTTTGGACCTCCCCTCAGGACCAAATTTTCTACATTGCAGAGACTTTGTCAGGTCTATACTGCAACCTGGTGGATTCTCCCGACCCACCTTTCCTCCTCTTTCCCTTTCAAAGGCATTTCTCTTTCAAAATGTTTGCATCCCTAACTCTCTCAGTATCTGCCTCCCAGAAAGCCTGACATGACAAGTGATGTATGTCTACGTTATGCAAATACCAGACTGCCTTGATTATTGTAGCTCTATTAAGTCTTGAAAAATCAGGTAATAAAATTGCTTTGTTCTATATTAAAATGACTTGGGCTTTCTACTTCCACTTCCAGATGAATTTTTGAATGTCAGTTACTACAGAAAATTATTTTCCTTTGGTGTTGTGTTGATGATATAGATCAATGGGGGAGAATGGGCATCTTAACAATATGAATTATCCAATGTATAAATGACATATCACTCTACTTAGATCTTGTTTCTCAATATTTTACATATATTTATGATACTTCGTTATAACTCAAGAACAAATCCATTGAAGATCAGCCCTTTTGTCAATGTTGGCTCAGTTTTCCTTATTGGAAAGACTTCAAAAGAATTCATTACATAGCTACCATAAAAATAAAGCAAAAAGGGATGAGGGCAGTAACCCAGAGAACTGGCAACAGCAGGCTAGTGAGACAAAGTGAGGGTCTGGTGTTCCCAGAGCCTAGGAACCGGTGTCACGTGAGGCTATCTGGCAGGAGCATGGAACACAGAGTCACTGAGATGATACTCAAAGCTGAAACAGAAGGTAAATACTTGAGCTTGTGTGTCCCCTGCCCAACATTGTCAGTGTGCCATTTTCGGAACCTAGCTAGAAGTTGAGAGGTTTGTTTCCGTATTGCTGCACAAGAATATGACTGAACCTGGCAGCTGAAATCAATACACAGTTACCACAGTTCCTAAGGCTCAAGCGTCGGGCACAGTTTAACTGGTCCTGTTTGACTGCTTCAGAGTTTCTCAAAGCTGCAGTTCAGGTGTTGGCTGGGCTACATTCTCATAGAAATAGAATCTATTTCCAAACTCAGATGGTCAGTAAAATTCAGTTCCTTGTTTTGGACTGAGGGAGTCAGTTTCTGGCTGGCTTCTGGCCAGTCCTCAGTTTCTAGAGGTTTCCCTAATTTCCTTACCATATGGGTTTCCCTAACACAGATGGCTGCTTCATTAAAGCCAAAAGGGAAATTGTGACCTTCATCTTATGCAGATGATGTCTTATAAAACATGAGCACGGAAGTGACATGCTATCACCCTTGCTATGTCCTACTAGTTAGAAACAAGTGACAGGTCCTGCCCACACGGAGGGAGAGGCTGTTATGGAATGGTGTGAATCCCAGGAAGCAGGGATCATAAGGGCTGTCTTAGAAGTTGCACATCACAGCAGGGGAAGCTGCAAATAGTAGTTTTCAGGGGGAGGGAGGCAAAGGATCTGAGTACAAATCAACTGACTTGCATGAGCCTGATGTCTTAGGTACCAAATATCAAATGATCTAAACCAGAACAATTGTAGCCTTTATTTCCTCTTCTCTCCTTATCCTTGATTTTTCACTCCAATTTCAACCTCTCCCATAGCTAATCACTCTGGAGTGTGTTAAATGTCTGAAAATATGCATTTATCCTTGGGTAATATAAAATGTTGCGTGTATTTTTCATTTACATAACTGATATTGCGCTATAGATCTTTCATTTTCATTTAACACCAAAATTGGCTGTTACACTACATGGAGTTCATGGTTTCTAACTTCTGTAATTTTATTTTTCATTTCCTATAATGAACGTCTAGGATCTTTGCCAACTTTCCTTAACACCAAAATGAATATTCTAGAATATTTATGAATCTGAGAATACTCTGGGATATATCCAAGAATGTGACTGTTGGGTTACATTTCTTCATCTTCTATCTGATTTTTCTTGGGAAAAAATGGAGCTCTGTGCTAAACTGACAATTAGACATTGAACTTTGTACCCTGTTAAGAGTGTGAATTTCCTGAACATCCATGAAAGGCTAATAAAAATAGATTCTATACTAGGCCAGAGAATCTTACATTTCAAAAGGCAGAAATTACATTGTCACAAGGGAATATAATTTATGCAATAGAAAAAATTCCCATGCTCTTCCAATTTAAACTGCTCTGCTTCATAACTACCGGTTCAAAGAACACATCAAATACCCAGAGGTAAACTCATAACCTTAATTTTTAAAAACACACGTTTTTAAAGACATTACAGAACATTCAAGTGTAGCTTTAGCCCAACTCCGTAAACAAGTTTTCTGTTTAAGTGAGATCACTAAAAGTAACAAAAGCAGAAATTAATGTATTAAAACAGAACTGATACATCCAAGAGCTGGCCCTTCTAGGTACTGGGATGGATAGGGAATAGCTTTTTTTTCTTTTTGGTTATGGAGTAGACCTATTAGATGATAAATGATGGGGCTTAGGGAGACTTGACCATTAACTGGTCACTTAGCTTTTGACAGACTGTTTCCTCAGTTTAAGCTTACCATCTCTACAATCTAATATGAGAGTGGAAACAGGGAGGGGAAGATTTGACTACAATAAAGCTTAAGAAAATACTATCAGTAATTTTGACTTTGAAGGGAATGAGCTGGTGTATTTGAGCTCATGGATGTCAAGAGGCCTGAGTAACTGGGTTTATCTTGGTTGGTATCAATCCCTCCGCCACTCCCCACTTTTGAGCATGAACCACAGGAAGTCATCTTTGTACCTTCCCCAGGGGGATGGAGGCAGGTGTCCATGGGCCGTGTTGTCTTAAGCAGAAGAAAGTCACGTCACCCATCACAACTAGAGTTTTCATCCTGGGGTCCTGCATGGAGCACTGTCTTGGGTCTAGCATCCCTTTCAACCTCCCTCCCCATTTTAAGCATGGCTGTGTTTTCTTTCTTGACCTTTCTGAAACATTGACATATGAGGTGAGGAATAATAAGTATAGGTTCAGCATGTGCTCAGTTTGAACTTGAATTTTCATCTTGAACTTGAAATATGATCATAGCTACAAATATTTCTCCCTTCCTAATACTAGCAGTATTTAATTTCCCAGTACAACATCAATAGCAAGAGTAGTAATACCATCTAAATAAACTGAATGCTTCTAATGGCTCATTAAATGTGATGTTTGCTCTAAGCCTTTGGAAGATTCTCTATCAAGCTATGATGTTTCCTTTCATTCCTAGCTTGACAAAATTCACTCATTCATAAAGTTTGCAAATGATTTTTTGAAACTTGAGATAATGTGGTTTTTCTCTAATATGTTAATGAAGTTATTGATATCCCCTCCAATACTGATCTATCCTTGCATTTCTGAGACATTCTACTTGGTCCCTATATATTTTAATACTCTACTATATTTGATTTTTCCAATATTTTTAGACTCCTTGCATCTGTTAATTATGTTGACATATAGCTTGCTCTTCTCATTCTGTCTATGGTATCAAAACTATGCTAGATTCATACAATGAATTAGGCAATCTTTATCTTTGGCATTTTTTTTAATGCAGCATATCCTCACACTCTTATCAATCAGGGTCTAAACCTGGAAAACAAAGCATTCCAAGTGTTTACTACCGAGGGAATTTAATCCAGGTGATGAGTTAATCTGAAGATGGAAGTGCTGGGAAACAGGGAATGAGATGGTGAGAAAACTAAGAACAGCTTCAGGGATGCACTACTGCCGCTGGGTTGGGGAGACAGAGTAGGGGAAAACGGCCTTAGGGAGCCTGGGATGGGGGCAGCTGGAGAGGCGGAAACCAAGGTGGGCCTACCTGAGTCGGAGGAGCTGCCTGAGACAAAGAGGAAAAGGAAAATACCCTGGACTCTTCCATCCTTCAATCCCTCACCAGGGCTTTCGCTGGCCCAAAGCAGCTAAGAGCCACTGAATGAGGACCCTGGGAAACGCAGCCTACAAGTTCAAGGATCAGCCCCCTGCAGCACCCTGAGTGGAACAGAAGGGCAAAGACCGAAACTGGGAGCAAACATCAAACGCTGGGATTCGTTCCAGCGTTTTGCTGTCTAAGCAGTGCTGCTATGAGCAGTCTTGACTGTGTGTCCCAGTACACAGGTTTAAGGTTCTCTGTGGTGTATATCCAGGAGCCATTGGGTGTGTGGACCTTACATTTTACCGGAAACCACTAAAGCTCCTGTATATTTCCCATTCCCAGTTACGTTGAAAATTGTCATGGCTCTGGGTCCCTAACAATGTGGAGTTTCAAGGATCTTCCATTGGCTCCTCTGAACTCCTGTCTCCACCTCTTATGTTCCCAGAGGCTGACCTGAATGGACTTCATCTCCCAGGCCCTCTGGTCTCTAGCTGGGGCTCACCAGTAGGGAGCACTGGTGAGAGAGCTAAAAGAAGGTGACGACTCCTCCCCTGAACCCCTCTGGGGGAGAATAACAGCTTCTCCCCTTGGTTACTGCACTAACCATTGTGCTTCCCCTACACACCGCCAACACCCCTGTGAGGAATCCCTCTGCAAACAAACCCTCATGTTCTAAACTGAGGGAGCCGTTTGTCTCCCAAGTCGGGACTCCGACTGGTATATAGCCCGGTAGTCTTTATCATAATGGCTGCCCACCTGGTGCTTCTGTAATCTTGCTTAACTTCTGTTCCGTGATTCTTAGTGTTACCAGCCACCTTCACGTTAACTGGTTATTTCTGTTTATGTGAACTCTGTTCACAACTTGCTCTTGAGGACTTTTTCTTACTGACTTATAGGAGTTCATTATATAATCAAAATACTAGTCTCTTTTAGTTTGTATGGTGCAAATGTTTTCTCCCAATTTAGTCTTTTCCCTCGGATACCTCCTTAACTCTTAATTCTTTACCGTAAATCATTTGACATTCGTGTGTGCTTTTTACACACCAAAGGATTCCTTCTACCTTACCCCAAGTCATAAGGTAACTTTAGAAGACAACGTAGAATAAGCTGCCTTTTACATCTACAGGTCTTTGTATCTGCAATTGATAGACTTTTGGCCCGTGATCGGGTTCATACTCGAGTTCTTTGCCCCATGTGAAAACCTCCGTCCTAGACTCATGTATCGAAGCACTCATCCCTGCTCCAGCCACCCCCTGTGTCATTTTAACCTTCTGGGTACTCGAGCCTATTCTGGCCCTTGCCTGTTGTCTACCCTTTCCACTAAATCTTTTATCATAGAATCCTAGTTACAATCCCTGTGTGATGCTCTAACATCTGAGGCATCCCCGAATTGGCTTTGTTGACTACGTCATCCCTCTGCAATGGGTTACCTTCTTTCCATTCTCAACATGTTGGCATGCTCGCTTTTATGAACAGTACAGGTAAATTTTACACCTGGAAATGGGCTGTTGGGCTGTTGGCTGTATGTGTGGAGGGAAGGGGCAGTGCATCTGGTCAGATGTGGAGTTAGGTTTGGGGTTTTCTTGGTACTGTTGTAACTCTCACCGCTTCCCATTTCTCCAGTGGAGCCTGCTTTTGCCTTATGTTTATGGTGCCAGAGGCTTTTCCTCAGGGTTCCCACCCAGCCCCGGCTTTCAGCTGTTCCTGTGCCACAGAAAGGTTCTCTCTCCACGACCTTGCCCTGCCCCAGCAGTAGACTTCTGTGCTTGTTGCCAGTGCTAGGCTCGGGATGGGGGGTGGGCAGGGGTAGGGCAGAGTGGTCCTCTGTTCTCCTTGTCCAGCCTTCATCCCAGTCTGGCTGTGTTCCTGGACATCTGGAATGGGGGTTTCTGAGCGGCTCTGCCCCATCCTCATGGCAGCCACATGCCCTCTGGTCTTAGTGGGAAAGTACATTCTGCCCCTTCCTCAGCAACGACGCACATCCATTGGTGTAGGAATGGGGGCAGGCTCCGGGGTTTCCTGCTCTTCCCTCTCCCAGAAGCTGTGGCTCTTACCCATAGTCCTGGCAGGGGGAGAGAGGGAATACCTTCCCTCCTACAAAGGTGGATGGGTTTTGGGTCTTAGCCAGCCTCGGGGAGGGGAGAGCATTTCCCACCCCTCTCCCGGTGGCATAAGGCTTTAGTTCCTTCTGAGAGAAGGTTCAGGAAGTGAAGAGGTGTTTGTACCTGGCCTCCAGCATCAGCCAGTCCTATCCCACAAGCCTGTCCCACCAAGCAGGGCTCTGGTCTCCGTCCCAGTCTTTCTCATGAATAGCTGGCGGGGATCCTAGGCCAAGAGCCTGAGAGCGTGAACTTCTTGTGTGTTTCAGAGCTCAAGATATTCCAGACTTTAGCCCACGCTTGGCCTTGAAGAAGTCCTTAATGTTCTAGCTGATTTTCCTTACCCACCTCTATGCAGGGGCTTGCATCCCATCTTCCTGTGCTCTGCTCCTCAGAGGGGATTAGCACGCTGGAATTTAACTCCTTGATTGCCTTGCAACCTCAGCTCTCTGGGATCAAAAGTTCAAATTTTGTGGATCATCTGGCTTTCTCTTAAGGGAAGAGTGTTCTCTTGAGGATTTCTACATTCTAAATAAGTAGTACCTCATCCCCAAATCTCTAATTTGCACTATGGGTTTTTCTCTGACCTATGGATTATTCTACAGGTGAGACTTTTAATTCCCAAATAATAGGATGATTTTTTCAGTCACTTTTGTGAATGATTTCCGGCCTATTTGCCTTTAATCGGTGCTCATTCAGTATAACTTGCCTTTGGAAGTTTGATTTGCTTTTTCTTTGCAAAAGCTCTGCACGTGCTTAAATGTGTTTGCATTTACTGGGTGTGCAGTGTATTGTGTTCCAGCTTGTCATGGTGGTCAGATCTTACATATCCTTACTGATTTGCCTACTTAATCAACTGAGGGAACTCTATTAATATCCCACTAAGTTTATGCATTTGTCTTTTACCTAGAGAGAACTACAAATTTTGGTTGATACATTCTGAGTCCCAAAACCATGAGTCACTTTAAAATGATAGTTTGGGATCAAGTTATTATGTGTATCCAGTATGTTTTGTCTGACATGTTAACATAGCTTTCGGCTTTGTTTAACTGGTATCTTTCTACCTCTTCAACTTTCTTGCATCCCTAAGCTTTGGATCTCTTATGTGTATATAGAGCTAGCTTTTCTATGAGGCCTGAGAACTGAAGCATTTAGCCCTTTGTTATTACTAATATTTAGATTTAAGATTTATTCCACATGGTCTGATTCTTCTCTTCCTACTCCTTTTTTATACATTTATTTATTTTATTTTTGGCTGCATTGGGCGTGCGTTGCTGCGTGTGGGCTTTCTCTAGCTGTGGCGAGCGGGCGCTACTCTTCATGGCAGTGCGCGGGCTTCTCATTGCGATGGCTTCTCTTGTTGAGAAGCACAGGCTCTAGTCACACGGGCTTCAGCAGTTGTGGCACGTGGGCTCAGTAGTTGTGGTTCATGTGCTCTAGAGCGCAGGCTCAGTAGTTGTGGCACACAGGCTTAGTTGCTCTGCGGCATGTGGGATCTTCCCAGACCAGGGCTCGAACCCGTGTCCCCTGCATTGGCAGGCAGATTCTTAACCACTGCGCCACCAGGGAAGTCCCCCACTCCTTCTTTTAAACTGATTACACTTTTGTCCCATTATTTCCTTCTGTTAATGAGGTTATATTCTTTCTGTGTTACTAGTGGTAATGTTAAAAGTTACAATATGCACTAGCTAAGGCTAATGATCAGTACTTCAGCTCTCCACCTAGACAACTTTACACATTTAGGGTGTCACGACCTATTACGGTTATATTTATTAATGTCCAGATTATTCTGTCTTCGGCGAGTGGGTACCTCTACTGGTAATTTAGAATTCTGGAATTAAGTTGTTCTCATCCGCTTTATGACAAGGAGGCCGTATTGCAGGTGTCAGTGGAGTGGTGATAACTCGTGGCATGCTGTACCAATGATTCTCACATTTTGGTGAGGATCAGAATCACCTGGGGAACTTGGGGAAAATACAAAATCCAGACACTTTCCTGCTTCAAAGAGCCTGGGCCTCTGTGCTTGAATAGCATTGCAGGGGATTCTGATGCTGAGTTTGGGAACCTCTGTATTATAGCATCATAATTACTGTGGTGAATGGGGATGATGGAGGTCAGAGGGGATGTACCCGCACATACAATTTCTCTAACATTTGAGAGACGGGGAGGCAATAGTGATCACGGGGATTGAGAAGTTGGTGGCTACTGGCCAGAGTAGCACTGAAGAAAAATGGGAGCTCTGTTCAGCTAAATACCGATTATGGCTGTAGAGGATGAGAATTCTCTAAATGATGCCAAAGTGCACGTGTAGCTGAGAATCAGGCCCAGTATATGATCAGGACAATAGAGTCACAGGGATGTTAATTCTCACCCTGGCAAGCCTCGTACACTAACATTGGGCCCTGATAAATTAGGATCCTGGTCCAGGGACATCTGGACAGATGCACGTCAGATCCTTGAACCACCCAGTTTCCCAGAATCCTCTGGGCCCCTCCTTTTGCTTAAGGATAACGCAGGGGCCTCACCTGGGGCACATCTCTCACAAGCTGATGGTGGCTCCTTGTTAGTGATGCCCCGTATCCCTCACAGCTTCTAGGACAATTCTTGGTGTCGAGTCCAGCATGGCCCCAGTGGGGCAGTCTGTCCTTGTGACAAAAGGGATTATTCGCCAATGGATCTATAGGACCTGGTGACCCTGTCAGTAGGAACTTAAGACTTAGGAATGACTTAAAGGTGCTGGAGCAGGGGGTACAGAACACTAGGCTGGATGGTGGAGAGTTTATGGGGTGCTCTCACAGGACTAATGTCCTGGCAAAGACATATGGAACCAGTCTTAATATGCTTCTGGTATAGCTATCAGAAGCTTTGGGCAAGGGAGCGGGTATAGAAAGCTGGCCTATAGCATCAGTCCTAAACATGGCTGTGCGTTCACATCATGTAAAGATTTTTAAAAAATCCTGACCCTTAAACTTCCCATAATCTTCTACAAATTTCAGGAGACAAGGCCCAAGCATCAGTATTTTTAGAACTCCCCAGATGATTTTAACTTCAGTCAAGTTTGAGAGCCACTGACATGCAGCAAATGAGGAGGAGGTGGCAGTTACCTCGGGAAAGTCTTAAGAAAGGGTTCAGAGTGGGCTTTTAAAAACCTTTATTATACATCACCAGAGAAGCCAGGATGGTCCCCACGATGCTCCTGAGGTCTGTCCTTTCCCTAAAACAAGGAAGGTACTAATGATGGAAGGAACCAGCCTCACCGAGAAATGGGGGTGGCTGCCCTCTACCGGCCAGGGTTGAGAGGGGTAGAGGTTTATGTTGAACTGGGCTCACTGGTGTCCATAGGGATAGTAGGATTTGGAAATAGCAGAGGTCAGGCAATAACAGTTGGTCACATCCACATTGCCATAAAGCCAGAACAGCAAGCAGAAGGCCCTGATCCGCAAGGCAATTAGACAGTGTGTGTCTGGTGCGAAAGATCGGTGGCCACACAGGTATTGACCTGTCTGACGAAAGAGCAGGAGTGGGTGCGAAGACTTACACCAGCTGCTCCAATGGGAAGCCACTATCCCCTACTCAGTTCTCACCTGGACCAGTGCTAGTTAACTCCCCTTGAAGAAAACTATGTTGCTATGTAATACTATAGCAACTACATACAGTAGTGATTCCCCAAGGTTCATCCCAAAAGGAACCTATGGTCACTTACTTAAGTAACTATATTTCAAGAGTTGTTGGATAAAGGGTTAGACATGTTAATATGAAGGATGGAAAGTTTCCAACTGGACTAAGGTTGTATGAAGCCAGTTAACAAAGTCCTCAGTCAACTAGTCCAACGAGCCTCTGGCACTGCTCTGCAGTTATTTCCCTAGCCCTTGATCCCTAAATATAAAGATATGCTTGGAAAAGCCCTCATATTTTTTCCTATTCTGGGGACTAAGTTGAAAAGCATGTTAAGTAGGTGGTCTGGATGGTTTGAATATTGGGCCAGAGAAGACTTGTGCTGTCTGTGCCCCAGGATGCCCCAGAGATTGCCTTTTTCTCTAGACGCAAAGGAGAGTACCAGTGAGGACACCAGCCTCTGAGAAATTTGTGGGGGAGGTCCTCTGTAAGCCAAGGTGGACAGCAGTGGATGTATAGAGCTGGACTCCCTGGCGTCCCTGGAGATGGTGGGATTCAGAAAAGCAGATGCAAGTTGAGCAGCTATCAGCTCAGGCACCCTGATGTCTGGGGAGGCTGAAATAAGCACTGAAAATGAGTCACAAGCACAGCCCGCAACATGGATAAAACTTACAGTGAAGGATTTACCTGAATCTTGTAGCACAGAAAATGGTGATTCTAGAAAGCCATCAGTGTATTCCCTTGTCAAAATGAGATGAGACGTTACGTGCCTTCTGATCAAAGTTTACCGCACAGCAGTTCTAGATTCAGATGTGCACCATTCTGGACTCACTCACCTGGCCTGAGTTTGGTTCCAGTGCCTCAAATCCTGGCTAGTACTTTTTCTGTATTCTTGAGAGGAAAGTTGCTGCTGCCTCAGCCACTGCTGCAGAGCAAGGGATCTGTGAGGGCTGCATTGTGGGGCTTCAGGTTGCTCAGAGCCTTGCCTAATGGCCCCTCCCTCTGAAAACATGAGACCATTGGAGACCCTCTGAATGCACATCAGATGTGTGTGGGAGTCTATAGTCCCTGGGGCAGCTCTGGCAGCGGGAGGAAGGAACCGATGGAGAAACTATTCCTTCTCAGTTGGAGGGATTTGGGGGGAAATAACTTCCTTGCCCTCTCTAAAGACTTCCAGGCAGACTGAGAAATCAGTTTGTCAGAGAACTATGGCCAACTCGAAAGTACTCTTGTCATGGTTGCCATCCCTCCTTCACTTTTCCCATTTTTCTTGGTATTTTACTTTATTACAATAAAGTGTCAGAACCTGTGGCAAAAATATTTGCTATGCCCCAGAACACCTGGCCTAAAACACTCCCCTATTAACTGTTCTTGCCCAAATAATGCAGGCTTGAATCCAAAAAATGTCTAGATCTAACTTTCAATTTATAGAAGATAGGGACAGAAGAACACGACAGATGACACCATGGGAATAAAATCTGCAAATCTAGATTCTATATCATCTGCCCTGTAAGTGGTTCCAATTTCAAGGAACTATTAGTTAAAAGAAACTTGGATGGGCTTGAATTTGGATTCTAATTGAAAATAGAGGCTTCAAAGGTATTGGCAAAACTCCATTTCTTGGTGAATGGTTTATACACATAGATGTTTACTTAATTAGTCTTTATGTCATAAATATTCATAGAACAAGAAATGATTAGAGCAGGTCAAAAATGGGGGTGAACAAAATTGGATGGGACAGCAATTGGGTTTTTAATCAGGAGGAGGATTCTAAGTTAGGAGGAGGATGCTAACTAAGGCTTCAGTGGTTGGGGGAATATATAGAATTGGAAAGAGGTACAGCATTCAGAATTGTGAGCTGTTGAAGGTGTGAGAAAACGGAGATCTCAAGAATGACTCCAAGGTCCTCAGAAGTGATCAGTTCAAATGGTTGCACCCCTTACTAAATAAGGGGCAACATAGGAAATAAGTTCTATTCTCTTGGGCCTTGAGATTCCTACAGGTCATTCAGGGGGAAACAGACATTGGCTATTAGAGGCTGGATGGAAGCCCAGGACACCTGCAGATGCAGAAGTACCTGTGGTTGGTGATTGACCCACGTCTTTGTTTCAGATTCTGTTTTGAGAGGACTCAGGTGGAGACTGAAGCGCTGGTAGTTTACTGGGGACACAGCATGAGTGAGAGGTAGTGATACCAAGCAAAGGCTCACTGCCCAGTGCACATAGAAACCAATACTGTGGTACCAACTTCTGAGAAACGAAAGCTTTACTGCAAGGTCACTGGCAAGAGACAAGAGGCAGGGCTCAAACCTGTCTCCCCAATCCAGGGTTGGGGGTAAAATTTAAGGGGTTAGGGGAATTTCAAACTTGGCTTATAGGCTAGTCTCAAATCAATCCTTTTATGGTAACAAAGCTACTTGGGCTGCTCGAAGCTGAATTTTTCTTATTGAAGAACATCTTGCTTTGTAAAGGGCTCTGGTGGCAACATCGCTATTACTTGGGTTCTGTAGACTTAAGATTCTTGGTTCCAGGGTCATCCTGGGGACATGGGTTCCCATCTTGCACAAGCACAGTGCTGTTCTTGTAAAATAGCTCAAGGTTTGATTAATCAACAATCTGCTTAAGGAAGCAAAACCAGTTTAAGCTGGTCGGTGTCTTACATGCTGTTTCAGTAGTAGGGAAATGAGACAATACAAGGATTTATTGAGTTGGTCACCACTTCAGGTGATTGACTGCCCCATCCCATGGGAACTTCAGGAAAGGTCTCAGAAGAAACAGGGAGGCATGTATTCAAGAGGCTTCGTTGCCCCTTTTGATCAAGTTTTGCCGAGTGTAACTCCACGGTTTTCTGGGTTACACGTATCAGCACTGAGCAGATTCCCACAGGCATCTATGTGGCAGTGTCAGAAGCTCTAGGACAGGGTACCAGGTGGGTGAGATGATGTTGGGCTGGTCTTAGGTGCGACTGGTCCCTGCAGCAATGGCTTAAAGATGAGATCAAAGAGGTTGAAGTGGTGCAGAAACATCTCCCATCCACTCCAGGGGAGTATATAGAAATACATACAGCTGAGCAGCTGGTGAACACCAACTTTTAAGGGACAGGTGGAGCGAGGTGCCTGGAGGAAAACTTCAAGAAGTAATAGTAAAAGAGAGAAGAAAAGTTGCCACAAAACCCAAGAGAGAGGAGTTTTCAGGAGGAGGAATTAGAAAAATTGTATCAAATCAAACAGTAAATTCAGTCGATAAAATTGAGAAGTCATTAGTTAAAGTCTAGTTCCCAGAATGAAAAAGTAAATAAATCAAGGCCATAACATACTAACCAGTAAGTGGATTGTGATCTGGGTAGACAAGTGACATTGGTACGTCTGTATACTTATGTCATATGTATACACTGCTGTATTAATGTAGTATGTATATTTTTATTCTCAAATATCATAAAATACTTACCTTCTTTAATACAAACCTTTCTTCACTAAAAATGAAAACATTAATTTGTCAGTGATGTGAATAAAAGTGCTGTATTTTCTAAAGTTTGTTTTTAACGCTCTGATACAGTATTTTGAAGATCTAAGTTTACTTTGTTTTCATCCTTGGTTTTAAGGGTTGTCATAGCCGAGAAATAGCTTATACAAAGATGGGTAGCTCCAAATGAACTACACTGTTGGCGCTTATTAAATTGTGAAACCTACTGTTTAGTTCCATCTACTAGTTACACAAAACTCTGTTTTTGAGATTCTTCTGGAAAACTCACATCTTCTGTCAATCAATTGTCGCAACTAATTGGAAGGTATAGTATTTCTACATCTTTAACCAGTTCACCCAAACCTGACGAAATTGTTTGAAAACAGAATCTTCTAATCTGTTTTAAAACTCTTCCAGATTTTAGTATGCAGACACAAGAGATTTTAGACATTTTTTTCAGAACAAAAATCTCAACATTGGAATCATGTCAGAATGTGCTTTTACAATACTCTGTTCTCATCGCATGAATTTCTTCAAAAGCAGTTCGTCCTATCATTGCTACAAGTTCACTTGTCCCTCTCCAAGAGAGTATCCATCCTACTATCAAAGTCAGCAAATGTGGAACATTTGAAATTTTGGAAAGACAAACGCATAACTCATCTTTAAATATTTTCTCTTTTTGTAGTAGGGAATGATGAACTTTTCATACCATGGACATTTGGTTCTTATTGCAAAGTATCAAAGAGTCAACTATGGTTTAAGAGTCTTGCTTTCATGAAATTAGTTCCATCAATGACAACTTGATACTATATACACTATTTTCAACTTCCTCCTGGTAACTCCCTGTTTGTGAATGATGTGATGAATGAATTGCACGTGTGGCGTGATAGCCATAAACCTGCTGATATCAGCTGTGGTTACACTTACATTTTCCATGAAGGGGTCATTTCATGTTGAAGGTGGCTCACGAAAGTAATTTTAGGTGTATGTCATTTTTGAAATAGAATCTGACAGATACCATAATCTAAGACATGTTCAAAACATTTGTACTTTCATCCAACTGTATAGCAACCTTCCACACTATATAATTTGTTCTAAACTTATTTCTTCAAATCGTCTTGGTTCATGTGTCTTCCTCACATGGCGCTTTGTATTTAAAATAAGAAAAGATGTATTTTCCATGCCTCTGCCAATAGTATTTGGTGATAAAGGAATATATTTGGTTTTATTTCCAGTGTGTTCTAGCAATTTCCATCATGGTAGAAAGAGCCAAACGTTTTCTCCAATGGTACATGGATTTTTTATCTTTCACTTCTAAACATTTATGGCTAAATTTAGTGAAATCTTGTGGAGTATTGGAATGATTGCATAACTTTACAGAGTGCTGACAGTTAGAGTTTCTCTATATTCTGAATACTTAGTATAAATTTAACCTGTCGAGTCACTGTATACATTTAAGAAAAGGGATTTTTCTACTGATGACAAACACTACCCTAACTGTCTTAATTTTCAATTAAATCTTTTGGTAGATTGATTGAACTATTATCTCTCTTAACGTGGCTATTGAAGAAACACACTAGGAGTAGAAATGATCAGCTTCTCTTATTCTCAGGGGCTTGCATTAGTTTCTTCAATCTGTAGTTTCACTGTAGCAGTCTAAATCATACACCACCTGTGTTGAGGATTAGTTTAGTTAAAATAATATCCCCCAATCCACTGAGGGCAACACATTGTGGAGAGAAGGCAGAGCCATGCCTGAGGGAGCCCCGTCAGCACCTCCAGGCTGGAGAGCTCACTCTTTGCTCATGTCTCTTGTGTCCCAGGTGCCCCCTGACCATCCAATGCACAAATGAACGGGGGTCAGCATGTGTGTCCAGTGTCCTTACCAGCATTCACCAACATTAATGTGAGTCTCTACACCCCAAGAGATTTTATTGGGGTAGATTGAGGGTACATCCACCTCAATTTGGGATCTGCTGATATAATGAATAAGCACTTCAAGGACCTGATCTGTGAGGAAATCAGTAATAATTAGAAAACATTGGGAGATTTTTAAACTAGATGAGGGAGACAGGAGTATTAAGCTATGGGGAAGGAACCTCTGGAAGAGAAGTTGAAGGTGCAGGAGGATGGATGGATAATCAATAGAGTATATCAGAGAAAGGGAAAACCTGGGATTTAGGAAACATGGAAGGATTAACCTACCTCAGAAGAAGCCACTTCCTGATAAGTTGAGGGATGTAGTGGAAGATCCTAAGTAACGTTCGTTTGTGATGAGGGTAGGGAGCTGAAGGAGCTGGGGATGAGGACTTGTGCTGAGAGAAAGGGGCAATAAAATGTTTGTGGAAGAAACCAAGTTGCAACAGCTGCCGTATATAATGAGAACTGATGAAGGATACAAGTCAGTTTCTTAGTTACAGGATAGTTATCTTCTCCTTCCTCAAAGAACTAACTGGTTTATGAGAGAGCTGCAGTTGGAGTAGCCCAGGGATCCTGTAACCAAAAGACCTTGCAGAGTAAGGCTGTGGGCTTCATACAGCTATCAGTGCCCTAAATGCCCAAATACAGGATAACGAATACAAGGCGCTTCCACCTTCCAATGAGAAGATGTAAATGTTTTCTGGACACTTGAATATACACTCTTAGTGCTGGAAACTGTCAAATGTCTACCAATTGGGTTAGACATACATTTAAAATCATCAGACATTCTTGAAATACTGCTTTTTCTAGTCACATAACAATTCACTCTTCATATGTAGCTTGAACATTTGTGTCGTCACTAGTGACACAACGCGTCATCCAAGTTTTCCAGAGCTCGTGTGCTCAGTCATGTAACAGGCAATATTTAAATCAGACACAACTGCAAGAAACTTGATCCCAAGCCGTGGGGACCCATTCACATAATGTAACACCAGTCTTTCCCCTTATTCTTTCTATGATCATATATTTGTTTCCTATGGTGTAAGTTACTCTGCTTTTTAAAGTGATCCCTCAAAGGCTTCATAGTGACACCTAAAATTTGTCTGAGGACACAGGACATACCCCAAGGGGTAATTAACGATCCGGTGTTACTGTGTGTGCTCATGTGTGTTTGCGCGTACACACTACTCACTGCCTTTGCCAATTCTGTCAGGTGACCTCTAGCAGTCCTGAACCAGCACGAACTGGGGTCTTTTCTGGTTCATGTGTCTTCCTCACATGGCGCTTTGTATTTAAAATATAAACAACGAAGACTGAGCCAAAATGTGAGTCATTGTAAACTCAGTCATTATAAAGCTCCGTCCTTTTAGAGTCTCATAATTGGACTCCATCTTTCCTGAGGAATGAGTCTAAGGGAAAATCCTGATAACCAGGCATACATTCTTCCTAACCCACAGTCCTGGCAGCATATTACAGGACACATGGCTAACTTCTAGCAAATAGTCATTAATGTGATACGGTCAAGTGATTAATGTATGCGTGTTCTATGCCGCCTCCTCTTCCTCCCTTATCTCTACCATCCCTCAAGCTCCTCGTCCTCGTTCAGATCCAAGTAATCAGGAAAACATGAGAATCAGGGAAGTTGTGTTTATAATAATGACTTTACTGCCAGAAGAGAAATTATTGCAGAAGTTTAAAAGGAAAAAAAAAATACTGGGATCAGTGGGAGTGAGTCTATTTGGAGGCTAAACAGAGTTTAGGGAGGAGCTGTTTCCTGCGGGGTTGGTGAAGGGCATCACTGCGGAGAGGGTTTAAGTTGTCTCACTGTACAAGAGACTTCAGTTTACTGAGATTTTACTCAGTTTTAAGAGAGCAAAGTACGTCTCATGACTGTTTAGACTCTGTTCCTTTGAAGAGACCCCAGGCTCCTCCAGGACCTGGGTTGTCTTTGGGGCTGTGCTGTACTTCAATATTAAGTAGAGTTGACCCTTGAATAGCACAGTGTGCGGGTCCACTTCTACACGCATTTTTCTCAATAGTGAGTACTACACAATCCAAGGTTGGTTGAATGCACAGTTGTGGAACCAGGGGTACAGAGAGCCAACTATAAGTTGAAAGGGTTGGCACCTCTAATCCTCATGTTGTTCAAGGGTCAACTGTATATTCACATCGCTGTGCAACCAATCTCCAGAATTCTTTTCATTTTGGAAAACTGAAACTGGAATACCCATTAAACAACAACTCTCCATTCCCTTTCTCCCCTTCTCCCTGGCAACCAACATTCTTTCTGTCTCTGAATTTGACTATTCTAGGTACCTCTTAAGTAGAATCACAGTATTTATCCTTTCATGGCTGGTTTATCGCATTTAATATAAATGTCCTCAAGGTTCAACCATGTTGAAGCTTGTGAATTTGCCATGTGTCAGATTTCCTTTAAGGCTGAACAATATTCCATTGTATACATACACCACATTTTGGTTATCCATTCATCTGTTGATGGACACTTGGGTTGCTTGTACGTTTTGGCTATTGTGAATAATGCCGCTATGAATATGGGTATGCAAATCTTTTCAAGATCCTGCTTTCAACTTTTTTGGGTATATGCTGAAAAGTCAATTGCTGAATCACATGGTAATTCTATCCTTAGTTTCTTAAGGAACTATCACACTGTTTTCCATAGTGACTACACCATTTGCATCCCCCCCCAGCCATGCACAATCTCTCAAATTTCTCCACATCCTCACTTTCACTTGTCTTTTTTGTTTTGGGGTTTTTTTTTTTTTATAGTAGCCATCTTAATGAGATTGTATTCATTATAGCTTTAATTTGCATTTCCCTAATGATGAATGATGTTAAGCATTTTATGGGCTTGTTAGCCATTTGTATATCTTTGGAGAAATATCTTTTCAAGTGCTTTGCCCACTTCTTCTTTTTTTTTTTTTTTTTTGTGGTATGCGGGCCTCTCACCGGGAAGCAAAGACTCAGTGGCCATGGCTCCCGGGCCTAGCTGCTCCTCGGCATGTGGGATCTTCCCGGGCCGGGGCACGAACCCGTGTCCCCTGCATCGGCAGGCGGACTCTCAACCACTGTGCCACCAGGGAAGCCCGCCTACTTCTTAATTGGATTATCTGTTTTGGGAGGTTGGAGTTCTTCATTTATTCTGGGTATTAAAGTATCAGAAATGATCTGCAAATATTTTCTCTCAGCCCATGGGTCACCTCTTCACTCTTTATTGTGTCCTTTGAATTCTAAATTTTGATTTAATTCATTTTTGCTTTCATTATAGCCAAGAAATCATTAATAAATCCCACGTTACAAAATTTTTCCCTTACGTTTTCTTCTAAGAGTTTTGTGGTTTAAGCTCTTAGGATGTTTAGATCTTTGATCCATTTTGAGTTACTTGTTTATGGTGTAGTGTAAGGTAAGTTTCTAACTTCATTCATTTGCATGTGGATATCCAGTTTTCCCATCACCATGTATTGAGACTGTTCTTTCTCCATTAAATGGTTCTGACACCCTTATCAAAAATTACTTGGCGGGCTTCCCTGGTGGCGCAGTGGTTGACAGTCCACCTGACAATGCAGGGGACACGGGTTCGTGCCCCGGTCCGGGAAGATTCCACATGTTGTGGAGTGGCTAGGCCCATGAGCCATGGCCGCTTAGCCTGTGCGTCCAGAGCCTGTGCTCCGCAACAGGAGAGGCTACAACAGTGAGAGGCCCGTGTACCGCAAAAAAAAAAAAAAAAAAAAAAAAAAATTACTTGACCATATATGTGAAGGTTTATTTCTGGGCTCTCTATTTCCTTGGTCTATAAGTCTATCTTTATGCCAGTATCTCACTGTTTTGATTACTGTGGCTTTGTAATAAGCTTTGAAATCAGGAAACGTGAGACCTCCAACTTTGTTTTTCAAGATTGTTTTGGCTGTTCGGGGTCCCTCAAGATTCCATATGAATTTTATGATGGATTTTTTTCTACCTCTACAAAAAATAGCATTGAGATTTTGATAGGGATTGCATGAAATCTGTACATTAATTTGGGTAATATTAATATTACAGTATTAAAGTCCAATCCATGAACATGGGATGTCTTTCTGCATATTGGTGTCCTTAATATCTTTTAGCAGCATCTTCTCAGTATATTGATTTATTCCTATATGTTTTATTTTTGATGCTATTGTAAATGGAATTAACTTCCTTTTTCAGATCATTGTTTAGTGTATAGAAATACAACTGATTTGGGGGGTTTGTATCCTGAAACTTTACTAAACTCATTTGTTCTAATATGTTTGTGTGGAATCTTTAGGGTTTTCTACATGTAAGATGATGTTTGCTAGTATAAATTTACTACTTCCAATCTGGATACCTTTTATTTATTTTTCTTCCCTAATTGCTCTAGGATTTCCAGCACACTGTTAAATGGAAGTGGCAAAAGAAAGCATCCTTGTGGTAGTCCTGATCTTAAAGGAAAAGCATTTAGTCTTTCACAATTATGATGTTAGTTGTAAACTTTCATATATGGCCTTTATTATTTTAAGTTTCCTTTTATTTCTGGTTTCTTAGTGTTTTATTCATGAAAGGGTATTGAATTTTGTCCAGTTCTGCATCAATTGAAAAGTTCATGTGATTTCCCATGCCCCTTTTCATTCTGTTAATGTACCATATTTTCATATACTGAACCGTCTTTGAACTCCATGAATAAATTCCACTTGGTCATGGTGTGTAATCCTTTAATGTGCTGTTGAATTGTTTGCTAGTATTTTGTTAAGAATTTTTATATCAACATTTGTCATTAATATTGGTCTGTAGTTTTGTTTTATTGTAGTGTCTTTATATGTTTTTGGTGTCAGGGTAATGCTGGCCCCATAGAATGAGTTTGAACATATTTCCTCCTCTTCAGTTTTTGGGAGAGTTTGAGAAGTATTGCTGTTAATACTTTAAGTGTCCATTAGAACTCACAAGTGAAGCTGTCTGATCCTGGGCTTTGCTTTGGGAGTTTTTTGATTACTGACTCAATCTGCTTACAAGTTGTAGGTCTGTTCAGATTTTCTATTCATGATTTGGTTTTGGTGGTTATTTCCAGGAATTTTTCTGTTTCATTTATGTATCAGAAATGGAATAACCTAACTGTTCATAATCTTACAACTTATTTTACAGAATAAAAATTAGAATGTTTCCTCTTTCATTTATGATTTTAAGTCTTCTCCTTTGCTTAGTCAATCTAGTTAAACGTTCGTTGATCTTGATTGTTTTAAAGAACCAACTCTTAGTTTTGCTTGTTCTATTTCATTTATCTCTAATATTTCCTTCCTTGTGCTAACTTTAGGTTTAGTTTTTACTACTTTTTATAGTTTCTTAAGGTGAAAAAGTTTGGTTGTTTTAAAATCTTTTAAGTGTTTATAGCTATAAATTATCCTCATAGTATTCCTTTCACTGCACCTCATAAGTTTTGGAATTTTGTATTTTCATTTGCCTCAAGATATTTTCTAACTTCCCTTGTGATTTCTTCTTTGATCCATTAAGATCATGTTGTCTAATTTCCATGTATCTGTGGATCTGTCAGCAAAGAATTGCAGTTTGGGATCTGTGACCGTGGCATGCTATGTGCAAGTCCAGCACAAGGAGAGAACGCTTTTATAGAGGGGGAGAAGGAAGTTTAGAAGGGCTATAGTAAACAGAGTCCATTGGAGGAATTGAGAGTTTAAAGTAGAGTGGCTTTTCATTGATGAAATTGTGATGGTCTCTCATTGGCTGAGATCTTGCCAGGCAAGAAGTCTTTCGTTTTCCTGTCAGGTTCAGTTGTCATAGAGCACAAGAGCTCCCCCTTTTGGCCTCAGAACTCTATTTTAATTGAGTTTTTTGTTTGTTAATTTTTACATTACACGTGTCCTTAGATCTAAAGTGAGCCTGAGGTTCCATATATCAGGAGCTTGGAAGTTACCACTCTGTCTTAACAAGTGAAAAACTGAGCAGAATGAAAAATCAACAGTCCTTCTAGAATCCATAAGAGAGGGTAAGACACAGGGCACACGGCTACCCCCAAGACTGGAGAGACAGAAAGGAGAAAACAGGTAGTCATGATTTACCAGGGCCAAGACTCTGAAGCAGAAACTGTGGGAAACCAGCGCTGGGTAGGAAAGCCTGAACTATGATTGACAAATTGCTAGAGGCTTAATGTGGATAACTCCATTAAAAACTTCAGGGTACACAGTATTGAGATTTACCTCTAGGTGTTCAACCAGGTTCCACAGTAAATATTGAATTCTCACAGAGGGAAGGAGGAGAGCCATCATTTTGAAATAAACCAGATCCCTCTATTCTTAACAAGGCCTGGCCGCAGGGAAAGCTAGTGTTTTTGTTGTTGTTTTTTTTAAATTTTTGTTGGAGTATAGCTGGTCTACAATGTTGTTAGTTTCAGGTGTACAGCAAAGTGATTCAGTTATGCATATACATATATTCATTCTTTTTAAAATTATTTTCTCATAGGTTATCACAGAATATTGAGTAGAGTTCCCTGTGCTATACAGTAGGTCCTTGTTGATTATCTATCTTATATATAGTATATATATATATAGTATATATCTATCTTATATCTATCTTATATATAGTATATATATATAGTATAAACTTCCTTTTCCCCCTCTATAAAAGCGTTCTCTCCTTGTGCTGGACTTGCACATAGCATGCCATGGTCACAGATCCCAAACTGCAATTCTTTGCTGATCCCAAGTAAACCCATTTTTTTGCTGGAGAAATAACTTGCAGACTATTTAAGGTGAGTGGGTTCAAAGTGAAAGGATGAAAAAAGATATTCCATGCACATAGGAACAAAAGAGCAGAGATGGCTATAGCAATATTAGACAAAAGAAACTAAGTGAAAGCCTGTTACAAGAAACAAAGGACATATTATATAATGATAAAAGGTCAATTCACTAAAAATTATAAATATATGCATCAAACATCAGCTCTTAAATGTGAAGTAAATGTTGACAGAACTGAAGGGAGAAATACAGCTCTAAAATAATATAAGACTTCAGTATCTCACTTTCAGTACTATGGAAAGACAACCAATAAGGAAATAGAACTTGAACAGTATAGCCCAATTGTTCCTAACAGACATATATACAAAACCCACCGCCTTTCTCCTTTGGTAACCATAAGTTTGTTTTCAATATCTGTAAATCTGTTTCTGTTTTGTAAGGAAGTCCATTTGTTTTTTTTAAATTAGATTCTACATATGAGTGATATTATATTTCTCTTTCTCTGTCTTACTTCACTTAGTATGATAATCTCTAGGCCCATCCATGTTGCTGCAAATGGCATTATTTCATTCTTTTTTATGGCTGAGTCATATTCCATTGTCTATATGAACCACATCTTCTTTATCCATTCCTCTGTCAATGGACATTTAGGTTGCTTCCATGTTTTGTTATTGTAAATAGTGCTGCAGTGAACACTGGGGTTCATACATTCTTTCGGACTGGTTTTCTCTGGATACATGCCCAGGAGTGCGACTGCTGGTTCATATGGTAGTTCTATTTTTAGTTTTTTAAGGAACCTCTGTACTGTTTTCCATAGTGGTTGTACCAGTTTACATTCCCGCCAACAGTGCTAGAGGGTTCTCTTTTCTCCACATCCTCTCCAGCATTTACTGTTTGTAGACATTTTGACGATAGGAGACTAGTTAAGTAGAACCCAGCCTGCTGGTGTATTATCAGAGCCTAACTGACCTGAGGAAGGGAAATACCCAACTCCAGCCCACTCTAGCCAACCTTGTCCACCTCCAGGTGGAGAAAAACTCTGAAACATTTGGGAAATGCAGTCAAGAGGTTTGCTAAAATTGGAGACCTGATCATAGGATTACAGAATGTCACCTCTCTCTGCCCCCATATCTCACCACCACATTACTAAAGACCTATGTACAGCAGTGCCTTTTACCTAGTACACTATCATATCTGGTTATCAAGAAAAAAGTGATTTCACAATACATATAAATATTGAACCATTACTTTGTACATGTGAAACTAACAATGTTATGTCAATTATAACTCAATAAAAGGCATACCAAAGGCAAAAGAACATAATTTGAAGAGACAAAGTATTAGAACCAGACATGGCAGTGATGTTGGAAATATCAGACTGGAAATTTAAAACAACTATGATTAATATGTTAAGTGTTCCATTAGGATAAAGTAGACAGCATGTAAGAACAAATGGCAATGTAGTTAGAGATAGAAATCCTAAGAAAACAAAAATGCTATACATAAAAATCAAAACACTAATAGAAATGAAGAATGTCTTTGGGTTTAATAGACTAGATAGACATGGCAAAGGAAAGAATCTCTGAACTAGAGAATATCTCAGTAGAATTCTCAAGCCAAAAAAGTAAAAACAGACAAATACAAAAACTGTATTTGTATGTATAATGAGAGTATTAGATGAAAAAGGAACAGATGAAATATTTGAAGCAGGAGTGACTGAGAACATCCCCCAAGTTAATGTCAGACACCAAACCACAGATCCAGGAAGCTCAGAATAAGCAGGATGAATGCTCCCCCTAAAAACCTACACCTAGGCATAGTATTTACAAATCACAGAAAATCAAAGATAAAGAAGAAAATCCTGGGCTCCCCTGGTGGCGCAGTGGTTGAGAGTCTGCCTGCCAATGCAGTCATGACATTCTTTCATTCCAGAATTTTGTCCAGGAATATATAGGCTTCTGATACCCCTGGATGACCCTCAGTGATATTGATGGATTCCGAAAATAGGTGGATGGGACAGACTAGGAGACCAAATTTAAGAACTGGAGTCCAGGGGCTTCCCTGGTGGCGTAGTGGTTGAGAGTCCGCCTGCCGATGTAGGGGACACGGGTTCGCCCCCCGGTCCGGGAAGATTCCCCATGCCGCGGAGCGGCTGGGCCCGTGAGGCATGGCCGCTGAGCCTGCGCGTCCGGAGCCTGTGCTCTGCGATGGGAGGGGCCACAACGGTGAGAGGCCCGCATACCGCAAAAAAAAAACTGGAGTCCAGGCCAGCTAGATGATGAGTACTGGCTGGGCAGAGGTGAGGACTGTGTCCACATCCACCCAATGGCAAGTGACATAACCTCTGCCAGAGGCTGTATCACAGCTCTGAGGCTGACCTGGGCAAGGCCAGCTAGGAGGGTTGCTGAGCTGCTCCCTGTAGTTCACTCAGCTGTGGAAATGGCAGGGAGCGGGGAGGCTGACTCCTCTCCACAGACCTGTGACAAGACCTCCGTAGGAGAGGAATCAGCTCTGGCAGATTGGAAGCAGGGCCGTCATTAAAAACTTTTCTCCTTAACTTCAAAAAGATAAGAGTTCCTAAGTTTTTTCAGCTTTATTAAGGTATATCTCACATATAAAATTGTAACTAGAGAAGAAAAACATAGGTCAGAAATTTGCATCTGCATAGAAAGGGAAGAGCACCAAAGAAGGAGTAAGTGAAGGTAAAATTGTGTCTTTTGTGGACCACATGTAGTTGCATCCTATGTTTTTATTCTTCCAATCTGTCTCTTGATCAAGTAGTTTAATCCATTACATTTAAATTACTGATAGGGAAGGACTTACTCTTGACATTCCTTTGTTTCCTGTATGTCTTATAGCTTTTTGTCCTCCATTTTCCTCTTACTCCCTGCCTTTGTGTTTAGTTGAATTTACTTCTGTAGTGACATGTTCTGATTCCCTTCTCATTTCTTTTCATGTATATTCTATAAATATTTTTTGTGACTACTAGGGGAATTACATCAGATATCCTAAACTATAACAATTTATTTTAAACTGATAACTTCAATTAAATACAAACTACTCCTTTATAGTTTTACCTCCCACACTTGGTCTTTTTTGTTGTTTGTTGCATATTTTATTGAAGTATAGTTGATTTACAATATACTAGTGTCAGGTGTACAACATAGTGATTCAGTATTTTTATAGATGATACTCCCTTTAAAATTGCTACAAAACAATGGCTGTATTCACCCATGCTGTACAATATATCCGTGTTGATCTATTTTTTACATAGCTGTTTGTATCTCCTAATCCCTTACTCCACCTTGTCCCTTCCCCCTTTTCTCTCCTCACTGTTAACCACTAGTTTGTTCTTTATATCTGAATCTATTTCTGTTTTATTATATATATATTCACTTGTTTTATTTTTTTAGATTCCACATGTAAGTGATAATACAGAGAATTTGTCTTTCTCTGACTTATTTCACTAAGCATAATACTCTAGGTCCATTTGCATTGTTGCAAATGGCAGAATTTCATTATTTATGGCTGAGATATTCCATTGTATGTGTGCGTATATATCTACCCAGATATAGATATATATCACATCTTCTGTATTCATTCATCTGTTGATGGGCACTTAGGTTGCTTCCATATCTTGGGTATTATAAATAATGCTGCTATGAACATTGAGTTGAATGTATCTTTTTGAATTAGTATATTAGTTTTCTTTGGATATATACCCAGGAGTGGAATTGCTGGATCATATGGTGGTTCTATTTTTAGTTTTCTTTGAGGAACCGCCATACTGTTTTCCATAGAGACTACGTCAATTTATAGTCCCACCAGCAGGGCACTAGGGTTCCCTTTCCTCCACATCCTTACCAACATTTGTTATTTGTAGACTTATTGATGATAGCCATTGTGACAGGTGTGAGGTGATATCTCATGGTTTTGATCTACATTTCTGATTAGTGATACTGAACATCTTTTTCATGTGCCTGTTGGCCATCTGTATATTTTCTTTGGAAAAATGTCTATTCAGGTCTTCTGCCCATTTATTTTTTATTTGTTTATTTTTGCGGTACACGGGCTTCTCACTGTTGTGGCCTCTCCCGTTGCGGAGCACAGGCTCCGGACGCGCAGGCTCAGCGGCCATGGCTCACGGGCCTAGCCACTCCGTGGCATGTGGGATCTTCCTGGACCAGGGCACGAACCCGTGTCCCCTGCATCGGCAGGCAGACTCTCAACCACTGCGCCACCAGGGAAGCCCTTCTGCCCATTTATTAATCAAGTTTTTGATATTGTATGAGCCATTTATATATTTGGATAGTAACCCCTTGTTCACATCATTTGCAAATATTTTCTCCCATACAGTAGGTTGTCTTTTTGTCAATGGTTTCCTTTGCTATGCAAAAGCTTTTAAGTTTAATTAGGTCCCATTTGTTTATTTTTGCTTTTATTCTTTTGCCTTAGGAGACAGATCCAAAAAAATATTACTGTGATTTATTTCAGAGTGTCCTGTGTTCTGTTCTAGTTTTATGGTTTCAGGTCTTACATTTAGATCTTTAATCCATTTTGATTTATAAGGTGTGAGGAAACGTTCTAATATCATTCTTTTACATGTAGCTGTCCAGTTTTCCCAGCATCACTTATTGAAGGGACTGTCTTTTCTCCATGGTATATTCTTGCCTCCTTTGTCATAGATTAATTGACCGTAGGTTCATGAGTATCCCATACTTGATCTTATATCACAATGACATCATTATATATTGTGTACCAAACATAAATTTAATTCTCATGCTTTTCTTTTAAATCTTAAGAGCTATGAAATTTGTAATACAGGCTTTTATATTTGTCCATATATTTACCTTTATCAGAGAACTCTATATTTTCATATGGCTTTAAGTTACTGTTTAGATACTTTCTTTTAAACCTAAGAGACTCCTTTTACTGTTTCTCTATAGGGCAAATCTAGTGATCATGAACTCCCTCAGCTCTTTATCTGAAAAGATTTATTCCTCATTGTTGAGGACAGATTTGTCAGATACAGTATTCTCTGACAGTTTTTTCTTTCAGCACTTTGATTATGTCATCCTGTTGCTTTCTGGTCTATAAAGTTTCTGCAGAAAAATTTGCTGATAGTCTTACAGGGGCCCTCTTTATGTGATGAGTCATTTCTCTCTTTCTGCTTTCAAGATTCTTATCTTTAGGCAGTTTGATAACATCTCAGCGTGTGTCCCTTTATTCTACTGGGAGTAGAATATTGAACTTCCTGTTTTTGTACATCCATTTCTTTCCTCAAATTTGGCAAATTTTAGGCCATTAGTACTATACATAAGATCTCTGACCCTTTTCTCTTTTTCTTCTGGGACTTCCGTAATGTATATATCGGCCCATTTGATATTGTTCCATAAGACCTTCAAGCTCTGTTCGCTTTTCTTTATTGACTCTGAGGAGCAGAAAGAATAACTTCTGATCACTCAGGTTCAGTGATTCTTCTGCCTGTTCAGTATGCTGTTGAATCTCTAGTAAAATTTTCATCTCAGTTATTATAATTCAGCTCCAGAACTTGTCTGCTTGTTCTATAATTTCTATCTCTGTTGCTATTCTAATTTTGTTCCTATATCATTTTCATGGTTTAGTTTAGCTGTGTATTACTTAGCTCATTAGCATACTTAAGATGCTTGTTTTGAAGTCTTCCTCCAGTCAGAGGACTGTATTTCTTTAGGGTCAAGTTTTAGAGATTTATTGTGTTCCTTTAAATGGGCCATGTTTCCCTGTTTTTCATATGCATTATAATTGCTTCTTGAAAATTGGGCATTTGAAAACAGGCACATCTCCCAGTCTTTGCAGAATTTCATGTAGGGAAAACACCTTTGCTAAATCAGCCCAGCATAAAGGCTTAATGTTCTCTCAAACCTAATTAGGTGATGCATCTTCCCTGGTCCTCTGTGTGCTCTTACTCCAATTCTCTGTGTGCCCAGTTGCCTTTAAATGTCTTAATGTCCCTGAGAGTCTCACCCCCTAAAGGGACTCCTAATGTTCTCTTGTATTCCTTTGCCCATAATCTCTTGCCCCCAGGAGCCCATGTGTCTGCAGCCACCCTGCAGCTCTCACACTGCGGTAACTGCCACTGCTTTCAGGGGCCTCTAACGTGACATTCAAACTATGCTGCTCTTTCCATCAGTGTTCCAAGTCGAGTGAGACAGAAGCCAGTCCTCCAAGCAGCCCTCAGATAAGCCAGAACATTGCAAGCAAGTTCCATTCTTTTCCTTCCCTCCTGAGGGATGGCCCCGGAATTGGCAACTTCCTCCCAACTGACCCCCAAGGGGGTGGAATATTGGCAAACAGAAATGCCAGATAGTTTTCTACTGTTTCGAGTGCAGCTTTTTCTTGGTTAGGCTGGTTGTTACAGTTTGAATTGGTTCTAGAGTCTTTGCAAAGCTTCTTTAGCCTTTCAGTGTTTCCACAGGGAATGCAAACCTGGTACTTTCTATTCTGCCATCTTGCTTGTGTCGCCCCAACTCCTTTTTACCGTTTCTGTTCGTCTCTCCCTGGCTTTGACCTTTTGCCTCCAATAGAGCGGTACCTACACTTCCTCTTTTTTGGAGGACTGCCTTCAAGCTTGGAACTACCGCATCTGCAGACAGAGAGCCGGAACAGTCTGGGAGTTTGTTTCCCTAGGGCAGTCCTTAGTCAGTGACTGTCCACACCTGGGGCGAAGGTGCTCCACACCCATCAAACTGGGAGGCACAGCCGTTGGAGTTCCCTATGGGGTCAGGTTGCTGCTCCCCTTTGTGGGACCTTGCCTGAATCATACATGTGCTTTGATTTCTTCTCTTTCCTGCTTCCCAGAGTCCCTTTAATATTCCTTGCAACCCTACCTTAATGAATCACTTGTACATATCTTCATTTTACGGTCTGTTTCTAGGAAACATAACTGAGATCCAAAGTGTATATATTTCATTTCTCACTCTACAAACAGCAGCTTGTAGCTTACTGAGATTAAGAAACTGGTTTTGGGGAACAAGACAGCTGGAAGGAGGACCTCTGTCCTTGTCTTCTTTGAAGAAAGAATTCAGCAAAGGGACCAAGATTGTGAAATAGATAAAGCATTTAGTAGAAGCAAAGTACACGTGGAAGAGCACACGGGCCAACTTGGAGTGAGTTGTGCCCAATGTGGGTGGCTGAGATCGCTTATATGGGGGGGCGGGCAGTCTTCCAGGTTGTCTCTGGCCAATCTTCTTGCTTGTGGCCATATTTGGCCCGACTCAGGGTCCTTCCTGACAGGCACGCACATCTCTCAGCCAAGATGGATTCCAGCGCGAAGCTTTCTGGGAGGTTGGCTGGTGACTCTTTCTCCCTTTGACCCCTTCCCTAGACTGAGGACCTTCTCTGCACATGCGTAGGCTGGGAAATGCCCCTGACCACAAGCATGAGAAAAATGTGGTCGCTTTGTCTTTTACCCAATCAGGGCCCAGTGCTCCTGCTAGTATCTTCTCTCAAAGTGTCAGCAGGAGTCTGGTCGCAGCTGCTCAGCCTGAGGCCCATGCATCTCCTACCTCAAAACCAACTGTATCCTGCTATACATTAAACTCCTCACCTTATAGCCTTAAAAAGCAGGTTTTCCCTAAACGCCTGTCTAATTTAAAGAGGATCTTAGATGTTAAAAGGAATGTGGGACAAGAGAACCAGTATGGAGAGAATCCCTGGATTACTGGTCCAATCAGATCCTGGCAGGAAAGAGACGGCATACGTCATGGATTTAACTAAGGAGTGGTTAATAAGGGGACTCTTAAAGAGGTAGAAGTACGGTTAAGGAAACGAACAAAGAACAGTGGAGCACCAGGGAGTATAGACAGGAGAACGGTTACCACCACCAGCACCTGGAGGGGTATGGAGAGGAGGTTTACTGGAACCTAGTCCAGGTTGTAACCATGGAAGAGAGGTAGCCCAGTAAGCGTTGTGGCTTTTGGTAGAGGGACTCGACTGCTGCCAGAGATGGCCTGTTAGGAAGCATGGGGAATAAACACTGCAACCTCATTCCTCCCACTCTCTGACCTTCTGTAGGTGCCTTCCATTGGCTGAATGCACTCAAAGTCTGAAGGAAAGTGTGGAAGATACAGATGTGCCCCCTTTCAAGGACCATCTTGCTGCCCAGGTGCATAGAGCCATTCATTCAAGGTCATGTCTGACCTGTAGCAGCTCCTAGCCCGTGACTGAGCAAGGTAGAGGTGTACAGGTCCTTTTCAGTGTCATATGTGGGGATGACATAGCTGAGTAGACTTCAGAAGTCCCCACCAGGCTGGCTAAAGTTCGTTGGGCCTGCATTACAGTTTGATTTCTCTCTGTTTCATCCAGCTTCCTTACCTCCCTCTCACAGGTGTTGATACCTAGTGAACACCTTGCATCCCAGACTCCATTTCATGTTTCCTTCTAGAGAAATCAACCTGTGACAGCAAGACAGTTGGGTGCTGCAGTCCCCACAGGCCAGCCACCTACATGCAAAGCAAGACAGAGTAGCACTGAGGGGTAAACACAGAATAACCTTAAATGACCAATAGTCAACACTTATCTCCCATTCCTGTGTTCTTAGTGCTCTATCCCTCCCCTTAAAGTGTAGAGTTAAAGGGCACTTGGGGCCCTTTGATCTGAGGGAGCCCAGGCAGCCTGGCGATGTGTGTAGCGATCTGAAGGCGGCCTTGCCCACACATCTCATGCCTGTCATACGCTCCCCACCAGGTGCAGGAGAATCTGTCTGCGCACAGTCGACACTGTCTCCAGGGGCATGTGTGCATGTCAGCCTTGTGTGCAACCCCTCTGTGTGCTGTCAAGGAAACCTCCACAGTGATGCTAAATGATGCAGCTCTGGGTGAGGTGATTAAGCAGCTCAGTGGCAGCATCCTCCCGGGGAGAGGAGGAGGCTTCTGAGGACATGTCTGAGGGAGTTGGAATGGGGTCCCAGTGCAGGGAGCTGGCTGACGGCCCACAGAGGCGGCAAATGTCCTTTGTCCTTGGGAGCACAGCAACCTGGCTTACTCTTGGCAGTGGGCAGGCTGCGCTCAGACCGGAGGGGTGGTGGGGATCCCCTGTGTACCTCAGGCTAGAGATGGGGAACTGTTAGATTAAAGGAAACTTAAGGCAGAATCACAATTTTCGCTGCTCCGCCATTGGTTCCAAGCCCCCTATGGCTCGTTTGAGTGATTCTGCATTTCATCTAGATTTTCTTACTTTTTGGGGGGTTTTTTTGCGGTACGCGGGCCTCTCACTGTTGTGGCCTCTCCCGCTGCGGAGCACAGGCTCTGGATGCGCAGGCTCAGCGGCCATGGCTCACGGGCCCAGCCACTCCGCGGCGTGTGGGATCCTCCCAGACCGGGGCACGAACCCGGGTCCCCTGCATCGGCAGGCGGACTCTCAACCACTGCGCCACCAGGGAAGCCCTAGATTCTCTTACATTTAAATAGCTTTTAAAACCCTCCTCTGATCCCATCTATCATACACAGAGCTTTTTTAAGGATGAACATTTTCCTCTGTATGTCAAGTTTCTCTGTCAGAGGTGCAAGCTGGTTAGGGAACAGCACCTACAAAAAGAAGCAGCAGCAGGATGGGGCAGAGGATGAACGGTGAAGCCAACTTAACAAAGCCTGTAGCAACCCTGCAGGGAGCCCTGCAGCCACTGGAGCCCATCAGTTTGGGGCCAGAATGACCAGGCCTTTATACCCAGACCCCCTGTCACTGGGCACGAACTCCCCCCGAAAGGCATGACATCAATGTCCCACCCAGATTCCCCCCTCTAAGACTTTCCCCGCTGCATGAGGCTCCTCCTTGCCGATTCTGTTTTGGCTCCAGGCTGTGGAAGCCAAGGATGACAACCCCTGAATCCCCGGGGAGGGTGCAGGTGGGGGTCCCTGCGGCTTGCACAAGAGACAGTGGGGTTTTGTCATGGGTCACTTTAGTTCCTCTAGACACAGGTCTGAGTCAAGGTGCTACTTGCACTGGCCTTGAGAGGGTGGGCCAGAATCAAACTCACAGCCTCCTCTGTTGCCTTCTCTTCCTCTCTCCTTCCCGAAACAGCCAAACTCAGACTGAGACAGCAGGACAGAGGCCCTTGGGAATCCTCCCTGGACAGAGAGCTAGTGATTACAGAGCAGGAAATGCATTAAGGAACTAGACAATTAGATAAACACCAGTAATTAATTGAGAGTTAGCGCAACTGCAGCACTTCCCAGAGGGGAGGATGCTTCCCTTCTCATGGTTTCTTTTCTCCTTTATGATCACCTAGAACTGGAGCTGGAAGAGCCGGAGAAGTGTGTCTGTCCTTCACCCACGAGTGCTTATGACCGGTTCCCAGCTCCTGTGGGTTCCTGCTTTTGTCTGAGTGTCGGGAGCAGAGGCGCTCGCCCTGCTGTCTGACCCACAGGCCGAGGAATGGCCAAGCTGAGGTCAGGAGCAGGCGTGGTCAGGATTCCTGTAGACATGCCCTGCCTTCCTTCAGCTGTGGTGCTGGACTGGAGGCTGGCTGTGTGGCAGGACTAGACCCCAGGCCCATTTGCTTCAGTCCCCACCTGGCTCCTATGGTAGCCACTAAACTGTCCTACTCCTTGTCTCCTTGAGATGAAGCCTGGACAGGTGAGGCCGTATTGCCTGCTTCTTCTGCCTAGCTCAGTCAGGAAGTCAACTAGGGGAGTGCGTGGGTGATGAGGAATCCCCAGATGACCCTCCGGACTGAGATAAGAGCATCCCCGACAGGGGGGCTCCCCAGAGTCTCAGGATCCTACGTGGCTGGGGACCCCAAGGCTCTGTGGCCTGGACACTGTCTGGGCTTTGCCCCGAGAGCCACTTTCCCAGGACATGCTGTGGGCTGCGCTATACACCGCCTCTCAGGGCACGTCCCACTGTCAGGGGCTTCTTGCATGGCTTAAAATATTGCTTATCAGAATGCGGTGGTGACATTCTGCTGACAAATATTACGGCTGTTCCTGTTTCACTCCCAGAAGCACCTGCTAGCAGAGTTTGGATCAACCCCCAGGTCCCCCTGCACTGTCACAGGGGAGCTGCCTGCCAGGTGCTGCCACTGAGGCTGAGGTCAGAGCCCAGCAGTGGCTCACCCCTCTGGATCTGTCAGTGGGGTCTCAAAAGGGAACAGGTGTCTCCCTCGAGTTTGGATCCTTCAGTGAGGACTTATTTCCAGAAGAGCTCTTTTCAGAGCTGGGGGTTGGGAGTAGGGGAACCACAGGAGTGGTCAGTAACAAGGCACACTGCTGTTAGCACCCTTGGGCCCTGAGGTTGGGGTGGGGGAGGGAGGATGAGTCCCAAGAAAAAGTCACAGCTCTTCTTAACGGTGCCCTTCGGTCAAGAGCGCAGCCAGGCAGAAGTGACCTCCCTCCCCTACTCTGATATTCTGCCCAGGCTCCTTATGGACTAAACTCCTCCAGACAGCAGCGATGTAGCCTGTTTATGCGGCCCAGCCTCCCACGGCAGACGGGCTAGGGGATAATGAACGTATCTCTAGGAACACATCTAGGACCAAGGTCTCCTAATTCTCTCTTCACTTTGTATGTACCCGCATCAAATTTCACTCCCAAGAACTGGCAGAAAGGCTGGTTCTTTACTATGTGCAGGTATTTGTTATGTATTGCTGTGCAAAAAATCACCCTAAAAGTTAGCTTAACATTATACCAGGTTCTGCAGATGAGGAATCCGAGGCAGCTAAGCTGGGCGATTCTGGCTCAGGACAGCTCAGGAGGCTGCGGTCACCTGAAAGCTTGACTGGTGCTGGGGGATCCGCTCCCAGGGTGGCTGGCACACCTTTCTGGTGAGGGTGACCCACTCATTCTGGTGTTCCCGGGACTCCTTATGTATCGGTTATGACTGCTATGGCTTTCTACGCTGGAAGAGTCGACTCGTTCAAACAGAACAGATGGCCCTCAAATCCTAAGATGTTCAGTGCTTTACAGAAAACTTGCCGACCCTTGACATAGGTCTATGGTGAGAACCAACTCCAGAGGAGACACGATGTTCAAGCCCCATGTTTGTAGCAGGCGATGTGCCTGGGTGACTCGACACCCCCAAGTGCCCCTCAGGACCGAGCTAAGCCCATTCGCACAGGTACTAAGGGCCGGGCTCTGAGTCTCAGGATATCACCTGGCTCGGGATTTCAAGGCTCTGCAGCCTGGTTCTGAAATACATGCTACAGCGCACTTTGAACAGATGTTACTGAACTTGGCATGATGCGTGAGAACCCATTTAGGTCAGATTGTGTTGGTGCCCTGCCCTCATCCCCTGGCTTTCACCACTTCAGCGTATTCAGGTTCGACTTCAGCTGCGCCTCTGATTCCTCATCTGAGGGCTTCCACTGGCTGTCGAAATCTGGCAAAGGGCAGCCTTGAAGGGGCAGGGAATTAACACCACAGGGAGCAGCCCTCAGCCAGTGACTAATAGGAGGTGACGTATGCACCCCCGGCTGCCTGAGGTGTGTGTGCTCTCCGAATGCCCCGCAGGGGTGATGAGCTTGGTAACATTATCATTCACTGACCGCCCTCCCTTCTATGTCTCACTATGTCTCACTTCTGCCCTCTCTTATCTGTTTTCCTGGGCTCACCTCCCCAATAACTTCCTCTCATCTTTATCTTGGGGCTTCTTCTGACAGAACCCAACCTAAGATGCTGGGCGTCAACTTGAGGTGGCCTGAAAAAGTCTTAGACTCGGCTCGGACAGCTGATTCCAATGTCTGACTTTGCCACTTAGTTGTTGTGACTTTGGTTTGAAAGTAGAATGGTTTGCCCAGTTTTCGTCTATGAAATAGGAATACCACATCCAGAAATCTCAATGGACAGACGAATCCGACTAGTCAGAATTCCCCAAGAGTTCTTCTCATATGAATCCCTCAAGCCTGGACCCCTACATGGAGTCCTTTGCCTTTGTCCCTGCTCTGGACCCAATCCTACTACCACCACCTTGCCTTCTGCTCCCAGTGCTGTGGTCAAGAGTGCTGACCCGCAGGTACCGAGTAGGTCTGGCAAGAGAGGACAATGATGAGAAAATAGCCCCCGAGTGTCTGCTCCTTCCAGAGGAGCCTAAGCCCTATGCTTTCCTACTTCTCCTGGGTCAGGTAGCTGGAACCAGCAGGCATATGGTGCTCCGCTTGGATTCAAGTACCAATAGGCTCGAGAAGGGTTCTTTGGGTGCCCAAGCCTCGGGGCAACCCCACCTGCCAAATCTACCACCACTATTCCATGTATGGTGATGCCAGATCTCCTGGTATTCCTCCTTAGTAGAAAGAACAGGGAAGGACACTCAGGGATTTTTAGAACACAGTAGAGAGAGACTTCCTGTGCCACTGGCTTACAGGTGTCTGGTATGTCTAGAATCTAATCTACCGTGACTGAATTATTGAATTGTAGGGATATTAATTTCAGTGTGTCAGCTAGTCCACAATACATACTAACTTTATACTAAATTATTACTAAATTATTATTATTACTAAATACTAAATAAATTACTAAATTTATACTAATTTTATTCCGCTGGGTGCTGATCTGGCGCTGCTCCATGACTTGAAGTCTATTGGGCAGAACCACATAAGGTCGTCTTGGCACTAAGGTTAACATCCCGTCCCTGGGGCTAGGGTGAGGGCTACAGGGGAAAGGGGGTGGGAGATAATGGCCTTCCACAGTAGGAGATGTCAGAGCTAACTAAGGAGGCAGGATAGTGCCTTCAAAGGTGGATGGATAAAGTAACAGTCCAGATGAGAATTCTGTATATAATCCAAGAAGGGTTTCTGGAGGTGAAAAATGTCAGGGCTGAGAGAGAGGGATGTAAGAGAGAAAGGCATGCTGGCAGAAATAGGAATATGGCCAAAGGGCTTATGAAGAAGGGTTCAAGAACCTCAGAAAGACTTTGGAAGAGATGATTGGATGGTCAAGGAAGTCATGTGGCTTTCAAATCAGTCTTGGGTTTGAATCTGACCCAACCACTTACAAGCTGAGAGAGCTTGGGCAATTTTCATGATTTCCACTCTAGTCATCAGTGTTTAATGTATAAAGGAGGAATCCGTAACTACCTCCTAAGGGTGGTAGGAGGATTACAGCAGCCAGCATGGGTAGACTATCCAGCATGGTGCCCGGTGCATAGCAAATGGTCAACAAGTGGCGGTCGCTGCCGTTATCATTCCACATGTGAAGGCTGACCTGAGGAAGATGGGTGGGTTCTTCTGTGCAGCCCTGACAGCAGAAATTATAGGGAGGCAGACTTGTTTGGCTTTAGAAGAAATTCCCTGGCTTTCAGGGCTGTGTGAATAAAGAGTGGATCCCCTGGAAGTCAGGGGGTCCCCCTCCATTATTTGAGCAGCTGCAGGCTCGGTCCTTGGCTGGGTTGCTATAAGGGGTTTTGAGGCCATCTTAGATGGGTGGTGGTCAAATAAGTAGATTCTAGGTGGCTTCAAACTGAGCCCTGTGCACTAATCTTATTTTTCAGAGACACTGAGGGGACCCTGCTCTAACCAAGAGCCCTGAAAACAATTTTGTTTCTAAATCTTTCCTGTTTAAGCCCTGTTGCCTGATCAAGGATTTTCATTAGAGAAAGTGAGGTAGATAATAGGTATGAAATGTTCTGACCTCCTTTAAATCTAAGATATTTGCTGGAATGTAATTTCATTTTATTACAAATTGAGATTCTGTGGGTAGTCATACCCACCTTAGACATGTCCTTGAACCTGTGCAAATTTAATCATTTAAATGAACCAGGAGAGAGTTTGCTGTTTAACTCACATTGGAGGTTGGTTCTCGAGGAAAAGGATTCACAACAAGATGGCTGGATTTGTATATACTGGATGTAAAGTGACTAGTGAAAACCATTTTCCAATTACTTATGTAAAGTGAGATTGCGCTCTTGTGGGCAGGGGGGATTTCTGGGATTATTAGGAAAGGACGAACACCAGCCATGCAGATCCTGACGTTGACTTAGAAAGTCTTTCCTGTGCCTTCATTAGCTCTCCCTTTGGGTGTCGTCTGGTTGTGCATATTTGATACGTTATAGCCGAGGCAGAATCTGGGAACCCTCCTACTTGCCTTCAACCTTTAGAGTATCAGGACTTGACTTCCAACTGTCAGTATCTGCATCTCTGTGCCTGATAGCTTTTTCTGAAATTACAGGGCAACTGACATCAGGCCCAAAGCACTAGGCAATTAACATTCCCTAAGAGCTTCCCTCAGCCATTGACTGAGAGGTGTATAAATACCCCAAGTCACACACACACACACACACACGCACGCACGCACGCACGCACGCACACACTGGAGTGGGATAATTCTGTGGCATTTGTTTAGCGCTATTACCCAAGGTCTCCAAGTGGAATTAAGTTCTAGTTCCCTCTGTGACTTTATTGGCTTCCTTCCTTTCCCTACGTTACCTCCTCAATCCCTTACCAGTTCCTGTGCACCCCTTAAACACCTTGCAGTGCATTCTTCCTTGTTTTAGGGCCAGTTTCTGGGGGAATAGAAGACGAGCTTTGTAAATTCCTTACCAGCCCTATATGGGGTTACTGAACATCAGTTCTGCGTAAGTGTTCGCACTACCTGCGCACACACTCTCTCCAGCTCCGAAGTTCAGGAAGAGGAGCAGTGCAGCAGGGCTCTCCCACAGCCCAGGCGCAAACCACACACGGTAGAGGCGTGAGAGCTGCATCAGGCTGGAAGGTCTAGAGAGCTGCACTCTGGCTCTTTGCCGAAGGCTCACCTCTCTTTTTTTTTTTTTTTTTTTTTGCGGTACGCGGGCCTCTCACTGTTGTGGCCTCTCCCGTTGCGGAGCACAGGCTCCAGACGTGCAGGCTCAGCGGCCATGGCTCACGGGCCCAGCCGCTCCGCGGCATGTGGGATCTTCCCGGACCGGGGCACGAACCCATGTCCCCTGCATCGGCAGGCAGACTCTCAACCACTGCGCCACCAGGGAAGCCCTGAAGGCTCACCTCTTGGTGCAGGGGATAAGATCTTAATTCTCTGTCCCCTTACCCTGAAAAATACCTGTTAATCAGTGCCAGAAAGGTATAAGGATTATTCTAGGTTCTTACGGTGAGACTTTAGCATCTGTGCCCTTGTGTAGTCCATTGGAGGGAGCTGCTGTGTGGGTGTCTGCCAGTGCATCCTTCAGGAGAACTTCCTTCTGGTTTCCAGACAGTCCTGCCTCTCCCTAGGCCCGCAAAATTGGGGGGTGGAGGGGACTTCTTTTTCTTGTTGATTGAAGGGTTGGCAAAGTTATGCCTAACCTTAAATGCACTGTTTCTCCCAAAGAAGGTCACAGACTTGGGGAGAGTTGAGGGAAACTGAGGCAGCTGCACAGAACAAGGACATGGAAGTTCTTATCAAAATACTTTATCTCTACTGACCTTTTCATATGTAAGGCGTCCACTTCTTGAGCCTGCTTCCTTCTAACGTTAATAGTGAGTCTGCTTATCGTGGTCATTACTGTCGACAAAGGGAATAATTAAGCCTCTTGGTACGAATCCCAGAAAGCACGTTGGCTGCCCCAACTCGACAGAAGTAAAACGCGGTCTGTAGCAAAGTCCGTTTCTGCTGGGTTGGGGTGAGGTGGGAGTGCAGGTAGAAGATCCTGGGATGCCTCACAGTACTCGGGCTGGGATTTCCAAGTGTCCGTGGATTCTCTCTACTTCTCTTGTCTCTCCCACATCCATCCATGGATACGCTGCATGTCGCCTGGAGCATTTAGAATTTTTTTCTTTCTTTTTTTTTTTTTTTGAGGGGGAGAATGTGCTGATCTCCTAGACGGTGTAACAGATCTGTTTCTTGCAAGCTGCTTCTGTCCCTCTGTGTGGAACCACTGGCGTAGGGTTCAGTGACGTAGTGATGCTGAACTGGGGAGAAGGAGCAGAGGAGAAGCAAGTGATCTTCACGGGAAACTCTGAATTGTCCACTTGGAAATGATGTCCAGTCCCTTACAGGTAAACATCATTTGTAAATAACTTGCTACCAGTACATCAATTTATATCCAGTGGCACCAGATATATTGATCAGTTCCTTGGTTTTGTTTTCTGCTTTCCCAAGTACTGGGAAGTGCCCCTCCACCTTCCTTGCCTGGCATCTAGGGGACTCCTAATAGGTAGCACTTCGGGTGGCATTACAGAGAGGAAGGGGACACAGTGGATGAGCACAGAGGATGGTGAGTGTGTACCAGGCTTCCATCAGTTTAGATTCTTTAAGTCCTCTGATTTCCCCACCTGGATAACCAGGCTCCTATGTCTTCTATTTTTTGGTTTGTGGGTGTTTTTTTAAAATTCCTCCCCAATTTAAAAAACGCCAGAGCAAGACTTGTTGTGGGGATTGAAGGAGGGTAAAGATTAGCTTTGCTAAGGGTATATACATCTCAGGACCTGAGAGTAAGTTGTGCAGAATGACAAGGACTTTACCGTTTGTTCCCAGAAAGGTATATGGACCAGGTATATGTGACCAGGGTCACATGATGAGTCTTTAGCATCCATTCCCTCGTGTGGTCCATTTGAGGGGGCCTCTAGGAAAGCTCTGTGGAGCGTATCCAGAGGTGACCAAATCATCAAGCACCAGGAAGCTGGACCAAGTTGCAAACTTCAGTGTAAGCTTCCTCGAGGAAGGCAGGGCTGTCTTATTCATCCTTATTCCCTGGTGACAAGCAAGATGTTTTGATAAATGTGATACATGTTTGTGCTCAGAAAATGCACGTTTGGACAAGTAAAGGAGCTCCTGGGGGCTCGCTGGGCTGTCAGAGGCAAGCTCAGAAAGCTGGGCTCTGTCTGTAAAGGTCAGGGTCCATGGAGGAGAGAAGTAATTACAGTCCTGATATTTGGAACATTAGGCAGGGCTCACGGAAAGGCCCGGCTCAGTGAACTACCTTGGAAGATGCCAGGTGGCGTGGGCAACCCAGTTTGATGGCAAAGAGGAATGGGTCTCTTTCATCTCCCTGTTCATGCTCCTTTCTCTCGCAGTCTTCCCATCCATAAGGTGTGCAACTCTTTTGGTTCTTATCCATCCAGAGCTGCCTCATTTGTGAAAGGAGCTTTCAGCTCACAGTGGCTTTGGAGTCGTCAGGGTCCCCTAGTTGGACAGATCAGGGTGCTGGCACGTCCCTGGCCCCTGTGTTCAGTTCTAAGTCAGTGCTTCCCATCCGTTTACGCATCAAAGAGCTCAGAGAAAAGGATCATTGTACTGAGGTCACTGAAGACCACTGGCCTGGGCGCTCTGGCTGCTGTCCCAAGCTCTGTTTAGCTCCCTGTAACTAACTCATTCCCGGCCTCCATCTGAAAGCATCCGTCTAAGCAGTCTTCATCTCCAGTGGTTCCCACAATGCCTCCACTCCCATGAAAAAAACAGGGCGGGGCTTCCCTGGTGGCACAGTGGTTGAGAGTCCGCCTGCCGATGCAGGGGACACGGGTTCGTGCCCCGGTCCGGGAAGATCCCACATGCCGTGGAGCGGCTGGACCTGTGAGCCAATGGCCGCTGAGCCTGTGCGTCCGGAGCCTGTGCTCCGCAACGGGAGAGGCCACAACAGTGAGAGGCCCGCGTACCGCAAAAAAAAAAAAAAAAAAAAAACAGGGCGAAGGCAACTACTTTCTCAGGCCGTACCTTGATGAGATAACGTCAGAGCTCAGTCATTCAACAAATGTATTGGGCGCCTTAATAAGCAAGGTGCTGTGAAGGGAGATGAACCGATGGAGCAGATGGAATCTTCCGGGCCCTCATAGCAAGTGAACTGGCAGTCACAGTATAATGGGAAAGACTGAAAAGGGAGCTACAGGGGGGCTACACTGGGTGGGGGGGGGGGGTTGAAGGGGAGGGTTTAGAGAGTTTGAAGAGAAAGTCAAGTGTATACAAATAAGAAAAAACTCTCCCTTGAGTTTGTTCTAAACCAGAGGTCAACGAATTTTTTCTTAAAGGGCCAGACAGTTGGTCTCTGTCACAAATAGTCATCATGTCATTGTAGCCCAAATGCATCCATAGCAATACATAAAAGAATGGCTGTGGCCATGTGCTAATAACACTTTCCATAAGCATGTAGCAGCAGTGACTGCGTTCAGACTGAGGATCAGGGTTTATTAACACCTGATCTAAAGAAAGGAAGAACAAACGCTCTATCAATCCCCTCTGATTTAGAAACAACTAGGAAGAGGGTCCTTTGCTGGAGAATTTTATCTAATCTCAGTTTGGAAAAATGAATTTTAAAGTTTCTGTGAGTCATTAATCTGAGAGCGTGTTGTTGAACCCAAGGTCCTGTGCCCCAAGCACAGTGAGGCCAAACAAACACAAATGTTGACTTTGGAGCAGAGAAAGGTTTATTTCAGGGCCAATAAATGAGGACAACCAGTGGCTCACGCTCAAAAGACCCGAGGGGTTTCAGGAAAGAAGTGTTTATAGGCAAAACCTGGGGGGAGGGCTGCAGGGTGTGTAACCCTCCTCTGATTGGTTGGTGAGATAACAGGTGGCGTTCTGAGAATCTCAATCATTAGCCTTCTGGTTTCAACCAGCCTGGGGTCCCTGTGCCCGTGCTCAGCCTGAAGTTGCCATCCTCCACGTGGGCGGGGGCCTTAGTTCCTGTAGAAGAACTCAAGATATGTATCAGATCGTTGTGCATATCCCCTGAGGAGAAACCGGAACCGGCCCCATCCTGCACTGTTGTTCTTGGTGCATTTCCTCACTCCCCTAATTAGTAACTGCTGGAATCTGCCCTTTGGAACTCAGGGAAGGTCTAGGACCTAGGCAGAAAGCTTTTTCCCTACAAACAAGAAGTGGGGGACATGGAAGGGCTTTTGTACCCAGGTGGGACTGTGGCGGATGGCTCAGACCATCAGTACCTCCCTTCTTTGGAAAGGCAAAACAGGTACCACGTGGGGTGAGGGGTGAGCATCCCTTGAATTTCACTGGGAAGGAGAGGAGGATACTTAACAGGAGAGGTTAGCAGTTGGGTTCTAAGAGAAGTGAAGAAATTCCTGGGATGGGGCTGGCTGAGGATTTCAAGAAGGATTTTATCATTCGTTTTGTTTCCGGCTTTGCAGGGGTGTAATCCCACATCCTGTACCCCCAGCCTTTCAGCAAAGGGTGGATAATAGGTGAATTAGAGACAGTTGGTTTCCACCAAATACTTCACGAGCTCCTCATATTCCCAGCCTCCCTTGCAATTAGGGTGGGGCTATTTCTGGCCAATGGAATATGAGTGGGCATAACATGTATTCTGATGTTTTCTCCTCTCTCATTCTCTTCTCCTGCCATGGTAATCTTGAAGACCCCAAGAGTTTCAGATGGCATAGCTGTAAGATTTCGAGTGCTGTCCCAACCTACACTGTACTTCATTGAGCAACAGTTAAAATGTTAATGTATTAAGTGACAGCTTTCAAATTTTGTAACGAATTCAATAGGTTTGCGGTGCTTTGGGAAATAAAAACATGAATGGGCAACTCAAGGTAGAGACAACAGCAGCCCCAGGAGTAAGACATTGAGTCATTGATACCTAACTAGAATATTTGGGGTCTAATACCGCGTAGTAGGCAGGATATGCTATGTTACGCTGTAGTAACAAACATCTCTGAAAGGGTCTCTAAACAACAAAAGTTTATCTTTCACTCATGTAAAATCTACTCTGGGGTGACCCTGCAGAGTAGCTGTCTCTCATGTGACGTTGTACTGCCATATCAACACTTGCTTCCACTGTTACTGAGGTTTCAGGGGAACCAGAGAGGTGGTGTGTCAGCCATAGGTACTTAAATGCTTCTACCCAGAAGTGACACATCACATTTCATTGGCCGAATCATGTCACATGGGCACGCTTCAAGGGAGTGGGGAAGTAAACGTGCCATTAAGGATATCAGTGAGTAGTGGTAATGTCTGCTGCATACTCTCTGCTACGGGAGGTACTAGACTATCCAGAAGTCTGGAAGACATAAGACTTAAAGAATGAGTAGCAATTAGCCAAGAAAAGAAGGATGGGAGAAAGAGGGGGAAAGTGTTCTGTTAAAAAAAGAATAATAATAATAAAGGTCTGCATGAATTCAAGGAATGAGACATTCAGGGTGGGTGGGAAAGCAGCCTAGGATAGAGTAGGAATACTCAGCATACATTTGAAAGCGTGTGCAAGATATTTTAAGGAAAAACTCCCTTATGATGGAGCTTATTCCCAAGGTGAGGGTTTGGGGATGAAGGGCACTTATGGTCACTCGTTCCACACTTCTTGGGCCCAGCCTGTCCTGTGTGTCCATGTTGGCACCTGCTACAGAAAAGATGGAGAGCCTAGCTTGAGAAAGTTCAGGGCACTCAAACCCCTGATTTTTCTGTTGGTAAGGGTGAGAATTTCCCATTATTTTCCTCCAAAGTCCTCTTGGATAATTTAGTAGATCCCTGAGCTGACTGGACCTCTCTAAGGACTTATTTAGAACCCTCAACACCCCCTCCATGAGGGACAGCTAGATAGAGGTCTCCACCATGACCTTATCGCCAGTGAGGTAGGTAGTGTCCATGGCTGCATTTTATTGCACCAGTCTTAGGAAGGAATGGGTTGAAGTTGTAGCAGCAGGAACCATATTACTTTAGACCCTAGTCTGATTTGGGTTCAGAAAATAGAGGCCGCTGTTAAAATGATTTAAAGTCTGACAACTAAAATTCCATGAGTACTTCCAATCGAATTATCAGCCCAATCTCCTGATACCTGATTGTACTTAGAGGAGCCCTGAAATAATTTGTAGATAGGGTTCCATCTGAAATTAAGGCAGTCGAATAGATTTTATAAGACCATCCTCCAGACTAAAGTGATAGTGACTCTTAACCAGAGTTCCCCTTGCTTCTGTATTCCCTCCTCTACCCCACAATGCTGGTAGAGCGGGTACACCATAGTACTTGTTAACATTCACAGGGCAACAACAGAGTGACACTTAGGATGTGTCCACTGTAGTAGGTTATTAACCAGAACATTCTAGATATAAATCTTTAGTTCACAGGAACAACTGTGAATGTGTGTCTGTGGGGACGGGAGGATGTTGGAAGTCTTCTTCCCTCTGGACTCCTAACTCCTAGAGGTAGAAAGAGTCCCATTTATCTTCCTGTACCCAGTGCCTGGCATTCTAAGAACCCCAGTGGTTGAGTGAACTCCTACAGCATAACTGATTTCCTGTCAGTTGCTTCTGATCATAAATAGAGTTGGTCAAAAATGAACGAGCCCACTGAAAGGGCTTTTCCTAACTGAACTTCACTCTCCTCCACCCTCACCGCTCTGGTCCACGTGGTGCCAATGACCTGAATGTCCGGGTCTAGCCTAGCTGACCTCATTAAAGAGAGGAGTTACAACTGTGACTAAGTCCGCCAAAATACCATAGTCTATTAAAGGCATCAGTTCATCGAAGTCCATGATGTTAATTCGCCGGGAAAGAGTCCCACCGGATTAAACTTTTAATTAGCTCAGAAAACGGGGGTTCTTGGGGAAATTTTATTCTGTGGCCTGGCAGTAATTAACCGACCTCCTCCAGAGTTACTGCCCCTGGGAGTATTGGAGTTGTTAAATTACCAGGCAGGGAGAAATTCTGCTATCCAGAAGCCCAGCCCTTACATCTTCCCACATCTCTCTTCCACTCCCTGTCTTTCTCTGAATGAAGTTGTAAATGAGTGATGTCTGTTCCAAAGGCTCTCAGAGACCCTATAGAACAGTGCTGAGAAAATCCCCAACCCCTTACAGTTTTTTCTATGAACTAAAGCTTTATATCTAGAATGTTCTGCATTAGATCATCTCCAACTCATTTTGGGGGGCAAAGATGTGGGAATCTTTCAGACCCTGACATTCTAGGACTGCACCATTTTTCTGTGCCCTCTCTGTAAAATCAGGATTATGGGACAGTGATACAGTCATCCCTCGGTATCTGTGGGGAGATTGATTCCAGGATCCCCACGGATACCAGCATCTGTGGATACTCAAGTCGCTTCTATAAAATGGTGTTGTATTTTCATATAACCTATGCACATCCTCCACTTTAAATCATCTCTAGGTTACTTATAATAAGTAACACAGTGTAAGTGCTATATATATAAATAGTTGTAAATACAGTGTCAATGCTACGTAAATAGTTACCAGCACTCAGCAAATGCAAGTTTTGCGTTTGAGGACTTTCTGGGATTATTTTCCCCAAATATTTTCAATCCATAGTTGGTTGAATCTGTGGATACAAAACCCACATATTAATACATGGAGGACCAACTGTATATTCATACAGTAAATAAAAATAACAATAATATTAAATCAACAGAAGCCAAATTATAGCATTTTTCCTACAATGAAATAAAACTTAAAATGTATAAATACAAAATATAAAAGTAAAACAAGAATGATCTGTGGATACATGTGACAGTATGGGTGAATCTGAAAAATATTAGGTTCACTGAAAGAAACCAGACACAAAAGAGAGAAACCATATGATTCCATAGTTATGAGATTCAAGGACAGGCAAAATTAATCTAATGTGAAGGAAATCAGAATAGAGTTTGCCTATAAAAAGTAGGGATGGGGTTGACTACTAAAAGGGCATGTGAGGGAACTTTCTTAGGTGGTGGAAATGATGTATATTTTGAGTAGGTGGATACCTTTTGTCAAATTCATTGGGTTGTACACTTGAGATGTCATCTGACCAATAAAAGAAAATTAGGCTTGAAGGAGAAAAATACACATAGCCTTTTAACTTCGCAAATTCTACTCTTGAGAATTTGTCATTAGACGAGTGTATAAAAGCAGTCATTGTAGAACTTATAACAGGAGAAAATATACAAAAATACAATTTAAATACTTGGCAATGTGATTATATTCTGGTAGCTCTATACAATAGAATGTTCTACCACCATGAAAAAATGTTGATATACTTTGACACGTGAAAATACAAAATGTAATTAAAAACAGTGCAATCTCATTTTTGCAAGCATTAAATACAACAGTGGCTTTTTCAGGTTGGTTTTACTACAAGCAACATTTATGCTTTTCCAAGTTCTATATAGTATATAGCAGATGTATCTATAATCAGTGTTTATTACTTTAAAGATACCTAGCTGTTGTGCATTTTTAATTAGACTTGGATGTCACCCACCACAATGTCTAGTGCCTAGACAGCCAATGCTCAGAGCCTGTTGTTCATTTCCTTACATCCAGGCTCTCTTTGTACATTTCTTTCTGGACCAAACTAGGAGTCTTGTTATTTCCATCTCATCAATACAGGGCAAATTAGTCCAGAAGAGAATGCCTCTGTACTTCCTTTAGGACATGAACTTTGAGTCTCTTACCAGATCTAGTCTGCTGCTATACTCCAGACCTGTGCATTCCATCTTCCATGAAGGTGCAAAGTTACCTGGATGAGATCTAGTTACCTTTGAAATATTTTTTAAGGTCCAGCTTGTTAGGGCCTGCTCCCACTTGCAGAGCCTGGCCAGATTCCATGCAAGGTGCCCACACACTGGTTACATCTGGCTTCTTCTCAGCCTTGCTTCTTGGCCACACCTGCACACTGCACCACCTGGCTCTACTCCCTCCAGCACTTTCTCTGGGCTCACACCTTCTCTTTGCCTGCCTTCTATTCTAGGTTTTCATATCCTGAGATTCGCAGCTCAAGGTGCCTGTATATCTCCATATTTTCTGCAAAGGGGTTGTATAACAGGTTGAATAATGCTCCCCCACCACCAAAATATGTCAAAGTCCCAACCCCCAGAACCTGAGAATATGACCTTATTTGAAAATAGGATCCTTGCAGATGTAATTAAGAATATTTAGATGAGATTATCCTGGATTTAGGGTGGGCCCTAACTCTAATGACAGGTGTCCTTATGAGAGAAACAAGAGGGAACTGTGACAGAGAAGGTCATGAGGCAGAGGCAGAGATTGGAGTGATGTAGCCACAAGCCAAGGAACACCTGGAGTCACCAGGAGCTGGAAGAAGCAAGAAAAGACTCTCCCCTAGAGTTTCAGAGGGAGTGTGGCCCGGCTGGCACCTTGATTTTGAATTCCTGGCCTCCAGAACTAATGAGAATAAATTCGTTTTAAGCCACCAAGTTTGGTAACTTGTTACAACAGTTAACTTGTTAATACAGATAGTAATTAGCAAACCATCTATATCAGTCCTGTTCCCACCCCTCCAACCTGCACTGATGGAAAAAGAAATCATGATGGTCTTAGCTTGAAAGACACAAATCGAAGTCTACAGGAGGGGCTTATGTGTAGGCAATTCAGTTTGAGAAGTGAGTCCAAAAAATCAAGTGAGGAAACAGATCTCTAAGTGCGACAGGAAAGGAAGGGATTCCAAAACAAGCACGTGTTATCCATCAAGCTGGTCACGGACGTGGACGAGGAAGGGTGCTCTCCCTGAGACTCTAGGCGCTGTATCAGGGCCCCCGGAAATGTCCATCCGAGGGGCACTTATTTACTGGCTCCCTTCTTCCATTGGTCGACAGTTGTCCCTTTGGACATCAGCTGCTCTGTGCCCATGCTTCCCGCTGTGTCAACAGGGGTCAGGAGTGAGAGGAGCTTCTGGGCAGAACATGACAGCAGTGACTGGAGTAAGAGGTGGGTCTAGAGGATGTGAGGCACAGGGTCCCATATCACGGCCTGGAGAGAAGTGTCGTCAGAGTTGGGTTGGAGGGCCAACTCTGAGACTCTGGGGAAATTCTCCCCAAACTCTAAGCCCATTTGATTTATCACTGATAATCTGACCTCACAGGTCTGTTGAGAATTCAATAAGAATGAATGTGAAAGTGTTCTGCGAACTTTAAAACACTAGTAAATGTCAGCTAGTATTTCCCCAATTGTATAGGATCATCCCAAACGCGAGAGCCTATTTTCCCACATCTCAGCCTTTGGCCTGCACCTGCAACACTCTTTCTCTTCCCATCCTCTCTAACACACGGCCCTCCCCTTCTCCAACCCCTTTCCAGCCCCATCAGGACTTACAGCATCTCCTGCAGCCAATCTCCCATCCGAAGCAAGCTGTCGGCCTAGCCTGAGGGGGATCAAAGCCTCCCTGATGATGCTGCCCTGAGGAAGGAAGTGGAAGGGAGAGTGCAGGGTCCCCAGATACAGAACGAGCTCGCTCTCAGAAGCGTCTTTTCCTGTAACATCTAATTGCATCTTACCTGCTGCTCCGGCAAATGAAATTTAAATATTTAACAAGGATATCAGCACCATTCTGGCAGCTGTGGGTCCCCCACTGATGAGACCTCAGAGAGAAGGAAACTGCCTGCAGCCTGCACAGTCTGTGACTGGGACAGAGCAGGCCTGTTCCTCACCCTCACACGCCCCAGGGGACCGTCTGGCCTGGCCTGGGCTGGCGCTCAGCAACCTTGCCACCCAGAGCCCGAGCGGGTCTTCCTGCCCTCAGCTGGCCAGGCACTGGGTGCCCAGCTCCTCTGTCAAACTAGAGACTGCACACAGCTCATCCCTGTTCTTAGTGGGTTCTAGAGCAAGATGCTCACACTACTGCCCACCAACCACAAAGCAGGGCTGCCTGTGCAGCCTGCTAGCATCTCCCTAAAAGGCCACGTGGCTTCTCATCTTCTCTCACTACTTTCTCTGAGATGCCATGTATGATCGCAGGCCCCCTGATACGTTACCTTTCAGAAGAAATACTGTGTCAATGTAGTAACAAATGTTAAACTATAAAACCTAAGAACCATGTTTACAATGACACTGTATAAACTGTATTTATAAACATATTTTATAAGGTTATAAGTATCAGTCAAGACTCCAGCAGAAACAGGTGGCTCCCATTAGAGGAACTATTAGGAAGAAGGTTGATTTGAGAGGGGACTCTTCACCAGGCGAGGGTGAGGTAGAAAGGACTCACAAAGGATACTATGGTGGTCACAGTGGAGCTGTTGCCACCCCTCAGCCTGACGGAATGAGGCGAGAAACCCTGAAAAGAAGAGACATATCCTGTTGGCTGCCTGGGGAAATGTCCTATGAACAAATTTAAGGAATCCTACCGTGCTAAGTACCAGCGAGAGAGATAAATGGATTCCTTGCTTCCAAGAAACTCTGCTTAGATAGGGAGGCAGTTACCAAAGGCGGTACAGCACGATGGCCCTCCGCATCTGACACCTCGAAGATGTTTCTAGTAAATAGCAAGGAGGGTAGTCAAATCCCCCTCTTGGGAAGGCGGTCAGAAAGGAGAGGACTTTACTGGTAACTTCACAGATGACAGCTAGACTGAATTTACAGGGAGAAAGACATTACCTAGATCAGGTGGGGAAGGGAATTCAGGGAGAGGGAGAAGTGTCTGGATACATCCAGTGATGGTTGGCTACATGGCGTATCTTGGGAATGGCTGGAGTTCTGACGTGGTTACAAAGGCTTTAGGAAAGCAGAAGATGACTCATTCAATGGTACACATCGAAAACTGATCTTCCCCTCCTCCCTACCCACTTCAGTGAGAAACAGGGTATTTGGTGAGGTGAGTTACTGGTAAAGCTATTGGGAGGTTGCACATCCATGTAGCTGATGGCAAACCTAAAAAGTCTGAGCTAACAGCTCCAGGTTACCATTTAGACCTCTCCAGCCCTCCTCCCACTTCCTTCCTGGGGTCTCTCAAGCCAGAAGGATAGTCAGGTATGAAAAGACAGACGGTTTGTACGAGAGGAGAGTGAGCAGGCTTGGAGATCTAGAGATGGGATACCGCATCCTTTCTGTAGTTCTTGCCTGTGCTTAGATGCGTGAGTTCCCATCCCCAGTCCCTGCAGGGGTGATAAAGCCCCCAAATGCCCTTCCTATTGATCCCCGTTCTTACGCTGTATCTCCCATGCCCGTAGTTTATAGCATCTAGCAATCAATCCTAGGGAAGAAAAAAATACCAATCCCTAATATATGCTTCTCCAAGGTACCTACTTACCTAATTACCTCTAAATATTTTCACCACTCTTATGGAATTACGAGCATTTTTAACAAGCTCTGATAAAATGCCTATGTTAGAGGGGAAGGTCATAAATCTACCAGCATCTATTATTCCTAACTGTACAGATGGTTCTTTAAATTATTAAGATGGAACAAGGGACTGACGAGCTTTGAAAGGGGGGAGGGAGGAGAAGGTGAAAAAGGTTTGGCTGTGGGATGCTGGTTAGGGATGGTTTTGCAGCTCGAGGGTTCTGGGTAGACAGAAAGGATCATGCAGTGCAGATTGATAGGTGTGAAGTCATCTAATGGTTACTTTCCTTTTCATGTCTTGGTTTCGTTCTTATCCAGGTGGGCCCAGTACATGTCCCCGTTGGAAATCTGCTTGGGGCAGAGCCCCATGATGGTTCTTCTGTATTCCGTTTAGCATGATTGGGAAATTTAAGTAAAACTGCCTAAGAAGAGGCATGATCTTGACAGCCATGGGTTGGCAGTAGAGGAAGTTGATGGGAATATTGTTCCCTGACAAGCTGTGTGTTTCTTTATCTTGGGGGTGAGTGGGAAAGTAGGAGAAGGGAGATGCAGGTGGAAGGTCAGACGTACCGGCCCACACCTCAAATGAGACAGCTTGACTGTGGAGATCATTCTGGCCTTTGGGCTGATCACTGAATGCTGTGAGTCTTAATTTCCCATCTGGAGTTGGATGGGGAATACCTGACCTCCTCACACAAGGTTTGGTAGGTACAGAGAGCCTTTGCAGCCATACTGAAGGATGAGAAGCCACCAGAACTACCAAGGTGCTGAACTAGCCAATGTTAACCCCTTCCTCCAAGACTGATACTGGAAAAACTAATGCAGGAAGCACCAAAAGAGGAAACTGAGGAAACCCTCACTTAATATTAGAAAACTCATAAGTATAACCTGCCACATCAACAGGTTAACAGAAAAGATTGAGAGACAGTTCTCCATGGATCTTATATTTATGCACATTTTGTGAGCAGAAGCTCCCATGTCCTTTATTCCAGACTTCAAGATCATTGCCTAGAAGATAGCCTTGAAAGATATTGTCTTTCTGAAGCAAATGACAGGGTTTTTTTTTTTTTTTTTTACTGTCTTGTATAATAAAGATAATGTCTCACTTCAAGCTGAACGTTGGGCATATTTGCTTGTAGCCTATTTTAAAAGATTCAGATTTTCTCAGCTATAGCACAAATCCACTGCATGTGGCAGCCCTGTGTTGTTCTCATAGGGCTTGAGGGGCAAGGGGATCAGATATGAGCATGAAGATAATGCTTCCTGCTGCACCATGGGTAACAGTCCCTTATCTCTTACCCGAGAGCCTTGTATCTTTTGCCAGAGTCTATAAAGATATGGGAGTCTCATTTACTAGCTTGCATGGAGGGTAAAATCTCAGACCCTTCACAGTTCATGACAGTTATCTAAAAAGCTCATGATAAGACATGTAATGTTCTATAGTCATTTATGACAAATTTTAAACTAGGGAATCATTAAAAGCATTTATTTTAAAACTAGAAATGAAATAAGAATTTTCACTAATTTATTGACATTATATTGACAGTCTTAGCCAGTGTAATAAGACAAGAAAAATACAGGCATAAGGACTGGGAAGGAGGAAATAAAACTTCCGTTGGCTATAGAAGGTAACTTGTATATAGATTCTTTTAAACTTAATCAGAAACAACATGTATTAAGAAGCCTGGATGTAAGAATAGTATATATATTCAAATTTGGTTGTACGTCTAGATAGCAGCAGCAGACAATTGGAAAATGTAGTTGAAGAGAAGAAGACATCATTTATAACACTATCAGAATATAAAGGATTTAAGAATAAATCCAACAAAAAATATGTAACACCTGTATAGGGAAAATAAACCTTCAGACATGTTTTTAAAGATTTAAACAAATGGAGAATTATAGCATGTTTGATTGAAAGTTTAATGCTGGGTTTTATAGAATTCAATAAGATGATTGTAAACCTTATATGGAATGTCAAATGGCCAAGAGTAATCTACAAAAAAAGAAAAAGAGGTATAAGGGAGTCTTTCTGTATCAGATACAATCACTAAATATGATGCTACATTAATTTAAACTGGGTGGTACTGAAAAAAATAGACAAATTGACGAAAGGAATATGGAGCCCCAGAAACATATCAAGACAGTATGTCATGTTATAGTTAAAGGAACAATTTTTCAACAAATATCCCTGAAAACTTTTAACCATATGGAGTAAAATCAAATTGAACTTATACAACCCTCAAACACACACACGTCCAATAGCTTTATATGAATTAAAGAATTCACTTATCCCCTACTGAGAATTTGAAAGTTTTTTGCAACTTGGAGTTTGGAAATTTTTCTTAAGACGGGAAAAGCATTAACCATGACAGAAAACTGATACACCCGATTATGTTAAAATTAAGAGTTTTTCATCCAGGAAGTGAAAAGACAAGTTCCCAAGTGAGAGATTTCTGTAATACATACTAATTATAAAATACTAGTATTCAGAATATAGAAAGAAGTCCTACAAGTATATAGCAAATAGGCAAAGACATAAGTGGGCATTTCACAGAAGATGAAACGTATATAAAAAACAAGACAGTCATCAGTGATCAAGAATACAAATCAAGATCACAGTGAGATACCGTTTTATACCCATTCAATTGGAAAAAAGAAAATTCTTGAAATCTGGCAACACGAAGAGTTGGAAAAGCTGTGCATCCACAAGATTTCTTATCATGCAAGTGGAAGTATAATTTGGTACAATCATTCTGGAAGATAGCATTAATAAATAGCAGTGTGCAAAATTCTTTGCATATATACACAGGAGGGGAATGGCTGGGTTGTAAAGTATTTGGCATTATCTCCTAAAGCTGAATATTCAAACTGTTTTCTGAATATATCTGGTCCTCCCCTCTTCTGTGAAAATGAACCTCCTGGTCCCTTGTGACTGGGTGGGTCCATAGGTCTAGTTTTGGCCAGTGAATTCTAAGTGGAAGGGATGTGTCACTTCCATGCCAGATCACTGAAATGCTGATGTCAGATCCTTCGGGGCTCCCTTTTTCCCCCTCTGGCATACCTACTGTCAACATTTGAAGTGACTATTTTGTCAGCCTAAGTCTTTAAGTGATTATAAGGAGCAGAGCCTTCCTTCTTGACTTTGAGGAGACATAGCATGAGTGAGAAATAAACCTTTGTAGTTTTAAGGCTTAGATTTTAAAAGTTGTTTGTTACTGTAGCATATAATAGCTTATTCTGACTAATATATATGCAACAGGAGACATGTAATAGACTGTTTGTAACACCATTATTTGCAGTGGCCTTGGAAACCATCCAAATGCCTGTCCCCTGAAGGAGAATGAATAAATTATGATGTATTTACTGGGAGCGATTATTCAGCAGAAAGAACAAAATAACTGCAGTGACATATAACAATACATGTGAACTTTAACCAAGTAAATAAAGTGAAAAAATAAATCCAAAGGATTATTTTTATGTGTAGTATATATAATTATATCCAGATGCCTTTTTTATAAAATTAAAAACACTAAAATGCAAATGAATACTCTTTATACCTATAGTTATAGTAAAAGGAAAGCCGATAAGTAATCAACACAGGATTCAGGATGGTAGTTACCTGAGGCAGGAAAAACAGGGGCAGGGGATGGATGAAACTGCATTGTTAGAGGTAGAGGTAGGTGATTGTCAAGGTCTTAATCTGGGGGGGGGGGGGGTTGGAGAATATAAGTATTATTAAAAATAGCTAAATGTCAAGTTGTTCATGGGTTCATGATGAATGCTTTTTAAGACAAGATTATAGCCAATCCATAATCCAATTCTATGTGAGATTTTTTAAAAACACGATGATGAGACTGGTTCTATAGTAATTATCTTTGAAAAAAGGTCTATATATGCGGAGGGATTCTCAAACATCCAGAGGCTGAGTTAAAATATGGATGTGCACCGTCCGTCAGCATTAAGCCCTGAGAGCGGGGTGATCTGAAGCCAGAGAATCATTCTGTTTTTGTTTTCTTTTTATAGGATCCCAATAGGCCTGAGAGTTCCTGTATTCCATCCCTTTCGCTATAAGGTTCTTAGTTGTATACCACAGTTGCAGGCTGAGCAGGAGATAATTTCTGCAGGAAAGAAAACCAGTGAACAAATGTCATAGTTACTGAGCTGTTGACCATCCTGTTCCTTTCCCAGGCATTGTTCCTGAGACTGGAAATAGGATGAGAGAGCTCTGGAAGGCAGGGACATCATAGTTTGCTGGGACACGTGGGCAAATAAATGGGTGCTACGAAAACTGAAGTCTCTAATCCAGACTGTTGATGGGAGAAGAGGTGACATCGAAACTAAGACCTAACGTACAAGTAGAATCTATCCAGATCAAGGATTGAGATTGTAGGGCTCAGGGGTAGGAGATAAAGGAGGAAGAGGGCAGGTTTTAGGCAGAAAGCCATGCAGTAGTCCCCGTTTATCCACGGGAGATACATTCCAAGGCAGTGGATGCCTAAAACTAGAGTACCAAACCCCATATACACTATGTTTTTCCTATACGTATGTGCATATTTTCATTTAATTTATAAACTAGGTACAGTAGGAAATTAACAACAATAATAGAATAGTGACACCAATATACTGTAATAAAAGTTATGTGAATGTGACACTGACAGTCGGTCCCATAACCCCGATGGTTGCTAAGTGACTAATGGGTGGGTAATGTGTACAGCATGAATACACTGGCCAAGGGGATGATTGACATGCCAATCAGGACAGAGCAGGCTGGCACATGGTTTCATCACATGACTCAGAATGGCTGCAATTCCAAACTTAAGCATTGTTTATCCCTGGAACTCTTCATTCATGTATTTTCAGACCACGGTTGACCACGGGTAACTGAAACTGTGGAAAGCAAAACTGTGGATGAGGGGGGTACAGCTGTATGTTGTAAACATTCAAGACAAGGAGGTTTTGAGCAACTAAAAATTTCGGTCTGGCTGTACTGAAAAGAACAAGGGGGAAGGTGACAAGAGGAAACATGAGAACAGATCATGTGGGAACTTGTAGGAGTTTGGAAATTAACCTGAGGGCAGTTAATCACGTGGGAGCACGCTAATCAGGGGAGCAGTAGCACATCTGCATTTTAGAAAAGTGGCGCTGTGCCGCTGTGTGCAGAATGGATTATAGGGGCATACTACAGGGGGATCATTTAGAGCAGTGGTCCCCAACCATTTTGGCACCAGGGACCAGTTTCGTGGAAGACAGTTTTTCCACAGTGGGGGGTGGGGGGATGGTTCAGGTGGTAATTTGAGGGATGGGGAATGATGGGGAGCGGCAGATGAAGTTTCGCTCACTCTGCGCGCCTCTCACCTCCTGCTGTGCAGCCCAGTTCCTAACAGAGGAGACCCTAATCAGGGTTGGGGACCCCTGATTTAGAGGGTACATCAGGCTTCCCACGGGAAACATATGACACACTTATAAGGTTTTATTGAAGAAACGTTAATGAAGAACATTTACAGAGGTGTGGACAGATTAAGCTCAGAAAGGATGGTGCAGCGCTTGGGGACTAGCATCAGTGAGAGCCTTTACCACACCACCTATTCTAAGCAGAAGACAGATGGCATGGAAACCTCAGTGATGCAGTCTGTGGGGGGTCAGCCTCCTGGGCACAGAGAAGGACATGGAGGGGCAAATAAAGAAAAGTTTGCACGTGAGGCTCTGTAGTGTTGACCCCAGCTTTTTGGTGGCCTGAGATAGGGGCATGACCCAGGAGACAAAGAGAAATGAGATGACGTGAAAGAGATTTAATAGGTCTACCTACATAGTAGACTTGTGATCAGTGGAGGAATGGGCTTAATAGCACTACAGACATGGACCATGAAAGAAGGGACCTCCTTTCCCCTTCCATGAGGGAGCATGAAGACAGAGGAATGTCTACTACCTTTTAGCATCACCTTGCTCCTCTGTGGGAGAGAAATGGCTAGTGCAATAGGTCAGAATCTGACGTTCATGGGCCACGCTTCACTAGTGGGGCAGGGTCACTGTCTCAATGCTCTTATGTAGTAGAGTCTTCCCTCTTTTTCCCACCCAGAAACCTCCTAAGACAGGCTGGCCAACCTCATCCGTGGATGGAATCGGTCAGGCTGGGGAGTGGGGAAGTGAGAGGAAGGGGAGCATCAATAAAGGGTGTGTTACTTGCCACTGTGGGCTCTGAAGTTTAATCCCATTGAGGAATTCTGGGAACCACTGCAGGAAACATACCTCAGAGTTATCCCACCCAAGAGGCAAGGAAGCTCACTCCAACTCCCATCAGTCATTAGTTGAGGGCTTCGTGTGTGTATTACTGTATTTGAGGATAAAACAAAAGGTCTTCAGGCAGAGAAGCAGGTGCTGGGAAATGGAAGTCAGACCAGCATGCACTGAAATAGAGGGGGTTGGGAGAGTCTGGACAGGGCCCCAACAGCTTCTGCTGCTACACCCAACCAGACACCTTTGCTCCTCTCCACCATTATTTAGAGAGTCCAGATGAAATGGGCATCCTGGATGCCAGAGCAGGGCACTGGTGATTGTACGGGACCAGACCATCAGGAAAGTGCTGCGTGTCCTGATATGATGGGCCCACCCAAAGGCTGTGACATCGGGCCATAGCATTCACTGCAGAATGTCACTGAGCACTTTGCTTATGTCCAAGGTTGTGAGGACTCAGAAGACATGCATGGGTCTTTATAAAGAAGAAAGAGGTTGGTTGAGCCCCAGACACTCTGGCCTGTGGTATGGTCTCCTGTGGCTCTGTCTAAACAGTTCAGATCTGGGTCTCTGTTTTCACGGGGGATTTCACGTGGCTGGAGGGATTTTCCTGCTCTTGACAACATCCCAAACTTTTCCCAAGTAAATCTCAACCTATAATAATTGCACGGAATGACCACTTGCCCCAGTGTTCTTCACTGTCTCCCAGTTTCCCAAAGATAGAACCCCATTTGGAGGAGCTATTCCCTAAGGCTGGTCCCATTTATCTAAACCATAAGTGAGCACCCAAGAATTATTATCTAAAGCAGTGCCTCTCAGTCGTGGCTCTGAGAACCACTGCACCAACCACGGGACGAAGTTGTTTAAAGAGTAGCTTTTTAGGCTTCATCCTCTACCTACTGAATCTGAGCCTGAGCGCAGGGTACCTGCGCCTTTAAGAAGCAACCTAGGTGATTCTAATGCAGGACCTAGACCTGTGGTTCTCAAATTTTGCGACACATTAGAATCACCTGGGGAGCATCTAACCCCCTTGACCACTGTTCCCCACCTACCTCCCATGCTCGCAATATGCAGGCCACACCCAAGACCAATTTAGTCAATCCTAGAGCAGTGGCTGGGTTTGGGGATGGTTTCAAACTCCCCAGGTGATTGCAGTGTGCAGTCAAGTTTGAGAACCTGACCTGTGGCTAATAGAGATGATACTATTAAACAGTTGACTGAGAAGCTGGAAGCTGTAGTCTTTAAAGTATTTTTTAAAACTGGCCTTAGAAGTCTTATCTAAGACTCTCAATTTACAGATGAGGAAACTAAGTCCTAAAATGTAAACATTCAGCAGCCAAACAGCTGACTGGATTTAGCCTTCTTTCTCTTCATTCAATACAATAAACATTCTTGAATATTCAAATATTCAGTGTCTGTACCCAGGCAGTGTTTAATAAGCCATTGTCTGATGTGAAATCAGATGTGTGTGACCCAAATGTACCAGGCATCTCACTGCCTGACTTAAATTTTTTTATGACCTTACTTTCTTTTTTCTTTAATTTCTAAAAGCATTTTGTTATTTCAGTGTCCTGACCAGCCTCCTTAAAAAGAATAAAAGCTGGGCTTCCCTGGTGGCGCAGTGGTTGAGAGTACACCTGCCGATGCAGGGGACACGGGTTCGTGCCCCGGTCCGGGAAGATCCCACATGCCGCGGAGCGGCTGGGCCCGTGAGCCATGGCCTCTGAGCCTGCGCGTCTGGAGCCTGTGCTCCGCAACGGGAGAGGCCACAACAGTGAGAGGCCCGCGTACCGCAAAAACAAAACAAAACAAAACAAAACTACAGGCTTTTAATGAGTAAAAGAATCATATACAAAACTTTGCTTATTTACAAAGAGTACAAGATTGAAGTACTTTTAACATTTGCAAGTGTATGAAAACATTACCAACTGCAATACTTGTGAGTAGGTATATATATATATATATATATATATATATATATATATATATATATATACACACCAGAGCTTTGTACATTTCCCCACATATGGAAATGAAAAAGTAACTCGTTTATTGGTGCATTTTATTTTTTGAGAAGCTCATATGCAGGGAAACAGCATAAGGCAAGTCTTCAAGAACTGTTTTGTTTGCTTCTAGGATATTTTGCTTTGCAGAAAACTGCTAAAGTAAGAGACATAACTTCAGTTCTTTCCCTTCACAGTGCACCCCACCTTATCTTTAAATGAAGACAGTCCCACTCCCAGGGAAGGATGAGACCAACTCCTTCCTCCAGTCTCCTATAGCCAATACAAACTTGGTTCCCTAGATGTGCGGTATGGCTGCACAGGAAACCCAAGGCCATCAGTTTCATCCAGTCAAATGTGCCAAGGAACCATCCGTGGGTTTTGGTATCAGTAACAGAGCTGTCAACTCAAGATTTTTAAAAATTAATAAGAAGGGGGAAAAAAATAAAACCACTTTTAAAAAGAAAATTATAGTTTTCCTATAGGAGTATTTGCTATATTATAAAGGTAATTTAATTGCCTTTATAATACTGAAATCAAAATATGCTTAGTCTGATTTTTCCTGGAGCCAAGAATCATTTTCTTCACATGTTGAACATTCTCATTTTTTCTTCATGAGTCAAGACTCCCAGGGAAAAATATTAAATATTCAAGGTAATAGTCTGTGTTCTTTCCATACCTTAGGTTTGGCCTAGTGCAAAGGAAACTGTCACCTGGGACATTGCTTGAAGGAATCCCTGAGCAGGTAGTGCAAGGCATTTCTGAGAGTTCAGTTCTGCCTGAAGTGGCTCCTTTCTAAAAACATGTGCCATTTCACCGTTCCCATAGGATGAGTGATGACAGAGCTCACCTGTGGGACACACCCCTGCAACCTGGAGCAGTCCATTTTGGAGACTCGGGGCAGGGGCCCAGAGTCCCAGCACTACGGCCTCTGTGTACTCCTGGGGAGATTCAAAAATTGCCCCAACTTTGTCACTTTATTCTAAAGTCTCTTGCTGGGGTATAATAAAGAATATTTGATTTTTGTCCTGGGTTCCTGGCACAGAGCTCCTAAAACGCCTGGAATTTACTGTCTTTTGTGTGCTAGGAAGATGACTCATGGGTTGGAGGAGAGATCACTAGATAGCTTCAGGGTGGGACTGGTTGTCACACAAACCAACCACATGATGAGAAAGTTGAAGGTTTCAGCCCTGCCCCTTAACCTCCGGGGAAGGAAGAAGGGCTGGAGATTGAGTTCAATCACCAATGGCCAACGGTTTAATCAATCCTACCTACATAATGAAACAACCATAAAAACCCCTAAATGATGAGGTTCAAGGAACTTCCCAGCTGGTGAGCACGCTGAGGTGCCGGCAGGGTGGCACACCTGGAGAAGGAAGGAGCTCTGGACGGCCCCCGCATCTTGACCTTGCCCTATGCTTCTCTTCCATCAGCTGCTAGTGTCAGAATGGAATTTTTATTTATTTATTTATTTATTTAATCTTTAGAATGGAATTTTTAGACACCGAGTTGGTGTCAGGATAGGTCTGAGAAAAAAAAAAAAAGCCCATGTTTAGTCTCCCATCTTCCTCCTCTTCTGATTTCCTGGGTGATGGGGCCTGTATTAATAAAGGCCCAGTTAGGAAAACAGAAGCGACTCTAGGTATTTTTGAAGGAGGGCTGTAACTGCAGATTGGTGTCAGCCCTGCTTCTGGTGATTTAATCTAACTTGATCTTGTCTCTGAGGGACAGGGACCCACCACTGCCAAGGGCATGCATACTGGGTTATCCAACCTGGAGATGCCTGAGTTCCTGGGTTACAGCAGCAAAAGAGGGAGAAAAGCTTCCTGCCCAGATCCAGAGTGTTTCTCCTGGGCCCAGAGCCTCGCTCTGTGTATGAATCTCTCCTGAAGAGCAAGTTCAGCCTCTGTCACTGTGACTGTTGAGCTCAGACCCCTCACTGCCTTTGTTTACACTTGCTTGCTAGACTTTCGTCTCCAACCAAAACTGCTCCCCCAATTTCCAAAGCAAAACCTCTCATCCGGTATATCTATGCACTTAGGTACACTTGGAAGAGAAGTAGAGGCATTGCCTGTACAATGAGAAAGGCCCAGCTCGGCCAACAACAGACCATTACACAGATAATAAAGGGAAGCATTAGTCTAGGTATGTGTAAAAGTGGAAATAAATCTCAAACTGTCTCCTTTCTTCATCACAGATCTACTTGTATACCCATTCCTTTCCTGTTCTCTTACCCCTCTGCTCCCAAAAGGATAGAGTTGATGGGTGGGTCGTTGAGGCATGGCACTCAACCCCAGAAGGCAGAACCAAGAGGCTGAATGTTGCTTCAAGTTCTGGTACGCTGTTGGCCACCAGAGGTTTGGGAAGGTCCCATAGTTCAGAGAGCCATTGGCCTTTTATTATCTATTGTTACGTAAAAAAAAATACTGCAAAATTTAGCAGATTAAAAGAACATTATCTCACATAATCTCAAGGGCCAGGAATGGCTTAGTTTGGTAGTTCTAGCTCAGGAGGTTACAGTCAAGCTGTTGACTGGGGCACCAGGCATCTGGTGCTGGAGGATCTGCTCCCAAGCTGATTCAACGTGGGCATTGGCTGGCCTTGGTTTCTCCCAGGCTGTTGGAAGGAGGACCACACGGGCCTCTCCGTAGGGCTCCCTCGATGTTCAAAACACATGGCAACTGGCTTCTTCCAGAGCAAGTGATCCAAAAGGGAGAGAGAACCCAAAACAATGCTTCGATGTCTTTTATAACCTAATTTTAGAGGTGTCATGCCATTGCTATGGCTGCATGCGTTAATCACACAGACCAATCCTGATACAAGGTGGGAGTAGACTGCATAAGAGTGTGGCTATTTCTAGGTGTGGGGATCACTGCTGGCGATTGAGTCTGGATAGCACTAGATGGGACTCTTTGCAGGCCGTATTGGAAGCTGTCTACCATGCTTCTTAGCCCTCCTACCTAGCTTTTGCAAAGAGTAAGTATCAATAAGAACCTGCTGTATAAAAATAAATAAATTAAATTAAATTAAAAAAGAGTAAGTATCAGAAGGAGGAGACCCTAGTCTAGCTGGTAGTCAAGGAATAATTGCTTTTCAGTTCAGCTCCTGTTCCTTGTGCTTCTCTAAGGAACATTGTAAACTGGAGAAATGACTGACATCCTAGAGTCCCATGGAAATACCATCTAGTGCTATTAAACTCCTCCCCCTCTGCTTGTAACACTTGGAAAATCATGGCAGATCAAGTGGGTACATTCACAGAATCTGGGAACCAATCACTACATTATTAGAAGGTTGTGGTCTCTGGTGTATGGCTGGTTCAGGATCTTAAATGAGCTTGGGTGTTGTCGTGGCCTTCATTAGAAATGTCTTTCCTAGGGTCAGGGGAGACTCACTCTGGGACATTAAACTGTGGAAGTGACTACACGTGTAATGAGTCTCTGCCAGCTAACCTCACCCCACATGGAGAGGGAAGGGCTGTCGGCTGGGCCAGAGCCAATGCAATTCAGAGCAAACTCTTTAATCTTTGTGGGTAGAATGGCTTCTGCTATCACAACTCCTCCTCCCTCATCTCAAGAAACTCATTCTCAAATGCTACTCAGGACATTTTTTGCTTCTCCAGAGGAACTGATGCTGCAGGGAAACTGGTGGAAAAGAGGGATTTTGGTGCTGCCTTTGGAGCAGTAAAATCAGCCATGGCCCGGGGAATCCAAAGGCTAAAGAAACACATTACAGAGTGTGAGACAGAGGACATGATGCATTGCACTTGGTTTTTGGAGCATAAGCAATGACAGGTTCTATAGCTCTTCAAGTGGGGCTTCGGCAAGGCTTGGAAAGTAGCAAGTGGTCAAGGTCATTGAGTTCGTTAGACTTCTACTATGTTAAAAAATAATTTGAATCAGGGTAAGCTAGATGGTACTGTAGTAACACACAGTCCCTCCATTTTGGTGGCTCAAAGATATATTTTTCTCTCATACTTCACGTTCATAATGTATTAACTTGGGGGTTCTCATTATAGTCACTAAGGGACCCAGGCTGGTGACGCATCCCAAATTTTGAAATTGGCGGAAAGAGCTCTCTGGAAAGTCTCACACCAGATAGTAAGTGCTCAGCCACAGACAGACACACATCACTTCCAGTCATTTCTACTCAAGATTCATTGGCTGAACTAGTCATAACACCCCACCCAACCACAAGGAACCTGGAAATCAGTCCTTTTCTGTGCTTGGAATGGGGAAGATGGGTGAATGTTTGGTGAACAGCATTATTGACAAATGCTCTGGCATTCAGAGAAGCTGAAATTCGGATTTTCTCTTCTCTTTTTGCTTTCTTGTCTACCTTAATTCCCCCAGACGGCACCTCGTCTGTGTTAGTGTCGACAGCTGGCAACAGCAATGTGGGCCCAGACACCGTAATAAGCACTGTGTTCTGGAAACATCACTCTTGTTTAGGGAATGCTATTGTAACTAAGTGGTATAGGTCTAGGATTGGTGCTATGACATCCTTATGTCCTGTTACCCTTTGGAACCTTGGAAAAGTGGAACAGATGAGACTTCAAGTTGGAATTAATTCAGCAATGCAGGTGCTGAAATGATTCCCTCCGCTTTCGTGGAAGACATCCTGGAATCCTGCTCTTGGAGAAGGACCCAGACTGCCTGGTGCCGGGTATTTAAGTGTGAAGTCAAGGGCACGTCAGGAAACAGGAGGCAACACCAGTGGGTCAAAGGAAGAGGATGTAATTAAAGGACAGTCAGAGGTATGGACAGAATTAAGGGAATCAACAGGGTGATTGAGTCACCAAGGCTGGCAACAGCAGGAACCTGGTAATACCCTTAAATAAGAAAGGAGAGGAAAAAGTGTTATCTTAGCCCACTGAGAGCTAGATCTGGGTAGAAGGGGTTTCTAGACAGAATCTGTAGTCGTTCAAGTACACAGCCACTGCCAGAAATATGTCCCAAAGCAGGGAGGAAGCTGGAAGAAATCTTCCAACCTCTCTTCCCATCCTCCAGTCTCCAATCAATGGCTCTCATTGGCCGAACCTGATGAGAAGCCAGCAAGCAAGGGAGCTCCAATGATGCAGTTCCCAGGGACCAGCCTCCCAGGGCAGAGAGAAGGGCAGAAAAGGATCTGAGAAAGGTGAGGGGTGGGAGGAGTGGGTGTGTGCAGGGAAGTAAACAGGATGAACACAGTGAGGCTGTGTCTAGCTGATTGTGATATATTAGAAAATTACAATGAGACTCTGGCCTCTAATTTCTCTGGGACTTTCATTTCCCCCAGGGAAGAGAGATTCTGTTTTCTCCATGGCAACAAAAAAAAGGGAGAATACGTTGCTAGAACTTAAATGTCTCCAAGGGAATTTAATACAGGGTGAAGATATGGTTTCAATTTGGGACAGTTTTCATACTGCCGTCATTGTACTGTGATACTTAGGTGTTTACTGCTCTAGTGAACCAGAATTTTCTATAAGGCTAGTAATTATTTGGTTGGCAAATACAGTAGGGGGTCAACATTTGGTGAGTTTATGATTTGGGGCTAAATGTCTAATTCTGTTCATTTGAGAATTTTCTAGAACCAACAGCAGAACTGCCCATTTCTCTGGTTCTAGGAGTTTATAAAAATTAGTGGTCAATGTCAGGGGGTAGCCTCAGAGGTTCTCCTTGCTGACCCCTGGTCCCCCCTACTGAAGGGGGTTGTCTCATTCCTGGTTGACCGTAGATGTGAGTGAGGACCGTAATCTCGAGCCCACTGGGCCAACAGAGCACAAAGTGGGTAAATGCCGAGGCAACGGTTCCACCAATCAATCCACTCCTTCCTAATCCTACTCACCACCCAGGAGAACTTGTTATCTACCCAGATCGCTGAGATGTTGATTGGGTCTCATTTACTAGTTGGGGCAGAGCTAGGCCTCCTAGGGGGTTCCTGACTCGGTGCACTGATTCCGTCAGTTGGAATGAGAGAGCCCTTCTGGAAGCTTTGTGATCTTTATTGTGTGGGTAACTTTGCCAAATTCCTTCCTCCTTGCAGTTTGAAGCTCTGCTCTCTTTTCCTAAGCGCGTTGATTACTGACCTATGACTTTTGAGTTGGCGGGGTAGGGAGCAAGTTCTACTTAAACCTCAAACCCAAGCCTTGGGCATAACAGGCCTCTGAGGGTTACACGTCCTTGACCTAGCTAGAAGCACTTGAGTTTACATCTTCTACACTCTGTGAATGTGTCCTTTGGGTACCTGGGCAGTCGAGACATAGAGATCCATTAGTGCTTTGCTCAGCGTCCTTCCTCCCTCCCAAATACCGTTTTCATTTAGTAAGAACACTTTTCTTTTGAAGAATTCTCCCCCTCTACTCCAATTCTGCAGCTTGAGCCAGAAGTTGTCAATCACAGTTTGTGAGAGGGCACGTGACCCAAGATAGACCACTCAGGGCACCTGGTTCCCTGGCAGCAAATGACTGGCCCTGCTTCGGTCACAGGCCCCTCTTCTGCACGTGTCATTCCTTCTTCTTGTTTTAACTGAGTCTTGGTTGAGAAGAGCCTTTTCCTTTCTGGTAGTGAAGTTGGCAAGAGATGAGTAGAGAAAGTCAGTCTTCCATAGGAGAGAATGAATTTGACACTTAAAGCACCAGAGAAGAGCCATGAGAATGTTCTAGGAAGATCATGGAATCCCTGCTTCCAGTCTTCCCCAGCTGCACCTGCACCCTTCCTGAAGGCGAGAACATTTCCTTTTTGTCTAAGGTAGACTTACTTGGATTTCTGTCACAACCAAGAGAGTCCTTACTCATCTAGTAGGGGATTGTTAGAAATGCCCACACAGCTAATGTCCATTGAGACTGTGGATTTCTTTTAAAGAGATGCTCCTAAGGGATTGTCTGCTTTTGAGACTTGGATTCCTTATAAGTGAAAGTGAATGTGTGTTACAGTGATGTTTGCTTTAATTCACCCACAGCTTTTAGAGTCCTGGACATGCGGCCTGAAACCCAGAAAATATACCTGGAATTGGGCAACCACACGGTCGCAGAGGCACAAGCAGCGCCTAGTGAGATCGCTTAAAGCCAGGAGAGCCTCCCATGAGGAAAGCTACTACTCCAAGCTTCTTCTTACTGTAAGTTACTTTAGAGCTGCAGAATTCTTAGCAATGCAAAGCGTGCACGGTGCCTCTCAGTTGCAGAGTATAAAGTGGGGAGAAGGTGGTTCTGGGCCAATCTGGAGTCTCTTGTTATAGGTTAATTTGGGGGGGATTTTCCATGCTTCAATAGTTGTGTCTGCTGTTGGTGGGAAAGTAAATTGGTACAGCCACTATGGAGAACGGTATGGAAGTTCCTCAAAAAACTAAAAATAGAGCTACCATATGATCCAGCAATCCCACTCCTGGGCTTATATCCAGAGAAAACCATACTTAGAAAAAATACACGCGCCCCAATGTTTATTGCAGCACTATTCTCAATAGCCAAGACATGGAAGCAGCCTAAATGTCCATCAACAGATGAGTGGATAAAGAAGATGTGGTAGATATGTGCAATGGAATATTTCTCAGCCATAAAAAAGAATGAAATAATGCCATTTACAAAACAGAAATAGACTCACAGACACAGAAAACAGACTTATGGTTACCAAAGGCGAAAGGTAGGGAGGGATAAATTAGTAGGTTGGGATTAACATATACACACCACTGTATATAAAATAAATAATCAGCAAGGACCTACTGTATAGCACAGGGAACTCTACTCAGTACTCTGTAATAACCTATATGGGAAAAGAGTCTGAAAAAGAATAGATATATGGGGCTTCCCTGGTGGCGCAGTGGTTGAGAGTGCGCCTGTCAATGCAGGGGACACGGGTTTGTGACCCGGTCCGGGAGGATCCCACATGCCGCAGAGCGGCTGGGCCCGTGAGCCATGGACGCTGAGGCTGCACGTCCGGAGCCTGTGCTCCGCAACGGGAGAGGCCACAACAGTGAGAGCCCCACGTACCGAAAAAAAAAAAAAAAAAAGAATAGGTACATGTATATGTGTAACTAAATCACCTTGCTGTACGCCTGAAACTAACACATTTTAAATCAAATATACCCCAATATGAAATTTTTAAAAATTGTTGTGTCTGCCTCAAAAAGAAAGTTTCCTGCAATTAAGATTTAGAGCCTTGTGCGAGTAGCCAGAGGAGGTGGTGAAATTATCTCCTTGAATCTCTGCAACTGTTTAGTTTCTGGATGGAGGAAGGTGCAAGAATTAGGTCAGCTCTAGAAACCACCCAGCCTTAAGATATTGTGATGCTGTGAAGTTCAGATTTTATATCACAAGCTCTGAGCCTGCTTTCTCGTACGTCCAGAAAGAATAATATACGTGCCTCTGTCGTCGTGTTGTTTACGTGCTCTGGGACTTACATAAGACAGTGTACATGACGGTAGAATGCCTGGTATGTACTAAGTGCTCACAGATGTTAACTGTTATTATTCTTATTTCTGAAGCTAAGGTCACCAGACTTAGAAACCAACGTACGAAATATTTTTAAAATATAAGAAAAAAATTAAAAAAAGAAATGCCCACACATCCTCCTCTGGGTCCCCGGCCGTCGTACCCCCTCCAACCTACATCCTTAACAGTAGAGAGTAGATAAGTAATGGCACAAAGTCGGCAGTGATGAAATCTCCTAAATGGGTCAGGGGATGCCTCCCGAAGAAGCAGTTCAGGGACTGTTAACTGCATAGGTTTCCGAACACCAAGCTCCTTAAACTCTGCAGGGTGCTGTTTAAGTAACCTAGAGATGTCCTAAAAGGAAGGAAATCCTGCAACATAGGGAATATCTTACAAGCCAGGCTGTAGATTTGAACTTTATCCCACAGGCCATGGTGTAGCTGCCCTCTAAGACTCATGACCTCTCTATGAAAATCAAAGCAATTGATCTGCTCAGATTGGCACTTGTTGTGGGAGATTAGATGTTAAAAATAACTTCTACAGTTATGGAAGCAGAACCTGGGGTCATGGCATTGTCCCTAGAAGCCTGAGGGCTAGGGCTTCTAGCCCAATGACAGGGCTAGTCATTGGTGTTCTTGGACCAAGTCACCCTGCCTCCCCATCCCCCATCTTCTCATCTGTGAAATGACTTTTTCCATTGAGCCCAGGCTGTTCTCCAGGAAACCTTTGCAGACTCATGTGCTGACCGACACTGCCATCTAGTGGGAATCTTTGGAAATCATCTTGCAGGATCAACCCCGGCTGCCTCTGTACCTCATCAACCTACCTAGGAGGCAGGGGCACCCCATCCTCTCTGCCTGGTCCCTCAGTGATTGTCTCTTCTTAATCCAGGCTCTTTGCCCTAGTATTCCCAGTTCCGTGCACATGAACACAACTCCTCCCATGGGAATAGGGCTCTACAGCTCACAAGCCATCCTCCTTTACCAGCCTCCACGGTCATCATCACTAACAGAGACATCGGATGGCCATGCTAGCAGAACATGGCATTTCTCTGGGTCCCTCCCTGGCTATTTTGAATGACCTCCAGCCCCCTCATATTCCTCCTCGATGGTTTTGGGAATTGTCAATGCCAGTTGATAACTCCAGGCATCTTGCTAACAGTAATGTCTGCCATATTTGCTTTTAAAAACAAAACAAAACAAAAAACCCTACCTTAACTCACTGGGCTGATGTGTCCTTTTGCAGTTCATTCATGAATATCACCCCCTCCCCATGCTTGATGAGCTCCCAAAGCCCATGGGAGATATCAGGGGCCCTGTTATCTATGCTGAAAGGACCACCATCACCAGATATCCCATAATGTCTGATCTATGGGTGCCAATGTCAAGGACACTGGCTATGCCAGAGTTGCTATTACCAGGACAACACCCCTCCCCACGTCTCCTCCACATCAGCGGTTGTCGCCAACGGCACTCACACACGTCCTATGAAGACATCAGAAAATAAGGTGTCTGCTCTACAGTCCAGATTTTGGCAGAATATTCCTAATGGGGGAAATGACCCCTTACTTCCAATTCTACTAGCTTGTTTCTATACCCCACCTTCTGTTTACTTCTCTTTTCAACCTGGGGCCAGAATAGCCACGCCTCTATTTGCAGCCTTGGGCACAGTTCCACCAAAGCAAGCTGTGATTCTTGCATTCCCCAGAACTTAAATCTGGAGCATGGCCAGCGTGCGCTGGATAGAAGCGCAACTGGAGAGCCATGCCTTAGTGGTTTGTCTGTTCCTCATCTTGGGAAAAGGGCAGGCGATGTAGGATCCACTAATTGGGACTCCTGGCACCACTCCTGGTGGATTTCTAGAACCAGGAAATTCCTTGAACACCATCCACTTCAGCCTGGACCCCAGTTGGAGGGGGAGGGGAGAGAAGAGCTGGCAGGAGGGAGAAAGAGTAAGGACAAGTAGGATATAGTCAAAATTCCATGGAAAAAAATCTGTCCACATTTTCGGGTCACTTTTTGGTCCCTTAACAGGACTCCCTGCCTTCTTTCATGTAATGTGGAATCGAAGTCATTGACTGACTTAGCGTCTGTTCAGTCCTGCCAGCAGTGAAACAGATACACACAAAAACAACAAAAACACCCTTGCCTCTTATTTTTGGTACTGCATTTTGCAAGGTTGCTGCTGTCAGCATAAATCCCAGGGATTATGTTTATTCTCTCCTGTGGGTGCAAGACTCCACCCTGCTTTCCTGAGAAGCTGGGTCTGTTTTCTCCACCCATCGCTTGGGATGGAACATGGAGGGAGGGGGCGGAAGGGGAGGGGAAGGTTGAAAGGCTTTCCGGAGGTAGAAATGGGACTGGCCTGAGAGGAGGCAAACGGTCAGGCACGTAGAGCAGAGGGCCTGGCTTTTAGCTCGCCGCCCCTGTGTTGAACACTGTTCAGTTCCATTCAGCAAGCTCTCACCGCATGCCTACTGTGTGCCAGGGACTGTGTTGGGTGCAAGAAACCTATACCTCAGCAGAGAGCGTCCTGGTTATGAGGAAGTACCTAGAAAATTAACCTGGATGCATTTTGCAAAACCGCAGGCTCAACGAAGGAGGAAGCTCTTCAGTGGTGAGGGGAGAAGTAGCCTGGAACGGTAGAAATGGGAAGGGCAAATTCAAAAGGAAATTTTGCAGAGGCATTTAGAACTAGTATGTGTCTGAAATCCTCCAGTGTCAGAAATTGGGGAGAATTTGGGGAACACTAGTGGAATCCACTCGCTGTGCCAGTGAGCTAACTGAGTCTTGATGCTACCACCAGTCTCTGGGCAAGATATAGTCTTGCCCAGAAAGGCAGTTTTCTACCTCCAACTCAGAGGATCTGATTTGCATCGTCCCAGCTTCCTGTAGGAAGAAGGGAAGAGCCCAGGTGGCAATGAGTAGAAGGAATCATTGACTATAAGACGTGAACGCGGCATGAGAATGTGGTGTTCTTGTTGTAGCATTTGGAAAACACAAGGGACCAGGATAAAAATGTACACCTGCAGAGCCTGGAAATTGGGTCTCCTCGTTCGCCAGTGGATTGAGTGTCTGGTATGTGTTAAACTCTTTACAGAGGTTTAAAAAAAAAAAAAAAAGAAAGTAGCTCCTGTTCTGAAAAAATTCCTAATTACTCAATGTATTCACATTTTCTTTTCTCCAGATTATCTGGCTCCAGCATTTGCGTTTTGATTAGAGCTCCTTTCTTCTGTTCCTCCCTCTGTACACACTTACTGATGCCCGATCACCCCCGCCACCCATCACCACGTTTACCCAGGCTCCTGACCTCTCCCCTTCATATCTGCCATGGAATCCATGGCCAACTGTGCCAGCTGTATCCTCACCAACTCCCTCAACTCCCCAATGCCCTTGACCCTTGATCTCTACCCTGCCAGTTTCCAGTTTGGGCCCAATCATACTTCCGTCTGTTATTCGAATAAGTACTCCTTAAATACCTATCACGGGCCAGATACTTTTCTAGGTGCTGAGGCTACATCAGTGAGAAGCAAACTTCCTCCTGGGGCTTATGTTCCTGTGGTGGTAGACAATTTTCATTGAAGGAATAAATATAGAGTAAAAAGTAAACATGTAATATAATGTTGTATAGTGATTAGGACTACAAAAAAGTAATAAAACCGGGTAACAAGAGTGGTAAGGGGGGCTTCCCTGGTGGCGCAGTGGTTGAGGGTCCGCCTGCCGATGCAGGGGACACGGGTTCGTGTCCCGGTCCGGGAAGATCCCACATGCCGCGGAGCGGCTGGGCCCGTGAGCCACGGCCACTGAGCCTGCGCGTCCGGAGCCTGTGCTCCGCAACGGGAGAGGCCACAACAGTGAGAGGCTCACGTACCGCAAAACAAAAAGAAACAAAAAAAAGAGTGGTAAGGGAAAGACTCTGACCTAAATGAAGTAAAAGAGTGATCCAGGAGAATATCTTGGATAAGAACATTCCAGGAAGAGACCCTGAGGTGAGAAATGTCGTTGGCATGTTTAAGGAACAGCAAAATGGGGGTGGCTGGATGAGCTAATGAAGAGGAAGAGAGGTAGGGAATGGAAGCTGGGGCAGCTCAAATGGGGCCTTGGGGGCCATATTGAGTTTCTACCCTAAATGTGATGGGAAGCCATCCCCAGAGGGAGTATTTGAGTAGGAGAGTGACATGATCACTGGAGAACAGATTCCTATTGCAGGAATCCTGGGGAGAGGTGTTGTATTGGCTTATTCTAGGAGGTGGCCGTCATTGGGAGTGGTAAGATGTGCTCAGGGGCAGGACAGAGATTCATAGGTAGAACTGACAGCATCTGCTGATGAATTGAATATGACTCAGGAGGGAAAAATGACCAGGTAGACCGGGATTGACTCCAAGATGAAGCGAATTGTTGTTTTATGAGATGGGGAATTATGGGGGAGGAGGGGTAGGTTGGTGGAGGATGAAGGGGGCATCAAAAATTGTTCCTTTTACTTGTTCGAGTTGCCTATTAGATATCCAAGTAGAGATATTAAGTAGGCAGTTTGATAGATAATATAAATAGGAGGTCCTCAGGTTACCAATGACATTTAAAGCCAAGATGCTGGAGGAGGTCATCCAAGGGGTGGAAGTAAACAGAGAGTGGGTCCAGGGCCTGGGCCTCGGGGATACCCTGACATTTTGAGGTCTAGAAGAGTGGTACCACCTAACCAAAAAAAGAGACTGAAGCCAAGTAGCCGGAGGGGTAGAAGGAAAACCAGATGAACACAATGTCCTGGAAGGAAAGGAGAAGATGTCAGAAAGGAACCTTTGATTTTCTGCACACCTGTTTGGCGGCCACTAAGATCATTTGCAACCCACAGAGCTAGGAAACTTGCTTCTCCCACACGTTCACCTTTTCCTGCCCCAAGTGGGTTCTCTTCTTAGTCCTTCCCAGGTAGTTTTCTTGGCCAGGTCCTACAGCATTTCTTCCACTTTCTCCATCTTCTGTGCCTTCACATCTCACAAATGGCCTCTTCTTTCTCTGTCGCTGTTGGAGGAGCAGAACTGTGCTCTCCTAGTTTTCTTCTCTGGGCTTTCCTGCCTTTGCCTCCTTGATTCTCAGTTTCCCAACCTCCCAGCTACCAAAATCCTGGACAGATCACTAACTGCTCACCCTGCCCTCAACTGGCTGCCCAGTCCCAGCCTTGAAAACAGAAATACTGGTTTGCCCTAATGTGGGCAGTCTCCTGTCTCCCTTCTCTAAATTTACCTTCCACCAGCAGCATCTTAATAAAACCCAAATATAGCAGTCATGGCGCTTCCCCTTTCAAAAACCTTCAGAGGGTTCCTTCAGGAGAAAGTCCACATTGATTGCAGGGCATTCAGGTAAGGCCCCCCCCCCCGCAATCTGACTCCCCAGTTCTCTATCCCAGCCTTGTCCCCTGCTGTACATGAATCCCCCACTTACATAGGGGAACATAACCCTCTCCCAAACTACCCTGTACTTTCTTGACCACAGGCCAAGTTAATCCCTATGCCTGGGTTCTACAACGGAGCCTTCAAATGCCAGCTCAGACATCATCACCTTTGTTTTCCAGACCATCCCCTCCCACAAAGAGCTCAAGCTCACTGGGTCCTGAAAAGAGGGGAACATGAAGGCTTTCAAATACAGTGAATTTCCCCCATCACTCAGTTATATATTCTCCATAAATTTAGAAACTATAGGGACTTCCCTGGTGGCGCAGTGGTTAAGAATCCACCTGCCAATGCAGGGGACACGGGTTTGAGCCCTGGTCCGGGAAGATCCCACATGCCGCAGAGCAACTAACCCCGTGAGCCACAACTACTGAGCTTGTGCGCCACAACTGCTGAAGCCCACGCACCTATAGCCCATGTTCTGCAACAAAAGAAGCCACCGCAATGAGAAGCCCGCGCACCGCAAGAAAGAGTAGCCCCCGCTCACTGCAACTAGGAGAAGCCTGCGCACAGCAATGAAGACCCAATGCAGCCAAAAAAATAAATTTAATTAATTATTTATTTATTTATTTTAAAAGAGAGAGAAAATATAACTTGTACTGAAACAAATTCTCCCATAACCACAAAGGGCGTGTTTCCAAGCTCACAACTATACCAGGTGAGCACCCAAAGCCCCCCCCACACACACACCTGGCCTGGAATCTGCTTTCCTGTGGTTCTCAGGGCTTCTCTCCCCGCAAATCCTGTTCTGGTTCTACAACTTGCCCTGGGCTTCTCATATTCCAGAACCAACTACCACAGAAAGCAAACAAAACCCAGCTCTTTTGCCAAAACATGTAGTTCTCAGGAGTGTCAAACCGAGAAGTTCTAAGAGAAGTCTCAGAAGAACAGAACAGAGAAAATGAGGGTGGGACAGAGGAAAGGAAATTACTAAGAAAGTAACAGCTAAGAATATGTCTTTAAATTGAAAGAGCCCATCAATTATTAAGCAGAAAAAAAAGTCTAAAATACACACATCTAGGTATATACCAGTGAAATTTCTGTATCTCAAGAATGAGAAAATTTCAAAATATTTTTTTGCAAAGAAACAAGAATAAAGACCTCATCAGCAGTTCTGGATACTAAAGGACAATGGAGCAATGCTCACAAAAATCAGAAAATGGCCGGGTATAGAATTCTAGGTGCCAAAAACCAAATCAAATGTGAGGAGAAATGAAGATGTTATGCAAGTTCTGGTCCTGTAAGAAACCTGCCAAGGCGGAATTATGTGCGTAAGAAGTGTATGAGGGCAAACACCTAAAGAGACAAAGGAGCCCAAGAGGGCTCAAGGCGAGCTCTCAGACCTCAATGCTGACCCTCCGACTCCAGGGAGAGGGGAGAGGGAAGGAAGAAAGGGTGGGTGGGAGTGTCTTAGACTGCAGTGCAATTTTAGAAGAGTTCAAAAAGACTTCCGGGGGAATCCCCTGGTGGTCCAGTGGTTAGGACTCCTCCGCACTTCCTCTGCAGGGGCCTGGGTTTGATCCCTGCTCAGGGAACTAAGATCCCGCAAGCCGCATGGCATGGCCGAAAAAAATAAAAGACTTCCAGGAAGTCCTTAAGCCCAAGTGGGGTCCCGGATTGCCCTACTCATCATTAGCTGGAGGCAGCCTGTGGGAAGCCTCAGCCTGAACTCCCTGATGGATCTCTGGAGGCAGCAGTGGGGACCACGGATCCTTTATGCTCTCTGCAGCCAGAGATCCAAGGGGCATGCACTCATGGCAGCCACTGGTGATGTACAAGGATCCAGAAAGTTTGCCACCCACTAACCCTGTGTGTTAAAAATGAAAGATGTATTGTACTTTACGAAATGGAATCCAAAAAGATGGAGTGAAATATGAGACATGGTAGGAGCTGAGTACATCCCAGAACCAGCAAAGGAAGCTGAATAATTACGAAAAGAAAGCATCTGTAACATCAGTGCCTGGTCCCGTCCCCTTCAAGGGGCACCGATTAAGTGCTGCACTTCCTTCTATGAAGGGTTCAATCATATTCCTTGGGATTCTGCTACAAATAAAAACGAAATAATCATAATTTTATAAAGAGGTTTATTTAGTTTCAGTTTTCAGAATCTGTAGAAAGAAAAGTAATTTTAAAAGAACAAAAATGTAAATCTTGTCAAAGTGAAAAGGATAATAAAGTCAAACGGGGGAAGGTGAGAAGGGACATGGAAAGAAGTATAAGCTCGCTAATTTTCTCATCTTTATAACACAGGTCTGTCTAAATGTGAGCAGTCAAGAATATTTCACTACTTAAAATGACATATAGGGACTTCCCTGGTGGTCCAGTGGTTAAGAATCCGCCTTCCAATGCAGGGGACACAGGTTCGATTCCTGGTCGGAGAACTAAGCTCCCACATGCTGCAGGGCAACTGAGACTGAGTGCTGCAGCTACTGAGCCCACATGCTGCAACTGGAGAGCCTATGTGCTGCAACTACAGAGCCCATGTGCTCTGGAGCCCGTGCGCCACAACTAGAGAGAGGGCCACTCGCTGCAACGAAAGATCCCGCGTGCCGCTACTGAGACCCGACGCAGCCAAAAATTTTAAAAATATTTTTTTAATGACATATAGATAAATACCAGAAGTAAAGTCAGAAATTTAAGTGGTGGTTCTGGGGAAAGAAGGCTGAGGAAGGAGATTCTAATTTGTTTTGTCTACAGATCTTCCTCAACTTACGATGGGCTTACGTCCTGATAAGCCCACTGTAAATTGAAAATATCTCAAATTGAAAACACACGGAATGCACCTAACCTACAGAACATCAGAGCTTAGCCTAACTTACCTTAAATGTGCTCAGAACACTTACAGTAGCCCACAGTTGGGCAAAATCATCTAACACAAAGCCTATTTTATAATGAAGTGTTGAGTATCTCACGCAACTTATTGAATAATGTACTGAAAGTGAAAAACAATGGTTGTTTGTTACGGAATGGTTGTCGATATCATGGCTGACTGGAAGCAGCGGCATCATGAGAGAGTATCATACCACGTAAGTCGAGCCCAAGAAAAGATCAAAATTCAAAATTTAAACTTTGGTTTCTGTAGAATGCGTATCACTTTCTCACAATTGTAAATTGTAAGTCAAACCATTGTAAGTCAGAGACTGTCTGTACTCTACATTACTTGGACTAGGTACATGGATTAATTTTTGTCATTTTAAGATGTTAACCATATAAAAGGCCTTGGAGGAATAAAGAAATATATATATATATATGTTATTTTAGGGAATTCCCTGGCGGTCCAGTGGTTAGGACTTGGCGCTTTCACTGCCAGGTCCCGAGTTCGATCCCTGGTCAGGGAACTAAGATCCGACATGCCTCACATTGCGGCCAAATTAAAAAAAAGAAAGAAAGAAAAAGTGTAAAAATAGAATCTTTAATTACTCAAAGCTCAACCCATCTATCATTCTTAGAAAAAAAATTGAAGTCAACCTTAACCTGAGTGGAGACATTTTAGCCTGAGTAAGATAAGAGATGGTAAGTGGTCTGATTACTATTGCTAAGTATGGTATTGTTGGAACTTCTTTTTGTCTGCACCTGTTAGCAGTTTGGTTTCTGGAATACTCAGCTTCAAATCTGGTATTTATGAGGCAAAAAGAAAACCCAGGAAACTCACTACTTTGTGGTCCCTACCTGATCTGCCTTCTTTCAACCTTTCAGAGTCATCTTACGGTTTTTTTTGTTTGTTTTTTGCGGTACGCGGGCCTCTCACTGTTGCGGCCTCTCTCGTTGTGGAGCACAGGCTCCGGACGCGCAGGCTCAGCGGCCGTGGCTCACGGGCCCAGCCGCTCCACGGCATGTGGGATCTTCCCGGACCGGGGCACGAACACGCGTCCCCTGCATCGGCAGGCAGACTCAACCACTGCGCCACCAGGGAAGCCCCTTATGTTTGTTTTATGTTTGATGTTCAGGGTTCTTAGTTGTACTTTGAATATAGAATAGGGAAAAGTATATTTATTCTATCATCTACTCCATCAGAAGTCTGAATTACTAGTTAATTTTTAAAATAGTTATACACTTATTCAGATTTTCTATTTTTTCTTTCAGTTGATTTCAATAAATTGTTTCTCCAGGACATTGTCTACTTTGTTTGTCTACTTTGTTTCCAAATTTATTGGCATAAAATTATTCACAGCATTCTTTCATTTTAGAGCTCACCGATATATTTATAGCTATGTCTCCATTTTTATCCATCATTTGGTCATTTGTTTCTCTCTCTCTCCCCCCTCCTTCTCCTCCTCTCTGTCCCTCCCTCCCTCCCACTCCTCCCCCCACCACTCTGGCCCCCCATCTTCCATTATGTGTGGCAAAGTTTTGTGAGAGATATCTTTTCAGAAGATCGGATTTTATGTCTGGCAATGCTCCACTATATATTTTCTGTTTCATGAATGAATTAGCTATGGCTGCAATACTGCATATCAAACCACAACTCAGCATTTAAATAACAAGCATTTATTTCCTGCTAAAGGATATATGAGTCATCTACATCAGCTGGGCTAGGCTGCAATCCCGGCTTTAGACTCCAAGTTGCGGGTGATGTTCATGTCTCATCCTTCTTAGACCCGCAGCTGTCTGAGGCTTGCTCTTCTCATTGGGAATGGCAGGCATGTAAGAAATCAAACTAAATTGCACAAACCTATTTAAGTCCCCTGTTCCGATCAAATTTACTAACATTCCATTAGGTAAAGCAAGTCGATGATAAGGCCCCTTTTCAATGAGTCAAGGAAGCATATTCTGCCTGATAACTTTGCAGTATCCTCCCATTGTGGGTAAAGGGTGTGGATGTATAATCCTATTACAGGTGAATGAAGAACTGAGACCAATAATCCAATCTACAACAATAATTGCAGATCCTATCTTTATTATCCTCTCATTACTTTGAACTCTGTTCTTTCTAATTTCTTGAGTTGGATGATTAACTCATAAATGTTCAGACTTCTTTGAGCATATGAGGATGTACATTTCTCTAAAGGTACTGCTTTAGCCATACCCCATGAGTTTTGATAAGTAGATTTTCCTTATTGTTCAGTTGAAATAATTTTAAATGTCCCTTGCAATATGGTCTTTCACCCCAAAACTCCTTAACAGTGTGGTTTTTAAATTGCCAAATATATTTGCATATGATCTTTGTAATTGCTTTCTAGCTTAATTGTACTATAGTCAGATAATGTAATCTGTATGATATTCTTTTAGTATTTGTAGAGATTTGATGTGTGGACTAATGTGTAGCTAATTTTCATAAATGTTCAATTTATGTCTGAGTAAAATTTATATTTCTCAATTTGAAGTATAAGGGTTCAATATATGCTCATTATATCACAATTGTTATGTCATTAACAGCTTCTAAATATTTATTAATTTTTCACTTGCTTTGCTCCATCAAAACTAATATATGTAAAAAATTCCCTTCAATTGATTTGACATTTTTCCTTGTTGGTCTCTCAATTTTTTTGTGTTATATATTTTGAGGCTATGTTTCAGGTGTATAATATTTAGAAATATATCTCATGAATTGAAAATTTATCATTATGGAGTGACCCTCCTTAAAGCTAAAAGCATTTCTAGAGATAAAGTCTGTCTCATTTTGAGTTAGCTGTACCAGCCTTCTTTGGTCAGTATTTGCCTGGTGTTATCTTTTTCAGTTCTTTTACATGTGGCCTTATGTTTTATGTTTGAAGTATGTCTTTTATGTACAGTTTCAGCTAATCCTTTTTAAAAATAGAAACTAATTAGACAATCTGATCTTCTAAATGATTTTAGTCCCTTCATATTGTGATTACTGAATATTAACATTTATTTCTAAAATCTTACTTTGCACTGCCAAATTTCATCAACTGTAAGACACATATTTTCCCCCACATTTAAACATCTTTGAAATTAGAATACCTCTATAATTGAAGTCATCATTAGCAGCTTTTTTCTTCCTTAGTAGCATGCAAAATTTAGGAGTATTTTACAAGTGATGTCATCTTACATTCTATGAAATATGACATCTATCCTCTTAAGTTTCTCTCCCCCTCCATCCCCTTTTTTTTTTTAAATTTCTCCTTTTCACCTATATTTGTTTGGAAGTTACACATTCTGTCTGCACCATTCTAGTGATTACTCTTAGAATTGTCACAAGCATACATGAATTAAATTCTAAAACTAATCAGTGTCTCAGGTTGGATTCTCCCAAAAGCTGCCCTTAGGACCAGACCTTGAGTACAGGCATTTGGGAAGTGACATCAGGAAGCACAAACAAGGGAAAGGGGAAGTGAGGCAGGGAAAAGAGAAAAGCAGGTCTGGGAAATGCTCATGAGCAGGTTATTGTGGGTAACGGGGGCTCAAATCCTCTGAACAACCAAGTGGAACTTGCTTCAGAGTTGTCCTATGAGGAGATAAGGAGGTAGAGGCATTTATCTACTGACTCCCCCATTGGTTGAAATTTATCCCTGGAAGTGTTAATGCTCCTGCACTTCCAGGTTACACCTGCTTAAGTCAGAGAAAGTTCTGTGATGCAGGAGAAAGACATCAGGCAGAGAAGAGAGACACATGTGCTTGAGCAACACCTGGCAGCATGTTACACTGTCTACCCCATTGATAAGTGAACTTAGGTGGACAGAGAATATGGGTCAGGTGTCAACAATGTCCACTACAATCAACATTCCTAAACTCCTCCTGCTCTTTGCCAAACATTGAACTTGCTCATTCCTATCACCTATCCTACTTTACACGTTCCTCAGTATATACTTTATTTACATAGTTTTTGTATTCCTCTAAAAATAGTTATTTTTTATTATTTTAATCACTTAAATTTACCTATATGCGTATCAGTTTCCTTGCTCATCATTCCTTCATGAGCCTCACTTCTTTCTTTGTGAATTAATTTCTTTCTTCCTTTAGTATAAGTTTTTTTCGTCATCTGAATTTTTTGGTTCCTAGATTTGGATAATGAGTTTGAATGCTGAGACTGAAAAGTACACCATCTATTTCATTCCTGAGTTACAGATAGCAAATAGCAAGAGTTTTCATACAGAAGGATCTATGTATTTCAGCAGTTTTTTCAGTGTTTGTTAATGAATTTAGCCTTTGCCTTTCTGAAAATGACTTGTTTCCCCATTCCGGAATGATAGCTTGACTGGGTATAAAATTGTAGATTCATTGTTTCTCTTACTTCAAAGATATTATTCAAGTGTTGTTGATTAGAAGTCTGCTATCTATTTATCACTTCACTTTGGTGATATGTCATTTTTCTATTTTTTTTAACTTAATCTCAAGATTTTATTATCTTCATGACACCAAAAGATGAAGCTTAGAACTGAATTACTTGGCCCTTTCTCTTCTTAAATCCTCCCAGTTCAAAGTGTTTCCATCTCTTAATAGCCAGAATTCTTTGATCTGCAGCCTCAGGACAATCTTTGTCGTTTTAGCTTTTTCCCAGAAAATTGGCTTAGTCTGCCCACCGTAGCCACTCTGCTTCCTGTCATAATGCCACTTTCCCTGGGCATATGGATGCTCCTTGCCCTTCTTGTACTGTGCCACCTTGTGGGGTTGGAGCTTGCCACACTTCCTTCAGAAAGTCCCACCGGTTTAAGGCATTTTCACCATGTTTGCAGGAGCGCTATTGGCACAAAAAGCTGTGGTTGTCTCAAGCTGTTTTCTCTGTTTTTGTTGTTCTTCTGCACTTCAGTGTGTCTTAGTGTGCATCTGTTTTTATTTATGCCACTCATGATTGCTGTGATCATAAAGCCAGTCAGACTATAGATAAGGAAAGTCTGACTAGATTCTGCCAAAACCTTGTGGTCCAAAGACGGAGGGAAAAAAAGATGAAAATAGAGTTCAGCCAGACAGTAATGAGATGAATGAACAAAATCAGTTGCAATGTGGTTGGAGGTTGAAAAATTCAGATGATAAAATCTCGTCATCAGAACGGAAAGAGGTTACAAAAAGTATTGTGTGGTTGTGTAGTTGGAACAGGAGGTATCAACCCCACCCGAAGGGTATAGATTTGGGGTCTCCTATAATTTCAAGATTACTAAAACTGGACTCAGTATGTCAATCTGTGATGCAGGAAAGACCACACTGGACATGGGCAGCTGCAGGTCTGGCATCCCTGTACCAAATGTGTCTGTTCAATATGCACCTCCAACTTGCCTCAGGTGACAAGCATACTGTCATCATGAGTTATTGGCTCAGGAATTTAAAGTCACAGTAAACCTTACTGGGTTGTGTCTCTTAACCCCAGAAACATGAAATTATGAAGTATGTCAAACCCATGGCATTAATCATTTTGGGTTACAATCAAGATAATCACTGTGTTTGGCATTTAAAATACTTGTAAAATATAATTGAATTTGGTATATTAAAATGTATAACACATTGGCCTGCAATTCCAAATTAAATGCTTGATTCGAAGTTGAATGGGGTAAGTGATTTAGTTTATGAACAGTGGTAGAGTGGTTAAAAGAACTTGCATTAGAGAGTTGTTTGATAATGTGGGAAGGATTAGTTTATTGGGTCATAAGTTTGTTGAGTTTAGGCATTCCAACGTCTTAAAGAAAATTGAATACATTAATGTATGCATATTATTTGAAGTAAAGGTAATTAGCCTGTCCTATTCAAGTTTATTTAACATTAGTTAAAATCTAATTCCCTTAAGTAATCAGTCTGATTTATGTTAAAGTTTCCCTGAAAATTGTTTCTATTTTATATAAAATTTACTGGATTTAAAATCGTATAATAAAACTTATAAGATGAATTTAGGAGTTTAAGAAAATCTAGACTTTTAAATTTATAACTTCAGTAAGTAAAGTTTTAAAAATCAAACCCAAATAAATGAAAATAATATTCTCTGTGTACAAAAGCTGCCCTTGGGCATCAAAAATATCACATAGAAACTGAATCTAAGGATGCGTGCTCTTTATCAGTGTAACCTCTTATTCTCTAATCTCACCTTCTGAAATTCCTGTTGGGTATAAATTGGACTTTTTACTCTTTCATGCCTCTTTTTTTTTTTTTTTTTTTTTGCTTTTTTTCTTTATCCAGAATACAGCACATAGGTATAATTTAATTTATCTCTATATCCACAATTTTGTCTTCATCTGGATCCAATATACTGTTTATCCCCTGGACAGTATTTCTCAATTTCAATGACTGCATATCTAATTTAACATCAGAAACTAACCTTGTTCCTTCTCAGAATCAAACTGCCTCCCTATTCTCAAAGTTCTTGCAACTGCCAGTAACTCACACAGTGTACAGGTACTCTGCTGAGCTCCCCAGGCTGGCTGGAGGCCTGGGATTGCATTGCTTCACCTTCCACATGCCAGGGTGTCTGCGCCAAGTTGCTCCTCTACTTCTGAACAGAGGATCTGGTTTTCTGAGTGACATCAAAGGATGAACAGTGCAACACCTATGGGTTAGCTCTCCATGGAGTGGATTTGGGCAATAGGAAATGGGTAACAGGAGGGAGCTGGGCAGATAAATTCTCCTTCCAATCAGAAGTGCTGTTTCTTTTTGAAAACCTTCCAGAGAAGTCCTGGGTGTTAGGCAAAGAGACAGTGGTTAACTGTCTCTTCATAGCTTATCAAACAGAGACTATCACTGTAATGCATCATATCACCTTGCTTCACACCTTTCCTTGCCCTACTTCCCCTTTTCTTCCTTGCCTTCACCTCAACAGGCTTCATCTCCTGAATAAAAGATCAGCATCCTAATCCTTGCCTCAGGCTCTGCTTTCTAGAGAACCTCAGATAAGGGAGTCTTTAAAACTTTTGTTTGGTTCTTTTTGAGAATCTCAATCTTTTGTTATGTTTTTTATTTTATTTTATTTTTTTAAGCATCTTTATTGGAGCATAATTGCTTCACAATGGTGTGTTAGTGTCTGCTTTATAACAAAGTGAATCAGCTATACATATACATATATCCCCATATCTCCTCCCTCTTGTGTCTCCCTCCCACCCTCCCTATCCCACCCCTCTAGGTGGACACAAAGCACCAAGCTGATCTCCCTGTGCTATGTGGCTGCTTCCCACTAGCTATTTTACCTTTGGTAGTATATATAAGTCCATGCCACTCTCTCACTTTGTCCCAGCTTACCCTTCCCCCTCCCCATGTCCTCAAGTCCATAATTCAAAAAGAGTCATGTACCACAATGTTCATTACAGCTCTATTTACAATAGCCAGGACACGGAAGCAACCTAAGTGTCCACTGACAGATGAATGAATAAAGAAGATGTGACGCATATACACAATGGAATATTACTCAGCCATAAAAAGAAATGAAATTGAGTTGTTTGTAGTGAGGTGAATGGACCTAGAGACTGTCATACAGAGTGAAGTAAGTTAGAAAGAGAAAAATAAATACCGTATGCTAACACATATATATGGAATCTAAAAAAAAAAAAAAAGGTTCTGAAGAACCTAGGGGCGGGATAGGAATAAAGACACACTCGTTATGTTTTTTAGAATTCTGTTCTTTAATGTATTAGCTATATCAGCCAGAAATTATAAAATATTTAAAATAACTGTCTTAAGTTGTTAGACATCTAATCCTGCCCCTCATATTGCTAATGCTCACTCATGGTGGAGTGTTTCCTTGTTTGTTCTGTAATTTTGGATTGTGAGTTCATCTTCAGCAGGACTATATTGAAGAGAATCTTGAGAATCCTTAGCTGAGGGTTTGTCCCTCCAGAGAGGACTTGTATTCCCTTTGTCACAGATATTCTCAGCTTGGGAGTTCTCAGCCACAAGAGTAGTATAAATGCCAAACTCTGCCTTCAGTCTTGAGGGATCTTTTCCCTTTATCCAGATACAAGTGAAGATAGACAAGCTTCCTTTATATCTCTCTTTGCTGATGGTTTGGCTTGTAGTCCCCACCTTTTTTCTAAAGCTCTTTGACAATTCTCAGCTTTATGTTCAAAGGCTCCATCAAATTCCCTGGGGACAGCGGCAGTGTGAAATCAAGACTACTGCTCTGTTTTTTAGGTCTCTCTCCATTTTGCCCCTAGGATTTATATTTTTTATAAACTCAGCTATGCAGGTAGAAGACTGTTTTCTATATTTCATCATACTTTTATGGTATTTAATAATGGAAGGTTTTGGGGGTTATCTAATCTGCTATAATACTAGAAATGTAAGATCTGGTCTTGTCTTTAATAACTGAAATGGATTGAAGTATTACTATCTGTCAAGCACTATTGTAAGCACAATAAATGAATTAACTCATTTATCCTCTCAACAACTCAGTGAGAGGTAGGAACTAGTATTATCCCCACTGCGTTAGTCCAGGTCCTCCAAGAAGCAGATGCCAAGATCAGAATAAGTGTGCCAAGGTTTTATTAAGGAAAATGCCTGTGAAAAAGGAAATGAAGGGGAGCCGGTAATGGCTGAGAGAGTCACTAGACCACAGCCCAAGTCTAACATTGAGTGAAGAAGAAAGAGAAGGAAGGTTGGTAGAAGTGTCGTAGACTGCAGAGCAGTCTTAGTGAAGTTCATCAGAGCTCAGGGAGGGAGTTGTCTTCCAGCCAAAGTTAGCTGATGGAGTCTAGTGTCTTCCAGAAATGGGTCTGCCTTGGTCTTCCTGCCATATTACATCATTGGTGGGGAGATGCCCATGGGAGAAGTGGCTCGGTCACAAATGTCACAGTGGATTCCAAAGTGCAGCAGCAGGGGTCCTCAGACAATACACTCCCTGAACTAGAAGGTCTGCCAAATGCATCCTCATGGCCACCCCACCCACTTTATGGATGAGGAAACAAACACAGAGGCTAGGTAACTTGCTCAAGGACATAACACTGGTACATGTGGAACCAGGTTTCAAACTTAGGTAGTTTAGCTCCAGGATACAACTTCTTAACAACTATGCTACGCTTCAAAAAAAAAAAAAAAAGATTTTATTGCATTGGATCTTTGTGTAGAAAGAATATTGTTAAACAATTGTGTATATGGTTTACGTGTGTTTTTTCAGAGTTAAAAAAGTCTATTTTTAATCAGATTCTACAAGAGGCTCTTTAAGACGGTGGAGAAAAAGACTTTGAAATTTGGGACTTTCAAGGGCCGTCACCTATGAATTTGATAGTGACCTTTAAAATGTGACTGTTACTGGAAATTCAATGATTGATGCATCATCCCTCTGTTCTCAGTCTGGTTGATTGCAAATTAATATTGTTTCTCACAGGGCATCTTTATTTTTCCCTCTAGTCCCTCCTATGATAGAACCATCTAGCTGCCTACTCAGTATCCAGCTTTCCTTCTTCATTACAAATGACCAGTCCCGAAAAAGCCACCACCAACAATAAGCCACCTGTATATCCCTCCCTCCCTTTGTAAGGATGGCCATCTAACTTCTAACTACAAGTAAAACTTGTTGGGTGAAACTTTTAGGAAATTTTCTTAAAAGAGGCTGACTCAACTAGCTTGTGACTTGCATCATTCAGAGTCCCAGCAAGGGAACAGCTGGCACACTATGTATAGACATCATGAAGGATAGAATACGAGTACAAGATTAGGGTCAGCCAAGCTGTTCTCTCTATTTCTGCACTGGTAAGGAGAGGGTCAGGTAGAGCAGACTGCCTTGAGAACAGTGGCCTTCAGGTAAAGAGAGGCAGCCAGCCAGATGTGACTTTGTAGAAAGGGAGTCAGAGGGAAAGAAATCCTGAGTTCATTCTCTTCTCACATTCTCATCTCCTTCCATGGATTGTATTGGCTGAACCCATCACAACGCCAAGGGCAAGAAAGCCACTGATGTAGCCCACACAGGCCAGCCTGCTGAAACAGAGAGCAGATAGAAAAGCAGAAGGGCAGAGGGTTGATCTGAATTAGGATAAATAGGAGAGAGCAAGCACATGCACTCTTGCCCTTCCTTCTGTCTTTGGTATATGGATATGATGGCTGGAGCAGCACTGGCCATTTTGCTACCTTGAGGCAACCTTCTAAAGATGGTAGAGCACAAATATAGAAGAGGCTTGAGTATTAATGACATAACGGAACAGCTACATCAGCCCTTAAATGCTTACCCAGACTTCTTATATGTGAGAAAAATATAAATCTTTGTCTTAAGTCACTATTATTCAGATTGCTTGTATGTGTAACTAAGCGCAATTCTCAATGATACATCCCCACTATCTGAATTTATGTCTTCATTTCCTGCACCCCCACCACCAGACTTTTGTCATTTCTTCTTGTTTTTGTTTTTTTGTGGTACGAGGACCTCTCAGTGTTGTGGCCTCTCCCGTGGCGGAGCACAGGCTCCAGACGCGCAGGCTCAGCGGCCATGGCTCACGGGTCCAGCTGCTCCGCGGCATGTGGGATCTTCCCGGACCGGGGCACGAACCCGTGTCCCCTGCATCGGCAGGAGGACTCTCAACCACTGCGCCACCAGAGAAGCCCTTGTCATTTCTTCTTAGTTGACAAATGGCCTTTTGTTCCTCCCGCTTCTTCAGTCTCTGCCTTGTTGCCAGAGTGGTCCTCCTCAAGCAGTTCAGACATAGGGGACCCCCAACAGTGCTTCTCTCTCAGGGAGGGAACTTGGTGTCTGAGGGTCAGCGGTTGGAGGGAGACTTATTTTTCACTGTATTCTCTGTTTCACAGTTTGGATTTTGTATTGTGTATACACATTACCTAAAATAATTGAAAACATAGTTCTCTGAAAAAAATTAACAGACTAATTTAAAATAGTCTGCCATGTCGCTGTCTTTGACAGGATTTTCGAAAGGGCCTTTGGAGTCCAGCTTCTCCACTTCTCCCAGTAATAATATCTTATCAACTTGAAGATGAGCATTTCTCACATTTTAATACCCCTGAAGTTGACATTCTTGCCATTGCTGTTATCCATGTGGCAGCCACCATGTAGTTGTTGTCGTCTTCCTGTGCACAGACGTTCGATGTTAACCCACATTCAAATTGTCTTGAAACGGTCGTTGACTAAAATGTACAGGATTTGCAATTGACCAGTATGCCACCGGAACTGTGAACCCTGATTGTTGTCTGCAGACCTTCTATTTGACAACTGTTAGTGAGATCAATAAAGACCCAGCATCAAAGCTTGTCTGATGAGCATCAGCAGCTTGAAAGAAAATCCCAGAGACAATAGTAGAGCCTCTTAAGAATATTACCAGAGCTGCCAATTCCCCAGAGAATGACAGAGCGCGGAAAAACTCTGACATCAGCTCTCATTGCAAATAATTCTCTTTGTTGTGCAACAGAAACTAACACAGTATTGTGAAGCAATTATACTCCAAAAAAGATCTCTATGAAAAAAAAAGAAAAGAAAAGAATTCAGAGGACTTGGATTCTATGGGGAAAAAAATAGGGATTCCTGGGCTTCCCGGGTGGCGCAGGGGTTGAGAGTCCGCCTGCCAATGTGGGGGACGCAGGCCGCGGAGCGGCTGGGTCCGTGAGCCATGGCCGCTGAGCCTGCGCGTCCGGAGCCTGTGCTCCACAATGGGAGAGGCCACAACAGTGAGAGGCCCGCGTCCCGCCAAAAAAAAAAAAAAAAGGGATTCCTTAACCAATTCTTTAAAATTTAAGTCAGATTTATTGAGGTATAATTTACATATCATAAAATGCACCCTTTTTAGGTATCCAGGTCTATGAATTGATAAAAATGCGTAATGTCATGTATCCACCACTGAAATCAAGGAGAGAATATTTTTAACATTTCCTCGCGCCCCTTTGTATCCAATCCCCAGCCCACACTCCCAGCTCTTGGCAACCACTGTTTTCTATCTCTGTCATTTTCTCTTTTCTATAGCGTCATGCAGCATTTTGTGCCTGGCTTCTTTCACTTAGCATCATGTTTTTGCATTTATCAGCAGTTCATTTCTTTTTATTGTTGAGTAGTATTCAATTGTGTGATTATACCAGGCTTTATCCGTTCGCAATAGAAGAATATTTGGACTGTTTCTCATTTTGGGCAGTTATGAACAAAGCTATAAACGTTTAGGTATAGGTTTTTGTATGGATATACAGTTTTATGACTCATGGGTAAATACTTAGGAGTAGGATTGCTGGGTTGTGGGATGAGTCTGTGTTTAAGTTTATAACGAACAGCTGGACGGCTTTCCAAAGTGTCTACACCATTTTACATTCCCACCAGCAACGAATGAAAGTTCTCGTTACTCTGCAACCTCTCCAGGGCTTTGTATGATCAGTCTTTTAAAAGTATAGTCATTCTCCTAGTTTGTAGTGGTATCTCACTGTGGTTTTAACTTACATTTTCCTAATGATGTTAGGCATCTTTTCATGGCCTTATTTGCTATCTATTTATCTCCTTTGAAGAAGTGTCTGTTCAAATCACTTTTAGTTGGATTATATTCTTACTGAGTTATGAGAGTTCTTTATATTCTGGGTATCCGTTATCAGATGTTTCATGAGTACTATCTTAGTTTGTGGCCTGTTTTTCATTTTCTTGACAGTGTCTTTCCAAAAGCAGAATATGTCATTTTCATGAAGTCCAATTTGTCAAGTTTTTTTGTTTTTTTTTTTCTTTTATGACTCATGGCTTTTTGTGTCCTATCTAAGAAATCTTTGCCAAACTAGATGTAACAAAGATTTTCTCCTGTTTTTCTGTAGAAGTTTTATGAGTTTTAGGTTTTTACAATTAGGTCTATACTCCATTTCACGTTAACTTTTGTATATGGTACAAGGTATAGGTTAATGTCCAATTGTTTCGTTACCATTTGCTGAAAAACGTTTTCTCCATTTAAATGCCCTTTCAACTTTATTGAAAATCAATTGAACATATAAGTGAGTCTATTTTCTGTTCTATTCCACGGATCTATTTGTCTATCCTTTGGCCAATTCCATACTATCTTGATGGCTTTAGCTTTACAGTAAATCTCAAAATAGTGTAAGTCCTCTGAACTCATTCTTGTTTTTCAAAATTATTTTGGCTATTCTTGTCCCTTTGCTCTTCTTTATAAATTTTAGAATCAGCTTTTCCTTTTCTACAAAGAAAAAAAGAAACTAGAATTTTGGAATTTGGGGATTGTGTTAAACTTATAGATCAGTTTGAAGAGAACTGATATCTTGACAATATTGAGTCTTCCAATCCATGAACACAGTATTTCCATTTATTTAGGTTTTTTACTTCTCTCAGCAATGTTTATAGTTTTCAGCATAAACCTTTCATGTATTTGATTTAGCTCTAAGTATTTCATGGGCTTTTCTGGGTGCTATTGCAAATGGCATTAATTTTTCATTTATAATAGTTCATTGGCAGTATAAGAAAATAAAATTGACTTTTCTGTATTCACCTAGTATCCTCCAACCAGGATAAACACACTAGGAACTTATTTTAGATTCTTTGGGATTTTCTGCATAAACAATCATGTTGTCTGCAAACAGAGACAGTTTTATTTCTTCCTTTCCAACTTTTATGCCTTTTCTTTCTTTCTTTCTTTTTTTTTTTTTTTGCGGTACGTGGGCCTCTCACTGCTGTGGCCTCTCCCGTTGCGGAGCATAGGCTCCGGACGCGCAGGCTCAGCGGCCATGGCTCACGGGCCCAGCCGCTCCGCGGCCTGTGGGATCTTCCCGGACCGGGGCACGAACCCGCGTCCCCTGCATTGGCAGGCGGACTCTCAACCACTGCACCACCAGGGAAGCCCCTTGCCTTTTCTTATTGTACTGGCTAGACCCTCCAGTAATGTTGAATAGGAACAGTTAGTTTTCTTCCTATGTGTACACAAGGCTGAGATATGATAAATCTGTCTAAATAAGTATCAGATCTTTCAATAAATATACAGTAAAAAATCAAAATAATAGAGAGCATTTTTGTTATGGTTTAATTGGCAGCTTTGTTTTTCTTCAGTGGCACCTAAAATAATGGTGTATTTTCCCATAGATGGTGTTAGAAACAATGAAGTATTGCAATAGTTAGAGCAGCCGCATTGCATATCTCTAGACTATGATGTGAATGGTGCCCTGGGGCTCCACGTGGCGGAGACCCTGATATTAGGTTACACGTGCCTCTAGGGGCTTCACTGTTACCACTGATGTCATTTCATTTAACTGAGCACAGGGTGTTCAACTTAAGTGTGAATCAGGTCTGCTACTTGGGGTCCCATAAGTCTAGAGAAGGTTCATGAGCCAGAGGCATCTATTAGATGTTGACCACGATGCATTTGATCAGGTAACTCTCAAAAACCAAAGGATCTGAGATTTAACCTTACTTGCAAGCCTGACACCTTAGCCTGGCAGTTTGAGGGTTGCTTCCAGAAGACACAGAATGCCTGGCTGGAAACAAGGGACTTTATTACTCATAGCGCGGCAGGCAGCATGAGCTTCATGTTAGCACTGGTTCTCCTTGCCCACCGAGTGCCACGGGGCGAGGCAGGGCTGAGCCCAGGTGGATGCTGAGCACACAATAGATTTGCATCACACCTGAGAAACCCCCAAACTTAGGAAACCTCAGTCCTTCAAGGGGCTGCAAGCAAATGTGTCTAACCTTTGCCCCAGAGGGTTGCACTATCCTTTTAATCCTGGACATCAAACAAATGTGCCCTCTGCTCTGGAGGGAGACACTGTTTCCACCTTCCAAGGATCTGTCGGACCTCCATGAAAAGATAGCCCAGGGGCTTCCCTGGTGGCGCAGTGGTTGAGAGTCCGCCTGCCCGTACAGGGGACACGGGTTCGTGCCCCGGTCCGGGAAGATCCCACATGCCGCGGAGCGGCTGGGCCCGTGAGCCATGGCCGCTGAGCCTGCGCGTCCGGAGCCTGTGCTCCGCAATCGGAGAGGCCACAACAATGAGAGGCCCGCGTACCGCAAAAAAAAAAAAAGGTAGCCCAGGGTGCTGTCAGTTTCCTGCTCAGAAGGCGAGACCCATAGAGAATTGTGTCCCAACAGGAACAGACTCAGTTGTCAACCAGGAAAGTAATTCTGAGTAGCGAGTAATGTCTGTCACTCAGTTCATCCCCACCTGTCATAGTCTTCCTATATGTTCAACGAACCTGTTTCTTCTTTGTCTGGATCCACAGTTTGACTACATTTCCCAACCTCCTTTGCAGCTAGGTTTGGCCATATGAATTGGTTGGCCAAGGAAACATAAATGGAAGTGATGTTACCATCTTTAGGCATGACTCATAAAAATCTCCCTACAAAATTCTCTACTCCCTCCTTCTCCCATCTTTTTCTAGCTCTGGTTGAATGCAGAGAAAGGCACATTCCTAAAAGATGGCGGCATCCTATGATGTAAGAAGATTGGGTCCTTGAATGACTTTGTGGAGTTTGCCCCGGTATGCATCAAACTGTGATGTAGATGAAAAATAAACCAATGACTTTTTAGTGGCTTGACAATAGAAGTTAATTCTAGTAGCTAGCAATAGGTATTCTAATACATCAGCCTTACCCTCATTCCACCCCCACGTTAAATCTTTCTCCCCATTACATCAGGCCTAAATGGACACCAGTTTACCTGTTTTCTTTTAAATAGATTTTATTTTGTGGTACGCGGGCCTCTCTCTGTTGTGGCCTCTCTCGTTGCGGAGACGCGCAGGCTCAGCGGCCATGGCTCACGGGCCCAGCCACTCCGCGGCATGTGGGATCTTCCTGGACCGGGGCATGAACCCGTGTCCCCTGCCTTGGCAGGCGGACTCTCAACCACTGCACCACCAGGGAAGCCCTACCTGTTTTCTTTTTAATAGCCCTCTATTAGATGTTAATAACATGAGAAGCTTTCAACCCTACTTGCTATGAACATAGTGTAATTTGTGTAGTTTTTGACAGCATACGATGCTACCATCTGGTAGTGCAGGGTTGTACTGGGCACAGGTGAGGGCAGAGGGGTGAGGGGCTTGGCATCTAAAGGACTGAGGGTCTTTCACCTGGCAGAGCAGGCCTTAGTTACTAACAAAGTAAAGGTGTGTGTGTGCGGGGGAGATGAGCAGGAAAAAAATAGTCTGTTGTATTTATTAGCATCTTTGAGGCAGCCACTGGGCCTCCCAGAAACATCTAGGTGAGAGGTTGGATTAGACCACAGAGGTGATGAGTCCCCATTAGTGGCCGAAGCTAGATCAAAGGGACCCAAGAAACAGGTTATGTGCTCCCACATATACTCCCCTTTTTATACTTCAAGGAGTCAAATCCTGCCTGCTGCCTGTTTTATTTTATTAAGACTTTAATTTTTTAGAGCAGTTTTAGGTTCATAGCAAAAGCCGGGTGAAGGTACAGAGATTTCCCCTGTCTAACCTGTGCCCACTCGTGCACAGCCTCCCCATCATCCCCATGTCCCACCAGAGTACTGCCCTGATCCGTCATCGTTACCCAGAGTCCATAGGTTACCTTAGGGTTCACGCTTGGTGTTGTACGTTCTATGGGTTTGGACAAATGTATAACGACGTGTGTTTACCGTTATGGTATCAGAGTCTTTTCACTGCCCTAAAGATGTTCTGTGCTCTGCCTATTCATCCTTCCCCAACCTCTGACAGTTGCTGATTTATGTTACCGTCTCTATGATTTTGCTTTCTCTAGAATGTCATATATTTAGAATCATGCAGTACGTAGCCTTTTCAGGTTGACTTCTTTCACTTTGTAACATGTGTTTAGGGTTCTTTCCTATCTTTCATGGCTTGATAACTCATTTCTTTTTAGCAGTGAATAATATTCCATTGTATGGCTAGGCCACAGTTTATGTATTCATTCACCTACCGAAGGACATCTTGGTTGCTTCCAAGTTTGGACAATTATGAGTAAAGCTTCTAGAAACATCTGTGTGCAGGCTTTTGTGTGGACATAAGTTTTCGACTCCTTTGGTAAATGCCAAAGAGCACAATTGCTGGATCGTATAATAAGAGTGTGTTTAGTTTTGTAAGGAACCACCAAACCATCTTCCAGAGTGGCTGCATCATTTTACATTCCTGCTGTCAATGAATGAGAATTCTTGTTGCTTCACATCCTCATCAGCATTGGATGTTGTCAGTGTTTTGAACTTTGGCCATTCTAGGAGGGGTGTAGAAAAATCTCATTCTTTTTCTAATTTTCATTTCCCCAATGACATACGATGTAGAACATCTTCTCGTATGCTTATTGCCATCTGTAATATCTTCTTTGATGAGGTGTCCGTTAAGCTCTTTGGCCCATTTTTTAAGTTGGGTTGTGTGTGTTCTTACTGTTGAGTTTTAAGAGTTCTTTGTATATTTGGGGTAACAGTCCTTTATCAGATGTGTCTTTGCACATATTTTCTCCCAGTCTGTGGCTGATCTCCTCATTCTCTCAATATTGTTTTTCACAGGGCAGAAATTTTTAATTTTAATGAAGTCTGTTTTTTTCCAAGGATCGTGTCTTTGGTGTTATATCTGAGAAGTCATTGCCATACCCAAGGCTATCTAGTTTCCTCCTGCGTTATCCAGGTTTTCTCCTACACTGTCTTCAAGAGTTTTATAGTTTTGCATTTTACAATTAGTCTGTGACTGCCTGTTTTCGTAAATGAAGTCATATTGGGGCACAGCCACGGTTCCAGGCTGACATATTGTCTGCGGCTGCTTTCCTGCTACGGCAGCAGAGTAGGTGTAACAGACACTGTATGACCCACCAAAGCTAAAATATTTACTCACAAACTCTTCAGAGAAAGTTTGCTGACCTCTGATATAAAGCCATAATTAAGCTCATTGTGTACATGTGATGACCGAGGGTCTGTATCTTTAGGCAACTGGATTTAATTCACAGAGCACGTCAGTGGTCAAGACAGTCAACTAGAACTTCAGATCCCACCTGAGTCTCCTTTGGCCTGCTCGTCCTGTCGAAATTCTGTGCACATCTCCTTAGCCCAGAGTATGTGTTTGGTTAAAAAATAAAAACGTTAGAACATACAGTGGGTTCTATTCCTGGCATCCTTCCTTTCCATTCTTTTCTGTCTCAAGAACCAAGGTGCTCTGAACCATCCTGGAGCAAAAAGGCAAAATAACAATAAAACAAAACAAACTCTTCCAGAGCCCGTGGCTGAAGGAAAACTGCAAGGTGGTCTCAGAGTTATATAGACAGTTTTGGAGACAGGTAGATGGCCAGTAGCCCCCAGTGGTCCTTCTGCCCAAAGAGCCCAGCTGGACTGACATTTGGGGGACAGGACACCCAGGCAGATGAAACCTTGGTGATATGTCTCAGATTCCTGAGGCTGGTGTGGGAGTTTTGTTTTCGTGGTTTTTTTTTTTTTTGGTGTGGGTTTTTAGATGTTTACTGTGTTGCTATCGAGCCCACTCTGACTTGTCATACGTGTGTCATGATGTCTTCATTGAGAAAACAGAACCCGGGAAACCCCTTCCCATCACTGTCTCCCTCTGAAGTTTAAATGCCAATATGTCACCCTCATCCTTTCTTGCTAGCTTTCTCTTTCTAGCTCACTGTGTCTCTCTTGCTGTCTCCCGGGGACACTTCCTGTTCCTCCCAACCCAACCTTCTCTGAGTTCACCTGCAAGTTCAGTCCCTGAACCGCTCCATTTAAGCTTAATCTCTCAGCTCCTTTCCAAATTCCCTGCTTCCCCCACCATCACTTCAAGCCCTCTAGTACCCTCGGCTCACATCTTGCCCAGTTGTCCTCACAGGTACCTGGCAGGCCTCTAACTCTGGATCAGTCCTGTTGTTCACTTTCTCCCCTCCTACCACCAGGCTGCCACAGACAATCATAGAACCAAGAGGCATGAAGCCACTGCAGATTTCTCTGCTCCACACACATCAAAACCCCGCCTGAGCACAGCACGCCTTTGAAACCACACCCCCTCTCGGGTAGAACTCAAACCCAGCCAAAACTCAGATTGGGACGTAAACCTATGGGCTGGGACTTGAACACCGCCCGCCCCCCCCGCCCCCCCCCCCCCCGCAGCTCAGATTGAGACCTGGACCCACGATCCCTGACTAGGACGAGATTCGAACCCACTGTCTTTTTTTTTTTTTTTAACATCTTTATTGGAGTATAATTGCTTTACAATGGTGTGTTAGTTTCTGCTTTATAACAAAGTGAATCAGTTATACATATACATATGTCCCCATATCTCTTCCCTCTTGCGTCTCCCTCCCGCTCACCTGGTGTCGGGACTTACTGAAGCTCAGGTTCTTTCGTCTCAGCACAGGAAGAATTCAGTAAGAGGCAAAGCAGCAGGCAGAGTGAGTTTATTAGCACAGGATGCTTGTGAGAGATACGAGCAGGCAGGCAAGGGAGCGCAGCCCCGAGAACAAAGGCGGCAACATTTTCATAATCAAAGAAAAAGCGGCAGGGTTGGGGGGGAGAGGGCCACCTTCTTCCTCATTCTTGGGCAGACGTCAAGGCTTACATCATTACTTCCTCCTTTGGCCCTATATGGTTTAACCAGGACCATCATGGTGCTATCTAAATCATATGTATATTAGCAAAAGGGTGGTAACATATACTAAGATACGGTAGTTCATCTCAGGTTTCAGTAGAATGTCCCCTTTCACCTATATTCCTGTCTTGACTACATGTAGAAATGCTACTCTTCAAGGACAGTTAACTCTCTGATTTCATGTAACGAGACTCAGACCCCATATCTACTGTCGTGTGTTTTAACTATCAGGGTTTGTGGCCTGAGTGTGTCTGGCGCGTGGGCGCACCTGGTCTTCCTTCAAGGTAGTGTAGATGGTTGCTAGGTTACTGGATTCTTTTCCTGAGTGGTCATTCGTTTACAACAGCCTCCAGAACTCTCTTAAAATTCCCTTTCTGCCCTTAATCCCCTAGTGGGATTTCTAAACTGACTATTTAACTATCCTACTCTATCCCTATCACCTTGACAAATGTTTCAACAATTGCTTCTCACATTTGCCTCAGAAATGAACTATGGTGAACCTTTGTTGGTTGACTTCCCAGCATCTGTTCCCCCAGCTCCCCCACCTCAAGCATTTCCTCCCAAAAGCACCCAAATTTTCCTTTGAGGCAGTGCCCCTCCCCCATTCTCAACCATGTTGTTTGGGTGGATTTGACTTCATTTGCATTTCCAGGGGTGGACCCTGATGGGCTTCGTCATGTGAACCAACAGTGATTGGTTCGTCATGGATGAGCCCACCACCCAATTTGGGCCAATGAGACACCAGGAGACAATTGTAGAGGCTTCTGGGAAATAAGCTTCCCCTGTCTTCTGCAGGAGCCCCAGAGGAGACCACCTTGCTCTGGGTGTTACAGTGAGGGTACGGTGTCTACAACTGCTAAAACATGAGGGGTGGGGGGATAAGAGAATGGCAGGAGTCAGATGGAATCCTCAACCTCTGGGCCAAACGATGCCTGCATCCAAGTCTGCCTTTAGACTGTCAAGTTGTATCAGTCACTTAATCTCCTCCTTGTTTTCTTGAAGCCAGTTTGTGTTGTGCTTTCCATTGTTTCACCCTAACTCATGCCCCATTCCAAAATTTTACCTCCACTCTCAGAGCCTCCATTTCACTCCACCCCCAGCAAGTGATCTTTCCCCCTGGTTCAAGGAGGAAACAGGCCAACTAGCAAGGATGCCATTAGCGTATTTCCCTGGCACCTGCAAGTATTTCTGAATCTGAACCTTTCTTCCTCCTTCCTTCTAGTCTTCCCCCTCTGCCTTCTCAGACACCTTCTCCTGTATCTTTGTCACCTTTCTTTTCACTCGTTTTTTTCTATTCACCTCTCATTTTGCTTAGATTGCTTCCCAAGGTAGAGGCGATCATAACCTTGTCCAACTGCACTTCCTCACATTCCTGCCTTTTTTCTATCCTTCTCTGACAGATTTTTAGAGGAAAAATGTTCCACCACAGAGATGTCAGTTGGAAGCCTGCCTATCTGAGGATCCATGGGACATAGAAGAGGTTCTAGCCAATAGGGAGGCTTGCCTAGGAGGGAGCTCAACACAGAGGCCTGGGTGGGATGCATGGATGGGGGCCTCCCTGGCATTTGTTGGAATGGAAGCCAGTGAAGTTGGTGGCCCCCACAGAGTGCGAGGAATGAGAATAGAGGAGGGTTAAGGAGGGGCTTTGAGGAATGTGGGTGCTTAAGTGGCAAGTGGAAAAAAAGGGCATCTTTGAGACCATGACAGAAAGCTCAGTGGTAAGAGGAAAATAAGAGAGAATGCTGTCCCAGAGACCGGGAGAGGAGCGTGCTGCAAGGAGGAAATGGTCAGTTAACTGCTACCAAGAGGTCCAGTGTGATAGTACAGAATCACTGGATTTGGCAAGATCTGCAGTTTCAAAGTGTCAGGGACAGAGCCAGCCCTCTGTGGGGTGGAGGAGTGAATGAGAAGTGAGAGGAGCAGAGAGCAACTGTAAATGACTTGTTTTTTTTTTCCTTTCCAACTGTCTTAGTTTAGATTTCTCTGAAAACAGACCCTGGACAGGTACCTGGGTACAGGTAGTCTGTTTGGGAGGTGAACCCCGGAAGCACAGCGAAGTAGTTAGGTAAGGGAGGCAGGGAAGGGAGAAAAGGCAGGACAGGGGGCACTAGTGGGCAACACAGCCATGCATAGCCAGGGTGCAGGCCTTCTGGGGCCCCCTGGGGACCTGTGTGAGACAGACCTCAGGATGGTTCCCCTGGTCATGGATCTACTGCCTCCCATGCCCCGCTAGGGTGAGGGGTGCCTCCGGAGGCGTCCCCTCACCAACGCTCACCCCCCACCCTTGCCAATAAGCTCTTCTGGCATCTGAGAAAACCCTCAGGCTCCAGGTGGGAAGAACTGCCGTGCTGCAGATGAAAACCACAGCTACTGTGTACACTGGAGGGTCCAGAGAGCGTGGGCTAGGGTGCCAGCCTGGTGTCTGCCACGCCAACCCACCCACGGCCGCTTCACCAAGTCATATGGCTACATCAACAGAAGTGGGCCTTTTGACGTGTAATTAAAGCCAGGCAAGAGATGGAGATTTTCGCATAATCAAGAAGAGGAAAAATGCAGTGTACCAGCAAGAGCTTAGTCCTTGCAGAGGTGGGAGATGTCTGGTCTGGGATGTATTGACAGATAAAAGCTTTTCTCAGCCTCACGTTCTCTTCTTTGAATGGAGGCAGGAGGAGGGAGAGGTACAGACGCTATGGCAATGCTTTGCCCTTTGACCCTCTGCTGCGGAAGCACAAGGAGGGACACAGTCATCTCCATGCTTGTTAGGACATCTTCCTGCATTTTTCCTCCCTACGACTGAGTTCTATCTACTCTGTGTTAAAATAGAGAACCCGGTGACTTGACCTTTCTTTTGTTGCCTGTGCTGCACCATGTGCTAGGAGCTGGGGAAAAAAGTTGTCCTAAAGTTGAGGCAATGAACCAAGAAATGGCTGCCTGCGGGACTGTGGCAGCGCAGCCTTGAAGCAAGCATGGAAGTCAGATGAACCGGCAGGTGTCAGCTACTCCTCTTTCTCTCTCTACGCTTATCCCTTTCCCCAAAGGTCAAGGGTAGACGAAAAGCAAGGTGTGATTGGGGAAAGAGTAGAACAGGGAGGGCTGGAAGAGGCTGGCAGTGCCGGAAGCTGGTAGAGGTGTGAGTCTCCAGTTGCCCAGAGTTAGGTCTCCCTTCTAGTGTACTGTAGAGGCAGAGCTCTGAGGGCACTGTATTCATGCCTTCTGAATACAGTCACTCTGGGGGCGGGAAAGACAGCCAGAGAACGAAAAGCCAGTTGACCAAGGAGTCACCTCTTAGGAAAAATGATTCTTGCAGAGGCCATAGGGAGTGAACTGAATGATGGGATGCCTGCCATCTTGGGTCTGCTCTGGATGACCACGCCCTTGATATCTTTGCCTGATCACCCGTCCCCTCACACATTTCTGGGGGCCTTTCTTGTGTCTCAATAAATGGACCCATGGGTAACAGCACACAGGGAAGAAGCATGCATATTCATGGAGTTTCGAATGCTGAGAAATGGGAAAGGGAAATCATAAACATAAAGGTGTAGGAAAACCGCAAGGGCAAGTGCAGTATCCTGGAGCTGGTGACTCTGTGTGTGTGCGTGTGCGTGTGCGTGTGCGTGTGCGTGTGCGTGTGCGTGTGTGTGTGTGTGTGTCTGTGTTTGAAGAGTGGTAACCACTCCTAGGTCTGAAGGAACAAGGAGGGGGGAACGGATAACCGACCCCAGGAAGGAGAGAGCCACATGGGGAGGACACCTTGACAGAGGCTGTGACTGCAATTGAAGGACACGGCCATCGCAGGGCAGCCACTCAGGAGCTGAGGGACTAGCGCCCGGCCACTGTCCTTCCCTTGCTCTGATCTCCTGCCAGGACTCCCTGCTGGACAAACCCAGTCAGAAACCAGAGGGCACAGGTCACCTCTACAGGTCAGCCTTCTGAGGCCCGGAGCAAGGTGGAAAAGATGGAGAAGGGGGTCTGGAGGTGCAAACAGAAGCTATCCCCACCCCCAAAAGCAAAAACTCTGATTTCTTTCTTAGGGTCAGTGTTTCGTAGCATAAGGACAGCCCCAGTACACCAAATCTCCAGGGGAAAAAAAAAATCTCTTTCATCTTGACCTGGGGAGGCAACAGAGCTGGAATCTCCATCCTCCTCCCTGAGGAAGTAACTAGGACTAGAAGGGGGAAGTGTGTACTCCTCTCTCTGATGACAGTTTATTAGGTTTACCACCCTTAGCCCGATTCTGTATTACCTCATGTCCGCAAGCCTTTATCTCTAATTCCAAAAACCAAACTACTATTGAAAAATAAAGTTTTTCCATCCTTCATTTGTCAACAAAACGTGACCTACTGACATGAACTACTTATAACCATTATCTATCCCGCTTAGTGTGAATCTGTTTTCTTGCAGAAAATTTGTTTGATTCCTGAAGGCTTTCCTAAACCCTGTGTTATGTAATATATTCAAACACTTTTGCGTACACATACAGTGTGTATAATATATTAAATAAGACTTTTCAAAACTCCAAAACATTTTAAATTCCAAAATCTATCTGGCCCCAAGGCCTTCAGATAAGAGATTTTGAACTTGCGTTATCATTCATGTTAGCTTCATAATATTCTTTAGAAAAGAGCTAGGGAATGGAATTTTTTTTCATTTATAATTAACAGACTTTCTTTACCTAGAATCTGGTTTTGATATAAAATATAAAGTTCTTTTAACTCAAAATTAGTTTTGTAAGTATGTCCCAGTCCCTTCTGAGTCTTTTGTAAGATTGTGAAAGACAATAGACTATAGTACAGAATTACAGCAGGAAAGAGGTGAGAGCTCTAAAGAGTTACTCAGGGTATTAACTGAAGGGACTATCTGAGGGGTGTGGTCAGGGTCAAGGCCACCAACAGGGCATAGTGCTTAAGAGCACAGATTCTAGAGCCAGACTTCTGGGTTCAAATCCCAACTTTACCACTTACTGTCCATGTGTTCTTGGACTAGTCGCTTAACCTTTTTGTGCCTCATCTTTTTTTTCTAACAGTTTTTTTTAATATATTTACTTGTTTGTTGTTTGTTTATGGCTGCGTTGGGTCTTTGTTGCTGTGTGCGGGCTTTCTCTAGTTGTGGAGAGCAGGGGCTACTCTTCATTGCCATGTGTGGGCTTCGACCTGCGGTGGCTTCTCTTGTTGCAGAGAACGGGTTCTAGGGTGCACGGGCTTCAGGAGTTGTGGCTCTTGGTCTCTAGATTGCAGACTCAATAGTTGTGGTGCAGGCGCATAATTGCTCTGTGGCATGTGGGATCTTCCCGGACCAGGGCTCGAACCTGTGTCCCCTGCATTGGTAGGTGAATTCTTAACCACTGTGCCACCAGGGAAGTCCCTGTGCCTCACCTTATATTTAATAATCCAGCAAAATCCTATTTAATTGATTTTTCACAACCACCATCCTGTGCGGTAGATAAGACAGGCCCGTTTACTTTTGAAAACCCAAGAACTTATTTGCCCAAGGTTAGGCAGTGATCTTGCCAGTGAGGATAGGGAGCCAGATCTTCCTGCTCCAAGCCAGGCCTCCTCCCAGTCTAGCACGTGTCTTATTCACAGACGCTTGCCCCTCCTTGACTGCCCTAGCAAGGGAACATGTCACATGCAGTGTTGTCAGCCCAGCCAATTTTGGCTGTGTCCCAAACGAGCAGGAAGCAGCTTCTGAGGTGTTTCTAGAAATATCAGCCTTTGATGCCCTTTGTTTCATTTCTCCACCCCAGTAATTACCCCAACTTAATTTACTAAGCAGCAGTCGTATAATCCAGACGGTGGGACTTGATTTTGCTTGCGGAAGAAGCAGGTCTGAGTAAGTGGATCTGATTGTCTTCGGGGAATTAGAGGCTGTCTTCTAATTCAAAGGAGGAACAAAGAGGGAGTTGCTTTCTTTTAAATACATGGACCTTCACATAGTGAACTCCAACTCTGCAGATCTGAGTAGAATAAAGTCACGTGTAATATCATCCCTTGCCTCCTAGGCTGGTGGGAGGGAAACAGTCAGAGGGGTGGATGTCCAGACCTCTCTTTCATCCTGCCCTCTGCTCCCCTGCCAGTGTTTTCCATGGATTGAAACCAAAGAGAAGCCCGAGGGCAAGGGAGTCCATGGAATCAACCACTTACAGCAGAGAACGGGGCAAAAAGAGGTGGAAAATGATCCCAGGTAAGGGTGGAGCAAATGGAGAACAAACAACCCAGAATGCTACTAATACAGATATCAAAGGGCATTCCTTTCCTGGAATGGGGCCAGGCGATATCTTTAAAGAAATAGTAACTCACAGGAGGAATTCATACTTATTAATTACCCATTGCTGTGTAACAAGCTGCCCCAAGTGTAGCGGCTTGAAACAAACATTTTCTCACACAGTTTCTGAGGCTCAGGACTCCGGCAGTGGCCAGCAGTGTGGTTCTGGCTTCGGTATCCCATGAGATTGCAGCCAAGGTACCCACAAGAGCTGCAGTCAAGCTTCAGCTGGGGGTGGAGGGTCCGAGTCCAAGACGGCTCACTCACATGGCTGTTGGCTGGAGGCCTCAGTTCCTCACTGGCTGTTAGCAGGAGGTTTCTGTTCCTGGTCTTGTGGGCCTCTTCAAAGAGCTACTCACAACATGGTAGCTGGATTCTCCCAGAGTGAGAGATTCAAGAGAGGACAAGGGGGAAGCCACTTGCCTTTCACGAACTGCCCCCCAAAGCCTATTACCATCACATTTGCCACATTCCATTTGCTAATGTTCCTAAATTCAGCCCACATTGAAGGGGAGGGGAACTAGTTTCCACCTTTTGAAGTGAGGAATATTTAAGAATTTATGGACTGATTTTGACCCACCATACACTCAGAAGGAGATTCGGAGGAGAAAGGGTTCAGAGTGATCTCAAGTAGTGATGAAGAGCCATATTTACCTATATGCCTTCTGCAATATAAGCCCTCTGAGGGTTGGTGCCAAATCTAAGTATCTGTAATCACAGCACCTAACACAGTGTGTAATGTACAATAACCTCCCAATAAATGTGCATTAAATAATACACTCTATATCTTTGACTTGCCTTTCCAGCACGGTGTCTATGTCAGTCAGATTGGGCTAGATTGTGCTGTTGTCACAAACAACTCCAACATTACGATGGCTGAAAACCACAAATGTTTCTCATGTGTGTTACATGTCCAGCAAGGGTTAGCTTGGAATTGTTTCCCATCAGTGTTGTCCTCACTCTGAGCCCCAAGCTAATGGGGCAGCTAATATCCACAGAGAACGTTAGCTCATTGCAGCTCTATTTACAATAGCCAGGACATGGAAGCAACCTAAGTGTCCATCAGCAGATGAATGGATAAAGAATATGTGAACGTTAGCTCATTGCAGCTCTATTTACAATAGCCAGGACATGGAAGCAACCTAAGTGTCCATCAGCAGATGAATGGATAAAGAAGATGTGAATGTTAGCTCATTGCAGCTCTATTTACAATAGCCAGGACATGGAAGCAACCTAAGTGTCCATCAGCAGATGAATGGATAAAGAAGATGTGAACGTTAGCTCATTGCAGCTCTATTTACAATAGCCAGGACATGGGAGCAACCTAAGTGTCCATCAGCAGATGAATGGATAGGAAGATGTGGCACATACATACAATGGAATATTACTCAGCCATAAAAAGAAACGAAATTGAGCTATTTGTAATGAGGTGGATAGACCTAGAGTCTGTCATACAGAGTGAAGTAAGTCAGAAAGAGAAAAACAAATACCGTATGCTAACACATGTATATGGAATCAAAAAAAAAGGTTCTGAAGAACGTCGGGGCAGGACAGGAATAAAGACGTAGACGTAGAGAATGGATTTGAGGACACGGCGAGGGGGAAGGGTAAGCTGGGACGAAGTGAGAGAGTGGCATGGACTTATATACACTACCAAATGTAAAACAGATAGCTAGTGGGAAGCAGCCTCATAACACAGGGAGATCAGCTCCGTGCTTTGTGTCCATCTAGAGGGGTGGGATAGGGAGGGTGGGAGGGAGACGCAAGAGGGAGGAGATATGGGGATATATGTATATGTATACCTGATTCACTGTGTCACACAGCAGAGACTAACACACCATTGTAAAGCAATTATACTCCAATAAAGATGTTAAAAATAAATAAATAAACAAATAAATAAATAAAGAGGGAAGGAGTGTGCAAAAGAGCAAACCGGTGCTTAGAGCTTCTTCCTGAAATGCCACACATCACTCTGCTCAAGCAAGTCACGTGGCCACATTTAATTTCAAAGGGAAGAGAAGCTCAGCCCTCTGGCCGAGAGGGGAAGCAGATATTGGTGAACAATAAAAATCTTACCAAGGGAACAAACTTCTCCTTGTGCTTTAATGTATCATGCAGGTTCTTCTAGTCCCCTGGAGAACTCTTCCCTTTATTCATCCCTGTGGGTTGCACTGCATACTGAAACCAGCCACAGCGGTTTTGTGTCTACACATGTCACCATAGTCCCAGAGCCATGAAGTGCTGACTCCAGCATTCAGTTGTCTGTCATTAGCAAAATTAGGAGGAAGAGAGTTTGTAATAAGTCTTTAATTCAGTGGTTCTCAAAGTGTGGGTTTTGGAGGTCAACTGTTTTCTTACTAATACTAAGATATATAATACTTAGATACTCCTTGCCTGTTCTACTCTCATGCTCCTATGACTTACAGAGGAATTTTACACAGGCTCTCCAATTGTGATTTCAAAACGGATTGAATGCAAAAGCAGGTATGAGAATCCAGCTGCCTTCTGTGAAGCTTGACATCAAAGAGGTTTGCAAAAATGCAACACAATGCCACCTTTCTCCCTAATTTTTGGAAAATATAATTATTTTATTTAAAGTGTTTATAATAGGTATTGACTTTGTTAATTTTAGATGAGTTAAATATTTTAAAATTTCTCAGTCTATTTCTAATATGATATAAATTAAACAAATTGACATAGTAAATATATATTAAATAGACATAACACACATAAGCAAAAATTCTATGGGGTCTTTGGTACTTTTAAAGAGTAGAAAGGGTTCTTGAAAAAAAGTTTGAGAACCGCTGCCTTAACATAGACCCCCTCATCTTTTACAGACCCAGAGCCATCCTAATAGTGCTTTATAGTTGCTCTCTGATCACATTATCTTCCCTAAACCATAAAAAACAAACACAAAACATAATTTCATGCCAATTCCCTTATTTCCCCAGGCTCCTGGTGGGCTACCTGTTTTGCGAAGGGGTAGGTGGAGGGATGATCGTTTCAGGGGGTTCCTCCCTAGCAGACCAAGTTCAATGCAGGAGCCCCACACTGGGAACCAAACCCACACTTCAGGTGTAACCTCTGCGATTTAGTCATTTTCTATTGGTTTGGTTCAGGTTCCTCATCAGTTAGAAATCATAAACAGGTCTTCAGTTGTATTGGGATTGAATATATAATGCATAAGCAAGTGTTCTATTGTTTTTATGATATTGTTTGGGAGCAAGGAGTGCCTTACTAGGTCACCAAAACCATCCATACCCCACATGAAAGAGCTTAGAGAGACTGATGGCATCGGGTTCATTAAGCCTCCAGAGGAGCTTTTATTAGAATTAGGTAACCCCCATGAGGGATTTGTGGGTCCATTATAAACCATGAATACCTCAAAGCAAATTAGCTTAGCTGCTTTCCAAGAATAGGTCTCTGAGAGCAATAATGGGAAATGAGGTAGGTACAATAATGAGTTGGGAAGATTGAGAAGGGATTGCCAAAACGGATGGGTCCCAACAGAACCCCGACTACCAGGGAGCCCTGGGACCTTCAGCACGTGGGAGAAGAGGAGGGCATGGGAGGGCATCGAGAACCTTCTTCTGAGACCTTCCCAGACCTTTTGTAGACTGGCTCTTCATCACTACTTGAGATCACTCTGAACCCTTTCTCCCCCGAATCTCCTTCTGAGTGTATGGTGGGTCAAAATCAGTCCATAAATTCTTAAATATTCCTCACTTCAAAAGGTGGAAACTAGTTCCCCTCCCCTTCAATGTGGGCTGAATTTAGGAACATTAGCAAATGGAATGTGGCAAATGTGATGGTAATAGGCTTTGGGGGGCAGTTCGTGAAAGGCAAGTGGCTTCCCCCTTGTCCTCTCTTGAATCTCTCACTCTGGGAGAATCCAGCTACCATGTTGTGAGTAGCTCTTTGAAGAGGCCCACAAGACCAGGAACAGAAACCTCCTGCTAACAGCCAGTGAGGAACTGAGGCCTCCAGCCAACAGCCATGTGAGTGAGCCGTCTTGGACTCGGACCCTCCACCCCCAGCTGAAGCTTGACTGCAGCTCTTGTGGGTACCTTGGCTGCAATCTCATGGGATACCGAAGCCAGAACCACACTGCTGGCCACTGCCGGAGTCCTGAGCCTCAGAAACTGTGTGAGAAAATGTTTGTTTCAAGCCGCTACACTTGGGGCAGCTTGTTACACAGCAATGGGTAATTAATAAGTATGAATTCCTCCTGTGAGTTACTATTTCTTTAAAGATATCGCCTGGCCCCATTCCAGGAAAGGAATGCCCTTTGATATCTGTATTAGTAGCATTCTGGGTTGTTTGTTCTCCATTTGCTCCACCCTTACCTGGGATCATTTTCCACCTCTTTTTGCCCCGTTCTCTGCTGTAAGTGGTTGATTCCATGGACTCCCTTGCCCTCGGGCTTCTCTTTGGTTTCAATCCATGGAAAACACTGGCAGGGGAGCAGAGGGCAGGATGAAAGAGAGGTCTGGACATCCACCCCTCTGACTGTTTCCCTCCCACCAGCCTAGGAGGCAAGGGATGATATTACACGTGACTTTATTCTACTCAGATCTGCAGAGTTGGAGTTCACTATGTGAAGGTCCATGTATTTAAAAGAAAGCAACTCCCTCTTTGTTCCTCCTTTGAATTAGAAGACAGCCTCTAATTCCCCGAAGACAATCAGATCCACTTACTCAGACCTGCTTCTTCCGCAAGCAAAATCAAGTCCCACCGTCTGGATTATACGACTGCTGCTTAGTAAATTAAGTTGGGGTAATTACTGGGGTGGAGAAATGAAACAAAGGGCATCAAAGGCTGATATTTCTAGAAACACCTCAGAAGCTGCTTCCTGCTCGTTTGGGACACAGCCAAAATTGGCTGGGCTGACAACACTGCATGTGACATGTTCCCTTGCTAGGGCAGTCAAGGAGGGGCAAGCGTCTGTGAATAAGACACGTGCTAGACTGGGAGGAGGCCTGGCTTGGAGCAGGAAGATCTGGCTCCCTATCCTCACTGGCAAGATCACTGCCTAACCTTGGGCAAATAAGTTCTTGGGTTTTCAAAAGTAAACGGGCCTGTCTTATCTACCGCACAGGATGGTGGTTGTGAAAAATCAATTAAATAGGATTTTGCTGGATTATTAAATATAAGGTGAGGCACAGGGACTTCCCTGGTGGCGCAGTGGCATTACTCTGTTGTAATTACCACTGTCAACAAGGGTGAATCTAGGGTACTATGGGAGGGAGAAGTCCTTGAATCCTTTGTCAGTCATGGAACCAGCAAGAAACAGAGAGCACACTTAGGTGGGGTTTTTGAAGGTACCATTTTTTGAGGTGTGGGCAGAGTTAAGAGTGCCCACTGCTGTTGAGGCATCTGTGACCATCAACAGAGGAAAGGCAACCCCACCCAACCTGAAGGGTAATGGCTAGAAATGGTGTTGTTGGACCTGATGAGAGCTGGACTCATGGTAGAAGGGCCATGCAATGCCAGGTATAGTTGTAGAAAGGCATAGTCAGTGCCAAACAACAGTAAAACAGGCAGGAAAAATAAATACTCTGACTTCTCTTTCTGCTCCCTAATCTCCTGCCTGTGCCTCCTACTAGCCAGATCCCTCTGGAAACCAGAGACAAGGGTGCCTGGATGATGCCATCCAAGCAGTTGGTAGACGTCAATGTCCTTGTCCCCAGAGCGGGGTGGGGAGGGTCAGGGAGTGGGTCTGGAGAGGCAAATGGAGAACATCGTGAACAAGGTCCAAAAGAGGAGAAATTATAGGAATTGTTGAAACAATATTTTCTAAAACTTTTTAAAATTTCATTACTTAATTAAAATGCCTAAACTTGCAAAGAGAGTCCACAGCTACCGATGGAATGAGGAGGGATCTGAATGAGTATAGAGGGCTGGATACTTGAGGCTTCTATTATGAGAGAGAGGCAGTGACAGGCATATGCCCAGAAAACCAATCCTGGATTGTTTTAAATAAAGGCTTTATTTTTGAAAGAAATTTTAGGTTCCAGAAAAATTAAGAAAAAGCTACAGAGATTTCCCACATACTCCCTGCCTCCACACATGTACAGCCTTCTTGGCTATCAACATCCCGCACCAGGGTGGTACATTTGTTACAACTGATGAACCTACATTGACACAACACAGCTACCCAAAGTTCATAGTTTACAATTGGGTTCATTCTTGGTGGTGTACCTTCTGTGTGTTTGGACAAATGAATAATGATCTGTACAATCACTGTGATCTTACAAAGAGTAGCTTCACTGTCCTAAAAGTCCTCTGTGCTCCACCGATTCATCCCTTCCCACTAAGCCCTGGCAACCACTGATTTTTTTCCTGTCTCCATGGTGTTGCCTTTTCCAGAATGTCATGTAATTGGAATCATACAGTAGGGAGCCTTTTCAGATTGGCGTCTTTCACTTAGTGATATGCATTTAAGGTTCCTCCATGTCTTTTCATGGCTTGATGTCTCATTTCTTTTTAGCACTGAAATAATGTTGCAGAAATAATGTTGCATTGTCTAGATGTACCACAGTTTATTAACCCATTTACCTACTGAAGGACATCTTGGTTGTTTCCAAGTTTTGTCCTGGATCCTTTTGGATGGGGGTGGGGGAGGGAAGACAGGCATCCAGCTTAGCCATGGACAGAGCTTGAACAGTCCTCCATGGTCCTCAGGCCCTTTGCAAATAGACTTCTGTGAGGTCTGTCCTACTGTCTCAAATGTACTCAGACGCACTCTCACCCCCTGCATGTATTGTCTGAGCTTTGACTGAAAGATTCTAGCTGCCAAGTGTATATTAGGAAATAAGGATGTAGATCCTGGTCTTGAAGAATTGGTAGACTAGTGGAAAGGAAAAGATAACTGACTACAACTGACTTGTACAAATGCAATGAGACTTTCAGAAAAGCTAGGATTTTAGCATCAGACTAAAGGTGAGTTTCCCATGATGCTATTCAGCGTTTGGTTCTTGCAATTCCATGGTGACAGTTTTGGATACAACAGATAGGCCTACTTGAGCATAAGATTCTTAGTACGTAGACTCATTACTGAGTGTGCATTCCATGAAAAACCTTAAAGACTATATAGCTCTTTGTTTTTGAGAGAGAGAAAGGGACACCCCCCACCCCTCCCAATTCCTGATACATACTGAATCTTGACTTTAGGAATCATATTGTCCTGGGTTTAAACCCCAGTTTTGCCACCTATCAGCCAGGTGACTTTGGGAAAATTACCCAGCCTCTCTAAGCTTCTGTTTCCTAAGTTGCGAAATTGACATTCTAGTAACTGTAGGATTATTGTAAGTATTAAGTGATCTACATTTAAGGTTCCTCCATGTCATTAGCATGGTGTTTGGTGTGTAGGAAGTATTCCAAAGATGATATCTACTCATTTAATGACTTCTTGCTACATACTTTTTTAAACAGAGAGGCCAAGATTGTTAGCTTCCTTTGGGGGCACAGTTGGAGAAGTGCATCGTTTTGTTTTTTTTTTTTTAACTTTTTTGGTTAAAAAAAAAGCATGTGGGATCTCAGTTCCCCTACCAGAAATGGAACACACAGCCCCTGCAGTGGAAGTGCAGAGTGTTAACCCCTGGACTGCCAAGGAAGTCCCTGGAGAAGTGTATCTTGAAGGAGGGAGCTGACCATCCTACAATCAGGGCCTAGACAACAGTGAAAGGAGTTAGGCAAGTCGTAAGTCGTAAACATGCAGGATGAGTTATTGTTTTTATATAAAATATTGATATTTTGTTTATTATGGATTGTTTTGCATTGATTCTGACTTTATTTTTTTTAAATTTTTTAATTTTTTATTTATTTACTTTTTGGCTGTGTGGCACCTTCGTTGCTGCGCAGGGGCTTTCTCTAGTTGCAGTGAGCTGGGGCTGCTCTTCGTTGCAGTGTGCGGGCTTCTCACTGCAGTGGCTTCTCTTGCTGCAGAGCACAGGCTCTAGGTGCCCGGGCTTCAGTAGTGGTGGCATGGGGGCTCAGGAGTTGTGGCTCAGGAGTTGGGCTCTAGAGCGCAGGCTCAGTAATTTTGTTGCTCTGCGGCATGTGGCATCTTCCCAGACCAGGGCTCGAACCGTATGCCCTGCATTGGCGGGCAGATTCTTAACCACTGCGCCACCAGGGAAGTCCCTGACTTTTTAAAATATTGCATTAAAATATTATTTATCTTGGGCTTCCCTGGTGGCGCAGTGGTTGAGAGTCTGCCTGCCAATGCAGGGCACACAGGTTCGTGTCCCGGTCCGGGAAGATCCCACATGCCGCGGAGCGGCTGGGCCCGTGAGCAATGGCCGCTGAGCCTGAGCGTCCGGAGCCTGTGCTCCGCAACGGGAGAGGCCACAACAGTGAGAGGCCCGCGTACCGCCAAAAAAAAAAAAAATAATAATAATTTATCTTGATAACCCACTTTTTTGGTACCTCCTTAAAGTTCATTCACCTGACCCTAAAGCACTTAGGTCGTGGTGTGACTGGCACAAAGTCCAGAGCTGCCTGTAGGAAAAGACTGAAGATCTTTGGGTGAGCTTGAACTTGTGCTTTGCAAGGCCTAGAACACTTAGACTCCTGGGATAGGAGCAGAGGGTATGGACTACAACTCCCAGAAGGCCGCGCGGCACGGTGCCCTCACCGATTGGCTGGTATGGCCCCGCCCCCGCCACGCCCCTGCCGGGAGGACCCGGGGCAGCGAGTCCCGGGCTAGCGTGCTCCCAAAGCCGGCTACCCAGTGTAGTCTCGCCTTGCCGGACAGGCTTCATGGCGGCCCAACCAGTGTTCCGGATGCTGCGGCGGGTCCTGAGGTCCAGCGTCCGGAGCTGCAGCTCGGGCGCTCTGGTGACGCAGCCACACCCCGGGGAGCCCTCCCAACCTGCCGTGGAGGTGAGCCTCCCGCATCCACACTTTCTTGGGGAGGGGGTGGCCTGGCAGCTGCACTTTATGCCCAGAAGCACCCCGGCCCGTCCGCGGTAGCTGCTTCTGGGAGGGGTGTCTGCCTCTGCGAGGGACTCCTCAGCGCTTATTTAGGGGTGGGGAGAGGAGTGGAATGATGTTTTCTAGATAGACTGCCCAGTCTCACCCGGTATCCCAACGAGGGGTGGCGGGGTGGGGCGCTCCTTGGGGTCTGGCTTATAAACCTCCCTGCCCACCCATCCGTGCAACCCCCTTCCAGGTCTGAGTGACTCCTAGAGATGGGGGAGCAGGCGTCAGGACTCTGGGACCAATGAGATATTATTAGTACCCCTTTCGACCCTGCCTCACACCCAGCCTCCTTAAACATTTTCCTCCCTGCCCCCCAGTGGAGGTTGTGTGTGATCAGGTGTTTTTGTGACACCCCACTTCATAGTGTGGCACTGACTAAAAATGTCACCTTGGTGCTGCCAGTAGTCAGTTGTCACTTTGTAGTCACAGGGTTGTGTGACCCGTCCTTCACTGACTCTTTTTGTTTCATCTTCATTTCCCTTAAGAGGGTTCAGTCTCTTTCTAGAGCAGAATGGAGTCAGGACCTGGGCTCTTGCAGGTTAGGGACTCCGCTATCTCTTTAGGGTTGGGATAGCCCCCCTCAGTCCTTAACAGCTTCCCAGAGGGGTTTCCAGCATAAGAAGTTTTAAATTTGTTTTGTCCATGTTGCCAGGGAATCATTTGGGGAGAAGCATCTCTTTTTTGGTGGCGCCTTTTCTAGGCTGATCTGGTCATTCTTTTCCCACCTCCTGGCTCAGGGCTTCAAGTTCTGGGATTCATCAGATCACGCACCTGCTGTTGCTCAGTCAAGGGGAGGGCCTCAGCCTGACCTGCTTTCTCCAGATCTGATCCCCCCTTCCCCCCACCCACGGGATCCTCAGATAAGCAGATCCCACTTCTGGGAGGTGGAGAAGTTTGTCAGTATCCTTGAACTCTGAACTTTGTGGAGGGAAAAATGGGAAAGCAAAGATGAGAGATCTTTAAAGAATTCAGGAAAAGGGAAGTTTCTTCTCCCCCTTGCCCCTAATTTACTTAGTACCTTTCATCCTGTGCTAAGTGGCTTCATTCGTGGTCTCTCTCAGTCCTCACAATAAACCATGTGAAGTGAGTAGAGTTTGTATTTTCAGGTGAGGGTGCTCATGGAAGTTAATTCCCTGGAGTCCCTGAGCTGGAAAGTAAGGGAACCAGAGCTCAAACTCTAGCACTTGTGCTCCTGCTTCTTTTCTGTGGGGAGAGTAGAAGAGAGGCTGCTCTTACCCTTACCTTTACACCATGAGGGCAGGTAGCATTAGCAGGTAAGAAGGTGGACTCAGAATGCCTTGGTTTGAATCCCAGCCCTACCACTTATTAGATGTGTGAACTTGAGCAAGTCTTCTCAGTGCCTCAGTGTTCTCCTCTGTAAAATGGGAATAACAGTGTCTACTTCATAAGGTGGTTATAGGGCTTAAAGGAGTTAACATAATTTGGATATATATATACTTAGAACAAAACCTGGCACATGTACGTGCTGTGCACGTGGATGGCACATGTTTGTTGTAATTATTCTTGCCGCCATTGCCACATACTGTGTCCCCTAAGTCCCCTCCCACCTGGACACTCAGGATAGTCATTCTGTCAACTATCTGATCACAGACCCCCCACCCTGGACGTTCCCCACCAGGGTTGTCCTGAGCAGACAGGTTGCTCCTTGGGTGCTGGGTGCTCCCCTGCCTTTCTCGGTACAGTGCTTAGCCGGTGCCCTGCAGGCGGTAGAGTTAGCAGGTATTTTTTGGCTGTTTGAAACAGATCTGGTGAGGGTGCACGTGACAGAGCACTGGACAGGGAGCCCCAAGCTTTCATGCTCGCTTTGCCCCCAGTTTGACCTGGCTCCTGGGCCTGTCTCTTCCCCTCTCTTCCTGTCTTTAAAACCAGTGGGATGGACTAGCCCATCTGTACGCAGTAGGGGAGGGCACAGAATGTCCTTAGGAGAATCTCAGAGGTATGTTCAACCAATCCACCGAGCTTGCCAGTTGGCAGGAGCAGGGGTGGGGGCATCTGGAAGCCGTGTCCTCCCTTCCCTTCCTGTAGGGTGTCTTTCCCCATACCCTGCGCGGGGCCCTGAGGTCTGGTTTGAGATGGCAAGTGCTTGGAGAGCCCCGGAAAGCCCCCGGCTGGTGTCTGTGTGTCGGGGTGTAGGTGTGGGAGAGTTGTGCAGTGAGGGGAGGGAGCTGGCTGTGAGGACAGTGGATGGGGGCATTGGGCTTGGTCCCGGGGCAGACCGAGGCGCTTCTGCAGGTGGAAGGGGGAGGCGGGTAGGGGAGACAGCTCCCTCCGGCCTGTTTGGGGCAGCAAGACAGAGGGCTTCCCCCAGTTGCAAGCACTACGCTCCGTGCAGGCTCTGTTGGGACGACAAGGGGCTGGCCTCAGGTCCTGGGCCTGCTTCCTTGGGGCAGGGGCCGGGGAAAGGATGACTGTGCCAGGCAAAGGCACCCAGCTGTTCAGGGGGCTGGAGAGAACACAACGTGGGAGAGGGCTGTGCAGGAAGGGACTGGTACATGAGGAGGGCCGGGGCGGGACAGTCACACGTGAAAGGAAAGGAGACCTTTCAGGGGGCTGCCTGGACTTCCAACCTGCCCAGCTCCTCGACAGCTTTGTTTCAGTGAAGTGTGACTTATCCTTGCTGGGAGCCACAGGTGTGAAGACCTCACGCTTAGGGTGGGGCTGGAGGGGGAGCGGAGGTCAAAGCCTGGGGCTGGGCACTTTGCCAGGTCCCCTCATTCAACAGAGATTAATTTTGAGCCACGCTGGGTATACATCCTCCCAAGGAGCAGGTAAATCAGGGCCAGTGATACTTGGGTTTGGCCTGTGCTCTTTTTCTCCTGCTCTTCTAGTGTCTACGCTCCAGAGCTGTTTGGGGGTCGGCCTTTATCATTCAGATCAAAGGCCCAAGGTTAGTGAATATTAGGGAAGGCACTTCGAGGGCAGGGTCCCTCCCTTAACTAACTCCTTCCTACCACTCTTCCCCACCACTCCATCGCAGTCTGCACTGGGTTGGTAGACAAGATATAACCAGTAGCATGTGGTAGGCTGCCTAGTTCCTGGTTGTGGCACTAGTATCTGTGGTTCTCGGGAAGCTCAGACCCCACGTGTCCTGCTCTGAGTGGTGTGACAGCAGGTCTGAAACCCCAGCCTTGGGCCCTCTGCCATTAAGTAGGGCTTTGCAAGACGAGGGAAGCTGACAGAGTGGGAAAACTAGTCACAGCGCACCCACACACACACAGAGTGCCCCTCCATGGCTACATGATGAACAGTCATTTGTAAGTAGGAGTTAGACTAAGAGAATGGGAGCAGTCCTGAACACCTACCATGTGACAGGAACTCCTCCGGTTGAGGTAGGTAGGATCATTTCCCACACTTCATGGACGAGGAAGCTAAGGCTTAGAGAATGGTAAGCAACTAGCTCTACAGCTAGTTGGTAACAGAGCCAGGCTTCTAATTCAAGTTTACCTGCTCCCGAAGCCTATGCTCAGAACCACAGTCACCCCGGATTAAAATGGCACTGGGTCCTGGTGTGGCAGGGCCAGTGGTTCTCAGCCTGGGCTACAGAGCTGGACAGGGACGTTTCAGATAAACTACTAGGGCCCCATCCCAGAGAGCAGCTGAGTCCGAATCTTTGGGCTGGGGCTCTGGCGTCAGCACATCTTAGAAGGTCTTCAGGTGATTTTAATGTGTAACGAAAGCTGAGAACCACCGTACGAGGCTAAACCATTTTGACAGTAGAGACCAGCCTAGAAATGCATGGCAACCCCATTGCAACTGGGTTTTCCACACACCACCTTTCCCTCTGGATTAGGGACCTGCCTGTCTGTTCACTGACACAGCGGTTCGACACCTGCTATGACACCGGGAAACAGAGTCAGGCAGGAAGACTTCCCACCCAGGGGAAACAGCCTGATCCAGGCCGGGGCGGAGAATACGAGCACCTAAGGGTGTTCTACTTCTGACATGTCCTAGCCCCGCCTGGGCGAGAGGCATTGCCGTCTCATCTGCCCAGTAATTCTCCCAGGATTCTGGGCTCCTTTGACTGGTGCTGATATTTTTTCCTTCAGGGAGTTTAAAGGGAAGAAAAAAAATGGAAGAAGGAAAGTAGGGCATGCAATGTTGGAGGAGGAGGCAGGGATGAGGTGTGTTAATACCCAACTGAGGAGTTTGCAAGGGGGAGGGGGGAGGGGGAGGGAGCGTTTAGGAGGCTGCGTCAGGTGTTGGTGTGTGTGTTTAGGAGGCTGCGTCAGCTACTGGGTGTACAGAGTCTGAACGAATCTAGATAAGGTCACTCCAGGTCTCAAAAGTGAAATCTGGCCTCCCCTCCCGTGGGGGCCTAATTCCGTTCTGGGTTGCCCCATTCCTCGGCTCCCTCTGCGCTTTCTGCTGAGTCATGCTCCTGGGTCCTCTCACTTGCTCCCTATTCCCGGCTTTAGTTTCGCTCCTCCCTCACCCAGCCACCTCTCCCAGGATGTGAAGATTAGGGTGAGGAGGGCATCTTGGCAAGTGAGGAGGTGAGGTCTGGGGGGGACTAACAAACCACTGAATTGTGAGTAGCTGCTGATTCCCAGGTGTCTGAGCTCCTGGACTGTGGTGGCCAGTGGGGGTGGGACTCTTTTTTTTTTTTTTTTTTTTTTGCGGTACGCGGGCCTCTCACTGCTGTGGCCTCTCCTGTTGCGGGGCACAGGCTCCGGACGCGCAGGCTCAGCGGCCATGGCTCACGGGCCCAGCCGCTCTGCGGCATGTGGGATCTTCCCGGACCGGGGCACGAACCCGTGTCCCCTGCATCAGCAGGCGGACTCTCAACCACTGTGCCACCAGGGAAGCCCTCTTTTTTTTAAAAAAATAAATTTTTTTGTCTGCGTTGGGTCTTCGTTGCTGTGCGTGGGCTTTCTCTAGTTGCGGCGAGCTGGGGCTACTCTTCATTGCAGTGCGTGGGCTTCTCATTGCCGTGGCTTCTCTTGTTGCAGAGCACGGGCTCTAGGCGCATGGGCTTCAGTAGTTGTGGCACACGGGCTTAGTTGCTCCGCGGCATGTGGGATCTTCGAGGACCAGGGCTCGAACCCGTGACCCCTGCATTGGCAGGCGATTCTTAACCACTGCGCCACCAGGGAAGTCCCGGGATGGGACACGTGATTCTGAAGTGTCCCTGCCCTACCCCGAAGGGTACTGGTGGAAAGGCAGTGGGGTGAGTAGGGAAGGAGGAACGCTTGTTATTATTTCAGACTGCAGTTCAGAGAAATGACGGCTACTTTCTCGTCACGGGGCTGTGAGCAGTGTTTCTTAGAGGGTGTGGGAAACCGGTCTTGGGGCGGGCAGAGTGAGGTCGGTTTTATGGACCCAGGAAACTCATGAAGCACCCCCTTCTACCTCTCATATCCCTTCTACTTCCTGAGTCAATCAGTGGCCCTTGACTATATATTAGAATCACCTGGAGAGGTGAAACACACAGCATCTGGAGACTGAATTCAGCTGGTCTCCAGTAGAACTTTTTTCTTCAACTCTCCAGATGGTTCTAACATGTAGCCAGGGCTGAGGAGGTCTCTGAAGTAAATGCTTCTTCCTGGACCTCAGGAGGGCTGGAGGCCTGCTTTCTTAGGTTACAAGATCATGAGAATCCTGGGTGTTTCCCTACCAGTGTCCTGACTAGCCCCCTCCTTTACAGCAAGACAACTTTAGCCCACAACTGTGTTCTTATTTAACAGCTGGGAGAGCAGGCCTGGAGGAGTTAGAGAACTTTCCCAGTGTGTCCCCAAGACCTCACGGATGACCACCACAGTCATAATTTCTCTGTTCTAAAGATTCTAGAGAAATGACTTCTCCCCGCCCTATGTACCATCCCGTGTACCTTCTTGGACACACCCTATGCAACTAGGGGAAGGAATTTAGAACTTGGAATCAGCAGACCTGGATTTGAATCCTGGTTCTGCCACGGGTGTTCTTGGACCCCATTCAAGAGTTGGTTATAATAATCCCTTTAGGTGTGGGGATGGAACAGAGAACATTCTTTGGAAACCTTAAGATGCCTTGCAAACTGTTGACCTCTGTGGAACAGTTATCTCAGCAGCATGTCATGACCCAGGGCTGTGTTCTAAATGGGGGGATGGGGGAGGGGAGGACAAACTAGTTCAGATTTAGGAAAGGGTGGGGCTGGCTGCCTCCTTTCTCTCCCCAGGATGAGTCTGGGCCTTGCGGGGAGCCTCGGGCCATCTCCTCCCCTTATACCCCAAACAGTAGGTTCTTAATCCTTTCTTCTGGCCAGGGTGGGTGAAGGATAAGGACTAAAGCAATCTGGGCACGGGGTTAGTGTGGTGGCCATCCTGGCACCTCCATTCTCCCTTCCTGGAGGCTGGTGGCCTCATTCCCTCTGTGGGTCCCCCTAGTGTGCTGTCTTCCCCCCAAGGCCTTCTGTGGGAGGGGAGCCTTCCCCATGGGTTTACCCTCCCCAGCTGGGCGTGGCCCCTGGCTGCTCCTGGGGGTGTGGCCTGTGGGGTCCTCCTGGGTGTTGAGGAGGCCCCAGAGAGCCCCCCATCTGCAAGGGGGAGGCAGCTTGTGTGACACCCCCTCCCTCACAGTGAGTGACTTTGTTTCGAGCTCAAGGTAAGGAATGAGAGGCCTGGGTTGGACAAGTGGCTTCCGTGTCCCAGGCCACCTTCCCTCTCAGCTACCTGCTGTCTCCCTCCTCCTTTCTGGACATGCTTGTCTGGTGGCGTGCTTGCCAGGTGCCAAATGGCACCTGCCCTCCCAGTGACCCATCCAAGAGATGCTAGAGATGGCTGTTCCCGGATAGGCTTCCTTTGAGGGAGGGGTAGCCGGGAGGAGGTGGGGCCCGGCTGGGGCTTAGTGCCCTTCCCTGTGCCTTGCTGCCCGGCCGGTAGGCAGCTGCACCCCTGCAGGGGTCCTCCACCCTGGGGCTGAGTGTGGGACCTTGGAGGGGCACGTCCTTCCCTCCAAGCCTGTTTCCAAACCTGTGACTAAGAGGAGAATACCAGACCCCCAGGACTGCGGAGCCCATGTGGATGGAAAGGCTAGCAGTGTGCGCGGGTGTCAGAGAGGAGGGAGGGGATGGTCGAGGGGAGAGGGCTTGCTCTCCCCAGGTGGGCGCTCCTCGCACCTCTCCCCCAGCCCCTGTTGTCGCAGGTGCCGTCCGGACGGAGGCGGTTCCTGAGGGAGCACGCGGCCCCCTTCTCTGCCTTCCTCACCGACAGCTTCGGCCGGCGCCACAGCTACCTGCGGATCTCCCTCACCGAGAAGTGCAACCTCAGATGTGAGTCGCCCTCCTGGGCTCCTGTCCCTCTGCTGCCGTAGCCCCTAAATCACCCCGTGTCTGGGAATCCTTCTCAATCCTCCCCATTCCTCTTTCTAGAAAAACTCCACCTGCCCTTCTTCCTTGCTTGCCAGGTGGGGTTCATGGGCAAGGTAGGGGTCAAGGGTGAGTTTTATGATCCTGGAAGCTGGGTTCTACTTGGGATTAGGTTGGAGAACAGAATTGCTGTTGGGTTTAGGATTGAGGTTGGCCTGGGATCTCCCACTCTTCGGGGCTCTTTCCCCTCCCTCCTGTTTCCTTGCGGTCCCCACGGTTCAGGACGTGGCATGGGGACTGCCGGACGGTGTAAACAAGTGAGATAGGCAGCAGTGCCAGCTATAAAGACACCCCAACCCCAGTCCCATGAGACGAGTTGTCTGGGGCCAGGCTAGTACACAGAGTCCTTGTTTCATAACCCCACGCGGAGTGCTCTGGGCCAGATCCACCGCTGGAGGGGCTTCCGAAGTGTGTTTGTCCATCTGTCCTGCCTGCCTTCCCTCCCTCCTTCTCTTCCTCCTTCCTTTCTCTCACTGTAGCTCACAATAAGAAATACATTTACTTCATGGCCCAGTAAATACGTGCATGTGTAGTAAATGTTTAACCAAACAATACCCATTACGTGCAGTACTGATGTTCTGATGTTGTTACCTAATCTGCTCCATCTTAAAAGACCAATTCTGGACCTTTCACTGATTTGACTGAATGACCCCCTAGCGGATCCTGACCACTGGTACTGATTAAACCCGTACCATGGGAACTGATGGGAGGAGGTGGTGCCCCCTCACTGGCCAGGGCTCGCCTCATTTATCCCCTTCTGCTACCTCGCCCTGAACAGGTGGTACCTCAGTTTTCCAACCTGTGAAATGGGACTGATGATCGCCTGTAGGAGACAAACTGGGTGTGAGAACATGTGTAGCCACAGAGGAGAGCAGCTTTGCCCAGGCCAGGGAGCACCTCCCAGCCGCCTTCACCTTAGGACACATAGAGAAGGGTCCCTGTTTGTCAAAACCAGATGAAATGAAGGAGATGAACGATGGCAGAAGGAATGGGCCCAGGGCCCTGGCCTTCCATGTCTCGGCCTGCCCTACCTCCAGCCAGGCTGAGCTGTCAGCCTCATTTATCATCTTTAAGCCCTGAGGGACAGCAAGGCCAGTTGGGGAAGGGGTGTTAAATTTTGCAGGTGAGAGTGGTGAGCCCCAAGGAGAATCTGGCCTAGGGTTTGTGCCTCCTCAGACTTGGCCGGGTCTTTCCTCATGGCTGGGGTGGGGTTCAGGAGACACTTGTGGCCTGGTGGGGGAGTTGGGGACTGGTGACATCGCAGCCTGGCCGCTGCCGTCACTTCCTTCCTCCACGTCCCCTCCCTCCCCTCAGGTCAATACTGCATGCCCGAGGAGGGTGTCCCTCTGACCCCCAAGGCAGACCTGCTGACCACAGAGGAGATCCTAACCCTGGCCCGCCTCTTTGTGAAAGAAGGTGTAGACAAGATCCGACTCACGGGCGGGGAGCCGCTCATTCGGCCGGACGTGGTGGACATCGTGGGTGAGTTGACAAGAGTCGCCACCACCTCTCCCAGCTCGTGCCTCCTCCAGCTGGGCTCCAGTATTAATATCAGAAGCTAACACTCCTTTCGGGCGTTGTGCTCACAGAGTCCTACGCCTTCTGAGACAGGTACCATTCCTATTCCCAGTTTGTAAAGAATTGAGGCACAAAGAAGTTCAGTAACTGGCCCAAGGTCACAAAGCTGGTAAGCGCCAGAGCCCAGTGGTTTGATGTTAAATTTAGACTAAAGTCCTCACCAGGGCTTGGAGGCCCGCGTGATCCGGTTCCCGTCAACCGCAGAGACCTCTCTCCTGCCGCTTGGCCTCCGTCCTCCCCTGCATTCATGCTGCCGGGCCTTTGCACACGCTGTTCCCTTTGCCAGGAGCACAGGGCTCCCCGCCTGCCTCATTCAGGGGTCTGCTCCCGTGTCGTCTCCTTGGGGAGACCTCCTTGGCTGCTCTGTCTAAATTCCCCCTCACATACCCCAGCTGCTCTGTCTCCCAGGAGTTGGCAGGGTACAGACCATGGACCAAAACCAGGCCACCACCTGTGTGTGTGCGGCCTGCAAGCTAAGAATAGTTTCTATATTTTTAAATGATTGAAAGAGAAAATCAAAAGAATAGCATTTGTGGCACTTGAAAATTATATGAAATTTAAAATTCACTGTCCATTAATAAAGTTTTATTGGCACATAGCCACACCCACTCATTTACATATCTCCCCTGTTGCAGAGCTAAGTTGCCGCAAAGACCATGTGGCCAGCGAAGCCAAACGTGCTTACTGTCTGGCCTTTCAACAGAACAGTGCGGCGACCCCGCTCTACCACGTGGTGTTGCTTGGTTGGCTTTTGTCTGTCTCCTCATTAACTAGCATGGAAGCGCTCATGGAGCTGGGCAGGTTCTGTTCACAGCTGTGTTCCGAGCGCCTAGGGAAGCGCCTACACACAGTCGGGGCTCACTGGTGCTTGCTGGATGAGTGAAGGTGGTTCAAAACACGATCTCTGAAGGATGACGTGGCCACGTGTGAATCTCAGCTGCACCTCATACTAGTAGTATATCTTTTTTTTTTTTTTTGCGGTACGCGGGCCTCTCCCTGTCGTGGCCTCTCCCGTTGCGGAGCACAGGCTCCGGACGCGCAGGCTCAGCGGCCATGCCTCACGGGCCCAGCCGCTCCGCGGCATGTGGGATCTTCCCGGACCGGGGCACGAACCCGCGTCCCCTGCATCGGCAGGCGGACTCTCAACCACTGCGCCACCAGGGAAGCCCTAGTAGTATATCTTGAGCAACTTTTAAAGTCCGTCCTAAGCCTTCAGACAGGGTAACCTACCTTATAGGGTGGACCTTGGGAGGAAATGAGAAGGAAATGCCCAGCTAGTGGCGAGTGCTGTGTATGGCCCAGCAGAGCCTCTTGCCATAGGCTGGTTCTAAGCCCCGAGGTCAGGCAGAGACCATGAGCATTTAATTGTAAAACATGGAATCCGAGGAAAGTAAGTTTCCGTGTTCTTGACTGCTGAGGCCCCGGCTCCAGCTGCTCGGGGTGGGATCTCCCAGCCCCAGCTCTCTGCCTCACTTGCTGGTTCTGTAAACGTTCTCTGGAACGCCTTCTTACGCGCCCGGCACTGTGCTGGCGTCAGAGGGGAGTGAGCTGCAGGCCCAGCCTTCAGGGACCCCCAGCCCATTGGTGGAAGCAGCCCCTGGAGCCTGCCGCCATCTGGTGAGGAGCCCAGGTGCTGTGGGAGCCCCGAGGAAGGGCCCAGGGACCCCTGCAAGCTCTTTCCTTCCTCTTTCCCTGTGGCCAGCTCCCTCCCACCCCCACCGATTGCTTGATCTGGAATCCTGCCATCATTCCTAGGCTACACATGCTGGCCCAGGGGAGTTGACCTGACCCCCTGTTCAGGCAGCTCCTCAGAGCCTGAAAAGCAGCCTGGGTTCCAGGAAAGGGCCAAACCTGGCTGGCTGCCAGGCCCCAGCCCGCTCGGTCAGGGCACTTCATCTGCCCTCTGTCCAGGGCCTGTGGGCGAGCCTGTGATCACTGCTGGTCAGAGAGGGGTGACTGAGCGCAGATGGGAGGATGCAGAGTCTCCACGGAAGCCACCACCTTGCTTAGTAGGAGGCCGGGGAGCCAGGAGAGGCGGCAGCCCTGTTCCCGCTCTGGGCTCTTCCACCCCCTGGCCGTGTGAACTTGTGCAGGTTCCTGCCCCACCCTGGGCCTCAGTGTCCTAATCTATGCGCTGGTCACCTCCCAGCCTTTCCTGCTCTGATGGCCCTGGGTTGTTGGTCCTGGCTGATAGCGTGAGGCTGGCAAGGGTTTATCACCACATAGATGCTGGTTAGGACAGGGACCAGCTGCAGTGACTGACTTTGGAGGATTTATCTCTTGCTTTAAGGGTGTGCACTGATGGGGCAGGGGTGGGGTGGGGGGAACTCTACCCCTCCCCAAACCCTCCCCCAGTGCTCCAAGACAAATGGCGGTTGATGTGTTTGCTAACACTTTGACATCTCCCAGCCTAGCTCCTTTGATCCTCCCCAGGGGTACTTCTTCAGAGCAAAATCACCCCGAAGGGCGGGGCAGGTGGGGCTATTAGGGAAGAAGGGCTGGGGTAAGTGGAGGGGCATGTTCTTAAGCACTTGTCCTGCCCTCCCAGCTGAGAGTTTCGAGGGACCCCACCCCGGGGGCGCAGAGTGAAGGGGCTACCGGTTTCACCAAGCAGGCTGTCCTGGTCACTTGGGGTCCCTGCCTGAGGCTGTCAGCCCCGGGACTGGTGTTGTCGATCTCCACCTGAGAAGACAGCTCAGCTCTCCGTCAGCCGTCTGTGATCCCCTCCACCAACCCCAAGACGCTCCAGCACTCCTCCATCCCGGCTTGTGTATGAACAAGTTCCTCTCCTCCCTCCTTTTCTTGGGTGTAAGGCAGTGCTGTCCAATACAACTTTCTGGGGTGATGGAAATGTTCTCTATCTGTGTTGTCTGATAAGGTAGCCAGCCTTGGGCTTCACAAGCGGCTGTTGTGACTGAGGAACTGAATTTGGAACTTTATTTTCATTGATGTAAATGCCCACGTGTAGTTAGCGGCTGCCACGTTGGATGGTGAAGGTTTGAGATTTTCCGAAAGAAATTAAAAGAGGGGAACTATAGGCTCACCTTACTTTATGGTGCTTTGCTTTACTGCCCTTCACAGATACTGCGTTTTTTTACAAATTGAAGGTTTGTAGCAACCCTGCATCGAGCAAGTCTATCGGTGCCGTTTTTCCAACAGCATTTGCTCACTTTGCATCTCTGTGTCACAGTTTGGTAATTCTCACACTATTTCCAACACTTTCATTATTTTTGTTAGGGTGATCTGTGATCAGTTATCTTTGTTACTACTGCAACTCCCTGAAGGCATAATAGTAGTAATTTTTAGCAATAAAGTATTTTTTAATAAAAGTATGTACATTGTTTTAGACTAATGCTATTGCACACTTAATAGACTCAAGGATAGTGTAGACATAACTCTTACATGCACTGGGAAACCAGGAAAATCCACGTGACTTGCTTTATTGTGATACGTGCTTTATTGCAGTGGTCTGGAACCAAACCCACAATATCCCCAAGGTATGCCTGTAAACATACAAGTATCAATACTGTGATAGTGTTGGCAGTGTTTGCAGAGGAAGGATTTGGGGTTCTAATTTCAAGGCTGACTTCCGCTGTCAGATGACAGCTTAGTTGGAGAGTCACTCAGTGCTGCAGGCTTTCCCTGTTTTGTCCTTCCTTCCTCCCTTCCTTTCGTCCGTTATGTTGAAGAAATGAATGATGGAGCATCCAGTTCTCACAGCTTAGTTAGAGCCCGTAAGAGGCCTAATGCAATGGAGAGCAGCCATTAAAGGTTTTTGAAATGGCGTGAAGTTTTTAGTTTCATTTTATTTTTGATGGACTCTAGTTACCTAGAATTAGATTAAATCATAATCCTGGGTTTGTGACATAATCTCATTATTGATCCGTGCATGGCCTTTTTTACTTTATTCATACAAATTTATTTACATGTTTTAATAATGTTATGAATTCCTAAGGAAACCCACTACCTCATTAATTTTTTTGGAAGAATCAAACCCTGGCAAGAACCTTTAACCCCCTCTGTGGACTTTCCTACCCTGTACTTCCTCCCTCCCAAGGAAACACTCCTAAACGTGGTGTTTATCATTCCCTTGCTTTTTAAAACTGAGATGGTGTTTTTGAACTTTGTAAGAATCGTGCTGTGTGCAGTCTTTCAGGAATTACTCTTTTGACGCAACTGAAATGAACATATGTCATCCAGAGCTGCAGTTCATTTTCTCTGCGATCTCCTGTTCCATTCAATGAATACACTGCACTTCCTGTTAGTGAACATTTGGGTTGTTTCCAGTTTATTGATATTATAAACAGTGCTGCTTTAAATACTTGTATTCTCATTCATGTGTCTTGGTATGCAGTTTCTCTAGGAGTGGAGTTTGCCGGGTTACTGAATATGTGAATGTTTAATCTTGGCAAACCATTCGGCATTGTCTTACAGTGGCTGTGCTACTTTACACTGTCCCCAGCAGTACATAAGGATTGCCTGGATCCTCCCCGACATTCAGTATTATCATTCTGGACTTTTGCCAGTGGACTGGGTATAAAAGGCTATTTTATTGTGGTCTGATTTGTGCTTCCTCGTTTAGAATGAGGTCAGTCGTCTTGTCACCTATTAGCCATGTATATTTATTTTTCTCTTCAATACCAAATCGTATCATGTGCCTAGTTTTCTATTTGGTTATTCATCCTTTCATATTGGTTTGTTCCAAGTTCTTGATGTATGTTACAAATGTCTTCTTCCAATTTGAAAAACAAGCCATACTTTGTGTAACAATTCTTTTGACAATGGTAGTTCTTGAATTTGTCAGTTCTGTCTTTTATGGTTAGTGCTTTTTGTACTTATTAATGAAACACCTCACCCAAGGTCAGAACAACTACCTATGTTTCTACTAGAATATTTAAAGTTTTGCTTTTTGCTTTTAAGTCTTTAGTTAATCTGTGGATAATTTCAGGGACTCCAGTTTCATTTTTTTCCATGTGAATGGTCATTTTTTCTAGTTCCTTTTACTAAATAGTTCCCACTTCCTCCATAAATCTACCATGTGTGCATTGGTCTGTTTTGGGTTCTGTTCTATTCAGTTTGTCTATCTCTGTGTCAATATCGTACAGTCTTAATCTCCGTAGCTTCATAATAAGTCCATTATCTGATAAGGCAAGTCCTTTTTATTCTTCAGCAGTGCTTTAGCTATTCTAAGCTTTGTCCATCCATGGAAATTTTAGAATCTGCCTACCAAGTTCCCTGGGAAATTCTGTTGGGATGGTTTTTCCTTTTTTTATTGTGTTAAAATACACATAAAATTTACCAACTTATTTAAATGTACAGCTCATTGGTATTAAGTATTCACATTCACATTTATGCAGCCAACACCACCATCTATTTCCAGTCTCCTGTAAATCTGAAAATCTGTATCTATCAAATAATGACTCCCATTCTCCTCTTCCCCAGCCCCTGGCAACCACCATTATACTTTCTAGCTTTATGATTTTGGCTACTGTAAGAACCTTGTATAAGTGGAATCACACAGTATTTGTCTTTTTGTGATTGGCTTATTTCACTTAGCATAATGTCCTCGAGGTTCATTCATGCTGTGACATATTGAGGAATTTCTTTTAAAGGCTGAATTATATTCCACTGTATGAATACACTACATTTTGGTAATTCATTCATTGGTCAACTTGGGTTGCTTCCATGTTTTAGCTATTGTGAATAATGCTGCTGTGATCATGGATGTACAAATATTTCTTTGAGACCCTGCTTTCAATTCTTCTGGGTTTATACGCAGAAATGGAATTGCTGGATCATGTGGTAATTCTGGGTTTTCTGAGGAACTTCAATACTGTTTTCCACAGGGGCTATACCATTTTGCATTCTTATCAACAGTGCAGAAGGGTTCCAGTTTCTCCACATCCTCACCAACACTTGTTGTTTTCTGGGTTTTCTTTTTTTTTTATAGTAGCCATCCTAGTAAGTGTGAGGTAGTATTGCATTGTAGTTTTGATTTGTATTTCCGTAGTGGTTGAGCATCTTGTCATGTGTTTATTGGCCATTAATATATCTTCTTTGGAAAAATGTCTCTTTGAGTCTTTTGCCCATTTTTGAATTGGTTTTTGTTGTTGAATTTTAGGAGTTCTCTGTTATTCTAGATATTAATCCCTTAACAGGTATATGATTTTCAGATATCTCCCCCGTTCTGTAGGTTGCCTTTTTGCTCTGTGGATAGTGTCTTTTATGTACAATTTTTTAAAATTTTCATGAAGTCCAGTTTGTGTTTTCTTTTGTTGCCAGTGCCTTTGGGTCATTGGATTCAGCAGTGATTTCTTGGGTATGTTATGAAGCTTTATTCCTATGATTTCTTCTCAGAGTTTTATTGTTTTACATTTAGGTCCAACTGCATTCTTTTGCATGCGAATATCCAGTTTTCCCAACACCATTTGTGGAAACGTCCTGTCCCCATTGAATGGTCTTGGCACCCTTGTCAAAAATCGTTTGACCATATATGTGAGGATTTACTTCTGGGCTCTGTTTTATTCCATTGGTCTTTATGTCTGTCTTTATGCCAGTCCCACACATTTGATTACTGTAGCTTTGTAGGAAGGTTTGAAATTGAAATGTGAGACCTCCAGTTTTTTGTTCTTTTTCCAGATGATTTGGGGTCCCCTGAGATTCCATATGAATTTTAGGATGGGTTTTTCTATTTATACAAAAGATATCATTGGGGTTTTGTTAAGGACTGCATTGAATCTGTAGATTGCTTTGGGTAGTATTGACATTTTAACAACATTAAGTCTTCTAATTCATGAACATGGGATGTGTTCCCATTTATTTATGTCTTTTTAAATTTATTTCAGCAGTGTTTTGTAGTTTTCGTTGTACAAGGCACTCACCTCTTTGGTTAAGTTAAATCCTAAGTATTTTATTCTTTCTGATGCTGTTGTAAGTGGAATAGTTTCTGTAATTCCCTTTGTTCACTTTTTGTGTATCTGTTGGGATTTTATTGCATTGTATCAAGTTGGGGGAATTGACATCTTTTTTATTCACATCCCCACCTTCCCACAGCCATTTCCCTCCTTTGCCCCGTTCTTTGCTCCAGGTAGCTGGCCCCTAGGGACTACATCACCCAGGGTCCCTTGCCTGTTGGGTTCCTGATGGGTTTGGCCAATGAGATCAGGTTTTTGGTTTGTTTGTTTTTTCCTGCTCCCTGCTCTATTTCTATGCTGGGTTTTTGACTGTAGCTAAGTTCCCTTCAGAGCTAAAACTCCTACAGGGCAGCCAGTCTTCCATGGTGACTTAACTGGACTCCTAACTTAATTTCCTCCCCAGGTCCTTTTGGCCCTAGGCATGGTTGTGGATCCCTAGTGTTTCTAGTCTGAGTGCTGTACTGTTCATTGTTGAGACCATTAAGTCTGCCCACACCTTTGTGAGTAGTCCTTTCATTAAATTCTTTATTTTAACCATCTGGGATGAATTCTGCTTTATGCTAGGATCCTGAGAGTTACAGTGTCATGTTTAAAATTATATTTTCTATTATTGTCGTGGTTGACATTCTTTTTTTTTTTGTGGTACGCGGGCCTCTCACTGTTGTGGCCTCTCCTGTTGCAGAGCACAGGCTCCGGACACTCAGGCTCAGCGGCCATAGCTCGCAGGCTCAGCTGCTCCGTGGCATGTGGGATCTTCCCGGACCGGGGCACGAACCCGTGTCCCCTGCATCGGCAGGCAGACTCTCAACCACTGCGCCACCAGGGAAGCCCGTCATGGTTGATATTCTTATCATTCTCTTATCAGTGCTATAATATGTCTGTTTAGAGTCTTTGGAGTTTTCTCCACTAGCAACCACATCATCTGCAACTAAAGACAATTTTTTCTCCTATCTTTAGGTCTTTAATTTCCTTTTCTTGTCCTATTGCAGTATCTAGGATCTCAAGTACAATGTTGAATAGTAATGGTAATAAAAGAATACTCCTAATGTTTCCCCATTTAGAATGATGTTTCTTTCTTTTTTTAATTTTTATTGGGGTATAGTTGCTTTACAATGTTGTGTTAGTTTTAGAATGATGTTTCTTAGAAGCTTTTTTCACAATAACTTTTAGGTAATGAAGTTCCCTTCCTAGTACTAAGTTTGTTTTTTTAATTATACACTTTCTTTTTGTGTGTGTGTGTGTGTGTGGTACGCGGGCCTCTCACTGTTGTGGCCTCTTCCGTTGCGGAGCACAGGCTCCGGACGTGCAGGCTCAGCGTCCATGGCTCACGGGCCCAGCCGCTCCGTGGCATGTGGGATCTTCCCGGACCGGGGCACAAACCCATGTCCCCTGCATTAGCAGGTGGACTCTCAACCACTGCGCCACCAGGGGAAGCCCTAATTATACACTTTCTTAATGTGTGTTAGGATGATCTATGATTTTTCATTTTTACTCTGTTACTCTGAATGACATTGATAGCTTTTCTGATATTGTACCTGGAATACACTCAACCTAGGCATGGTCTGCTATGCTTTTGTCTACTGTTAGGTTCAATTTGTTAATATTTTGTGTAAGTTTTTGCATTTATATCCGTGAGTGAATTGGGTGTATGATTTTTCTTTTTCATGCCTGCCTTGACTGATTTGTGGTATTAAATTTCAAAGAATGAGTTAGATAGTGTATCAGGCTGCTAAAACAGAATACCACAAATTGGGTAGCTTATGAACAGCAAATGATTTCTCACAGTTCTGGAGGCTGGAATTCAAGATAAGGGTGCCAACATGGTCAGGTGTGGGCTCTCTTCTGGGTCACAGACTTTTCATTGTATTCTATCTTCATAAGGCAGAAGATGCTGGAGAGATCTGTAGAATCTTTTTTATAAGAGCACTAATCCTTCCATCCTTATGACCTAATCACCTCCTAAAAGCTCTACCTTCCAACACCATCACATTGGTGGTAATCACTTCTTTAAAAGTTTGGTAGAGCTCACGTGTAAATTGTCTGTGCCTGGTATTTTATTTGCAGGGAGATTTTTTTTTTTTTTTTTTTGCGGTACACGGGCCTCTCACTGTTGTGGCCTCTCCCGGTGCAGAGCACAGGCTCCGGACACGCAGGCCCAGCGGCCATGGCTCACAGGCCCAGCAGCTCCACGGCACGTGGGATCCTCCCGGACCAGGGCACGAACCCGTGTCCCCTGCATCGGCAGGCGGACTCCCAACCACTGCGCCACCAGGGAAGCCCTTGTAGGGAGATTTTTAATTGCATTTTCAATTTCTTTAATAGTTACTGTATTATTCAAGTTCTCTACTTTTGGAGTCAGTTTTGATAGTTTCTTTTTTTAATTTGTCATTATGTCAGTTGTATGAAATTGTTGGTAATATTTTCTTATTATCTTTTTATCTTAGTTTGACTTGCAGTTTTGTCTTTTTTATTCTTAATGTGGTTTATTTGTGTCTTTATCTCTTTTTGTTGTTAAGTCTTGCAAGAGATTTGTCCATTGTGCTGTTCTTTAACAAACCAACTTTTGAACTTGTTGAACCTCTTATTGTGTATTCATATTCTATTTCATTATTTCTGTTTCTGTCCTAATGTAGCCTATTGTTTTCATAACATTTAGTTCTAAGTATTTCTTAATTTTTATTCTGATTTTTTTCTTTGATCTATGAGATATTTAGAAGTGTTTTTAATTTCAAAATATGAGGATTTTAATTCATATTTTTATTAAAGTATAATTATATTGTGGTCAGAGAATCTTATCTCTATGAAACTTATCCTTTTAATTTTATTGAGGATTGCTTTATGACGTAGTGTATTGGCAGTTTCTATAAATGTTTTTTATATACTTGAGGAGCTTGTCCTTTCATTATTACATGAAGAAGTCTGTATTTGTTCATTGGATCCAGCTGGTTAATTTTGTTTCCCAAACCTTTGGTTATGTCAATCTTGGCTGGCCTTTTATCTGCTTGGCCTGCCAATAATAAATAAGTAGGTGGTTTTGTTAGTTTCTCCCAGAGGTCCTGTTGCTTTTATTTTATCTATAGTTGAGGTGATTTTATTAGGTTCATATGTGGTTAGAATTGTTATATCTTCTTCATAAATTGGATCTTTTATCACTGTGTAGTAGGTCTCTCTCCATGATGATACTTTTAGTCTTAAGGTCTATGTATTTTATTTTACTAAAGCTGTATCAGCTTGCGTTTAGCTTTAGTGTGCTGTTTTATCTGTTTTCATCTATTCATCTTAAACCTTTCTGTATTCTTATACTTTAGATATGTCTCTTATAATAGCACATAGCGGTTACTTTGATCAAATTTGACAATCTTTGACTTTTAACTGGCAAGTTTATTCTAGTTGCCTTTGTTGTAATTGTTGAAATAGTTGGACTCATTTCTACACTTTTTTTCTGTCATGCTTTTTTTGTGCTGCTTTTTCCTCCTTTTTGACTTTTAAATAAATGACCCTCCCCCTTTTTTCTTCCTCACAAGGCAAAAAGTTTAGCACACTCTAGGCCCTTGATTTTTTTCAACCCTCCCCCACCTGTATTGTTGATATTTTCTATAATTTTTCTTTCAGGTCATTACAAATAGTCTGCCCCTCTGTGTCTCTTGTAAGCACACGCTCTGCCTTTTAAGATAACAACAAACTTTACCAAGGTATTTGATCATTCATAATTTCCATAATTCTTACAGCATCTCCTGAATTTGTTTCTCTTCTTATTTGAATATTTCCTCTAAAAGTTTTTTTTTTTTTTTTTTTTTTTTTTTGCGGTACCCGGGCCTCTCGCTGTTGTGGCCTCTCCCATTGCGGAGCAACAGGCTCCGGACGCGCAGGCTCAGTGGCCATGGCTCACGGGCCCAGCCGCTCCGCGGCATGTGGGATCTTCCTGGACCGGGGCACGAACCCGCGTCCCCTGCATCAGCAGGCGGACTCTCAACCACTGCGCCACCAGGGAAGCCCCCTCTAAAAGTTTTTTGATGTGAGTCTAATGGTGACTCTAATTTTGATGGTGAATCTAATTAAATCTGACATACCAGGTAGTTTTTTAAATGTTTTAAAGTAGTAGTTTTATAATATTTTGAATGCTTTTAAAATCTTATGTCCAAGATTCATTCCTTCATTATGTTAAGACTGTCACTGCATTGTCTCCTTACAGTCAGTCTGGCTGTTGGGAAAAGTCTGATGTCAGTCTGGGTTTTGCTCTTGGTTATACACACTTCTTCTCTGGAAGTTATTAGAGTGTTGCCTTTGTTATTTGATTTTCTTAAATTTTACTGTAATGTGTCTAGGATAGGCTTTTCCTCATCTGTCCTGTTGGCATTCAGTGACATCGTCCTTTCATTCTATTACGTTTGCGTTACATTTGGGGAAACTTTTCTTCATTACTCTGTTATGTTTTCAGGTACTCCTTCCTTCTCTCCAGTTTAATTTTTTTCTGGGACTTCTATTACCTGGATGTTGCTCCTTCTACTCAGGGCCTCCACAGTTCTTAAAATATATTTTGGTATCTTACTCTCTTCCTCTTTTTCCTGGGAGAGCCCTTTAATCTTACCTCCCAACTCATCAATTTCTCCTATGTTGATATTACCATTTAACTTATTTCTTGTGTTCTTTATTTCACAATACTGTTTTTAACTACTACTTTCCCTTGTTCCCTTTTATAATGAAACATTTTGTTTCATATTGTTAATATCTTCTGTTATTTCTTTTATTGTATTTATGTTTATCGTACATTCTTGGTCTGTTTGATCATTTCTTTTCTATTGATACATATAGAGGGTTGGGGGTGTTTGGGGTTGTGTTGTTTTTGGTGGGGGAAGCACTGGTTGTACTTCTCAAGGGTCTCCTTAGTTTAGGCAGCAAGTTTGTTCCCCTGAGGATATTAGCTATTCTGAATGGCGCTGCTTAATGGGAAAAGCTTTAAGGCCAGATCTTAGTCTTCAATAGACCCAGTGAGCTCAAGAGCCCCGAAAATCACAGTTATTCACTCATGTTTGTAATCTCCCCACCAGCGACCAGCCTGGCCACGTAGGACAGCGCAGGTTGCGTACTTGCATAACTCTGGGAGATGCTGTTGACTTAGACTGTGATGAGAATGGCACCTCCTGGAGTGATGTGATATGACAGACCTTTACCTTCAAACCCTCGGAGAGAAGCAGATTTGGAAGGAGGCAGTTACTCTCCATTTTAATCCACCAGTCCTGGGGCTGTGGAGGGGGAGGGTGGAGGGATGAATCCCAGCAAGGCTTTGGCAGCTTCCCTGAGCTGACCTCCTAAGCTAGTTCTCTAGAGCTCTTACCACCAAATTCTTCAGGAAGGGGACAGCATCGATTGTTCTGAGGCATCAGTGGATGAGGGTAAGGAGAGAGCTTGAACTGCCTTGCTTTCCTTTAACTGCTTCCATTCTCTGCCAGTCTACTTCAACCCCAGGCTACACACCCCCTCCCCCATACCAGCTCGAAAGGACTGTCCATCTTCCTGTGAGTTTCTCGAGATTGTCTTTTTTTTTTAAGTCCCTGGATTCTGTGTTTCTTCAGGGTTGATTTGGTGGAGGGAGCCAAAAACTACTACTAATTTTCCATATTGTCAGAGTCCCAGAGGAAAGTTCTTTTCTTTGTTTTTAAAACAACAACTTTTATTTTTAAACTTTCATTTTCTTACTACAAAAGTAATACATGTTTATTTCAGATAAGCAAAAATAGTATCACTACTGCCCAGCTGTAACCACTGTCAACATTTTGGTTTGGCGACCTTCCTGTCTTTTTTCTTTGCACCTAGTTTTCAACTACTGTTTTTAACCTGCCCTCTGGATTTAATGTGACATGTGTATTTCCCAACATCCTAACTTATTCTTTTACAGAGTCATTTTTAGTTGCATAATATTCCATCATCATTTAGACAAAGCATAATTTAGCCAGTTTTCTGTCGTTGGCCATCTGGATGTTTTCCTACATCCCTTTATTATGTATTGCTCACCGATTAACATCCTTGTACATAAGTATTGTTCTCATCCATGATTATTGTTTGGTTTGGTTTTTTGGTGTGTGGTTTTTTTTTTTTTTTTTTTTTGGTTTTATTTAGATCCCACATATAAGTGAGATTATGTGGTATTTGTCTTCTCTGTCTGACTTATTTCATTTAGCATAATGCCCTCAGGGGCTATCCATGTTGTCACAAATGGCAAGATTTCCTTCTTTTTTATGGCTGAATGATATTCCATTACAGACACACACACACACACACACACACACACACACACACACACACACACACCACGTTTTCCTTATCCATTCATCCACTGATGGGCAAATCTTGGTTATTATAAATAATGCTACAGTGAACATAGGAATGCATATATCTTTTTGAGTTAATGTTTTCACTCTCTTTGGATAAATACCCAGAAGTGGAATTGCTGATCATATGGTTTGTTCTGTTTTTAATTTTTTAAGGAACTTCTTTGCTCTTTTCTGTAGTGGCTGCAGCAATTTATATTCCCACCAGCAGTGCACAGGGGTTCCCTTTTCTCCACATTCTTTCCAGCACTTGTTTTTTTCCTGTCTTTTTGATCATAGCCATTTTAACAAATGTGAAGTGATATCTCATTGTGATTTTGATCTGCATTTCCCTGATGATTAGTAATGTTGAGCACCTTTTCATATACCTATTGGCCATCTGTGTATCTTCTTTGGAAAAATGTCTACTCAGATCCTCTGCCCATTTTTTAATAGGTTGTTTTTTTTTTAGTGTTGAGTTATATGAGTTCTTCATATATTTTGGATATCAACCCTTTATCAGATGTATCATTTGCAAATATCTTCTGCCATTCAGTCGGTGGACTTTCCATTTCGTTTGCTGTGTGGGAGCGTTTTCGTTTGATGTAGCCCCACTTATTTTTGCTTTTGTTGCCTTTGCTTTTGGTGTCCAATCCAAAACATCACCAAGACCAATGTCAAAGGGGCTTACTGCATGTTTCCTCTTAGGAGTTTTATGGTTTCAGATCAATATTTAATCCATTTTGAGTTAATTTTTGTGTATGGTATAATATAGTGGTCCAGTTTCATTCATTTGTACTTGGCTATGCAGTTTTCCTGGCACCATTTAGTGAAGAGACTGTCCTTTCCATTCTTGTCTCCTTTGTTGTAAATTAATTGACCATATGTGCATGGCTTTATTTCTGGGCTCTATTCTGTTCCATTGATCCATGTGTCTTTTTTTATGCCAATACCATACTGTTTTGATTGCTATAGCTTTGTAATATGGTTTGAAATCAGCGAGTGTGATGCTTCCAGCTTTGTTCTCCTTTCTCAAGATTGCTTTGACTATTGAGAGTCTTCTATGGTTCCATACATATTTTAAGATTGTTTGTTCTATATCTGTGAAAAATGCCATTGGAATTTTGATAGGGATTGCATTGAATCTGGAGATTGCTTTGGGTAGTATGGGACATTTTAACAATATCAATTCTTCTAATCCATGAGCAGAGAATATCTTTCCGTTTATCAGTATTTGTATTGTCTTCAATTTCTTTCATCAGCGTGTTACGGTTTTCAGTGTACAAGTCTTTCACCTCCTTGGTTAAATTGATTCCTAGGTATTTTATTCTTTTTGATGCAATTGTAAGTTGTTTTCTTAATTTCTGTTTCTGATAATTTGTTATTAGTGTATGAAAATGCAATGAATTTTTGCATATTAATTTTGTATCCTGCAACTGTACTGAATTTGTTGATTAGTTCTAATGGTTTTTTGGTGGAGTCTTTGGAGTTTTCTGTGTATAATATCATCTGCAAATAGTGACAGTTTTACCTCCTCCTTTCTGATTTGGATGCCTTTTATTTTTCTTTTCCATTTGCTGTGGCTTGGACTTCCAATACTATGTTGAATAAAAGTGGCACAAGTGACCATCCTTCTCTTGTTCCTGATCTTAGAGGAAAAGCATGTAGCTTTTCACTCTTGTGTAAGATGTTAGCTGTGGGCTTGTCATATATGGCCTCTCTTATGCAGAGGATCACTCCTTCTATACCCACTGTGTTGAGAGTTTTTAATCATGAACTGATGCTGAACTTTATAAAATGCTTTCTCTGGATCTATTGAGATGATCATATGATTTTTATTCTTCAATTTGTTAATGTGGTGGTTGTTGAGCCATCCTTGCATCCCTGGAATAGATCCCATTTGATCATGGTGTATGATCCTTTTAATGTGTTGTTGAATTTGTTTCCTAATAATATTTTGTTGAGGATTTTTGCATCTATGTTGATCTAACTCTGATTTTTGAAAGAGTCATCTTCTGTTATCTCTGTCCTTTCTTCTTCCTCTTTCACTCTTCTGTTGAGTTGGCCAAAAAGTTCATTAGGATTTTTCTGTAACATCTCACAAAAACCTGAATCTCCTCCCTCTTGCGTCTCCCTCCCACCCTCCCTATCCCACCCCTCTAGGTGGTCACAAAGCACCGAGCTGATCTCCCTGTGCTATGCAGCTGCTTCCCACTAGCTATTTTACATTTGGTAGTATATATAAGTCCATGCCACTCTCTCACTTCATCCCAGCTTACCCTTCCCCCTCCCCATATCACAGCATTCTTTTAAAATGTTTGCTGATTCTTTTTTTAAATGTATATTTTTATTTTTATTTTTGGCTGCATTGGGTCTTCGTCGCTGCATGTGGGCTTTCTCCAGTTGTGGTGAGCGGGGGCTACTCTTCGTTGTGGTACGTGGGCTTCCTATTGCAGTGGCTTCTGTTGTTGTGGAGCACGGGCTCTAGGGTGTGTGGGCTTCAGTAGTTGTGGCGCGAGGGCCCAGTAGTTGTGGCTCACGGGCTCTAGAGCGCAGGCTCAGGAGTTGTGGCGCACGGGCTTAGTGGCTCCGCGGCATGTGGGATCTTCCTGGACCAGGGCTCAAACCCATGTCCCCTGCATTGGCAGGCAGATTCTTAACCACTGCACCACCAGGGAAGCCCATATTTACTGATTCTTAGCTGTGTACTCATTTCAGTGTCCAAGGCTTCTGTTGGCCTGGCTGTCAGTGCTATATCTGTTTATGCTGGTTGCCCCTGAGTTTGTGGAGAAGGGAAGTGAAGTTCTTCTGGACTCCAGGGATCCCGTCTCCTGAGTATCTGCAGCTACTCAGGGCTGCCCCCACCCCCTTCAGCTCGCTTAAGTACTGTAGCCTTGGGGTAGAAGCTGCTGCCTTCCTCCTACTCACAGGCATGGGAGGGAGACCAACGTACCCAACTTATCCATATATAGTTCCCCAGACAGGCAACCTCCTTGACAGGCCCAGGGCCCCTCCTGCTCCTTGCCTAGGTGACTGCTAAGCTGGGTGCAGCTAGTTACCCTCCCACTTTGTATAGAACCGTCTCCAGTGTGCATTTTGGGCTCCGGTCTCCTTGATCCATCTGATCCCGTCTGCACTCTAGCAAGGTGAGCACTCGGTGTTTAATCTTTTGGTTATTTCTTATTCTTATATTTCTTATTCAGCTAAGCCTGGTTAATAGAGGTCTGCAGAGAGCCCCTTTTCCATCCATCTTATCTGGCTCAGAGTTTCTCCTTCCAGCCCTTCTCCTGGCCTCACCAAGAGCAAGAAGGCTAATAGCCCTTGCTGTTCTCTCTCCAGCACAGCTCCACCAGCTGGAAGGGCTGAGGACCATTGGCATCACCACCAACGGCATCAACCTAGCCCGGCTGCTGCCGCAGCTTCAGGAAGCTGGCCTCAGTACCATCAACATCAGCCTGGACACGCTGGTACCAGCCAAGTTTGAGTTCATCGTCCGCAGGAAAGGTGATCACATGGGGTTCACGGTGGACGGTGACCCTCCCAGGCCCTCATAGCTGGGGAGCTGTGGCCGGTGCAAGGGGCCTGGTCTCCCTCTTGGTGTCTGGGCTATAGCTAAGCCTAGGCATTTACACCTCACCCCTCAGTCTTGCTAAAGGTCCCTCGTCTTTGTAGCCACACTCTTGGGGACATTTTGGGATCGGATGCTAATGAGCTGTGGTGACCAGCCTCCCCCTACCCTGTCCCCAGTTTGCCCAGGACTGAGAGGGTTTCAAGAACACAGGACATTCCGTTTTAAAACCAAGACAGTCCCTGACAAACTGAGACAAGTTGGTTACCCTGTAGTGAGCTCTGAGGAAATGTGGGACAGCCTGGGGTGGAAGCAGCTAGCTGCCCTGGGGTTCCAGGGACAGGGCCAGCACTGCCAGCTGAGGGTCCCCCAGCACCTAAGGATGCTCCCTGAGCCCATCCTGTTGTCAGCCTCTTCCTTCACCCCCTACAGCAAGCACACCCACAGCCTCCTCCTGCCAGGCTCCATCAGAGAGGGTGGCAGTGGAGAGCGGAGGGGCCTGAGCCCCGGGTCTCACTAGGCCAGCGCCCACCATCCGTGGGCCCCAGGTTGGGATGGGAGGTTCTGCACAGGCTCAGATGCCCTTTGATTTGGGGAGGGTGGTGCACTACTGAGATCTCTCTGGAGGATCAGAGAGATGCCGGGGAGACCCAGCTTTCCCTCTGCTTCTCTGGAAACAGCCTCCAGCTCTCAGCCCCGCCTCCTCTTTCCACCCTCCCCCAGCGTGTGACTTCCTGTTTATATTTGGCAGCGTGCTGAGGAAGTGCTTGGGGGGGAGTGTCTTTGCCCTCTAAAGGCTGCTCCAGGTGCTGTGGAGGGGACAGACGCACAGGACACTGTCCTGCCTTACAGGCTACGAAGGGCCGAAAGGTGTGATGCCACGGAACCACCTTTGCTTGTCTTGTGCTGTCAGTTCAAGCACTTGCAGAGCGGAAGAGAGAACTCTTTCTCTCTAGGGCTCTCTCCTCCAGCAGGGGGAGACTGGGAGGGCTTCAAGGAGGAGGCATTCATGCTGGCCCTTCAGGAGCCGGGTGGTCAGATCAAGGGAGCTTACTCTGAGGAGGAATGTCAGTCGAGAACCGCAGGGGCTCTGAGGTGGGAAAGTGGAAGGTATAACTGGGAGCTTTACCCAGAGAACCCCCAGCCCCACTTCCCCATGCCCCCTGCCTCCTTGACTCCTTCCTGGAATGAGGATCGGAGACAGTAGATCCTGATGCCAGATCTGCCTTCCCATTCATATCCCTGTGTCCCCTGCCTCCTTTTGGAGGGAGAGGGCTTGATGGAAGAGAGAACTTCTAGATTATCCTAACGGCATTTTGTATAAAAGCTGTACAGTCTTTCCTTTGCCGTCTCTTCCTGCCGTCTTACTCTGAAAATGCTGCAAGGAAACCGTGGAGGCTGGCTGGGGGTGGGGGAGGGGCCGGTATGCCGGAGGCGCTCACATGTTTGGATACATGACTGAGCTGCGGTGGGGAGGAGAAGCCAGCCTGGGGTCACATTTACTGCACTCACCACAGAGATAGGAGAGAGCCACGTGCACGGGAATCGCTCACCAGCCCTGGCCCAGCACCTACGCTTGGTAGGTGCTCGGTGAGAATATGAAGAGTGGGTGAACGGTCGGACTGGTGAAGAGCAGGCACCGGGAGGGAGTTGGGGGTCCTGCCTTCTGTGCGAGACCCCCAGCTGAGCCCTGCCTGTCTCTGGACCTCGGTTTCCTCATCTGGGCTATGAGGGGGTTCACCTAGATCAGGGTCCACGCACTACAGCCCACCAGCCAACTCCAGCCCCCTGCCTGGTTTGTTTTTCTTACAGCCTTCGAGCCAAGAATGGATTTTGCAGATAACATTTGCAATGAATTTAATGATAGGGAACATTAACCATGAATACCAATTAAGCAACATATTATCCCTGCAAAAAGAATTCCACTCTTTCATTCTATTCCAGAGTGGTGTTACAAGTATTATCCTCAATTATTACCCTATTCTGAATTTAGTCAATAAAATCTTCATGATGTATAGCTCCATAATAGCCTCAGTTTTGCCTCTTGGCCTCCAGAGCCTGAAATATTTACTCTCTGGTCCCCAGACTCGGCGGTCTCTGAGGTTCCTTGTGGCTCTGGTGCTTTCTGTGGGTGTGAGGACGTGGGGGAGAGGAAGGCAGTGCCTGGACCCTGTTCCTCTCCCTCCCCACAGGCTTCCGCAAGGTCATGGAGGGCATCCACAAGGCCATTGAGCTGGGCTACAGTCCTGTGAAGGTGAGGACTTCCTGGCCCCAAGACAGGCCCCAGCCCTGGCCAGTGCACCTGCGGTGCACCCCTCACCACTTCCTGGCCCGCTCCATCCAGCCCTGCCCCCCACTCCCCACAAGGGGGGGGAGAAAACCACTGACCCATGGAATCTTCCAACCCATGGAGAACTGGGGGAGGGACACAAGGAACGGGACCCTGGGTGGAGAGCCTAGGCAGGTGTCAGATCCCCGACAAGGGTCATCCTTGGAAAAGAACGCAGTGGGGATAGCCCTTGTGGTCCCCTTATCCCTGGACCAGGTGAACTGTGTGGTGATGCGAGGCCTGAATGAGGACGAACTCTTGGACTTCGTGGCCTTGACCGAGGGCCTTCCCCTGGACGTGCGCTTCATAGAGTACATGCCCTTTGATGGTCAGTGCCGCAGGGCGGGGTGGGTGGGGGAAGAGGAGGCCGGGCCTGTCGGCAGAGCTGGACCAGAGCCCCGCTGAGAGCACGACGGGGGGCTGTCAAGAACCCTGGGAAAGGCTGAGGAGGGCAGACAAGGTTCGGCTGCCCCTGTGGGTGCTGCTGGCCCCGATACCACTGTGTGTGTAGGAATTTCTCCAGGGGTGGTGGGGAGGGGCCTGGGCAGGCACCGGGGCTGCGATGGGGGTCGGAGGCTTCTCAGAGTGGGCGTGGCTGTGATTCCATCCAGCCATTCAGGCACCTTGTGCCCTCCTGGCCTGGCGGCGGAGAACTGGTTCCTGGGCTGTGGGAGGGTGAACTTGAAGCCCCTGGGTCCCCGCATCATGTGACTCAGTAGCTCCCACCCCCAATACAGGCAACAAGTGGAACTTCAAGAAGATGGTCAGCTACAAGGAGATGCTGGACACCCTCAGGCAGCAGTGGCCGGAGCTGGAGAAGCTGCCGGAGGAGGAATCCAGCACAGCCAAGGTTGGCGGGAGGGCAGGGATAGGGCCGGGAGAAAGGTGGTGCTTCCACCCTAGGACGGGAGAGCTGGCAGGGGCTGCTTTGGGGGTGGGGTCAGTGATGCAGGACAGTTCCTTTTAAGCAGGAAGTGTTCCAGGGCCATCATAGCAGCCTCCCTGCTTCACTGACGCAGAAGCAGGCCCGACGTGGGGCAGAGGTTAAGGAACTTGTAGGATGCACTGGACTGAGTGGTGGAGCGGGTGCTTGTCTGGCTCTTCCACGTGGCTGTCCCTGGCCGTGCTGCCCTCGGGTTCCTGCATCTTTAGCAGCCTTTGTTTGGGGCAGGCCAGGTGCAGGCGGAGAGCTCATGGGCTTCATACTGGAGTCTTCTGTTGTCCGAGGGCCTTGGGGGCTGCCTTCTGCAGGGCTCCTGGGGAGAGGGCCGAGAGGTAAGGGCTCTGATGTCAGGGAGAGAGCTGGCACTCAGCTGCCTGTCCCCCTCCCCTCCACTGCTCACCCACAGGCCTTTAAAATCCCTGGCTTCCGAGGCCGAGTCAGCTTCATCACGTCCATGTCTGAGCATTTCTGTGGGACGTGCAACCGCTTGCGAATCACAGCTGACGGGAACCTCAAGGTGAGTGTCCCCTTCCCCGTGGGCACCCCTGTCCCCTCTGTGCTCTGTTTATGTCTTCCTACCCGTGCCCCCTGATTGGAGGTGAGGCTAGCAGGGTACACGGGGTGATGGTGAGATAGTGTCAGAGATGGGAGGATCGTGGGAGCAGCAGATCAAGGTGAACTCGTGGCTTCCGTGGAACCGTCACCCTGGTTCCTTCCTTCCTTGGGTCCCTGGTTGATCAGGAGCCACTCTCCAGGACTCAGTGCTGTGGGAGGGCTGGGCGGGGATCGATGTGCCCTTTGCCCCCAGCCCCCACCCTGGTTGGCCCCTCCCACCAGGCCAGGGGTTCATTCCTGAAACCAGCATCCGTTACTCATCTAATATCTCATCAGCACATGCTGTGCGTTCAGGCCCAGGGATGGCGGGTGGAAGGGAGGCGTGGACATGCCCATCTTCTGTGAGGCCACAGAGACTCCCTGTGAGACCAAACAAAGAGCTAATGGGTGGCAGCACGGGATTCTTCATCAAATGAGGGGCCGGACAGGCCTCTGGTGGTGAACCTGGAGGGAGCGCACAGGGACCTCAGTGAGCCATGGAGACTGGACGTGGTGGGGGGGAGGTAGTGGCGGGGGAGGATGGATGCGTTCATCCTGATTTGCCCAGGGCAGATTAAAGTCAGCTATGGGGAGGCCACCTCGTGGAGGGCTTGAGTGACCCCATGCACGGTGCAGAGTGTGTCCTGTTGACAGGAGGACACTGGGCAGAGTTTTTATACAAGGTGGGGAGGCAGGATCCCCGATTCATGTTTTAGGAAGAATAACTCCCAGGTTGAATTTGGAAATAGAAAGACAGTTAAATGGCCACTTCGTGATGTTCCAGATATGTAAGAGTTAAGGTGAAGGTGGGAAGGAAGAGTGAAAGAACTTAGAGCTGCAGGTGTGGGTGGAGAGAGAGGCTCCGGGCTGTCTGGTCAGCTCTGGGACCTGCTTGGGATCGGGGGCGTGCTGGTGGCTGGGTTTGGGCCGTCAGGCTGGACACCCGACAGGAACTGTGCGGCAGGTTGTTATAAAGCGAGAGTGTCTTCTGGGCTGGAGGCACAGGACTGAGTGGACAGTCGGTGGTAACTGTGTCAGTCAGTCCCCTCCACCCCGCTGCGGGAAGTGGAGGGAGGATTCTAAGGAGAATGTGAGGAAGAGGCTGTTTATAGCGCAGGGTTAAGGGGGCCTGTAAGGGCACTGGATGAGCAGCAGCAAACTGCTGTCCCACCCCTGGGAGGAAGGGGCAGGGGAGGAGTTGGCGTCACTGGGCTCCCAGGAGAGCTGGAGCGGCCGCCTGGCTGGGGCTGTGGTTGTGGCCGGAAGCACCACTGCCGAGAAGTGCCCGGCCTTTCTCTGCTCTCACCCTCTGACCTCCCATCAGCCAAACCCAGGCGGAAGCCAGCAGGAGGGGGGCTCTGGTTGCAGAAGAGGGCAGAGAGTGTGGGCTGGTGGGGAGCGAGGAAGGGGGACTGACCAGCGCGGGGAAGTGGCTGTATCTTCCGCTTAGCTCTCGTTCATGTCTTCTCTGATGGTGTCTGCTTGTCACCCGTGCTTCTGTGCCCACAGCTCCCTGCACAGGGCTGACACTTGGTAGGTGCTTTGTGGGGCTTCATGGGAGGAAGTGGGTGTCCCGCCTTCTGGGACTGCCCCATCCACCCCGAGCCCCCCAGAGCTCCCAGCCTCTCCCAGAGTCAGGGGAGCATTGAGTCAAGCTTGAATGACCTCAGGCTGCCATCTCCACCAGCCCTCTGCTGTTCAGCCCCGAGTCAGGGACCACGAACCAGAGCAGGGCCAGGCGGGCAGGGTCCGGGAGCAAAGGGACTGGAAGAGGATGGAGGGGGAATGGATGTCCGTGCCGGGGCTCAGCTCCCACTGACTGGGGTCCGTTCTCATGCAGTGAAGAGGCCTTTGCGTGGAATGTCTCAGGAGAGGGTGTGGATCTAGACTTCCATGTGCTGTATCTGTCGGCAGTTATTTGGTATTTTTCAAGTACGCACCACGCGCTGAAGGAAACACGACCGGAAGTCAGAGGATGCAGGCCTTGTGGTGTCTGCTTTTGCAGCCACCTGCTGCACCTGGAAGGTGCCTGCTCTTCCAGCCCCTCCGACTCCTCCATCTAGCACTTTCGGCCCCTCATTGCAGGAAGACCTGCTTTGAGTATGACCAGCCATGGGAGGCCCTCGTGCCCAGCCCAGGGGGGCTCCAAGGATGGGGGCCAAGGCTCAGGATGAGGGGGGCATGTTGGCCTCACCTGCAATGTGATCTCTCCAGGTCTGCCTCTTTGGGAACTCAGAGGTATCTCTACGGGATCACCTGCGGGCGGGGGCCTCTGAGGAGGAGCTGCTGCGCATCATTGGGGCTGCCGTGGGCAGGAAGAAGCGGCAGCATGCAGGTGAGGGGGCGGGGAGGCCAGGCTGGGCGGTGAGTGGGCCATTGGCAGCAGGAGGGAGGTCTGTAGTGAGCCAGTGGCACTCAGTGTGGTCCGTGCTCTCCGTCACTTCTGCTGGACCTCTAGACTTGGGGTGCGGTGATGCTCTCCTTCCCAGGGGAAGAGCAGAGCCTGCACAGGACGGGCTGTTTCATTGGGTGGTGGAGAAAGAGGGGTGTCATTGCCCCTCTCTCATCCCTGACAGGGAGGGCAGGGTCCTGGCATCCAAAAACTGTCATGGGCTCCATCATGGGCGACCTTGCAGTGTACGGCGGGGGTTTTTTGTTGGGCTGCGGTAGGTGAGTGCGTGTCCACGGGGCTGTCATACCTCTGTGTCCATCGTTAGTTTCAGTGAACTCTTTTCCCCGCCCTCTTTCTCTCCCTGCTTCCCTGCTCTCCTCTCCCCCCCCATCCTTCCCTCGCCCCAGGCATGTTCAGTATTTCCCAGATGAAGAACCGGCCCATGATCCTCATCGGTGGGTGACCCATCAGTACGTAACCACTCACCCTTGTCAGGGGTGGGTCCCGTGGGGTGGGGCCCCTGCCGTAGGCGCCCCCCACCCTGATCCTGCACTTCATCCTGAGGTTCTCATCCTTCACCTTTTCCTACCCCTCCAAGCCTTTACTGTGGCTTTTCTTCCCTTCCCTGCTCCCTCTTACTGTACATGCCACAGAAATCATCGTTCTGTCTCACCAGAAATCGGGTCGGGGGGGGGGGGCCTCCAGGTTTATGATCGCTATGTTAGTTGTCCCCTGAAAATGGAGCTTCTGGGTAAGACAGAGATCTTGTCCTCGGCTTTAGAATCTCCCAGCTTGGATACAGTCACAGGCGTCCCTTCCCTTCTGTCCTGTGGGTCAATTCACGTGTGTGTCCGGACCATTAGTGCCCGTTGGTCGTTGTGTTGTTACGCTTCTGTGTGGGCAGCGCTTAGGCAGCAAGCTAAGAGTGCTACTCAGCTTCCTAGGGAGGACACAGCCAGGATCTCAACTGCTTAATTCCTTAACTCCCGGGAACTTACGGGCCCAGGGCGTCTCTTATGTGCATAGGATGCTTCAAACAGAAACACCTTTTTATTGAGCCACATGTGGTCTCTAACCCTGGGGAACTGGCTGGTCCATGCGGAGCTTTGGGGATGCTGTTATCTCTCTGGTGCATGCCCAGGCTAGAGCAGGGGAGACCTCGCCCCCTTGGCCACAGCCAGATCTGGGCCCCTGAATTGTGCCCTAAGCAAGAGAAAGCAGTGAGAAGACCAGGGGAAGGGATTCTTTTCCTCCAGCACTTGGAGCAGAGAGCCCTGAGGCATGTGGGCTGGAGTGGGCCAGAGACAGCCCAGGGACCACACCAGCCACCCAGAGAAGGAAGGGCGGCTCACCACAGCATGCCATCGGGAAGAAAACTGTGTCACCTCTCTTCTGCCGTCACCTCCACCATCCTCATCCTCTTGTGTTGGGCCTTGACCCATGCTGACACGCCTTGATGGCAAGGAGTGGGGGGTGCCTAGATAATTGTACCTCTGACACTGACAAGGTAGGGGGGCTAGAGCATGATGGAAAGCTAGAGGTTGGGAGGCCTAATTGCTTCAGAAGGAATAATAATACTCTCAAGGATATAGAGTAACTAAAGTGGTCTGATCTCTATAAAACCAAGAGTTGCCTAGAACAGGGCCTCTTAGACTTTCACGTGCCTGTGAATCCCTCAGGGATCTTGTTATTTCAGATTCGGATTCGGGAGGCCCGGGCTGCATCTCTTTTAACAGTCCTCACGTGGTGCTGGCGCTGGCGGTCCCTGGACCACCCTTCGAGTAACAAGAGCCTACAAGGTCCCTGAGGCCCCTGGGGCCATTCAGAGCATCCTGTTGCTTTGTGTATGCTTCTGACCTGCTTGAGATATTGTTGAAATAGATTAAATATTTACCTTAGTGTGTTGTCTATAAACTATATGATTTCTCTTAGCCCTTCCCGGAGAATGTGAAGATGAGAGTAACTAATTGGTGATTCAGGCTGAGGCCTCGCTATCGTTTTAAGAAAATGAAGGGACAGAGCAGTCATCTGATCGAGGCTTCAGTCTTCAGACCTTAGGTGTTTCTTAAGAGAACTTGGGCAACAGGAAAGCTGTGAGGAGGGGAGCCCAGGTGGGAGCACCCACAGAGCCCACTGCAGGGCAGGCAGAGCCTGCGGGACCCTGGCCCTGTGTGCCTCCTGGCGAGGAGGGCTGCACGTGTTCATTCCGGGGGCCCCTCTCTGTGTATCGTCGCTTTGCTCTCTCTCCTCGCTGTGCTCTTTGCCCCTCGTTCCCCTTTCCCCAGTGTGAACGGGAGCACTCGGGGTTTGGTGGGCAGAGGCTTGGGGAGGGAGGTGGGAAAAGGCCTGCCTTTGGGCTGAGCCTTTCTTCTCTTTCCTTTTCCTTCCAGAGTTATTTGTGATGTGCCAAGATTCCCCACCAGCCGTTCCAAGCATCTCCTTCAGGGACTCGCTCCATGTTCAGGGTCTGAGGCACAGAGTGAGTTTCTCCAGCCAGACGGTGACTTTGTGGAAAGGGGGCTGGCCCCCCCAGGTCCCTCGCCTCGCCCAGCGGTGGCTGGCATCTGGGCTCCCTCAGAGACATTACAGTTCCCACCTCGACTCAGATGCCAACCCAAAGTGCCTTAGCCCAGAGCCCCGGGCTCCTGCCACCCCATCAGGACCTCTGCCCACCTCAGGCCAACTGACCCACGTGGACAGGGAAGGACAGGCGGCTATGGTAGACGTGGGTGGGAAGCCAGACACAGAGCGGGTGGCCGTGGCCTCAGCCGTGGTCCTCCTGGGGCCTGTGGCCTACAAGCTCGTCCAGGAGAACCAGCTAAAGAAGGGAGACGCCCTGGTGGTGGCCCAGCTGGCAGGCATCCAGGCGGCCAAGCTGACCAGCCAGCTGATCCCGCTGTGCCACCACGTGGCCCTGAGCCACGTCCAGGTGCAGCTGGAGCTGGACAGCACACGCCACGCCGTGGTGGTCCGGGCGTCTTGCCGGGCTCGGGGCCCCACTGGGGTGGAGATGGAGGCCCTGACCTCCGCTGCCGTGGCCGCCCTCGCCCTGTATGACATGTGCAAGGCTGTCAGCAGGGACATCGTGTTGGCGGAGATCAAGCTCGTCAGCAAGACCGGGGGTCAGCGGGGGGACTTCCATCGGACGTAGAGCTCCTGCCCCCTCTCACCCCTGGCCCAGCGAGGTCAAGAGATGGGATGAGATTTCAGCCAAGGGAAAGATGTCAAGTTCCTTTCACCCCGCCACCAGTTACCTTCAACCGGTAGGAACCCCAGGTCAGCCCACCCCTCTACTGCTCGATGACCTACACTGCCCTGAGAGGTTTCCTTTCTTCCGAGAGGAAACCAGCAGGCCCGTCAGCCTTCCTGGACCCTAACTAAGGTTGTGGGAGGTGGCTGGCCGCAGCAAGCAAGGCTAGATAACCCCCGAATCACACTGAGTGACTTGTGGACTCTCTCCGACAATTGAGCCCATAACCTCCCCTTCCCTCTTGGGTTTTCTCTTCTCCTTCCTTCCCCGGGAGGGAACCAAGGGCTCCCAAGCAGGGGCCTCGTGGGCCACAGCCCTGAGGCCTCCTGACCAAGCACACCTCCCACACCTGCCCCGCGCACGGCCTTTCCACCTGCACCCCTTCGTCCTGGGACACACCAGGGGAGGAGGAGCAATGGAGCTTGCCTTCACCCACACGGTGCACCAAATAAAGCCACGATGCCCATTTGGGGGATGCAAGAACGAGGACTGTGTCTGTGCCGAGGGCACCGAGCCGCCGTGATGGCAGGCCCACCCCCAACCCAACGCCCCCTGGGGGAAGAGGAGCAGGAGAGACGCTGGAAAAGCAAAGGGGCGTGTTCTCCGTGCACCCCGCCTTCCCTGGGGGAGAAGGCAGGAGTGGAGAGGGAGGCCCAGAGATGCAGCATCTCCAGTAGCACTGTCAGGTAGGGGTGTCTGAAGCCCATCCCGTCGCCGGCTGGTGGAGGTCACGGGGTGCAATTAGAGGCTCCCGGTTTTCACATCCCCAAACGCTGGACGCGCTTGCGGGGTTCTCTCGGTGTGGGTAGGTGTCTAGTTCTAGCCTCACTCCCCCGGCCCCCCCCCGCCTGCCTTTCCTCTGGCCCTGCACCCAGGTGTGCTGGCAAATGCTTAACAACTAGCTCTTGGAAAAGCAAAAAAGGCCAATTTCCATGGTCTAAGTCCTCCCACCTTGGCCGATTTCAAGCTACCGTACGACGTGAACTGGCTTGCGGAATTCCTGAGGATGTCACAGTCGGGGCTCGCAGAGCGGGTAGGATCTGCTTCCAACACACCATGGGCTATGCCGCTGCCCAGCACGCCTCACGTCCCAGCGTGGGAAGAAGGCACAAGTTTCAAGGCAGGTTAGGTAGGGGTGGCACGGATTTAATATTTTTTAGTATTACAATATATTCTATAAAAAAGGTGCAGGCGAAAAGGACGCTGCAGAATTTGTACATTAGCCTCATTTGTCATCTGAAACAGCTGGTGAGAACAGCCTTGGCGTGGAGGCGGTAGAGGTGGGGGGCGGGGGTGGTCACGGCTCCCCCAGAGGGTGGAAAGGGAATAGGGTTGGGGAAGAGCCTGGACCAGACCCTTCCCCATCCACCCGGAGAATTTTCTCCTCCCGCCGCCCTAAACACGCCTCCCTTCCCTCACAGGGGAGGGGGAGCGGATGTTGCTGCTGCGAAGGGGACAGGTTGCATCAGATTAACTGAATTTTACGCTGTACACAAAATTAGCTGGAGAAATGAACCCAAAGGTGGCAGGAAGGGCACCTGGGAACGACCAAGGGACAAATACAACAGGCGTCAACGTTTAGCACATCAAGGACCGACTCAGCTGTCTCCAAGGCACCAGCACTTCTTGCTGAGTCAGCCGTGATGGTCTGTGGTCCAAGGCACTGTTGGCGATCTGGCTACAGTGGCGTCTGGTGTCAGAGCCACTGGCCAGATCTAGAAAAATAATAAATAGAGAAAGCAAAATCTTCAGAGGTGAGAAGCCTGAGCCCTGGAACAATCAATATACGTGTCCTCTGTAAACAGTTAAACCGAACTGTGCTTTTCTGTGGATCCAACGTGTCTCGAACGTCTTCCATATTCCTTCTTCCCTGGTGCGTATCCAGCCTTCCACGGTGGGTGGGAATACCGGGGTTTGGGCAGGCCTGTTGGCTAGACGTGGAGCCCTCCCTATTCCCGGTCCCAGCGGGTGAGGTGGACCTCGGCCCGGCCAGTCTGGGGGAGGACCTTGCGAGGTCCCACCACAACCTTCCCATTGTCCCAATGCCGGCTTCTTCCAGCGGGGGCTTTGTGGGTATCACACAGCTCTGCGGCCACTCTTCCTGGTAAGCCTTCACCTTACCCTCACCTGGACGCCAGGATGGCTGCTTCACACCGGTCCCCACCAGGCTTACACTTGCTCAATCCCTCCCCCTTGAACCAACACCCATGTTGGGCTCAGCAACCCTGCAGCCACTATGGTCCCACCCCCAGAAAAGACAGGCAGCTGAAGAGTGGGCCCAGCCCACCAGTCTGTCCACTGGCAATAACCCTGAGCTGGAGGAGGAGGTCAGAAGGCGAGAAACATAAAAGGGAAGGGCAGGAGGATAGAAGGGCAGGGAGCCTGTTGATGTGGGGTTGTAGGGAGGGTCAGGCCGGTCTCACAGATACAGAGGATGAGGGGCTAACTCTGGGGGGGGGGGGGGTTGGAAATGTATTAAAAATGAGCCTTGATGGAGTTCAGCTCACCTCTGTCCTTTTAGAAAATTTGTGTAGTTACCAGCCATCATCCTGCCCCAGAAGGACAGCTCCTGGTGGACAGAATGAAGGTGAGAACGGACAGGAGAACCAGAATGAAAGTCGGCCGAACCAAGTCGGGTCCCAGAGCTGGGGGGGGGTGGGGGGGGTGGGACCCCCCCTCAGCTTTCCACCCTGCCTGCTCTGGGCCCGCCCCCCCCATCTGAATGCCCCTGAGGCGGTCCCCTTACTCCCTTAGAGGTGGCACGTAACTGCAGAGGGCAGCTCTTGCCCTTGGAACTGATGCCCCAGGGCCAACCTCAGCCAGACGAACGCAGTTGGAGGTGTCTCCTGCAGGCTGGACAGAGCAGGAGGTCACTGTGCCTCCTGCTCAGCGGCAGATGTCAGACGAGTACGGGGTCCGAGTAATGTTCAGTGGTAACCCAGGCGCTCTGGGTGGAGCTGGCCATTCAGGTGCTGCCCTCTGGAAGCCCTAGCCAACGTGTGAGGTCACTGACTCGCTTCAAGACAATGGTCAGGTTGTACAGGGTGGGGAAGGACAGTTTCATTCCAGGGTCCCTGTGCCCGACGTACGAGGTGTGGTGATGAATGGGGTCTTCTTTCTTGAACCCCTTCCCTTACCAGATCCATCAAGTACCTGATAGTGAGCCCTAGTCGTGGGAACCCAAAGGTGAGTTTTCCGGGATTCTGGATTAGTATAGGATGGAGATGGCAGGAGGGAAGGGAGAGAAACTTAAGACATGCAAGAGGGGCCAGAGGGCTTGCGATGTAGGAAACAGGCACTGTCACCCTGTCCTAATGACTTGGTCCCTGCATCCTCCTCCCAGCATCTTTTTTTTTCCCTGGAACATATCTAGCTAGCATATGTCATGCCTCTTCCTTTCAATAGGAAACTTCGCCCCGTATCAACGTTCCATTAAGCCTACTCTTGAGAGATGGGAGCCTGGATGCCCCCGCCTGTTACTCCCCACGGCACGTGAAATCTCGACGAGGTCCGTGGACCTCTCTCCAGGCTAGAGATGGGACAGCTCTGTGCCAACATTTGGGTGTCCGTGCTGGGGGTCAGGGAGCAGGGCCGGCCAGGCATGGCCAAGTCCGCCTCAAAGAGTGACCCCTGGGGCCAGGGTGCAGGAAGAATAATGGGAAGAGGAGATGAGGGGAGCCCCTTCAGGTGGGGAGACACCGGGTCCTGCCACGTAGCCCCGCCCCCAGGACCCAGCCCAGGGCTCTAAATCCAGCACCAAATTGTGTAAGTATCACTAGCATGGCCTCCTCCACTCCGCCGCCCTGGGCCCATCCCTGTCTCCCAGCCTCCCGCTGCGGCCAGTCCCCCAGGTCAATAATTTAGCCTGTTTATGGCCCGCTCCCGGGTGGCTTCCAGGGCCTGGCTCCCTGATCGCTTGCGGCTGCGTTTGAGTTTGCACAAGTCCTTGTCGAAAACTTCGCCCGAGCGCAGGGCTGACACCAGGTCATCAAACTCGCCGCCCTCGTCCAGCGCGCTGCTCGCGTGCACCTTCCGCTGGCGCTGCCACCGCTCCCGCTCTCGCTGCTCCTTCAGCTGGAAGGGCGAGGAGGGCGGGTGAGAGGCCGCGGCCCAGCACATCCACCGCGGTCCAGGCCACAGACACCTGCCCTCCTTCGCGGGTTGACGCCTGGGCTGGGCTGGGTCTACCAACTGGCCCCACTTTCCTCCTTGCTAGGGCACCCTGAGCCTCCCGCCGCCCACGCGCTCTCCACTCCCTCAGCCTTGCTCAGGCCCAGGCCCAGGCCCCAGCAGCACCCTCACCATGGCCTCCATGCGCGCCCGTCGTTCCTCCTCCTCCTTCCTTCTCCGCATGGCCTCCAGGTCCTGCCGGGCCTCCGAGAAGGCCTGCAGGAAGGTGTCGAAGATGCCGAAGAATTCGTCCGGCTGCATCTTGCTGTCCTGCTCCCCAAAGTGCATCAGGGCCTTGGAGAACTGTTGAAGAGAAGGGTTGGTGGAGAGTCGCCCCCGAGCCTGGTGGGCAGTTGAGTTCCAGCCAGAGCAGAGCTCATCCAGGTGGGGGGACTTGGGGGGGCAGGGCTAGAGAAGGGAGCCCGCCCCCCCATGTCATCAGGGTAAGGACAAGGCTGAAGGAAGGAAAGGCTTGAGGCTGACACCTGGGAGGTGGGAGGCCCAGGCTGACTGACAGAGGCTGCCCAGAGTGACCTCTGGGTCTGTTAGGGTGTAGGTACAGGACCAGGAGCTGCAGACCTTGGGAAGCACTTCCTAAGGTCAGGACCACAAGGATGTCAGATCATCTAGTTATCGGGCTAGTTATTTAAACCCTCTGTGCCTCGGTTTCTTCATCTGTAAAATGGGGATAATAATAGGACCTACTTTATACTGTTGGGGGGGGGGTGTTAAATGAGTTAGTGATGCAGAGTGCTAGCTAGCTACATGCCTGGCACTATTACTGAGAGCTACCATCTCTAATTCAACCTACTGAAAACCCTCTAAGAAAGCCCTCACTACTCTTAAGTGTGCTCCCTGGACCAGCGGCAGGCCCAGGTGTTTCCCGGGAGCTGGTTGGAAAGGCTGAATCTCAGACTCCACCCCGGACCTCCTGAATGAGGACCCACATCTCAATAAGACTCCCACAGTTGGGGTCCAGAGGCGTGTCAGAGTGCAAAGCAGGAAGAGGCAGAGCAACCGAGAGCAAAGCTGGGCTCCGGAGTCAGGCTTCCAACCCAGCTCTGTCTGTCACAGCTGGGCAACCCTGGGCAAGTTACTTAACATCTGTGGATCTCAGTGCACGCATCTGTGGAATGGGATAATAGCCTTTCAACAAACCCAGAAGGTCGGCGGTGAGACAGAGGATGGAAAACACTTCATGGGGCGCCTGACGTCTGGTCAATGGACTGTGAACATTGCAACAGCGTTGCTGTCGCTTTTCTTGTAGGAGTGAGGAAACCCTTTCTCCTCAAAGCTCTGTGCCTCTGGGTGTGTCCCTTCTGGGCCACCTGTGGTAGGACCGGTGAAGACAGAGAGGGGTGGGGGTGGGGTCAGCCTGGGGGCTTGGGGCGCCCTTACCTTGGCCCTGGCTTCATTGAGCTGGTCCTCCAGCTCTGAGAAGCTGAAGCTGGAGACCGTGATGAAGTCGCTCATGACCGGGACAAACCTGTCCTTTGGATCCCACGCCTGGCGTTTCTGATATTCCAGCTCCTGAGGAGGGAGAGCCAAGTGCTGGTCAGACCAGTGCCAGGACGAGAGTCAGGAATGCTGGGACTCACCACATCCTCCACCCTCCTTGCCAATCGCAGGACACTGAGCCTTCCTTTGGAAGAGGGTACACCCTGGGTCTCAAATTCTAAGGGTGGCAAAGATTGTGAGGTATCCACCAGTACCCCCTGCCTCTATGCTTCCCTCGCCCCCGCTGCCATATTTCTTTCTCTAGATCCTGCTACCCAAAGCGTGGTCTGGGACCAGCAGCGTGAAATTTTAAGAAGCAGGCTCTCAGGCCCCACTCAGAATTAGAATCTGCATTTTAACAAGACCCTTGGGTGATTTGTGTGCCGATTAAAGTGTGAGATGCATTTCCAAATCTCCCAGTTGATGCGATGCTGCTGGTTCATGGACCACGGACCACATTTTGGGTAGCACTTTAAAGGGCTATAAATTAGAAAGCAGCCCCCTGCCCCGTCCCCCCACTGCCATAATGGCAACAAAAGGTTCCTTCTCATACTTCTTTCTCTAAGCCCATTATCCCCTTAACCGCCTCCCCACATACGCCCAGTGAAGATGAGAAGGCTCTCTAGGTTCCTAGATGGGAACAAAGGAGTGGGCCACCTCCACACTGGGCTAGAGACAGTATCATCTGAGAAGCCCTTAGATCAGGAATAGTAGAGATCTGGGTCTCCAGCAAAAAAAAAAGTATAGCCCCTGGGTCCTCTACTGGCCCAGGCAGGAGGTGAAGAGACATAAGAACTTCTGGGGACAGTGGTCCCCAGTGTCACACTAGGTGTTACCGGCCCTAAGTCAGCTTCCAAGGCATGCAGATCCTCTGTCCCATCGATTTGAATCAATCTTAAACGTGGCAGATTTCTCATTCACTCCACTCCACTGTACAGTGATAGGCTACAGTCTCAGATGGATGTCTCCTATTCAGAGTCTAAATTTAAGCTTTGGGTAATTCAGTTATCCTTTCCTGAACACTCACTCTATGCTACAGGCTGTACCTGCTGTGCCAGCTGTTCTGTCGCCCCAGCCAGGAGCTTTGGGTCACAGAGATGCATCAGACAGGGTCTGCATCTGGGGGTGGGGGGGTCCACCCTCTGGCCCAGTGACAGGCAGCAAACACAGGCAGCATCCCCTCAAACCCAGGCAGGCATAGATGATGTACTCACCACCTCGACTGCTCTGAGGCCCCTCCTGAGGTTGCCCACCTCCTTCTCCAGCTCTGCCAGGCTATGGGGGGGGGTGGGGGGACACAGAGGGAGGGAGAGGAGCTGGGGTTAGTACAAGGCAGAGCAAACCCCAATGGCTTTGGGAGTCAGGGCACCTGGGTTCCAGCCCTGCTTTGGCTATTAACATGTTGCCCTGGCAAATCACCTCCCCTCTGTGCTCTGTCTGTGCTTCTATAAAATGACGGGTGAAACTTACGTCCTATAGATCCTTCTAGACTGGAAATGTCATGCTGCATATTGGAAGGTTTCCAACATATGGCCTCTGGCTTGGATTTATTTTTATTACCATCAGGTAATGCTCATAAGCTCTTAACATGGTATCTTGCATGCAGTGTACCTTTGATGTGTATTAGCTATTTACCTCTGCGTTTCTGCTTCTATTGGAGATGCTTCTATCAGCCTATATACGTTCAGGTCTGACTTCTCGCCTGTAGCAGATGCCCCTGGAGCCCGCCACCCCAGCCCCGCCATCTCCTTGGACCATCTGTTGTAGTGGACAGCCCTGACTTCCAACCACTGAGCACTTTTTCTGCGGGCCAGAGCATTACTGCCCACCCCCAGCCAGTGAGTGACAGGAGATGGTAGATGATGCCCGCCTTACCCCTTGTGGGGATAATGGAGCGAGTGTCCTACACTGTCTCCCACACACTGCAGAGGCAGGATTAAGCTCTGATCGCCTGCAGTGGTAAGTGGCTTCACAACAACCCCATTGCCGGCATTCTCCCCATCCCTGTCGCAACTCCCCACTCCCCGCTTTGTTTCCTGAGAGAATCTCTGAAATGAGGACTTGAGAGCAAAGAGTGTCTTTCGTTGGGTTCTCCCAGAGCAGACCCCAAGATGCTGTTCATTCTGAGCCAGCTCAGAGGAGCCCCGAAGGAGGAAGTTTAGATGAGAGAGGGCGGGATCACAGGGAGAAGGCAGCCTCAAGAGGACCCCTTACTTGACTTTGGCGGCTTCTGGAAGGTGCTGCAGCTCAGAGGGCATGTTCAGGATGTCAGGGAAATGCTTCTCCAGGATCATGATCAGATAATGGAGCAGAGAGATGTTTCTGTGGGTGGAAGTCGGGTCAGGGGTACGGGGCCAAGGGAATTGGGAATGAGGGTCCGGCGGAAACTAGGGTGAGGTGTTAGGGGGAAGTTGTGGCATATTTTGGGAGGGTAATGGGGAGGAGGGGAGAGGCCAGGGTGGGGTGAGACGGAGACTCCAGAAGCCGGCAGGTCGCACCTGTCGATGCTGGACTTGGTGTCGGCAATCTTGTTGAGGCTGGCCACCCGGAACCCGTAGGCGCTCCCACGCTGCCCTTTGTTCATGAAGTTGCCGATGGCCAGGACAACCTCTAGCATCTGTGCTAGACGCTTGCTGCGGATCAGCTCCCGGGAGGCCAGCAGGATGGCTGGGGGAGGAGGGACAGGTGATGATGCCACCACAAAGTCCAGAAAAGGCGCCGTTAAGTGTCAGCTTCAGAGGGGCAGAGGCTATGCCCACAGACCAGCAGACGATCTTCTCCAGATCTACCTGCCTCCAGGGGAAGCAAACTCGCCAAAAGCCAATTCACCAAATAACCCTTTCTCAAAACGTGCCAACTCTTCCTAAGACTATATTGGAGAATGTATCATCTTTCCTTGCATATATTTAGACTCTTAACATATTCTCTCTGTGGATATATGCAAGAATATAATACTTTGGGCTTCCCTGGTGGCACAGCGGTTGAGAATCCACCTGCCAATACAGGGGACACGGGTTCGAGCCCTGGTCCGGGAACATCCCACATGCCGCAGAGCAACTAAGCCCGTGCACCGCAACGACTGAGCCTGCACACTAGAGCCCGTAAGCCACACCTACTGAACCTGTGTGCCACAACTACTGGAGCCTATGTGCCTAGAGCCCATGTTCCACAACAAGAGAAGCCACTGCAGTGAGAAGCCCTCGCTCGCCGCAACTAGAGAAAGCCCGCACACAGCAACGAAGACCCACGCAGCCAAAAATAAAAAAAAAAAAAAAAAAAAATATATATATATATATATATATATATAATACTTTTACTTTTCTAAACCTAGTGATTAAAATTTTTAACTTCAGCATTTTACATACTATGGGACTGTTTCTGCCTCTTTTGAAGTGCTGAATTTTGTTGATCTTTTTGGAAAGAAAAACATCCCTGTCAATTAAATAACATCATCAATTGCAGTATTTTCATATTTTTGTTTTATAAGATAATGGTGTGCTTTGCAGTTGATGGTGTCTCAGATTTGATTAAATAGGTTACTAGACAGCCTATTGAATATCATTTAAAAGAATTTTCCAACCTTTAGGCATTTAAAAATTTCCCTCCAATTCCTTAAATGATACCTTTCTTGGAAACACAAACTAAGACTAACAGTAACCAAACCTTCAGTATTTCATTCTGATGTGGGTACTCTGGCCCTTCCTCAGTTATTCTGTATTTAATGGTGGATGTGCAGAATTAGGACACAAATCCTACACTGAAAATTTGGCTGCCAGTTACAGAATATGATTTTGGATTATTAAATGTGGTGGTGAGAAGATCAAACCATTGTATTATGATCTTTGGCTTCTGCCAAATTGAACATTCCTTAAGATGGTGCTATGAAGATTAAATGCAAACCATTTGACTAAAAGTTTGCAAAACTCTTCAAAAGCAGTTAAAGTAACTGTAAAAAAAAAAAAAAGCTGTAAAAAAAATGAGTAAGAGGGCTTCCCTGGTGGCACAGTGGTTGGGGGTCCGCCTGCCGATGCAGGGGACACGGGTTCGTGCCCTGGTCCAGGAGGATCCCACATGCCGCGGAGTGGCTGGGCCCGTGAGCCATGGCTGCTGGGCCTGCGCGTCCGGAGCCTGTGCTCCGCAACGGGAGAGGCCACAACAGTGAGAGGCCCACATACCACACACACACACACACACACAAAAAATGAGTAAGAGGTAAGGTTGGTCAGCGGCTTCTAAACTGAAACATCTGCCTGTTCTGTGACCTAACAGTGGCGATACTCTTGATGAATAATTGAATGGTTTCTAGTTTGTGTTTTTAAAAAATTCCATCTAGATTGGTTAAGTAAATTATGGTATATTCATACAATGGAATAAAACGCAGCACTGAAAATAAATAACCCACCGCTCCCTGTAATAACAGGGATAACTTACAACATAATGCTGAACAAAAGACCAGCATAAAATTATCTGTACTATGTTATTCCATTTACAGAAAGTTCAGGATAGACAAACCTTCAGAGGATTTGGAGGAAGTAATGTTTGAGAGGGGGACATGAAGAAGGGCTCTGGGGGACTGGAAACATTCCATTTCTTGACCTGCCTGCTGATCACACAGGTGCATTCACTTTTGGATGACTCATCAATTAGGACTCTTAGGATTTGTGTACTCTCCTATGTGCATATTACAATAACAAGTTGTTTTGGTTTTTTTTTTTTTTTTAAGTAAACTACTTCAGAGTTTCCGGCAACGCATACCGGTTGGGATAGTTTTTCTAAGGCTGATAGGCTGCTATTTGAAAAATCTGCAGAGGAATCCTAAAAATGCTAAAATGTTGGCAAAAACAGAAACTGACAAGAGTTCAAAGGGAATCAGTGTAAATGGGAAAACTCCCATAATGCAATGCAGACATTTTAGATATAGTCATAATATATTCATGAATATAGTCGTAAGAATGTTTACATGTGAAGCCACATTCATCTTGACTGTACTCAGTGCATATGTTCATAATGAGCGCCGGTGAATATGGTATATTCAGCAATGAACATGTTCATAGAATATATTCAAGAATATGTTCATGAATATATTCATAGAAGAATTGGTAAATTTGTCAGATTTGATGAATTGGCCTTCGGCAAATTGAGCCAGAGGCCCTGCCTGGGGAGGGAGGGATGCTGGGTACAGGGGTCAACAGCTCATCAACCAGCTGGGATAGGCCAAATCTTAGCTCTTCCAGGAATATTTCCTGGGAGAACTGGAGGGAGGAGCATGGACCCCAACCCTTGCACGCTCCTCACCTCTCTGCCCCCAGTCAAGCCCACTGACCTGATTCTGTCAAATACCACTTCAGCCACCTGCTCCCAAGTCTGGGACGGAAGAGACCTCCAGACCATTCTAGAACGGTAGCCATGGCGATAGCAGAGCGACTGTTACTTTCCTCAGCAGGCTTTGCCATCCCAAACGCGTCTCACTCTGCTTAGCTCGATATTAAAGGGAAGCTCTTTCCTGAGCGTGCACTGATGACCTCTTAGGGAGAGTTTAGGAGTGAGCTCCTAGGAGCAGGAAATTATCTGAGAAAAAAATCTACCTGGCGGCTAAACTGCTCTGGCTCCACAGATCCAGATGACAGGCGATTGCTCACTTTTGCTTCACTGACCCAAGAGACACAAATAGTTGAACACATGCCTTGGGCTGAACCCCTTTATCTGTGCCTCACGCCCCAAAGGCAGTCAGCAGCAGGACTCACCCATCACCAGGGAAGGAGGTGCCTTCAGACCTGCAGAGTCACTGTTGAACCCTTTCCTTCCCCCTCAGACCCGTTATCTATGATCACACAGCCTGCGGACCCCTTGTTGCGTGCATGCACGTGCGTGTGTCCGTCCAGATTACAGAAAACGTCTGCCTCTAACCCTGCCGTGTTCCACCTTACCCCGGGAATCCTCCTGAAGCAGCTCATCAAACTCCAGGAAGGACCATTCTCTGGCCTGGGCCTCCAAGGGAGTGCAGGCAGCTTGGTGTCCAGCAGAGGGGGCCCATGCTCTGCTCTGCCCCCAGCCTGCCCCCCAGCATCCTGGACACTGGCTCTCTCATTCCAATCTGCTGATCCTGTTCTCACCGCAGATAAGCCTCACAGCCTCTCCTGCTTCTTCCCTCTGGGGTCCTCACGGCTACCCACCCTCCTGACCACCTGCCCTTCTCCCCAGCTCCCTGTGCCTCCGTCCTCTGCCATCCCCAGGCAGTTCCAGGGACATGCCCTCTGGGAAGTACTACAGGACAAGAGGGAAGGGATGGATTCTGAAGAATGACATCTGCGTTCCTATCCTGGCTCCACCACCTACCAGCAACACAGCCTTGGGCCACTAACATAGCCTCATCTTAGAGATGAGTGAATGGCCCCCGTAGCGTTGCGAGGACCACATGAGACCATCCACGTGGAGTGTTTCACACAGTACTTGGCATGTGGTTCTCGTTTAATTACAAAGTTCTCACCTGAAAAAGGTGGAAGGGGTTCCCCACCCCAGCAAATCAGATACCTCTGGGGATCCCGCTGCCCAATTTCCTACTTTCTTAGTAGCTCACACTTAAAATAACGTGTCCAAGGTCTTCTCTGCACCTAGGACCTCTCAAGCAGAGCAATCTGTGACAAGAAGTGTTCTAGGTGCTTAATGTCATCGTCATTTTTTCAGCATTTCTGTTCCAGGCTGGGGCAGATGTCAACAGACTCCCCGCCTTGGAGAGCCTGCATGCCGAGGCACGGGGAATGGGGTGCGTGGCCGGCACGTGTGCACACGTACACAAGTGCATACATCTGCAAAACTCATAGACTTACGTCTTGTCCTTGACTTTGGTTTTCTGGGGGCAATCAAGAATAAGGAAGGCGGTTTCCTCTGTGCCTGTCCATTGCCTCCCACCCCCACGTCTCCTCCCCAGCCCTCAGCCATACCTTCCACTTTGGGCTTGGCCTCGGCCAGCCGCTCCTGGAACTTCTTTTTGAAGAAGAGGGCCTGCAGCCGCTGCTGGTAGTGGTCGATCCTGTGGACAGGGCGGGCTGCATCGTGAGGCAGCACCCCCGCCCCCCGCAACCAGCCCCCAACCCCAGAGCAGCTCCAGCCCCCTCCTTGGCCCGCCCACCGCCGCCCCCTCCTGGCCGCGCCTGCTGCCCCCGACCTGCTCATCTCATAGAGGAAGCGGTCCGCACGGGCCATCCGCTCTATCTCATGCTTGTGCTCCTCCAGGAGGTCAATGTCACTCTTCTCCGGGATGAACTTGAGGAGCTGCAAAGAGCAGGTGAAGGTCAGACAGGAAACAGGTGAGAAGCTGACATGGGGGGTGGGCAGCCCATGGAAGCCCACACACTGGCCAGGCTCAAAATGGGGAGGGCCCCCCATAAAAGAGAGGTGCATCCTCATGGGGGTGGTTTATGTTTCACCTGCCCCAAGGGGACACAAGACACCCAGCTCTAGACTTCCTTCTTTTTATTTTAGTTTTTTGACTTTTTAAAATTGAGATATAACTTACCTACAGTAAAGTATACTTGTTCTTAAGTGTACAGCTCAATGATTTTTTTCTTTTACTTTTTTTCTTTTTATTTTTTTTGCGGTACGCGGGCCTCCCACCGCTGTGGCCTCTCCCGTTGCGGAGCACAGGCTCCGGACGCGCAGGCTCAGCGGCCATGGCTCACGGGCCCAGCCGCTCCGCGGCATGTGGGATCCTCCCGGACCGGGGCACGAACCCGTGTCCCCTGCATCGGCAGGCGGACTCTCAACCACTGTGCCGCCAGGGAAGCCCGATTTTTTTCTTTTTAAACCAACTTTATGAAGGTATAATTTACATAAAATAAAATGCGTCCATTTTAAATGTGCAATTCAATGAATTTTGACAAAACTATCCACCCACTGAACCACCATCCAGATTAAACTAAGATTTCCATCCCCGTAGAAAGTTCCCTTGTGCTACTTCAGTAACCAAGCCACCCCCATCCCCCAGTGTAGCCTCTCAACTGAACTCTATCACCTTAGATAAAACTTGGCTATTCTTGCACTTCGTACAAATGGGCGCATGCAGTGTGTTCTCTCTGGGGTCTGGCTTCTTTCACTCACCATAACCTCTGGGCCTCCTCCATGTAGTGATTGGTGATCCATTTTTTATTCATTGCTGGGCACTATTCTATTGTAGGAATATACCACAGTCTATTCACTTTGCTACTGATAGACAGCTGAGTTGTTCACAGTTTGCGGGGTTTTATAAATAAAATTGTTATAAATATTCCCATAGTTGGTGTTTGTATCCAGGGGGACTGTTGGGCACTAAGATAGGTAGGTGTACTGCCAAATGGTTGTCCAAAATGGTTCTACCCAATGAGAGTTCCAGTTGCTTCCCATCCTTGCCAACCCCTAGCACTGCTGGCCTTTTCAATTTTAGCTGTTTAGGGGGGTGGATGGTGCTACCTCACTGTGATTTACCGTATTTCTCTGATGACTGATAGTATTGAACCATTTGGAAATTCTCTTTCATGAAGTACCTATTCAAGTCTTTTGCTCATTTTTAAGTTGTTTGCCATTTTTCTCACTGATTTGTAAAGTTCTTTGTTCTGAATATGAGATCTTTGTGACCTATACATAAAGCAAAGGTCTCCTAAAGCTTGGCTTGCCTTTTCACTCTAGTAATAGTGCCTTTTGATCGACAGAGTTCTTAATTTTCATGTCCAATTGATGGTGGTTTTGCTTGGTGTTTTCTGGGTTTCTCTTGAAGGACACAACAGACTGATGTGGAAGAGATTTGGGGGAGATACGGTTATGGGTCACTGCCTTTGCCCTGAGGCCCATGGCGGGGTGGGGGGGGTCACTCCTCATATCTCCTTTCTGGGGGCCTCAATCCCCTGAAAAAAGATGCAGCCTTTTCTGGTCTCTCCTCAGAAAGGTGGGCCCAGGGAAGTTTCTATAAACCTCTCCCTCACTCCTCCAGCCCCCAGCCCGATTTTTCCTTGACCTAAGAGACTTGGCCTCCCTGGGGGCTGTCAGGAAGGGGTCCGGCCACCCCCTAGTTTCAGGGGCCTCACCTGCTCCAGCATGTCCTTAGCGAGGTCCTCCTGCTCGTCCATCATCAAGACGGCCTGCCGGATCTCCTCGTTAGACAGCTTCAACCTAAGGCAAAAACCCCACCTTGAGCAGCCTGGCCCGGCCCCTCTGCTCAGGACAGACCCCAGACCTTCTCCTTCAGAAGCCAGTGCCCGGGCCTTCTCTCTCTCGCTTCCATTTGATAGCACTCCCTCCTCTGCAAAGCCTTCTCAGACTAAACGCACACGGTTCACTCTATAACTCAATCCTGAGATACTTCAGTCTCTAGAGACGTGAGTCTCTGGTTTCTTGCTTGCGTCTCCATCCTAATGGATAGGGACATTTGGGAGGAAAAGGGCCATCTTCAGTGTAGACCGAGACAGGGCGAGGAGTTTCTGCTCCCTCTCCCCGTGCCGGAAATACCCACGGCATCTCCACGGGAGGATGGGAATATGGGCAGGTCACTAAGGGGGCAGTTTCCTGTTTCCTTCAAGACAGAACAGGTCTCAGTCTTCTGACAGCGCCTCGGGTCCCACACAGCTGTTCCAACACGTCTTGCTGTCTGGGAGAGGGAGAAGCAACCCCCTACACACACGTGTGCACACACACACACACACACACACAGCCCCTCCAGATGCACACCCATTGGGAGGCCCTGGGGAAGCATTAAGGGGGAGAAACTGAGGCTTAGGACCTTGCGGAGAGGCAAGCGGGGATGGACGGCCCGGGGCAGCTGGGGCAGTGCTAAGAATAGTACGGGAGGCGGGGACCTCTGACCCCGGCTCTGGCGGGAGGCCCCGCACAGAAGCTATGCTGTTAGTGCAGATACTGCCCTGTTTGTTCTGCAGCCGCGGGAAATGCTTGGGGGCTGAGATCATGCTGCTCTGTGGCCTGAGCGAGCAGGGCCCTCCACGGGCTTAGAGCAACTCCGCTGCCAAACGCTGACCAGGCTGGTCAGGGGCCGCGTGATGGGGCAGTTTCCTGTCTGCAGAGCCCCTCACTCTGCTTCGTCTCTGGCTCTGGCTGTCCCCTGGGGCGGCACTCTGCTTCGCTCAACATGGGCTCCCGGGAGAGGGTTCGAGATCAGGGGCCCCGTGCCGCCCCAGGGGACAGCCAGGAGACGGGGGGAGGCCAGATACTGCTATCACCCCATTCCTCTGCCAGGCACCTCTCTCCCCCAGGCACTCAGCTCCATCATATTTCTCTCTAGCCCCAGCTCAGGCCTCTGCTTCCTGGGGACCCAGTCCCTTCCACCTGCAACCTACTGTGGAGCAGGGGCCGTAGAGGCAGGGCGAGCACCTACTTGGAGAGAAGGATGATGCAGTTCTGCGCCCTCCGGCCGTCGATGACCGACAGCTCTTTGACCTTGCGCGAGGCCAGGTAGATGTCCTCCGTGGAGCCCAACTCTTTCTGCAACCGACAAGCCAAGTAGAAAGGGTGAAGTGTGTGTTTTCCCCAGTCCTCTTTCTGCCTACCCCCTACCCAGGAGCCACCCCCGTGACAAGCAGGGAACGCTCCTGGTGTGAGCGGAAGAAAGAGAGGGAAGGAAAAAGACAGGAGAGAGAGAGGAGTGTGGTTAATATCTGACTCCAATAGGAGGCTCTGGGGCTTTACCCTGGGCTAGACTGGGTCGGGGGCAATAAGAAGACCCTTTATCAGAGACTGCCCTCTGTGGGCAAACTAGACGGGGAGTGACTGACCCCTGTGGCTGTGCAGTGTGATCTATACTGTGTCCCAGACAATCAACCCCTACCCCACCCCAGCCCACCCAGAGAGCCTCCCCAATCTTATGACGAGAAGCTGGTTCCAAGTCCCCATAAGGTCACAGTTCCTGGACCCCTCCCTGGGGACTTCAGGCACAGCCCAGTGTGCCCAGGGTGGAGGGCATCCACAAGTTCAGAGGTGGGGAAACTGAGGCACAACTCCCTGCAAAGTTCTCTCCTCTGGGGTTCCAGCGGGCAGTTCCCAAGAAATCAAAGATCCCCTGGCCTTCTCTTGGCCCCTGGTGAGATAGACAGGAGACTGTTTCTTCCTTTGGGAGGTCCTTCCAAGCACATGCTCCAGGTTGGACGACTCCAGGGGCTGCCACTCACATCACTGTCTTTGTGAATTGTGCCCCCGGAATTGTCCAGTGCCTAGGCTGTGCAGTCTTACAGGACGGCCTTGCCTTGGGCCTAGTGGGTAAGACATGAGACCTAGAAGCTTTCTCTTCACCCCAGTAGACATTCACCTCCACTGCTGGTAGGGGTCTGCTTGCATTAGCTCCCTTCCCTACATTTCTGCTTTTTCTTTGGGGACACTCCCTGACGCCACCCTGTTAAGATGGGTAAAGAGGCAGAAGGTAGAACTGACAAGCCCTCTCTTTTGGGCCCAGTACAGGGCAGCAGCCCAGCACAGCGGTTAGAAGTTGGAGTGCCCAGAGCCCCAGGAGTGACTCACCTGATGGCAAGGATTAGTTATCAGCTCCTAGGCAGGTAACAGCCACAGCCAATAGAGAATTAAACATGCACAACGTTAGCCAAGAGGTCTGGGGACCCAAGAACAGTAGGAGAGACACGGGGAACCCCTCAGCATCTACCGTCTGCCCCACCCCAGTGAGACCCCCATGGTCGGAGATGGAGACCTGCAAGTAGCACTGAACGGGAGCTGCAGACATGCACTCAGAGAAGCCAGGCCAAGCAGAGGACAGGCAGCCTCTCCTGAGTGCCCCGTGCCCAGGGGGACCACCACTCCCCAGTCGGACCAGGCCCCCGAGCTGCCCCACCCCAGGCCTCAGCTGCAGTTCTTCCTGCTCCTCTGCTGGGAATCCGCCCAGAGGGCATTCCTGCACCCCCGCATCTTTCAAAATAGGGGAGGAGACCCAACCACGACCGAACTTGAGCTGAAAGCACGCGAAAGTTGTATTCACTGAGACAGAGAAAAGCAGGCGTCCCTGAACTTTGCTCCTTACCCTTTGCCCCTTGTCTGTCTTTTGATCTCCAAGGGAGCAGAGGGGGCAGAGCCCACCCCTGGTTCTCCCTTCCTGACCCGGGTGAGGTTGAAGTCACTAACTCAGGACACGCAGAGGGCACAGAGGGAAGACCACGCTCATAGGCCCGTCCCTGTCCCACGCACCCCGGACCCCAAGACAGAAAGAGGAGGCGACCAGGGCAGCACAGGCTCTGGGTCTCCTGCCTTGCTGCTGTGAATTCAACACCCCAGAGTCCGGGCGACCTGCAGAGCGACAGTAGTGCGGGTGAGCCCAGCCCTGAAACAGGGTGCTGGACTGAGCAGGCTCAGAGAGATGAGGGGAGACAGAGCAGGGCGCTGTCCGTCTTCACTTCACTCCACTCCCCAAACTGGGAGGCCCCAGGCCCAGCCTGTCCTAAACCCCGGAGTCCCTCTTTCCCCCCAGCCCCCACCGTAGCCCTACCTCAGGGCCCTGGAGACTGGGTGGGCCAGGCTGGAACCCTGGCCCGGAGGAAGACTCTCAAAACAGGGGGAGGCGTGTGCTCGCCCAGGACTGACATCCCCCCGGCACACACTCCCTCCACCCCTGGCTCGGGAGCACTGATCACAGGAGCAACAAATGCTCCAGAGAACTTCTTCCTGCCCCAGCCGGGCCGCAGCTGCTGCCTGTACCATGCCAGCCGGACATGGGCACAGGGCGTCCTGGAATTAGGGGTAAAGGATCAGAGGCCTAGAGCACCTACATTTAAGTTAAACAAACAACCATCTGGTTTCCCTAGACCCCTACGGCAGGGCCAGAGCCCCGCCCTCCCTGCACCCTTTGGCGGGTCGCCCAGGAGAGTCACACGAGCTCGTGGTCCTGCCCGCCCTCAGGAAGGGTCATCCACAGCTCTGGCCTCGGCAGAAAGCCGTGGGGAGACCGGCCATGACATGCTGCCTCTGCCCAGGAGCCATGAGGGCCCAGACCCCACTCACAGGCACCTGGGGAAGTCCTCAGGGCTGGAACCTGAAGTCAGGAGAAAACATGGAAGAAGACAGCACAGCCTGGAGAGGAAACAACTCCTGGGAGGCGGGCCAGAGACGAAGCAAACGCTCCGAGGCCTCTAGGCTGCTAATGCCCAGGTTGGACCTCAGAGGATGGCCCCCAGCTCTGCAATGCAGATTCCTGGGCCCTCACATTCACAGGAGGGTGAGGTTGGAGAATCGGCATTTTGGGCCAACCCAGCAGGTACTGCCTCAGGAGCACGCGCGTCCTGACACCAAGCCCTGTCCTGCCTCGGGAGGAGCAGGCTTGCTGGTCAGCCTCTGTACACAGTGTCTGCAGAGCAGAGCCAGGGCCTCTCTTGGCCAACCCCAGCCTCAGCCCCAGCCCCAGCCCCAGCCCCGCAGTGTGACCTGAAGCAGCTCCACCTTCCTTGAAACATTAACGTCCTCTGCTCGACTCCTGGGAGTGTTGGGAGACGAAAGTATAGCAGAAAATGTGGTGGAAAAGTTATAATGCCTTGTAGGTGTAGTTCCTAGGTCCCAGGGCCAGAAAAAAGAGCAAGGTCAACAGTGGCCTGGCCCTGCTACTCCACCTCCAGTGCTCCAAGACCAGAGAGAGAAATGGACAACGTATCATTTCACCACTTGATGTGCAAATACAAACTAATACAATGGGATGTTTCCCCCTATGCACTGCACCCCACTAACTCATATCTATGTCCCCAGAAAGAACACGGTACCTGATAAAGAATAAGATCAATTCAGTGTATGTGGAAGGGAGAGGGAGGGAGGAAGAGAGGAAGGGAGGGGCTGAGGGTTGAGTTCAAAGGGTGTGTGTGAAGTCAAGACTCAAGACGCTAGAGGGGGCAGGGTGTTACCTGATGCCTCTGATAAGCTGAAAACATTTTTTCAAAGTCCGCGAGGTCCAGAATCCGAAACACCTGCATGTCATCAATCTCATTCCATATGGTGCCAGGGACACGTTCCTAAGATTCAGGGAAGGGAGGAGACCCCGTGGCTGACTCAGCTCCTTCATGATGGAGATGCGCGATGCCTCCCTAACCCCACCTGTCCTCCAGGTGCACACAGGCCCATAGCCAGGCTCTCAGACCTTCAGAAGGGGGTCGATTCCTCCCCCTCCCCTCCTCTTCAATACTCTGCTCCAGCGGAGAGGCCACAGGCAATCTCCTTCTCCTCCTTTTCACCTGGGGCTACATGTAAGCACATTCCAGAAATCAAGGGAGTGCTGGAGTGATGGGTGGGCAAGTATGAAAGGAGAGTATGAAACTCCTTCCAGAAAAACCAAACCAAACCAGTGTTCTCAGAGGAAGAGTGCCCACACACACTTGGGATCCTCAAATCTTCAGGGCTGACTGTATTTCCTGTATCTGAGGTGGTCATTTTCTCTCCCAGTGGTCTTCCTCCCACTTTCCCAGATTCCCAGAAAGTGGACGAATGCCAAAGGCTGGGACATCCTGGCCCCTTTTTAGTGACTGCTCAGGCCAGCAAGACTCTTCCACAAGTTCCCATTGGTCAGAGGGTGTCCCATCCCTCATAACTGGAATGGACCCAGGGGTTACATAACAAGGTCTCTCAGCTCAGGCACTGCCCACCTCTGTGTAGGATCCTTGCACTGAACCCCACTCCGGGGATCTGGGGAAGAGCTGTTGTCCACGCCAGGAATGCCCTAGTGGTCTTGTAACATCCCAATAATGGCTTCGAGGGCCAAGATGAGAGTCCCCCTCCCAGGACCCCTCACCTCGTCCAGAGCTTCACTGTCCTTTAAATTAGAACCTCCCCACCCCCTTCTGCCTGGGGGTAGCCGGGGACCTTCCTAATGCCGATGCCTCCTCCCTCCATCACCCTCAGCAAGGCTCCGAGAGAGAAACGTATCCTTCACTCACTTTTATTTTCTTAAACTCTGGAAAGGGGAGGCGAGGCCAGAGCAGGGCGGGTGGGGACATTCCTGTGGCCTTCCTAAGGCCAGGGACCCTCTCGTGGAATGCTGGGCTGGGAAGCTCGGAGCAGCAAGGGATGCAGGCAACCAGCCAATCCCAACACAGACGCATTCTTCTCATGGCAGAAACAACGTGTGTGTGTGCGTGTGTGCGTGTGTGCGTGTGTGTGTGTGTGTGTGTGTGTGTGTGTGTGTGTGTGTGTGTGTACGTACGTACGTACGTACGTACGTACGTACAGGAGCATGTGTGGGTCAGGGGAAGGGGGCTGGGATGAGGAACCAGACTCCTGGACAGAAAGAACATGGGAAGGGGAATCGGACCGGGGCAGGGTGGAGGTGGGTGGAGAGGGAAGGCCCGTAGAGGTGAAGCTTCCCACTGCTCGTATTCTCAGTGAGGCCAGGATGAGAAGGAAAAGGGCTGGAATGACAGAGCTGGATGTTCAACATCTGGAAGAGTTTCCCCTGAGACAACAGACAACCCAGGATCCCCCTCACTGTCTCCCAAACACTCTCCCTTCGCCATGGTCACCAGAAGGACCTGCGACCCTTCTTGAAGGTGCAGCTGAGGTCTGAGGCCAGAGAGATGTACATCCGTTCCTAACATCCTCTACATCCTAAAGATGCGCCCACCTCATACAATCATTCTTGAATTTTTATACCCCTCTGGCCGAGACCTCACCACTCCCAGTCTAGATTCCTGGGGCTTCTGCCCCTCTAGAGACATCCTTTACAAGCCAGAGAACTCTTTCTCGAAAACACATTTCATTACATTTCCCTCCTCGAGCGTTTGGGGTCAGACGGCCCCTAAGGGAAGCTGTTGGCAAACAGAGAGGTTCTCTTCTCTTCCCATGTCCCATGAAAGGAAACCGAGTCTCCGTCACATCTACCTGACTGAACTGGATGAGGATTAAGGGAGACAACACACTTAAAGCACACGTGGTAGTCCCACGAATAATAACGCATCTAATATTCTTATTTTAATGGTTTTCTATGTGTCAGTCACTGTTCCAAGTAATTTGTATGCATTAAGTCAATTCTCACAACAACACTTTGATCTGGTTATCGTAATTACCCCCATTTTGCAGATGCGGAAACTACAGCCCAAATGACGAAATAACCTGAATTTAGTCATTCAACTCAAAGACTGGGAACGGGATGATAAGTTCACTAATATGACTCGAAGCCCCGCCTCCCTCACCCCTGCTGCTACATCTCCCACAAGGGCTCCTCAACATGTACTCCATCAAACCTGGACTTTCCAGTCTAGGAATGAGACTCCGGCCTGCTCCGGGCCCCTGAGGAATTGATATAGGCTTTATTATTACTGGACCCCAGAGAAAAGCCTAAGCATGAAGCTCTTTAAGATGAAAATCTTACAAAAACATTAGGTGCCCTGTTTGTTTTCCTTAATTGTTGAGATGCCTAATCAACGCTTCATTACATGTTTAAAACCTTAAGTGATAAGTTGTAAGCACAGGAAGCAAAAACAAAATTCTTTCTTTTTTTTTTTTTAAACCACAATTAAAAAAATATTATTTCTGATCATGAACAATGAATGTTTCCACACCGCCTACGACCTTTGGTTCTGCAGAGCTGCTTGCCTGCCCGTATGCAGCTGGCCTTTCTGGCTGGCCTTGTGACCACGGAGGAGTATCCACAGGGCAGCGCTGTGTGATGCAGTTGTTACGAACTTTAACAATGTCCCTTCAAAATGCTGCTAGCAGGTGGCTCCACAATTTGAATAACTCAGACTGGAAACGTTATCAGAAGCCCAGGAGGCAATGAATGGGCTATATTCATGCTTCGTCTTTCCACTTAGATAACAAAACCAGAGGTAGAAGGAATCAGAGATCATCTCGCAGACAAGCAAACAGGTATGAAACGAACGATTTCCGCAGATCACACCGTTAGTTAGAGCCAAACCTGATTTGGTTAGAGGTTAGAACCTCTCCTGCAACCCATCCCCAGGACCTCAGGGTGTTTCCTTGGACACACTTCCTAATTGCCAGATGCAAAGCTCTTTCAGGGCAACGTTACGTCTCACCTTTTATTATTATCATCCATCACAGCCCCCAGCAGAAAGCTTTACACAAAGCAGGCCTCAGACTGACGGGCTAACTGGTCTACCACCAGGAGAAGGCACCTAGCAAACTAGCCGACCATCTACTTAGCAACCTGTGTCTCCTCCCACTCTAAGTCTCCACGGGAGCTAAGTTAAGCTCACCGAGTGGTATGGTAATGAATTCCCCAAGAATTGGTCCCCTGGCCCCATACAACAAGGTCAGAGGGCATCCATCAGTCCCAGCTCCAGACTGTTTTTGGAGGGTGAACGTGAGTCAGGCTAACTGAGGCCAGTTCTCTTGTATCTATTTACCTCAAGGATGAAGCCACTGGTCCTCTTATAGTACAGCACCAGAGCAGTGCTTGGTCCAGGCTGGATTACATTCAATTACCAGGGGTCCTTCAATTACCAGGGGTCCAATGTGACCTTCAATTACCAGGGGTCCAACGTGACCCAGGGCATCTCTGCTCTACACTCATGAGAATCCAATAGAGGAATCAACTCCCACATGTGGGCCTGGGATGGGTGGTTCTTCGTGGATAATATTCAGGAAGGCCTCTCACTGCTGAGCAGTCTAGAAAAGTAGCCAGTGTTTGCACCTTCCCCTGGGAGGATGCCAAAATGGCTACACCTTGACATCAAACTCTTCATTGCCCCTGCCCTGCTACCCTGTCATGGCCTCATCATTTCAGTCCATCTCTAGACCCGGGCCCAAGATCTTCACCTATATGTTCCACCCTTTTCCTCAAATCAACCCAATCCTTAACATTCTAGCCAAGCCCTTGTCTCGTCTAGAAAGCACCCCGCTTGGCCCTGTATTACTCCAGTAGCCCTCAGCGCACTCATATTCCGTTTGCAGGTGGCTCTGCCAGTGTGAGCATCACCGCATGCCAAGCCCATCTCCTCCCTGTGCCCCGGCAGCTGCAGCCCCATCTTCTGCATCCACTGTGCCTACCCTCACTCCCATCAAAGAAAGCACCCAAGGTGGAGATCTGCAAAGAGCGGGCTATCAATCCATAGGGCTAACTGTCCCAGGCTGTAGGAGAATGGATCCACTGACCTCTTCCTTGCTACTCACCTCATTCAGCTTGACCCAGTTGAAGGACTTCAGTGGGTGTGAAGGCTGGGGGACACACTTCTTCCTGAGCGGGACATCACTGCTGGGGAAGGGGTCTGGGGGGAGGGGCAGGCCCATACTGAAGCAAGGTGGGGCACCGGGGGGAGTGGGAGGCCCACCGGGGGGTAGGGGGGGTGGTGGCGGTGGGGGACAGCAGGTGAACGGTAGAGGGGGCGGGGGTGGAGGCAGGTCACTGGTTGTCATCGAGGAAGACAAGGTAAGTGGGCCCCCAGGGGGAGGTGGGGAAGATACAGGTCCTGTCTGTGGGGAGACAGAGACATCAAAAAGACAAAACATCAACAAGGATGCCTTTCGAGTCCCCCAGCACTGTGCCTTCCCTTACTCTTATTCTCCACCTGGACTAGACCCCGAAGCCTGCTCTCACCTCCCACACACAATTAAGCCCCGTTCTCTCCCTCTGCATCCTGAACATCCAACACACAGATACACACACAAGGCAAACACAGACACAGTGGACAGTCATAGTCATCACATGCAACAGCGGGATTGATACAGACAGGCCTGCACAAGGGCACCCAGCTGAGAGGGGGAGGGGAGCCCAAACCCCACCCGCACTCTGCTTTCCACGGTGTGCTTCCTGGGACAGTGTCACCCGGAGGAAGGAACGCTGTTTTTGTCTAACACAGGTGCCAACCTTGCAGCCTCGAGGGTCCCCTCTATCCTGGTCTGAGGTCTCCTCCACGCTGGGGTCCTCACCTCCCCCCCACGCCTGCTCTTCCCCCCACCGGCCTGAAGGTCTCGGCTCAACTATATAAAAGCAGAGGAGGGGCCACGTACTGAGATTTCACTGAGTTGGGCCACCAGCTCTGCCACTTGTCCCCGAGCCTGGCGCAGCTCCTGGGACTCTCGGGCCAGCTTGTCCTTCATCTTGTTCAGCGTCCGCATCATCTCTTCCCTCTCCAACGTCTTGGTCTCGCATTCCCGCTCCTTCCTCTCCAGCCTGCTCACCAGCTCCGCGTGTTCTGGGATGGAAGAAGGACAGGGGGGGAAATGGGAAGAGAGGATGTGAATGCGTGTGTGTCCTTCTCCAGAGGAGGAAATGGGGTCCTCGGCTGGGCAGGGGAGGGGTGGGGAGCAGGGAGCGGGTTTGGGCAGAGCCCCCTCACCTTTCCGGAACTTCTCCGCTTGGTCTCGCCACTGTTTCACTTCGTTCTCATTGATGAGCCTGGCAGGGAGTGAAGGGTCTCCTGACTGTTTGCTCACAGCTTCCCAGAAGACATGGCATCTTCCAGTTCCCCACATTGGTACCCTGATCTCCAATCTGTCCAGCCACATCAAGGAGGCTAGGATTTTGACTCTCCAGATGTCTCTCCAGGTCCCATCCCTGACAAGTTCTCATTACCTGTCTCTCCATGGTCTGAGAAAGCTGAAAGGCCCCTTAGAGTCCAACCCCTCTGGGATAGAGTTGAAGCTCCTAAGACCAGAAAAGGAGATGACCTCTAACTCGTGGTAAAGCCAGGACTAAATCCCAGGCTTCCCTTAGTTGTAAAATGATTTGTACTCCTTTGTAAAAATAGGTTCTCGCATCTGAGAGAGATCAAAATATTGGCCTTACCATGGTCCAGACTTCCAATGACCAATGTGCGAGAGCAAGAGAAATCGCCCACCCCAGTAACACAGAGTAAGTGGGTAGAGGGTAAAGAGGGGATGTGTCTAAATCATAGGAAGCCCCTTCATTCTTGTCAAACTCATTCCAAGCGGTGAAAATGGAGCTTTTACCCAGACATCAAGGTATAAGAGAGGTGAAATTCCAAGGTGAGATCTCAATAATCATTTCTTTTGTAAATGTGAAAACACAGAGAAGTTAGATCCATGACTCTTGGCCTCCTCAACCAGGTCAAGGATATAAAGAGGGAGTGAAGTATGATGGGGGAAATAATTTGTGAACAGATTTCTTTGGAGAGAGCCATTGTCATCCTCTCTGGTGGGGGGCGGGGGGGGGGTCCTCCTTCAGCACCACCTAGTGAAGTGACTTCTTTGCGCCCACCCAGAGGGTCTGACCCATGTTCCCTGACACCGGGAGGGAGGCATGGTGGACTGGGGCTAGGCAGGTCCAGAGGGTAGGCGGAGACCCATGACACTCCAAGAATTTGTTAGTATGAGAGATTGCATGAGGGTTTCTCATGAGCCAGAGAGCATCGTGGAGGAATTAGGCTGAAGCTATTCTAAGTCTCATCCAAAAAGTCCATCTGGACACTTCAACAGTGTACGTCTACGTGTATTGTATTGCCAGTGAATCAGGACCTGATGGAAGGGATGGTGCCAAGCAGGCCTGGAGGAAAAAAAAGAAAAACATGTGTCTCCAGTGACCAGGGTTTTGTAGCGAGAGGCACCCAGCAAGGAACTTCTGAAGACCCCAGGAATACATGTCATATCTTTATCCATGTGCCAAGCCCAGAGAGCAGGAAGCCTGTTTACTAAGTTACCTGATCAAGTAGGGCCTTTTCCCTTTCTCCTTCCTGCCCCCATGCTGCCTCTGGTGGGGGTCAGAAAATGGTTAGCTAGAGGAAAGGGGTGTGGGGTAGAAGGGGCTAGAAGAGAAACAGAACACAGAGAAAGAAGCCAACCATCACACTCACTCACTCACACACACACACACACACACACACACACACACACACACACACACTCTCACACTCTCTTCCCACTGCAGCTTCCAGCCCCAGTCCACGGAGAGAGACTCAAGGCTAAATCCAATCTAGAATATTGATTCACGTCTGAGACTAGCCCTTCTACTTGCAGATTTGAGGCTATGTTGGCAGCTGAAAGTGAGCTTAGGACTCCCATTGTCCAAGAAGCAGCAAAAACTTCATTGCACCTGAGGAGTCGTCATCCTCTGGCAGAGGAACAGCTTCCCCACTAAGTAATGTAAAGAATTAGTAGAAGATAAAAATAAAGCTGCCTTCACTATTTACAATAGCCAAGACATGGAAGCAACCTAAATGTCCATTGACAGAGGAATGGATAAAGAAGATGTGGCACATATACAATGGACTATTACTCTGCCATAGAAAAGAATGAAACGATGGCATTTGCAGCAACATGCATGGACCTAGAGATTATCATACTAAGCGAAGTCAGACAAAGACGAATATCTTATGATTTCACTTATGTGTATGTGTGGAATCTAAAAAAAAAGATACAAATGAACTTACTTACAAGACAGAAACAGACTCGAAGACTTCAAAAACAAACTTATGGTTACCAAAAGGGAAAGGTGAGGGGGCGAGATAAGTTAGGAGTTTGGGATTAATGTACACACTACTATATATAAAATAGATAATCGGCAAGGACCTACTGTATAGCACAGGGAACTCTACTCAATATTCTGTAATAATCTATATGGGAAATATGAATCTGAAAAAGAATGGATATATGTATAACCGAATCACTTTGCTGTACACCTGAAACGAACACACCATTGTAAATCAACTATACTCCAATATAAAAGAAAAATTAAATTTAAAAAACTTCAAAAAATAAATAAAGCTGCCTTTTGATTACTTTCCTAGTCGTACTCGTCCAAGATACCAGTTAGGATTTTGACTACACCAACACCCAGCTATTTGTGCCAACGAAAACAGTAGCGTGAATAGTTCAGAAATCATTTTCTCCTTGGCTTTGCGATGCAGCACAATGAATCCTTGAGAGCCAGTTCGTCTCCTTAAGGGCAACTGACTTAGGCTTATACTGAAAGTAAAAGTTTAAAATTAAAAATCAGTGTGCTAACATGAGGCCTGATTATTAGCTGACACGACTTTAAACTCATTTCTCGGTGCTTCTCTACACCCAGGGTCAAAGATGATAAGCCAGAGACCTTAGGCTCTGACCTCGTTTTCCAACAGCCTCATGAATAAATTGTCATGCTCTATTTTCAGTGGTTGGGAGACCTTCTCTAAAGAGCCAGAGTAACTATTTTCGGTTTTATATACCCTGTACAGTCTCTGTCATATATTCTTGTGTTTGTTTTTAACAACTCTTTTAAAATGTAAAACTATTCTTGGCTCGTGGACCATACGAAACAAGCTGGAGCGCGGGGGTTAGCCTGTAGCCATAGTTTGCTGACTTCTCCTCCATGTTGATACGTGTAATTCCCCCTCAATCCACTGAATGCAGTGGATCACGGCGAGTTGCGTACACCCCCTTTAAACCTGTGCTATCCAATACGGTGGTCGCCAGCCATGTCACGTGAGTACTTGAATTTAATGAAAATTAAATGAAATGTAACACTCAGTTCCTCAGTCACGCTAGCCACACGTCAAGGGCTCAGCAGCCGCATTTGGACAGTGTGTGTGTGGAACATTTCCATTATCTCGGGGAGCTCTGTTGATTTTGCTCAAGGCCTATTGGAGGTGTCTGGGCTGGAGAGAGGGAGCTGAGGTTTCGCTGGTGAGACCCCTAGTAGGAGAGGGATGGGGAAGGAAGAGGAAGACAGGTGAGGGATGGCCACTGCTCACATGTTGACGATGTTCTTGACGTTGAAGTTCTCCAAGGGAGCCAGGTCAGGATCCACGCCCCTCTCATCCTGGAGGACGATCTGCTGGAGGATGCGGTCCAGGAGCTGCCACTGCTGGAAGTTCCGCTTGTCTGAGGGATGACAGGCATCATATCTTTACTGAGCCCCGGAACCCCCTGGGGCCCTGCGTCACTCCCTGGGGCCAGGCTGGGGAGGTGAGTCCCTCCCCTCCCTTGACAAGCTCCCCGTCTGACTGGGGAGGCAATGCAACTACGGATACTGAAGACTCATAAATCCTATCATTTCTTGCTCATCTGCAACTGACCTTTTATGAATGTGTCAACCGTCTAGATATATTTCTCTATTCCCTGAAATGCTTTCTGGCCGTCTTCTTCCCTGTTGGTACCCTGAGTATCCTATGCCTGGGGAATGCAAATTGCTTTTTTACAATTATCTTCAAAAAGCACATTTAAGAAAGTAAATCTGCTCCAGACATTACACGCTGAATAATGAAGTCTCCAGGGAAAATTTTTTTGAAAGAAAAGGTTTTAGGATTATCAATGCTATTGTCCTACAGAGGAAGGTGAATGGAGACTCATTACAGGCGCACACTGAGAGGGGGTCAGAATGGGCTGAAGAAGTGGCTGTGGAATCCTGGCAGATTTCGTGGTGAAGGTGACCCTGAACTGTGAAGGCAAAGGCATCGTGTGTTGCACCTGCACAGGGCCCCACGGGCATCCCCGTCTAATCGTAGTCTGGCTGGACGTGGACTTTCTTTTCACGTGATGGCCACAAGCTCCTCTTCCTTGGTTCTTGATCCAAGTACTTTGTTTCTACTGACCACCAAGGGGAGGTCAAGCAGCATGATTCTGGCCTCAAAGGCAAGCCCTAATGCCCACAAAGTGGAAGGTCACATCGGCACAGCCCCATTTGGAGGCAGAACAGAGGGACCCGTTCACAATGCCCTTGGAGCACTAAACACAGGAAGTCATGTGAGCAGAAGTCGGATTTCCCACGTCTTCCACGAAGACTTTCTAGACTGAGTTTTGGAGAGCTGGCAGCTTCCTGGTCCAGGTCACTGTGTCTGTCCTCCTTTCTATCAATCCACTGACACATGCATTGCAAAGTGGCCATCGTTTTCCATTTACCTTTCAACCAGGAACACAGGGTAAAGCCTGTGTTCACAGAAGTAGAATGTGTTTCATCTAAAGCCCTGACCCCAAAGAAACAAAATTCCTTCATAGGTACAGACTCACTGAGCCTCAGGTTCACTCACTGTGAATTGGAGATAATAACACACACTCCTTAAGCCATTCTGAGGTACAGAGACACTATCTTAATAGACCTCCCATCACACCCAGCCCAGAGATGGCGACGATAAATTGTAGTTGTCACCACCACCTTGATTACCAACACCAACATCATCACCACTAAAGCGAGTCTGTCTCGCCTGACCATTCTGTTGGGCCATGCCAGTTTCCAAATATTCTATTTTATGAAGAGCTTCAGTACCAAATGGTGCAGTTATAGCTCATTTCCAATTGCATGCTGGCGTGGCTATTAGTAATTATGTATAATTTATTCAGTCACCGGGCACACCTGGATCGTAAGAGCTTAGCATCTGCTTCTATAGATACTGACATTTGGTATTTGTAAAGTGAGTCAGGAACAAGGGTGGTAGGATGGGAGCCAGCAAGGGCTAGATAGAGAAGTTAATAAAATCTTAAAAAAAAAAAAAAAAAAGGCAAGGCACACTCTTCCCACAGCTGTGCTGCTCCCCGCAAGCACAAAACTCCTTTTTGGAACGCCCTGAGGAGAACAATCACGACCCCGCCACAAGCTGGCAGTCAGAGCTGTTGGATCCTTTAGGGATCAAGCTCCCACTTGTTGGACCAGGATGATGGCATTGCTCAGGGCTGAGTCCCCCGCTCCTCTGCTGGGGGACAGTGTAAGTCCTGACCCCCAGGAGGAAGGGAAGAGCACGGGCCTGAGTCCTATGGCCTGGCCTCCTGGGAACTGGGGTGCAGGGGGAAACATGGGGAGACTTCCCAACCCTGAGAGCTTCTGACACCTTGTCTCTAGCTGCCCCGGGCCAGGGGCTCAGGCCGGCTGAGGGAGCTACTCACAGGGCATCTGCAGGCAGTGGTGCAGGACAGACAGCAGGCAGGGGTAGGCCTCTGTGTGCTTCAGTTTCTTGTGGATCAGCTCAAACATCTGGGAAGCACTCTTGGTGTCGATGTGGACCTGAGGGTGTGGAGGGCATAGTGAATGGGGAGAGGGGAGGGGAAGGCAGCAGAGGGAGAGAATGGGGAGGGAGAAGACCCTGCTTTCATCCACTGAGCCCCGTCCGGCAGCAGCATTCCTTTCCTGCCTCCGGTCCAGGCTTAAAAAAGAGACGGGCATGGGCTTCCCTGGCGGCGCAGTGGTTGAGAGTCCGCCTGCCGATGCAGGGGACACGGGTTCGTGCCCCGGTCCGGGAGGATCCCACATGCCGGGGAGCGGCTGGGCCCGTGAGCCATGGCCGCTGAGCCTGTGCATCCGGAGCCTGTGCTCCGCAACGGGAGAGGCCACAACAGTGAGACGCCCGCGTACCGCAAAAAAAAAAAAAAAAAAAAAAAAAGAGAGAGAGACGTGCAGAGAAAAGGAGGAGAGAGCTGTGCTAATTATATAAACCAGGGTTTCCCAACCTCGGCGCCACCAGCACCTTGGACTGGATGGTTCTTTGTTGTGGGAGGCTGTCCTGTTCATTGTGGGCTGTTCGGCAGCATCCTGGCCCTACATCTACCAGACGTCAGGGGCATCTTCCTCACACCTGTTGCGACAGCTAAGAATGTCTCTAAACATTGCAGGTGTCCCCAAGGGAAGTAAAATCTCCCCTGGTTGAGAACTACTGATTCAAACTAAGGGAAGGAAGCAGGGACCTGGCTGAGTCAAGGAGCACATGGCATAGGTTCACGGGTGCAAATTCCAGACCGACTCTGCCGTTGTGTGACAACAGCAAGCTGCTTGTCCTTTGCTAACATCAGTTTCCTTCTCTTTAAATTCAGGGCTTTTTTTTTTAGAATATAAAGGGATGGTGCTCGGCTACTGAAGCACCACCCCAAAGGAGGTCTCCATGTGGGTAGGGATTTTATAACACAATATTTAAGCAGCAGACGTGTGGATTTTCAGGGTTACCAAGGCTAAAATGGAAATGATGTTGTTTGCTAAGCATGATCAGGTTAGTGATGGGGAAAGGTATCTCAGGAAATTACTGGAAGACACAGAGAAAGTCATCCCAGGGGAGGCATTTGAGAGGAACCATGTGTAAGAATTGTCTGTCTTTCCTTTGGGGCTTGCAGTGGGAGATTCTCTCCCCAGTTAGGGTCTGCTGGTGAGGCCTGGCAGAGCCATACTGCCAGGGCTCCAGAAGCGGGACCTGGCCGTGGAGGCACCCACCAGGGAACCCAGCCAACACCGGACCTACCACAGCACGGCATCTGGGACCCACTGCAGTCGCCCCATCCTTGCAGGCTCCTCACCATGTCAAACCTCCTGGCTAGCTCCAGGTCATCCTCGTTCCGGACCATCTCGAAGAAGTCCAAATGCCTAGACAGGACAGGGGGATACAGGGAGTAGACATCACCACCAGGCCAGCCCCGGGTGAGGGTTACAGCCCTTCCAAGCCCCCCACTGACTCAATCTGAAGGCTTCATTCAGGTGAGGCCAAGGCAAAGCCAGAAAGAAGCCAGCTGCCTATAGGTCAACACTCTCCTCCTTTACAGAATCCCATGCCCATCCCTCGGGGAGGCCAACCGAGGGTCCTATCACCTTCCATCGGGCTTTCACAAGTTCAGAACTACTGACATTTGGGGCTGGGTCATCCCTGGCTTTGGGAGGTGGGTGTGTGAGTTCCAAGATGTGTACCAGCATCCCTGACCACTACCCACCAGACGCCAGCAGAATCCCCCACTTTGTGACAACCACAAAATGTCTCCAGGAGCTGCCAGATGTCCCCTGGCACCTGCAGTCAAGGACCACTGCCCTACCTCTACCTTCCCCAGTGTTCTTTTTTTTCTTTTTTATTGGAGTATAATTGCTTTACAATGTTGTGTTAGTTTCTGCTGTACAACAAAGTGAATCAGCTATATATATATACCCCCTCCCACTTGGACCTCCCTCCCTCCTGGACCTCCCTCCCTCCCCGCCCCCCATCCCACCCATCTAGGTCACCGCAGAGCACTGAGCTGATCTCCCTGTGCTATCTAGCAGGTTCCCACTAGCTCTCTATTTTACACATGACAGTGCATATATGTCAATCCCAATCTCCCAATTTGTCTCACCCTCCCCTTCCTCCCCTGTGCCCGCATGTCCGTTCTCTACGTCTGGCATCTCTATTCCTGCCCTGCAAACAGTACTGTCCCATGTCCCCACCCAAAGCCAATCTCTCCTCTTCTACCCCACCCACTCCTCCACGCCACCACAAAAGGACCCATTCTCTCTCCCTTAAGACCTAACGTGATAACATAGCCTGTGCGAGTGGGGTGGAAGCAGAGAGGCTCACTAGTGATGCACAGGAGCTTTTGCACCTTGACGGGGAGCATTTCTTGGTTGAGCGGCCGGGCGCTGCGGGACGTTTAACATTCCTGGCTCCCTACAACCGATGCCAGTAGTGTCCCCCACCGGCCAGTTTGAAAACCAAAGAACACCCCTACATGGTTCCAAATTCCCCGCAGCGGGCAGTACTGCCACAGTGGAGGACTACTGGGTCCACCTGCCTAGAACATCAGAGATCAGACAGGAGGTCAGCAAAGAGGACAGGCAGGGGCATAGGTGATGTGAGACAAGAAGGTGGGGGAGCTGTCCACCTCCCGCCCCCCCCCCCCCCAGAGCTGCTTCTGAATCGATGCTGGGTGCGGGAGGCGGTCTCCAGGGAAACAGAAACCTCTACAGGAGTCCTGACCATCCCCCACTGAGGCGTTGTCACTGTAGGTTTGCATGGGGACGGGTGACTTGGGCCTTACTTGTCCAGGATGGCATTCTCGTGCTGCCGGAGTTTGTCAATCACAGGCTGTATCCCCAGCATCAGGAACTCGTACCGTAGATGTAGACGGAACTCCAGATTATCCTGGGGGTCACCAAGGGAGGACCAGACTCACTGGCTGGTCTCAATTTCCACAGGAGTCCCCAGGGGCCCCCTCACTGCCACTCCAGTCCCACCACATCCCCTGCAGCAAACTCATCAGAACTGCTTCGAGTCCCAGAGTTGCAAGAAAGGGTGGGAGGAGACATCCTCTGACCTTGTTATTTACTCCCTTTAGCTCTCCTGCCTCACTTCCTTTAAGTCCTTCACCAGTTTTCTCTAAGTTTTTGGCCTCAAAGATTAGTGTTGAAGAGTGATATGGAGCACACACTTTGGAACCAGACATTTCTTGGTTCCAGTCCCTGCTCTGTCACTTACTGGTTTTGTGACTTTTGCAAGTCTTAGTTTCCTCATCAGTTAAATGGGCATGATATCACTTACCTACAGGAACGATATTCATAAGAACTGCTTGGTGAGGTATGGTTAGCAACTAACCAGAACAGATGTCAGCATAAATAGCTAGGACTGACTCAGGTGACATCAGCATCTTAGGGACAGGTAATTCCCCCAATCCACCCCACCTAACTCAGGTCATCAGGACGGGACGCAAAAAAAAGTATGCCGGCAGAAAAGAGGGAGAAGCAGAGATCATTAAATTGCCCCTTTTGACCTTCCAACAAGCTGACCTTGACTGGGGCACCTGATTGCCTTAGCATTTGGGGGGTTCACCTGCTCTTCAAGTTCTTCTTCGACGGTTGCTATTTTTAAGGTCTGGGAATCCCATTCTGACCCCAAAAGAAGGAAAATCAGAAGTCACACCTCCAAACAGAAGGTGCTAGAAGAGCGTGATCAGCTCCCCAGAAATGAGTCCAGAAGCAGGTCTTTAGAAAGCTCTAGAAAGAAGGGCCAACACTTGCCCTCCTCCCATCAATGATCCCCCACCATCCTAAACAGTCATCAGCCAGACAAGCTTGGAGTTTGTCCATGACACACATAATGCATGAGGTGACCCAGGCAGGAAGCTCCCCAGGAACCGCTCGTGACAGGGAGGTTTATGACAAGCTGTTCTTTCTTGGCCCCACGTGAAGGAGGCAAGAGGTGATACAGATAATCTGAGGACAGGGATGGTAGTGTCAGCCACACTGACCCTCTGCCACGTCCCCAGGCAGCACTCACGCCCTCTTCCCCAGGTCCGGAAAGTCAGGGCCCAGCAAGGGCACAGAGAAGATGCCTCACCTCTCCAGCGCCAGCATTGAGGACAGCGTTGATAAAGGACATGATGGCTGTTTTCAGATTCACTTCATCTCGGTACCGGCCTAGACTTCGGTCCAGCTCATTCAGCAGGGTCTGGATGGAAGAAGAGAGGAGGGCTCAGGATCCTGTGAGTCCAGCCTCTGTGCCTTTGCTCCTGCCATTCCGATCGCCCAGAATGCCCCATGTGTTCTCTCTACCCAATCTATCCAATCTCATCTTGGATCTTCCCTAAAGCTCACCTCTTCCAGGAAGCATCCTTTGCCTCTCTACATCTCAGCCCCAGTCCTACCTTATTCTCCTGTCTACTCAGCCTTGAGGACTTGCTTTATTTTGCTGGGTGATGCTGAAAAGATGTTTTAGCACTTTACAGCTGTTTACAGCTCCTCAGCCCTCCATATCTGTGGGTCCCACATGTGCAGATTCAACCAATGCCAGGTTGAAAATATATATGTTTTTTAAATTTCAGAAAGTTCCAAAAAGCAAAATTTGAATTTGCTGAACACCAGTAACTGTTTACATAGCATTTATATGGTACTTAGTTATTTACAGAGCATTTACATTATATTAGGTCCTATAAGTAATCCAGAGATGATTTAAAGTATACAGAAGGATGTGCATAGGTTATATGCAAATACTACACTCTTTCATATAAGACATTTAAGTATCCACAGGTTTTGGTATCCACGAGGGTCCTGGGACCAATCCCCCGAGGATACCAAGAGTAACTGTATTCCCTGCCCAGCTCCTTGACAGCATGGACATTACCTTTTACCTCCTTTGCATCTTCTGCAAAGGGTCAGGGGTCACTTTCTGAACAGAGTAGGTGCTTTAAAATGTTTGATGACAGAACAAACATATAGTCTATAGTGGGGGATAAACCATAACGTTTGTGATAACAGTTCACATCTATTAAGACTTAGTACCAAGACACTATACTTATTGTCTATCTCTTTACCTGGAGCAGGTCAGGGAGAAGAAAAGAGCATAGCATGGCCTGAGTTCCCAGGACGTGTCCCAGTGTCCCTACAGTAGGCACCGGCCCAGGCATCGGGCCTAAAATCTCCATTCCAGCAACGGCATTCGATTCAGTATTTCTTGACTGAGCCCCTTTATGAGCCAGGTGCTGGGTTCAGAGACACGGAGCCACAAAAATGAAGCAGACCCATATTCCAGTCTCAAGGAACCCACGGTCTAGCGAGGAGTCCACTTTCCCAGCCAACCCGCCCCTCTCTTAAGGCTCCTCGGCTCTTTTGATATAAGCCCCCCACCAGCCCCGCACCTGGAAGCGCGTCCGCTCGGCTGCGTACACCTGGTAGTGTAGCATGGCCTGCAGCACCTTCTTGTGGCCGCCGGGCACCAGGCACACGGCGCCCAGGATCTCCAGCACGGCCACCTTGGTCTTGCTGTTCTCCGTGCGCAGGCTCTGTGCGATGGTGCTGATGGCCTCGGGCTGTGCCAGCACGTGTGCCCGCCCCTGGGAGTTGTTCATCAGAGCTTTGATGCAGCCGATGAGGGAGGTGTGGATGCGGCTTTCACAGGTGGCGTGGTCCATGCTCCGGAGGAAGTTCAGCAGACAGGTCAAGCCCTCCAGCTCGATGAAACGGGTCACAAACCTGCCCAGACCAGAGCCATCAGCAAAACAGGTATCCTGCAGTTGCCTATTATTCTGTATGCATTTTGCAAACAGCTACCCCCTTACCTGGGTACCGCTGTGTCCCACCGACGGTAGCCACTTGGTTCACTTGTAAAGTTTATCTAAAGCACTAAAATCCTATCACCTCACAAGACTCAGATCTTATTTGCATTTTAAATACCATGCATTTGCACGTCGTTGACTGTGGGTTACACAGCTATGAAGGTGTATATGTGAAAGAGATGATCATGATAATTATTAGGATAATTATCATGGCTGTTAAACCTGAAGACTCATCACCAACGACGATGGGAATTAAGAGAATTACAGTCAGAAAACAAGGAGGACTTGCAGACATGGGAGCCATCAGAGTCACTGCAACAAGGGATCGAGGCTGGGGAAGGCACTCTTCAAGGGATCCCCAAGAAAACATCTGAGTTATCTTGAAGGTTAGCCAAAAAAACATTAAAAACCCTTTAGTTCAGTGGTTCTTAACCTGGAATCTGTGTTCCCCTAAGGGGTCTATGGCTAACATTCAGGGGTCCATGAACTTGGATGGGAAAAGAAAATTACACTTTTATTTTTGGTAAAACCTCTACCTGAAATTTAGCATTTCCTTCAGTGATGAATGTAGGCAATAAACTACAGTGGCATTAGCAGAATCTGTGACTTTGTCACACAAAGAAATCACAGCTATTTTCATCTCTAATTACAGTTGTTACAGGTATCTCAAAATATCATTTCCACTCATCAGGGCTTCAAACTTATGGTGGTTGCTAGTTCTTATTATTTAAGGCATAAAGAAGTACATTTATTGCTATCTCACAAATGTTTAAAAGTTGGTAACTGTATTTCAATTTAATTGGTTCATTTTTAACTTTATCTATTTCTATCTATTTTACTATTTAACAACATCACTCTGATAAGCACTCAAAAGGTTTCATGTGGGTGGCAAAGTCATCCATGGCACACGCACACACACACACACATACACACACATACACACACACATACACACACATACATACACACACATACACATACACACACACACACATACACACACACAGAGGCTTAAAACCCTTGATTCAGTAGAATAATTAATGATCTGAGGAAATGTCATAAATGAAGGTGAGGAAAGCACTACATATAATTAGTACATTTGATCCCCAGAGCATTTGTATTTCTACATGATTAAAGAAATACACCTAGAAAAATAGAATGTACTCTTAAATTGTTAAAAATAGGTATTATTTATTTTCTATTTTATACTTTTATGTATTCCACAAAATTTCCACCATGACTGTGTGTGACTTTTGTAATCAGAATTTTATTATGGGGAAAAAAAAATAAATGGAAGTGGGAGATGAACCCGGCAACCTCCCCTCAGCCCTTCTACTTCCTGACGTCCTCATCCTTCCTGCATCCCCTGCCCATACCAGGCCCCCACCCCACCCCGCCTGAGCAACAAGCAGGGATTAGGGGGCTCCCGTTCTCCTTGAGGCTATTTCCAGGCTCCTGGGTCAACCTAGACCACACATGTGCACGCGTGCGTATGTGCACGCATGCGTGCACGCGCGCGCACACACACACACACACACACACACACGAAGATCATTGTGCTGGTAACAACTGGAGCTCTAGAGAAAGAAAAGGCCTGATTGTGGTGTTTGCCAGTTTCCATGGTATAAATACCGCCAGCATAGCTGATTTCAAAGTATCAATGTGTGTCATTGAACGTGGAGCTGGGAAGAGATGCACCGTTTACATATTCCCACCAGGCACACACAGTGGGTGCAAACTCCCTGAGCACAGGTAACAGTAAAGAGCATGCATAACAGTAAAATGGAGTCAAATCATCAGGTAATTAAGGAGTGATAAGTTTCAAGCACTTAATTACCTTTGTTTTTGATAGCATTTATTTAATCATGAGTTGATGTAATTTACATTTTCATCATAGCTATGTTTAACAACCAGCTTGCAAAACTGCTGAACATTTTGAGAGTTGGTTCCCACAAGCCAGAATGAGTTGCCAGACACAAGAGGAGCCTGTGGCTCTCTTGGGCCCTTTCACAATGTGGCCTGGGACGTGGGGAGAGGCTCTTTTCAGCCCTTGAGACACCCATCCCCCCCTTCCTTGCCTGCTCCCACTCTAGATGGAGAAATCTCATCCAGAGACACCACATCGCCCCCTAGTGGCTGGAGTACTTCTCACCCACACTCACCCCTCTGGCGCGGGGGCCCCTCATGTGCACAGCTCTTTCTTGCGTACCTGTCCGTATGCCCAACCCCCACCCCCCCCATCCTGTTCTGTTTTCCCAATAAAACAAGCACCTGCCTTCAGTTTCTCTTCAGGATCTGAGGTTGATCTCATCTCCCCATGTTCATCTCCCCTCCCCAACATGCCCATCCTCTGGCAGCATCCCAGCTCCTCACAGAGAGGGTGTAGGAGCCAGGATGTGAAAGGAGGTAAAGTGAGCTCTAGGGGATGCTGGAGAGTGGAGTTGACCAAGGGTACTGGGATGGGAGCAGAGCTCTGCGTGAAGCTTCGGGAAGCTGAGGGGACCGCTGGGTGAGGGGACGTGGAAGGAAGTGAGGGAAGGGGACATCACCTCATGGGCTGTGTCCGGAGGGCTGTCTTCAGGTCTTCCACGACTTGGTTCCTCATCTCCGTCTCCTCCTCATCAAACGCGTACAGACTCTGCATCTGAGGTCGGAGAAGGGGGCAGAGGTCACGCTGGGCTGCCTGTCTCCCAGCTTCCTGCCACTCCCAGCCCGAGTGTGACCCGGGGGCCGCCCTCGCCTCAGGAATGGTGAGGCCTCAGGGAACGGTTTACTAAGACAGAGTGACAGACTCTGAGAATAGCCATTCCCAGGCTTCACTTTCCTCATCTGTAAAATGGGGAGAATGATCAGCCCAGACTATTTCCCAAGGCTGTGTGACACATACATAATAAATGTTTCAATGGTTTGGGGGGATCTAAAGTCACACAGGGGAGGGAGGGATCAGGATAAAATCTTGAGAATAACTGAAAAGCTGCTGATCCCCAGAGAGGGTGGGCTGTGGGGTGCAGGGGAAGATGAGGACCACTCTCCCCAGAGCCTTTCCAGGCAGGGTCGGGGCAGGACAGGGGCGAGGCTCACCGCGGCCATGGAGTTGATGCGGTCGATGTAATAGTCAGGCCAGCTGGTCGCCAGCTTGTTGGGATCCTCCTGTTCCTGGAACAAGATGAAGGACTGGATGGACCCCCCGGCAAGACAGGCCCACAGTCTGAGACCCTGAGCTTCGTCCCAGGTCAGCATTCAGATTCATCTCCTAGCCCAGCCTAGACAAGGTGACTTCGAGGAAGTTATAAAATCTCCCCAGGCTTCCATTTCCTCCTTGGCAAAAGGCAGATCGTGGACATCGAATCTCAGGACCAGCCAGTGACAGAGGCAGAAACCACACAGGTGTATACACTTTCAAACAATATACACAGTTAAAAATAAATTCTTTTTTTCCCCCTGTTATATCTGTTCTGACTCTACTTAATAAAATACAATTTTAAGTCTGTTGAATCTAATGAAAATGTGTGCTTATATTTTGTACATCTCCTTTTTCAAATTTTATTGTTTTCTGATAATATCATTCTCATTGTATTTTACAAAAGTATTTGTCGGTGACAGTTTGGATATTTAAAAACTTGGTCTTTCAGACAGTTTGGGAAGCACTGATTGACATAGAGCATTTGGTGCAGCGCCTAGCACATAGTAGGTACTCAGTAAACTGTAACTTTAAAAAAGGAGGGAAAAAGACACTCCCCCAAGGCCCTGGGTTTGGAAGGAGGAAGGGTCTGTGCAGCTAGGAGGTAGAGCCCAGATGAGACATGGCCCTCGGGCCCCAAGAGAAAGCCTCAAGTCCTCCCCAAGTGTGGGCAGGAATGAGGGGAGCTGGACAAGAACTGATGCTGACTGAAAATCCAGTCCTCTCCTCCTTCGGCCAGTGGGTCTGCTTCTGGGCATTACACACACCCTCCTCCTTCCTGTCCCTGTCCCTGTTTCATCTGGAGGTTCCCCCTCATCTGCTTTCTGCCAATTTCCTGCTTTCAAATTAGCATGAACATTTACCTCCTCCAGAACCTTCCTGTTAAACCACCTGCCTGCCAGCCGGCCTGGACTTTGCCCTGCATCCCTCAGCCTCATCCACTCTGGCTTCATGATTTTGTTTCTTAAAATCCAAATTTTAGGGCTTCCCTGGTGGCGCAGTGGTTGAGAGTCCGCCTGCCGATGCAGGTGACACGGGTTCGTGCCCCGGTCCGGGAAGATCCCACATGCCGCGGAGCGGCTGGGCTCGTGAGCCATGGCCGCTGAGCCTGTGCGTCCAGAGCCTGTGCTCCGCAACGGGAGAGGCCACAACAGTGAGAGGCCCACATGCCGCAAAAAAAAAAAAAAAAAAATCCAAAGTTTGGATCAGTGAGAAACCTGGCTTGATCGGGTCTTTGTGACTTCACGTGGATATATATGACCAAAGTCCCCAAATTCTAGCTTCCGCCTTAGAGAGGAGACCACAGAACATAAACGAACGTATCATGAAACACATACTTTCCTGCCTTTACTGGCTCCCCATTTAGCCATTTCACATGCCTTTAATGAGCACCTACTACATGCCAATCACTGCACTGAACCCTGAAAGTACTGAACAAAAAGTCATCCACGTAGTAGTCTGTCTTGTGCCAGAGGCAGGGTGACCGGTGCTCTATGCCAATTTGTGGGCCATGGAAACCCAGGGTGGGGGGCATCTAACACACAAGGCTCATGCGGGGGCTGGGGTAGGGGGTCTGAGAGGACTGGGCTGAGTTACTCAAGATTACTGAAGCTAAGAAAGGGAGAGAGGGTTAGAGACAAGAGGAAGTACCATGTGGAAAGAGAGGGGGGTGTGAAAGTGTGTGGGGAGATGACACACAACTTGGTTTGGAAGGTGGCAAGAGATGTCCTTACATTTTAGTGCGTTTTTTATTTTAGCTGCATAAGGGATCAACGTCAGGGACCTCCAGAGTAAATCAGTTTGGAAAGTGGAGAAGCACGAGATAGGATGAGCTACTCTTGAAATTAATTTTCTCCTTCCTCCCTCCCTCCCTTCCACGACTTGAGCTTTTGAAAGACCTGCTTTCCTCACAATGAGATTCCTAAACACAGAGCACAGTATTCTGCAGGTGCTTAATACATGCACACTGAGTTTACTAGACAGTGGCTTGCAGTGCATGCAGGTTCTCAAGGCTCTGGCAGGCCTGCATTCCAGCATCATTGCAGCACTTGCCACGACTGGCTGGTGACTTTGTGTGAAGGCCTCTCTAGGCCTTCCTGGCCTCCTGTGTAGAATGAAAGACTAGATTGGGCTGCTCCTCGGTTCCTTCCAACTCCAGAATAGTGACCAATTTTATGAGCTCGGTCTGGCCCAGTACGGAGCCCGGAACAAATATCTTGAGCGAGAAGAGTTATAAAAGAGCCAGGAATGGGCTCTAAGGAGCACGAAGGAGAAACAGCCCCAAACCATCCCAGACCTGCCCGTCTTCTCCCAGAAGGGAGACTTCTAAGCCTCAGGTGTGGGAAGAACCAGGTCCTAGCTCCCAAACACCTATACACTCTTGAGCTGCAAGCCTGAGAAACGAGAGGGTGGAGGGGTGGGGAGGAGAGTGGGCCAAGAAAAGAAAAATAGAGTGAAAGAAACAGGCTCAAACAGAAAGGAGGCAAGAGAGACGTAGAGAGAAAGAGACGAAGGAAAGAGACATAGAGATGGAGGAAGAGAGTAGAAAGCACAGCCACTGGGAAAGCAGAGGGGCGGAGACAAAACCCAATTAAGATCTGACTGCGGCCCGGCTCATCTTTCTAGGGAGGACCGTATTCAGGGGACTGACATCTTTTTTTTTTTTTTTTTTTTTTTTGCGGTACGCGGGCCTCTCACTGCTGCGGCCTCTCCCGTTGCGGAGCACAGGCTCCGGACGCGCAGGCTCAGCGGCCGTGGCTCACGGGCCCAGCCGCTCCGCGGCGTGTGGGATCTTCCCAGACCGGGGCACGAACCCGCGTCCCCTGCATCGGCAGGCGGACTCTCAACCACTGCGCCACCAGGGAAGCCCAGGGGACTGACATCTTTTAATGAAGGAGAGGAGGAAAGGGAGGAAAGGGTGGGGAGAGTGGAGACCAGTGTGTGTCCCTGATGTGCATGCTGCCCTGGGACAGGGACACAGCCTGGGACGGGGCGGGGGGGGCTCAAGATCCAGAAGAGACCACTCACTTCCCCCCAAATGGAGTTCTTCCAACAGAGCTGCCCCCAGGTATGGCCCAGGGCGCACACCCTCTCTGCATACGCACAGGCACAAGAAAGGAATCTAGACCTTTTTTTTTGGCCGCGCAGCTTGTGGGATCTTAGTTCCCTGACCAGGGGTCGAACCCGGGCCCTTGGCAGTGAAAGCACAGAGTCCTAACCACTGGACCACCAGGGAATTCCCTAGACCTGTTATCGTATAGCTCCCTTACCCAGCACCAACTCCTGGAACCCAGTGGGCACCTGCTTCCAGGATTTTTGAAAACCAGAATCCTATGTCCCTGAGTGTAAGCTCCATGACAGCAGGGATTATTTTTGTCCTGATTTATTCACTGTCACTCCTCCAACACCTAGAACAGGACAGGTGTACAATAAATACTGGTTAAATGAATGAGCAAAGCATGGAGGCAAGGGCTGCCGTGCTGTGGACCCTGAGGGACAGCAGAAGGGAATCAGAGAGGGCACCTTCTTCTTGCTGCAGTAGATCTGCCATTTCTTCTCAGGTGGCAGTGCAAACACAGCCTCCCGGTTTTTGTCGGTGAGATCCAATTCATCCTGCAAAGACAACAAGAAATACATCTGAAACCCAGACATGGTTGACCTCCGAATATTCGGTCCTACAGGAAATTACAGTTCCCTCGAATTCCCTCAAAGCCCTCAGCCTGCTGTCCTCCTCCAAAGAGCATCAAAGATATGATAGGGCAATTCTTTTTCTAGAAGTTCAGCCCCATCCTCCCATCTCCTTGCAGCAAGCCCTTGAGCTTCTATCCAAGCATCTTTCACTTCCTGTCCCCGTCCCTGGCTCCTCCTATCCAGGTCGCCTGTTCCCTGCCCATCTCCCGTATTGCTTTGCTAGCCTCTAGTCCTCTAGCCTGGAGTTTCCTGTCTTCCTTCCTTGTCCTTCTTAAGCTTGTCAACACCATAAATCAAGGCTTGACAAAGAAAGAAATCAGTCTACTGATCCAGTTTTTGCCCTCACCCTTCAAGTCTCTGTGCCCTTTGAGTGTCTCCCCCAGAAATTCTCTGGTTCCCCCAACCTCAGCATGGGTCCCAGCACTACTGAAGAGACCTGGTAAAGATGATGAGCTGAGCATCTCTCCTGGCAACGAGGGCACGCCATGCCGCAGGAGGTCTGCTTCCCATGGAGGTGTGCCTGCCAGGGATAGCCCTCCGGCTGCACCACCACCAAGACAAGGCTGTGCACACGCAGGCTGGGCTCCAGCAGCTGGCCCACGCCTCCCCGGGAGCAGGACTGGGTAGTTTCTGACGTCATGAAATTTAGGGTAACTCTTTCGGTAGTTTGGGATGATTTTATAGGTTTGGCTGTGCTGAATGGCCCCTAAAAAAGTTCTCTTATTGAAAATTCTTCTCCTGTGATTCATGAGTTATGCAGGCGCTCATCAAAAAAAATAGTCAACGGGCCATGGGAACATAATGTGCTTTTCAGCTCAATTCTTGTAAGTTTTTTTAAAAAAAAAATAAAAGCAAAACTTACATTAAGACAAAAAAAAGCATAGTATTACTAATCTTTACATTTTCTAAAGTGATAGTGAAAGTAATATCTAAGAAGGTACAAGGGTCTTAAATATCTACACTCTTTGTCCTTTACTTTTATTCAACGAGAACATTTTAGTCTTTCCTTCACATAGATCAGAACAGTCCAATAGGAATATAATGTGAGACACATGTATTTAAAAAATTGTTGTGGTCACTTTAAAAAATTAAGAAGGAATAGTTGAACTTAATTTTAATAATACACTGTATTTAACCCAAAATATCTAAAATATGGTCATTTCAAAATATAGTCAATGTAAAAAAAAAAAAGATCAATGAGGTATTTTACATTCTTTTTTTCAAACTAAGTCATCAAAATCTGGTGTGGATTTCCCATTACAGCTCATGCTGGTTCAGACCAGCCACGTTTCAAGTGTCAGCAGCCCCACGTGACCAGTGGCTGCCATCCTCCACGGCACATTCAAAGAGAACTTGAAACTATGCCCATCGGGTCACCTGCCTTTCGAACTAAAGACTCCAGCAGATCTAATGCTAAAGGAAGGTTCTTCCCTAGAACCACTCTCTTCATATCCCAGGAATGTCCCCAGACCCTGCTCAAGGTTTCTGAAGCATTTCCTTTCCATGGTCAGAATCAGAAATAAAAGAAAAAGATAGAGTTCTGTGCACCTGACACTGCCCAGCACATCTCTTCTCCATCTCTTCTACTTTTGCTTATGCAGTTAGTTCCACCCGGCCTGCCCTCCTGGCCCACCCATCCTGTGGACCCTGGTCTAATTCCCGAGCTCAAAGTTAGCATCCTCCCACAAGCCTTCCACAGCCCCTCCCAGGTAAGAACACCTCTCCCTTCCTGAACTCCAGAGCAGTTATGTTCAACCTTGTATCCTGGCTGTGTACACACTGGTCTTTTCTCACCAGTGGTCTCTGTCACTAAATCGAAGGACCTTTCTTGGCGATTTGGTTCAGCCCAGGTAGCCCATGACTCTGCGGACCGTCCACTCCTTACTGAGTCTCTCTTCCCTGGTTTCCTGGACAACCACACTCTTGGGCAGTCCCTCCTGCTTCACTGTATGTTCCTCTTGGGACCCCCGACTTCTCCTCCTCTCTCCTACCATCCAACGTTGAAGTCCCAAAGGGCACCATCCTGGGTCCTCTCCTCCCCCCCCCTCTATGCTTCCCCGGGGTGAAGCCTTCGCAGCCATTCCCAAGGACTCAGTGATGATCCTAAACTCTCTCAAACCTGTACCTCCAGCTCACCAGTGTCCTGAGCTCCCGATCCTGGCACCCAGGTGCCTCCTATACTGATCAACTTTGGTGACCCTCAGGTACCTCTCACACTCATGTAGTGCCAGGATGTGCCAGGCACTGTTCTCAGTGCTTAAGGTTTACTCATTAAACTCGCAACAACCCATTTACAGGTGAGTAAACTGAGACACAGAGAACATATGCAAACTTTGTTCATCAGACCCAGACCCTAAGTCTGGGTCTCCACTGGCACATCCTGTCCTGTACAGGGTCCCACCATCCACCCACAACCTCACGTAAGAAACCTGGTGTTCCCCAGTTCCTGCTCACTCACCAATCCCAACAAATCCTATTATACTTCCTTCTCAGTAGCTCTTGAATCTGTCCCCTTCTCCCCATCCTCACTGCTAACACTTTAGTCCAAGCCACCATCCTCCCCAGCTCGGAGTGCACCAAGAGCTTCCCAATGGTCTACACAGACCTTTTTCTTTTGCACTGGATTTTAATCTTTAATATCTAACATTATTGCTTTAGGGCATGTTTTCCCTGAACCAGGAACAGAGTGCTAATTACATAAAAATATACACATAGAAAAAGTAGTTCTCCATTTTCCCGGGGAAAAAACAGTAACTTCTAGAATACTCAAGTGTTTTGTTTTAATTATAAAGTCTTGGTCATCTCATTTATTAGCTCTGTGACATACATATTTAAATTAAACATTATTAGACAACCGTTACAACTTATAAAGGTAAGGTGCCCTTACTGAGTAAAGAGATTCTCCTGTGAGTGGATGTGTCCCTTCCCCCACCCTGGATGGAGGGATCCTACTTTTTTTTAGGAAAGTAGATTGGATCACCTCAAAACCCTGCTTAACCTCTTCGGTGGCTTTCTAGCACCCTTCGGATCGAATCCAAAATCCTTGGTTATTCTCATCGTGATGGTGCTCCCCCCAAAAGGACCCAGCTCTTTCCTGACTTGAGACTCTCACATCTGCTGCTGCTTCTGCGGGGGACTCCGTGGCCCTCTTCTGCACCTCCATTCACTTATCTAACCATCGCTGTGCTTTCAGATCTCCATGGAAGTGTCACTGCTTCAGAGGAGCCACCATGACCGCCAGTCTAGAAGAAGGCTCCCTGCTAGACACTCCCACAGCTCCCCAAACATTTCCTTTCAAAACACCCACCGCATTATCACTACTGTTCAAGATCGGCCTTCCCGTTCGGCTTCACGTTCTTGGGGGCAGGAACTGCTCCTGTTGGTTCATCACTAAATCCCTGGCAGCCCCACGGGGCCCAGCACACAGCAGTCTCTCAAGAACTATTTTTCATTTGTTTGATCAATACCTCACACTAGTCTTCCTGCAGACAAGATGGGTCTGACTCATCCTTTTTTGCCAAAGTAACTTGTAAAAAAAAAACAAAAAACCCTGCCACTTAAAATGCTCAATAAATACTTGGTGACTAAAAGGGCCAAAGGAAGGAACACCCCTTGACATGTCCTTCTTTCAAAACTCACGTGCTCTGCTCAAGATGTCCCTGCCCGGGATTAATGCAAGAAATATATTTTTCATCTTCATTCCCAGCTCCTATCCTAGAGCTCTTAAATCCCTTGGAATTTCATGAATGATAGAAGTGATAGGAATATCTTTTGTTCCTGACACAGAGCTCCTAAATCCCTTGGAATTTCCTGGGTGATAGGAGCCTCTTTTCTCCTAGGGAAGTGACTCTTGGTGGACCCTAGATAGCTTCGAGGTGGAGGTTGGTCGCCAGAAGGATCAGGCCTTGATTAGAAGCCTAGAACATTCACCCTCACTTCCCAAACTCTGGGGAGAGAAGGGCTACAGATCAAGTTAAAAAAAATCTATGATGTCGAAACTGCCATAAATGGCCCTAAATGGCGAGGCTCAGAGAGCTTCCGGCTGGGTGGATGCATCCACGGGTTGCGAGGGTGGGGAAGCCCAAACTCCACACGGACAGACTCCTGTGCTCAGGACAGAAGCCTTACCCTTCTGGGTCTAACCCTACGTACACCTTCATCTGGCTGTTCACATGTATTCTTTAGAATATCCTTTATAATAAACTGGTAATAGTAAACAAAGTGTTTCCCTGACTTCTGTGAGCGAGCGGTTCCAGCATATTATCAAACCTGAGGAGGGGATGGTGGGAACCCCCGATTTGCAGCCACCTTGGACAGAAGTGTCGGGAAGCTGGGACCCACCACCTGTGGTGGGCGTCTGGAGTTGGGGGCTGTCTCGTGGATCTGAGCCCTTAACCTGAGGGGTCTGCGCTAACTCTGGGCAGTAAATGTCAGAATTGAGTTAAATCGTAGGACGCCCAGTTGATGTCTGTATAAAATTGGAGAACTGCTTGGTGTGGGAAAACCCACATATTTGGCGTCAGCAGTATTCTGCATAAAAAACGGATCTTGCAGGACTAACACGGATCAGGCTCTGAACGTTATTCTACGCTAGTAAAGGCTTTGTTCTCTCCCACCTCCGGCCCCACCCTGAGGAAACGCATGAATCAGGACCATGAGTTTTCCTGAAGCTGATATGATGAGGAAGGCGGGTCACTGTTTCTCATCACGTGCAGGGTCCCATCTTATAGTGGTCCTGTGATTTGAAGAGCTGAATCGCCTTAATCAGATACATCCGTGACCGAATCCAAGTGTGAAACCCCGTTCCCAATCACACTGCCTTGTTTCTCTACAGGTCAGCCATGAGAATGAGTGACCAGGAATTAATGGTAGATGACCCTGTGCTTACTCTCTCTGCCAGGGTTCAGGCCCGAGTCCCGGGCAGGGGTCCTGCTCCCCAATCCGGGACTTTCTTTGGTGTGCAGGCTTTGTCTCACCATCAGACCTCCCAAGGGAGGAATCATGCTTCTTTCCTGTTCTGTCTCCTTGCGGTCAGAGTATGACATGTCACACACAGGGTGCTGCTGTGGTCTGAATGGGTATCACAAAGGGTCAGGAAGAGCTGCTACCAGTATAAACGATAGAGCTTCTGTCTTCCCCAGGCTAGACGTGGGATGTCATCATCCCAGAACCTACCCACGTTCCAGGTGTGATACAGGCATCTCTACCTTCCTGTTTCTGGTTAATCATCCCCTGTTCTGAGACTTGTGGTTGCCAAGGGGGAGGGGGCTGGGGGAGGGATGGAGTGGGAGGTTGGGATGAGCAGATGTAAGCTATTATGTATAGAACGGATAAACAACAAGGTCTTACTGTATAGCACAGAGAACCATATTCAATATCCTATGACAAACCATGATGGAAAAGAATATAAAAAATGTACACATATGTATGACTGAATCACTTAGCTGTATAGCAGAAATTAACACAACATTGTAAATCAACTATACTTCAATGAAAAGAAGAAAATCATCCCCTGTTCTGAGGTACCCAGTGTCCGCCTACAGAATTCCACCCTGTCTCTTCTTTCTGTGCTCGAGATAAAAGGATCCCAGGGAAATTCCAGCGAGCAGAAGAGAAAAAGGTGCCAAGTGCTCTGATGTGCTCTGAGGCCCCTCACTGCCAGATTTCACAAAGGCATGGACCTGCTCCTCTCATGGGAGCCTGCTGCTACCCCGCGAGGTCTAAAATCCAGTGGAGATATGACGGAGGTCCACCTTTCATGGTGCCCACCCCAGCGAGTAACTGTTTCTCCCCCATAGCTGAAATGTCCTCGGGGCTCACCTCAGCCCCAAGCAGAGTTTCAGGAGGTGAAGATGCCGGCACATGGGCCCTTGCCCTCTGTCTGGCTCTGCCTGCTCTAGCCGCGGCCCTCCCCATTGCCAACCCCCCTCCCTTCCCACCCCCTCACTCACCACCAGCTCTGCAAAGCGGACGTTCAGCTCCTCTGGGTTGGGGATGGGACTGGAGAACTCCATGTACTGCAGGGGGTGGCTGTCCCGGAGGTTGATCTCAGGGAGGTCGCTGCCTCCAAAGCAGCACAGGAAGCCCAGGCCATGGCGGCTCCTCTTGCGGGGGGCCATGGTCACTTCCAGCTGGGGGGACAGTCCGCAGGCAGATGCCCTAGGTCCTCATGGTGATCTGGGTAGAACAGAAAGCACAGAGTGGTCAGGCACGGCGGCCAGGTAGACGGGGATGCGGCCACTCTGCCACCATGACTTCGTTGCCCAACTGTCAGGAGCCTTCAACCCAACAGCCAAGCCCCCTCCTTCTCCCACAGCCATGAACACTTTCAGATTCTCCCTCTGTGCCCCTAGAGAAGACAGGAGGGCTGTCGTCCCAGAACGTGACTTCCAGGAGGTCAGAGCTGGCGCTCAGCCTACTCTCTCTCTGACTGTACAGACGGGGACCCTGTTCCCTGTCCTCTGGTCCCCTGCAGACCAGTTTCCAGCACGGATCCCTTACTCACTCGATTCACTCCAGGGTCTGGGGATACCCGCTTTAAAGGCGTCATCCAATGGGGAGAGAAGGGCTGACGTCGGCTGGCAGGGAGGACACCGAGCTAATCACATGGCGTGGCTCCTGGAGTGGGGGCCTCCATGGGAGCAGAGGATGGAAGCCTCGCACAGCTTTCTGCCCAGTCTGTTGCAGCCAGGCATGTTTGGATGGATGTGAAATATCAACAGGGCGTGGGTTCACCCACCCATCCAGAAGGAGGGGTGAGCTGGGGGAGCCATTACAGTGAACCCTCAGTAAGGAAATGGGGCTGATCATTGGAACGGTGTCCAGCCAAGAGTGAAGGGGATCTGGTCGAATCTGCTTTCCATACCGACCAAGAACAGAGGACACCACTACGACCAGAGATCAGAACTGAGGGCCACCCAACAGTTGGGTGGTTGTTGGAACAGAAAGGGTTAAGTCTTTGCCACTGGGAGAGCCTAGTTCTATGGTGACCAGCATGAGGCTGAACGCTGGCCCTAGTCATTGACGTCACACAGCTACCAGGTAGGTTAAGCCCAATTATCTGCACATGGGCTTCCGGAAAGGGCCAAATGACCCCTGACCAATGGTTCCTAAACATGGTTTCAGATCTGGGCGGGTTCACTAGAGAGATCATTGCTTATCCACCACCCTGCTGCCCAGCCATATTCTCCTCATATTAATATATCCTAATTTTTTGAATATAAATAAGATTCTGCCTTCACCCTTATTGAATATTACATCACAGGTTTAGGGTCAAGATTTTTTTTAATTGTGGCCAAATACATAGAACATAAAATTTACCATTTTACCATTTGTACGTGTATAGTTCAGTGGCACTAAACACATTCACGTTGCTGTGCAACCACCACCACCATCCATTTCCCGAATTGTTTTCCATCTTGTGAAACAGAAACTCTGTACTCACTAAACAATCATTTCCCATTTCCCTTCCCCCCAGCCCCTGGCAACCGCCATTCTACTTTCCGTCCCTGTGAATTTGTCTACTCTAAGCACCTCCTGTGAGTAGAATCCTACAGCACTTATCCTGGCTTATTTCACTTGGCATCATGTCCTCAAGGTTCATACTTGTTGTAGCAGAATATCCTGTCTTTTTAAGGCTGACTCATATTCCACTGTATGCATATAACACACTCGGTTTATCCATTCATCTCTTGACAGACACTTGGGTGGCTATCTCCTTTTGGCTATTGTGAATGATGCTGCTATGAACGTGTACAGCTATCTTTCTGTGTCCCTGCTCTCAGTGCTTTGGGGTAATACACCCAAAGGGGTCAAGGTATTTTTGAGTCATGATTCTTAGCTGTTTCTCCTAGATCTGGGTCATTAACAGAATGATCAAAACGTCTCCATGGTCTGTACTTACACCGTTGCTAAAAATGTTGACCACAGCAAGGAGAGCGACAGGCCCAGATGACGTAGCTACTTTGTCTGGGAATGCCAAAGAAGTAGTCATTAACAGTCTCAGGGGATAGTCCTTCAACCAGCTCTGAACCCATGAACCCATGTGCTTATCTAGCCCTCATTTCTTTTTTTTTGCGGTACGCAGGCCTCTCACTGTTGTGGCCTCTCCCGTTACGGAGCACAGGCTCCGGATGCACAGGCTCAGCGGCCATGGCTCACGGGCCCAGCCGCTCCGCGGCACGTGGGATCCTCCCAGACTGGGGCACAAACCCGTGTCCCCTGCATCGGCAGGTGGACTCTCAACCACTGCGTCACCAGGGAAGCCCTAGCCCTCATTTCCTAAAGACACCCCAGGAGATTGTTTCCTAAGTCCTTGTGCACCTCCAAAAATGCCAAATCCAAGGCATTCCCTTGAACCAAGTTCTAGAACCTTAACAAAAAAAAGATAAATGTGGCGTAACTTGTTCCTAGTGAACCCAAGGTTACTCAAGGAGAACACTGCTTTATTTCCTAAGCCCTAACAATCTAGCTAATAAATTAGCCATCTGAGCTGGCCTCTCCTATAAGACATGATGCATTTTAATCATCACTCAGGAGTTTTTTTTACTGGCTCCACTTTTTCTTTCTTTATAAACTTTGTGACACTTTTTACAAAATGTTTGCTAGCATTTATTAAATGTATCTGAACACAGAACTTTCAAAACATTTTCTACAGAATTATTTTCCACCAAAGATATTTTAAGAAATATTGCCCTATAAAATCCAAGAATTACACATCTTTTCTACAATATATACAAACCTCAGGTTATTCATGCAAAGGGATTGATCCTTCCTTCCCTTTATCTATCTATCTATCTATTAAATTAGGAGCTTGGGATTAACGTATACACACTACTATATATAAAATAGATAACCAACAAGGACAGACTGTAGAGCACAGGGAACTATACACAACATTTTGTAATAACCTATAAGGGAAAAGAATCTGAAAAAAAATAGCTATTTATGTATGTGTAACTGAATCACTTTGCTGTACACCTGAAACTAACAGCACATTGTAAATCAACTGTACTTCAATTAAAAACAAGACTTTTTTAATAGACCCAGGAATACCTAACATAACACACTATCCAAGGTTGCCCTGTATTACTGGTCATCTTTTCTGGGTTTACGTATTGCCTCTCCACAGCTACAGTGAAGGCTCCTTGAGGGCAGGGGCCATGCCTCCTGCTTCTTTGACATCTTCCCCCCTTTATGGCTAATGAAATGCCTTGTGCTTAGTGGGTGCTCAGTAAATATTTTTTGGTCAATTGGCAAACAACCTGTGCTCATGGAAAAGGAGAAGAGGAGTCTTTATCAATCAGTCCAGAAATATTGATTGAAATCTTTGATTCCTAGTAGTTAAGCTATCAGGAACCCTTGAATGGAACAAGGGGACAGTCTTGAGGCTGCGGGTAGAGGAAGCAGCCGGCAGACAAGTGCAGAATCCTGGTTTATGTTGGCAAAGGCCTGCAATAGGCTGGCGGCTGAGGAATCAGGGAGGAAGGGAGAGGTTAAAACTCTCCAGGGGAATTGATAGCCAATGGGAAAAAAAAAAAAAAAGAGTGGGTGGGATGAAACCCTGGCATCTCACTGTCAGGCTCAGTAAAGCACTAATTCTGTTAGGTAGATAGGGGTGGACTCCCCTGGGTCCTCCGCCTATCGTCAGTTTAGGATGATGATGAAGAGTCCAGACAAGGTCCCCTTGGTTTCATCAGCCTCCAAAATGCAGCTGCAGCTGGCGGGCAAGACTGCTTTGTTGAGGGCACAAGCATGGGAGGGCAGGTCCTGAGGCGTGGTGAGGCTGGGTGGACGGCATGACGGGGCTCTGCGGCGGGATGGGCTGACGTCTGCGAGGACCTGTGAACCCTCTTCTGCCTTCACTTCCTCGACTTCTCGCTCCCTCACTCTCCCTCCTTGCCCTTCTTTGCCTTCAGCCCCTGAGCCAGGCTTTACCAAGGGCAGTCAGGGCGGGGGCCAGGGGCTGGCATATAGCTGGCCTACTCCGTTAGTCTTACACTAGCTGTTCACAGCCCTGACTGCTCTGATTGGTGGGTGCCAGGCCGTAACTGTCTTTCCATATTTTTAAGGTCTCCCCTGAGTACAAGAAATGAGGTGGAGTGGCCTCAGGAGGAGGGAAGAAGGAAGAAGTAGACACAGACCCTCCAAACAGGAAGTCCCATCCCCACAGAGACGGGCCCTAACTGCACCCACCCCGGGAGCGCCGCACACTTTCCCTTTTAAGGGCGGGCTGCTCACAGCTCCTCAGTGTGTTTATGCTCCTGAGGATGCCCTCCTCCCCAGGAACCCCTCTTAAGCCTGTCCCTTCCTCCCTTTCTTGGGGCCCCTTCTGCAGATCCAAGGCTAAAACCCCAGGCCCTCAGCTGCAAAGCATCTAGCTTCACAGTAGAGATCTGAAAATTGAGGTCCAAGGAGGAAACGTCTTATCTGAGGTCACACAGCTATGGGGACAGAGCTGGGGTTGAAACCCAGGACTCCAGCATTCAGGCTGTGGTCTGGTCACTACCCTCACCAGAGCTCCTCCTTCCATGTTAATGCCCCTTGTCCCCATCTTGCCCCAGCACCCCCTGCAGCCTTCCCCCACCAGAGAAGACCAGACTCTACAGCTCAGTTTAGAAACAGCTCCAGGAAATTCCCCAGTGGTCCAGTGGTTAGGACTCAGCACTTTCACTGCCAGGCCCCGGTTTCGATCCCTGGTTGGGGAACTAAGATCCCGCAAGCCACATGGTATGGCCAAAAAATAAAAAACAAAATAGTATTAAAAGAAAAAAGAAAGAAATGTTTTTTTTTTTAAAAAAAAGAAATAGCTCCAATAAACAAGGTTCCCTGTAGACCAGGAGAGGGTTATGGAGATTCCAAAGGCCGCCTGCTTCTCCTCCACTGGGAGGAGCTATCTCCATCTCCCACCGCCCCGATTTCTCTCCTGCTCTAACCCCTGCTCTAACTCCCCTTCACTCCAGCAGAGGCTTTGAAATCAGACGGACTAGGATCTGACTCCTGGCTTTGCCTTCCCATCTGGGTAACCCTGAGCAGGAGGTCTTAACCTCTGAGAACCCCAGGTTCCTCATCTGTGACACCAAGGTAACAATGGCATTTTCCTCACTGGGTTTTGGTGAAGAATAAACGATATAATGTAAGTAAAATGCCAGGAGCACCGCAGGCGTTCAATAAATAAAGCCAGCACGGCTGCTGTGGCTTCATTAGCACTCTCACCGGCAAAGTGAGACTTGCCCTGCCCAGAGCCTGAACCGTGAGCCCTTCTCCGGGCACAGACGGGGCCACCAAGGCCTGGCACTGTAAGAACTTGCTCAGCCAGATTTAAGAAGCCACCCGTCTTTGTCTTTGGTAACTGGGACGTCTGAACCAGAGGATCAGGGCTTTTCCTCAGGCTCTGAGCTACCTCTAGTTGGAAAAGTAAACTCCTGTCCCTGACCCTGGGCAGGGAGTGGAACTGTGGAGGTGGCCAGAGCGATTCATTTCTCCAAAATCCTTTTACAAAGAGGAGCCATGGAGGGTCTCCCCATCAAAGGAGAATTGAGACGCAACATGGAAAAACAGGAAGCAACAACAAAACAAAAGCCAGTGGACTTGAACTTGGGCCTGAGAAATTGATCCCACCCCGCCCCCACCACCACCACCCACCTTTCTCTCCATGGAAACTTCCCCAACACCAACAGCTCCAAGCCCTCCATTTCCTGTCTGCCTGCCCCCTCCCCTTCTCCCCGTGGGGACAAGGTCTTCCCAGGACTATCAGTCCCTAAACCCAGACCAAGTGGCCCATGACGCCAAACCATCCGGTCACCACCAATAAGCCCTCCTGTAACTCTCTCGGGGTCTCCAGTCCTCTGGGTCCGGCCAGACTTCACCTCATCACGGCCTCATCCTTCCACACTGTGGAGAAAACATAGCTCCTTAACTCAGGGGACAGGGCTAGTCACGAGGCAGCTGTGGGTCGGGGGCCACAATGTCATCCTCTCTGGGCCTCAGTTACCTCTCTATGCTGTGTCAGGGTTCAACTGAAGACCTCCAAGGGCCCCTTCAGGTCTAACCGTCCACATTGCCTGGCTCAATCTCCTTCCCAAAGATCCCCTCAGGGGCTGTCCTCAGCCTACACTGGGCACTCCTCCCACATTCCACCCCAAGCCAGGAAGCACTTCCTATTACTTGAGTCCAGAACTCCCATTTGGTTTGCAAAGATGAGAATCTTAACCCTTAACCCCAAACCCTGGCCCCAGCTCCTCGACAGACCAGTTTTTGTTTACATTAATTAAAGCTTCAAAATCCCCATATCATTAGTGCTTACTCCTGAGTCTTAAGTTAGAGCCGAACAATGTTAGTACTTGAGCCTTTGGTATTTGCCAGACACTGGGCTATAGCTACCTCTCATTCTGTGAGATGGATGGTACCGTTTTAAAGAAGTGATTTAAAGAAAAGAACAAAAACAAAATCCTGTGGTTCAGAGAAGTTAAGTAACTTGCCTAAAGACACACAGCTAGTGATGGCATAGCTAGGATTCAAACACATGACTGTTTGACTCTAAAGCTACAAAACGCTAAGCCATAGGGCATGTGTCCAAGGAATACCTGACCTGAGATCTGCTCAGAGCTTTCTCAAGTGTTCCTTAGATCCAGACTCAATAATTCATGACTGAGCATTTCCTATGGGCTGGGCCAGGTGTTTTCACGGTTCCACAATCTCATTTCAGCTTCACAGTGACCCTGTGAGGTGGTTATTGCTATTCTCCCCCCTTACAGATGTTGAGATTGAGGCTTCAGCAGCTATCACATGGCTTATCAAGGACACCCAGCAGCTAAGGGACACAGCTGGAACTGCAACGAAATATTCTGACTCCAAGTTCAGTGCTTTGGGCCCAGAACCAAAGCTGACTCATACACCCTTCCTTTAGCTCTTGGGATTGATGCTGTGACTTCGGGATGTTCAAGTTGCCTTTTCCTATCCCCTCTCCTGAGCTCCATACGTGGGGGTAACAGGGCAAGGATATGCTGCTGCATCTCTCCTTGGCCACTTCTCAAGTGCCAACTAGGAGCCAGGCCCTGAGCTGACAATTTTGTGCTTTATCTCATTTATTGCCCCCAACCCTCCAATAGCATGACTATCCCTTCTTACTGATCCTTAAGCCTCCCGAAGATCAGGCAGCTTGCCCAACAACCACATCCTGTGGGTGAGGGGCTGGGTTCTGAGGACCGCGGTGTCACCCTTGAACATACACGCTTTTAACCAGTTTCTAGACCGTGTGCTGGACACTGACCTGGGTGGTGAGGACGCAGGAGTAAACAAGGCCTGGTCCCTTTCCCCGAGCAGGTCCCCTTCTAGCGGGGGAGCTGAGGGAGTCAAGGCAGTGACAATCCAGAAGGATGGGGTGAGAGAGCCTGAGAAAGGGGACCTGGACCAGCCTGGGGGGTAAAGAAGAAGTCAGGGAAAGCTTCCAGGAGGAGGTGATATTGAAGAGGGGTTTTTTTTTGTTTTGGTTTTTGGATTTTTTTGGCTGCGCCACACAGCTTGTGGGATCTTAGTTCCCTGACCAGGGATTGAACCCGGGCCCTCGGAAGTGAGAGCACGGAGTCCTAACCACTGGACTGCCAGGGAATTTTTTTTTTTTTCTTCTTCTTTTGGCCGCAGCTTGTGGGAACTTAGTTCCCTGACCAGGGATCGAACCCATGGCCCCTAGTCTCGAAAGAGATAAGAGAATTAAGGAAGGGTGCAAGGGGTGGGAAAAGGCATTCCAGGCAAGGCAACAGCATAAGCAAAGGCACGGAGAGAGAAACAGCACAGAGTGCATGAGGCCAGCGTCCTGTTAATTTGTGGCTACACTAGTAGGCAAAGGGAATCAACAGGGTATCCAAGGACCCTGACTTGACAGCAGAGCTCAGGCACCCTGGGGAGCCTGCTCCTTTGCCCTCTTCTCCCGACCAGGTCCCCCCGGGGTCCGGGTCTGGGAATGGGGCCCAGAGCTCCCCAGAGATGCTGCACGAAACATAAGAAATGTAAACCATGTCCAGTTCCCCAGGCAGGAGATTCCTCCCTACATACTGACCCTTCATGTGCCACTGGGCGTCACCTGGGAAATGGCCCCAGGCCCACCTTATCCAGGACCCGGTTTCCCAAGCGTCTATTTTTTCCATCCCAGGCCATACTTCCGGAGCCTTCTGCCTACCCATCCCTCCACCACCCAGCTACACCACGCCTGCTCCCACTTCAAGTCTCTGAAGACCCTCCCCCTCGTGCTCTGTGGATAGCAAACAGGCTTGGGACCCCTCACAAGCTCACCCCTGCTTCCACCCTGAAGCTGCCCGAATTGCCAACATCCAACTCTACCCCACAGCCTTGGTGGGGTTCTGTCCAACTGCCATGAGCTCTATGTGACTTCAGATAAGTTACTTAGCCTCTCTGAACCTCGGTTTCCTCATCTGTAAAATGGGGAAATAATAATACTACTTACTTCATAGGGTTGTCATAAGCATGAAATTAGTTAATATTTGTAAAGTACCTAGAACAGTGCCTAGTAATAGTAAACACTATTAATAGCTATATAGATAAGCCACTGTTATAATTATGAAAAAACCTGAAAATGTTGGCTGTATGTATTACAGAAAAGTTCTCTATGTCAATGAGTCTTACATATTATTACAGGGGTTGGCAAATACCACAGGGGTCAAATCCAGCCCACAGCCTGTGTTTGTAAATACAGTCTGATTAAAACACAGCTACACCACCTATTCATCGTCTATGACTGCTTCATGCAACAGAGACCCTAGGGCCCACAAAGCCAAAAATATTTCCCCCCTGGTCCTTTACAGAAAGTTTACTGATCCCTATGTTATTAGGTTGAATCATATGTAGCTGACAGTGTTCAATTCTTTTCAATCTACAAAACCCTCAATTTCATATGTTTCAACTTAGTATAGCATACGAGCTCACCACGAATCCTGTCTTACCCATTAAAACAGGAGTGCCCCGCTTTAAATCCAGTGACTCTGATCATAATAAAGTTATAATGATCAGTTTTTGAACATCTATCACGTTCAAGGTTTATCTCAAACGTTTACCACACTCCTGTAGGGTAAACGCGATCACTGCCCTGCTCCCCTCCTGTACAGGTGGGGACATTTGGGACTCAGAAAGATGCAAAGTGTTAGCCTAGGACTCAAACCAGGTCTCCAGACCCCATGTCTACCACACTGTCCCCACTGGGTGCTGTCTAAGAGGCTGCTGGGAATGAGATCCACCTCTTACTAGGACCAAAAAATGGAGTTTGTGAGCACTCCTAGACAGCGCTCGGCCACGTGGTGGACAGGGCCCAGTCGTGACTTCCCTGTCCTTCTCAGGACAGAACTCAGAACGATCTGACTTGTATTGTGAGCCTTGGGCAGGGCTGGGGAGGGGGCGGGGAACACTTTCAAAAATAAGCAAGCTCTCTTTCCAGGACTGGGGAGCTATTTTTAGCAGCCGCCTAAATTATGGTTTCCCCTCTGCTCTGGGAAAGGCAAGAAAGTAAAAGTAAACTCTTGTAGCCCCAGGGTCCCCGCTGCAGGGTGGGTGAAGGAGGAGAGAAAGGGGCGTCTTGCTGGTAAAGTGAAACTGAAAAAGTCCCCAAAGTGACATTTCTCTGACTTGGGGGTGAGTGTGGAAGTTGTGGATTTTCCAATTGGTTTTCTCATTTTGAGACATGATAAAGAGAACATAGATTTCTTTGTCTCACCAGGACAGAAAACAAGCAGATAGTAGCTCTCCAAGGCCATGGTCAAGCATGCATTCGTTCATTCACTCACTCACTCGTTCATTCATCCATCCATTCATTCCCTGAGTGACTACCATTCACAAAGCAATTTTCTGGGTGCTATTTGGGGTGTTATTGTGTTATTGGGGAGGCACGTGTAGAAACCACCAGGATGCAAGGGAGAGAAGGAGGGAGGGAGTTCCAGGCTCTGGGACTGCAAGGAGGGGAGAGTGGCTTCTGGCCGGGGTGGTCTGGAACATTCACCAGAGGAAGTGGCATTGAAGCTAGGTCTCCGAGGAAAGAGGTCAACACGTGCCAGTGGGAGGGTCCAAGAAACCCATTCACAACAACGGCGTGTGAGAGTGAGGACCCGGCATCCAGGTGAGTGAGGGGCCAAAGGAAGTCGCTTCGCCAGGCTGGGACGCAGGGCTCAAAGAGGTGCAGTGGAACACAAGCTGGGGACCCGATAAAGGCAGGCTTTGAACGCAGGCCAAGGGGGAGGGGGAGGAGGAAGCAGCTCAAGGATGGTTGGTTTATTGGCTGATTCGTTGATTGGCTTATAGTAAAGGAGAGCCCGTGAGGCGTGATCCGAGCTGGGATTTGGACGAACAATTCTGGTGGCACCGTATCAGGGTGGATTACAGGAAGAGACGGGAGAGGGAGAAGAGTCTGGAAGCAGTTCTGTTTGATTCAGAGTTAATGAGGCCCTGAGCTGCCAAAGAGGAGAGAAGGGAACAGATGCCGGGGATGTCACGGAGGGGCGTGCGTGCCCGCACGTGTGTGACTGCATGAGGGGGCTTTGGCAACACACAGACTGGGCACAGAAAGCAAGGACTTGGGCTGAGAAGGGGAGGGAGCTGTGGGGAGCTCTTTGGGCCACAGCTGTGAAGTAAAAGGGATGAAGGAATTTCAACACCCAAGTCTCTGCTACCCATTAGAGCCAGAGGCCCAGGGCTCCCGGCCAAAGGGAAACCACCCAACACGTGACAACCCATCCTCACCCCCTTCTGCTTCCGGGAAGCTGAGCCCCTCCCCTGGCCCACACCAATGGGGCTGCTTTATTGAAGGGCTGCAGGGAAAACTACCCACAGCTTCCTCCTGGGCCATCCTGCCAGGTCGCCCACCAGAGCGCCCAGTGTGCCGAGAACTCACACCATTCTAGGCAACCTGGGGCCTGGGAGAAGCTCCCTACTGCCCACTCCTCCTGGGGTCCCAGACAAAGGCATTCTGTCACTCATGAAGGTGGGACCTCGAGGTCCCGTCAAGGCAAGCCGGCCCTGGGACCCTCGCTGGGCCTGTGCACCTGGTCACACTCTGGACCCTGGGCTGTGTCTTCCCCAGGTGCAGTGCCATCGTTACAGACCTGCTAGTCCCACTCTGCGTCCTGCACTCACACCAGAGAAGGCCCTGCGTGTGTGTCGGGGCCTGGCTGGACATGAATCCTGGATCACAGGCACTTTCCAGCTCTCCAGGGTGGGAAGAGTAGGGGAGGACAGGGGCGGGGGAGGGGGGCTGAGCTAACTCCTGGACGCAAGTGACTGAAAAGGCAGACCCAGGGGGACCCCTCACCTGCCCCTCACTCCTGTTCATACAATTACATCCATCTATTCATTTACTCTGACAAATATTTGTTGAGCACCTAAGTACCCTGCTAATAAGAGCTGGAAAAATACAAGGGTGAACGAGTTCAATGTGGCGGGGAAGGGAGACACTCAAATGAACATCATAAAGTGTGGATATGGTTATGATAGGGGTAGTACAGGTGTGTGGGCCTGGGAATGTCTGCAGAGCTCTCTCCCAGTGGGGGGTTCCATTCTACTCTGAGCTCCCTGTTCATACAAAGGGTTTAGAGGGGGCATCGTGTAGTGGAAAGGGCACCAGGAGATAATCAGAGAAACCAGCAAGGGTTCAGGACCAGACATGCATCCCAGGGTTACTAATGCTATAAATGACTGAAAACAGCCAAAATGTTAAAACATAAGGATTGGTTAAATAGACGATAGATAGATAGATAGATAGATAGATGGATGGATAGATAGATAGATAGATGATAGATAATAGATGATAGATAGGCAGATAAGACACACACACACATGTGTGACAGCTTGAAGTAATTATCTTTGGGTTGCTGGAGTTTAGGGTTATTTTTCTTATCCTTTTCTGGATTTTTTCAAATTTCCTACAATGAGCGTTTATTCTTTTCATCAGAAAAGATAATATTATGTTTAAAAGAAGAAGATAAACAGTAGACTAAAAATGAGGAGACTCAGGTTCGAGTCCCAACTCTGCTCCAGCAGGTTACCTGCGCAAGACAGGAATGACCTTGGCTAAGAGCATCATTTCTCTGAGGCTTGTCTGTGAATGAGGAGGTCAAACCACACGCTTTCCAGAGTTCCTTCCACACCAGACACTAGGCTCTGTGCCACAGAACACACGAGGTGCTAAATGACGCTGGTTGAATGGAATCCTATCCCCTGAGCTCCATTAGTTCATCCTTCATTCAACTGTTCATTCATTCCACCTCCACTGTTTTCAGCAGTTACTCTATGCCTAGCACTGCTCCTGGTGCTGGGGATTTAAGGGCAAACTACGCAGATATAGCTCCTGCCCTCACAAAACTATAGTCTCCCAAGCTCCAAGTCCCCTTCCGTTGTTCTTTTTCTTCCCGCCCTAACGCCCCATCCTGTTAATGCATTTTTTACCTTTTCTCCAAAATGCCTCAGGTGCATCTGTTTCATTTTCAAACACCAAGCTCCAGACCTGGTCCAGCCCCACAGGATCTCAGGCTGGGACCAGGGCCGAACTCTCATTTTTCCGCTCTCCCAGCATTCTGCAAACAGCCCTTTGAATAACATTTCTAGGAGCACCTGATTCTGCATTGCTAGGTTCAGCATCCCTCAGGGTTCCCAATCCAAACTGAAAGCCGACCGCTTCCATTTTCAGGATGAGCCATGTGGTGGGGCTCACAAATTTCATACTAAACCAGCTTGGAAATCAGATCTCTATCCACGTGTCAGGGAGGACTGGAGCGCTCACTGCTGGTGCGAGCGCAGAGTGACACAGCCATTATGGAAAACAGTTGGGCTGTTTCTTAAAAAGTTAAGCTCACACCTCCATATGATCCAGTCATCTCATGCCGAGGTGTTTTCCCAAAACAAAGGAAGCACAGGCACATACAATGTCTTATTCATGAATGTTCAGAGCAACTTTATTTGTAATAGCTCCAAACTGGAAACAACCCAAATGTCCATCAACAGGCGAATCAATAAAAAAATACTGTATAGTGTATCCATAAAATTGAATATTACTCAACAAGAAAAAGGAATGAACTATTGATATACACCACACGTGGATGGAGCTCAAAATAATTACACTGGGCTTCCCTGGTGGTGCAGTGGTTGGGAGTCCGCCTGCCGATGCAGGGGACGCAGGTTCGTGACCCGGTCTGGGAGGATCCCACATGCCGCGGAGCGGCTGGGCCCGTGAGCCATGGCCGCTGAGCCTGCGTGTCCGGAGCCTGTGCTCCGTAACGGGAGAGGCCACAACAGTGAGAGGCCCGTGTATCGGAAAAAAAAAAAAAAAAAAATTACACTAAGTACAAGGAACCAGAGCATAAAAGGGTACATACTGTATGAGTCCACTTGTCTAAAATTTGAGAAAATGCAAACTAATCTATAGTGAATAAAACCGGGTGGGTGATTGCCTATGGAGAGGGTGGACGGCGGGCAGGGAGGGGGTGGATTTTATAAAAAGGCACAAGGGAAATTTGGGGGATGATGGTCAAACATGATCTTGATGGTAGTGATGGATTCAAAGGTACATACATATGCTAAAATGTATCAGATTATGTACTTGAATTATGTCAAGTTTATGGTATGCCAATTATACCTCAATAGAGTTGTTAAAAACAAACAAAACACGTCTGTTCCTAGCCTCACCATCTCCAACTGCCAAGGGCTCTGGCCACTGCAGCTGGCAACCCTCTAGAAGATTGCTAGTATCATAAGCTGCTCTGCAGGTTCTAGGAAAGACCTCACCGCCCAGAGGTGGGGGGAAGGGGAACAAGGAGCTCCCTCCAGGCCCAGGCCTCAGCTGATCTGGTCTGGTCTTCCAGGAGACGGGTGGTTTACTGTAAGGAGTGTATGCTTTCATATTAAGCCTGTGAGCTTCACTGCCTTCATGGGCACACGGACGACAAAGCCCAGCTCCCACGGCTACTGTGAGCATCACACAAAGAGCACATATCGAGAAGCCGGCACGGCACTAGGCACATCACAGGCCCTCCAACCAGGTTCCCTTCCCCTGTCCCGGCCCCAGCCTCCGCCCAGTGGTGGCTAAGGTTCAGGGCTCTGCCCATGGAAGAGCCTAGTGAAGCGCAAGCCCGGTTTCACCTGGAGGTCTCTGGGGGGCAGACCTGAATTGACAGCAGCCCCGGGCTTCCGAGTGGGTTAAAAACAAGGTACTTTCAGCCTGGGAATTTGTTAGAGGCAGATGAGATGGCAAAGGGGACTGAGAAAGGTGGCCATGACTTGGAGTTTCTAGGGCAAGACATCAGGAGGGATGTGGGTTTGGGGTGCGGGGATACCCAACCCTTGCACACTGGACAAGCAAGTATAGGAGATACTCAGAAATGACCAAAGAAGAAAGGGAGGGAGGGAAGATATTAATGCATGTTGGCATGTGAGAGGGTTGGACGCTATGGTGCAGAGGTATATGTATGGGGTGGTGTGTATGTGTATGTTTATAGCATGATACGTGTAGTGTGTGTGTTTATGTGTGTATGTGGTATAGTATGGACGTGTAGGGGGTGTGTGTATGTATGGTGTGCGTACATGTGTGTTCATCCCCAGGAAACAAACACACAAGATTCTACTGACTTTCAAGTCTCTGCAGAGAGAAGACCCAGTGTATGAGCTGAGGAAACAGTAATATCACTGATAACCAGCCCCCACGTCAATTTCAAATCAGCCCACGTTTAGTTTATAAGGAGCTGCCCAAGCATAATATTCAGGAAATGGTACTGTGCGGAAGGCAATGTCTTGTCTTCAGTTTCCCGTGAACCACACTAAGGCCCGGGAGCAGAGATCCACCAGAAGATTCTCGTACCTGCCATGGACCAGAGACCAGGTGTTCACATTCATCATCTCATTTAATCCCAAGACAACCCAGCAAGGGCCATATTCTTGACTGATAAGGACATTGAGGCTCAGAACCGGGAGATGACACCCACACTAGGGCTCTCTCCTGTGATACACCATCTGGTTCCAACCTAGCTTCAATTCAGTTCCGGAGCGTGTATGTACACATGCACGTGTGCACATTCCTCTGGGTGTATGTGTGTGTCCAGCAGATGCAGCTGGGTTTCCTTTGGTGTCTATTATAATGGGGTGTACACTCCCTCTGCCATTTGAAATTTTGGTGTTATATTTTAGCCACTTCCCCAATAAGCCTGAGGTGGAAAAAAACAAATAGCTGACAATGTATACCCAATCTATTCCACGCTCCATATTTTACAAGACAGATATTCAGCACATTTTTAGAAAGAAGGATACTAACATTTACTAAGAGCTAGGCTAGGCTCAAACGTTCACATTTATTATTTCACTTAATTTATTCCAACATCCTACAAAGATGATATTGTGCATTTTTACATACAGGGAAATCAAAGCTTAGCGAAGGTAAGCAACTTGCCCAAGTTAGCAGGGTTCATAAAACATGTTGAACCTCAGTCTAATTGATTCCCAAACTCAGACACAGCCTCCCCGTGGCACAGAAATGGCAGCATCACGGTAAACGGTCGCCCCCCACCCCCCCAGCCATGGAATCCTCTCCATCCCTTCCCCATCACCCATCCCAACTACCTCTCAGGGAAGAACTCAGCACTACTACAGAGAAGCCCTGTACCCCAGCCACAGACAGCAGTCCAGCCCCATCATCTTACCGCGCACCGAGTCACAGAAAGATCCAGGCTATCCCATCTTCTGGACCAGCCTCTTGGGTATGCGAGCTGGGTACCTTCAGAAGGGCCCCGGGCTTGGTTTAAGGCTCTGCTGTTGCTGTCTTGAAATCTTTAATAATTTTTGAACAGGGAGCCTTGCATTTCCATTTTGCACTGGGGCCCGTGAATTGCGCAGCTGGTCCTGCCCATCTTCTAAGGCAGCCAGCTCGGGCAGCCTTTCCCAGGAAGAGCAGCCCAGCCAGCCACTCCCTGTGTTTCCAAAAATGTTACCCACAGTCCCTGAATGGTCAGGACAGAACAGAGACAAGTTACTTTAATCTGGGGTGGCTTCCTGCCCAAAGGACCTTGAAGGGCCACTCAGTAACTTCTGGGCTGTCCCCCACCCTCATCTTTTCTCCTCATCCCACCTCACCCCTCCGCTGCAGGCTCCCTGGTCACTCCTCCCTAAACGCGCCATTGCTCAAGGGATTAAAATTCCTAGAGGGCTTGGACACTTCCACTTTATCTCCGACTCCCCCCACCGGGCTCTTTCCGCACACACAGCAGGAACTCAGTAAGAGCGGATGCATCAGATGCATTACAGTATGTACTTCCTGAATTCTTGACTATCCCTTATAAAGCCTATCACCACTGTGATGGCTTTCCATAACTCAAAGGTTGCGTGTCCTTCTGCAGTTGGATAAATACTTAAAGCAAGAGAATGTGTCAGCTTTGAAACAGAGTTCAAAACTTGGTTCTGCTGGTTCTATCGGGTTGGCCAAAACGTTCGTTCGGGTTTTCCCGTAAGCGGTTCACGGATGAACTTTTCGGCCAACCCAATACATCTGGGTCGGCAATATTATCCCTCACCCCATCATCCCCATGCCCACCTCTGCTTCCTGCCCGTCCTCTCCCTCCGCTATGCAGGCCCTACCTTCTCCAAGCAGCCTTCCTACCCATTCTCATCTACCTGAATTCTCCCAAATAAACTCAGAGCCCCTGTTGTCTACTCTGTTTCTAGGACACTGCATCATATAGCACTCTGTGGCACTTGTGTTATTTAATGTATTAATTTATCTTTTTTTATGCCAATGAGCTCTTCTCCCATCTAGACTCTGAGCCCCCTGAGAACATGACATAGTGCCGTGTATGCAGCAGGTCCTCTTCCTGAATGAAAGTTATCTCATGGCAGGGGGTGGGAGTGGGTTAGAGAGAGAGGAGAAAGTTATTAACCCCAGAAATAAATCTTCATGGAAAATCCAATGAACTCGGGTCCTTCAACCTTTCCTCAGAGTCCAATGGAGGTCAAAGGCATCCAGACCTTGGCCAGACACCATCAAGAGGTCTCAAGCGGCACTCAGCGAGGCAAAGGTGTGCGCCCTTACAAAGCTGCATGGTTCAATGAGATCTTGGCACTCCCAGACGCAACTCTGGACATTTTCATTTCTGTTTGTTTCTACTCTCCCCCCTCCCCACCCTCCAGCAAACAAAAGGCACCTTGCATAGAAAAGGCATAAGATATTTTTCCTCTCTGTGCTTCCAGGAACGGGATGTTTCCTCCAAGGGAAACGAGACCTTGGCTGTGAGACCTCAGGCTACAGAAGCTAGGGTTTCCTCTTTGGAACTCAGACCATCCCCTCCATAGTTCCCAGTCTATGCACGGACTCCCCTATTCCTCAATCACCTTTCTCTGACCCTGACACCCCTGCAAGCTGTGTCCTGATTGTCTCCATCTAAGGGGCCTTATTTACCAGGCAGGGCCCCTCATGTCTCCCCCTCGCCTCCCTCCTCAGTGCCCACCTCCCCTGAAAACTGCACTTGTGCGCATCAGTATCACCTCCTTCCATCCTGTTCCCCCTGCAGCGGCCCTCTTCCCAGTTCCCTCTTCGCGGTGTTTCAGAACGCTGTGAAATCTGAGCCGCATGTCCCCACGCTCCACACACACTCACTCTCTCTCTCTCTCCTTGATTTCAACCAGCTGATCCCCTTCTGGAACACTCCGTCCTGGGCCCTCCCCCTCCTCCTGGCCACTCACCTGGCAGCCTGCGCCCTTCCCCACAGGTGTGGGTGTAGGGCCCCTCCTCAGCATCCTGCCTTTCTCCCCTCAGAGCCACGGCTGCTTCCTGAATTAGCGTCACCCTCACTGGGCTGTGAGGTCCTTGAGGTTGGGGACAGTGTAGCACAGTCTCTCAGGAACCCTGCGCCCAGCACAGGGCCGGGCCCGCAGCAGCTGTGCTGGGGCTTTGCCAAGGTTCACACCTCGGGTCTCTGTCCTTCTCCCTCACCCTTCTCCCTCCCAGAAAACCTTCCATCTCTTTATTTCAGATAAATTCAGCAGCAGCCACTCTCGAAACCTCCTCTCCCCCATCTCCAGCTCGCTTCCAACTACCCACGTTTCTGTTCAGAAGCACTGGCACCGCCCCCATCAACTTCCTCTCAGACCGCCTTCACCTCCTTCCCCCTTCGGACCACCCCTGCTTTTCTCTGTGAATGACTCCACAGTCCGAGGTTCAAACCACAGAATCATCCTGAACTCTTCCTCTGTCTTGAGAACTGCTACATGCCAGGTATTTGCATGTATTATCTCATTTCATTCTCACATCAAACCCTGAGAAGTGGGTATTAGCATCCTGAGTTTACAGACAAGGAAACTGCGGCTCAGAGAAGTCAAGTGACCTGCCCAAGGTCACAAGCCCATAACTGACTGGGCTGGGGTGAGAGGCAGGTTTTGACAGGCTGTCCAAAAGCCCACCAGATGCACGCACACATGTGCGCACGCATACACACACATACACACATGCTGTTCCCTCCTTTACGTTATAAATTATCCAATCAGTCTCCACGCCCAATCGATTCCACTTAGAAATGCTTCCTGTATGGGCCCTTTGATCTCCCATGTGGACGCTCAGGCCCCACTCAGACACACAGGACATGGCTGTGTGGTCACAGAGTCAGGGGGTGGGGGGCCATGAGTCCTGCACATCTAGCCGGCAGCACTGACCTCACCTCGCGCTCACTCAGGGAGCTGGTACGTGCTCTTAGCTTGGAACCATTTCTCCAAGGCCCCATCCCTTCTTACTGATTTGGTTGTCCTCCAGCCAGGCTGAGGCTGACCCCTTTCTTCTGGACTCCACCTGCACCCTACTAATGCTCCTCTTGGCCTCAGACCAAAAACCCTCAACAAGCTACCCACCTGGAACACAGCCTGCGTTTCCAGCTCTCTTCCTTCAATTTAGCTCTTGGTTTTCCCACTCTCAGCAGATCTCCAGGGACAGTGCATCATCGTAAGAGGCTTCTCAATGATGCAGATCCCAGGGCCCTGCTCTCAGAGTTTCCAGGCCAGTAGATCTGGGAAAGGACCCAGGAATCTGCATTTTAACAAGTTCCCCAAGGGACTGGGATGCAGGCGGTTTCATTCACTCTCCATCCCCTTCTCTTTCACCAGCATTTGTACCAACCTTTTTCACAAGTCACCCCTTCTTTCCAGAGCTGTGATCAAATCCCCCAGGTTCTCATCTCGGGCTACACAGTAGAATCATGGGGCATTTTGAAAAATATCTATGCCTGGATCGCAACCAGAACCAATTAAAACAGAATCCCTGGGCAGGTGTGGGGGAGCCACTGGGGTGAGCAGCTCCTCCTGCTTTGCCTAGGACTGTTCCAGTTTTAATCCTGAAAGTCCCACATCCCAGAGAAGCTCTCAGTCCTGGGAAAACGGGATCAGTCATTCACCCTACAGGGCTCTGGAATTTGCAAATCTCTCCAGGTGATTCTAATTTGCAGCCAAGCTTGCCAAACACTGGACCCCATCTGGATCAAGAGATGCCCCTCCCCCCGGCACTCCCTCCAGCCAGCGCCTTTTGTTTTCACACTTAGCTCAGGTGATCTCAAAATGTGTCTCTAGACCAGCAGCATCAGTGTCACCTGGGAACTTGTTAAAAAAAAAAAAGGTACAGCCAATTCTAAATAATTTGCTCTTCTCTCAGCTGCAGAGAGATCTTTTGTGAACCCCTACCCAGAGTCACCGACATTTACTGCCTTGAGTGAAGTGAGAGGGCTAAGGAGTTAACTGGTGGTGGAGGTTTGAGGCTGGGAGCTCAGTCCTCCCCAGGGAGGTTTAGTGGTGACCAGAGGGGCCTAGGTTTTGATTCATAGGCAACACACTTTTACTGACCACTAACTAATTAGCTGCCTTGTTTATGGCATCTCATTAAATTCAACACTAACTCTGTCCAGCATTTGGTGTTGGGATTTTGTGGGGTCCATACATAAAACTTTCCTCTTCTGGCTCAAGTTCAGGACCAGTTGAGAAACAGATACATGAAGCAAACAGATAGAGGTCACGGTATCAGCCACGTTCCTGACAGAGCTGTGGGAGTAAGCAGCTGTGTCTCTCTGGCCAAACGGACTTGCTAATGTCTCACCCATGAGTGAGGCCAGCTGACATGTCCAGTCCTCGGCATAGGAGGGTGACCGTGGACCTTCCCGTAGGAGCGGGCTCCCGACCTCAATCCCCAGAGCTGGCCAGATGCGCCCCCTGCAGGTGGCAGACCCCAGGGAAGGGAGCGAGCGTTGGCAGACCCAGTTCATAACCTCCCAGAGCCATTGGTTAGAGGTGCCTCACTCCTTCCCCTGAGGAAGTGATGGGAAGGGACAGGCCAAGGTTCTCCACCCCTAGGTCCATTTCAGCCACTCATGCCCTGATCCCACCCCAAGACATGCTGGCCTGGTCCGGGAAGGGAGCCGGGCATTGATAACTTGTAAAAGTTGCCCAGGTGATGCTAAGGTGCCATCAGTGCTGAGTCACCACTCTTGGGAGCTCCTCTCCTGGAAACGAGGAGCCAGGGATGCTCCCCTCTAAGCGTGGGGTTGCTTGTATTTCACAACCAGGGGAACAAGGTCTCGGGAACCTTAAGCATCTTGCCCTATGCCCGGAGCGGGTCAATGGAATCTTAGGGATGAGTAATAGCAGTGAATGAATCGGCTTTCTCCAAATCTTGGGTGGATTGGGAGGTTTTCAGCCAGGTCGCAGCCAGATCAGCTAAAGCACTGGTTCTAGAATCTCCTGGAGGGCTTGTTAAATGCAGCTCACTGGGCCCCACCCCCAGAGTTTCTGATTCAGAGGGAGGGCTGTGTAGCTGTGAGCACAGGCTTCTGAGTTGGGCAGATCTTTGCCACCAACATTAAGGATGGCCTTGCCTGGGGTTTCACCCAACCTCTCTGGGGCTCAGTTTCTTCACTGGTCAAATAGCGATCACAGGATTAATGACCTCACGTGTTTCTTGTGAGTTGAACCAGGACACACGAAGCACCTAGTGTGGTGCATGGCACGTAGTAGGACTGGAGATAAAGTGCAGATGTTGATTATTATCTGTAGATGTGGCTGTTATTCAGGGATAGCTTCTCTGAAAAGGTCGAGAGGAGGTTTCGGATGCAGGCAAGAATACCAAGAGGCAGAACACCAAAGAGAGAGAGAGCCAAGTCTGAAAGGATGCAGGAGGGGAGCCAGAAACAGAGCAGAAGCCAGTGCACAGAAGGTACAAGCGAACTGTGTGCAGAGGGTGGGGGTCTGCTGCAGATCTGGCTGACAGAGAGGCTGGGAGTCAAAGTCACCCAAAATAGAACTCCCTCCTCTCCAAACTCTCAATTCACTCTCCCCTCCCCACTCCCTATCTCTCTGGGCCTCACGCCACATGCCTCTGTCAGACTCGTTTGTTAGAACTACCCCCCTAACTGCACCCCGACCCCTGCCCTAGGGACTCAAGGAATCCTAGCAATGTGTTCAGTTCCAAGTGCTGGAGGAAAAGGAGCAAAATAAAAAGGGGAAAAAACCCTCTCTCCAGGCTTGTGTCTTTGTAGGACTTCCTACAGCCCCCCAAGTCTTCCTCTCCCCCAAGAGATGGCCATTCGAAGTCAGCATCTGGTTAGAAGTATCCAAACCAACGGGTACCAATGGCCTGTCTCCCCTCACCCGACCGCAAAGCCCTCTCTGCCACCGCATACTCTTTCCTCTTTCATAACCAGACTCAAAGCTCATCTCCCTGAAGTCTTCCCTGATGAACTTCACTGGACTGCAAGAGTTCCTTCCTGCATGTGTGCATTCATCCATCCATCCATTCATTCCACGAATGTTTACTGAGCATCTGCTCTTGTAACAGAGAAGAACAAACCTGACTCCATCTTGGATCTGTTCCTTTAGCTCTAACCCCTGTACTCTGTTGCCTGTGCTTAGTCATGCTCTGCACATCTGCACATTTGCAAAAGAATGTTGCCTATAGCATGAAATATACATGATAGGCCAGTCTCAAGGCTCCGACCTTTAAAGGTACAACACTTTTCCATTGGTATAGAGATAAATGGATAAAGGTGCAGAACAGAGAACCACAAGTGTCTTGTTGGATACTGATAGGAACAGTGCGACCAGACCTATGTGGACAGCTGTAAGAACAAAGGATTCCAGCACCAAGTCTGCAACAACCAGCCACGCCCCCTCCCCTTTTAGCATAAAAGCAGCCTGAATTTTAACTCAGGCAAGAGGGTTCTTTGGGACAGTAGTCCATCATCTGCTCAGTCTGCTGGCTTTCTGAATAAAGTCACTATTCATTGCCCCAACCACTCATTTCTCTCCATTTATTGGCCTGTCACACAGCAAGCAGTACAAGCTTGGACTTGGTAACACTCTGTGACTGGGCAGCAGGGACTCGGATACAAAAGAGACACAGTCCCTGCCCTCCCGCAGCCTAAGGAAGGCAGCACTGGAGTGGGAGCTCACAGTCCTAAGGAGATAATGGGGCCCCCTTGTCATGTTCTTCAAGTTCATGATCATGCCGTTCAATCCTCTTTCTTAGCAAGAGAAGAGACCTACCAGCCACTGGTGAGATGGCACCCTCTTTGTCCTGCACACACAAACCACACCAAAGAAAACACACCCGTATCAGACACGGATAACACACTTCATGGTTCCATGTTGCTTTCCATCCTATAGACTTTAGAAGTTTGTCTGAGCCTCAGTGCATGTCATCATCAGTAACTGACTCAGCCCCTGTATTTGGCATCGTAAGGAGCATCTCAACCAACATTTATTGACCTGCTTGGATGCACCAGGCACCAGAGATAAGAGATGAATAAGATATGTTCCTGAGCACCCAGAGATGACAGTCTAGTGGGAGAGCCAGGCACATAAACAGTCATAATACAATATGGGATGCACACAGTAAGGCACTGTGACGTGAGTGGAGAGCCTAGTTGTTGACCAGGAGGACACCAAGGGGGGCTTCCTGGAGGAGGCAATGAAGAGAAAGCAGTAAGTCTGTTAATGAGCCTGTGCAGTGGCTTGGCTCCCGCCATTTCAGGTCATCTTAATCACGTCCCACTGACTTTGTTCCCTTCCCTTCCTCACCCTCCATCTCAGAATGCCCTGGGCACTGGGGCTTTTGGGAAAATGAATCCATGTGCATGTGTTATGACTGTGTGGGGATTTTTTCCCCTTCCTTTATTTAAAGGGAAAAAAAATGTTATAACATCAATAACTGATTGTGTAATAAAAGCTAAATATATAAAGCAAAATGTTATTTCCCCTGGCTATTTGTAGGTGGTGCTCAGATACCCGCCTTGGCCTTTCAACTCCAGTGCCAGCAGGGGCCAGAGCTGAATTTTCAAATGTTGCACCACGGTCCTTCATAGCTGGAAAACAGCTACTGGCAGACAGAAAAGGGCAGGGCTTGGGCTGACTTGCGAGCTGAGTCAGGGCTGTACCAGGCTCTGCACAAAACAGCTACAGCTGCGAGTCGAAGGCCTCTTTATTTAACTAGGGAGGCCGAGTGGAGGGAGGCTGTCACATCACACTTTTTGTCAAGCACAGTCATCCCAACAGGTAGTGAAAATCATTGCTCGTGTCAAGACTGAATGAGAACAGCAAGATGGAAGTTTTCCCATACACAGGAATGGGAGGGCATCTGAAGACCAACAGCCCTTGCTAGCATGGAATGAGAGTTCCTACGACATGAGGCGTGTGTCTTGATATTTTTACCCCTGGTTGAGTCCACTGAAGCCAATCCCCCTTTCTCTGGGGATGATATATGTTATTCAAGGGGCCACATTTTATTTTTACTGAGTGCTAAAGAACTTTGACCCCAAGACTCCTTTCTGAGAAGCAAAGGCCTCAGGAATAGGATGGAGTTGAGAATCTAGAGTTTTCGCTTCTATGCTTCTAGGCTCTGCCACTAACTAGCTCTAAGGCCTTTGGGAAAGTTAACTTCCTTAAGCTTCACCTTCTTCGTCTGTCATGACACGATATACCCCATAGTGTAGTCATGAGGAGTAACTGACAATTCAGGAATAATACTGCGCGTCTGATACAGAGTACTTTACAAGGGAAATATTGAAAATATTTCCCAATATATTTTGCCTTTGGGAAATTCAGGTAATTTTTTCTTTTACTTTTCTTTTTTTTCCTTTCCTTTCTCCTGTACCCTTCCAATATCAGCGCTAAGACACAGCCTTATTTTCTCTGGTCAAAGACTTATAACCCCCAAAACAAAAAGGTCAGTAGAGCAGGGAAGGGTCACTAAGAGTTAATGTTGTTTTCTCTAGACAGGAATGAGGAACAGAAAACCTTTCTAGGACTAGGAGGGAAAGGAATTAAATGGCCAGGATTTCACTCCCTTCCACACCAGGGGGGAGGGACATCTTTAGAAAGGAGCCAATGACTTAGAGAATCCCAGGACAGCGATGTACACCTAGGGAAATGCCACGCCCCTTGGAGAAGCCCTGCCTTCAGCTGGGCTCAGAGCAACAGGGCTCGGCCAGGGGCAGGTTAGCAAGGGCTGGGGGCTGTCCCTGGGCCCACCCATCCAGAGCCCTCACATCCAGGCAACAGCTGGACACTGGGGCCCTCCAGGGGCAGGCGGGAGTCCCGGGAGAGCCACGGGGCCTGAAGAAGTCGCAGCTTCAGCAACAGGTGCCTGGTAACCCTTCAAAGGCCCCGGGACAAGACCAGACCTGGGTCCTTCAGTGGATTTCAGCACAGGGGCCCAAGACGCAGAGGGAACACAGAACACATCAGTGGACGTCAGCAGGGACCCTGCAGCCTTGAGAAAACTGGAGCCTCGCCAGCAAGCAGATGGCAGAGGAGGAGGGCCCTGGAGGACACCTCACAGGGGGTCTGAATCCTGACCTCACTGGACCACGAGCCCCTGTCTCACAGCAGAAGAGACTAAAGTACCTTTATTTACTAAGATAAGATTTTAATTGCAAGTTATCAATTAGAGCAAATAATCACTTTTTCCTGCACACGTGAGTTGTACCATATACATGTTCCCCAGCCATTTTAGGAAACCTTCAAAAAATATGAGCTGCCTCCTCATCATCGTAACTAAATAGGGTCTTCCCGGATTGACAAGGAGGCAGGGCAGATGCGGACGAGAGCAAGAGACAGTCCTACTTGTTTCAGATGTGAGTCCTAGGAGAGCTGAGGGAGCCTGGAGGGACCGGCGTGGGGAGGGGAGAGTTGCAGCCTCTGAGACTCAGGCCCTCGCCCGGAGTTCTCACCCTCTCCTACTGTTCTCTGCAAACACAGTCACGCCCTCCCTTCTCACTCAGGTTTAACTCTAATGAATCTGCCCACTGCTCTGCCCTTTCCTCACCAAGGGGGCTGCAGAGGAGGGGGTACCAGGCCACTTGCCCCCTTACACCTGCCTGGCCTGTAGGGATAGAGTCCCGCAGGGCCGTTCACCTGCCCACTCACTTACCGTCTGTGGCAGGCTTAGCAGAACAGCGTAGTGGGTACAAACCAGAACTCAGGAGTTAGTCTGCCTGAGTGCTGACCCCAGCACCACTGACCTGCTGTGTTATCTTTGGCCGGTTACTTCACCTTCCTGTGCCTCCGTTTCCCATCTGAAAATGTAATAGTAATCTGCCTCCTAATGTAATTGGGGTTGAGTTAGTGGTCTTGTATACGGTGATCAGGGTCGTGCCTGGCTCCCAGCAAGCACTGTCTGCGGAGCAATGATTGTTCACCTTCTCATTGAGATTATTTAAAATAACCCCTCTTCCATGTGGAGAAAAGGGAACCCTCCTACACTGTTGGTGGGAATGTAGATTGATACAGCCACTATGGAGAACAGTATGGAGGTTCCTTACAAAACTAAGAATAGAACTACCATAGGACCCAGCAATCCCACTCCTGGGCATATACGCTGCGAAAAACATAATTCGAAAAGATACATGCACCCCTATGTTCACTGCAGCGCTGTTTTCAATAGCCAAGACATGGAAGCAACCTAAATGTCCATTGACAGAGGAATGGATAAAGAAGATGTGGTACATATATACAATGGAATATTACTCAGCCATAAAAAACAACGAAATAATGCCATTTGCAGCAATATGGATGAACCCAGAGATTATCATACTAAGTAAAACAGACAAAGACAAATCCCATATGATATCACTCATATGTGTAATCTAATTTAAAAAATGATACAAATGAACTTATTTACCAAACAGAAACAGACTTACAAACACAGTTACTGTGACCAAAGGGGAAAGGTGGCAGGGGAGTGATAAATTAGGAGTTTGGGATTAACATACACGCAATACTACATATAAAACAGATCATCAACAAGGACCTACCTTATAGCACAGGGAACTCTACTCAGTATTCTATAATAACCTATATGGGAAAAGAATCTGAAAAAGAATGGATATATGTATAACAGAATCACTTTGCTGTACACCCGAAACTACTACAACACTGTAAAGCAACTATACTCCAAAATAAAATAAAAATTAAAAAAAAAATTTTAATGCATGGAATATAGTCAATGATGAATATCCAATAGAACAAATAATGGTTTAAAACAAAAGCAAAAACAAAAAACCTCTTCCAGCACTGTCCACTCCCTTCTCCCGCCTCATTTTCCACATAGACCTATCACCATGTGAGATGCTATATACGTTATTTATTATCTCTCCCTGAGACATTTTTGTCCATCATTCACTGTGTATCCACAGTGCCTAGAATTACTGCCTAGCACATAGCAGACCCTGTAATAAAGAATGAATACAGGAAACTTTTCTTACTAACTGTAGAACCTTAGGCAGATTATGTAACTCACATGCCTCAGTTTACTCGTTAGGAAAATGGGGTTGACGTGAGGATGAAATGAGAAAACGTTTGTGAATATGCCCACTCCGGCCCTTGGTACATGGTGGATGGATGACGGCTGATCTGGGAGGACCAGTCTCGGCCTGACTCAGGCAGGGCCTGCAATGGTTAATCCCCAAATCTCTTCCCCCCCCCACCCCCCGCCCCAGCAAGGCAAGGCTGCACTACAGGGACACTGGCAGCTGTCCAGGTGGAGGATAAATGTCAGAGGTGGGTGCCTGTGGAGCTGCCCTGGTCCTGACGTGGAGTCTTGACCCGGGCAGCTGGAGTCTCTCCCCACCCCCTCCTGCTGGGACACACTGCCTGAGCCTGGAGCGTTTCGGGCGCAGGAGTGAGCGGTGGGAACCTCCGCCTGCCTGGGTCCCACGCCACATCCTGGCCTCGGGGGAGGTGGGCCCAAGGCCTGGCCTTCCCAGCCATTCCCAGGCGGCCTGCTCTCCTGCAGGCCCAGCTGGGGTGACTGAACCAGAGGCCTGTAGGGACAGGTCTGTCCCTCAGCATTGCCTCGTCCCTAGCCACGAGGAGGGAGCTACTGGCCTCAGCACAAGGAGGGTCTGTGTTCAGAGCTCAGCTCTGTTGGCTCTGAGCCCTACCCACCTTCCCAGCCCAGGGGGAGGGAGTATGTTCAAAGGCAGGTGAGCCTCATGCCACCAAGTCACAGAGAGGACACCCAGAAGAGCTGACTCCAACGGGGGTCTTCTCCCGTGTCTCCATTCCCCCCAAGTCTTCATTTCCCCCAATGCTCCAGCTTTCCAGCAACTTCCCCAAGAGTCCATCCCTCTCCAGGACTGACCCAGAAAGAGATGAACACAGACACACAAGCTTAGCATGCATGAGGAAGATGAATAAATGAAACCCAGCGTTTGCCCCACGGCTCATTCATTCCTCAGTTGCATGTGGAAGCCCCACTCTGTGCCAAGCACGGCACACAGCAGGGAGGTGGCCGTGAATAAAACATAGAGCTGGTCATCAAAGATGCTCTTGGTCAGTCAGGAAAGGGAGGACCACGGGTAAGCTGGCTGGGGAGGGGGAAGAGCGGCACAGGGCAGGTGGGAGTCGAGGGGAGGGGTCTCTAACATGGCCTGTGGAAGGAGGGAGGGCCAAGAATCTGGAAGGGTGACACTGAGGTGTTTCTGGCAGGCAACGTCTTGGGGAAGAATGCAGGGGTTGATGAACGGAGAAACGATATCCCTCACCAAGGGGCCAGCTCAGAATCACCTTGTAGGGGAAACTGGCCTCAGCTCCCATCCTCTCAGTCTTCAGGGACTTTCACTAGAAAGTAAGCTCCCCACCGAGGGCAGGAACATGGTCAGGCTGCACCCTCAGAGCTTAGTACAGTGACGGGCACACGTGGGAGGCACACGGCAAACGTGCCTGAGTACGCCAGTGCATAAACTCCCCGAAGGGAAGCTCACTCCTGACCCCCAGGAGCCCTTGCTCTCCTCTGATGCCCCTGGCATTCGTGGAAGTTGATACTGCCCAAGTTCCTCTTGATAAACATAAAAAGCTCAACACGCTAGAACTCTCTAACTGGCGCCAGACATGGTATCTCTTCAGCCTCCAGCACGGGCGTCCTTCACAGGCACAAGCAGTGGGGTTCTCCCCAGGTGCTGCTGGAATCACACGCCACTGGGGACCAAGGCGAGGAAGAGCAGACAGCTGTTGCACCTTGGTCTCTACAGAAGGACAGCACGGTGCTGGTACCCGCTCCAGCCCTGGGCTCACTGCAGGCCCATCCACACACGCTCCCAGCCCGTGGCATGGAAGGGATGGGCGGGGGGAGGTGCCGATTAGCGCGCTCTGTTCAGACACCACTGTGAAGCTGGGCCCTGGGGAAATGGCCCAAACACCGGCCACTGCTGCTTGCCTCCTTCTCGGTGGAAAACTGCAAAGAGCACAGGTTCCCTTCGCTTGTCATTCAGCCAATAGTTAATGAAGACCTACTGTGTGCTGGACCCTGTCAGGGGGACTAGGAAAGCACAGTCAGCCTGTCCGAACCCTTGCCTTCCGGAAGCTCATGGTTTAGACACAGCCAGGCGGAACAGTGGTTTTCAAGCATCACGCTAAGTGCCACACCAGGGCTAGGTCTGCCGGGACAGAGAGGAAGAGAACTTCACCTCCCTGAAACCGCGGGGAGGAGATTCTACGGAAGTGGTGGTGTTCTGAACTGAGCCTTGAAGGATGGCTAATTACTTCACCAGGTACCAACCTTCAGGCAGAAGGAAGGGCAAGAGTTAAGATGCAGCCGGTGAGAGGCGGGGCGCACAGAGCTGGGTGTGGCCAGACCTGAGAAGTAGCCCAGGGCTTGGTCCTGAGGGACCCACCCTCCTTGAACTCTGAAACTGGGTTTGGGATTCTCCAAAGTCTCCTTTGGTCCATTAAGAGAAACTATGCTCAGACCAAGGAGGTCGAGGGCAAGCATGCTGCACACAGAGACGGAGGCCCTGAACAAGCAGCCCAGGCCCGAGCCCCACACCCCGCCAGGCACAGGGGTGTCTCAGTGGACCCCTACTCAGAGAGCCAAGTCACGAGGGCCACTGTTCTCTGGAGTGACCAAGTGCCCTTCCACAAGCTTGGGTGCAAAAATCTGACCCTGGAAAAGACCACCCTGTTCTGTTTCTGGATGGTTCCACTTCCCCACCCCCCAACCCCGCCAGTGTGTAAGGAACTTGACTCCTTTCTCTGACTACCCTGCGGGGAGGCCCCCTCAAGGCTGCTGGGAAGCACAGGGTGTTGAGAGTGGAGGTGACCATACTTTTCAAGACCACTCTACAGAGGAGGAGAAGCAAGGCCACTTACGCCAGGACCCAGAGCAAACTCACGACAGCCCACGTCTAGAACCCCATCCTCAAATTCTCAGCAGGAACTCTTCTTTCCTGCTAGAGAACAGTGGCAGACAAACCCTGGTTTGGTTCTTCAGTTCTTGGTTTCCTCTAAACGGTTCTACATACGCTATCTTCAGCAGAAACAACAACTACAAAAATGTCATTTAAAAACTCTGAAAACCTTCACCAAGATTCCTCAGTGAATATATTCCCTAAAGATCGTGAGTCCTGCGAGGGGCCAAGCTATACCGCCTCTCTCTTTGGATGATGTGTTCCCTAATACTCTAGAAACAAATTCACAACTTCTCCCAGTCTTCACCTCAGATTTTCTCTTTGAAGCCTGGAGACTATTTAGAAACCCTTTCAAAAAGAGATGATCTTCCCAACAGTCGGTCCAAAAGGTTCTGATCTGCCAAGTGGATGTCATAGAAACCTGCGACTTCACAAGCGATTATCGTTATTCATCTACCATCAGTACCTTTCCTCATATTCCACACCTCATTTTATGTGTAGTTTCCTTAATTTTGGCATGCAAAACGGCTCTAAAATCAGCAGCGGAAGCTGAAAGCAAACCTACCTGGTGTCCAGGGATTTGGGAGTTTGGGGAGGATCAGGTGGCGTTTTGGATATGTTTTCCAGGAAAGAAGAGCTATTGGTCATACCAGCTACACAACTTAAGGATTGTGTTGGAAGGGAAGGAAGGGAGGGAAGGAAGGAAGGAAGGAAAGGAGAGAGAGAAAGAAAAAAAAAAAGGAAGGAAGGGAGGGAGGAAGGAAGGAAGGAAGGAAACAAAGATTTGAAACTCTCCCCAAAACTTCAAATGACTTCTCTCCCACTTTACAGCACCACAGGGATATTCACCTTTTCAGAGACTTGCTTTCCCCAAATGACCCCGCCTGCTTGCAGAATGTGGCCTTGCCCTGTGAATGATGAAGCAATGACGTGGAGAAGGCAAGGAGCCCTGAGATTCCCCAAGGGACAGAGGGGAGGCTCTCAAAAGTCAAAAACCATCTGTCACCAACTGTTGGTTATTTGGACAGTTAAACCAGATCCCGAGAGCTGACCCTATACCCCTTCCTCCCCAGACCGCTCCTCCCCTAGCTGAGCAGAAACTAATCACATCGTTATTAGATGTGATTATTTCTCCCCACTATCTTTTCCAGGAGCCAGATACATGGCCAGCAGGCAGGATGGACCAAGACAGACGTCCAGTGGGGAAGGAAGCCAGGTTCACTGAGCCAGGCCCAGTATGCATACGCCTTATCCAATATTTACCAACATGCCTACACCTTCCGGACACACATTCTATGTGCGCCTCATCCCCATTTTCCATTAGAAACCGGGTTCACAAAGGCCAAACGATTTGCCCTGGACCAGCCAGTAGTGGTAGAGGAGGACTGGGTCTCTCTCCTGCCACACTCTGTCCAAGGGGTGCCAGGACCACCGTATGCCGTGTCCAGGCTGTGACCTGCAAGACAGTCCCACTTCCACGGGGATGTGTGAATCCATCGTGGCCGCAGGGAAGGCACACCTGGGAGAGAAGGTGCAGGCCAGACCCTCACCACCAATGCCTGGTGCCCCTGTGCTCCTGCACCACCCAGAGGCCCAATTCCAATCCCCACCAGCTGAATAACACCCGGGTCAGGGAATGGTGCTGGTGGAGGCCCAGCATCTTCTCCTGGGTACCACAGAGAGAGTGTGGGCAAGGGAGAGGGTGGATTGGGTTTCTCCTACAGCAGTATATTTAACTACCTTTCCCTTAAGGAACGATACCCTTTTTAAATTCACACCAAGGCTCTGCATAGGTGAGGGGTAGCCCTGACTGGGGCTCCCCCTTGGCAGGTCGGCTCCCATGGGCTCAGCTGAAGCCATCCCAAGGCCACCTCTCACCACCGTCCTCCACTAGCCAGGCAGTTGGAATAACCTGGCTCTGGAGAAGAAGAGTGGCAAATTCCAGGCTCTGGAATCCTCCTCTGCTCTTCTCATCCCGCTGGCTGTGCTCCATACTCCATCCCTTCAGAAAACACCCCGAGATGGGCAGGGGGACCAGAAATTCACACTCTGGGCCCTGTCTGGAGCTCGCTGCCCAGGATCCAATTTCGGCCACATCTTCTCTTGCTGAGAAGGCACGGGGGGCACCTCTCTGGCTCACCCTGCCTGCAGGAGCTTGGAGGCCTCTCCTACACGTCGACACGCATCTTCTGTCCTGTATCTGCAGAACCATCGCGGTCAGGGATTTGGGGCTTGTTTTCTTAATTAACTGGAAATGCTAACACAGGAGCCTTGGAGCTGGCAGGGGCCTGGCCTACAGCGGCTACAAGAGAAAATTCTTGCTTTGAAATCTGGATCTCTCGTGTTCCCACTCATGCCCCTCTCGGGATGTCAAAACAAACAGCGCCACCCAATCACAGGGCGCAGGGAAGAAGCAGGCTCAGGTTACAGGGCCAGAGATGGACTTGGCCCCGGGATGCTTCAGGGCCTGACACGTGACGAGACCTTGATTTCCCAAAATGGCTCAGCAAGACCCCAGCTGTGACAGGGGCTCTAGAGGGGGAAAGGGAGAGGTCATGAGCCTTTGTGCCAATGCTACTTCCTGCCTGCCTACTGCTGGGCAGGCACGGAGCCAGGGATGGGGGAGGTAGCGGACATAGCCAGGTCCTATCCTATCAATGCCTGCCCTTGAGGAGATACAGTAAGGAACAACAAATTACTAAAGTATAGCATATGAAGGGTCGCTTCCAAGGCAAGAACGAAGGGACAGAGTCACAGAGGAGAGGAAGAACTCCCTGTGCTGGAGAGGGTACAGGGGTTCAGGGTCATGGCGGGACACAAAGAGGGAAGATCTGACCTGAACAAGGAGTCAAAATCTTAGGAGTAGATAGGACTGGGCGGGGGGCACTGAACAGGCAAAAGGGCTCAGAGGCAGGAAAGGGAAGAGTTAGTTCAAGAAAAGGCAGGTTGGGTGGGAGGGATGGAGCTCACGGGAGTACAAGAAGGACTCAGTGAAGAAAATGCACGCAGAGATGTAGAAGGGGGTCGGCCCATCATGCTAAGGAGTCCAGCCGGCCACAGGGAACCAGCAAATGTGTTCTGCACAGGCCAACTCCATCTGGGTCAGGGTTGCCAAAGCTGGCCCACAGTCCGCCAGTTTTTGTAAATACGGTTTCACTGGAACACAGCCACGCCCATTCATTTCCATACTGTCACGGGCTGCTTTGGTGCTTGAGTCAAGTGAATGTGACGGAGACCTTACGGCCCCCAAAGTCAAACTCTGCGCCCTCGGGACTTCACAGCTTGGCAACTCCTAATGTAGAAGATGGACGGGGCCAGAGAGAGGTCTGGAGAAAGGAAGCCCAAGCCCAGGATGATCGCCCAGGATCTAGGGGAGGAACAGTAACCAGAGAGTAAAGATTCAGGGGATCGTGACTCAAAAGGAGGTATGACCGCACGGCAAGACCCAAAACCTCAACAGCAGAAGAAGGAGGAGAAAAAGGAGATGGACGAGGAAGAAAAGGAGGTCTGGGTCCCAGCTCTCTCACCTCCGGCCGCCAGCCCCATCCAAGGGCCGAGGCACCAGGCCAGCACAATGTACCTGCTCATATTCGGGGTGGCGAGGCCTGGGTCACAACTACAGTTCCCTATGTCAGGGATCCTGCTACAGCCTTGTTGCCCAACAGCTGGACCCTCGGAGAGGTCCGAAGTTCTGGGGTGGCCAGAGCATGCCCCTCTTAGAGAGGAGATCACACAGCGCTCCCGGGAGGCTCGGCACTTTCCCTCCCAGCCTCGGCACAAGTTGTCCCATCTGGAAAGGCTTAGAGGGGAACATCCATTTGCTAGAGGTCAGAGATGCTGTGTTGGAAGAGGGGCTGCTGGCCCCTAATTTGGGGACTTTCCTCTTTCCTGACTTGCATGCTCCTCCCTGAGTCTCTGGGCTGGGTGCCCCCTGATCCTGGAGACCAGGAGGCTGGAAGATCAGACGCCCATGCTGCTTCGCCCCGGCTGAGTCCAGTTCACTCTGCCCCAGGGAAAGGGGATGTCGAACCCTCTGCTCCTGGGAGACCCTTACTATACCGCACCCTCCCTGCAGCAGAATCAGTGCAGCCTCTCTTAATCTTTGGTATTTGGACCTTCCAAGCATACAATGTAGGATCCGGTTTAAGAAACAAAGCATTAAAAGTCAAACACTATCATTTTAGGAAACCACACGTGGTGCCAACTTGCTCAGAAACGTAAACTCGGGGACTAAAACCTCAGGCCAGGAGTAGGTTCTATGATGGCCGTTCAGATGATTCACAATGAATGCATTCAATCTTCAGATTATTATTAAAGTGAAAACAACAGGAAACATTTCTTAAGGAAAAGAACATTCTCAAGCTGAGTTCTCAACACAACTCTCCCCAAGGGTCTCTGCGCTCATCATCTGAAAGACTCTGCACGGGGCTGAGGACCGGGTGGTGGAGTTAGGCTGGCCAGACCTTCCCCCGTCTAAGGCCCAGCCGTGTCTTCAGTGTCCATTAGAATGGCTGGCACATAGTTTAATAAAGTTGAGCCTAATGGCCTACTAACACATGAATGAATGATTGAAGGAATGAAGAAGTTCAAGTCCTGGTTCCGCCATTTGCCAGCTCTGTGTCCTCAGGCAAGGTCCTTTACCTCTCTGAGCCTCAGTTTCTTCATCCATAAAACCTCCGCAATTATTCACGACTCCAAGAATTACTGCGAGAATTAAATGAGACGGTACCCATAAAGCCCTTGGTACAGTGACTGGCACATTCAAGGTACAGAATTAACGGTAATTACTGTTACTTTTCAAAGACAGCTTTAATCTCACATCCAAAACATCTTTCCAGATCTTTGCACCCTCCCAATTACGGCATGGCATTTTTTTTTTTTTTTTTTTTAAATCTCGGTAAACCCACAGCCAGAGCCGGGCACACGACAGAGCATAGGAAAGAGCTCTTGGAGGAGAATTTGGCAGACAGCATCTCTGATCTGGAGCTCAGGGCCTGGGTAAGCGCAGGAGCTGAGGCTGCTTCTGTATCCTGCCTTCTCCGTGGGAGGCTACCTCCCAGCCTTCCAAACCGCACCTGGGCATTCAAAGGCAGGGAGCTCACCTGTGCCCATGCCACAGGAAACAGGGCTGGGGGACCGCTTGCTCCGCAGAGGGTAGAGGTGCCAGCTCAGTCCCGTTCTGCCTGCTGCAGGGAGCCCTCCCGCCATTCCTTCTCACTCTGAGCTGGGGCAGCAGCGTGGGCCTCCCTCCAGGGCCGCGTTCCCAGGCTTCAGAACAACAGGCCTTCCATTCTTCCCAGCCCGGGGCAGACCTACCTCCTCTGCTACAGCCCTGCCTGCTGCTGCTCACGGGCAGCTGCCCTGTCCAAGGGGCCTGGAGAACAAGCCTGGGGCCTGGTCTGTCCCCTCACTCCTGAGTCCCCAGCTGAGACAGAAATCACAGTGTCACTCACTGCATTTGGCCTCGGGCATCTTTGCAAACAGCCCTTACCGACCACACTTTGTTTTCCCCAAATGAGAGAAATCTGCCCCTCCCTGATCTTCACCCCTTGGGCCAGGCTCCAGATGTTTCCAGATGTCAACCTTCAGCTCCCTGCCTCAGGGGTGGCAACCACTGGGAGGAGGGGAGGGGGCTAGCCCCAAGTCCAAGGCTCACTACCCAGTGGGAATCCCAGCACCACCCCCCCACCCCACCCCCGTCTCCCTCCTTCCCACGTTTGCCCATCAGATTCCATCTGGCAAGAATCACCAGACTCAGCCCCCAAAACTGCAATCCGCAATCCAAGCAGGAAGATACGACGGTTTCTTTCACTTCCCAAGTTTATCCAGCTATTTTCCAACTTTCTTTTTAGGGATCCTGAGCTCAGTCCTTAAGAATGATCCTTGTATGTCCCAGAGCCAGGGCGGAGGGGTGGGAGTCCAGCGCTGCAGCGGGCGTTGTCGCCAGGAAGTCCTTCCTTGGGCATGGATTCTTGGGGAGTGTGCACTTGATTCAAAGCAGCCTCCCTCTGCTGGAGGGTCCCAGCTGCAGCCCAGGGAGGCACCGAGCAGGGGAGGCAGGGCCACGGAGGAGTAGCAAAGAGTGTGGCTGCTTTCTGAAAGGGACAGCCTGCCTGGGGAGCCCATGGGGAAAAAGCTACACAGGAAGGAGCCAGTGGGGATGAGCCGGACTCCTCCAGGGAAAAGCCAGGGACAAGCACGGGGACCCTGGCTTTTTCACAAGTCTAATCCTGAGGACTTAACAAGCTTGACCCCTCTCCTGCTGTGCAGGACAATGAGACAGACTGTCCTCATAGGGAAGGTTGTCCACCTGCAGCTCCTCCCTCAGGGCTGGACTCACCCAGAGGGCAGTACAAAAACCAGTGACAAATGGGAATCACTCACTGTGTGCGAGGCTCCTTCCTATGTGCTTTGCACAAAAGAACTTATTTGGTCCCCACACTTGAGTGTGTAGATACTGTTATTTTTGTTGTTCCCATTTTACAGATGAGGACACTAAGGCCTAGAGAGAGGAAATGGCCAAGGTCCTGCAGGTCATGAATGGGAACATTAGGATTTGAACATGTGTGGTTCTACTCAACCACTAAGCTTTCCCTACAGGGGTCTAGAGGAACCTCACTGTATCAGTCAACAATGCTGATGAAGCCCCTACCAGGGCCAGGTTCATGCTGTGAAAAAGGCAACATGCAAGACAAGGTTGTCTGCCCTTAGATACTCACCGGAAGGAATTACCCAAATGGTAGCACCAAACTTGTCTGGAGGGTAGAATTACTTGTGTTTGTTTTGTTTTTCATCTTTACCATTTTATTTTCTACACTTCCTAAAATAAGCAGTTCTTCCTTTTATAAAGAGAAAACACTAAATATTCTGTCTCCTATCTCCTACCTGAATATTTAAAATGACCAAAACTAGAGCAGGAAGATCTCTCTGCTCTATTCTACACGGAAGTTCTAAGAGGAAGGAGAGGAGCAAAATGTCCTGGAACAGGGCAGCCCAGCAACACTGTGATGAAATCTATTTACATTTTGCCCATTACCAGGCTACAGGCAGACTTTCAATAAAATTAAAGCAATAGCGTTTTTTTCAGCCAAAACTGAAATTAAAACTTTTTCCATACCTGGTAATTAAGAAAAAAAAAACAAAAAACTCAGTTAAGACCCGACTCCTCCTCCTATGTTATTCCAGACCCTTCGTAACGTGATCACCCACCCCCTCTGATGCTTCCCTTCACTTTGTCCCACCCCACCCAGCAGCCAGGCCAGGCTTCCAGAGGTTTCCCTAAGCCTAGCCAGAACTCTGATATTTGCTCATGCGGTACCTGCTGCCTACGACGCCCTTTTCTTCTTCCTGTAAAGTCCTTGACACTAAGACCCGGCTTAACGGTCACCGTTCCTATGGAGGCTTCTGCCCTGACGAGCACAACTGACTGCTCCCTTGTCTGAGCTCCCGCAAGCTTTGCCCATGCTTAGAGTTGGCGTCACTCTGTATTCTAATTGATTGCGTGTCTTTGTTCACTTTTCCAGCCCTAGCACCAAAATATCTATGGAATAAGGCAGCACATGATAATAGTAATTATTATTGTTTGATGAGCATGGATAGTTTTCCAGGTCTTTCCTCTAACATTATCTCGTTTAAGCTAAAAAACAACTGGTTGGAGTGGGTAATGGAAGGGTCAAATATGAATACTGTGGAAGCAAGTATATTGAGGTCCTCGAAACTCTGCCCCTTGGGCATTAGGTTTGCCCGGACGGCCATGAAGGGCTGGCCTGGCTCCCAGACCTCACTTTCGGGTAAAACAGATGGTTCCCACCTCCTGGCCCTGCCCTCTGCACGCTTCCCTGTGCTCCAGCTCAACACATCCTTGCCCTGGGCTCCCCCCACCCGCCAGGCGTGGGGATGGTGCTTCCCAGCTGGGCTGTAGAACAGATTCTCTCTGGGCTCGTGAACACAGCATGGCCAGGGCACTAACGAGGCCACAGCTTCAAGTGAGGACCCAGAATGATCCTGACAGGAAAACTGTCATGCAGCCCCCGCTGTACCCAACCAGGCAGCCAGTCCACAAACGCTGGCTCAGGGTAGGGGTGGCGGTAGGGGACTTTAGCAGAGGGTGTGGACCAAAGGCACACAGAACATTAGAGCCAGAAGGAAACTTAGAGACCCCATTGCTCAATGCCCCTCTAGACAGCTGGGAAAACTGGGCCCAGACTGGGGAGGGACTTGTCAGAAGCACAGAGTGATACCGTGGCAAAGGGAGGGCTGACACCCGAGCCGTTCCTGATCCAGGCAAGAGAGACACAACCTGAAGACTCTGTACTAACAGAGAGTCACAAAGGCTACATTATTTTTCAGGGCATTCTTCAAGTACACAACGTACAAGGATGCTTGAATGTGACACCACACACAGAAAACACGTAATAGTAAAGAAAAAACAGAGGAAGGTGTTGAGTAACAGTCTTAAAATGTAGTCCCCTAGAGGCCAGGCTGTGCTGTAACCCAACCCCTCCAGAACATCTCCTATGAGCAAAGAGGGCAGATAGGTCTAAGTCTAAAACTATTTCCACATCAAAAATCAATCAATCAATCAAAAAATGGGCAGAAGATCTAAATAGATATTTTTCCAAAGAAGACATACAGATGGCCAAAAAGCATGTGAAAAGAAAATGCAAATCAAAACTACAATGAGGTATCACGTCACACCAGTCAGAATGGCCATCATCAAAAATGTCTGCAAGTAATAAATGCTGGAGAGGGTATAGAGAAAAGGGAACCCTCCTACACTGTTGATGGGAATGTAAATTGCTGTAGTCACTATGGAGAACAGTATGGAAGTCCCTTAAAAAACTAAAAATAGAGTTAGCATATGACCCAGCAATCCCACTCCTGGGCATATATCCAGAGAAAACCATAATTCGAAAAGATACATACACCCCAATGTTCACTGCAGCTCTATTTACAATAGCCAAGACATGGAAGCAACCTAAATGTCCATCGACAGAGGAATGGATAAAGAAGATGTGGTACATAGGTACAATAGAATATTACTCAGCCATAAAAAACAATGAAATAATGCCATTTGCAGCAACATGGATGGACACAAAGATTATCATACTAAGTGAAGGAAGTCAGACAAAGACAAATCCCTTATGATATCACTCATATGTGTAATCTAATTTAAAAAATGATACAAATGAACTTATTACAAAACAGAAATAGATTCACAGATTTCAAAAACAAACTTATGGTTACCAAAGGGGAAAGCTTGGGGGGGAGTGGGGAGGGATAAATTAGGATTTTGGGGTTAACATATACACACTACTATATATAAAACAGATAACCAACAAGGACCTACTATATAGCACAGGGAACTCTATTCAACATTCTGTGATAACCTATATGGGAAAAGAATCTGAAAAAGAATGAATATATGTGTATGTATAACAGAATCACTTTGCTGTACACCTGAAACTACCACAACATTGTAAATCAACTATACTCCAATAAAATTAAAAAATATAAAAAACAAAATCATTTCCACATCGACTTCGCAGAATGCATCGGAATGGGGACAACACAGACTGAGGCTTTCTTTCATCCTCAGGTAACAGAAGTCACAGCTGTGATCATTACTGATGCTTCATCAAATATCACTGGTCCCCATTCCTCCCTCCAGGCACACAACAGATCATACTTCCTGGACACTTGTGTCTGAGTGGAGCCACGTGACTAATTCTGGCCCATGAGCTGAGAGTAGAAGCTGGGTGTTGTGATGGTTAATGTCATCTGTCAACTTGGTTAGGCCATGGTCCCAGATATTTGTTCAAAGTAGATGTTGGTGTGAAGATATTTTTTTTTTAAGATGAGACAAAAATTTAAATCAGTAGACTTTGAGTAAAGCAGATTACCCTCCAGAATGTGGGTGGGCCTCATCTAACCATGTGAAGGCCTTAAAGAAAAGACTGACGTCCCCCGAGGAAGAGGGAATTCTGCCTCTGGACTGCCTTTGGATTTGAGCTGCAGCATCGACTCTTCCAGGAGTCTCCAGCTTGCAGGGTTGCCCTGCAGATTTTGGAATTGCCAACTCCCACAATCAAGTGAGCCAATTCCTTAAAATAACTAAAAGATAGGGAGGGATGGAGACAGGAAGGGAGGAAGGGAGGAAGGGAGGGATAGAGATACATACATCCTATTGTCTCTCTGGAGAACTCTGACTAATACAAGTGTCATTAGTGGTCTAGAGCATTTAATTGGCAAATCCAGACCCTCTTTAGCCCTCTGGCACAGCAATCGTCTGCACTTAGGGAGGTGCCTGTTCTGCCAGCCTGGGTTCCTGAGTGACTGTAATGAGTACAGGTCCTGTGTTGACCTACTACAAACCAGGTAGCATGAGTAATAAAGAAACCTCTGTTGTTTTAAGTCACTGAACTCTGGGGACTATGTGTTACCACAGCATAATCTAACTTATACTGACTGAAACACTGTCTGTTCGTCTTAGATTTGAGATGCTAGAGTGTAAGGAGAAAAAGAAACCAAAAGAGTAATGGAACCATAAAATGATTTTAATCACAGCCTCCCACTGAGTCCCAGACATACAGCTCTTCCTCCAGTTTCCCTCGTTGTCTACCTTAGGATCCTGGGACGTCTTAACGCGGAATCCAACCTCAGTCGTGTAAATGTATCAAAGGTACAATCTCACTGGTGAAAGAACCTTCCCTAGAAAATGTTCAGAGTTCCGCTGAGGAATCTGACCCTGGGCCTGGAATGGGAAACTCTCCAAAGAACAAAAGTTTCCACTACGGCAACAAGAATGTTAAACATGATAAAAAAATTTTTCTCAGTAAGAAAAATGAGACCGTGAGTATTTATAAGCCGAAACCCAAAGGCCATTCCTAGTTCTTGTGAGGCTTCCTGCTGTGGCGGTGGGGGGAGTCAAGCGGATTAGAGGGGGTACTGGGAAGGGAGCAGGATGTCCTTGGCTTAAATGCACGTAGGTTAAGCGTGGAGCCTTAAAGGAAATGCAGTTACAAAGCATTGATGATTCTCCTTAGGAATCACTGGTGACCCAGAGGCCGCTGGGACTCTGCATCCTTCTTCTCCACGGATAAACCCAGTTCCCTAACCATAAATACACTACAGAGGTAAACTCTGGGACAGATTAAGATGTAATGGATTTAAACTATTACAAAAGAGCTTAGACCAGTCATTCTCAACTGGGGGGCAGTGCTGAGGACATCTAGCAATGTCTGGGAACAGTTTGGGTTGTCACGACCAGGGAATGCTACTGGCATCGAATCGGTAGAGACCGTGGTTGCTGCTAGACATCCTATAATGCCCAGAACAGCACCACCTCTCCCCAAAAAAGGATTATCCAGGCTAGTACCAAGACTGGGACCCTGGTTGAGACTAAATCCCTAGTTGCGCAGGTGTGAAGGTTTACAACGAACAGCAGGGAGAAGATTCGCGGAGCAACATGCTCCAACAGGAAAAAAAAAAAAAAAAGATACAGATAAGCAGATCAATATTCACATACATATATAGATAAACCAAAGTTGACCGTGCCATGAAAGCGCTCTGAGACGCAGTGTAGTTCACGTGGGAAGGGAAATACATTTCACTGCTACTCTCTCCTCCCTGAGGGGGCGGAAACCAGCGTAAGAATCAGATAAGAGGGTCCATTATTTAGAAGTTGTCCTTAGATTTCCAAGGGAGGCAAAGAGCAAAGTTTAGGAGTGGGGCTGGAGAGGAAAGGTAGCTGAACCACTCAGCACAATAAACAGGGAGTCGGCTGGGTTGCTGGTGAGCACCAAGAAGGGAGCGAGGAAGGACCTCCGGCCAAGCAATCCACCTCTCAGAACAAGGTTGCCCAATCTTCGATTTCAATTGTTTGCATTGTTGTAATGCAAACACCACTGGTTTCCTCAAACCTCCTTAAAGTTTACCACGTTCACAAAGCCCTTGTATAAACGGTATGTGTGTGGGTTCTGTAAATCAGGGTATAAGGACTAAATTTCACCACTGGGTTAATACAGTGCAAAAGAGAGCCCATCTGCATGAAACCAGTAATAACAGTGAACGTTTATTGCAGGCCTACTGTGTGCCAGGCACTATTCAAGTACTTGACATGCAAACACACCAAAGGTTCCCAGCTGCTCTGTGGGGAACGTCACGGCTAACCTTATTAGGGATAAGAGGTCGGAAGCAGAGGGGATTTAAGCCACCCACTCAGGGACCACAGTGAGTGCAGGTAACGCAAGAATTCAAATCCAAGTGGTCTAGTTCCAGAGCCCGTGTTCGTAACTTCATGGCCACCCTGCTCATGACCAGCAATAATTAATAACCTTAACTAGTTGGATGGAAATAGGAACTCAGAGCCAGAGGTGACAGGAAATATTGAAGCCATCACTCTTACTTGGGCATCTCTAGACCAGCGGTTCTCAGACTCTGGTGTGACCAGGACCACCCGGTGGGCTTGATAAAACACAAAGAGGTAGGCTGCACCTGCTGCTTTTGCTGCAGCGGGTCGGCGGGTGGGGGGCGCCCAAGGACTTGCATTTCTAACAAATTCCAGGGGATACTGATTCTGCTGGTCCAGAACCATTCTTTGAGAACCACTGCTCCTTTGGAGGGATGCCAGGCTTCCTGTGTTTGTGCGGGCTGGATCCAGCTAATTTATTCTGAATCTCAAAGACAGCGCTGCTCAGGTGACAACTGGCCACAATATCAAAGACAGGGCTGCTCAGATGACAACTGGCCACAAGATCAACTACTGAGTAGCTGGAAACTGGAGAAGGCTACTAACAAAGAGAATGGAGGAAGGGAGGGATGAGTGTCAACTGGACTTCAACCTGGAAGACTTCCTGGAGGAAGAGTCTAGTGGTGAGTAGTGGCGACACTGGCATTACTGATTTGATGCCCACTACGGATGGCAGGGCTGAGGCTTTCGAGTCCCCCCCCCCCGCCCCGGCCCAGCCCCAGGGAAAACACAATAATTCTGATTACCTGCCCTCCCTGGAACCACTGGGAATGTGCCCCCTTGTTCTTTGGTGAGTCCATCCAGAAAGTCTGAGCAAGAAACGTTTAACCAGGAAACACCTTCTATCATGGACAGGAAGCTGTTCAGGGCAGTGGTTAGAAGAAAGATAAACAAATTCAAATCATCGCTCTACTGCTGTGGAACTGTCCTCGCTAAGGTTCTTCACTATTCTAAGATTTAGTTTCCATACCTGTAAAGTGGAATAACTAACCACCTAAAACTCAGAGTTGTAAACACGAAGTGTATGTGATGGGCTCATTACAGCGCCTACCCTAGAATAAGTTTCAGTAATGGCATCAGAGCTAAATGTGTGGCCAGGGAACCCAAGCCTCAGTCCAAGGCTTTGGGTGCTCAAAGTCCATGCAGGAGTCGGGAGGTTGAGCTCGAGATCCTTGTCTCCCTCCATCGTTTAAAAGCTCTTTCATCCCAGGGGGTACCCTCCGGTGTTGAAGCACCCTTCCTCCAGTTCGGAGCTTTCTCTCCACCAAACCATGCCTCAGGACCTCTTTCCATAGCTAGCTTAAAATTTCTCTCATTTACAAAGTTGCTGACACTAAGGGGAGGGGACAAAACCAATGCACAAAACTGTCTAACATCTGCTCAAACGGTAGGTACTCAACCTTGCTTTAAAAATGTGCAGAGAGACTGGAATGTGAGTGACCAAATAGTCACTGGACTGGGGAGGGGGGCAAGTTCTCCAAGGGTGTTTGTGGCCAGGAGGTGGGGGGCAGGGGTGGAGGCACAGAAAGGCCCAAGCCCCTTTCAGTCCTCCAGTGACGGGTTTGCAGGCTAATTTTTTGTCTTTCTGCTTCTATGTATTTTCTATAATAAACCTGTATTTCTTTTATAATCAAGGAGGGAAGGTTGTGTGTGTGTGTGTGTGTGTGTGTGTGTGTGTGTGTTTTACCTTCATATCCTTCTAAAGCTTTTCTTGATTATATCCCACTCTGCAGCTGCTCTGCCCTCTGCTCACACGCTGCCTCTTGTTCTCTATTTCTAGGCTGTGACTGTGGAGCCATGAGAGGTTCCTTTCTCAGTGTCCTTGAGCACCTTTCCTTGCACTGACCTGAGACACTCTGGTAGGCGGAGCTGCCCCAGAGTAGGAGGAGATGACCAGCTGAACTCATTGTCTGTCATTCTGTATCCTGGGATCCACTCCCCCCAACCAAAACTCACTAGAATGTTCTGCATGAGGTGAGTGGCTCACGCCAAGAGGAACTGCACAGAAAGAGACCTGCAGGTGAGAAGATCTATGTGTACACACACACACACACACGCACCCCAATCCACCTCTTCCTCCCTTCTGTATCCGGAGGAAAATGTCATCCGGTAAATGCCCTCAGATGAACTGGGAAGGCAAATTCCCCAGATGTGGTTTGTGAGGGGTGGGTAGCCGGGGGATGGGGTGTCAGGCAGAGCCAATCCACTTCCATCTGGCTCTGAAATCCACAGTTATTTTCCTGGACTGGCCTGGGATCTCATTTCCCAATGTGAGGAATCTCTCTCTCTCGGTGACACACACTTTCCCCAAGAATGCCTGACTTTTCAATGAGGAATTCTTGTATATCTGGGATTCTTGGAAACAGGACAAAGACTAATGAATTGCTGGCTCTACCCTAGGGCTGGAAACCCTCTAGAACTCACAGGAGTGGAAAGAGGAGGGACGCAGGAAAAGAGGGGGTGGTGTGTGCATGGCAGAGGAGGGCAGCAGGATGGAGGTGCAGGACCCGAGGGTTCAAGGCACAGGCTCTCCAGAAGCTCCCCACTGACCCCCAGATCAGAAGGCACCGTCCACTCTGTGACTAGAAGCCTACCAAGGCAGGGTGGGGAGGTGGGGATACAGAATAATGCTTGTTGATGGTACAGAGTCACAGGACGGCGGAAGTCACAGTTGGTTATTCAGCTCATGGAGAAAGGAGATGGTTACGACGTATAGGGGTGCAGTACAGAGGGCGTGATTCTTGGAGACAGGCCCTCTGTGCCTCTACCTATCTACGTGGCTTCAGGCAAGGTGCCTAAACTCTTAGAACCTCGGTTTTCTCTTCTGTAAAATGGGATAACACCCACTTTGCAAGTCTTATGAGAATGAGGTGTGTTGAAGCGTGCAAGCGCTCAGCCCAGTGCTTGGCACGCAGTAGGCCTTCAACTGATGGAGAGATTAACGAGTGGGAGTTTATAAAGCTCTCCGTGCAGTGGGCCAGCTGCAGGAGGCCTGACAGCCCTGGGGATGGCCAGGCAGTGAGAAGACTCAGCTCCCGGGGTCACGGCAGCTAAGCTTACTAAGCGCCCTCCATCGTATGCCCCTCGGGTGCTTCGAATGTTCTGGCAGGTTAGGGCCGTGCACCCCTCCCCAGGCCACAGCGCAGACCCTCTGCAGCCCCAGCTGCTTTAATCCAAAGTGCTAATGTGTGGGTTCCAGGTCACCAGAAAGAAATGGTAGACGGTCTACAGGGGTCCTGGGTCCCTTGGCCTTCTCAGCTGAAATGGTCAGGAAACACTCTGGCCTCTCCGTAGAGATCAGGTCAACACCCCGACCTTGCTGCCCAGAGAACCCCAGGAGTTCCTCATCCATCTGGAGGAAGCAGGGGCCTCAGCCTTTGCCACGCCCACCCCAAGCTCCCCATACAGCTGCTGCCAAAGGCTCAGACTAACCTGGGCAAACAGACCAGGCCCCCGGGGTGTTTTCTGTCTAACCAAGAAGGCAAAACACAGACATGAAAGGCTTAAGAATACCGAAAACACAAGGGGGAAAGAAAATAGTTGTCTTTCCAAGGAGCTCATACGCGCAGAGGGATCATGGGGTGACCTGGGGAATCCACATTCCACAGAGTTAATCCGGGGAGACTTTCTAGAGAGAGTGGTGACGGGTGGGGCTGCCACTTAGGGTCACCCGCAAGCTCACCCCAAATGTCCCCTCTTAGGCCTAACTGGGGCAGAACCGGCGCTTTTGCCTGAAATAGTAAATTTACATAACCTCACCATTGCAGCGATGCTGCCCGCGGCTCTAGTTACAACAACAAGGGTTTAAGAACCGGAGAGTCCGCAATGGCAGAGGCGCTGGGGGTGGGGGCGGGGGGGTGAACAAAACAAAATCCGCATGAGGTTTTCATTTTCTTTAGCCATGTGAGAATGGCCCTGCAGGTCCAGCTATAAATACCCCACTGCCATTGCCACAAGATGGAAAATCGCGCGTGCGCGCGCGCGCACACACACCACACATGACAAGGCCTTTCAAACAGTTCGTGGGCTCGAGAATGCAAATCAGTGTTTCTAAGGATATCTGCCTTGAGAAGATAACAGTGCTAGACTCCGCCTGCTGAGTGCCCTGCACTGAGTTCTGCCCAAACATATTTGACAGGATTTGCAAAGATGCTGTCCCCCGACAGCCATCACCAAGGTGAAATGCAGAGCTGTCCCCACGGCACCCAGGCTAAGTCAAAGTGGCCACAAACAGGACCGAGGGGACAGGTTTGACACCAAATCCCTTAGAAGGAAGTGAAGACCACACAGACCCCCGCCCCCTGCTTGACCCAGGACACCTTAGATCTAGTTTCCTGGAAGTAGAGCCTGAGACAGCAGAGATTCATATATATGTCATGTACTGAGGCCGTGCTCTCAGGAGAAACCAGGAAGGGAATGAGGGAAAGAAGAGAGGGCAGGGGAAGGATGTGGTGAGTATGTGGTTTTAGGAGACGTCTAGCTTCAGCCTGATCCTGTGGGGAGCTCTGGAGAAGGAAGGGCACTGCCACATTTGCCTCCCGGCCCCCGCTTGGGGCAAGGGAGTAGGGCCTTTGTACCTTTTCGCCAGTTAGTCACTGGCCACAGGATGCAGGAGAGGGTGGGGTAAGCATGATGTAATCCCCAGGCACCTCGGGGTGAGGGGGTTCAATAACCCCAGGGCAGTCCCCACAGGTGTGAGCCATTAGCTGGAATACCCATGGCAGCCCCGAGACCTGCACGGGGCACCAACAGCATCTTCCCAATGAGTCTGTGGGCCCAAGTGCCTTGTTGCTTAGAATGTGTGTTTTCTATTGATTACAAAGGTTGGTTGGTTTCTTTGCTTGCTTTGTTTTTATTTCTTCTGCATGGGATGCTTTTAGATTCGACCCACTGAAGAGAGAAGCAAAGGTTTGATCAATGAACGTGGCACATGATGCGAATTGCCCACCTAATGTTAATTCTCTCCTTCTTCCATACTAAGAGGTCTCTGCTTTGGTTTGAGGTAGCAAAATGCCCATTTAAAAAGCTTTTAGCTTCCCCACAGACTCCCTTTTTTTTTTTTTTTTTTTTGCGGTACGCGAGCCTCTCACTGTTGTGGCCTTTCCCCAGACTCCCTTTTAGTTTGAAGTCTCTCCTTAGCACAGTTTTAACCAGTTTCTAGAGGTTAAAAAAAAAGCTTGTTAAAAGCATTTCAGAAAAGCTTGTTAAAGAGAAACAATTAGCTGACATGCACTTTTTGTGCTTTGTCCTTCTCTTTCTTCCTGCCTGGAATGCAGATGTGAAGCTAGTGGTGATGCAGCCATCTTGTAACCAAGAGGCAGTGAGCACAAAGGCAAAAATCTCATTCTAAGGAAGGCTGAAGTAGAGACATAGAGGGAGCCTGGGTTCCTCATGGTACTGTGGTGGCACTCTGCCAACTCAGGACTGCATCTGCTGTCCTAAAAATGAGAAGAGTAAAGAACCCTAGTTAAGCTTCTGTACCATGTAGTTGGGCTTCTGTACCGTGTAGCTGAACACAAATTATAACCGATATACGCCTGAAAACACTAGTCCTGTGGGGTGTCCCATGGAAAACGTCCTCTTTAGATAAATAAATTGAGAGAGTACTAGTTTAAACAATGTGAAACCAGTTTTTGACTGCAGTGCTTCTCTGAGCATTGTAGCTCCGTGAGAGAAAGAAGAGCAAAGATGGAAGGGCTGCTTCAACTTCTTTAACCACAGAACTTTCTTCCCAGGGCCACTGTGGGAACCCAGTGGTTTATCAAATGCGGTTTGGGAAATGCGAGACAAGAGGACCCTTCATACTTTTCCTCCTGAACATTTCACGATTCTCCACCTAGAGGGGACCAAGCTGATGGACAGGTCCACAAGCACCCATGTCACCCTTGACGGGACATGAGTGGGAGTCAAAGAACTGAGGCCTGTGAGGTTGGCTGGAATAGGGCAATGAACTAGGTCAATTAAAAGACACAAGGGGGTGCCAAGTCTTCTGGAATCTTGGAATCCTCACTCCTCTTTCCAAGTGGTGACTGGCATTCACCTTCAGGAATAATAATGATGTTGATAATAGCCAACCTTTACTGTGTGCTAGGCCCTGTGCTTCACATCATGTTCCCATGTAACCCCTGCAGCTGTCTAATGAGAAGTAGACCTTTAGTTTGCCCATTTTACAGATGAGGAAACTGAGGCCTGCTGAGAGATGTCAAATGTTTAGGCAAGGTCAGAGGGCTATTACTCTCTCTGCTACCAAAGCCCACCAACTTCAATGGCTCTATTCTCCTACCCTTCTTTACCAAGTACACATTTTGTTCATATATTGTGAACTTTCTCTCGATATGTTGCTTTGCAGGTGCCCCTTATCTTTGGCACGTACATGCTGCATTGGGAATTCTCCAAGGCAGGCCCTGTACCCCTATGAGTTCAGATATGTTATTTTCTCCTTTCTCTGTACCTTGCCACAGTGTTTAGAGACCATGTCTCTGCAATTAGGGTCATTCGATCAAGGCTCCCTCTCTGACATTGATCACAGCCTTCACAGGTGAGATGTGTTCAGGGGAACCTCAGGGCGAGGGTAACGAGGGATATGGATGAAAGTGGAGCCAGGAGGAAAACTCCGGGAAGATTAGCTCCAGCTAAGGGCGTCCTCAGCCTCACAGCATATCCATCAGGGCACTCAAGACCAACATGGTGTGTGTCACTTGGGTTGGGCTCGGAACAGGTCTCAAGACCACAACCTGCCACCACCAAGCTCAGTCATTTTAAGGTATGGGAACTACCTGGAGCATGATAAACAGCAATCCCTGAGTCTCATTCGAATCATCTTCCTTTTCAAAGCACAGAACGAAGTCCATGACCCATAACCACGAATCCCAGTTCCTTTCCCTCCCAGACCTCCTTCCTTGCTTACCCATCTAAGCCAGGGGTCAACCAGTCCCCCAAACCATAGCCCAAACCGCCCGAATGCTATTACAGGTTGAATCACAGGGGACTTCTCATTACACCTGGTCTTTCTAGTTACATGATGACTGCACATCACATAGGAATATACAAGGTGCTGCCTATTCTCTGCTTGCCCCTCTGCCTCCATTCCCTGCCCTTCTCTGCCAAGATCCCACCCTGGGGGGGAATGGGAAGGTTGGCCGCTCCAGAAGGCCATCACCCAGCTTCCTGGGCTTCTGCTGCTCAGTGGGACTCGACCAGTGGGAAGCAACAGCAGGGGATTGGAGGGTGGGAGGAGAGAGATCTCAGGTGTTATTCCCTTACTGTCCCTCTGCTAAGCCATGGCTCTGGCAGGGGCTGTGTTCCTCTAGGGCCACAGCTCCAGCCAAGCAGCCCTTCCTCCTCCGCTCCGGCTGCCACAGGGCTCTGATAACACCAGTCCTCCCCACTGCCCCTGCAGGAGTAACAGTATTAAGAGCTTCCTGCTGTTGTCGGCTCCTGGGGGCCTCACCATCTCCTTAGCCCTTCATCTCTCTGCAAATAGCCCTCTCATTACGTTCTTATCAGTTCAGTTCTTTGGGGAGTGCCAGCTGTTTCCTGCCCAGAGCCTGATATGGACTACAGTGTCCATTCTCAGAGCAACCACGTACCTAGGATTTGCTCCCCGAAGTCCCAGTTTTGTGCAACTTTCTCCCATTTAATGAAGGTGAATTATATGATGTATAAATAAGCCGCAGGCAGGGAGGAAAGCCACCCCCAGCTTCAGTCCCCAGCGCAAGCACCACGCAAGCCAGAGAAGGGGGCTCACTGGTGCAGAACCACTGAGCATTGAGGGTCACGGTCAAGGACAGAGGCTGCACAACACAGGACAGGGCACGCAAGGCCAACACGGCGTGTGTCACTGGGATTGAGCTCCGGACCAGATTCCAAGGGAGAGGGGGCTGCAGAAAAGAGGAGGGCACATAAAAGAGATGGATGGGCTGCATTTCAACAGGCACCTAGAGAAGAAGTCAGCAGGGCTTCATTGTCAAGTAAAAGAAAGTGAAGCAGGTGCCAGTGGTGGGTGCTTTCCTCCCACTTGAGGATGTTTGTAAGAGCAACAGAGCCAGGGCTGAACGGATGGAACTCAGAAGGGATGGAGAACTTCATTTGAAACCAGGCAGTTATGGTGCAGAGAGGGCGATTCTTTTTTTTTTTTTTTTTTTTGTGGTACACGGGCCTCTCACTGTTGCGGCCTCTCCCGTGGCGGAGCACAGGCTCCGGATGTGCAGGCTTAGCGGCCATGGCTCACGGGCGCAGCCGCTCCGCGGCATGTGGGATCTTCCCGGACCGGGGCACGAGCCCGTGTCCCCTGCATCGGCAGGCGGACTCTCAACCACTGCGCCACCAGGGAAGCCCGCAGAGAGGGAGATTCTTCCCCCTCCCCAACCCAGGCAGTCAAAATACTTGAGAATGTTGGTCCCACGTCCTTATCAAAGGGATGTGAGGATTGTGGCCGTGGTCACCTGCCAGCACCAGCAAGGGATCCCAGGAACTCCCAAGGGAGAGATGGGATGAAAGGAGGCTCCAGCAGTTTGCTAGAGAATGAGCCAGAGAGCTGCTGTTTGGTTTCTATTACTATGGCCCTGTTCTGCATCTCTACCAACATATCAAAATTTGATCCCACCAAACCCACAAGTCAGAAAAAAATAAGTCAAGATTTTTAGGTCAAAAACCAGTGAATACCGTGTGCAGACGGGGTCCGGATAGATGTTTGGAGAACGTTCCATTTGAAGACGATCACATCTACCTCAAATTTCCCGTATGGACCTGGAGCAGATGGAGAGCAGTTTCACAGTCACTCTACAGTGTGCCTGCCAACAGGCAGAGGGGATGGAGCAGGAGTTTGTGCCCAGTTTTAGAAATCGCCTTGTTTTCAATTAGAAAATATTTTACCCCTCTACAAAATGTAGATAAGAAACGTGTGTAGCCATCGCAAGCAATAAAATACTGCAGATACAAACGGAAGCCCTGCGTACCCCTCCCTGGTCTTCCTTCCTGTCTTCCCTAGGGGGAGCTACTTCTCTGAATTTGGTGGTTATTCCAAAATAATGGTTTTTTTACACTTTAATTACACAGGTAAACGTGTGTAAATAAAAGCATATCATTTTGTATGATTTAATAGCAATGGCATTCTTCCGCAACGTGCTTTTTCCACTTCATATCGTTTCTGGGGTTATATCCCTATAGCACAGTCTATTCATTTTTCACTGTAGTCCACAGTATTCCATTGTACATACAAATCAAATGACGTAATCAGTCTTCTGGTTGATGAGAGACATTTGGGTAGTTTTCTAGCTCTTAAAAAAAACATGCCATCATGAATATTCCTGAACATGTCTTTTTTTTTCCCACATGTATTAGAGTTTCTCTAGACTTACATAGGAATGAAATCACTGCGTCGTAGGGTAAGTATATCTTCAACTTTACTGGATTGTGCCAATAGCTCCCCAAAGTGTCCGTACCAATTTAATTCCTACCGTTAGTGAACGGGAGTTGTCTTTGGCTCTATATACAATGGGAGGAGTATAATTTGGCGGCGGGGGTGGGGGGCGGCAATCTGATGAGTGTGAAATGGCTGTCTCCTTAAGACTTCAGTTTACGGTAATTCCCTGATTCCGAGTCAGGTTGAACATTTATTCACATGTTTACTATTCTATAGCATCACTGCAGTCTCAGAATTGCATTTGCATGCTTTGAAAAACCAAAAGAATTTTTCTTTTAATTTATAAAAGTTTGAACAAGTTGGATAGTATTTCTTCACTTCTTCACTAGGAAACTTGGAGAGGGAGGAGGGGCTGTGGCCGGAGCCAGAGGGAAGACTTCCTCTTGCAAACTGGCTTTGAGATAGAGATTTTTTAAATGAGTCATAACATTAGAGATGAAGCCCATGAAACAAAAATGCCAACAATCCCTGGGCAACGTAAGAAATGCATTTCTGTAGACCCTGTCAACACTGTCTAGGAAAAGTTCAGAGTGTGTTCATTGTGCCCTTTACCTGTAAGACACACAACTATCTGGACATCACAGACGCACCAAAGGAACCCCAGGAACCATTTGTCCATCCTCCTGCTGCAGGAAGCACCATGTATTTACCATCCTATCATCACAACAGCAACTGGGAAGGAGATTCCATAACTTCTTCACATTCCCAAACACTCTTAAATGGAATCTAAGTTTCTCAACTTTGAGCATCTCCCACTCACGGCACTGATGACATGGGATCGTATTCTTCACTTTTAGATCCTTCCTCGACAACACCGTTAGTATTTGGAGGACTCATCTTAATATCCCCTGTCCCTGGCACAAGGATGGATGAACCAGTTTGGAAGTGCATGAGGGCAGGGAACACACGGTATTCAACTTCAAAGTTCCAGTAGGCATTCAACTTATGTGTCTTAAGGAAAGGAATTTCTTCCACGCTAAATCTTCTTCTCTGAGCTTTAAGAACAGAGTAATCATGGACATAAACTTTTTGCCTTTTTGCTCCGGGTGTAAAAGAAGCCAACCTTGGGGATGCCTCTTTTCCACGAAGCCTTCCCTGACATCATCTCCCATCGCAAAACAATCTTCCTTTCTCTATGTATTGCATCAGCACCATACAGTACCTCGTATTCCATGGAAAACAAATTATTTGGCCAATGATAACATAGGTTTATGGAGTACATACTGTGCTCTAGGCACTGCGCTAAGTACTTTACTTTGGTCCTCATTTGGAGGTAGGAACTATTACTATCACCATTTTACAGATGAGGAAAATGAATCTCAGGGAGGATAAATACCTGCCCAAGGCTACCATTCTAATAAAGGGTGGAATCTGAACTTGCATCCCAGCAGTTTGACCCCAGAAATCTGCACAAGAAGCCACCACACTATACCAAAGATACTGCAGGACACACATAAGCGCTTAAATGCTTCTTGCTGTCGCTCTGGTGAAAATGCAGCTGTGGGCTTAATGAGAAATTAATTATCCTTTGCATCCTTATCTCTGACACCCACATCAAATCCCTAAGACCTTGAAGAATTTGTTGATTCCTTCCTCATTTATTAATAAAAGCTCCCAGCCACATGGGGTTGCCACGTACGCGCTGATGCCTCACCGAGAGACCAGAGACCCTGGAGGTGGGGTAGATTTTGCTCACGGGGGATGCGCTCCACAGGACCTGCCTCAGCACACAGCGCCTCCCACTGGTGCTTCTCAAATAGCTGTTGAACCACCACAACCACTAACAGCTAGGAATTACACAGCACTTCACAGCGTACTGAGCACGTTCCCTATACCCTGCATCATAGATTTACTTCACTCCTCTACCCCGGGCATTACTGTCGTTCCCACTGCACACATGGCTGAAACCGAGGCTCAGAAATGCTAAATTGCTACATCGCTTATCTAAGCCAGTGCAGCTCGTTAGTGGATGGCTGAAATTCAAAGCTAGATCCTGACATCAAATTCCATGATGCGTTTGCTACTCATTAAGTTGATCCCTTTTATTCTTTGTCCTTTGTGTGCACGCACACACGCACACACACACGCACACACACACACGCACAACTGACTTTTCTTTCTGGACCAGTGGAATAGGCGTCAGATCAAAAAAAGAGGATAGAATCTAAACTAAGCTCTGGTTTTATGAACGATGAATGAATGAACGAACAAGCACATGGATAAATGTCACACACAGTCAAATATTCCTGGAGTGCTAACTCTGTGTCTGTCACCCGGCTAAGTGCCACAGATACCACAGTGACTACGGCACAGCCCTAGACTTCTAGAAGCTTCTAGTCCGTGGGCAAATGCATCTCAGTGGTAACAGGATCTGTTAAAGGAAGCTCACCTTGTCAGAGCCCCATCTGAGTGGGGAATGTTGTGTAGAGGGGAAGAAGAAAACCAGACTCATTTTTAAGATAAACAGAGACTAGAAGTACGTCACATGAGGGCAGAGTCCAGAGAGACAGTGTTCTGAAAGGGTTAAAAAGAACCTGTACAGCCCACTGACCAGGAGAGGGATGCCCGCTCAGACTTCCAGGGGGGTGAGCAAAGCTGGGACAGTCCCAATTCACGCCTGCTTCCCAGCGTCCTATCCAGTTAGTGCCCTTTCGCTCTTGAAAGAGTGCTGGTTTACACAGCAAATGACATGGTCGCCCTCGCATTCCAGGAAAGTTATGACTTTCTCCAGCTGTCCCTGGGCAGGAAAACAATTTGACCTCCCAAGGTCATTGAGTTGCCTTATTTCTGCTCCATCTCACAGAACGTCTTCTCATAGCCACCACCCACAGCTGACACAGGTTCTAGAGGGTCTGTGTTTCTCTCCGGTGTCAGCACCAAAGCCAAAATGATTCACCGTCAGATCCTAAAATGGCTTTAGATGCAGGTACACCTGTTTTACATCCTCTGACAGTTTCTTCCTGTAGGATCTTAGGTATCTCACTCAATTGCTCTGAGCCCGTTTCCTCATCTGTAAGAGGGATTAATAACACCAATCTCAGCTCATGGGATGGTTACGAGGATTTGGTGAAGGAGTATAAGTGAAACACCTAGTACAGTGCCTGGTAAAAAGGATATGCCTACCCCCACCCCACCCCACCCCACCCCGAGGATTTCTAGAACATGTGAGCTCTCAGATACCAAGAGTTTGGAGGATATGCACATTTCAGGAAGCCCAGGATAGTACCAGGCCTCAAGCCCCTAAGCTACCAAGTTAGAACGCCTTCTTCGTCTTTACAGAAAGTGGAAAACATGGTACAGCCACTCTATAAAGCTGTTTGGCAATATCTCCCAAAGCTGAACACATGCATTCCCTAGGTTCCAGCTGTTCCACTTCCAGGAACACACCAACAGAGAAGCATTCCTCTCTTTACCCGTGAACAAGTGCACGAGTGTTCACAGCAAGGCCTATTCACAACAGCCCCAAACCTGGAAACCACCCAAATGCTCACCAGCTGAAGAGTGGATAAAGTGTAGATAGTCCCATAATGGAATACTACACAACAATGGGAAGGAGTCATCGACACATCGTGCCGGGCAAAAGGAGACACACATAAATGAGTACACGCTGTACGATTCCATCTACTTGAAGTTCAAGAACAGGCAAAAGTAATCTTTGCTGTTAGAAGTTAGGATTATGGAAGGGGAGTAACCGGAAGGGGACACAAGGGACTTCTCGGGATGGGGGAGGTGGGAGCTTTGGAATGTTGTGTTTCTTGATCTAGATGCTGGTTAAACAGGTGTGAAAACCCATTGAGCTGTATACTTAGAAGCTGTATTTTCTGAATCATGTCGAACTTCAATAAAAATTTTAAATGAAATAAACATTCTAAATGTAAAACATATCTTTTTGGTAGAGAGTTGAGCAGACTAAGCAGGCGGTAGACACCTGGGAAAAGGCAGTGGCATGTTTTACTTGATAAATGCTCATCGGGCCCCAGCTCTGGGCCGAGCATCGTGCAGGATGCAGGGCCAACAGAGCTCGTGAGGCTGGGTCCCTGTTCTCCATCATCAGCTCCATCATCATCATCACTAACACTTCCTAGTACTTACTATGCGACAGCCATGGTTTCAAGTACTATTTTTTTCTTTTTACCAAATCATGCATTAACTTTATCTTCATAACAAGCCATTTTACAGATAAGGAAATTAAGGCACAGAGAGATGAAGTAACTCACGCAAGGCCACACCGCTAACATGTAGTGGAGCCAGAATCTGAAGCCAGTGTCTACGCTCTGACCCACAGCTTTCTACTCAGAAGTCTGGTCTGTTTATCAGCTGTAAGTCCCAGCTTCCATGTAGGCAGCCCACAGACATCAATAACATCACCTCTGTTCAGGGCAGTGGTAATGGTAAATTATCAACTGAGTGTCTCAGAAAGGCAGAGGCAATTCCTAGCTCTCTCTGGGCAGCTGCCAGCCCAATGTCACATGATAGGGAACAGACTGATAAATATATTGATGGAGATTTAAAAAAAAAAAAAAGGAAAAGAAGAGTTAAAATGGCTTGGCCTTTCTACTGCCCAAAGTCCACTGACCAAAGTCCACAGAAACTCTGAATTTGCTTCAAATGAACTTCAAAGCTGCCTCTGGCACTGTGGAGATACTGAGGGATCTTCCCACTGACCTGGAATCACTCCCTTCCCTCGCTGCCTAATCAGGGGAACTTGGGGCTGGGGGCTGTGGTGTCTGAGAGGAAGGGAGGGAGGGAGTGTTGACACTGATGCCCAGGAATGGCGTCAGACGTAAGCTGTGAGTCTGTGTCCCCAAGTCTGGCCCATCGGGAATCCATCATGCGGGCAAGCTTTGCTTTGGCACTCAGGCAGCCAATCAGTGTACAGAATCCGGAAGGTGGAATGTTCAGTACGCAGCACCAAAGACCTCCCTTGCTTGGGACAAAGCAGTAAGAAACAAACACCCCCGTAAGGACGAATCAGATCCGGCAGAGACCCAGGCAGGCATGATGCGAAAACCTATACAGGCAGGAAGGTGGCTCCCAGTGGGCCAGAAGAGCCCCCTGAGACCACCCCCTTTATATAGCAGAAGCACTGGTAAGATAGAGAGGAATTCCCAAAGGGCAACTTGTCCAGCCCGTCTCCAGGCAGGATGCCAACAAAGCCATCTGGTCACGCTTCCAACCCTGATACGCCCACACCTCTCAGCCTGGCATTGGGGGTTTGGGGGAGGGAGCAGGGGCAAATACAAATTTGGCAATAAAATCAAAATATCTGTTCAGCCTTCCCAGTTAGGAACAACTCTATCTGTAGAGAAATCAGCGGGATCGCACCTAGAAAACACACAAAATAGAGCACAAGGAAAAAACGCACTTTTCCATATTCTGACATAGCCACCACCAAGTATCTGGAAAACAACGGACTCTTCCAAAACAATTTCACAGAAAATAAGTAAAACTTCTGGGGCAGGTAGGAAGGGTTCTTGGAATCAATCGCTCATGGGTGGGAGGTTCGGGTAGGAGGTAGCACTGGGCAGAGGGAGAAGTACAGCTGCCAGGCGGCCTCAGGGAAGGCCTCAGCCGGCCCCCTGGGGAGCCCTGAAGCTGGGATGCCCTTTAGAATTTCCCCACATTGGGGCAGAGGGGCCCCACTGGTCACTGAATGCAGGTGACCCTGTAGAGAGACTGCCGCTGGGGCGGTTCTCTTCGGCGAAGGCAATTCCAAAGAGGGCTGGCCACTGCCAGCGCTGCCTGCCGCTGGGGCTCAGTCCTGCGGGGTCGGGGGGTGCAGTGCGCTGATCTAAGCGCAGGGTCCACCCACCCAACCATTACCCCGCACTGCCTGACTTGCTCCATCAACACTGTTCACCAGTCCAACGTATCCATCTTTGGTGTTTCCTGCTGCTCTTCCTACATAGGCAGCGACTGAGGAGACCCAAGGAGGGAAGACTGAATCGGATGAGAAGGAGGGGGCAGCCACAGGGCCTGACGCTCAACAGCTTCCCTAGGGGACAAACAAGGGCCACACACAGCACGCAGCCACAGCCAGGATGGTCACAGACTAGGTACATCCACCACTCAGCTCTCCTGGGTGACGGATGCTTGGTATGTCAGACTCAGGGACCCAAACCGGTGATCACCCAGGATGAAACCACGTTTAACAACTGACTGATAAAAAAAAAATTGAACCTCGCTACAAGAACGGCATGACCTCAAATACTGATATATAGAGCTGTGTGTGTCTAGGCATAAAGAAATCAGAAAAAAATAGAGTTCCATCCATCGTAGGGACAACCTTGATAAATGGTCAAAGGGAAGAAAAGTATACTGTAGAGTAATATACACAGATTCCATCTCAGTGAAAAACACTCAGACAAGACTCCACCGTACATGCATACACACCTGTAGTATTTGTATGAACAAAGGAAAAGATAGGGAATGATTAACTCTAGACTATAAACATTAATTCCCAGGGTGTGGAGATGCTATTCGTTTTCCACTTGTCTTTCTGTATCTCTGCATGATATTGATTCATGTGTTTAAGCAAGCGAGAATTACTGTCATAATTCTGAAAAATCAAATACAGAATACATTTTTAAAAATTATTTTAAAAAATTATCGACACAGTGCCATGTGCCTAGCGGGGAGCTCTATAAAAATACTATTTCATTCCCTCTCTTCCCTCCCCTTTAGAAATCAGTTCCTAATTGTCCGTCTGGGATTGCTCAAAGGGAATATTTAATTTAAGGCTGAGATTCTTCTATGCCTTCTCCTGCATCATTAGAAAATAACAATTTTAATATTATTCCATATATAATATATTTGCCACCAACATAAATCTGCCACTAAAATCCATAAGAATTATACAACACTGAGTTATGTATCTGGATGGAAATGCTGTGAATTATCTGCTGTTTGCGATTATCCGTGGCCATGCCTCGCTCTGTTGCCGTGGTAATGAAAGCTGACCACACCAAGCCAACTCACAATTATTTTGGCACATAGACATGAAAAGCCCAGAGAAGCCAAAACCCAACTGCTCACCACATCTGCTGACAAGAAGTCAAAGAGTCGGTTTCAGGTTTCTTCCCTCTTTCCCTGTCCCTGGCTACTCCTTAGGAGAGGTGTTCCAGGGGGCAGGAGCCACCGTAGCGTGGAGGGACGAGGACACAAAGGACCCACGGAGTCTATAAGCTGGACCGCTCTTCTCTATCTGGTCGGCTATGGGGATTTGCTCCCGGGCAAGTCCCGGATGGATTCCCCAAGAGTTAACTCAGCTGTCACTGAGTCGAACCAAGGGCTTAATGGACACTGTTTGGCTACCAGGTGTGGCTTCTACAATGCAATTTGGCTTTAATGCGCTCCGAACATTCAGAAGACAGAGACTCCGTCCTGCCTTGACTGTGACGCAGCGCGTTAGATGTTACGTCAGAGCTGCAGTTTAAGTTTGTGGGAGGGAGGAGGGAGGGGTGACTGGGGGTGGCGGGGAGGCGTGCTAAGGGAGCTTGGGAGCAAAGGGGCCCCCTGAGCAAGCCTGGCAGGACAAGGAGCCCAGGAATATGAGGACTGGGGGAGGGCCTTTCACGTAGAACGAACTACAAACAAGGGCATAGAGGTGGGACATGCTTGTGACTAGACTCAGTGCAATAAAGCCTAAGTTAACCCTTGAGGGATGATGGGCGTCACTGGCTGACACAGCCGTCAGCCAAACAGCACCTCACTCACACGTCGGGGGGCCTGACCTGTGTTGTCTTAAAAAGACCCCCTTTACCTCGAAAGCCTCACGTCAATCCTTCTCCCTCCCACCAACTTACCGACTGATTATTTTTCCTGCCGCATCCTTCATTCTGTTCGTGACACCAGATTTAGATTCGATTCTGACTTTAGTTTTCCTTCAGACTGGGTAGTTGCCAGGAACTACAACCACAGCCATCACAGGTGGGTTAGCTACCGTCTGCTGAATGCTTACTCTAGGCCGGGGGCTGGCAATCTTCGCAACCATCCTGTGAGGTCGGTATTACTTATTATCCTCCCCATTTTTCAGATGAGAAAACTGAGGCTCAGAGAGGTGAAATAATATGAAAGGTCTTACAACAGGTAAGCGGCAGAGACAGGGTTCAAACACACGTCTGTCTGATTCTGGAATCCGTATGCTTGACCACCAGGCTGTAACAGCCCTCCCTACGCTACCCTTGCTCTGGTCACTCTGAGAACCAGGGCAGGAGTCATCAAACTTCTTCTGTTAAAGGGCCAGACAGTAAATATTCTCAGCTCTGCGAACTACACAGCCTCTGTTTCAACACTCAACTCCACCCTTTTCACATGAAAGCAGCCACGGACAACACATAAAGAAACGCCATGGCTACATGCCAATAACATACAAGGCCTGTTTACTTACATGACAAGGCGACAGGCTGGACTTGGCTGCTGAAATTGTCGGCTCCCCATCTAGAGTAGTTTGTTCATTCATTCAGCCAGCGTTCACCGAGTGTCTACCTTATGCCCAGCACGTTCTAGGTTCTGGGTAGAGAGAGAACCACGCAAGTCTCCACCCTCATGGAGCTTAAATCCTAGCAATGATTTGGTTGTTTGTTTCACCTGTGCTCGATACCCTGCTTCCTCACCTTGGTCCTCTTCAGGATTCCCTTAGACCCGTGGCTCTCAACTTACCCTTCACATCACCTGGGGCACTTGTAGAACAATCAGTGCCTGGGTCCCCCACCCTAGAGATTCTAATTTAATTGGCCTGGGGTGGGGGTGGGGGTCCAGGCACTGATAATTTTACAAGCTTCCCAGGTGAGGGGTTGAGACACACTGCTTGGGTAGCTGCTTACCTCCTGTTTCTTCCACTTACTGTGTGAAATAGGGGAAGTCTTTTTTTTTTTTTTGAAAGGTGAAGATGATTTTTTTTAACATCTTTATTGGAGTATAATTGCTTTACAATGTGGTGTTAGTTTCTGCTGTATAGCAAAGTGAATCAGCTATACCTATAAATATATCCCCATATCCCCTCCCTCTTGCGTCTCCCTCTCACCCTCCCTATCCCACCCCTCTAGGTGGTCACAAAGCACCGAGCTGATCTCCCTGGGAGGGTAAGTCTTTTAAGCCCCCAGTTTGAGCTGTAAAATGTGGATAACACGCATCTCATAGGATTGTTATGAGGATGAAATGAGGCCACGTGCTTTTCAACCTACAGGCTGCTATACAAATGTCAGGTATTATTGTCATCGTGCCATTATTTTTCAGTTTTAATGCTTGGTCCTACCTCAGTGGTTTCCCTCCTGTTTTGACCTCGATTCTTTGGGCAAAGATAGTGTTTGGGATTTCTAAAGCAAGCTCTATGCGTAGCTCACTAATAGCCCAGGTTTATGGGTAAGTGACCTGGTGGTCTTTCCTTTGTTCTCGTAGAGCATCGCATGGGACTGCCATTTGTCTGGCATGGGGAGCGCAGATCTGTGCCCCACTTTTATAGTGAAGGTCTCCATCTCCAGGCAGGGATAGCTGAGCTTTAAGCACTGTTGTGAAGCCTTGAATAAGTGGCTTATTTACTTTGACTCATGGACAAATGTCCAAACCCATGTACTTTCATGCGCTTAGAACTAAAAAGGGAAGGACATTACCATTTTGCTGAGCACTGATCAGTGTGCTAGGTTCTTCCCATATATTATTCCATTTCATCTTCAGAACAACCCTGGGATGTGAGAACACCTCCCGTTCTCATCTGACAGATGAAGAAGACTCAGAGGCTGAACAGCTTGTGACCCGACGGTTCCGGAACTCAAACCTGGGTCTTGTTGATTCTGAAGCTCTTTGCACAGACCCGTGGGGCATCCTACAAATAATTTAGCTCCTCTTCAGCCAGGATTCAAAGAGCTACCGAACTCCCTCGAGTTTCTTTTTCCCAGGTTTCTTTTCTTTTCTTTTCTTTTCTTTTGAGGGGGAGACCCAGAAAGAACTCCACAACACCTGCTAACGCCCATAGTCTGACAAGTCTCACCCAGCACTAGCGTGATGGTCCACGGGTCGAAAGAAAAGGCATTTCCTCACTGCACAGCATTTGGATGGTGCAGTTTTAAAACCTCATAATGAAACAAGAAAACAAACAAACCAGAAAAAATGTGAGGAGTGAGTCTGGAGAAACAGATGGTGCCAGGAGTGAGGAATTCACCGACCCCCAATCTGGGCCATCTCAAGAGAAGCTGGCCACTGGCTGAGCCTCTTAAAAGCTGCAAAGTCATCCCAGGCCATGGTTAAAGAGAGAGTTTGGACAAAGCAGAAACAAATGCGATCTTCAAAGTCTTAAATGTCAACTTGAAGGATAACTTAGAAGCTCTGAGATGGGCCAAGAGAACCTGCAGCTGCTCTCTCCACATCAGATGCTCTTTCTGTCCTTTGGACCAGCCACGCCACACCACCAGACAGCGTGTCGATGTGGGAGGGGGCAGCCTCCCCAGCCCCTGCCCACCAAGATGTTTACAGATGGCTAAAGCTTCCAGTTTTACAACCCATCAGATTCTCCCCTCTCACTCTGACCTGAGCACGCTTGAGGAGCAGTGACTTCCTCTGACCTCCGGCCTGTCTTTCAAGACTCCATTGGTCCTTGATCTTCCTGTCCCCCTCCCACCTTCCCACCCGCTGCCCCCAGCCACACACATACAACTGGCTCTGCTGCCCTCTTCCCTCCCAAGAGCTCAAACACAGGAGTGGCTTCCAGACCAGATATCCAGGATGCCTCGTGCCCTCTCCCGCCCCTCAGGTTAACGAACCGGCCACACTCCCGGATAATCCCCACTAGCCGATGTTTCTAGAGGGAGGAAGTAAGGGTGACCTGAGCCCTAGAAACTCCACCCAACGGCCTTCAATAATGGAAAATACGTAGCCAGATTTGGCAAGAGGTCCTTTCCAAACCACACGGGCTCCTGATGGCTAAAAAACTGGAAAATAAAATTATGGGATTCCCTTTATGAAGGGTCTACGACATTCCTAGCTCTGTTTTAGTCCCTTTGCATAAATATCATGTTTGTGACAACCTCGTGAGGTAAGTATCAACTGCGGCTTAAGCTCAGACAGAATAAGTAACGTATCCCAGGTTACTAGCTCTCTCCCAGGGCAGACTGCTCTGATGTCTGTACTCTTCCTGTGGTCCAGGCTGCATTTGAAATGCAGAGCCGAAGGACACAGAGTCCCTGAACACAGAGACTCTGGCTGTGGATGTTCAGAGGGTCATCTGCTGTCAAAGCCAAGGACATCCCCCAAGTGGTTCTTTCTGTCAGGTGCCTCTGCCCCTTGGGCCTTCTGGAGAGCCTGAGAATGCACCCTACGCATTCTGATCTCAGAGATGACCAAAGCGTGGGCCAGAAGCTTGAGCTGATAGAAGGGCCAGTGAGCAGGCTTCCATATCAGCCCAAGAGTCAGCGGCCTGAGAATCCGTCCCTGGTCTGAAGTTGGTGAAATGTTCCCCGGAGCAAACTCAAAAGGATCAGGATTCCACTGACCCTCCAGAGAGGGTGATGAAAGAGTTGAGAGCCCAGATCTCACCCTCAGCTGTCCCCGAGGCGTCCTGTGCTGGGACAAGAGACCACCCTAGATTCCCAGATGGGTCCCCTCCACTCCTGGGTACTCAGTCTTCTATCTGCACATGGTGGGAATGAGTGGGAATATTTAAATCATTACTTCCATCAGCTGCACTGTAAGAAAGACGCCAGCCTGGGCCTACTGACGATCTTTGCACCCTCCTGACCGCCTATGCTTCGCCCCACCCTCTTCTTTACCTCTGGTTCCAGGGCTCTTCAGTAATGGCAAAAGTTTAACCTGTTTTGTGTCAAAACACTTTGGGGACAGGGGGTTGGGAAAGAAGACTGGGGAGGGGACATTTTCCCACAGAAAGCAGTAGTCTTTCAACCTCCCCTACACTCACCAAAACTAAAAACCTCCACCTCCACCGGCCTTTCTACTGGTCACCCCCCTCACACCCTCCCCCTTCCTGAACTCCTGACTCTCTTCTCAGTTCTAAGGCCCAGGAGAAGTTTCTCTCCTCTTTTTGTCCTGATGGGGGCACGAGTATTCCCTCCGCATCGGAGGGTCTGGTCGAAAAGCTCTGTAAACTCAGCTAGGAGTTAGGAGCCGCAGCGTGCAACTACCAGGGAACACGAAAATCATAGCACAGTTGTTGTTGTTTTTAAAAAAAGGGAGAGATGGGGGTCGATGCAGCTCCCAGAGCAACTGAGAAATGGCCCGTTTACACTTCCAGGCCTGAGGCCACGACCACCCCCACGCAGTCACCAATACAGAAACAAGCGCCTACACGTGCATCTCGCAGGTACCCCGCTACCCACGCACACACGCACTTTTGTTTACACGGCCCTTAGCGCGATCTCCTTCTTCTTCTCTGCACTCAAGTTGAAGACATACTCCTGAAGTTAAAGGAGTCTATAGCTGACATTGCTGTCTGCTCAGTCTTTTATAGCTCTTCCCTAGGGGTCAATTTGTATAATTTCTAAAATCCTTCCCAAATCTTCGACTTCCTGTGGGTCCTTTCTGTATCCAGATTTCCTCCCTGTCCCTCTATTGTTATTCTCTCCTTTCTTCTAGGACACAGGGAGAGTCCAGTAATCTTCCCCCCACCCAAACATCGTAGGTTGGTTCTGCTGCAAAATACAAAACCAGAGACGCGGGATGAAGCTGAAAGGGCTCTCTTTGTGGAACAACGATTGACATCCAGTGCGTGCACTGGGCAACCCAGGGCTGGTGGATCCACACAGCCCCGCGTCCGCCTACGCTCAGTAGGGCACAATTCCCCCTCTGCGACCTAGGGGAAATCCATTCCCTCCTTCTGCCAACTTTTCAGAGAAATCCGAGAAACTGACACCAAACTCGGAAAGGAGGGGAGCAACTCAAAACTTGAAACTATTTAAAGATGGGAAGTTGCTCTCTTTCCCTTGTAGGCTTTAAGGAAAATCTCCAGGGCCTCTTTCCTGGAGAGGTGTGATTTTTTTGTTTTTTCCTTCCCACCTTCCCAGGAACTTTGCAAATCCACCACAGGACTGTGGAAAAGTGGCCAAGGCAGAGAGAGAAGAGTTAAATCAAGCCCAGACCTCAAAAATCTGTGTTCAATTTTGATAAAAATCTCTCTCCCTCTCCCCCACCACTCCCCTTCCTCCACCCCACAGCTCAGACATGTTTCTTTATGTTACGAGCTTGCATCTTGTTTGGGGCACCAGGGCGCTCCCAGAAAACCCTCAACGGCCCCCACCGTGGGCACATGTGGCAGACACGTCCATTCCACTCTCCGGCAGGGCTGGACACGGAGCCTCGGTCCTGGCCACCACCTCCTCCTCCTTCCCTTTGCAATTACCTGTCTCCAGACCAGATCCTTCCTTCGCGGTTAAGTCAAAGCTGCAATGCCTGGCGCTGTCAGGGCCACAGCAGGCGGATGGATGGGCAGCAGTCGCAGGTGCTGGGATTCCCCACTCAGGACCCCTCTCCTGGGATGCTCCTTCCCTCTCCCAAGTCCCACTGCTTCTGAGAGCAAGAACCTCCCCGCTCCCTCTGCCCAGCCTGCTGGCCAGGAGCCAGGCTTGCAAGTGGGAGCCGGGGGCTTTAAAGAGTTAAATCACCCGAAGGAACCGGGAAAAGCCGCCACCAAAAAGTTGTCCGTTTGGGGGGCACCGGCTATGTCTGTCCACTTGTGACAACAAGGAATCAGATTTCAAAGCCACAAACTTTTTTTTTTTAAGTTTTCCAAAGACATTTCCTGTGTCCAGATGTGCCCATCCAGACAGACACGCAAATCACACCCATCGGCGCAGACACGCACGCAGGCCCGGGGAGCCCCACTCAAGTATCCTCGGCGGCTCCCGCAAGCACTTTGGAGAAACAAAACAGGCAGCCCGTGGAGCCGCTGCCTTTCCAATCCCCTTTCAGCGTCGGAAAGAAAGTAGAGGGGGAGAGCAGTGGGGGAGTGCCCCGGAAAGTCTCCCGCGGTCTCCCCGCCCCCGGACGCGAAGCAGGGAGGAGAGCCGGACGGCCGCACTTACCCCGGGGCGCCCATGGCGCGTCCGCCGCTCCCGCAGCCCCGCGCCCGGCTGCGCGCCCGCCGCCCGCCGCGCCGGCTCCGCGCTGAACTGAGTTCGCAGTCTTCCGACCGAAACCTCGCCGCTCCCCCTGGGCCGGCCCCGCGCCCGCCCGCCCCGCTCTGACGTCAGGCGTCTTGGAGCGGGATATTTATGGCCAGGATACTCTGAATTTTCCCTAGGTAGAGTTCTGATTGCAGTTCCTTGGGATTTGTAATTTTCACACTTTCAGACAGAGAGCAGGGGAGGGAGGAAGGGAGAGCGCAGCCGGCAGGGCGAGGCAGACAATGAGGGTAGCTGTTTCCAACGCTGGCGAGGAGCCTTCTCAGGGCTCCCTCTGTTTTGCAAACATGTAAGGGTCAAGGAGGCAGAAGTGGTGACCTAGGAGGTGGGTGGGTTGCTCCTCACTCCTCCCCTGGTCTGAGCCGGCTGGGAGGTCAGGTGCTGGGGGTGGGTGGGGAGACTTCTCCTTCGACCAAGTACCTTCAGGGGACACTAAGTGCCAGGAAGGTGCTAGGGCAAGAAAGGGGATAACAGAGCAGCTAATTAGAAGCCCTGGTCCAGGAAGAACAGAGCAGCTAATTAGAAGCCCTGGTCCACACCCTAACAACTTTTCCATTTCTTCTTTGGGAGTGGGTGCGTGAAAAAAAGTTTCGTTTTATTAAATTATTTTCCACACTCCCTGCCTCTGTACAGCTTTTCCAACTCAGTACCAGTCAGTTCATCTTACTTCACTGCTTACGTACAGAGTTTGAGCCGTTTACAATAGCTCTTATTCATACTTTTTTAAATTGCTTTTAATTTTTTTTCTTAAATGTGGTTGTGATCCATCTGCTGGTCTGGACTGGAAATTGCCTTAGTTAAGAACAACTGTCTCCTCCATGACGGACACCATCCTCAGGGTGAGTCTGGATCTTCTCTGTTTCCCCCACGCTCCCAGGAGTGAGCAAGCGGATGGTGCCCATGCTGGGTGTTGACCCAGGTAGACTTTTCTAGGTCTGGATTCTAATGGTCATCTGTTTCTCCATCTAGCTGAAGGGGTTTAGGGAAATGGCTTGGTTTAAAGACCATCTTTGAAGAGTGGAGAGAAAGAGAGTGTCATGCCTTATCCTACATGGTTCCCAAAGACTGGAGAATGAACTGAAAAATGACACGCAGGGGATGCAAATTGCTTGTACAGTTGGATAACGTAAGTGTGTAGGTATTCAACTCCTCATTAAGGAGAATGAGCACGGATAACCACAAATCATCACGAAAACAACACAACTCCAGTGAGCTTCCTGTTAGCCCAGGTGGGGGTGTGGTTCTAACCACGTTACAGTGCAGCAGAGACTCGAGGACTTGGAATGTGTTTACCCCTTTGGCGGCAGTTGGTTAGGGCTGATTGCCAAAAAGAGCCAAGCCTTGGGGCTGGGCCTCTCAGTGGGAGACAGCCAAGATGTTTTGGTCTAAGCCACAGAGGGCCCAGAGCCCTGCTGTTTGGTCACTGTCAAGTTGCCCTCCTGAGCATCATACCCACTGCCACATCCCTCCATCCCCTTCCTCACATCAAAGTTCCCTTGGCAGGGTGAGCTCTGCTCTGTGGTGGACACTGCACATTGGCTTCCAAAAGCCATTGACAAGCCCCTTCTCCCTTGCCTTCCTCAGCTAAAGAAACTGGAAGCCTCCAATATTCACCATCCCGGACTCCCTTGTAGCTAGAGATGGCTATGAAACCCAGTTCTGGACAGTGAGGTTGGCATGCAGAAAGCAGAGGTCAGCTTCCACAAAGACTCTTTAAGAAAATGTCAGATTCAGGGGCTTCCTTGGTGGCGCAGTGGTTGAGAGTCCGCCTGCCGATGCAGGGGACGCGGGTTCGTGCCCCGGTCCGGGAAGATCCCACATGCTGCGGAGCGGCTGGGCCCGTGAGCCATGGCCACTGAGCCTGCGCGTCCGGAGCCTGTGCTCCGCAACGGGAGAGGCCACAACAGTGAGAGGCCCGCGTACCGCAAAAAAAAAAAAAAAAAAGTCAGATTCAGATGGCATGCCCCTTTGACACTCGCTATTCCTCCTTCCCCCATTTCTTCTCTCTTAGGACATAGATATGATGCCTGGAGGTACAACAGCCATCTTGCAACCTCGAAAAAAAAGCCACTCACTTCAGGATGGCGAGGCGGGAACGTAAAAGGAGCTGAGGCCCTAGATGACATCCGTAAGTGGCTGAACTTTCCTCTGACTTCTTGTCAGGTGAGAAAAACTCCTATGTGTTCAAGTTATAATAGTTGAGTCTTGTGTTTTTTACAGCCAAGTATAATCTTACCTGATATACTCCCGTCTATCCACCAAAATATAATATTGTGATGATTCCTGAGCATTAGCTCATAAGCACGACAGTTCTTTTTAACCTTATGCTGACATCATTCTTTATAGTTTTCAAAGCCTATTCACATATATCTCCTGTGAACCTCACAATCTGGAGAAGTATCACTATAACCTCCATTTTTTAAATAAGAGAAGAAGCCAGATTTGATAAATATCCTGCCCAAGATCACACAGTCAACAAAATAAGGGACCCTTGGATCCTAACCTAGTTCTTCTGACTCCAGTTCTGTGTATTTTCTGCAACAACGTCCATAACCCAACAACAAAGTCCAATAAAGAATCCTTATTACTCCTAAGTTGGCATGAATTCTATTTAATTCAACCAAGATGAAAGAGATTGAAAGTAAATTCTGGAACTAGAACGTATCACAGTCCACCTGGGGAATTAAGTCCAGTCCATCGTCACCCTGAATCCCTCTCACCTTCCAGCTATACTCTGACATCCTGCCCTGAATCCCTTAGAAAGTTGCTCTTTCTAAGGTCACATGGCCTTTTAGTTGAATCCGGTCTTGTCACTCTTCATTGTCACATCCTTTGAGGTATTTACACCACCCCTTTCTGGAAGCACTCCCCTCTCTCAGGGCCATCTTCCCAGCATGACAACTTCCCTTGTGCAGTTTCTCTCCCTGGTCCTTCTTCCACCTGGATGTGGATGTTCCCCAGGGATCTATCAGCCACCATCCTTCTCTTGCCCATCACCGACTCTCCTCTTGTGATTTCCTCCTTTCTTTTGAGTCCCACCACAGGCTCCACGACTGTCTGGGAAGGTCACCCATTGTCTCTACATCCAAATCTACATTCCAACCACCATTTTCCTCTCAACTTTAATCCTGCTTTTCCAACTATTTTTGTCTATATTGCCCAGCATATGGCAAGTAGTAGATAAATGGTGTCTATTTTTAATGATTAGTGTAAAAAAGGTGCAGGAAAGTGACTAAAGCATAAGAGGTCTTTGTGACTGACTCATTTCTAGTATCAGGAGCTGTGGTGTGATCATTCTCCCGTGGAGATCACCCCACAGGCCAATCTACTTGTCCACAGTCAGAAGGAAATGTAGCAGAATTAATGGAAGTTAGCAGGAGCAGACACAACAGAAATGAAGAGGCACACCCAATGAGAAATAGAATAGCCTCGTTAACTCCTTTTCGAATTAACTCCTTTTAGAATATCCTCGTTAACTTATTCCAGGCAAAGTGAGAGAAAGAAAGGTATTAAAGATGAGGCGAGAGAGGGCCAGAGACTTAGAGGTGGTGGGCGATGATGGGAACAGGGGAAGAATATTCCAGGTCTGGGGGAGGGGGCGTGTCTCCATCCCTCCCCAGGTGAGCTTACTTGGGTTCTGTTGGGAAGAGGAACAGGTAAAGCTTATAAAATATGTGGCTCTCAATGCTAAGAGGCTGTTTTAGAGGTTGGTGAGCCCTGAAGAATCTGTAAAGTGGGAGGGCCCCTTCCAAGATCATCTGGTTCAGATGAAGAAAGATGGAGCCCCTACCCCCAACACTATCACACACAGAACCCTAATGTAGGGGGTGGTAATCTGTTCTCAAGACTGCCCCAGGGGTTGGGGGCAGCTCCATCTTTCTTCACGTCAGTCACCTGCGTATCCCGGGAATGTTCCCTGAACACACAGTGAGGCTCTGTGCAGCACACTGCTCATCTGGAAAATTCCAGCTGCTCCCAGAGGCATCCTCAAATAGTTCAGCAAGCTTGTCCCTGCTTCCAAAGCCAACCATGTACCTCCGAGGCCCAGCTGACTCGTGGGAGAAGTAGGCTTTACAAAGGTCCCTCCTTGCCCACTTCCCAGGGCCAGAGCTCCTAGTCTATACCACACAGATCCTGGGAGCATTCAGCCAAACCCTTGTGAAGGATCAATGAGGATCCCATGAGTAGCCATCCAATCATTGTGATGATTAACAGATGCCCTTCCCCAATTTACTGACACGGGCTCAAGAAGATGGTGAAAGAACTCAGGTGTTAGAATCAGAGACGCTGGTTAAATCCCCAGCCTGGCCTCTCACTGCTGTGTGAGCTCAGCATAGCAGGTAACTTTCTGAAGCTTCGTGTTTGTGATGGTTAATTTTATGTGTCAACTTGGCTGGGCCACAGTGTCCAAATATTTGGTCAAACATTGTTCTGGATATTTCCATGAGGGTGTTTTTTGGATGAGATAAACATTTAAATTGGGGAACCTCTATAATGTGGGTGGGCCTCATTCAATCAGTTGAAGGCCATAATAGAACAAAGGCTGACCTCCAGGATTCTGCCAGCAGACAACCTTCAGACTTGAACTTCAACTCTTCTCTGGATCTCCAGCCTGCCAGCCTACCACGTCAGATTTGGAGCTCATCAAGCCTCCACAATTACATGAGCCAATTCCTTAAAATCTATCTGTCTGTCTATTTATACACACACACACACACACACACACACACACACACACACACACACACACACACACATCCTGTTGGTTCTATTTATCTGGAGAACCTTGACTAATACAGTTCCTCAGCAATAACATGGGATGAAGAACATTCCATCCCAAAGGATTGTTGACAAGGTTAAATGAGGCAAATGGATTGAAAGTCCCTACTTCAACGAGTTCTTCTGAGACTGGAGAGGAAGAGGATCGCTAAGAATTGTGAGGTCTCTCTCATTCCACCACTGAGGCTGTCGGATTCCACCTGCTGACCCCAGGCTCTGATCAGGGAAGTACCAAACTTTGTATCAAGGGTGCTGGTAATGCCTAGAGGGCAGAAGAAGCTTGTTGTAAACTGGGCCCAGTTCAGCACGGACACATCATACATCAGGTGTTTTGATCATGGGCCCATCCTGCTTCTTTCACCTATATTGAGGGATGTAATCTCCATTGATTAGAACAGGCCTCCTGGACTTCCATTAAGCAACAGTAACTTCTAAAGCTAGAACTGAAGAAAGAAGGTCAGAGGTATCACAGTTTCTTCCTGGAAAGGACCTGCCAATAGGACATGAACTGCTTGAAGATGTTTTAGGTTCTCATCATGGTGGGAGGTTTGTAGAAAGGCGTTAGAATATGGCATCAGAAAAGCCTGGTTTCTAATCCCAGCTGTAGCTCTTACAGCTAGTAAGAGCATCATTTAGCTTCTCTGAAAAAATATGGAATAATAGGAGGATCAACCCCATGGTGCCAGAGTGAGGATTGAATTATAGAATGTTTGTAATTACAGATGACCATTATTCTTACATGCCTCTTCCTCTCTTTGCCTTTTCCCATCTCCCCCCCAAACCCACACACACAGCTCTTCTGTTAGTTAATACCAAGAATGCACTTAACATTAATGTACAATTCACTAGGTTCCTGACATCCAGCTCTCTGCAAACATCTTTGCCTGGAGTTTGCCAGGAAACCTCCCCTGGCTCAGACATGACCACACCAAATAGGCAGCGATTGGAAAATTGCCCCCATAAAGGCTGTCTCCTTCCGAGGCACAGGACTGCATTTCTGAGAAGCCTTCTCAGGTTGTTTGCAGCGGCTTTGAGGGTCGGCTCTGCTGCCTTGCCTACGTCAAAATCCTAAGTGTTTAACCACAAGACACACAATCCTGGGACATCGTGGCGGCAGCCCTCCATCCCCACGGCAAGGCAGGCTGTGCGTGTGTCTAATCCGGTATGTGCCCCCCCCCGCCCCCGGCAGAGGCCAGTAAGACACCACACCTGGCCAGATGTGGGATGGGCTATGGTACACAGTGTGCAGAGTGCTTGAGTGGGTGAGAAAGGGGGTGGAATTCCTTCCTGACCCCCATAGACAATGTGTGATCAGAGCCCAGGGTCCCCAAGGCCATGCCCGCGAGTAGCCACGGCTGCTTATGTTATTTCTGGAGCCAGAGTCCTTGCAGTCAGGGCTGCATACAAACTCCCATGACGGTCCCATTTTCAGTAGCTCAAAACCCTTTGAAAAATAATGCTCAGAGCTAAATGCTCCAGTCAGCTTCAAGGTGCCATTGTATTTTGAAATGTTTGAGAGAAAGAAATCTTCCCAACTGACCTATACTGGGAATGAAAATGGGTAACACACACACACACACACACACACACACGCTCATTTTTCTCCATTGAAAAATAATTTGAGACTGCTTACAATCTTTGGGTCTGTGTGACTGGGCTGGCGTATAGGTGTGTATGCAACTGAGCAGGGATTTTTGGAAGACTAAGGGACATCAGGAGAAGCATGACACATTTCATCATTCGGTGGTTTTGTCTTTTAAAGGAAAATATCTTAAAAATGGCAGAGTGATGATGTTAGGAATCTGTTCTTAATTACCACTCAGTAACTTGGCAATCTGTTTTATCCCATTCATTTCTTTTGGAAAGTTCTCAGCAACTCAACTCTTCAGCTGTGTGTGTATACAATCACACACACAGAAATAAAGAAAGAGAAAACCCACCCTGGTTGCCCTTGGAGAAAGCAAGGACATGTGCGCATCTCCTGAATCCTGCGAATATTCATAAGCACAGATTTACAGACACTGGGGAGTTTCAGAAACACCCAATAGGCTTGTTTCATTGATGCATATATGTGGTTTGGGACTCTAGTATAGGGACTTTTTCTTACTTTCTTTAAAAGAAAGAAACAGTAGCAGAAGCAGCAGCAAAGAAATCCTTCTTGAATGCTATTTATTCACTCATCCTGCTAAGTCTGAGGCACTGTGGTAAGCCCTGGTGATGCAAAGTGGCACTAGATGGGATTTCTATCAATAAGAAATTCAATCTAGTGGAGGGAAAGAAAGCTCAGCTACATGCAGGTTAAAAAAAAAAAAGTAAAAGCACATGAAACTTTCAGAATCACTGTGGTTAGGATGAGGTGAAGGTCAATAGTACACTGCCTGTCTTTGGATGAATAAGAAAATACCTTCCTTTTCCACTGGTACCTTCCAGGCCAGTTGCAATTCCAGGCCAAAATGCAATTTCCAAAATACATTCTATGGAATGCTAAGCCCTTTAAATGGCTTGCCAAAAAAGGCAGAGGGAGTGTTCCTCATGATCAAATAAGTTTGATAAAAACTATATATTCTACCCCCATCCTTGGAACTGCACAGTGCCTATTAGCATATGGAAAGTTCTGAGAAGGCCCACAGCAAAAGAGATCTGCTGAACTTAGCTCAGTACAGTATTCCCCAAAGTTATTTCCTCACAGGACCCATTTCTCACATAACATCTATGAACATCCCATGACTCTCAGAAACATTGTTTAGTCTGAAGGGGACCAGAAGAAGTCTCTAAAAATAAACACAATTGTAATGGGATGCTGAATTGGAATTTTTAATGAGGCAGCAAGATGCAATAGATAAGAAATTATAAAATAATGTTTCAGAGTGAGAAGCGGATTTTCAAAGGGAAGTATCTAGGAACTGGTTTCATGTCTCCAAAAACTCCTTCCTATAAGAACTGGAAGCATGGAAATTGAGAAAGAATGTGATGAGGAAGATTTCCCTGAGATGCCTGCACCAGAATTCCTTCTTTTCACCCCCACAGTGAGAACAGCTTGAGGGGAGTGACTCAAAGACCTAAGTGCTTCCTGAAGTTGGGAATTGTGGACAGTGTCAAACTCCAGCCTGGAAACCTGGAAGGCAAGAGACAGATGGTAAATTGATTTGGTGGTGGATCAAAGGAGAGTAGTTACTTTATTGGGAAGGCTGGCACTCGCAAGGCTTGCTAGGACAAGGATTTATCCATGTGTCCTGACAACCATATGTGGGCCACATGGGTGAGAAAGGAAGCCAGGAGACCTATTTAGATCTTATCAAAGAGGACTACCTGGAAGAATTATGGGACCACAATATCAAGAGCTGGTACAGAGTGGGCCACTGGCAAACCAACTAAATGGGAGGAAATCAGCTGAAGGAAGAGAATGCACAAGCCCGTATATAGGATGAGCAGTTGAAGGGACCCAATTGAATAGTCTCTGAAGAACCCACCAAAAGCTCATAGGGAAAAGAGCCTGATATATGCAAACCATTTTACAACCATACCAGTCGAGTAAAAACTTTGTGGAAGAGGAGACTTCTAACTATGGCTGAGTAAGGAGATAAGCAAACAGTCTCCCCAAAGCAACTATAAATCAGGATTAAATGAACAAAAACAACCATTTTGGCACTATGGAAATCAACCAAAGGCATATGACAATCTGAGAAGTGTTTATACTTTACAAACTGATGAACTTTGGGTAAGAATACTGGGAATCTCTGGTATTCGGACTTGAGGCTGTGTGAAATCATTCACTGACCACTGCACTAGGAAGATACAAGGGTGATCTTTAGGAAGCCAAGCTTATAAATGAAAGTAAGGATATCAAAACACAACTGAACTGAACTGAGACATCACTATCCACAGACTGCAGGTTTCACAGATTTAGCCAAGGCAAGTGATAGCAACAACAACCTTCACGATCCAAAGTTGCTACAAAAAAATTAATCCAAAATGTCCAGTTTTCAACAAAAAAATTTACGAGACACACAGAGAAACAGTAAAGTGTTACCCATATGCAAGAAAAAAAGCAGGCGGTAGAAACTTTATGAGTATCCTCAAATGCTGGGTTTAGCAAAGACTTAAGAGCACCTACTATAAATATGTTTTAAGAACTGAGGAAAGCAATGTTTAAAGAATTAAAGGAAGAGTGACAACAAGGACTAAACAAATAGAGATTCTCAATTAGGACACAGATATTATATTTTTAAAAACAACCAAATGAAAATTCTGGAATTGAAAACACACCTAAAGTAAAAAATTCACCATAGGGCTCAAAAACAGATTCAAGATGGCAGAAGAAAGAATCAATGAACTAGAGGATAGATCAATAGAAATTATCAATCTGAAGAACAGAAAGAAAAAAAAAATGAAGAAAAAGTGAATGGAGCCTCAGAGACCTCTGGAACAACATCAGGATATAATGGGAGTCCCAGGAGAGAAGAGAGAGAAGTGGACAGAAAAAAAAATGTTTTTGAAGATATAGTGGCATAAAATTTCCAAAATTTGATGAAAATCTACTGATCTACTTAATATACTGATCCAAGAAGCTCAAAAATCTAAGTGGAATAAACACAAAGAAATTCACACCTAGACATATCATAGCTAAACTCTTAAAAGCCAAGACAAAGAGAAAAATCTTGAAAGAGAAAAAAAACTCTTTACATACAGGGAGCATCAATATGTTAATAGCTGACTTCTCATCTGAAAGATTGGAATGACATATTCAAAGTGATGAAGAAAAATATTCCTAACCAATAAATTCTAAATCCAGCAAAACTATTCTTAAAAATTTAGGCAAAATTACCCACAAAGCATAGTTAAAATAAACAGATATTAAAGTGACACTTCTTAAAAATTTATTTAACATGCAAAAAAGCAGTCAAGGAGAAACAGAAAATATACAGAAAAAATACCAAAATGGTAAATATAAATCCAACCATAAAAATAAGCACATTAAATGTGAATGAACATATAGAATCAACTACATGCTGTCGGAAAGAAAAACACCTTAGATTCCAAGATGCAAACAGGTTGAAAGCAAAAGGTTGGAAAAACAATATACCGTGCAAACAGCATCTGCAAAAAATCTACAGTGGCTATTAGTATCAGACAACATAGACTTCAAAACCAGAAATAGTATTAGAGGCAAAGAAGGATATTTCATAATTATTAAATGGTCAAATCATCAGGAAGATATGATAAATAACAGAACCTTAAAATTCATAAAATAAGAAGTGACAGAATAGAAAGGGGAAACAGAAAATTCAATAATAATAGTTGGAGACTTCAATATTCTGCTCTCAAGAATTGATCAAATTACTAGACAGTAAATGAGCAAGGATATAGAAGACTTGAACAACTCTACCAACCAACCTGATGTAACATTTTGTGTACATGTGTATGTGTATCTTAAAGTCTATTTTGTCTGATACTATAATTTAATTTCCTTGTGGTCAAACACCATACTTTGTATGACTTCAATCTTTTTAAAATTTGTGAGACTTGTTTTATGGCCTAGTACATGGTCTTTGCTGGACAATGTCTCAAGTGTTCTTGATAATCTGAAGATATTGGTGACCATTTTATCATTAGGAATTATCTTCCTTGCCTAAAACTCCATTTCTAGTATAGCACACCTGGTACCTTCTCTAGGAAAGACCATATGCTGGGCCATAAACAAGTTTTAATAAATTGTAAAGGATTGAAAGCATACAAAATATGGCATCTGATCACAGATTAATGAAGTAAATTATAAAAAACAACAAAAAGAAATCTGGGAAATCCCTAAATATTTGGAAATTAAACAACATACTTTTAAGTATTCTAAATTGGAAGACTCAGTATTGTTAAGATGGCATTTCTCCCCAAATTGATGTATAGACTCAATGCTATACATCATAATTGATGTATAGACTCCTATCAAAATCTCAGCAGGGTTTGCTTGTTTGACTTTGGCAAAAAATTAAATTGGCAAACTTATTTTAACATTTATATAGAAATGAAAAGGAACTAGAAGAACCAAAACAAATTTGAAAATGAAGAACAAATTTGGAGGATTTATATTACCCAATTTCAAAACTTACTATAAATCTACAATAATCAAGACAGTGTGGTGTTGACATAGAGTGGGCATACAGAATCTACATATCATCTATATTATAGATCAATGGGACAGAATTAAAAGTCCAGAAATAAAACTTACACTTCTGTACAAGTGATTTTCAACAATTCAGTGGGGAGAGGATAATTTTTTCAACAAATAGTGCTGAGAAACTGGAGATCCACATTAAAAAAAATTAACTTGAATCATAAATAGACTTAAATGAAAGAACTAAGACTACGAAACTTCTTAGAATAAAAAGAGGAGAAAATGTTTGTGACCTTGGGTTTAGCAAAGAGACTTTAAATAGGACACTAAAAGCATAATCTATAACAGAAAAACATAATAAACTGGACCTCGTCAAATTTTTAAAGTTTTGCCTTTCACAAGACACTGTGGAAATGAAAAGACAAGGAAAAGACAAGCCATATATGGAGAAAATATATGCAAATCATATATCTGATAAAGGTCTTATATCCAAAAATACAAAGAACTCTTACAACTCAATAAGTAGAACAAAAAACCCAATTTTTAAATGGGCAAAATATTCAAATATTTTATAAGAGGAGATACACAGATGCCTAATAAGTACATGAAGAGATACTCAACATCATTGGTCATTAGGGAAATGAGAATTAAAATCATAATGAGATACCTCTATACATCTACTAGAGTGGCTACAATCAATAGGACAGACAACAGTAAGTGTTGGTCAGGATGTGGAAAAACTGAACTTTTCATACCTTGCTGATGGGAATGTAAAATGGTACAGTGCCTTTAGAAAATGGTTTGGATGTTCCTTAAAAACTTAAATATAACACAGGTTAAAGGAACTTCTCTAGGTAGGAAACATAAGAGAAGGAAAAGACCTACAAAAACAAACCCCGAACAATTAAGAAAATGGTAATAGGAACATACATATAGATAATTACCTTAAATGTAAATGGATTAAATGCTCCAACCAAAAGACATAGACTGGCTGAATGGATACAAAAACAACACCCACATATATTCTGTCTAAAAGAGACCCACTTCAGACCTAGGGACACATACAGACTAAAAGTCACGGGATGGAAAAAGATATTCCATGCAAGTGGAAATCAAAAGAAAGCTGGAGTAGCAATTCTCATATCAGACAAAACAGACTTTAAAATAAAGACTATTACAAGAGACAAAGAAGGACACTACAGAATGATGAAGGGATCAATCCAAGAAGAAGATATAACAATTGTAAATAGTTATGCACCCAACAGAGGAGCACCTCAATACATAAGGAAAATGCTAACAGCCATGACAGGGGAAATGGACAGTAACACAATAATAGTAGGGGACTTTAACACCCCACTTTCACCAGTGGACAGATCATCCAAACTGAAAATAAATAAGGAAACACAAGCTTTAAACGACATATTAGACAAGATGGACTTAACTGACATTTATAGGACATTCCATCCAAAAACAACAGAATACACTTTCTTCTCAAATGCTCATGGAACATTCTCCAGGATAGATCATGTCTTGGGTCACAAATCAAGCCTTGGTAAATTTAAGAAAATTGAAATTGTGTCAAGTATCCTTTCTGACCACAATGCTATGAGACTAGATATCAATTACAGGAAAAAAAACTGTAAAAAATACAAACACATGGAGGCTAAACAATATGCTACTAAACAACCAAGAGAACACTGAAGAAATCAAAGAGGAAATCAAAAAATACCTAGAGGCAAATGACAATGAAAACACGATGAACCAAAACCTATGGGATGCAGCAAAAGCAGTTCTAAGAGGGAAGTTTATAGCGATATAATCCTACCTCAAGAAACAAGAAAAATCTCAACTAAACAACCTAACCTTACACCTAAAACAATTAGAAAGAGAAGAACAAAAACCCCCAAAATTAGCAGAAGGAAAGAAATCATAAAGGTCAAATCAGAAATAAATGAAAAAGAAATTATGGAAACAATAGCAAAGATCAATAAAACTAAAAGATGGTTCTTTGAGAAGATAAACAAAATTGATAAACCATTAGCCAGATTCATCAAGAAAAAAAGGGAGAAGACTCAAATCAACAGAATTAGAAATGAAAAAGGAGAAGTAACAATTGACACTGCAGAAATACAAAGGATTGTGAGAGATTACTAGAGTAATTATATGCCAATAAAATGGACAAACTGGAAGAAATGGACAAATTCTTACAAAGCACAACCTTTCAAGACTGAGCCAGGAAGAAACAGAAAATATGAACAGACCAATTACAAGCAATGAAATTGAGGCTGTGATTAAAAATCTTCCAACAAACCCAGGACCAGGACCAGATGGTTTCACAGGTGAATTCTATCAAACATTTAAAGAAGAGCTAACACATATTCTTCTCAAACTCCTCCAAAATATAGCAGAGGGAGGAACACTTCCAAACTCATTCTATGAGGCCACCATCACCCTGATACCAAAACCAGACAAAGATGTCACAAAAAAAGAAAACTACAGGCCAGTTATCACTGATGAATATAGATGTAAAAATCCTCAACAAAATACTAGCAAACAGGATCCAACAGCACATTAAAAAGATCATACACCATGATCAAGTGGGGTTTACCCCAGGAATGCAAGGATTCTTCAATATACGCAAATCAATCAATGTGATACACCATATTAACAACTTGAAGGAGTTGATCATCTCAATAGATGCAGAAAAAGCTTTTGCAAAACTCACCACCCATTTATGATAAAAACTCTCCAGAAAGTAGGCATAGAGGGAACCTACCTCAACATAATAAAGGCCATATATGACAAATCCACAGCCAACATCATTCTCAGTGGTGAAAAACTGAAACCATTTCCTCTAAGATCAGGAACAAGATAAGGTTGCCCACTCTCACCACTATTATTCAACACAGTTTTGGCAGTTTTAGCCACAGCAATCAGAGAAGAAAAAGAAATAAAAGGAATACAAATTGGAAAAGAAGAAGTAAAACTGTCACTGTTTGCAGATGACATGATACTATACGTAGAGAGTCCTAAACATGCTACCAGAAAACTACTAGAGCTAATCAATGAATTTGGTAAAGTAGCAGGATACAAAATTAATGCACAGAAATCTCTTGCATTCCTATACACTAACAATGAAAAATCTGAAAGAGAAATTAAGGACACACTCCCATTTACCACTGCAACAAAAAGAATAAAATACCTAGGAATAAACCTACCTAAGAAGACAAAAGACCTGTATGCAGAAAACTATAAGACACTGATGAAAGAAATTAAAGATGATACAAACAGATGGAGAGATAGACCATGTTCTTGCATTGGAAGAATCAACATTGTGAAAATGACTATACTACTCAAAGCAATCTACAGATTCAATGCAGTCCCTATCAAACTACTACTGGCATTTTTCACAGAACTAGAACAAAATATTTCACAATTTGTATGGAAACACAAAAGAGCCCGAATAGCCAAAGCAATCTTGAGAAAGAAGAATGGAGCTGGAGGAATCAGGCTCCCGCACTTCAGACTATACTACAAAGCTACAGTAATCAAGACAGTATGGTACTGGCACAAAAACAGAAATACAGATCAATGGAACAGGATAGAAAGCCCAGAGATAAACCCACGCATATATGGTCACCTTATCTTTGATAAAGAAGGCAAGAATATACAGTGGAGAAAAGACAGCCTGTTCAATAAGTGATGCTGGGAAAACTGGACAGCTACATGTAAAAGACTGACATTAGAACACTTCCTAACACCATACATAAAAATAAACTCAAAATGGATTAAAGACCTAAATGTAAGGCCAGACACCATCAAACTCTAAGAGGAAAACATAGGCAGAACTCTCTATGACATAAATCACAGCAAGATCCTTTTTGACCCACCTCCTAGAGAAATGGAAATAAAAACAAAAGTAAACAAATGGGACCTAATGAAACCTAAAAGCTTTTGCACAGCAAAGGAAATCATCAAAAAGACAACCCTCAGAATGGGAGAAAACACTTGCAGATGAAGCAACTGACAAAGAATTAATCTCCAAAATATACAAGCAACTCATGCAGCTCAATATCAAAAAAACAAACAACCCAATCTAAAAATGGGCGGAAGACCCTGATAGACATTTTTCCAAAGAAGTTATACAGATTGTCAACAAACACATGAAAGGATGCTCAACATCACTAATCATTAGAGAAATGCAAATCAAAACCACAGTGAGGTATCACCTCACACTGGTGAGAATGGCCATCATCAAAAAATCTACAAACAATAATGCTGGAGAGGGTGTGGAGAAAAGGGAACCCTCTTGCACTGTTGGTGGGAATGTAAATTGAAACAGCTACTATGGAGAACAGTATGGAGGTTCCTTAAAAAACTAAAAATAGAACTACCATAGGACCCAGCCATCCCACTACTGGGCATATACCCTGAGAAAACCATAATTCAAAAAGAGACATCTACCACAATGTTCATTGCAGCACTATTTAGAATAGCTAGGACATGGAAGGAACCTAAGTGTCCATCGACAGATGAATGGAGAAAGAAGATGTGGCACAAATATACAATGGAATATTACGCAGCCATAAAAAAAGAAATGAAATTGAATTATTTGTAGTGAGGTGGATAGACCTAGAGTCTGTCATACAGAGTGAAGTAAGTCAGAAAGAGAAAAACAAATACCGTATGCTAACACATATATATGGAATCTAAAAAAAAAATGGTCTGATGAACCTAGGGACAGGACAGGAATAAAGACACAAACATAGAGAATGGACTTGAGGACACGGGGAGGGGGAAGGGTAAGCTGGGATGAAGTGAGAGAGTGGCATGGCCATATATACACTACCAAATGTAAAATAGACAGCTAGTGGGAAGCTGCTGCATAGCACAGGGAGATCAGCTTGGTGCTTTGTGACCACCTAGAGGGGTGGGATAGGGAGGATGGGAGGGAGGCACAAGAAGGAGGCACAAGAGGGAGGGGATAAGGGGATATACGTATACATATAGCTGATTCACTTTGTTGTACAGCCGAAACTAACACACCATTGTAAAGCAATTATACTCCAATAAAGATGTTAAATTAATTAATTAATTAATTAATTGTAAAAAACTTAAATATAAATTTACCATTAGAGTCAGAAATTCCTTTTCTAGGAACAAACCCAAGAGAAATAAAAAGATATATCTACACAAAGACATGTATGTGAATGTTCATAACAGCATTGTTTATATCTTCAAACTGGAAAGAATCCAAATGTCCATCAGCTGGTGAACGGATAAATAAAACATGATACCTCTATACAATAGAATACTATTCAACAGTAAAAAGAAACAGATTTTTGATTCATGCCACAATATGGATGACCATCAAAACTTCATAATGGTCAAAGAATCAAGACATAATATAGTACATAGTGTATGATTCCATTTATAGGAAATATCCAGAAAAGGCAAGTTATTTACTTTTTTTTTTTTTTTTTTTTCTGTACGCGGACCTCTCACTGTTGTGACCTCTCCCGTTGCGGAGCACAGGCTCCGGACGCGCAGGTTCAGCGGCCATGGCTCACGGGCCCAGCCGCTCCGCGGCATGTGGGATCCTCCCAGACCGGGGCACGAACCCGTGTCCCCTGCATCGGCAGGCGGACTCTCAACCACTGCGCCACCAGGGAAGCCCCCCAATTTTTTTCTTAAATCAACTGATCATAGAAAAAAACCCGTGCAGCCATGGAGACAGGTTGAGAGGGAGGAAGCAAGGTGGCAGGAACAGAACCAGCTACATAATTTGTGGAGTCCAGAGCAAAATGAAAATGAAGGGCCTCTTCCTCCAAAATTATGGATTTCAACACAGTGACAGTAGAGCATTAAACCAAATATGGGGCTCTTTTGTGCACGGGCCCTGTGAGAATGCCCAGGACCCTCGGCAGGAGTATGGGCCTCGGCATCTGGACCACTTGCTTATGCAACTTACTTGTGCTTTAAGACCTGTTTGAGCCCAATTTCATGTATGCCACTTCCATTTGATGATGGAGTGGTCCCTGCATGCCCAACTTTGTGTTTTAATGTGTCAGACACCTGACACCTAATTCATGATGTGCCGCTCAAGTCATATGGTAACTTGGTGACCCATGGTCAAGGGTTTTCAGCCTCTACTAGGACCCAGGAGCAAGGCAGAGCTATTTCTCAAAGGAGGATAGTTATCCACATAGGATGGCATATCTGCTCAAAATTCTGACACGCTGTGCTGTAATTCACCTATCAAGGCCAGCCAAAGTCTTCATAGAAGCATCCCAATCTGACTAGACACTTCAAGCATCATTGGATATGCTGGATCACACAGTCCAAGAGTTTGTACTGCAGCCTGGTTCTGTTGAGGTGCCCTCTGTTGTCCTGGCTCCCGTTCAAAACTATGCAAGCAGGAGTTGAGAATTTATACAAGCTCTATCCATTAAACATGGGCCCCAAGCATGGCCACAAAGCACAGCAGACCAGAAACTATGAACAGATCTATGTGACTCCATCATCACCAAAGAAAAATCACTCCGGGGATGTGGTCTGTTGATGTTTGATGAGTAGTACCAGATTCCTTGAACAGAAAAGTTAAAACCTTTTAAGTCTGGAAAGCCATATGGTACAGTGGTTAAGGCTGGGGACTCGGGGCTCAGACTGTAAGAATCCCTGAGCCCAAATCTTAGCCCCATCACATTCAAGTCGTGTGAGTTTGGGCAAGTCATTGATAACTTCTCTGAGCCTCAGAGGGGATGATAATAGTTATCGATTGTTTGCAACTATTACGAGTTATGATAGTTACCTAATAGTTATATCAACCTTGGAAGGTTGTTATAAGGATCCAATGAGCGATGTGTGAAGTGCGGGGCTGAGGCAGAGTGAGGGCTCAATGAATGATTAGCTTTTCTTAGAGTTGAACAGAATATAGAAGTCACTGGATTTGGGTAGGAAGAAATCACAGGTGTGGCTCATGGGAGGACTGCCCCTTAAATATGGAAGTTGGACTCTCTATGCCTCTGACTTGAGGAGTCAAAGGAGAGAGGGGAACCAAGAATGTGTTCAGGTCACCGTTCTGCTTTCCAAACCGTAAGCCCGTGGCAATTCCTCCCCCATCTCTGCATCTCAGGTTATCTCAGGTGTAAAACGATAGGGCTGATCTTTATGATTTCCTGGTCTCTCTCATCTCTGACAGTCTCTGACTATGATGACTCCTACCTTCCGTGAGATGTGGGATCTTCCCCTTCCCCCCCCTCCCCCCCACAGCCATGAGATCCCACCCACGATCCCAGCAGAGAGTGCTTCGGACAGGTCCCTGCAGCTTTTTGCCCTAAAAGCAGGTCTGGCAAAGACCAATAAGAGGTTTTTGGTATTTATTAAAGCTCTGGCAATAGCTCCCACATATACAACTGAACTATTTTCAGCCCCAGCTATTTTCTTTTCCTTTTGAAGAGTGGGTGGATTTTAAGAAAAACAGACTAATTGGGTATATGTTAGCATTGCCACAAAAGCAAAACAGTCAGATTTCCCAATACAACACCAAGGCAGGGCTTGGGATTTGGAGGATTAGAAGGGAAGCCTGGTGGTCTTTCCATTTCTCACACCCAGGGGTCTTGTCTTTCTGACCAACTGGCCTCTCACTGGGCCAAGTAAGGGGAGCTTCTGTGAGGGTCTCCATCCTGGGGGTAGAGGGTCAGGGACAGCACGATTCCCTCCTTCCACTCTCCAGGCCCCCAAGTTAAGAGCAAAGACACCACAAACACTTAAGCAATTAGAGAATAATTTAAAACAAATGTGCACTGGAGTCCACACAGAGCAAAGTAGGCTCAGCTTAATGTGCAATGTGGAAGAGTCTTCCTAGGGCTTTATCTTTCACTGGGGAAAAGAAGTTCCTTCCTGCACCAAACACACCCAGGATTCCGGTGAAACGCCCACCCCCGCTGCCCCCAGCGCCTCCCCACACTCAAACACACACAGGGCCTTCATTACTTTGCTGTTCCAAAGCAGCCTCTAGCCCAGTGGAGCTGCCCTTGAACATAAATTCCCTGGCATATAAACCAAATAACTTTTGGCCACATATGGCAGAAAATCCAAAGTAACAGTAGCGTAAATGAAATAGAAGGTTATTTCTTGTTTATGTCAAGGAAGCCCAGAGGTAGAGAGTCCAAGGCTGTGTGTGGTGTGGAGGATGGGAGGAGGTGGCCAGGGGTAATCGGGAACGAGGCTGCCCTGTCAGACCTTCCAAGGACATGATTCTGACCTTGAGATTGTATCAGGCCAGCAAGGAGGAGGGCATCGGCCCCAACCTGCCTGTTGGGCATGCGTGTATTGTTTTTCATTCATTCATCCCACAATGTATTTACTGAGCAGTCACTATGTGTCAGGTACTATGTTAGGTACCAGCTATGTCCACGCTGTTGTGAAGGTCACAGTCAAGTGGGGAAGACAGATAAGAAGATGTAAACAGAAAAAATGAAATCTCTGGCTGAGTGGTACGTAGGAAACAGCCAGGATACTGTCACAGAGAATAGCAAGGGAGACCGACTTAATACCGGGTAGCACAGGGCACAGCTAGAATGCTGCAGAAGTGGCGGTGGAGGGACATCCATGGAGAAGGTCGTCAGGGCAGCCAGGGTTCTCAAGAAGCAGATAGAAACGATGGCAGATCTTTTGAACATGGCTGCTGCCAATCAAGTAGTCACCAGCCACACTGCAAAGGGACCCAGATAGACCTAGGAGAACACACGGTACACTCTAACCACATGCCAGGCCCAGCCAGCCCTGCACAGTTCGGTTCAACCTATGTGGCAGAGGTGATGAGGCCCATTTAACGCGACCGAGATGCACTCAGGGCAGCTGCAGCGACCGGCCCGACTTCAGAAAACAGCAAGAAAGAAACAAAGCTGCAGTTTGAACTCATGTCCTCGGGATCCAGGCCCTTTGTACACACAGCTACTCAACTCTTAAGAGGAAACTGATGTATTTCAGCGCATGCATTTGGGTTAGGGAGAGCAGGATACTGGCCCGAAAAGCCTGGTGCTGGTGCCCATGGAGAACTAACAGACCAGACCCACAAGGGCACAGAGGCCAGCCAGCCTACAGCATCACGTTACACTCCCCAGACCTCATTGCTTTACAGACTAAACAGCACAATTTACAGTCAGCTCTGGGATAATGACGTCTCCTCGTCCACTTCTGCTCCCTTCCGGGGGATTCCAGCATTTTCCTCAGAGACATTAGACAGAGGCCCACAAGACTGAGGCTCTCCGGACTCAAAGGCAACCATTGTGAGAGAGGCGGAGGAGGGGCCCGTGGGAGGTAGAGGGACTAAGTGCTATTGCAGGCCCAAGTGCGGCAGAGGGGCCACCCCAGATAAATCTCACCCGTGCTCATCTGGAGACGACACAGTGACACAGAGGTCGACAAGAAAGCCAGCAAATTAACTGCCTCATGTTCATTCAAGTTTTTAAGTAATCAAATAACTCAAACCCAGGTAGACAGTCTTAATCCCCAGAAATAGCTTGCTTTATAAATCACCCACAGAAAACTGTTTCTCTTTATTCCTCCCAAGTCTCCCTTTTTAGTAGAAAGTCGTTATTTTTAGATTAAAAATAAGGCTTTTGAACAAGTCAGATTATCTTTCCGTGTCATTGCTTTAAAATACAAAACCTGAACTTCAAAAAGGGTTCTGCCCTTTTTCCAGAGTGTCATCTTCATCCATTTCTAGGCCATTCCTTTTACTTATAACCAGAAGGCCAAAATTTATGAACGCTGCGACCTTATGTACAGAGATGGCAGTGTGAGAATTCTTACTGTTCTTACGTTAAGTGTGCACTCAGAGTGTGCTTGTGAGTCCAGAGCCACGGTCAGCAGGCTTCCCTGTTCTCTTTATTCCTCTCATTTGTTTTTCAAGTTCCCTTTGAAGCTAAGAAAAAAATGCTTACATATTGGACAAAATTAGGGGAGAGTAAGTGAGAATAGGGGTCGAAGCTAAGCTAGTACCATATTTATCTGCTCACAGGGTTTCATCAGTTGTTCAGCAGTCTATGCTTCTGGGAAGACTGGGCATATGCAACCATCATCAGCCTTATGATGAGGCCAGACCAGAGTCTCTCAGAGGGCCAAGGCTCTGTTCACTTTACTCTTTTTTTTTTTTTTGCGGTACGCGGGCCTCTCGCTGCTGTGGCCTCTCCCATCGCGGAGCACAGGCTCCGGACGCGCAGGCTCAGCAGCCATGGCTCACGGGCCCAGCCGCCCCACGGCATAAGGGATCCTCCCAGACCGGGGCACGAACCCGCGCCCCCTGCATCGGCAGGCGGACTCTCAACCACTGCGCCACCAGGGACGCCCCACTTTATTCTTATTAAGTGTCCCTTGGGCGCCTTCTCACTTTCTTCCTGAACTAGCAAGTCCAGAATTCTGCTGGTTTTGTTTTATCAAACTTCTCAGCATTTCTGTGTGTGCACCAGCAGAGCTGTGTGGTTATGATCAAGCTACCTAATCTCTCCGTGCTTTGACTGTCTCTTCTGCAAAAGGGGGATGACAGGAATAATGCCAACATAAGTATGTGAGGCACAGTGCAGGGCACACAAAACACTAGATACTGTTGCCACAGGATTAATAATTATGATCATTATTATCATCCACATGATGATATGTTCTTTAAACAAAATGGATTTCTTCTCTCGACAGAATCACACACATGAAAATCACTGATATATTATTTTCTACCTTTTCTCCTGATACGTCTCAACAATAAATAAATCGATGAACATAGATGAAAAACCCTTTAAACAGGATACTGGAAAGGAGCAGTGGTGTGGGCAATCCTAACTGCCAGCTAATCCGTACATGCAAGACCTGTGGTGTAGACAGACTCAGGGCATGCCTTGCTGGTCCCTACTATAGGGTGTGGATCCAAACAGCAGGGCAATCATGAATACGGGCTGCCTTCCGCCTCGGCGAGAGGGCTCCGGCTAGGACAGGCCGTCAGCACCCGGGCTCCCGACTGAAGAACAGGATCTTCAGGATCTTCAGCCTTTGACCAAAGGCTGAGTGGCTGGTTCCAAACCAGAGACAGGGTCTGACCAGGCCAGAGAAGCCAGGACAGAGAGAAGAATCCATGCAGGACGAGACAGCGGTTACCAACCTCACCAACAAGTCCCCTTTCAGCACCCTTTCTGTGACGGGTAGTTCAACCTTGGCCGTCATTCTGTATCCATATGTAGCCTGATCTAATAATGAATGAGATGATAAACGAGATTCCTTTGGCCCTGGGGTTCCTGATCGGTCCCACAACTGGGCTTCTCACTCGGAACTCCTCCCAAGGGGGCTTGGCCTATATACCTCCCTCAAGCTGGGAAAGTCTTCACATGAGTGAAGAATAGAGAGAGCACAGGATAAGAACTTTCCTGGTCTCCTCACTTGTCTTCTCTAAACATCTTATCAGCAAGGGGGTTGGTAGGAACTCAGTAGGACTTTGTCTTCCAGGGGCCTCGGTGTGGGCCAAGCACACTCCAAAAAAAAAAAAAAAAAGAAAAGAAAATCACAGGGAGGCAACAGGTAGGGGTCTTTTCCTGGTGTGTCCCAGCATCCATCAATGACACTTCCATGGACATCAAATTTGCTGCGTTCAGGCATCTGGAATCCCCAGACAGCTGACTCCGGCTGGGTAATTTGGGTCAGGGATATTCTGCTGCAGTGCAAATGGCTTCACTCCATCGTGCACTACTTGTTTCTTTTTATCCTGCCCCTAACTTTTTACGGGATCCTGCATATAAGGCCAAAGTTACAGTGCCAGCAAGCACACAGTGTATCCATGGGGAAATCATTATTCTTGTGTGTTTGAAGCGCTTGTTTGAACCGTCTTTAAATTATTTCTCTGGAAATCGGTCTGGCTTAAATGTGTTTATCCCTCTGCCTTTGTTAGTCCTTGTTTGCCTTCGCCGGGCATTGGTAACAGATGAGCAGAGTCATCGTAAGGTATTTAGCCCTTTGAGGCACTGTAGTTGCTTCCACATTTCTAGCCTAGATAAAATCAACAAGAACTGGGAAAGGATGAGATGGCTAGATGCCCAGGGAGGGGAAAAGGAGAGTTTGGGGATCAAGAACTCACTACGGAGAAGCTAGAAGAGAGATCTTCAGCTATAGAATTGAGTGTGTGTGTATGTGTGTGTGTGTGTGTGTGTGTGTGTGTGTCTGTGGGTGTGGGGATGTGTATATACACATACACACATTTCCCCCCCTTTCTTTCTGAAATGCAGTAGATATTGCAGGAATCCCAAGTCAGAAGCGAGATAACTAGGAGCTAATGAGTGATAAATTAAGTCCAGAGACATAACACAAAAGCAGCGTGGAAGTTCTATGTTGGGCCTTGCCCTTCTCTTGTGTGATTCTGAATAAGTCACTTTCCCTCTCTGAACAGTGGAAAACCTGGACCAGAGCCGAGAGGCCTCCCAATTTTGATTTTCCATGGTTCTAAAATACAAGGGAATTAATGGAGAATAAGATCCCTGGGGTGGGGCTTCCCTGGTGGCGCAGTGGTTGAGAGTCCGCCTGCCGATGCAGGGGACACGGGTTCGTGCCCCGGTCTGGGAGGATCCCACATGCCGCGGAGCGGCTGGGCCCGTGAGCCATGGCCGCTGAGCCTGCGCCTCCGGAGCCTGTGCTCCGCCACGGGAGAGGCCACAACGGTGAGAGGCCCGCGTACTGCAAAAAAAAAAAAAAAAGATCCCTGGGGTGCCCAGGCAGGGGGACTCTCCCTAACTCAGAAGGTGTATTGCGAGGGGGTAATGCAGCACAGGAGGTATGGCATCGTACTTAATAGTGTGGGTTCTGGAGCCCCACAGCAGAGGTTCAAGTCTAGGCTTTGCTACTTCCTACCTATGCAACGTTGAGCCGGTTCTTAACTTCTCTGTGCCTTTATTTCCTCATCTATAAATTGGGGCTAATAATAATGGCTACCTGAGAGGGCTGGAGGGAGGAATAAATAATGCATATAAGGTATTTAGAACTGTGCCTACCCACCTAGAAAGTGCTCAGTGGGTACTTTTTAATATAAGTGTATATCTATATATGCACTGATGTGTGGATGTATACATCTATATCTGTATCACTCCAGTGGGGTTGGAAGGTCTATCAGTGAGTGTGGCAGAGACTGCCAGATGCCTCCCAATAGCTTTTCACCCTTAGGAAAAAATAAAAGCAAAATAAAACCCTTGTCTAAGATGCCAGGATTCAAATCCCAGCAAGCTGGTTCCAGAGCCTTGAGGCTCTGCAGGGTGTGAGGAGGGTCGATGGACTATGAGGTCAGGAAGTTTACTTGCAGGTCAGAGTGTGAGGGACCAGTGAGCCTTGTCTGTGTCCTGCAGGCAGCATGGAAGCAACTGGAGCTACAGAGCAGGGGTGTGGCTGGATCTAGAGGGTTTAGGACGGGGTGGAGGGTGGAGTCAATGATGGGCAAAGGCTGTGGTGGGGAAGCCAGTGGCAGGTTGTTACAATCCTCCATTGAGATGGGCGAGACCTGAACTAAGACAGTGGCTGAGGGCGGGGTCTGGGCATCAGAGGGCACAGAGGATTTGGAATTCTCCCACCTGGGAGAATCGGTACGAGTCACGCCAATGACCAATGCAGGGAACAAAGGAGAAGCATTTTGAAGAGGAGAAAACGGTCATCTCGGTTTGGGATATTAAACTTGAGGAGCCTGTGGGGTCTCTGGGGAGATGTGTTCAGGGGGTGTCAAAATAGAAGTGTGTTGCTTAGGAGAGTAGTCCAAGCTGAGCATGGAAATTTGGGTGGAGGGAGGGCCATCTCGATCCAGGTGAAGACTGAAGCCCTGGGAAGGGATGTAACAGCTCAGGGACGTCTCACGGAGCAGGAGAAGACAGCATGGCAAGAACCCAACTTGCATGGGTTTGCTCTTCCCCCAGGACACCCAGGGTGTCAGATGCCAACAGTGGGAAGCCAACGAGCTCCCAGGTCTTCACAGCATCCTGGTACCCACTGTGGCTTCCTCTGAACCAAGCCCAGGGCCTGCCATCTAGTGCCTTGGCTCCCTTTCAAAGCCTTGTGAGTTCTGGACTGGAACTCTGTTACCAACCACTGACCAGCCCACCCAGCCCTCCCTCTGATCTCTGGCCATACAAGGCAGCCTCCCTCTTCTGGGTTTCCATTCCCAGATGAGCCTGAGGCTCTTTCAGAAGAGACAAGACATGGGGGAGACTCTGCTCTGATCTTCCAACCGCATGAGAGGCTCCATCAAGCTGCTCACATACTCAGCCAGGTGTGTCTAACAGCCTCGGAAGTGCTGGGCAGGAGAGGTGGCCTCCCTACTTCTCCTGGCCTTTTGTGCTTCTATCAGCTTGATCTCCACAAGGACACTTTTCAGCAAAGTTTAATACAGCAATTGATGTTTATATCCAACTCAATTCAGCCTGATGTCCAGTTTCTCTTTCCCTATATTTTAACTCAAGGATAGTGGGGAATAAGCTGAGTGTGGGGGCCACAGGGTCGGGGGGAGAGCAGAGGTGTGAAAAAGATCATTAAGAGCACTGAAGATTTGTGCCAAGTTGGACTTTTAGTTGGGAGAGGCCAGGAAAGGTTAAAACCTATGCTGATAGAGGGAACTTCCCTCAACATAATAAAGGCCATATATGACAAATGCACAGCCAACATCGTCCTCAATGGTGAAAAACTGAAAGCATTTCCACTAAGATCAGGAGTAAGACAAGGTTGCCCACTCTCACCGCTCTTATTCAACATAGTTTTGGCAGTTTTAGCCACAGCAATCAGAGAAGAAAAAGAAATAAAAGGAATCCAAATTGGAAAAGAAGAAGTAAAGCTGTCACTGTTTGCAGATGACATGATACTATATATAGAGAATCCTAAAGATGCTACCAGAAAACTACTAGAGCTAATCAGTGAATTTGCTAAAGTAGCATGATACAAAATTAATGCACAGAAATCTCTTGCATTCCTATACACTAATGATGAAAAATGTGAAAGTGAAGTTAAGAAAACACTCCCATTTACCACTGCAACAAAAAGAATAAAATATCTAGGAATAAACCTACCTAAGGAGACAAAAGACCTGTATGCAGAAAACTATAAGACACTGATGAAAGAAATTAAAGATTATACAAATAGATGGAGAGATAGACCATGTTCCTGGATTGGAAGAATCAACATTGTGAAAATGACTCTACTACCCAAAGCAATCTACAGATTCAATGCAATCCCTATCAAACTACCAATGGCATTTTTCACAGAACTAGAACAAAATATTTCACCATTTGTATGGAAACACAAAAGACCCTGAATAGCCAAAGCAATCTTGAGAAAGAAGAACAGAGCTGGAGGAATCAGGCTCCCTGACTTCAGACTATACTACAAAGCTACAGTAACCAAGACAGTAGGGTACTGGCACAAAAACAGAAATACAGATCAATGGAACAGGATAGAAAGCCCAGAGATAAACCCACGCACATATGGTCACCTTATCGTTGATAAAGAAGGCAAGAGTACACAGTGGAGAAAAAACAGCCTCTTCAATAAGTGGTGCTGGAAAAACTGGACAGGTACATGTAAAAGTATGAAATTAGAACACTCCCTAACACCATACACAAAACTAAACTCAAAATGGATTAAAGACCTAAATGTAAGGCCAGACACCTCATACTCTTAGAGGAAAACATAGGCAGAACACTCTATGACATAAATCACAGCAAGATCCTTTTTGACCCACCTCCTAGAGAAATGGAAATAAAAACAAAAATAAACAAATGGGACCTAATGAAACTTCAAAGCTTTTGCACAGCAAAGGAAACCATAAACAAGATGAAAAGACAACCCTCAGAATGGGAGAAAATATTTGCAAATGAAGCAATTGACAAAGGATTAATCTCTAAAACATATAGGCAACTCATGCAGCTCTATATCAAAAAAAGAAACAACCCAATTCAAAAATGGACAGAAGACCAAAACAGACATTTCTCCAAAGAAGATATACAGATTGCCAACAAACACATGAAAGAATGCTGAACATCATTAATCATTACAGAAATGCAAATCAAAACTACAATGAGATATCATCTCATACCGGTCAGAATGGCCATCATCAAATAATCTACAAACAATAAATGCTGGAGAGGGTGTGGAGAAAAGGGAACCCTCTTGCACTGTTGGTGGGAATATAAATTGAAACAGTCACTATGGAGAACAATATGGAGGTTCCTTAAAAAACTAAAAATAGAACTACCATATGACCCAGCCATCCCACTACTGGGCATATACCCAGAGAAAACCATAATTCAAAAAGAGTCATGTACCACAATGTTCATTGCAGCTCTATTTACAATAGCCAGGACATGGGAGCCACCTAAGTGTCCATCGACAGATGAATGGATAAAGAAGATGCGGCACATATATACAATGGAATATTACTCAGCCATAAAAAGGAACGAAACTGAGTTATTTGTAGTGAGGTGAATGGACACAGAGACTGTCATACAGAGTGAAGTAAGTCAGAAAGAGATAAACAAATATCATATGCTAACACATATATATGGAATCTAAAAAAAAAGAAAGAAAGGAAAAGAAAATGGTCAGAAGAACCTAGGGGCAAAACGGGAATAAAGATGCAGACCTACTAGAGAATGGACTTGAGGATATGGGGGGGGGAAGGGTAAGCTGGGACAAAGTGAGAGAGTGGCATGGACATATATACACTGCCAAATGTAAAATAGACAGCTAGTGAGAAGCAGCCACATAGCACAGGGAGATCAGCTTGGTGCTTTGTGACCACCTAGAGGGGTGGGGTAGGGAGGGTGGGAGGGAGGGAGATGCAAGAGGGATGAGATATGGGGACATATGTATACGTATAGCTGATTCACTTTGTTATAAGGCAGAAACTGACACACCATTGTAAAGCAATTATACTCTAATAAAGATGTTAAAAACTAAAAGAAAAAAAACCCCAAACCTATGCTGAGTTCCTACAGAGGAGATTGATTTTCTTTAGCTGCTCTGTGTCTGGTCTAAGAGGATGAGTTCTCCCCCTCCACAGAGGGGAGGGGCCGGTGGGCAGCTACTTCACAACCCACAGGTCTGCGAGGTGCTTTTATATTAAGCTGCTCTCCCTCTACAGTAAGAGCATAGCAAGACAGAAGCCTTCAAAGTACAGCAAGAAATACTCGGGTCAGACGTAAGAAGGAACTTCCGGGCAGTGAGACCCATTAGGAGAAAGTTCTAGAAATAGTATTTATCTGTAGTAATTTGGATGTAGTGTTTTTGTTTTGTTTTGTTTTGTTTTCTGTGTTGGGTCTTTGTTGTTATGCGCGGCCTTTTCTCTAGTTGCAGCAAGTGGGGGCTACTCGTCGCTGCGGTGCACGGGCTTCACGTTGCGGTGGCTTCCACTGTTGCAGAGCACAGGCTCTAGGCATGCAAGCTTCAGTAGTTGTGGCACGTGGGCTCAGTAGTTGTGGCTCATGGGCCCTAGAGCACAGGCTTGGTAGTTGTGGCGCACGGGCTTAGTTGCTCCGCGGCATGTGTGATCTTCCCAGGCCAGGGCTCGAACCCGTGTACCCTGCACTGGCAGGTGGATTCTTCACCACTGCGCCACCAGGGAAGCCCTGGATGTAGTTTTATTGGAAGGCAAAAGAGTGCATAAGGCAAGAGTTTCCTTCCAGCCCAAGTAATGCATCCCCGAGAAGAAGGTTAAGTATCCCTAAATTCCTCGGAAAAATTAGTTGGTGTGGAAGTGTAATGAAATGGCTGATGCCTAGGGTTTGGAGGCAGATGGACATAATGTTTTATTCCAGCTTCAACACTTGTTAACAGGGTGGCCCTGTCCAAGTGAAAATAACCACACCAAGCCTCGGTTTTCTCATCTATAAACTATGGGTAGCAGGGATCATAATAAACATGCAGGAGTATTTTTACCTGCTAGAGAAAAATATATGTAAAGCAATCCACACATAGTGGGGCTTAATTTTTAAAAACTTGGATTGAGTTTTTCACTTACTTCTGTGCACATAATAAAAGCCTCAAAGCCCTTAGCTCTGGTTTCTATTACACTTGAAAATGCATTCAGATCTGACTGGGAGAGAGAGCGGATTTTCAGGGCAAAAAACAAACTCCATTGTCTGCTTGTTTATAATTAGTGACATATTTCCCATTACGTCTAGGACTGGCTGTGACTGGTGAGAGAAACAAGGCCCTGTGAAGTGTCTAGTTTGTGCTCTGCTTTAAGCTGCAGAGTTGTTATGACACCAACATCCACGGCTTATTGTCATGGAAGCATGATCCACGTCCCCGTGAAAACACCCAACACCCAAACGACCCCTGGGGAATGTAAATCAGGGGAGATATCACTTCAAAGTAACGTGAAATCCAATCCTTTGTCTTTTCGTCATGACTCCAGTGTTTACCATATTGCTTCTCTAAAGCACAGCCTTAATTCCCTCCCTTGGACCAGAAGATGATTTTTAAAAGTCTCTATATTGGGAGCCTCTCAAAAGCCAAGGCCATGATGCTGTGTTGTATTTGTGAACTCAGGGGAGCAAGGACAGCAGGACAGCATCTCGCGGTGAACTGTATTTGGCAAATGAAAAATACCCACCATCTGCAAGCCTCTCACTGGCAGTGTGGATCCACTTACACCATCTCGTCTGGACCATGGGGGGATCTCTACGTGTGAGACAGCTGGCAGGACTGGGTGTCCTTCATGCTCTTGAGAGATGGGAATGAGCTGTCTACACTGGGATCAGATCCTTCAGTCTTACACACCGTGCAGTGACCTGCCCAGCCGACCTTGGTACATAGGTCTCCGAGTAGCTGAACTCTTGAGAACATTTTGAGGCACCAAATGTCATGTCTTTCTGATTTTTGTTCTCATCCTATTCCAGAAGGACCTCAGAAATCCCAGGGATAAGAGCAGCGAAATTCTCTTAGATCACTGACCCCACACATAAAATCTCCATTTGGTGTTAAAATCCCCACTATCATTTAATAGGTGCTGGGCTATATGAGACACATGGCTTATATACACGGATGAAACCTATTACGCTTTGTATTTCAAGAGCATGTCATGACCAGGGTTAATATCGAAAATATATAAACAGCTCATACAACTCAATATCAAAAAAACAAACAACTTGTTTAAAAATGGGCAGAAGACCTGAATAGACGTTTTCCCAAAGACATGCAGATGGCCAACAGGCACATGAAAAGATGCTCAACATCACTAATCAGAAATGCAAATTAAAGCCACAATGAGCTATCACCTCACACCTGTTACAATGGCTATCATCAAAAAGACCACAAATGTTGGCGAGGATTTGGAGAAAACAGAAACCTTGTATACCGCTGGTGGAAATGTAAATTGGTGAAGCCACTGTGGAAAACAGTATGGAGGTTTCTCAAAAACCTAAAAATAGAACTACCATATGACCCAGCAGTTCCACTCCTGGGTATATATCCTAAAATAATGAAAACACTAATTCAGAAAGATACATGTGCCCCAATGTTCACAGCAGCATTATTTACAAGAGCCAAGATATGGAAGCAACCTAAGTGTTCATTAACAGATGAATGGACAAAGAAGATGTGGTACATATATACACAATGGAATACTACTCAGTCATTCAAAATGAATGAAATTTTGCCATTTGTAACAACATAGATGGACTTGGAGGGTCTTATCCTAAGTGAAATAAATCAGGCAGAGAAAGACAAAATACTGTATGATATCACTTATATGTGGATCTAAAAAAATAAAACAAACTAGTGAATATAACAAAAAAGAAACACTCACAGATATAGAGAACAAACTAATGGTTACCAGCAGGGAGAAGGAAGGGAGGAGGGGCAAGAGAGGAGAGGGGATTAAGAGGTACAAACTACTATGTATAAAATAAATAAGCTACAAGGATATATTGTACAACCCAGGGAATATAGCCAATATTTTATAATAACTATAAATGGAATATAACCTTTAAAAATTCTGAATCACTATCTTGTACACCTGAAACTTATATGACGTTGTACATCAACTATATACCTAAATAAAAAATGCAAACATCAAATAAAAGGAAAAAAAAAAAGAACATGTTATGACCACTTAGCAAATACGTAGATGAGTATCTTTAGGGCTTTTAAATAGAGCCTGGCATGTGAGTCAGGGTCTGGGCAGGAAAGAGGCAGCCATTCAAAGGCACAACTGAAAAGAGCCTTTGACATGGTGTGGGCAGAGTTAAGGGGGCAAGAGGGGACCGTGCAGCACCCAAAGACTAGCAACAACGGAAAGACGTCATCACCTGTATTCATTTTCTACTGCTGCCATAAATCACTAAAAATGTAGTGGCCTAAAATGATACCTGTTTATTATCTCACAGTTATATAGCTCAGAAGTCTGGTTACAGTGTTACTCAGCTGGGCCCTCTCCTTGGTCTCACAAGGCTGGAGACAGGTGTCCGCAGGCCCATGTTCCTTTCTGGCAGCTCTGGGGATGAGCCTACTTCCAAGCTCATGCAGGTTGTTGGCAGAGTCCAGTTTCTTGCAGGTGTAGGACTGAGAGCTGTTTCCTTACTGACTGACAGCTGGGGGTAGAGCCTCCTCCCTGGCCCCTCCATCTCAGAACCAACATTGAATCCCTCTCACACGTGGAGCGTCTCTGGTTTACTCTACTGGGGCATCTATCCTGTTCCAGCTGGAGAAAGTTCTGCTTTTCAGGGCTCGTGTGATTAGATTGGGCCCATCTGGATAACCCAGGCTACTCTCCCTATCTTAAAAGGGCCATTACCTTAACCACACCTGCAAAATCCCCTTTGCCATGTAATGTAACGTATTCACAGGCTCCAGGGATTAGGCCGTGGTCATCTTTGGGGGTCAGCTATGCCCACCACACATCCCTAGGACTAAGGAGTGGGGGCACTCTTGCCAGAATGCAGCAAAAGCTGTAGCCCTGGTGAGGGCGACCTGGTAGGTACTGTAACTATATGTAAACAGCTACTACCAAACTGCACCCCAGCTGGGTGGGGAGGGGAGTAAACACTGAGATCTCTCTCTGCTCACCCTCTGATTTCTTGCCACTGCCTTCCATTGCCTGAGCCCAAATGGCACGGAGAGGGCAAGGGAGCCTGGGTAATGGAATCCATAGACTTTAGCCTTCCCGAGCACAGATGGAGGCAGATATGGGTAGAGGGTGGGTTTCTGGGGCAAAAGTAGAATAGCCAGCAGATGAAGGTATCGAGTGAATCTCAGCCGAATTCCCCTTAGGATCCAGACATTTCTAGGCAGGTCTGGAAGAATAAATAACAGGGCAGCCCAACAGGGCACTGTTTACATGAGAAACTTGACTCCTGAGAGAGAACACTTCCCAAGGGAAGGATAAATGGAGTTGGGGAAGTTGGTTTAAGGACAAGGGGCTGGTAAACCAAAGGGATGCCTGATTCTAAGATCAGTGCATTATCTCTCACTAACACTAAACTCTGACCCATTCCACTGGGCTTATGACCAAGTCTCTGGCCAAGGGAGTTCTGATAAAAAGCAAGCAAAGATAAAGAGTATCATTTCCATGGGACACTGAGACTGGAGGAGCGGAGCATAGCAGTGACAGCCAGGACTGGTGACGACAGCTGCAGTTTGAAAGCCACAGTGTCAACTTTAGAGTCCACACCAGGGACCTTGGCCCAGACACTCTGCAGCAGCTGACCTAGGGGAGCCATCAGGTGCAACGCTGGCACTGCTGCCTTTTCAGATGGCTAGAGTTGTCAGCATACTGAGCTGGGGCAGGAAGGGAGGAAGGCTGTGTATCCAAAGGGTCAAATCAAGGGGACTTGATTTGGGCAGCAAGGAATTGAAATTTCTTCAGGGAGCTTGGGGGCAGGGGAACTAGAAAAATACTCTTCTGTGTCTGTTATTATTATCCCATTCCTACCTGCAGCCTGGGACACATGGAGTTACATACAAAGAGGAGTGGGCTAAGTCTGTGTGTTCATCAGGGTTCCAGCAGGAGACAGGCCATCGTACTCACTGGGTTACTTAAGGCCAGCTTAACAGAGGGGCTACTTCCAAAGGTCTGGGTAGGAAAGAGAATCCACAAAAGGTCTTACAGCAACCTGGGGCTAGCCGGAGCAGGAGTTATTCCAGTTCCTAAACCTGAAGGGAGAGAGTGGTTACCAGAACACAGAGGCGGAGTGGGCTGACCCAAAGAAGCCACTGACTTCAGTAGGAGGAAGTAGCTACCAGCTAGGTTAGGAACCAGGAGTGGGAGGGGTAAATCTCCTGATCTCCCTTTCTTTGAGTCTCCCAATGCTGTGTCTCCCCTCTCTATCGGGCAAATCCAAGGTCAGCCTTGCTGGACACAGAGAAGGACGGAAGCGGGTAGGGAATGGATCTGGAGGGGCAAGTCAAAGACATCCAGAGCCGTCACTGGACAGAAACACATGCTACCACCAGCTGCCGGGCACTGTGTAGCCTGTCTACATAACGCATTAAACTCAGTAGGGTTTGGTCTGTTACACAGCTCACTTCACTGGTCTTGGGAAATGGTCAGAAACAACCCCATCCACTGTGATATAATGAGCATTACCACGATGGAGTTTTCTTAGGTTTTGGTGAACTTCTTAGCAAGACCCAATTTATGTATCTGGTTACCAGAGTCTAAGGCAAGTGATGGTATTAAAAGGCAGTGTCAGGTTTATGCATTCAGTGTAAAGGGTCATGGTAGCTCCTGAACTGCATTTGAATTTGCCACGGAAAGATCAGGTCTGATGTTCCACGTGCAGTAGGAGGTCCACAGGGCCAGAATCAGTGCAATGAAGTAAAAAGCCACTGAACAGTTCCCTAGTGACTGGAGTTAATCAGATTTCACCAAATGCTTAACCACATTGTGGAAAAGAGTTTACATATGGGAGACACTGCCTGTTGCATCTACATTTAATCTCTTTCTCCTTTGAAGCAATGTATTTCCCACAGGGTAAGTTTCTAAAACTCGAACCATTTAATTTGGGGGAAGAATTTTTTTTATAAAGGAAAAACTTAACTTTGTGTGTTTTCCTCCAGATCTCCTGACTTTCTGAGATTATGTATTTTGCTGTTGGGGAGGTTTTTCCTCCATAGTTATACAATAAACTCTTTGTTGTTTAACATTCTATTAACCACAACCCTCTAGTAACCAGTACATCTGTAAATCTCCAGTACAATAATTGTTGTTCATAACCATGACCCTGCGGCTCTGCATGGTCTCAAATGCCTTCCAAGTCATCAAAGAGAATGCACTAAAATGATTTTGCATTCCCAGAGCACACATCAACCAACCACAGAGGGAAGGAGTCCAGATAAGTGCTAGGTAGGAGAAGAAATAAAGTGGGGATTTCAAATTTGCCACAGGTAATTCACTGTACGGATAATAAAAATCTATACTACATGTGTTAGAGCTTGCCCCTCTCAGTGACTTTCTTCCTGGTCAACGTGAACTCCATCAACATACTTGTGCGCAATTTTCAAAAGTACACGGCTGTAAAAGCAGATGTCAGTGTACCCAGTTAAATCACTGCTGTTTGTGCCTAGTTTGTATTATCCATTGACAAATTGAGGTTGTTAAAAAGCTTTTAAAATTTGAAACTTAGGAGTGGGTGAGACATCCATCTGCTGACCACACAGCAGCAAACACCTAGGTCATTTCCAGACCTTGGGATGGACAATACCAAGTTTCACATGGAACGCTTTCCTCCCTCGGAGAAAAATCTCTGGTTAGTCACAGCTACACAAAAGAGTAAAAGCATAAAAAGAAACAAAGAAGGAGGAATAGAAGAAAAAGATTGATGTTGGGAGGGACAATTTTATGATCAGACTGACCAGGACTCCCAAATTCAAGCTCACTTTTTAATGTATCACTGCAAGAGAAAGGCTGCAGAGTATGTTTCTGCAACACGATGTGAATTTCACTCCGGAGGAAAAGCAGCGTATTAGACCCCATGTAAGGTTCTATGTTAAGTCAGGTTCCACTGCCATCAAAGACCGGATTTGACAGACAATGTAAAACTTGTTGGCAGATGGGGGAAAATCAGTTGGATTAGGGAAGAATAAAATAGGATTCTACATGTTAATAAAAACATCTCTTCCCAGCAAAACTGAACATATTTGATTCTGAACAAGAACAACAAAAACAAGATGCCATAATTTCCACAGATAGAGATAAGCCAGTCCCTAGAAATAAGTTTTCACAAGGTTATGGTACAGTCTTATTTCTATAAAAAAATCATAACCTTTCTTGATTCTCCATCTAACATTTCAGAATGGTTGAGATAAGTGAGGAAATGCATGTTTCCAAAGGCGGCCGTTTTGGGGTATGTGATCTAAAGAGTGTATTTTCTATAGGCACCATACTTCCTACAGTTTAGTATCACTTCTGACTCTGGTCTTACCATAAGACTACAGCCTATTGTGGGATCTTACAGTCCTTGCATCTTCCAAGTTCAATATTTTCCACCCAAATACTCTATACCACCCCAATTGTCTACTTTGTATTTCTCAAGTAGGGTGCTGCTGGCATTTGGGCTGGAACAGTTCTCCTCAAGTGTGTGGGGTGTTTGGATGTTTAGCAGCCCTGGCCCCTATCCACTAAACGCCAGTAGCACTCCCATCAGCAAAGGTCTTTAGGATGACCACACCTACAAGCACTCCCTAGGAGAGCACTTCCTCTCCGCCATGAGAATGCTGGCTACTTCACGTCAAGGCTCCAAAGCAGTGACGGGGAAGCCAACTGCAACCAGGACAAGCTTAGGCAATTGACTGTGCTTTTCTGGCCCCATCTTTTCTGAGCCATTTATCTCCCTGCTCTTCACCTAAAGTCATAAGCTTTCAGTCATCAGTGATACAAAGATGATGCAAAAAGATCTTGTTTTTGTATAGATAGTTAACTTTTAAAAATCCACGGTATCACGGAAAGCCTGATTTGTGTTGGTATAATTTTCCCAGATTCCTTTTCTCCTTTCCCCTACGATTCCTTAGGATCAACTTCCCATTGCACTATTTCTGAACTTCTACCCGCAGTTTGGTGCCCAAGTGCCTACGCTTTAATAAGCTTCACACACCAGCTGTGCCTCCAGATAGGGCTGTCCCCTGCTTAGCCTGATTTCATGCTCTTCTCCAACGCCATCGACCGCCAGCCTCGAATGCCCCACTTTTTCAGACTATGGTCGAGACCCCCCAAAGAGGGCTGCCATCAGTTCTTTTCCTCCTTGTACGTGCATGCTACTCTATCAAGATGAGGGATCCGTGTCTCTTCCCTTTTGATCTATACTGGCCTTATGTCTTGCTTTGATCAACAGAATGTGACAAAAGCCCTGAGTGGGAACTTCCAAGACCTGGCAAAACCAGCTGCCACGTAGGCAGCCAAATTACCCTGAGAACGCCATGCTGTAAGGAAGCCCACGCTAACCACGTGGGGAGGCAACATGATGGAGCACCAAGTAGACAGACCTGTGAGCATGCCTTCCTGGACCTGCCAGCCCAGCTACCGGCTGAGTGCTTCCAAGTTCTCCAGCTGACACCTCTTGGAGAAGAAAACTGCTCAAATGAGTGCAGAATTATGAAAAATAATAAATTGTTGTTTCAAGCCACAGTTTTGAGATCATTTGTTTTGCAGGAATAAATGACTAAAACACATGCCAAGGACTAAGGTTAAAAAATATCCCTCTGCCAGGTTGCATTGGGATGTGCTTTAAATCTCTTAATTTGGGCAGGACTCTCTTAAACATCTTAAACAGTCTCTCAGCTCACACCAGGAAAGGAGGCGAGAACTTGCCTGCTGCCACTCGAGCTGTGGCACTAGCCCTCATCTAGTGGCATTTCTAAAACTCTTCTGGTAGGATTCCACTTACTTGCTGCACTTTGTCAGAAAAAGGAGGTTCTTCCTGTCACCCCAGGGATAACCTCTCCTTTTTGTACAAGGTTACATAAGGATCCGCTGTGGCTCAACTTCCTAGGAATCGGCGTTCCACCTCATGTGACTCCATCCCAGTTTTATCTAAGTAGTTGCAATTATTCATCAAGGGATGTCCAGAATTTCATTCTGTTCCTCAGAAATCATTTTTTCCCTGAAGTATAGACTCATATTTGAATAAATCAATCATATAATTTGTATGATTTATTTCACTTTGAACATGAATTGCTTATCTAGCAAATTTTTAGAATATCCCAGCATTTTCATTCTCAGTGCCAAAAAGGTTTTGTTATGTCTCTATTTCTGTTTTATTAACTTGCAGGAGTTCACCATCACACCTGAAAAATAGCAAAAACGTTATGAACTGCCCATCACTATCTTTGTGTAATCCTACCCACCACTTCAGAAAGCTTTCAAGTACTTTCTAATCCATTTTTGGGGACTAACTTTCGCTTTAAGCTTGGAAATCTGTAAGAAGCAAATTTTGATTTGCAATCTCCGTTATGTAACCTTACCCCATAGCAAAGCCCTTGCAAACCAGGGTGGAAAGAACAATTCTAAATTAGGCAACATTTTGGCAACTACTTCAGGAAATGTCCTAATTTTTTTAAAAAATAAAATTTATACCAACACATTTATACATTCCTCTGAAATTTGGACACATCAAAGTCCAAAGCATATTAGCCTGTTTGAAAAGATTATTTTCCCAATGACTGCTGCTTTGGTGATATTACTGTCCTGTTCCAAAGTTCACTTTGGAAACTTTGAAAACATTTTGAAGACATGTTTACAGAGGCCATATGTGCTCAGCATCGAGGCAGAGAGCAAGAATTCGAAATCACGTTGATGAAACCAAAGTCAAAGTTTGGGGAAAGAATTGGGTTTGTTGAGCTGACATGTATGTCTATCAGTATTTTTAAATGACCCTGGAACTGCCACTCCCGAACTACAGGAGTAAAGGACAAGATAATACACGTGCAAGGAGTGAGTGACAATTCTCATGCAGAGGCATCCACAGTGAAAATGGTTTGTCTGAGTTATAAGTCTGGCAGTCTGGGGAGCCTTTAGGGCCTTGAAACTCTCCTCTCACAGGGATACAGCTGGGCTCATCCAGGCTCTGTGGGTAGGTTACTCAGTGAACTAAAAACTAAAATCTATCTCAGTGAACAATAACAGTCCTAATGAAACAAGGTGGGACGTCCATTTCTTCAGCCCCCAGCACGTGCCAGGGAGTCTACATACATCATCTCAGTTAAGCCTCACGATAGCCCACAATAGAGAGGTAGAAAACATTCGGAAATTAAGGAAACAAAAGCTCAGAGAGCTTAAGTAATTTGTTCAAGGTCATTCACTACTCTAATGAGATACCCTGGGATTTGAACTCTGAACTGATGACTCAGAGACTCTTTCCTGTACATCTCAGAGCCTCTCTGAAGCCCAGATCAAAGACTGTTAAGCTTGTCTCTGCACCAACAACAGAGCCCACTACTAATCCCGGCATATAGCTACCTAATGAATGCCACGGGTGATGGAGATTAGACGGGAGAGCGTGGATGGGTAAAGGAAAAACTCACCTAGCTCTGAGCAGATGGTATGTCGTGCTCACTTCTATATCTTAATCCTACCCCTCAAAAACACACTCTTTCCATACTAGACCCTAGCATAATACCTGGCAGGTGCTCATGATTTTGTTGCATTTGATCTGTCACTAATGAGACTTATAATGATGGTGATAATAACAATACCAACAACAGTACAAAGAGTTCAGATTTCATGAGCAACTTACTACATCACAGACACTGTCCTACACATACTGTAACCATTAACTCTTTGGGTGCTCATGGCAACCTATGTGGGAAGTACTATTCATTATCGCATTTCACAGATGAGAAAACTAAGGAACTTGTCCAAGATTACACAGCTAGCAAAGGCCAGAATTTAGAATTAAACTAAACCAGGCTGGCTTTAGTACTTGTATTCTTAACCACGCTACCAGTATTTCTCAAACATCCTGAGAATTACTTGGGGCACTTGTCCAAAATAATCTTCCCAGTGCCTTTCTCTGGAAAGTCTAGTCTAGGAGGTTTGGGTTGGGACTCAGCGCCCTGCAACTTTTTAAGAGCCCCATGAGACTCCTATGATGATAAACACTGCATGTCCCCTTGCTGTCTCTCACTGACAAAACCCTTCCAACGGCACATTTGAGTAGGGTCAGGAGCACCATTTTTTGCAAGGAAGAGTGAATTTATTTATGGGTACAAGGAGAATAACTCCCCACGGAAAAGGGGTTTTTTTTTTTTGTTTCTTCCTCCAACACATAGCTCAAAAGAAGGTGTTGGGGGTACGTATTCTTTGGAAGGGCTGAATTTTCTTTGGAGTCCCTGCTTTTCTTATAAGGCTTCTTCCTATAAGGCTTCCTCAGCACATTATCATAGCGTTTCTAGTATTGCAGATGGACTTTTCTTCTGCTGCCTCAGAAGTCTGAACAAAAGAGAGGAAGCTGGGATATGGCAGAAGAAGCCCTGGTTCCCTCCGTAGTCATGATATTGAAAGGAGAATGCACAAGCTCACGGGCGACTGAGGAGCCAGTTGGGGGCTGGGTCAAGAATGGCCTTGCCTGTTGTGTCAGATGGGTCCTCTGAGAAACAAATGCCTGGATAGGACTAGACAGGCAAGAGATTTATTGGGAAAAACACCTGTAAGGATAAAGGGAGAGGAAATAGGAGAAGGCTAGGAGAGCCTTCAGATTGTGATGTAGGTTTGACACCTGTGAAAGAGGAAAGGCGGGATTGGGTCAGAAAAGCTTCAGACTGCAGCGAAATCCTGCGAAAGCCTTGGCAAGGCTGATTAGGAGCTCCCGAGCAAGGGTCGCCTGTTAGGAGAGTCTTGCGTGGTGCTCAGTCACTGGCTTGGTGCAGTTTGGAGCAAGAGTGGCCTTGGAGTGAGTGCTGTGGTGGATCCACAGCTGTGGTGGCTGGAGGCTGTCAGTCACTATGCTCTCTGCATCAGGTTCTTCAGGGAGAGATGTGAGAGGCATCCCTCCATAGTTGTCCCATATGTGTGGCTACAAATTTTATGTTTAGTCCTGAAAGCAAAAGACATTTTAGAAAATACAATGGGGAGATAAAGAGACTAGTTATTAGGCTACTACAAAAATTCAGCCAAGAATGGGAAAGAGCTGAACTCAAGGAAGTGGCTGTGGGAAGGGAGGCAGGAGCCAGATTCAAAAGAGCTAAGAAGTTAAATGTTGGCTCTTCAAAAGACACCACAAAGAAAATGAAAAGGCAAGTCACAGACTCTGTGAAAATGTTGGCGAAACATATACCCGGTAAAGGATTTGTATCCAGAAAATATAAAGAACTTTTACAACTCCATAATAAGAGACAAACAACTCAATAAAAAAGAGCAGAAAATATTAACACCAAAGAAGATAAACTGATGCAATTTCATGAAAAGATGCTCAATATCATTAGCCCGCAGGGAAATACAAAATAAATGGTAATGAAATGCCCTGCTACTCCTATTAGAGTGGCTACTATTAAAAGATAGACAATTCTAAGTGTTGATGAGGATGTGGGAAAATGAGGATCTGGAAGCTAAATACACTGATGGTGGGAATGTAAAATAGAGCTCCAGTTTGCAAAACTATGACAGTTTCTGAAAAAGTTAAACATACACTCACCGTATAAACTAGCAAGTCCAGTTGTAGTTATCTATGCAAGAGAAACAAAAACATATATCCACACTAAGACTTGTATGAGAATGTTCTTAGCAATATTAGGCACAGTAGCCCAAAACTGGAAAAGCAATCAAATGTCCGTAAATAAGCAAAATGTGGAATACTCATACAAGGGAATACTATCAACTATAAAAAGGAACAAACTATTGGTACATGCAACAACATGGATGAATCTCAAAAGCGTCGTGGAAAGTGAAAGAAGCCAGATACAAAAGCTGTCATATTATGTGATTCCATTTATACAAAATTTCTAGAAAAAGCAAAACTGTAGAAACAGATAGGTGGTTGTTTGAGGCCAGGGTGGGCATGCAAAGAGGCATAGGGAACTTTTCGGTATAACGGGAGTGTTTTAAAACTGGACTGTGGTGATGGTTGCACGGCTATATACATTTATTGAGACACATTGAAGAGCCTATTTAAAGTGAGTGAATTTTATGAAATGTAATTTCATAAAATTTCAATTTCATGAAATGTAAATTAAAACTCAAAAAACTGTTAAAAATAAAAAGAGCTAAGAAGGCACACAAGATGAGATATGGTAACTGATTGTATCTCCAGAGAGTGAGGTTGAAGAAAAGGTCAAGGATGATGCCCGGGTTTCTGGCTAGGGTCCAGCAGGGAGGATAATGTTATAAAATAATATTTGGAATAGGAGGAAGAGCAGATTTAGAGTTTAGCTTTGCACATATTAATTTTGAGCTGGCTGTTGAACACTCAAGTGAAGATTTCCAAGAAAGAGCTGGAATGAGTGGTCTAGAGATCATGAAAGCGATAGGAGTTGGAAAGCATTTTGAGAATCATCCACTGTTAGGAGGTAGCTGAAGCGTAAAAGTGGCTGAAATCCTCCAAGGATAATGTACACGTGAGGGATCCTAGTTCAGCTGAAATACATTTTCAACTAATTATGAACAACCTCTCAGCTTCCCTAGAGAGTATTTCACTATTTGTGTGATGATAGGAGGGAATTTCTCTATGTTTCTTATATTTTTTTGGTAGCTTGAGATCTTAGAAATTCTGCTTCTAAATGTCAGACCTATTATATAGAGGTAATTTAATCCAGCCTGTATTATCAAATATTTATCTTATGTCACATAACTGGAAGCTGAACTATGGCTAAATTAACAGTATCTGAGGACCCTACCCTACGCATGATGATGTGTTTTAAGTCTCAGAAGCTGATTTCTAGACGTTTACAATCTGGTCCTGTAGATTCTGTACCTTTCAGCAGTATGGATTCTGGAGTGGGAAGAGAATGGTAGAATGGTAGAGAATCCATTGCCCTACTAGGAAAAGTCCACAAGTACTATAATAAGAAAGAACAAATCTGACTACATACTAGCTCTGCTTCTTTTACTTGAAACTTTGTATTCTATTGCTTTTGCTTCAAGTGAAGAATGTTGCCTGTGGCCTGAAATATACAGGATAGACCATTCTCAAGGCTCTGACCTTTAAGGATGTAACACTTTTCTATTCATATAGAGATAAAAAGTTGCAGAGCAGAGAATAACATTTATCTCCTTGGAGGTTTACAGGAACATGGTGACCTGACCCATGGGGACAACTGCAAGAACAAAAGATTCCAACACCAAGATGTTTGCAGCAAGCACCCAAGCCCTTCCCTCACCTTGCCTGTAAAAATGCTTGCTGAAACCCTTCAGGGAGTTTGGGGGTTTGGGGTACAAGCCACCTGTTCTCCTTGCATGCCCTGCAATAAACCTTTCTCTGCTCCAAAATCTGACCTTCCAGTTTGTTTAGTTTCACTGCTCATTGGGCACACAAACTTGCGTTCAATAACAGTATCTGTTGGGTTATTTGTCTCCATGATAATCCTTGACTGGAAATAAATTTGAGGACATTGCTCAGGCCAAAAGGGCTTCTGTTTTGTTTCAGAAAGTGAGTTCTTGTGGGTTTCTTTTTTAAGCTCACCCTGGTCATTTTATTCGAAGTGAATTTTATCCTGATTTTCCAAGAGACACGGTAAGCATTATTTTCAGAAGCCATTAATATGTTGTATAATTCCGTGCAATGATGGGTATGTTCCAGACAATGGAGAAATGAAGCAAGCCCCTTGGCCTTTTATAAACAACCTCCCTATGTGGAAATACGGATGCAGGAGCTTGTTCTGGGTCTGACAAGTGATTTGAGAAAGAAGGGCAGCTCTATAAAGTCTGCGGCCAGAAGGAAGGCGCTTATTGGCTGAGATTGGCAAATGGATAATGAGGCCTTTGAAAGCCATTGAGGAGGGGGGAAAGCAGCAGCCATTAAGAAGTGGGAACACAGAGAGACAACATATTCTGATGATATTGGGCAGTGGGTGGCGTCCCCCTGCGGTGTGGTAAGGAGACTGCTGTGTGGACAACTACGACCCAATATGGCTAAGTGAGAGAGGACCAGAGCGGGCCATTGGTTCCACTGTCAGACAAGGGAAGGAACTCACATAATGTGTTAGGTCCATGTTGACTATGAGTGAGATTGAAATAAGACGTCATTTTTCAAGTTTGCTCCCCAAAGAATGGCAAGCTTCTTCTGTCCTCCAGTAGAGGGTCAGTCAAAAGCTCCAGGATGACCCGGAGGAAGGAGGATGCACTGATCAGCTTCTGCATCTTGCACTGCAGCAGAATCCAGACTCCGTGCCCACTAAGCTGGATATGTCTCCAAAGACACACTTTCAGAACTGTCTGGCAATTGAATACCACTGCAAAGCAGCAAAATGCATAAGCAGCCTTTGGAAATTTCTTTTTCCTTTTGCAGGGAAAATGAGTTTTCCCAACAACCGAGTGTTTTAGCTCAAGAGTATATTCTTAAATTATTTAAAAATCACTTAGTTCAACAAGAAGAATTTTATATAGTCATCCTCTAGGTTTTTTTTAACCCACATGTAAATTTGGGTTTACTTCCGATTTACACACGCTCTATTAAATTATATTCACAGTATTCCTTTACTACTTAACAATCTTAAACAGACTCCTGCCACCATAAAAGAAAACCTTCATGACTTAAAAAACAGGCAGGTCGGGCTTCCCTGGTGGCGCAGTGGTTGAGGGTCCGCCTGCCGATGCAGGGGACACCGGTTCGTGCCCCAGTCCAGGAAGATCCCACATGCCGCGGAATGGCTGGGCCCGTGAGCAATGGCCGCTGAGCCTGCGCGTCCGGAGCCTGTGCTCCGCAACGGGAGAGGCCACGTACCGCAAAAAAACAAACAAACAAACAAAACAGGCAGGTGATCTCTGCATAAACTTGCCAATTGCCAGTGGTCAGGATAAATAATAGACACACAAAGAGATTCTTAAGTAGTTATTCTAATCATCACGTCTTGCCTCAGAATTGTCTTTGTTGTTGTTCTTAAAGGTATTGCTACTAGGATACCAGGGACCAAACAACCTGGCATGAGGTGAAGGAGCTCACACATTCCAGAGGGTTTGGGCGGGCATGAGGAGTGGTCCAGCAGAGGTTCCAGTTCTTCCTGGTCCTCCCTGCCACCGTCTTAGCTGCACATCTACTGAGGTTCCCATAAAGCGTTTGGTCCAACCCACATATCCATCTGCCCTGGATAGGATTGTGCATTCTTGTGCCTGTGTCTGGCTTTGATGCCTCTGAATTTTATAATTATGATCATTTTCTTTAAGAGATTTCTTGCTAATAACTCACAGCTGTTTTTGCACAGGTTGAGAATTTGGATTGTATTTGAATACATATTGATTTGTTCCTGAATAGGATTTTATTGAGCCTGTTTGGTTTGAAATTTGCCCCACCTCATCTGATGCATACTGGGGTAGGGATGATCTAGAAGTGGCCTTCTGCGATATAGTGGAGATTCACAGCCATCTTCTTCTAACCATTCCGGCTTTGCCTTTGACCTTAAAATCAGAGTCTTAGGTAAAACCAGTGAATGCAGAACAGTCTTTGATATTTCAGGCTTTCTGATATTCAGGAAGGCACAGTATGTCATAATCTGTTGGTTTCTTATAGGCGTCAGTTTCATTTCATAAGTAGAATGTCCAATCTCGTCTCATTGACCATGTTTGTTGAAAGATCATATTTGTTTTTCTTAACATGAATCTTTTGGTGTCACTGTTGTTCAGTGACAATAAAGACACATTTTCTGTTCTATGAAGTGCCTGTTCGTGCCATAATTTACACTTAGGAAGGAAATTGCCACCCCATATAAGCTCTTGTTATCAAAGAGTCTGTCTGCTTTATGGGAAGCGTTGTCCCACAGCTGTACTCTAAGTTTGGTCCTTGGATATAAAGATCAGTCATTATATGTGAAATCAGACTTTTTCTTCCTTCAGAATGTGTCCTACTGTAAAATACTGGAGGCAGTTTATAAATCATTCAGGGAAGATTTAGAAAGATTGTTAGTTTTAAATTCATTTGCATTCAAGTAAATTAATATATCTGTTTATTCACCATTACTCTGGGTGAAGATGCATATTTTTCTGCTAGCTATATTTTTACTTAAAAAAGCCTGCCTAAATCACCACTCTTCTTTCTGTTGCCTTCGGTGCAACACAGAAATGAACTTTTGTATATTCCTTTTCAGGCATATTATATTTGCCAATATATATCCCATCTCATATGGTTTTCTTACATGTGACTGTCCCTCTTTTGAGCGTGGCTGGGGTTCGTGACTACATCAACCAACAGAGTATGGCAGAAAAGATGCTGTGTAATTCCCTAGCTAACTCATAAAAGTTTCAGCCTTATCCTCACTCTCCCTCCCTTTCCCTCTCTCCATCTCCATCTCTATCTCTACTTCTTTTTCTCTTTCTCTGAAAGTGCTAACTCTGCATGATGCCAACCCTGGGCTATGAGGAAGCTCAAACGAGTCTCTGAGGAAAGTCCCCCTGGAGAGTCGCTGAGACTCACAGCTAATGGTTATCAACAACAGCCAGACATGTGAGTGAAGGAGCCTTCAGAGGATTGCATGATTCTATCCCCAGCTTCAAGTCTTCCATCTGAGGCTCCAGACATTGTGAAGCAGAGACAAGTCTTGCTCCCTTTACCCTTTCTGAATTCCTGACCCATGATATCCATGGGCAAAACAACTGGTTGTTTTATGCCACTAGTCTTAGGGTGACTTGTTACACATCCATAGTACCTAGAACACTTTCTTTGTTTCTCTTCACATCTTTTCGTAGTCCTCTAAGGCTAGTACAGAATGGAGCTGGGGATGTCAAAGAAGGTGTGGTAAAAAGAGGTATACTGGTATAGGTATACTTCTTGATACTCTTTTTTCTTTCCTATTTCCTCTTATTTTTCATAAAGCTATAATTAAAGTGATTTCTGGAGCCAAACTGCTTGTGCTAGAATCCTGGCCATGCCCCTTACTAATTGTGTGACCATGGACAGTTATTTACCCCATTTGTACCTCAACTTTCTCATCTGTAAAATAGGAATAATAATCATACCTCTCAAAGAGTGATGATTAATGAACTAATACATGTGAAGAGGTTAGAATAGGGCCTGATACATAGTAAGTGCTCATTAAAATATAAAATATTACCATTTTAGCTTTAAAGAACTTCATTTTACTTTTTATGATTTATGTTTACTGTGCAAGTGTATTTCAATATAAATAATGGGAAATTTAAACACATGCAATTCAAATACCCTATCAACTTATTTCATTTTTCCATGTTTTCTTCAAGACTCCATCTACTCATAAACATTATTTTTAAAGTCATAATCATTGCAAAGATACATAGGGGCAGAAATAATTACTTAGGGTCTACTCTCTGAGATAAATTATTGTGAGTCAGGCAGCTACCCCAAGAGGTGAGACTATCCCCATTTTATTGATGAGGAAACTATCATTCCTTTAATCAACATAATATTATTCAGATATCAAAATTATAAGAAAGGAGACCGATAACATTATGTGAACAATATAATATGAAGTGAAAAGAGTAGGCTATAGGACTGCAGATTTTAAAATTACTAGAGACAGGCTACAAAAAAACCTATGTTTAGTATATTCGATGAGCTAAAAAGACAAGCTGAAAACTCCAGCATGGAACTGGAAACCATAAAAAGTGACATGGCTTTTTTGAAAAGAAACCGAATAAAAAGTTGTAGAATTGAAAAATATAGTAACCAAAATAAGACCTCAATGGGGAGGTTTAATAGCACCTATAGAGAGACTTAGAGAATTAGAAAATGGATCAGAAATGTTACAAATGAAGCATGGAGAAACAAACAAAATCCCTAGAAAATGCAGAGGTGAAGATAAGGGGCAGAGAGTATATAACAAGGAATTTTAAGATGTTTAATTGGATTCAAGAAGAAAAAGCAAAAGATAAAGGATGAGAAGCAATATTTGAAGAATGATGGGTGAGAATTTTCCAGAACCGATGAAAACCACCAATTCACGGTGCATAATGAATCAAAAGCAAGATAAATAAAGGAAATTCACACCTGGGTGCAGTAGATGGCACCTGCAGGAAACCAAAGACAAAAAGAAAATCGTAAAAGCAGCCAGAGAGAAAAGAGAACGCCTTCAACAAGAGCTGCAGTTAGACTGACAACTGACTTCTCAACAACATAGATGGAGGCCGGAATCCAGGCTTTGGTGTGCTGAAAAAAAGTAAATAAATAATGACTGCTAACCTAGAATTTTGCACCAGGGAAAAGATGCTTCAGGAAAGACATTTTCTTTCAAACACTTATTTTGTCACTAATCAATCACAGTGAAGGACTTTCTAAAGGTTACATGTAGGTAGAAGAAAATAATCCCAATCTCAAACTAAAGCATCTGGATGGTCAAGTTAAGTCGTAAATATAGTTTTTTTTAATCTGACCTTTGGTTTTTTAAAGAAGTGAGAAGGAAGAATTTTTCACTATATACCATTTTTGTTCCTTTTGAATTGTATTCCTGATTTATTAAGTCTGCATAGAAAGTGTTTCTCTTGGTACACTCCGCATGTTAATATAACTGGATTAAAAGAAACGTAACCCCGAAGTTGTTGTGGTCAGAAAATAGAAAGTGGAGTAACGAGCTTCTTTCAGGACTACCATGGGAGGTAATAAATTAACATGATCTCAGGCATAGAGATATACACATATTTATGTTTCTAGACAGTGGAGATCAGGCTGTGGGTATAACAGAAAACTAACCAGCAGGCATAGAATGCTTTCTATCTTACGATGTAAGATATTTTAATTTGGACTCCACAGAAGCCAGGACTATTCAAAAGGACATACAAGATTCAAGACTACAAATTTTGCTTGTCTTTTCCATTTAATCTCAGAATCATGAAAATGTTATGGCCCATGTTATCCTGCACTGCACAAACACTCATGCTGATACACTACAGAGAATCAAACAGATCAGATCATAATATTTTAGAGCTGGAAGGTACTCAGAGACGTAGGAATTAAGTATCTATTATGCCTGAGAAGCTTGAACACATTCACTGACAGGGGCTCACTGCTTTTTATTCTGTAACTGGACATCACCAATTGTTTGAAAGATTTTTCATTGAGCCCAATTTCTTTTCTGTGACTTGTTCTTACTGGTTTGTCTAGCTCTGTTCTTTCCATGGCAACACAGGACAAGCCTACTCCTTCTTTCTTTTCTTTTCTTTCCTTTCGTTTCTAACATATTGCCTTTTTTACATGACACATCATCAAATGTTAAAAGGTGACTATAATGTCGCCCCTTAATGTTTGCTCTTGTAGGCTAAAGATCTCTCATACAGTTAAGCCTTGCTCAATCTGCCTGCGTTTGGCTAGTCAGAAGAGAAGCAATCTGATTCATGGAAGAAAGGAATGGCCGGATGAGCAGTAGACAAAGTCAAGGCAGAGAGGGGAGGTGAGCTTTGAGAAAATGAACTGAGCCAACACATGTTTTATAAGGTTAAGTATGACTTTTATGGGCTTGGTGATTATTTTTCAATATTCAGGGCATTAAAACTAGGAAGACTCTTTGATCATGCTGTAAAGATACAAATCTGAGGCTCAAGGTGGCCTAGGAACTTTCTGCTGGTAAGATGATGGCATCTTATTCTGAGATATGCTTGGTAAAGGAAACTTCCAGCTATGTCCTTAGATTTTGAAACAGTACACTGTAATGAAAGATTCCAATTAAAATTATCTAGCTAAAAATCTAAGTGTAAGGAAATGTACTCGTGAGGTCTGGCCAACCCCAGTAACGTAACTGCAAAATGCACGTATATTCATGGAGCTAGGAATGTAAGAAATTGTGCTCATCTGGCGATATTGGGAAGACAAAGGACAGTCTGTCATTTCCTGCTGATACACACTGAGCATTGCAATGGACATTAACTGCTAACGATCAGAGTTTGTTAATATTCTTGGGTAAAGGCTGAATTTTAATGGTTCTTTCTATTGCCAAGAAATCTGGCTCCTCCAGCTTGGAAGCTGTACCATTGCTAATGTATGAATCGTAACATAACAACTTGATAGAGGCTTCAGCTGTGGGGATCCAGCACTTATGAGGACAACTAGGAAATGACAGCCTTTGCATTCTGTAATTCTACACAGACTGATCCGACTAAAAGGATGCTCAGAAAATCTGCTTAGAGCAGATTCTTGAAGAATGGGCTATGCTGGAGAAAAATCCATGAGAAGATGGTAGCCTATCTGATTCATGGCTACAATAGTCACTTGTTTGTTTCTCCTAGCAAGTAACAGTTTGTGCTGGGTTTCATATGGACTTGACTGTCTATGGAAAACATGACTGAGAGATAGGTAAGTGTATTAGTCATCTATTGCTGGAATAATGCTAAGTAACAAAACCCAGTGGCTTATAAACAGCAAGCGTTTTACTTTTCTTACTTACTGGTCTGTGGGTTGGCCAGGGCAGCTCTGCTTCAGGCTGCAGCTTGGCTAGTTTAGGTCCAGGTTGCAGATCAGGTTTGGGTTAGCTTTTTGTGTTTCGTTCTGGGCCCAAACTGAAGGGATAGAAGCCAGCAGGGCCATGCTCTTCTTATGGGAATCACAGGGGTGCAAGAAGGCAAGCCAAACCATGTAAGCATACACAAAGCTTTTGTTCCTGCCATTTCCACAACATTCCATTGGCCAAGCCAAGTGCCAACAAAGTGGAGTATGGTGGGAAGTAAACTCCTTCCACTGTCCCATTGTCCTGTGGTGGTACAGTGCCAAGCTGCAAGGGGAAGGGTGTAGATGTACAACCCTACTGCAGGGGAGTGAAGAGTTGAACAATCCAATCTTTTACAATAAGTATTCTGTGTGTTTTGGTAAAGTCTGGCCTAGAAAACTGCTTTTTTTTTTTTTGATTCAAAGATAATATTTTAGGCTAAAGCCTGACAGAGATATATTAAGTGAACCCATAAACACTGAAGAATTAATAACAGAGAAAGTCATTAATCCTCAATTCAAGAAATTTAAAAGGCTCCCAGCTCTGTGTGAAGGCCTCAGGGTATAAAGTGATGATGGGGATGCCTCAGGTCTCAATCTCAGTGGGCTTGGCAAAGAAGGCACTCTGCCATCCTGGCTGATTCAGGGCAAGTCAAATGCACTCAAGCTTCCTGACGTTGCCAACGGTGCCCAAAGGGATGTGCTGGTTGCCAGCAAAAGGGCCATTAAAACATGAAAATGAAATAGAAAAAAAGTAAAAGTTGGGATAAATTGTCTAAGTGTGTTTATGGAAAGGCCTATCTATTTCTAAATGATGTAATGGAAAATCCATCTTTGGTCTACCCAAGTCAAGGCCATTTTATAAACTGAAGAATGTGACAGTTTGTGACAAACTCTAAAGCCACTAACCAAAATCTCCTGCCTCTGGGAAAAGGGTAGCTGGAATTTCTGAACAAGTAAAATTACGGTTTAAAGCTCTAAGGAGAGGCAATAACTCAGAAATATTTAAGAGTCTATAGATGCGTCTGTGTGTGCGTGTGTGAGAGAGTGTATAAATGAACAGATGTATACATAGAGATAAACATACACATACTGTATGTTGATTTTGCCAACCAATACTTGTCAAAGCAAGGACTAGATATTTTAGCACCTGCACTATTTCTTCTTTATTAATATTCGTTGCTGTCAGCTTGTCTGATTAAAATTAAGCCTTTCTTCAGTTCAAATTTGCCCAGCCTCAAAGATTCTCACTAGAGTTACAACCATGACATAAGAAAATGGGGCATCTTAAGTCTTGCAGTGGTTGAATTGGAAGCAGGTGTTCTAAGGTAAAGGCAAAATGTCTCCAAAGACATTCAATTCAATTCCATGTACCTCACACCTTATAAAAAATTAATTTAAAATGTATCAGAATGCATCATAAGCCTTAATGTAAGACTATTGATGTCAAGCTATAAAACTTTTTTATAAAAAAAAGGAGGAAAATCTTTATGATCATGAATTAGACAAAGAGTTCTTAGATCTAACACCAAAAAGCATGAGCCATAAAAAAAGATAAATTAGACTTCATTAACATTTTAAAAACTTTTGCTCTGTGAAAGACACTGTTCGGAGAATGAAGAGATAAACTGCAGACTTGGAGAAAATATTCATAAATCATATATAACATATGTATATATGTACAGACGCAACAAAAAGCAAATAACTCAATTAAAAAGTGGCCAAAAGGTTTGCACTTCATCAAAGATATATACATGCCAGGGCTTCCCTGGTGGTGCAGTGGTTGAGAGTCCGCCTGCTGATGCAGGGGACAAGGGTTCGTGCCCCGGTCCGGGAAGATCCCACATGCCGCGGAGCGGCTGGGCCTGTGAGCCATGGCCGCTGAGGCTGTGCGTCTGGAGCCTGTGCTCCGCAACGGGAGAGGTCACAACAGTGAGAGGCCCCAACAGTCAGTGGCCCGCATACCGCAAAAAAAAAAAAAAAAAAAAAAAAAAAAAATATATATATATATATATATATATACATGCCAAATAAGCCTGTAAAGAGAGGCTCACCATCACTTGTCACTAGGAGAATGAAAATTATAACCAAGTGAGATACCAGTACTTATCAAATGTCTAGAAAGTGTTTTAAGAGTGTCCATACCAAGTGCTGATGAGTCTAGAAAGAAGTTAAAATTCCCAAATATTGCTGTTTAGAGGGCATAATGGTATAGTCACTGTGGAAAACAATTTTTAGGAGTTATTACAAATTTAATCATACACTAACCCCATGACCCAAAAATACTACTACTAGGCATTAACCCTTGAGAAATGAAGACTTATGTCTTACCCTGGATGAGTGAATAAACAAACTGCGGCACATCTAACCCATGGACTACTAGCAGCGAATCAAAAGAACAGACTATTGGGCTTCCCTGGTGGCGCAGTGGTTGGGAGTCCGCCTGCCGACGCAAGGGACGTGGGTTCGTGCCCCGGTCCGGGAAGATCCCACATGCTGCGGAGCGGCTTGGCCCGTGAGCCATGGCCGCTGAGCCTGCGCGTCCGGAGCCTGTGCTCCGCAACGGGAGAGGCCACAACAGAGAGAGGCCCGCGTACCGCAAAAAAAACAAAAACAAAAACAAAAAACCAGACTATTTATGCACGCAACAAAGTGGTTGAATCTCAACCATGGTGAGTACGTAGTGTCTATTATAAGTAATAATGATAGTGTGGTGTAAGGATACAGGATGCTAAGGGAACTCGGAGCTAGAGCGCTGTATGGAGTTTGAGAGGATCAGGAGAGGCTGCTCAGAGAAAGTGATGTTTCACCTGGCCCTGAACGCTGGGCTGGGAAAAGAGGAGGGAGAAAAGGGCAAGAGGCTGTGTATTTTAGGAAACATTCCTCTAGTGTTTGGGGGAGTAAAACTCACGGGAGAGAAGGAAGAGCAGTTTACTGAAGAGCCAGCGACTGCCTATGTCAAACTTTCCAACAAACCCTTTTTAACGTGAAACAAAAGAAGGTGAATAAACATTTAATTAGTCGTTCGTAAACTGCATTCTTTTTAAAATTAAAAACAAGTTTATTCCGAGATTCATTAAGTGCTTCCCAGACACCCTGGGTGAAACTCACTGACTTAACAATGGGACTACTTTGCTTTTATACTTATCACTCTGTTTCTGTTCTTGTCCACTGACACGAATGTTAATGTGCTCTCTTTATCACCCTGGGAAATTGGTAACCATCTTTTTGTGCCTGAAGAAAGAGGGTTCAGAAATGGAAATGGTGATGCTGTGTTTGCTTCTAACTCTTTCTACTGTTCAGTGTCTACTCAGTCTGCAGGTTACCTTTGTTCTCTGGGGTGAGAGAGGAGGAGGAGGATTTTCACCATGGAAATATGAGCCTCAGATAAAAATTTTAAATTGGAGGGGTTTTTATTTTATTGATTCCTTGCAATGGGTTATGCATGCACTCATTCATTCATGAGGCATGTAGAAATCTCTGGTATGTGTATAAAGCCTTATTAGTCACTGGGAATACAGAGACAGAAACAGGAAACAGTTGAAGTTTTAAATAATCCCTGGCACGAAGGGGGGACAGATACATACAGGCAATGTTGATAGAACAATAAGTGCTATTACAAAGGGACGTATAAGATGGAGCTGCACAGAAAAGGGTCACTAACTTTGCCAAGGGGAGGTGGGGGTGATGGTCTTTACAGAGCAGGTGGCATTTGAGCTGGGTCTTGAAAGGTGAGTTGAGTATTCCTAATGGACAAGGTGGAAAGGGCACTGGAAACAGTAGGAAAAGCACACACAAAGGCACAGAGACATGCAAAAGCATGGCAAGTTTGGGAACTACGGGAAATCAGTGGCTGGAGTCGAGGGGCAGGGAAGTAGGGGTGGAGGACATGATAAGGGCTGTGAAGTTGATGTAAAGACATTTTGGGACCAGGTTAGGAAGGCTCTTTGGATTCGATTCTATTTAACAGGGAAGGATCGGTGGATTTCAAACAAGGAGTGATGTGGACTTATTTGCGTTGTATAAAGCTAATCCTGTAGCAGGTGTCAATGATGAAATAAAGGGGGAACGAGATTAGAGGCAAGAAAAGCAGTTGGGAGATCTTTGCTAATGCTGGCAGAGGACGAAGAGCCACATTAAGGCAATAAGTAGCAAGCATGGAGTTGACTGGAAAGAGACAAAAGTTATTGATATTTAGGAGGTAGGATCACCGGGACTTGGAAACTGTCTGGATATAGCTATCTCAGAGGGAGGAAGCAGCGAGGAGCAACTCTGAGCTCAAGCCTGGGCAACTGGGTCTATCATGATGTTATTCCAGGATGTATACACAGAAAGGTATCACTCTGGAGGTGCAAAGTTTAAACAGGTTCCGTGGAGCGTGGGAGATGAAAGTCAGACTGCAGGGATTGAGAAGCGAATAGGGGAGGAAGAGGTGGAGATGTAGGCAGATGTGATTGCTAAAGAGCTACATCCAGGATGGGTAAGGTGTTGTTAGACTTTGTGGCAATAATAATGCATTCGATAAAGGAACTCTGCTATGTGAGCCATTTTCTTTTATGTCTTAAGTTATGCTATTTGTCGGTAAGCATTTCTTGAGTTCTGAAATATGCAGGGAAACACGTTAAAGTAAACAACCGGAGGAGATAGGACAGGGTGGGTAATTTACTTAGAAGAGAGGCATTCTGGAGCTATTTTAACTCGGCCCATCCCTTGCTTCATGGGAATGTTGGTGAAACATTCAGGTTGTTTATGAGGAGCCTGTGCATAAATACACAGTCATATTTTCCATTCAAAACTGGAGGCTTTACCAGCCTTTGTGCCATGGCACTGTCATTTGGTTCATATGCTACACTCTGTAATCCGGCGAGAGCCTGGGCTGTAATTCCATATGGCTGGCCACCAGCTTCCAGCCATAAATGACTTTGATGTCGCTGTTCAGTGAGAGCCACAGGAGAGCTGCAGGAAGAGGATCAGACAAAGCAGGAGGAAAGGAGCCTCTGCCTCTCAGCCAGAGAGAGGTGAACCTGAGACAGGTCCCAGTCTAATGTCAAAAATCTGCATCCACCATCTGATAGGGAGAGGGAGGGGGTGCCAGTTTACCAAACCCAGTGATTCCCACTGGGATCCTATGAACCCAAGTGCTGGTAAAGTTTTATGAATTCCACTCTGCTCTGTGTGTGAAGATGGTTATGGTAATGAAATTATGCTTTAAATTAGCTGAACATACTCTCAAAAGAAAATTCTTTGCTGACATTATATATTACAGATTTTGTGGTGCCCTTGCTCCACAATTTAACAGCATGTTGTTATTATTCTGCATTTAATGAGTACCAGAAAATGCTCTATGTATTCTCCACTTGATTCAGAAACAATGGAATAAGTGGCTTTTCTATTCTACCAGGTATGAGGGGATCCCTCTGATACGGACCATTCGTACGACCGATGAGCTGGAGCTCGGCTGACAAGGGGATTTTCAAGGAAAGCATCCACCACAGAAAATATGCATTCTTCCTCAGCTTTCAACTCCTTTCCATGGGATCCTCAGTCAGGGACCCTCAGCAAGCATGAAGGAATCATGCCTGACGTCCCATCCATCATCCCCAAACATACTCTTGAGTTCTTATTATGGATAAGAGCAGCTTTCAAGAGAGTAGAGGGACAGTTTACAGCGATTGACTTTTATTCTATTAATAAGGCTATTTACTAATAAACAGCAAAATTCTGGTTCCTTGTCTTGCCCCTTGGAGTAAAGCAATAGGAGAAGACCCCAATCAAATGCTTTCTGTCCTGTTTGTGGAGGCCCTACCACTCCTGTCCGAACATCCTTGCTCATCTGATAACAAAGGGGGATGCTATGGCTGTGAAAGATTTTTGAACAAACAATCATAAATCCCCCAAAGCCACGGAATAAAATAGAGGAAGGAGAAGTTTACTGCAGTTAGGTAATTTTAGGTACATATTCTATAATAGCAAAATTACCAGCCCATACAATTTTAACTGGTCCCTCTCCAGACCTACAAAGATTAACGCATTTTATAGTTGTAGGATCAACAGCTAAAGAGCTAGTTGAAAAGTAGTACTGGATCACAGTTTCGATTTTTCTTAAAAAACATACAATCAAACAAACAAAACCCAACGAACTTGCTTATAGACTAATTCATTTCAGGCACAGCTTGATTTCTTTCAGATTTGAGGTTTATAAACCCTGGCTATTCTTCCTGGTTCAGTTATATGTTATTTTGGCGACTGCAGAGCTCAAGAATCTTTTAAACAACTTGAAGGCATCTTAATGCCCATATTTAAGCAAGTGGTTAAGGTGCAAATAATAATAGTGAATGTCAACCTATTAATAGTTGTGGGAAAGACACTGTAACTTGGAGATTTAATCTCAAAACTTATTCAATACCCATTAGAGCCATCTGTTTGAGATTTTGGTAAACCTGTCAGAGGCACTGGGCCTGGGAGTTACTGAAGTCGGCTATACCAGCAACAGGAACAGAGGTTGTAAGCTGGGGGCTCACAGTCGTGCTTTATTTAGGAAGCCTTGTACTTTAGCTATTTTGAACGTGAATATTTTTAGTTGGGGGCACAGAGTCTCCAGTTGACAGGACCACCGCCTATTGTCGTATACCTGTCTGCTTGACATGCTTACTCCAACGGTCTGGCCCCAGGAGATGTGAGTTTATAATCCCTGGTAAGTCTCCTATCCATATATATGTTGCAGTTTCCACCCCTTAGGAGGCGTTTACAATCAAAGGAATCCAGTCCAGAGGTCAGAACCCTTTGGGCGCTGAGCCTTCTCTATTCACCTGACAGTAATAGTTTTATATGCGTATCCACATGTATTCTTCCCAACTAAGCGACATAGCTGTTGTTATTATCCATCCCCATTTACTGGATGAGACAACTGAGACTTAAAAACATAAATAATTTGCCCAGTGTCACAGCCTTAGGTATGACAGAAGCGGGATTTGAACCCACACTTCCTCCCCATCAATGCATTTGGTCATGTGGCCTGGCGCTCAGACAAGAAGTGTAAATTTCCCATATGCTGGACCCATCACTGTCCCTCCAAACCTCATAACATTCCTCCATGTCAAACGTCACTAGCAGCTCTAAGCAACCTAGACTCCATGATTCAACACTTAAAATGATCTTTTATGAATACCCTTGCTCCCTAGCCTCTTCCATTGCACCATCTTGGTCTAATGCCAAATTTTCACATTATATTCTTTCTTCCTGTACCTTCAACCTCCCCTTCCTTATTGGTTTTACCCCCTTAGATACGACCAAAGACCCTTCCTTACCCTGGGTTCCTCGAGCTTTCACCCTGTGTTTTACTTCTTCACAACCCTTCAGCAGCAAGCTTCTGGAATGGTAGCCTGTCCTTTACTCCTGGGCCTCCTTGTAATCTTGACTTCCGACCCCATCGCTCCACTGAAGCCGCTGTCTAGGTTACCAATGACCTCCTAGTTGCTAAATTGCGTGGACATTTTTCAGTGCATCCTCTTTAGTATCCGACGCTGTTGGACACTTTCTTCTTCTTAAGCGTTCTCTCCCCTTGGCTTTCATGCTACAACATTCTCCTTTCTGCCTCAGACCATCACTCCAGCTGCTCCTCCAGCCTCCTTTGTAGCCCTGCTTACACCTCCAACCGTCAGTGTTAGGATTGCAGCATCCCTCCTTGTAAATGACTTGATCACCTTCTGGAAAAAAAACCCTGTGATGACCCCCCATTCCATATTTTCAGCCATAGCTTTCTCCTAAACTTTATCCTACTATGGATTGAAGTCCCACAGGCGCTTGAAATTGAGCACGTCCCCAAATTCTTATGCTCCTCTTTCCCTCTCTGATCTATTTTACGTGTCCATGTGAGTACCTGCACCACACACCCAATTGCCCAGTCTTTTCCCTCCAGCTTTACTGAGGTATCATTGAAAAATAAAATTGTAGGGCTTCCCTGGTGGCGCAGTGGTTGAGAGTCTGCCTGCCGATGCAGGGAACACGGGTTCGTGCCCCGGTCCGGGAAGATCCCACATGCCGCGGAGCGGCTGGGCCTGTGAGCCATGGCCGCTGAGCCTGCGCGTCTGGAGCCTGTGCTCCGCAACGGGAGAGGCCACAGCAGTGAGAGGCCCGCGTACCGCAAAAAAAAAAAAAGTATATATTTAAAGTGTACAGTGGGATGATTTAATATAGGTATACATTGTGGAATATTCACCACAATCAAGTTAATTAATGCATCCATCACCTCACATAGTTACTTTAAAAATATTTTTGGTGGTGAGATCAGTTAAGATCTATTCTCTTAGCAAATTCCAAGTATGCAATACAGTATTATTAACTATAGTCACCAGGCTATACATTAGGTCCTCAGAACTTATAGCTGAAACTTTCACCAGCATCTCTCCATTTCCCCCACCTTCCAATCCCTGGTAACAACCATTCTACTCCATGTTTCTATAAGTTTGACTTTAAAAAAAAATTCCACTCATACGTGATACTACACAGTATTTGTCCTTCTCTGTCTGACTTATTTCACTTACCTTCATCTATGTTATTGCAAATTGCAATTTCCTTCTTTTTATGGCTGAATAGTACTCCGTTGTATATGTATATACAACACATCTTCTTTATCCATTCGTTCGTAGATGGACACAGGTTGTCGTACTTCTGGGAATATATCTGAAGGAAATGAGACCAGCATCTTGAAGAGATACATGCATTCCATGTTCCCTGCAGCATGATTCACAAAAGCCAACGTATGAAAACAACACAGTTGCCCAATCTTGAGTCATTTCTTCCTTTCCACACAGCACCAGGTGAAAAAGTCCTTAAAATCTATTTCATAAATACCTGGTTCTCTCCTCTCCTCCATCCCCACTACTGCCACACCTGTTCATTCCCCATCCTCTATTTTTTTTTTTTTTTGCTTTTCTTATAATAGTACAATTTATATACAGTATAATTTACCCCTTTAAGTGTATAGATAGTTCTATGACTTTTGGCAAATGTACATAGTCATGTAACCACAACTAAAATCAAGATATGAAACCATTCCATCACCCCCCAAAAAACTCTCCCATGCTCATTTGTAATCAACCTCTTTCCCTACCCCCAGCCCTTGGCAACCACTGATCTGGTCAGTGGTTCTATCCCTATAGTTTTGCTTTTTCAGAGTGTCATGAAAGTGGAATTTTAAAGTGTGTAACTTTGCCTCTGGCATCTTTCACTCAACATAATAAATCTGAAATTCACCTATGCTGTTACAGGCATCAGCAGTCCATTTCTTTTTATTGTGTGGATGTACCAGTTTGTTTATCCATTCAGCAGTTGAAGAACATTTGCTTTGTTTCAGCTTTTGGCATTTGTGAACAAAACCACAATAATCATTCCTGTTTGCCTTTCTGTGCGAACATCAGTTTTCAATTCACTTAGGTAAACACCTAGAAGTAGGATTGCTGGGTCACATGGTAAGTATATATACAATTTTATATATAAGAAAGTAGAAGACTGTTTTGCAAAGTGGCTGGTCCATTTTGCACTCTCTCCTGCCATGTTTGAGAGTTCCAGATACTCTACATCCATGCCAGCTCTTGCTAATGCCAGCTTATCTTCTTCTTTTTAGTCATTCTAAAAGGTGTGTAATAGTATCTGATTGTACTTTTAATTTTTCATTTCATTAATGATTAATTATGTTGAAAATCTTTCATGTACTCGCCATCCTTATAGTGGAAAATGTCTGTTTAATGCTTTGACACCCTTCTTAAAAAAACAAATCGGGTAGTTTGTTTTCCTATTTATTATTAAGTTTTAAGAGTTTTTAAGTATTCCAGATGCCAGTCCTTTATCAGGTATGTGTTTTGCAGCAATGTTCTCCCAGTTTGTGGTTTGTCTTTTCATTCTCTAAGCCTTTCTTCTTTTTCTTTTCTAAGCGTTTCTTCTTAAAACCTTTTTATTTTGAGATAATTGTAGATTCACATGCAATTATAAGAAATTACACAGAGAGATCTTGCATCCTCTTCCCCCAGTTTCTCCCGCTGGTAACATCTTTCATAACTATAGTGCAATATCACAACCAAGGAATGAACGTTGATACAATCCGTCCATCTTATTCAATCTTACTAACCTTTCAACAATTTTATATGCACGTGCGTGTGTGTGTGCGGTTCTATCACATATGTAGATATCTGTGCCCACCACCGTAGTCAAGATACAGAGCAGTGCATCACAAAGATCCTTTTAGAGCCGTAGCACCTCACCCGACCCCCCCGCCTCCCTAACCCCTGGCAACCACTAATCTGCTCTCCATCTCTACAATTTTGTCATTTCAAGAATGTTATATAAATGGAATCATACAGTATTTAACTTTTGAGTCTGTTTTCTTTTACTCATCATAATTCCCTGGAAATTCATCCAGGTTGTTATATGCATCAGTAGTTTCTTCATTTTAATTGCCGAATAGTATTCCACAGTTTGTTTGACCATTCAGTGGTTGAAGGACATCTGAGTTGTTTCCAGTTTGGAGCTATTATGAATAAAGCTGCCATGAACACTCATGTATAGATTTTTGTGTGAACACAAGTTTGCATTTCTCTGGGATAAATACCCATGAGCATAACTGCTGGATCTTATAGTAGCTGCGTCTCTAGTTTTGTAAAAAACTACCCAACTGTTTTCTAGAGTAGCTGTACAATTATCTATGATATGTTTCACATTATATATTCCCACCAGTAATGTATGAGTGATTCAGTTTCTCTGTATCTTTGTCAGCATCTGGTTTTGCGGCTATTTTTAATTTTAGCCATTCTGATAGGTGTGTAGTGATATCTCATTGTGGTTTTTAACGTGTATTGCCCTGGTGGATAATGATGTGGAACAACTTTCCATGTGTTAACAGTATCTTTTGAGGAGCCCCTCTTTTCTTTTTGTTATTTACTTATTTACTTACTTATTTTCCAGCTTTACTGAGATATAATTGACATATAAGTTTAAGGTATACAATGTGACAAATTTGATGCAAGCATATATTATGAAATGATTATCACAATGAGGCTAGTTAACAACTCTATCACCTCATTATTACTTTTTTCCTGAAAAGAACATTTAAGATTTACTCTCTTAGCAAATATATAACATGATATTGTTAACTATAGTTACCATGCTGTATGTTAAGTCCCTTGAACTTATAACTGGAAGTTCCTACCCTTTGCCCAATATCTCCCCATTTCCCCCACCCCCCCAGCCCCTGGAAACTACCATTCTACTCTCTGTTTCTATGAGTTCAACTTTTTTTGATTCCACATATAAGTGAGAGCATACAGTATTTTTCTTTTCCAACATATTTCACTAAGCATAATGCCCATCCACGTTGCTGCAAATGGCAGAATTTCCTTCTTTTTTGGCAGAATAATCTTCATATATATCCCCATTATAAACATAAAACATAATAAATATATAAAATAATATCCCATTATACAGATCACATTTTCTTTATCCATTCATCCATTAGTGGGCAATTAGGTTGGTTCTATATCTTGGCTAATATTGCTGTGTACATGGGAGTGCAAATATTCCTCTGATTTCAATTCTTTTGGATATATACCCAGGAGTGGAATTGCTGGATCACATGGCAGTTCTATTTTGAATTTTTTAAGGAACGTGCACACTGTTTTCCATAGTGACTGTACCAACTCACATTCCCACCAACAGTGCCCACCGGAGCCCATCCTTTCATGCCAGGACCACTGCATGGGAAACAGTCCCCCTTCCTCCAACTTTGGCCTCTTCCAAAACAGAACTAGATGAGGTGCCCTTCCACAGAACCCCGCGCTACCCCAACATAACTTGTAATTTCCTATTAAAACTCTGTCTCCTTCATCAGACCCTAATGTCCAAGTGGGCACAGGAAGTTTTGCTCAGCTCAGGATCCAGGGCCAGTATATTGCTGTCACAGATCAAGTGCCATTTCTTCAATGAATGAATAATAAAAACCAGAATGACTTCAGTGCTAAAAAGAGGTGTTGGCAGAGAGAAAGAATGTATTGAAGAACTAGCAAGGCACGACGGTTATCACCCCGTTAACCACGCTCCAGGCCAGCTCTGGCGTTAAGCCAGAAGCCGGACCTCACCATGCGCATGCGCAGCTCTCCCCGCTAGGCTCTGCCCCGCCCCACCCTCAATCCTTCCTTTCGGGCCTCCCCAACCCGTCAGCAACCAATTAGGGAGAGGAGGCGGTCCTGGTTGGCGCGGTGCTCCTTGGGTAGTGTCCCTAGTTACTGTTGCTAAGGCTTCGTCTCGCCTGAGGTGGCGGGAGTCAGAAGATTTGGGAGCCGCGGCCTGAGAGAGAGGTCAAGGGTCAGTGCAAGAACCGGGGAGGAGATGGTGAAGCAGACTATCCAAATTTTCGCCAGGGTGAAGCCCACTGTCCGGAAGCAGCAACAAGGGGTACGGGTCGGAGCAGCACGGGCGCCGGCGCGGCGGGGCCTCTCAGACCGGGGGAGGGGCGGCACGCGAGGGCCCTGGGCCGGGGTGAGTGGTTCGGCGCCAGGCGCTGGATGCGGCCCGGAGCTCGGCACACTTGGACACGGAGCCCGGGCCCCCTCGCAGACTCCCGCGCATTGCGGTCAGGGGCGCGGACAGACAGACACCCAGTACACTCCCACCCAACCCAGCCCTGCGGGTCCAGACTAACCTTCACAGAGCCACATGCGTACCCCCGGACGCACATGTTCACGCAGCGGCAGACACGTGCACGTGCAGGTACGTCTGCGTGTACGCTCACGTAGACTGCGCCTCAGCTGTTCACCGTTATTGCACCTTTCTGGAAGACAGTCACACAGCTGTGCCCACCCAGGTACACTCAAGCTTCTCTTTCGTCCTCAGGCAAAACGTGCAAGCAAGAGAAACGTGCCTATCCGTGTCTGAGATGATAGGACAATAGTTACAGATAAAGATACACAAAGCGTACACGGTGCTCTGCCCGCAATGGGCCCTTAGAATTCGTTGACTAACTGTATTGTTATCAGGAACAGAAGCATGAACGTTGACATACACTCATTACAGATATGGATAGATATTTATGCATCCTGACACAGAATACACATAAACTTTTTATTCAGAAAACATTAACTGAGCATTACTAGGTGTTTCCTCTAGGGTGCTAAACTCGAAAGGGTACAAAGAAGGTTAAGACATGACCCTTACTCTGAGCAGAGATATTGTACTTTGAATGCTTCTCAAACGTTGTTTTCTTTCCCTGGGAAGGACCATAGTCATTCTTACCACTTAGATGCTTTGTCTACATTATCCCTGAGTCTCAAGAGAACTCCGCAAGATTGGTGTCATTTTCTTTATTTTATAGATGAGGAAGCTGAGCCTCAGACAGGTTAAATAATTTGGCCAAGCTACCCACCTACTGAGTGGCAGAACCCTGATTTTAATTAAAGATTTTTTTTTTTTCCAAAGCTCTTGGCTCTTGGGACAAAACCTTTTTGCCTCACAAAGTAAGGATATAGGCAAGGGCAATCTGAGTCCTGTTCACGAGTCTCTGGAATGGGCATATTATAAATAATATTTTATCTCTACCCCATATCTACACAGTGTGTATGTGTATATGTAACATCATAGCAGCTCATAATTTAGCATTTGCCTCATGTGATTTATGTATTTAAAACAAGGAGAATATAGTGTCTTGTCATCGTCATCATCTTCAGTCTTTTCATTCGTGGAATACATTTAGGAAAAGATGCATGAGAAGACTCCAAAGAAAATATTGGCTTTTTTTTTTTTTTTGGAATTTTAAGGAATAAAGAGTATAGAAAGGAGCCATGGGTATCATCCCATTTTCTCTCCTCCTACATTCATTTTCAAGAAGGGTTGTAAAAGTGCATCAGTTATAAAAATTATATGTAACATTTCCCTACGCCCCCCCCCCCAGCCCTCCTCAGATTCTTAGCTAAAAATACTGAACTTGTCTACATTGACTCAGCAGTCAGAAACAGGTGCTTGGATATGGTAACATGAGAAGATGGATAGAAGTGGGACTGGGGGTGGTGGTGGGTTGATGGAGAACGCTGGATTTAATTTGAACTTCCTCTTTCCTTAAAATGCAATGTTTGAATATTTCAGTGTGCCTCCTTTTGCATTTCTTTGGTGAGATTCGGTGGAATGGCTTGTTTGCTACTCCAGGAAGTATTTTTAGGTATCATAGTGTATTTTAATAATGTCAGATTCTTACCGAGATGCAACATTATGCCGCATAACACAAACATAAGAGAGCACAGATGAACGAATTTTGAGTTCATCTGTGCCTGGAGCAGAGAGTATCCCTGCTCTTCCTTAGAAATCCCACTTTTAGCACCCTATCCTTTTGCCCCCCCAAAGACTGTGTGGTTGTTTCTCTGACTAGAAACGCTCCTTGTAACATTAAACCAAGTGATTCAAAGATGTTTTTTTTTTTCTCTTCATTTTGTGGCTCCATTACTTCAGTAATAGTATTCCCTAAGGCACTATATATTAAATTATGATAATTTATAGATTAATACATTAAAAGGTACATAAGAAGATGCTCTGTGATCATTTTAACAATGGCAATGCTTTTCATTTGTATACTGCTTTGTATATTTTGAAGTATTTTCATATTCATCCTTGCATTTGATCTGTCTCCTATTAAAAACAAACTGTCTCACATATTTTTATGACTAACGGTAGAAAGCCAATCTATTAGAGTAAACAAGTTTTTTCATTAGGGACTTTTCTTAATGCCTCAAAGAATGGCTTAATGAGAGGAGTTGAGGGTCACAGTAGCTACTCTAATTATTGGTCCTTTTTCTCTTCTGAGTACTGAGTGTTACAGATTTTTAAAAATGTTATGGCACCCCTCACTCCTTTATGTTTTATGTCTTACACACTCCTTTAACTCACCTGTCTAGCCATTAACCTTTAAAAAAAAATAATGTAATGCCCTATAGTATGTAATTTTTAAATGTCTCTTGAGAAAACCTAGCCAGAAAGCCTTGGACCTGCTGCCATTACTTTCTACAAATAATTTTATTTTACAGCATGACTTTTCTTACATGAGCTCCTCACATTTTAAATGAGAGGGCTCAATAAAAATCTGCTTAGGAAAATTATTCAGACTTTCTGGAGATTTAGATAGGCTTTTACTTATTTAAAAATATGACTTTTCCCCCATAATCAAGCATCTAAATGGGTCTTAAACAGGAAGTATTGCCTGTTAGAAGGAATTTTATTTCTTGATGAAAGACAAGAAATCTTTTTTAAAAACCTCTAAATCTAATGACTAACATTTTTTATGGTGCATTACAAAATGCTTCCATTTCCATGACATCCTTTGAGCCCCACAGCAATCTTGTAATGGAGGCAATTCTGTTTCCTTCATTTTATGTATAAGGTACCGAGATTCTGAAAGCAGTGGCTGGTCACACAGCTGGTGAATTGAGATCAGCGTTAGACCCAGGTCTTTGGACATTGAATCGTAGACTTTTCTTTATTCCCCATGATATCTTTATAGGCTTGACTCTTGCTTTTCCTGGCCAATAAATAAAGGAGTAGGTAACCAAGAAAAGAATCAGAGAATATTACAGTTGTAAAGGTGGTTGGTTAAGACCCTTCATTTCCATATCAGCTTAAGGAGGTTAAGTGATTTCTCCCAGGTCATTTTCTAATTAGTGGCTGAGCTGGGAGGAGAATCTTGAAAATGACATCAAAGACATGAATTACATGTCTCCTTTGAAACCACATGTTTTTTATCAGACGCTTGAATATGTCTCGTGGAAACGTTTACTTCTTTGAACATAACTTGAATTAGGGCATTCTTGTGAGCTCTCTGAGAAGGCTCAGACCCAGTCCTTTCATCTCTGTGTCTAGCATTTTGGAAATGCTCAGAAATGCTTATTGGTTGTAGTAAAATGTTAATTTCTGGTACATAATTCCAAAGTAATACTTAGATAATATGTTGTTGTCAGGGCTATTAGCTTCTCAACAATGGAGACAGACACTTGATACTCAAATTTGAATGTTACATCATTCAAAGAGGATTTGAGCTTTGATTGGGCATTGATTTAGGTTTTACCTCTTGTTCAGTTCCATATATTTGTTTGAGTGTGCACAGAGTTTAAAGAGGAAAATTATCCAAATTGTGCTATGTTATGACTTTTTATCTGAAAAGTGCAGTTTTTTAAACACTATTACAATGCATGTCATAATAACATGGTCATTGTTCAAGCCATAATTTTACCATTTTATATTCACTTGTCTTCACATTTTCAGATTTATTCCATAGATGAAGATGAAAAATTAACACCTAGCTTGGAGATCATCTTACCTCGTGATTTGGCAGATGGATTTGTGAATAATAAGCGAGAAAGCTACAGATTTAAGTAAGCCTTTCTCTTCTCATCTTCATTTCTGTTTTACTATTGAACTAATTCTTGTACTGCGTTAATAGCCACTGTGAAATCATTGGCACCATTTCTTGGGGAGACTGTAGTACAGTTCTCTATTTTTTAAAAAATTTATTTAATTTATTTTATTTTTGGCTGCGTTGGGTCTTCGTTGCTGTACGTGGGCTTTCTCTGGTTGCAGTGAGCCGGGGCTACTCTTCGTTGTGGTGCGCGGGCTTCTCATTGCAGTGGCATCTCTTGGCACACGGCTTCAGTAGTTGTGACATGTGGGCTCAGTAGTTGTGGCTTGCAGGCTCTAGAGTGCAGACTCAGTAGTTGTGGCATGCGGGCTTAGTTGCTCGACAGCATGTGGGATCTTCCTGGACCAGGGCCCGAACCCGTGTCCCCTGCATTGGCAGGCAGATTCTTAACCACTGTGCCACCAGGGAAGCCCACAGTTCTCTATTTTATCTAGTAGATAGAATTCAAGTTGTCTTTTCATTGCTGTGCCCAAAGTTCAAAAGGGGATATATTTCTGTATCCAACAGGATAGCCCAAGATCTCAGCCTTTCTTTACTATATCTGTTTATCACGTGTTATCTTTTTCCTTTTTGGCCCACTATAGTTTAGCTCTTATAAGAAGTTCAGTGCATGACTAAACTTTATTAAAGATGTGTGCTGTATAGGTGAGCCTTCTTAATAACATAAATGGTATACTGACCTCAAGTGTACATATGTACGCTCTGTATCTGTACGGTCCAGTGTATCAGCCACTAGCCACATGTAGCTCTTAAGCACTTGAAATGTAGCTGGTCTGAATTGAGATGCACTGTAAGTATGAGATATATCAAGGATTTTTGAAGGCTTAGTATGAAATAAAAAGAATATAAAATAGCTCAAGATTTTTTTTCATATTGATTACATGTTAAAATGATAAAATGTTGGATATATTGTGTTAAAATATATTATTAAAAATAATTTTACCTGTTTCATTTCACTTAAGAAATGAAGCTACTAGAAAATTTTGAATTACACATATATGCATATTTATGTGTTACGTTTTATTTCTCTAGCACAGTTCAGAACTGTATGGTTCAGGTGGAAAGTAGCAAACAGCTACCCCTGGATTGTCATCAGTGCCCTTTGTCTGAATACTATTCTAGTAGCCAGGCCTTAAATTTGGGGATTATGGCTGTTTCATACTGCCTTTATTTTCCAGTTTCAGATGACATCATTTCCTTTAATCCCCACTTTTGATTTCTGGAGAAGTTTGAGCCCGAGTTAAACCCATATTTAGTCTCTGGCCTAAATTTAGGTAGGAGATTCCTGGGTCCTGCTGAAGGAATCCTAATTGCTCTCCTGCATTCCTCTCTATGCTGTTTTTCATAGGCCTTATTTTGAGACTATTCCTGCCCTTGCCCTTTGGATAAAACCATCTCAGATATTTTTTTGTGTTTCTCTCTCTCATTCTCTCTCTCTCTACTTCTTATTTCTCCTCCCCCCTCATTATTATTGTAATTATTGTTATTATTACTTTGTCTTACAAAGATTCTCTTTGGTCTTCACAACTCCCCCTTTGTCTGTCATGTATATATCTCTCCCAGCGCCTCCACCCCTTCTTCTTCTTGTGTCTCCTTTTACAGTAAGTACAAGCAGGATGGCTAGCACAAGGTTACGTGGTGAGATGGTCCTAACCTGGTCTTTTTGGCTCCTCTTTGCCTTTCATTCTATCCTTTAAGGAGTAGCCTTCTAATATATGACTTACTTTTCTGAAGGGGCATTCTCCCACTGGTGTAAGCATGCTACATACCTTAGTAGCTATGACTTAATGACAGATACCCTAGGCCTGTCTCCACAAAGCCACAGTTTGCTAAGACATTTTATTCAGCATGATTCTGTTTGAATGCTAAGAAACAGTTGGCCATGTTTCTATCCATCGGCCCTGTCCAAAGTACTCTGTGTGTTATGTAGATACAAACAGAGTGCAATTTAAACACATGCTTATTGAAAAAGTGCTATCTGCTTATTTTTAAATCTCTTAATCATTCTTTCTAAATCTCTGAATTAAAAACATTGGTTTTAGTATTTTAAATAAAGAAATTAGTAAAATACATATGTTCAGAGATAAATATTTAAGCATTTTAAAGGCTGTTTTGTCCCAAGAAAATTCATGCAATCAATAAATCTTTATTAACCATCCACTGCATGCTGTTTTAATGGCTAGGAATACAGCAGGGAATGCCACCAAGCTTCTGCTCTTAGGTGCTTACATTTTAGTGGGAGGAGATGGACGGGCAAGGTGTATGTATCAGAAAGTGTTGAGTGCTGTGGAGAAAAATAAGGCAAGGAAAGGTAACAAGGAGTGCTGGGATGAGGGGCAGCAAAGTGGAGGGGTGGCTGCAGTATTTCACGGGGTCTTCAGGAAAGGTGTACATTTTAACAAAAACTTGAAGGTGGTAAGGAAACGAGACATTCAGATACCTGGGGGATGGGAATTCCAGGCTGAAGATATTGCAAGAGCGAAGTTCCTGGGATGGGAGAGTGCCTGGCACGTTTGAAGAAGAGTGAGAGATCTGTGTGGCTGGAGGAGAGTAAGCAAGGGGGCTGGAGGGGAAGAAGAAGGTTAACGGGGCAGCAGATCATATGGAACTTTTCCCAAAGTGCTGAGAGAAGGTAATGGGGGGTTGTGAGCAGAAGAATGGAATAATCTCACTTATGTTTGAGCAGGATCATTCTTGCTAGCATGTGGAAATAGACTGTGAGGGGGCAAGGGAGACCAGGCAAGAAATTGTGGCAGCTTGGGCCAGAGTAGTAGCAAGTGGAAATGTTGAGAAATAGTTGGATTCTGGATGTATTTTGAAGGTCAGAGCTGACAGAGTTTGCTGATGGGTCATATATAGAGTGTAATGGAAAGAGAGGAGTCAAGGATATACTCTAAGGGTTTTGGACTGAACTTTTAAAAGGATGGAGGTGTCATTTACCAGGATGAGGAAGACCGGGAGGAACAGGTTTGGGGTGAGAAGAGATAAGCAATGACCACATTTGAAATGGTCTTTAGAAAAAGCCTACACAACCTCCTAATAAATGAAAGGACCTGCTAGGAATCAGGAAACCTACATTATGTCTCAAGGCACATTATAGATTAGCTCCACGGCCATGAGTAAGTTGCTTTATCTCTCTGGGCCTCAATTTCTTCCTCTGTAAAGGATTAGATTGAACTTATTAAACTCTTTGATTCTATTTTGCTCTTCAGTGGTTTCCAGAAGACAGCTGATCATAATGACTTTCCAGATTACTATACAACTGCATTATATAAAGTAAAGTGTTTGGGGGTGATGATATTTTATGTTTAATGCACAGTGTGTGATTTATTGAAACTCCTGCCATCTCTTTGATTTACATGGTGGTAGATGTCATTCCTCTTAAGGAAGTGGAGTTGGGAATGGCTAATTCATTCGCTCAGTCATCACCAACCTGGTAAAAGAAGCAAAACAGCCTTAGCATCATCACCTAAAAGCACCGCTGGGTCTGTGCTCAGACATCACAGTGGGTAGTGCTCTGGAGAGCACATGAGCAGCCGTGTTATCTCAACATTCCTATCTGAAGCCCTCATACACCTATAGGGTCTTGAGGAGTGTTCTGGGCACACTCAGTAAATATTGCTGAAATATCGTCTGGCCTGCTAAATGAGTACCCAGAGTGCCTTACAATCTCTCTTTGCATATAGTTTCATTGTTTGCTTCTTCAAAAGTGTGGTTGGTATGCTGTAGGAATCTTTTGAAATTAATGTTGATTAAAGACAATGAATTTCATTCCATTTCATATCCAACCCAGCTCCAGACATCCTCCTGAACTCCTGAGTAGTGAAAACAAACCTACATTTCATGTAGTCTCTACTTTACTTGAACATGTGCCCAACTCACTTGTGTGGGCAGATACACACACCAAAGGTTCCTAAGCACTTTGAAAGCTGCTTAGGATTTGGGTGTTTCAAAGGTTTTGCTTTAATGTACCCCCTCTCCCAATTTTTATTCTGAAAACTTTTAAATATGCAGAAGAGGTGGAGGAATGATGCAATCAAATCTCCTTTACCCTTTGTGGGAAATTCCTCAATTGTTAACGTTTTGCCCTCTGTGCTTATGCATGCACTCTCTCTCTCTCTCTCTCTCTCTCTCTCTTTCTCCCCTTCTCCTTGCCTTCTCTCCTTTTTTTACTTTCCTTCCTGTTTGTATTGCTCCCTCTCTGTTTCTTCATGATGTTTGAATGGGGGCTATATTTGCTGGTTGTGAGTTAACACATTGTATAAGGATAGGTTGAGTCTCCCCCCAGGTTTTCAGCTGTGCTTGTGATCCTGTACTAAGCTAAATCAGGGTGCCATCGCAAGAAGGGTGCAATGGATACCATCCCCCCTCCCCACGGCTCGAGCCTTGCCAGTCGGATCAAGATTTCCTTTATAGGACAGGTCTATCTTAATTTACTGTTTGACTTTTGACTCATGATCAACAAAATGAAACAAACTGTCCTAAGAATTAAGTAGCTGATACTAGGTGCAGTACCTAATTAATGGAAAATAAACTTCAGTTTAAAACTTTAAAACTAAGTTCAAAAATCATACATTTCACAGCTGCATTCTTTTCTTACAGGTCAGACATCAGAAGTTCTTTGGCTGTTTACATCCTGTTCTTGGGTTTCCATTTCATGCACTTATCTAGATTTGAATTTGATGCCAATTGCAGACACTGTCCCTCTTGAGAGCTAAAAAACACACAGTTTATTATTTGGTTCAAAGCTGCTGCGGTTTTTCAGAGGGATTTATTGTGCAGATCTTGTCAAAGCAATACTGTTTACCCACCATTTGTATACAGGGGTACAAGAGTACAGTGTGTTTGGGGCTACAGGGCAAACATTGTGTTAGGTTAGTTAAGCCCAGTGATGTAAATATGAGGTAATTTACAAAGCTTTCAGGGGAAAAAAAAGTATGTATTAATCCAATAGTGTTTGAAGGCTCAAGCTTTTAAATAATTACTGTTTTCACATTTGCAGATTTCAAAGGATTTTTGATCAGAATGAAAAGCAAGAGACCATTTTTGAAAACATTGCCAAGCCAGTTGCTGAGAGGTAGGATTGCCTATATTTTGTTCAGTGGGTTAGTGGTTTTTCATCTTGCCTTCAATTCTCAGATAACTGTGGTAATGTGCTTCAGTATATCAATTATGTACTCAGGCTGTAGGGCATGTGATGATGGCAGTACTGATACCTTCTATTGTTACACCTTGTTTGTTTTAGATTTAGATTCTGAGCCTCAAAACAAACCGGTGAGATAGACAGAATAGCTATTATGACTCCCATTTTGAAAGACATGGAAACCTCTGAGGATTAGCGAGATTAAGGAGCACTGCTCAGGGTTAGTGGCTAGTGGTAGCAGAGTCCTAGATGGTTGTCTAACTGTTAAGTCCAGTGCTGTTTTCTGAGTACAGTGTTTCAAACATATGGTTAGACAGATGAAGGACTGTGACACCTGGGAGGCCTAATTCTGGTTGACCCAACTCTACCTCTGTGTAATAACTCTATTTCAAAGCTTGACTCTTAGCTTAGGTCCCTTTTGTTTCTGTATACCCAGGTAGTTCCAGGCTGCTGACTACTGGAACCAAACTCACATGAGAATAAATGATTCCGAATAAACTGGAGTGCCATTTTATTAATATATGTTGGCAAAGTCTCCTTGGGACTAGACTCTCAAGCCCTTAGATAAGCACACTCTCTTTCTGTAGGGAGTCTGTATGGGAAACTACTAGTAATAAGATTGCTTATTTGGGTGATTTTATGACCTAATTAACCCCAGATATATCTATCTTTACTATTCAAATGAAAAATATGTCCGCTAAGTAAACCCGTTTTTCAAGTCCACGGATCAGTACACCCTCAACCACGACATTGCTGAAAATATATCGACACACATTGTCTCCCAGACTCCTAGCTCATGAATCCTACTCAAAGCACGCCCTTCTCTCTTTTTTCCCAGCTTTATTGAGATATAATTGACACATGACATTGTGTAAGTTTAAGGTATATGTGTTGATTTGACACATTTATAAGTTGCAAAATGATTCTCACCATAGTATTAGCTACCACCTGCATCTTGTCACGTAGTTCCCATTTCTTTTTTGTGGTGAGAACATTTAAGATTTGCTCTCTTAGCAGCTTTTAACATTTATAAATACTATTAGCTACAGTCACCATGCTGTCCATTAGATCCCTAAACTTGTTAAGCCCTTCTCTTTTTATACTGTCTTCCGTAACAGTGGGTAGAATATAATTGAGTAGGCTTAAGCTATTTTGGTTGTAGTCACAATCCAACAGCATCTCTTTAGACTAAATTCAGGTCTCTTTGACTGAATGTCACACATTTCTAAAATTCTCTTCTTTTTAGTAATGTTTTGGGTTATGTCATTTTTCAGGTAGCCCATCCCATGTGTTTTATTTTGAGTCTTTCTAAAATCATTCGGGGAGGGGACCTTAGTTTGTGTTTCATGGATGTCTGTTTCCCCCCCCCCCCATTACTGACTGCCTCTCCCATCTTGAGCCCACTTCCCCCTTGAGCCCTTGCTGTGCCCTCTGACAGGAATTCTCTTCCTTCAGAAATCTGCATAGTTGCTTCCTCAGCTCTTTTGAAGTCTTTGTTCATGTATCACCTTCTCAGGAAGGCCTTCCTTTATTAGTACCTGATTGAAACTGCATTCCCTGTCACGCTTCCCTATTTTATTTTATTTGTTTGAGCACTTATCACCATCTGACGTACTATATAGTTTACTTACTAGTTGCTTTGTTTGTCTGTCTTCTACTAGAACAAAAGCTCCATTGAAGGCTGGAGATTTATTTGTTTTGTTCACTGACTTGACAGAGATGCCCAGCCCGACGATGACAGGATTTGAAAAATGACAGGCAAGAGCATTTTTATCCAGGCTGCTCAAGTTGGTCCTAGTGAATCATATCTTTCATCAGTAGGAAGCATTCCTCATTGTCCTTTTTAATACTTTTATTCTTGTGTCCCATTTTTCCTGAAACTATTTTTGCTATTTTTTTCATGTTAGCCTTTATCTGCTTTATCTTTCTCGATCTCTTAACTCAACTTCCCTGTGTCATTTTGTCTTTAAATATAGGTCTGGTAAATAAAATATATTTGGCTTTTGCTTTTGTAGCTAAACTCAGAGTCCCTGATATTTAATTGGTAACTTTAACCTGTTAATATTTAATATTATTACTGTAATAGTGTTTGGAGCTATCCTCTCAGGTTTTTTTTCTATTTATCATACTCTCTATTTTTTTCCCTTTCATGCTGTTTGTTGGTTTGACTGTGCTCTTTGTTGCTTTTGCCACTTTCCATTTTCTCTCTCAAGGTGTACACACCTCTGTGTGGTTTAAATTCAGATATTAAAACTTATTTTTATTTTTTCTCAACATCTGAACTTCCTTCATCTGCCTGCCTGTCTGTCTCTCTTCTCCCCAGGCAGGGACCTTAGCACACTTTTACTTTGCCTTTCCTACTTTCCCAGCACTTTAGGTATTGAGATCTACTGATAATTTTATTCAGGATTGTCAAAAATCATTTTCATTCTCAGCATTTGCTTAAACTTATCTCTAAGTTATTTTTCTTTGCTTTTCACTGTTTCTTATACTTACGTCTGTTCCTTGGATTCCCTTTTAGTTTTGCTGGTAATCATCTTCTAATAAGTTTTTAGAGAGAGTTCAAGACTGGGGAGCTTTCTGAAGCTTTTCATTCCCCTTCACAGTTAAATGACAGTTTGACTGGGTATAGAATTCTAGGTTAAAAATTCCTTTCTCTCATAGCTATGAAGATATTGCTTCATTGTCTCTTTGTATGCAGTGTTGCTGAATAGATGTCAGTGTCAATCTGGCTCTTATTTCTTCTTAGGAAATACCCTTCTTTCCTGGATGTTTTTAGGATTTTTTTTCTTTTTCTTTTTATGAAATTTTATATCAGTGGGTCTATTGATTGTCTAGGTATGGCTATTTTTTCATATCATTTATTCTTGTCTCTCATTCAGCCACTTCAATCTAAAAACTCTTATATTCAAGCTCAGGGGTCATCACATTGCTAATTTCTTTGATGATTCAAAAATTAATTTTCTTCCCTCTAACTTATTTATTCTTTCTTTCTGGAACTTCTGGATCCAGAACTATCAGTTATATCCTTCCAGGATGGTGGTTTGCTTTTCAGCCATGTATATTCTCTATCACCTACCTCTTAAATTTTTAGTTTTTACGATTTTAGTTTTCATTTGTAGGAAATGAAAAAAGTCTATTCTTGTTTATTCATGTGATCTCCTCCCTTTTCCTTCTGAAGAAAATTATCTTTCTTGGAAACAGTGGCTTTTCTTTCTATGTACTTTCTCTTTATGTGAATGTTCTTCTACTGTTGAGTTTGGTGCGTTGCTTTCCCAGTACAGACTTTCCTCGGATGTTTGGTGATTCTCAGTGGTGGGCTCACCTCTGTCATTTGAGAGTGCTGTTGTCTGTTTGAGAATGCTGTTTCTGTTCACTGTGGCTCCCCTGGTGTCTGTGGTGAAGGAATGGTGTGCCCTGAGCTTGTCTGCTGGGTGTGAGAACACTCTTTCCTCCTGGGTGTTGCTCACCACCAAGGGCTCTGCTCAGCATCACTAATCCAGGCTCCTACTCTGCAGGAAAGTGTTCTTTAATAGTGGATGGACAGGGCTTCCCTGGTGGCGCAGTGGTTGAGAGTCCGCCTGCCGATGCGGGGGATGTGGGTTCGTGCCCTGGTCTGAGAGGATCCCACATGCCGCGGAGCGGCTGGGCCCATGAGCCATGGCCGCTGAGCCTGCGCGTCTGGAGCCTGTGCTAGGCAACGGGAGAGGCCACAACAGTGAGAGGCGTACTGCAAAAAAAAAAAAAAAAAAAAATAGTGGATGGACAGATGGAGGCAGACTCACGTCTCTCTCTGATTCATCTGCAGAGGAGAGGGTTATCAAGGAAATTAACACTAAACTAAGAGCCTGGGGGAATCTCTGTTTGCATTGCCTTTAAATATGTCATATATAGTATGTTCACACTTTAGGAAAACTTGAATTGTGGGACTTTGAACGGTAAAATACAAGGTATCAATAAAGTCATTTATACACAATATTTGAAGTAATATTTATCCCATAAATTGAAAAATATATTTTTAAGAATTATATAAGTTGGCAGGCCTGGTGAATGGAAGCTGTGCCACTTTCGATGTTAAACGGAAGTGCCTGCTGTTCTGGTGAAGGTTAGTCTCCAGGAACACATGCTCAGTGTAAATCCAGTTCATCTTACACTGTCCCTTTAAGGCTGCTCTACTGGGTTAACCTATTGTAGCTTAATTCTAGTTACTGTGTACAATTAAAGCTAAATAAAAGTAATCATATTTCTTTCCAAAATTCTGTAGTTCAGGAATCTTACTAATTTAGACGCATCTTTCCCTACTTAGCTCAAATCAGTGATATGACTCCATGACTGCGGAATTGCAGGACTGGTGGTGAGAATTTATAAAGCTCTAACTTTGTATCATGGGAAATTAAGTAAAAGAATCTTTGTGGTTATTTGTTCTTTAGCACATCTCCACTAGGAAGTACATTCCGCCTCTTCTGCACTTTGAAGGTAAAAACCTCCTTCTAGCATATTAATTTTGCTCACTGGTTTTGGAATAAGTTTTTGGAAAGGTAAAATTTGGTAGGTCCACAGATGTGTTTAGTGTATGGCACTGCACCACATAAAAGAGGTTGTAGCTTTACTTGATATTTTACTTGGTGTTACGCTTTTCAAGCTGGAGTGCATTGATCTTGGGAGTATGTGGTGCTCTATCAGGGGATACCTGAAGCCACAAGCTGAACGCAGCACATCATTCTGGAGTATGAATTTTACTTAAAGATTTAGGCAGAAAACTTTGAAATCTAGACTTTTCGGGGGTTTTATCACATGCACTTGTAAATCTGCAGAACCCCAGTTTTCCAGCCAATCTTCTGCTTTACCTAAAAGCTTGGGGTGTAGGAAATTCATTTTAGGTACAGTGAGTGCTTTTGGAAAAATTTGGAAATTTGGTGTTAGAGAAGAACATGGTTTGACCAAAATGAATAGGGCGCACACTGCCAGGAGGACTGGTTGCGCCCAAGATACAGGTCCCCATAGCTGGCGCCACTGGGCAGCTAAAGCCTCTGCACTGCAGCAAGGTCAGCCAGGATGGTTTCTGAAAACCTATTGTGAACCATTGCTTTTTAACCTTTGATTTCACGAATGATGAACAATATCAAGGGCAGCCTTTCAATTTATGAGAAGAAGAGGGTGAAGGGGAAAAGAAAGCTCCCAGGGCTACCACCTCAGACTTGGAGAAGAATGTTGGAGAATACCTGTCCACCTGTGCTCTGGCTGGGGGGGAGGCCAGGGCTTGGTAGAGGGATTTCCTCATGGGAGGGGCAGTCCCACACTCCAGTGGGGCCAGGGCCAAGCCCAGCAGGGCTCTCACCTGTGCCCTGGGAAACAGGCTTTGCTGATGATGCTGTGGGTCACATAGCTTGCCCAGTCCTGCTGCACAGGCAGAAAATAGATCCTGCACCTTCAAGACAAGAGGACCAGAAAGGGAGAGAAGGAGGGCCACAGAAGAATATTTAAAATAAATCTTATTAGCCAGTTATTCACCTCTGTACTCATGCTTCTACCTCATCTGGCTCAAAAAATTTGGCAACAAGTAGAATAATCTAATTCTGGCCTCAGCCCTGTGATGAACTCACTATGTGACTCTGGGTCAGGCCTCTCACTTCGGAACCAGTTCTACCATCTGAGAAAGGGTGATGCTAATAATATTACATTTACCAGGTTGTTTTGAGGATGAAAAGAAACAATGAATATGAATGTACTTTGTGAACATCAATGCCCTGTTCAGTCTAAGGGTTGAAAAGTTAGAAATCTTTATGTCACTTTAAAACTATGGCCAGTCACTTCTGTCTCCACACAAAGATGAAGTCGACATTCTTCTCTCTAATCCTCTTACTAAGTACAGCTAAAAGCTCTGGGCGTTATATATAAAAGAATATAAGAAGACCCTGAAAGGTGGAGATAAGAAGGTAGACTGGCCAGGGGACTTCAGGACCTAAAGGAATGACACAGCCATGAGTTCCCTGTGTTTTTTTTGTTTTGTTTTGTTTTGTTGCTTCATGTATCCCAGACTGGATGCTGGAGAAACTGGCAACCCAGAAACACCAGTAGACTTAGACAAAAGTGCCAAAAAACTTCTGCTCTCTATAGCCAAGGCACCAGGAAAGGGGGCAACCCAGTGAGACAGAAACTTTTAGATACTGGTTGCCCTGCTCCATCCAAATACCATGGAAAAACTCATGGCCCCACCCTCACCCAGACAGCAAAGGCCGGGCTGTAACAAGGTACCCCATTCTGCTGCTGCCAGGGTGGTATCTGAGGAGTAGGAGGACTTCCTCCCCACTTGGAGGTAACAGCTTCCATTCTCCCCTCCCTCAGGTTGTCAGTGGAAGTCTCTTGAGGATCCTGGAGTTCACCACCATCCAGCAGTATCAAGGCCTCCCCACCCTGCTGTGAGGTCACTGAGCATCACAAGGTGCCCCTCCCTTTCTTGTCCAGGGAGGTGTCGGTTGAGGCCTAGAAGGGAGCCTGAAATCTCACCTCTGTCCACAGGAATGAGGCCCCTCCACAGGTGTCAAGAGAGGCAGAGTGGTGAACCGGGACCCTTACCCCCACCTGGCAGTAGCATGATGTCAGAAGAGACCTGCTAAAATAGAAGTTTTAAGTATGACCTAGAATCTCAGTGACTAATGCCTAAACTATCCAGGATACAATGAAAAATTATGCATTAAATAAGAAATGTCGAGAAATAGGAAAATACCAACTTCCATAAGGAGAAACCATCAACAGATGCTAAAACATAGATAACACAGATCTTAGAATGATCTGACAAGGATTTTAAAGCAACCATCATAAAAATGCTTCAGCGAGCGATCATGAACATGTTTGAAACAAATGAAAAGATATAAAGTCTTGGCAAAAAAAATAGAAGATATAAAGAAGAATCAAATTGGAATTTCACACTGAAAGTACAATAACTGAAATTAAGAACTGCAGAATGGAGAGGTCAGATGAAAGAATTAATAACTTTTAAAATATAAAAATAGAAATTACCCAGTATGGATAACAGAAAGAAAGTAGACTGAAAAAAAAAAAAAAACAATAAACAGACCCTCAGGAACCTGTGAGAACTACAGCAAAAGATCTAACATTCATGTTGTCAAAGTCCCAAAAGACAGGAGAAAAAGAGTATAGTTGAAAAATATTTAAGGAAATAATGACTGAAAATTCCCCCAATTTGGCAAAAGGCATAAACCTAGAACTTTATGAAGCTGAGAGAGTTCCAAACAGGATAAACTCAAAGAAATCCACTTTAAAACAAATATTAGTTAAACTTCAGAAAACTAAAGACAAAGAAAAAAAATCTGAACACAATGAGAAAGAAATGATACTTTAACTACAGGGAAAAAATAATTTGAATTATAGTGTATTTTTCATCAGAAAGTGTGGAGTCTAGCAGGAAGTAGCAGAATATTCTCAAGTGCTGAAGGAAAAGAACTGTCAGCCCAGAATACTGTCCCTAGTGTAATTATCCTTCAGGAATAAAGGGGAAATAAAGACATTTTCAGACAAAGGAAAACTAAGAGAATTAGTTGCCAGCATATCTATCCTAAAAGAAGGGATAAAAGAAGTTCTTAAAAGAAGGAAAATGAAAAAAGAATGAATCTTGGAACATTAGAACAAAAGAAGGAACAAGAGAAAGAACAAAAATATACACTAATAAAATAAACTTTTCTTCTCTTGAGTTTGAAAAATTGTGTTTGATGAAGCAAAAAACAAAGCATTGTCTGATGACAGTTACAAAGGGGGAGGGTAAAGGGATTTAAAGGGAAGTAAGGTTTCTATACTTCATTCAGACTGGTACAGTGTCAACATCAGTAGATCTCTGTGGTGATGGAATAGTTCTGTATCTTGATTGCAGTGACGGTTACTTGAATCTACACATGTGATAAAATGGCATAGAACTCTACACATGTATTGTACCAATGTCAATTTCCTGGTCTTGATAATATACTATAGTTATGCAAGATATAACCATTGGGGAAAACTGGGTGAAGGTACACCGAACCACACTGTAATCTTTTTGCAACTCCCTGTAAATTTATAATTATTTCAAAATAAAACGTTAGTATCACCAGGTATGAAAATTTTAGTGTCCTTTGTTTTATGATGCCCTTCTATTCAGTAAATTTAGTAATCTGAATGATTAGACTAGAACTTCTCCCCTATGGGTCTCAATAAAGCTAATTTCATTAGACATTCACCCAAACATGCCTGCCAGTAAACATTTATTTTTCTCAAAGTTGGCTTTCAAGCAGAAAACACTGGTCAACCACCAAATTGTACAAAAACCCCTTGGCTCCCACAGATCTGTTCAACTTCAGGCCACAAGTTCACTTACCAGATGTATTGTTTATAAACATGTACCTGTACTTGGCCCCACTTCCTGCTACACTGAATTTCCTTATAAATCACATTTATGGCTTTTGTGATTTTACTAATATTCTTAATGTTTTAACACTTTTAAAATTATACTTTCAACTGAAAACATGGCTTTGTGTTTAAAAACGGGAACACATATCAGCTTAAAACCCTGGAATTATATAAGAGCATGACCTTGAGGTACTCCAAGATCTTAATGAGGAAGGGGATAATAATGCCACTCCACCCACAGCTAATGAACTTGGAGAGAGCAGCGGCAGTCCATCAAACAAGCAGAGACTGTACTAAGGATGCACTTCTAAAATATGGATTTTATTATTGTACATAAACAAATGAGTCTCAATCTGGATGTCTCTTAAGAATGACCAGTCAAGAAATTGCATGATACCATCATTTTTGCAATGATAACTACATGTAAAGCTATTTGTAATTCATTTGATAAAATACCTCTGAAAAAATGGCCTGAGAATTTTATGAAGCCATTTGATTGGGACTATGAATTCTCTGACAGAGCAGGTACATGTGATGAAAATTGCTGGGCCAGTGCTAAAATAAAAGGCATTGCTTGAATTAAAGACAGTAAAAAAAAAAGACTGACAAGTGGATCAGAGATGCCCTCACACAGCGATGTGACTCCTTAGCTAGAAGGTACTTGTCTTAGGCTGCCAACCTACTCCTTCAAGCAGATCCTGAGGCCAGGATTTGAGTGGAAGTGGTTTACTTGCAAGGTGAGCCCAGGAATCACCAGTCAGGTCGTGGTGAAGTGAGGTGGGGAAGGAAAGGAAGCCACTGCAGGTACATTAAAGAGCAGGTTACCGCTGTAGGCAACTGGGACTCAATCCCACTGGTGTTCTCTGGGGGACTGCGAGGAACAGGCCTCAGCATTGTCCCACCCGAGGGGTGAGGAAACGCATTTGTATTTAACCTCTACGTTATGTGAAATTGTGTTCTTAAAACATTGTGATACCAGAATGGAGAAGTTATCTGCATATTGAGTGTGACGAGAGCTCTCCTTGTTTCTTCCCAATATTCTGACATTCACACACTCAGTATCATTTTTTCCATTAACCCTTGAGGACAGTAGAAAATTTCCCTCATTCATAATAATTTAAAACATTATATTGCTATTCGTCAAACACATGAAGTGTGTTCCCAGCTCAAGACCTTTGCACTTGCTATTATTCCCTCTGCTTAGAACCCTCTTCTCCCAGGTTTGCTCCTGGCTTGGGTCCCTTCCTGTCCTCCAGGTCTCTGCTCAGATGTCTTCTCTGTCCTTAAATGTGCTCTATTTTTCTTTATAGCATGTATCACCAACTAACATACTATAGGCAGTATTTACTTGTTAAATTTGTTTATTACCTGTCTCCGCCCACTCAAGTATAAACTTCCTGAAGGCCCGGGGTCTATCTTTGTTCACTGTTGTATACCCCGCTCCTAAAATAGTGTCAAATACATACTGCCTACTCTATGAATATTTGTTGAGTGGTAGAACTAGCACGTAAAGGGTTATCTATTGGGAGCTGTAGGCTTCCCTTTCTTGCTGAATGCATAGTGATGGACTTTATTTCTTGTAAAAGGAGTTTCACTTTTGGTTCCTTCCGGAGATATTATTTGGACAGAGGCCTTTTCAGTGAATTGAAAATGAAACTACAGATAGCTGCCTTTTTGTCTGGTCTGATGGTTCTCAAAGTGTGATCCCTGGGCCAACAGCATCAATGTCACCTAGGAACTTATTAGAAATGCAGATTCTTGGGCCTCACCCAGACCTGCTAAATCAGAGCAATCTGTGTTTTAACAACAGATTGTTAAACCACCCTCTAAGTGATTCTGATGCACTAAACTAGAACTGAAGTTTGGGATTCTCTGATCTTGGTACAAAGCTTCATACAGGTTGAGAGGGGTCGGGGGTAGGAACAGAGGGGGTACTCGTGGTATTCATCTTTAAGGATATCTTTCCCAGAGATCTGAGGTGTACTCTACACAACTTTCCAATTCCAAAATTGGTATTTGTTTTTTTATAATTTACGTCCCACTTATTTATAAAATAAATCAAAGCACTTTATGCTAATGCTAGGGCAGGCTTCATGGGTGTAGTATGTAGTAACACAGGGCCCCATGTTCAGAAGGGGACCCATCTTGGTTTAATACTCTGTTGTTAACATTTTTAGGAAGACTAAAAAGTAGCAGAGACATCAGAAACTATTTAGACTGTTAACGTAATTAAGTAATTTTAGGAACTTTATAATTCTCTTTGAAGAAGTAATTGTGGGAGACTGTATAACACATTGATTAAGACTGTGGGCTTTGGAGCCATACAAGCTTGGTTCAGCTCCCGATTTTAATACTTAATAGCTGTGTGGCTTGGGCAAGTTACTTAATCTCTCTGTGTCTCAGTTTTTAGTCTGTAAATGGGGAAAGTGATACCGTAATAGCTACTTCATTTGCTACTTCATTTGCCATGATCAAATGGACTATCCATGAAAAACATATGCCTCAGTACACAGTATGTGCTCAATAACTCTTAGCTATCATCCATTTTTGGCTCCTCACCAACATTTCCATAGACAAAGAGTTTTCATTCCAATTCAGGATTTTACTGAGTTATGAATGTTTTTCTTTATGGATTTTTTCCCCTTGACTGTCTTTAGCTTTGGTTTCTCCTGAGGCACAAGTTTGCAATTTTACCATAGATCTTTATTTCAGGATTTGAGGATACGTTTACAGATGATCCAAAGATACTTCTAGTTATTACTGTTCACCTTCATATCCTCCCAAAGAATGATATGCAAAGAAAGCAAACAGAATGCAAAGCCGTCTGGAAAATCCTTCCTGCACAAATGTGTAGTGATTGATTACAACTGGCAAGATTTTTACTATAGTTATTTGCATTTATAATTGACTGTGACAAAAAGCACAACCATAGTTAAAACATGTTGTTTAAATTGTTGGAGAAACTATAGCAGTAAATTTAGCTAGTGCTTTATCACTTGCAGATCTAAATATCTTCCTCATTTGAAAGTTGCTTTCCTTGGAGCAGAGCTCTTTTAGCAGAATTTCCATCATTCTCAGTGAATTTGGCCTTTCCTATTCTTGGCCATGTGGTTTTGGTCAGATTTTTAGTGTACTTCTTGCTAAATAACATGAACAAATTTACATATTGTTATTTGATAACAGTGAATACATTTCATTTTATATAGAGCTTTGCCAATCTTATAGCACTTTCACATGTATTATCTCACTTAATTTTTACCATAACCCTATGGGTAGCTAGGTATTATTCCCATTTTAGATGAGAAAACCAGGGCTCTGAACATTTAATTGACTTCTGCAGGGTCACACAGTAATTAGTCTGTGGAGCTGAAACTGGAATAGATCTTCCTTTCATATAGTCCTTTGATCCTGAAATTGCTGTATCACACAGTTGCGTTTATGTATTTCCTTCCATTTCACAAAAGTTGCCCTGACTAAATTCACCAGTGATGTTCCTGTTGCTGAATCAGTGGACATCTTTCAGTGTCCATCCTGTTTGACCTTTCAGCTCGGGCACAGCAGGCAGCACCCACGCAATAGCGTTTGGCCAGCTGCACCCCTGGGAGCAGTCCAGGGCACTGCAGGACCCTGAGGGGGCAGGCATGCTGGGGCTTGGACCTAGATAAGTGAGAGTGACCACCATAGCATCAGCAGAAGTGACCACTCAAGATGATAGGGGCTTCCCAAGGGGGCAGCACGAGGACAGGCATGCAAGGCTGGCTGTCCCTTGTGTACCCAGAGCTGGTCCTAGCAGCATCTGATATTTAAGTCTCCAGCCTTAGCACTGGGACAGGAACTGCTGGTGCTCAGGCTGCAAACTTTATCAGTAAGTTATTACAAAATAAAAGCAGATATATGGACATGGCAATAAAGCATATCAGAGAGTTGATAGAATTCTTCAGAGAGGTTAGAGTTTTCAGTTTTGAAAACTGCTGCAACATTGTAAAGAAAATATCTGCAGGCTTAGAAATTAAATTTAAAGATCATCACATTCAACAGAAAAGGACACTATTTTCATATGAAGCTTGAGATGAACCAATTAATGCAGAAGACAATTTTTAAATTAAAGTTTTCCTTGTAATCATATAGATATGGTGATAGAATATATAAACATGTGTTTTGAATTATGTACAAATTATAAAGCCACTCGGTTTCTTGTTCAACTTCCACAAGTTACAGGAGATGTCAGAGGAAACATTAAAATGCATTGTATGTATTTGCATTTAAAATTAAATTCAGGGCTTCCCTGGTGGCAGTGGTTAAGAATCTGCCTGCCAATGCAGGGCATATGGGTTCGAGCCCTGGTCCGGGAAGATCCCACATACCATGGAGCAACTAAGCCCGTGCGCCACAACTACTGAGCCTGCACTCTACAGCCCGCAAGCCACAACTACTGAGCCCGTGTGCCACAACTACTGAAGCCCGCACATCTACAGCCCCATGCTCTACAACAAGAGAAGCCACTGCAGTGAGACGCCCGCGCAACACAACAAAGAGTAGCCCCCACTTGCCGCAACTAGAGAAAGTCTGCGCACAGCAACGAAGACCCAACGCAGCCAAAAACAAACAAACAAATAAATAAATAAAATAAATCTATAGAACAAATTCAAACTAACATGAAACTGATTTGTATGAAGAGTTAAATCTTTTTAGAGAAATTGTTTTATAAGATTCATCAGCTTAGATATACTAAATTTTATATTTTGAAATAATTTATAGGAAATTTATCTCAGTGTTGTCACAGCTTGTGAAATACTCTTAACAACTCCAGTAACAGTTACGTCAGCAGAAAGATCTTTCTCAAAATTAAAAATTATTTGTACATAATGGTCTATATGGGAAAAGAATCTAAAAAGGAGTAAATATATGTATATGTATGACTGATTCACTTTGCTGTACACCTGAAACTAACACAACATTGTAAATCAACTAGACTCCAATAAAAATTTTTAAAAAATTATTTGTATATTACCTCCCCATGACTTACTTATTTTATAACTGGAAGTTTGTACCTTTTGACCACCTCTGCCTACCATGGTGACTATAGTTAATAATACTGTATTGTATATTTCAAAGTTGCTTAGAGAGTACATCCTAAAAGTTATCATCACAAGAAGGAAAACTTTTGAAAGAAAAATTATTTGTGATCTTGCATTTGCTAAGAGCTTTCAGTTATATCAACTGAAAATGAAATTGCTCAAAATACAAATTTTGATGACCTAGTAAATGCATACATAGAAAAACAAGTCAGGAAAATTGTATGATCAATCAAGATATATTAATAAAGTATTATTATTTTTGTGTTATATAAAATTATAACACCAACATATTATTTTTTTACAATTTGGAAGTTTATCATTACTCATGTAATACTATTATTCGTCTAATTATAAGTAATCACTGTAATTACTAAAATATTTTTAAGGGAGAAGGCTTTATATTTTAATATCTTTGACAGCACTTTTTCCTTTTTGAACAAGGGGCCCTGCATTTTCATTATGTCTTTGGCCTCACAAATATTGTAACTAGCCCTACCAGAAAGGCCCTCCTGCTTCCCCCTCGTAAACAAAGGGTCCCTTACCTTATAGCTTTTTATTTTCTTCTCATATTCTCCCCTTTGCTCTCTAGGCTTCAGGTTTCAACAGTCCACAAATCTTCAGCCCTAGGGCATTTGCCCTGGCTGTTTTCTCTGCCTGGAATGCTCTTCCCTCAGATACCCACGTAGCTCACACTGTCACCTCTTTAAAGTCTTTGCTCAAATGTCACTTTCTTAATGAGGCATGCCCTGACCACCCTAGCTAGTGAAAACTACAGCCCACCCGTCTCCCCAGCTGCCGCTGACCACCTTACATTAGTCTACATTTTCCTTTTTTTTTCCATAGCACTTATCACCATTTGACATGTATAGTTTACCTATGTACTGTGTCTGTTGTACATTATCTGTCTCCTCTGCTAGAATGTCAACTTCATAAGGACAGGAATCATTTTCTGTTCTGTTCACTGATGATTCCCAAGACCTATAACAATGTTGACGTATAGTAGATACCCAGTGAATATTTCTAAAATGAATGAAATCTGAAATTATTAGATAAACATGCAATTGCTGTGCAAGCCAAATTTATTCACATAACTGCAATGTGTTTTTCTTTGTTGTGCAAGAGACAAATTAGATTCTTGATTCCTCAAATTGTTTACAGCTAATGCTTTTGTATTTCCATCTATTTTAATTAATGAAAATTCCTATTATGTGTTAGCTGTACACTGAATGTATGCTAATTAAATTGTGTTGTTCATATAATTATAGCTGTAAAAGGCTTTCAGAACACTAAAAACTTTGTTAGAAAAGCTTAAACAATTGAAATAAAAATAAAACCCCAGTGGCTGTGTTCTTTATTTGCCCGTTAAGAATATTTATCTCTTATGAGACCCTGTTTTGCCTCAATCTAAATGACAAAAGAAGTATAGTACGTTTTCATTTAAGAGTGTCTGTATTTTCACTCTTAATTTAGGTGCATAGCCAACTGTGTTAGGAATTAGGAACTATTCTTATTCATATATCAAATATTCTTTATCCATAGCTCTGTAGAAATTCAAATGTATATTTACTAACTTGTGTAAATGTATATTTACTAACTTCACTCTCAAGCACTAGGATCTTTGAAAATGAATATTTCTTTTATTTGTGATTTAATTTTGGTTAGTTTTATCATGAGAACACCAACACTTCTTCTCACTGAGACAAAATCAGGATTATTGTTACAAGAAGGAAGTGTCCATTTTTTAAATAACAAACTTGTGCTGCCTGCTACTTTTAAAAAATGGAATTGCTTCTTTAATGGGAGAAATTGTTACTGAAAGTTGCTGTGCTATCTGTATGTTTCTGGTAGGGGGAGTTTTTATATCAGGACAATAAAATTTAGATTTCTAAGGAAGCCACCAAAATAATGAAACACTTAAGTAGCACACCAAAACTATTTTCTAAATGTTGATATGATGTAAAAGCATGATTAGCGTCTTTAATTAGAAGGATGAAAATCACAGCAATAGTTTCATATCTATATTAGATGAAGCCATAGCTCCAAAGATTTCCCAGTTTCCATGTGATATTAGTAATATTATATGACTACTATTATATGAGTAATATGAATCAGAATTTTGCAGTACTAAGAAGATAACAATGCAGATACTAAAAAGTTGTGGATTCTATAGTTTCCCAATCTATTTTATTCTTAATATGTCATTGAACCCTGGAAAAATGACCTGTCTAATGTTAGTCTACTGAACTGTCTCAGTGACAAGAAATAAAAACCTACCTCAAATCAAAGGAAAAGAAATTTATTGGCTTACATTACTAGGAAGTCTAGAAATTTTTTTTAAAAATAAATTTATTTATTTAATTTGTTTATTTTTGGCTGCTTTGGGTCTTCGTTGCTGCACGTGGGCTTTCTCTAGTTGCGGTGAGCGGGGGCTACTCTTCGTTGTGGTGCACGGGTTTCTCATTGCAGTGGCTTCTCTTGTTGCAGAGCATGGGCTTTAGGCACGTGGGCTTCAGTAGTTGTGGCACGTGGGCTCTAGAGCTCAGGCTCAGTAGTTGTGGCACACGGGCTTAGTTGCTCCACGACATGTGGGATCTTCCCAGACCAGGGCTCAAACCTGTGTCTCCTGCATTGGCTGGCGGATTCTTAACCACTGTGCCACCAGGGAAGCCCCTAGAAATATTTTGACTTCAGTCTCAGTATCCTCCATGTGGCTGGCAGCTCCAAGTTTACAGGTTTGCAGAACCACAACTTTCAAAAAGGACATTTATCTTTCCTACTGACGTTAATAGAATGTCCGTGTGAGGATTCTGGCACCATGCCCATGCCCAAACGAATCACTATCACTAGAGGATGGGGTACCCTCTTTACCTAGATTCCCCTAGCCTCACTGTTGGCCCTACCTGTATCACTTGGAGATGGGGAGAAGTTCTGCTGAAGGACAGGATGTTGGTGTTCCCAAGGAAGCGAGATAAGAAAACAAGCTGGACAGATAAACTTCTGCCTTGAATAAGTAGGCAACTTAAAGAAAGCCAAATCAATTTGGAGATACCTATGAAATACTGAAGGCCTGAGGACTTTCAAGGATGACTGTAGAAAATAAGGAACAAGAACAGAGCTTGTTTGTATTTTGGCTGTGTCCTTCTATGGTATCTAACAGCTCAGTCTACCTGGTTAATGGGATGTTGACATGTGTGTGTAGATTTTGGGTTGACTGTGGTGATGCCATACTAGATAAAGAGGAACTAACATGTGTTAGGTTTCTACCATGTGTTAGGCTGTAAGCACTTTGGGATATTTTACGTACATATATATACTCTCGAGTTGAAGCCATGAGGTCTTGATGCATCTGTGAGTGACAGAAAAACTTAATAGGTCTTAAAGATATGAGCATTTATTATCTCACTTAAAAGAATCCTGGAGATAGGCAGTCCAAGACTGCATGGACAGGTCTGTGACCACCTGCCTTATCACATCACCTTGTGGCACAAGATGGCTGCTTGAACTCCAGCCCAGAGATGCACCTTCTAGGAAGGAGGAAGGCATGAGTAGGCGGAGGAGATTGCAGCTGCTTCTTGTTAAAGAGAACTGTTGGCATTCCCACACGACATTTCCACTTAGATTTCATTAGTCTTAACTCAGTCACATGGCCACACCAAGCAGTAAGTGAGGCAGAGAAATGTAAATCTTTTAGTTGGGAGGCCGCGTGCCCAGCTATAATCTGGGGTTTGGTTACTAAGGAAGAAGGGGAGAATGACTACTGGGGGGCAACAAGGAGTCTCTGCCTCGTACTTCATCTCCGATACACAAGCATTGGTCAGGAGCTGGAAGCCCATGTGACCATGTGACCATTTCCAAGTTAGGAAAGTCTTAAAAATCTCTGGATCTGTGCTAATTTGGTGCCTTTAAGAGCTCCTTTCCTCCTCTTGCCTAAGGCCTCAGACGTGCTTTAAAGAGGTTCCTGGTGAATCTTCTCAGAGTCCTGCCACATAGGTACTATATGTACTGACTTTCCCCGGGCATATGTGTTTGTTGATCTGGGCATTGCTGCTCTACGCTTACATCATATGTGACCACTGCTTTCTCACATGTTGCTCCGTTACCACCGCATTCTTCCTCAAGTGAATTTATATGTGACGTTTATGATAGTTATCCTTTCGATGCTGAGAAACTACTTCATTTCTTACCTAACTAGCTGGTGCACTGTTGTGTCACTTTTAAAAGCAGGGCTTATGTATATTTTAAGTATAGCACACTCTTCTGTCATGAGAAAACAATAGTTATAACTCTGCTGTTTCACCTCACACATTGTATCTCCTTTAAGGAATAGTAAGAGTACAATAGGCTTGTATATTAAGTAGCCTCCAGTAAATGTATTAAAGTATAGGTGTGGTAGAAATATTTCTCCCTAGAGATTACTTGACAAAATAAGTAATGAATAGAGGTTCAGATATACCTCAGTGATAAAACCATCGTTCTTCTTTGTTAGGCACATAACATATCTTTTCTGAACTGTGAACATGTTCAAATGTGTTTAAGAGCACACTGTGAAGAATATCATATATCACAACTTCAGTATATTGAAAAGCTGTTTGGCTATTTACCTGATGTTTTCAACCTCTCTAAGATTGGAAGTACGGATGAAAAAGCAAGTGTGAAACTTCCTCAATAAAATTCTTTTTGAGCAGGATTCTAAATGATCTATTACAGTGACCTTAAACTAAACCAAAGTTCATCATGTCTCCATATGGCCATCATGTTATGAAAAGAATGGCAATGGTTACTTCGGGGAAATTAGGTGGCTTTAAAAAATTTGAACATAGAAAGACTTGTTTTCTTTAGTTTTAAGTTTGGGTTTCTTTTTACTAAATTTACCACTTAGGCCTTTATCTCCAGTTCAGTCTGCCTCTTTCAGAAGTTCATGTGCTACTTCACTTCCTAAGCTAGGGTTGCCAGATTTAGCAAATGAAAATGCAGGACACCCAGTTAACTTTAGATTTCAGATAAACTATGAATAAACTTGAAGTATAAATGTGTCTTAAATGTGGCATGGGCCGTACTTACACTAAAAAATTATTTGTTGTTTATCTGAAATTCAAATTTAACTAGGCATCCTGTATTTTATCCGGCAACCCTACTTCCAGCCCTTGTTGCTGTGATATTGTCTGCATATTTTCTTCGTTGAAGTTCACATCTCGATCAGTGGATTTCTCCTGTCCCTGCATTTTCCCCTGCCTTTGGCCATTCCATCTGGATGGTGTTGTCTTCTCCCTTTGTTGTTTTATCAGCTTAATGCATCACCCATCTGCCCCTCCTCCTGATCTCTCTCCTATTAATGACACACGGCAATGTTTATGCTTGAAACTTTGAGGTGGTTTTGAGTCCTCCTTTACCCTTGTCCTCTGCATTTAGTCAATAACAAGTCCTGTCCATTCTTCTTCACTGTCCATTTCTCCCTCCCTCCCCTCCTCCTCCTTTTTCCCTCCCCTCACTGTCTCTCTCATTCTTGTCTCCACCTGTCTGTCCATTCCCCACAGTACCCTCAATTCAGGCCCCTGCTCGCAAGTGACCCCTGCCCATCTGCTTTTCCAGCTGGCCTCCTGTTCGAGGCTCTCGCTACCCAGGTCATTTTGCATACCTGGTTCATCATTCTAAACTATTGCACCAATCTTATTCCTTCCCAGCTGAAAACCTTCAGGGACTTCCTGTTGTCTACAAGATGAAGTTTAAGCCCCTTATTTGAGGCCTTACATGCAAGACTTAACAAGACTTAATTGGCCTCTGCCTTTTTATCTAATTACATCATTACCTTATACTAGTGTTATCGAGTCTAAGCTCATACCGCTTGCTGCACAACAGGCCAATAATCAAGAGACAAGTTGCTGGGGCAAGGAATAACAACTTTATTCGGAAAGCCAGGAGACTAGAAAGATGGTGGGCTCATGCCCCAAAGAACCATCTTGCCTGAGTTTGAATTCAGGCTCTTTTTATACTAAAAGGAGAAGGAGTAAAGTCAAACACTTCCTGGTTCCCATCCGCTTCTGGAGGGAATGTGTTAATTTCTTCCTCCCTGCAGTCATTCACAGGTGGGCCTGGTCAGGATGTTTTAGCATAATGCTCATTACCTGGGAAGCAGAGTTCCCAGACATGGGCCATTATGGATCATCTGAGCTTATAGACAACATCCCTTTAGTTATTAACTTGTAATATTATATCAATAGAATACAAAAGGTTCTTCCCTATTACACTCGTGTTTATCACCCTTTTAGATTCACTTGCTCTTTCATCATAATATAATACTGAAAATCCCTTTAGGGATGTTTTAAATTATGTAATCATTTGGCATATAGATTAAAAGGAAGAATTATCCTAGCTTATGTCACTATATTTGTAAATGTTACATTATAAAGTTTATTTCTAATAAAAATTTAATAATATTCTAATTACATAAATACAAAGAAATGTTTTTACTTTTCCCCACTTACCAAATGATGCACAGTTTCTTATACTTTGAATTAGATAATAAAAATGTGATTATTAACAAAATTTAAAATGACACCTTGTGTTATATTTGGCTTTGTGATCAAATATATATGGACATGTGCATTATTATTAAGCATTTCATAACCTGATGTTTTAATTCTTACATTTTGCATTTAAAAATTAACCTTTTCATAATATCAAAATATTCATACCTTTTACAGTACATTTCTTTTTTTTCTTTTTTTTTTTGCGGTACGCAGGCCTCTCACTGTTGTGGCCTCTCCCGTTGCGGAGCACAGGCTCCGGACGCGCAGGCTCAGCAGCCATGGCTCACGGGCCCAGCTGCTCCACTGCATGTGGGAATCTTCCTGGACCGGGGCACGAACCCGTGTCCCCTGCATCGGCAGGCGGACTCTCAACCACTGCGCCACCAGGGAAGCCCTACAGTACATTTCTAAGTGATGAGATAAGAAAGCACGTTTCAGGTTGCTATTTCCAAGCATTTCTACAATGAGTATATCTCATAATTAGATAGTCTTTATTCACAATGAATAAAAATCCAGATTGTAAACAGTCCTCCTCCTCCCCCTCATGACTCTCCATTTGTTCTGTTGTAGAAGCCCAAGGCTCAGGAGAACACATCCCAGCCTGCCCCTTACCATGCTTCTCTTTATGGGTTTGGCTTGGTTGCAAAATACTGTAGCAGCTTCTTGCTGGGCAATCTGAGACAGGCTACAGCTAGTTCCTGGGATACTTCTTTTCTCCTGGATCATAATAAATTGAATAAATAAGGAGTTCCTGATCCCTGGTCTATATCAATCAAAGTGAAAATATGGGTATATTAATCTTGAACTGTAGCCTAGCTGAGCTAATCTTCACGGTTGGTCCTGACTGGTATGATGTAATTAATTGCAGTTAATGTATATTTGTGGAAGCTAAGATGCTTCTAATCACTGGACGGTTTCGGTACCTGGAAGTGCTTGAGCTGGATCTCTTCGTTTGCCCCTCCAGATCTCCCATCTTCCCTTTTCCACCTGGTCTCTGTCCTCGTTGCTGGGCCTGGTGGGTTCATCAATCTGCTTCCTGCCCCCCGGCTGCTGGGTAGTTTCGGCCAATGGAAAGCCCCAGTGGGAGATCATAGGGGGAGGGACAATGAGGTCACTTTCCCCCAAGGTTTCTGCCTGTAAGGTCACCTTGGATTGGCTGTTTTCTTCAGACTGAAGACCACTTACTTCTCAAGGCAGCCTGCTGTCTATAATTCTCTCTCCTCTGGATTCGTTACCCTTCTTTCCCCTTGTGCTCTAGCCCTAGGGGTGATGTCAAATCCACTACTACTTGCACCGGGTCTCAGCGCTCTTCCTTTTGGCCCCCCAGAATGTCCCACACCTTTGTAAAAAGGCCCTCAATGAATAGAGTATGCCATCCACTTCCTGTTGGGATCCTCACTGATATAATGCTTTATATGGAGTAACTAATTTAATCCCTTCAACTATACTATGAAGTAAGTATAAATAGTATCCTTGCTCTAGGGGAAAGGAAAGTGAAGCACAGAAACACTAAATCACCTGCAAAGGTTGCAGGACTATGATGTGATAGAGCCAGGATTCAACCTGGCTCCAGGCTACATGGTCTTACATGCTGTATCCAGGTATGATAATATGAGTGATACAGGATTTCATTGTTTTTCCAGGAATATTCACAGTAATAAAATATATTAACATTAATCATGTTGATGACAGATAAGGCTGATCCACCAAGTTATCACCAGTGCTCTCTCCTCACCTAGCACTTTCATCTGAGTACTTCAAAAGAGAGTGACTTTTTTTTTTCTGTTACCCAGGAAAGATTGAAAGAATGATATTCTTTGATGATAAGGAGTAAGAAGTGCAAATTTTACTTATTATCCTCAACACTGCTTGAAAAACATTCTTTGCCAACAACTAAGTATTCTCTTTAAAATATGAACTCATCAAAGGTTCAAATTTAGATTGTTTCTTTTCTTAAGAGCCTGACATTAGAAGTTAGTATTCATTTCTCACAATGACCTCGTTTTTACATAATTTCAGTCCTGTCAGTTCGTTCCCACTTTGCTGTTCTCTTTGTGTTAGGGGATGTGTCTTCTTCTGCCCTGCCCCCCACATTCGCCACTCATTCTTCAGTTTTCATTGCCCTCCATATCCTTCTGTGGCATAACCTGTCCCATTTTCCGTCCTCTTGGCCTTGTGCTATGGTGCTGCTATTGACTGCAGCTGCAGTGTGTTGATTCTGGACTCTAGATACCCCTGGTTGCTACAGTATGCTGCTTCTGGATGACTTATTTGGCAGTTAAAATTTTTTCCAACACAGCAGCTTCCTAAAATGTAGCTTCATTTCTTCATGCTAAAATGCTGAAAATAAAGAAACAGTTCTATAACAGTCCCTTAGGGATCCTTGGATCATTAAAACTTCATAGAATGATAGCCTATAATTTTTTTTTTTTTTTTTGGTCTCAGGAATACACAAGCTTTAAAAATGCAGTTGATTTTTAGGAGCTCAAAGAAGAAAAACATACATTTATGATTCAGGTGTTCTTGTTGTTAAAAATAGTACATTTGAATGAGCAGCTGTTTATAGTTTGGGTTTTGGGTGGTTGTTCTGTAGGGAAGGTTCTGTTCTTGACAAATGTGCTTCCCAGTCATTTTTCCTAACGTGGGCGGTTGGATCATGGGAGAAGGCCAGAGTTTCTTGGCAGTTTTCTCTTTTTGTTGCCTGGAACCCCACACGATACTACTCTGGGCTTAAACTGCCAAACTTGGGAACTTGACCAGAAATTCGAATCTGTGAGCACAAGCAATCATTTATATTTTCTCAGACTACTTACCTTGGTGTTGTATTTATTAAGAATTCTTCTGCAATAAACTGTAGCTTTAAGACTATAATAGAAAGCTGCTGATTAAAAGGTTTCAGTTTTACCACATGATTGGTGTAAATACTAGCATCTTTTTGGTCAAATGTTTCTGCATGAAGAGAGTATATAAGTGTAAAGATTTGCTCAAATAAATGGGGAGTTTCTAGTTGCACCTACCTTTGGCAAATGCCAAAAAAGATCAATGTGGTGGTATCTTTTCTTTAAAAAAATTCCCATTTTGTGTGCATTTGAGATCTAGACAGAACTATTAAGCTAAACACCATACCAAATATGACTTACTGTATTGTCCTGGCAAAGACTTAAGAAGATGTCATGGTGAGCTATTTTGTTTATTTTCATCAAAATGCCCTTTCATCTGCCATCCAAATAAGGGATATTTAAATGCAGTGATGTTTTAAAATCCAATCCTCATTATAAAAGAACAAAAATTTTTAAAATAGTCATTAAATTCAGTTAAAACAAAAATAAACCTATGCAGCAGATTTTTGCATTATATTCATTATAAACTTTGATATCTGTGAGTGTCAATAGCAACAAAGGAAGGGTAAGTACAGAGGTTGCCCAAACAGAGGAGAAGAGTAGAAGTTTTTCTAGGAGTTTGGCAAGTTGAAGGAGCCATAGCCATTCAACCACTGTAACCACCGTCATGTGGGGTTGGATCCATGGCCAAGACACACCATAAATTCTTCTGCCTCTTTCCCTGCCACATACTCAGCAAAACCCCTTCTCTTGTTAAACCTAATCAGCCGCCTACTCCACGCCTCCACTTAGGCCACTGAATATTGCTACAGAAAAGCATTAATTGTTTTGATGGGTCTTACTATAAACTCATGTCCACATGCTTCGAAGAGAGACACAGGATAGCCTTACAGACCTAATACACTTTCCTGGTAGGTTTGCTTTCTCACTCTCAGAGATGACTATTTCCCAGTTTAATGCTTCTCAGACTTCCCATATTCCTTTCCAACCACCTTCCTCTCAGTTGCTTTGTACTTCACTGACTAAATAGACCCAGTCAGACTACCTCGTTCTCCCATCACTGAATCTTCCAGCCTGCATTGGTACCTAACTCACCTTATTATCCCACCACCGAATCTGCCATCCTGCATCGGTACCTAACTCTCTGACTTCCTTCCTCTTTCAGTAGTTAGAGTCCCCCTGTCCCTGCCACAGGCCAGCTCTCCGTTTGTTTCCTGAGGCCTTGTCTCGTCTCAAGTATATTGCACTTGCAATTTTCTCCTTTCTGCAACCTCACTGATTTTTCAAATCTAAGGGATTCTTCTCATCAGTACATTCTAGTATCTCCTATCTGAAAATGAAACAATGCACTTCTTTTGACTATAACCCTTTCAGCTATTTCCCATTTCTCTACTCCCTTTTCCTAGCAAAACTATCTGAAAAGAGTTGTCTGTCTCCTTGTCTACACTTCTTCACTTTCTCTTCATTCCTTGACCCTCTCCAGCTGGACTTCTGTCTTCTCTGCCCTCCTGACACTGCTCTTGTTGAGGTCATTAGTGAACTCCATGATGTCGAAAACAATGGCCATATGCCTGTTCTTGTGTTACTTGATCTTTAAGCAGCATTTGACAAGGCTAACTTCTTCTTCCTCTTTGAAACACTCTTTTACTATAGGTTTTCATAACATCACACTGTGGTGGCTATGGAGGTGTCCCACTCAGGTCTTCCTTCATGAGAATATGCTGCAGGGTGACAGCCTCCAGCTCTCATACGCTTAGATCTAAGACAGTGGAAACAGAGCCCAGGCTTCCTTGGAGTGTTCCCAGCAAATAACTAAGCATGAAGGGGGTACTAGAACTGGGACAGTCTCACCACATGAGAGTCCTCTAATAATTACCTTGGATCAGGAAGTCCCCATTGGCCAGACCAGGTCTTTCTTAAAACTGAACTGTGGTCTGAAGCTCTTCCCATTAAACCCTTCCATCCTCCTCCCCGTTCATAGATGTCAGACCCGCAAAAGGTCTGAAACTCTCTTCATCTGCTCCTCCCTCCTCCTTTATATCTGTTTCATATGTCTAATCCCATCTTGGTGTCACCTTCTTAGAGGGTCCAGATGGACTCACACACTGTCCTGTTCCCTTACCCACCTGGCAGTTCCTTATCTTTTTGCCTCCTCTTCTCCAGGAGCCCTTAACACTGGTGGCTTCATCCTTGGACGAACTCTTCTCTTCTTGGTGTCTTTGTGATCTCATTCATTCCCATGGCTTTAAATATAATCTTTTGTCATTAACTATCAAATCTTTATCTCTAGCTCTGATCTCTCCCAGAACTCCAGACTTCTGTATCTAATCATATTCTTGACATTTCCACTTGGATATTTAATGGTCATCCAAAAGGTAATATATTTTAAGGAACTCTTAATCCTCGTCCATAACTGCCCTTCTTCAGTTGCCCTCATCTCCATAAATGACTCCAGTCATTCTTGATCGCTCTTTTTGTTCATCCCCCATCAGCAAGTCCTATGGACTGAACTCTAAAGCGTCTCCCAAATTGATCCATTTTTCTCCAGCTTGGCTATGGCCACCCCAATCAGTGTTGCAGCAACTCTCTACTTCTTGCCCTCTCATAGTCCATTAACCACTCAGTAGCCAAAATGAGCCTTTAAAAGTGTACATCAGATCTAATCACCCCCCTGGCTACAGTACTACAAAGGCCCTTCGTTGAACTTTGACTAAAGCCCAGATTCCCTTATATTGTTTACAAAACCCTACACAATTGGCCTCTCCTGGCCCCTCAGACTTAACCTCTTCCTTCCCCTTGCCACAGTCACAGTGGCCTTCTTTCTGTTCCTAGAATACGGAGAGGTTATTCCTGCCTTTGGGGCTATTATCTCATCCCTAGGTGTTCTTCCTTCTTGTCACTCAGATCTCAGCTTAAATGTTACCTCCTCACAGAAGTCTTCTCTGACCTCCCAATCTGAAGTAATGTATCTCTTTACTTTCTAACACACATCACCCTGTTTTCATTCTCTTCATAACATTTACATTTTCTTATCTTCTTTATGAATTGTCTGTCTCCCCTCAACTAGAATGTAAGCTCCGTGAGAACAGGGTCCTTTTCTGTCTCGTTCATTGCTGCATTCCCCGCACCTCCATGTGCACCTGGTATGTAGTTAGAGTCCTTATATACCTGTGGAACAAGTGAATTGACAGAACTGCATTATGGCCCTTCCATGAGCATATTTTCTTTCCTCTGAAAGAAAAAAGCAGTGAATTTTCCTAGCTCTACACTGGTGAACTTGTAGCTCTTATTATGTTCACCATTGCCTAGGATGTACTTTTCCTTGAATTTATACGTAATGCCAATAGAGTTAAAAATCCCATTATAGTGAATCCGTGGGGCATGCTGTTGGCTTTGTTCCAGTGGAATTTGTCACAAAGCAAGAAATTGCATTTCCAGTCTACGGAAACTGGGGGTCAAATTGCTGATTCTCCATTCCTCTCCAGGACTGGGAAGGGAAAACTGACTCCGAGATGGGAAGTGAATGAGGTCTAGCGAATCTCCTGCCTCTCTCATCCAGGCTCCCTGATGTTCTTCATGGATGTTGGCTTTGGGCTTTTTGTTTGCTTGTGTTTTGCTGAATGATACGAGTATTGGAGGAAGAAGGGGTAGCTGAGGAAGAGAGAAAAATGAAAAGGCAATTACTATTTGGTGACTAGAAAAGATTCTAGAGTTAAATCTTTTAAAAAGTTGGGAGTTGTTTTCTCCTACTTTTTGTAGCATGAAAAGGTACATCATTAGGTGCTGTTTTTACACATGAAAATATACATGAACAAGGGTCAGAAAATGAAACAAGACGAAACAGAACACAGTTCCTATTATCAAGTATTTGGTACTGACAGTTTGTTGTAAACAGAGCAATGAAGGGTTCTGTTTCTGTTTTTAATTGTATATTATTCTGAAATGCAGAAGCAGCTTTGATATAGAGAGCTCTCTTTCATTTACCATTTCATTTGCCATCTCTCTTTCAATTACCATTAGGTAATTGTGTTCAAATCAGATTGTCAAATTTTTATTTTAATGGCTCAAATGTTATGAGCCATATAAATGTTATATTATACAAAAATGTCCAGAGTTATTTAAAAGTTATTTATTAAGAACTTTTCTGGTTCTCTCAGATAGAAGTATTTATACCCTCCCTCCTTTTACCCATGATACTTGATACATGGCCCTTATCACGCTGTCCTACCTGTCTGTATCCCATACAGTGAACTTACTAAGGACAAGGGCTGTGTTTTATTTATCTTTGCATTCCCCACCTATACTGCCCCTTGCACTCCCCATCTTTCCTGATAAAATGGTGCCTGGGGAAAATGGGTTTTAAATGCATGTTTATCAAATGTCTATTTCTATAGTTACCTGAACCTATTACTTGAATCCCCTACATCTTATCCTGCCCTTGTTAACAAAGCTGCTTGCTTAATGGCCAGTTATTTCTAGTCTTGGTCAAGCTGTCAAAGTAGGGTGGGGGATCTTAGCTCATCCCCAGTCTCATATTGCATTCTCCTGTTTCTAGTCCTTATATTAAGATCTTATCTTCATTGATAAGCCCACCTTGTCTTCCTCTACCAATAAGCACAATCTTTCCACTAAAAAACACCTGACTCATTTCCTTTCTACAGTTTTATATATGCTTCAGTGGATTTTGTGTTGATGTTGTCTTATTTATCTTTTTTCCCCAGTTATTTATCTTATTAGGCTCTAAGTTGTTTGAAGGCCAATCTAAGCCAGTCAGTGCATACTCACCAAAAGTGCTGGGATAGGTGCAGTGGTACCTGGTACAGACAAATACTGAGGTGCCATGCCTGCTCTCAAAGAACTGGTAGTTTGCTTGGGAAGTTAAAACTAACTGTATTTGCTTTATTTGAAATGCCTGACATATAATATACCATTGTTATTAATAGCTTTCATGTAAGGAAAGAAACCTTGCCATGTGATATCTATGCACTGATGCTGACTGATCTCAAATTCTGGATGGCGCTCCAGGGAGATGGAATGTCATGTACAAACGTCGAAACTAATTTAAGAAAAAGCCAAAGGGTCTAGAAGCTCATAGGACAGATGGTTCTTCTGTTAATTTTTCTTCCATCCTTCTTGCCCTCTTCCCACGGTTGCCTTTCCCAGGCCCCCCACCCCTGGGTAAGCTAAGCATCAGTGCAGATAATACCTTCCTAATTCTTCCCTTAAAAATGATATAAGGTAAACGGATTAATTGGACTCTTTAAAAAGGGACACTCAGATATCATAAATTTGCAAATGTAAATTCATATGTCGGTACACACAGCAATGTTTTCCACACAAGTAGTCTCTATGGACCAATTAAATGATGGCTCCCTTTTGTCCTTATCTGTTTTTATAACAGTAGAACTGTAATTGTATATACAGACTGATGTTTGGACCCAAGTCTGTCGATAATTATGTTAGTTATAAATTTAACCCATTATATTATTTCAACATGTGCTTTGTTATTTATTTTTTCCTTCTAGAATTCTGCTGTCATTTGTTTGTTGAACATCAGTACACAAATTTCTTTTTCTTTTCCCCATGGTGAATGTCCGGGAAGAAATATTGCTGCCTGGCAGAGGGTACCGGGGACTTGTATGATTTATTTCTTCTAATTTTATTCCCTCGTAAAGACTCCAAAATGTTATAGAAACTTGAATAGTTTTAAGTTAATTCTTTTGAAATCTAGGCTTTTGCTCATCTTTCAAACTGAACAGTGCCCTGACATGTCTGAGGTTTAGGAAACTTTGGCTTGAGTTGATGAGGGGCGTCTAATCTAGATCTTTGTTACTGAGTGAAATTCAGTGGTTTTGGCTCATGGGAATTTGTGCAAAATTGTTGGTTCGTTTGATTTGGTTCCCTTTAGACTACACCCATGAAGTTTTCTTTGGGTTTAGCTTGGTGATCCCCACCCCACCCCAAACTCAAAGTGGAACACTGTGGGAATGTTGAGGTTTATACCTCAAGCTATAACTCATCCTAGAGCCTTACCCAGTTTTGAAAAAAAAAAGAAGAAGAAGAAAAAAGCCTGGATTTTAAACCTTTGAGCAAAATATTTATTGAAACTAGACTAAACAACCCCATAGTTAGTTAGGATCCTAGAGGTCATTTGACCAGACTCTCCACCTGATACATGATTCCAAGGAACAATTTCAGATTGTTTAAAGTCTTATAATAACTAATTCTATGCAGGATTCCTTATTTGTCCTTTGGTTCAAGCTTGTTGCCTTTGTGGTCGAAGTTTGCTGTACCTGTAGAATTTTTTTTCTTTTCAATCTATCAAGAACCAACGAAGATGTATAAGAACTTCCATATATATGTATCTACTTGTAATTCTGTCACTTTATTTCTTGTATACTTGGAAGTTACGTTATTCATTTAGAATTGCTTCATCTTCCTGAGAATCTTTCCTTTAATCCTATGCAGTGACTGATTTTATGTCTAACAATTCTTTATATCTTAAAGTCTATTAAAAAAAAACTTATGGAGCTTCCCTGGTGGCGCAGTGGTTGAGAATCTGCCTGCCAATGCAGGGGACACAGGTTCGAGCCCTGGTCTGGGAGGATCCCACATGCCGCGGAGCAACTAGGCCCATGAGCCACAACTCCTGAGCCTGCGCGTCTGGAGCCTGTGCTCCGCAACAAGACAGGCTGCGACAGTGAGAGGCCCGCGCACCGCGATGAAGAGTGGCCCCCGCTTGCCACAACTAGAGAAAGCCCTCGCACAGAAACGAAGACCCAATGCAGCAAAAATAAATTAATTAATTAATAAACTCCTACCCCAAACATCTTCTTAAAAAAACAAAAACAAAAAACAACTTATGTAGGCCCATAACCAAAGCCCACAGTACATGTACAGAATATTACATAATAGCACCAAAGGGTCTGAGCCAGCATGCAGTAATCAAATACATTGATATACTCATGATAAATGTGTGAATATCCACACTAAGTAGGATATATAAAAATATAATTTCCATCTTTTAATTTTTATTTTTTTATTGAAATATAGTTGATTATTTACAAATTTTACATCTTTTTACATTTCAAAAATTTCATGTTCTTACATCTTAGTTTGTGTCTCTTTATAAATGATGTATGGATGACTTTTACTTTTTTATCCAAGTTTTAGTCAGTTTAGTGAATACTAATATTTGCAGTTGCTTCTATCATATTTACATTCTATTTATCCTTTTTCTATGCCTTTTTTGTTTTCCTCCTCTTTTCCTACCTTCTGTTTTGCTGACCAACTTTGTCTTACTTATTTTCTTCACTTCTTATCTGGAAATTTTATATTATCTTTCTTTTCTTTTAGTGGTTATCATTAAAAATTTATAAGCATACTTCATAAAGTCTAAAATTAATATTTCTAATCTGATCTATATGATTAACTTTGGTTATATCTCCTATTTTATCTTATTTGTTAAATATTTTAATTTCATCTTGTTTTAATAAGACTCAAATCAATCATCATTATTCTTTTTTTAATTTAATTTTATTTATTTATTTTTTTAAAACAGCAGGTTCTTATTAGTTATCTATTTTATACATATCAGTGTATATATGTCAATCCCAATCTCCCAATTCATCCCATCACCACCACCCCCCTGGCTTTCCCCGCTTTGTGTTCATACGTTTGTTCTCTACATCTGTGTCTCTGTTTCTGCCTTGCAAACTGATTCATCTGTACCATTTTTCTAGATTCCACATATATGCGTTAATATACGATATTTATTTTTCTCTTTCTGACTTACTTCACTCTGTATGACAGTCTCTATGTTCATCCACGTCTTTACAAATGACCCAATTTCCTTCCTTGTTATGGCTGAGAAACTAGTGAATGTTAAGATTTCAGCAGTTGAATTCTCAACTATTCTTTCTTTGAATACTTTCTCTCTATTCTTTAATAGTTGAATTCTCAACTATTCTTTCTTTGAATACTTTCTGTCTTCTATTCTCTTTAGTGTCTACTTCTGCAACTCATATTCATTTTCCTTTGCATTCACTGCTGTTTCTTAGATTTAAAAAAAATATGTATTGTCTATCTTTGTATTGCTCTTTGTTTCATTTTGGGTAATTTCCTCAGATAATCTCTCCTAGTTCACCAAGTCTTTCCTCACCTATATCTAATTGGTTTAACCCTTACATTGAATTTTTAAAATTTCAATAATCATAGTCTCATTTTTAGAAGTTCCGTCTGGTCATTTTTCTTCTGTCTGTCCTGCTTTTCATAGTATCTTGCTATTTTATTATTTTTTATTACTTATTTTAAGTATTTTAACACATTTATTGCATAGTCTTTGTATTTTAAAACATTTAATTTTAAACACACTTATTGTATAGTCTTTATATCTAAAGCTCTTGTAGATCTGAACCTGCTGTTTGTTATACCTACTGACTATTTTCTGTAGATTGTGTCCTTGTGGGTTTTGTTATTTTGGATTGTGAGCTCATCTTCAGTGGAGCTTGGTCAGTTGGAATCCTATTCTATAGCATTAAGGGCAAGTTGCTATGACTAGATTTATTTTTGCTGCTTCCTGCTGCCCCAGGGCTGTCATCAGCTTGAAACCACTTTTTAAATTAATTTCAGAGATTGGGATTTGCAGACCAGCTGGGTAGTGTAAATTTATACCTCAGTTATGCACATGAGTAAGTCAGTGGTTATGAAGGCTGAAAGAAGACTTTTTCTTTTCCAACCCATAGTTCAGGCCGAGACAGACAAGTTTCCTTGCCATTTCCTATGCTGATAGGTGGATATGCATTTTTTTGTTGTTGTTTATTACTTTAGTAGGCTATTACTTATAGGCCCCAGGCTTATAAGGAATCTTGTTTCTAAATACCCAGTTCATATTGGGCTAAATCTTGGTTACTGATATCAGCATTCTTTTCCTACTCCCATACTCCTAGTGTTGTCCTAGCATTAGCACACACATTTTTACTTTTTCATTTACTTCTTTGTTTTTGGTCCTTAGATATTTTCCTTACATTTCTGGGGCAAATTCAGCTATGCACTTAAAAGTGTATACATTAGGGCTTCCCTGGTGGTGCAGTGGTTGAGAATCCACCTGCCGATGCAGGGGACACGGGTTCGTGCCCCGATCTGGGAAGATCCCACATGCCACGGAGCAGCTGGGCCCGTGAGCCATGGCCGCTGAGCCTGCGCATCCAGAGCCTGTGCTCCACAACAGGAGAGGCCACAACAGTGAGAGGCCCACGTACTGCACAAAAAAAAAAAAAAAAAAAAAATGTATACATTATATTTTATCCAGAATTTCTAAGTAGATTTTAGAAGGAGTGATTTCAAGCCTTCTGGTCAGCCACAGGGGGAGAATTGGACGTCTTAGTCATTTTACATTTCCTGGTCCTGTACTAATGCAGTTCGTTTGTTGTTATTATTGAGCTGCAGGACTTTCTATTGATCTCTGTTCCATTTTTATTGTTGTTGTCATTAAATTTGGTCCCTCATTCTGGCTTTTTAAAAAAGAATCATGGCTCAGTCACCTAGTACGTTACTTTTACCTCCCAGACCTGAATCATTTGTATATTTGATGTACAAACTAGCTTGGTTTTCCATAGCATTTGGTAAATGTATTAAACCAGAGCAGTTCATGTACACAGCCCAGAGGTATGCCACCAAAGATATCTCTGTCAGTGGACATTGATCAGAACCCCTTTTTTTTTCCTTTTGCGGTACGCGGGCCTCTCACTGTTGTGGCCTCTCCCATTGCAGAGCACAGGCTCCGGACGCAGAGGCTCAGCGGCCATGGCTCACGGGCCCAGCCGCTCCGCGGCATGTGGGATCTTCCTGGACTGGGGCACGAACCCGTGTCCCCTGCATCAGCAGGCGGACTCTCAACCACTGCACCACCAGGGAAACCCGATCAGAACTCTCTGAAATTACTTACAAATGTGTCCAACTCTGTTACTCATTTCAGTTTACAATTCAATATTTGGCTCCCAAGGCTTATTCTTAATGAACTTGCTCGGCTCGGTCCAATTCATTTCCACCAATATTTCTAAGTACATACCATGAACCATTTTGTGTACTGTGTGTACCAGAGATATAAAGAAGAATAAGCCATAGCTCCTTCCTTCATGACACTCAGGCTGGTAGAAGAGACACTTAGGAAGGCACACAGGCTAGCCATGTGATAATCTCTTCCTGTATTTTGCTCAGGATCAACTTCTATCTGACTGATCTATAGTTTATGGCATCCACCCCTTTCCTTTTTTTGCTGTGTCTCAGACATATCAGTTGAGTTTATACAATTGATTTGTGGGAAAATTTTCACACGGCTAACTTCTGTGTCTCTTCTCTCTATAATCTTTTGTGAATAAATTCATTTTGGTATTTTATACTCCTATATTTTAGAGTATTTTTACAACAGTAAAGAATACTAAAAATATTGGACATATGTTAAGCTACTTTAAGTTTTTTTTCCTTTTTATTCCTATTCTAATTATTTTCCCCCTTGGTTAAAAATATTCTCAAAATTCTCCCTTCTCCAAACTTCCTCTTTCCCAGAAAGGCAGTGCAATATAAATGTCTGATAGCAATTTGATCTTTTTTGGTATGACCCCTTGTGCTGACTTTTTCACACAGGGTTTCCTACTTGGTCCAAGACTCCAGCTCATTTTTTGTTGTTGGTATTTGAAAATTCGTTAGGCAAACTAATGATGTAACCACATTCTCAGTGAAGGAAGTTAATTTATTTAAGAAATAAGTTCTTATCCGGACTAGAAATTGTGGATTTCATCTTTAGCCTTTTCTCTCTGTAACCCCAACCAACATTCATTAATCAAGAAGTCCTGTTAATATTTCCCCTTCGAAGCATTTCATATCTGCTCCCAGTATTTTGTTCCCACATTTAGTGCCCTAGCCCACACCCTAATCCTTTCCTGCCTGATAATTGGATAACTTCCTAAATGTTTTTCATATCTTCTGACTTTAATCTTAGTCCTGTGTTTTTCATATTGCAATTCAGAATCTAGTAGGTTATAAAATCAATTGTTTGTGATCAGAAGTTTTCAATGACATAAAATAGAAGAGATAGACAACATTAGAGTCCATGGCTATGATAAGGGTATTTTTTTCATGAAACTTTTGTTTTAGTTATGTATATATGCCACCTATTAACTTACCATTTGTAATAGAAGATGATAATTTTATAGGTATTTGTCATTTGGAGGAGTGTCTACCTAGCATTTGAACCTTGTTCATATGTTTAGAGAACTATGTAGGATATGAGTCTTGGTGGGAGGTAGGGCCTGCCTTGCATTATAGAACTTTAAAAAAGCCCCAGTCTTGCTTTTCCAGCATCCCTTGCAGCTAGGGTGCTGCCTTTTGACCTAGGCTTCTTAATCAGATGTCTGGGATGTTGAGTTAGGACTGACAGAAGCAGGGGAAGTGAGTACCTAGGCTGATGGTGGTGGCAGTGGCCATGACACTGGCATTTGGCTTTCTAAGCAGCAGGGACTGACAGTCTCAGCTGTGGCATCCAATGGTAGCAATGGGGTCCTCATCAGAATGGTTATGGGCATAGTTTGGGAATGTCTTTGGCTGTATAGCCTCCTTTTGCTCCTGCCTATTTTCTGAGTCTAGTACTCTAAATTTCCTGGAGATTTTATGGGCTACTCAATTTCCATTCTAACAATTTCTTTTCTACTTGTTATGGATTGAATTGTGCCCCCGCGCCTCGCCCCCGATTCATATGTTGAAGCTCTAAACTCCAATGTGACTGTGTCTGGAGATGGGGTCTTTAGGAGGTAATTAAGGTTAAACAAGGTCATAAAAGTGGGACCCTACTCGAATAGGACTATGGCTATATAAGAAGAAGAGGGGGATGTCTTTTTCTCTCAGCCACATGAGGACACAGGGGAAGGCAGAGAGACCTGCAAGCCAGGAAGAGAGCTCTTACCTGAAACCAAACCCTACTGGACCTGGATCTTGGACTTTCCAGCCTCCAGAACTGTGAGAAATAAATTTTTGTTGTTTAAGCCACCCAGTCTGTGGTATTTTGTTATGGCAGCTGAGCTGGTAAATACAGATTGTGGTACAGAGAAGCGGGCAGTAGCAGCACACCTTGACGGAAAGAGGGAGGCAGAGTCCCATGGATTTCTCAGAGCGTCACAGTGCAGTGCTGACTTTCTCACCTATCTGTGCAGAGGCCTGGGGTAGCTTTTCCATTAAAGGACCCTTTCTCAGTGATTTCTAGGAGAGTGGGCTTTTCACTCCATCCTCCTGCCTGGGCTACTCAGAAAGTCAGTTTTAAAGGAAGAGAAGCAAACAGCAAGTAGGTTGCCATCACGGGCAATGCTTCCACAAGTCTAAGTGTGCTGGAGTCCAGGCCAGGATACCCAGGAGCCCTCCCTGCCGCACCTGCCACCTCTGTCCTAGCTGCCGGCTGTGACTGCGGGCTCCATGCTGCATCACCAAAGGGGCCAGCACACCTCTAAACATGGCTCCTCTAGTCCTGGGGACTGTACCTCTTAGCCTCTTGTTTGAGGTACAAAGCCTAAGTACCTCACATGACAGGGATCAGTCAAGATACAGAAAAAACCCGAGAGTTTATTATTACAATTAAAGTTTTGAAAGTAGCTGGCTATGAATGAACAGTAACATTTTCAAAAGAAAATAAACTGAGAATAGACCTGTGTGAGATGTGGAAAATATTTTAAAGCGAAGGAAATGATTCAGCACCTCAAAGACGTGGCACTTAGATGAATTACTCAGGTCAGTTCTTCACTTGTGGAGAGCCTCTGTGTCTTGGATAAATTCGTATGTGTGTGCTTTGCATAATGCTCATGGAAGATTATTTAATATTAGTATTCTGAAACAAAGGAACCGCTTTGAATGATTGTAGCCATTTCCTCTACAAGTCAGGGTGGTGGTAGGGGGATAGTATGCCTTGTGGAATAGAGCTTTGTTTACATAATGGATACTTTGTCAAGTAATTAAAAAGTGACCTTTGAAACATTTAGCTTGGTTTGTTTTGTTAGATTTTCTCATTTATTTTTTTTCCCCCGGGTACCTTTTTGCAACTCCTCATAACATCTAGGTGAATGCTTTAAGAGAATATATTTTATCCTTTATTTCATGAATCAAATGTACAAGTATGAAGTAAAAATAAATACATAAGTTTGAAAAGTAAATATTCAAGCTTCATTCTAGCCATTACCTGAAATAAGAATTTTATAGTATAGTCAAAGTGCTCAGTATTTAATCTCAGGAATAAATGTTTCAATGGTTTTTATAATTTTAGGTAATTTTCCAGATAAATTGTATTCGTAGTAGATGCCACTTGTCATTACTGAAAAGAGGCCAAAATAATATGTTTTCACGGAATTGCTTTACTACATTGAAGTTAACATTAAATATTACTTAAAATTGTAATGGAGGCGGGTTTGAATTACATTTGTGTTTCTTATTTGAGAGATTTAAAGAATAATTAATTTAACTTGTAGGACCTGATGAGCAGAACAGAAGCAATCAGGGAAGGTTACCATCATGAGGTGCTCTGGATACAGGAGGCCTGAGCAACAATTAAACTTGACCAAAAGTAAAATGGCTGCTATGTGAGATAATGAGCTTCTCATCATAGGAAGTATTCAAGCAAAGGCTGAATGACCTTAACAGGGATCCTGGCATGTACTGTGTCTCTGCATCTCATGGGGAGGTGTTCAGCAGGGAGAGACTTCTCAGGGCCCTTTGGATTCTAGGACAAAAGTTCTAAGCAACTTTTAGTTTGTTGTAATTGTGTACTTTGTGTTGGACGAGTCAATGTTTGAACTTGTCCTATGATCACTCTTCTTTTGCAGACAGCACCAGTAAAAGAAATCGCTCTTAGTTACTTAATATGCAGTCGAATACTTAGCTTTTCTAAGCCTAAAATAGATCACACAGAGGACAAAAGATTTATCCAAGTTTTGAAAGGCATGCGAAAAGGTCTGTCTAACTTGTTATGCTCACAACTCTAGCTCAGGCTAGAGAAGAGAAAAATAAACCTGTTTTAGCTGCTTTTTTCCTCTAGATCTCCTGTGCTGGTAACTGGATGTTGCTCACGGCCAGCGCATGTTCCGTCTTTCCGTCTCTAATTCCACGTTTCACATACTTTTATGTAAAGTCCACTGTCATGAAAAACACTGTGTATTTTGGGGCCGGAGCACCCTGATTTATTTAGAAATACCACGAGAGGACCTATAATGACAGCTCCTTCCCCATGCTACCATCTGTCAGTGAGATGTTAAGGGGTTAAAAAGCTTAATAGTTTTCAGTCTCAGAATCAAGGCTGCCATCATGTGGGGAAATTAGAGGTAATTGTCATGCCATTGTCTCAGGCCAGCCATATACTTCAGGAGATGGAGATTCTCAGGATCCCCAAATTTCTCTGTCTCCTTTCTCAGTTTTCTATCTTCCACCCTCAAAATGCCAAGCTTGAACTCTCTTATCTGCTCCTCCTTGGCCCAACAATCCTGTAAAATCCTTTCATTCTCTATCTCCTTCCCCTGCTTTATTATTTTTCTTCATGGCAGTTATCACCACATGAATTTATACTATATACAGCATTTATTTTACTTTTTAAATTGGTATGAGTTTTGATGCTCATCATTTCACCTCAAGTGTAAGTCCCACGTGGACAGGGAAGCTGTATGTCTTGGTCACCGCTGTATCCCCAGCTCGTAGAGTAGTCCCTACCTAGCACACATTAGGTCCTAGGAACAAGTCTTTCGAGATTTTTATTGACTCATTTGTCTGCTCGGGTGACTAGTAGTGTTCGTTGAATTGATTTAGATTTCTCCCTTAAAGCTATACTTTCTCACCTGATGTGATTTCTTGCCTCCCCCTCATCCTCTCTTTTGCTGTCATTGTAAGATGTTCTCCTCAGTCTATACCTTTAAGAGAAGCTTAAAAAATAAATAAATAAAAGGCGATTGCTTCCTCAGACTTGGCTCTATCTTTTTACGTACTACTCCTTGTAATTACTTCCTTTCCCAGCTCAGGTCTTGGAAGCGACCGTCTACTCTGGCTGCCTTGGCCTCATTCCCTCCAAAATCCTCTGCAACTTGATTTGTGCGCTATTTCTATTTCGTAAGCTCCTCTCTTCAACATACGTTTTTCCTGGAGCTTCTCATTGTCAAATCTAAAAGTGCCCACAGTGTGCTCATTCTGACCTCTTCCACATGTCCAGCACCGCGCAGCCGGCCACACTTCTGCTGTGGTTTCAGTAGCACATGGAACATCTCGCAGAGGGACCCCTGAGTCTGGTTAGTTTTATTTCTGACTCTGCAATGTACCACCAACTCCCTACTTCTTTCTTCCTGTAATCTGTCTACAATCACCAGCCAAGAAATAAATCCTTATACTCCCATACTTACAGTTCTTGTTATCTGCAGTGTCCCCTGGCGATCTTTTTCCAAAATTTGAATTTCCTTAAATCTACAAATATTCTAGAACACAGGTTTTTCCATTAGTGTTAGTGTGACTGGTCACACAAATTAGATCTTCAGAATGATACGAAGTTGAAGCTGAAGAAACTGCTCCAAATGGATTCCCAGCTCAAAGTCCTACTGCATGTATTCATTTGACAAGTACTTTTGACTGTCTGCTATGTACAGACATTGTTTTAGGCTCTGGGGACACCGGGGTAAAATGGCAGAGAAAGTTCCTGCTTTCTTGGAGCTTACTTTCAGTTTATTTTATTGTCGAAGGGGAATTTTTAAAAGGACTTCTTACATTTAATTGGGTTTTAAATTAATATTTAACCTATTAAACCTACGCATTCAGAAACATATTTCAACCTACAAATCTTATGATTCTATTTTTAAATCTAGTCATATTAATATAAAAATAAGAACAGTGTCATTCATTATTTCATTAACATTTAGTTTATTCACGTTTAAGAGTTGAAAGTTCTCTATACAGTTAGTTCTGATTTCAATTTAGGTAATTCAATTCCCTTAAACATCTTAAACGGCATGTACTCATTTAATATATCTGATTTCTCAAGTACCTAAACTGCCTGGTAAGGCAGACTTACAAACCTAACAAGCAAATCATTCTAAGAACATAAGCAACTTAAAAGATAACAATAATCAAACATATATATGTAGTAAGTCAACCTTTCTTAAACATTTCCACAGTATTTCCAAAATTAAATAAAATGTTCTTACACCTTCTGATTTAATATCACAAGTCTGAAATCAATTACATATTTCAAATTGAAATCATAATCTCTTTAAGTATTTTAAACTCTTTAAATAAACATACCTAGAATAACCCAGTGATATGAAAATTACTCTTAAACATATTCCATAAAAGCATTAAGAGTTGGGTTTGATTTACTTTGTTATCTCTATTCTTATTTATTTAAACTTCTCTAGGGTGGGAAAATCACCAGCACAATTAAGGTAAGTAGTTGTACCATTTTTGGTTGACTGAGGTTACTGGGTTGAAAATCAAAATATCTCTATGCAGAATTATTGCTCAGAGATTGGCCCGATTTGTGTTTTTCAAAGACGTCTCCTGGTTGCTGGGTGGTAAAGGATTGAGGGATGTTGGAAGATATCAATCTGGTAGTGACTCCTTGGTCTTTTTTAACTCTTCATCAGCTTCTTCATGGGAAGGGACTTTATTTTGTTCTCTCAGGTTACTCTTTATTAGCTCCAAGACTCTGTTGTCTCTTGCACCATTCTCTTCTATTTTTGCCTGTACCATATGCCTTTCAAACTCCTTTTCTAGTCCTTGATTTTCATTTCCTCCCAGTTCTAGTACTAGTGGTAGGGTGGGATGCTTCCGATTCTAAGAGTGGAAGAAAACCGGACCCCAGGAAGAAAGTGGGATGGGGGTTGGACTTAGCAGAAAAAAAAGGAAAAGAAAGAAAGATGTTCTTGACATGTAGGCAACTGACAAAAATCTAGAGGTATAATAGCATATGTTAGCTTGTGTTATTTTTGTGGGACAAGGTTACGGAGGACTTTGACTTTCTACTCTAATCTATGCTGTGTTTTTGATAAGAAGCATATACTATTTCTATAATCAGAGAAATTTTAAAAAGAAATAAAAAGAAATGCAAATCAAGGGGATTAGTATGGCAGCAGAATCAAGAAGGCTTTATGAAGATGGTAGAAATGAATCTTGATAAAGAATTGAGGCCACCCATTAAAAAAAGATATTATTATTATTAAATCTTCTATCAGTACATAACTGTAGAGTAAGAATAGCTTTTGAAGTAGCAGACTTTGATGTGTCATTTTTCAGACTCTGAACGATAGTCGCTGTGTGCCTGTTCCTACATATATCAGCCTTTTGGGGGTGATTGATTTCGTAGAGCAATAGTTGCAGTGAAAGTAAGATCAATTTGGATTTTGCAGCTCTCACTGAGAGCAGCAGTACAGTAAACAAATACGTAGGCACGAGCTTTTTGTGTGAAGCACTACAAGGTGCTATCATGGGATTTACAGGGAGTGAAAAGGAAGCTATCACTTGCCTTAAAAAACTTGATGTAATTATGGAATCATTCATAATGGCTTTGTTGACCAGAATAATTATATTTTAACTTTCTACTTATTTGGAAAGAAAATGGAAGCTTCTGGATCATATTATTCTACTCAGACAATGTTATTATCTCATGCTAACAGTTATTATTTTGAAGTTGCTGTAAAGTTCTTTTACAAGGGTCCCAGTGCTGAGCATGTTTAGACTGATGACACTCATATCACTGAATAGAATAAAGAGAGTATTGGGGCTCCTCGGTTCAACAAAACTTGGCTCTTTAAAGTCCATTTTAAATGGCCTAGAAAAAAAAGTGCAAGATTTCGGCTGTTGAAGCAAAGCTTCATTGACAAAATTGTGTTAGCATTTTATATATCTGGTCTTAGCAACCTGCACCTCAGAGCCTCCAAAGAGACATTGGCAACACAACTAGGCCTTTTACATACTCACAGGTGGCTACTCACACATATCCTGATCCAATTTCATGATAGCCCCCAAGTGATCGAGCAAGACCCTGTGCTTAAAACTTCCCCTCCAGGTGTAGACCAGGTTGTCCCTCCATATGTGCTGCTACAGCACATGGGTTTTCCTGATTTGTATTATATTGTACCTAGAATAGTGCTGTGAAAGAAGGGGAATCATAACCATTTGTTGGAATGAAGAAATGGATTAAGTAAGTAATAGGCCTTCAACAAATTTTTTGATTGGCAATTTTGATGATACATTTATTCTACGTATATGGATTTGTGGGTAAATATAATATGGCTAGGTTGGCCAGTTTTCTGCATGGTCAAATTGAAGCCATTTCTTTGAGGCTAAGTAAATCATACAAAATACAACTTTACTGACTCATATCACTGCATAATTGAGCTAATTAACCGTGACGTGATCAACTATGAATATGGTGAAAAAGCCAGTTTGACTGCTGACTGACCAGGGCCGCGGTAATATATAGAAATGGTCTTTTCCTGTAATCTGCTGCTTTGCCGGCCTTAGATTTGTGACCACATTTAAGGAAAGAAACCCAGATTAATGAGATGATATTCCAAATACTGAAACAAAATAGGACATATATTTTCTGTATATAACACTTTCTTGGCCCAGATATTCTTAAGTAACTGTTGGGAAGTTGCTATAAAATACATGGAGAATCGGTCCTATTGTATGAGCCTTAATGGTACAGTATAACCTCCACGTTAGGGGGCCACATGTCAGAGTCTCATTGGGGCCAGTTTTCCGGTTTCAATTTCAACACAAAGGATTTGCTAGAGGTATTTGGAAGATCTCATGACAGAGCTATTTAATACTAGAATGAGTTATTGGGAGCAATTGTGGCAGGCTGTAAATATAGTTCAGTTTCTCCTCTGTCTAGGATAGTTTGGGTGGCCCTACCTGAGAGCAGAAGGACAAACCAGACTGGTCCTTCTAACCCAAAGTTTTTGCTATTCATTATAACCCAAAAGGAAGCCCTGGTACCTAAATGACTCAGTAGTTCTTTTTTGTCTATTCAAATAAGAGACACACACCATGTTGGACTTTCATGCTCTAGCTTGGCTGGCCACCCGCTGTGTGAAGACCTTCATTATTGAGTTTTGTTTTCATTCACTCTGAACTTTTCCCCTTGGTTGGAAATATGTGTGCTTAGCTTCCGCTCACAGGGAGGTCATTTAATGTATAACTCCAAACTTAATATGCTGAATTAAGTAGTAGAAGAACAAAACAAGCTTTTTTTTTTCTCATTTGTGAAACAAATTATGCACTTCAAGAGAGGTGGGTGCTTATTTCCAAGCTGACAGAATTCTTTCTAAAATTTCTGCATCAAAGGAGTTTAGGGAGAAAATAAAATAGAGAATAGAACTGAAAGACGTTGTAAGATGGTTAGGTATAATTATTTTGTTCTTTTAACCGTTACAAAATTTTCAAGATACCTAATAAGATTGTGTACTTCTCTTATTTTGGAAATAGATGCTTTCTATATTTTTGTTTTAATTTTTTGAACTAAGAATATATTGAAAATGCATAGCAATTTTTAATGCAATAGAGATGTTTTTAATGCAGTGTGAATATTCAACTTTAAACCACCTGAATATTTAAATGAAATAGGGTCTGTTCCAGTTTCCCACTGTGTGTATCCATTATGTCTATGGAAAATAGATCATATTATTCTGTAGTTCTTTGAAAATAAAAATAGACACGCTAACCAGGATGAGCATTTGGACTCTTTATATATGTGTTCTTTTTGTGTTCCAGCTCAACTTAACCTTTCGGTATCTAAACTTAGTTCATACATAGAATATGGAAAGGGGGTTAGCTAAAGATGTTTTGAGAGCCATAACTTCTCAGTTTCCTCTGTGTTTAAACTTGAAACCTTAATGTCGTATTAATGGAATTTTGTGTTTTATGTATACATGCACAAGTCTGCTAGACAGATGCTGAAAAAATGCCAAAATGGGACTAATACAACTAAGAATACAACTAAAAATGTTCTATAAATGTGATTATGGCGCTTAGGCATTTTATGGAGGTTGCTTTTTTGTTTTTTTACAAAGCTGGAATACCTGATTGGTCTTTAATATGTGAGAAGAATGTTCAAAAGAGTATCCTTCAGTCTTATTTCAGTACAGGTTGCCTTGACTTTACAGACTGCTAAGTACCAGTGTGGAAAGCAAGTATTTGTATACTTAATCACTTATTAGCATCAAATTTCTTTATTGTTTGAAATGTTTAAAATATATTGGTTTTAAGACAGAATAAGCTTAAAAACTTTGAGAGAATTTATTTGTGGTATTGCACAACTCTTACAAGTTTGTCAGAGAAATAATTATGAATTGTGTCCACTTGTTAAAATACAGGACAAAGTTAATGCCGCGCTTTCCTTGGAGACTTAGTTGTTTGGTCATGCTGACTATGCTACTATTTTAAATAATGAACAGAATTCTACATGGCTGTAAGCTCCCCAAGAATAGAGGCAATGATTGAGTTATCAAACCCTCCGCCCTTCCTTCCTTCCTCTCTCCAAACTTCTCTCCCATAGGTTTTGTTGAATGCCTGTAGACTTCTAGTTACCCTGCCCTAGAAGACACTGGATTGATTAAGACAGCATTTCTGTCCACAAGGAGAACACAGTCTTGTGGGTCAAATAGACAAGAAACTCAGTCACTTATTGATTTGGTGGAAGTGTAATGAGTGGAAGAGGGACACAGAAGAAGAGCCTCAGTCCTTCCTTGCGAATGGTGGGAAGGTGAGGGTGACAGTGGAGAAGGGGTCAGAAAGAATGGTGAAAAGCGGAGAGTAGTGGAATTGAATCAGAGACCTGGAGACATAGGTGTCATACAGGCAAATACATGTGAGGAAAGAAGAAATTTGAATGGGGCAGAGGGTCGGAGGGTGAGGTTTATGGGTGGTGGGGTGACTTGGCTTTCCACGCAAACAACTTAAATTCTAGTATGGATGGATACATAGGAAGCCTATGGGGAACTGTAGACAGGTCAGATGGCTAGAGAAGGGATAATGTGGAGGTAATGGGAAATGACACATGAAAAATAGTCCAGGTTAAGAAAAGCCTCATATGGCCTACAGAGAAAACCAGACCTTATCCTAGAAGCAATGAGAAGTTGCCAAATACTTTAAATTAGAGTGGTGGATCAGTTATAGATGTTATAGAAAATTAGAGTTATAGATGTTACAGAAAAATCATTCTGGTGGCAGTGTACAGAGAAGATGAATTGAAGACTAGTTAGGATGGTATTACTATAATGCAGGTTCTCAGAGGCAAAGGCAGTCTAGGGTCCAGGCAAATAGCACAAATAAGCGAAATGGGCCAAGTTCAGAAACTGGAAAACTTGGACTTAGTGACTAAGTAAATACAAGGAGCAGTCACCACTCAGCTCCAGCCAGTTGTTGCCCTTTGGGAAAGCAAAGACACCCCACCACACACAGACACACACCCTGTTGCACATTCATTATTTGCTTTTGGCTCTCAGATGAGTGTCAGATGTTTTTAAAAACATGAACAGGTCAACACTCTACTGACCAAACAAAATAAATCTTTGGGCCAGATAAAATCTAAGCCAGTATATCACTGAAATATGTTCTTTTGAACAACGATCTTTGAAAAATGAGTTCTGTGGTCAAATAAATTAGAAGCAATTGGAACTTGACAAAACTGATTTTAAAATTCACAAGGAAAAGAAAATGTGCAAGAATTAGCCAAGACACTTTTGTAGAAGAACAAAGATGAAGAAACTTGCCCTACTAGATATCAAACCGTATTATAAATCTATGGTAATTAAAATAGTGTGGTGCTAGCACAGGAATGAACAAATAATAGCATAGAATGGATATTTCAGAAACAGCATCATGTATAAATGAAAATGTAAGATAAAGGTAGCATTTTAAATGAGTTGAGGAATGATGGATCATTTAATAAATGGTGCTGGGGGAATTAGCTATCAACTGAGCAAAATCAATATTAGATTCTAACTCATGCCATTAGCAAAAAAAAAAAGATGAATTAAATAGCGAATTGTAAAAAATAAAGTGATAAATAGAAGGAAATGGAGAAAACATGTTTATGATGTTGGAGAACAGAAGGCCCTCTTAATGACATAAAATGCAAGAAACAAATTTGACTTGATCAAAATTTTTTAAAAATTTGGACAGCAAAAGCCATCATAAACAGTACTAAAAGATAAGCTACTATCTAGGAGAAAACATGCAACATATAACAGGACAAATATCTATAACATGGAAATAACTCCTCCCAATGAATGAGAAAGAGACAAACAATCCATTATAAATTAGTCAAAAGATATGAACAGGCAGTCCCCTGAAGAGGAATTATAATTAGTCAATAAACATATGAAAGTATGCTTAATATGAATATGAAAATATGCTTAATCACATTACAATCAGATAAATGAAAATCAGAAATATGAGAAAGTTCTTCCCCTCACTAAATTGGCAAAATTACGATTTGGTAATGTAAGAATAAGTGACAGAATGAGCAAACAGTAACTCTTCAATTACAGATGTGAACATACATTGCTATGGCTGCTTTCGAGGACATCACTGTCAGTATCTACCAAAACTGAGAGTATACCTGCTCCAAGTTCCAGAAATTTCACTTCAGAGCGTCCACTTGTAGAGAAATAGTAAAGGCTGTTGTCCCTTCTAGCATTATTTGCAATGGCAAGAAACCGGAAAGAATGCAAATGTTCATCAGAAGAGGACTGGTTAAATAAGGTGTATATTTCTACTGTGAAATGCTATACAGACTTAGAGTATAAAAGAATGTGATGGGTCTACTGATGTGATAAGACATATTGCTGAGTAAACAAAATAGGTCACCCAACAATACAGAGAGTATTAAACCAGCTATTTAAAAAGGGAAAAGGACATAAAACAGTTCTATATGTAATAAAGCCTGGAAGTTCTGCAAAAAGAATAACGGGGATTCACTCTGGTGAAAGTTTGAGGTTGGTTGAGGGCAATTATGTCCAAGGGAGACTTAATTTTATATGTAATTGAAATTTTTAATAAGCTTGTATTCATGCATTTATGAATTACTTGTATAATCAAAAATAAATAAAATATTCTCAATGATGGGAGAAACTTGAGCTTCTTATTTTCTAAGAAGGAAGCAATCAGTAGAAAGGAAGGAGTCAAAAATACGGGAGAGGAGTTACTTGATGGAGAGAGGTCCCCAGGGAGGTAGGAGAGAATACAGTCTAGAATTTAGCTGGAAGCGATTAGCTTTGGATGGGAGGAGGAGGAACACGACTAATAGAGATAAATTTATATATGTTGGGGTGGAGATTGGGAGGGGAGAGAGGAGCTGAAAAATTTCCTGTATGACGACCTCTATGTTCATTTCTAAATAGCAGCATGTCCCCCACTACCCTCGGGTCCTGTCATCCTCACTGTGGATATCAGTGAATTCCTCCACCTGTTCACCTGAAGCACATTTAATGTTATTAATATCTCATTACTATTAGCCTCTTTCTTCTCGTCACCTTTGTAAAGAATAGCTTGTTACAGCCATTGCATATGCTCCCACAAGTCCTGCAATCCTACGCTGAGAGCAACAAGGTCATAATAATGGGCCACATCAAGGAACCAATTCCTCTTGTCTGAAAGAACCTGGAGAATTGCTTTCAAATGGCTTGTTTAATTCTAGTGTATCCCATTTTGTACTCAAGAGTCTTTCTTTTTCCGGTGCATCCAGAGGTCCCCGTACCAGCTTTCTCCCTGGGGAGGTCTATAAAACCAACCCCCTCCCACCAACATTCTCTGGAATTTCTTCTTTTGCAGTCTCACAAAGCCATCTGTTGTTCCTCTTTAACAGTCAGCTAACTGTGAAGTTAGGGAGAAGTGGTTCTGCCCTTCTCTCGCCTTTAGATTTTAAGAGCCTTCTAGCCACCCAGGGGCTTACCTTTTATGTAAAATATATTTAGCACCTCATTACAAGTTACAATCCCTTTGTGATCCTTGGGTTCCAGATAGGGAATTGAAAAGAGTTTTTAGATATCAGGCATCAAAGGAAATTGAGGAGAACATCTGAGTCCTTTCTTCTTCTGCTCTTAAACTTCTGCCTTTCCTAGAGGCTGTCCCCGAAGTCACTGGTACTTTCTCCCTTTGATAGCTGCCCTCAGGAGGAAAACCCTAAAAAGATTAGACATTCTTTTCTATCTCCTATGCTATTAATGCCATTACTAACATGCTGATGTCAAAGGCACGTCTTTTGCTTCTCTCTCAATGGGTGACACAGATATTAATGTTGTTATTATTTTTCTGTCCTAACTTTAGCCATCCTAGTTAGTGGTAAGTGTTCTAAAACAGTGCTTTTCAGGATTTTACTGTATAATTAATGAAAATCAAGGTACTCAAGATGAAAAGATTATAGATCTGCACTACATTCATACCTATAAGATGCTTACTACATGTGGTGTGAGCCACAAAGGTGTGGTTTTAAGATGAGCAATGAAAATGAAAAGTATTAGAATATACTATTATACTATAATTTTTATACTATTACCTATTAGAATAGGTAGTTTAGTTGTATACAACTTAATCTGTCACCTTAATCTTCATGTTTTTGTTATGATTAGCCCTCACTTTAAAAAAAAATGAAGCCAGTAAATGTAATCTCTAAGACTTTTATGTTATTTTTTTCCTATGAACTTCTGAGTGAAGCAACTTTGAGATGAATATTTAACTGGATAAGATTCTAATGAACACACTGGATCATTAAGTTTTAAAAAAAGATGGTCAGATTCATTTTATAACTTAATTAGGTAGTAGAAAGAATATTATATTTGGAATTAGGTAGACCTTAATTTTGGTCTTATCACTCACTAAGTGTGACTTTGATCTAGTTAACTTCTTAAAGCTCAGTTTTTTTCATCTTAAAGTGGGGATAATAGAGATGTCGCAGGAGAAATTCTATAGAGAATGAAAGAGGAGAAATATGTTTGCGAGGAAAAATAATGAGTTAAGTGTTTATCAAATTAAATTTGCAGTGCTGCAGAAAAATTTAGATATGTAAATTTTTATCGATTGCTTTAGGACTAGAGATTTTTTAGTTTATTAAGACCATGTTAATAGCACTTGGTAAGATAGTGTCTCAACTATACTATCCATAAACTAATAGCAGGATATGTTTCTCACAAAATGCTGTGAACACTGTTTCCTCCTGTTCTGTTCACGTCTCTTTCCACAGTGGCTCCTAAAAGACCCCTCATAGGATGACGTCTCAGCCAACACTGGCCTGCCCACCTCTGCTCTCATGCCCCTCTAGTGACCACTACTCACCCGTTGGCCACCACCCACCTGTATCAACCCTTCAGTGACTCTCCATGGCCTGCAGGACGAGCTTGACATTACTCAGCTGAACTGTCAGCTCAGTACTGGTCTGGCCCATACCTTCTGCCTTGTTTTCTTTTCCTTTCCCCAAATTCCTTTATGAGTGATCCCAATCAGTTCATATCTTTCTGCTTCAGACTCTCAGCTCGTCTATCTCATTAGATTCTTGTATATGCATGATATAACCAAAACTATGGTGAAGAGTGATTAGCAACTTCATGAGATGCATTTTTATTTACCTTTCTGTTCCCAAGGGCAAATTACCCCCCTTGATTTTTTTTTTCTACAATTTGTTTATCCTTTCTCCTTTTTTTGGTATTTATTTATTTTTATTTTTAACATCCTTTTTTTTAAACAGCTTTATTGGCATATAATTGCTTTACAGTGTTGTGTTAGTTTCTGCTGTATAACAAAGTGAATCAGCTATACATATACATATATCCCCATATCTCCTCCCTCTTGCGTCTCCCTCCCATCGTCCCTATCCCACCCCTCTAGGTGGTCACAAAGCACCAAGCTGACCTCCCTGTGCTATGCGGCTGCTTCCCACTAGCTATCTATTTTACATTTGGTAGTGTATATATGTCAATGCCACTCTCTCGCTTTGTCCCAGCTTACCCTTCCCCCTCCCCGTGTTTTCAAGTCCATTCTCTACGTCTGCGCCTTTATTCCTGTTGTGCCACTAGGTTCTTCAGAACCAGTTTTTCTTTTTAGATTCCATATATATGTGTTAGCATATGATATTTGTTTTTCTCCTTCTGACTTACTTCACTCTGTATAACAGACTCTAGGTCCATCCATCTCACTACAAATAACTCAATTTCATTTCTTTTATGGCTGAGTAATATTCCATTGTACATAGGTGCCACATCTTCTTTATCCATTCATCTGTTGATGGACACTTAAGTTGCTTCCATGTCCTGGCTACTGTAAATAGAGCTGCAGTGAACATTGTGGTACATGACTCTTTTTGAATTATGGTTTTCTCAGGGTATATGCCCAGTAGTGGGATTGTTGGGTCATATGGTACTCCTGTTTTTAGTTTTTTAAGGAACTTCCATAATGTTCTCTACAGTGGCTGTATCAATTTACATTCCCATCAACAGTGTAACAGGGTTCCCTTTTCTCCATACTCTCCAGCATTTATTGTTTGTAGATTTTTTGATGATGGCTACTATGACCGATGTGAGGTGATACCTCATTGTAGTTTTGATTTGCATTTCTCTAATGATTAGTGATGTTGAGCATCCTTTCATGGGTTTGTTGGCAATCTCTGTATATCTTCTTTGGAGAAATGTTCTATTTAGGCCTTCTGCCCATTTTTGGATTGGGTTGTTTGTTTTTTTCATATTGAGCTGCATGAGCTGCTTGTATATTTTGGAGGTTAATCCTTTGTCAGTTGCTATTTTTGCAAGTATTTTCTCCCATTCTGAGGCTTGTCTTTTCGTCTTATTTATGGTTTCCTTTGCTGTGCAAAAGCTTTTAAATTTCATTAGGTCCCATTTGTTTATTTTCATTTTTATTTCCATTTCTCTAGGAGGTGGGTCAAAAGAGGATCTTGCTGTGATTTATGTCATAGAGTGTTCTGCCTATGTTTTCCTCTAAGAGTTTGACAGTGTTTGGCCTTACATTTAGGTCTTTAATCCATTTTGAGTTTATTTTTGTGTATGGTGTTAGGGAGTGCTCTAATTTCATTCTTTTACATGTGGCTGTCCAGTTTTCCCAGCACCACTTATTGAAGAGGCTGTCTTTTCTCCATTATATATTCTTGCCTCCGTTATCAAAGATAAGGTGACCATATGTGCGTGGGTTTACCTCTGGGCTTTCTATCTTGTTACACTGATCTGTATTTCTGTTTTTGTGCCAGTACCCTACTGTCTTGATTACTGTAGCTTTGTAGTATAGCCTGAAATCAGGGAGCCGGATTCCTCCAGCTCTGTTTTTCTTTCTCAAGATTGCTTTGGCTATTGGGGGTCTTTTGTGTTTCCATACAAATTGTGAAATAGTTTGTTCTAGTTCTGTGAAAAATGCCATTGGTAGTTTGATAGGGATTGCTTTGAATCTGTAGATTGCTTTGGGTAGTATAGTCATTTTCACAATGTTGATTCTTCCAATCCAAGAACATGGTATATCTCTCCATCTGTTGGTATCGTCTTTAATTTCTTTCATCAGTGTCTTATAGTTTTCTGCATACAGGTCTTTTGTCTCCTTAGGTAGGTTTGTTCCTAGGTATTTTATTCTTTTTGTTGCAATGGTAAATGGGAGTGTTTTCTTAATTTCTCTTTCAGATTTTTCATCATTAGTATATAGGAATGCAAGAGATTTCTGTGCATTGATTTTGTATCCCACAACTTTACCAAATTCATTGATTAGCTCTAGTAGTTTTCTGGTGGCATCTTTAGGATTCTCTATGTGTAGTATCATGTGATCTGCAAACAGTGACAGTTTTACTTCTTTTCTGATTTGGATTCCTTTTATTTCTTTTTCTTCTCTGATTGCTGTGGCTAAAACTTCCAAAACTATGTTGAATAATAGTGGTGAGCATGGGCACCCTTGTCTTGTTCCTGATCTTAATGGAAATGCTTTCAGTTTTTCACCATTGAGAACAGTGTTGGCTGTGGGTTTGTCATATATGGCCTTTATTGTGTTGAGGTAAGTTCTGTCTATGCCTACTTTCTGGAGAGTTTTTATCATAAATGGGTGTTTAATTTTGTTGAAAGCTTTTTCTACATCTATTGAGATTATCATATCATTTTTATTCTTCAATTTGATAATATGGTGTATCACATTGATTGATTTTCGTAATTGAAGAATCCTTGCATTCCTGGGGTAAACCCCACTTGATCATGGTGTATGATCCTTTTAATGTGTTGTTGGATTCTGTTTGCTAGTATTTTGTTGAGGATTTTTGCATCTATATTCATCAGTGATAGTGGTCTGTAGTTTTCTTTTTTTGTGACATCTTTGTCTGGTTTTGGTGTCAAGGTGATGGTGGCCTCATAGAATGAGTTTGGGAGTGTCCCTCTTGCTGCTATATTTTGGAAGAGTTAGAGGAGAGTTGGTCTTAGCACTTCTCTGAATGTTTGATAGAATTCACCTGTGAAGCCATCTGGTCCTGGGCTTTTGTTTGTTGGAAGATTTTTAATCACAGTCTCAATTTCAGTGCTTGTGATTGGTCTGTTTATATTTTCTATTTCTTCCTGGTTCAGGCTCAGAAGGTTGTACTTTTCTAAGAATGTGTCCATTTCTTCCAGGTTGTCCATTTTATTGGCATAGAGCTGCTTGTAGTAATCTCTCATGATGCTTTGCATTTCTGCAATGTCAGTTGTTACTACTCCTTTTTCATTTCTAATTCTGTTGATTTGAGTCTTCTCCCTTTTTTTCTTGATGAGTCTGGCGAATGGTTTATCAATTTTTTTTATCTTCTCAAAGAACCAGCTTTTAGTTTTATTGATCTTTGCTATCATTTCCTTCATTTCTTTTTCATTTATTTCTTATCTGGTCTTTGCCATTTCTTTCTTTCTGCTAACTTTGGGTTTTTTTCGTTCTTTCTCTGATTGCTTTAGGTGTAAAGTTAGGTTGTTTATTTGAGATGTTTCTTGTTTCTTGAGGAAGGATTGTATTGCTATAAACTTCCCTCTTAGAACTACTTTTGCTGCATCCCATAGGTTTTGGGCCATCATGTTTTCATTGTCATTTGTTTCTAGGTATTTTTTTTATTTCCTCTTTGATTTATTTAGTGATCTCTTGGTTATTTAGTAGCATATTATTTAGGCTCCTTGGGTGTAATTTTTACAGTTTTTTCCCTGTAATTGATATCAAGTCTCATAGTGTTGTGGTTGGAAAAGATACTTGATACAATTTCAATTCTCTTAAATTTACCAGTGCTTTATATGTGACCCAAGATATGATCTATCCTGGAGAATGTTCCATGAGCACTTGAGAAGCAAGTGTATTCTGTTGTTTTTGGATGGAATGTCCTATAAGTATCAATTAAGTCCATCTTGTTTACTGTGTCATTTAAAGCTTGTGTTTCCTTATTTATTTTCATTTGGTTGATCTGTCCATTGGTGAAAGTGGGGTGTTAAAGTCCCCTACTATTATCGTGTTACTGTCGATGTCCCCTTTCATGGCTCTTAGCATTATGTTTTGATAGTTTGATTAATATGTGTCTTGGCATGTTTCTCCTTGGATTTATCCTGTCTGGGACTCTCTGTGCTTCCTGGACTTGATTGACAATTTCCTTTCCCATGTTTGGGAAGTTTTCAACTATAATCTCTTCAAATATTTTCTCGGTTCTTTTCCTTTTCTCTTCTTCTGGGACCCCTATAATTCGAATGTTGCTGCGTTTAATGTTGTCCCAGAGGTCTCTGAGACTGTCCTCAATTTCTTTGATTCTTTTTTCTTTATTCTGCTCTTCAGTAGTTATTTCCACTATTTTATCTTCCAGGTCACTCATCCGTTCTTCTGCCTCAGTTATTCTGCTGTTGATTCCTTCTAGTGAATTTTTAATTTCATTTATTGTGTTGTTCATCATTTTTTTTTTGCTCTTTAGTTCTTCTTGGTCCTTGTTAAACATTTCTTGTATTTTCTCCATTCTATTTCTCAGATTTTGGATCATCTTTACTACTATTACTCTGCATTCTTTTTCAGGTAGACTGCCTATTTCCTCTTCATTTGTTTGGTCTGGTGGGTTTTTACCTTGCTCCTTCATCTGCTGTGTGTTTCTCTGTCTTCTCATTTTGCTTAACTTACTGTGTTTGGGGTCTCCTTTTCGCAGCCTGCAGGTCTGCAATTCCCATTGTTTTTGGTGTCTGCCCCCAGTGGGTGAGGTTGGTTCGGTGGGTTGTGTAGGCTTTCTGGTGCCTGTGTTCTGGTGGATGAGGCTGGGTCTTGTCTTTCTTGTGGGCAGGACCACATCTGGTGGTGTGTTTTGGGGTGTCTGTGAACTTATTATGATTTTAGGCAGCCTCTCTGCTAATGGGTGGGGTTGTGTTCCTGTCTTGCTAGTTGTTTGGCATGGGATGTCCAGCACTGGAGCTTGCTGGTTGTTCAGTGGAGGTGCGTCTTAGCATTGAGACAGAGACCTCTGGGAGAGCTCTTGCCAACTGATATTACATGGGGCTGGGAGATCTCCAGTTGTCCAATGTCCTGAACTTGGCTCTCCCACCTCATAGCCTCAGACCTGACACCCGACCAGAGCACCAAGACCCTGTCAGCCCCACGGCCAGGTACATGGGGAGTTTCTTGCCTTTTGGGTAGTCTGAGGTCTTCTGCCAGTATTCAGCAGGTGTTCTGTAGGAGTTGTTCTGCATGTAGATGTACTTTTGATGTATTTGTTGGGAGGAAGGTGATATCCACATCTTACTCCTCTGCCATCTTGAAGGTTCTGCCCCCCTTAATTATTGTCCATCGAAATCAAAGTGTGTTTAAATTTTCCAAGAATGTGAAAAATGTCTTCCATTTCACACAAAATTGACATCAAGTTAGAAGATCTTATTTAGTTCTTATTTAATCTTGAGATTGAAAGTTTAGAGAAGAAGGCTTGTAACTCAAATATAAACTAGAGCTCCATGTGATCCAGTCTGTGTAGTGTGTCATTTTGAAGATACACAAAAGTCAGGTTGTTTTCAGGCTCTCAAGCAAATGCAAAGGGTAGGAGAGTGCGTATTTAATGTGCTGCAAACATCTTTCACATCCTTTCTCCATTGCTGTTTCTCTCAGCATCCTCCACACTGATAGCAACCACCTGCTGTCCTCTGCCGCCACACTCGGTTCTCATTTTCCCACTCTCCACTCTCTTTCAAAACTCTTCAGATAACTCATCCCCACAATGTGGGCCCCTTTTTCCCTTCTTTTCTGTGCCTGTATTCGCCACCTCTTAACCTACATTCATGGATTTCTGTTTCTACCTACTCAGACGGCTGGAGAGCCCAAACGCTTTGTTCAGTCTTGAGAGGAAAAGAATGGAGTCTCCAGGAAAATACAGTTTTCTCCCTTTGCCTTTCTAATGACAAATCCTTAAAGAGGAGTTTTTATAAATCCTTCATCTCTCTGCAAACATATTTATAAATAAGTCACTTGGGGTTTTTAAAATTATAGATTAATGTGTAAATTAGAAGATTATGTAGGCATAATATATGCACATCCTCATATATTTAAAGATACTTATCTTGCTAATTATTTTGCACTGTAAGGTTTTTCTTTCCCCTATAAATTCACATAGCACATAGTGCCAGGCTTTAATATAATATAATGGGTGCTTCAAAAATGTGGTTTATCAATTTACTGACAGAAAATTCAGTGTTACAATTTTAGGGAAAATTGTTTTCTATTCTCTTTTGTATCCCTTCAAAATATACACAAAAAAATGAATTCAGACTTTATGCAAGATTCTGCTCAAATAAATTTCTGTAGACAATGGATTTTTCCACATTACTGTATAAAACTTTTGTTTCATTTTAGTTGCCTCTTTAGATGGTCATCTGAAAATGATTATGCATTTAATGAATCTAAGTGTTTATTCTCAAGGGTCACAGAAAAAATATCTGTCAGAAATGCTACAGTAAATGCATTTTTCATAATGTAAATAAGATAAAAATTTAGCCTTCACTTTTTAATACAGTATACTGGACTTGAAACTAAAACATAGTTCAGAACTGGATTGTGTTCAGAAGGGGTCATTTTCTTCTATTGAAGTTTCATGCATTTCTGTTATGTTTCCAGATTTAAGCTGCTTATTATTAATACTGAGACAAAATGGTTTCTTCAGAAACTTGGGAAATAATAAACAACCTCAATTAGAGAGCACTTTGGCCTGGATTTGGTCCATGAACTTATGGACATGAAGCCGTTTAGTGTGCTTACATCTTGAGAATCCTTTCAAGGGAGTCTGTTTGGATTATGTACCCTGTGATGTGTTTGCCTCTTGCAAAGTTTGGTTTGAAGTAGTTGGGACAAGACTGTGAACAAATCCCTGAGAATCAGAGAGCTGGAAAGAACCTAAAAAGGTCCTTTTTCTTAGCCCCTGTATCCAAGGAGAAGAATTTGCAAATCATTCAAGACAGACGGTTGCTGATCCTGTTTTTGTGACACATCCAAGAGTGGGAGTTCTGATTGTGCCAAAGGGACTGTTTGAGAAGAAAGCACCCAACATCCCTGTTCTCCCATCTAATTTAAAACTTATTCAATGTGAGCAATGATGGGAGAGATATCCAGTCTGTTTCTTGGGTGGTTGATGGTGTGAGGGGGTTTACCTATGACGTTTCAAAATCTGGAAGATTTGTTCATGCTCATACCATTCTTATATTTAGTTCAATTTAGTTTACTTAAAAAAAAATCATAGTGTTAATCTCTTAACATTTATCTGAGTTACTTTATACCAGGGGTTGCAAAACTCAAAATTCCACAGAGGGAAGGCAGCTAATCTGAAATAAGCTGGTGAGGGGAATAGGGAGTGGTACTATCTGTTCCCAAATTGGGGAGCACTGGTCCTGTAGGATAAGAGCATTCAGATTAAATTTTGTTAAAAAAAGATAGTGCTGGACAAACAAAATGCTCTTTTGACTGAATCTGGTCTATGAGTTTCTTTTTTGTGACCCTAGTCCAATAACCAGTGTTCCCATAGACACTTACAAAAAGCTTTATATAATGATCCCAAGTGTATCAATTACCACTTAATCTACATTTGCAGTTTTATTTTTCTGACAAAAACACATTTTGAATGTGTAGGTTGTTTTTAATCTAGATATCCTTGCCTTGGATATTCCTTTCCAAAAAATAACTAGTGGTTGATTTAGGTCAACTAAGGTTAGCCATGTAACCCACTTTATTTTTCTTACTAGGATTTACAGCTAGATCAATACATCATAAAAGTGGATCTCTCAAGACCTTAGAATGATCTTGCCAGAGAGTGCTTTTAGAAGGACGATGTCTAAACCAAGGAAAACTAAACTTATATGCCTTTAACCAGTACATCCATGTTACATATCTCAAGGGGGCATGATTCAGCATAGTCTTCATGAATGACAGCACTGTGCCCCTCTGGGGGAGTGATGGCATTCACAGGGACCACACTGTGGCTAGCACTCCATTATTGTACAGAGATGCAGCCCTGCCTTCAGGTCTAGGCTAGTATCATACATTTGGGAAGCAACTGAGTCTAAGAAATCAGGGAGTTTAGGGGACTGTGGCAAACGGGAGAACGCATGTCCCACATAAGCATTCTTGTAGGCAAGATTCATTGCCAGCTTGAGATCTCTGGTGTAAACCAAGGTACGAAAGATGTTTTGCAGGTCGCTCCAGAAACTTTGTTTTAGTTAGGACTCTTCTGTTTACATAAAATAGAATCCCATCTCAAAGAAAAGAGAGGATTTCTTGGCTCACATAACTGGGTTAGCTCAGAGAATTGAAGGGGGTGCTGCAAAAATCAGGGTCATTGCTACTTGAACTAGGTACGTGACAAGGCTAAGATTCCTTCCCCAGCCATCTGACCCATGCTTGGTTCTGCTTCTTCCCTGTGCAGAAAGACAGGGGAGATGGCCCCTGGCAGCCATGGTTCAAGGACCCCAGCAAAAAGGAAGCTTTTTTCGGCTCAAAATTTGTATGGGAGGGATTCTTATTTGCTCTGCTTGAGGCATGTCATCAGCCTCTTAGAAGAATAACTGTTACAGACAGGGCAGGAGTTGGGGGGACCGTGGTGGAATGAGGTGGTGTGATTGGCCAGGCCTGAGTTATAAGCCCTGCACACTTGCCTGTTCTTCATGAGCTTGAAGAATGGAATGGAGTGGGTGAAGGGTTTATTATCAGAAGAAGAGGGACTAAGAAAGCTTGCTGGGCAGAACAATTTAGCTCTCCAGTCTACTGCCTTCTCAAGTTTCCCTGAAGCGTAGGTTGCCCTCACTATTTTTTTCTACCTACTTCCCCTTTATAGCAAAGGGAATGCCCCCATGACCAAAATTTGCTGGAAATTTTACAAATTACGGGTTCGCTTGGCTTAACAGATGGGAAGATTATTTTTATTTATGGCAAAATGGAGTCATGTTAATTGTGTTAATTATGAGTTGCTACTGTCTTGGGTTCAAATTCCTCTTAAAAATTCAAGATGCTGAATTATGCACTCAGAAATATTCTGAAAGTGAAACAAGTAAGAGTCACTTATCATATTCTCTGTAAAAGACAATTGGCTGCACCAAAGAGCTGCTTGAGGCTACTTCTGAGGGACTTTATTCTAGAAGAAGGGCTGCAGTGGACAGAAATGAACTGTTCTGAAAATTAAAACCGAATAAAAATTAGTCAATTTCAGCTACTGGGGCTCTTAGAACTGGGTGACAGGCAAGATGAAGTAATAAGGTAGCTATGTATTTACAATAGGGACCTTAATTTTGATAATTCTGGTCCAGATTAGTCTTATTGATGTACAGATTTTTAGTCAAATTAAACATACTGTATAGTATAATATCTATTTGCTTAAAAAATTCTGCTCTTAGTACTAACTAGTTTATTTGTGTTTTCTGGTGAACTAATTTGATTCGTTCTGATAAAAAGTTTTTAAAATTATAAATAATGTATTTCTTTGTATTTTATTAATTTTTCTAAGTCTCAACTGCATGATCTTTTAAGGTACTACCTCACTTGCCTCTCTCCCCTCAAAAATAAAGGCAGCCCCACCCAGATATGATTCCATCCTGCTCCTGAATCAAACAGCTGTTTAAGTATAGTTCAGATATCTGTTTTCCAGAAATACCTTAGAAGGATTCTTCTATTGAACAAAAAGTAGTTAGAAAACTGCTAATGACACCAATTATAAAATCCGTGATTCTATTACTTTGTTGTTGTTTTCAAATCTGCTTAGCTCTTCAAATTTGAGGGACTATAATATCATTTGTTTGGTTTAGTGAGCTAAATTCTCATCACAGTAATAATTTGTTGTTGATTGCTTTGAGTTAGATGTTGTATAAGGAGCTTTCTAAAGCCTTCTCATCTAGTTAAACAAAATAAAGTCTCACTTTTGCAGATACTTCTAGAAGGTTTCTTCTACTTGCGGTTAAACAAATAGTAATAAAAGTGAAAAACTAAAATGATTTGTATTTTTTCTAGTATGTAAATGTGATGTGTGTGGAATAATACTCCAGTTTATAATCTGCAAGAGGCCTGAAGCTTTATTTTTGTTTTATTCATGCAAATACTGGAAGATCAGAAATGACAAAGTATCTTAGCTTTGTAATTTAAATTTCTAGGGAAAAATGCGTTTTTCAAAAGGAAAGAGAGGGTTTCTACAATGGAGCTTTCATCTGATATCAAACTTTGGTTTATAAAGCATTGGTTTATTTACATAAATCAGAACTGTCTCTAGCTAGGATGATTTAGGCAGTAACCTGCATTGTTGGTTTTAGGAAGTTCTGAAATATTTCTTAACAAAAATGTGTATCCCATTGTTCATTGCTGAAATTCATCATTTGCTTTTCATTACTTTTATTAGTTATTACTTTCTCTTTCTGTCTTTTAAAAATACTACTACTGGTGGGAATGTAAATTGATGCTGTCACTGTGGAAAACATGGAGGTTCCTTAAAAAACTAAAAATAGGGGCTTCCCTGGTGGCGCAGTGGTTGAGAGTCCACCTGCCGATGCAGGGGACATGGGTTCATGCCCCGGTCTGGGAAGATCCCACATGCCGCAGAGCGGCTGGGCCCGTGAGCCATGGCTGCTGAGCCTGTGCGTCCGCAGCCTGTGCTCCGCAACGGGAGAGGCCACAACAGTGAGAGGCCCGCGTACCGCAAAATAAATAAATAAATAAATAAATAAATAAATAAATAAATAAATAAATAAAAATAGAGTTACCATGTGATCCAGCAATCCCACACCTGGGCATACATCTGGAGAAAACTCTAATTTGAAAAGATACATGCACCCCAGTGTTCATTGCAGCACTATTTACAATAGCCTAGATGTGGAAGCAACCTAAATGTCCTTCGACAGTTGAATGAATAAAGAAGATGTGGTATGTATATACAATGGAATACTACTCAGCCATAAAAAAGAATGAAATAATGCTATTTGCAGCAATCTGAATGGGCCTGTGGATTACCATACTAACTGAAATAAGTCAGACAGAGAAAGACAAATATCATATAATATCACTTATTTGTGGAATCTAAAATAGAACAGTAATGGACTTATTTACAAAACAGAAACAAACTCACAGACATAGAAAACAAACTTATGGTTATCAAAGGGGAAAGGGGGTGAGGAATAAATTAGGAGTTTAGGATTAGCAGATACAAACTACTACATATAAGACAGATAAACAACAAGGTCCTACTGTATAGCACAGGGAACTATATTCACAATCTTATAATAACCTATAATGGAAAAGAATAACTGAATCACTTTGCTGTACACCTGAAAGTAACATGACATTGTAAATTAACTATACTTCAATTAAAAAAGAAGAGTAAGAGACACCAAGAAAAATAAAATAAAACAAAAAATCACATATGCAAATAGAGAATTCTATAGCTTCAAACTCATTCTTCAAAAATTAAGAAGAAATTAAGGCATTCCCAGGTAAACATAAACCAAGAGAATTTGTCACTCGAAAACTAGCCAGTGCATTTAAGCAAGAAATGAAATAAAAGATATCTAGATTGGAAATGAAGAAGTAAAAGTATCTCTATTTGCAGATGACATAATTGTGTATATAAGAAAATCTTGAGGAATCCACTATAAAATGATTATAAGTAATAAACACATTCAGCAAGTTTGCAGGATATAATATCTATGTAAAAAAATCACTTGTATTTCTACACAGTAGCAATGACCAATCTGAAAACAAAATTAAAATATAAATATTAGGAGAAACTTGTTAATTTCTGCAAAGAAAGATGTCCAAACTAGTCTTTTGGCATTTTGAATACGTTGTTCCATTGCCTTCTGGCCTCCATCGTTCCTGTTGAAAAATCCATCGTTAATCTTACTGAAGATTCCTTCTAGGTAGTCAGTCACTTCTCTTTTGCTACATTTAAGGTTTGCTTTGTCTTTAGACAGTTTGATTATGACATGTCTAGACTTGGATACCTTTGAGTTTGTCCTACGTGGAGTATACCGAGATTCTTTTTTTTTTTTTTTTTTTGCGGTACACAGGCCTCTCACTGTTGTGGCCTCTCCCGTTGCAGAGCACAGGCTCCAGATGCGCAGGCTCAGCGGCCATGGCTCACAGGCCCAGCCGCTCCGTGACATGTGGGCTCTTCCCAGACCGGGGCATGAACCCGTGTCCCCTGCATCGGCAGGCGGACTCTCAACCACTGCGCCACCAGGGAAGCCCCTATACTGAGATTCTTCAAAATATATTATAGATTAATGTTTCCCATCAAATTTGGGAAGTTTCGAGCCATTATTTTTTTAAATATTTCTCCCCTCTCCATCTGGGACTCCCATTATGTGTATGCTGATCTCTTAAGTTTCTATTTATTTTTCTTCATTCTTTTTAATTTCTTTTCCTCAGATTGGATAATCTCAATTGACCTACCCTGCAGTTTACTGACTCTTTCTTGTATTAAGTCAAATGTGCTGTTCTAGTGAATTAAAAAAAAAAAGTTTTGGTTATCTTAATTTTCAACTCCAGAATTTCTACTGGTTCTTTTTTTTTTTGCGGTACGTGGGCCTCTCACTGCTGTGGCCTCTCCCATTGCGGAGCACAGGCTCCAGACGCGCAGGCTCAACAGCCATGGCTCACGGGCCCAGCCACTCTGCAGCATGTGGGATCGTCCCGGACCGGGGCACGAACCCATGTCCCCTGCATTGGCAGGCGGACTCTCAACCACTGTGCCACCAGGGAAGCCCTACTGGTTCTTTTTTAAAAATTTATTTTTATTAATATTCTTTTTTATGTGAGATCTTATTCTCATACTTTCTTTAATTCTCTAAACATGCTTTACTTTTGTTCTCTGAACATATTTATAATAAATAAATTATTTAACTAGTTAGTGAGCCGTAGTCTGGGCTTCCTCCAGGACTGTTTCTATTAAACATTTTATTTCTTGTGTATGGGAAATACTTTCCTATTTCTTTGTGGGTCTCAAAACTTTTTTGTTGGAAAACTGGGCGTTTTAAGTAATATAATATGTCAGTTCTGAAAATCACATGCCTACCCTCCCCAGGGTTTGTTATTGTTGTTTGTTATTGTTGTTTGTTATTGTTGTTGCTGCTGCTGGTTTGTTTGTTTAGTGAATTTTCTAGACTAATTCTGTAAAGTCTGTATTCTTTGTTGTATGTAGCCTCTGAAATCCCTGCTCAGTTGCTTGGTCATCAGCTAATGATTGGACAGAGATTTCCATAAATGCCTTGAACCAGTTTCCAAGCTTTTGATGAAGAACTCTGTGTATGTGTTGGGGCACCCCTTCAATGCTCTAGAAATTTATAACTCTGCCTTAGCCTTCATTTTATGCTTGTGCAGAGCCTCAAGGTCAGCCAGAAGTGAGATATAATGACCTTCTCAGGTCTTCCCTGGGCATGCACATAGCCCTGCATGTGTATGTGTCCCTCTAGAGCCCCAGGAATATATCATAACTTTTCAAACCCCCTCATAGACATATCATTCCACAGATGTTTATTGTAAGCTTTTGTTCACCCTCTTGTTTGCCTCCTAGCATTGCAGGTTAGGGCAACTGTAATATTAGACACTTAACACTGATTTTTTTTTGTTTTTCAATAAACACCATGCGGAGAGGCTCTTTGCACTGAGTAAACTCTGAGTCAGGTCAGACAATGACAGGTGCTCAGAGTGGGGCTTTTCCAGGTAGCTTCCAGACAGATCAGAGAAGTACATTTATTTGGGCTTTTTGGGGAGCTCCAAACCTGTACTGCCCCCCAATCGTTGCTAGTCTCCTGGTTGCTAGTTTGCACAGTCATACTTACTGTGGTTGCAAGGCTATTGTCTTTCAAGGCTACAGTGGAGTTGGGAATGATTAGGTTAAAATATCATAAAGCTCACTGTTTTTACTGATACTCAGCCATTTTTCTTGAGTAAGCACTCCTTGGACTGTTGTGAGCCTTTGGATAACTTCTAGGGTTTTGAAAATTTTGATTTTTACTATATTTGCCACTGTTCCCATTGTTCTTGTGGAGAAGTAAATTTTAAAGGTCCTTATCCCACCATCTTTATTTTTAATTAGTATTTTCCCTTAAGACAGATGAGACTGGAAGCATATGAAATTTCCCAGTGCCCAATGGAGAGGGGGCAGATTGAGTTTGGATGAGGAGGCTGTACAGAAAGGAACTGGAGACAAATTTTGCCCATTTACATTTCTTTGTTTATTTTTTATTGTAGCAATGTAATACAGAAATAGCCATAGAGTATATATAGGTGGAACTTATATTTAAAAATCTTTATAGAGCATTCTATGAAGCTTTGCCATTTGGTTTTCTATTCCACTGAAGATGGGGGGAGAGTGAGCACATATTAGAGGATAGTATATTAAGACAACTGGTAGAAAGAGAGAATATTTAAGTTAAAAAAGTAGATATAACAATCATCAGGTGCCAGTGTAGCACACTACAGTACTCACTTTTCATAGGCTGTAGCTAAATCAAAATGAAAATGCTAATTTGTTCTCTGTATCCTTTGCTTTTCAAGACAGGAATGCCTAATATATTTTAGAAGGTTTTCTATCAAAAAACAATAAAATGTTTAATGTTTGATACTTAAAGTCATAGACTTCATTTACCTAGAGCATTTATGGCTAAGAAATTTATATTCAAATGACATTGCTAATGGGATAGTGCTATATAACTGGTGACAAATTCTGTTGAGCAGAAATATTCTATAATAATCCAGCTCCCGTAGCCCAAGGCTCCAGACTGGCCATAGCACCAGGCTGGCTCCTGTGAACCAGCCTCCAAGCCAGCTCCTGTGAACTCAGGCTCCCAATCCACCCCTGCTCTTGACTGGACCCAGATGCCAGACCAACCCCAGTGATTCCCAGTGCCTGGTCAGCCTCTGTGGACACAAGATCCAAGTTCACCCATGCAGGCATGACATCACCAAAGGAAATGATAAAGCTCCAATGACCGGCCCTAAAGAAATAGAGATCTATGTACTTTCTGACAAAGCATTCAGAATAACCTGCTTAAAGAAATGTAGTGAACTACAAGAAAACAAAGATAGACAACTAAATGAAATTAGGAAAACAATGCATGAACAAAATAGGAAGTTCAACAAAGAAATAGAAACCATTAAAAAAACAAACAAAATCCTAGGGTCAATGAGTACAATAACTGAACTGAAGGTTCATTAGAAAGCTTCCGTAGCAGATTCAACCAAGCAGAAGCAAGAATTGATTAACTAGAAAAAAAGTCATTTGAAATCATCCAGTTAGAGGAGCAAAAAGAATGAAAAAGAGTGAAGAAAACCTACATGAAGTATGGGATACCATTAAAAGAATCTACTCATTATTAAAGTCCCAGAAGGAGAACAGAGGGATAAAAAAAAGGTGCAGAAAGCTTATTTAAAGAAATAATGGCTAAGAATTCTCAAATCTGGGGCAAGATTTGGACATCCATATTCCTGGAGCTAATAGGTCACCCCAAAATTTCAGACCAAAATGGTCTTATCCAAGACATATTAAAATAAAACTGTCTAAAATCAAAGACAAAGAGAAAAATTTAAAAACACCAAGAAAAAAAAGTCCTCACAATAAGGGAAACCCCATAAGGCTATCAGCAGATTTCTCAGCATAAACTTTGCAGCCCAGGAGAGAGTGGAATGATATATAAAAGTGCTGAAAGAAGAAAAGAAAAAATCCTGCCAACCAAGAATACTTCACTGGCAAAGTTGTCTTTCAGAAATGAGGGAGAGATACTTTCCCAAACAAACAAAAGCTGATGGAATTTATCACCACTAGACCTGCCTTACAAGAAATGCTGAAAGGAGTTCTTCAAGCTGAAAAGAAAAGACACTAATTAGCAACATGAAAGCATATGAAAAGATAAAACGTACTGGTAAAGGTAAGTATATAGTCAATTTCAGAACACTTTAATACTGTAATATGGTGATGTGTTAATTGTTTAACTCTAGTATAGAGTTTAAAATGCAAAAGTACTAAACATAACTATAGCTACAATATTTTGTTAATGAATACACAATATAAAAAGAGGTATTGTGATATCAAAAACTAAATATGGGGCAAGGAGTAAATGGGTAGAATTTTGGGTATGTGATCAAATGGGTATGTGATCAAAGTTAAGTTGTTATCAACCTAAAATAAACTGTTATATCGTTAAGATGTTTTATGTAAGCCTCATAATAACCAAAAAGCAAAAACTTATAGGATATACACAAAAGATAGAAAGGAGGGAATCAGAGCATACCACGTGGAAAACCATCAATTCACAAGGAAAGACAGGAAAAGAGGAAGAAAGGGACAAAGGAACTACAAAGCAGCCAGAAAGCAATGAATAAGATGACATTATTAAATCCTTACCTATCAATTATTACTTTAAATGTTAATGGATTAAATTCTCCAGTCAAAAGGCACAGAGTAGTTGAATGGATTAAAAAACAAGACCCAACTATATACTGCTGATAAGAGACTCACTTCAGTTTTAAGGACACATGTAGACCTCAAGTGAAGGGATGGAAAAATATATTTCACACACATGGAAACCAAAAGAAAGCAAGAGTGTTCTTATATCAGACAAAGTAGACTTTAAACCAATAAATGTAACACGAAACAAAGTTAATCATAATGATAAAAGAGTCAATTCATCATGAAGATATAATAATTGTAAATATATATGCATCCAACATCAGAGCACCTAAGCAAATGCTAACAGATCTGAAGGTATAAGTAGGCAATACAATAATAGTAGTGGAATTCAATACCTCTCTCTCAACAATGGATAGATAATCCAGATGGAAGATCAATAAGAAAACATTGGATGTGAACTATACGTTAAACCAAATGGACTTACCAGACCTATACAGAACATTCCTACCAACAGCAGCAGAATGCATTCTTCTCAAGCATACATGGAACATTCTCCATGTGTGATAGATCATATATTAGGTCACCAAAAAACCTTACAATATCTAAGAACATTAATTATACCAAATATCTTTTCCAACCACAATGGTATGAAACTAGAAATCAATAACAGGAGGAAAACTGGAAAATTCCCAAATGTGTGGAAATTAAACAACACACTTCTGAATAAACAAAGGGTCAAAGAAGAAATCAAAAGAGGAATCTAAAAATAGCTTGAAAGAAACACAAATGGAAACACAACACACTAAAACTTATGGGATGCAACAAAAGCAGTTCTAAGAGGGAAGTTTATAATTATAAATGCTTACATTAAGAAAAAGAAAGATTACAAATAACCTAACTTTAAAACTCAAGGAACTAGAAGAAGAAGAACAAACTAAGCCCAAAGTTAGAAGATGGAAGGAAATAGAGATCAGAGCAGAAATGAGCAAAATAGAAACCAGAAAGACAATAGAAAAAAAATCAATGAAATGAAAAGCTGTTTTTTTAAAAAAGATAAACAAAATTGACAAACCTTTAGCTAGCCTAAGAGTAAAAGGTAGAATTCTCAAATAAAGTCAGAGATGAAAACAGAGACATAACAGCTGACATCACAGAAATACAAAGGATCATAAGAGACTACTGTGAACCTTAATATGCCAACAAATTGAATAACCTAGAAAAACTTTTTTAGAAATATGCAGTGTAGCAAGATGGAATCATGAAGAAATAGAAACTTTGAACAGACCAATAACAGTAAAGAAATTGAATCAGTAATCAGAAACCTTTCAACAAAGAAAATCTTGGGACCAGATGGTTTCACTGGTGAATTCTACCAGATATCTAAAAATTATCACCTTTTCATCCTTTTCAAACTCTTCTAAAAAAATTAGAGAGGAGGGAACATTCCCAAATTCATTTTACAAGGCCAGCATTACACTGATAACAAGCCAGACTAAGGACACCACAAAACTATAGACTAATATCCCTGTTGAATATAGATGCAAAACTTCTCAACAGAATACTAGAAAACTGAATTCAACAGCATATTAAAAGGATCATACACAATGTTCAAATAGGATTATCCCCGGAATGCAGGGATGATTCAACGTATGCAAATCAATAAATGTGATACACCACAGTAATGGAATAGAAGATAAAAATCATTTGATCATCTCAATAGGTGCAGAAAAAGCATTTGACAGAATTCAACATTCTTTCAAGATAAAAACTCTCAACTAAATTGAGTATAAAAAGAATGTACCTCAACATAATAAATGCCATATATAATAAAACCACAGCTAACATCATACTCAATGGTGAAAGCTTTAAAACTTTCCTACTAAAATCAGGAATAAGACAAGAGTGCCCACTTTTACCACTTCCATTCAACATAATACTGGAAGTCCAAGCCAGAGCAATTAGGCAAGAAAAAGAAATAAAAGCCATCCATATTTGAGAGGAAGAAGTAAAATTGTCTCTGTTTGTAGATGATATGATCTTACATATAGAAAATCCTAAAGAATCCACCAAAAAACTGTTGGAACTAATCAACAAATTCCCTAAAGTTGCAGGATACAAAATGAAAATACAGAGATCGGTTGTGTTTCTATACACTAGCAACAAAATATCTGAAAAAGAAAGAAAAAATACAATTTAATTTACAATAACATCGAAACCAATAAAATACTTAGAAATAAATTTAACCAAGGAGGTGAAAGATCTGTACACTGGAAGTTACAAGACATTGAAGAGGAAACTGAAGAAGACACAAATAAGTGGAAAGATATACCATGTTCTTGGATCAGAAGAATTAATATTGTTAAAATGAACATACTACCTAAAGCCATCTATAGATCCAATGCAATCCCTATTAAAATTTCAATGGCATTTTTCACCAAAATAGAAAAAAAATCCTGAAATTTGTAAGGAACTACAAAAGAACTTGAGCAGCTGAAGCAATCCTGAGAAAGAAGAACAAAGCTGGAGGCATCATACTACCTGATTTCAAGAGAAGAAAAGGGAACCCTTGTACACTGTCATTGGAAATGTAAGTTGGTGCAGCCACCATGGAAAACAGTATAAAGTTTCCTTAAAAAATTAAAAACAGAACTACCATATGATTTGGCAGTCCCACTTCTGGGTATACCTTCAGTATCTGTGGGGGATTGATTCCAGGACCCCTTGCATTTACCAAAATCCATGAATACTCAAGTCCCATATTTGGTTCTCTGTATCCTGTGGGTTTCAAATCTGTGGATTCAACTAACCCTGGATGGAAATTTCAATACATAGTTGGTTGAATTTGCAGGTATGAAACCCTTGAATACAGAGGGCTGGTTGTATTTATTGAAAAAGAAAATCTATGTCAAAGTGGATCCACACAGTTCTAACCCAAGTTGTTCAAAGGTCAACTATATATCCAAAGGAAATGCAATCACTATCTCAAAGAGATAATCTGCACTTCCAAGACAATTGCCAAGGCATGGAAAAACTTGTGTCTATCTATGGATGAATAGATAAAATGTGGTATATTTTCACAATGGAATATTATTCAGCTTTAAAAAAGAAGGAAATCCTGCCTTTTGTGACAAGATAGATAGACCTTGAGAGCACTGTGCTAAGTGAAATAAGTCAGAGAAAGACAAATACTATATGTTCTCACTTATATATGGAATCTATAAAAACAACCTCATAGAAATAGAGAGTACATGGGACTTCCCTGGTGGTGCAGTGGTTAAGAATCCGCCTGCCAATGCAGGGGACACGGGTTCAATCCTTGGTCTGGGAAGACCCCACATGCTGCAGAGCAACTAAGCCCATGTGCCACAACTACTGAAGCCCACGCACTGCAACTACTGAACCCACGCGCTGCAACTACTGAAACCCGCATGCTCTAGGGCCCACGTGCCGCAACTACTGAGCCCGCATGCTGCAACTACTGAAGCCTGTGCACTGCATAGAGCCCATGCTCTGCAACAAGAGAAGCCACTGCAATGAGAAGCCTGTGCACTGCAACAAAGAGTAGCCCCCGCTTGCCACAACTAGAGAAAGCCTGCTCGCAGCAACGAAGACCTAATGCAGCCAAAAATAAATTTAAAAATAAATAAATAAAAATTTTAAAAAGAGAAAAAAAATAGAGAGTAGAATGGTGGTTACCTGGGACTATGGGGTAGAGGAAATGGGGAGATGTTGGCCAAAGGGTATAAACTTCCAGTTAAAAGATGGGTAAGTTCTGGGCATCTAATATACAGCACAGTGACTGTAGGTAACGGTACTGTATTATGTATTTACAAGTTGTTAAGAGAGTAAATCTTAAATGTTATCACCACAAAGTATACTTTTTTCCACAAGTATTTGAGGTGATGGATATGTTGATGGATGTGTTAACTAAACTTACTGTGGTAATCATTTCACAATATATACGTGTCAAATCATCACATTGCACACCTTAATCTTATATATGTTATATGTCAATTATATCTCAGTAAACCTGGGAAAAAAGAGACATTAGATTAAAAAGTAAGGAGATTTTTATAGAGTTTGTAATAATGTTTCAATTGGTTCATTAATTGTGACAAATGTACAATACTAGTGTAAGATATTAACAATAGAAGAAACTAGCTGTGGGATATATGTGAACTCCCTGTACTATCTTTGCAACTTTTTTGTAAATATAAAAGGGTAGACTACATTTGACCCTTGAACAATGCAGGGGATGGGGCACCAACCCTCCCCGCAGTTGAAAATCCAAGTATAGCTTTACAGCCATCCCCCTGTATCCATGGTTTTGCATCTGGGGATTCAACCAACTGAGGATCGTGTAGTACTGTAGTATGTATTTAGTGAAGAAAATCTGCTTATGAGTGGACCCACACAGTTCAAACCCCTGTTGTTCAAGGGTCAATTGTATTCTAAAATAATAATTTGAAATAAAGAAAATATTTAAGATGACTGGATCCCATTTGAGTTATAGGTCCTCTCTCAGAAAAAAGGATTGATGTGCTGAGACTCCTAGATAAAAAATAATTTCTAGCTAGATAGTCACATACATAAATATTTTTATAGATATTTCTATAAGTGTCTTTTCAGTAGTGTTGAATCAAGTTGCTCTTAGAATACCAGCCATTTAATACAAATGCAATTAGCCATTTTGATATTAAAAGTTTGCTATTTCTTTATGTAGTGTACTGTCAGGTTACAATGGTACCATCTTTGCATATGGACAAACAGGCAGCGGTAAGACATTCACCATCACAGGTGGGGCAGAGCGCTACAGTGACAGAGGCATTATCCCAAGGACACTGTCATACATTTTTGAGCAATTACAAAAGGTATGAAGCTTTAAGTTCATTTTATATTTGATATATTCAGCAAAAATTTACTGTGGGCGGAAAATTTATCGTGACATTTTGTTATACCTAAATGAGGAAATATTGTGTAGTAACTCTGGCATTTACATTTAAGGAAAGTTTGGGATTTTGCTGAAGAGGTGAAAATCCAGAAGGTGCTTCTCATTAAAGGGGATGCTACTACAGCAAAGGCTCAAAGGGAGTTTGTTCTGATACACCCATGGAGGTTAAAACACATTTTACCAACTTTTATATTTGTCATTAAATTGAAGAATATCCTTTTGCCAAAATGGACCTTTGTTTTAGCTACTAAAGCACTGAATAGGATAATGTGGTTGTACTTTTTCACACTTTTAATGGAAGCCCAGAGGAATTTACCACAGTAAAAATCCTATTGCAATTAATATTATTATAAAGGGGAGTTTCCTATCTATATTATATGCATCATTTATTGTATGGTTCCAAATGCCTGTTGCTTTATCAAGATTTAATAAAACTAACAATGTAGGTACCTCTATCCCCATTTTATAGTTGGGAAGACTGAGTCTTGGGATATATTTATTTTCCTCTGCATCCTCATAAGTAGCTGATCTGGAGCTTCCATCCCAGGTCTGTGTGATGCCAAACTCTGTGCTTTTTAACCACTACATACCCTGCCTCTGGGTATCAGACTGGCTTTATTTTAATGGTTGTATTTAAACAAACTCTATGTAATGAGTCACTTAACTTCTCTGGGTTTCAGTTCTGCCCTCTGTGAAAGTAGGGACTAAATTGTACTAGAGGATCTCCAGCGTCCCTACTAGTTCCAACAATTCTTTGGTTGTAGCAATTCTGTATAACAAATGTCCTAACTAGGTCAGTGTAACAGTCTTTCCAAAATATCTCAACTGTATGCTGCTTGTATTCTGAGTTGCAAAGATGAGAAGTTGCTGAGATCTGCATAATTCTAATTTCCACCCATAAAGTAGCAATTACCCATTAGTTCAGCTCATCACTCACTAGCGCAAACATGCCAGCTCTGCATGCCAGAAAATTTGGAAAAGCAAGGGTAGCGTATAGTGTATATGTTGGATCCAAATCCTTTCTTTTCATTTACTCATTTATTTCTGACATTAGCTCTTCTGTTTTGTTCCCAGATTTCGCCAACTGGGAATATAATTTCTAATAGTTTTTGTTGCTGTGGCCTAATGTGGGAGCGTGCTGTCTTGGGAAAATCATTGAAGTTGGTGCAGGCCAACCTGGTTCTAAGTGCACTACTCACAGGATGTGGCCTTGGGCAGTTCCTTAATGCCTCAGGCTTGTGGAGTAGCTGTGAGAGTTGAATATACTGTATTTAAAGATATTGTCCAGTTCCTGGCACATAGGAGATGCTCAAAAAATGATAGTTATTACTATTGCCATTAATATCCATATATATATGCACGTGGCCAAATGATTGCTGAACAATTTCAAAGAATCCTTTGAAACTTAGAACAAATGAAGCTAATTCCCCTGATTAAGTTAAACAGAATAAACAAATTCTTTCCTAATAGAAAATCTATTTGTCTCTTTCTAAATTTTGTCTGTGGTTACCAAAATACAGTTTTAAAAGTCTAAATATCTCCCAAGTACCTACCATCTGTTGGGTTCATTATTTTATATCTGTTTGTCATTGACATTACTCTAAACCCCATTTCATTCCAAATGATTCTAAATAACTTCTTGGTTTGGAGAGAGCCCATCAGATCAGCTTATAGCCAGGACAACTCCTTGTAGACGAGCAGATTAACACAATGGGGTACAACACATTAGTTATAACCCGACTGAGCTATGGTGAAACAAGTCAGAGGCAACTTTGTAGTTCTTCATAAAGTTTGTCCTCATTGTTTAGCGGAAAAATGCTGACAGGTACTCAGATGCTCCCAGTTGATTACTTTAGAGGACACATGGTGCTCTCCAGAATCCTTAAAGGAAATATTTGACTTATGCAATGTATTTATTTCAAGATAAACTAAGAACTAGTGCATACTGGGTCCTAAAATGCCTGTGAGTGTGATAGGAGCACATTTGCAAAGATTTTAAAAGAAGAAAATTGATTCCATTTATTTTAGAAATCACTGCTCATTATTTTTGAGTATCGTAAGGTTCATACTTGTTTGGGGGCAAGAGAGAAGGCTGTCTGCAGCAAACATGTGTGTTACATTACAGTCTGGCAGTCCTGAAGAGTAAAAAAGGAGTAATAAGGAAAGGTAGCTGCCACATAGCTCAGTGAATTTTAAGTGTGTATTCCAACAAAAGCCCAGAAAATGCAGAAGCCAGAGGAGCCAAAGGCATTATCCCTATCATCTCTGGGCAATGGACTTGCCATTTTCCTGACTTTTTATTATTTCTTCTAGTTTCTGAAAGAAGAGAGTTTCTCCACTGCTGATGAACGTAGAAGTTGGCTGCTCTTTTTGCCTTTCTTTTCCTTTCCTTTTGTATTCACATACTGAATTCTCTATTTGGAGGCTTTCAGAAATAATAATAATAATAATAACAGCAATAATAATAACCTCAGCAACAGCAATGATTTATTGGTGCTTATTAGCAGGCCACACATTTTTGGTAGGATTTAAAATACAGAACCTTATTCCTCTGTCACAGCAGTTCTGCCATATTCTAAAGGTTATTATCCCCAATTTCGTGATTAAACAACTGAGGTTAAGGGTGCAGGATCACTCAGTTATAAAGGCAGATCCAGTGTTCTAACCCAGTTTTGTCTGATGCTAAGAGGAACTCATAAACGTATGCTAAAATCTCAAACCGTAATCTATGGGATATTTCACATATGTTCAGATAAGTTTTAGAAATATGTTGTTTTAAACAGGATCTCAGGATGTTGCTGAGTGATTCCCCATGGGCTTTAACTTGCTCTGAGAATCTTTCAGAGATGGACAGTATGTATGCTGATCATGGAACACTTTTTTCCACAAGTATTTTAAGTAATATTTTAGGAAACACTGGATTAGACTAAAGACCACTCAGTCTGTCTACTATTTGTAGCCTCTGATTCCTGCACTAATTCAAGCTATAATCCCCAAAATTATGCTGATATGATGCCATTACTAAATGAGGTTACTTTAGCAATGATAGACTGTTGATAGCTCTATCAATATAATTGATAGACTGTTTGTCAGCATAAGCAGCCAGAGTCACCCACATCAACAGGCTTTCTGGCATTTGGTTGGGAAAAACTTGATTAGTAAAGATTCAGTCCGTGCTGTCACCTTCACAGAACACCAAACATGGAATTTCAGCTGTAGCTTGAGTGTTTCACTATAGTCATGTGCTGGCTGAGGGCTGCCTTAGTTTTTCATGTATTATTTCATTTTTATGAAATGGTAGTGTCTTTATTTGGATAGTTTGAGACATTTTAGGACCAGAGAATCATATTCGTTTTAATCTGAAGAATGCCGAGGGAGTAGTTATCCAGTTTCTTCACCTTAATGAGTGTGGAAACAGAGGCCTGACTTGGTAGGGGCTCAGAGCTAGTATGACTAGCATTCCAGCTTTGGATTTGCAGGCCACTGTTCTCTCCCCCATCTCTGTGACTTGGTCTTCTCCTTCTTTGAATAACACCTGTCAGATGGATTGTCCTGGATATAGATGAGAATCCTCTCTGTGAATATCCACTCTGACAATCTGCCGACCTTCTTGCCAGAAGACACAAATATATTCTCCTCTTATAAGTAGCAAGACTCTAATATTCAGAGAAATGGAAGCATTTGTGTTTTGGGGGAAACAAGAAGTGCTATTATTGATACTTGGTATTGAAAAAGTGAGCTTGGAATTTTCTCGAGACCTGAAAAAATTCCCTTTTTTATTCCATCTCAGAGGGAGTGGGTCCTTTTTGTCTGTTGGCAGAACTGAGAGTAGGACCAGTCACCTTGACTTTTATCCTAATTACATTGATGCCTATATTATTGCATTTCAGCAATGACCCACAGAAAATACCTCTCCCTAACCAACAGTTGAATATCCCTAATTAGCCACTTGGGCAAGGAAAATTAACCCAACAGGTAAGGTACAGGTAGTGAACTGTTAGTGTTCACTCTTACTGTTACCTGATTGATCTAAACTATTTATGTTCCCTGGAATTCACTTTCCATATCTATTTATTGTCTGTTATCTGTCATTGGAAATTTGAATATTAGAAAAGTTAAAAAGGAATTATGATTGAAGATGGTAACTCTTTGGCTACTGAAATTTTTAAACTGAAGAATTCTGTATTCTGTTCTTTTTTCTGTCTGGAAAGTAAAAAATGGTGTGTTATACAGTTCTGCAACCAAGTTGGCTCATTTTAAGTGTATATTGACTTTTTATGTATAATGTGGAACTAATAAAAAATAACAGACTGAAGTTGCTTGTAATCATGGGTGTTGGCTATTGGGGGAAAAAAAAGCCTCATACATATGGTAACTGGCAACTTGAAAGTGTCACGAACTGAAAATGTAAACCATACAAAGTGAGAGAGAAGGAGGGAAACTGTGAGGAAACTAGTGATAAATGTGTTCATCTTTCTCTAAGCCGAATCGTGATTTATAGCCATTTAATAATGTCTTTCTCTTTCCCAATCAGGACAGCAGCAAAATATATACAACGCACATTTCCTATTTGGAAATCTACAATGAATGTGGTTATGATCTATTGGATCCAAGACATGAAGCCTCCAGTTTGGAAGATTTGCCGTGAGTAGCAGAACAACAAAGAATGGGGGAAAATTACTTTCAGATGTTCCCTTCATTTGTTTTCTTTGAAACTTTGTATGTTTCTGGTCTCAATCATAATTAACAAATACTGGATAACAGAATCTTTTTGCAATATAGTGGATATTTTTTTCAGTTACAACAAATAGACAGTAGTGATGGGACCCAAAACTGCTTGAAATTCATTTCTTGAGACAATCTTTTTTGGAGTCGGCACGAACCAATGCAGTGAATATTCTCGGAGAGTGGGCGCTGAGAGGATTGATGGGATGTGACAGTACTACTTTGCTCTTGCCACATTAAACCCTTTTACTCCTCTAGTTGTGGCCTTTCTCTGAAGAAGGTATTCAAATTAGCAATAAGAGAATCTGAAAGAGAGAAAATAAAACTTTAAGTTTTCCCCAAATGCTTCTCTGCTGTTATTGACTAACATTGACACGCATTTGGTCAGATTGGCACTGACTGTTTCATAACTGAAATGTAAATAGAGTCTTCAGAGCTTATCTCTTAATGTAATAAGTTACTCTACAAGCATTTATATAACATTACTCACTGCTTGTTTGAATATTTGCCTAAATTATACATGTATTAATTAGTAACAATTCATATACTTTTGTCCAGACATCTTCAGAATGTTGGTAGAGCCAAGAAAATGCATGGTAATATTTTTCCTATTACATATTCTAAAGCAGTTTAAAGTATATATTAATCCTCTACCAAAAAGGTCAACAACCATTTGCTTATTTTAATTTGCAAAGGAAACAAGAAGAGATAATAAAGAAAATAGGTTATATAACCTTTATATACATTCTTCTGTTAATGGTAACAGTTTTTACATCTCATCTTTTTTTATGCTAACAATATTTACTAGAGGGAGTTAGAAAAGGGGATTATTGTTGGCACTGTTAATATGTGTATAAAAGTTAAGAGAAAGGAAACATTACTGACTCCATGGAAGAAATTGATTTTAAAGAAGCTATTGGAAATAACTTCAGGAAAAGGAAGCACTTTCCTCGTAGGAAGGATAGAACCAGCAGCACTAGATACATAAAGGCCATGTGCTGAGGAGTCATGTGCAGTAAAAGCAGGAAGGCCAACGGAAGCCAGCTTTTGAGGGATTTGAATGACAGGCTTTTGGTGTGAGATTGATCTTTATTCTAAAGGCTTCTTAATTAGTTTTCTAGCCTCCAGTCTAACCTGTATACCTCTGGGCTAACTCTTGTTTAAAATCATTTTTAACAAGTCATATCTACACGGAAGAGCTTGATAGCTTGTTTAGCAATAATCCAAAAAAGAAGGGCTTGGCTATGATGAACATGGAGGAGAGAGAAATCTGAGAGATATGCAATAAATAAATAGAAAGAAAGAAGGGAAGGAAGGAAGGAAGAGAGGGAGAAAGAGAGAAAAGGAGAAAAAGAAAGACTGAAAGAAAGATTATGCCTAGCACCTTGGACTTGATTGGTTTTGCAAAGAAGGTGAATCACAGCAAGTTGGTGCTCTAGTCATTTTACTGACTGAGGAGATGAAGCTCAGAGAGGTAGGACTTGCCCAGGGTTTCAAAACTAATTGGTTAATGGTAGAACAAGGATTAAAAGCAAGATACTCTCACTCTCATGCCAGAATAGCAAAAATAGCTTCAAGATTTTACCACAGGACCTAGAGAATTAAGGAGTAATTGACCTAAAAGGGAGATTCCCATTAGAAAACTTGAGTGGGTGGTGGTGATGCGTTTCACATATATAACTTGGGTGTCTGAGAATACTGCACCAGATGTTTACATTTACATACATTGCTCAGAGGAAAGAAGTATGCCTTAATTGCATTGGTAGTCTCTCTTCCACCTATGCCCAAGTAAGTCCTTAAAATTTTTAGATATTATCTGTTAAATTGAAACTATGAAGGAGACATTTTGAAGATGAGAGTGTAAAGGGAGAGCAACATGAGCCCTGTGGGTCTGAGTCTAATTGATATAATTAGGTGCAGCCTAACTATGGGAAGAGAAAAGTCCTTTGACCTCTAAGAGAGGTAGTGTGATATAGAGAAAAGAGCACTTGATTAGAAGTCAGGAAATTTGGGTTCTAGCCCCAAACCTGCAATCTTAGATAATTTTTTTTCACTTTTCTGGGTTTCTTTTTGTATGTAAAATGTGGACATTGAATTATATAATATTTAACAACCATCCAACCTCCAATGTCTAGAGTTCAAAGATTAGTGACCTCATAAGATAGGATTTATTTGGTGGCTCTTCTCCCCTTCACAAAAGAATAAGAAGTGATCTAGATATTTTCTATTGTCCTGCTAGAGATAGCCTTAAGCCACTTTTTTTTTTTAACATCTTTATTGGAGTATAATTGCTTTACAATTGTGTGTTAGTTTCTGCTGTATAACAAAGTGAATCAGTTATATGTATACATAGATCCCCATATCTCCTCCCTCTTGCATCTCCCTCCCACCCTCTCTATCCCACCCCTCGAGGTGGTCACAAAGCACCAAGTTGATCTCCCTGTGCTATTCAGCTGCTTCCCAGTAGCTGTTTTACATTTGGCAGTGTATATATGTCCATGCTACTCTCTCACTTCGTCCCAGCTTACCCTTCCCCCTCCCCGTATCCTCAAGTCCATTCTCTACATCTGCATCTTTATTCCTGTCCTGCCCCTAGGTTCATCATTACCTTTTTTCTTTTTTTAATTCCATATATATGTGTTAGCATACGGTATTTGTTTTTCTCTTTCTGACATACTTCACTCTGTATGACAGACTCTAGGGCCATTCTCCTCACTACAAATAACTCAATTTCGTTTCTTTTTATGGCTGAGTAATATTCCATTGTATATATGTGCCACATCTTCTTTATCCATTCATCTGTCAGTGGACACTTAGGTTGCTTCCATGTCCTGGCTATTGTAAATAGAGCTGCAATGAACATTGTGGTACATGACTCTTTTTGAATTATGGTTTTCTCAGGGTATATGCCCAGTAATGGGATTGCTGGCTCATATGGTAGTTCTATTTTTAGTTTTTTAAGGAACTTCCATACTGTTCTCCATAGTGGCTGTATCAATTTACATTCTCACCAACAGTGCAAGAGGGTTCCCTTTTCTCCACACCCTCTCCAGCATTTATTGTTTGTAGATTTTTGGATGATGGCCATTCTGACTGGTGTGAAGTGATACCTCATTGTAGTTTTGATTTGCATTATGCTAATGATTAGTGATGTTGAGCATCCTTTCATTGGTTTGTTGGCAGTCTCTCTATATCTTCTTTGGAGAAATGTCTATTTAGGTCTTCTGCCCATTTGGGGGTTGGGTTGTTTTTTTGATATTGAACTGCATGAGCTGCTTATAAATTTTGGAAATTAATTCTTTGTCAGTGGCTTCATTTGCAAATACTTTCTCCCATTCTGAGAGCTGTCTTTTCATCTTATTTATGGTCCCATTTGTTAATTTTTGTTTTTATTTCCATTTCTCTAGGAGGTGGGTCAGAAAGGATCTTCTTGTGATTTATGTCATAGAGTGTTCTTCCTATGTTTTCCTCTAAGAGTTTTACAGTGTCCAGTCTTACATTTAGGTCTCTAATCCATTTTGAGTTTATTTTTGTGTATGGTGTTAGGAGGTGTTCTAATTTCATTCTTTTACATGTAGCTGTCCGGTTTTCCCTACACTACTTATTGAAGAGGGTGTCTTTTCTCCATTGTATATTCTTGCCTCCTTTATCAAAGATAAGGTGATCATATGTGCATGAGTTTATCCTGTTCCATTGATCTATATTTCTGTTTTTGTGCCAGTACCGTACTGTCTTGATTACTGTAGCTTTGTAGTATTGTCTGAGGTCTGGGAGCCAGATTCCTCCAGCTCTGTTTTTCTTTCTCAAGATTGCTTTGGCTATTGGGTGTCTTTTGTGTTTCCATACAAATTGTGAAATTTTTTATTCTAGTTCTGTTAAAAATGCCATTGGTAGTTTGATAGGGACTGCATTGAATCTGTAGATTACTTTGGGTAGTATAGTCATTTTCACAATGTTGATTCTTCCAATCCAAGAATGTGGTATATCTCTCCATCTGTTTGGATCATCTTTAATTTCTTTCATCAGTGTCTTATAGTTTTCTGCATACAGGTCTTTTGTCTCCTTAGGTAGGTTTATTCCTAGGTATTTTATTCTTTTTGTTGCAATGGTAAATGGGAGTGTTTCCTTAATTTCTCTTTCAGATTTTTCATCATTAGTATATAGGAATGCAAGAGATTTCTGTGCATTGATTTTGTATCCTGCTACTTTACGAGATTCATTGATTAGCTCTAGTAGTTTTCTGGTAGCATCTTTAGGATTCTCTATGTATAGTATCATGTCATCTGCAAACAGTGACAGCTTTACTTCTTCTTTTCTGATTTGGACTCCTTTTATTTATCTTTTTCTTCTCTCATTGCTATGGCTAAAACTTCCAAAACTATGTTGAATAAGGGTGGTGAGACAAGGGCAACCTTGTCTTGTTCCTGATCTCAGCGGAAATGGTTTCCCTTTTCACCATTGAGAACAATGTTGACTGGGTTTGTCATATATGGCGTTTATTATGTTGAGGTAAGTTCCCTCTATGCCTACTTTCTGAAGGGTTTTTATCATAAATGGGTGTTGAATTTTGTCAAAAGCTTTTTCTTCATCTATTGAGATGATCATGTGGTTTTTCTTCTTCGATTTGTTAATATGGTGTATCACATAGATTTGCGTATATTGGGGAATGCTTACATTCCTTGGATAAACCCCAGTTGATCATGGTGTGTGATCCTTTTAATGTGCTGTTGGATTCTCTTTGCTAGGTTTTTGTTGAGGGTTTTTGCATCTATGTCCATCAGTGACATTGGCCTGTAGTCTTTGTGACATCTTTGTCTGGTTTTGGTATCAGGGTGATGGTGGCCTCGTAGAATGCGTTTGGGAGTGTTCCTCCCTCTGCTATATTTTGGAAGAGTTTGAGAAGGATAGGTGTTAGCTCTTCTTTAAATGTTTGATAGAATTTGCCTGTGAAGCTATCTGGTCCTGGGCTTTTGTTTGTTGGAAAAGTTTTAATCACACTTTCAATTTCAGTGCTTGTGATTGGTCTGTTTATATTTTCTATTTCTTTCTGATTTAGTCTTGGAAGGTTGTACTTTTCTAAGAATGTGTCCGTTTCTTACAGGTTGTCCATTTTATTGTCATATAGTTGCTTGTAGTAATCTCTCATGATCCTTTGTATGCAGTGTCAGTTGTTACTTCTCCTTTTTCATTTTTAATTCTATTGATTTGAGTCTTCTCTCTTTTTTACTTGATGAGTCTGGCGAACGGTTTATCAATTTTGTTTATCTTCTCAAAGAACCATCTTTTAGTTTTATTGATCTTTGCTGTTGTTCCCTTCATTTCTTTTTCATTTATTTCTCATCTGATCTTTATGATTTCTTTCCTTCTGCTAACTTTGGGTTTTTTTTGTTCTTCTTTCTCTAATTGCTTTAGGTGTAGGGTTAGGTTGTTTATTTGAGATGTTTCTTGTTTCTTGAGGTAGGATTGTATTGCTATAAACTTCCCTCTTAGAACTGCTTTTGCTGCATCCCGTAGGATTTTGGTCATCGTGTTTTCATTGTCATTTGTTTCTAGGTATTTTTTTATTTCCTCTTTGATCTCTTCAGTGATCTCTTGGTTATTAAGTAGTGTATTGTTTAGCCTCCATGTGTTTGTATTTTTTACAGATTTTTCCTGTAACTGATATCTAGTCTCATAGCATTGTGGTTAGAAAAGAATCTTGATACGATTTCAATTTTCTTAAATTTACCAAGGCTTGATTTGTGACCCAGGATATGATCTATCCTGGAGAATGTTCCATGAGCAGTTGAGAAGCAAGTGTATTCTGTTGTTTTTGGATGTAATGTCCTATAAATATCAATTAAGTCCATCTTGTTTAATGTATCATTTAAAAGTTTGTGTTTCTTTATTTATTTTCTGTTTGGATGATCTGTCCATTGGTGAAATTAGGGTATTAAAGTCCCCTACTATGATTGTGTTACTGTAGATTTCTCCTTTTATGACTGTTAGCATATGTATTGAGGTGCTGTTTTCCTTATGTATGGAGGTGCTCCTATGTTGGGTGCATAAATATTTACAATTGTTATATCTTCTTCTTGGATTGATCCTTTGATCATTATGTAGTGTCCTTGTTTCTCTTGTAATAGTCTTTATTTTAAAGTCTATTTTGTCTGATATGAGAATTGCTACTCCAGCTTTCTTTTGATTTCCATTTGCATGGAATATCTTTTTCCATACCCTCTCTTCCAGTCTGTATGTGTCCCTAGGTCTGAAGTAGATCTCTTGTAGACAACATATATGCAGGTCTTGTTTTTGTATCCATTCAGCCAGTCTATGTCTTTTGGTTGGAGCATTTAATCCATTTACATTTAAGGTAATTATCGATATGTATGTTCCTATTACCATTTTCTTAATTGTTTTGGGTTTTTTATTGTAGTTCTTTTCCTTCTCTTTTCCTTCTCTTGTGTTTCCTGCCTAGAGAAATTCCTTTAGCATACCTTGTAAAGCTGGTTTTGTGGTGCTGAATTCTCTTAGCTTTTGCTTGTCTGTTTTAATTTCTCTGCCAAATCAGAATGAGATCCTTGCTGGGTAGAGTAATCTTGATTGTAGGTTTTTCCCTTTCATCACTTTAAATATGTCCTGCCACTCCCTTCTGGCTTGCAGAGTTTCTGCTGAAAGATCAGCTGTTAACCTTATGGGGATTCCCTTGTATGTCATTTGTTGTTTTTCCCTTGCTGCTTTTAATATTTTTTCTTTGTATTTAATTTTTGATAGTTTGATTAATATGTGTTTTGGCGTGTTTCTCCTTGGATTTTTCTTGTACGGGACTCTCTGTGCTTCTTGGACTTGATTAACTATTTCCTTTCCTATATTAGGGAAGTTGTCAACTATAATCTCTTCAAATATTTTCTCAGTCCCTCTCTTTTTCTCTTCTTCTTCTGGGACCCCTATAATTCGAATGTTGGTGCGTTTAATGTTGTCCCAGAGGTCTCTGCGACTGTCCTCAGTTCTTTTCATTCTTTTTCTTTATTCTGCTCTGCAGTAGTTATTTCCACTATCTTATCTTCCAGGTCACTCATCCGTTCTCAGCCTCAGTTATTCTGCTATTGATTCCTTCTAGAGAATTTTAAATTTCATTTATTGTGTTGTTCATCATTGTTTGTTTGCTCTTTAGTTCTTCTAGGTCCTTGTTAAACATTTCTTGTATTTTCTCCATTCTATTTCCCAGATTTTGGAACAACTTTACTCTCATTACTCTGAATTCTTTTTCAGGTGGACTGCCTATTTCCTCTTCATTTGTTTGTTCTGGTGGGTTTTTACCTTGCTCCTTCATGCTGTGTGTTTCTCTGTCTTCTCATTTGTCTTAGCTTATTGTGTTTCGGGTCTCCTTTTCACAGACTGCAGGTCCGTAATTCCCATTGTTTTTGGTGTCTGCCCCCAGTGGGTTAGGTTGGTTCAGTGGGTTGTGTAGGCTTCCTGGTGGAGGGGACTAGTGCCCTTGTTCTGGAGGATGAGGCTGGATCTTGTCTTTCTGGTGGGCAGGACCACGTCCAGTGGGTGTCTATGACCTTATTATGATTTTAAGCCACCTCTCTGCTAATGGGTGGGGTTGTGTTCCTGTCTTGCTAGTTGTTTGGCATTGGGTGTCCAGCACTGTAGCTTGCTGGTCATTGAGTGGAGCTGCGTCTTAACGTTGAGATGGAGCTCTCTAGGAGAGCTTTCGCTGTTTGATATTACATGGAGCCAGGAGGTCTGTGGTGGACCAATGTCCTGAACTTGGCTCTCCCACCTCAGAAGCAGAGGCCTGACGTCTGGCCGGAGCACCAAGACCCTGTCAGCCACACGGCTCAAAAGAAAAGGGAGAAAAAAAGAAAGAAAGTAAAATAACATAAAGTTATTAAAATAAACAGTAATTATTAAAAATAAAAAACTTAAAAAGTAATAAAAAAAGAAAGAAAGAAGAGAGCAACCAAACCAAAAAATAAATCCACCAATGATAACAAATGCTAAAAACTATACTAAAAATAAATAAATAAATAAAATGGACAGACAGAACCCTAGGACAAATGGTAAAAGCAAAGATATACAGACAAAATCACCAAAGAAGCATACACATACACACTCACAAAAAGAGAAAAGGGAAAAATATATATATATGTCGTTGTTCCTAAAGTCCACAGCCTCAATTTTGGGATAATTCATTGTCTATTCAGGTGTTCCACAGATGCAGGGTACATCAAGTTGATTGTGGAGATTTAATCCGCTGCTCCTGAGGCTGCTGGGAGAAATTTCCCTTTCTCTTCTTTGTTCGAACAGTTCCTGGGGTTCAGCTTTGGATTTGGCCCCGCCTCTGCATGTAGGTTGTCTGAGGGCATCTGTTCTTTGCTCAGACAGGACGGGGTTAAAGGAGAAGCTGATTAGGGGGCTCTGGCTCACTCAGGCCGGGGGGAGGGAGGGGTACGGAATGCGGGGCAAGCCTGTGGCAGCAGAGGCCAGCGTGACGTTGCACCAGCCTGAGGTATGCCGTGTGTTCTCCTGGGGAAGTTGTCCCTGGATCATGGGACCCTGGCAGTGGCGGGCTGCACAGGCTCCCGGGAGGGGAGGTGTGGATAGTGACCTGTGCTCGCACACAGGCTTCTTGGTGGCTGCAGCAGCAGCCTTAGCATTTCATGCCCGTCTCTGGGGTCCGCGCTGATAGCCACAGCTTGCGCCTGTCTTCTGGAGATCGTTTAGGCAGTGCTCTGAATTCCCTCTCCTCGCGCATCCTGGAACAATGGTCTCTTGCCTCTTAGACAGTTCCAGACTTTTTCCCAGACTCCCTCCCGGCTAGCTGTGATGCACTAGCCCCCTTTAGGCTGTGTTCACACAGCCAACCACAGTCCTCTCCCTAGGGTCCAAGCTCTGGAGCCAGAACCTCAGCTCTCAGCCCCCACCAGCCCTGGCGGGTGAGCAGAGAAGCCTCTCAGGCTGGTGAGCGCTGGTTGGCACCAATTCTCTGTGCGGGAATCTCTCCACTTTGCCCTCTGCACCCCTGTTGCTGCGCTCCGTGGCTCCTCCGTGGCTCCGAAGCTTCCCTCCCCGCCCACCCCTGTCTCCGCCAGTGAAAGGGCTTCCAAGTGTGTGGAAACTTTTTCTTCTTCACAGCTCCCTCCCAGTGGTGCAGGTCCCATCCCTATTCTTTTGTCTCTGTTTTTTCTTTTTTCTTTTGCCCTACCCAGGTACGTGGGGAGTTTCTTGCCTTTTTGGAAGTCTGAGGTCTTCTGCCAGCACTCAGTAGGTGTTCTGTAGGAGTTGTTCCACATGTAGATGTATTTCTGATGTATTTGTGGGGAGGAAGGTGATCTCCACGTCTCACTCCTCCACCATCTTGAATCGGGCACCTTAAGCCTCTTGAGAGCAAGGACAAAGCCTTAATTCACTCTGTGTCTCTGCACTTCCCAGTGTGCCTGGCATTTAGTAGTGGTTCTCAGTGTTGGTCAGATTGTCTCTATAGCTGGTGCCAGCTTTCTGTCTTAAACTACTACTCCTTCTTTAGTAGCTTTGTCCTCTTGTTGGAGAATGAGTTCACTGACTCAAGTCAGAAGTGCCCTCAGTTTCAAAACAGATGTTTTCAATGAACTACCACACACACACACACACACACACACACACACACACACACACACATGCATACAAAAGTGGTTTGAAAGATTTTCTTATCTTACATTTCAGACTACAATTACATGATACCAAACCTCATTAAAATAAAAATGAGAAGATTCTCATTAAGAAAAAAGATTCCCATATGCCAGGACTATGGCCTGTTTACTTCATATATATTCAATAGTATAAAATTCCAAAACAGCTCAGGAGCTGCATAGTCTTTTGGTGTGGGGATAATGGGATTTGACTGGTATTGAGTCTGCTAGTTTTCTGGGGGTTTTAGAGGATTTGCCTTTCATTAAGGTAGAAAGCAATTCTTTATAATGGGGTGTGACTTTTGCTGTACCTGGATTGGATTAAGCGTACGCACTGTTAATCTGGTTTCACACACTTTTGAACTGGGACAAGCTCTAACTCTGAAATCCTATGAGTTAGGCTGACTGGCGTTATTTGTTGTGAGCTGGAATGTCCCAAGCACTCTGAATACCATCCAAAAGCAGTAGGCAAAATGTCTGTTGACCTTGGTCCTCTCCTGCAGTCATCGATTTGAGGGGCAATGACAATATACACATTTGATTCCTTCCACATTCTTAAACTTGGCTTAACCATGTAAAATGGAATTCAAGGTCATTTTGATATTGTACAATAATAGCCTCAGTAACAGGTTCCTTACCACTGAGCAACACAGCTTCCCCCAAATCACATGATGGATGCTCTTGTTTTTCTCACAGGTACTCTGCCTTTTCTGTTTCTTCTTCTCTTATATTCTAATGAGTTCTACCTCTCTGCCCTTGCAGAAGCATATGCCTATTGACTACCTGTAGACTTTGTATACATGCTGTCAGGGCACCAAGCTAAAGTCAGTCACTTTTTGCAATTATCGCTCTAGTCATTTGGCAATGAGTTTTTAGATACAAGACCAAAGCATGATCTGTGAAAGAAAATATACATAAGTAGAATTCATTAAAATTCAAAACATCTGCTCTCTGAAAGACACTGTTAATAGACTAAAAAGACAAACCAGAGACTTAGAGAAAATATTTCCAAACACATATCTGATAAAGGACTTGTATCCAAAACATTCAAAGAACTCTTAAAACTCAACAATAAGAAAACAACTCAATTAAGAAATGAGAAAAAGATCTGAAGAGACACCTCACTGAAGAAGATATGTAGATGATAAATAATTATATGAAAGATGCTCAACATCTTCTGTCATTAAAGAATTGTATTTAAAACAGAAGATACCACTACACACCTTTTAAAAATTTTAAACTGGCAATACCAAATGCTAACAAGAAGGCAGAACAACTGGAACTCTCATTCATTGCTGGTGGGAATGCAAAATGGTACAGCCACTTTGGAAGACAGTTTCCAATTTCTAACAAAACTAAGTATAGTCTTACCATATCATCTAGCAGTCATACTCCTAGGTATTTAACTGAGCTGAAAATTTATAACGGCACAAAAACCCACCCACAAATGGATATACCAGCCTTATTCATAATTGCCAAAAAACCAAAAGCAACCAATATATCCCTCAATAGGCAAATAGAAAACAAACTGTGGTACATCCATGCAGTGGAATATTATTTAGCAATAAAAAGAAATGAGCTATTAAACCACAGAAAGACATGGAGGAACCTTAAATGCATATTGCTGAGTGCAAAAGCCAGTATGAAAAATCTATACACTGTACAATTCCAACTGTATGACATTCTGGAAAAGGCAGAACTATTGAAACAGTAAAATATCAGTGGTCGCCAGTGATTGAGGAGGGTTTCCAGGGATAAATAGGTGAAGCACAGAGGATTTGGGGGCAGTGAAACTATTATATATGATACTGTAATGGTGGGCACATAACTTCATGCATTTGTCAAAACCCATAGAATTTACAACACAGAGTGAACCCTGATGTAAACTATGGATCTTTAAGTTTAATAAAACAGCAATTACAAAAAGGAATGAACTATTGATACACTTAACAACTTGGATGAACCTCCAGGGAACTATGCTGAGTGTAAAAAGCCAATCCCCAAAGGTAATATGCTTTGTGATTTCAATTTTGTAATATTCATTAAAGGGCAGAATTAGAGAAGTAGATCACAGGTTAGTGGTTGACAGGAGCTAGGGAGGGAAGCGGGAATGGTTATATGAGTCCACTGATGGATCCTTGTAGTGAAGGACTCTGCTGTATCCCGACTGTGGCTGCGGATACACACAACTATCAAAATGCATAGAACTAAAGCACATACACACACGTGGGCATAAGCAAAACTGGGACATCTGAGCTAAATCAGTGGATTGTATCAATGCCAATGTCCTTGTTGTGATATTTTAATATCGTTTTACAAGATGTTACCATTGGGAGAAACCGGGTAATGGGTACATGGGATCTCTCTGCATTATTTCTTACAGCTGCATGTAAATCTACAATTATCACAAAAAATAATTTTAATTTAAAACAGTAAGTGGCCATATTTTTATCTATAGACATATATATGCATATACACACGTGTGTGTTAAAGATATTCTGCATTTAGTAATTTAAATGAAAATAGAACTTCTACTTTTGAAAGCTCATTATGTCATATGCTATAAAGGGAATATAGTTAGAATCTAAGTATGTCTCATGAAGTAAAACAGTATAACTACTGGTCTTAACCATAGGGAAAATAGTCACCTTACTTTAGTATAATTTTAGTATTCCTAAATAGGGATGCATATTCCATTTAAGGTTCCAAAGACAGTCATGGTTATTACTGTTAAAAAAAAAGTCAGTAAAGTCTAGCGTTCAGTATTGAAATCTTGTCTGTGTTGTGATTTTTAAATAATTTGTCATCGAAGGAGAAAAGGTTGACAGATGTTAAATTTAATTCACCATATTTCTAATACCTACTGGATATAAAACACTGCTAAGTGCCACAGGAGTTACAGAAGTGTCTGCCTTCCTGGCTTACAGCCTAGTCATGTGGAACCACTCATGTATTTAGCAAACATTTATTGAGGTCCAACTTGGTTCCACACACTATGCTAGGCACTGAGCTTACTAACATAGTCTTTGCCTTCCTGGAACTCATACCACAGTGGATAAAAATAGTACAAAATAGCATAAAGTGGAATATGAAAATCTTAAGAGAGGTGCAAAGAATGACAAGGACTTAAAGGAGAAAGAAATCACATCAGGTCAAGCAAACAGAAAAGGACTCATAGAGGAGATGGCGTGTGAAATAGCCCTTGAGGGAAGGGCTAGGACTTGGAGCAGTGAAGTATGGCATTCACGTGGAAACAAAGGTAGGGAAGTTGCAAAGCATAGAGCTTGTTCTGTGACAGTTAATAAATCTGTTCAGCAGGAACCCAGTAAGGGAGCAGGTGAGAACATTAAGATTGGAGAGGTATGAAAGCAAGGATTTGGCAGACAAGATCTAGCCGTTGGAGATTTGTATTCCAGGGCACAGCATGACTGGAACTACCTTTCAGGAAGAAAGATCAGTCAGTAGTGTACCGGACAGGAATGAGATGGATGGAGGTCAGAGTGAGCCCAGAGCATTATGGGAAGTTATTAGGACCATACACGTGGCAGTGGGAGTAAGGAGGGGCAAAATTGGAAGATGTTATAATCCGGTGGCTCTAAATTTAACTACGTGTAAGAAGCACCTGGAATGACTGTTAAAAATGCAGATTCCTGGCCTCCACCTCCAGAAGGTTCAATTATGTTTGAATAAGCATCCCAGGTGCTTCTAACACAGATGGTCTGCCTTAATCCCTTCACTCATCCACCTGGGGAAAGTTTTTTTTAGAGGTACCAGGGAAAACCTCTCATTTAAGGAAGTGGGTATCATTGTTACAGAGTCTAAGCTCGTACTGCTCGCCAATAATTGCGGGACGAGTTATTGGGGCAAGGAATGATGACTTTATTCGGAAAGCCGGCAAACCGAGAAGATAGTGGGCTCATGCCCCAAAGAACCATCCTGCCTGAGTTAGAGTTCAGGCCCCTTTTATACTAAAAGGGGAGGGAGTAAAGTCCAGCACTTCCTGATTCCCATCAGCCTCCGGAGGAGATGCGTTAATTTCTTCCTCCCTGCAGTCATTCATGGGTGGGTCTGGTCAGGATGTTTCCTGTGAGCTAAACAAAGGTATTTTAGCTTAATGCTCATTACCTGGGAAGCAGGGTTCCCGGAGATGGGCCATTATGCATACTTTAAGCTTATAGGCAACATCCCTTTAGTGATTAACTTCTAGTAGAATACAAAAGCTTCTTCCCTATTACTTCATAATACATGTTTTATAGATGACTAAACTAAGGTTCACATAGATTGTGTGATATTTCCCCCAAATTCTGTGTCTGCTAAGAGATAGGATATCAACCTCAGTCAGTCAAACATTAGAGCTGGGGGTGATGGTGCTCTTGCCGGGAGGATCCATTTTTATCCTGGTTTTCCATCTGAGCTCTGAGCTGACTGTGGTTTCTGGGCTTCTTCAGGCCCTGGGAGCCTCTTGTGTGAGCCAAAGCTTTGAGTCCAGTGCAGCTCTGTCTGTTGTGTGTCAGACACTCTGCAAGGCTGAGAGTATCTGTTCCTGACCTCAAAGGGCTTTCATCTAGTAGAACAGACTCATATATGATCATGTTCATCTTACATAGTAAGTGACAAGATGCCTTGGGTTCTCTGAGGACACAGATTTCAACCTGGGGTTCAGAGAAGACTAGAGGAAAACTCTGCCACATTATAGTCTCCAACCTCACCTGGGCCCTCAGCCTGCTAAGCAATATCTTCATGTTCCCAGAACTTTTTCTCTCACGCCTCACAATAATTATGTCAAACGTATGTCTCCATAGTCGGGAACTACCTGTCCCAGTTCTCTCCGATGCCGATTGTATCCTTACCTCAGAGAATATGGAAGTTGTCAGACATGAATTCCCTCAACTTCCTGCCTTCCTCCCTTTTTCCCTATCACCTATGTTCCTCTCATCTCAGGAAACTCTGTCCTTTTGAAAGCCAGTCCTTCCACTTATGCTCTGGACACTCCTTGTATCAGTACCAAATATGTTTTGTTTGGTCTACACATTTTATGTTTAAAATTTTTGAAGTTACTGCCTTTAGATGAAACATGCATCCTTCAATTCTTATACCTACCTACTGCATTACACTTTTCATTTGTGTCATTTTTCTGGCCCCAGTTAGCATTTGAGATTTCTGGGCCTGTAAGCACAGATCTCAAAGTTAAAACTAAACTCCAGCCTTTTCTTCAACTGAGTCAGTTACTGACACAGCTGGGAAGCAACCTCTCGAGAAGCTGGGGGTGCTGTCCTGCAGGATTATCTGAACAAGTGACCAGTGACCAGCGATGGTCAGTCATACCCTGTGTGACGAATTGGCCAGGGACTATGTTCTTGGAAAACATAGAACATCGCAAATGACCATGGTAGAGGAAAAGAGAACTTCTCCAGCCTGAAAGTGACACACTTCTACCCAAAGCCTGTCCCACTAGAATAATAACAAGGGGAAAGCTGTTTCCTCTACTCTGAATGGCCAATTGAAAAGAGATCATTCTCAATATCAGAAATGTCTTAGGTAGGAGGCTGTCTTAGTCAGTGTGGCTACCATAACAAGATACCATAGCCTGGGTGGCTTAAAGAGCAGATGCTTATTTACCACAGTTTTGGAGTCTGGGAAGCCCAAGATTAAGGTGCTGGCAGATTTGATTCCCGATGAAAGCTTTCTTCCTAGCTTGCAGGATGGCTGTCTTCTCTGTGTTCTCTCATGGTGGAAAGAGAGAGAGAGAGAGAGAACCTTTGCTTCTCAAAGATTCATCTCCGAATACCATCACATTGGGGATTAGGCTTCGACATATGTATTTTCTGTGGGGCAGGTGGTGGTATAGGGGGGCACAAACATTCAGTTCTTACAGAGGTGTTAGCTTTCACCATCCATTGCCTAATATGTGATGACTAAAAGGATGGGAGAAACAGCTGCAGTATTTTCCTTCATATATCTGGAATGTAAAAATATATCTGTGATTTCAGGGGTTTTAGTCACATGAGATTCATTAATGACATGAAAAACATTGTCACCTCAGTCTATTACATTTTCCTCATGCTTTGTATATAAACAACTGCATACAATTTCTTTTCCTGAGATTAAGAGGCGAAATGCACTTTTAAAATTATGTATTGATACGGATTGGGGGATGTTTTTTAACTTATTGTCCAGTCCCTGTAATTGCTGTATGAATTATTTGATTTATGCTGATACCACACCATGTTTTCTTGAAATCTGTTCCGAATTTTGAGCATTGAAAGTAAAACCATAAGATTACCTAAAAGGGTTTTGCATAACTTAGGCTTGCCAGGTCACTTTATTCTGTCCTTAAGAAGAATACTCAGGGTTTGGAAACACCTGTAACTCTTACAGCTCAAGCAATAGAGAAAAAAAGCATTACAACCTTATGAGAGTGTCAACATCCTATGTATGAAGTATTCACTATGCTACAAGAATTTCGGTGAGCTCTTTTGGGGCATTATAAAGAATTTAAACTGTATTCTTCATTTTACTAACCATTTAGTTGGAAAATGTAACGTGCATATGAAACACCTCAGGAGACTTCCATAAAACACAACTTCTAAAGTGTCCAGCTAATAATGTCTGAAAATGCAAAAAAGGCAGGCAAATCATTTAGAGCTGCAGTAGTCTCATGAATGGAGCCCATACCAGCCAATAATTTTCTGTCACAGCTCACTTCAGCCCCTTCACACCAGTGTCTTTGCTCCCATGACCCTCAGTGATTTCCTGATTTTACTGGCATATGCCAAGACCAGAGTTCTGACTGAGCCACAAGCTGGCAGTGCTGCCAAGGCAGGAGGAGTGCTGAGTCATGGTAGAGAGGGTGTATGTGGGGAAGAGCCTTGAGAATGAAATCTCAGTGAGTGAGGGGAAGAGGTTCCGTCATGTGGCTAGAGTGATCATCTGGACCAGGTGATAAGGGTCACAGGTAGCATATTAATCTCCCTGCTCTGAAACTTCCATAGCAGTTAGCCCACGTATCCGTGGCAGTTTAGCCAATTACACTGGACCTTGTGTTTTCAGATTGAGTTCTAGGATAGTCGGAGACATTTTACAAAATGAAAGCTGGTGATTATTAACCAGAGGTCAGACTGATGCTCTTCAGGCTGGCTGACCACCTATTATCTTCCAGTACATATCTAACTCAATTGAAGAAGCAAGCCCTAGGAATAACCCAGGTGGAAGAAATAATGGCAAAATAGATCTCTTTTTTGATAGCGAAAAAAGGCGAAGTACTCAGGAAATGTTCAGAGACTTTGTGAGGACAATAGTACAGTTTGGAGTGACAAATAAAAGAAGGCTTGAAGGTAAATGGAGAGCTATTAAGAATGAGAAATGTGAACACTTTAAAGAGGTCAGTTCTTCCCGTATTGATGTAGACGTTCAATGAAATTCCAAGCAAAACCTGAAAGGCTTTAGAAAATAGATAGAATTCCAGAGTTTATCTGAAAGGATAAACAACCAAGAAGAGCAAAGAAGTGTTTGAAAAATAGAGAAATGAGGGAGTACTGGTGACACCACATACTGAAATTCGGTAAAAACTCTAATAATGAAATCACGTTATACTCCTTCAAAATTAAACAGATAAACCAGAATCAGATCCTATAAACATGTTATTATTTAATGTAGATAGAGGGAAGACTTATTCAGTCAATGATATTGAACATTTTTGTTAGTGAATTAACTGCCAACTGCGGGTAACAGCAGTTCAGTTTACAGCGGCTTAATCAAATAGTCCGTTCCTTCCCCCCCAACCACCGGACACGGTAAGAATTCTGGAGATCGCAGCCAGGGCTGCATTCTCAGCAGGTGGCTTCGGTCCTCTGCAAAATGCCTGCATTGTGTTCCACATCACATCCACATTCCTGGAAGGAAAAAGACAAAAGTCATGTGCTGCCTGAGGCTGCCCCTTTAACAGTCTTCCCTGAAGCTCTACCTATTGATTTTCACTAACTTATGACTGATCAGAATTATGTCACATGGCCACTGTAGTTGCAAGGGAGTCAGGGAAATTCTAGTATTTTAAAATAACTCCCTGAACAAAATCAGAGCCTAATAGGGAGAAAGGGACATCAGATCCCATATAGGCAACCTGCACTGTGAGCCACAAGTAGTTATTTGGGGGAAAAATCCATGTATATCCCCCATTTCCTTCCCTGCACCTGTATCCGAAAATAGTAAAAGGAAGATAGCATCATTAATATTAAAGGATATAATAACATGTATACATTTATAATTCTACCACAAATCTGCAAAATATACATAAGAAAATTAAGGAATTATATCGTTATCATTGTCTTTGTGATGGGACTCTGTTTTAAAAATTTATTTTACTTTAAAAATTTTTGAACTTTGTCACAAGAAGATGTATTACTTTTATACTTGGAAAAATAATAAAATTTATGTTAAAATGAAAATAAACAAAAGTAAATAAACTTGTAAAATGCAATAGTGGAAACTTAGAGGTGTATAAAGCTATTTACTTGGCAGAGGAAGTGCTGTGTCTTTCCAAAATTACAAATCCATTGCCTCGAGATCTATTTATCCCTATAATTTCCCCAAATGTGGAAAACTTGAGCACATAATCTGTCATACTGAAACTATAAAATCTGAACTAGAAAGCAAGTATTAGTGAAAATGGGAGGAAAATGATTTTCTTTGAAAAAAAAAGTTGGTAGCACTGAAGAAGATAAATTTTAGTGTATGGGCTTTGTAATTCCGTATGAAATTAAGCCAAACAGGACATTTCATTAAACGATGCATTATTTGTGAGCCTGGAGCACCAAAAGGAATGTGATGGCTGAAGCAAAGGGTATTAGTGTTAGAGGGAGGATAACAAGCATAGTTTTTTTATGTTAAATGTTTACATCTGGAAAATCATGCTAATGGTGGTTGCCTGTAGGCAATAGATAAGTCGATGATAAGCCACGGTTACATACATTAGATTTGGAAGCCATTTGTCTGTTGGCGGTTGCAAAGTGATATTGATTTGGGGTGGGAGAAGTTTGGTTAATTTAATATACTACAGAAAGATGATCCTATCAATTTATTAGCAAACTAAAATTCTATCATATATGGCAATAATTTTGAGAAAAAAGAAGATATAAATGAAAGTATGTTTCACATAGATGCTAAATCTTAGTGAAATAATTAAATGACAGTAACCAATAAATTAATAAACATAACCACCTGTGAGAAAAGTGTTGCTTCTCCTACACATTAATTGTGCCTAGTCTGGTTCTGTCTTTACCTGTCATGGATAATTCTCATTTTGGTTTTGCATTTCTGTAGCAGCTTCCAGTTCTCTTTCTTTCTTTCTTTTTTTTTTTTTTTGCGGTATGCGGGCCTCTCACTGTTGCGGCCTCTCTGGTTGCGGAGCACAGGCTCCGGATGTGCAGGCTCAGCGGCCATGGCTCACAGGCCCAGTGGCTCCACGGCATGTGGGATCTTCCCGGACCAGGGCACGAACCCATGTCCCCTGCATCTGCAGGCGGACTCTCAACCAATGTGCCACCAGGGAAGCCCCTAGTTCTCTTTCTTGAGTTCTTTTGGTGATACCTCTTTTCATAGCATATGAAAGCCTAAGCACAGTAAGAAGCAGAAACCTTTTGAAAGTGTGAAGATGTTGCCACAGTGACATTGGGCATCCTTGAATCATGTAGGATACATTACATTAAATGAATCATTTCAATTTTGCTCCTTTTCAGACAGGCAATAAATCATATACAGGTTGCCAGCACCTCTGAAATGGCAGACTTTTGGTGGTAGAAATACCTTTGGGTGTTGATTAAGTTCTTAAGGAAATCAAAAGACCAGAGTTCAAGTCTAATAATATTATTATTAGAAATAATAATGGGGAGATTGGTTCAAGATGGTGGAGTAGAAGGACATGCTTTCACTCCCTCTTTTGAGAACACCGGAATCACAACTAAATGCTGAATAATCATCAACAGGAAGACACTGGAACTCACCAAAAAAGATACCCCACATCCAAAGACAAAGGAGAAGCCAAAATGAGATGGTAAGAGGGGCACTATCACAATAAAATCAAATCCCGTAACTGCTGGGTGGGTGACTCACAAACTGGAGAACACTTATACCACAGAAGCCCACCCACTGGAGTGTACGTTCTGAGCCACATGTCAGTCTTCCCAACCTGGGGTCTGGCAATGGGAGGAGGAATTCCTAGAGAATCAGACTTTGAAGGCTAGTGGGATTTGATTGCAGGACTTCAACAGGACTGGGGGAAACAGAGACTCCAGTCTTGAAGGGCACACACAAAGTAGTGTGCACATCGGGACCCAAGGGAAGGAGCAGTGACCCCATAGGAGACTGAACCAGACCTATCTGTTAGTGTTGGAGGGTCTCCTGCAGAGGCAGGGGGCAGCTGTGGCTCACCAAGGGACAAGGACACTGGCAGCAGAATTTCTGGGAAGTACTCCTTGGTGTGAGCCCTCCCAAAGTCCCACCAAAGAGCCCCACCAAAGAGCCTGGGTAGGCTCCAGTGTTGGGTTGCCTCAGGCCAAACAACGAACAGAAAGGGAACCCAGCCCCACCCATCAGCAGACAAGTAGATTAAAGTTTTACTGAGCTCTGCCGACCAGAGCAACACCCAGCTCTACCCACCACCAGTCCCTCCCATCAGGAAATTTGCACAAGCCTCTTAGATAGCCTCATCCACCAGGGGGCAGACAGCAGAAGCAAGAAGAACTACAATCCTGCAGCCTGTGGACCGAAAACCACGTTCACAGAAAGATAGACAAGATGAAAAGGCAGAGGGCTATGTACCAGATGAAGGAACAAGATAAAACCCCAGAAAAACACTAAATGAAATGGAGATAGGCAATCTTCCAGAAAAACAATTCACAATAATGATAGTGAAGATGATCCAGGACCTTGGAAAAAGAATGGAGGCAAAGATTGACAAGATGCAAGAAATGTTTAACAAAGACCTAGAAGAATTAAAGAACAAACAAAGAGAGATGAACAATACAATAACTGAAATGAAAACTACACTAGAACGAATCATTAGCAGAATAACTGAGGCAGAAGAACGGTTAAGTGACCTGGAAGACAGAATGGTGGAATTCACTGCTGAGGAAAAAATAAAGAAAAAAGAATGAAAAGAAATGAAGACAGCCTAAGAGACCTCTGGGACAACATTAAATGCAACAACATTCACATTATAGGGGTCCCAGAAGGAGAAGAGAGAGAGAAAGGACCAGAGAAAATATTTGAAGAGATTATAGTTGAAAACTTCCCTAACATGGGAAAGGAAATAGCCACCCAAGTCCAGGAAGCACATTGAGTCCCATACAGGATAAACCCAAGGAGAAACACGCTGATACACGTAGTAATCAAGTTGACAAAAATGAAAGACAAAGAAAAATTATTGAAAGCAGCAAGGGAAAAATGACAACTAACATACAAGGGAACTCCAATAAGGTTAACAGCTGATTTCTCAGCAGAAACTCTACAAGGCAGAAGGGAGTGGCATGACATACTTAAAGTGATGAAAGGGAAGAACCTACAACCAAGATTACTCTACCCAGCAAGGATTTCATTCAGATTTGATGGAGAAATTAAAAGCTTTACAGACAAGCAAAAGCTAAGAGAATTCAGCACCATCAAACCAGCTGTACCACAAATGCTAAAGGAACTTCTGTAAGTGGGAAACACAAGAGAAGAAAAGGACCTACAAAAAAAAAAAACCAAACAATTAAGAAAATGGTCATAGGAACATACATATCGATAATTACCTTAAACATGAATGGATTAAGTGCTCCAACCAAAAGACACAGGCTTACTGAATGGCTACAAAAACAAGACCCATATATATGCTGTCTACAAGAGACCCATTTCAGACCTAGGGACACATGCAGACTGAAAGTGAGGGGATGGAAAAAGATATTCCATGCCAATGGAAATCAAAAGAAAGCTGGAGTAGCAATACTCATATCAGATAAAATAGACTTTAAAATAAAGAATGTTACAAGAGATAAGGAAGGACACTATGTAATGATCAAGGGATCAACCCAAGAAGAAGATATAAAAATTATAAATATATATGCACCCAACATAGGAACACCTCAATACATAGGGCAACTGCGAACAGCTGTAAAAGAGGAAATCGACAGTAACACAATAATAGTGGGGGACTTCAACACCTCACTTACACGAATGGACAGATCATCCAGACACAAAATTAATAAGGAAACACAAGCTTTAAATAACACAATAGACCAGCTAGATTTAATTGATATTTATAGTACATTCCATCCAAAAACAGCAGATTACACGTTCTTCGCAAGTGCACATGAAACATTCTCCAGGATAGATCACATCCTGGGTCACAAATCAAGCCTCACTAAGTTTAAGAAAATTGAAATCATATCAAGCATCTTTTCCAACCACAACGCTATGAGATTAGAAATAAATTACAGGGAAAAAACATAAAAAAAACACATGGAGGCTAAACAATACGTTACTAAATAACCAAGAGATCACTGAAGAAATCAAAGAGGAAATCAAAAACTACCTAGAAACAAATGACAATGAAAACACAATGATCAAAAACCTATGGAATGCAGCAAAAGCAGTTCTAAGAGGGAAGTTTATAGCTATACAAGCCTACCTCAAGAAACAAGAAAAATCTCAAAGAAACAATCTAATGTTACACGTAAAGAAACTAGAGAAAGAAGAACAAACAAAACCCAAAGTTAGTAGAAGGAAAGAAATCAAACATCAGAGCAGAAATAAATGAAATGGAAACAAAGAAAACAACAGCAAAGATCAATAAAGCTAAAAGCTGGTTTCTTGAGAAGATAAACAAAATTGATAAACCATTAGCCAGACTCATCAAGAAAAAGAGGGAGAGGACTCAAATCAATAAAATTAGAAACGAAAAAGGAGAACTTACAACAGACATGGCAGAAATACAAAGCATCCTAAGAGAGTACTACAAGCAACTTTATGCCAATAAAATGGACAACCTGGAAGAAATGGACAAATTTGTAGAAAAGTATAACCTTCCAAGACTGAACCAGGAAGAAATAGAAAATATGAACAGACCAATCATAAGCACTGAAATTGTGATTAAAAATCCTCCAACAAACAAAAATCCAGGACCAGATGGCTTCACAGGTGAATTCTCTCAAACATTTACAGAAGAGCTAACACTCATCCTTCTCAAACTCTTCCAAAAAAATTGTGGAGGAAGGAACATTCCCAAACTCATTCTATGAGGCCACCATCACCCTGATACCAAAGCCAGACAAAGATACTACAAAAAAAGAAAATTACAGACCAATATCACTGATAAATATAGAGGCAAAAATCCTCAATAAAATACTAGCAAACAGAATCCAACAACACATTAAAAGGATTATACACCATGATCAAGTGGGATTTATCCCAGAGATGCAAGGATTCTTCAATATACACAAATCAATCAATGTGATACACCATATTAACAAATTGAAGAATAAAAACCATATGATAATCTCAATAGATGCAGAAAAAGCTTTTGACAAAATTCAACACCCATTTATGATAAAAACTCTCCAGAAAGTGGGCATGGAGGGAACCTAATTCAACATAATAAAGGCCATATACGAAAAACCCACAGCAAACATCATTCTCAATGGTGAAAAACTGAAAGCATTTCCTCTAAGATCAGGTACAAGACAAGGATGTCCACTCTCACCACTATTATTCAACATAGTTTTGGAAGCCCTAGCCACAGCAATCAGAGAAGAAAATGAAATAGAAGAAATCCAAATTGGAAAAGAAAAAGTAAAACTGTCAGTGTTTGCAGATGACATGATACTATACATAGAGAATCCTAAAAATGCCACCAGAAAACTACTAGACCTAATCAATGAATTTGGTAAAGTTGCAAGATACAAAATTAATGCACAGAAATCTCTTGCAGTCCTATACACGAATGATGAGAAATCTGAAAGAGAAATGAAGGAACCACTCCCATTTACCATTGCAACAAAAAGAATAAAATACCTAGGAATAAACCTACCTAAGGAGACAAAAGACCTGTATGCAGAAAACTATAAGACACTGATGAATGAAATTAAAGATGATACAAACAAATGCAGAGATATACCATGTTCTTGGATTGGAAGAATCAAAATTGTGAAAAGGAGTATACTACCCAAAGCAATCTACAGATTCAGTGCAATCCCTATCAAACTACCAATGGCATTGTTTACAGAAGTAGAACAAAAAATCTTAAATTTGCATGGAGGCACAGAAAACCCCAAATAGCCAAAGCAGTCTTGAGTGAAAAAAATGGAGCAGGGGGAATCAGACTCCCTGACTTCAGACTATATTACAAAGCTACAGTAATCAAGACAATATGGTACTGGCACAAAAACAGAAATATAGATCAATGGAACAGGATAGAAAGCCCAGAGATAAACCCATGCACCTATGGTCAACTAATCTATGACAAAAGAGGCAGTGGTATACAATGGAGAAAAGACAGTCTCTTCAATAAGTGGTGCTGGGAAAACTGGACAGCTACATGTAAAAGTATGAAATTAGAACACTCCCTAACACCATACAGAAAAATAAACTCATAATGGATTAGAGACATCAATCTAAGACCAGACACTGTAAAACTCTTAGAGGAAAACATAGGAAGAACACTCTTTGACATAAATCACAGCAAGATATATTTTGATCCACCTCCTAGAATAATGGAAATAAAAACAAACATAAACAAATGGGACCTAATGAAACTTCAAAGCTTTTGCACAGCAAAGGAAACCATAAACAACACGAAAAGAGAACCCTGAGAATGGGAGAAAATATTTGCAAATGAATCATCGGTCAAAGCATTAATCTCCAAAATATACAAGCAGCTCATGCAGCTCAATATCAAAAAAACAAACAACCCAATGCAAAAATGGGTAGAAGACCAAAATAGACGTTTCTCCAAAGAAGACATACAGATTGCCAACAAACAAATGAAAGGATACTCAACATCGCTAATCATTACAGAAATGCAAATCAAAACTACAATGAGGTATCACCTCACACCAGTCAGAATGGCCATCATCGGAAAATCTACAAACAATTAATGCTGGAGAAGGTGTGGAGAAAAGGGAACCCTCTTGCACTGTTGGTGGGAATGTAAATTGATACAGCCACTATGGAGAACAGTATGGAGGTTCCTTAAAGAAGTAAAAATAGAATTACCATATGACCCAGCAATCCCACTACTGTGCATATCCCCAGAGAAAACCATAATTCCAAGAGACACATGCACCCCAATGTTAATTGCTGCACTATTTACAATAGTCAGGTCGTGGATGCAACCTAAATGCCCATCGACAGATGAATGGATAAAGAAGCTGTGGTACATATATACAATGGAATATTACTCAGCCATAAAAAGAAATGAAATTGGGTCATTTGTAGAGACCTGGATGCATCTAGAGACTGTCATACAGAGTGAAGTAAGTCAGAAAGAGAAAAACAAATATTGTGTATTAACGCCTATATGTGGATCCTAGAAAATGGTACAGATGAACCAGTTTGCATAGCAGAAATTGAGACAGAGATGTAGAGAACCAACGTGTGGACACCAAGGGGGAAAAGCGGCGGGAGGTGGGGGTTGTGGTGTGATGAATTGGGAGACTGGGATTGACATGTATACTCTGATGCGTATAAAATGGATGACTAATAAGAAAAAATAAATAAATAATAAACATAAAAATAGAAATAATAATGGTAATATTTAGTAGAGGATATTTACCAGTTGAAAAGAAAGAAGTTAATGTGGAAAACAAGACAAGAATTCATCACAACAAGCGCTCAGTATATTTTGCACCTTTGAGGATTAAGAGATACGAACTACTACATACAAAATAAATAAGCTACAAGGATATATTGTACAGCACAGGGAATATAGCCAATATTTTATAATAACTTTAAATGGAGTATAACTATAAAGATAATGAATTGCTATTTTGTACACCTAAAACTACTATACTCTTGTAAATCAACTATACTTCAATTTAAAAAAAAGAATATTTTACAGCTTTCAGTTTGGACCCGTTTTTCTTTTTTTTTTTTTTTCATGATGAAGTATTTAGTTTTAGGTTCACAACAGAATTGAGAGGAAGGTACAGAGGTTTCCCATATACTCCCTACCCCCACACATGCATAACCTTTTCCATTTTCAACATCACTCACCAAAATGACATGTTTGTTACAAAGAATGGACGTACATTGACACATCAAAATCACCCAAAGTCCATAGTTTACCTAGGTTTCACTCTTGGTGTTGTACATTCCATAGGTTTGGACAAATGTATAATGACTTATATTCATCATGATAGTATACAGAGTATTTTCACTGACTTAAAATTCTCTGTATTCTGCCTAGTCATCACTACCCCTACCTCCACCTTTGGTGACCACTGATCTTTTTATTATCTCCATAGTTTTGTCTTTTCCAGAATGTCATATAGTTGGAATCATACAGTATGTAGCTCTTTCACACTGGCTTCTTTCACTTAGTAATATGCAGTTAAGTCTCCTTCATGTTTTTTCACGGCTTGATAGTTTATTTCTTTTTAGTACTGAATAATATTCCACTGTCTGTATGTACCAAAGTTTATCTATCCATTCACATACTGAAGGACATCTCGGTTGCTTCCAAGTTTTTGGCAGTTATGAATAAAGCCTCGATAAATATCTGTGTGTAGGTTTTTGTGTGAACATAAGTTGTCAGCCTCTTTGGGTAAATATCAAGGACCATGAATGCTAGATGATATGGGAGGGATATATTTAGTTTTGTGAGAAACTACCAAACTGTAGTGACTGTACCATTTTTGCATTCCCATCAGCAATGAATGAGAGTTCTTGTTGCTCCACATCCCAGCATCTGATGTTGTCAATGTTCCAGATTTTGGCCATTCTAATAAGTGTGTAGGGGTAGCTCATTATTGTTTTAATTTCCATTTTCCTGATGACATATGACATGGATCATCTTTTCTTATGCTTATTTACCATCTGTATATCTTCTTTGAGATCCTGTTAAGGGTTTTGGCCCAGTTTTTACTTGGGTTATTTGTTTTCTTATTGTTGAGCTTTAAGAGTTCTTTGTATATTTTGGATAACAGTCCTTTGCCAGATGTGTCTTCTGAAAATGTTTTCTCCCAGTCTGTGGCTTATCTTCTAATTCTTTAGACATTGTCTATTAATTTTAATGAAGTCCAGCTTATCAATTATTTCCTTCATGGATCATGGCTTTGATGTCATATCCAAAAAGGCATCACCGCACCCAGGGCCATCTAGGTTTTCTCCTATGTTATCTTCTAGGAGTTTTATAGTTTTGCATTTTATATTTAGGTCTGTGATCCATTTTGAGTTAATTTTTATGAGTGGTGCAAAGTCTGTGTCTAGATTCATTTTTTTTTTGCATGTGGATGTCCAGTTATTCTAGAACCATTTGTTGAAGAGGCTGTCTTTGCTCCATTGTATCGCTTTGGTTTCTTTGTGAAAGATCAGCTGACTATAGTTATGTGAGTCTATTTCTGGACTCTGTTCCATTCCACTGATCAATTTATCTATGCTTTCATCAATACCACACTGTCTTGATTGCTGTGGCTTTATAGTAAGTCTTGAAGTTGGGTAGTGTTGGTCCTCCTACTTTGTTCTTCTCCTTCAATTTTGTTTTTGCTCTTCTGGGTCTTTTGCCTCTCCATATAAACATTAGAATAATTTTGTCAATATCCACAAAATAATGTGCTGGGATTTTGATTGGGATTGCACTGTATTTATAGATCAAGTTGGGAAGAACTGACATCTGGACAATATTGAGTCTCCTTCTCCATGAACATGGAATATCTCACCATTTATTTAGTTCTTTGATTTCTTTCGTCAGAGTTTTGTAGTTTTCTCATATAGATATTGTGCATATTTTGTTAGACTTATATCTAAATATTTCATTTTTAGGTGTGCTAAGGTAGATGGTTTTGTGTTTTTAATTTCAAATTCCACTTGTTCATTGCTAGTATATAAAAAAGCAATTGACTTCTGTATATTAACTTTGTATCCTGCAGTGTTACTCTAATCACCTATTAGTTCCAGGAGTTCTTTGTCAGTTCTTTCAGGTTTTCTGCATAGATTGTCACGTCATCTGTGAACAAAGACATCTTTATGTCTTTTTTCCCAATCTGTATACCTTTTATGTCTTTTCTTGCATTACTGCATTAACAAGGACTTCCAGTATAATGTTGAAAAGGAGCGGTGAGAGGGGATATCTTTACCTTGTATCTGATCTTACTAAGAAAACTTTGAGTTTCTCTCATTAGCTGTAGGTTTTTTTGTAGATAGTCTTTATCAAGTTGAGAAAGATCCCCTCTATTCCTAATTTACTGAGAGTTTTTATCATGAATTGGTATTGGTTTTTGTCAAATACTTGTTCAGCATCTATTAATATGATCATGTGATTTTTCTTTTTCAGTCTGTTGATGTGATGGATTATATTGACTGATGTTTGAATGTTGAACCAGCCTTGTATACCTGAGATAATCCCACTTGGTCATGGTATATAATTATTTTTCTACATTGTTGGATTTGATCTGCTAATACTTTACTGAGGATTTTTGCATCTATGTTCATGAGAGATATAGTCTAGAGTTTTCTTTTCATTATGTCTTTGGTTTTGGTATAAGGGTAATGCTGTCCTCACAGAATGAGTTAGGAAGTATTTCCTCTGCTTCTCTCTCCTGAATGAGATTGTAGATAAGTGGTATAATCTCTTCTTTAAATATTTAGTAGAGAACCTGGTGTTTTTAGTGGGTTAAATGAAATAACTCAATCTAAAGTGTCATGTGATTGGCTATATTTTTCATTATCAGTAAGAAGATATAATATTAGATAAAACAAGAAAGAAAAGATATCTTTTTCAAGTTACTAGAAAGAGTTTTCAAAATACCTCAATAGTGATCTTGAGAAAAAGTATCCATTACTGTTAGCCCATTCTGTCTAGGTTAAGACCAACACAAAAATTTATTGCAGGTTCATAAAACTTTCTTAAGTGATATGTTTCAACTATTATATTTTATAACAGAAGAAATCTTTTAGATTTTTAATCAATCTAAAGAAGAAGGGCTCCCCTTACATACTTCTAAAAATTTACATCTTCCCCCAAATCTACCCTGTAGAGAGTTTCTGAAAATGTGTTGGGGTGGGGAAAAAAAGGAGGTTGGAAAATGATGAATTAGGTAATATTCTCTTTATTGAAATGAATGGTGCAGCTCTGTTTACAATATGTGAGATTATTCAGTTATTTAGAAGAGCCTGATGGACACCCTTCCGTTTTCATGAGGGCTGCCTGCTACTGATATTTTTCTAAGTCAAGGTAACTAGACTGAGCTACCTCTCATCTTTATGGTACCTTCATGCAATTATTAAAAGGCAACCCTGCCACCTGTTGAAAAATTGTTGTAATATGCTGGTTTTGTTGGAAGACACTTTACTGCCCCCTGACAGACATAAGTCATAATAAATCTACAGACTCATGTGAATTGCACCATCTTGAACAAGGTGCCGTTGTTCAGTGCCTGGCCTGCACCATCACACGGGGCACTCGCAAGTAGAAAAAAATAACAGAAATCACCATAGCAATATTTGTCTATAACATGAACATGAGAGACCAGATTCACTGTAGTAACTCCTGGAAAGTCCCTGTTCAGCAAGTTGGTGGTATTGGAATGTTGTGGAGATGGGATGTAGGGTGGGGAGGGTTCTTTCATTGATGGCTTCCATTGGGAACAAGAGCTTGGCCATTGCTCTTTATATGTCTTCCAGTCAGTTAGAAAGCCTGAAAATTCCAACTACTCAGCCAAATGGAAAAGAGTCTCTGTTTACAGAGAAAACACAAAGCTTGCTTCTTCTCCATCATTGAGTAGGCTGAGTATACTTAGCAGAACTTTTCCACTTAGGGGTCCAAGTTAAGGCTATCAGTGGCTTTTTGCTTGAAATCTAAACATTTTAGAAACATTTTGTAGAGAAAACTATTCACAGGCCCTTTCAAAGAGGAATCAAATAAATAGTTTGGAGGGTTTCCATCTTGGAATTAAGATGTTTATTTAAGAAACTCCAGTAAAGCCCTCTTTCAAGCTATGAAAATTATAGTCAGAATCGAGTGGTAGACTGAGGATTCAGGAAATAGCTATTGATTTGTTAGAGAGCTGAGGGCATGGGGAGTGGCAGGGGGGTGGGGAAGGGCCAGGAAAGGAAGCAACTCGAAGAGAAACTTTTGCTAATGATTCTTATTTCCTCCAACTTTGAAAAGCTTTCCACCAGCAGCAGAGTTTAAAGCATTCTCACTCCTAGATTAGTCGACCTAGTCAAGAGGTAGTACCCAGCTCAGGCTGTACTTCTCTGAGTAAAGGCATGAGAGTGGGTGGGAGTGACAAATTGGTTGGGAGGCTTAAGTGCAAAACGGATTTTCAATGAGGGCAGGCAGGGCAATAAGGGAAGGTCCAAAGCCTCATGCCCAAGGGATTGGGCAGAAACCAGGAAAGAATCTGAGGAGAAGAACTGGCAAGAGAGACCCTGATTGGAGACAGTTGCACTGAAGAAGATTCCAGAAAGATGCCAGAGGTGGAGTCTTTTTATTAAAGTGTGCCCAACAGATGAGCCCAAAGCAGGGAGAGAACCATGAAAGAAGCCAAAGTAAACTGGACACCAACCTGTCTTTTTATTTACTTTTCAAAACCTCCACGGGCAAGAAATCAGAAAGTAGTGAGGAAAACAGTATCAGAAAAGTGCCAGAGAAATGCCTGGTGATGAGTTACAGGGTTACAAAAGACGGCTGAGAGTTCTATACAGAAAAACTGGAAGCATGTGCAAACTGTATTGTGATCAAAGTGACAAAGCTGGACGAGCATCCGGAAGTAAATATAGAAGTGTAATAGTTCTGAGGTAGGTCCATTGCAAATCAAAGGCTCTGAATGATTTAGAAGGAGAAAAGTAGCTTAGCCGAATGCTGCTGATGACATTTCACGCTTTCTACCTTATGCTTCTAATTATTCTTTGTAAATATAATCCTAAATCAGTGACCCATTTAGGTTGTCTAATAAATGAACACTTTTAGAGTTCCATACTTGCTTGTTTTCTGCATTCATTTCAGTGAAGTAATGGTGAGATTATTTATGATATATCATTTAGATTTTGTTTTGATTTAGCAATGATATAAACCCTATGGATGTTTAGGAATATCCATAATCCCCAGTTGAGCTTTAGTTATTGTGGTTAATGGGTGGCTTAGTTTACCCATCAGCTGCATGGTCAGGGAAGTAGAAAAGAAACCTCCCATGGAAGGACAAGCTTTTTAAAATTCACAGGGACCTTGCCTATTAGTAGATATGGCCCAAAGTGACTTCAGCTCCAACCAGTAAAATGAGTAACTCTCCCCTTTGGGCTTGGGGTGGAGCTGGGTGGAGAGTAAAGATAAAGAAACCAGAAACCTCCTTGCCCTGTGTCCACCTTGTGTGGTCGTTAAAGATGAAGTCAATGGCTCTTAACCTTGGCTGCACACTAGAATCACCTGGAGCCTTTACAGATTCTGATACCCAGTCCACGCCCCAGAACAGTCAAATCTGAACCTCTTAGGAGGACACCTGGTACCAGTGTGTTGCTTTAAGTTCTGCAGGCTCTTCCTGTGTGCAGCCAGGATTACAGCTGGATTACAGAAGACAGTGCAGGTCCCTGGCATACTTCTGGTGCCCAGTGAGCGTGAGCATCCTCGTCTTTGAATTGTTTCCTGCTCCCCCACCTCTCCCTTTTCTGAACTTGCACAGGTTGGTTTTGTATCAGACTTGGTCTTGCAACATGTACCACAGGTGACTTTGCCTCAGAGTTGGAGAATTTGTTTTCTTCCTCCTGTTGAAAAAGACAGAACTCTCTTCTCTTCTCACTTCTAATATACTGTCTCATCACTTATTTCATGCTTTCATCTTCCTTCCAATATTACTTAACTTCTTTTTACCTTTAAGACCTAGAATCTGTGGATTTAGGAAGAATTCTAACTTCTGTGTCCTTAGGGATTGAATTTAGGCAAACCTTCTTGAGCATATCAGAAGGATCAGGGTGGAAGCAAAGTTTAAGGAATAAAGGGGGTTCCTAAAAATGGAGCACAATTCATCTATTTCAGTGAAAAATGCCTTAATGTTTTCTAAGCATTTTTTAACTCAAGCATTTTTAATAAGCTCACTTATGAGTCTTGTTGAAAAATAAATAAAATATACTTGTTTTCATTTAGGGAAGAGATCTTTTTCCCTCTTAGGTGGTATTGTTGAAGGAGACAAAAAGGAGTCCAAAACTTGGCAACAGGCTAGATTATTAGTGACATATTGGTCACAGAGGTGCTGGTAGAGCTACATTTTCTTCCTACAATTAGTATTTTAAGTGCCCACAAATTACATATGAAAGTCCAGATAACCTCCTTACAAAATGGAAGACTGAAAAATTATGGTCTTTGCAAAATCTTCATTTTTAAGGTTTTATAAATGTATTTTTGTCAATAGGCAAGTGACACATGTCCACTTGCTAGTTGTACTTTGAAGGGAGAAATAGTGCTAAACGATGCCAACCTTTATCTATTATCATCAGTTCCAAATGCTGTAAGCAAGTGCAGATATCTGGAGATACACTTGCAACACTTGTGAATTACAGATTTCCTTTCTTCAACAATTTTTAAGAAAATCAAGAAAGCAAAACTCAAGAGGCACAAGGGAACTCTCTTTAGTAACTTTATTGCTTGAATCTGTAGGCATTTGAAGCAAGACTGTGAGGAGTTTAGCCAAATTGTGTTCATTTGCAGAAAATCCTAAGAGGACTCTAAGGAGAGTACTGACAAGCCAACTCTCAAAACAGGGTTAGAATTCACCTGGGAGGAAGTGGTGTTGGCACCAGGATGCCCACTGAGGCAGTTGTAATAGATGAATGTAATTCCAGACCTAAGGCTCTTACTGTAAGGATTCAGTGGAAGGAAAAGTGATGTTGTAAATGAAAAAAAGTCAAGAAACACATCTGATGGACATAAAAATAATAATTACGAACTAAAATTTTATTACAAGACTTCTTGATTATTTTTAATTCACCTTGATAAGAAAACTAGACAAGGGAACAACTCCTAGAGGGATAACAGATGCCTCAATTTTCATCATGTTTAAATTGATGAGCTAACCAGTTTGAAATGTCATGTAAATTGAAAATGGTATGAAATTGAACAAAAGGGAAAAATTAGAAGGAGAAAAATTTGTGCATTACCTATGTAAGAAACTGAATTATGACATAGAAAAATACTGTATAGCCAAGTTTCCTGATATAGGTAGAAGGTTAGCTATTTGCATTTTTAATTCAATAAGGATATGTATTTTAAGATGCTTTGGGGTTCTGATGATTACCAAGACAGATGGCTTTAAATCAGGAGCTTGTAATATACTTTTCAGCCCCAAAGCTATTTGGTAGTACTGTCAAGGGAATGTCAGTGTTTGATGCTAATCCAGTACTGTCTGGTGTCTTGTGTACTATTGGATTTTATAAATTCAAGACATCGTGCATACAGCTTTTAAAAAAGAAACCTGTAAGAAAGACTTGAAGTTCTTTTCATTCTCAAAGTGCCTTGTGTTGTTGCTTCCCATTTCCCTAGGAAAGTGACAGTGTTGGAGGACCCTGATCAGAATATCCACCTGAAAAACTTGTCTCTTCATCAAGCAACCACAGAGGAAGAAGCTCTGAATCTGCTTTTCTTAGGAGACACCAACAGAATGATTGCAGAGGTAATAAGCATTTCTCTGCAAGCTGTTTTTTGCACATTATAAGATATAATAGAATTTTAGGGGCAGCAATGACTTTAAAAATAATTTCATCCCAATTTCATGTTAGGAGAAGGAAACCTAGATCCAGAGAATTGAGGAGATTTTCCCAAGGTCTTCCAGCTAGTTAATGAGCAGGGACAAAAATCTAGTCTTTTTTAGTTTTATATTTTTAAATTTTCTACAAATTGATTTGCAGCTAGTCAGTGACAACTCATCAAAAGTCTTAATTATAGGAATTTTTGCATAAGTTTTGAAACTTAAAATACATAGTTCATTCTTCCTAACCTCCAGTCATCCATGTATTGGCATATGTTTACCTATCCATGTATTTTCATGTATTTAGTGAATTAATATTTGTAAAGAATTTAGAATAATGCATGGAACATAGAAAGTGCTCTATGCATTTGCAGCTATTGTTGGCAGATCCAGGAACACTGCCATGGTATGTAGTATAAGTATGTCTCAGCGCGATATTGGGGATATACTTATACTAAAAACTATTTGTTGTTAATCTGACATTCAAACCTAACTGAGCACCTATATTTTACCTGGGAACCATATTCTGGAGCCAGGATTCGGGAGCCAACTCAGTCTTGGGCCCTAACCTCAGCCAGTTACTGATTGGAGATGGAGGGTCACAAAGGTCTCATCCAGCGACACTGCAGTGAAAGGAATTAAGTGGTCTTGGTAGTGGTGGTGGTGATGTGGGAACAGTTCCCCAAGTGAACAGCTTACTGTGATCACGGGCACTTTCCTTTTTAAACCACACTCCCCGGGTTCTGTGTTCTGCCTTGTCTCTGATGACAAACAATAGGTGAGGACAGTAAGCTGGGAGGAGAAGTAGTCTGAGAAAGTCTCCCTCAAGTGACTTCTTTTCTGCCCCATTTTCACCCTCTGGAATGCACCACCTTAAATACAAGATAGATAAATGGAAAGAAAAGTCAGGTAGTGAAAGCATGGTGTTGACATCTGTTATTGTGTTGGGACCTTAGTTTTGTTGTTGTTGTTTTACTAGGTCTGCATCAGTACTCTTCAATAGACTAACTTAAATAAGTTGAGCTTAGGTGCCACATATAATATGGATTTGAGGACCCATAACTTATTATTTTTATTTAAAGAGAGTGGTACATAGTTTTTAATTTCAGAATATCTTCTTTTGTTTACAATGTTTTGCATTTGTGTATTGCTTCAACATTTTGTCCATGCGATCATCCGTGATGCTCTTCTCACAATAATTGAAGAGAAAGGAATAAAGGCAGATTAAGAATTAGGGAGTGTAATAATGAAAAATTTAACATGCCCCACTAAAAATCCTCCTCCATACACAGTTTAATAAACAGCAAACGGAGCGGGACAGACTAGAGATGGGTCCTGCCCACCAATGGAATATGAAAAAGGTAGATCCATTAATGCTGCTGGAAAACACGGGGAAGCTTGTCCCTGCCTTACTGCTGACCTTCTTCCTGAGGTGACGCATCCCTAGAGGACTCCAGGCCTCATCCTCACAATTACGTCCCCTCATCTTTAATGGGTCAGGGAGGGCTCCTGGCCCTGGTTCACTATGACCTCTATTAGCTAAAAACCTTGGCCATTTGCTATTTTAAAGTTACACCTTAACTTTAGCCAACTGCATCTTTTCAGACTATTGTAAAGTCTTGAGGACCTTAAGCTTCCTTTGTACAAGCTTATCTATCATGTCCTATCACCTTACAAAGTTCCAAAAGTCTTTTCTTATTATTTACTGTTGAGTGTTTAACAATAGTATAAATAGCTGAAACATGAAGAAGTCCAATTCTAACAATGTTGGTTATGCATTACTTTAAAAATGTATTCACTTTTTTCCTGTGTGAAGCCTGATTTCTTTTAAACCAAATCTAATAGGTTTTGGATGTTTCTGTGCTTGGCTTTTATTTTTGTCTTTGGTAATAGCTACCATGTTATATCAAGAACCTGCTCAATAGAGTTGGCATTGTTGTAGATGCTTTATATATGTATATATTGTTTCTGATTCTTATTTTATAGATGGAAACTAAGGCTCAAAGAGTTAGACTACTTGCCCAAGGTCACACAACTAGTAGGTGGCAGAGCCAGTGTTCAGCTCCAAGTCCGACCCTTTCAGAAGCTTATGTTCTTTCCTTACACCACAGTTCACAAGTTCAATAATCAAATTGACATGTCAGATTTTTCAAGTGAGGATACATTTCTGAATTATTTAAAAAATATAGCAAGTATGTAGCACTTCAGTTTATCTCTTGAATTCATTGAAAGCAAATACATAAAAATATAAATGAAGAGTAACTGTCAATCCCTGGAAATACTTTATTATTCAGTCTCCAGAGAGGCATGTTTTAGATTACAACCAAGCTGTCAGAATATAATTTGTCAGCACAGAATGAGCTTACCAGGATAAAAAGAACACTAATCATTTTTTTTAAAAGGCGAGGTTCCCAATTTCCCATTTACATAGAGAAATCCAGAAGTTGGCATGGTAACCAGAAAACATTTGCAAAACAAAGTCCAAATATGGGGACCTAAAGTGGAGAGCTCTTCCCTTTTAAGTTCTCTACTTATAGCTAGCATTTTAAGGAAAAGTTATTAAAAATAGCTTTAGCCTCTTCTTATTTTTAGAACTCACTCTTAAATAATTTCTGTAATCCTACCAATGTTTTGAATAAAACGTGATTATGTCCTTAGGGTAAATTTTTTCAAAAGTTGATTTGCTGTACCAGAGAGAATAAATATTGTGATAGCTGAACTGTGTGTGACCCAGTGTCCAAGCCCACCAGTAGCAAGTATAACTTGGTACCTTTTTGTCTTATCATTGAAATGTTGCTCTCAATTAGTTACATCTAATTGAACAAGATATTCTGCATTTGATTGTTAGGCCCTGCACAGTCCCATTGCTGGAACTGTTTGTTCAGCCCTGACCACGGTCTAGAGCACTCTGTCCCCAGGTATGGCCCAAGGATAACTTGTATTAGGATACCCCATGGTAGTCAAAAGACACAGTTTCCTGGATCCCATATCTGATGGATAGATTCAGAATCTGCCGTGGAGCCCAGGAATATGCATTTTAGCATTTTAAATGTGCTCAGTCTAAATTTGGGGGCAGTTTGGGTTTTACCATTAAGAAGCTGGTTGAAACCCACTCCCAGAGAAGTATGTGATCAGGTCCATATTCTGTACCCTCACCAACATCACAGGATTTGAAAGTTCTTCCAATTTGGTAGGCAAAAAAAAATTTGTTTTAACTTGCATTTTTGATTACCAAATTATTTTATATCTTTATTTGCCATTTGCATTTCTGTCTTTGTTTATGTGCTCTACTTGTTCTTCTCTTGGAGTGTCAGGGTAGGTCTGGTTGATTTGTTGACTCCATGAGGGCTGGCACTTGGTCTTGTTCACATCTGCCGCACCTAGAAACAAAGACTGATACATAGTAGGAGCTCAGTAAATAATTGTTGAGTGAATGAATAAAGATAACTTTTGTCTTTGTCATATATTTAGCAAACATTTTCCACCATTTTATAAATTTTCTTTTAGTTTTCATTTCTTTTTTTTTAACATAGTCAATCTTTTTATTTTACGGTTTCTCCTTTGGATGCCATGCTTAGAAGTGCAATAGCTCACTGATGAATAATTCTACTTATTAGAAAGTGTTTTATTTTGAATTGAAATCTGATGCCCAGTTGCATCTACCCCGTTGTTCCTATTTTGGCCTGGGACATGGAAGGGGATGGTCATCATCAGGTTGGAGTGGATTTTATCGGAGGTTTCTGGAGCATGGGGATTTCACCTGGATCTTGACAGAAGCTGTACTGAATTAACAAAATCAGGTGCTCCCTCTAGGAGCAATCTCCACTGATAAAAGTGCCATTTAACTATTCATTTTAGGGAGTCATAATGTTGCTCACAGTGAGTAATTAGACTAATATGGCCTTCTTTTACAAGCCAATTTGGAGAAGAGAATAGTGTTCAGGGTCCTTTCTACCAAAACTTCACAGTAGTGTCTGTTGTAGGTTAAATTGTCTCACCCTGTCAAATTCCTGTGTTGAAGCCCTAACCTCTAGTACCTCAGAGTGATCTTATTGAGAGATGGGGTCTTTACCGAGGTGATCAAGTTAAAATGTGGTCATTAGGTTGGGCCCTAATCCAATATGACTGGTAACCTTATAAAATGGGAAAATTTGAAGACAGACTCATAGAGAGAGAGTGTGCCATGTGAACATGAAAACAGTCATCTACAAGCCAAGGAGAGAGGCCTGGAACAGATCCTTCCCTTATAACCCTCAGAAGGAATAACCAACCCTGCCAACACCTCCATGTGAGACTTCTAGCCTTCAGAACTGTAAGATAATAAATTTCTATTGTTTAAGCCACCTAGTTTGTTGTACTAGAAAACTAATACAGTGTCCAAATAACCTTGGATGTAATTTCTTGTATGATTGGTATCTGATGTTGCTCTTGACCTTGATGAATTCAGGAGCGCTAATATGCTATATATAGTATAACATCTGGAAAGACCCTACAATTCTCAGCTAGCAACTATTGAAAGACAAGACTGTAGTCCTGTTCAACTCTATTCTCTCAGCATCTGGCAACTACATAGTTGGTCAGTCATTAATTAAAAATATTTTTTTGTCGAATTAATGTGGAGCAGAAGACCTGGTGATTTCAGGAGAAAAGACCTGCAATCTCAAACCCAGAATTGGGGGTGATTTTATGGTACACTGTGCCTCTTGGTGAGTACAGAATGCATCACAGATGACTTTGGCATTTTAAAATTTAATTTGTGGTGCTTCAGACCTTTTGGAAGACATCACTTTCTAAATAACCATCCTCCCAACAACATTTACAGGATTTGTAAATTATTTTCCCAGGAACTATTAGAGGTCTTTCTGCCTAATTCTTTGCTTGAAATAAAAAACATACTAAATGTATCTGAGTTGTGCTGATGCGTTTTGTAAGCTCTCAGACTTTGCACTCTGTCAAACTTTTGGAGTGAGTTGTGTGACCTTGTAGAAGTGCAAAGACAATTGGGAGACAGGCTGTGAGTGGAGTGAGTAGGTTTGTACAGTTACTGAAACAGCTGTCGCTGGACACGTTGTCTAATAACACGAGGACAGCACGGGAAGGAAAGAGCAGCTTGACTGTGTGATTGTGTTTGTTAACAGCTCTCTAAGCCTCGATCTCCTTGTGTAGTGTGTGTGGGAAACAAGAGGATTTGGGTTGCAATTAGTGTTCCAGAATCATATTCCATCACACCATTAGAGAGACACTAAATAACACATCCTCACAGATTTTTGTTGGAAAGATATATTAGTTATATATAATTAGCAAGTATACACCAAGATTTGTGAGCCTGAGAAGAGCAAAATATTTAACAGGGAAAATCCATTTCACACTGCTCTTATTATAATGAGAATAACATCTTTTATCATTAGGTCCCAATAGGCAGCTAGAAGCCTTAGCAAAAGATGTGTTGACAATTCTAAATTTTCTTATCTACTGTATATATATTAGTAGGTATAGAAAGAAGGGAACTTAAATGTTGAGCACTTAATATATCCCAAGCATTTTTCTCCCTCTTTTTTATATTTTATATATGAGAAATACACAGTCTTTCTTAACTAGTGATTCTGTCTTATAATATAGTTTGCATTCTGCTCTCATCTAACCTGATTAGTGGTATTGCATGAACCATAAGTTTCAAGTCTAAAACGTTTATTAAAATAAATGAAGTGGTATGGTGCAGCCATTAATAGAATATTAAAACGTACTCACTCCATATACATAATTAGAGAAACACAATCTTCTTGGCTGTAAAAATTTAGCTCCTGAGTTTCTTCTGACCTTTAAAATTCTGATTTCTGATTAAATAGCAGAAGAAAGTAATTTTTACTCTACTCCCTGTTACTGAAATTCACCACCAACAACAACAAAAAGTGAAAAATAGAAGGGAAAAAGCCATCTTCAGTGAAATAAGGAAATAGCCATAACCTCAAACTGTGAGGAAATCTGCCAAATACTGTGAAATTTGAATTACGGTGAGGGAGGTTGCTGAGAGCCAACACATATATCCTCCAACCTCAGGCAGGATACAGTTTCTCCTTAAAGAAAGTGTCACAATTCTTAAATGCAAATCCAATGATCTTCTGGTTAGGGTGGTGAGATCTAAGAAAACAGACAAGTACGATAGGGCAATATTATTTAGATATTCATTCTACACTATAGAAGGTGAGTCTAAAGAAGAAACCTTAAAGACAGGCCATTTTTATGGTCAGTGGTCTAGGCTTATGGCCAAGAAAGATGGCCTTTGGTGAGTGGGATTCAGGGAGTTTGTGACTTAAGGGGTTTTGCCATCCCAGACCTTTTAGTGCAAAAATTTGAGGAAAGTATGTGCTCTTAAAGCTAGGAATGAAATATGTGCAGAGTAAAGGTACTCAGGACACAAACTGAATTTGAATATTCCCTTACCCATCTCCCAGACTACTCTCTAGGAAAAAGATGCACATGCTCAAAGATAAAATTATCAAAAGGAAAATACTAAAGATCTTTCCATGTATATGGAGTGTGGAGGGAAAAGCAACATACATTTGAAGACTCCTTACATTAGGAAGCAAGGCAGTATACTTCAGAATCTTAAATATGTTACCTAAAAGCAATATTTGTTTTTAAAAATAGCTTAAAAATATAGAAAGTTTCAAAGAAAAGATTACAAGACAAGAAAATAAAAGCAAGCTTGAAGAACTCAGAAATGAAAGAGAAGAAGAAAGCCATTATAGTGATGAAAGTGCCATTAAGAAACGAAAGCGAAGGAAGGAGAAAAGGAGGAGGAGAAGGAAGACAAGGAAGAAGAAGAGGAGGAAATGTGGCTGAAAAATAACTAAGGATATTTAAAATAATGTGAGAAAATGACACCTAGAAAGAGAGCCAAAGGTGAGACCAATCTTGAGTAATTAGAAATCCTGAAGAAGAGTGAGGGGAACAGAAAAAACATGGATAGAGAGTGAGAGAGAGAGAGAGAGAGAGAGAGAGAGAGAGAGAGAAGTTTCCTGAAATCTGGCATTACTTGAATCTGCAGATGAAAAGGCCATGCTGTGTCTAAGAAAAAATGGAAAAAGCTCAACTCCAAGATAAAATCTATTGAAGTTACTAATTTCCAAAGCTAAATAAAGAAGCTTATGGACATCCAGTCTGAAAAATGCAAGCCAACTCTGAGTGAAGATTAAAAAAAGTTTGCTCTTGGACTTTTCCTTAGCAATATTCAGTGCCAGAAGACAGTGGAACAAGTTCTGAAGCAAGGATATTGTGTCCCAATAATTTTATACCCAGCCAAATTTTCAAGTTTTCCTTTAAAAACAAAAACATCAGACAAGTATTTTTAAGCATGTGTGAATCCTGGAAGAAAATGAACCGAGGGATCGTTTTTAAAAATTGCTTGACAATCAAGGCTAACCAACTAAGAGATAAATCAAATTAACGAATGTGAGAACCCAGAAGCATTACAAAAGGACTGGTGAGAAACATTGAATTTATTTAAATGTAGACATAAAACTAAACAACTGTGTAAGTAAATATTATAAACCTTGAAAATATAAATAATAATAGATATAACACAAATTTGGAGTTAGAAAGTAGAGGAGGGGTGGTGTTATAAGTGAGCTAATTTCCTTATATTTCAAAGCAAGAAAGGAGTAGATACTGTCTAAATGTCAACCATGTAGTTAAAATCATGATGACCCAAGTCCTTTAATTCCATGAGTTTTCCTTAATTCTAAAGAGATACTTTTAGAGAAAAGATATACATCTCTTACCATGAAAAAACATTTATCTGAAGCTCACCAATCCCTTCAGTTTTATTTATTTTTCTATTAAATTCAAATAAAATTTAATTTAGTCATTTTCAATTAAGAATAGTATATTCTTAGAATATATAGAATATATATTAGAATATATAGACTATGTGTAGTATGCTTTTGTTTTGGTAAAGTACTTCTATATGTTCTTGTATATTAAAGGTATCTAAATACAATTTTTATCAAACATTAACATTGTTATTTTGGGGAGATTTTCACTTTCATCTTTGCTCCTTTTTGTGTTGTTTGGATTTTTAAAATAAAAAGTGTGGTAGGGATTACCAGCGCTTACCAAAACTTCTGTTTATTCCTTCTAGCACATGCTGCCTTGAAGTTAAGGGAGTTTACTTGCTGTATCCAGTGCAATCTGAGTGAAAGTAGCATGTTACTTTTGTTTCGAAGCCTTTGAGAACTAGTATAAAGTTCTCCTTAATCTCCTTCCCTTTTGTGGCAAACCCTGAAGCTTTATGTTGTGGAGGTGGTCTTAGAAGATGGCAGCACCCCCATCAGCTTTGCTGGTGTCAAGTATGTGGAGCAGAGCCACCATTTAACAACACTGGAGAAATAACGTGAGCAAGAAAGAAACCTTTGTGATTTTTAAGCCTCTGAGATTATGGTGCTGTTTGTTCATTTGCTACCATAATATAACTTGATCTATCTTGATAAATGTGCATCATTTTTACAAAATACTAACTCATTATTCTTCATAAAATTCAAATATAGCATGGCTTTTTTAGTAAGAAAACAATGTTTATGTTAGTATTATATATATCATCTATTTTCCAAATGGGTTTGAAGCAACTTACAATATGAAAACACATATAAACCTGGACCCAAAAAAATGTCAAAGAGGAAAAAAAAAATTTGAAGGCAAACTTGATTTAAAAGAAGATAGATGGATATGATAGACAACTGGGGTGAGTTAATTATTGCCATTAAGGACAAAATTTAGCTATGATTCTTCAGGCAGACAAGTAAAAACAAGGGCATCATTTTGACATTTTTGGTTATATAGTTTTCATTGTTCAGAGAGCAAATTTACGGGTATTGAATTGCAGGCAGATTGTATCCATACTTGTTTAAAGGGTCTTGTGTGGCAAAATGGGCAGTGTCTTGCCTGTAACTTTGAAAGAAATACAAAGACTTTATACTTCTGTCAGTCTTGTATAACATCTGAGAGCTTTATGTTAAATTGCTGTGTATTTAATTGAGTGTATCAGTCAGGATCTAACAAGGAAAACAAACTACTCTGTATTTAAAACAGGAGAAATCAGTGCAGATAGTTTTGTTTCGTGGATGACGGAAGAATCTGAGAAGCCAAACAGGGGATGGTAATACAACTCGTAGAGATGACCAACAACAGGAAGCTATGACAATCTATAGGCAGGTCTCAGCGGGTAGGAGGCATTGGCAGGAGAGTGGAAGGCATGAGGAAGGGAAAAGCCAGAGTATCTCTCCCCTTCCCCGACTTTCCAGCTGGATGCCAGCTAAAAGGGGTCTTGGGGAAATGCTGCCTTTAGGACTCTGCATCTCTGTGATGTAGAGCAAAGTAGGGGAAAGGGAAGGAATTGATCAGAGGGCAAAGAGGCATAGATTAGCCCCTGAGTAAAACCATTTCTATAAGAAATAGGGTTAATAATTCAGATAGGGCTTCCCTGGTGGCGCAGTTGGTTGAGAGTTCGCCTGCTGATGCAGGGGACACGGGTTCGAGCCCCAGTACGGGAAGATCCCACATGTCGCGGAGTGGCTGCACCCGTGAGACATGGCTGCTGAGCCTGCAAGTCCGGAGCCTGTGCTCCGCAACGGGAGAGGCCACAACAGTGAGAGGCCCACGTACAGCAAAAAAAAAAAAAAAATAATTCAGATAGATTGCTTTTGGCTAATCTTCAATCAGGAATACACATGCGGGAAATGGCAGGAAGTCAGTTTGGGCTATAAGAAGTCAATGTTAAGAAGAAGCTATTCTTCTAGCATTTCTTGTCGATAGATACTTTCATTTTTTTGGCAGGCTGACTTTTGCATTAGTCCTTGTATTGGTTTCAAACTAGGAGGGAGGAGACAGGGGTCTTATCAACTGCCCAAAACCTTCAACAAGTTAATTTGATCACGTTTTGGGCTGGCCACTTGGATTCTTGCCAATTCTAACAGCAAGAGATCTTCATAGCCATAGAGAGAACTGTGGAATCTTCAAAATGTGGAAAAAATATCATTGGACTATAAAATGGAGTGAAATAATGTATGTAATCACCAGACATCTATGCTTCTAGAGTTCTTCCTTCAGCATCTGTACTGTGAGTGACATTGTCCTCAAATCTGTGTCCGATACAGACCTCGATGTCTGAACTCGAACATTGCATTGAGAGCTACCACAATCAATTTGACAGGATAAACTTCTTTCATAAGAATAAAATTACTCAAATGTATATCTGAGTTCTGCTTTGTGTGTTATCACTACCTGTTTCTAGTTGTCTATACGCAGGATAGTAACAGGTATTTTCAGTTTACTTATAATCTCGAGGTATACAGTATGTATAGAAAAAGGTTTTCCCTAAAGACAGTTTAAATGAACTGCTATAAATTCTTGAGAAGATCATTAGACTTTTTAGCCCCATAATATCATTTTTTCCAGTTATGTGTATGGTCAGACTTGGAAATTGTTAAGCCCGACTGAATTTTAAGAGGAAGAGAAGAGAGAAAAAATGTTAACCTTAATTTAAAAGATGAAAAATGTATATGCTAGACAACAAGAATGCCATTGAGGACCAAATTTAGCTATGATTCCTCTTGCAGTCAAGTAAATAAAAGGTGGGGGAGCATTTGGGATGATATATTTTCCATTGTTAGAGAACAAACCTTTGTCCTGGTGTTGATATGATGATACCCAGTTCACGGATATTAAACAAGGATGATAATTGAACATAGCTCTAATTAAACATGTAGGTAAAATTCTTCCTCAATTTGCCATGTGCGCTGACTTTAGCATACTTATATTTTTATATAAATGTATTTGATTTGCCAAATTTTGGAGAAATGGCCCATAGGGAAGCAATCTTCTAAATATTGACATCCAACAGAAGAAGAGCCATCACTAATTCTGGCATTCAATTTTCCTAAAATTTTGAAGTCAGCTAACAGATCTTTGAAGACATGAAAATCAAAAATCCATCAAATTGATTCCAGACTTGTTAGAAGGGATATATAATAAAACAAAACAGGCTATTCTTATCAGAAAGGTGAATCACAATTGCTAAAACATTCTTATCATATGTTTCAGATTGCTCCAAAGCTTACTTTTAAATTAAAAAAAAAAATTGGTGTGCCTGGTCTGTTTTTCTCTTTTACACAGTTGCTTTGATAATACCCTGGACCTAGAAATCTTGCAACTAGGGAAAATGAGTTTGATTACTTTTCTAAAAGCCAGGTATCTTATAAAAAGAAAAATCAGAAAGGAAAATGAGCAGTTTAGGGTCATTAATTCCAATAGAGGGCTATCAAATTGGGGATATTTTGCTGCTAAGCAGTATGTTCTGAAACAACTTCAGAAAAGATCAAGACAGGTGTTTATAGGGTCACATGCTAAACCACTAAGTTTGGTCAGGCCTCACTTTTCCAGGCTGAGTTAGAGTACAACAAGTGTGTGGTGGGCCTCCTAACCAACCCATTTGCCATGGGAGGAATTAGATAAGAAATCATTTAACCAGTTGGGGGAGGGTTAGATAATCCTCAGTTAAGGGTGAATTTTAACCTAAAAGGCTCAGATATCAGTCTGGGAAAAACATGGAGGCTAGTATTTTCAGTCTTCAATTCAGTTAGAGCAAATGATCAAAGGAACAGATCAATTAGGATATCTGGTTAGAAAGTGTTATCAAACAAGGAGAATTGGAGTGAAAGCTGAATTCTGGATTCTGTGTCTGCTGCTGTTCTTAGATGGTTTGCTTTAAAAAGTCTCAAGCATGTGTATTATATACTCCTGTTCAACCTAAGAGAGAATTTTCTTCACCTGACCTATTCTAAATTAGGGGAAATTCTTGTTGAGCTATTTCACTGCAAAATAGAGACCTGATTGAAGAAAGAAAGATTTTGGTACATAAGAGTGGAATATAAGCTATAAGATATGACAAGAAAAAGAAAGTATTCAAAGGATCCTAGGAAATCTTAATATATAATATGAAGAAATTACTTGACTCATTGAAGACTGTATTTATTAACTATTTGTAATCATTTTTTGTTTTTTTTTGTTTTGTTTTTTTTGCGATACGTGGGCCTCTCACTGTTTTGGCCTCTCCCGTTGTGGAGCACAGGCTCTGGACACGCAGGCTTACCGGCCATGGCTCACGGGCCTAGCCGCTCCACGGCATGTGGGATCTTCCCGGACCGGGGCACGAACCCGTGTCCCCTGCATCGGCAGGCGGACTCTCAACCACTGCGCCACCAGGGAAGAAGCCCTGTAATAATTCTTGAAGTCATTGAAAACATGAGATTAACTAAAAGTAGAAAATTGTTGCAAGAAAAATAATAGTATATTAAATAAACACAAAAATCATAATTCACATATCAATTTTTGCCCTTAAATTAAAATTTTCAATCTTGAAAATGGCCACACACCCACAAATCATGAAGAAATAATGAAAAAAGTGAAAATTTTTGTTGATCTACCAATAGGAATATGCGTAACAAAATCATAGAGCATCAGGATTAGTAGTTGTACATCTGCAGATTCCAACAGGAAAGATGAATAAACAGGCTTTTGTAAATGCTTATCACTGTTACCCAATTCTTGTTGCTATACCATTTCTTTTCAAATTTCTTTTTCAACCTAGGAGTGTCTCCTGCTCTGCAGAAAATTATTCTTGTTCAGTGAAAGAGCTTCTTAGGGTGGTAGCCCAGCCAGTGCCACTAAGTGGCTTGAAGGGCTGGTAGAGAAGGAGCTTTAGCCTTCAATACGGACATGTGGTGTTTCCTCGATTTAATGCTATGTTATGGAAAGCTGCAAAAGCAGCTTCAAGTACCACTCCACAAGTACATTGCTACTCCAAGCCCCTTTTAGATAGACAGTTTGAAGCCACCATTGACTGACAAGGTCATTTTTGAAGCACCTTTTATAATCTGCACCACTCTTTACACTGCAAGAAATGGGCTGACCACCAAACACTCTGTTGTAGCCTGGTAGATTCCACCGTCATCCCTCACTACCCTCTGCTGTAAACTGTCCATTACAATGTCACAATTTTTTAAATGATAGACATTTAAAAATCCATTTGGAACAATGGATTTTTCCAGAGTTTGGATATTAATTATCTTCTACTCTATGCACAAATGTTTAAATGGCCTTTCTGAACACAGTAGTTAATGCCAATTGGGAATAGTCCAAGGGAATTCATGAAGATAAATGAATTTTGAGTAGGCTTATTTTGGGAGGAGGAGAAGGGCATACTTTTCCCATAAGACATACTGGCCAATACTTGACCATCAAGAGGACATTCCAGGCAAGAGAAAAGGCAGTTGAAGATGTACAGTGCAGTGGATAATAAGAGCCCTGGAGTCAGGCACAAAGGGTAATTGAAGCCCAAGATAAGTGTAGAGATTGGAGTCAATCTTGCTGTACAAATAATTCTAATTTTTAGACTCAACTTATATTGCATGGATTTAAAGAGTTTGCAGTTATAGTCTCTGAATTATTTGGCAAGTTTTAGAAATTATGAAGCATGCCATAGAGATTCCAGAAAACTAGAAATGAGCAAGAGTCAATGATTTAACAGACATTTTTGAACACTACTGTGTAATGTTATGCTAGGGTTACAATGATGCGTGAGACACCGTCCGTGCCCCCAAGGAGTCTAGGTGGGAGGAGGCGGGAAGTGGAGAGCCTTTGTAGAGGAGGTAACCTTTCAGATAGGCCTTCAGTGAGAAGTCAGCTTTTGCTGGGCTGGAGATGAGAAAGAGGAAAACTAACTTTCCTTGACCACAGATTACCAATCTGATGAAGCTGTAAGGGACCCAGTGAGCCTGGGTTTTAGACTTTTACTCCATAAAAGAAAGTCATTTATTCTCAACTCTGCAAAAAAAGAAAACATTTGGAAAATGACAGGTTAATATTTTTGATACCAAATCCTAAAAAAGAATCTGAAAAATGATTGTTAAATGATTCACTTTAAACTAATCTCATTCACTTTTCTGATAGGGTTATAAAAATTCATAGGTCAAGTGAATTCAAGTTATTTAATAAAGTCTCTCAAAATATCCTTGGGAGATATAAAGAAAAATTGAAAGTATATGAAAGTACTTGGATTGAAGCCAATTAGAAAATACCCATAATTATTACCTAGTGGAGAAGAAAGTACGGGTGTCTTCATGGGATACTATTGTTCTGCCCTACTCCATGTCTTACAAAATTGTTTGGGCGAGGAGATACAGGATAGTTTCATTCGTTGACAGCACAAAATTGCAAAACAGTCAAAATTCAGAATTATCTCAACAGATAGTAATGTTGGGATAAAAACTAATCAAATGCAGTCATCAAATAAACAAGTGTGTGTGTTTCCCAAAGAAATTCCATAGCATGGGTAAAAGGCTGGAGCAAATATGGTTTATCACTTCGTGTGCTATTTATTGGCAACACTAGATTTGGATTGCTCAGATTCCAGTTTCCTCTGCTGTGGTTAGGCTACATTTGAAAGCATAAATTCAGTTCAGAGTGTCAGATTGCCATACTTTAAAAATAGCTTGATAAACAGTTGTATCAGATACAGTTGTAGGAACCGGAGATATTAGTCTTAGGGAGCATGCTAGTTTAATTCAGGGATTTAGGTGGGATTGATGTAATCAAATATGTGTTTTTGAAGTATTACTCTGTCTGCAAGGTGGAGAACAGTTGGAGGAGCCAAGAATAAATATGGGAAGACTAGTAAGGAAAGAATGTAGTAGCCCAGGTGAGAGGTAAAAGATATTTGGAGATGGAGCAAAGCTGACAGAGGTACATGCAATAGGACGGATTGGATATCCATCTGTGGGACACAGAATGAGGGAAAATGATGAGGTTGTTTGGGGTAACATTAAGTTCAAGATGCTGGCAGGGCATTTTAGTGACAGTTATTAGTCCAGCTCTTGGACATTCTACTCTGGGGTACAGAGAAATTGTGGTTGGAAGTAAGGACATGGGAGGCATCTGAACAGAGTGAACATCAACAGTGAGACATTCTTATGACCTTTTACAGTTCATGGACCACTTCAACATTTCAATCGGTAATTAGTACAACTCTTTGCAGCAAAGCAAGTCTTATTATGGCATTTCAAAGGCATGAAAAACCAAAATTACTTTACGTAAATTTGCTTAAGATTTCAACACTAGTAACTGATAGAACCAGGGCTTGAAGAAACCAGGTCATCCGACACCCAATTCTAAAATTTTGGTTGTGTGATTTTTAACTACACTGCAGTACCAATCCAATGAGAATCAGAGCTATGGAAGAGTTCCCCAAGAGGAAGAAATATGATGACCATAGCTTGGGACATGCCTATTTTAGGGACTGGAGAGAAAAGGGTCCAATAAAGGAAAAGGAGACAGAGCAAGCAGTTAGAGCGAGTGGTTTTTTTGTTGTTGTTGTTATTTTTAATGTTTTACTCAGTTCTTTCTTTCTTTCTTTATGTTTGGCGGTGTTTGGGTCTTGTTTCTGTGTGAGGGCTTTCTCTAGTTGCGGCAAGGGGGGGCCACTCTTCATCGCGGTGCGCGGGCCTCTCACTATCGTGGCCTCTCTGGTGGCGGAGCACAAGCTCCAGACGTGCAGGCTCAGTAGCTGTGGCTCACGGGCCCAGCTGCTCCGCGGCATGTGGGATCTTCCCAGACCAGGGCTCGAACCCGTGTCCCTGCATTGGCAGGCAGATTCTCAACCACTGCGCCACCAGGGAAGCCCTGGAGAGAGTGTTTGACTCTAGAAACCTAGGAGTAGAAGGAGCGTGGAGAGCTTCCATAGTGAGGGAATGGTTAACATTCGTAGGTTTTTCCTGGAAGATCAGGATGCTCAGTGCTGAAAACAGATCACTTTCTTTCCTGCACATTTACCTTTTTCTCATTGTTCACTCTCATTTCACACATCTTGTCATTAGCTCCTGAACTAGATTATAAATGCCTTGAGGGCAAGGTCCAGGCCTTCTTTTCCTTCTTGTCTCTGTACTGCCTAATACGGGGCTATATACTCAGAATGATATGAAATGTGAAAGCTCTCTGCATGCAGATGATTAATCATCACTAGAATTTTTCCAAAGGCACTGTCTCTAGTGCCAAGAGCACATTTGTTTAAAATGTGCACTTAAATTTGAATGAAATCTGCCTAAATGGTGCCGTCTGTTCTTAGGCAGTTTCAAAAATGTTTAAATACAATTTTACCTTTAAAAGGACAAACGTAGGGGCATGCCTATGAGACATAAAGATGTCCTTAAATAAACACAGAGCAGACACTGGCATATTCAATCACACTTAAACAGCTATACATAAAGAATGTTTTCTGAGGTTTAAGAAATTTTTCGCTAAGAGTACACCAACTACTACTTCATGTAGAAAATATTTATGAGAAGTCACAAAATTGTAGGCATGGACTCCTACACATATTACTGCATTTTAATTACAAACTACAGAAATACAATTTAATTTGATGTACCCTTTGAAATGGGTTCACTCTTCCACTATTTGTAATGGTCCACATTTTACTGTGATTTCAGTGCATCAATTTGGAAGCTGAAGACAGCTGTTGGGGATAGTCTCTACGTTAGTCGTTTATATCGATTGTCATTTGACTTTTGTTACAGTGCTGTACGATTCATTGTTGTGCAAATATAACAGTGAAATGAAACCCACGTTTAAGTTCTGCAAATAACTTACAGTCACTTCCAAAACACCTCAACTTAGGTTCTAAATTTGAGTTTGCGGTTTCAGATGTACGGTTATTTGCTGATCCACTTTAGCATGCAAAATCACACACTGGCTAGGTTTAGGTATAGTTATTGTGGCAACGAGTAATGGGTCAAATTTTCAGCCTATGTAACTCCCTAGCTACATCATCATCACGAAAACTATGCCAGTATTTTGACATCTCTGTATTTTGCTAGTTGGTGTAAATCAGTGATCGTGTATATCAAGAATTTATATTTACAGAAAGAATTTCTGGTTGAAATAGCATCTAAATATATTACCCTATCTGAATACATGTATATCTGTATGGAAAGTCTTTCGTTAAATCCTGTTTTGCAAAGGTGGAGATCTGAACGTGTTTACTCACATGAGCATTCTTTTGGAATATTTTTAGATAATTTTTATTTTAGATATTTTTAGATATCTGATATCTATTTACTTCTGAGAATTTTTAAATAAAAATAATAGGATATTTCAGATAAAGTTGAAGTCTCCTTGTTGGCCTTTCACTTCCATCCCTCACAAAGGCAACAACTATCATTAATTTGCTATATCCTCCAGTCCATTTTTTATGCTTTTAATGACCTAAGTTATAGCACCATGAACTAATATTTTTAGATAATATTGTCTTCTTAATTATCTAAGTTCTATCATAGTATTTATATTATTCTTTAACTTGCCATTTTTCCTCAGCATTCTATTTTAGAAATCTATGTCAATCTATACAGAAGTTTAATTTTCTGTAATTTGAATTATCCCAGTTTATTCATCTTTCCCACCACAGATGTCCATTTAGGCTGTACATCTTGCACCAACTTTTTGCTACCCCAAGCAGTATTGCAGTGAATGTCCATCCATCTCTCTGCCTCTGTCTCTCTCTCTCCCAGGTAATGTACCTGGCCCAGGTTTCTCTCTAGGAAATATACCTAGTAGTCAGGCTGTTGCTGGCTTGTGGGCCATAGGGAATTCTCTCAAAAAAGATTCTTGATTTATATTCCTACCAGCAGTGTATAAAAGTTCCTGCTTCCTTATATCCTTACAAACACTTGTTTTGTTAGATTTTATTTTTTTAAATTTGCCCGTCTAGTAGAGGTGAATGAAGTAGTTTGTTGTTGGGTTTTAATTACTTGTCTTGACTATTTGTAAGCTTGAGCAATTTTTTCAAAGACTTGTTGACCATTTTCATGTTTCCTCTTTATGGGATGCCTGTTCATATCCTTTGCTCATTTTTTCTGTGTTGTTTTTCTTATTGATTTGTGGGGGTTCTTTATTTCAAATATTAATCTTTTGTCAGCCATATATATTGCCAATATCATCGCCCAGTCTTTTAACTTTACGGTAGATCTCATCACACAGAAGTTCTTTAATTTTGGATTATTTGGTCAAATATTTCAAATCCATTCAGTTTTGTGTTTTGTTTCTTATCATAGATTATCTATTACTACCTTGGGTTGATTACAACATGCTTCTATATTTTATTAATGTTAAGGTTGTGTTCTTTTACACGTAAGTCTATAATACATTCTGGAATTTATTTGTGTGTATAGTGTGAGAGAGCAATCTAAATTTACTTTTTCAAGGTGGTTAGACCATTACTCCAACATCATTTGTTAATAAGTCCATCCTTTCTTTACTGTGGTGTGATGTCACCCGTACCTTATACAGAGTTCCTTAAATGAGCACAGCATGTTTCACTGATCTAATTCTCTATCTGTTCCTGCACCAGTCCCACAGTTTTAATTACTATGGTGTTATGATTATTCCTTGATATATAGCAAGACAAGACCCCTTTCCTTATTATTCTTTCACTGAATTGTTTTTGATTATTTTGCCAATATTTGCTCTTTCATCTGGTTTTTAGAATTAATTTGTTTTGTTCTGCAAACAAAACCAGTGGCATTTGTATTTCAATTGCATTGAATATATAGATTAATATAGAGAGATTAATATAGAGATTAATTTTGAATTTTCCCATCTATGAAATGGTATATTAATATCTGGTACACCATTTATTCTGATTTTCATTTTCTCTGCAAATTACACATCTTTTATAAGATTAATCTCTTAGTGTCTCATCATCTTTGTTGCTATTACAAATAAAATATTTCCTGGTTAATTGTTGCTGGATTATTAGAACTTTATTGATTTTTCATATTGGTCTTGCATCCAGCAACCCTGCTAATCTTTTTAGCCCTTAACAGTTTATTTGTAGACATTCTTGCATTTTCTTTGTAAACCACAATATTTTCGGTATATAATGACACTTTAATTTCTTCTTTTCCTGTCACTATGCCTCATGTATTTTTCTTGTTTATTACCTTGACTGGAAGCCCCAGTTCAGTGTTGGGTAGTAGCAGTGATGTTGGGTATCCTTGTCTGTGGATTGTGTTTACAATTCTGTAATGAATTCTCTTTATGAACCCATTCTCAGCTCTTTCACCATGAAATTCACATTGAACATTTTCAATATGGCTAGCCAAAGTTAAGGTATGGATTGTGCTCATGTAATGAAATAACATTATACTACTGGTTAAGAGGTCCCAAACTTTACCTCATTCACACTCTTTTTTCACTTTCTGAATGAACCCAGCCACATCTGTTATCAGTCATTCAGGAGAAAATAATTCATGTTAAGGATCTCAGCTACAAGTGTTTTTACTCCATTTGAAAGTGTTCACTTCTTGGGAAATGAAGTCTTTTCACTGGAAATATAAATTTAAATCTGTTGATATCCCACAGAAATTCTCGTTGTTCGCATTACTTCTTTTTTTTAACGTTTTTACTGCAGTATAATTGCTTTACGATAGTGTGTTAGTTTCTGCTTTATAACAAAGTGAATCAGTTATACATATACATATATCCCCATATCTCTTCCCTCTTGTGTCTCCCTCCCTCCCACCTCCCTATCCCACCCTTCTAGCTGATCACAAAGCACCGAGCTGATCTCCCTGTGCTATGGGACTGCTGCGCACTAGCTATCTATTTTACATTTGGTAGTGTATATATGTCCATATATATACTACTACTACTCTCTCACTTTGTCCCAGCTTACCCTTCCTTCCCCCTCCCCTTGTCCTCAAGTCCATTCTCTAGTAGGTCTGCGTCTTTATTCCCGTCTTGCCCCTAGGTCCTTCATGACCTTTTTTTTTTTTTTTTTAGATTCCATATGCATGTGTTAGCATACAGTATTTGTTTTTCTCTTTCTGACTTACTTCACTCTGTATGACAGACTCTAGGTCCATCCACCTCACTACAAATAACTCAAATTAGTTTCTTTTTATGGCTGAATAATATTCCATTGTATATATGTGCCACCTCTTCTTTATCCATTCATCTGTCGATGGACACTTAGGATGCTTCCATGTCCTGGCTATTGTAAATAGAGCTGCAGTGAACATTGTGGTACATGACTCTTTTTGAATTATGGTTTTTCTCAGGGTATATGCCCAGTAGTGGGATTGCTGGGTTGTATGGTGGTTGTATTTTTAGTTTTTTAAGGAACCTCCATACTGTTCTCCATAGTGGCTGTATCAATTTACATTCCCACCAACAGTGTATGAGGGTTCCCTTTTCTCCACACCCTCTCCAGCATTTATTGTTTGTAGATTTTTTGCTGATGGCCATTCTGGCTGGTGTGAGGTGACACCTCATGGTAGTTTTGATTTGCATTTCTATAATGATTACTGATATTGAGCATTCTTTTATATGTTTGTTGGCAATCTGTATATCTTCTCTGGAGAAATGTCTATTTAGGTCTTCTGCCCATTTTTGGATTGGGTTGTTTGGTTTTTTGATATTGAGCTGCATGAGCTGCCTGTAAATTTTGGAGATTAATCCTTTGTCAGTTGCTTCATTTGCAAATATTTTCTCCCATTCTGAGGGTTGTCTTTTCGTCTTGTTTATGGTTTCCTTTGCTGTGCAAAAGCTTTTAAGTTTCATTAGGTCCCATTTGTATATTTATGTTTTCATTTCCATTTCTCTAGGAGGTGGGTCAAAAAGGATCTTGCTGTGATTTATGTCATAGAGTGTTCTGCCTATGGTTTCCTCTAAGAGTTTTATAGTGTCTGACCTTACATTTAGGTCTTTAATCCATTTTGAGTTTATTTTTGTGTATGGTGTTAGGGAGTGCTCTAATTTCGTTCTTTTACATGTAGCTGTCCAGTTTTCCCAGCACCACTTATTGAAGAGGCTGTCTTTTCTCCATTGCATATTCTTGCCTCCTTTATCAAAGGTAAGGTGACAGTATGTGTGTGGATTTATCTCTGGGCTTTCTATCCTGTTTCATTGATCTATATTTCTATTTTTGTGCCAGTACCATACTATCTTGATTACTGTAGCTTTGTAGTATAGTCTGAAGACCAGGAGCCTGATTCCTCCAGCTCTGTTTTGCTTTCTCAAGATTGCTTTGGCTATTGGGGGTCTTTTGTGTTTCCATACAAATTGTGAAATTTTTTGTTCTAGTTCTGTGAAAATGCCAGTAGTAGTTTGATAGGGATTGCATTGAATCTGTAGATTGCTTTGGGTAATATAGTCATTTTCACAATGTTGATTTTTCCAATCCAAGAACATGGTCTATCTCTCCATCTATTTGTATTATCTTTAATTTCTTTCATCAGTGTCTTATAATTTTCTGCATACAGGTCTTTTGTCTCCTTAGGTAGGTTTATTCCTAGGTATTTTATTCTTTTTGTTGCAGTGTTTTCTTAAGTTCACTTTTTTTCTCCACTATGGAGAACAGTATGGAGGTTCCTTAAAAAACTAAAAATACAACCACCATACAACCCAGCAATCCCACTACTGGGATCTTAATTTCACAGTTTTTGTTGGGAGTGTTTTCTTAAGTTCACTTTCAGATTTTTCATCATTAGTGTATAGGAATGCAAGAGATTTCTGTGCATTGATTTTGTATCCTGCAAGTTTACCAGATTTATTGATTAGCTCTAGTAGTTTTCTGGTAGCATCTTTAGGATTCTCTATGTATAGTATCATGTCATCTGTAAACAGTGACAGCTTTACTTCTTCTTTTCCAATTTGGATTCCTTTTATTTCATTTTCTTCTCTGATTGCTGTGGCTAAAACTTCCCAAACTATGTTGAATAAGAGTGGTGAGAGTGGGCAACCTTGTCTTGTTCCTGATCTTAGTGGAAATGCTTTCAGTTTTTCACCATCGTGGATGATGTTGGCTGTGGGTTTGTCATATATGGCCTTTATTATGTTGAGGTAACTTCTCCCTATGCCTACTTTCTGCAGGGTTTTTATCATAAATGGGTGTTGAATTTTGTTGAAAGCTTTCTCTGCATCTATTGAGATGATCATATGGTTTTTCTCCTTAAACTTGTTAATAGGATGTATCACATTGATTGATTTGCATATATTGAAGAATCCTTGCATTCCTGAGATAAACCCCACTTGATCATGGTGTGTGATCCTTTTAATGTGCTCTTGGATTCTGTTTGCTGGTATTGTGTTGAGGATTTTTGCATCTATGTTCATCAGTGATATTGGCCTGTAGTTTTCTTTCTTTGTGACATCTTTGTCTGGTTTTGGTATCAGGGTGATGGTGGCCTCGTAGAATGAGTTTGGGAGTGTTCCTCCCTCTGCTATATTTTGGAAGAGTTTGAGAAGGATAGGTGTTAGCTCTTCTTTAAATGTTTGCTAGTATTCGCCTGTGAAGCCATCTGGTCCTGGGCTGTTGTTTGTTGGAAGATTTTTAATCAGTTTCAACTTCAGTGCTTGTGATTGGTCTGTTCATATTTTCTATTTCTTCCTGGTTCAGTCTTGGAAGGTGTGCTTCTCTATGAATTTTTCCGTTTCTTCCAGGTTGTCTATTTTATTGGCATATAGTTGCTTGTAGTAATCTCTCATGATCCTTTGTATTTCTGCAGTGTCAGTTGTTACTTCCCCTTTTCCATTTCTAATTATATTGATTTGAGCCTTCTCCCTTTTTTTCTTCATAGTCTGGCTAATGGTGTATCAATTTTGTTTTACAACATTTTTATTGTAGACTCCTATGAACCAAGCTTCAACCCGTTCCCACTGCATATTCACCATTCACTTATCAAGCAAGGAACCAGGATCTGCAACTGTGCGACAGGCCAAGCTGCATTTGGTTGACCTGGCTGGTTCAGAGCGAGTTGCGAAGACTGGAGTCGGGGGCCAGCTTCTGACAGAGGCCAAGTATATCAACTTGTCACTACATTACTTAGAACAGGTAAATGGGTAGGGTGGGATGTACCTATTTTAACCATTTTTTGACCATGTACTTCACATCACGCATTCTACTAGCATTTTTGTCTTGTTTTGTTTCTCTTCTTTTACTGTGGCAAAGTATATATAACATAAAATTACCATTTAACTAATTTTTACAATTCAGTGGCATTAAGTACATTCAAAATGTTGTGCAAGCATCACCATCATCCATTTCCAGAGCTTCTTATGATCCCAAACAGAAACTCTGTACCCATTAAACAGTAACTCACAATCTCTTTATACTCCCAGGCCCCCATCACCTCTATTCTACTTTCTGCCACTATGAATTTGCCTGTTCCTGATTTTCGTATAAGTGGAATTATACAATATTTGTCCTTTTGTGTCTGATTTCTTCCACTTAGCATAATTTCAAGGTCCATCGTGTTTTAACGTGTATCACAATTTTCTTCCTTTTTAAGGCTAAATAATATCTCATTGTGTGTGTGTAGATATAAATATAGATATATAGTATTTAGTATATCCATTCATCTGTTGATGAACATGACTTGTTTCCACCTTTTGGCTATTGTGAATAATGCTGCTATAAACATTGGTATAGCTACTAGACTTCTGTATAAACCATTTCATTTAAACCTCACAACAGCTCTGCACTGTAGGTATTAGTTATTACCCACATCTTACAGTTTTTTTAACTCCGGTCTTCCACAGGCCTTCCTGAGATTACACAGCTAGTGCTGAGATAGGGATTTGAACCTCGAATTGCTTGGCTCCAAAGCCTATACTTTTTTTCACTATACCTTGTATTTTTTTGTAAAATTAGTAGTGGGTGTGAATATAAGTTGGAAACGACCTCCATGGCCTATTTTTTTTGGGCTGGTAGATTAGCTATGAGACCATAATGTGGAGATGACCAGTATCTTTTCCATTTGTAGTGACTTCATCTTGTTGGTGATTCTGACCCTGCAATGGTTCTCTTTGCCTTAGCTTCCCTCCCTGTCCCTACTCCAAGTTTACTACAGTCCATCCCAGTGCATGCTTAATTTTTAATTTCTGAATTTTATTCCAAAGGCAGAGAAAGCTCATCTGAATTTTGCTAAATAAATCTTCCAGAGAAAATGTCTCCCATCTAAAAGGAGTGCATTGAATTAAATTATTTCTCAAGTTCCTTTCAGCTCTGTGAGTATAAATGTTGTGAGTTGAATGTTAAAGATGGCAACTAATTCTGAAAAAAAAAGAAAGAAAGAAAGAAAGAGAAACATGATCAAAAACTGGAGTGGAGAAGTACAGAGGATATTGGCGAGGCAAAAGGGTCCGTTAGTGAATGTTGGAGACTGAAAGATTTGAGAAAAAAGACTACTTTTTTAAAGCTGCATAATGAACCCTTTTGAGAATGATGTTGTCTTGACATTAAATGCTTTCTAATGGTCAAGCTGGCTGAAAAAGCAGATTGAGAGAAACCTAAGGGAACTTTCTGTGAACAAGGCACACACAATTAGGCTCTGACCAAATGAATCCCAGTAATGCAACACCCAGAGATTAAGGCCTGCATGGTGTTCAGATCACTTTAGTGTTTCTGACGATAGTCAGCATTCCTGAACTCTTTCTTGTTCACATATTACATACTATTTTTACTTAACAGATTTTTTTACTTTATAGGACATTTATGTAACATTGATATGAAAGTATAATGGACTATATTCAAAGTGCTTTATTTCAAATATACCTACTTGTTTCAGAGTCTTCACTATCATTTAATTCCCATTATATCCATCCATCATACGAAATTATATTTATATTTGTTAGTTGAATCAAAATTTCCACCAATTGTAATCACTCAAGAAAAACATTCTGCTCCTTATCTTTTCTTTTTCTTCATTCTACACAACCTTTGCAAGCTGTTACTTGTCATTAAAACTATTCCTTTCCCTACATTTCTTCTCTTCAAAATTCTGGTAACATCAGCCTCATGTGAGCAGTCTTGGTGGCTATGTGGCATTTGATTTTCTATATAGCTAGTTTATTTATTTAACAGATACTTACAAGGAGCAGTAATGTGCTGAGGACTGTGCTGGGCCCTGGACCACAGCGCTGAATGAAATAGAAACAGCCTCTGCCCCGAAGGTCTCATGGTCCAGTGGAGGGAGACATGCACTGAATAAGTATTCATTAAGTACGTGGCTGTAATCCCGATGGGAGACTGCAGAGCAAGTCCAAGGGGCGAGGAGAGTGTGGGGGATTGGACTTAGACTGAGGAAGGGAGAGTTAACGAAAGTTCTCTCAGGACTGATGTTAAGCAGAGATCTGAGGAATGTGTAGGAGTGAGCCCAGCCAGGATGGGGTCAGGGCATGTCAGGCAGTGAGAACTGGGAGTCTGTCAGCCCTTAGCTCCATCTGCGCGATGGATTCACCCAGGGTCTCAGTGACGTTCACGTGTCATTGACCTTTGGCTCTCCGAATGTAACTTATCTGTTTCATAGATGCCCACTGCATCACTGCAGCCGTTAGCTCTTTACACTGCTGTACAAGGGTCTTCATGGAGGTTATGGTATAAAATAATGGAGAGAGGAGGAGAAGGAGAAGATCAGTATGAGAGGAAAGAAGAACATAAATATGGAAGACTGCAGTGTGTGGACATGAGTATGTGAGATTGAGTAAAGCTAGGAGCAGCTGCTAGAGAAAAAGTTGTGGATAGTAGAGAAATATTGGAATTTTACACAGAAAGACATAAGTGAGAGGGAACCAAAGAGTACCTAGGAAGGAGAATAGTAAAAAGAGTGAGCAGATACTGTTGATGAAATAACAGAATTCAAGGACTTTTATAAACATTATTTTTTTTTTTGGCGGTACGCGGGCCTCTCACTGTTGTGGCCGCTCCCGCCACGGAGCACCGGCTCCGGATGCGCAGGCTCAGCGGCCATGGCTCACGGGCCCAGCCGCTCCATGGCATGTGGGATCTTCCCGGACCGGGGCACGAACCCGTGTCCCCTGCATCGGCAGGCAGACTCTCAACCGCTGCGCCACCAGGGAAGCCCAACATATTTTCTTTATGAAGTACTTTATTATGCGCCTTTGAGACTGGAAGTATAACACAGTTTAGTTTAAATAGCTTCATTCATTCATTCACTCATTCATTCAACAAATTGTGATTGAGTGTCCACTGGGTGCTACAAGTTACGTTAGGCAATGGGGAGCGATGTATAATTGAGAAAGCCTGTGCTACCGTGTCATCCAGTGAAAGAGCAAAGCATACAAACAAATACTTAGAATGCAGTAAGATACATGCTGTAATAGAAATTCATGTAGATGTCCATAATATAATCAAACTGAGACATCTTCCCTGTCTCAGTTTGAATATATAAGATGGAGGTGGACTAGGAGAAGACAGTTTGGTAGCCTTTCTTCCATGAATTAGCCCACATTAGGGTTACAGAGATCCCATGCGAATTGCAGTGGCCCTCTGGCCATAACTGTGAGACCCTACACCTGCTTGCAGGGCACAGCCGTTCTGGGTTGAATGCACCTTATTGTGCTCAGAAGCAAATAAATTTCTATTGGCCAGGGTACTGTTGGTTTTGGAGTTTTCCTTGTGTATGTAGTACTTTTTCCAAAGAGTCTCCTCAAGAACATTTCAAGCCACAATAACAGGGTACATCTTGACCCTAGAAATCGAGTCCATGGAGGAAAAGGAAGGGACCATGCATACTTGTTCCAGCCGTAAGCCTCACGGAGCGCTCCTTGGGTGACCCCGGGTCTTTGTCAGCCCAAATGTTAAGTGAGAATCCACTGGGAGCAGAGAGTGTTTGCTCTCTCCTTCTCCAGAAATCAGAATCAGGGTCACCCCGGCCAGTTATCCAACATGAGTGGGACTTTTTCAGAACGTTACTTTCCACTTGGCTTCCACTGAATGTGTTGCGTTCAGGAGAAAAAATTGGTGGTGCGGTGCTAGTTGTAACTAGAAACAAAGTCCTTTGTTTCTGCCTTGTGGAGCAGAAACTCTCGTAGGGAAGCAGGTAACAAACAAGTAAATAAATAAAATTTCCAATAGTGGTGAGTACCAGAAGAAAAATAAAATAGAGTTAAAGCCTGGATATCGGGGTGTTACTTTTGATAGGGGGTTCAGGGAAAGCCCTTGTGAGGAAATAAAACTTGAGCAAAGATTTGATTGATGAGAAGCAGGATGCTGTAAGAAAATCTGGGGCGAGAGCATCCTAGGTAAAAGAAACAAGGTCAAAGGCTGCGATGTGGGGCTAAGCTTGGCATGGTGAAGCAACAGCAAGGCCAGCGTGGGCCACGAAAGCCCCGTTGGAGATGAGGTTGGATAGGTAGACAGGAACCAGATCACACAGGGGTTGGGTCATTATACCAAGTGCATCGGGAGGTTGTAAGCAGGGCAGTGACTTGATGTAACTTACATTTTTGTAAAGGTTTCTCTGCCCGCCATGCAGAGAGGAGACCATGGGTGGGCAAAAGGAGCAACAAGGAGACTGATTCAGAGCCTTGAGAGCAGTTATCCAAGGAAGGGAAAATGGTGCCTCGAACTGGAGCGGTGGCAAACGAGGTGGGAAAAAGTGATCCAATTCTGGGTGCGTTTTGTAGATAAACCTAATGGAAGTTGGATGTTGGAGGTGAGAGGAATTCAGGAACGTTGCCTAGGGTTTTGGACTGAGCCACTTGGTGGATGGTGGCACTATCAATAATGATCGGTAAAGCCTGAGAAAGAATCAGGCTTGGGGGCAGAGGGGAGAGACAGTCAGGAACAGACATCCAGGTGGAGATGCAGAGTTGCCTCAGGGATAGTAGCTCAGGGAAGAGGTTGAGGCTGATGCTGTAAATTGGGGAGACATTTGGATAGGATATGGATGTATTTAAAGCCAGGGGATTGGATGAGATTACACAGAGAGACAGTGTAGATAAGAAAGAGGAGAGGATCCCAGACTGAGCCTTGGAGCACTTCAACAGATATAATTTGGGAAGAAGAAAAGCAAGTATTTATTATCTAGTTTTTAAGGAAAGATAAAACCCAGAAAAGTGTGATGTCCTGATTACCAAGTGACTAAAGCATTTCCTGAAGGAGGCAATGAATACCTATGTTGATGCCTTACTCAAATCAGAGGTCTAGTAAGAGAGCAGTCAGTGCTTTTGGTTCAGGGGGGTTGCTGATGACCTTGGCAAGAGCCAACTTAGTTTAGTAGTGTTGTGGGCTTGCAGAATGGGAGTGATTCCGGTGAGAGAGAGAAATTAATGCAAAGAGAGGGGTTAATTATAGGAGCGAAGTAGGTAAGAGGAGAAGAGGGAGGGGACACAGGGCTGGACTTGGGCAGGAGCAGGACAGTAACCACAGGAAGAGTGGAATGTGTGGGGGATTGAGGGACGGGGCAGGTAGACCGCTTACACCTAGAAGAAGAGTGTGTGGCCATCGGCTCAGACTGAAGGTGGAGAGAGGAGGCTGGGTAGGTGTTTGAAACAAGAGGATAAGGTGCGAAGGCCCATTTCTGAGAGTGGAAAAGTGGTTTTTGAGAGACTCTCACAGGATTTCTGGTTTATAGTAAAACCTGTGGGTCATTAGCTTAAAGCAAGACCGGTGGTATCATTACATGATTTTGCTAAAAACAGCCTTCAAAAACAATGTTCCCATCTTATTTTGTAAACTAAAGGAGTAGAAAAAGTTCTGATGATGGGAATTACACAGCTGGGAAGAGGGAAGACTAGAACAATGGCAGGTGTTGGAAGTATTTTCAGGAGCCAGGGCCTTGTGATGCCCCTGAAGTCACATATCACATCTGTGGGTGACTTATTCCTGATGCTTTGCAGTGGGCGTCCTGGCACTGGATTTATCTTCCCCAGAAAACCCTGAACCCCTGGTGGCTCCCCTTGGGGACAGCCCACAGCAGCCCTTCATCCATCTCCCGTCCATCCATCTACCACCTTCCTACTAAGTACGTAAGACTGCTAAGGAGCAAGACGAGCAGGCTCTAGTTGAACCAAGGTGCACTTCGCCCATCACTTACAGTGAAAGCAAACACACATATACAGCACTTATTATGGGCTAGTTCTACTCAAAGTAATTTGCACATTTTAACTCTTCTCATCATCCCAACTACTCATAGGTAGATACTGTCTTTTCCCAGTTTTACAGATGAGGAGACTAAGGCAGAGATGGTGAGTGGCATGCCCTGGTATGGCTAGAATCTGGACCTGGACAATCTGGCCCCAGAATCTAGGGTCTGTTGCCTCTTGTGGTTCTTATTTATTGTTCTGCCTCTTTTACCTTGAAGATTAGGCATGCAGACCAATTTTGGTAGGATTTTTAAAAATCTGGCATGATTTACTCTTGAGTTTTTATATAAATTTCTCAGTGACTGAAAACAGAATAAAAATGTGTCCAATTCTGCACAAGTTATATCATCTATCCAAAAATGACAGGGTTCATCATGGTATGTTTTTACTATATTTGCTTCATTCCATCTTCACTGTTACTGTACTGAATATTTTAAGATATTTATTCTGAGCCCAAGTTTTGGGGGTCACTGCATTTTGTATCCTTGTTGCCGTCGCAGCTCAGTTTGTCCGGTGTGCATTTTCTGCAAGTTAATGCTATTCTTTTTCCCCTCCACCACAGGTCATCATTGCCCTCTCAGAAAAGCACCGCTCACACATTCCATATCGGAACTCCATGATGACCAGTGTCCTGAGAGACAGCCTGGGAGGGAACTGCATGACGACCATGATTGCCACCCTCTCTTTAGAGAAAAGGAATATCGACGTATGTTGCTTCTTCTTTCTGGAGATCTCAGTCTGAGTTTTTATGCTAGTTTGTGAGACGGAGTTGAGGGTCCTGGGTGGGTTTACATCTTTTCAACTGGATTAGGGTATGCCTTCAGAGGTGAAGACCCACCAGAGTTCATAGCTTTGGGTTATTTGCCAGAATTGTAATTCCCCCAGTTTGAGAACTGACTTCACATAGCACGGGATGGTTTGCAGAAAACCTCATACACAAATTTTGGAAGACCTACCAGAGACGTGAGGGAGGAGACCCATCGGCTTCTCCTGATCCGTTTTGCTCCTGATTGCTTAGGTGCCTTGGAGACATCTCCAAGGTGTGTCCCTAGACGTGTCCCTGGGCACAGCACCCAGGACGCCTTGGCAGGGTTTGGCTGCCAGATGGCTCTCCTGGGTTGCTTTAGAGCCAGCTGATGTTTCATGCATTTCGGTTTAATGTTTGGGACTCAGACTTTCTCTAAGAGAGGAAAACAGGAAGCTGCAGGGTGCCTCCCCAAACAAGGCCAAGCCCCAAGTGCATTGTAAGATGCCTTGAAAAGCCTCTCTTTTGCGCCTGTTAAAAATATTTATTTTTTACCCTTTTGATGCTTATGGATTGTGGTACCTGCTATGATTCTGGTTTGTGTATGTGGTTCTGGTTTGACAAATCAGTAGTTGAAAAGCACATACCAGTTGTCACTTAGGACCTCAGGATCTTCCACACTTTGGGCATCAGTCATTATATTAAGCCCAAACAAAATTTTAATGAAAAAGAATGTTCCAGGGAAAGCCAAGGCTTCCAAATTTGGAAGCATGTTTCCTCGTTGTGTTTTATGCACATCACTCTAGGTGTACACGTTTTTCCTGTGAACAGAAATTGTTTTATCTCTCTATGCCATAACACTTTAAGGACTTATCTTGCTTTCTTAGGAATCTATATCTACCTGTAGATTTGCACAACGAGTGGCACTCATAAAGAATGAAGCTGTTCTTAATGAAGAAATCGATCCCAGATTGGTAAGCAACTTTTAACTATGTTAAAAAAAATCAAAGTATATCAAAGATTAGTTAAATTTTGGGAGACACTCACTCTCCGTAACCAGGCAACGTTCTAAATACTGGAAACGTGTTAAATCATTTAATTCTCACAACAACCTCATGAGTAGATGCCGTCTCTTCCTCTACTTTACAGATGACAAAACTGAAACGCAGAAATATTTAGTGATCTGATCTGAGTAACAGTGCTGATTGGTAGCAGAGCAGGATTCAGACACAGACAGTCTGACGCCAGGGCCTGTTCTCTTACCTACAGCCCCCTTTACTCCATCAGTTAGGGGCACAGTGAGTCCTGGGGACATACACAGAATCATGCACAGTTATATTTGTAGGCAGGTCGTAGCCTTTCAAAAAAAAAAGTCAGCTTAACTTTCTAAAGACAATAATTATAGACCATCTTTTATGAAAGCTTATCGAGAAAAAGAAGTCCTAATGGTTATTAAATAGAATAGTATTTTGCATGACTGTTCTGTTACTTATTCTAGAGATTTTTAAAAGTTAATAGTTGGTTTGATCCATGGAAAAATGGCCAAGCCTCTAGTTTTATAAAAATGAATTCTTCTTTATCAAAGTTCTTTTTTTAAAGGAAAAATATTTGCAAGTTACATGATTCAGCTACTCATTATAAATGCAGATATTTTTTCTTTTCTCTATTTTGTTAGTCTTCAAATAAAATACAACAAGGAATTAACTCCTGTCAACATTGGAAATGTTGAAATAAAATATTTCAGTTTTGTAAAACTCCAAAATTAAGATTATATTACTTTGCAAATCAGTCACCTTTAAAAAATTTTTTTTTCTCTAGAAAATAAGCTGGTGTAAGCGTAGTGGTATGCGTTATGAAAAAGATGTGAAATCTTACCAACAGTGCTTCATTTACAAATTTCTCAAATTCCAAACAAGAAAATCTCAAGTTCACTGTTACCCATATTAATTACTTCCTCTTGAGTGTTTGCCCTTCCTTCCCTGAAATCATTCCATTGAAGGGTAGAGGAAAAGAAGGACAAAAGAATAATGGGGCTGCCTGTTTTGTCCTACTTGCCTCAGGGAGCCCGAGCTCCCCTGACAGCCTTCTCTTCTGGAGAAACCAGTGGGTGAGGCAGGATCCCTTTCCAGTCCAGTCCCTGGTCAGCACCACAGGGTACCTCCACTGGAAAAAGGAGACACAATTCAAAGGCCTAAGTCAAATGGAACTGAACTCCTAGGATGAATTCTTCTGCTGTTCCTACCCTGCCAGCAGCCCTGTAATATTACTGTGCGGAATGAGAAAGATAGGAATGTACTATTAGCCTGAAGACAAAAATTACTTCATAACTGAAGGAAAATAAACATATTAGACATTGAGGTTATTTTTTCCCTTCAAATTTGGCTAGAGAGACTTTTCTTTGAAGGAACTTGAGGAATTTGAACAAAGATGAACATTATCGTGTGTTAGATGTAAGTCTGTGAGAGATTTAAAGAAACGACAAATCAGGAGTCAAAAACTAATAGCTAATTGAACAAATGTTGAGGTCTTCCTGGTGCAGAATTATCTGGTAATTGACAAGTGTTGTTTCCTCATCTCCTTTATAATTGCTTCTAAAAACTGATATTACTGTTCATTATTTTATGTACAGAGCTTTTCTGAAGCACAAGTGACAGTTGAAAAGTTGTCCTCAAAACCACCCAAAACACAACTGAATGGGAAAAATAAACACCAAATTTAGGGAAGACTCTATGGGATGGGCATTCACAAGAGTCTGTAATGTTTTATTTCTTAAGTTAAGTAGTAGGTACATGGTATTATTTATACCTTTTTGTATATCTGAAGTAGTTCATACTAAAAAGTAAAATCACATGAATTAAGGTGATTCATCACATTCACAATTAAAAGAAAAAATGAAATGATCACATCACTAGATGCAGAAAAAGTGTTTGATAACATTAAACATTCATCCATAGTTTGAAAAGACTCATCAAACTATGAATATAAGTGAACATCCTTAGAATGATTAAGGGTATCAACCAAAAACTACAGCAAACATTTTAAAGTTGAAACGTTAGAAGGAATAAGACAAGAATGTCTTAAGCACTATACTTGGAGGTTCTTAGGAAAGAGACTTTTTTTTTAACTTATAAGGATTTGATAAGAAGAATATCTGTCATTACTTGTGGACAATTTGATTGCTCATATAGAATATCCAAGAGTGTTTAATAACAAGTAAACAGATAACCAAAATAATATTCAGAAAATTAATCCATTCATAAAAATGAATTGCCTTCCTATATATCAAAAGCCAATAATTAGAAAATGCAATTTTATAAAGATTCCGTTTATAATAGCAGCAAAAACTTTAAAATTATAGGAATAAAATCTAATTAAAGACATATACAGATTCGTATTGAAAGGAATCAGAAAGCTATACCATGTTCATGGATGTAATGATTCAAAGCATTACTTTAATGTCTTATCAAATTAACCTTTTACTCAAATTTATTTCCAGTTAAAATTTGAGGAGGGCCTTTGGTAGAATTTTACAAGCCAAATCTAAAATTTATATGAAAGAGCAAATGATCAGGAATAGTGAAGTCTATTTTGGAAGAGAACAAGATGGAAGGGGCTTATTCTATCTAGATGCCCAAAATTTTTTAAGATATAGTAATTAAAACAGTGTAGTATTACCATACATATAGTCAAGTAGACAAATGTTTTTAACCAGTAGCCCAGAAAAAGACACAAGTTACATGTGAAAATATATAACAGAATTATAATAGCAAATCTTGCATGGTTAGCCATAAAAAAATTAAAATTAGATCCATTTCTCACACTTCCTACAAAATAAAATCAATCAACCTAAATGTAAAAAGCAAAACTTTAAAACTTTTATAAGAGCATATAGGAAAACATTGCTATGGCTTTAGGTAAAATAGATTTTCTTAAAGAAGACACAAATATAAAGCTCAAAACAAAAGAAGTTGATAATGAAATTATATTGAAATTTAAAACTTTCATTTAACAAAAAGAACACCACAGAGCGAAAAATATTACATAGATTGGGAGAAAACATGTGCATTGCATACAACTAACAAAGGGTTCACATCCCGAATATATAAAGAAACCTGCAAATTAATAAGTAAAAGAAAAACAACTCAACTGAAACATGGGCAAGATGGTGAATAAATAATTCACAGAGGAGGAAACCCAAACAGCCAGTATGCATACGCAAAGATGATCGACCTCACTAATAATCATGAAAATACTAGTTCTAAATTAGAACTAGATAAGAGACCATTTTACACCCACCTAGATAGGCAAGATTAAAGTGTCTGGCAATACTACATACAAAATGACAAAAATGTGGGGAAACAGGAACTTACATATATAGCTGCTGAGAATATGAATTTATGCATCCATTCTGAAGAGCAGTTTGGCAATATATAATAAGGGGGTGCACTCACTCTACCTCCACACAGTTCTAGGTGCACACTACAGGGAAACTCTCCCACACATGCCCAGAGACTTATAATGTTCATAGCAACACTCTTTGTAATCGCAAAAGTAAAACTCCTGAATGTCCCTCAACAGGAGACATAGATACGTAAATTGTGATACATTCCTTTACTGAAATACTATATGTCCATGAAAATTCATGAACTAGAGCCACATGAAGCAATATAAATAATCTCAAAAACATAGTGTGAGGGGAAAAAAAAAAAGCAAGTTGCAGTTACATGCAGTATGGCAACATTTACATAAAGTGTAAGGCATGCAAGATGATATCATACATCGTTTACAGTCACATCTGTACATATGGAGTAAATATATAAAACATGCAGGGAAATGCTACCCACTAAATGCAGGACAGCAATCACTCCAGGAAGGACAGAAGGGGAACAGGAATAAGGGATACCAGTTCCATCAGTAATGTTTTATTTGTTAAGAAAAATCCTAGAACTATTTTGACAAAATGTTAAGATTTAACAAAGCTGGGTGCTAAGTACAAGAGTGTCTTTTATATCATCCTCTGTACATTTTTGTTCATAATTTTAAAAGACGTATGGTTCTCTGTCACATAGTTCCCCTCAGTGAGGAGGTGACATTTACGCTCCTGCCTTGCCGTTTGCAGATGATTATACGCCTACAAAAGGAAATCCAGGAACTGAAGGATGAACTGGCCATTGTCACTGGGGAGCAGAGGACAGAGGCACTCACAGAAGCAGAGCTCCTTCAGTAAGACTGCAGACTTTTTCTTTTTCTTTAACCGTTCAAGTTTGTGTTAACTTCTTTGTTGGCCCTAATATTATGAATTCGCCTCAAAGAACGAAGTTCTCCTGGGACGGTCTGAAATTGCATTTAGGCGCCAGTTAAGAGTGGCGGCTTTCCATGAAAAGCTGGATAAGGCTGGCAGGGTTTTTGCCTCCTCAGCTTTGAGGAAGTAAAGAACAGAGCATAGAGAGGATGGGAATATCCTTCTCATGCCAGCTGAAGAAAAGAGGTTGTATAATAGTCATGCAGTTTTTAAATGTATACACCAAACACTCTTAAGCTGTGGATCTCAGATCTGAAAGGAATTCAAGAAACGTCCCTTGTATTAAACAGCATCTTGCTGCAAGCACCAATTTATCCCATGCCAAAGTAAGCTCTCTCCTTTAATAAATAGATGGTCCATATATTACAGTTCAAACACTCAAGATGGAAATGAAAGCAGGTATTCAGGGCTTCCTACAAGTGCGGCATCTTTCAGAGCCTTTAGATTTGCAGCCATATGGCATACCAGGGGCACAGCGTGGCTCTCGTTCTCTCTCTGATCACGGGCCACAGTGGCGGGCTCTCTGGTTGTTTCTGTGCTGCTTATTAAGCACTGTGGAGTGATCATAACGGACTAGGCTTAGAAGGCACTGGTATTCTCTATTTCAGAATAACAAAGCTACACAAGATTTTTTTTTAAGGTTTTCTGTCATTTCACATAACCCTCTCTCAACAGAGAAAACGGTAACAGATGATGAAAGTATTTTCTTTAAACAAGCTCATGGCTCCCCCTGAAGGTAGGTGTAAAGCTTGAGAAGCCTTAGGCAAGGTTTCTGTTATACTCAAAGCCTTCCTCCTCTAGGATAGCATTTTCTGATTCTAGAACACTGTGTTTAATAATATGACAGGCCCCTAAGTCTTTCCTTACAAAACCGCTTTGTGGCATATATGCAATTAAGGTGAAATGTACTGCCAAATTTCACATTTTAGAGAATTTCATGTCACTCCTTGAAATAACTTGGGATATCTTAGCTATTGAGAAACCCAAGTTTAAAATTCCTTTACTATGGTGCTCCCTTCCCCTCAGAGAAAGGACTTACCCAATATTATTTTTGAAGAAGTCTCTTCAGAACTTTGATCTTCAAATCAGAATCCAACCAGGAAAACAAAACCATTCTAGGCCTCTCAACAGCAGGAATTTAATATAGGAAATTTGTTGCCCAGGAGATGGTACTATGAGGTGCTGCAGCACCCCAGAGATCAGAGCAGCAGGAGGAGGTCCTACGCCCCTAGGACTGGAGGGACATCGGTAGAAGGTTGTGTTACCAAGGCCAGAGACTAGTGCCAGCCAGCAGGAGCTGGACAAGAGGAACGCTGCCCAACAGAATGGAAGCTGAGGCCTCTGAAGAGCCATGGGTGCTGTAGAGGCATCATCCCAGCAGGGAGGCCTGGCTTCTCCCTCACCTCCCCTTCCAGTCTCCACCAGTGCCTCCCACTGGCTGAACAACTTACCCAAAAGCCAGTTGTTAAAAGAGTCAGGGAGTGTAGTTTCCTGTGATGCAGAGTCAAACAAGGGAAAAGTGGAAATTGGATCTAAAAGCAAACAGGGAAATGACCAACATATCAAATAAGGAACAGTGTTTTCTCTAATTCCTGTGTACTCTATGTTGCTCAGAAGGCTCCGTTTAAGGGTAAGATTCTGAACGTTGTGGTTCAAAATGTCAGAATGTGCAAAAATATGCTGCAGGTTCCCTCCAGATTGGGGGCTTTTAGAACTGATACAAAGAAACATCTGAATCTCTAGCCACACCCAAGAATAAGAAGTAAACTTAATAAGGGATTAGAAGCTTCAAGGAGTTCCTGGGAGACTGAACAGTGGGATTGAGATGGGCAAGAGAAAAGGATAGACCAAGTCATGGTGCAGCACCACCAAGGTCCCATGTCTAGAAGTGGTGGCACCCTGGAGCAGGAGAGGGCTGGGAACAGCCACTGAGGGTTGGTAGAGCTCTTGTAGTAGGAGGAGTTTGTTCCTATGAACCCCTGTGTACTCCCTCCTTCCTTTCTCCCCGCAGTGTTTAGGTCAGTGTTTAGGATGGGGAAATAGGGAAGGACCCCAGGTAGCTGATGATGCCCAGGACAAAGAGGGACTGCATAAGCTCTAGAGACCAGCTGCTGTCTCCAGCTCTGCCCATCTCCTGTTCTCACTGAAAACAGTAGGGAGCAGAGGCACCCACAGCTGCTTCAGTCCCTCACCTAAGACTGGCTGCCCAAGCTGAGAGAGCTTAGAGTCTAGGAAATGTGAGCTCACAGTTGGGAGTGACTAGAAATATGAGGACAGCCAACATGGAAAAAGCCAAGAGCAAGCATTTACAGCTTGGAGGGCTTCAGAACTAAGCAAGAAAAGTGGTTACTATCTTTAGAGATATAAAACATGGCATTCCACCCATGAAACAATAACAGGATCAAGAGGAGATCTTGAAAATGAAAAAAATGTGCTTGTTGCCATTAAGAACTTAATGATGGCCAAATAGCAGAATGTAAACACAGAGGGGCAAATTAGTGAACCAGGAAGGTGGGGGCTAAGGGATTCTTCCAGAATATAAGATAAAAGGGTAAAAAAAAGAAAGTTTAAAGAAAAGAATCGTAGAGAATAGCTCTAGATTTGTCAACATGTAAGAAAACAGAATTTATGGAGAAGAAATAGAGATAATGCAGGGGAGCCAATAGTTAAAGAAAGAAAACCTATTTCTTGGAACTAAAAAAAAAAAAAAGAAGAAAAAGACATAGGACTTCAGAACGAAAGGGTTACCATATGCTGAGTAGTATAATAATGTTGTAGAAAATTTTTAGAACGTCACCAGATAGAAAATAATCCTAAAAGTTATCCGAGAAGAAAATTATTAACAACCAAGAATCTACTTTAGAGAAGACTTCTCATCAACAGCTCTGGAAACAAGAACTTCTAGTACTGAAACACAAAACAAAACAAAAAAGGACTATGAATGGAGATTTTTGTATCTAGCCAAATTAATATTCAAAGGTGAAGGTGAAATAAAGCCACTTTTCAGACGTACAAGCTTTCAGACAGAAAATTTACCATGCTACATCCTCTCTTAAAGAGACTGCCACAGACTATACTTTCACAAAAAGAAAAATTCTATGAAGAATAAGAAACAATAATAAGCACATTTTGTTATAACTTCTTTATGATATTTAATATTGTATTATGTTTACATTACCTCTTTTACTAACTTGCCATTTATTATATAAACAGATGTTTCTATCTAAAAGTTACTGACAACAAGCAAATTTGCCAGTCACAGGAGTTTCAGGGTAGAATCATGAGAAATAAAATTGTGACAGCAGATTTAAAATACTGACAGATGGTTAGATTTTGGATTGGTTTCCTTTGATCCACAGATAACAAATATACAAATGTCAATTGGAACAGATTCTATACAGACAGTATGTAGGGTTGCCATTAGTTTTTCTGGACAATTTGTTCACTCATTCACTCATTAAATGTTTATTATTCATCTACTATTCACACAACTCTATCCTGGGCCCTGAAAGGAGCACAAAGATGAACAAAACCTAGATCCAGCTCTCAATCGGTTCACAAGCCAGTGGCAGTGACAGACATGAGCACAAGTAATTATGATGCAATATATAAGTATTATGAGGAGAGATGAATAAAACATGAGACCGCAGAGATAGTGATGATTAATTTTGAGCTCAGGAATCATGTAAAATTAGTTTATGTGCTAATAAGTGAACTTCAGCAATTTGCAATGAAGTCGCTTCTCTGCTGTCAGTATAAGAGCACTATATTGCATTACATCTCACTAATGGTTTCTGACCAGCAGCTGGGGAGAGCTCACGCTGCGAACTGCATTCACCCTGCCAAAGCCAAGCGTAGAGTTTCACAATCCAGTAACCTTGGTGCTTGTTCATGCTGATGGTGAGGATTATTCAGAGAATGTGGTTTTTTGTTATTGTTTTTGTTATATTATAGTTGCATTTATGTTTTGGCATAATTAGCTAGATCAGTATTGGTACAACTTAAAATTCATCAGATTTAAGAGTGCTTTATCATGTTAACGTAAAAGAGATAAGTTAAAATTTGCCCCTAATGTGGCTCTGGCATTTCATATCGTCTGTGCTTCTTTGTCTTCTGGGGCCCCCGGACATTTACTCAGGAACGTGAATGAGCTTCAGTCCTCCCATTGCGCCCAGACTCCCGGATGGCAAGGGTGGGAGGGAGATAGTAGTGTAGCAGAGAGGAAGAGTCCCACAGCTTGGCAGAACAGAGTGGCAGGAATGTTCTAGCCTTGTCTACTTGTCTGTGCTGCTGATTCCTGGGCTTATGCTGACTGGCATGGCATGAAGACATTCCTCTCAGGGATTCTGGGAAGGACATCAGAAAGCAGATATTTAATAGATAATATATTCTATGTAGTATGCATTGGACAGTTTGGAGATGTCTGTTAATACCTAGCCCTATCAAATTTTTTGAACTATTTCCCAGAATTTCAGTTCTTAATGTAAATATTTGTTGCATTGACTTGGATGCTTCAATTGAAGAGGATTTCAGATGTCAGCCTCCAGTTATTGGGATATTTTTAGTTTACATCTTTTTTTTTTTTTTTTTTTTTTTTTGCCTGTGTAAAATTTGAAAAGAGACAGCTGGATGGAGGCTGTATAGCCAAGTTAATGTTTATACAAAACTTCTTGGGTGAAGATTTAATTCTGATTGATTCTCTAAACACATATCTTGTTCTTCCTTTAAAAAAATCCCTTAGGCCTCTGGCTAGGATGGAAGCTTTATTTCCTGGCCCAAGTCTAAATGAGTAGAATATTTTCTGCACAGCAACATTTTCTTTCTGAGACGGAGCTGAATTGTATCTCATGGGCTCAAGTTTGCCCAAAGTAAATTTACAAACATCTCGATCCTTTGCTTTTCTTTTCTCTTTTATCTCCCGGCTTTATTGAGATATAATTGACATATAACATTGTGTAAGTTTAAAGAGTACAGTGTGATGATTTAATATCAGTATATATTGTGAAATAATTACCACGATAAGGTTAGTTAATGCCTCCATCACCTCACATAGTTACTTATGTAACTATGTGTTTCTGTGTGTGATGAGAACCTTTAACATCTACCCTGTAGGCAGTTTTCAAGAATACAATACAGTATTGTTAACTATAGTCACCATGCTGTACATTAGGTCCTCAGAATGTATTCATCTTAAAACTGGAAGTTTGTACCCTTTGACCTCCATCTCCCTATTTCCCCTGCCCTCCAGCCCCTGGCAACCACTGATCTACTCTCTGAGTTCAACATTTAATTTTGTACACATAAGTAAGTTCATACAGTATTGGTCTGTCTCTAACTTATTTCCTTTAGTTAATTTTTATAAATCAGTTAATCCTTCAAACTGAATTTATTGAGTACCTACTGGATGCTAATCATTTTAATAGGTGTTTTGGGGGGGTTAGTAATATAGGATACAGCAAATAATTCCAAGGATTTACAGTTTTATTGGGAAAATAAGATATATGCACACACGCACATTTATACACACACATATGTATATATAAAACAGAGAATAAAAGAGTGTATTAGTGGAAAGAACAAATGGACACTGAGAATTGTAAAACATTAATTATACTTTTAATTCTAATCATGTTAGTTTTTAATGGCTCTTTTATGTGTAAATGCTATCTTATGACTAAATGCTACCTATGCTCACTTTCAGCTCCATGTTTTTAAATCTAATATCAGTTTATCACACATGGTTTAATACAGTATTTGCTCATAATCTATGATAATGAAAAGCTAAATCGTTATGTAGGAATGGGGGAAGCCATTGCAGATATCACTCACTGAGCAAGCCAACGAAGCCTGAAAGGATGTCACGAGGAAAAAGGCACTATTCTAAGATGAAGCAGACCACATAAACAAAGCGACCTAGAGGGACTGAGCACAGTGTGTGTGTATGGCGGGGGGGGGGGGGGGTGATATTTGCCGAGGTTGCAGGTAGGGGAAGAAACTGTGAAAAAGAAACAAGAGGGAGGTATTAAGAGTGACTGAAATATTCTATATCGTGATTTTAGTGGTGGTTACATAAGTATACACATTTGTCAAAAGTCATAGTACTACACACCTAGAAAGGGTAAATTTAAAATTTTACCATCTGTAAATTTAACCTCAACTAACCTGACTTTTAAAAAACTGGAGAAATCTGTATGACGAAACATAGAATTAAAAGACTAGTCATTAAACAAGCCAAAGCAAAATAAAACTGTACAATGAGGGATTTTCCTTTAAGTAAAATTTTGCTATAATTAGTTTAATAATAGCAACGTATCTTTGATGACAAGCCCCTAAGCACACATATATTTTTACAATTAATGACTACATATACAAGTTGAGGAGAACTTCCTCAGTTTCCTGCTCTGCTGCCAAACCTGCACACCATCCTGCACCTGTACCCACCCTCTACTCCTTCTTGTTACAGTAGAGAAGGTGTCTCTTCCAGAGCCGACCTCACCAATTGTGCTCTCAACCCCAGTGCCTTCTGCCATGTCAGGGACCTCAACTCCCCTTCTATTTTTTTCTTTGTCTACAGCTTCTCTCTTTTTCCTGGGCTCTTCTTATTAGTATTTGGGCTCAAGTTTCCCGTATTTGAAACAAAATGCTCCCCCTTGAGCAAACATCCCCCTCTACCTCCTGTCACTTTCCTCTCCTGTAAGCTAAACGACTCCAAGAAGTTGCCTTCACTCACGGTCTCCCTTCCTTTCCACCCCACTCACTACACTACACACTCCAATCTGACTTTTGCCCCATTGATGGACCCCAGTGTAGATCAGTTTGATGGGCCTATGTCAGTCTTCATCTTCGGTGACCTCTCAGCAGCATTCAACATTATTCACCACGCTCTCGCTGAAACTTTCTCTTCTCTTGTCTTCTTCCCATCTCTTGACTGCTCTTTGGCTTCTTGGGCCAGATTATCCTCCTTTCATGTGTGTATTCCTCAAGGCATTGTCATAAGACCTCCTCTTCTCTTTTTCTTTATACTTTTTCCTAGATGATCTCCGCAACACCCACACGCCAGTTGCCATCCAGATGCTGATGACTCGTATTTATTTTACTCGTCCATATTTATTCTTCTCTGAATGCCCTGCTCATTGATCACATTGCCTACCTGACAGCTGGCCCTGAACTCAACATGCCCCGAGCTGAATTCTTTTCCATCTTTCTCCAGACCTGATCTCAGCCACTGGATCCCCCTCAGTCAATGTCTCTACAAGCCCTACAGTTGCCCAGGCCAGAAACTTAGAAGCTACCTGTGATTGTAATCATTTTCTCATCCCCCAAATCCAACCCATCTGGAAGTCCTGTTGACTGTCCTCAAAGTATGTCTTGACTTGGACCACTTCACACCACCTCTGCTGTTGTTCCTCGCCCAAACCTCTGTCACCTTTTTTCTACTACTAAATTTGTATCATAATAGGTTTTTCCGCTCCCCTCTAAATCTTTTTCTGTGCAGCCAGAATATTCCTTTTTAAAAACACAGTCCTTACCATTTCACTCTTCTTGAAACTCCGCAGTGACTTCTGACTTCCTGTTGTTCCTGGGAAAACACCAAAATCCTGCATGTGGCCTACAACTGTCTGCCTGGTCTGACCCCTTACTGTGTTTTCAGCCACATTTCATATTCCTCTCCCCTTTGCTCCCTTTACTTCGACAGCACCGACCTTTCAGTGTTTAATTTCATCCTGTCGTCTAACCTGGGGCCATTGCATATGCAGTTGCTTCTGACTTCTGCCTGTGATGACATGCATAGGGACATGTACACACACACACACACACACACACACACACACATATTCACACACATTGTTTTGTTTATTCTACTCATCCTTCAAACCTCAGTTTAAATTGTTCTTCCTCAAAGACACCTTCTCTGACTTGCAACCCCAACTAAATCATGACTGTGCTGCACATTTTTGTATTTTCTGTGCTTTTCCTTCGGAGTACTTATCTCTGTTTACAGTCATGTACTTGTGGCATTGTTTGGTTGTTATCTGTGTCCCCACCATATGGAAAGGCCTTTGAAGGCAGGAGCCATGTCTACTTTAAATGAATGTACACAGCACCTTTCTTTCTATCATTTTGTGACACACAATCAAAGAATATGCAGTGAATAGTAATACAGCAAAGATTATGCATACGCTACATTAAACCCACAATGGGAAAAACTTCAGAGGTATTTGACTGGCTCATGAGCACGTAATCACACAATTTAAGGTATTGAACGATGGAAATCCACCTGTGCAGGCAAGTGTTACCTGAAGGAAATGATGCCCTAGTTTGATGTACATTTTACCAAACAGGAAATGACCTGGGACTCTGGCCAGGGCAGCCTTCACTCCTGCTCTTTAGGAGTCCCCAAACTCCTCTTTGCTCTACTTACTCTCCTATTGGGGAATAATCCCATCCTTCCAGACTGAAACCGTCAGTAAAGCTGGGAGCTGTGCTGGAGTTGACCCTCAGGCTCTTAAACCATGTGCAAAACAGAGGGTAGGCCTTCACCTTTCATCCTTGGGGCTTGGCGCGATAGTTGGAAATAGTTATCTGATGGGATTTCTTTTAATACAATTAAATGATTTAAGACCAAATACAGTTTAAATCTAGTTTAAAACCAAATACATTGTGTTATCAAACCCACAAACACAAAATTTGTTTCAAAAGGGCATATATGTACTAATAAAATCTTCATTGATATCCAAACTTTTATTTCAATGCAAATAAATATACCTAAAGGAAGAGACTTAAATCCCCATTTTTGCACCAAATAAATCTCACTTTGAAATAAAACTAATTTATACCTTTATTCTTATTTCTAGTGAATAAACACTGATTGAGTATTGTTGATACCATGTCAGGCACTGTGTTAGGAATCGGAAGCTCAGAGACAAACCAAAGGGTCCTGCAGGAGGCTGGCCATTGGAGAGAGAGGGGCAGATGATCAGACATACATGCTTAGTGATGGTGCTGAGCTGCTGTCATAGACACCCGGATCCAAGATGGGGAGGGCAAGCTGTTTTGCAAAGGACAGAGGACCATGGAGGAAAGACTTTATAGAGGAAGTGCAATACAGAAAACCCATCAGCACTTTCATCCTTTTAAAGTAAGCATTTAAAGGTGACTTCAGGAAAAGTCATTTCCACCATGTTTAACTTGCAGCTCAATTTTTTTTATTAGACTAGTCTAATAAAAGTTTAATTGGGTTCAGTTTCTCAATATGTTTGAACTGGATTAGAACCAAAAAAACAGATTTCAACTATAGGTATAGTGGCTCTCCTGAACCTAAAATTTGATAAGTTGTTCCCAAAGATATGGGACAAAATAACTAAAATCAAGACCATCCCATATAATTTGAGATACACCATCATCATGATGATAAGTCTTGTCCTGTGACCCTCCGATTATTTTTGAAATGAGAGGAAGCAAGCAAAAAATAAATGATTCCCTTCAGTATTTGAGTTAATACAGTCCTAATGAGAATTACTGATAGATACCAAAGCAGTCTTTTAGGGAGAATCTCTTGTCAGTACTTAACTCTGGATCAATAATACTTTATCCTTTTTATATTTGGCTTATTGTCACTGGCCTCCAAAGTGATTTTATTTGTCAAACCACTGTTAAGAATGGTTTGTTTTCTTTTTTTAAAAAATAAGTTTCAGGTGTAGAACATTATAATCAATATCTGTATACACTACAAAGTGATCACCACAACTAGTCTAGCTACCATCCGTCACCATGCAGTTGACGCCCTTCACCTCTGGTAACCATTAATCTGATCTCTGTATCTATGAGGTTTTCTTTGTTTTATTTTGTGTGTTTGTTTTGTTTTTTTAGATTCCATATGTGAGTGAAAGCATATGGTATTTGTCTTTCTCTGTCTGACTTATTTTACTTAGCGTAACACCTTCAAGGTCCATTCATGTCATTGAAAATGTCAGGATTCCATTCCTTTCCATGGCTGAGTAGTATTCCATTGTGTATATATGTCACATCTTCTTTATCCATTCATCCACCAATGGGCATTTAGGTTGTTTTCATGTCTTACCTTGTAAATAATGCTTCAGTGAACATAGGGGTACATATATCTTTTCCAATGAGTGTTTCATGTTCTTCAGATAAATACCCAGAAGTGGTATGGCTAGGGCATATGATAGTTCTATTCTTAATTTTTTGAGGAATCTCCATACTGTTTGTCATAGTGGCTGTACCAATTTACAGTCCCACCAAAAGTGTACAAGTGTTCCCTTTTTTCCACATCCTTTCCAACATTTGTGATTCTTTGTCTTTTTGATAATAGCCATTCTAACAGGTGTGAGATGGTGTGTCATTGTGGTTTTGATTTGTATTTCCCTAATAATTAGTGATGTGGGACATCTTTTCATGTGCCTGTTGGCCATCTGTATGTCTTTGTTGGAAAAATATCTATTCAGATCCTCTGCCCATTTTTTAATCAGGTTGTTTTTTGTTGTTGTTGAGCCATATGGGTTCTTTATATGTTTTTAATATTAACCCCTTATTGGATATATGATTTGCAAATATCTTCTCCCATTCAGTGGGTTGCCTTTTCATTTTGATGATGGTTTCCTTCATCGTGCAGAAGCTTTTTAGTTTGATGTAGTCCTATTTGTTTATTTTTACTTTTGTTTCCCTTGCCTTTGGAGTCAGATCCACAAAAATGTGGTGAAGACTGACATCAATGAGTTTACCACCTGTGTTTTCTTGTAGGAATTTCATGGTTTCGAGTCTTACACTCAAGTCTTTAATCCATTTTGAGTTAAATTTTGTGTATGGCGTAAGTCAGTGGTCTAGATTCATTCTTTTGCATATGGCTGTCCAATTTTCCCAGCATCATTTATTGAAAAGACTTTCTCCATTGTATGTTCTTTGCTCCTTTGTTATAAATTAATTTGTCCATATATGTGTGACTTTTGATTCTGTTTCATTGATCTGTGTGTCTGTTTTTGTGCCAGTACCATACTGTTTCGATTACTATAACTTTGTAGTATAGTTTGAAATCCAAGTGGTTTTATTTGTCAAACCACTATTAAAAATACGTTTCAAAATCATGACTTATGCTGTACAAGTTCTATGATATGATGAGCTCTCCTGATTGTTCTTCCACTGTGGAGACAGAGAGGAGTAGATTTCAGGAAACGATGTTCCCTAAGGATAAGAGATTGAGATGGAGATAGGGATTGAGATGGGGAGAGGGAGAGGGACAGAAGTAGAGATAGACAGGAGGTTGGAGAGACAGAGAAAGAGAGAGAGAAGCTTATACAGGAATCTGAACAATCTCTTGAAAATTATTAGAAATATGACTGAACGCTGTCCTACACCAGATTGTTGATTAAAAAATGAAAAATCTCAAGAAAGTTTGTGCCTAATTTCTCATTATTATGGATGAAATTCTCCCAATGACAGTGCTATTGACTACTGTGACTATCCAGAACCTCTTTCCAGGACCCAGTGGCCTCACATGGCCTGGCGCCTGGCAACCTCTGCAGCCTCATTCCCTCCCAAGCCTCTCCTCCTCACCATCCCTCCCCTGAAACACTCCTCCCTCACCTCATTACTCAAATGTCACATTATCAGAAAGACCTTCCCAGGCCACTGTTATCTAAAATACACCTTCCCCTGTCACTCTTTATCTCCTTTATGCTGAGTTATTTTTCTTCATAGCAGCAACATCATGTTTAATGTTTCATTATCCGTTGTCTGTCTCTCCCTGCTTCATGAGGACTGGGACTTCATCTGTGTTGTTTCCATGTACCTGGCCCATGGTAGACCCTCCATAAATATTTGTTGAGTGAATTGGTGAGCACTCTGTCAGGGCCTCGGTTCCCTCTCTGGCTCCTTTCATGAGCCATTCGTTTTGCATCTAGGACCTCTACTCAGAGCAGCCCAGGTGTTTGGTATGCACCAGGATCCTTAGAACCGGTCTGTGTGAACAGTAAGCACTTCCTGACATTTAGATTCAACACGCACTGGTTTGGTATCCACGGTGTGGATTTCATCTTATCAGTGTGAATGATGGAGGAAGTATCTGAAATATTCCGAATTTTGCCCACAGCTATTTTGTGAGCGTTGTCTGACTGAGATAAGGCAGAGAAAATTTATTTGAATGGACTGAGAGTCAAGAGAGTTGAATTCTAATCTTGACTCTCCTTCTAATCGAAGGAGATCTTAACTGATCCCTCTACCTCAATCTTCTAATCTTTGCTGTGTGACCTTGGGCAAATTATATCATCTACATGTGTCTCGGTTACTCATCCATTGTGTGGGAATAATAACAGTACCCACTCACTGTGCTATTATGAGGATTGATAAAATAATTCATGCTATGCATTAAACACAATTATTATGATTATTATTATTACCTATGCTGCTTTGATACAACTTTTATTGCTGCTGAGGAATCTATTCACTTCAATTAGATATTTTGTCAGCCTCCTCTATTAGAAACAAAGGAGCAGGGACTTCCGTGGTGGTCCAATGGGTGAGACTCCACACTCCCAATGCAGGGGGCCCAGGTTTGATCCCTGGTCAGGGAACTAGATCCCACATGCATGCCACAACAAAGAGCCTGCATGCTGCAAGTAAAGATCCTGCACGCCGCAGTGAAGATCCCACAAGCCACAACTAAGACCTGGAGCAGCCAAAATAAATAAATATTTAAAAAAAAAAACTATTAAAAAAAAAAGAAAGAAAGGAGCAAACCATGTTTTAATGTCTCTCTTTAGCATATACACACACTTACACATTCATGTACAAAGAAAGAGGTAGTACCGGAAGGAAAAACCAGGAAAATGTTTTTAGAATTACTAGTGGTGGATTTGGGTTTGTTTTGTTTTGTTTTGTTTTTAGTTCTCTTTACCTGGCTCTATTTCCTAAAATTTCTACAGAAAATTAAAGGTTATTTTTAAAAGAATTCATGTCACTTACTGATTTTACACCTCCAAGTGGCAAAATAAAACTGTTTTTAGTTAATTAACAAACAGCAGAAAAAAATGCCCTTCTTCGTTAACTCCACTCTTACACTAAATTTCACAGTGGGATTAAAAACAAATGTTCTCTCTTGGCATATAGCAAATTATTGCATAACACACATAGTTGTTTCTGAGATCTAAATTACATCTGCTCCTGGAATTTTAACTTTAAATTAGTTTATAATATTTGTATTCATTTTTTGTATATTTGGGCTATGATATTGTGTATTATTAATCAGTCACTTCAGAGTGGTGCTTTTCTAATACAGTTGATATAAGACTGTATCTCTAAAGGGCTAAAGAAAACAAAAACTATAAATTGCCGGAATGGATTGTTCACAAAATGCTTCCAAATTGGAGTTGTTTGCTTTCCATCTTACTGTCCGCTTCCTTAACCATAACAGAGCTTCCCGTACCCCCCAAGTGTGAAAAATGCGCTAAGACCTTTAAGATATTTGGAAATTTAAAGATAAAGTAGCAGCCTGAATCATAGTCAGAACTGAGGCATAAAGTTTATATTTGTACTTAAAACAAAATTATAAATTTAAACAAAATCTTTGTGAATATGTATATATATTTACATGATAAAATATATGTAAGTATATAAGTAATATGTACTCATCGAGATTCTGAAAAATACAGGCAGACATAAAAAGGAAAACAACATGTATATATAATGCCCGTATCTGAGCACGTGGGAGACATGCCAGAAGTAAAAGGCAGATACTTTTTGCTTGAGTGACGTTGGTGTAGACTTTTTCCCCTAGATGACTTTGCAAGGGACTTATAAATGTTATATCCAACATCAAGATATGGACTCCAAGCCCCTGTTCTCTCTTCCACCCTGTTCTTCAGGATTCCTGCCAGTTGGAATTCTCTGCATCTCTTTAAGTTTGACATAAATACTTTATTTTTATACCTTAATACTTCTTTTAGGTACTTCCCAGCGTTTTTATTTTGAACTCTCCATTCTTTCTTTCAAATGCTGGACATGTCAGCAAAACCTTCTGTTTTCCATTTTCTGAATTTAGCATTTCAACATCTGTATAATAGTTGTACTAAAAATACACAAAGATAAAACTGTTGGGGAACATCTTAAAATCTTATAAATTGGCAAAATGAATTGAGTTGAAGTGTTTTTCTTGCTGGTTTTTTTTTTTTTTTTTTTTTTTGCAGTTACTGAGAAGGATCTTGTTTTGATTACTTGTTTGGGGGGAGAAGCGGGGCTCACTTTTTGTATGATTTTAGGAACTGAACCTTTGGGTATATCTTCTAATTTAACTCTTTGCTTACAAATCTGTGGGCTAAACAGAGTTCAGAGAGAACAGTCTGTCTTAGCTTCATCCCCTGAGGCTTGGGAGAGGAGGTGTTAAGATTTTTCCTTCTATTTCCTTCCTTGGCCTTGCTGCTGCTGAAATCTGGGGATTCACGTCCATCCTGAGGCCTCACTTACCAGTCTCTGAGGATTGTTAGGCGCTTCGGAGCCCTGTGCTAGAAGCTGTCAAAGCAGCCCACGCAGAAGCATAAAGCATGGTGCCTGGCCAGCAGGAGCCATGTGAGGATGTGTGACATCTGCTTTTCAAAAGAAGGAAATAAAGACAAGTAAATGATCATATTCAAAATGGTCAATAAAGACCAGGAGTGTAAAGGACTTAATGAAAGGACTTAATCACCCAAATAACTGGCTGTATAGATCAAGCTTTTAAAATAAAATGCCAGAAAATGACCTGCTTCAAGAACTATCCACATGCAATATCAAAGCCAACTTGAGGACTCTCAGACCTGCTACCAAGTTGCTAGGATCTAGATATAGACACTTTGCTTTTATTTTTCAGCTGTCTTCTCTGTAAAATATAGCTACCCATCCCCCTGATATTCAAGTAAAGATCTGAGAACTTGTGAGAAAATTCAAAAAGAATGTTTTTATGTATTAAAGAACTCCAACGCAGGACATCATAGCGCCAATAGAGTTAACGATACCCCAAAGCAGAGCAAGGATAATCTGTGTCATTCACTGGGCTATGAGATGACAATTATTTTGTGTTCAGTGGAATATTGGGATAAATCCTACTTCTTGTTACCTTTACACCTATCCAAAAATGCTAGTTTGGCATAACGCAATGGAAGAATTATCTCCAAAATAATATGTAAATCTGAGTTCACAGTAGACATCCAACTCCCTGTGAAGGCATCCAAATAAAATGTAAGGTGCCTCTTGCAGGTAGCCCCTGTTTCCTCCTCCAGCTGACCCTCTCCCGAGCACCCAGAACCCATCTCGTCTGGCGTTCACAGGCTGTCTTATCGAGGCTCGGCTTTACTGCGAAGCTTTACATCCTTAGAGGCAAAAGACAAACATCCCTCGAGACAACACAAGGACAGGCTCTCTTAGCCTGCCCTGATTGGCCTGGCAAACAACCTGTCCTAGTTCTAGCAACCTGACTCCAAGGGGCTAAACTCAGTGATGACTCAAGACTGGTTTTCTTTGTTTGTTTGTTGCTCTATTCCTCAGAGTATTCTTCATTCTCATTCCCATCCTCCCAGCCCAGTTCCCCTAGTGGTCCCCCTGTGTTTATCCTTAACCGAGCATACTCATGACTTTTGCCACAGCCTCAAAAATATGTCACCGTTAATGTCAAGGTAACTAGTGCCTGGTGTGTGATTTCTTCAGTTTACTGGAGAAATCAGATTCTCCCTTCTTGTTCATAAGCCCACCTCCTACAATTATGCTTTTCAATTGCTTCCTTCATCAATTTGCTTTCGATCAGTCAACTAGCATGTGCCGGGCAGAGTACAGTACTGTATGTTTGCTTTTCTATTTAATCTGCACCCCCTGGTTGAAATTTGCAGCCACATGTTTCCTCTTCTTTCTGAATCTCACTTTTTCTTATGTTCCCTGATAGCCATAAATTATCCTCTAAGTTTGGAGGAAGAGAGTAACCATCAAGAAACAAAGAAGTTGCTAATCATCAAAGAAATGCAAATTAAACTGAGATGCAATTTTTTGCCAGTCGTATTGGTAAGAATGAAGAGACGGTGATACCCGTCAGTGCGGGCATGGATGAGCTCTTACCCTGCAGGCAGAGTAGACAGGGCCAGTGGAGGTGGCAGACAGGGAAGCCTGGTCCTGAGTCCTGGGGCAGATTTTTAGCTTGTTCCCCGTGTTGGACAGCCCTGTAGAGCATTAGTATAAGCTTTTAAATGGGTATGCTTTTCGGCTCGGCTCAGCAATTTAACTTCTAGAAATCTGTCCTTAAGGACAAATGTACAAAGATGTATAGATAAAAATATTTATCACAGCACCATTTATAACAGGGAATTGGGTTATGATACATTCATTTAATGAAACATAATGCAGCAATCTTTTTTTAAATTGGGATATGGTTGCTTTACAATGTTGTGTTAGTTTCTGCCATCCAACTAAGTGAATCAGCTATATGTACGCATATATCCCCTCCCTCTTGTACCTCCCTCCCACCCCGCCCCCCATCCTACCCATCTAGGTCACCACAGAGCACCGAGCTGAGCTCCCTGTGCTATGCAGCAGGTTCCCACTAGCTCTCTATTTTACACATGGTAGTGCATATATGTCAATCCCAATCTCCCCATTCATTCCCCCCCCACCTTTTCCACACGTCTGTTCTCTATGTATGTGTCTCTATTCCTGCCTAATGCAGCGATTTTTGATATCAATGAAGACCTATACATATATTGACCTGGGAACACTTCCAAACTCTTTATGTTGTTACTTTTGTAACCAAAACATGCATGTGTATGTATACATTTGTATGGATATATGTATATTTGCTTACAAACAAGTCTGGAAGGATAAACACCAAAATTTCACAGTGTTATCTCTGGGTTCCAGGATTAGAGTAATCATTTTTATTCTATATTTTCTAAACTTTTTGCATTAGACATGCATCACTCTATGATCAGACAAAATAAAGGTATTTAAAAAATGTTAAAGATACAAAAGTGAAATGTTCTTTAACGCATAACATTTTCCATAAGTTACCATCAAATCATTCAGCAAACATGTACTGATAATTATGATAAAAATAAATGCTGTTTATAGAGCATTTGCCAATAGGCATTGCATTACACTTTTTATGTACATTAGTCTAATAAAAATTCCACAATAACTTCATGAGACAAATACCAGTCAGTCAATAAGATGAGAAGCAGAGTTAGAGTTTGAACCCTGTTTTGTCTGTCTCCAGAGCTGCTCTTTTGTGGCCCTTGAGCCACAAAGGTGTAAGATTTACAGTGATGACTTAAACCTGAATCTTGCTTCTAGGAGTTAACAGGGCAAAATGCAAGCAGTATTCTAGAATTAGCTAGATTTTTCTGTGTTGTTCATCGTCAGAAACTAAGGTCTATCTGGAATTCTGGGTTTTCTTCACTGTTGTTCATTCACTCTAGCTATGCTGTCTAGAAATGGTCTTATCTGGAAGGTCTGCTAAGAGACAAGGAAAGGACTTATATGTTTCCCCTGGTAGGAAATGTGTCCCCCTTTCCATCCTAAGGAACTGGCTTCTGAAGTAAGACAGAGAACAGGGCCGTAAAGTAAATATCCACCCACTGCTGTTGGCTCATTTTTGGTGTGTTAGAAGTATATTAACCAGTGCTTGTTTTAATATGAGACAGTTTATGTAGAAGTGACCACAGCTGATAAAACTCAAGAGTTCATGCCAATAATTAAATTCCTCACAGTTCAAGCAATCATGGGGCCACTAACCTATGAGGTAATTACTAAGAAACACAGGGACAGACCCTAATTATCCTTATTAGCCACCATTTGGATCAAATGACTAACTTTTCCAAAGGTCATTTCTTATTCTTTGTTGTTATCAGCCAAAGAGGAAGAGTGGCAATGTATGGGATTTTGTGTTTGATTCAGTCAGTATCACTGATTTCACAGAAACATGTTCTCACATGGCTTCCGTTGAATGTATCACACAGCTAGAAGCTCAGATGGCTGGGTAGAAAGCCTGGGATTGCCTCGTGCCAGACCTCGTTAACCCAGGATGCGCCTTACTCTAGGGTCTCCCTGGGTGACCCCGTCGTGCCCATGGCTTCCCCAGGCACCTCCCATGTGCTGAGCAGATCCTTCCGTGGCTGAGCTGGGCTTTGAACCTCCAGAGCATCATGTTTCCTCACTGAGTTAGGAAAGCAAAGGTTGCACAATATTTGTTTCTAAAAGGTTTGACTTCGATATTTACGTTTTCACTTTCTTAGTGTTCTTTTCCCGAAAAGCGCTTTATGACTTAAACTCACTTTCATACATATCCTGTGCAGGTAATATATAGGTTAGTAATAACTTATTACATAGGTCTGGTTTTAGCTGTCCATCCTCTTCTAGGGTAGGGTTCCTTCCGATTCTGGCTTAGGTACTCTTCTTTCACGGTTCTGGTTCTGCGTTGTCTTCTGACTCAGGTGAGCTGCCCCTCCGCATCCACACTGGCCATGCTTTCTGGTTCGAATGCTGATGCTGGTCCATATTTTTGTTGTAAAGGCGACTTATCTGCTCAGTCCATAAGTGTCCCCAGTCAGCCTTTTAAAATGCAGAGACTTCTGACCGCAATTACACAACCTCAGGAGTGCATGCAATAGGATTTTCATTGCTTTAGCTATTTCTATTCCTGTTTGCTATTTCTCAGATCTGTACAAAGGCATTTTTGAGGGTCTGACTTGAATCAGAAAATGCTCAGGCAATGACATCTGCAAAATTACCCTAAAAAGTCTGCCTTCCTTAGGGGTACATAGAAAAGGCTGAATCCACAGCCCACAGCAGGGGCATGAAACAAAATGAGGCATTTGGTGCCGGGATGGCAGGGTGGGGATTACAAAGATGAATGAGTGACAGGTTCTGGCTTTAGAGGGCTTCAGTCATGGAAGGGAGACGAGTACATGAATGTCTATTAGGTAAAAAGTGATACCTGACACCGGAGAAGTGCTGGGGTAATTGGAGGAGCAGAGATTACTTTTGAGGAGGAAGCTCAGGGACAACTTTTAGCAGACCCGTGAATTAAGACAAGATTTAGAAAAGCGAAGTTGGACAGGGAGAACATTTCAAATGCAGGAGGGATCGATATGAGCAAAGCCACAGTCTGGCTTTCTTCTTTTATAGATTCGTAAACAGACCCAGAGAAATGATGTGACTTACAAAAGACTTCTACCAAGTTGGATTTTTTTTTTCCCGGAGAGAATCAGCCTTCACCAATTCTGGCTCCCTAAGGACTCTAAACGGTTTTATAGCTCTCTGAATTTGTAGCTTTAAAATCAATTGAAAATGTAGTATATTAGTAGTAGTACTGGGGAAACATTTAGATGCTGGGGGCAATGCTTACAGTACTTTTTACCCTCTCAGAAAAGAACAGTGGCATTGGGCCTCTCCTGTTTTTGTTACCAGGGAGCAGATTATTAACCAACAGCAGTTGTCAGCACCCTCCAGTATGCCTAGGACCACGCTTCCCAGTAGCTGCACCCACAGGCCAGCTCCAAGCTGGAGTGCTCTCTGGCTTTCAGCTCAGGGTGGCCAGGTTTAGCAAATAAAAGAATGCAGGATATCCAGTTAAAATGAATTTCATATAAACAACAAATAAGCTTTCAGTATGTGTCTGATGCAATATTTGTAACCCTATTTCAGTTTTGTTTTGTATGATCAGGGTTCTTATTTTCACTTGCATAATTTCCATGAATAGTTTTGCCTTAAAAACAACTAATTGATGGTTGTGTTTATATCTGTTTTAAAATTGCCATTGAACACCACCTCAAAGATTTTTAAAGCTTGAGATCCAGGAGGATGTAAAGTGAATAGAGTGGGGTGTGTCTTACTGATCTTTAATTATCCAACACCTGAGTCACGGTAGGCCAATAGTAAATGCTCTGCTCTCTGAATCAATGTAAGAATGAATGGAGTTAGCACATTCTTGATTTTTATTCCTTGTCTTCTTAGAATCTGTCCTTATGCAGTGACCAATTTAAGTCTCAAATATAGTTCCTTTCTAATATGTCTCAGTGGGTAAAGAATTGAGAAACATCTTCTATCTGGTCAGTATTTTCCAAACGGTTAATTCACACCACCTGAAGAGGAGAGGCCCAAGTAATCATGCAATGTTTAAAAAAAAAAATTATCATGATCCTGAATTCACATCTCCTGAGTCGTAGGCATCCTTACCCCGGCTTCTCATAATGGCTGGCTGAGAAGCAATAACCTAAGCTTTGTGGATTAAATATCCCAGAGGGTCATTAATGGCTAATGCTCTCTCACTTATTTTATAAGAAATCAGATCTCTGAAATCATTCATGAGATATAATTCACTACAGATGAGGTTTCTCCACTTTGGTACAAAGTGTTTTTGGTCCTCACACCACATTTTGAAGATATTAAAACCAAAACTAAAAGCATGGTCTACAGCTTGTGTTAATTATCCTTGGGTAGTTTATGGAAGCATTTGAGTTCTTCAGACATAGTTATCTAATATGATTAAAAAGGCCTGTCTCCATCTCAGGCCTGTTTCTATACTTTACTGATTACTTTATTCTCCTAAAGTTTAAGTGCTTTGGGTTCTAATAGACCAAATGAATGAATACCAAAACCAGATAACAGAAAAAGGACGAGGCATGAATGGCAATGCCGTTTATTGGACTACAGTTGACACATTGGATTCTTCTGGCCTAGACAGCTCTTTCTTCAGAAGTCCAAGTACTTGATTCTAAATTAGAAAGTCTTGAGTGTGAAAGTATGAACATACTGTTTCATTCTTCCCATTATTTAATGCTTTCTCAACGTTAATGCTTTTTACACGTTAGGTTTTGTGAGCTCCAGGGAATTCTTTTAAAAGAAGGAATGAGACCCTTCATCACAACACACAGGAATATTTGTATTTCTCTCTTGCATTCCCCCATAACCTTTTCACAGGAAAGGTCTGCATATACATGGAGCTGGGTATTTTTAAAGACTTCCTGAAACAAATGTTTGTTCTAATTACAGTTTTATATGGTTTATGCCACTTAAAGAAAACCCACAGTGTGAGAATGTGCACTTATGGAAATAATAAATTACAGCGATGTCTAACACCTGGTTCCTGATAGCTTGCTCAAAGGATAGATAAACAAATGCAGGAATAGCCACCAACCACTATAATCAGCACCATAAAATAAGTAATTAGATCATATCAACAAACCAAACCCATCTGGAAGGAACAGAGGAACAGCTTTGGAATATAACTGTGGATTTCATTTCAAGGACCTAATAGCAAATAATGTGTGTCTCTTTCCCATAACATTATCCTCAAGGAAAGTAACTTGAAATGTTATAAATTAAGTTTTAGAATTTTATCTATTTTTTTAAATTTTACTTTGAGAATTGTAGGGGTTTTATAATTTTTCATTTTCAGACAATTCATGTTCATTGTGGAAAAGTGATATGGACAGATAAAGAAAAAGAAAAAAAGGTAGAAATCAATTGTAATTCCACTACTCAAAGATAGCAAATGTTTATTATTTGGTCATAAGCCTCCAAATTTTTCAATGAATACATATAAATATGTATTTTAATAAAAATGAGCTCATGCTATTTGAACTGTTTTTTAACCTATGTTTTTCACTTGATTGTAATATCTTCTCACATCAATATATATGTACATCTCCAAAAGAGGTGCTATCGGGCCCAAGCATAAATTTGGGGGGATTTATAGAACCTTCACCCTCAAAAATGTGTATAAAAATTTCTGGGTTTTGTGTATATGTTTTTTTCTGGAAAAAATGCATTGGGGCTTTAATTGGATTTACTTTAACTTTTATTGATAATTTAGAGACATTACAGTTCTGCATCTTCTCACTCAGGATCATAAGACTCCCAGTGTGCTCTTTTCCTCTTTGATCCCTCTCTAAGTTTGTATTTTTCTTTATATAGGTCCGGCATCATTGTTTTAACAATTTAATGGTCATCTCCTTTTAAATATTTACTTTATTAAGGTTTCAGTATTCCTTATTATGACTTTTTTGCATCTTAGGGTCTCCGTCTTTACCTTGTAAACCCATCTTCAATTTAATATAGAAATTGATAATAATGTATGATTCAATTTACATAAATTTGCTTTAGATTTAATACTACATGAACACATTTCAAACAACTATAAACTATTTTCCATATGAGAGAATAAATCAAATTATTGGTTACCAATGAATTTGGTAAAGTTGCAGGATACAAAATGAATGCACAGAAATCTCTTGCATTCCTATACACTAATGATGAAAAATCTGAAATAGAAATTAAGGAAACACTCCCATTTACCATCACAACAAAAAGAATAAAATACCTAGGAATAAACCTACCTAAGGAGACGAAAGACCTGTATGCAGAAAACTATAAGACACTGATGAAAGAAACTAAAGATGATACAAACAGATGGAGAGATATACCAACCATGTTCTTGGATTGGAAGAATCAACATTGTTGATTCTTCATTGTTTCAACAATGTTGAAATCAGCATTGTGAAAATGACTACTACCCAAAGCAATCTACAGATTCAATGCAATCCCTATCAAACTACCAATGGCATTCTTATACAAATCTTACAATTTGTATGGAGACACAGAAGACCCCGAATAGCCAGAGCAGCCTTGAGGGAAAAAACAGAGCTGGAGGAATCAGACTCCCTGACTTCAGACTATACTACAAATCTACAGTAATCAAGACAATATGGTACTGGCACAAAAACAGAAATACAGATCAATGGAACAGGATAGAAAGCCCAGAGATAAACCCACACACATATGGTCAACTAATCTATGACAAAGGAGGCAGTGGTATACAATGGAGAAAACACAGTCTCTTCAATAAGTGGTTCTGGGAAAACTGGACAGCTACATGTAAAAGAATGAAATTAGAACACTCCCTAACACCATACGCAAAAATAAACTCAAAATGGATTCGAGACCTAAATGTAAGACCGGACACTATAAAACTCTTAGAGAAAAACATAGGCAGAACACTCTATGACATACATCACAGCAAGAGCCTTTTTGACCCACCTCCCAGAGAAATGGAAATGAAAACAAAAATAAACAAATGGGACCTAATGAAACTTCAAAGCTTTTGCACAGCAAAGGAAACCATAAACAAGAAGAAAAGACAACCCTCAGAATGGGAGAAAATATTTGCAAATGAAGCAACTGACAAAGGATTAATCTCCAAAACATACAAGCAGCTCATGCAGCTCAATATCTAAAAAACAAACAACCGAATCCAAAAATGGACAGAAGACTTAAATAGCCATTTCTCCACAGAAGATATACAGATTGCCAACAAACCCATGAAAGAATGCTCAACATCACTAATCATTAGAGAAACGCCAATCAAAACTACAATGAGGGGCTTCCCTGGTGGCGCAGTGGTTGAGAATCTGCCTGCCAATGCAGGGGACACGGGTTCGAGCCCTGGTCTGGGAAGATCCCACATGCCACGGAGCAACTAGGCCCACGAGCCACAACTACTGAGCCTGCGCATCTGGAGCTTGTGCTCCGCAACAAGAGAGGCCGCGACAGTAAGAGGCCCGCGCACCGCAATGAAGAGTAGCCCCCACTCGCCACAACTAGAGAAAGCCCTCGCACAGAAACGAAGACCCAACACAGCCAAAAATGAATAAATAAATATTTTAACAAAAACTACAATGAGGTATCACCTCACACCAGTCAGAATGGCCATCATCAGAAAATGTACAAACAATAAATACTGAGAGGGTGTGGAGAAAAGGGCACCCTCTTGCACTGTTGGTGGGAATGTAAATTGATACAGCCACTGTAGGGAATAGTATGGAGGTTCCTTAAAAACTAAAAATAGAACTACCATACGACTCAGCAGTCCCACTACTGTGCATATACCCAGAGAATACCATAATTCAAAAAGAGTCATGTACCACAATGTTCATTGCAGCACTATTTACAATAGCCAGGACATGGAAGCAACCTAAGTGTCTATCGACAGATGAATGGATAAAGAAGATATGGCACATATATACAATGGAATATTACTCAGCCATAAAAAGAAACGAAATTGAGTTATTTGTAGTGAGGTGGATGGACCTAGAGTCTGTCATACAGAGTGAAGTAAGTCAGAAAGAGAAAAACAAATACCGTATGCTAACACATATGTATGGAATCTAAAAAAAAGGTTCTGAAGAACCAAGGGGCAGGACAGGAATAAAGATGCAGACGTAGAGAATGGACTTGAGGACACAGGGAGAGGGAAGGGTAAGCTGGGACAAAGTGAGAGAGTTGCATGGACTTTTATATACTACCAAATATAAAATAGATATCTAGATGAAAGCAGCCGCATAGCAGAGGGAGGTCAGCTCAGTGCTTTGTGACCACCTAGAGGGATGGGATAGGGAGGGTGGGAGGGAGACGCAAGAGGGAAGAGATATGGGGATATATGTATATGTATAGCTGATTCACTTTGTTAATAAAGCAGAAACTAACACACCATTGTAAAGCAATTATACTCCAATAAAGATGTTAAAAACAATTATTTGTTATCAAATGGGAACATACCCACAAGGATTGACTTTGTATTTTTACATAACAATATCTTTTTTTTTTCTTTTTTTTTTTGCGGACCTCTCACTGTTGTGGCCTCTCCCGTTGCGGAGCACAGGCTCCAGACGTGCAGGCTCAGCGGCCATGGCTCACGGGCCTAGCTGCTCCGTGGCATCTGGGATCTTCCAGGACCGGGGCACAAAACCGTGTCCCCTGAATCGGCAGGTGGACTCTCAACCACTGCACCACCAGGAAAGCCCACAAAATCTTTTTACATCTGTCTTTTAAAACTTTTACAAGTTTTCTAATTTAAAAAAATATTTATCTTCTGCATATTTGTATGTAAACTGAGGCTCTTATTTAAATTTTGGTAAAAGAACCAGCTGAGAAATGTTTATCTCTAAACGTTAATGTTTTCTACAAATATAACTTCATATAAGACAGAATTACAGAAAAAGAGTTCAGAGAATTGGAGCAAAGGATGGATAAAGCTTTCACTAGTCCTTCAAGTTAATGAACTGTCAGGGAAGACTATAGCTGGGAAACTTTAACCATAGAGATGAGATATATAGCTATGGTAGAGCCCAATCCACTTCCACCTGGCTCTCTTCCTCCAAATTTCCTGATTAACCTTGTTCCATAGGCGCACTCTGGTATTATCCATCTGAAGTCTGCCTTTCTCTCCTCTCTCTTCCTCTCCACCCCATCCTCTCCCCTCTCCCCTCCTTCCTGTCCTTGTTCCCCCACCTCCCCCGGCCCCCTCCTGTCCCCCTCTTTTCTCCCTCCCTCTTGCTCCTCACTGTCCCCAGTGATCTCCTCCAAGGGGGTCTCCTGGTAGCCCCTCCACATGCTAATCCAATTCATCCTTTTCCCGAGTCCTTGCCCTAAATGTCTGTCTCTACACTACACTCTTCTCTAAGCTTTAGCCCACTTTAACTTCTCTCTCCTAGCTCTTTCCGTCTCTGCATAATGAAACCTTTTCTACCTCATTTCTCCTGTCATTACCCCCTTCCTGAATGTGAACTTCTTTTACATTTTCCGGCCACCAGATATCCTGCTCCGTAACTAGCTTCTCTGCCCCATTCTACCACCCCATCCTTCTCTTTCCTATGTCAGTTTCTTATTATGATGAATTTATGGAGATAGGTATTCATGTTTACATTAAACACAAATAATAGAGTTTTTGCATACAGCAAAAAAGTGATTCAAAAGATACATGTAGAGAGAGGGCAGACAACAGAAGCAAGAACTACAATCCTGCACCCTGTGGAACAAAAACCACATTCACAAAAAGACAAGATGAAAAGGCAGAGGACTATGTACCAGATGAAGGAACAAGATAAAACCCAGAAAAATAACTAAATGAAGTGGAGATAGGCAACCTTCCAGAAAAATAATTCAGAATAATGATAGTGAAGATGATCCAGGACCTCGGGAAAAGAATGGAGGCAAAGATCGAGAAGCTGCAAGAAATGTTTAAAAAAGACCTAGAAGAATTAAAGAACAAACAAACAGACATGAACAATACAATAAATGAAATGAAAACTACACTACAAGAAATCAATAGCAGAATAAATGAGGCAGAAGAAAGGATAAGTGACCTGGAAGACAGAATGGTGGAATTCACTGCTGCAGAACAGAATAAAGAAAAAAGAATGAAAAGAAATGAAGACAGCCTAAGAGACCTCTGGAACAACATTAAATGCAACAACATTCGCATTATAGGGGTCCCAGAAGGAGAAGAGAGAGAGAAAGGACCAGAGAAAATATTTGAAGAGATTATAGTTGAAAAATTCCCTAACATGGGAAAGGAAATAGCCACCTAAGTCCAGGAAGCACATCGAGTCCCATACAGGATAAACCCAAGGAGAAACACGCCGAGACACATAGTAATCAAGTTGGCAAAAATTAAAGACAAAGAAAAATTATTGAAAGCAGCAAGGGAAAAATGACAAATAACATACAAGGGAACTCCAATAAGGTTAACAGCTGATTTCTCAGCAGAAACTCTACAAGGCAGAAGGGAGTGTCATGATATACTTAAAGTGATGAAAGGGAGGATCCTACAACCAAGATTACACTATGCGGCAAGGATCTCATGCAGATTCGATGGAAAAATCAAAAGCTTTACAGACAAGCAAAAGCTAAGAGAATTCAGCACCACCAAACCAGCTGTACAACAAACGCTAAAGGAACTTCTGTAAGTTGGAAACACAAGAGAAGAAAAGGAACTACAAAAACAAACCCAAAACAATTAAGAAAATGGTCATAGGAACATACATATGGATAATTACCTTAAACGTGAATGGATTAAATGCTCCAACCAAAAGACACAGGCTTGCTGAATGGATACAAAAAAAGACCCACATATATGCTGTCTACAAGAGGCCCACTTCAGACCTAGGGACACATACAGACTGAAAGTGAGGGGATGGAAAAAGATATTCCATGCCAATGGAAATCAAAAGAAACCTAGAGTAGCAATACTCATATCAGATAAAATAGACTTTAAAATAAAGAATGTTACAAGAGACAAGGAAGGACACTACGTAATGATCAAGGGATCAATCCAAGAAGAAGATATAACAATTATATATGCACCGAACATAGGAACACCTCAATACATAAGGCAACTGCTAACAGCTACAAAAGAGGAAATTGACAGTAACACTAAAATAGTGGAGGACTTTAACACCTCACTTACACCAATGGACAGATCATGCAAAATGAAAATAAATAAGGAAACACAAGCTTTAAATGACACAATAGACCAGCTAGATTTAATTGATAATTATAGGACATTCCATCCCAAAACAGCAGATTACACTTTCTTTTCAAGTGCGCATGGAACATTCTCCAGGATAAATCACATCTTGGGTCACAAATCAAGCCCTCAGTAAATTTAAGGAAATTGAAATCATATCAAGCATCTTTTCTGACCACAACGCTATGAGATTAGAAATGAATTACAGGAGAAAAACCGTAAAAAACACAAACACATGGAGGCTAAACAATACCTTACTAAATAACCAAGAGATCACTGAAGAAATCAAAGAGGATATCAAAAAATACTTAGAGACAAATGACAATGAAAACATGATGATCCAAAACCTATGGGATGCAGCAAAAGCAGTTCAAAGAGGGAAGTTTATAGCTATACAAGCCTACCTCAAGAAACAAGAAAAATCTCAAGTAAACAATCTAACCTTACACCTAAAGGAACTAGAGAAAGAAGAACAAACAAAACCCAAAGTTAGCAGAAGGAAAGAAATCATAAAGATCAGAGCAGAAATAAATGAAATAGAAACAAAGAAAATAGCAAAGATAAATAAAACTAAAAGCTGGTTTCTTGAGAAGATAAACAAAATTGATAAACCATTAGCCAGACTCATCAAGAAAGAGAGGGAGAGGACTCAAATCAATAAAATTAGAAATGAAAAAGGAGAAGTTACAAGAGACACCGCAGAAATACAAAGCATCCTAAGAGAGTACTACAAGCAACTTTATGCCAATAAAATGGACAACCTGGAAGAAATGGACAAAGTCTTAGAAAGGTATAACCTTCCAAGACTGAACCAGGAAGAAACAGAAAATATGAACAGACCAATCACAAGTAATGAAATTGAAACTGTGATTAAAAATCTTCCAACAAAGAAAAGTCCAGGACCAGATGGCTTCACAGGTGAATTCTCTCAAACATTTACAGGAAAGCTAACACTCATCCTTCTCAAACTCTTCCAAAAAATTGCAGAGGAAGGAACATTCCCAAACTCATTCTGTGAGGCCACCATCACCCTGATACCAAAACCAGACAAAGATACTACAAAAAAAGAAAATTACAGATCAATATCACTGATGAATATAGATGCAAAATTCCTCAACAAAATACTAGCAAACAGAATCCAACAACACATTAAAAGGATCGTACACCATGATCAAGTGGGATTTATCCCAGGGATGCAAGGATTCTTCAATATAGGCAAATCAATCAATGTGATACACCATATTAACAAATTGAAGAATAAAAACCATATGATCATCTCAATAGATACAGAAAAAGCTTTTGACAAAATTCAACACCCATTTATGATAAAAACTCTCCAGAAAGTGGGCATAGAGGGAACCTACCTATACATAATAAAGGCCATATACGACAAACGCACAGCAAACATCATTCTCAATGGTGAAAAACTGAAAGCGTTTCCTCTAAGATAAGGAACAAGACAAGGATGTCCACTCTCACCACTATTATTCAACATAGTTTTGGGAGTCCTAGCCATGGCAGTCAGAGAAGAAAAAGAAATAAATGAATACTAGTTGGAAAAGAAGAAGTAAAACTGTCATTGTTTGCAGACGACATGATACTATACATAGAGAATCCTAAAAATGCCACCAGAAAACTACTAGAGCTAATCAATGGATTTGGTAAAGTAGCAGGATACAAAATGAATGCACAGAAATCTCTTGCATTCCTATACACTAATGATGAAAAATCTGAAAGAGAAATGAAGGAAACACTCCTATTTACCATTGCAACAAAAAGAATAAAATACCTAGGAATAAACCTACTGAGGGAGACAAAAGACCTGTATGCAGAAAACTATAAGACACTGATGAAAGAAATTAAAGATGAAACCAACAGATGGAGAGATATACCATGAATGTGGATTGGAAGAATCAATATTGTGAAAATGACTAGACTACCCAAAGCAATCTACAGATTCAGTGCAATCCGTATCAAATTACCAATGGCATTTTTTATGGAACTAGAACAAAAAATCTTAAAATTTGTATGGAGACACAAAAGACCCCGAATAGCCAAAGCAAACTTGAGGGGAAAAAACGGAGCTGTAGGAGTCAGACTCCCTGACTTCAGACTATACTACAAAGCTACAGTAATCAAGACAATATGGTACTGGCACAAAAACAGAAACATCAATCAATGGAACAAGATAGAAAGCCCAGAAATAAACCCACGCACCTATGGTTAGCTAGTCTATGACAAAGGAGGCAAGGATATACATTGGAGAAAAGACAGTCTCTTCAATAAGTGGTGCTGGGAAAACTGGACAGCTACATGTAAAAGAATGAAATCAGAACACTCTGTAACACCATGCACAAAAATAAACAAAATAAATTCCAGACCTAAATGTAAGACCGGACACTATAAAACTCTTAGAGGGGAACATAGGAAGAACACTCTTTGACATAAATCACAGCAAGATCTTTTTCATCCACCTCCTAGAGTACTGGAAATAAAAACAAATGTAAACAAATGGGACCTAATGAAACTTCAAAGCTTTTGCACAGCAAAGGAAAGCATAAACAAGACGAAAAGACAACACTCAGAATGGCAGAAAATATTTGCAAATGAATCAATGGACAAAGGATTAATCTCCAAAATATATAAACAGCTTATGAAACTTAATATTAAAGAAACAAACACCCCAATCCAAAAATGGGCAGAAGACCTAAATAGACATTTCTCCAAAGAAGACATCTCCAAAGATGGCCAAGAAGCACATGAAAAGCTGCTCAGCATCAATAATTATTAAGGAAATGCAAATCAAAACTACAATGATGTATCACCTCACACAGTTAGAATAGGCATCATCAGAAAATCTACAAACAACAAATGCTGGAGAGGGTGTGGAGAAAAGGGAACCCTCTTGCACTGTTGGTGGGAATGTAAATTGATACAGCCACTATGGAGAACAGTATGGAGGTTCCTTAAAAAACTAAAGATAGAATTACCATATGATCCAGCAATCCCACTACTGGGCATATACCCAGAGAAAACCATAATTCAAAAACACTCATGCACCCCAATGTTCATTGCAGCACTATTTACAATAGCCAGGTCATGGAAGCAACCTAAATGCCCATCCACAGATGAATGGATAAAGAAGCTGTGGTACATATATACAATGGAATATTACTCAGGCATAAAAAGGAACAAAATTGGGTCATTTGTTGAGACGTAGAAAGAGCTAGAGACTGCCATACAGAGTGACGTAAGTCAGAAAGAGAAAAACAAATATCATATATTAATGTATGTATGTGGAACCTAGAGAAATGGTACAGATGAACCAGTTTGCAGGGCAGAAGTTGAGACACAGATGTAAGAGAACAAACATATGGACACCAAGGGGGGAAAGCCGTGGGGTTTGGGGTTGGTGGTGTGATGAATTGGACGGTTGGGATTGACATGTATCCCCTGATGCATATAAAATTGATGACTAATAAGAACCTGCTGTATAAAAAAATAAATAAAATAAAAAATTCACAAAAAAAGATACATGTAGAATTTAAAGAGGCAGTTATTAATAGCTAGGGATTGATTATATTATTTTAATCTCTTATTTACATTTCTTCTAAACCACTGAACCTTTCTGTGTCTACTGAAGTTAAAACGTTTGGTCATATCAAGATATATATATATGCCTTTAATAAATTGGATACATGAAAATATGAATTGACAAAATCAATTTTTATAACTTTTCAAAAGCCTTCATCATTGCATTTTTAAAAGTTTTTTTTAGTGTCTTTAAAGTTATTTTATTTTACTTAAAAATTATTTTAAAATAGTGTTTTTAAGTTCCATAAACTGAAGTACGTGGCCAGGAATGTATTTTCCTATAAATAGGCTATATCTTCACTGTTAAAGAGGCACACCAGTCTGGGTTTTGATTTGGATGTTTTGTGTTTGCTATTTCAAAACACTGAAAGTATCAAGCAGTTGTGCAGCTCTGCCTTTCAGGTGCCATATAACTGCTTGGTGGAGGTAAAGGGAATATGTGTTACTAAGAGAAATGTTGACAGTAAACTCTGTATAGGAATTTCCTCTGTATCACCCCAAACCAGGAGCTTCCTGGCCCCTACTGCTATTAAAAAGAGCTCATTCCAGCAAAGTGGCTGACAGTGAACTCAGTTCCTTGCACATGAGGGTCCATGTCTTTCACTTACTGGTTAGGGCTTGGGGATCATATAAATGTATATAATACTTGTCATAGACCAGAGAATTCTAAAAGAAAAAAAAAATATCTTGAAGTAACCACCTTTAAGCCAATTGGGAATAGTTCTTTCAGCAGAATCTAACAAAAAACAAACATGAAACTAATGACCCCGAAAAATATTTGTATCGTTTCCTTTGGTTGTAGTCCTGTTGGCACAATCTCAGCCTTCAGTTTTTCATGTCCTGTGGATTGTAGTTAACCATAAATTGTGAATTTATTGTTCTTATCTGAACTTTTATAAATTATGTGCTTTTCCAACACTGTATGTTTTAAAGGGCCATACCTTATAAAAGAAGCTTGTCATGTTAGTAACGTCAAAATAAGGCTTTCCTTCACCCCCCACCATTGGGTCTCAAGAGCCCCCACTGTTGCATCTTGTTAAACATTATTTTCTTTGAAATGCAAGACACAACGTTTATTTGATGATCTCATTGCCCTTGTTGTTTGCATCTTTACTTTTTTTTTTTGCGGTGCGCGGGCCTCCCACCGTTGTGGCCTCTCCCATTGTGGAGCACAGGCTCCGGACGCACAGGCTCAGCGGCCATGGCTCACGGGCCCAGCCGCTCCGCGGCACGCGGGATCCTCCCGGACTGGGGCACGAACTCGTATGCCCTGCATCGGCAGGCGGACTCCCAACCACTGTGCCACCAGGGAAGTCTGTAGGGAAGTTCTGAATTGAAAACACAGATTTAGTATATTAGGGATTATGGCAAATGGAAGACATTTTTCTGACTTGATTGAGAGGCTTTGTGATATGTGTGGAAAGAGTGAGGATTCCTGATTCAAAAGGCCAGTTTTTAAATCCCAGTGTTTCAGTTTCCTAACTTGTAACAGTATGCAAGTTACTTTGTTCCTATGAGTGCTTCTGTCCTCATCTATGAAAGAGGGAAAATAATTTTTAGGTTTATGGTACAGATAAATAACAATACATGTGAGAGTGCCTGACATGTAATGGATGTTCAATAAAAGTAATAATAAAATAACTAGGGGAAGCCAGTTATAAAGAGAACCAGACTATAATATTCTGTTTAATTCTTTTCCCACTTAAATAAGAAAACATGTAAGGTTGCTAGCACAGTAGCCAGGACATAGTTGACCATCAAGGGATGTTGTTACTCGTTCACTTAACGTTTCAAGTTACTTCTTTTTTTGGTTTCCAGGGCCAAAAACTGTGTATATATACATGACTCAAGTTCAACAACAAGTTGCCTTGTTGTAATGCTTCTTAAACATTAGTGCACACACGAATCACCCGGGAATGTTGTTTAAGTGCAGGTTCAGCAGGTCTAGGATGGGGCCTGCGATTCTACATTTCTGCAAGGCTCCCAGGTGATGCATCTGAGGTTGGCCTATTATTTTTCACACTAAGAATAGCAAGGCATTAATGGGCCAGACAATAAATACCCTCTCTTTGTTCCTTGTATTACCTTATTTCATAGAGCTTCAAGAGTTTAGAGATGATATTATTTGGCACATTTTTACAGATGAGAAATTTGTGACCCACAGAAGCTGATTAATTAGTTGACAGTTGAGATCATTCAGCCTAATTGTTCAGCCACCTTCTTTACCTACAGTGATCGATATTTTTAATTGTATAACTATTATCTCATTCTTCCTATTTAGTTATATTCCTAGAAGTTAAGAGTTACCAGGTTTCCTTCTATCTTTATCATTGCTTTCCAGCTTTTTAAAAAATATCTTTGCTTATGTTGATATGTAACTTTAGTTTGTCAGCAACCCCATTGCTTAGGCTGTTGGAGACAGCCTATCCTTGCTGGTGCAATGCTTAGTGGCAAAATGACTGGTAGAGGGCGGGCAGATTTTGATACTTGTTGGTATAATTAGTACTAGTTAAGTTTTTCAATCAGTGCTCGTTTCTAGCCCTTTAGAATGAACCTCCTATTCCTCTCTCAGAACTGGTGAGAAGCCAGATGAACCATCAGTGCAGGGATACCAGGCATTTCCTTGATTCTACCACCAAACAGCCCTGACCCACCAAGTGGGGTATCTTTTATCCACCTCACTCTTTCCAGCTCAGTATCAGAGGACAAGGTCCTGGTGTTTTGCACTGTTTTTCGTAAATTCCCTGGAATACTGTGTTGTAGGACACTTCTGCTACCCTCATCCCCCAGTTATTCCCTGGGGCTCACCTCGCATAGCTGTCCCAGGAGTTTAGAACCAGCCAGGGTTTCCATACCCCAGTTTAGGTATGCTCCTCTTACTAATGCCCATTCCTCTTTTCTCCCAGCTTTCCCACAACCAGTGACATAGAGATATGGTTTCTAGCCCATTTTGATATGCTAATGCTGACAGGAGCATGTTAGTAATTTTTTTTTTACAAACAAAGATTATTTTAGAATAGTGAGAATGTCATATTCATGCTCAGTGTATAAACAATGAGCTTCATTTAACAAACAGTTGAATATAACATAGTCATAAAAATATTGCAGAAGAACAAGTTTAGCTTGGATCACTAGTCTTTATTCTCACAAGGAGATAATAAACGTTCTTGAGCCAAAGGCAACGGGGCAAAAGTCTCAGGATTTTGCTTCCTTCCTTCTTTCCTTCCTTCCTTCCTTCCTTCCTTCCTTGTCTCTTGTCTTCTGTCTTTTTGGATGTGTTGCAGGGTACTTGCAGAATCCTTGTAAAGGGATTCATTACTAACCTATCATAATATATCATGAATATTTTAATGTCAGTAAGTATACCTCTTCACCACCATTTTAAACAGTTGCTTAACTGTGTACATAACTAGGCCATAATTCATTTAATTTCCTAACGTGGGACATTCTGATTCTTTTCCTACTTCTTTTGCTGTTATAAATCATGCTGATCAGTGGCCTTATTAAGATCCAAGCAACTGCTACCCAGTTATTTCCCTCTTGTCTATTCAACTATTTACCTCCTCAAAGAATTCTAGAAGGTATGGCATTCCCTTTTAGAAATGCGTTGCCCTGCATGGTGTTCAAATAAATTTAGTAACTTTGCTACAGTATGGTAAGCATAGTGCTTAAACCTTGGACTCTGAAGTCAGCCTCCCCAAGTTTGAATCCCAGCTCTGCTGTTTGCTAGCTGTATGACCTTGGGCAAGATATATAACCTCTCTGTACTTCACTTCCTTCGTCTATGATATAAGGACAATAGTAGTACTTAGCTCATCTAGTTGTTGTGCAAATTAAGGAAATGATGTATTCAAGTGGTACAGACTAGTAGCTAGCATTTACTGCTTGCCCAAGTAATATTTGCTATTGTTAACAACAATTAACTTGCTTTCCCTTTTTATTCACACTACTAAACCTAAATTTCCACAAAAATATGGCTACAGACAAAATTTCATTTCTTTGGCAAGAAATATTGGGAGCAAAAAGGGAGGAGTATGGTGGTCTTGATGGGGGAAGGCACATGTTAGGAATTATGGTCAATTCTTATGGTGTGGTCAGGCATCAAAATTTATAGTTCAGTGGAATTGCTGAACTAGGCTACAGGTTGTCAGAGCTAGCTCATCAGCAGTCAATTTGGTGCAAATAGGTATAGTCACCAAACACCTACCAGTCAAGTTATGTGTTCAGACACATGTAGATTATCTACCATCTTTCTTGTCCATATGAACTAGAACTGAATGGCATATGTTTATTTTTACTTCTTCAGTAGGATTCTTTTACTTCTTTTCTCCTGGAAAAACTAGAGAATAAGTAAAGTTTCTTGTTTACTTGGGCTTCTCATAAAGAACAGACTTTATCGTGCTCACTTGACCTCCTTGGAGACCCTTTTCTACAAACAGTTCTTCACTGGCCAGCAGAGTTCTGGCAGCTGGGAGACCCCTCAGTGGGAGCAGTGACTAGGTATGAACTTGGGAACTATTTTGGGAGACAGGAAAATGCAGGGAATTTGGGGTCAATTGTTCACTCTTAACTGTGAGAGGAGTACATCGGAAACATCTGAATTAGGCATTTTTCTGTACTTTAATTATTAGACCAACTCCTTGGTTGATAAGAAAATGAATTCAACAATAAATCATTTAATGTATGAAAGAAAGACCAGGCATTTTTCTCTTATCTAAAGAGGCTCTGTTGTCTCAAGCACTGAGAAAAAAATTGCACGTCAAAAGACCTGATTTTCATTCTGAGTTTTATATCAGACTAGTCGAGTCTCAGAATGGGTAAAGCAATCCAGTTCTTTCATTTAGGCAGAACTTCTTCACCATTTCTTTGGATTACGTCCCTGGTCCTCCTTGTATCCAATACTATTATTGTGCAGGACGAGAGTCTTGATGGCACAGCCAAAGTCCAGTGAGACTGAGGGATCTGTGAGTGGCCACTCAGCTAATCAGCAGGCCTGTGTCTTACAATGCTTTCTTGTGAACTAGGAGGCCACTTCAGCCCTGCTTCGTGGGACGTTTCCTAAAATATTTACTTTATGATCAAACTATACAGGAGAAATAATTTTCTAAAGAAAAAGCCAGACGGAAGAATTGATTAACCATTGCTTCTAACCTAGTATTAGCTATTTGAATTGTTAGGGACACTGGAAACCAAAAAATGCTTTTACTCCAGAGAATGGGTATATCCTAGAACTAATGGTAATTTTCAAAGTTTCAGAATTTTTGTTAAGTATTCAGGGAAAATACAAATAGATACACATTACAATTTTTTGAAGCTTCATTAATTGACAACTGTACATCCAGGCTTCCTCATGGGTGACAGAGGAAAGTAGCAACTATGAATATGTTGCCTCAATGTCCATCATGAGAGGCTCAGGACACCCATACTGTGGAATACTATATAGCCATTAAAAATAAAATAGTTCTGGGGCTTCCCTGGTGGTCCAGTGGTAAGGAACCCACCTCCTTTCAATGCAGGGGATGCCGGTTCGATCCTTGATTGGGGAACTAAGATCCCACATGCCGCAGGGCAACTAAGTCCATGTGCCACAGCTATTGAGCTCATGAGCCTCAACGAGAGAGCCTGCATGCCACAAACTGCAGAGCCCACGCACTCTGGAGCCCTAGCGCCACAACCAGAGAGAGAACACCTGCACACCACAACTAGAGAGAAGCCCAAGCGCCGCAACAAAGAGACCGCGCACTGTAACAAAAAGATCCCACTTGCTGCAACGAAGATCCCATGTGCCACAACTAAGACCCAATGCAGCCAAGAAATAAATAAAATAAATATATATATATTTTAAATTGAAATAGTTCTATTATATATGTACTGACATGGAATATTATTGGTGGTAAATTGTTTAGAAAAATAATGATACAGAACTCTATTCAAAGTGTGATCTCATTTTTGTATAAACAAAATCTACAAATGTACGTAAGAATATAAGTATCTGCTTCGTTAAGAGTTAGAGGAACATATTTCAACTGTTAATAATGGATTATCCAAAGTATTGAGAATAAAGAAGATGAGAATGGAGGTGGGGAGGGGAGTGTTTACTTTTTAATTTATTCACATCTATGTTGTTTGGAATTCTTTTCATAAACATCTATTTTTATAATACTTTACATTTTTTAAAAAATGTTCTAAAAAAACATTAAAAATTTTTGTATCAGAAACTAATCTTTCTGTGTGTCTGATGGTTTGAAACCCTATTTTAGAAGGAAACATTGCAAATAATGCAAATAAGTATCCCTCCACCTGAAGAAGCTCCTTAAAAATTACAATACAAATTGTCTCATACTTGGAAGCATCAGCTGTCACGTGTCACAGATTGTAGGAAGAGATAAGAATTAAATCTAAAGCTGCTATGTGAAGGAAATCATTACATCTTATTTGAGTGGGCTGATAGTAATAGTGAAAAGAAAATGTGTACCATTTAAACTGATGCTGAAGGTGTGCAGATATTTTCAAAACAATGTGAGGAAGATAGACTTCTGCTGTATGATGATAGTTAGCATAATAGATACTGACTGCCATTCTTACACCTTCCTTATCAAGAGTCTTATCCCAACATAGAGGGAATCATTTCCATTGATTCTATATTGATGCTCTAGATACAGGGTGGGGGAGAGGGAACACACGGAGGAATAAGAGTTAAGAATTGCCCCATGATATTGACCTGCGTGAGCTGCTTGTATATTTTGGAGATTAATCCTTTGTCAATTGCTTCATTTACAAAGAATTTCTCCCATCCTGAGGTTTCTTTTTTCATCTTGCTTTTGGTTTCCTTTGCTGTGCAAAAGCTTTGAAGTTTCATTAGGTCCCATTTGTTTATTTTTGTTTTTATTTCCATTACTCTAGGAGGAGGATCAAAAAGGATCTTGCTATGGTTTCTGTCATAGAGTGTTCTGCCTATATTTTCCTCTAAGAGTTTTATAGTGTCTGGCCTTACATTTAGGAATTTAATCCATTTTGAGTTTATTTTTGTGTATGGTGTTAGGGAGTGCTCTAATTTCGTTCTTTGCATGTAAATGTCCAGTTTTCCCAGCACCACTTACTGAAGAGGCTGTCTTTTCTCCATTGTATATTCTTGTCTCCTTTGTCAAAGATAAGGTGACCATATGTGCATGGGTTTATCTCTGGGCTTTCTATCCTGTTCTTTTCATCTATATTTCTGTTTTTGTGCAGTACCATACTGTCTTGATTACTCTAGCTTTGTAGTATAGTCTGAAGTCTGGGAGCCTGATTCCTCCAGCTCTGTTTTTCTTTCTCAAGATTGCTTTGGCTATTCAGGGTCTTTTGTGTTTCCATACCAATCCAAAAATGGGCAGAAGACCTAAATAGACATTTCTCCAAAGAAAATATACAAATTGCCAACAAACACATAAAAGGAAGCTCAACATTACTAAATATTAGCAAAATGCAAATCAAAACCACAATGAGGTATCACTTCACACCGGTCAGAATGGCCATCATCAAAAATCTACAAACAATAAATGCTGGGGAGGGTGTGGAGAAAAGGGAACCCTCTTGCACTGTTCATGGGAATGTAAATTGATACAGCCACTGTAGAGAACAGTATGGAGGTTCCTTAAAAACTAAAAATAGAACTACTGTACGACTCAGCAATACCACTACTGGGCATATACCCTGAAAAAAGCATAATTCAAAAACAGTCATGTACCACAATGTTCATTGCAGCACTATTTACAATAGCCAGGTCATGGAAGCAACCTAGATGCCCATTGACAAATGAATTGATAAAGAAGATGTGGGACATGTATAAAATGGAATATTACTCAGCCAAAGAAAGGAATGAAATTGGGTCATTTGTAGAGACATGGATGGACCTAGAGACTGTCATACAGAGTGAAGTAAGTTAGAAAGAGAAAAACAAATATTGTATATTAATGCATATATCTGGAATCTAGAAAAATGGTATAGATGAACTGCTTTGCAAGGCAGAAATAGAGACACAGATGTAGAGAACAAACGTGTGGATACCAAGCGGGGAAAGCGGGGGTGGTGGTGGTGGTGTGATAAATTGGGAGACTGGGATTGACATGTATACACTAATATGCATAAAATAGATAATTAATAAGAACCTGCTGTATGTAAAAAAAAAAAAAACAGGGAGAGAGAGACATGTACCACAATGTTCATTGTAGCACTGTTTACAATAGCCAGGACATGGAAGCAACCTAAGTGTCCATCAACAAATGAATGTATAAAGATGTGACACATATATACAATGGAATATTAGCCATAAAAAGAAATGAAATTGAGTTATTTGTAGTGAGGTGGATGGACCTAGAGTCTCATACAGAGTGAAGTAAGTCAGAAAGAGAAAAACAAATACCATATGCTAACACATATATATGGAACCTAAAAAAAAAAAAAAAGGTTCTGATGAACCTAGGGGCAGGACAGGAATAAAGACGCATATGTAGAGAATGGACTTGAGGACACGGGGAGGGGGAAGGGTAAGCTAGGACGAAGTGAGAGAGTAGCATTGACATATGTACACCACCAAATGTAAAATAGATAGTGGGAAGCAGCTGCATAGCACAGGGAGATCAGCTTGGTGCTTTGTGACCAACTAGAGGGGTGGGATAGGGAGGGTGGGAAGGAGACACAAGAGGGAGGGATATGGGGATATATGTATGCACATAGCTGATTCACTTTGTTATACAGCAGAAACTAACACAATATTGTAAAGCAATTATACTCCAATAACGATGTTAAAAAATAAAAAAAAAACAAAAACAAAAATTGAATATCCCAGCCATCAAAATGCCTCACCTCCTTCGAAACAAGAACACAAGTGATAACAAAGTTTTGGGGAATCAGATTTTTTTACCTTTTCTCCATTCTTTAGGGTTATTGGAAAAGAAATATATATTATTTAATCTAAATTATTTTTAAAAAATCTTTCCTCCTAGATAACTTGATAAAAATAGCCTGAATAAACATATTAGCACATATATATATACTCACAAAAAGACAAATACTTTATGATTCCACTTATATGTGAAATCTAAAAAATACAACCAACCAGTGAATATAACAAAAAAGAAGCAGATTCACATATACAGAGAACAAACTAGTGGTTACCAGTGGGGAAAGGGAAGTGGGGATGGGAATCATAGGGCTAGGGGATTAAGAGGTACAAACTGGGCTTCCCTGGTGGCGCAAGGAAGACTCTCTTCCCTGAGAGTCTGCTTGCCGATGCAGAGGATACGGGTTTATGCCCTGGTCTGGGAATATCCCACATGCCGTGGAGCGGCTGGGCCCGTGAGCCATGGCCGCTGAGCCAGCGCATCCGGAGCCTGTGCATCCGGAGCCTGTGCTCTGCAACGGGAGAGGCCACAACAGTGAGAGGCCCGCGTGCCGCCAAAAAAAAAAAAAAAAAAAAGAGGCACAAACTATTCTGTATAAAATAAGCTACAAGGATATATTGTACAACAAAGGGAATATAGCCAATATTTTATAATAACTATAAATGGAGCATTACCTTTAAAAATTGTGAATCGCTATATTGTACACCTGTAACATACAATATAGTACATCAACTATACTTTAATAAGAAAAAAAAAAGAATTGCCCCATTGTACTCATAAACTAATAGAGGAGCCAAGGTGTTGTGCAGACCCTAGAATGCCATGTAGACAATATAAGCACACATGATGCCACTAACTAAACCAGGACTTCATGAAGGGGTGGATGTTCCCTCCAAAGGCAGGTGTTTGTTTTCTATTTTTCTTTGTTTTAGAATAGGAAAATCGTGAAAATCATTGTAAGCAGAGGGGAAAGAGTCAGCATGGAGAGGTGATAAGGAGGGAATTAATCAGGTAACCCCGATAGGAGCCTGAAGAGAGCCTAGGAGAGAGGTTGGCCACGAGAAGGAGGAAGGATAGTATCCAAAATATTTAAAAGAAGGAAGAGGGCCTGAGTAGTAAGACAGAGACCCTGGGAGGTGAAGGAAAAGGAAGCCGAAGGAGCCCCCTTGAATGGCTTTGACTTTCTCAGTCTAGTGAGAAGCTGCATTATTGATGGAGAGTGAAAGAGTAGTGGTGGGCTTCAGGCTGTGGAAGGATCTGGAAGAGCCGCTGTGAACACTGTATGTCAACCAGGAATGATTAAAAGGGTTTGGAGCATCACTGAGGTCCCAGCTCAGGCTGAGTAGCATGAATTTTTTTTTGAATTTTATTTTATTTTTTATACAGCAGGTTCTTATTAGTTATCCATTTTATACATATTAGTGTATACATGTCAATCCCAGTCTCCCAATTCATCACACCACCACCCTCCACCCCCGCCACTTTCCCCCCTTGGTGTCCATACGTTTGTTCTCTACATCTGTGTCTCTATTTCTGCCCTGCAGACCGGTTCATCTGTACCATTTTTCTAGGTTCCACATATATGCATTAATATACGATATTTGTTTTACTCTTTCTGACTTACTTCACTCTGTATGACAGTCTCAAGGTCCATCCACGTCTCTACAAACGACCCAATTTCATTCCTTTGTATGGCTGAGTAATATTCCATTGTATATATGTACCACATCTTCTTTATCCATTCGTCTGTCAATGGGCATTTAGGTTGCTTCCATGACCTGGCTATTGTAAATAGTGTGAGTAGCATGAATTTTTAATGAAACTAATTTAAAAAAAAAAACAAAAACTTATTCATTACTCTTTGTAGCAATGTTGCAGCTAGGCACAGGGGCATACATAGAAAATCAGCTTGGGTAGAATGCATATTTTGTAGAAATCAAATGATTCTTGTATTGAAAGCTGCATGTGCAAAGTCATTGGAAATTAGTCAAATAATTGCATCATTTCCAGATTTCACTTTGTCAATTTCTATCCTCCCCCTTAAGGTTTATAGTCAAATCAGATAACCATGTTTTCATAAGGAAGTGAGAACAATATCCTGTACTTCAAATGTTAACCATCAAAGTAATGCCATTAGAATGTCTAAAGTTTCGAGGTCATAGTTGATTCTCATACATTATGTATTTTTTAGACTGGAAAAGCGAATAACATCCTTTTTGGAAGACCAGCATCCAGAGAGTAAACTAGAGGTTGGCGCTGATATGCGTAAAATTCATCACTGTTTCCATTATTTAAAGGTAAACTTAACCATTTCCACTAGTAGAAGCCATTGTCTGCCATGTTCAAACTGTAATAAAGCTTTCCTAGCTGACCAACTCTTGAAATGTTTAGGACCTAGCTTCCCATGTCTAGAACAGTATGATCTTCGAATCAATGCTGAGAGGATCACTGAATTTCTTCAGAGGTTGTATCTTACTTCCCAATGAGTAAGCTCAGACCATGGGCTTCTAAAGCTTTTGCCAGGAATCTCTACCTTCTACACAGAATAGTTCCATGTTCAAAACCTACTTATTTTGAAGCTATAGCAAAAGAATTGTGTCCTTCATTTTTCTGCAGCAGCTTCAGCCTTAGGTTTTCCTTTCATGATGACACGGTGGCAATATCATTAACCTCCACTTCTGCCTGACTTGTAATTTGGCATATTTCATTAAGATAACAGACGTTTGTTGTGAGTCGGCTCTGGACCAGGCGTAGGGAAGGCAAAGTTGAATGAGTAAGTCACGGAGAAGACAAATATGTAAAGAATAATTAGAATACATGATAAGTGGTTTTTTAGAAAGTGTGAATTAGTGGTATGGGGTTATGGAGAAAGGGAAAGTGTTCAAGAGGAGATAATGTTTGAGCAGGAATTCCCTGGTTTAGGGAAGCAGAGATAAGGTAAGGGGGAGGGGAATGAGGAAGCAGGACAGAAAGAAGACAGGCAGGAGGAGGAGAAAGACACATTCAAGCAAAGGCAACTGCAGTGCAAGTCAGGGAGTCAGAGGAGGACACACACGCCTGACCTGTGCAAGGCATTGGTAAAGGTGAGAAGAATCAAAGAAACAAAGACATTCGGAGTTGAGGTATGGACGCTAAGCTCTTGTTTCATCTTTCAGAAACTATTGAATGACAAGAACATCCATGGAACAAGCATAGCCTCCTCTGAAATCAAAGATCAAAACAGTCAAGAACCATTAAAAGAGGAAGAATATAAAAAGCTACGAGATATTCTGCAGCAGAGGGACAATGAAATCAGTATCCTTTCTGAAGTGACGAGAAAGTCTTCTACTGGCTTGAAGCGGGGAACACTTAGCTGTCTTCCCCTAACCACACACCCCAGCTCCCCACCCAGATTCCAGCTCACATTGCTTCTTTCCACTTAGAAGTAAAATATCCCTTCGGCAAACACGTGGTAGGAACTAGTCAAAACCAGAGTTGCTATAAAAGAAAAAAAATTACTTTGTTTTTAGCCAGATATAGTTACTATTATGGGAGATATTTCAGTTTATTGAAAAGCTTTCTTACACCATGTCTCAACATTAAATTTCTTTTAGTATATTTTTTGACTACTCCGCAGTGCTCTTTCTGTTTTAGTCCTGAGCCAGTAAAGTTAGCTGGTTATCTTTAGCTAGCTGACCAGACACTGGGCTGACCACAGCCTCGTTATGGCCCAGAATTTGTGGCTGGTGTGTGGGTGAAACTCAAATGATGGCTGAGAAATGACAAATGGTATTTAGCTTATGAAGAGCAGAGATTGATTTCAATGTAACTTTTTACTTAAAATCCAGATCTATTGCTTTGAGTTCCACTTACAAATGTGTAGATGAGTGTTGAGGATAGACATCTTACGGCTCTAGGAGACAGCACGTATTGGGTGCTGAAAATGGTTAGCAGCCCACGAGAGCTGCCTCTCTTACAGACCAGGTGATTGCTGCTAAAAAGCCCCTATTGGGCGGTTAGACCTCAGGTCTCCCCAGCATTTCTTCACTATTGTTTCTTATTTTATCTTTCAAGTTTCTTGCAAAAGATTTGACATTTTCATTCCATTTGCAGGCTTTACACATGCACAAGCAACGACTTTAGTCAGTTCTTTATGAGCAAATATTTTTGTTCCTTTCTTAAAAATTACTAAAAGGCATTTTAGCTTTAGCTATTATGCAAAATTCCTAAAAATAGCCTACATGAAGGAAATCCAGTAATAAAAAGGTAAAACCAAACCAAATACGAGGTAGGCATTCTGCCTGATTGACTTCAGTCTCTAATTTTAGTTGAGTATTAGCAGACCCTGGATGTCTGATTCAAGTGAGTTTGAGCTGCCTTATTATCCGGCCAGTAACAGTAGATTCGACCGTGCGTTACACTCCCACACCAGCCCCTGTCTCTGAGCACTGCTCACAGTGTTGTCACCCTTGCATTCCTTTTCCTCTCTCCTACCCTATCCATCTCCAGGGATGGTCCCAGCCTAGACCTCAGTCCTGGCCCCAGCCCCAGTCTGAGCTCTGCTTCTTTTCCTGGCCTTGATCCTAGTTTAGGATCATCTCCCCTAAATACTCCTACCAACTCCTTAATCCCCTTCTGGGCTTATGAATGTCTGTGTGTATGGGAGGAATGAAATGAGATATGACAGAGAGGGAACAGTCTAGGCTTGTTCATATATGTTTATTTTGAGAAGGGAGTGAGAGAGAGACATACATCATTCTTCACTGGTAAATCCAGGTACCGCTGTCCATGTGGGGCTGCACCGGATTCTTTACTGACTGTGAACAGCTCCAGCAGGGTCCCCGCCTTCTGAGACTCATATTTGCAAGTGAGAGTGTGTGGGAGGCATGGTGAAAAGCGCACTAAACTTAAAGTTCACACCCAGGTTGACGTCCTAGCTCCTCACCCGTTATCTCTGTAACTACCCGGTGAAGCTGGTTCTCGCCAGCGTCACAGTGCCAAGCGAAGTCGGTAAGCTGCCTTATGGCAAGTGCTCTGAGTGCCGTAGAGTGTTATGTCGTGGAAGATAGGACCCCACAGACAGTGGGCAGACTCAGAAGAAGGAAAAAGAGCATCTAAGATGTACTCGTCACAAAGCTTACATTTATCAAGGGCTAATGAGCAAGAAAGGCTCCTGAAATTTCCTAGTATCTCACAGTCAGGTTGGAGAATATTTTCATATCTTTTTTGGTAGAACCAAGAAAGCCAGGACGGTGATAGGAGGAGTGAGAAAGATACGGCTTAGAATAGGAGAAAAAGTGATAATACTTGAGCTCAAGAAAAGATAGTACTGCAAACAAAATGAGTGAGCAGCATGGAATGCTCTTGGAAAGGGAGGGAAAATGGTGTCATTTCAGTGACATTATCAGTCTGAATAAAGTTCAGACATCCCTTCACAAAACACATAACAAAGTGACACTTAGTCCCCAGCCCTGCACTTGGCATGAGTGAAGGCCCAAGTGAAACGGGAGTGGGAAGGGGGGCAAGACAAAGGAGAGGTGAGAGGAAGGGAGGCAGCAGAGAAGCTGCATCTCTACTGTGGCCTTTATGAATGTAAATCACATGAAGACCGTCGAGGGACTGCCCATTATACGTAGAGCGACGTTCACACTCCCTCCTCCGGATTAGGCGGCCACACGTGGTCTTGCCCCTGCCCAGCCCCTGGCTTCGTGTCTTCCTCCCCAACCCTGTACATGTTAGGCTGCGGTCACAGCGGCCTTCCTGTCGTTCTGCTAACACCCGGTTTCTCAACCTCAGCGCTGCTGCCACTGGGGCTGTCCCAGGCAGTGGAGGGTGTTGGGTGGCAACACCCACTGGACACGAGTAGCAGCACCTACCCCCCACTCCAGAAGGACAATCCAAAATATCTCTAGACGTGGCCAAGTGTCCCGTGGGTGGTGAAATAGCCCCTGCTTGGGAAACACCGCCCAGGTCATTTCTCCTTAGGGTTTCGGCACTCACCACTTCCTCTGCTTAGATGCCCTCCCTCTGTCTGGTTCTTGTTGTCATTCAGATCTCAGCTTAAATGTCACTTTTTAAAAAGCCTTTCTTGAGGCTTGAACCTTTCTTGAGCACCCAGTGGAGAGCGGCCACTCAGTCACTCTTGACTTTTTAAAAATAAGCATTCTGGCACTTTTACCGTCTAATGTCTTGTGTGTGTGTGTGTGTGTGTGTGTGTGTGTGTGTGTGTGTGTGTGTGTGTGAGAGAGAGAGAGAGAGAGAGAGAGAGAGAGAGAGATCTGTCTTTCTCCGGTAGGACATCTGCTTCATGAGAGCAAGAAACCAGTCTGCCTTTTCATCTTTCTATCTCTGTGCCTAGAATACTGTACTGCCTGGCACACGGTATAAGCTCCAATGAGTATCGTTGACTGAGTGAAGGAAAGGACGTTGCCATGGCCGTGCACGAAACAGTGAAAGTGTATGATGGTCTTGCTAATCATCCCCACACAGCGGAGTAGGGGAGCTGGACAGAACCAATGCCTAGACACCACAGAAGTTGTGAACACCTTTGGTAAATACAAGCTTTTTTGAGGCGAAGAATGGAGGCCATGTCAGAGCATGTGAGAGAAAAACTGATAGTGCTTCCAGAAATCACCAAAAAGGTGAGGTCAAAGCTGAGACGGAGGATGGAAGTCAAGTGCATTCCATGTTACCTGTGCAAGGACGAGTGTACCTGGATGCCCCCCCTCCACTCCTTTCTACGTAGCAGTCTTCCCTCCCACGCCACCTTTGTGTTTCCTCAGACTCCTGTTTTAATGAAGCCATCTCTAGGGCTGGTGAAAGACTTGAATTCATCTCACTGCACATGCAGGTAGAGTTCTGAGATTCTCAAGAGGGAGTATCGTCTTTTCTCTTCGTGATGGCAGAACCCCTTAGAGTTCTTGACATCTTGAACCTGAAAGAACAGTGAAGTAGGGTAGAAAGAAGTGATTTTATCACTCAGAATCAGTGCTCCTAATAGATCTAAATGGCCCACAAAATTGGCATTTTAAAATGATATATCTTTACCAATAATTCACCTCTTTTCGGTGAAATTAGAGGGACCAAACATTAGAGACTTTTTAAGAAAGTGACTTGAAGCCCCATTTGAATATACACTAAAGAAGCATGTGTTGGACATGGGGGTGCTCTGGCCACCAGAACTGACTCAGCTGACCTGCCAGCTGGCGGGGGGTGGGGGGTGGAGGGGGCTCTGGCGTCCTCCCTCCCTCCCCATCCTGCTGCCTCCAGAACAGCTTCCTGCATTAAAGGCCTATTTACTCACAGGTGGAGACGTAGCTCCACTGTCTACTACTACCTGGTGTTCATTTTCCTTTTTATAAACCCTTTCATAAAAGTTTTAAGTCCGAATTAGTTTAAACTCAGAAGATTTTAAAGACCTTTGGGTTTGCTAATTTTTCATATGATGGTAATGGTGCCGTATTGAAAGCCCGGCAGCCTCCCAAAATGATCCATCACTGTATCAGGGACCTCAGGAAGGTGAAGTCTTTAGTCCATCTTTACTGCATGACAAATAGCAAATATTATTGGGAATATTAATCTCATTTGAAAATGAGTGTTTTGATCATTATAATCTAGCATGAATCACTAAATCCTTAAGTCACGTTTTAGATATTTTGGTAACTATGTTAAAGAAGGAAAAGAAGAAAGCTCAGGATGCTCTCCACTTCTCCAGCATGGACAGAAGTGAACTGAGACGCTCCCAGAGCTCCCCCTTCCCACCTGGGAACCCGGAAGGTCCGAGGATGTTGCCACCCTCAGCTCCCACTCAGGCCCCGGACTCCAGCACTTCTCAGTACAGATCCAGTTTGCTCCACGGAAAAACAGGTCAGTTATATTTATTTATATACATAAACTATATAACTGTAAATAGAAAACATAGGCTGTCAAATTATATATCCATATAAAAAGTAAACAAACATGTAAATGATTATAATTTTATTATTATATTCATTGTAAGTCTTATCCTTTTTAATATTACATTTCTTGAAGTTTTGAAGTTGTAGTAGAAGCAGCTGCAGCAGCAATAACACAAAACCCCAAGTAAAGTATATCTATCCTAAAAGAAATATTCATTCTCCATAATGGAATGCAGTGTAGCATCCTTTAGCTTTAAATGTGCAAGGACAAAGGCTCTCACAATTTATTTGTTAGAATTAATTTTTTATAACTAGCAAATCTCTTAAATGCCAGTTTCTAAAGTTGATGACTGAACTGAAAACACAAAGTGTGGGTTGTCACAGAGGCTGAAATAGAGGGTCCAGGACAACAGCAGAAAAGTTAACTCTAGAGAAAGGAACAGAAACGTTCCTCCAGTAGAGGAGGGAAAGAATGATCATCACTAACGTGATGAAACAGTGTTTATTTCTAAATCTAAGTGAGCTATCTGCAGCAAAATAATTTTAAAATAAGATCACAGTCTGCCTTAAAGGACAATAAATACACACAATTTTGTCAGATAATAGGATTGACAGGGTCAGACTAACACTGAGGCACCTTCCCCAAGCGTAGCCTTTGATAAGTGTGTTGGTACCGCCACAAGAGCAACCACAGAGCCATGCTAGAAGCCCAGATTGGTTTGTGTATGTTACTCTTTCTATTAGACCAGCAGAACATGATGTATAGTTATGTGACGAATGCCTTTCTCCTGAAGACACTGAGGAATCTGAAGTATGGAATGTACTAGAACAAAGGGGTGAAGAGCTTCCCTTTTGGCAACGTAGGTTGAAATTTTCCATGTAAACATTTGTTGGGATGGACAACCTGACGTGTGTGGTTTTCTAAAGGCTCTAGCTTGGGAATAATTAAAGAGTATGGTGTTCATTAAGAAGGACACTGTTTAGTTAATAAGGACAAGACTGAGAAGCCTGGAAGTGTATTTTGTGATGTTATATTCCTTTATCTCTTAATTCCAAATCTCCTTGCTGTGAATATTTCTTTAGCAACACAGTAGGATAAATTCAAAATCCCAGGAAACAAAAATGCTATTTTTACCATTGATCGTGTTGGCGGTAGACAGGGAAAAGCAATCATTCTTCTCTGTGATCGTTTTCCATACAGTATTTCTATACTCTCTTATGGGTAACAGCTGGTTGGAAGAAAAGAGGTCCTCTGCGTTGGTGAATTCATTAGTTCAACCATCATATTTTTCATTCCTTTATTCATTCAATATATATTTATTGCGTTCACACTTTGTTCTAGGTACTGTGCCGATTATTATCATATGGCTAGAGCTTTACATAGTCGTTGTATGTACCAGGTACTATTCAAAGTTTGCTACCTGAATGAACTCATCTAATCCTTATTCTATAAGTTCTTGTTTTACCCCCATATTATAGATGAGGACGTGCACGGACCAGCACAGTCCCTGACTTCAGAGCACGTACAGACTAACAGGGAAGAGAGCCTTGAACAATTAATTGCAAAAGTACACCTCTGTATGACTGGGGAGCACACACCAGGGAGGCTCTACCTCAGGTTAAGACCAGGAAGATCCAAAAGGGCCATGAGAGTAGGGGTGTGGCTGGAAGGAACATTGCAAGCAGAAGGAATCACTTCAATAGCTTCCAAGGCCTTTGTGGTGGAAAGGAGCATTTTATGAAGTGGAAAAGGCAGGTGTGGTGGGATCCGGGGAGTGGGAGCCTGGGAAGACAGCTTGAGTGACATGCGTAGAACAGATTGGCAGAGGGCGCAGGACGGGATGACCCTTTAGGAGGCTGTTGCAGTCCAGTAGTCCCAGCCAGAGGATGGAGATGATGAGAGAGAGGTGGGAGATCAAAAACACTCCAGGAGGTAGTGTGAGCAAGGATTGGTGACTAGTTGGCTATGGCGGGTAAGGGTGAGGATTGGTCCCCAGGTCTCTGGGTGGCTGGTGAGGCTCTTCACAGAGGTGAGAATTGGTGCCTCCCATGGCCCAGCGACAATTGGCATCATTGGCTGTAGAGAATACAGCACTGGTGTCTCTGCCGAAATGAAATGTCACAATCAGTTCCTGTGTTAGAACCGCATGCTCTTGATGGAAGGAACTCTCTTTACTGGCCTTTTCCAAAGACACACACCATTGTGCCTGTGCAGAAATGGCCTCTGATATCACTGCCCAGCCCCTTGCTGTATGCCAGACCTTTTCTATTTCTATTTTTTCTTGCCCACACCATCTCCCTTCTCATAATTATTCTTCCCATAGTATCTCATAATCTCTCTCCTAACTCATGATTATAGTTAACTTTTTCAGTAACTCTTTTTGTCCCTTGATATTGCTATTGAGACAGACTGTAGTTTTGTTTGGAGGATGAACTAAGTTCACTTGAATAGAAAATCACTGAGAAAATAATGGAAATTGTTTGCAAAGTCCAAGTACAAATGAGGTAAAAGAGTTTTGGAGAAAAGCCTTATAGCTGAAAGGGTTTTTGAGTTGTTTTCACTGTCATTGGATATAGTTCTAGCAATGACTTTAAGTAGGAATAGGCTCACAAATGGGCTGATAATAATCTAACCATTTGGAGGAGGGATTGATGGGGGATTGATTTTATTTTGGCAAAACTACAGTTAGAGTGAAAATTGCTGCGGGTGAATCAGTGCTGCAAAGCAACAGGTAATGGGATAGTTTGTTGCAGTGTTTAACATCTTAGTAGGTGATTAGGCTTATATTCATGCACTATTTTATATACAAGAGGCTTGTGTAAACTATACCAAATGCAAAAAGTTAATAAGCATGTTGTTTGGATGGAAAGTACTACTGCCTTATGTAGGTGTTGTCAGATTCTATTAACCATCCCTGTCTTAATGCGGAAAGCAAGTAAATTTGACCATCTTCCACTCTGAGACTGTTGTGGAACTGTTTCCTCTTCAGTAACCCTCCCCCTTTTTCTATTCACCCCCACTTTAGGCTAAAAATGACTTCTTTCAAATTTCTTGTGTGAAAAGAAAATGAAACCCAACTCGTGGTTCCCCAGAGAACCGCACCCCCAGTCGTTGCATGAGGTGCCCACCAAGACAGAGGGAGGTTAGGGGCTTCAGGGCCTTTTGTTGTTTTGGAGGTTAAATGTCTGTTTCAGTTTTATGGGAATAATGACAGGGATTGTTCAATCCCACAGTTTGCAAAGAGTCATTCATATTGGTCTCTTTAAAATAGAAGGAGTATTATAGTTTGTTGTTGCTGTCTTGTTGTGGGTTTTGTTTTGTTTTTTTCTGTTTTAGTTCTCTGGCTGCACGTTCCAAATAGTTAAGGGAACCAGTCAATATTCCAGAAGTCCCTCATGACTCACCACTTCCTTTAACGGTTTGAGATGCTAACAGAATCCACTCCTCACAGGTGACGTCATTGGCATTTAAAAAGTGACCTGAAAGCCATGGCCTGGAGGCTCCAGACTCTTTTCTCTTACTCACTGAGGGAGAATTTGTTGAATCCTCCATATACGCAAGGAGGGGCCCAGGGTAGTGTTGACCGAGGACTGAGGTGAACTGAGAAACGCTCTCTGGCTCTGGGAGCTTAATTTAAATGTTGGGGCCTGGTTTAGTACCCAAAGAGCAGAGAATAAAATAACAAGTGCTATAAGCAGGAGCTACAAGACATGCTACTACAGGAATTCAAAAGAGAAGGGAAGAGTTTTAATCAGTAGATCAGGAAAGACATTACAGAGCAAGCAACATGGAAGTTAGGCCTCAAAGGATTGGCAGAGTTTGGATATTCAAAGATGGAGGGAAGAACACTATATAAATTCCAGGTTTAAAGATTAATATGAGCAAAGACTTGAAAACAGGAAAGCAAGGAAAAAATATGTAGAGTTGGCAAGAATATTTGTTTAGCTGGGGTTTTGGAGATTGTTTAAAAAAAAATATTCGACTGAGTATACTTTAAAGATCTTACTGTCTTTATGCAACCATTCGTGAATCGAGCAGCGTCCAATCTAGCAGACAGCAAGGAGCTCTGAGGGGCTGTACAAAATGAAAGACTTTTGCAGGCAGAAGGCAGTGGGAACAAGGAAGTTATACTGGCAAAAGGCAGCTTGGTTATGATAAGGTCGCTTTCCTTTGGGGCACGTCAGGGGTCTGTCAGGCAGATTGTCTGTCTAGTGCCCACCAGGCGATTCTTGATTGACTGGTTTAAGACTCCATTTCTGGAGGAGCCAAAACTGTAATTAAGTCTCCATTTGGTGATGTGGGGTTTAGCATAAGTGACTCCATTTGGAGCCTGTTGTCTTGTTTTTAACAAGATGTACAGGGAGTCAGAATAAATAGGGTAGAAAAATGACTGAAAAGCTGAAAAATAAAGGAATTATATAATCTAATCACCATTTTTAGCACTGTTTTTATGACAAAATGTATCCTGCTGCTTGCGACGCCAAGAACACAGCCCTATCGCTCTGCCAGCAGGGGAATAGAGGTCTTCTGTCTCTCTGTCTGTCTTTCTACCTCTCCCTCTCACACACACACAAGCACACGTGCACACACATGCAGAGTCTTGCCCAGACTTTGGCAATAAAACATTATTCTTTAATCAATTATATATTTATTTACTGTCTAGAACATGTGTAGTGCTGTGCTATTCGAGATGATGTGTAGAGTATGAGACATTCTATTACAGAGCTTGTGGAAAGCATGAAGGACTATCCTTAGCTGCAGGAGCAGTGGCTCCTAATTAATTCATTACATACATGTTCTTTGAATTTAAGCAATGAACCAGGCAGTGCTAGGTGCTGGAGATTAGAAGGTGAATGAGACGCAGTGCCTGTTAGAGGGTTTACAGTCTAGAAGAGGACTTACGGTGAATATGCGTATATGGTGCCACGGGACGTGGAAAAGGAAGGTCAACTCTTCCTGGGCAGGTTTAGGAAACAGGTACGGAGAGCTGGGCCTTGAACAAAATCTTCACAGAGTAATCACATTTACGTCTGGTAGAATGAATATAGGAGGGAAGAAAGGTCAGAGCACTGAGGACTAGGAAACTTCTCAAGCAAATTCATAGGGGTGTGGAACACACGGTGTGTTTGTGACATTGCAAGCGTTTAATTTGGGTGGCTTTTAGGATTTGTGTGGATGGAATGGTATTTAGCAAGAAATAAAGCTGAAGAGGGACCAGCTCATGAGAAGCTTAAAAAACTTGCTTCCGAATTTAGAACTTTATTTGTTGGCGGTGGGGAGCCATTACAGCTCTTTGGTACGAGAGTAATGTGGCCAGATTTCTGTTAAAGAAAGATCATTGATAGCGATGTGCTGAGTAAACTGGAAACTGGAGGGAAAGTGGATAGGATGTTCTAGTAGCCATAAAGGTAGGAAATTAAAAGGGCCAGAATCAAACCAGACACAGTAGGGACTGAAAGGATGAGAAAAGTGTCTGCAGTACATAAGGAGAACTGACTTGTGACTGATCAGAATGAGGTTGAGATGAAAAGTCTAGGATTTCTCCCAGGTTTCTGAGCAGATATGGTGCCACTTACCAAGCCAGTGAATACATGAAGAGAAGCAGGCTTAGGGGAGGGGTCATCTGTCAAAGTATGGATATGTTGAGAATGAGTGTGAGGTGGAAGTGTCTAAGCCAGCACATACACAGCTTTAGTGCTCAAGGGGAGGGGTTTATTAGAGATATGGATCTGTCATGGACTTGTAGCCATGAAAGTGGACAGGGTCGTCCAATGAGACGGGTAGCAAAGGACCAAAAGCAGAACACGTAGGAGCCCCAATAGATGGTGTAGGCTGAGGCAGAAGAACCAGCAAGGGAGAACTTGAAAGGCAAGACAGTCACGAGAGAGGGAGACCTCAGAAGCCAGGCTAGAGACTGAGTTCCAAGGAGGTGGATGCGGTTGACTGTATTGGATGTTACAGAGTGGTCCAGTAAGATGAGAACTACAGAGAGTCCACTGGGTTGGATGGGAAGTGATCAGTGACCTTTGCCAAAGCAATTTCAAAGATTGCGAGAGCAGAAAGCTCACTGTACCAGATTGAAGAGTAGGAAGTGAGGAAGTGAGATGGAAGTGGTCACACAGGTCACTGGAGGTTAAGGAATTTTGAGGCTGGGGTTGTTAAGTGGAGTTTCTTTGTGGGTGTTGAAGTCATTCCGGGTATTGGCAGGAAATGGGGCGGAAAGGAATACTGTGAGCCAGGAGCCCAAGTCAGCTTGGGTTAGCTGCCTGGTTTGTTCACTGTTGGATCAGTCTATCGATCATCTATCTATCTATCTGTCTATCTATCTATACGTACATATATACATACCAAGTAGCCTTAAGTTACAGCATCACAAAGAGTGGGTAGCAGAACCAAATGGCACAGATCTCAAAGGAGGAAAAGATTTGGCTTTGGTGTTTAAGAGAAAAAAAAAAACAAACAGTGATTTTGAAATGGTATCGAGGAGCCAGAAGAAGGCCAGCACTCAGCACTGTCTCCGGCCCTTCTGGTACTTACGTTACAGGAGCATGAACGTTCTCCACTTAAGAGGGCTCCAGAGCAGGGAGTATCCTTGAGGGAAGAGTCAGATTTCAGTGATTAGAAAGAGCTGAAGGGGGTGTTTCATGAAGATGTCGAGCATGTGAGAGAGTTTAATCAACAGTGGAGTGTGGGGTCCAGAGAGCAGCCTAGGACAGGTTCTCTGGGAGGCCAGTAGTGGCAGGAGGGATGGGTGGGATGAGCAGAGGTAGAGCAAGGAAGTCAGGAGTCACATGTGAGGTGACAGCTGCTCAGAGGGGCTTGCATCTTATGGGTGGCCGAAGACGACAGGGATACAAGTCGTGGTAAGATTGATTATCCTTGAGGCTACAGGCCTAATGCGTGTAGCAGATTCAGCCTCTTATTGGTTTTTAAATGATATACTTCTGAGAATTCCCTTTTAAATGAACTCTCCCTGGATGATGTGTTGGAATGGAGGTGGGGAGAAAGATCAGCTGGCTTCTAAAATGTTCCACTCCCAGTGAAACCCCAGCCCCTGTGGAGGTTAGGACAAGGATACAGCATGGAAACGCTTGGGAAGGAGCTGAAAATTGTCTCCCAGGTACAGTTTTCCCCACCTTGTGGCGAAGCAGTAGGTATGGCCACATATGCTCATCTCTTGATGGAGTCCTGCTTGGTTGCAACAGCACCTGCTCTCCTAGGGATGGGGACACCGGCCTGGGGGCTGTTCTTGCATCAGTGGCAGTGGTTGTATGGTTTTGTAGATATGGGTCACTCCTAAGTCAGATATTTATAAATTTGGTGTTGTATTTCCTAAACTGTAAGCTCCTAAATATGTCTTCACTGTTCAGAGGCCCCCTCAGAGCCCCCTCTGGAGGTAACACAGAGACACTAAAGCAAGAGAAATAGAATTGAATCAAGGAGCTTCTTTTTCTCCTATGTTTGACTTGGGTCAGTCAGAGATGAGAATCCTTATGTGACAGTTTTAACTCTGTTACTTCCCTGTGGCCATAGTATAATCAGACTTCATCTTGCGATGAGAGACAATAATTGCACTGAGCTATAGTATTTGCCTTCACCCTGGAGCTCGAGAATTCCATCAGCACTCCCTTTTTCAAAACTGATTTTCTGGGATTTATACCAACAAAGATAAAAATGGTTTCTGTCCGTGTGTTTGGTAGGGAATGTATTTTGGAAACATGATAGATGAACCCTGACTTTATTTGGAGCATAAGACATGATCTTTATAAAACATCTATCAGTTGCTCCTACAGCCCAAGCCAGAATTTACCACTCTGCTTCTACTACAGTTAGGTTTAGCTGTTTTTCATGTTTATGATTATGTTATTAATATTTACCGCAATCAGTATATACATTCAGTGGGGAGTACGTGTGACTGAAAAGGCCACCATGGAAACAATAAGACTTTCTGCACTGTACACATGTGAAGTTTGTCTTTTGACTAGAACCCCAATCATTGTTTGAGAAGCCCTTTGTCACCTGTTTCTCTGCCTCTTAACCTCCCTCAGCCGGAAAGCTTTGCTCAGAAATACTGCTTCACCCTATCTCGCTGCATTTCAGGCTGATCTGTCTCTTCATCCTCTAATTATGCTACATTGGTTAATGCTGTGCTTCCATGAATCTGTTAAGTTCTTTGCATTTGGTTTTCTACTTCATTTTGGTGAACAGAGATTTCCTGGGAATCCTATAACCATCTCTTTCCTGAACTTCTTGAGTGGCATAAAGTTGTGTTGTGTTGAGTACCTTCTACAAACAATAGAAGAGGGATGTATACCCTCTGGCAGGAACATTAAAGTAAAATAGAGGACAATCAGTTAAATTTGAATTTTAGATAAACAACAGATTTTGTTTTCTGTATGAGTAGGTCCCATTCAGTATTTGGGACATACTTATACTAAAAGTTATTCATTATTGATCTGAATTCAAATTTAACTGGGAAATCCTATATTTTATCTGACAACACTTCTCCTGGCCCTTTTCTTTGTGATGTTTCCTTGGTATTAGGGAATCATAGGTAGCCTTTAAGGAACTGCTCCAGGAGAGGAATAGGGAGGTCTCTGTGGGCTCGTTAGCACACAGGACACTGCAGCTTTCTGTACCCTGTCCCTCATCTGTTTCCTCCAAGGCTGGTGGAAGTCCAGGTTTCTGAACCTAGGAGGAGGACAGAGGTGCTATAGTACATAGTATTCCTCAAACATTTGCCTCGAATTCCCGTCAGCATCTCACTGGATGCTTGTGCGCGTAGAACACTGTTTGCAGTCTTTTGCTACTTGTCGAGTTCACCTGGTACTAGTATATCCAGCTACTTATTCTTCAGATCAGTTGTCAGTGCCCAGGACTGGCTTAGACCATGCCAAGATATCATGGCACCATGGCCATATCTTGTTGTGAGTGTGTTCCTAGAGCCCAGCCATTTGTATGTGGTTATTTTCAGAAATATATTTTATAACCAATACTTTCATTAACAATGTGGCCTATTCCTTTGGAAGTTTTTCAGATGCCCAGAAATACCCTGAGCCTGGTTTCCTCAAGGTGACAAACCAAAACAGAACTATTATACGTGCAACTTGCTTCCACTGAAATACCCTCCACTCTCCTTCACCAACCTTACAGTCAGGAGAGCCTATGGATGTTTATGAACTTCTCAAGGCATCCAGACTTAGAAGCTTCCAGAACTCAGTTCTGTGCATAATGTCATACGCCTTTGCCAAGTTGACAGATATAACAAAGAGACAATAACATTTAACACTGTAGTTTTCCCATCTTCACTGCATGATGAAAATCACTCAAGGATACCCTGAGTTTTTAGATGATAGGGTTTTCCCTCTCCAGCTGTGCCACTGGGGTGTGTTTACAGATCTCTGTTTAGTAGTTTAATTTCTCTAGAAGCTCAACACTTACCATTTGGATGGTTTGAGTGACATTTTGCAGCATGTGAGTGACTTCACCCACAAGGGCTTAATGGGTTCAGACAGTGGTTCTTCCAAAAAGTGCCATGTAGTCACTGGCTCGCCCTTCAGGCCTCATTACCAAACAGTGGTCTCATTGAGGTGTGAACACCACCTGGGCTTTGAATGCATTCATGCTATCTTCTTCTTTCAGTAGAAATTTATATTACTGATCACAAGGTAATGCCTGGCATATTCTTTTTACACGACTATAGTATAGAACTTCATAGTTCAAGCCCTATGTTGCTTAATCATCCTCCTATATTACAGTAAAACTCTCAGTGAGATACGTAACCTCAGTATTTTACAATCCACTGATAATGACATGAGAAAGAGAAATGGAGTTTTTTTAACCATTAATCTGCAATGCTCATCACTTAACTCATAATGCACAGTGACTCTAAATCACTTCTATCAATCCCAGCTGTACAAATATACGCGTGTACACATACTTTCATACACGCACACAACAGGCATTCACACATAACACACAGCACACTTACACACTACACACATGCACGCACACTGACTCTCATCTTTTGGGCTTTTCTAGTATATCCTGTTCTAGTCCTCTTAGTCTGCACTAAATTAAAGAAATGTCCTGCCATACTTGCTGGTCCAGAACTATCTAAATGGTTGATTTACTGACTCATCGGTTAAATTTCCATTTTTTTCCATTCCATTAAGTCTAGCAGCTACTGGGTTTCTATCCTCTAGCATTTCTCTTGCCCTTTATGATCTCAATGAATTCCTTTGACCCACTTTATTCTGGAAACACAAGCAGGATCAGAACGGCATTTTGTATGTATGAGATAATGGAAAAGTGATGTTCTGCCTAATGTGGGGGCTTTTTGTTGATTTTTCTCACCAAGGCCCAAGATGGCTTTTTGATAGTGTCCTCCAGGGAGACAGACTATTGTGCTCTCCGAACTCATCAAGGTCTGTTACATGGATTATGTTAGCTCGGATATACAATAGATAGGCTCTTTTTTAAAAAAAAATTTAAGCAGAAGTAAAAACTTAATTGGTTATCACTTTCATTTCATAACGTCATTGCTCATTACCCCTTCCATTTTAATTCCATATGTTGTGTGAAAGAATCGATTCTTGCCATTAGCAAACAGAACCCATAGAACTTCATCATCCGCGGACTCATTGCTTTGGTATTCAAAGTACCATTTTTGTGAAATAGTTTTGTTTGACGGAAGATTGACCCTGGGGTTTAAAACCCCAGTTTTCACCAAGTGCAGGCAAGTGAATAGTGCAATAGATGGTGTCTAACGCATCCAGGGGGAGGAACTCTCTTCAGTCCCTGTCCTTCACTGTCCCTCACCGATCTGCCAAAGGTTGAGATGGAAGCTGCCGCATCTGGATTCTCACCATGACGCTCTCCTTCGCATCCTTTCCTGATCCCTAACAGTAAAGGCCTCTGGTAGGGGTTAGGGATGCTCTGCCCAACATAGCCTTCTCCCCTAAGCTTGAAATTGCCTCACTTTCAGTTTCATTTGGCCAAATGAAGTAACAACCTTTAAAACGTTAAGCTAGAGACACCCATTATTCTACTTCAGTGCATTTCCTTTGGTCAGCTCTTTACTTAGCTAAGATAAACACAGGTACTCTGAGGAAATGACACATGTGAGTGGGGTACCACAGTGATGGAGGCCTGTTTTCTAGAAGCCTGGTGAGCAGGCCAAAGGAAGAAGGACAGGGTACAGGGAGGGAGCATGGAGAATGAAGTGTGCTTCTTGGAAATATTGCTGCTCTGACCTTCCTGTCCTCTCAGGGCTCACTCCACATGAGGTACAGCTGTCACTTCACTGAAGTTAATTCCTGGGGTTACAGAGGTCAAGGAAGAGCAGGAAAGGGGTCGGCGAACCAGCCACAGTCAGCTGGTCTCCTGGTAACTGATGCTGAAATCTGGAGAGTTTATTATCAAGACAGACCCGACATTTGTTGCGTGCAGACTGTAGAAGGATTTTGTAAGATTATTCTGTGTCGTGTGTGGCCACACATCCATATGGCTTAGCAAGGATGATGCCATAAAACTTCTAATTTTACAAGTAATACTCATACATATTTTCCTTTTAAAAAATTAAAACCTTACAAATAACACTGTTTCCTTTGACAACTCACACCAATCTCCCAATCCCCACCTCCCCAGTTAAAACTATATGTATGTTTACTTTACTTTTTCTTTAAATACATACATATATACTCACACATATGTATATGTATGTATATTTATATATAAATAGCATAATTCCAAATATATAAATAATACAATATATAATATAGATGATATTATTTATATATTTATTTAATATATAAATCCATATTTTTATATAATAAATCCATAGAGGGCTTCCCTGGTGGCGCAGTGGTAGAGAGTCTGCCTGCCGCTGCAGGGGACACGGGTTCGTGCCCCGGTCCGGGAAGATCCCACATGCCGCAGAGCGGCTGGGCCCGTGAGCCATGGCCGCTGAGCCTGTGCATCTGGAGCCTGTGCTCCGCCACGGGAGAGGCCACAACGGTGAGAGGCTCACGTACCGCAAACATAAATAAATAAATAAATCCATAGAAAATGTAGAGCATTATTTAATTTGAATATATTTGTATATTTCTCCTTAAATTCATTCATTCAATATTCAACAGACGTTAAGCGCGTACTCTGTACTGGAACTGTTCTAGGTGCTGGCAACTGAACTCTGAATAAAACAAAGATCTTTGCCCTCATGAAAGTTACATTGTAGTAAATGCTATCATTCTGAGACGTCTTTTTTCACTCAATAATGTGTCTTGGAGGTTTATCCACTTTCATACATAGACCCACTTCAGTATTTTACATGACGCGTAAATGTGGTCATGTCACAGGTGATTTAGACATTCCCATACTGATGGAATTGAGTGTCATGAAATTTTGACCTAGCAATCTGGTGTGCTGGGTATTTCTTTACAGTTGGCTGACAGTGGAGAGGGCCCCCTTGCAGCTTTTGCTTCCATTGCTGTGGTGGGAGAGATGAAGTATCTGCATCTCCCACATCACTTTGTGATGATTTTGTCAGGTGTGTTCTGCTCTGTCAGACCAGAGTACAATACGAGAGAAGTATCTGAGGGAGTTGGTGAGGAAAGTTTTCTTTTCTTACTTAGGGTAATGCATCAAAGGTTTAATGGTAAGAATCAAAATCAGAATGGTGACCAGGAGAGTAGAAATGGAAGAGAATCATGGGCAGGGAACTTATGAAGGGATGGCAAGTGGGAGAGAGCTGGGAGGAATACAGCCCAGACCACAACAGCAGGTGACACAATCGCACCAAAGGAGAGGAGAGCGGGCCAGTTTTATCTGCGTCCAGATCAAACATTGGAAGAAGGTCTATTTTGGTGTTAATCTCCTATTTTTCATCTTCCAGTATGGTTCCTATTCATGACATCACCTAGTTTTCTTTTTAAATCCTCCTGAACTATGAAAGCCTGCATTCCTGTCTCTAGACATTTGGGTTTGATAAAGATGTGGGAAAGCCCTTTTGTCTGAACAAACAGAATGAGGCTTACAAGAAGAGCCTCAAATATAGAATGAAATCCCATCCTCGTAATTGAAATATTTCCTTTACCTCATTCTGATCCACATGAATTTAATGTGCATTACATGTAGAAGTTTTTTTCATATAGCTTAATCAGGTCTTGATGTTCAAGTTAGTATTATGTTATTTTCCATTTGTCCATCCATCCATTTAACCTGAAAATGATTAAACCAAGTAGTAGAGGACATCATCTCCAGAAAAAAAATCTTGAGTTTGAATGATTATTTTTGGAAACTTCATCCAAGTAGTTTCATTAAATGAGGTAATTTAATGTGTTTCATTACATCTTTTTTTTCTATGTGAATATTTCTATGTGAATATATATGGCCTCTCTATGTGTTGATTAGCAAGGAAAATATTGGGGGACTTCATTGAAATTTGAATAATTTCATTTCTTTGTATTTCAGGGTTAGTCTAAGGGATGCAAAAATTAAATCTTATACATTTTGTGTTTATGTATATATGTAATTAATAGATATTTAGAGAACACGCTTGCCTTCTTTTTCCACTGTGTGCCCTATGTGAAAGAGGTTTTTCTGTCTCTTTCAATCTCTTGCGTCGTTCTCTCTGCTTAAATGCTAATGCCTAAATGAAGATGCCAGTGTACAGGTGGAACCAGGAAGGTGAAGGACAGGGATTTGCTCCTCATTTGAGCATTTTAACTTCCCAAAGGAAAGAGAAGAACAACAACAACAAAACTTTTTTTAATATTTATTTATTTATGTGGCTGTGCCGGCTCTTTTGTTGCGGCACCCGGGATCCTCGTTGCCGCGTGTGGGATCTTTTAGTTGCGGCACGCAGGCTCTTAGTTGTGGCATGCGGGATCTAGTTCCCTGACCAGGAATCCAACCCAGGCCCCCTGCATTGGGAGAGTGGAGTCTTAACCACTGAACCACCAGGGAAGTCCCAACAAAATTTTTTAAAAAGAAAAAGAACCTACCAACATTTTACAAGTTTCACCACTAGATCTAGACAGCACTTTCATAAATGTCACTGTTAGGGGAAAATCCAGGTTTTGTGAGGCCTGAAGCTTATGCAATTTGAGGGGGTCCTCTTTAAGGAAAAGAATAAAAAACTATTAATTCAGAAGTAGATATGAAATTGAATATTTATGAAATAATGAGAAAAGAACTTAATCACAGCACATTACAAACTTTGAAAAGCTAACAAATAACAAAATCCAGAAAAATACAGTATTTCAATTAGCTAACTGCTTGACACACCTCTATGATACTTTTTCTCTATGTTTTCACTGCATAATCTTTGATCACTACTTCATATGACCATTTGGTAATATTATTTTCCATAGAGAGAATAGAAAGATTACTCAATTTTTCTTCTAAGCATGGTCAGCTGAAACTTGTTTATCTTATTGGTACTTTAGAAAAGATTCTTTCAGCTCTTCAACTGGTCACTGTTAATGTTGTGTAAATTATTAGAACTGTTGTCAAGTTTGTGAAAACTCCATCATGTTTCCTTTTATGTAAGCTATCAGAATTGGAGGAATTTTTCCACCTCCACAGACTCGTCTCTGTGTTCATACACTCAAACCTTGTTTCTATTCCAATACCAAAATCTAGCCCTGGGTGCCACAGGGCATGTTCACATCATGGCATAACCTCAGACCTGTACCTTCCTGCCACAATGCCGGGTGAGATGGCAGTGAGTGGAAAATGCGTCGCAGGAGGCTATTCTGACACTAGGACCACTAGCAATAACTTAAGCATAAACAGCAGCTACTAAAAGCGATGCAACTATGTTATGCTAAAACCAGATTACATGTTCTCCTTAGTCAGATCCTAAAGCACCAGTGGTCACTCCAGCACTCCACACTTCCAGACTAGATGGGAAGTGGAATGGAGGGGAAATCCAAGTGGAAGATCCAGGGGTCTTGACCGATTGTGATTAAAATATCTTACTTTTGAAAATTTTACAATACCTCATGACCACGTCCCTGTACTACTAAGACCCAGTCAGGGGCTCATGCAAGAGGGGCTCTAAAAATGGAGCCTCATTAGTTTCATGGTAACGATGCCTCAACGTACCGTGGATGACGGTGAGTAGAGATCGAGAGTGAAAAAGTCAGCAGCCTGCCAGTGTCTGCTACTTGCGTGACGTGAGCAGGTGCAGGCACGTGGGAGTCTGCAGGGAGGAGGAGGAGGAAGCCTAATGCATATGCCACTGACACTGGGGGAAACAAACCTCGCATCAGGGTGACTGACCCCAAAAAGGCAGCCAGATCACTTGCTGTAGGATTTCAAACGTCATGTTAAACTCCAATGGGAACACCAGCAGGAAGCCAGCCATTACATCATGGAAGAAAGAACATGAGTTCTGGAGTCATGAAGATCTGAACTAGAATCTTCATCCATATGCCTTCAGTAGCTGTGTGACTTTGGGCAAGTTGCTTAACCTCTCTGAGCCTCATTTCTTTTATCTATATAAAATGGAGGATGATACCTACTTCTTTGGGCTGTTGAAGAACTAATTGGGAAACAAAACCAAAAACATATAGATGTGCCTGGCTCACAGGACCGAATTTTAGTGGACGTCCTTCCAGGAGGCAAAGCTACAGGAATGTTTCAGGACAGAAACATTCCTGTAACTCTTCATAATCAGTCGATTTGTGTTAAGAACCTAGCCTGTGGTTAGAGGTACAAGAAATAGAAGCTAGTTGCTGGCTGCAAGGATCTGCAGGGGCCCAGATGGATGTCAGGGTCCCAGCCAATGTGAATGAAGCCCAGGATGGGCCTGCAGTTCAGCAGGGAACTGAAGTAGTCGGCAGAGAAGCTGGGGCAAAACGCTTTCTCACAACCTGTGCCTGCCTGGAGGGGAGGAAGGGAAAGACGGTGACAGGCAGACACAACGGAGCCTAGGCTCTCCGCCAGGCGCACTAGAACACTGGCAAGTGGTGGCGAGACTCGTCCTAGAGCTCAGTGGCTGAGGCTGCTCATGTGCAACCTGCCACGGCCAAGACTGGGCACAGGCTGCAGGTGGGAGGCCGCAGACACCCCGGGTCCTGCAGGGCTGGGAAAGAGTGAGGCCGCACCTTCCAGAAAACCTGGAAACGCTCCCTTCTTTATGGTCCACCAGCATCACAAGCAAATGAACAAAGGATGGCAATTGGAACATACACAAAATCCTACATTAGACAACGACACAGAATCACAGGACAAAAGAAAAGAATAGAGTTCAAAAATAATGTTGTTTCTAACCATCGCCACCCCTTTAGTCTCTCTGTAGAGACGAAAGGGTCTTCCTTTTATTTCTGGTTCTTTATGCTGGCTTCTTCGTTATTGGTCATAGCCTCTGGAACCCATCCCTCTAGTTCAGGGGTTATCAAACTTTAATGGATATAGGAATCCCTTGTTAGGATCCTCGTGGGTGGACCCTGGGAATCTGCATTGCTAGCACAGAGCTCACACTTTGCAAAACTCTGCTTGCAATTATACTAGAACTCTCCCAACCCCAATCCTCACCTTTCTTCCAGGGTTTTGTTTCTGATCACCTGCAAGTCCAGGCTGCTAGGCACGAAGGTATTAGACAAATGGTGTGTCACACCTGGAGAAGGGGACTAAAATATTTTTATCAAAAACAGGCTTTTCATGGCACTTGGCTGCACAGAAAGAAAGAAAATATTTTATAAAGAAATGGAATAGTCAAGTGGTAGCATGTGGCCTCATGGGGAAAAATATATATTATTAGTATAAATATATTTTTATTATTAAAAATATATCTCACCAGCCCTCTGGTTGCCCACCAAAGGCTCCCGGAAAAATAACCAGATGAGGGTCAGGACCCTTAGGATCTGCTTATAACAAATCCACAAATCCTTGGCTCCCAGATCTTTGGTCTGCATCTCCTTCTACCCCATCTCCCTAAAGGATTGCAGCCCTTCTCAAAGCTCAGCTACCTCCCCTATGCGGATGTCTCCACACCTCTGTCTCTAGCTCTGGCTCTGCTTGTCTCTTCAACCCCTAACTCCCATCTCTACCGAGATGACCCTTTGACAACAATGAGAGCATTTGTCAAGCACTTTTATGTGCCAGGCTCTGTGCTAACTCTTCGCTTGCACTATCATTTAATCCTCAAAGAACCCCCTGAGGCAAAAGTAACGTTGTTGTCCCCATTTCATAGATGAGAGAACTGAGGATGTGAACGTTTCAGTAAGTTGCCTCAAACCATAAAGCTAGTAAGTACCAGAGCCCAAGGTCCTGGGGTGCCTCAGTTAGCACCCTTAGGGAAATGTGCTCCCAATTTGACTTCCTTTTAATTCCCTAGCTCCTCCTCCTGTATTTTCCTACCTCAGTTGATGATCTCAGCAGCTGTCCTGGTAGGAAAACTTCCTGTGATTTCAGATGCCTTCAACCCCTAGTTCCCTACAACCAAACTGGTTATTCTTTCTGGCCAGTTCTCCCCCTGAACTCAGGAAGCTGCCCTTTCTTTTCCATTTAATCGTCTCTCACCTGTATTATTCTTTTAACATCTTTATTGGAGTATAATTGCTTTACGGTGGTGTGTTAGTTTCTGCTTTACAACAAAGTGAATCAGTTATACATATACATATGTCCCCATATCTCTTCCCTCTTGCGTCTCCCTCCCTCCCACCCTCCCTATCCCACCCCTCTAGGTGGTCACAGACCACCGAGCTGATCTCCCTGTGCCATGTGGCTGCTTCCCACTAGCTATCCACCCTACGTTGTAGTGTATATATGTCCATGCCACTCTCTCACTTCGTCACAGCTTACCCTTTCCCCTCCCCATATCCTCAAGTCCATGCTCTAGTAGGTCTGTGTCTTTATTCCCGTCCTACCCCTAGGCTCTTCATGACATTTTTTTTTCTTAGATTCCATATATATGTGTTAGCATATGGTATTTGTTTTTCTCCTTCTGACTTACTTCACTCTGTATGACAGCCTCCAGGTCCATCTACCTCACTACAAATAACTCAATTTCGTTTCTTTTTATGGCTGAGTAATATACCCTAAGAAAACCATAATTCAAAAAGAGTCATGTACCAAAATGTTCATTGCAGCTCTATTTACAATAGCCAGGACATGGAAGCAACCTAAGTGTCCATCAACAGATGAATGGATAAAGATGTGGCACATATGTACAATGGAATATTTCTCACCTGTATTTATTAAAGCTGGTTTCTTTTTCTCCATTCTTACTCTCCAAGCACTTCCATGCCGCCACCAGGTGAGTCACCCGCAAGACTACCTGGATCTCTCTCACCTGCTCAGCTACCTTCATGGTCTTCCCACCCCGACACGTTAGAGTCCATACTTGGAGCGCAGCCCAGCCCTGAGCCCGCTTTCTAGCCTCATCTTCCCTGTGCATCCCCCTCTGCCTTTCCCTAACTGAAGCCACCCCAGATGGCATGCCCCATCCCAAACACGCACACACACATCACCCCATCTCTCCCTAGGTTTTTAAAGTGAGGTCTGTGGCCCAGCTGCATTAGAATCATCTGAGAAGCTTTTGAAAATGTAGACCGTGCAGGGCCCAGGAATTGGGAAGAAGGGAATTGGTCAGTGTGTAGAACAGCGTTTCTCAAAATGCCAAATCCTGAGCTCCTGCAGGCAGTTGGTGAATATGGGTCCCGCTACAGGCAAACTACACTTTTCCAAGTTCCTTATATGATTCTGATGTACCCTAAAGTTTGAGACTCACAGAATTCTCCTCTCTGTAAGACATCCTGAATTCCTAGTTAATAGGATAGGATTTTCCTTTAAAGATGAGCAGCCAAGAATAAGTTTCCAAAATAACTAAGCTGACTCTCTAGTCCCCAGTCATTTATAATCCATTTGTTAGATGTTCACTTACAGAAATGTGGAGAGGAATAGCACAGGGGGATGGGCTGTATGGTAAAGAGGACAGGGAGATAGAATGTGCAGGAACATTAGGAACATGAGTTTGGGGCAGGGGGATGTGGGGGGTGACCAGAGAGTAAAGGGTTGTCAAAAGTGACTTCAGTATGGCTTTATCTGGAGGTCTGACCCCATAGGACCACATGGCAGCTGTCACTGTGGTAGAAATTTCTCACTGTTTAATATATAGAACAGGTTAGACTGCCTTAGACTGGTGGTCAGGAGCCCTGAACACTATGCTTTGTGCTAGAATAGCCTGCTTAAACAGATCAAATAATCCCTTTCTCTCCACACAGACCCAACTGCCTAGGATATTGGGAGGTTACAAATAAGGTCTGGTGAGCCCAAGCAAGGGGTCTGTCAGAAGCCTGCAATTCTTAAGGTCTTCCTCAGACTTGGCGAATGACAGTGGACTTGAACAGCATTGACTTCTCCACTTGACAACTGTACCAATTTTCATGCTGACTGATCTGTTTTTCTTGGATCCAGCAAGTCATCTTTGAGTTAGGAATGGCGGGTAGCAGCATAACTCCAATTCAGTGCATTAGCCACGCAGTGCTGATGTTTACCTTGGACCAGATCCTGATGCTGACATTTTGGCAGGCTGGCTCCTGTCACTGAGGAACTTAGCGAGATTGCAACAGGGAGTCGCTGTAGAATGAGCAGTTTTCCATTTTTAGTATAACCCAGCTGCTGCCCTGTGGAGGAGCAGGACATGGCCACGTAGCGTCTGCAGTCAAGCCTGCCCCTATTAAGCAGGCAAGAGACTGAAAACTCCAGTTTGCAATCTTTATTTTGTGACCCTAGCAGTTATTTTACCAGGGTCATGGTTTCGTAACTCTGGTACAAAAGTTACACTTTTTAAATAATTTGATTAAGCACTATAAATCAAAATAGAATTCCTCAATTTGCTAATTTTCAGAAAGATCTCAAAAGAGTCGAGCTCCTAAAGCATAAAGCAGTATTAACCAAGGCTTCGACTCATTTTAGTCGTGTAATAATTTAACTAAATTTATACTCATCATTCTGGGCCCAGTGTGAAAATGTTAATAATTTACCATTGTTAAGTGGCTTCTGTTGACTCTAGACATTGGACATAATGGGTAGTTTCTCCGTAAACAAGATTTCCATATAAAAATAGATTAACTTACCCTGTAACCTTCTCAGGCTTGATAAAGTGGGCTCACTGTTTTCTAAACTTCATTCCCTCAAATGACTGTGAGCAGGAAGGAGAATGGTGTAGGGCCTGGGTTCTGCCATTGACAAGGAAAGGGGAAGTTGCCGAACTCTCAGAGGGTTACTATGAGTCTTAAATATGTCTATGTATACATATATATATTCACATGCATAAAATCGTGGCTGAGCAGACTAAGTACTCAAGACATGTTAGCACTGTATCAGGATCACTATTATTGCAGGAGGCACTTAAGCCATTTGAGCACAGCGTCTAGATGCAGAAGGCTCTGCCTCGCCTTTGACTCCCATCCAGCCTGCGGTCATGTGGCAAATGAAGTGTGATGTGACAGCGCAATCTGAGGGACTTTCGATAGATCTCCTTCAATAGGTGGTGGATATCGAAGCCACAGTGTAATGGGTTGCGGGTTGTGTGGGATTTGAAGAAGTAGAGCAGGCAGCTTAGGGGTTTAAAATTAAGGGAAAGAAGAAAACTGGACTGGCATCTTGAGGGGAAGATAGAATTGAAGAAATAATTTGCAACGGAGAGACTTTTGCTCGTCTGGCTCAAGTTTTTCCAGCCCACTGCAGCCTGAGGTGAAACGGCTCTCACAGTTGGCTCTCACTCCTACCTCTTCTTTTGGCGTCCCCAGTTCCCTGAGGGTACACCCCCTCCATTAACTGTAAGAGTCCACAGAGAGAATTTCACAATTGCACATGACCCAGGTCTCTCCCCACCTTATTATGGCGGCTGTTCTCCTCCTTTCTTGCTCAGCCTCTTTAGTGCCATCTGCTGCCCAAGGTGAGGATGCCTCACCTTCCTTCTCTGTTGTCAGTGTTCACAAGACCAGTGCCAATGTCTGTGCCAGTGGTGGCTCCATTGCTTTTGTTTTTTCATTTTATTTTTATTTTTTCCCAAGCTTTATTGAGGTATAATTGACAAATAAAAATTGTATATATGTAAGGTATACAACGTGATGTTTGACATATGTATACCTTGTGAAATGATTACCACAACCTAACTAATTAACACATCCATCACCTTACATAGTTACGTTGTGTGTGTATGCACGCGTATGTGTGTGGTGGGAACATTTAAGATCTACTGTCTTAGCAAATTTCAAGAATACAATACAGTACTATTACCTATAGTCACCATGCTGTACATTAGGTCTCCAGAACTTGTTCATTCTGCATAAAAGAACTTTTGGCTCCTTTGACAAACATCTCCCTCACTCCCTAGCCCCTGGCAACCACTATTCTACTCTCTGCTTCTGTGAGTTTGACTTTTTTAGATTCCTTGTATGAGTGATCATGATGTATTTGTCTTTCTGTACCTACATTATTTCATTTAGCATAATGTCCACCAGGGTCATCAGTGTTGTGGCAAATGAAAAGATTTCCCTCTTTTTAAAGGCTGAATAATATTCTATTGTTACATATACCACATTTACTTTATCCATTCATCCATTGATGGACACTTGGATTGTAGCTATATCTTAGCTATTGTGAATAATGTTGTAATGAACGTGAGGGTGTAGCTATCTCTTCCAAATACTGATTTCATTTCCTCTAAATATATCCCCAAGAGTGGGATTGCTGGATTACATAAGGTTCTATTTTTAATTTTTTGAAGAACCTCCATATTCTTTTTCATAATGATTGTACATCCATTGCTTCTTGAGGCTGCCATTTCTTGCCTCTCGTGTGGCCTCTTGCTACTGTGAAAGGGCAGATTCTAGGCACGACTACCACCACTGTTGAAATCTTGGTACTCTAGAAATTATATTGGCACCCATGTTGTTTAACAATAGTGTCAATTAAATACACAGAACATAACTAGCTTACAAAAGTTGCAGATTCATACCACAGTCTTAATTTTGCAAACATTTATTAAATGCAAAACACCAGACACTCTGCCAAATTCTGGAGATAAAAAGATGAATTACAAACAAAATACACTGGAAGACTATACAAACAAAAGCAACTTAACTGTGGGTTAAAACAAACAAAATTAAATGGGATAGAAATAAATGTAAAGTTCTGCACTTAGTATTAAAAAAAATCAACATCATAAAAAGTATCCAGATTGAAAAGGAAGAATTAAAACTGTCTCTCTTCTTAGATAACATGATCTTGTATATAAATAATTTTAAGTAATCTACTGGGAAAAAAAAACTATTAGGACAAATCAAAGAGTTCAAGGTTACAAGGTACAATATTAATATGTAAAAATCTATTGTATTTCTGTACATTTTGCAATGAACAGTTTGAAAATAAAATTAAGAAAACAATTCCATTTACAACAGTATCAAAAACAATAAAATATTTAGGAATAAATTTAATAAATGAAAGTCTAAGTTATCCTTTGAAGACTACAAAACATTGTTGAAAGAAATTAAAGATTTAAATAAATGGAAAGGAAGCCCATGTTCATGGATCAGAAAACTTAATATTGTTAAGATGGTAATGCTCCCCAAATTGATCTACAGAGGCAATGCAATCTCTGTCAGAATCCCAGCTTACTTCTTTGTGGAAGTGATAAGCTCATCCTAAAATTCATATAGAAATGCAAGGGACCCAGAATAATAAAAGTGTTCTTAAAAAAGGAAAACAAAGTTAAAGGACTCACCACTTCCCAATTTCAAAACTTCCTACAAAACAACAGTAATCAAGACAGTATGGTATTGGAATAGAGACAGAAATATAGACCAGTGGAATAGAATTGAGAGACCAGAAATAAACCCGTATATCTATGGTCAACTTATTCTCAACAAAGATGCCAAGACCATTCAGTGGGGAAAGAATGGTCTTTTCAACAAACGACACTGGGACAACTGGATGCCCACATTCAAAAAAATGAAGTTGAACTCCTATCTCACACCATATGCAAAAATTGCTCAAAATGGATCAAGGAGCTAAAATTATAAAATGCTTAGAAGAAAACATAGAGATAAATTTCCCTGACCTTGGTTTTGGCAATGGTTTTCTGGATACACACTAGAAACGTAAGCAGCAAAAGAGAAAATAGATAAATAGGACTTCACCAGAATTCGAAACCTTTGTGCTTTAAGGGATACCATCAAGAAAATGAAAAGAGAACCTATGAGATGGGAGAGAATATTTGCAATTGATATATCTGATAAGGGTCTGGTATCCAGAATATATAAAGAGTACTAATAACTCAACAATAAGTAGTCAAATAACCCAATTAAAAAATGGGCAATAGATTTGAATAGACGTTTCTCCAAAGAAGATATACAAATGACCAATAGGCAGGTAAAAAGATATGCAACAACATAAGTCATTGGGGGAAAAGTAAATCAAAACCACAGTAAGATTACCACTTCACCAACTGCAGTAGCTAGATCAAAAAGTTAACTGCTGGAGAGGACGCAGAAGAATTGGAACTCTCATACATTGCCAGTGGAAAGGTAAAATGGGACAGTCACTTGGAAGACAGTCTGGCAGTTCCTCAAAAAGTTAAACATAGAGTTACCCTATGACCCATCAATTCCATTCCCAGGTGCATACCCAAAGAAATTGAAAACATGTTCACACAGAAACATCTACAGAAATATTCACAGTAGTATTCTTCACAACAGCTAAATGGTGGAAATAACCCAAATGTCCAGCAATTGATGAATGTGTAAATAAGATGTGATGTATTCATGCAATTCAGCCTCAAAAAGGAAGTACTGATGGTACGTACTACAACATGGATGAACCTTGAAAACATGCTCAGTGAAAGATGCCTGTCACAAAAAACCACATATGGGGGGACTTTCAAGATGACGGAGGAGTAAGACATGGAGATGACCTTCCTCCCCACAAATACATCAAAAATACATCTACATGTGGAACAACTCCTACAGAACACCTACTGAATGCTGGCAGAAGACCTCAGACTTCCCAAAAGGCAAGAAAATCCCCACATACCTGGGTAGGGCAAAAGAAAAAAGAAAAAACAGAGACAAAAGAATAGGGACAGGACCTGCACCTCTGGGAGGGAGCTGTGAAAGAGGAAAAGTTTCTACACACTAGGAAGCCCCTTCACTGGCAGAGACAGGGGGTGGGCGGCGGTGGGGGGGGAGCTTCAGAGCCACGGAGGAGAGCACAGCAACAGGGATGCAGAGGGCAAAGCGGAGAGATTCCTGCACAGAGGATTGTTGTCGACCAGCACTAACCAGCCTGAGACATTTGTCAGCTCACCCACCGGGGCAAGTGGGGGCTGGGAGCTGAGGCTCAGGCTTTGGAATTCAGACCCCAGGGAGAGGACTAGGGTTGGTTGTGTGAACACAGCCTGAAGGGAGCTAGTGCGCCACAGCTAGCCAGGAGGGAGTCCAGGAAAATATCTGGAACTGCCTAAGAGGCAAGAGACCATTGTTTCAGGATGTGTGAGGAGAGAGGATTCATTCCCTGTGTGCCCACAGAAGGCAGAGCACCACCTAATTGAGCTCCAGAGACAGGCACGAGCCACGACTATCAGCTCGGACCCCAGAGATGGGAATGAAATGCTAAGGCTGCTGCTGCTGCCACCAAGAATCCTGTGTGCAAGCACAGGTCACTACCTACACTCCCCTCCCAGGAACCTGTGCAGCACACCACTGCCAGGGTCCTGAGATCCAGGTACAACTTCCCTGGAGAACACACAGTGCACCTCAGGCTGTTGCAATGTCACACTGGCCTCTGCCACCACAGGTTCGCCCTGCATTCCAATTATGACTACAGTACCGCTCCCTCTCCCTGGCCTGACAGAGCAAGAGAGCCCTAATCAGCCGCTGCTGGGTGGGGAACAGACGCCTGAGGGCGACCTACACACCAGAGGCAGGGCCAAAACCAAAGCTGAACCCTGGAGCTGTGCAAACAAAGTAGTGAAAGGGAAATTTCTCCTTGCAGCCTCAGGAGCAGCGGATTAAATCCCCACAATCAACTTGATGTACCCTGCATCTCTGGATCAGCTGAATAGACAATGAATCATCCCCAAATTGAGGTGGTGGACTTTGGGAGCAGCTGTAGACTTGGGGTTTGCTGTCTGCGACTGATTTGTTTCTAATTTTTATGTTTATCTTAGTTTAGTTTTTAGTACTTGTTATCATTGGTGGATTTGTCTATTGGTTTGGTTACTCTCTTTTTACTTTATTATTTTTCTTTTGTTTCATTTTTTCTTCATTTTCTTCTGAGCCATGAGGCTGACAGGGTCTTGGTCATCTGGCCAGGTGTCAGGCCTGAGCCTCCAAGGTGGGCAAGCTGAGTCCAGGACACTGGACTACCAGAGACCTCCCAGCCCCATGTAATATCAATCAGCGACAGCTCTCCCAGAGATTTCCATCTCAACACTAACACCCAGCTCCACCCAACGGCCAACAAGCTCCACTGCTGGACACCCCATGCCAAACAACTAGCAAGACAAGAACACAACCTCACCCATTAGCAGACAGGCAACCTAAAATCATACTACGTGCACAGAAACCCCAAAACACACCACCAGATGTGGCCCACCCCACCAGAAAGACAAGATCTAGTCCCACCCACCAGAACACAGGCACCATCCCCCTCCACCAGGAAGCCTACACAAGCCACTGAACCAACTTCACCCACTGGGGGCAGACACCAAAAACAACGGGAACTATGAACCTGCAGCCTGTGAAAAAGACACCCCAAACACAGTAAGTTAAACAAAATGAGCAGACAGAGAAATATTCAGCAGATGAAGGAGCAAGGTAAAAACCCACCAGACCAAACAAATGAAGAGGAAATAGGCAACCTACCTGAAAAAGAATTCAGAGTAATGATAGTAAAGATGATCCAAAATCTTGGAAATAGAATGGAGAAAATACAAGAAACTGTTAACAAGGACCTGGAAGAGCTAAAGAGCAAGCAAACAATGATGAACAACACAATAAGTGAAATTAAAAATTCTCTAGAAGGAATCAATAGCAGAATAACTGAGGCAGAAGACCGGATAAGTGACCTGGAAGATAAAATATTGGAAATAACTGCCACACAGCAGAATAAAGAAAAAAGAATGAGAAGAATTGAGGACAGTCTCAGAGACCTCTGGGACAACACTAAACACACCAACATTCGAATTACAGGGGTCCCAGAAGAAGAAGAGAAAAAGAAAGTTGAAAACTTCCCTAACATGGGAAAGGAAATAGTCAATCAAGTCCAGGAAGTACAGAGAATCACATACAGGATGAATCCAAGGAGAAGCATGCCAAGACACATATGAATCAAACTATCAAAAATTAAATACAAAGAAAAAATATTAAAAGCAGCAAGGGGAAAACAACAAATAACATACAAGGGAATCCCCATAAGGTTAACAGCTGATCTTTCAGCAGAAACTCTGCAAACCAAAAGGGAGTGGCAAAACATATTTCAAGTGATGAAAGGGAAAAACCTACAACCAAGATTACTCTACCCAGCAAGGATCTCATTCAGATTCGATGGAGAAATTAAAACCTTTACCGACAAGCAAAAGTTAAGAGAATTCAGCACCACCAAATCAGCTTTACAACAAATGCTAAAGAAACTTCTCTAGGCAGGAAACACAAGAGAAGGAAAAGACGTACAAAAAACAAACACAAAACAATTAAGAAAATGGTAATAGGAACATATATGTACATAATTACCTTAAATGTAAATGGATTAAATGCTCCAACCAAAAGACATAGACTGGCTGAATGGATACAAAAACAAGACTCATATATATGCTGTCTACAAGAGACCCACTTCAGACCTAGGGACACATACAGACTGAAAGTGAGGGGATGGATAAAAATATTTCATGCAAGTGGAAATCAAAAGAAAGCTGGAGTAGCAATTCTTTTATCAGACACAATAGACTTTAAAATAAAGACTATTACAAGAGACAAAGAAGAACACTACATAATGATCAAGGGATCAATCCAAGAAGAAGATATAACACTTATAAATATTTATGCACCCAACATAGGAGCACCTCAATAAATAAGGCAAATGCTAACAGCCATGAAAGGGGAAATCAACAGTAACACAGTCGTCCCTGAACCAAGATGGCAGAGTAGAAGGACGTCTCTCACTCCCTCTTGCGAGGACACCAAAATCACAACTAACTGCTGAACAATCATCAACAGGGAGACACTGGCACTAACCAAAAAAGATACCCCACATCCAAAGACAAAGGAGAAGCCACAATGAGATGGTAGGAGGGGCGCAATCACAAAAAATCAAATCCCATAACTGCTGGGTGGGTGATTCACAAACTGGAGAACAATTATACCACCGAAGTCCACCCACTGGAGGGAAGGTTCTGAGCGCCACATCAGGCTTCCGAACCAGGGGGTCCAGCAATGGAAGAAGGAATTCCTAGAGAATCAGACTTTGAAGGCTAGCGGAATTTGACTGCAGGACTCTGACAGGACTGGGGGAAACAGAGACTCCACTGTTGGAGGGCACACAAAGTAGTGTGCACATCAGGACCCAGGGGAAGGAGCTGTGACCCCAGGGGAGACTGAACCACACCTACCTGCTAGTGTTGGAGGGTATCCTGCAGAGGCAGGGGGTGACTGTTTCTCACCATGAGGACAAGGACACTGGCAGCAGAAGTTATTGGAAGTACTCCTTGGCGTGAGCCCTCCCAGAGTCCGCCATTAGCCCCACCAAAGAGCCCAGGTAGGCTCCAGTGTTGGGTTGCCTCAGGTCAAACACCAACAGGGAGGGATCCCAGCCCCACCCATCAGCAGACAAGCAGATTAAAGTTTTACTGAGCTCTGCCCACCAGAGCAACACCCAGCTCTACCCACCACCAGTCCCTCCCATCAGGAAACTTGCACAAGCCTCTTAGATAGCCTCATCCACCAGAGAGCAGACAGCAGAAGCAAGAGGAACAACAATCCTGAAGCCTGTGGAACAATAACCACGTTCACAGAAAGATACACAAGAGGAAAAGGCAGAGGGCTATGTACCGGATGAGGGAACAAGATGAAACCCCAGAAAAACAACTAAATGAAATGGAGATAGGCAAGCTTCCAGAAAAAGAGTTCAGAATAATGATAGTGAAGATGATCCAGGACCTCAGAAAAAGAATGGAGGCAAAGATTGAGAAGATGCAAGAAATGTTTAAAAAAGACCTAGAAGAATTAAAGAACAAACAAACAGAGATGAACAATACAATAAGTGAAATGAAAACTACACTACAAGAAATCAATAGCAGGGCTTCCCTGGTGGCGCAGTGGTTGAGAGTCTGCCTGCCGATGCAGGGGACACGAGTTCATGCCCCAGTCCGGGAAGATCCCACATGCTGCGGAGCGGCTGGGCCCGTGAGCCATGGCTGCTGAGCCTGCATGGCCGGAGCCTGTACTCCGCAATGGGAGAGGCCACAACAGTGAGAGGCCCACGTACCGCAAACAAAAAAGAAAAGAAAGAAAGAAAGAAATCAATAGCAGAATAACTGAGGCAGAAGAACGGATAAGTGACCTGGAAGACAGAATGGTGGAATTCACTGCTGAGGCACAAAATAAAGAAAAACGAATGAAAAGAAATGAAGACAGCCTAAGAGACCTCTGGGACAACATTAAACGCAACAACATTCGCATTATAGGGGTCCCAGAAGGAGAAGAGAGAGAGAAAGGACCAGAGAAAATATTTGAAGAGATTATAGTCGAAAACTTCCCCAACATGGGAAAGGAAATAGCCACCCAAGTCCGGGAAGCGCAGAGAGTCCCATACAGGATAAACCCAAGGAGAAAAATGCCGAGACACATAGTAATCAAATTGGCAAAAATTAAAGACAAAGAAAAATTATTGAAAGCAACAAGGGAAAAATGACAAATAACATACAAGGGAACTCCCATAAGGTTAACAGCTGATTTCTCAGCAGAAACTCTACAAGGCAGAAGGGAGTGGCATGATATACTTAAAGTGATGAAAGAAAAGAACCAACAACCAAGATTACTCTACCTGGCAAGGATCTCATTCAGATTTGATGAAGAAATCAAAAGCTTTACAGACAAGCAAAAGCTAAGGGAATTCAGCACCACCAAACCACCTCTACAACACATGCTAAAGGAACTTCTCTAAGTGGGAAACATAAGAGAAGAAAAGGACCTACAAAAACAAACCCAAAACAATTAAGAAAATGGTAACAGGAACATACATATCGATAATTACCTTAAACGTGAATGGATAAAATGCTCCAACCAAAAGACACAGGCTCGCTGAATGGATACAAACACAAGACCCATATATATGCTGTCTACAAGAGACCCACTTCAGACCTAGGGACACATTCAGACTGAAAGTGAGGGGATGGAAAAAGATATTCCATGCCAATGGAAATCAAAAGAAAGCTGGGGTAGCAATACTCATATCAGATAAAATAAAGAATGTTACAAGAGACAAGGAAGGACACTACATAATGATCAAGGGATCAATCCAAGCAGAAGATATAGCAATTATAAATATATATGCACCCAACATAGGAGCACTTCAATACATAAGGCAACTGCTAACAGCTATAAAATAGGAAATTGACAGTAACAAAATAATAGTGGGGGACTTTAACACCTCACACTAATGGACAGATCATCCAAAATGAAAATAAATAAGGAAACAGAAGCTTGAAATGACACAATAGACCAGCTGGATTTAATTGATATTTATAGGACATTCCATCCAAAAACAGCAGATTACACTTTCTTCTCAAGCGTGCACAGAGCATTCTCCAGCATAGATCACATCTTGGGTCACAAATCAAGACTCAGTAAATTTAAGGAAATTGAAATCATATCAAGCATCTTTTCTGACCACAACGCTATGAGATTAGAAATGAATTACAGGGGAAAAACCGTAAAAAACACAAACACATATAGGCTAAACAATACCTTACTTAATAACCAAGAGATCGCTGAAGAAATCAAAGAGGAAATCAAAAACTACTTAGAGACAAATAACAATGAAAACACGATGATCCGAAACCTATGGGATGCAGCAAAAGCAGTTCTAAGAGGGAAGTTTATACGTATACAAGCCTACCTCAAGAAATAAGAAAAATCTCAAATAAACAATCTAACCTCACACCTAAAGGATCTAGATAAAGAAGAACAAACAAAACTGAAAGTTAGCAGAAAGAAAGAAATCATAAAGATCAGATCAGAAATAAATGGAAAAGAAATGAAGGGAGCAATAGCAAAGATCAGTAAAACTACAAGTGGTTCTTTGAGAAGATAAACAAAATTAATAAACCATTAGCCAGATTCATCAAGAAAACAAGGGAGAAGACTCAAATCAACAGAATTAGAAATGGAAAAGAAGTAACAACTGACACTGCAGAAATACAAAGAATCATGAGAGTTTACTACAAGCAACTGTATGCCAATAAAATGGACAGCCTGGAAGAAACGGAAAAATTCATAGAAAAGCACACCTTCCAAGACTGAACCAGGAAGAAATAGAAAATTATAAACAGACCAATCACAAGCACAGAAGTTGAAACTGTGATTAAAAATTTTCCAACAAACAAATGCCCAGGACCAGATGGCTTCACAGGTGGATTCTACCAAACATTTAGAGAAGAGCTAACACCTATCCTTCTCAAACTCTTCCAAAATATAGAAGAGGGAGGAACACTCCCAAACTCATTCTATGAGGTCCCCATCACCCTGATACCAAAACCAGACAAATATGTAACAATAAAAGAAAACTATAGGCGAATATCACTGATGAACATAGATGCAAAAATCCTCAACAAAATACTAGCAAACAGAATCCAACAACACATTAAAAGGATCATACACCATGATCAAGTGGGGTTTATCCCAGGAATGCAAGGTTCTTCAATATATGCAAATCAATCAATGTGAGACACCATATAAACAAATTGAAGCATAAAAATCATATGATAATCTCAATAGATGCAGAAAAAGCTTTTGACAGAATTCAACACCAATTTATGAGACAAACTCTCCAGAAAGTAGGCACAGAGGGAAACTACCTCAACATAATAAAGGCCATATATGACAAACCCACGGCCAACATCGTTTTCAGTGGTGAAAAACTGAAACCATTTCCACTAAGATGAGGAAGAAGACAAGGTTGCCCATTCACACCACTGTTATTCAACATAGTCTTGGAAGTTTTAACCACGGCAATGAGAGAAGGAAAAGAAATAAAAGGAATCCAAATCAGAAAAGAAGAAGTAAAACTGTCACTGTTTGCAGATGACATGATACTATACGTAGAGAATCCTAAAGATGCTACCAGAAAACTACTAGAGCTAATCAATGAATTTGGTAAAGTAGCAGGATACAAAGTTAATGCACAGAAATCTCTTGCATTCCTATACACTACTGATGAAAACTCTGAAAGAGAAATTAAGGACACACTCCCATTTACCACTGCAACAAAATGAATAAAATACCTAGGAGTAAACCTACCTAAGGAGACAAAAGAAAACTATGTATGCAGAAAACTATGACACTGATGAAAGAAATTAAAGACGATACCAACAGATGGAGAGATATACCATGTTCTTGCGTTAGAAGAATCAACATTGTGAAAATGACTATACTACCCAAAGCAATCTACAGATTCAATGCAATCTGTATCAAACTACCAATGGCATTTTTCACAGGACTAGAACAAAACATTTCACAATTTGTATGGAAACACAAAAGACCCTGAATAGCCAAAGCAATCTTTAGAAAGAAGAACGGAGCTGGAGAAATCAGGCTCCCTAACTTCAGACTATACTACAAAGCTACAGTGGATCTAGAGACTGTCATACAGAGTGAAGTAAGTCAGAAAGAGAAAAGCAAATACCATATGCTAACACATATATATGGAATCTAAGAGAAAAATTAAAATTAAAAAAAAGGTCATGAAGAACCTAGGGGTAAGACGGGAATAAAGACACAGACCTACTAAAGCATGGACTTGAGGATATGGGGAGGGGGAACGGTAAGCTGTGACAAAGTGAGAGAATGGCATGGACATATATACACTACCAAACGTAAAATAGATAGCTAGTGGGAAGTAGCCGCATAGCACAGGGAGATCAGCTAGGTGGTTTGTGACCACCTAGAGGGGTGGGATGGGGAGGGTGAGAGGGAGGGAGACGCAAGAGGGAAGAGATATGGGAACATATGTATATGTATAACTGATTCACTTTGTTATAAGGCAGAAACTAACACATCATTGTAAAGCAATTACACTCCAATAAAGATGTAGATAAATAAATAATAAAAACCCACATATGTTTCTGTTTAAATGACATGTCCAAAATAGGCAAGCCTGTAGAGACAGAAAGTAGGTTAGTGGTTGCCTAGGGCCAGAGGGCATGGGGGCACTGGGAGGTAATAACTAAAGGGTACAGGTTTTCTTTTTAGCCTAATGGAAATGTTTCAAAATTGACTGTGGCAATAGTGTTGCACAACTCTGTGAATGTATGAAAAAATATTGGATTGTACACTTCCAGTGGTTGAATTTTATGCTATGTGAATTATATCTCGGTAAAGCTGTTTCAAAGCAACCACCACACAAACAAAAAGAAAATGGCAAAAGGAGGGTCTCAGGAGAAGCAGCTCCCTGTGTAGAAGCAGGGATCTCAATTGGCTGCTAACTTTGTGTGATGCCTGCTAACAAAGCCGATGTGATCCTGGGCAGCTAGAGAGAGGCAGTGCCCAAAACACAGCAGTAGTAACAGTCTTATCAGTAGATTACCTTAGTTGGTGGGATCACCTGTGAAATGGTGGATTCCTTCTGGACACCCTATTCTTGAAGGCTGTTAGTGATCATACCCAGAAGAGGGAGCCCGTGGGCATATGTGGTGAACCTGCCTTCCCAGCTTTCATGGTGTGCAAGGCAGACAGACTTTCAAAAGTTATGAATAATAAGAAAGTATGGTGATCATTCCAGGGGAAGGAAGTCTAAAAGAGTGTTTAACACTGTAAAGCAAAACCAAGGAGAAATATGCTCTGCTCAAGGATGTGGAGGGGTAACCAGTGAAAGGGTAGGACTTCTTATCCCGCGTCAATTCAGCTCAAAAGATGTGGAACATCTACCACCTGGAAGGCAGCCTTCCCCAGATCATCGTCCTGGGGAAAGTTCGTGAATGAGGGGTTCTCATTCATGCTAAACAGCCCGCCCTCCCCTTTAGAAAATGACACTCTGCATTCATTTACTAAAGGTCTAGAATACCACCCCGCATACCACTGTTTGTTTTGTTTGACCCATCATTTTTCAGGCGTGTTTGATCACTGCACTCCCCACACCTTTGTATGCATAAAACCTTTAACAGAGGGGACACTCGGTGCTCCTCGTAGCAGGCAGCGCTGGTGGAAGGAACCACAGAGATACCAAGTACAAAGGCGGTGGTTACTGTGGCTGCCCTCAGGAAGCCTACATCTCCCTCTAGGGCAAGGCTGGTAGAACAGGGTGCCACTGAGGAAGGACTTAGCAGCCAGTGGGCCCAGGCCTGCTTCCCTGTTTGTACCCGGCTAAACTGTGTGTACCGTCCCATCCCAGCTTCCCTTTAGTACAGAGACACACAGAGCAGAGGCCAGACCAAGTCCCCTCAGTTCTCCCTTCACTAGTGCCTCAAAAGAACCAGGACTCTGCGGAAACTGTTGTAATTACAGTAATTTGTCCGTGTTGAGGCTGTTTGGGAATGCAGTTATCTCATCGGCTGAAAATGTTGTTGGTGACTGGTTCGTTTCGGAGTGACCACCGATGTGGGGTATGGGAGCTGCAGATGCAGATTTTTTTCCACCTTTATTTCCTTTCTCCGAATAAACTTGGCAGCTCTGAGGCCTCTGATGTCCACATATCCGCATCCTCTGAGAAACTCTCCTGATGCAAAAAGGATGTTTGGAAGCTGGTGAAAGATGATCCTGGCAATTACCCCACCTATTTAGAAAGGTTCTGTGGATTCACCATGCTCATAGAGACTTCCATATCTTTTTTTGTCTATAAAGTCATAAGAGGAATTTCTTGTAGATTTTAACCATTTGCCATTAGGTATATACCTCACCATTCATTCATCTGATTTTCTTTTCTACAAAAAGGACCAGTGCAAAAAAAAAAAAAAAAAAAGGACCAAAGATAGAGAATAAGCAAATATCACAATATTTTTTCTCACCATTAATAAAATACCCCATTATTTTACATCTGAATATTAGTCTTTCCTTCCAAACTTCAGAATTCTAAAAGCATTGATTTGTTTGTTATATCAGATACAACATATGCTTTAGTTTGAATGATGTAGTTCTTCATATTTCTTTTACAAAAATACTATTTCAAGTGTCTGCCCTTCTCTAAGTGCTACAAAAATGACTATGATTATTTAACCTTCAAAAAAACCCAATATTTTCTTGTTTGGTATTGAGTATTAATTTCTGTTAATTTATCACTTATTTCACTGTAAACCGTTTATTTTAGAAACTTTTTAAGGAAGAGGCTGTATCTACTTCTTAATATATAAACATTCAAGTGACTAAAACCGAGCAATATTCCTAGGACTTAGTCAGTTGAGTGAGTGTGCAATCTTAAACTCAAAAGGTAATATTAAATTCTCTTGAGTGCATTCAGATTACCAGGGACTACCCAGAGTCACTTACCACATATCACCCTTACCCTCTAAGCTATGCAGCAAGTCAGTAATAAACACTAGACAAGAAAGAAACACTGGTAAGGATGGGAGAATCCACATTCCACACTTACAGTCCCTAAAGGATTAAAGAGGAAGTGGGTTCATTAGTGAGATTTTCCCAAGAATATCAAGAAAGTTCTTAATGTTCTTGGGAACAGACAATATTCTTTATGTAGGGAGTTATGCAACAAGAGGTTTGGTGCCAGGAGTGGGGAAGATTTTGATGAAAGATACCAGGACCTCACCAACCTGTATGTAGAAAGAGACCAAAAGAAGGTTCTTCAGGCCAGGAGGAGCTCCAGGTTGAGCTCTGTCTTACGGAGAGGCAGTGATGGGTTTTGGAAAAGGCCAGAGAATAAGCCAGAGCAACTAGTAAGAAGGATTGCTGTAAATTTTTGAATTAGATTTTGTATAATTTGAAGGTGGCCACATGAGCAAGAAATATATTCTACTTGGAAAATAACCAGTGTATTCAATTCCTGATTATCTGTAGTAAAGTGGCATACAAAATATCTGGCATAAATAATCCAAAATCACCGACAATACCATGCCAAAGGCAACAGTTTTGACATCTCCACCTATCAAACCTTTTCTAGAACTACTACAAAGGGAGTCAACAGACTGGCTTGAATGCCTCTCTACTTCCTGATTCTGGTTAACATCGTCTAATGAGTATCAAAGGGAAACAGAAAAGAAAAGGAAATCTAACCCATGTCTTACAAATAGCAAGCTCTCAGAAGATTTTGTTGAATGCAGGAATGAAATGAAGGAGAAATTTCTAGTCTTGGCTCTATCATTAATGACATGACCTTGGGCAGGTCACTTAACCACTGTGTGGTAAATCATCCCACTGACCAATAAAACCTCAATGTCCTTATCTGTGAAATGAAGGGGGTGAACTTTTGGACTTTTAAGATCCCTTCCAGCTCTAAAACTTCAGAATTTACAAGATTTATCCTGCAGAAATAGTTTCTGAGCCATTCAGGATTGACAGTGTTAGAACTAAGAATTCTGCAGCAAGAAGTACATCCCCTAGGTTCTGTAGAAGAAGGAAGAGCACAAGGTTTTCATGACCATTTTCATTATCATCAAGCGGTTAACGTAGGCCTAATAAGTGCAAGACCCTGAGCTGCATACTAGGCAAATTTAAGCCCCATTCCTGCTCTAAGAGAGCTTATTCTCAGTCATGAAGCTGTGAGCTTCATAGAGGAAGTAAGACCTAAGATAATGGTTTAGATGTCAAGGAGAAAATGATATCAACACATTAAATATGACAGTTCCCATGCATTGAGCTATAATTTTTCCTATAAAAATCAAGAGCTTGAATAAAGCATTAAGTTCAAGGTCTAGGCTCTAAATCTGATCCTGGTATTCTTCCTAGGACACTACTTTGTAAGTACCAGCTGAAGATCTGTAGAAACAGGTTACCTGCCCCCAACGTATAACATACATGCTGAACTTGGCTCTGAGGTTAGATAACTGCAGTAGATGGTCCTGTTCCAAAAAAGGGAGACTGGGTGGCACACAGCAGGCACTGTGTCAGAGCAGCTATAAAAATATCCAAGCACATAGTTCCACGTCCATCATTAGAACCCAGTCCAACTTTCTGGGAAGTCTAATGTATTTCTAATGTTTTCCATGGCTTTTGGCTCTGCTCTTGTTTCCAGTCTCTGGGTCATCCTTTTTTTTCCGTAAGAAGAGGCTTGAGTTTGCAAATGAGCAACTTCTGTGCATACTTTCTATCCTCAAAAGGTTGGGGGTCTAAAGCCTTCTTTATATTTTGCACCATCTCTTCACTTTCAGCCCAAACTGATACAATTTCCTTTAAAACTTTATGGGCTGGGCTTCCCTGGTGGTGCAGTGGTTGAGAGTCCGCCTGCCGATGCAGGGGACACGGGTTCATGCCCCGGTCTGGGAAGATCCCACATGCCGTGGAGTGGCTGGGCCCGTGAGCCATGGCCGCTGAGCCTGTGTGTCCGGAGCCTGTGCTCCGCACCGGGAGAGGCCACAACAGCGAGAGGCCCGCGTACCACCAAAAAAAAAAAAGAAAAGCAAAACTTCATGGGCTGCCTGCATATCAATTTATAATCCACTCTGTTAGACTAAACTCACACCCATGAATCTCTTTAAAATAGGTCCTCTTCTACCTTGGGCTCCCTGTGAGGCTGCCGTGGGACAATGAAGCCCTATTATTTGACTATAAGGATCTGTGAGATATGCCCTTAATATCCTTAGGACAACATTTATCTGCCAGAAAGGGACAAGATCTTGAGATCTTTATGAGGTCTTAACAAAGGATCTTACTGTCCCACCCTGGATGTCATCTTTTCTAGGAAGCTATTCCTTAATTCAAGAACCCATTGCTAACTGAAAAGACTCTGCTGGACCCTTTAAAATTCTTCCAACTTCTACTCAAAAACTGACTAGCTTGTTCGTTAATTCATTTCTCTCCCCTCTCATTGTAATATAGGCACAGCTAGAAGAAACCTTAACACTCTTCCTGAAAAACTCTCTAGCTAAATTCTTAGGTTCATTAGGTACTCAGGAAAAAAACCACACTGAATAATAAGGGCAATAATAATGACATGAGTAATAATTGCAATGATTTATTTCAAGCTACTACGCAAATATCAGGCAATATACATTCACTACCCCTAACCCTCAGTACGGTCTGCACACTAGGTGCAGTAGATGGTATTTTCCAAAGATGGCTACAATGATATCTCCCATCCCACACGCTCTTGTAGAATTTTGTCCCTTCACCATCAGGAGGTGGACTCCAATTATAAAAATCTCTATTTTCCATATTATTGCTGGTGACGATTTTGCTAAACTTCCCACCACTACACCACCATAACAAGAATGTCTTTTCTGTGAATTCCCTGATGGTCCAGTGGTTAGGACTTGGTGCTTTCACTGCCAGGGCCCAGGTTCAGTCCCTGGTGGGGAACTAAGATCTCACAAGCCATGTGGAGCAGCCAAAAAAATAAATAAAAATAAAATAAAATGATGGAAAAGTATAAATTAAAAAAAAAAGTGTCCTTTTCTCCAGCTCAAATAATATTTCCATCACTTTCCGTGAAGCCTCCTTAAGGTTTCTGCTAACATTCTCTTTAACATTCTTTAGGCTTTGACTAACAGATTCTTCGAGTCTCTTCCTACCACTGCCTGGTCGCAATGCCAACGTCACATGTTATAGGTTTTGTTTACAGCAATACCCCAATTCTAGGTACCACAGGTACCCAAACCTGCTGGTTAGCTATGGCTAGGTAACAAGTCACTCCAAATTTAGTGGCTTAAAACAACAATCATTTCACTACCTCTCACAGTTTCTCTGCATCAGGGATTCGGGAAGGCTGGGTAGTTCTGATTTAGGGCTTCTCATGTAGTTGCAGTCAGATGGTAGCTGGAGCTTGAACGGTAGGGAGAGGGGGTGCTGGCAAAGTTGGGAGCTATCCAGGCATCTCTTCTCACATTGTCTCGGGACCTCTCCATGCGATCTCTGTGAGGGCTTTCTCACAAGATGGCAGCTCCCAACATATAAGCAGCCAGGTTGCTTTTTTAACAGTGAAAGTCTTCAAGAGCTAGTGTTCCAGCTCACAAGCCAGGAGCTGCACTGCCTTTTATGATGTAGTCCTAGGGCCAGCCAGAAGGACTTCTGCCACATTCAGTTGGGCTGCACTGCCTTTTATGATGGAGTCCTAGGGCCAACCAGAATGACTTCTGCCACATTCAGCTGTTTTCGAGTAAGTCATAAGTTCACCCAGATTCAAGGAGAAGGAACTTAGACTCCACTTCTTGATGGTGAAGGGACAAAATTCTACAAGAGTGTGTGGGATGGGAGATAGCATTGCCATCTTTGGAAAATACCATCTACCACACCTAGTATGCAGACTCGGCTGAGGGTTAGGGGTGGTGAATGTACAGTGCCTGGCCCACAGCCTGACATTTGTGTAGTAGCTGCTAAATAAATCATTGTTATTATTACTCATGTCACATTATTACCCTTATTATTTAGTGTGGTTTTTCCTAAGCATTGCCATAATCTTCTCAAAAGAAGAGTTGTTTTAACTTCCTTTCTTGCCCCTTTATAACTTTCGTCATTGCCTTTAATTGCTAGTAGAGTACTTTTATAGATAACTTTATATCTCCTAAAATCACAGAGTATTAGAGCTAAGGACACGTTATTTATCCTGTCAACCAGACGTTTTGTTTATAGATGACGAACCCAGAGCTCAGCGCGGCGAACTCATTTGTCGCACTCACAGTCAGGCAGCCTATTGGTAACAAATATCAAACTCAAAAACTGCTTGTCTGGGTTCCCAAACCAGTACTTCTTCCCCCATAGCATTCCCATATCTCTCCTCAAGAAAGGTGTGATGACCGACTGTTTCTCCTTTGGAATAAAAGTTTATATTTTCCCTTATTTGATGTCTTCACCATCCCTTCTGCTTTCACATTGTCTAGGCGCCTTCTGCTGCAGGGGTTGAGATGTTTCCTTGGAATAGACCACGCTTTTTTGGACACAGTTAAGTGTTAGTGAGAATGCCCTGATGTCAGGGAGTCCAAAGATGGAGCCTCTCCAAAGGAGAAAGCAATGCAGTGCTTCCCGTCTGTCCTGGCATTCCTCATCTGAAACAAGAACTCTGATGGCCTAACAATCTTTTTCACTTCTATTGCTTTATTAATATCTTTGGAAACATACTACAGGCCAAATCTGTCCTTTGAGCACGCACATTTAACTTCCACTTAATTTGGTAAGAACCTTTACGTATATCCAAGGGTGAAATTTGGCCAGAGGATAAGAACAAAAATGTCACAGGTCAAAGGCAGCACCAGTAGTTCATTTCTGACTGTATCTTCCGCCTTCTGCTCTTTGGATCATTCCCTAGACTCTGCCCTGCTCTGAAAAAGAACTTAATTTTTCTTTCTGAAGTGACTTAACAATATAAAGTCATAGTGCCTCCAGGTTTGTATTAAGTAGTTTCTTGTAACGTTCAGTTTGCTCATTTATAAGAACTTTATCCTCCCACCCTCTTCCCACGTGGGTCTCCCTCACAGCTATTTTCTTGGTTCTATTAAGCCAGCCACTGGGGGAAATACTCCCTCCCAGATCAGGGTTGCTATCTGAAGGCACTGAAATACCGCTGCTCTTGTTACAGTTATCATCCCTTTCTGGTCTTCCGATTTCCTGTTTGAGATTTTTGCTCAAGTACTAATGTTTTTCATTTTCTACCCTGACAACAAGTAAGAAATAAATAATCCAAGGTTATTTTAATAACAACAGTAATTGCTTAGGTCCCTGCAGACCTCAGTTCCAGCTGAGAGATCTCTCAAGTCCATTACCATGACCATCCCTGACTTTTTAAACTAAGAGATACACGCAACGAGTACCAACTTATGTGATTTGGGACAAAAGCAGTTTGGAAAATTGTTAAGAGCTTTCCTTAAAAAAAAAAAAAAAAACAAAAACTGAGCCTCAAAAAGGAAAAAAGAAACCCCACGAAAGAAATTCAAAGTCAAAGGCAGTTTAGAAAACAAAGATTTTATATGAAATTGTAAAAAGTGGAAAAACACCTTAAACCTATTTCTAAGACTGTCATCACTTCAATTCAGATGAAGATATAGAAAATAGCTGTATTTTTTAAAGCCTCAGATTTCAGATATTGGCCCTGCACTTATAATTGATGTCAGGGAGCAAGGTAGGGCTATCGGAGTCAAACGCATGATGGCTGCCGTCAAGACTTTAGAAGGTCACATTAATTCAGTAATCATAAAGGTCTTGTAGTCAGCACTGCCATTCTAGAAACAATCTTGTGATTCCTCCCAGGGTTAATGAAATTAGTGGGGACTGACTCATGCAAACGAAACACACAGAAGAGAGGGCTATAAATCGCAAAATGTCAATTGACAAGAATTTACAATATTGTTTATGTTTGCCAAGCAAGTTGGAATTCTAATGTTTGGTTGGGGAATGGCTGGTCAGGACAGTCTTTCTCTAGTAGTTATATGTACATGGTTAGACAGATATTTGCTTATTCAACAGATATTTACCAAGTGCCTACTCAGTGCCAGGTACTGTGTCAGGTTCTAGGGAGTCATAGCTAAATAAGATACAGTTGCTAAGCTCTCAGAGTGGACCACCCAGTAAACAGGCAAGGGTAATACAGTCAGCTTAGAATACATAGAGAGGAGACCTAACCCAGCCGCGGAGAGTCAAGGAAGGCTTCTGGGGGAAGAGGGCATCTCTGATGGTCCTGATGGATGAATAGTAGGAGTTGTTCATCGGGCAATGGTGGGGTTGGCAGAGGGAGCAGCATGTGCAGAAACTACAGGCCAAACTATATAAGCTGATTATTGAGTCTGGAATCAGAGCAAGGCAGTCAGATGGGAGATCTTAACATCGGCATCATGAAGCCAGGACGGAGGGAAGGGATGGGGGCAGTGTCTCCATCCTCACTCTGTCTGCCGAGTAAACTGAACCTCGGGATTGGCTGACTTTGAGCATTGCCTCTCCTGGGTGATGCCCGTTCTCTGACAAGCTTCTCCTCAGTGCCCATCCTTCCTCAGACTGCTGGCGTTGACTCACTGGTGGGTCAGGAAGGTAACTTAGTGGGTCACAGTGAGTATTTTAAAAATTAAATAGAACAGAGACTGTCAGAGTGTATCCCACGTAATAAGGGCAAGTGTTGTTCTGTAAGATTTTATTTTGGATGGATGGATGGATGGATGTTAAGAGTCTATGCGAACAAACATGCCTTGTTTTATTACTAACATTGCTGGGTTCGTGCCGCCTGTGCAACCACATTGTCACTGATCACTCGTGAGTTCAGAGATTCCAGAAATGATGTCTTAGGCTCTAGGCCACCGGCACTTTCAAAGTCTGGAGTCAAAGCTAAACTTCAGGGTTTCTCTAGTGTGTATGTGTGTTTTCTCAAAAATGTATTTCTTTCTTTGTGTCTCAGAAAGTGTGAATACACTGTTCTGGTTAATGTAACATAATTGCCCAACAAACTATCCCAAAACTCAGCGGTGTAAAGCAGCAGCCATTTTATTACAGCTCATGGTTTTATGACTCGGGAATTTAGATGGGGGTCAGCTGAGTGATGATTAGCTCCACGTGACATCGAATGGAGTTACCCAGTGGAGTCAGCCGGCCAGGGCTGGGGCTCCAAGATGGCTCCTCCGCAGGCCCGGAGCCCCAGAAGGGAGGGCTGGGCCCTGCCAAGCTCCGCTCTCTCCATGGAGCCTCCGGGCCTCTCCACTTGGCCTTTCCCACAGGATGGTCAGACCACTTATGTGGAAGTTAAAGCTAGGCCCAGAACTGGTGTAGTGTTACTTCTGTCATTCCTTATTGGTCAAGTCAGCTGCAGGCCAACCCGGGTTCAAGAGGAGGGTACACGGAGTCCCTCGAGGGGGGGAATATTAGAGTGCTTGTGGCCATCTTCAATCTGCCACAAGCATTGCTCTGGATTGCCTGGTGTGCACTCTAGAGCTTGACCATCGGGATTTGAATCCCACTGCCTAGCTGTGCAACCTCGGGCAAGTGACTTAATTTTCCTGTGCCTCAGTTTTCTTATCTACAGAATGGGGTTAATATATACCATCTCCCTCATAGGGTTGTTGTGAAGATTGAATGCTTGCAAAATATGAAGCACCTAGCCCTTTTCTGGGCCTGGAGTAAGTGCTATGTACGAATCAGCTCCATCTCTTACCATTCCTTCTTGTGTTGCCACATTCTTTCTAAAAATGTGTTAATACCCGTGTTCAGGCTTGCTCCTTTGCTCTGCTTCAAATACGTGAAAGGCCAACAACTCCTTTTGTGACAGTGGTTCTCTGCACGCTGCTTATCAATGAGAGAGGTGAGGGATAAGAATCTCTGGAGGGTGGGGAACATGGGTAGTTCTTTTTCAAGCTCTTCACTTGAAAATCACTCAGCTACAGGCTGCATTAATCCATTGTTTACTATGTGCCAAGCCCTGTTCTAAGTGCTGGGATCAGAGTTTGGTGAAGACACAAAACCCCAGCCTTCAAGGGCCTCGTATTCAAGTGAATGGGACAGTTACCAATCAAGTATCCAAAGACATAAGCAGCACTCTGGAGAGAATCAAACATAGTAAGAGTTGTGGTTTTGGGGGAGGGTGGGGGGGAGGTTTTTAGATAAAATATCGGGGGTGAACTCTTTGAACTTTCTAAATTTCTAGAGCTTTCCTTTCTTCCTTCATTTGTGAGACATCCTGTGTGTGAAATGGCTCTGCAGGTGGTTAATCTCATCCACTATGTGTAGACTGTGTTAACATCACTGCCAGAAAGTAACCCAGTGTCCCAGCGCTGGGAGCACCACTGCTGATCCCTTTCTGCTAAGTGCACTTTCTAGAGAGTGACAGGGGCAAGTCTGTCAACCTCACTAAGGTTTTATTTCCTCACCTATAAGATGGAGAAATCCTCGGGCCAAGGAAAGAGCCCGGGGCTGGGGCTGGGGACGTGGCAGTGAAATGCAGGGGGGACAGAACCTGATAGAGGAAAAGCCAGAGAGAGGAGAGCAGAAAAAGGGGCCCAGAGGGCTCGCGGTGTGGACTGGGTAAGAGAGGCTTCCCAGGGGCAGCAAACACCAGGCTGAGGGGCAGGGATGATGCATCACAAGTGCAGGCTGACCACCGGAGTGTCTCGAGACAGCGCCCTGTGGCCTGGCCTGTGCGAGAGGGAAGAACGATACCTTCACATATAAAGGCCCAGTACTTAACCTGGGGAATGTAGGTTAATGCAGAGAGAAATGGCACCGGGGTCCACAGTCCAGGTGGCTCTCAGCAATTGCTGAACTCCGGTAATATTGCCGGGTTCCCACACACCTGGGACTCCTGAAATTAATCACTTCCATCAGCCAATCAGCAATAGGCTTTTTGTTGCCTAGAAAATAAAGTTCAGGGTCCCCAGCATGGCCCTGGCCTGTCTTTATTTTCTGCCTCTTCTGCCGCTCCACCCGAACTCTTGCCTGTGGTCGTCTCCCACCCTGCTCCACGCTGTGTCCCCTGCTTCACGCCTCCCTGTTGATCCACACAGAGCTGATCACTCCTGGCCCTGCATTCCAGCACTACTGTGTGTGTTGCTTTTGTGGCCCTTTATCATATTATGCCTTTCATTTTCACTGAACTATCATCTTGAATGGGGGAATGAACGTATTCACCACAGTAAGCCTCCTCTGCTTTCTGTGTCACACCAGGTACCAGCTGCTCGATCAATATCTGTGGATCTAATTATTTAGTAAGCATCTCTATAGGGAAGACCCTGTAAACAACAAAAGTATGTTGAAACGTGGTCCCTACAATATAATAGCAGAGATGAGGAAAAAAATGCACAGGTGCACATGTAGGGCAGAGTATAAAAGCACAAAACAAATGTTAGCAGCAGTAAGTCCCCTTAAGTCACTTTTGAAAGTATTCCCATAGCTCGGTGCCCTCGTCTTCATTATCGTTTGTCACACTGCACCAACATCACCCGTTCACATGCGTGTAGCCCTCCCCACACAGTGAATTGAAGAGCATGGAATATGACTGGTTCATTTTTTTATCCCTGGTTCCTAGCCCTCGGTCAGAATTCAGTAAATGTTTCTGGAATGAATATAGCAGCTAGTCACCGAGAAATGTCACTCTTAGATACCTTGTCTTCCGTCAGAGGCTGTCTCATTTCATTTATTGCTCCTGAAAGGCTTTTTTTCCATTTCCCTTTTCTCTTAGGGTTAATATCCTAAATATTACAGGAACAGTCCTTGAGTTTTCCCTTTGAATCCTGGATAAAGGCCTGGAAGAACAGCAAAACATTTAAGTGCCCACACCCTTCACGTTAGGGTCAAACCTTAGATCTCTTTCAGATGCTTGAAATGCACTAGTTTAAAACCTGCTCGATATCAATGGATTTCACATAGTTATGGTGAGTGAAAGACTGCCTTTTCAGATGCTAGCAGAGAACATTGGCACATCAGACAAAGGTACACCCCAGTGTGGTGACTCATAATGTGATGTGGCAGGTGGGAAATCTTACAAGATCAATATTTCCTCATAAACCCAGCTGCAGAAATCAGATGTGGAGCTGGGTAGGGGTTGTACGTGGCAGGGATGGAGGAAGGAGCTTCAGGAAAGCAGCAGTTGTGAAGGGAAAAGATCTGAGTGCCTACAAGAAAGGGTTGCAGGTACCATCGATTCTGGATTATTCGCTGTTTGTGCATGAACTTGCTCCTTCAGACTGCCTATATTCTGTCTATTTGGTTCCCTGTCATCCCCCACCCCACCCCCCAAAAGGTAGGCAGAGAGCCAGAGAGGAAGGAGAAAATCTCAAATCTGTTGTCTCTTTTATGAGGAACTCATAGTTTTCTGTGGAGGGACAGAGGGAAGGGATGGAAGAATAAAACTATTAACTGAAGTCAAAGTTTTGGATCATTTGTTATTTTGATTACCCTTACTTTTTCCTTTATCTAAAACAAAACAAAACAAAAACAGACCTTACAGGGTAATGGAGAAACTATAGGTTCTAGTTCTACCTTGGTAAGGAGGCCTTGAACAAGCCACTTTCCTTCTCTAGGGCTCAGTTTCCCTGTCTGTAATATGGGATCAAGGATAACAAGTCCACAGAAAGTGTACCCTCCCATTCTGAGCCCAGGGCAGACATGCGTAGTGGATTATGGTGCTCTCTCCCAGTGAGCCGGACTGGCGTTCAAAATCCTTCCCGATGGAACTCCAAGGGGCCACTCCCCAGTTGATGAGAAGGAGTCAGCACCCAGGATGCAACCTACTGGCCATTCCTAACTCATACTCTAAAATTCTGTCACTCAAACCATGGGTTCATTACCAGTGAGATCATGGGCCCCACACTGTGGGAGGAGCTCACTGATGAATGTCAAGTGTAAGTGGAATTTCTTGAGGCATCATCTCCTTGTGGGTGTGGATGAGGTCACGCCAGCAGAAATCGGCTACATGTCTTGGTTCTTGCCACCATCCACTCCCATCCTCAGCATCCTGCAGAATCCCCTCACCACCCAGGGATTTCTGACGGCGCCTACGGGGATCTTACATTGCTCAAGAACTGGTATTTCTTGTAATTCCATAGCAGTCCCCTCCCTGACATCCATACCTTGAGTAGTCACTTGTCCCGTGCTCACCAGGCCACCTGGCTCAGACTCTGGCTTCTGGTTCTCCTCCCAGCAGCAAAACTCAAAAAATGTGGAAGCTGCCTTGCATTCTCTCCATTCTCACTGACCTAGAGCCACGCGGGCAGAGCAGATGGCTCCCTCACAAACTCGGAGTCTTACTGTGTGGTTCCTGGCTTCCTCGTGGAAACGGACCCTTTAGTTTGACCTGCAGTGTCTTGCTCCATAGCGCTCAGATGCGGGCTAAAGGGATTGAGAACGGGTGCTGAACTCTCTACTCTCTTACCTCAAATGTCCTCTCGCCTCTTCTCTCATCTGGTGGTGATGGTGGGGCGGGGGGGGGGGTGCTCCACGTGGGACCACCCTTCAGTTCCCTAGATACAGGCAGGAATGTTTGGAGTTCAGTTTGGTCTAAAGGTAGGGTGCCTATTATGCAAGTAACAGTTAACAGGAATCTGGAGAATTTCCTCAGGGTCCCTAAAACCCCACTTAAAGCAGAAAGTGGGGGTTGGGTTGAGGTCTAGCCAGTCCTTACAGTTGTGACTGGACAACCTCTTCTTAGTAGGACCCAGAAAGCTGTAGATGTGTATGGTTGATGTTGCTGCCTCCCAAGGGTCCCAGTGGGGTGTGTGTGTGTGTGTGTATGTGTTTAGGTCCCATAGGCTTTATCTCTAAGGATCTAACGATCTTACACGGGGTCAAAGTTAAGCCTGCACTACTGATGGTAAGTATTGCGGAGGTCACATAAGGGATAGATCAGTATGGGCTCAAGGCACAGTCTTTAGGGAAGGGAGGGGCCTTGGAAGACAGTGAGGCTCAGGATAAACAGAGGGCAAAGTGGAAGGCATTCCCAGAGACAGGGGAAATAGCACAAGCAAAAGCACAGGGATGGAAACGTTCAAGAACAATGTTGAACCCAGCCTGATGGGAGCACAAGATGCTTGTTGGGGATCTCAGGAGTAGACATTAGATTGCATCGGTTGGGTGAGGTGAGTTTGTTTGGGGAGAGACCTAAAAGTCAAACAGAGATGTTTGAATTTGATGCAGAGACCCTAAGGAAACATTTCTGGCAAACTGTCTAAAGGGGTATTTGGGAAGATTAATCTGGCAAGGGTTTATAAGAGAAATTGGAGAGGGAGAAACCATGTGAGAGATTAGTTTAAAAGGCTCTTATGTGATTCATCCCTCAAGGAGTTTTAAATTTAATAAGAAAATAAGGCAGCAACGTGTATTGTACATATTATTGGAACATGTGATGTCTTCCCTAAAAAAAATTTTAAAACATACCTATTTTATTTTTTGAAGAGGTAATACAGCCATGTGACTCTTAAATTCAAACAATATAGAGGCATACAGTAAAGGGTTTTGCTCCCACCTCTCTCCCCATCTGCTCTATCCCCACCAGGCACGATGTCTCCCTGCCACCACAACACCACCACTCTAAGCCACTTTCATGACCTCCTTGTGTATTCCAGAGTTTCTTTGCACAAACTCAAGCAATATTAATGTATATTCTTATTTTCCATCTTTTTACAAAAAATAAATAAATAACATGCTATACACACTTCTCTGGGTTTTGCTTTTCTCACTTAATAATAGATCTTGAAGATTTTTCCACATCGTTCTTCTTGTCACCTGCATGGTATTCCATTATATGTAGAACCAGACCCTTATTGATGGATGTGTTTTTTAATAATCTCTTGCCGTTATAGATGGCGCTGCAAAAAATAATTTGCCCTTATATCATTTTGTATGTGTGCATGTATAACCGTAGAATAAATTTCTGCAAATGGGCTCACTGCATCAAAGTCTACATATATTTATAATTTTAATGGAGATTTGAGAATTGCCCTCTTTGGGGAGTTGTACTACTTTGCATTCTTGCCAGCAATATCTGAGATTGCCTGCTTCCCTATGGCCTTGCCAACACAGTGGGTTATCACTTTGGAGGATTTTCTAGTCTATTGGGAGAAATCTTCATACAGCTCTAATTTGCTTTTCTCTTATTATGAGTGAGGTGGAGCATCTTTTCATCAGTTCATGGGCCCGATGGATTTTAAGCTCCTTCTTAAGGGATTGACTTCATCATTTCTCTATGTGTCCCAGAGCTTTCCCAAGTGCCTTGCTACAGAGTAGGTTTTCAGTCAAAATTTGTAAGTCCAATAAATGTTTGTATGAATGAGTAGATAAATGGTTGCACAGATGCTTGTGCTATTGGAGTTAGAAATCTTCAGTTAAATATGATTCTTTCTTCAAGATGTGATAAGCTCACGGAGCAGATTTAAAGCAATATATGTATGTTCAGAGATTACGTGCAGCATTCTAAGAGTGAATAATTATTTACCTTGGGCTGAAAAATGGAGAATGATACATGAAATACCTTGTTCATCCCTAGGAAGGTGAGGGACGGTTCAGCGGGGGTGGGGGAGCGTTGGAAGGAATCCTACAGCTCTTTTCCATGGGTTCTGGTTCATTTAAAGAGTGGTTTGGAGCTGGTATGATTAACTGGTTTCCATAGAACTAACTAGTAAATCAGGAGAGATAAAATAAGGCTCCTTCCAGCTTCATTTTCCCTCAGAATCCACCCAGAACTCAGCTCCTGTGGACATGAAAACTGTCATTAGCTGGAGTTTCAAGCTTGCTTTCTTCGTTTCTTTGTTGTTTCTTTGCGTTCCCACATCAAAATACCATAAGCCACAAGCAAAGCATGTTTGATTGTTTGTCTGTTAGTTTTATGACTTTTATGGAATTCCATTCTCCAGCAGCACATTTGCCAACTGTTTATTTTATGCTATCTTCAGTCAAAGAAAAGCCACCGCTAGACGGGCAGAGGGTGAGAGCAATTGTCAGCAAGACAAGACCACGGCAGAACTTTCCATGGTGCACTGTTACCTGAAGTGACTTTTCTAACAGCTGTGCGAAAAGGAAAGCCCACCCCCAGAAGAAGCATGAATCCCTCCACCTGCTTATGAAGCTCCTCTTCTTCCTCAGAGAATGAGACTTTCCTCCACAGTTACAAGGAGGTCTCTTAAAGCTGAGCCCAGCCCAGAATATAAGATCACATCAAGCCAGGGACTGGGTCAGAGGTGACAGCCACACTAATGAGCAGCAAGGCAGAAAGGGGACAGGAAAAGAAGAATGAAAAGGCAGACCTGAAATTCAGGTTAGAGCCCCAATTCCAGACCCTCTGTGACTGAAAATAATCCTAAAAAATATTACCAGGGACCTAGGAAAATGATGTGAATGGGGACTCTACTTGCTGTTTTAAGTAGTTCTGTTGATAGAGATCAGCTGTTTAAAATTAGGACCCTTGGAAAATTAGGATACCTGCAAACTTACCACCACTGGTTCTTTTCCTTTCTGTTGTCACTTTTGGGGTGTGTGTGTGTGTGTGTGTGTGTGTGTGTTTAAATGACTGGTCAAGAAGAAACAATTTTAACAGATATTAGCATTTAAGAGTCTATTCCATGCATCTGTATTCATTGTATAACTTCCTCCCCCGAACACCTTTATATGTTATTTCCATCTCCACCAGCCACCCATTTTATAGACAAGGAGGAGCCAGGAGAGGTTAAGTGACTTGCCCAAGGTCACACACCTCATAAAAAGGAGTCAGGACTTTGACTTGAGTCTTCTGCACCCAAAACTATGGCCCTTTCCAGGATTCAGTTCTTAGCTCATTGCAAAATTAGTTTAAGGGAAGGAATTGTGGCACTGAGAAGTGCAGGAAAAGAAGCATTATCTTCACTTTCAGCAATAGAACCATTATAAAATTGTTCTGTGATCACCTGAGGTCATAGCAATTGTCCTATATCCAAACACAGAGATAAATGAGTAATCAATACCTCTGAATGGTTACCCTGGTAACCATCAGGGCAATGGGTCTACTGCAAGGCAGTTCAACTGCAAGCTAGAGTTGGAATCACTCTTTAGAGTGATAAGCTTGTTCTGCCACAATTTACAAACCACAACATGACAACACACAGTTCTCACCAAGTATTTAGCCCTACTATGGGCCCACAGTTCCTCTGTGGAAAAAGAAATAGAAAAGAAGCTTCAGATCACAGCCCCTTCACAGTAGGAACGGACAGTCCAGCTCATTTATTATTGTGGGTTTTTGATCAGTTATTAACCCTATGGAATTAGTCAAGAGTCTGGGTATCTGACATGAAATATAAGGTTTGTTAGGATGTATTGAATACTTCATTCATGCAAGCAAAGTAAAGAAGGAAATTTATTGAACACTTATTGTATACCAGTTGCCTTAGTTACTGGATACCTGCAATTAAAGGGAACTCAAGTAAAAAAGGTATTTTCTTTAAGGATGAATATGTTAGGAGAGGACTCAAGATGGTGGTATACGAAGATCCTGAACACACTTCCTCCCACAGACACAATAAATTTATAACTACATATGGAATAATTCCCTCTGAAAGGGACCTAAAAACTGGCTGAACAGAGTCTCCACAACAAAGGGTAAAAGAGCAACATCAAGACAGGTAGGAGAAACAGACATACAGCCACACCAAGCAAAAAAACCACGCCCCAGTTGTGGCAATCCACAATCAAGAAGGATCACAAAGTCATGGTTACTTTCCCTGAGGAGCAAGAGATTTGAGTCCACATCAGGCACCCCCAACCCTTAGATCCTGTACAGGAGAAGTGAGCCCCCAAAACACCTGGCTTTGGAAACCAACAGGAATACGTCCAAGAAAACTACAGAACTTCAGGGAACAGAAGACCTGCTCTTAAAGGGCACAGACTCACTTGACCTGAAAACCAGGGCAAAAATAGCACATTGAAAAGTGCATGGACCATAGGTGAGGGAGACCCACTTACTAATCTTGAAGCTTCTGCCAGAGAAGCAGGAAAAATTGGGGATGCTCCCTGGGGACTGAGACACTGGTGAGAGCCATTTTTTGTGATCTCAGGCTACCTTGCTAATACTGGCATTGGTGGGCACCATTTTGGAAATCTCCATCTAACCTGTTAGCACCAGTGGGCATGACTTACAGAGAGCCCCATCCATTCCTGTGCCTCAGTCAGGCCTCAAAGTTGGCCAGGTGACAACCCTGCCCACCAGTGCCTGGCAGCCACCACATCTGAGCCCTACAGCTATTCTGGGGGCCAGCCCTGGTCACCAATACCAAGCAGCCACTGTGGCTGAATGCCATAGTTGTTCTGGGGGCCAGCTCCATCCACCAGCACCTGGTAGTTGCCATGGCCAGGTCCTGCAGCCATTCCAGAGGCAACCCCCACCCACTAGTGTGCCACAGCAGCGGCCAGGGCTCCGCCACAGCAGGAGGGCTCATGTAGCCTTCTAACACCCCTTAGGGGTGTTACCTTGGAAACACCCCTTGAGCACCTGGCTCTGGTGGCCAGGTGGGATTGCTCTTCTGAGCACCAAAAGACATTTCCTACCTAAAGCCACTCCTTCAAGACTGGGAAAGGGAGCTGATTTACTTAATACATGGAAACAAACACAGAGAATTAGGCAAAATGAGGAGACAAAGGAATGTGTTCCAATCTAAAGAACAAGACGAAACCTCAGAAAAAGAACTAACAAGACAGAGACAAGCAGTCCATCTGATAAAGAGTTAAAAGTAATGGTCATAAAGATGCTCACCAAACTCAGGAGAAGGATGGACAAACACAGTGAGACCTTCAACAAAGAGAGAAAATATAAGAAAACATCAAACATAAGTTAAAACTGAACTGAAAAATACACTAGAGGGATTCAACAGCAGATTGAATGAGGTAGAAGAACAAGTTGGCAAGCTGGAAGACAAAGAAATGGAGTTCACCCAGACAGAGCAGCAAAGTAGAAAAAGAATTTTAAAAAGTGAATATACCTTAAGGAACCTTTGAGATGACATCAAGCAGAATAAAATTTGCATTATAGGGGTCCCAGAAGGAGGAGAGAGAGAAAGGGCCAGAAAAACTATCTAAAGGAATAGTGGCTGAAAACTTCCCTAATCTGTGGAAGGAAACAGACGTACAAGTCCAGAAAGCCCAGAGAGTTCCAAATAAGATGAATACAAAGAGACACACACCAAGGCATGTTATAATTAAAATGATAAAATTTAAGGATAAAAAGAGAATCCTAAAAGTGGCAAGAGGAAAAAAAAAGAAAGCGTTACATACAAGGGAAACCCTGTAAGGCTATCAGCAGATTTTTCAATAGAAACCTTGCAGTACAGAAGGGAATGGCATGATATATTCAAAGTGCTGAAAGGAATAAACTTCCAGCCAAGAATTCTCTACCCAGAAAGATTATCACTCAGAATTGAAGGTAAAATTAAGAGTTTCCCAGATAAGCAGAGTTAAAGGAGTTCACCACCACTAAGCCAGCCCTACAAGAAATGTTAAAGGGATTCCTTTAAGCAGAAAAGAAATGGCACTAACTAATAATAAGAAACATCTGAAAGTAAATATCTCACTGGAAAAGGTAAATACTTAATAAAGGTAGTGTAAAGCAAGAATGAATGTTAAAAGGCAAAAGTAGTAAAATTAACTAAAATTACAATAATTAGTTATGGGATACATAAAGTAAAAAGACAATGAGAAAGGAGTCTAAACATAACACTAAAGAAAACCACCAAAACACAAGGGAAGAGAGAAAGAGAAGAAGACAGGAACAGAGAAGAAGCACAAAAACAGCCAAAAAGCAATTAATAAAATGGCAGTAAGTACATACCTATCAATAATTACTTTAAATGGACTAAATTCACCAATCAAAAGACATAGAATGGTTGAATGGATAAATAAAAACAAGACCCATCTGTATGCTACCTACAAGAGACTCACTTCAGAAGTAAGGACATACATATACTGAAGGTAAAGGGATGGAAAAACATATTCCATGCAAATGGATCTGCTCTTCTTAGCAAGATCTTCTCTCAGGAGAAACTCTTTAACCTTCTGGGTGTTATCAGAGCCTAACCAACCTAGGGGAAGGAAAATAACCAACTCCAGCTGACTCTAGCCTTCCACGTGGGAAAAGGGAAATATCCAACTCCAGCCCATTAGAGCTATTCTGTCCCATCTAAGGGGAAGTAGGGGAGAGGTGGGGACTGAGAAATGTGTGAAGTTCACAGTCCAGAAGCATAAGCTCACTACACTAATCATAGGACTACAGAATGCTTCCCTCTCTCCCCACACACACCATACCACCACATTACTAAAGGCCTATTTATAGCAGTTCCTTTTACCCAGTACATCATGTCTGGCTATCAAGAAAAAAAATCACAAGATGTACTAAAAGGCAAAACAAACAAATAACAACAAAGAAAAAACAGGTTGAAGAGGCAGAGCAAGCATTAAAACTAGATTCAGATATAGGCAGGAATGTTGGAATTATCAAACCAGGAATTTTAAAAGCCTTGATTAATATCCTAAGGGATCCTAAGCCCTCTAATGAATAAAATAGAAAATATGAAAGAGCAGAGGAGAAATGTAAGCAGATAGATGGAAATTCTAAGAACTAAAAGAAAATGCTGGAGATTTTAAAAGACTGCAGCAGAAATGAAGAATGTCTGATGGGCTCACTAGTAAACTGGTTATGGCTGAAGAATCTCTGAGCTTGCAGATATCTCAGTAGAAACCTCTAAAACTGAAAAGGAAAAAAGACAGAAAAAAATAAAACAGAATATCCAAGAACTGTGGGACAACTACAGAAAGTGTAACATATGTGTAATGAGAATACCAGAAGGAGAGAAGAGAAAGGAATGGAAGAAGCATTTGAAACAGTAATGACTTAGAATCCCCTAAATTAATGTCAAACACCAAACCACAGATCTAGGAAGCTCAGAAAACACCAAATAGGATAAATTCCAGGAAAACTACACCTAGGTATATTATTTTCAAATGACAGAAAGTCAGAGATTAAAAAAAAAAAATCCGGGAAGGATCCAGAGAAAAACAACACTTTACCTGTAGAAGAACGAAGATAAGAATTACATCCAATTTCTCTTCAGAAACATTGCAAACAGGAAGAGAGTAGAGTTAATTATTTAAAGTGTTGTGAGAAAGAAACACCAGCCTAGACTTATATGTCCTGTGAAATTATCCTTCAAAAGTGAAGGAGAAATAAAGACTTTCTCAGACAAACAAAAATTGAGGGAATTTATTGTCAGTAGATGTGCCTTGCAAGAAATGTTAAAAGAAGTTCTTTAGAGAGGAGGAAAATTACATAGGTCAGAAACTCAGATGTACATAAAGAAAGGAAGAGCATTGGAGGAGGAATTGGTGATGGTAACTAAAAACTTACTGGTGATCTATGATCAGAGATATTTGATGTTACTATTGTAATTATTTGGCGGCACTATGAACCATGCCCACATAAGATAATGAACTTAATTGGTAAATGTTGTGTGTGTTTTGATTGCTTTACCAGTCATTCTCCTATCTCTTTAACTCTCCTTTCCCTATTCCATGAGACACAACAATGAAATTAGGCCAATTAATAAACCTACAATGGCCTCTGTGTGTTCAAATGTAGAGTCCCATTTCTCTCACTTTAAATAAAAAGCTAGAAATGATTAAGCTCATTGAGGGAGGCATGTCGAAAGCTGAAATAGGCCTAAAGGTGGGCCTCTTGCACCAAACAATTAGCCAGGTTGTAAATGCAAAGGAAAAGTTCATGAAGGAAATGAAAAGTGCTACTCCAGTGAACACAAGAATGATAAGAAAGCAAAGCTGATTGTGGATATGGAGAAAATTCTACTGATCTGAATAGAAGATCAAACCAGCCACAATATTCCCTCAAGCCAAAGCCTAATCCAAAGCAAGGCCATAATTCTCTTCAATTCTAGAAGGCTGAGAGAAGTGAAGAAGCTACTGAAGCAAAGTTTGAATCTAGCAGGTGTTCGTTCATGATGTGTAAGAGATGAAGCCATCTCCACAGCAAAGCGAAGCCACAAGTGTTGATATAGAAGCTGCAGCAAGTTATCCAGAAGATCTAGCTAAGATAGTTAATGAAGATGGCTACACTAAACAACAGATTTTCAATGTAGATGAAACAGCCTTATAATGGGAAAAGATACCATCTAGGACTTTCATCACTAGAGAGAAGTCAATGCTTGGCTTCAAAGCTTCAGCAGACAGGCTGATTCTCTTCTTAGGGGTTAATGCGGCTGGTGACTTGAAGTTGAAGCCAATACTCATCTCCCATTCTGAAAATCTTAGGCCCTTAAGAATCATGTTAAATCTACTCTGCCTCTGCTCTATAAATGGGACAACAAAGCCTAGATGACAGCACATCTGTTTATAACATGGTTTACTGAATATTTTAAGCCCACGGTTGAGACCTACTGCTCAAAAACAATTTTTTTTTTTAAAGATTCCTTTCAGGGACTTACCTAGTGGTGCAGTGGTTAAGAATCCGCCTGCCAGTGCAGGGGACATGGGTTCCAGCCGTGGTCCAGGAAGATCCCACATGGCGCAGAGCAACTAAGCCCATGCGCCACAACTACTGAGCCTGTGTGCCACAACTGTTGAAGCCCATGCACCTAGGGCCCGTGCTCAGCAACAAAGAGAAGCCACCACAATGAGAAGCCCACACACCACAACAAAGAGTAGCGCCTGCTCGCCACAGCTAGAGAAAGCCTGCACACAGCAACAAAGACCCAACACAGCTCAAAATAAATAAATAAATACATAAATAAATAAAATTTATTTTAAAAATAAAATAAAAGTAAAGATTACTTTCAAAATATTACTGCATTAACAATACACCTGGTAACCAAAGAGCTCTGACGGAGATATCTAATGAGATTCATGTTATTTTCATGCCCACTAACACAACATCCATGCTGCAGCCCATGGATCAAGGAGTAATTTTCACTTTCAAGTCTTATTCTTTAAGAAATACATGTCGTAAGTCTGTAGCTCCCATAGATAGTTATTCCTCTGATAGATCTGGGCAAAGTACATCGAAAGCCTTCTGGAAAGGATTCGCCATTCTAGATGTCGTTAAGAACATTAGTGATTCATAGGAAGAGGTCAAAACATCAACATTAACAGAAGTTTGGAAGAAGTTGATTCCAACCCTCATCCTCATGGATGACTTTAAGGGCTTCAGGACTTCCGTGGGGGAAGTAAGTACAGATGCGGTGGATGTAGTGAGAGAAACAGAATTAGAAGTGGAGCCTGAAGATGTGACTGAATTACTGCAATCTCATGATAAAACTTTGTCGAATGAGGAGTTGCTACTTATGGATGGGCAAAGTAAGTGGTTTCTTGTGATGGAATTTACTCCTGGTGAAGATGCTGTGACAATTGTTTAAATGACAACAAAGGATTTCGTATATTACATAAACTTAGTTGATAAAGCAGTGGCAGGGCCTAAGAGGATTGACTCTAATTTTGAAGGAAGCTCTGCTGTGGGTAAAATGCTATCAAACGGCCTTGCCTACTACAGAGAAGTCATCTGTGAGAGGAGGAGTCAATCTATGCAGCAAACTTCATTGTTGTCTATTTTAATAAATTGCTACAGTCACTCCAGCCTTCAGCAACTACCACCATAATCAGTTAGCAGACATCAAATTGTAGGCAAGACCCTCCACCAGCAAAAAGATAACTTATTTGCTGAAAGCTTATCATGATTAGCATTTTTTAGTAATAAAACATTTTAAATTAAGGTATGTTTTATATATATATATATAAAGGTATATATGTGTGTTTGTGTGCACGTGTATGTGTCTGTATATAGTTGTTCCTCAGTATCCATAGGGGAATGGTTCCAGAACCCCCCATGGACACCAAAATCCACAGATGCTCAGGTCTTTTGAAATGGTGTAGTACAATCAGCCATCTGTATCTGCAGATGCAGAACCCATAGATGTAGAGGGCCAACTGTATATATGCTTATGCATAAGGGAAAAGAATGACAGCAATGATACAAGGGATGGGAAGGAGGAATTAGGATTATTTTGTTATAAATTATTCACACTACCAATGAAATAAAATAGTGTTATTTGAAAGTGGGTTTGGATTAGTTTTATATTACAAACTCTAGGGCAACCACTAAAAAGAGTGGAAAGGGAAGTACCATTGATATATTAAGAAAGGTGAGAAATAGAATCATATAAAATGATCAATTAAAACTACAAAAGGCTGAAAAGAGTGGACGACAAACAAAGGAAAAAACAACAAGGGCAAGAAATAGAAAAAAGTAACAAACATGGTAGATATTAATCTAACAGTATCAGTAACCACTTTAAATGTCAATAGTCTAAATGTACAAATTAAAAGACAGAGATTGTCAGAGGGCATCAAAAAACAAGACTCAACTATACGTTGTCTACAAAACCCACTCTAAGGATAAAGACACATAAATTAAAAGTAAAATGATGGCGAAAGATACACCATGCTAACACTAATCAAAAGTAGGAATGGCTATATTAATTTCAGACAGAGCAGATTTCTCAGTAAGGAAAGTTCTCATGAATAAAGAAGGGCATCAAATGATAAAGGGGTCATTTCTCCAAGAAGACATAACAGTCTTTAATGTGTATGCACATAACAATAGAACATCAAACTACATGAGGCAAAAATTGATAGAACTGCAAGAAGAAATAGATGAATCCACTATTATAGTTGGAGACTTCAATACCCCTCGGTCGGAAATGGACAGATCCAGCAGGCAGAAAATGAGTAAAGACATAGTTGAATTTAATAACACCATCATTCGATTGTATATACTAGACATCTATAAACTACTTCATCCAAAAACATCAGAATACACATTCTTCTGTAGCTCACATGGAACTTTCACCAAGATAGATGCATTCTAGGCCATAAAGCACACCTTAACAAATTTAAAAGAATAGAAATCACAGAATATCTGTTCTCAGACCACAGTGGAATTAAACTAGAAATCAATAACAGAAAGACAGCTGGAAAATCCCAAGATACTTGGAGATTAAACTGCATACTTCTAAGTAACACATGGGCCAGAGAAATCTCAAGAGAAATTTTAAAATATTTTGAACTAAATGAAAATGGAAACATGGTATCAAATTTTGTGGGACAGTGTAAGTAGAGCTCAGAAAAAAAAATGAATAGCACTGAATGTGTGTATTAGAAAAGGAGGGAGATCTAAAATCAATCATCTTAGCTTCTACCTTAGGAAATTAGGAAAAGAAAAACAAATAAAATCCAAAGTAAGCAGAAAAAAAAGAAACAGTAAAAACTAGAGCAGAAATCAATGAAATTTAAAAGAGGAAATCAGTAGAGAAAATCAATAAAACCAAAAGCTGGTTCTTTGAAGAGATCAGTAAAATCAGTAAGACTCTAGCCCAGCTCACTAAGAAAAAAAGAGAAAGGGCACAAATTATTAATATCAGAAATGAAAGAAGGAACTTCACTACAGTCCTCATAGACATTAAAAGAATAATATAGGAACACCTTGAACAACTCTGTGCCCACAAATTTGATAATCTAGATGAAATGGACTGACTCCTTGAAAGACACAATCTGCCAAAACTCACAGAAGAAAGAGGCAATCTGAATTGGCTTATATCCATTGAAAAAATTGAATCAATAATCAGTAACCTTCCACAATAGGAAGGAGGCCCAGGTGGGTTAACTGGTTCTCCATAATCTCTTTCAGAAGATAGAAGCTGAGGGAATACTTCCTAACTCATTCTATGAGGCCAATATTACCCTAATACCAAAACCAAATGAAGACATTAAAAGAAAAAACTACAGACCAATATCTCTCATGAACATATATGCAAACATCCTCAACATTTAGCTATTTTTGCTTTTGTTGTCTGTGCTTTTGGTTTCATGTACATGAAATTATTACCAAGACCAATGGCATGAAAGTTTTCCTCTGTTTTCTTCTAAGAGTTTTATAGTTTTCAGTCTTAAGTTTAAGTTTCTAATCCATTTTGAGTTGATTTTGGTGTATGGTATAAGATAAGCGTCCAGTTTCTTTTTCTGCTTGTAGATATCCAGTTTTCTCAATACCATTTATGAAGAGACTATTCTTTCCCCATTGTGTATTCTTGCACCCTTGTCAAAGATCATTTGCAGGGGCTTCCCTGGTGGCGCAGTGGTTGAGAGTCCGCCTGCCGACGCAGGGGACACGGGTTCGTGCCCCGGTCCGGGAAGATCCCACATGCCGCGGAGCGGCTGGGCCCGTGAGCCATGGCCGCTGAGCCTGCGCGTCCGGAGCCTGTGCTCCACAATGGGAGAGGCCACAACAGTGAGAGGCCCGTGTACCGCAAAAAAAAAAAAAAAAAAAAAAAAAAGATCATTTGCAGTTGTATATGCATGGTTTAATTTCTGGGCTCTGTATTCTGTTCCATTGGTTTATATATCTGTCTTTGCCCCAGTACCATACAGTTTTAATTATGGTAACTTTCTGAAATCAGGAAGTGTAATGCCTCCAACATTGTTCCTTTTTTCTCAAGATTGCTTTGGCTATTTTATGTCTGTGGTTCCACAAGAATTTTAGGACTTTTTCCTATTTCTATAAAAAATGCCATTGGCATGTTGATAGGCATTGGAATGAATCTGTAGATAACTTTGAGTAACATGGCACTTTAACAATATTAAGTCTTCTGCTCCATGCACACGAGGTGTCTTTCATTTATTTGTCTTCTTCATTTTCTTTCATAAATGTAGTTTTCAGTGTAAAAATATTTCGTCTCCTTGTTAAGTTTATTCTGAAGTATTTTATTCTTTTTGATGCTATTGAAAATGATATTTTTTTAATTTCCTTTTCTGATCATTTGTTGTTAGAGTGTAAGAATGCAATTGATTTTTGTAGGTTGATTTTGTATCCTGCAACTTTACAGAATTCATGTATTATTTCTAAAAGATTTTTTGTGGCATCTTTAGGATTTTCTACATCATGTCATCTGCAAGCAAAGAAAATTTTACTTCTTCCTTTCTGACTTGGATTTCTTTTATTTCTCTTTATTGGCTAATTGCTCTGGCTAGGACTTCCAGTACTAAGTTGAATAGAAGTGGCAAGAGTGGGCATCTTTGTTTTCTTCTTGATCTTCGAGGAAAAGATTCATTGTTTACCACTGAGTTTAATATTAGCTGTGGCTTGTAATATATGGCAATTATCATGCTGAGGTACATTCCTTCTATATGTAACTGTTGATCGTTTTTATCATAAAATTGTGTTGAATTTTCTTAAATACTTTTTCTTTATCTATATAAATGATCATATGATTTCTATCCTTCATTCTGTTAATGTGGTGTATCACATTTATTTATCCGCATAGGTTGAACCATCCTTGCATCTCAGGAATATATCCTATTTGATCATGAAGTGTGATCCTTTTAATGTGCTGTTGAATTTGGTTTGCTAGAATTTTGTTGAGGATTTTTGCATCTGTGTTCACCAGGTATATTGACCTACAATTTTCTTTCCTTGTCTGTCTTTGGTATCAGGGTAATACTGGCCTCATAAAATGAGTTCAGAAGTGTTTCCTTTTATCAAACTTATATCAAACGTCTGCCCAGAAAACAAAACAATCAACAGAGTGAAAAAGTGACTTACAGAATGGAAGGGAATATTTGCAAGCCATGTATATGACAGATAATTAATTTCCAAAATATACAAAGAACTCCTACAACTCAATAGCAGAAAAATTTTTTAATTAAAAAATAACCTGAGTAAAAAATGGCAGAGAACTTGTATAGAGGTTTCTCCAAAGAAGACATACAAATGGCCAACAGGTATATGAAAAGGCACTCAACATCACTAATCATCATAGAAATGCAAATCAAAACCACAATGTAATATCATCTCACATCTGTTAGGATGGCTATTATCAAAAAAACAAAAAATGGCAAGTGTTGGCAAGGGTGTGAGAAATTGGAACTCTTGGACACTGTTGGTGGGAATGCAAAATGGCACAGCCACTATGGAAAACAGTATGGAGATGTCTCAAAAAATTAAAAATAGAACTACCATATAATCCAGTAATCTCACTCCTGGATATATATCCAAACTAACTGAATCAGAATTTTGAAGAGATATATGCACTTGCATGTTTATTGCAGCATTGATCACAATAGATAATATGGAAACAACCCAAATATCTATTGACAGACAAATGGATAAAGGAACTGTGACATGTATGTATACAATGGAATATTATTCAGCCTTTAAAAAGGAGGAATTCCTACTGTTTTCAACAGTATGGATAGACTTGAAAGACATTATCCTAAGTGAAATAAGTCAGTCACAGAAGGACAAACACCAGACAATTCCATTTGTATGAGGTATCTAAAATAGTCAAACTTGTAGAAGCAGAGACTAGAACAATGGTTTCCAGGGAATGGGTGGAGGGAGAAATTGAGAGGTGCTCATTGGGTATAAAGTTACACTGACACAAGATGAGTAAGTTCTAGAGACCTACTGTTACAACATAATGCCTGTGGTTAACAACAGTTTTGTACACTTAAAAACTTCTTTGGAGGGTAGATTTTATGCCAACTGTCCTTACCACAAAAAAAAGCAAGGGGACACAGTAAGTCTTTTGAAAGTGATGTATATGTCTATTACCTTGATTGTTGTCATGATATAACAGGTGTGCGCATATGTCCAAGCTCATCAAAATATGTAAATTAAAATGGGCAATATTTTCTGTAATAAGTATACCTCAATAAAGCTGAAAAGTTTTTCCCAAAAAAGTCCTCAGCAAAATATTAGCAAATTGAGTCCAACAATGTAAAAGAAGAATAATATACCACAACCAAGTGGTATTTATCCCAGCTATGCAAGGCTAGTTCAGCATTCAAAAATCAACTAATAGGAGATTGGTTCAAGATGGTGGAGTAGAAGGACATGTGCTCAATCCCTCTGGCGAGAGTACCAGAATCACAACTAACTGCTGAACAATCATCAACAGAAAGACACTGGAACTCACCAAAAGAGATACCCCACATCCAAAGACAAAGGAGAAGCCACAATGAGATGGTAGGAGGGGCGCAATCACAATAAAATCAAATCCCATAACTGCTGGGTGCATGACTCACAGACTGGAGAACACTTATACCACAGAAGTCCACCCACTGGAGTGAAGGTTCTGAGCCCCACATCATGCTTCCCAACCTGGGGGTCTGGAAACAGGAGGAGCAATTCCCAGAGAATCAGACTTTGAAGGCTAATGGGATTTGATTGCAGGACTTCAACAGGACTGGGGGAAACAGAGACCAATTTTGGAGGGCACACACAAAGTAGTATGTGCATGAGGACCCAGGGGGAAGGAGCAGTGACCCCATAGGAGACTGAACCAGACCTACCTGCTAGTGTTACAGGGTCTCCTGCAGAGAGGTGGAGGGTGGCCATGGCTCACCGCAGGGACAAGGACACTGGCAGCAGAAGTTTTTGGAAGTACTCCTTGGTGTGAGCCCTCCCAGAGTCTGTCATAAGCCCCACCAAAGAGCCCATAGGCTCCAGTGCTGGGTTGCCTCAGGCCAGACAACCAACAGGGAGGGAACTCAGCCCCACCCATCAGCAGACAAGTGGATTAAAGTTTTACTGAACTCTGCCCACCAGAGCAACACCCAGCTCTACCCACCACCAGTCCCTCCCAACAGGAAGCTTGCACAAGCCTCTTACATAGTCTCAGCCACCAGAGGGCAGACAGCAGAAGCAAGAACAACTACAATCTTGCAGCCTATGGAACGAAAACCACTTTCACAGAAAGATAGACAAAATGAAAAGGCAGAGGACTATGTACCAGATGAAGGAACAAGATAAAACCCCAGAAAAACAACGAAATGAAGTGGAGATGGGCAACCTTCCAGAAAAAGAATACAGAATAATAATAGTGAAGATGATACAGGACCTTGGAAAAAGAATGGAGACAAATATCGAAAAGATGAAAGAAATATTTAACAAAGACCTAGAAGAATTAAATAAAAACACCTAGAAGAATTAAAGAACAAACAGAGATGAACAGTACAATAACTGAAATGAAAAATACACTAGAAGGAATCAATAGCAGAATAACTGAGGCAGAAGAACGGATAAGTGACCTGGAATACAGAATAGTGGAATTAACTGCCATGGAACAAAATAAAGAATGGGCTTCCCTGGTGGCGCAGTGGTTGAGAGTCCACCTGCTGATGCAGGGGACACGGGTTCATGTCCCGGTCTGGGAAGATCCCACATGCCGCGGAGCAGCTGGGCCCCTGAGCCATGGCCTCTGAGCCTGTGCGTCCAGACCCTGTGCTCCACAACGGGAGAGGCCATGACAGTGCCCATGTACCGCAAAAAAAAAAAAAAGAATAAAGAATGAAAAGAAATGAAGAGAGCCTAAGAGGCCTCTGGGACAATGTTAAACACACTAACATTCACATTATAGGGGTCCCAGAAGGAGAAGAGAGAGAGAAAGTATCCAAGAAAATATTTGAAGAGATTATAGTGGAAAACTTCCCTAACATGGGAAAGGAAATAGCCACCCAAGTTCAGGAACCACAGAGAGTCCCAGGCAGGATAAAGCCAAGGAGAAACATACCAAGACACATAGTAATCAAACTGACAAAAATTAAAGATAAAGAAAAATTATTAAAAGCAACAAGGAGAAATGACAACATTCAATGGAACTCCCATAAGGTTAACATCTGATTTCTCAGCAGGAACTCTACAAGCCAGGAGGGAATGGAGTGATATAGTTCAAGTGAGGAAAGGGAAGAACCTACAACCAAGATTACGCTACCCAGCAAAGATCTCATTCAGATTTGACGGAGAAATCAAAAACTTTACAGACAAGCGAAAGCTAAGAGAATTCAGCACCACCAAACCAGCTCTACAGCAAATGCTAAAGGAACTTCTCTGAGTGGGAAACACAAGAGAAGAAAAGGACCTACAAAAACAAACCCAAAACAATTAAGAAAATGGTAAGAAAAACATATATATCAATAATTACCTTAAATGTGAATGGATTAAATGCTCCAACAAAAAGACACAGGCTTGCTGAATGGATACAAAAGCAAGACCCACATATATGCTGCCTACAAGAGGCCTACTTCAGACCTAGGGACACATACAGACTGAAAGTGAGGGGATGGAAAAAGATATTCCATGCAAATGGAAATCAAAAGAAAGCTGGATTAGCAATACTCATATCAGATAAAATAGACTTTAAAATAAAGAATGTTACAAGAGACAAGGAAGTACACTACATAATGATCAAGGGATCAATCCAAGGAGAAGGTATAACAATTATAAATATATATGCACCCAACGTAGGAGCACTTCAATACATAAGGCAACTGCTAACAGCTATAAAAGAGGAAATCAACAGTAACGCAATAATAGTGGGGGACTTTAACACCTCATTTACACCAATGGACAGATCATCCAGACAGAAAATTTATAAGGCCACACAAGCTTTGATGACACAATAAACCAGATATATTTAATTGATATTTATAGGACATTCCCTCTGAAAACAGCAGATTACACTATCTTCTCAAGTACACGGAGAACATTCTCCAGGATAGATCACATCTTGGGTCAGAAATCAAGCCTTGGTAAATTTAAGAAAATTGAAATCTTATCAAGGATCTTTCCCGACCACAGCACAATGAGATTAGAAATAAATTCCAGGGGAAAAAGAGTGTAAAAAACAAAAACATGTGGAGGTTAAGCAGTATATTACTAAATAACCAAGAGATCACTGAAGAAATCAAAGAGGAAATCAAAAAATACCTAGAAACAAATGACAATGAAATCACAATGATCCAAAACCTATGGGATGCAGCAAAAGCAGTTCTAAGAGGGAATTTTATAGCTATACAACTCTACCTCAAGAAACAGGAAAAATCTCAAATAAACAATCTAACCTTACACCTAAAGGAACTAGAGAAAAAAGAATAAACAAAACCCAAAGTTAGTAGAAGGAAAGAAATCATAAAGATCAGAGCAGAAATAAATGAAATAGAAACAAAGAAAACAATAGCAAAGATCAATAAAACTAAAAGGTGGTTCTTTGAAAAGATAAAGAAAATTGATAAAACTTTAGCCAGACTCATCAAGAAAAAGAGGGAGAGGACCCATATCAATAAAGTTAGAAATGAAAAAGGAGAAGTTGCAATGGACACTGCAGAAATACAAAGCATCATAAGAGACTATTACAAACAGCTCTATGCCAATAAAATGGACAACTTGGAAGAAATGGGCAAATTCTTAGTAGGGTTTAACCTTCCAGGACTGAACCAGGAAGAAATACAAAATATGAACAGACCAATCACAAGCACTGAAATTGAAACTGTGATTAAAAATCTTCCAACAAACAGAAGTCCAGGACCAGATGGCTTCACAGGTGAATTCTATCAAACATCTAGAGCTAACACCCATCCTTCTCAAACTCTTCCAAAAAATTACAGAGAAAAGAATACTCCCAAACTCATTCTACAAGGCCACCATCACCCTGATACCAAAACCAGACAAAGATACTACAAAAAGAAAAAAATTACAGACCAATGTCACTGATGAATATAGATGCAAAACTCAACAAAATACTAGCAAACAGAATCCAACAGCACATTAAAAGGATCATACACCGTGATCAAGTGGGATTTATCTAAGGGATGCAAGGATTCTTCAATATATGCAAATCAATCAATTTTAACAAATTGAAGAATAAAAACCATATTATCATCTCAGTAGATGCAGAAAAAGCTTTTGACAAAATTCAACACCCATTTATGATAAAAAAAAAAACTCTCCAGAAAGTGGGCATAGAGGGGACCTACCTCAACATAATAAAGGCCATATATGACAAACCCACAGCAAACATCATTCTCAATGGTGAAAAACTGAAAGCATTTCCTCTAAGATAAGGAACAAGACGAGGATGTCCAGTCTCACCACTATTATTAAACATAGTGTTTGAAGTCCTAGCCATGGCAATCAGAGAAGAAAAAGAAATAAAAAGAATACAAATTGGAAAAGAAGAAGTAAAACTGTCAGTGTTTGCAGATGACATGATACTATACATAGAGAATCCTAAAGATGCCACCAGAAAATGACTAGCCTAATCAATGAATTTGGTAAAGTTGCAGGATACAAAATTAATGCACAGAAATCTCTTGCATTCCTATACACTAATAATGAAAAATCTGGAAGAGAAATTAAGGAAACACTCCCATTTACCACTGCAACAAAAAGAATAAAATACCTAGGAATAAACCTACCTAAGGAGGTAAAAGACCTGAACTCAGAAAACTATAAGACACTGATGAAAGTAATCAAACATGACACAAACAAATGTAGAGATATACCATGAATGTGGATTGTAAGAATCAATATTGTGAAAATGACTATACTACCCAAAGCAATCTACAGATTCAAGGCAATCTGTATCAAATTACCAACAGCATTTTTTACAGAACTAGAACGAAAAATCTTAAAATTTGTATGGAGACACAAAAGATCCCATATAGCCAAAGCAAACTTGAGGGGAAAAAACGGAGCTGGACGAATCAGACTCCCTGACTTCAGACTATATTACAAAGCTACAGTAATCAAGACAATACGGTCCTGGCACAAAAACAGAAATATAGATCAATGGAACAGGATAGAAAGCCCAGAGAAAAACCCACACACCTATGGTCAACTAATCTATGACAAAGGAGGCAAGGATATACAATGGAGAAAAGACAATCTCTTCAATAAGTGGTGCTGGGAAAACTGGACAGCTACATGTAAAAGAATGAAATTAGAACACTCCCTAACACCATACACAAAAATAAACTCAAAATGATTTAAAGACCTAAATGTAACACTGGACACTATAGAATTCTTAGAGGAAAATGTAGGAAGAGCACTCTTTGATATAAATCACAGCAAGATCTTTTTTGGCTCACCTCCTAAAGTAATGGAAATAAAAACAAAAATAAACAAATGGGACCTAATGAAACTTAAATCTTTTGCACGGCAGAGGAAACTATAAACAAGACGAAAAGACAACCCTCAGAATGGGAGTAAATATTTGAAAATGAATCAACTGGCAAAGGATTAATCTCCAAAATATATAAACAGCTCTTGAAGCTCAGTATTACAAACAACCCAGTCAATAAATGGGCAGAAGACCTAAATAGACATTTCTCTGAAGAAGACATACAGATGACCAAGAGGCACAAGTAAAGCTGCTCAACATCACTATTTATTAGAGAAATGCAAATCAAAACTACAATGAGGTATCACCTCACACCAGTTAGAATGGGCATCATCAGAAAATCTACAAACAACAAATGCTGGAGAGGGTGTGAAGAAAAGGGAAGCCTCTTGCGCTGTTGGTGGGAATGTAAATGGATACAGCCACTATGGAGAACAGTATGGAGGTTCCTTAAAAAAGTAAAAGTAGAACTACCATATGACCCAGCCATCCCACTACTGGGCATATACCCAGAGAAAACCACAATTCAGAAAGACACAGGCACCCCAATGTTCATTGCAGCACTATTTACAATACGTTATGGAAGCAACCTAAATGCCCGTCGACAGACAAATCGATAAAGAAGATGTGGTACATATATACAATGGAATATTACTCAGACTTAAAAAGGAACGAAATTGGGTCATTTGTAGAGACGTGATGGACCTAGAGACTGTCATACAGAGTGAAGTAAGTCAGATAGAGAAAGACAAATATCATATACTAACGCATGTGTGTGGAATCTAGAAAAATGGTACAGATGAACTGGTTTGCAAGGCAGAAATAGAGACACAGATGTAGAGAATGAACCTATGGACACAAAGGTGGGAAAGCAGGGGTGGGGAGTGTGGGATGAATTGGGAGATTGGGATTGACATATATGCACTAATATATATAAAATAGATAACTAATAAGAACCTGCTTATAAAAAATAAATAAATACACTAATATAATCCATCACATCAACAGGTTAAAAAAGTAAAATTGTATGATCATATCAGTAGATGCAGAAAAAACATTTGACAAAATCAAATACTCATTCATGATCAATACTCTCAGTAAACTGGGAACAGAGGGGAAATTCCTCAATTTGATAAACACTATCTACAAAAAACCTCCAGCTAACATCATGTTTAATGGTGAGAAACTTAAAAGTTTCCCACTAAGATCAGGTACAAGGCAGAGATATCCTGTTCTCACCACTGTTTTTTACATCATGCTGAAAGTCCTAGCTAATGCAATAAGACAAAAATTGAAATAAAAGATATACAGATTGGGGACATCCCTAGTGTTCCAGTGGTTAAGACTCCACTTCCACTGCAGGAGGCATGGGTTCTATCCCAGGTCAGGGAAGATCCCGCATGCCATGAGGCATGGCCAAAAAAATAAATAAATAAAATGATTAGTTCTTAAAATATATATATATATATATATATATATATATATATACACACACACACACACACACAGATTGAGAAAGAAGATATAATACTGTCTTTGTTCACAGACGACTTGATTGTCTATGTAGAAAATAAACAATAATAAATGTTTTAAAAACTCTTGGAACTAATAAGTGATTATAATAATGTTGCAGGATACAAAGTTTACATACAAAAATAAATCACTTTCCTATATACCAGCAATGAATAAGTGAAATTTGAAATTAAAAACACAATACCATTTCCATTAGTATCCAGAAAAGTGAAATACTTAGTTATTCATCTAACAAAATTCGTACATGGTCTATATGAGGAAAATTATAAAACTCAGCTGCAAGAAACCAAAGAACTAAATAAACAAAAAGACATTGTATGTTTATGGACAGGAAGACTCAATAATGTTCAGAGGTCAGTTCTTCCCAACTTAATCTATAGATTTAATGCAATCCCAATCAAAATCCCAAAAATTTATTTGTGCATATTGATAAACTAATTCTAAAGTTTGCATGGAGAACAAAAGATCCAGAATAACCAGCATGATATTAAAGAAGAACAAAGTTGGAGGACTGACACTCCCAACTTCAAGACTTACTATAACGCTACAATAAACAAGACAATGTGGTATCAGTGAAAGAATAGACAAATAGACCAGTGGAAGATAATAGAGAACTCAGAAATAAACCCACATAAATATAGTCAGCTGATGTTTGACAAAGGAGCAAAAGCAATGCAATAGAAAAAAAAGGTAGTCTTTTCTACGAATGCTGTTTTAACAACTGGACATGCACACACATCTTATATTCTTCACAAAAATGTAACTCAAAATCGATCACAGACCTAAAGGTAAAACCCCAAACTATAACTCCTAGAAGTTAACATAGGGTAAAATCTATATTACCTAGGGTTTAGCAATGACTTTTTATATATAACACCAAAGGCATAATCTCTGAAAGAAAGAATTGATAAACTGAACTTCTAAAATTAAAGACTTCTGCTCTCTTGAAGACACTGTCAAGAAAATAAAAAGAGAAGCCACAGACTAGGAGAAACTATTTGTAAAAGACATATTTGATAAAGGACTGTTATCCAAAATATACAAAAAACTCTTAAAACCCAACAATAAGAAACAACCCAATGAAAAAAATAGACCAAAGACCTTAATAGACACCTCACCAAAGAAGATACAGGCAGCAATTACACTTATGAAAAGATGTTCCACATCATAAGCCATCAGGGAAATGCAAATTAAAACAATGAGATACCACTGTACACCTATCAGAATAGCCAAAATCCAAAACACTGACAACACCAAATGCTGGGGAGGATGTAGAGCAATAGGAACTCTCATTCATTGCTGATAGGAATGCAAAATGATACAGCCCCTTTAGAAGACAGTTGACAGTTTCTTACAAAACTAGATATATTCTTACCATAAGATCCAGCATTTACCCAAAGGAGTTGAAAATGTATGTCACACGAAAACCTGCACATGGATGTTTATAGCAACTTTATTCATAATTGCCAAAACTTGGAAGCAGCCAAGATATCCTTCAGTAGTGAATGGATAAATAAACTGTGGTACATTCAGGCAATTGAATATTATTTGGCGCTAAAAAGAAATGAACTATCAAGCCATGAAAGAACTATCAAGCCATGAGGGAGAACCTCAAAGGCATATTACTAAGTGAAAGGAGCCAATATAAAAAGGTTACATACTGTATGATTATAACTATATGACATTCTAGAAAAGGTAAAACTCTAGAGATGGTAAAAAGCTCATTCGTTGCTAGGTGTTAGGGGGAGGGGAGGATAAATAGACCACAGAGGATTTTTAGGGCAGTGAAACTATTCTGCATGATACTGTAATGGTGGAACATGTCATTATACATTTGTCCAGACTCACAGAATGTACACCACCAAGAGTGAACCCTACTGTAAACTATGGACCTTGGGTGATAATAATGGGTCAATGTAGTTTCATCAGTTGTAACGCTGGTGGGGGATATTGATGATGGGGAAGCTATGCATGTGTGGGGACATGGGGTAAATGGGTAATCTCTTTACCTTCCCCTCAATTTTGCTGCGAACCTAAAACTGCTCTAAAAACTAAGATCTATTAAAAAAAAAAAAAGATTATTGGGTGTGGCAATAAGGAGGTGGAAGCTGACCTCGGAAGAGCAGTTTCAGTAGAGTGCTAAGTATAGGAACCACAGTGAAATGAGGTGTGAAGAGTAGTTGAGGAAATGGAGCCAGGGAATACCGATAGCATTTCTAGGCGTTTGCTTGTGAAGGGGAAGAAGATGCAGATTAGTAGAGGATTGGAAGGCAGGGTACAGGGAGGCGTTTCCTGCTACTTATATTAGTATACAGTGCTCTAAGACAGATTTTAAGGGTCACTTGTGCTAGGACTCCTGGACTTTGGGCTATTTTGGTGTGTCAACAGTATCAAGGTCTTCATTTAAAAATGGAAGAAGTAGAAGGCCATGTATTTACTGTTTACTCCACTCTCTATGATGTCTTTAATGTTTATTCAGAAAGACCATACATGTATCCCAAAAACTGAGATGCTCAGCGAGTATGTAGGGAGAACCTCTCTTTCCTAGAGCTAAAGTAGTTCCACGGGGAGGAATACAAAGGCTTGAATTACTTAGACCTTTTCTACTTCGAGCTGTTCCCCCCGATGGGCTGGGAAAGGATATTTACTACTCTCTCACCCCCTCCTGGTGGCATTCAGGGTCAGGACACCTGAGGGTCTCTGAATAGCCTGCAGCCATCAGGAGCACGCATTTTCTGAACACATGTGGCTTTATGAATGGAGGACCTATAAAATGACCACAGAAAAGGAAAACTCAAGATATGGAGTGCCCAGGCCTGGCTATGTGACTAGTGTCCTTGCCCAGAGAGAGTATGATAGATCCATGTGCACAGCTGGCAGAGAGCAAAGGGAGTGCTCAATCTCATGACCAGAGAAGAAGGCAGTAAAAAGTCTGGGTGTGGTCCAAAGAGGCATAATGGAAAGAAAGGTCAGGGAGTCAGAGAGGAGGAAGCAAAACTAGCAGCAAATGCAGCCACTCTTCACACAGCAGAGCCTTCCCTGGGGAGAGGTGGGTCCACGTGCTGGAGAGGCCGCCTCAAGGGGGAAAAGTGGAGACTATAAAAGATACCAGGAGAGGGCTTCTCTGGTGGCACAGTGGTTGAGAGTCCGCCTGCCGATGCAGGGGACACGGGTTCGTGCCCCGGTCTGGGAGGATCCCACATGCCGCGGAGCGACTGCACCCGTGAGCCATGGCCACTGAGCCTGCGCATCCGGAGCCTGTTGCTCCGCAACGGGAGAGGCCACAACAGTGAGAGGCCCACGTACCGAAAAAAAAAAAGAGAATAGCTGTGTGAGATAAAGAAACGTTAAATGCAAAAGTAGGGACACTTCGCCAGGACCCTTAAGTTAGTGCACAAGTTTATACTTAACACACTGGCTAATCTAAAGCAGATACTGGATTTAATTGAGATCACTTTTTCCAAAAGAAGGCTAAGACTCTCATATGCACAGAGGTTCCCTCATCCTCCAGGTACTCAGCAGCCAAAATAAACATGTTTTCATTTAGCCTGGAAATGCAGATGGTCTCCAAATGCCTGATAGTCTATCTTGTTAATCAAAGCCGGGCCAACATGAACCACTCCCCGCCACTCAGTCCTGAGCACGAGAATATGAGGCCTGGTCTCCCTTCCAAAGCCAACCAGACCTCACAAAGTGCAACAGGGGGTCAAGAAGAAGCGGCCCCCAACCTGCTAGCTCTGTTCCTCCTGCTCTTGGCCCATCTTGCTGGCCCCTACCACCCTATCACACCATAACCCACGTGGTAGAAACATATATGCAACCAGCTACAAACTGTTCAAGTCATAAACCCATATGTTAGAGAAACTGGGATATGGGAAATATAAAGAAAGGAATAGTGGGAGATTACTGGAATGACACCTGGGGTAAATTTTAAGGAGAACAATGATTTGACAGAGATGTAAGAGGAAGCAAATGAAGGATGGCTCAGAAGGAGAGAGGCAAGTTGTGTGGGAAAGAGTGAGCCAATTTATTTGGCTGGAACATGAAACACCAGCTGGAGGGTAGAAGCAGATGTAGAATGACAGCACCTGACAGAGTCCAAGAGTTGGAATTTTTATTTAATACAAAAGACAATTGGCAGTCACTGTGGGGAATCAGAAAAGAGAAGTGATGATATAAAGATATAGTTAAGTTAAAGAATGGCTATCTGATGGGGTATCGTGCAGTTATTTTTTTTAATGCTTTTGAAGAATTCCTAATTACAGAGGAAACGTTTCACAATGTGATGAGAAATGAAAAGGATGAATGCAAGTGTTGTTTGTAATACGATTTTAATTATGTTACATAGGTCTCAACATGTATAGAGAAATGTCTGATGGAAAATACCCTGAAATATAGTTATTATCTCCTGGTAGTCAGATTAGAGATTTCTTTTTTAAGTTTATTCCAGATATTCTACAAGGAATGTTTTATCTTAAAATCTGAAAAAGAAAATTACATGTTCTTTAAAATATAGTATCAGAGGAATTTGACTGTCTTGTAGTTTGGCGTTGATGGGGCTGGAGGCAGATTGGCCAGTAGAGGTTTGCATAGGTTTCGAGCTGGGAGTTGGAGGCCTGCTCTCACACTGTGGGTGGGATGTGGGAATGAGATAAAGGAGGACTAAAGACAGAAAGGGCACCATGAAGTTAGGTATGACATGTTCAAAGAGGTGAAAATAGAAGCCAAGTGTCAGAGGAAGGATAAAGGTACTACTTAGTAATTAAGTTGAAAGTGGAGAGGTTTAGGCAAAATTCAATTCAGTGTTGACCTTTTTGTTTTAGGTGTTTATGGGACAGAAAAGTTAGGCCAAGGACTTTCCTTAATAGGGTTTCTCACTGAGGGGTTTAGTTTGCTGCATTTTTTTTAATGTTAAACATCTGATCTATGCTGAAGAGACAGTCTTCATCCCACCACCTCTATATCTAATCATTCAGCTAATGAGTATTTACTGAATACTTTCTCTGTAAAAGTTCTCAGCTTTTATAATCTAGTAACCAAAAAAGAACACATATATAAACTACTATACAAAAGACAGAACATGACAAGCTCATAAGACAAGGACAGTTACACTACTCTGGGCTTCTCAGCTGAGCTATCTAGTGGACCCTTCATTTTCTGGCTCTACCCCATCTCTTTAAACTTATTACTATTCCTTAACATGTACCTCTATCCTATTCAGGCTGCCTATTGTCTCTTTTCCCAGCATGCCATGCTCATTGTATCAATTAGGAATGCTTTCAGCTGCAAGTATTATCTGTCTATTAATGATTTAAATTATAGAGAGGGACACTATTTTTTTATCAAGAAGTTCAAAGGTAGGCAATCTCAGAGCTGGTCCAGCAGCTCAGTGATTTTCCTCAGGGTTTCAAGTTGTTTGTTTTTTCATCGTTCTAGTGTTTTTATTTTTCGTCCTCATATGAGTTACATCATGGCAACAAGATATCTACTATAGCTCCAGGCATCACATAATGTTCACATGCAAAGCAAGAAGAAGGAGAAGGGAATGGTGCTAGCACATTCTCTTCTTAAGTTTGTCCCTTTATCAGGAAAGCAAAAGACTTCCTAAAAGACCACTAGAAACTTTGTCATACATTTTCTTTGGTCAAAAATGTATTATACAGCCACCCTAAGGGTGCCAGGAAGGCTGGGAACATGGATATATGGCTTTTCCAGCCTCTAGAGCTGCACTGTTCAATGTGGTAGCCACTAGCTACCTGTGACTATTGAGTATTTAAACTGAGGTTAGTGCAACTGAGGCTCTGAATTTCTAATTTTATTTAATTTTAATCTATCATATTAATTTATAATTATTTTATATTTAATTTAAATATAAAAATGGAAGCAGTTAAAAAAACATATCTCCATTAGCTACAAATTTATTGTTTCAGTCGGACTACATTTCACTATAATCATGCATTTTAATCATTGCGTGGCACAAGATTTTAATATTGTAGTACACATGTCAACAGGCACGTGCATTGTTTCTAGTATTACACGTAAACATTTCATTGACCAGCTTTGTCAATATGGATGCAACTATTAAAAGATGATACTATTTTAGCACTCATTTTGGTTATTGGAAAACCTTTAAGGATGTTTGGAAAAATTGTAAATTCTATGAAACATAAATATAGATCGTGTTTCTATGTCAATTCAGTGTCTGAAATGAGATGTACTGTTAAGTATAAAATATGCAAAGGAGTTCAAATATTTATTATAAAAAGCATATGCAGGGCTTCCCTGGTGGCGCAGTGGTTGAGAGTTCGCCTGCCAATGCAGGGGACACGGGTTCATGCCCAGGTCCGGGAAGATCCCACATGCCACAGAGCGGCTAGGCCCGTGAGCCATGGCCTCTGAGCCTGCGCGTCCAGAGCCTGTGCTCTGCAACGGGAGAGGCCACAACAGTGAGAGGCCCGCGTACCGGAAAAAAAAAAAAAAAAGCATATGCAGATATCTTGTTTATATATATTGATTACATATTGAAATTATAATATTTGGATATATTGGGTTAAATAAAATATATTATTGAAATTAACTTTACCTGTTTATTTTTACATTATTAATGTGTCTACTAGAAAACTTAAAATTATATATATGACTTGCATTATATTTTTTTTATTTTTTATTTTTTTTTTCATTATATTTTTATTGAACAGTGCTTGTCTAGAGTAAGAAGAAGGCAAAGATGAAGAGGATTAGGGATGATTTTTAGGTTAGCCAACCAATATGGTTGGCCTCACTTATATTGCCTGTGTCATCTGCCCATGTAGAATACTTCTTTTCTCCTCAACTATTAACTGGTACAGAGCAGCGCTCAATAAATCTTAACTATGATTTATTGCTGAGGTTACTCCTGTTGCTATTAAGTTTGGCCTTAAACAAGATCTAGCTGAGCTTTAAGCAAATTCTAGCTTAAGGCTGATGTCTTCCAAAACCTCTTTTTTGACTGCCTACTTTAGCACTTTATTCATGCGTGCATGCTCACTTCCGTATTAAAAATCATTTTATATTGAAATGAATGTGAAAGAATGCAATAAGGAAGTTAATAATTCTATCAGGAGGGGTCATGAAAAGTTTCCCAGAAGAGGTAGCACTTGAACTGAAATTAGAGGAATGAATTGGAGCCTGCCATGTGGGAAAGGCCAAGGAGGCAGTACTGCAAAAGCATAAAAATACATAGTGTATTTAGATACTGATGAAAATTTAGCCAGAATAAAGGTTGCTTGGAATTGAAGGTAGAATTTGGGGTTTCTATAAGGGCAGAATGGGAAGCAGAATATTTCTCTAAGCAGGAGAATGATATGAACAGGTGTGTTCCTCTTATATCCTTCTTTTTTGTAAGGGATTTATCCTGATGTTTCTCTACCTGCTCGAGGTGTATGCTTATTTCATTAACTTACAGTCTTCCTTATATTCTAATAGAACCCTGAAGCTATAAATTTGCCATTAATTACTGTTTTAGCTGCATTCCACAAGATTTGCTATAAAAACATTAACATTGTTATAAATAGTGTCTACTTTCCTTTTTGTGCTTTTTTTTTGACCCATAAGTAATTTTAAGATGTTCTATAAATGATCAAACATATGGACTTTTTAAAGGTGTATTTTTGTTTTTAATTTCTAATTTTATTGCACTATCATCAGTGAACATGGTTTCTATGATTAAATCTTTGTACTTGTTGAGACCTGATTTGGGAACTAGTATATGTTTGGTTTTTGTCAATGTTCTATGTATGCTTAAAAAGAAAGTATATTTTCCCATTTTGGGATATAGGATTTTTGTGTGTTCTTTGGATTGAGCTCATTAACCATATTATTTCAACTCCTCAACAGTTTTACTCATTTTGTCTATTTGATCTTTCCATTATTGAGAAGGTATATTTAAATGTTCCATTATAGTAATTGATTTGGCTACTTTTTTGTAATTTGTTTACTTTGGTTCTATCCATTTTGATGCTACATTATCAGAGCTTTCAATTTATGAATTATTGTATCTGCTTTGTGATTTCTTTTTATCAATGCATAGTGAGCCTGTTAGCCCCTAACAATGCACTCTGCTTAAAATTTATTTTGCCTGATACTAACGTTGCTGCACTAGCTTTCTTTTGGTTAGCATTTGCTTTTAATATTTTTTTTCAATCCTATTACTTTCAACCTTTCTAGGTCCTTATATTTTTAGATGTGTCTCTCATAGAAAAATATAGTTGGATTTTTAAAATCCAGTCTGACAATCTTTATTGTTATAATAGTGAGTTTGATCAATTTCCATTTATTGTGATTACTAATATCTTGGATTTCATGGTTTTATTTAATTTATCCTTTCCATTCACTATCATTTGTCTTTGCTTCTTTTGCTTCTTTCCTACTTTCAGTAGATTTATTGAGGGCTTTTTCCTCTATTTTTTCTATATTGGCTTGGACATTTTATATGCTATTTCTATTATTCTCAAATTTAACAAGCAATTTTTACTTTGTGAAATCAAAAGTTAGTTAATAGTTCTACCCCTTCCTAAACAAAAGAACTCTAGAACATTTTAATTCAAAGCACTCTCTATCTTAAACATTATTGTTGTCCAATATATTACTAGATTTATTTTTATTCTTCCTTTATTCCAAATTAACAAATAGTATTAATATTTTTATATACAGGCACTACTTATTTAGATTTATCCTCCTAATTTACTTATTTATTTAACTTTACTTGCCTTTACTATTTCTTCTTACATCTTCCTTCTTTCTTATGCATTCAACATTTTTCTTCATGAAATAAAATAGAAGAATAAGTTGGTGGCTGCCATGTGGAAAAGGGCATTCCAAGCCAAAGAGGCAGTATTGCAAAAGCCTGAAGTCTTGAGAAGATACAGTGTGTTTGGATACTGGTGAAAAATTGTGTGTAGCTGGAGTAAAGATTGCTTGGAACTGATGCTAAAGTTTGGGCTTTGCATAAAGGTGGAGAGGGGAGTAAGCAATCTGTCTCCCACATTTGAACGGCAATTTAGCTGAATATAGAATTCTAGGTTGGTACATATTTTCTCTGAAAACTTTAAAGCTACTATCTTATTGTCTTTTTGTTTCCATTGTTATCATTGGGAAGTTTGCTGTAAATCTAATTGCCATTCTTTAGTAAGTAATGCGCCTTTTAAAACCCCTGGCTACTTTTCAGATTCTTGTCTTTGGTGCTCTTGGTATCAATATTATGTTTAGGGAATGAGTTTTGTTTTTATTTTTCCTGCCCAGGATTTATTGTGCTTCCTGAATACCAGGATCCACATAGTTATTATTTCCGGAAAATGCAAAGCCATTATCTCTTTTAATATCGACTCTCCCCCATTCTGTTTTCTTCTTTGGAAACTCCTATTAGGCATGGGTTAGGTCTTATTACCCTGTCTTTCACATCGCTGTCTCTCTTTCATATTTTCCATCTCTTTAGATGTCTGTGCTGCGTTTTGAGTGACTTCCTCAGATCAACCTTTTCTTTCTTTTGCTTTTTGAGTCTTTGTGTCAAAGAGTGCCCGAAACCAGCATTGCCTTTGCATTTTTCAGTTGCCTGAACTAATACTATCCATTTTTAAAAGCCATCTTCAATCTTAAGTTTCTATTATTTGCAACTCAAAGGTTCTAACATAGACTCACATAGTATATGTCATCGTGTTCCATCAGAAATGTCCGCAGAATTCAACACTTCCTTTCCATCCCCACTGACTTCCTCCTTAGGTGGGCATGCAGTGTAGCAGCCAGTAAAGGAGGCTCTCAATGAACAGTCAGAGACATGGCAGGAGAATAAGGAGGGAACTACGCCGAAATGGCAGAGAAGAAAATTTTAATAATTAAGGAATATTTAAATACTGCAGAGAGGTCAAGAGGTATGAAAATTGACAACAGGTACTGGAATTGTCAATTAGGAGATGACTGCTGACTATTATCTTCCACCTTTACTTTTTATGGCTCTTGCTGATTCTTTATCAATTGCTATGATTAGCAGAATGCTTAGAAGGTGATATTTCAAAAACGTTGAGTGACTGATTAATGGATTTTCTTTTGGGGATTTGAGAACATACAAAAATAGTCTTTTGGTATATGGTTTCTATGCAAGGGGTGAGAAATAAAGTTTTCAAAAAACAAGAGAGGCAGTTTTTTTTAAGTTTTTTTTTCAAGTTTTATTTGTTATTTATTTATTTTATTTATTTTTGGCTGTGTCGGGTCTTAGTTGCGGCACGTGGGATCTTAGTTATGGCACGCGGGATCTTTCATCATGGCGCGTGGGCTCTTCATTGCAGCATGCGGGCTTCTCTCTAGTTGTGGCGTGCGAATTTTCTCACTCTAGTTGTGGTGCACAGGCTCCAGAGCACGTGGGCTCTGTAGTGTGCGGCACACAGGCTCTCTAGTTGAGGCGGGCGAGCTCAGTAGTTGTGGCATGCGGGCTTAGTTGCCCTGCAGCATGTGGGATCTTAGTTCCCAACTAGAGATTGAACCTGCATCCCCTGCATTGTAAGGCAGATTCTTTACTACTGGACCACCAGGGAAATCCCAAGAGAGGCAGTTTTAAATTGAAAATAATTTGGAAAGGTTGTAAGTCAGACAATTTAGCTCAGAGCCAAGTTCCCCATGTAGCTTATGGACTCTTCCTACAGTGGTGTAGGTGAATGAGAAACCCATGTAAAGGTGTTAATTAGAAATGTCAAACCTGGGCCCATTTCCTCTTATTGCGGTCCTGGGAATTGTTCATCATACCCAAGGCATCAGAGAAGAAAAATTGTCTTTTCAGATCAGTTACTACTCTTGCAACTGACTAAGGGGCAATGATCACTTCAAATGTTTCCTGAGCCAAAGACTGTTCACATAGCAGGTGTCCTCAGGAGAGGGCTCTAGGACAGAAGGCCGTGGAATTCTCCTTCCACCACAGACTCATCACTAGATCACATTTATTTACTATGATTGCTGTGTCTGTAAGTCCATCTGTCTAAGTAACTAGCTTTGGGCAACTCAGAGGCATCTATCATCAATGACTCTCTAACAACATTGTGGTTAAATTGACCCAAAGATAGGTATTTCTTCCTTGACCTCGATTCCAGTAGGTCCAAGTGAGTTGGAAGGAGGGCAGGGGAGAATGTCCAGGAATCATAGCATTATAGGAATCGTATGCTGCTGGCTTAGAGTTGGTTTTGCATCTGTTCCGAAATGAGTTTTCCCTGTTCGTTTGTTTTCTGTGCCATTTTTACTCTTTATTTTGCTGCTTGGCTCACACTGGGCCTGCGCTTGACTTGGGTCCATACGTCTGGAAAGCATAGTGCAGCTCGTTCTCCTTCCACACATCCTGCTCTTTTAATAAAACGGTTCCTTTTTTTATATATACAGAATGGCTGATCACAGCATTTGGTAATAGGGAAAACACTGATAATTTGCTTAAAATGAGTCACTTTTGCACCAGCCTGGGAGCCCCATGACTCATAATTACAAGTTCAAAGACTGGCTGTTTGTAACATGAGGAAGCCCAGCCAGAGGGCCTTTCAGCCTGCTCACTCTTAGCATTCTTTGTCTCCAGAGAGCAAATTACTGACCGAGGCAACCCGAAGCTCCTTAGCGGACCCAGTGAAGTGGAAGGCAGCTTCTTGGGCCCCGGCAGCAGGGACAGTCTGTCTACCCAGCCACGTGAACTACAAACAGTTAACCAGGTCCTAGAGCATCTGCCAGTGAACATTTTCCACCACAGATGAATGCCAATGCGAGAAGCTTTTAAGCAAATCAAACTGAGATTCTTCTTCATCCTGCTACTTAACTTTTAGCACCCTTTCCTTCCCCCGCCTCTTCCTGCCATAGCAGATGGCAGAAATCAGGGCCCCAAGCCCTTGGCATTGTTTTCCACAATCCAGTTCTGCTTCTGGCTTAAAGAAAAGGCAGGATTAAAGAAAGAAAACTAAACAGTGAAGGAAGAAGTCAGACAAAGGCTATTACTGCAAGTACTGAGAAAAGCCGCTTACATGCTGCTACCACGTGAAGAGATTGCAGCAAAGATAGGGGAAGAGAAATGCAAGTAGGAGCCACGAGGCCAGCAGCAGATGGAGCCGATCTGTGGCCTCCCCTGGATGCCTCAAGAGTGAGGAACCTCCTGGACATCCCTGGAGTTTGGGAAAGGAGAGGATGATAGTAGCGGGCATGTCACGTGTGTGTCCCACCCCATACAAATATGCACGACCCAAGCAGGGTCCGCCAGGTCCCCAGGCGGGCACATCTTACAAAGAGCCTCGCCTGGATGAGAAGGGTCTGAAAGAGGAGGGAGAGACACAGCAGAGAGTTTACAGCAGGACCTGTGGAGGTGGAGGGACTGGAGCCCAAGGGAAAACTGCTGGAAAGACCCAAAGGAAATATGTGATTTGAGCTGTTTTCCAAATTAGGTTAATCATTTTAGATGAAGAAAGCATTTATGTCTGAGGCTACAATGCATGCCTTTGATAACTTTGTTTACCATCAGCCATCAACCAAGGCCTTGAAACTCCTTCCTGGGAGTTTTTTGTCAACATTAGCACATATTAATTGTCTTATGCAACAAAATGATTTTATTACTGCAGATCTGAGAACTCAAAAGGATACAACCCAAACACTGGTGCATAAGCAAATAAACTCTCCAGTTCTCGGGGCTGAGGTTTACTTAGAGCCCTCTGGGTGCTGTACACCACTGTCCCACCTCTCACTATCCCAGATCCTTTCCCACCTAATTATACAAAGTTGAAGGAGAAAAACAAGCATTTATAACTACTGTGAGCAATCACAGTGTTGTGTTCTTTCCATATTTCAAGCCCACTTAATCCCCCAAACAAGCCTATGAAGTAGACATTACTAGCTCCATTTTATGATTGAGAAAACTGAGGATACCACCTGTTTGCAGACTCGTGAATGAAAAGAGGCTGTCTTTGTAGTGCCTTCTTGACAAATCATGAGCCAGAGGGCACTGCTACATGACCAGTCATTTAAGACCTTTCCTTCTGTCAGCCAGCTCTTCTTGACAGGTTGGGTTCCTTTCCTTCAAAATACATTACTGACCACCTGATACGTGTTAGATACAGTGAGCATTCATGCCACACCTTCCAGAACCCTCTTTCAGCTACGCTTTCATCAACTGGAATGCCCTGCATACATTCAACGACCTGATCTCTCCCCTTTGACAGACACGCGTTTGCTCCCTGCCCTCGTTCTCCTGGGATGCAAGAACCTTAACACCCGCAGCCCTGCCGCCCCCGTGACACACACATACACACACACACACACACACAGTGTACATAAACAGGTGTGATTATTTCCATTTCACACAGGAAAACTAAGGAATAGAGGAATTAAGTAACTTGCTCATCAAGATCATGCCCTAGTAGGGTGCATTTCTACAACTGTGGTTTCTTCCAGAACTGTCAGGGAGTAAACCGGCTTCCTAGAAAGCAAGAACTTTAATTCAGAAACTCCCTCTAGGAATCTAGCCTACAGAAATAATCCAAAATGTCTTTGTGCAAATACCACTTCCTCAGAGAGACATTCTTCTAACCCTCCTGAGGAAAATCGCCTCCCCCGTCATTCATCTCCCTCTGTCCCCTTACTTTGCATCACCTCTCTTCATAGAGCTAATCAGTCTATGGATTTATTTGCTCCTCTTGTCTGTACACCCTCAGGAGTATGTACGCTCTCCAAGGAAGTAGACCTTTGTTCATCTGCTCTAAGTACAGTAACTGGGATATAGTGGGCACTCGGTAAATACTAGTTGTATTAATTAATTAAGAAAATAAGTAATTAAATGTGGAGTAAAATTTATACACCAAGATCTTCACTGCAGCATTATTTACAGAGCATATATATAAAATAATGTATAAGTCCAATATTGAGGAATGGACTATAATGATGAAATGATATAACCGTAAAAGGTAATATTCATGAAGAATTTAATGACTTAGAATAAAGGGTTGTGACATAATTTTAAGTGAAGTAAGTAAACAGGTTACATAATTGTATATACATTATCATCTTAACTATGTAGTAAAGCAAAGCATAGAAAAAACAGAGGTGGAGGGATTGTGAGTGATTTTTTTTTCCTGCTTCTTTATACCATTCTTTATTTCCCAAATTTTTGGCAATGGGCAAGCTATATCGTGATAATTAGGAGTAGTAAAATAATACCTTTTTTTTTTTTTTTTTTTTTTTGTGGTATGCAGGCCTCTCACTGTTGTGGCCTCTCCCGTTGCGGAGCACAGGCTCCGGACGCGCAGGCTCAGCGGCCATGGCTCACGGGCCTAGCCGCTCCGCAGCATGTGGGATCTTCCTGGACCGGGGCACAAACCTGTGTCCCCTGCATCGGCAGGCGGACTCTCAAACACTTGCACCACCAGGGAAGCCCAATAATACCTTTTACATATTCTTACCTCATTAGGCAAAGACATGGGGGTTTAAATCTTCAGGACTTGCCTTCTGCATCAACTATATTCCTTTCTGAATCCTTATAGGATAATGCACCTATGAAAGAAAAATTCTTCAGAAACTTTCCTGAATGGCTTAATACAAATGGTTCACAATAGCAAATTACTTCTCCCTGTTGAGGATGTACGAATGCCAGACACAGATATTAACTTGGATGACCCTATCACATTCTGAAATGATGCTAGATAGCCCCATAGATTCTCATTTCTCTGCCTTAGAAATGGAAGGTCTTGCCAGGGAAGGGAATGAGAGCTGTTCTCACAGGCCCCTCGCCACTTACATGTGAAGTACAGTTTGGCTCCCTTTAGAAATAATTAGTTCTAGGTTTAATATTCAGAAAATAAAAACAAAACAAACAACCACAAAAAGTGAAAACTCAGTGAGAGAGAGATAGCAGGAGAGTGAGGTGATGCGGTTACTCAGGGGATGGGTTAGCAAGGGCCTGTGGAAGTTCACCCAGGCAGGTCCCTGGGAAAGAAGGGTCATTTTACATATTCTGATTGTGGATACAAAGAGGAGGGAGCTCAAACCTGGGAGTCTTCATAGGAGTCAGTTTGGCCTTGAAGTGGAAGGCAGGATAAGGGTGCAAACCTCGTGCCTGTTAGGGGGTCCTATTTCCGATAAGACTGTGACCCCTCTCTTCCTCCCTCCCTCCCTCCTGTCTCCCTCACTTCCTTCATACCCTCCTTCTTCCCTTCTTTTCTTCTTCCTTCCTTCCTTTTTTCCTTTCTTCCCAGCACCAGAGAAGGAGCAGTGAACAAGATAGATATGCCTATATGGAGTTTTCAGTCCACACAATACATACATATCTGTAGTTTCAGATGGTGACAAATGTTAGAAAGGATATAAAACCGAATAACAGGGTAGGAAACAATTGGGCTGGGTTGGGGACCCAAAGGAGCTGACATATGAGCTAAGAACTGAATAAGGAGTTGATAGTCATACAGAATGTTCAGGGAAAGAACATTCCAGACAAAAGGAACAGACAGCAAGTGTAAAGGCCCAGAGATAAGAATAGTATTGACATATATGAGGATCTGAAAGAAGACCAGTGAGCCAAGAAGGCACGAGCAAAGGAGGTGTGATTGGGGCATGGGGAGGGAGACATGTAGGCAGAGACCAGATGATGTGAGGCCTGCCAGGCTGAGGAGTTTGGGGCGTGTTCAGGGGCCACAGGAAGCCACTAGAAAATTTAAAGCAGAGGAGTGACATGATTGTGTTCCTAGAAAATCATTCAGGCTGTTATGTGAGGAAAACGTCATAGGGAAGTAAGATGGAAGATTAGCAAAGCAGTTAGGAGACAGTCCAGGTGAGCAAAGGTGGTGCCTTAGGTTGGGATTAAAAAGAGACCAGGAGAAACAAAGAGATGTAAAGCATATTTGTAAAGGATTGCTGGCAATCTCTATCAAACTACCAATGGCATTTTTCACAGAACTGGAACAAAAAATTTCACAATTTGTATGGAAACACAAAAGGCCCCGAATAGCCAAAGCAATCCTGAGAAAGAAAAACAGAGCTGGAGGAATCAGGCTCCCTGACTTCAGACTATACTACAAAGCTACAATAATCAAGACAGTATGGTACTGGCACAAAAACAGAAATATAGATAAATGGAACAGGATAGAAAGCCCAGAGATAAACTCATCTTATCTTTGATAAAGAAGGCAAGAGTATACAATGGAGAAAAGATAGCCTCTTCAATAAATGGTGCTGGGAAAACTGGACAGCTACATGTAAAAGAATGACATTAGAACACTCCCTAACACCATACACAAAAATAAACTCAAAATGGATTAAAGACCTAAATGTAAGGCCAGACATTATCAAACTCTTAGAGGAAAACATAGGCAGAACACTCTATGACAGAAATCACAGTAAGATCCTTTTTGACCCACCTCCTAGAGAAATGGAAATAAAAACAAAAATTAACAAATGGGACCTAATAAAACTTAAAAGCTTTTGCACAGCAAAGGAAACTATAAACAAGAGGAAAAGACAACCCTCAGAATGGGAGAAAATATTTGCAAACATAGCAACTGACACAGGATTAATCTCCAAAATACACAAGCAGCTCATGCAGCTCAATATCAAAAAGAAAACAACCCAATCCAAAAATGGGCAGAAGACCTAAATAGACATTTCTCCAAAGAAGATATACAGATTGCCAACAAACCCATGAAAGGATGCTCAACATCACTAATCATTAGAGAAATGCAAATCAAAACTACAATGAGGTATCACCTCACACCAGTCAGAATGGCCATCATCAAAAAATGTACAAACAATTGCTGGAGAGGGTGTGGAGAAAAGGGAAACCTCTTGCACTGTTGGTGGAAATGTAAATTGATAAAGCCACTATGGAGAACAGTATGGAGGTTCCTTAAAAAACTAAAAATACAACTACCATACGACCCAGCAATCCCACTACTGGACATATACCCTGAGAAAACCGTAATTCAAAAAGAGACATGTACCACAATGTTCATTGCAGCTCTATTTACAATAGCCAGGACATGGAAGCAACCTAAGTGTCCATCGACAGATGAATGGATAAAGAAGACGTGGTACATATATACAATGGAATATTTCTCCGCCATAAAAAGAAACAAAATTGAGTTATTTGTAGTGAGGTGGATGGACCTAGAATCTGTCATACAGAGTGAAGTAAGTCGGAAAGAGAAAAACAAATACCGTATGCTAACATATATATGGAATCTAAAAAAAAAAAATTGGTTCTGAAGAACCTAGGGTCAGGACAGAAATAAAGACGCAGGCGTAGAGAATGGACTTGAGGACGTGGGGAGGGGGAAGGGCAAGCAGCGACGAAGTGAGAGAGTGGCATGGACATGTATACACTGCCAAACGTAAGGTAGAAAGCTAGTGGGAAGCAGCCGCATAGCACAGGGAGATCAGCTCGGTGCTTTGTGACCACCTAGAGGGGTGGGATTAGGGGGAGAGGATGGAGACGCAAGAGGGAGGGGATGTGGGGATATATGTACATGTATAGCTGATTCACTTTGTTATACAGCAGAAACTAACACACCATTGTAAAGCAATTCTACTCCAATAAAGATGTTAGAAAAAAAAAGGTATTCAGTAGTTTTAAAAGGGAGCTAGCTATGCACTTCATGGCACCTCCTCTCATTACCCCTTCACAGTTACATTAAGAGACAGGAGTTCTGTTAGCTTCACTCTATAGATGAGGAGGCTGAGACTGGGAGCAATTTAAATGGCAGACCCCACCCAGGTCACACAGCTGGAGTGAGGCCAGCACTCAATCCCACGGCTTCTCACTCCAAATCCTGTTTCCTTTTTGCAGCCACTGGACAGGAGGAACACTGAGGTTACACGCTAAAGCCAGTATTCTTCCTCAGTCATGTGAGGGAAGGAGAGTTGCCTGAGTAGGTGTGGAAAAGTCCAGTGGCCTCTGCCTGGGGATTCCTGGGCAAGCAGGGAAGTAGTGAGGAGTGTGGTGTCTGCACCTAGTGGTCCCTCGAGCCCCAATTCCCCCACAGCCCAAGGAAACCCCCAGGTACTCTCAGTCAGGCTCTGCACCAGGCCGAGCTCCTTTCCTCCAGCTCCTGCCCCTCGGTTCCTCTAAAACCTGCCCCAGAAGGAACGCTCCTCCAAGAGCCCCTCTGCAGTCTGACCAGCCCCTCTGCGCCTGTGCAACCACCCGCACCATCTATCTGTACCGCGTTACCATCAGTGCCGTCTCGGGGTGCTCTCCTGCTTTGTAACGTAAGCTTTGACCTTCCCATGTTCCCACTGCTTTCTATCCTAAGGCCAAGGGCAGTGGCTCTTCTATTTATCTGTAAGGAGCCATGGGAGAGGGCTGTCGATAGCGTAGATGCTCAGTACTTGTTAACAGATGGTCTGCTTCACCAACTGACTCCCTGCCTGAGGGAACAAACAGGTGTTTCATTTAAACAATGAGATGTTTTCCAGAAAAGAAGCAGTTAGGATACAAAGAGGTCAAAGGGAAAATGATGGCCTCCTAGATCCTTTTCACCTCTTTTTCACGACTGTTGCTCTTTTGGGGTGGGAGATAATTCTCTGCAGAGTCCACACTCTGAGAACCTGGACCCTGCCCCTTCTCTTCTCTTCCCTGTAGTATCCCTCCTGCTCAGTCCAACAAAACCGTCTTAAGTGCATAAATTCTTTTTATCGTGGAGACTCTTCTGAGCACAAGCTCCGTATACCTGAGGGAAAGATAACTGTTTAACTGGTCCAGCCGTAATTGGCTAACTAACAAAGTCCTCATAGAGAGTCAAGGCTTCACCACAAGTCAGCCAACTCCCCCTTTACCTCTGATCCTTACCCCACCCCACGGGTCCCCAGGTGAAGTAGCTCCTCCCAGCCACCTGGTGCCTTCCTGTTTCCCCTTCACAAAGATCTCCCCAACTCTTCTGAGCTGCCATTGCATTCATGGTTTTCAGTCCACATGCCAGCTCACAGCCCTCCAAAAACTGCCTTTTTTCTCTTTACCACCTCTGAGTCCTGACGCCATCACTCTGACCTCAGTGGTTTGCTGGTACTTATGAGATCCTTTCTACTTGGCAAATGATTTCCATCGAGCAACACTATATGCAAAGAGAAGGTTTTGGAGTCAGACAAACCTGGGACCAAGTTATGGCTTTGCCATTTTACTAACTGTTGTGTTGGGGTCACTTTTAACCTCCTTCAACCTCGGTTACCTTACCTGTAAAGTGGGCCCAATACTGCCTAGTTGACAGAGTCACTGTGAGAATTAAATGAGACATGTATAATCCCTGTAGCACAGAGTTCTCAGTAAGCATTAGCTCCCCACCACCACCAGTAGAGTCATTGTAAAGATTAACTGAGTTAATATTTATGAACTATGGAACAGGGCCTGTCACATAGAAAACACACACAAAAAATAATTTTCCCCTTCCTTTTTTTCCCCCAAGGAATGAACACTGACATATCTAAACTCCATTTTGACTTATACTTATTTCCAAACCAGGGAAACAGAATTTTATCTAAATCCACATGCATTTCAGGGAAGGAGAATTTTGCTACTCGGCTAGAATGTAATTCTTTAATTCTCTTTTTTAAATGTATCAAAATAAATCTGAGACGAGTGGAATGTATTCCTAATTTAGGCATACATAGAAAACTTGCCTCATTTCAGACAATAGGACATGTGAACTCAGCTTTAGCCACTGTCCCCAAAGCATAGGCTGACACAAGAACCAAACTCATCAGGGTGGTGACCAGGCAACAGAACCCTATTAACCATGGCCCTTGGAAGTGGTCAAGACATGTCAAACTCAGGGAATCTGGTATTTTTCAGATTCCACAGAATTTGGAGCCTCTTTCTAAGCTGAAGAGGAATGCTACCTTTCTGTTCAGGGGGCCTCTCAGTCAACTGCCCTTTAACCCACAAAGGGCTAGAACACACATGATTCCCAAGGTTGGTCCAAATATTGGGCATGGAATGAGACCCCAAGGCCCTTTGGGGCTGCCACATCCGTGGGTTGAAATCAATGAAAAAGACCCCATAGGTCCGGGTTAGCCTGGCAGCAGGAGCCACAGGGTGATGTCTTATTTCGTGGAAACATTGCTGGCCTCCAGATTCCTGAGTGAACTCCAAAACGCAGAAATGCCAACATGACCCAGGCTGCTCTCCAAGCTCCACGCCTGTGTCCATCCACAGATCTCTCTAAGCAACCCACATGGGCATTTTGTCCTGAATAAGAACACTCACAAAATAAAAACCCCAGAGATGCTGGCTTAGGAAAATGACAGTTTTCGGCAGATGGTCTTGGGACCATTGTCTGAAGGTTTTATTTTACTGCTGGAAATGGGCAACTATGTTCAAGGAGCTGCCCTTCTTTCAGGGGCTCCAAGCCCGTCCACTGGGCTGGCACAAGGGACCTTTCTTCACCTTCTCAGGCCCACATCTAGGACACAGCTGCATCAGGAGGGTGAATCAACCCCGGTACCAAGACAAAAAGGAAACACAGCCTGCCTCGTGCGCTGCCCCTTCATTCCATCCAGCCTACACGGTCTGTGCTGCTGGGCCTGGTAGGTTGCCAGTGGGATGTGTGACTTCTGGCACCAGGAGTCAGGAACCCATCTGATTTATTTAGATGTGGTGCCGCCATGGGGTGGGTCTCCTAAGGTTTCAGTGGCTTTTTCCACTTTGGATCTTCCCTTCACTCCACTCCCTAGAGCCCTTGCCAAGCCTGCCATGCTTCAGCCTGCTCCAGGCCAGCCCTAAGAATCTACTAATTAAAGGTTCTCCTTTGACATCTTTCATGCGGCAATTTAGGAAACTCCAAGGCAAGTCCTAATCTGAGGACTTTAGCCCAGGTGGTATCACCTGGTTTGAACATAAGGCTTTTGACCCCAAAGCCTTTGGGGCACCAACCCATTCCAGAAGTTGTCAATCAAAAGGGAGAAGCAGGTTGGGCAAGTGTTCTAGGTCACCCCCAAAAGATCTACTCTTTGGTCTTCACATCTGCAGTCACTTTGGCCGTGGCTAAGTGGTTTTGTCTTCCCTTCATCCTCTGATTCCATACCCTGCTGTACCCACCCAGCAGCCCCACAAATTGTAGATGAGCTGCTCCTGGCCCTTAAAGTAAACAGAGCCATGGCACATGGCTCTTCCTGTGGTGACCTCCACCACCCTGGCAGTGGAGAGACATGAACAGAGCGCTCCTCAGCATCTCCTCCCAGACGGCCACTCTCAGTGATTCGGGGCATTGATGCCACTCCCTGGGGAAAATTAACTTCATGTCAGCCCCTAAGGTGATGGAAGAAGGCAGCCATTTTCCCCTTAAAGCACAGGAATGATGAAAGTAACGGCAGCTGTCATTTAATTGGGTAGTAATGTGGGAGCCATGTATTACAGGAAGAGCTTCTATGCCAGGGATGATTGACTGGAAGAGGCTGCCTGAAGAGCTACGCTGACAACTCTAGTGCTATAATTAGTTTCCCCAGCAAAGGATGCTATGATTGGTTAGCAATGTCTTCCATGGGTGTGAGGAAGGAAAGTGGGAACATGGGAGCTACATATGTGCCATCTCTGTCTTTCATGTAACTTCCAAAAACCTCCTCCTTCCTAGATGACAGCATCTACCCCACAGATGGGGTGGGGAGGACAATGAAGACAGTATCTCAGATGTCCTTTCTAATCTTTCTGGGAGATGGTCCATCCTTTAGCACCTCCCGATCTCATGAGTTCATTCAGTCCAGCATCAAAGGACCCTTTGCTCTCCATGCTAGGAGCTGCTGACTTGTCCTTCACCCGAGTTTCAGCCTGAAGCCATCAATTCCTCTCTATGGCCCCGCGGACATCCTCGTTCCAAGCACCATTCCCAAGAAAGCTGGACCACTGACCCTTCCCTTGGTCCTCCTATCCCTCCTGACCTATATGTTTCATGCCACCTTGATAAGTTATCCCTTCCTGTCATCTACAGTCTTCGTTCCTTTCCCTCCCGTTGGCCCATTCATTCTAACTTCTCCACACACTAGAGGATGGAATTCTCTTCTGGCTATTTGTGGGAGGATATTTTTGTATATTTCACCTAAGTCAACACTTACTGAGAAATTTCAGTGCATATAGAACTTATATCAGATACCAAAAAAACACACTCTATCCCTACCTGTTGCTTCTCATTCCTGTATGCACTTCCGTGGTCTACATATTGTAGGTATTCATCATAACACTATATCAAAGCCATTCCCTTATCTTCGGTTTCAAAAGTTTCTGCTACCAAGCCGCAGACAGTGTAACCATCCCCTTCGTACCAGCCTTCTCCCTGCCTGAGCCCTGAATGTCCCTTCCCAGCTCTGAGTCTTCTCATGTTTTTAGTCCCAAACGGTGGATTCACACCCCCTCTCCCCTTGGAATCCACCCCGTCTCGCACTTTTCCTCATTCCCTGTTGGTCTTTTTTTCTCTCTTTCCTTCTTCAGTCAGAAGGAAGTGAGGCACCACATGAATAAATGTCTTTCCCAAGGAAAATATATTTTTGGCTCTGATTAGCAAATCATTTTTCAGCTTGAATAACACAACTCTCCATCATTTTATTCCTGTCAATTTTTAAGCAATAGTTTAAGCAGTAGTAGGTTGTTTGGGGGCAGCCAGGAAAATGAGCTCTGGCCCAGGAGTCCCAGACTAAAGGAAATCAGACAGCAGGCCCAACGGCAGCAGCATAAACTCTCCATTTCCGTTGTTTTTTCTTTCCATTTGGTTTCCATGGGGCCCTGTGTTGGGGGCAGGGAGGACTTCCAAAAGTACTGATTTGTATTCTTTAGAAAAATAAGGAACCAAATTTCAGGATGGCAAAAAAAAAAAAGAGCATTAAGAAATGTGTAAGGGACCAGTACCTAAGAACTTTGGGTGCCTATCATTTCCAGAAACCCAACTCCAAGGCTAATTTGGAGGGTACCTCATTGACTGCCGTTTCTATCTAAGTGCTCTTTAATAGGTATCAAAATCCAGAAGAGGTTGTACCTTCAGGACTTGGAAATATTTTCCATCCAACTTGCAGCCCAGAATTGTAATGTCCTATTTTGGTGCTGAGACTGAGAAACTCCTCTGCTTTAGGGTTTTTTGGGGTTTTGGTTTTTGCTTTGTTTTGTTTGAAATTTTATACTACCCTGTGATATTTTATTTACTCTCCTTTAGGTTTTAAACAGTCCTGTGATTCAGCAAGCCAGCAGGCTTCTCTGAGTCATCCATATTTTCTGGGATTTAACACTGGGACCTATGACTGAAATTCACTAAAAGGAAACAACTGAGAACTAGAAGTGGGCATGGCAAATCAGAACTCCTGAGGGCCAAAGCTGATGAGCCTCTGAGTTTGACAGACTAAACAAAGTTGGGGAAAAGTATATCCATCTTCCCTTGCAAGCTCAGATCCCCCTGATTCTGGCACCAGCCTGAGACACCATCTTATGCCTCACCTTTGCAGAACCTCTTAGCTAATTGTCAAGAAATCAGGGAGTTTTTCTTTGCTAGCCCTAAAATAGATGCCTTCAAGAGTATTTGTTTTTTTATAAAAGCTTCTTGGAGTTGAAATTCACCTCTAATCGTAACATGTAGTGGGGAGAAGATGGTGTTGGGTTTCTAAAATCACACCATACAGGGACCCACCCCATAGCATGATGGTGGAGAGAGGGAGAGCAGTGGGTGCGTGCCTCTCCTCCGCCATCGTGTCACAGTGCACTGTCCTAAAAGGAACAACGCTAAGTATCTAACACATACATTCACTCATTCATTCATTCATTCATTCAAAAGATATTTGATTGAGTTCCCCCTGTGTGCCAGGTACTATCCAGGTGCTAGCAAGACTGCAGCAAACCAAACTGACAAAAACCCCTGCCCTCATGGTGCTTACAAATTCTAGACACACTAACAGAACATATTAACATATGAAGTAGGGGCTTCCCTGGTGGCACAGTGGTTGAGAGTCCGCCTGCCGATGCAGGGGACGCGGGTTCGTGCCCCAGTCCGGGAGGATCCCACATGCCGCAGAGCGGCTGGGCCCGTGAGCCATGGCCGCTGAGCCTGCGCGTCCGGAGCCTGTGCTCCGCAACGGGAGAGGCCACAACAGTGAAAGGCCCGCGTACCGCAAAAAAAAAAAAAACATATGAAGTGAACTTTGCAAACAGTGAACAAAACTCATGGTTCTGTTTTTTCTGTGATACTATAAAAAAAGACTTAAAAATTTTAGACAAGATAGTCACTAATAAGAGTACGATCTCGTGGGTAAATCTATTTCTACCAGATCATTTAGAGGCCCACCACCTGCTCCCTCTATCAGGCATACTTTTCCCTGGAAAAACTGGTCTAAAAGCGGGTCTACATTCCTCGGAAAGCTGGGCAATTTTTTACCCCTTTATAACTATTTCTTTAAGTGAGCCCCAGTTTCCTCCTCTGTAAAATGAAATTATGACCAGGGATCACGAACAAGTTTAACTGGAATAATATGTAAGAAAGCACTTGGCACCATGCTTAGCGTCAGGTATGCAAAAAATTCATTTCTGAGTCACCCAAAGGTCATTCCTATCAGGTGGCAGAACCGCGCGTATTAATCCAGTTGCTCTGTTCATCCACACTCCTCCGACCGCTCCTCCTGGGATCTCTTCCACTTCTCCACCTCGCAAGTGCCGCTTCATCTCCAGGACCCTTCACACACTCCCTGACAGAGCCGGCCCTCCCTCCCTCCCCGCCGCTCAGCGCTGGACAACACGCCTCCCTTACAGCAAGCAGCAGCTTCTTTGTAATTATTTGTTCACTTTTCTTTCTCCCTTACTAGATTTGAACTCTTTAAGGGCAAGGATCATGCTGTAATCTTCTCGTTCAAGTTTATATCTCTGTCACATGCCTAGCACGTGAATAAACAAAATGAATAAATACTTATCGAGAGAATAAATAAATTGATGATAATCTCATAGCGAAGTGAGCCCTCAGTCACTGTGCGCTCCACAGCTCCTGGTGTTTTTAGTGCACGATGTGTGCTTAGGGGCAAGAGCTCGCCAGACGAGAAAGAGCTGTTTTGCAAACCCTGAGAGGGAAAGGGAGGTGGAGGCATCTCTTCAGTAAATAAAAAGCTGCTGATTAGCTTAGTGGCTGGCCCCAAACTGGAGTGAGAACTGGTCTATTAGCACAGTCCAAAAGGGGCTGGATATGGGCTCTGAGCCAGCAGAACGGGAATGGACAAGAGTGGGATGGAGGTGGAGCCGGGGTCACGCACCGCAGCTGCCTGTGGGGTTCCTTCCACGTGCCCCTCCCTGTGGACCCAGCCTCACCCTCCACGTGGCAGCTGTGAAGCCCCAGTAGGCTTCCAGGCCTGGCTTTGCCTCTTGGCCTTCAGTCTATGGGCATCCTCACCACCTCACCTTGACCTCCCTGAGCAGACACTTAGGATACGAGCTGCTGGGATTACAGCCGTCACACTCATGTCCATTCACCTGAGGTCATCACCGTCAAAGAACACCAATGCCAGACTCTTCCTCCACTGTAGCAGGAGAAAAGCCAATCCCGTGTTCCTGACCATAAGCCCATGGCACTGCAGGACCCCAAGTGCCTTTTAAATCACCAGAAATATCAAATACTTCCAGTGTAACTATCCCATAATGTGTACTTTACTAAATTTTAAGTCTTTGAAAGTTGGTGATTTGTGTATGTCATGGCGTTGGCCCCAAATTTCTTAGCACGACCTTCAAAATTCTCTGCAAAATGCTCCCAAACTACCCTCCTGGGCTTATCTCCTCTGTGCGCCCCCTGTCCCTTCTGCTCCCAGTGCCTGGACCCCTCCACACCTTAGGGAAGGCCCCGTGGGGTTTTCAGCTGATTGTAAGTTCTTCCGGGACCTACCGCCGTATCGGCACCATGGGTGCTGGGAAACCTTGCCCTGGCTTCTCCACCCAGCTGTCACCCTGGGCTGTCAGCCCTGAAAGAAAGCAGAGCCTGGGAGAGTAAAGGCCATGAACGCTTCTTCTTCGCTGTAGCTTTCTGAACAACCCTCCACCCCACCTCCACCCTTGCTGCCTCCGGTTGGTGGAAGCCCTCTCATCACCTCCTGTGTGGGAAGCAATCTGGGGGTCCCACAGGCAGGCGGATTTCAGTGTAGTCTTGGTGGAGCTCCCCTCTCCCCCAGCCCTAGTCCAGAGAGACTCATTCCTCTACCCTCTGTGGTTAAAACAAATCATAAAAATGATAAATCATAAAAATGACGCAATAAAAGGCATACATTGTCAGAGCTGGGCGTGGACTAGGGTGGGGAGAAGGTGTGGAATGAGGCCTTTGGCTCCTGGTGGGCTCCGCTGGGCCAAAGCACTCTCTGGCTAATGTCTCTCGCGTATTAGGGCTCATCTTTCTGAACATCGCCCAGACCCCTTCCCAGGCCCACCCGACTCGGGAGTGTGCGGGGCAGATGTGGAGACAGAACTGAGATGTGCCCATTTGCTTCTGATTGGAAAAGGGTGGGGTGTCTTTGTGTGCCTCACCATTCAGACATTCTTCATGGTGCTATTTTTATCAACAGTCATCATTAAATTGGTGTCAGATGGGCTGGTCCACTTCCTTACACCGGGGCTTTTCCAGGCAAAAGATGTGGTATGTGGCCCACATGAACGCACCTCTGGAACCCTAGGTCTCAGAGCGGGTCCCTCTAGTCCTGGACTGTGTTCCTATGGCAACGAGAGCAAGGCTCCTCATCACTCCTGGTTCATTCCTGACCCGATTCATTTAACAGACATATGTTGAGCACCTTCTAAATGCCAGGCATTGAGCAAGACACTGCGGACTCACAAAAGATATTATCTCTACCTCCTACGAGACATGCATTTCATGAGAAAGGGCTGTCACGTGAAGTGGCAGTGTCTACTGGGCTGTGCATGTCACAGAAACACAGTGGAGGGAGGATTTGTTTAGTCTGGGCCTCACAGAAAGCTCCATGGAGGTGGTAGCACTCAGCCAGGGCTTCAAAGATAGAGTTAAGTGGATGAAAATACAGGAAAGGGAACCAAGGGCAGAGGCATAAAAAAATGACTCCATAGATTTATCCAAAATCCAGCTGTGGATGCAGCTGTCACCATGGGAGTCCCAGACCCACACCTGCGTGGAGCCTCACCCTGGGAGGCTGCGAGGAAGAGGGCTTCAGGGCAGGAATGCCATCTGCTCACTCCCAGGGCCCTGGCCGTTCTGACTCTGGTTTCAGAGTTTGGCCCCTGAGCAGGGCCCAGCCTCTGGGACAGGGGGGACAGGAGGCACACAGAGGAGGTAAGCCCAGGCTTGGCCTGTAGTGGCTAAAGGGACTCAGGAGGTTGAAGTTAGACGTGAGCCAGGAACCTGCACCGCAGTCTGCTTGCGGATCTTGTGATTGAGAACTTAACTCTCAAGTTAGAACTGGGGCCTCTCACTAGACCCAGGCAACAAGGATGAGTCACTCTATGGAGGCTAAGGGCAGAACTTTCTGGATTCTCAATCTTTGAGTTGGGATTATACTTCTTTTACTTAAATGCCTGGAAATTCAGGGTGAAATTTCACAGAAAACCAAAATGGGGCATAACAGGAAAATGGGCAGAAATGTGGCCCTGAGTGATGGCAGAAAGTGGTTTTGCAGATGTCCCCGGACATCCGGGGCTTGGCGCTCTGGTTTTCATTTCCTCTGACCAGACATTCCAGACTCCACCCCCCACGAGTCACGTGGATGCCCAGGCTCAGGCCCACAGGGCGCGGCGGGTGTCACGGAAAGGGCCTCCTCGGCGGCTGGCGGCGGCCAGCTGGAAGGGCCTGGGGTCACCTGTCTGGTGAGGAGCCTCTCTGCTGTGGGCCTCGTTGGCTTTACAGTCTGACTAAAGCGACAGTGAAATTAATGGGATCCTGATGCTCTGACTGAGGCCATTTCCCCGTGTCTCCAAACAGGGATGAGAGAGGAAATGTCCTTAGGACGCCAGGAGGCTTTTGAAATTTTCAAGAGGGACCATGCTGACAGCGTCACCATCGAAGACAACAAACAGATTCTGAAGCAGAGGTAAGGCTGGCACGGTGAGCAGCTGGTCCTCCGAAGCTTAGCTGGGCCAGCCTAGAGAAAATTGATTTCTGAAAAAAAGGCACAAGGTGTGTGCAGTTTCACGTTGAATGACATCCAGCCTGGTACCCTTCTCTCCCATACGTTAAGCCTCATCATCCCAGTACCGCTGGGTAAGCGACGTTAGAGCAGGGCTGTGACTGACAGCACTTTGTATACAGTTCTCACATCTCACATGAATTCTCATCAGCCTGGGACTCTATTGCTATTTCACTGCTCCAAAGGCAAAGGAAAAACGTGTCTACGGACTAAATGATACCTCTTAGAACTCTAGGCCCTCCGGCTGCTCAGGAAAGCCGTCCTGTACTTCTTGGTCAAGGGAGGTATTCACATGCACATCCTGTGACCCAGACACCTCTGGTGTGTTCCCCAGGCCGGAAGCAGAGCAGGCTACACCATCTGCTGACAGGTTGTCCAGCAAGCCTGTGTTCTGGACCCTTTAGACAAAACTTAGAGGTACATCGTTTGTTTCAACTAATCCATGAATTCGACGCATGTCCTCAAACTGGACGTGTGGCTCTGGAGTTCAAAAACTAGAGTTCTAGACTGCGAACTCTCATATGTCACATATGACTGCATGTCAGCACACAGTACATTTTGAAAAACTATTTGTTGAATTAAAATGAGATCCAGGTTTGAGAGTCATATGTTTATAAATGTTTCAAGGAAGCATGAGAAGGGGATGAGCTCTCTCAGGAAAACATGTGGAAGGACAAGGGCCTGGAGGGTAGAACCACAGGGAAAGCTTTCAAGGAAAGGGGTGGGGGGTAGGGAGGAGGCCATGAGGGAGACTGAGAAGAGGGGAAGAGCCAGCAGGAAAGGCCTGCCTGAGAGCCAAGAGGGGAGACGGCTCCCAGAAGCGTGTTGTCGGGGGTGTCAGATACTCCAAAGAAACAAGCAGGAGGCAGCAGGCAAGTGCATGCGGGCTGGCAGCTGGAAGAGCACGGGTTGGGCGCTGGGAGGGGAGGGGCAAGTGAGAAGGAATTGAGCAAAGGAGAGAGGGTGAGCAATGAGAAAGCCCGTGAGAGGCGGGGACATTTGTAAACGAAAAAGGGGAGTGGCCTGAGGAGAAGGGGAGTTGGTTTCAGAAGGGGAGAGAGTTGGGCTAGATTGTAGGCCTCAGGCAGAAGCAAGCCAGTCGGTGGGGGCGGGGGGTGGGGGGGGAGCGAGAGAAAAACAAGGGAAACACTGACCCAGCAAGGCTCCAGGGAGCCGGGCAGTAGGGAATGTCAGAGGGAGGGGAGCCTGGAAGGAAGCCTGAATAGAAAAACACAGCAAGATGGGCTGACGCTGATACATTTAGAAGTGGGGGAAAAGAAAAAGGAAAGGCAGGGCTTCCCTGGTGGCGCAGTGCTTGGGAGTCCGCCTGCCGGTGCAGGGGACACGGGTTCTTGCCCCGGTCCGGGAGGATCCCATGTGCCGTGGAGCGGCTGGGCCCGTGAGCCATGGCCGCTGAGCCTGCGCATCCGGAGCCTGTGCTCCGCAATGCGAGAGGCCACAATAGTGAGAGGCCCACGTACCGCAAAAAAAATAAAAATAAAAAAGGAAAGGCAAGCAGCATTGAGGGCCCAGCCCAGCCTGTTGACCAGTGACGTTTGCACTTGGGGGGCATGGATCCCAGATCACTTTAGGAATTCAGTGAAGGCCAGAGCAGCCCTCCTAACCAAAGAGGTGTCTGCACCCGCTATGACCCAGCAGTTCCCCTCCTGGGTTTACAGCCATCATGCCTCAGTATCTATAGGGATTGGTTTCAGGACTCCCATAGTTACCAAAATTGGCTCAGGCTCAAGTCCCTTATATAAAATGGGTAGTACAGTCGGGCCTCCAAATCCACAGGTTCCGCCCACGGATCCAGAGGGCTGACTGTATCTCCCGAGAGGTTCTCATGGATTCAGGAGGGGACATACATGAGGATGTTCACAGCAGCTCTGTTTGTGGCCGAGGAGCACTGGAGACCTTGTGGGCATCATCCCTGGGGAAGTCGAGAGATAGAATGCTGAGGAGCTCTCTGTGCAGGCTGCATGTTGGGGAGTCGGATGTGGCAGGTGGGAGATGGATTAATGCACACGTACCAACAAGGACAGCGCTAAGTAAGAACACACGATTTATGTAAATTATAAACAGATGCATGCCAAGCAAACAAAAACAGCTGAACAAAAAATATACTTTCACCTACTTTGACCGTAAGAATGGCTGCCTCTGCGGGGAGCAGAATGGGAGCCCAACATGGGATATGAGTGATAGATGAGTAAACCAAGGGGTGGGGAGAAGATAAAGTGAATCTAGGGAAAGCTGAAGACTCTGTCCCCAGAGGAATGGAGTATGCACATCCACACTTCAGCCTGTGAATCCAGGGGTTTCACAGACTTTCCAGTGCTTCTCCCTGGTGCAGGCCATGTATTTTCAGCAGAGTCAGTTGGATGTGTTGAAGCAGGACACCTTGTTCGTCTGGAGACAAGCATATGAAGCTGGATGACAGCTGCCTCGTCCAGTGACTTCCGAGGAGCTCTCAGCTGTGTCCGCACCTCTGGCTTCATAGCTTATACGGGCGCCTCGTAACCCTTGCTTCACAGTAAAATGACCCATGGAGCTTGTAAAAGCTACCAGAGCCTAGGCCTGACTCCCCAGATAGTCTCACTGAATTAGGTAGAGCCTGAGCATCCATTTGTTTCAGGATTCCAACCTGCCACCAGGTTTGAAAACCACTGGCCAGACAGAGACCTTGTCCAGAGACCTTGAGACCCAGAACCTCTGCAGGAAAGCCTCAAAACTCCACAGGTTAAACCAGTTACCAGGCGACTCCTCTGCACATTCAGGTTGAAGAACCACTGGCTTAGGAAGAACATAATACTTTGTCTTCTTGTTCTAGATTGGCATGGCTCCAGGATCAGGCTTGTACCCTTGAGTTTAGGTCTTTTCCCGGCAGGGGGTGGGTTGAGGGGATGGTAGAGATGAGGATGTTGTGGGCTTCCAATACAGAGCTCGCTTAACTCTAGTAGAATAGTAGAGTTCTGACAGCCCACGGGACAGATGTGCTTTTGGGTTCAAATACATCTAAATCGCACAGGATGGGCTGGTAATAATGGTGGTCCCATCTTCCTTGTGGCCAAGAAGCAAAGGAATTAATGAAATTCACACAAAGCTCTCCTCTGAGAAGAGGTTTTCCCAGCAGTAAATCAGTCTTTTAAAATCAAATGAAAAGTCAGGAGGCCAGCCCACATTTTTAAAATGTCTACATCTGTTCAATGTTACCAATTATTAAAGGAATATTTGGTACTGGGGAGAGTAAGCCATGACCTACTCTTTTCTCAGGATTGGAAACTTTTTTGCATTCACGGAGAGTATTCAATTATCAGATATTACATGCTCATAACTGCGATGGCAGAGGACAAAGAGAAATGTTTTTATATGAAAACAAATAACTACAACCAGTGCTCCCATAGCAGACATCAAAATAAAGCATGACTTCCATGCCTCCCTTTAGGAAACAGTCTGCAGTAACCCTGATCCCTTCCACAGATTTGCTCCCATTCCCTCTACTGACCAGGAGCATCACGTGGACCATCTGTGGGAGGACTGACCGGTCCTGGGAATACAGACATGTGCCAGAGGGGTGTTCCTCAGGGCGGCGTTCAATTGCTGCTCCCTAACCCTACTTCTAGCAGACTTCCTCTTAGAAAGTCTTACCTTTCTGGTAATTCTAAGCCACCAAGCCCCACAGGCCTGGGCTCCCACTTTATTCCCCGCTTCTCACGTCAAATAACTCTGCCATCCGATGGCTCAGGTGCTGAGCCATCCTGTTGGAAAAGTCCACGAAAGAGGGGCTTAGGACCCCACACACGAACCTTGGTGCAGCTCAGCCTTGTTAGCCAATGGCAAGTAGCTTCTAAGCTCCAATATAGAGACTATTGGTGGCCCAGATCCCTTTGAATTCCCTCAGCTCCCTCAGAGTGCAAGGCTGATGCAGAGATGCAAGAGGGGACCATCAATGGCTCAGACATCAGTGTTACTTAGTAGGAGCGATTTCTTCCCCTTCTTGCCGGCACCCTTTGCTACCCCACAGGGAACTTCTAGCGCATCTCAGCTCTGCCCCCAGTCTGGAGAAAGTTGTGCTGCCTGCCTGTGACAACAGAAACAAGATGCTGCACATTAATGGGATATTTACCCTTCGGTGAACTAGAGCACGTGAGCCAATTCTTAAGCCGGATTTTTCAATAGAAGACAATTCAAGTATAAGTGCAGTTGAAAATCACCACATTTTTCAGGCATGACTCATCCTCATAGTATATAATAAGATGAAGAGAGGCTGGAAACCCCATGCTTGGCAAATTCCAGTGCCCAGGCACCACACAGCTAACTTTCTTTTGTGGCAGATCTTTCATGCAAACTGAATCCCCCGTCACTGAGTCCCATTAAGTAAAAAAAGAATAAATAAATGGGGAGATTAGCCGCAATTGGAAACGAAGGCATTGATAATGTGAACTAAACCAAGAAAAGCACCCCTTCACTCAGTTGGATCCTTCGGATAGAGAATAGATCAGCAATCTAATGCCCACGGGAAAACTGGACCGAGAGCGGCGAGAAATCTCGTGGCACCATCTGGAAATAACGTCCATGACAAATAGGAGTTCCCTGGTTCCTGTTAGACTCCAGTTTTAACCTTTATTATTTTGCCATTTGTTTTTTGTATTTACACCTTGTCTCCTGAACAAGAATTATGAACTCTGAGGGCAGAGATTAGATTAGAATCTTCTAAGCCTCCCACAGTTTTTTAAAACAGTGCTGGGCACAAAAATGGTACTCGAAAACACTGCTTTTTGGCTTGAGAATGACAATTTGAAATTGACTTTGAGAAACCTTAGCAGCCAAGAAAACCGCGTGAGAACTGCTTCCTAGAAGTAGGGGAATGCAACAGCGGCTTCCTGAGAGTCAGGGAAGGAACCGCTCGATGGGAGACAAGAGGGCAGCCATCCTGATGGGGAAATGGGATGAAAGTTTCTATTTCGGTAATTTTAAAAAGCGTAAAGGAAATGAAAGGTGGATCTTCATCACAATATAACAGAGGCAGCCAAAGTACCATGTCAGGGACAGGTCAACAGAGGAAAGAAAGGGCATAGGTACAGACTATACAGACAAACGGTCTTTCTCTCTGATGGGGAAGAAAATTGGATGTTTGTTCACTCTATGAATAATCAACATATTAAGTTAATCACCCCAGACCAGAAGACAGGAAAGACTGAAAGGTAGGAAATAGCCCAAAGGCAGGCAGCATGAATGCAGGGAGCTGAGCAAGGAGTCGTTGAAGTGGTCTGGGGGAGAGTGACAGCTCCTTCCCAAGGCAGGTGGAGTAGGGTGAAGCTCAGTGGGACGTCAGGATAGGTACTGAGGACGTAGAATGGGCGAGACTCCAGGGCTGAGTGAAGGATCTAATGGGGAGCAGGGCAGAGGATGGTGTGCAGGTTACTGGCATGAGCACCTGGAGGAGTGGGTGCTGTGCAGCGAGAGGAGAAAGGATGGGAGGAAGGCACGGAGGTCTTCAGGGAAGGGCATCAGTTCTGCTCTACATCCTGTGGGTTTTAATTATCTGCAGGGCATCAAATGGGCAATTGGATAGTGGGTCAGGAAGTAAAGCAGGGCCAAGATGGAGATCTGGGAGGTATCCCTAGAGGAGGCACTGCCTAGAGTGGAACGAATGGAATGCCCAGAGAGAAGAGGTAGCTTGAGGAGAGGGTCTAAGACTAAACCCTGACCATCACCAACATCTAAGGAACAGGCTGCAGAAGAAAAGCCTGAACAGGAGACTGAGAAGCAGCAGCCAGGGAGAGAGGGCAGAACACGGAGGTGATGTAACGTGGAAGCCAACGGGAGAGCATTGTTTCTACTCTGTGGACAGAGCCTGGCGCACAGTGGGTGCTGTTGGGTGGGTGAGGGCTGGATGTCACAGGGAGCCAGGCTTGAGAAGGAGCAGCCAGAGCGCTGCGTTCCTTCTCCCTTCCAAACCCAGGCCTCGCCCCAAGGTAGAGCTTTCTCTGCGCGGGCAGGTGGGCAGAGCAGTCTGCTGGGCCCCGCTCTGGAACTGCCGCCAGCACCATATGCTCCTCAGATGGAGCCCGCAGAGATTGCCCGATAGGAATGTTTTGGCACCGGGAGTAGGAGACCCTCAGGGGCTCACAGGTGGTACTGGTTGAGTCTCAGCGGCTCCCCGGCACCAGCCTCCTCGCAGCAGCCTCAGATATTGTCCAGGAGGGCAGCACCCCTGGGGAAAGTCAGCACAGGTTCAACCACCTGGACCACATCCCTAATGGGAATGTGCCCCTTTTAGAAGCTCAGGAGTCAGGAGGCTCCCGCTTGGGAAGATCAGAACGCGGGCTGGGGCGGGAGGAAGGGGAGGGGGCGGGGCTGGGGGAGACTTGGGCTGGGAGGTGTGGAGGTGCAGGGTGCGCAAGAGAAACAGGGCAGAAGTACGGGGGGGGGGGGCACCTTCTTTCTCATCTCTCCCGCCATCCCTTACTCCCCTCCTTCCCCCTCAGGGCTGTGCTTCCTTAGGCAAGGGTTTGTCTTGACAACCGGAGATCAGGAAAACACGTGGGTGAGGTGGTCCGGAGCAGTGACAACTGCAGCCTGAAGGGAAAATGGTCTGGCGGAGACAGGGCGGCCCTCAGCCCGCACCTCTTCAGTGGGAAAGCCCTTTTGAGTTCGCGCTGGGCTGCAGAGGAGAGCATGGAACAGCTCCTGGCTCCCGGTGGTGTCCGCCAGCCCGGGTGTGGGGCGGCTCTTCGGAGACGGTCGACCGCAGCACTAAGCGGCTCCTCGCCGTGCCCCCTAAGGCACACGTGGGCACCGGCCAGCTGGGGGGCTCCCTTCCAGGCCTGTCGGAGCTTCTCTGAGCCGGGCTGCTGCGGAGATGGCCCATTCTGCCTGCAGGATCTTCCCTCCTCCAGCTCTCCTCTGGTTGCCTCCAGCATTGACATGAATGTCAGCAGCTTTGCAGCCCTGTTCTTGTGTTTTCCTCATTCCCAAGAATCTAAAGCTTCCAGAACGCTCTGGAACAGGCAGTAAGGGGGGCCACTCATTGAGCAATTGAGGACTATCAAACCCCATGAAATCCTAGGTATTGGGGATGGATGCAGCGACCACCAAACAATTAGAGCCCCGCACTTGGCAGAACTTCAAGTATGAAGATAGTCCTCATCTGAGTGGCCCGGACCAGACCTCAGAGTCTGTCTGCCCAGGGGACAGAGGCCAGAATGAGCCCACAGAGCCCAGCACAGTGAGCTACACATGATATGAATATTTGCTGAGCTGAATTCAGTCTTCATGGCATCAAATGGGATTGCATTTCTCTCCGGAAGGTGACAGGCACTAGCTGAGGAAGGGACATATGTCATCTGTGATGAGCCTGAACACCCTTAATAAGCAGGCAGAGGTGGAGTCCCAAGAAACCGAACACTAAGAGAAAATTTAGTCCCCTTCCCTGGAAACATCTGTCTGCAATCTCAGGCCCAGCAGACACATTCAGAAAATAGCGGTGACATCATTCATGCCTCTTTTCCACTGAGCCTGGAGGCTGCAGGGCACTCTGGCCTTTGCTTATGTTGTTCCCCTGCCTGGAATGCCCTCTTCTCCCCACTTCCTCTAACAAACTCCTGCTCGACTAAAGCATTTATGGATGAAACAATGTGACATCTGAGATTTACTGAGATCCAGAAAGATTTGGGGATGGGGCATTGACATTTCATAAGGGCCTGCTGTGTGTAGGGGCCTGGATGGTATGGTTTTTACAAAGGCCATTTCCTACACTTCTCCAGCACGGTTGGGCTCTCAGGGGGCATCTCAGGAATACCTGTTAGAAAATAGGAGTCATTCAGTAAACTCAACACAGCATCTGGTGGACTAGTGGGCAGCAATCTAAGAGAGTGGAGAAGTTTCTGATAACATAGGGAAGGACTAATAATGCTGAGTAAAAACAAAACACCCAAAGCACAAAAATCATATATTGGTATGATCTTAACTCTGTAAAAACTGGCCAGAAAGAAGACTGGATGGATCTCAAAATGAGTGTATTTCTGGGTAGGGGATAATTAGGGATTTTTTTCTTCTTGTTTTTGTATGTCCAAAATGTGATTTAACATCATATATAACAGGAGTAAGCAAATTCTTTCTGGAAAAAGCCAGATAGTAAATATTTTCAGCTCTGCAGGCCCTATAGTCTCTGTCCCAGCCCCTCGACCCTGCCTTTGCAGTGTGAGAGCAGCCTTAGACAATAAACAAACGAATCGGTACGGTTGTGTCCCATACTGCTTGATTTACAGAAACTGGTGTTGGGATGCATCCGCGCCATGACCAGCCATAGTTTGCTGGTCAGAAAACAAAAAAGGATAAGAAAAAAAAAAATGTTCTTTAAGGATTCTTTGACTCTAAGATCTTGGCACTGTGATTAACAGAGCACAGTACAGAAGGCTTACAGCCGTGCTTTACTCTGGTTCCCTTGTATCATAAAATACTAGAAATCAAAAGTAGATTTGATAAATCTACATAAATCAGAGACTATGAGAATGAAGTTCTATGCTGGAGAGAGGAGTAAAAATGCACGATACCAGTAATGAATACAAATTTTATCTCTACTCTTAAGCCTAATATATTTCATTCATTTAAATTTTCTTTTATGTCTTTTGATAAAGCTTTATACTATTTTAGAGACCTCTCGGAAAGCTCTTATTTTTAAAACATAATTTAGGATGAACAGAAAAGGTTAAGCTCTCATTTCTTTTTTTTTTTTTCCTCCAGATTTTCCGAAGCAAAGGCCCTGGGAGAAAGTATAAATGAAGCAAGAGTTAAAATTGGTAAGCAGATGATATTCTGTGAGCCTCTTTCACAGGCCATTTTCCTGGTGAAAATCAGGTCATGATGTGCTTCCAAATAGCTGTGAGGATGAGTTTCAGGAGGTCCCTGCCAAGGAAGCCGCTTTCAGAGCACCTCTCCTTGGAAGTTTGTCATCTCTCCTACCATCCATGAGGAGAAGCACTTTCTTTCGTCTAGAACTTGAATTTTTCGTCCTCGTACAGCCTTGAGCTCTAGCATCCGAATGAGAAAGTTTTGCTTTTCCTGGTGTTTTCCAGCAGTAGCCCAACTGGTCGTAGCTGTACAATTATAGCGACATTTCTCATTTTCGAGTGCCATGGAACACTTTTACACCTCCCACAGCTTATACTTATTGTTTTTGGCCCAGGTGCGCAATTTTCAGCACCATTTCAGTAAGCCGCCTGGAGGATGAGAGGAAAGAATGAGTCACTGTGCCTTCCCAGGGCACAGGCTGCCCAGCAGGGCTCCCTCACTTTAGTGAGCATCCCTGGACCCGTGAGGTTAAGGCAACAGGCTAACTCGAAAATAGTATGCCTCAGATCTTTGTCAAAGTGAGAGGAAAATGTTTCTTTCACACCAGGCTAGAAGACACACGGTGACCCATCTCCCAGGCTGGGGCAGCTTCACGAAGCTGCAGCTTCCCTGTGGCTTCGTCTCTGTGCTAGGGAAAGCAGGAGTTACCTGGTCACAGCTGACTCCCTGTGTCCCCCTTGTCCTCACCTTTCTCCTCTCATAAGTGAGGATAGGACGGAAGCCACTATGAATGTCCCTTTTGGCTTTTCCTACAGAATATGGAAGCTCACAATAGCCTCAGGTCACTTCAGTTAGGGAAACAGGGAGCCCCACGTTCTCTTCTGTGGCCTGAGTGGAAAGAGTTGAGGCCGCCAAGCCCTGAGCCATGCCCAGTACCAGGCCAAGAATCTCCAGAGTCTCTGAGATTCTTGACTTAAGGTCCAGGATCTTGGATGGAGGAAAAATGCATCTTTATTTTCACTAACCTCTAACTTCAGTTTAGCACTCCCTCCAGTGATGAAGGCTGGCAGCAGACCACAGTAGAAGTAGCAGCACCTGTCACAGCGGAAATCACAGACATTTGCATTTCACAGCACAGTTAGCAGACATCATAAAATATCTTTTATACTCATCAGTACTTCAAAATTACAGGAGTTATTAGACTACCAGTAGATCTTGTTATTTAATGCATTTATATAAAAGCACATAGATATTTCTATATCACAAAAATTTTTTTAATTTTGATAACTACTTCAGTGTAATTGGTCTCTCTTAAAATCCTATGTAAAACTCCTTTCTTGGCGTGAATTCTCAAAACTCCTAATACTGCATGAAAAAAAAAAATTGGAGGTCAGGAGCACTTTTCTAGAGATAATATCCATAGTTTTTCTGATTCTCAAAGGGGTCAGTGACCCAAACCAATAGTGAGGGAAGGGGAAGCAGGCTTAAGTGGATCCAGAGCCGGCTTGTCAGAATTGTCTGACTGGAAGCTCCTAACGGTCTGTTTGCATCCCTGGGGAGACAAGAGGGAAGGACCTTTTATAAACCGTTTCTGCCCAGAAAGTGATAATAAAGTTTTGCTCTTGAAAAAGATCTAACTCTCGAAACCAAAATGAAACTGTTCCGACGCTAATGAACTATGCTAACTATGGAAGGCACCAGTGGCCTATACTAATACACTTAGTGTTTTTCTCTGAATACAATGAGTTGTTGTCACAACTAATTCTAAGTTCACCATAATTGTGGTGCGAAAACATACATTGATGAATCCAGTTTGCCACATTCTTGGGATTAGGCAAATTGGTGGCTGCCCTACAAGCTGCCCAAGAGGCAGGGGCCCAGGGTCTGAGGGATGTAATTGATCTTCCAGAGAGGGTGTCTGTAATTTACACACAAAGAATCCAGGTATACTAGAAGAAGCCCTGGGCAAGTAGGCCTTTCTGTTTTCTAGATAATAATAAGTAGGGCTCATACCAGTGTTAAAATTCAAACATCTATTGCTAACGAGAAAGTGGCTGCTAGTTCAGTGGTGCTAATAAAAGCAGTGTTACTCTTACTTCATTCTATGCAAATAGTAGACTAAGACCCATCTCCGGGGCCAGCATCTTTCAAATGTGCTCTTGACCCAAGGAGGGCCTAGGTCAGTGGATCGCTGAGACTCAGCCCTGTTACTCAACAAGCCCCTCCTGGTGCTTGACCACAGGGAGTAGCCCCTCCACCACTGCATCTCAGACACAAGGTTAAGATTAAGGAAGTACAAGGTGGAACTTGTACACATATTTAAAATTTCCAAGGCAACTTTGAAGGAAACTGGTTTCAAGAGATTTATGACATTACTGAGTGCATTTTTCCTAGGGAGAAATTAAATCAAGTGGAATTTGCATTCCCCTCCAAGTCCTTTAATTAATCTAAGAGTCAGGAGGTGGGAGCGTGGCACAGATGTACCATGACTTGCGTGGGATGATGACTCAGCTCCCCTCCCAAACTGAGCCACATCCTGCCTCTGGACCTCGGGGCAGGAGTGAGATGCTGGGGGGTGCACATGTAATTGGCCTGCCGAGAGGAAATGGAAGCTGTGTTTGTGATCTACACATCAGCCAGCCCACATGCTTAGAGTTCAGGTTGCCACTGTCTCTTCTCAGGCGATTTGCTTTTTCTCTGACATCGTGATCTAGAGCTGCCGCTTGAATTTCATTCTTAAAAATCCCTAAAGGCTATTAATTCAGGAGTGACCCCATAATATCTAATTTTTACATGGCATAATCAGTCAACCAAAACTTCCATATTATTTCCTTTTCTTATAACAAGCCAACCCAAACTAGGTAGATTAAACTCTTGCCACAAACTCCTTTCTTGTCCTTCTCTGTACACCATTTACATCAGTCCTGATGTTGAAACAAGTTGAAATCAGAAATGGAAGAAATAACCAACTTAGGATCTCCCCCAAAAAAGAACGGTGTCTTTGTTTCAGAAAGGAGAGCCATTTTCATTGCATTTGCCTGTCCCATACACAATAGCATTTAGGCTGCTTTCCATCACATGGGGCTGTGTTTTGAACATATTCATGTATACCCACCTCCATTCATCATATCTCTAAAGATGCCATTAAAGCCCAAACTGTAGGGAAAGAAACAGACGGCTTCCAAAGCAGCGGCATAAACCAGGCCATTTTTCACTTATTAAAATCCTGGCGTTGGTTTTCATCAGTGAGCCACCACTGGCAGCATTGTCTTTGGCAACAAAGGACAATGAATGGCTGTTCTTTGGCTTGAGGCCCACCCTCGACCAGTTCAGGAACCAGCTGCTGTGGAGGCAGGTGAAAGAGTCTGACTGACACGTCTTGGACCTCTTCGCCCTCCACAGACCCCTCCAGGCCTAAAGGAAAATGCCCATCACAGGTCGTTGCACAGAAGGGTTTTCACCGGGGAGCCAATCAGTGATCACTTCAGAAATCACAGGTAATGTAACAGGAGTAGCTGTCAGAGAGCAGGAAACGCTGGAAAAGGGAACAGAACATTCTGGAAGTTTTCTTTCTCCTACTCCACATTCAAAGAAGGACCTCCAACCCACCATTTGAACAGTACACTTTTTAAAAATGTATCTCCTGAACATTTGGGATTTGGGAAAATCATTACTCAGATCTGGGTCTCCATCAGCAGAATACATAGGATTATTTTCCGTGGTGCATTTTCTGTACTTTCATCTTCCTCTGAGGTTTACTTCTAGACCTACCTCGTGCATATTGGCTTCTACTATCTCACCCTGGCGTAAAGGAAAGATTATATCCAGATCGTCTTGCTAGGCCGTGAAGACCTCTATCAGGTCTATCCTTTTGTTATCATTTGTCACCAACTCTGAATAACCATCACACCCACAGCAGCTTCATTGAGCACTGACTCTGGGCCGTGTCAAGAACTTGACAAGCGCATTATCTAATTTAATCCTCATAATCCTATAGGTAATGAGAAGAGTCATTACCTATAAAGTGGATATTACCATATGTCATAGAGTCTGATATAAACAATTTTTGCAGTCTTAACACCTCTGAAGTCAGGAAAACATTTGACCATTCACTTGGCCATTTTTTCATTTTAAAAACCTCTGTAATGAGACAGGGTCTTACAATTGATATAGTCTAGATTCTATGAAATATAGTGTTATCATTATTTTGCAGATTTTTTAAAAACGGAGTTTCAGGGAGCTGGCCTACTTAGTGGCCACGCTGGAGTCAGTCCATTTCTGTCCAACTCCAAAACTTTTAAATACAGTATACTATCCCCATAAATTCAGATTTCTCTGACTCTGAAGTTTTTTTCTTAGTTTAACATTTCACTAAGCTGTTACTCAGTTCTCCTGAATCTCTGCCCTTTATCTGTTGTGCCCAACAAAAGGCTCACACTAGACCCTAGCTCGTGCACACATAGCCCAAGAAGATGAAAAGGGTCTTTGTAACATGATTAATGATAGGTCACCTTTTGCCCAGTGAGGCTCAGTTGCAGGCGTGAGTGGGGTCGGACACCCAGCCTACCCTTGCTCTCCATCCCATGTGCACTGGCCCACAGTTGTATCTGCCCTAGGAAGAGGCACCTTTTTCCAATTTGCAGAAAGGTGCACTGCGGGCTTGCAGCATCCCTGGTAGGCTTCAGTATCCCACATTTCAACTATCATTTTCAGTGGTTTGGAAAATAGAATAGAGGGGTTGTATTTTCAGGCTCTATACAGTTCCAGCTCAGTGGGTTTACCGATGCTTCAGAAAACATGAGAGAATTCAAAGCATAAACTTAGATGAGGTTAGTAATGGGTGTAATGAAGTGCTTATGCTTAAGTACCAAAACCAGCACCAATAAATTGGACTAGAGACAGCCTGATTAAGGGCAGGGATAGAAATCATCAAGGACCACAAAATAAAAATATGTCACCATAAAGTGAAAAAATACTACGTTCTCAAAAGTAAGAAATGCAAAAGTCAAGATGCCACCCTTTCGCTCTGCCCAGCATTTCCAGGTGCGCTGTGTTTCCTCGGGAGCTCTGCCTCTCTACAGGAAGAGAGATGGTTCAGAGAAAAGCAGCTAAAGTCGTGATGAAAAAGTTATGAGGTAGATTTTTTTGGCTTTATTAAGTAATCCACCAAGTTTATTTTAAATAATAAGCTCTACTTGCCTGTTAGAGTATTTAGTTCGATTTTTCTAATTACTCTTATCAAACAAATTTAATTAATCTGTGTTCAGCTTGTATTGGCCAGGATGTTTGGCTGTAAGTATGAAAGGAAATTTACTGTCTCATGTAACCAGGAAATCCAAGGAATACAGTTGGCTTCACATGCAACCTCATTCCCCTCCTCCCATCTCTCAGTGCTACTCGACTAGGTTCTCTGATAGCCTCTCCCCATTTGGTGGGAAGGTGCCTCTGAAAGCTCTAGGCTTACATGGTCTATAGAATTCATAATCCCAGTAAACAGGGTCTTTTCCAACAGTGTTGGCAAAAGTCCCTGGAGGGAGGGATGACTGGCCTGGCTGAGGTCATACACCCATCTCTGAAGCAGTCCCTGCATTCAGGGGAATGAAGCACTCTGACTGACTGGTCCTAGATCCTGTGACCACTCCATGGGGCTTAGCCCATCTGCTCCACACAAGCTGAACACGATTTTTAGGGAATTAAAGAGATATCTTTCCCCAAAGGAAGAAATGTTGGGCCGACAACAATCATATTCACTGCAGACCTTTCAGATATTGATCTGTGGCTTGAAACAAGATGCATCTGTAAAGGAATGAATAGTAGTTCCTGTGAGAGACTACAACGTTTAGAGTAATTTATCCTGGAAAAAAGAAAGCTGTGAATGAGGAATTTAAAAACTGGCTTAAGTACTGGTGCCTCTGCTATAATGGAATAAATGCAAAATTGCATGATAAAAAAACTAGCAGGGATTGTAGAAGAATTAAGACTGGGAAGACCTCTCAAAACCCATGCAATTTTATAACGAGTACTCTAAGAAAACCAATTGCAATGCTAATAAAAATAATGATATAAATTTAAAAGACATGTTAAATTCCTAATGCATAAGGAAACACTATGGAAAACAGCCATTTTTTTTCCAAAATGAGGCTATCATGGTAGAAGAGCATACAGGAAGGGCTGAGGGCTGAGTTATGGAGGTGTGAACAACACATACAAAGATGGGAAGGGCCCCTCAACAAGGAAGAAGCGCTTCCTTCTAAGAAGGATCACTGACCACAATGGACTCAGAGGAAGAGTGTGGGGAGAGGGGTGTGTTCAGTCCTGAGCTCACCCCCCCAACTGCTGGGCTCAGCTCTGCTAGTTTTGTGTTTAACGACCTTTTCTCGGTGATGCAAAACTTGAATTTACTAGGAAAAAAATCCTACGTCAACAAATGAGTCTGCTGTATGATACTGACCTCAGCTCCCTCTAACCAACTGCATATGAGTGATTCCTGTGAAAGAAACCTAGTTGCATGAGGACAGACTGTGTATTACTTGGTGTTATACAGAGGGACCAGTCAATTGTAGTTCATCTTTAAGGAGACTCAAAAAGGAAGAAAAAATTTTCAGTTGTATTGAAACTATAGCTGATCATGTGAAAAAGACATTTTTGTCAGAAAAGGTAATTAAATGGATATAGATTCTAGGAATCATTAAAAGCAGGATAGATTGGCACCTTTCTGAGATGACTCAGTGTATATAGAGATGAAAAGAGCAAAGTAGATTTCTTAAAGTCCTTTCTGTAACAATTCGGAATGTTGAGATTCCAAGACGTGCAGTTATTGGAGTGACAGCCCATAACCAGTACGACTGATGTCTTCATAGAATTGATTGAATGTTTGCTGTCATACTTCGGAGATCAAACAACAACAACAACAAAAATGATTTGAGCAAGCTGGAGGGTTGTGGAGTATATTAACTGACAAGAGGTAACGCTACTAATTGTCATATATAAAGAAGGAAGCAGTGATTTGGTCGGAATGCCAGGAAAAAAAGAAAAAAAAGATGGATGGCTGCCTCCCAAGAGTCCTGACAGGGTGGTCTTACCTTAGTGAATGAAACAACGTCCAGGATCTGGCCTTGCTGGGTGGACTCAGGAAGGCTGTCCAATGCCAGTCAAACTCACTATAAACCAGAGAGGCAATCTCTTAATTTTCCATGGAGGATGTTCTTTTATAGACAGGAACTCTTAAACTGCCTCCATCCAGGGCCCCTTCTCCCAGGGGAAAAAGTAGATTCCTTATTGGAAGGTTAGTAAGTAAGCATCCCCAAGCACAAAGGGAGTCAAAAAAAGAGAAGAGTTTTGACAGATAGGTTCCCACAGTCACGGTGAAGCCACACCAGGCGTCCACCGCCCGCGGGAGCGAATATCCCCACAGCAATACAGGCAGCCTCCAGCCCGACCACCCCTCTTCTGTGCACAATACCCTTTTCTCCAGAAAAGATAGAAACCACTTGTTAGGTTTCTACTTCCTAAACTATAATTATATCCCGGCTCCTGCCTCTCGAGGGTGAACCCCAAGTCACATTGCTTCAGGTCATAGGGATAGTCAGTTTTACTTTGGCCCCCTTGATTTTCAGACATAGAAACCCAGTTGAGCTAGCTCAGGCCTAGGATGCCTGCATGGTGATGAATCTCCCTGAGATACAGCCATGAGATCTGAGAGCCCCCCAAGCTGCAACGGGAGCCAGAGCCAGGACCCGGGGTGGGGTTAAGGGGGTCATCGGGAACCAGCACGGCTCCAGAGGCCAACACACTCCCCGTGCCTCCCTTGGGGCCTCTTGCTACCTCTGTGCACGTCTGCTCTCGCAACCTGCTGGCCCTGCTGACCCTGGGTCCTGCTCGCTCGTGGCTTTGGTCTGCTCTGGCCCCAGCTGTACCTGAAAGCATCCTTTAACTCTGTTCCCAAGGTAACAAGCTAATTATTTGCTTGTTTCTTAGCTCAAAGTTATGAGAAAGAGAACTTGACTGGCCCGATTTATCTTTTCTAGGCCTTCAGGACAGCTGCTGATGGCGAGCTTAAGAATGTGCTGTCTTTGAGTCAGAAATGTACCTCTGGTCCAGGCAGATGTGGCCAGGAAGGAAGAGAGGTCTTGTGTTTCAGAAAGTGTCCACCTAGGCAAAAGAGGGTGTGACAGGGGAGGTTTCTGTTTTATAAACAGGATGGATAGAGCAGACACAACGATTGACATCTTGTATTCTCTCGGTTCTATCTCACGGGCGTGAAGATTTTTGCCAGTTCAACTCTTACAAGGCGACATCAATTCCTTTACTTCTAGGTTCTCCAGGAAGCATCTTGCCCTTGTCCCTTTGTTTTACCAACAGGAATAGTGACTAGTCTTTGTAAAGTGCATTATAATATATAGGGATTTTATTTATTTTTATCTCATCAAATTCGTTGATCTTTTCTTTTACAACTTCCTCCAGTGCTTTTGTACTCAGAAAGGGTCATTGTAACAGCAATAATAATGGATCGTTCATTGCCTGGTATTTGTTTAATGCTTTCCTAAATTTTCTTATAGTTTTTTTTATTGTTCTATTTTTCACACTCAACTCATTTGGGATTTATTGTGGAAAGCAGTATAAGTATAAGTATTGTGGAAAGCAGTATAAGCTGAGGCTCCAGTTTTCCCAACACCTATTTCATTTAATGAAATGCCTTAAAATAACATTTCTTCTCATAGGAGAGTCATTTCAGATTTTCAGAAGGCAGCTGAGGCATCCTAATCTCATTGCAGCAGTAGTATACATTCTTGACATGATCATTTTCATACAAGTATTTCAAAAATAAGTTTCCCAGCAGATACTATTATCTAGAGATCAGAATAACCCTGCAGAAAAGTGCCAACTTTTATGTAAACCAGGAAGCTCACAGATGGGGAACAGTAGGCGTGTATCTGTACATGGGTGGTCCCCGCAGACTCTGTCGGCGCCCTCTGAAGGGAAGGAGATGGTCTTTAAATAACAGCAGCACAAGCTGGGCTCACCTTATTCATTTGCCAGGGGAAGATAGTTGGTACCGTATTTTCTCACTTCCAAGGAGAAAAAGTGTATTTCGTTTTCTTACATTGATTAAAAAGGGGGAATAATGATAGTGAAGGCGGAAATGAGAGTAGGGACTTTGTCAGTGATGCTGTACAGGGAAGATCTGAAAACAGCAGTTTGCTGTGTCCACTGTCTACCACCCTGAAATCACTGATGAGCCCGCCTGCTGAAAAGTACCGTGTTTCAAAAATACAGCACACACAAGAGTGGGACTATCCCCTCCCTGCAGTGGCCGTTCTGCTCCGGGTGGAGATGGCCACGGTTTGGTGTTGGCCTCGTGTAATAACAGGACTCCGTGGACCAGCCCCGCTCTCTAATGGATGGTCTGCACCACAACTTACTTAAGCCTAAAACATACACGTGCAGCTCCACAGCAAGGCATGCTAGTTGCAGCACAGGCTTTCAGAGGAGGCAATGAAACACCACGCAGAGACATTCGTGCAGCCGCCGGCACTCTGTGCTCCCCTTCTGGCAGGTAGACGGCTGCCGTTCAGGCAGCATTTATAAAGCAGGGAAGCTCCCTCCCGAATACATCTAGGCTACATCACTAATCAGGCATATCATGAACAAAAGCCCAACCCTGGGCAGCTACCTGAGCAAATCTGAAAGGGGGCCCAGTGACAGGGAAACCAGAGTGAGTGCCACAGGGACTTCCCAAAGTCTGGTATCAATGTTTGGTCAGAGCTGGGGTTGCCCAAAAGGACTGGGAGTAAACAGAGACATATTGCAGCCAAACATCGTGTGTCTAAGCACAGATTTGGGGCCACTAAGAGTCAAAGAGATCGAGTCCACTCCAAACATGAGTGCTCCTTTGAGGTAGATGCCTAGAAGTAGAACTGGGGAGAACAACAGCAGGTATGCATTTTTAATTTTCATGAGTACTCCCCATTTGCCTCTGCAAAAGTGTTTCATAAGTTTATATTTGCATCAGTGTGTGACAGTACCCATTCCTCTGCATCCTTGCTTTTACATCGTAATATCAGTCATCTTAGGCTTTGCCAGTTGGAGAGCAAAAAATGGTATTTCTTTATTGTCTTAATTTGCATTTCACTGACAGCCAGTGGACGTGAGTGCTTCTTCGTGTGTCTCATATCCTTTGCCCATTGGGTGGTTGGATTTCTCCTTTTGATTTGTAGGAACACTTAGTATCCTCTGGATACTGGGCCTTTCTCCACGGAATAGTTGGCAGATGTTTTCTTCCAGTCTGTCACTTGTTTTAATTTTCTCTTAAGATTTTTGGAAGAACCCTGAAACAGTTGCTTCTCTCTAATTTTTAAAAATTTCCTTGGATAAGACTAATCTGTCTGCTCTCCTTTTTTTGAAGTTGTCCACAAGTCCCACAAGTTGGGAGTTATCAACCCTGACTCACCATAACTCTGCCCCAAAGATGTCCAAGATAACTTTGGTCATACTGCACAGATCTCACTGAAACGTATATGGGTTAAAATTGAACACGATGATGATTGCAGATCATTGTCTTTTGGCCACTAGCCACTACATGAATGCATGATTCCTGCGTACAGATGTTTAAACCTTTTAGCAGACCACAAACCTGGCAATCTTACTGCTGAAAACATAAGCTTTGTAACGAGGTAAAAACTGATTTTATTAACTTAACCTTTATTGAAGACATCTTTAATAATGCCTGAATATTTTAAAAATATTGAAGACATCTTTAATAATGCCTGAATATTTTAAAAACTTAATCGTGTTTTGCAAAACAACCTATTAACACATGTTTAGGCTATACTGAAATCTAGAAAACCTGCTAATAAATAATTGGAATGTCACACTACCTGGTAACTCAGTAGCAAATACTAGGGTCCTTGGGTACTCCCTTTGTTGGAAGACAAAAGCAAATAATTAAGGAATGAGTACAGAAATGGGTAAAGTGCCAAGTAAACTTAATAGACAAGGGACATCAAAGACATAAAGCTTATTGATTGCCTGCACCTGTAATCCAAAGCCAGGCCAGGTCTATATTTGAAGGTAGTGAAACAACATATTCGGTGTATTCCTGCAGAGGTGTCTTGTAAAACGGAAAAGCTATGTCATGGAGAGGAGTCATGAAGGGTCTAGCTTCACCTCACCCCTGGTGAGATAACTGGGACACAACCTTCATTAACTCCCATTACAGAGGTGACGTCACATGCAAAAAGGGGTCCAACACCTGGAAGGCCGGATGGTGCGATGGTGACTCTGTAGTCAGCACTCAATGGGACAATAATGGCAGTACTTCTCTTCTGCTGCTACTGGGGGCAGAGGATGAACTGCAGAGGAAGGAGGTCAGACTCAGGGTTGACTCAGACTGCTGCCAAAGGAAAAGAGCTGTTCAGCTGCTAAAGTAGAATCCAAGGACACTGATTCCGAAAGAGAGAAATCCATCGAACAGAAGGGTCTTGGGGAGAGGGAGGAAGTTGGCCACCTTTAAATTAGAATTCTGGGTGATTAGTAGTAAAGATTGCATTCTAAAGGTGAATATCCCCAAGCCACAGCTCCAGTCAATTCCTTCTCACTCAGAAACCTCTGAGGCCTACCAAAAGTATTCATGCCCCTTTAGCCTTTCTAAATTCTTATCCATGTCGATATAATTATATTAAATTCATATACTTATATGAAGTATTGGGTTGCTTGTCTTAACAAAAAAAAAAAAAAGGAGAGAGAGAGAGCTAAAAAGCATATTATGGGGTCTTCCCTGGTGGCACAGTGGTTGGGAATCTGCCTGCCAGTGCAGGGGACACGGGTTCGAACCCTGGTCTGGGAAGATCCCACATGCTGCAGAGCAGCTAAGCCCATGTGCTACAGCTACTGAGCCTGTACTCTAGAGCCCACGAGCCACAATACTGAGCCCGCATGCCACAACTACTGAAACCCGCACATCTAGAGCCTGTGCTCTGCAGCAAGGGAAGCCACCACAATGAGAAGCCCGCGCACTACAACAAAGAGTAGCCCCTGCTCACCACAACTAGAGAAAAGCCCGAGTGCAGCAACAAAGGCCCAACACAGCCAAAAATAAAATAAATAAATAAATTTATTTTTTTAAAAAGCATATTATGTACATTTCTCTGCATCCTGCCTTTCACTGTATCCTGAATTTCATATACATATGAATATACATATAAAGTCCCTCCACATCAGCTGGGGTAGTTATATTTCATTCTGTTTAGTAGCTGCATAATATTCTATAGAATGATTGTGTCACAACATTTTTCTATCATTTTCCAGTTAACAGGTATTTGCCTTATTCCATTTTTCTGCCATACAGTGTGCTGCAATAAACACCCATGCACATATATCCTTTTATACTGGTCCTTTTACTTCAATGGAAACTTTTCCTGTAAAGGACCAGATAGTAAATATTTTAGGCTTTGTGTGCTTCCTGTGGTCTCTGTTGCACATTCTTCTTTTTTTTTTTACAACTCTATAAAAATGTAAAAACCATTCTGAGGTCACAGTCCAAAGCCATACAAAAACAGACCACAGGACAGATTGGCTTGCCAGCCCTAGTTTGCCAATCCTTGGAATAGAGTCCTAGGAGTAGGATTTCTTCCTGAGAGTATTATAATTTTTGCTGCTTTCTTGAATGGAATATTGTTCCATTTCCTGGGATAGAAAAAAATGTGTTTAAAAAAATAGATTTTTCTTGTACCCAGTCATCCTACCAAATTCTCTTTTCAATTTTAGTGGGCTTTCTCTTGCTATAGTTTCTTGAATTTTCTAGAAATGAAATCATATTCATCACAAAAGAAAAATCTTTTTCCAGTCTTTGCACTTAGTATTTTATTTTCTTGTCTTATTGCATTCATTAGAGCTTCTGAATCACTATTAGCTAATAACAGTAACAGCCTCTCCTTCCTTGTTCCCAAGTTTCATGAAAATGGCTTAAGATTACATAATTTAGAATGACAAAAGACATCATATGAATGTGATAAATATTGCCACACATCACCCAAGTCCAGGCTGTTAGAATTTCTGTAGTATGAATTTGATATGAGGCAGAGCCACAGTGCTCTAGACACAGGACCAGAAAGGCAGGTAATGGAGAGATTCAGTGTTTGAGAATTGGCCTGGTTGGTAGGTCAGAGGATCAGGAAGGTACAAATGCCTGAGGTTTGATGAGGAATTAAATACAGTGTAAATAGATCAGCTAATGAGCTGGGGGAAGGAGAGAGATGAGTCTGCTCTTACGATGAAAAAAGAAAAGGAAGCAAATATTATGGATGAGATTTTTCAGCCCTAACTGTACAGCTGGCTAGTGAGAAGGACGTATTCTTAAAATTTAAAAAAAAACAAAACAGAAACAAGCAAACAAACAAAAAACAGTGTGAGTTTCCAGGTTCTGGACAAGGTGACCACACTCCATCCCGTCTGTCCTACTGAAGGCAACTAGAAACCATGGACAGAACACATGGAGCAGCTGTCTGAGAATTCCAAAAAGTAAGTGGTAGCAGGCAACTCAGGGAAGGAGACCAGAATTCACAGTGTCATCAAATTGGCACTCCCAGAGAATCTTCTGGGAGCAGAGAAGCAGCAGCAGCCGTCAGACAGAAGCCCAAAACTCTGATGGAGGAGACTCCTCCATTCTGAACAGAGGAACTGTGGTACCAGAAACATGGGAAGACTTCCCACTGCTCTTTCCTCTCTGTCCTCCCACTGCTTGGTCTGAGATGCAGACATAGTCCTGGGAGTTGCATGGCAGCATTGAGGGGTCCAGGAGCCAGGCCTCAGAAAGTCATAATGTGTCAGGTAGATCACAGAGAGAAGGAGATCAAGACAGTAATTCCATAAAGTTGTTTATATTAACTACAGGGCTCACCTTCGGGCTGAGCATGCATGGATCTAAAGAGCTGCCAGAGGCTTTGACAATCCTGCTGTGAGATAGACCAGCACCCAAGTCCCAGACTGGCCACTGGGTAGCACACACATGGAACAAATCTGAAAAGCACTGCAGAGCCTTTGAAAACGGAGCCAACGTTGGAACCACAGTCCGAAGAAGGCTTACTGGAATTTGTGACCTGAACCTAACCAGATTGATTGTCTGCTGAAACAGACAAACAAACAAAAATCAGTAGTCTCCTTAGGATTTAAACAAGATCTTGAAAATGTTCAGGATGTGATCCAAAATTACTTAGCATAAGAAGAACCAAGAAAATCTCAACTCACAAGGGAAAAGACAATAAATAAGTACCAGCCCCAACATAACACAGTGTTAAAACTATCAGACAGGGACTCCCCTGGTGGTCCAGTGGGTAAGACTCCAAGCTCCCAATGCGAGGGGCCTGGGTTCGATCCCTGGTCGTGGAACTAGATCCTGCATGCATGCTGCAACTAAAGATCCTGTGTGCTGCAACTAAGACCCAGTGCAGCCAAAATAAATAAATAAATAAATAAATATTATTTTTTTAAAAAAACTATCAGACAAAGACTTAAAGCAGCTCCTAAAACTATGCTTCAAGAATTAAGGAATAAAACTCTTGAAATGGGCTTCCCTGGTGGGGCAGTGGTTGAGAGTCCGCCTGCCGATGCACGGGACACGGGTTCGTGCCCCGGTCTGGGAAGATCCCACATGCCGTGGAGCGGTTGGGCCCGTGAGCCATGGCTGCTGAGCCTGCGCGTCCGGAGCCTGTGCTCCTCAACCGGAGAGGCCGCAACAGTGAGAGGCCCGCGTACCGCAAAAAAAAAAAAAAAAAACAACTCTTGAAACAAACCAAAGATATACGATGGCAAATGAGCACATGCAAAGATATTCAACATCATTAGTAGTTAGAGAAAGGTAAATTAAAACAATGATGAGATATCACTATACCTTACTGAAATCGATTTAAAAAATTTTTTTAAACTAACTATACCAAGTGCTGACAAGGATGTGGAACAAGTGGAACTCATACACTGAGAATGCAAAATGGTAAAGACACTTTGGAAAAAACTTGGGCAGTTTCTTATAAAGTTACACATAGATATATGATACAACTCGGCTATTTACCCTAGAGAAATTAAAACTTATGTTCACACAAAAACTTGTAGACAGATGTGTCTAGCAGTCCTCTTCACAATTGGCAAAAACTGGAAATAACCCAAATGTCTTTTGTTGAGTGAATGGCTCAACTACATAAAATAGAATACTACTCAGCAATAAAAAGAACAAACTACTGGTACATATGACAACATACAAAACCCCAGATGCATTGTGCTCGTGAACTTGTACACAACCTAATTCCACTTCTATGACCTTCTGAACAAGACGACTATAGTGACAATGAGCAGGAGTGGAGAGTGTGAATCCAACAGGGCAGGATGAGGGAGTTTTGTGACATAATAGAACTTCGGGGAATCCTGATTGCGATGGTGGTTACACAAATCTATGTATGTGTTAAATCTCATAGGATTATCCGTGCGTACACACATGCACTCACAGCCAGGTCAATTTTACTGTATGTTAATTTAATAAATAAAATTTAAAATAAAACAGGATGAGTCCACAAGAAAAGAAGATGGAAGGGAATATTAAACAACGTATCTCAGCTATAATTTTGAAATGAATCTTATGTAGAGGACAGAATTTTTTTTAAATTTCTCTGGGAAGGGAAATTTAAATTTTTTAAAATTTCTTTGTGTGTAAGTTAAGAGTACAAGATTTGGTAAATTATTTCAGGCTGAACACAGTAGGAACCTTTACGACAGTTTTTCCACAGTTCGGGAAGGGCTGTCAAGAGTGAAAGAGTAGGAAGTTGAGGGCTTCTGTGATCAGGAATATTGGCAGAAACTCTAGGTCTTGTGATTTATTCATTTGGCGATTAGTATACATCTATTAACTCCAGGGTTCTGTGGGGGACACACAAATCCCTAGGAGAGAGTCCCAGCTTCGGGATACTTATATGCTGGTCGAGAAGATAGGACAAAGACGATTCGTGGGGTTTGGGCCCTGAGGTTACTCTGTGGAGCCCCTGATAAAACAGTCAGGGCTTCTCAGCCAGGCCTTGGTGGTGGAGTAACAGGTCACCACAAATAAGTGTCCAGTAAAAGATCTGGGGACATCTGACCAGAGATAATCATCTGTAACGCAATTTCCCCTTCTATGGTCATCCCAGCAAAATCTATGGGTTTCTTAAATGCGCCTCTGGAGACTTTCTGTTCTCTGTCCCACTTAAAGACAGTTTGCTTATCTTTTCATCTCTCTCCACATAACAGCATCTCACCAACCTTCCCCCAGCCAGGGATGTCTTTCCCTGACTTCCTAGTTTGCTGCAAGGTTCTGCCAGGCACGGCACAGAGTGAGGAAAGGAGAATGCATTGTTCCCATTGTTCTAGCTTGAGTCCTTGAAGCGGCTTGAATCCCTCGTGCTTCCACATGGTGTCCACCTCTGCCGGGGTTGGTCAAAGTGGCATTTACCATCATAGCAACACATTGCCACCTCTCCGGTGCTCCAAGTGAAAGCTGATCTCCGTGAAGAAGTGTTAAGGAGCTTCCGCTATCAGAGCTTCATTTCCAAGGTGTCACCTCAAAGCGGGAAACTGAGGCCACAAGAGAGAGTAGCTCACCCCAACATGCAGAATGTGTGCCAAGATCTGGGACATCCGCTGTCTATTAAAATGTGGTCAGTAGAAAACTAGGGGCTATTAAGCCAGAAAATAAACCTGGCCCCCCAGTACCAGCCAGGCCTATAAGAAATGAGGCAGCAGACTGGCTGGAATATTGAATCTCCTCTGCCTCTCTCTTTGCTGGCTTGGTAGCCAGCGAATTAGCTGTTTGTAAGAGACTATATTCACCGCAGGCAGTACTAATCTTTTTCGGACAAGGAGGATGAAGAACAAGAAATAAAGGATAGAGCAAATGCTGTCAGAGCCCCACCCGTATCCCCGATGCATATCGTGTGTGCACCTAGCACAGTCTCATCTGCTAGCACCTTCCAGTCTCTCTGAGAGCCTTCTCTGACCATCCAAGAGAGGCACGTGGCGCAGGCTAGTGCCAGGGAATTAATGCCCCCCAGGAGGCCTCACCCAGTGACTGTTAAAACCTGGTATATACACACCCCACCCCCCTCACCCCCATCAGGGACAACGTGGAGGCGTGTGTCCTCCACTCGCCCTCAGAGGTCCCCGGTGGGCCTCAGCTGCACTTGCCCACCGTGCAACTGGATGGCTAGTGCCCACTGCACTGGCTACTTTCTCTCTCTGTCTCACTTCCCCACTTTCTTATCAGTTTGTCCAGGGATCACTTCCCAAATAAGCTACTTGTACTAGGGTCTGCTTCTGGAAGACACCTCGCTAACTCAGGGGTCACCATAACTCAAATGGTGAAGGGAAGACAGAGAAAACTGGGAGCGGGGTTATGCAGGCTGGATCTGAGAGAATTCAAGTGAGTGGAGGAGCCACAGGCAGGCCTCGAGCCCTTCCACAGCTTCCTAGATGTCACGATGTCAATACTGGTAATGTCACACTCTTAGGAATCAGGGGTGCTCTGTTTGCCATCCAGATACTTAGTTGTTCGTTTCCTGCTGTGCACACAAGATCTTATGTCATGTGTGACATCATGCAGGAAGATGTCATCCATCCATTGGAGGAGCACAGTTGGCGATTTCCTAAGATCCAGGTGAAAACCACCAATTCCACCGAATGCCCCCTCATGGCTAAAATAACAACCCACGAAGGATCACTGACTTTAGTCTGCTGCCACGTAATCCGCGAAAAATAGATTTCTACGATTCTGTGGTATGGAAGGTCATTACCTCCAGCCTGTTGTCTCCAGCAGACAACATTCTGAGGCCCAGAGCAAAGTCCCCACGGAACCCGTATGTCACACATCGTCACTCTTCACTGATACCCTTGACTGTGAAGAGAAAAGATTACAAATACTCATCACCGTGAAGAAGGAGTCAGATCTGTTTCCAGTGACAGGTCAGCGTCAAAATCCTTTTACCTGAACCCGGATGGATTCATACGCTTCTCCCCACATCCCCACTCCCCCTCCTCTGCACACGCTCACTCAGCTCCTCCAAAGCAAGAGCTATTTCAAGTGGAGGCCTTTGGGGATGAGAAACAGTCCTCAGATTCCTCTCCTAATTCCTTGGCCGCTTCTTGGGCCTCCTGATGCCGGCCAAATCTAGATCAGGTGTATTTGTGTTGGACCCCATGAGGCCGGGCCAGCATGGCCAGCCTAGAGCTGTCTGCAAAATATTAGCTTTTGATGTTTTTGAGAAGGGTGAAAAGAACAGATTTAAGCAGATTCTGTTTCTTCAGCAGTTTGTGAGTTCAGATCAGCATCCAGGCCGCGTTTGAGAGGCCATCCTTTTCCAGTTTGCACGGCTCCGTGCCTCTTGCCCGCCCTTAGAAGCCACCATTCCTGTCCCTGGACGGGCACAGCCTTAGAGGAGGCTGCTCCCCAGGAGTCTCACACACCCCTGGCCTCACCAGCCTCCTTTTTATTCCCAAATGATTATGGCCAGAGTCCCTGCTGGCTTTACTGCTACATATTCATCCACTTGTCTTGAAAAAAGTCCCCAGACTGTTCCCATGAGGGTCTCCAGGGGCTGCCTCCTGACGGCTCTGGAGCGCGTGCCTGGGGTTCCTCCCCTGGCTTCGTCTTCCTCTACACTGCAGGGGCTGCCGTTTGCTGGGCCTCCCGCCCTCTGACGGTGGCACTGCTGGTGGCCACTGCTCCAGCCTCAGGGACCCTGCTCCCCTGGCTACCGCCCCACACTGGGCCGGGCAGACTTTTACAAGACTTTGCCAAAGGCTTGAGGCTAATGGAAAGCCCCATTTTTTTTTTTTTAAAGAAATACCACAGTTTATTGAAGACTACAAATATTTTGTTACAAGTTGAAGCTACATGTCTTCCAGAAATCAAAAGCAACAGCAGGTGTGTGCACTGATGCTTCAGAGAGTAGCTTATCTTTTTTCTCTTAAAGCCTTCAACTGGTTGGGTGAGGCCCATCTACATCCTGGAGAAGAGTCTGCTTTATTCAAAGTCTGCTGATGTAAATCTTAATCACATCTAAAAGCAACATCTAGTTGTTTGGCCAAACATCTGAGCACCAGACCCTAGCCAAGTCGACCCGTAAAAGTAACCATCACGTTGGCCAAACACAAACACTACCTTTTAGGTGTAAGACAATCTCCATGGAGATACAGAAAAAAAAAAAAAATTCGCTAGCTGTACAAGCACATAGTTCTGCTAAAGAAACATCCAATCTGTGTTGCTGAACACACAACACCAAATGGAACACCTGACTCTCATCGTGAAGCACCTGTATTGGGGTTATTTCATGTGTAGAGCATCCCCAAGAATGGTGGAGCTGAACCTTACATGTAGAGACTCAAATGGTCCATTACAGTTGTTAGATTATCTCAAACAGAGCTGTGTTTGCCTCAAAGATAATATTCAGACTCGCCCATAGAAGGCAGCAGCTGCTCCTAATTCTGAGAATTTTAATCTTCCCCAGTTCAAAGAAGGTGGAGGTCTGCTCGCCTCCTGGCACCCGTTGGGCTGTTGAAGCAGCTGACCACCAATATACTCCATGAGCTGAAAGGAAAGTAGCTTCTGCTGAAATGAGGATTCTCATCAGTTGCTGTGCCCTGAGATGTGCACTGTCGTGTCTTCTAATTTATAGAGTACAGTTCTTCATCTATCCCCAGCCACGAGGGATTTGAATATCCTGTGATAGGAAAAGTCATAATTAAGGATTAAGGCTTTTTGTGAAAAATAAGACTGAGTTTGTGAGTAAACCCATGAAAGGCCCCGCAAACATTTTTATATTCACCAAAACAAAACACTAAAGCGAGTACGCTAAAGAACGCGTGACACCTAATTCATCTTCAGTCTGTCGCGATGGGTTCTGTATATTTGACTTCCACTCACCATTCCTTATACACTGAAAAAACTTCGGGATCTCTCTCCCCTAAAGTCTCAGCATGAAGCTGGTCAATTATTTCCGCTTTTGTGTATGACGGCAGTTCCTTCTCTGTGCCTGTTTCCTTCCCTCTGAGTGTTCACCCCCCTTTCCGATGTTCTCACCCGGAGTTGCTGACTCCGCTGAGACGCAGCACCAAACCCGGCGCCGTCAGCCGTACTTACACGTGTTCTGACCCGCGTCCCCTTCCTCGCCCTCCTGATGAATGAAGAAGTGTAGTTCTCAGCCTGGGGGGACTCCCCCTTCCGCTTCCTTCATCTCTCCCGAAGCTTTGCCGCAAAAGCCTCCATCCTGGTTTTGTGATCTGCTTTGCCTCCTTTTTCTAGTCCTAACTATCCCCAACTAGTCCTAACTTATCCCCAAAATGACCAGCTTTTAACTACTGGGACTGAAATCTGTACAGAAATAGAGACGTGTACACTAGAACTTCATGAAGGCAGAGTTCAAGTTCAGGGAGGGGAACCACATTCTTGCTAAAGAGCATCCTCTGCAAAATGGCCGGCAATTCCCTCTCAGCCGCTCCCCTACCCCTCTCCTTGCTGGGAATATTCAGCCACCACAGAAACCTCAGGAGAAAGAGCTCTAGTGCTATTTTCTGGAAAATTAAACAAAATAAAAGGATGAGGGTAGGAATCATCTCAGGCTCTGAAAATAGAGCCATTACCACCACCACTTCAAGCAAGCTTATTAAAAGTCATTTAGTTACACTTGCAGAAATCAATCGTATTTACCATCATAAAGGAATATGAAAGACCCCGTTAGTAATGAAAGTGATGGTGAACTTGAGGCTGAGTAACCGATCCAAAGGCAGGGGTGTAGTCCGTGCGGTCCTACATTGTAAAAAGTTGGAGTTGGACTCAGTGGCTGCCGAAGCCCTGAGTTGGGACTGTTGCAGGGACATTGCGCCCACTGGGGGATAGAGCACCTCCATTCAGTCCACTGGGCCCAAGGAAACGAGTTAATTAAGACCTTAGATGGCTTTCAGGAAAGGGAACGGGGGAAAATGCAGATGTCATATCATATGTGAACATAACCAAGGCCTTAGAAACAATTGCGGAGAGTTTGTTTTCTCCTGTCCTCCATACAGTATTACTTGTAATTCAAACCCCCCATAATAATTACTTTTGCTATTACCACCACCAATGCTACCCCACTTTGCGCCCCTACGATGTGCCAGGCACTGTGCTGGGTGGTTGTTGTATATCTTGTCTAATTCTTGTAGCACCCTTACCAGAGTGGTGTTATCACCCAATTTTAGTGAAGAAATTGAAACTCAAAGGGATGAAGTGGCCCAAGGTCACTCACAGGTAGTCACTGGCAATCCCAACTGGCGTCCTCCCAAAGCCCGTGTTCTCTCCACTCTTCCAGGCCCAGGGTTCCCGCTGCCATTTCTCCTGCCAGCTTCCACGGCCCTCCTACCGAATGAGTCTTCACCGCTGTTCAGTGCTCTCAGAAGGCCAACCACCCTTCTCTGGCTTCCCACTTCCACCACCATTTCCTAGTCTTCCCACTGGCTCCTTCCCTTAAGCTCAGCCCCCATTGGCTCCCCTGGGTGATTCTCCCAAGGTGCACCAATAGAGCCCAGCCCCCCGCCCCCAGCCCCGTGACTGCAGAGACAGAGCACAGGAGCCCTCGTGGATTAGAGGGCTTGGCCCATTGCACGAGAAAGACGCAACAGGTGTAGCAGCACATAAACAATGACTTTTGAACCTGGAAGCTGAAACCATTTCCGTATGATTTCGTCTTTTATTTACAAACTCACTGACACGTTTCCCCTAATCTCCAGCCTCTTCAGACGGAGAACAATTCCCACATCAAGAAGCACTCCGTGTAAGGCAGTGATTTCACATGCCAGCTGGCAGTCTGACCAGCAGTGAACCTTAACTGGGGCATGTTTCTTTCCATTGATTTTTTTTAAGCACTAGCTAATTTTTAAAACTAAGTGAATAGAACCAAGCTTTATCTTGGAGTGAGAGAGTTTATTATTTATATCAAAGAGCAATGTAAAACTCACTAGTTTCATGTTAATCCATCTAAAAACTACGTACATTGCCAAATCAAACATCTTAGTGCTTGGGGGGTATTTTATATTCCTTAGGTGAACCCTGCCCTCTACCTCCACAGTCAGTGAGGGGGCCATACAAACTAGCCTCCAGCATGAGCAGGGGACCTTGGGAATAGGTGGAATATACCTGCGCCCCCATCCTGGAGCAGGGGAGCCTTGAATGTGCCCAGGCACCTCTGAGAGTGTCCTGTGCTACTACCCCTGGGGCTTCAGGGATGGAGGTCAGAGGCCATGCTGCACGGGCCCTCCCCTCACCCCAAATAGCATCCCTGGCAACCAGAGCCATGTCTTCAGACGGAAAGAAGGATTGTGATCTATGCCTACTCCTCCAGGGCAGGTCGTGGAAGCTAGTTATATTCCTCCCTTGCTGAGATAAGAACTTCCAAACATCTAAAGTAACATCTTTTGAATGGATGCCAACACAGTCATGAATCCTCAGCTCCCTGAGATGTTTAGTATGTAACAATTCATGCTGGTTGCTGAGCTGAAAATTTTCCTTATGCTTTACGTACTTGCACATTTGTTTGAGCTTTTAACAAATGCACTTATTTACTTAATTCTCTGAATATGTTTATGGAATATTATCACATACTGGAATAGTGATATCAATAAGCTCCTTAGCTTAATTAAGCGTATACAATAGCCAAATGCCTAAGCTTCAGACAGAATGTGCTAATCTTGTATGATTATTATGATTACTTGGGTAACCAGAATGAATATCCCATAGGAAAAGAATTGGGTCTCCCAGACATGGTATAATTTGGTCATATTTTATAAATGAGAGCGTCCTCCAAAATACTATCATATACCATCCTAGAGATAAGAAAGTAGCCCAGACTGCTGTCTGGTGCTTTCATCCCGAGCTGAAATGCTCATCAATTACAGGGCACATCCTCTTCTACAAGGGAGGACCAAGGTGATGGGGTGTCCTGGTGAAAAGCCCCATGAGGGGAATCAAAGCAAGTTACAATATGTTTTTTCTTAAAATTATTGATATTTTCAGAATGAGTTGCGTTTTCCTCTCTGTGTGACTTAATAATGTTACCAAATATGATATTAAATGGAAGGAGAAGCTTGAATTCTGGAGAACTGAAATAACATTTTGGAATGAGAAGGCTTAAAAACATTTGCCCAGCATTTAGACCATTTCCGGTCTCCCACTCTGTGCTCTGTCACTGGACCTTTGTCTCTAGGGAACCCAGGAAGGACTTGTCTTCTTCTGCACCTAGGGAGGGCTGGAGACGTCCCACAGGCTTCCCCCAGCCCAGGCCAGTGGACAGCTCTTGGGTTGCTGCTGCTGTTCTGGGCTCCCTGTGACTCTCCATCCTCCATCCTCCCCCCTCCTCAATAATGTTCCTGAGCAAAAACAGAGGTCTGACAAATAAACTGAAACACTCCCCATCACCCCCAGCCTATCATTGATGCCCAGGTTGTGAGTATTTTCGGTCATCGCACGTGTGGCAGGTGCCCGAGCACAATTTTCAGCATGCTACAGTAGCATCACATTTCCCTCTCCAGGAAGCATTTTATAAATATACACAAATATATTTTTACATAAACCATAAATCATACACGCTTACTGATGTGTGATTTTGTTTTCATCTTGCTTGGCTCTCACCTCCTTACCCATTTCATTCACCACACCACTTCCATCGCAGCTAACCCATTGTAACAGCTTTGTAGATTCCCATTCACATCACCTCCACACTCATATAAGCGTGTATATGGGTGTGCGTGTGCTCACATACACACACACACACACACACACACACACACACACAATTATACACATACACATATATGGAAGGCTCTTGCCACTGTTTGACCAAACAGGATTATTTATGCCCTTTTTTTCTTCACTGTCTTCTTTGCTTCTTTTCTCCTTTCCTGCCGTGTTGAATTGTTAAAATGTTGGCATTCCGTCTCTGCAATCCTCTCCCCTGCATTTTTTTTTTATTCTCTATTGATTTGGCTGCTATACTACATATTTCTATTCTTCTAGAGTTAAAAAGTAAGTGTAACAATGTCTGTAGTTATTCCAAATCCATCCTCCTCCACCCACATCCAGGGCTGTAGCTTGCTTTAAGTCCCTGTTGGATGGTCTCTCACCTTAGCTACAGTGTTATTACTGCTTAAAGTTTTAGTTTTCACACATACACGCACACACACACACAGGGTGTTTATGGTAGCTACTTAAATATTTTTACTTAAGTACTCTACTTTTTTATGTTCATCATTGTTTCTTTATCCTCCATATTTCTCTGTGTTTTTCTTCTTGCTGATCATCATAATAATGACTTACACTTATATAGTTCTTCTTATACGCCATGCACTCTTCCAAGCACTTTACGTATGTGACCTAATTCGGTCCTCTCAACAGATACTGTCATTATCCCTGTTTTGCAGATGAGGAAACTGAGGCACACTGACATTCATAACTTACCCGAATTTGCCCAGCAAGTGGCCCGGCTGGTCTGCTGACCAGGGAGCCTGGCTCCAGAGTCCATGCTCTCTTGCTTGGCTGCCTCTCAGTGAGTCCTTTCGGAGATGGGGGCGGGGGAGTGGTGGTGAAAGCTTAGTTCTCTTATGATGGGAAATGACTTTTTTTAAATAAATTTATTTATTTTATTTATATATTTTGGGCTGTGTTGGGTCTTCGTTGCTGTGTGTGGGCTTTCTCTAGTTGCGGCGAGCAGGGGCTACTCTTCATTGTGGTGCGTGGGCTTCTCACTGTGGTGGCTTCTCTTGTTGCGGAGCAGGGGCTCTAGGTGCGCAGGCTTCAGTAGTTGTGGCTCGCGGGCTCTAGAGCGCAGGCTCAGTAGTTGTGGCATGTGGGCTTCAGTAGTTGTGGCTTGCAGGCTCTAGAGCACAGGCTCAATAGTTGTGGCACACGGGCTTAGTTGCTCCGTGGCATGTGGGATCTTCCCGGACCAGGGCACCAACCTGTGTCCCCTGCATTGGCAGGCGGATTCTTAACCACTGCGCCACCAGGGAAGCCTGGGAAATGACTTTATTGTGTCCTCACCTATGAGTGATAGTTGGACTGTGTATAAAATTCAGGTTGACAGTTATTTCCCTCCATTGTCTCCAGGACCTATTGCTGTCACTGGGGCCGGGGCTGTCGTCTAAGTTGGTCTTTGCAGGTCCCCTGGAAGCTGATAATAGTGGCTCTTTTCTCCTGAAGTTATACAGTTTCACTATGATATGTCCAGGGGTAGATTTATTTTTATTTATCCTGCTCAATGCTCAGAGTGCACTGTCAATCCAAGGGCTTATGTTTTTTTCAATTCTGGAAAATCTCAACTGCTATCTCTTCAAATATTGCTTCTTCACCATTGCCTCATTCCTTTCTTCCAGGACTCTTATCAGGCAAATGATGAAACCTCTCAATCTCTTCTCTGTGACTCTTAACTGCTCTTTCCATTCTTACCTCTTGCTTTCTGTGCTGTGTTTGGGATGAGTTTTTCTATATTAGCTTCCAGTTCACTAATTCACCCTTAAAATATGTCCAATCTGGTGTTTAGTCCCTTATTCCTTCTATCTTTTGTTTGTTCGTTTCAGTGATTCTAGTTTTCATTTCAAAATTTCTTTCCTATCCACCTATTCTTATTTCATTTATACCTATTTGCTGCATGATTTCTTATTCCTTTGAAAGAAATCTTATGCCTGCATTCATCTCTTTGGGTATTCTCAACATGCTTATTTTGAAGTCTGTCTTGGGAGTGTAGACTGGCACAGTTTTGATGGAGAACAGTGCCTCAAATTCAATATACTGATCTGCAGAGACCCAACAAAGGAGTTTTCTCACAGACTTACCAGACTACATGTTCAAGGATGGTCATCACAGCACTATTTCTGTTAGTGGGAATGGGGGGCAATCTAGTTGTTCCAGCCTCAGGAAAGGGAAGTAAAATTTGGGGGTACACAGTATGGAATGTATGTAGCAGTTATAAACTGAGAACTAGATGCACATATAGCAAAACTGGTAGATGTCAAAAACACTGTGCTGATAAATAAGTAGGAAACAGAATGAGCTCTGTAGCCCAGTATTACTTCCATAGCTTACAAATTGCACAGAAAACTTATAACACAGATGTAAGATTACATACAATAAAAGGGTATGCGTCGAACCAGTTAGAACGTGTGCCTGTTAGAAGAAGCAGGGCACAGGAGCGCACGCACACGGCTTTGCCCAGACTGACAAGGATGGTGTGCAGTAAACTGAAGAGTATGGCTCATTCAGCCCTCTGTGCTTCTGTATCAATAAATGTCTTTTTCTGCCTGTCCAGAATACTACTTTTTCGTCTATAACAAATTCAGGTCCCAACCATTGGTTTTGCGATCTTTTTCTAGCATTAGATTTATTCATATACTTTGGCATTTTGGTGGACAGGTTCGTTTTTAATGAAAACCATTTTCTTTCTTTCTCTTTCTCCCTGTCCCTTTGTGCTCATCCCTCTCCATCTGACAGACCCTCCAGGCCCCCAGTACAAAAGCAGCTCCAAGAAGGACAATTTGGAGCAACTGTTCCCGGCAGTATTGGGACAGGGCTGTGGCTGACCTGGTCAGAGTCAGTGGGCGGCTCAGCTTAGCAAGCAGAGAGGCTGAGTTTGCCCTTTCTTCCACCTTGGGCTTGCAGTGGGCGTGACCCAAGCCCCAGGCAACAGCAGGCAGCACTTGTTTTCCTCCGTCCCCTTTCACTCACAGGCTGGGTGGTGGGGAGTCTCTCCCCACCCTGCAGCTTCCAACCATGTCTTGCACTTTCAGCCTCCTTCCTGCCTCTGGACCGGAGCCCCGAGGCTGAAGGCTTAAGCTCCACTTTCCATTTTGCATCTCTGTCCTGCTCCTGGTGTTCAGAAATACGTCTTGTAATCTAACCCAGCAAAGTCTTCTCGATATTCTCTTTTTTAATTTTACCCGCCATTGCTATGGTGGGAAGAGGTGGTTCTTGCCTCAGTAGATACTCAGATTACACAAACAAGTTTAGATAAAGCCTGATGAAATATTTATTAGCAAGGAGATGAATGTGCCTGATTTTAAGGCTTCAAATGATTTATGTACTCGTTTCTTGGAAATTCATCTAAGGATTGCACGCTTAATTTATGCTAGGCCCATTCTTTTCCCAGATAGCCTTACACAGCTTAGGGAATCCAGCCTTTGGTAATCACAGTCCTCTATTTAGAGCACAGGGAAACTGGCTTCTATGTCACAGCCACAACCAATGCTCCAAATTCAGAACCACTAACTAGACCTTCCCTTTCAAAGAGGCCCCTCAGCCAGGAAACATTCTGTGTGTTCTCCCCACACCCCAATCCTGCTACTGAAGTTTATTTTCATTGGATTTTCCCAGGATACCATAGTAGTATGGTCAAATGGAAGAAGAGATTTTTACCTGGGTCCAAAGCCCTTGGTAATTATTACCTAGGATCCTGGACTCTAGTATGATTAGAACTCGGTCTCCCCCCAGCCTTACTCCCCCATTCAAGCCCTCCTTCCAACCCCTGCCCCAAACCAATGTATACCTGACCTCCTCCACCATCTTGCTCCAACAGCTCTCTGTGACTGGAAATATTTATGAGCAAGGAGGAGATGAATGTGCCTAATTTTAAGGGCCCAGCTCTCTGGGCCTTTCCCAACGGCCCCCTTAACCCCCTGCACTTTTCGGAACCTACTCAAGTCTCACCTTTCGTAATGTTGCCTTTCCTAGTGCCACTAACCCGCCTTTTCCTCCTCTGAACTTCCCTCTAGCACTGATCGACGTTTAGCCCTTTGCCCTTCAGGGCCTGTCATCTTATGAACATAGTATCCTTCCAATATGTCTGAAAGTACCTTGATGCCTAAAGCTGGTGTCATGTGCCACAGATGCTGGTACGTTATCTCTTGATCCACCCACGAGTCTTGAGATACAGTAAAGCAGGTATTATCACAGTTAGATTATTATTCCTATTTTTCAAATGCTAAAATTGAGGCTTAAAGATGTTCAGTAACCTGCCCTACTAGGAAGTAGCAGAGCTGGGATTTGAACTTAACTCTCTCTACCTACACATCTGTAATTACTTTCTAGTAAAATCAAAACGGCAAAGAGGTCTGCTTCATCTCAAAGTCCAACTCCAAGTGACTGGTTATCGCTGCCCAAAGTACTGGGTTGAAGAGCCAAACTCAGACTCAGCAGGAAAGCAAACCATCCAGGATGGAAGGACAAGGTCAACCGTGGGTTCAGCTTTTTAAAGGAAAAGCATGCAGGCCACCTGTCTGCCATCCCCCATATCACGCTATCTTTCTTGAACTAGGATGGAGTCTTCTATTCGTTTGTAGGTTCCATAGCACTTAGAACACAGTGCTTAACATAGGGTGGAGGAACAGTAAATAGGTACTGCTTGACAGGAACATCAACATTCTCAATAAGGCACCGCATCGTGGGAGCTGCACAAACAGCTTGCAACAGCTGTACCGAGGGAGAATGAGTGAAGGGCTCTGTCCTGGACCAGCTAAACAGCTTTCACTTGGTGAACGATTTCAAGCTAACACGCGTGCAAAAGACAGTGTGAAGCTTGAGGGAAATTGTTTTATCCAGAAAACTGAGTATCACTGTACAAGAATGAATTTTGCTTCTGCATGATGATAATACCTCTCATATGAACCACCACTTGGCACATACCCTGCACGCAGGTGTTTTTAAAGGTCATGCCTCTCTTCTGGAGCTCAGCGTACCCCTGTACCCCTTGCTGCCACCTCCACTCTTGTCAAGTAATGAATCCAAAAGCGAGAGAAGGTGTTTCCAGCATATACTGTTGTAAGTTACCGGAGGCAAAATTACAAATTACCACCATTCTCCTACAAGCAGAGCTCTCCTCCCCTCCCCGGCTTCCCTCCCAGACCATCTCCTGCCTCGGGCTGGGAGTTCTCTGTTTCCGTTTCATCTCTTTTCCATACCTCGGGACAGGGATGTGTCCAGGAACCCAGGCCAAAAGTAGCAGATTTATCACCGTGCTAATGACAGCGAGCTGCATGCTGAGTGAATTCTGCAATCCCCCTCAACTCCTTCTTCTGCCAAGACCTATGGAGCTGCAAGATCCAGCCGATTACAGAGACTGTTACCTTCACATGAAGAATGGCTCTGTTGGAAAATGCAATTAGGTATCAGCCATAAGGCTATTTTTAGAAGCTTGTTTGGGAAGCTCTCAAAAGCAAAAACTGCCATGTGGTGGGAGGTGTTAGCCAACTGGCCAGAACTGATCATCACTAAACAGATTTTCCACCTACCTTTATCAAGTTGCGGCATTCTAATGACCCACCTCACGACCCCAAGGGATGGCTCATTGTTCTGGGAATAGGTATCTACGTTTGTGCAGTTTATAGAACTCTCAGTCCTGGTGGCAAAACCCCTCTTCTTTATTTTCATGAGCAGTATTTCCCAGGCTGGATCTGTGGAGAATATTTCACCCTGTCATTCCAAAATAGCCTCCCCAGGGCTTTGGAAGGGGAGCCTGGTCACTCTGGTAGGAACAGGGGAAGCCACAACACACTAGGCTGAGCACCTATGGGAGGCGCATAGCTGGGGAGTTGCATGGTCAGGGAGGCCAGCCGTCGAGGACACTCTTTGGCGGGAGGCTTGTTGTCGGGGAGGCAGTTTCCAAGGGGGCAGGCAGCCCGTATGGGCTCTAAAGGAGCAGGTCACTGTCCAGTCTCATTAGGAGGGTGGTACCCAGGCACGTTAGAGGCTCGTGGCACCTGCGCCAGTTACCCAGGAAACCAGCCAGGCACCACAGCAGCATCGGTGCTCCATACTGTGGGCGTGAGAAAGCCCTCGATGACCTCCTTGAAACCGAGGGAGGTGTCTAAATGGGCCGCTGCATTCGCCGCAGCACGGTCTCCTTTTATTTGAAGACCATGTGTGCCGTGCTTCTTTAAAAATCAAGTCAGCAATGTCTGAGGCAGACTGGAGGCTCAGCCCAGCACCACCCCTGTGCCCCCAACTTGTTGGCTCTGCTGGTGCAGACACTAGGGTCACGTGGGGAAGAGAGCCCACCTCTGGCCATGGCTGGGCTGGGTTTCAGGTCCTGGTGGCTCCAGGCTCATCCAGTACTCATCCATGGGCTAGGTTTCTGCCTCCTCACCCCCTTCCAGCACATTCCCTAAGTTCTCACTCGCCCCCACTTGGAATTAGGGTGCAATGATCGCTTCCACCCAGTCATTGGCTCCCTCTCTGTGCGTAGTTCTCTCCAGGGGGGACACGTGGAAGGCCGGGCAGACCTGCACAGTGACACACCAGGAGACGGTGGCTTCCAAGGTGGAGCTGAAAGAACTGGGGATGTTTAACCCAGAGAGGACACATCTAAGTGGAGAAACCATAGCACCCTCAGATGTGTAAAGGGGTCTCACTGCTCATGAGAGAGGATCCTTTTTCTGTGCTGTTCCAGAGAACACACCAGGTCCAAATAGGAAAATTCCAAGGAATCAGGTGTCAATAGCACATCAGCAATTCCTTATATACAGTTTAACCAGTGGAACAGCCGGGGTACATATAAGTCAGAGGTGAAATGACCATTTCATTCTGTAGAAGGGACTCCTAAATTGTGGGAAATTAAACTGAATGACCTCTGCCATTCCTCCCAATCATAATATTCTAGGAGTGCCCTAGAACTTTTGGGGAGTGACAAGGTCTCCTGTGACTGCTTCATTGGAAACTCAGTTCAGGTGTAGCCTTTGAGGCATAGAATGAACTGTATATGAGGAAAGGAAGCAATGAAGTTCCCAGGCTTTCTCAGAATCCCCCAGTGGTCTGATCACATCTCCCCAATGGGACGTGCAATACAGACAGCGCTGACATTTTAACAAGTGTGCTGAACGCTTGGACATAAACTAACCCCAGGGCTGCTGTTGCAGCCATGCCTCCAGCACGGCATCACGGAGTTTCAGAGATAGAGGAAGCCTGGAGGTCATTTGGTCCCAGCTCCTACCCAGGGCAGGAATTCTCCATCTAACAACCCAACAGATGGCTGCCCGGCTTCTGCTTGAGCATTTTCAGGAAGGGGCTCACTGCTCTGCCAGGAGATTTAGTCCATTTTGAGACAACTTAATCCACGTGGAGACAGTCCTCGCTGTGAGCTGTTTCTTCCTCGTATTGAGCCCCAAGTGTGCCTTCATTCGACTTGACTTTTACCCTCAGCAGTAGGACAAAAATAAATCTGTTCTCTCATCCATGTAACAATGTTTAGATTTTTAAAGACAGCCATTGTCTCCATAACTCCAAATATATTTTTTTCCCTGTCTAAACATCTCCAGTCACCTTAACCATTTCTCACATGGCGTGGTTTCCGAGCCCTCACCGTCCCAGTTACCATCTTCTAAGTATTTTCTATTTTACTAATGTTCCTTACAAAAAGTAGCTCCTAGAACAGATAACCAACTGTGGTCTGACCACTGCAGAGTACAGCGGTGCTCTCACCTCCCTTGATCCACACACTAGAACTTTATTGATGCAACGTGGAATTACCAAATGATCAACTGTTGTGTTCATATTAAGGTTATCATCAACTAAAACCACCATATTTTTTGACACAGTTTCTTATAGCTTAAAAGAAAGAAGTGGATTTAAAAGGGATCCTATAAATTATTAAAAGATCAAATCCTGCCTCCCCTTTCATTAATAATAGACACATAGAACTGTTTAAGAGACTGTAGCCCTAGCAAAGGTTATGAGTGACATACTAAGATAACTGAACCCACAGATAGTCCAAAGGTGAAATGTGTGCTTATGTTGATACGCCAGGGCCCCAGCCTTTGTAGCCTCTTGTTCCACACATCCAGGGCCTGCAGGGCTATGCTTGCTTGGTCTTTCATACTCTACCTAATTTTTTTAACTCGCCACCTGCTTCCTAGGCCACGTCTTCCTCCAGCCCACTGGAGACTCACCAGTGGTTTCCTTTGTGTCTTTGACAGGTCGCCTGAAGGAAGAAATCACCCAGCGGCACGTGCAGCAAGTAGCTCTAGGTGAGTATAAAGTGGAGCCTGCAAGCAGACAGGGAAGGTAATACAGGCTGACCTGGTGTGGGGAGCCCACGCCCAGCTGAACAACAACCCATCCAGAACCCTTGGGAAGGTTAAAGGAGGGGAGGTTTGCGGTCAGTGCAGCTTTCTTGGGACGCCCCTCCTCTCTGGGACCAGTCAATTGGGACCAATTGACCAGGGACAATTCACCCCCTATGTCCCAGCTCCTCAGGGTCCTACTCGGAGCTTTCTAGAACCATGACTAACTCATCGCAGCAGTAACGGTTGGTGATGAAAACAGCTACCAGTGGCTGAACTACCTCTGTGCACTGCTTTATGTGCACGTCTCCTCATCCTCACAACAGTCCTAAGAGCACAGTGCCTTTTCCAGATGAAGGTGATTCAGTGACTTGCCCAAGGTCACAGGCTAGTAAGTGTTGAAACTAGGACTTGAACCAGGTCTCTGAGTCCACACTGGGCGCTCTTGGTCCCCATGCAATTTACTGCCCACAACAACGATGGGTCCACTTCATACATTAATAATGCAAACACTAAACCAACAGAGTGATATCGTAAGAGGGCCTGGGCACCTTTTAGGCAGTGGGCATCTGCAGAAAATGCCCCCTTGTGACATGTGACCCAAGGAAGTCACCCAGGAGGAGTGTGCAGCTCCCTGGAAGGTTGGTGGAACAGGGCTCCTGGGCAGGGCCCCCCGTATCCTCTCCCACTAGCCTGGGATCAAGCCTTCTAGAGCTTTGATTAAATAAGCAATTCATATGTTCCGAACAACGGGATTCCCCTTGAGAGGGGCTGGCCCCTGGAATGACCTGCAGTTGGAGAAATCCTGTGCGCAGGATCTCTGGGGGTAATGGAGTAGAGCCCCAGCGTCATGAGGGTAACCCATCTGAGCCTAGTAACTTGGATTATTGGGGAAGTTGGTTGTTTAGTTTTGGTCGTAACAATGATCATACCAAATAACTACTGATTACATCAGAAACACAGAACAAGGAAGCCTAAGACACACTGATGGAGCCTGAGCTTTTCCCTGTTGGCCCCGGGACTGAGGGGTCAGGCAGATGTGCTGGGCCTGACCTCCCATTGCCAGAGGCCTGGGCAGGGTCTTGGAGCCAGGACTCTGCAGAGCACCTTCCCCGGCACACAGCCAGGGCTGCCCGGGGCCCTAACTCATAGCGTCATGCTTGGGAAGGGCACAGGGACCTCTGTGGGGAGCTGCGCCGAGGTGCAGGTCACCGGAGAGGGAGTCATCCCTAGCGCTGGCTGCCACCTGGTCTCTTCTTCAGTCTTCATGATGCTTGTTGAACAGAAACAATGATGTGGAAAATACCACTCAAGTAATTCCAAGGGCGGTTTTGCTCTAGGGCCTGGGCAGTCGTTTCCATGGCTTTCAGGGCAAGAGGTGTTCCCTCCTCTATGCCCCCGCCCCCGGTCCCAACCCTGCTGTGTCTCTTCAACCGCAGGCTCCTCCTTAATTCCTGTGTTCACCTCTCTGGGAGCCTTCTTATGAACTATAGCAGGTGTCAGGTGCAGCAGGGCCCAACTTTGCCTGAAGTAATCAGCAAACTTCAAACAGAAAGCACTTTGGCTGAAAGTCTAATTAAGAGCATTTGAAATACCTATTTATTTTAAAAGCATACTATCCCAATTAGAGAAGAAGTGTTACCATCTCCCAGCTGCCATTTTGAGATCAAATGCCACATTGCTATCCAGACGCCTTAGGAGCTTGTCTGATGGGGCTGTGGACCCGCCGGTGCACATGTGTCCCAAGGGACACATTTCAGAAGGGACTTCTTCTCATTGAGAGAAAGCTCTCAATGCAGCGATTATTTACAGCGCCATTTCCTGCCTTAACCCTTGCCCTTCAGACTAGCCTTGGGGCTGAAGGCCAGGACCCATGGCTCCTGTAAGAACAAAAACAACTCGCTGGGTGTATTTGGCTTCCTGACGTCCTGTAGTGCGGGCTTCAGTACAGGGATGAGGCAGTGACTACACCTGGTCTCACCCTTCCATTTCTGTGGGTTTGTGTTGCGGCTCCTCCCCCCTTCTGTTCTGTTTCTTTGTCTGTTTCTTCTCCTGCCTACTTTCCCTCACCCTCCATTTCAAGTATTCCCTTTGATATTATTTCTTTCTTTTACCTACATGTTCCTACGTCTCCATGAAAGTGCAGGTGGGGTCGCTTGGTTGAGTTTGGGGTTTTGGGGGGTTGGGGGGGTCAGGAGTAATAAGCAGGTCTGAGCAGGAGAAGTTTTCTCGTGTATTTTGCATAAGAATATGTCTCTGCTTGTATAAGTAGACCTACGGCCAAGAAAATTTGCAGAAGTGTAATCTCGTAAAGCATACTTAATGGTGAGGTGAGAGGCCCCGTGTGGAAGAGACAGCAGACCGATGAAAGAAGGCCAGATCCAGGGGAGAGCATGTCACCCTGTCAGGAATTTGGGGAACACTCAAAACGTATCACTTCCTGATTCATTTACTACATTTTACTGCTATCTCTGCTCATGAGGTTATTTACGATGACTGCATCTGTGTCCTGGACACACTGTCTCACGGTGTGCTTCTGTGCCTCTCTTCCCAATTCCACCCTCAGTGACATCCCACTGGCAGCTTGAAATCAGCCACAGTGGGAGTATTTACACCGAGGGCAAATACTGTTATAAACTGGGGCTTTCTTTCCCAGAGAGCTGGTCGTTAACCATTTCCCACCACACCACTGGCACACAGAGAAGCACCCGTGGAAAGGCCCATTCTGTGCGTGAGCATCTTTGCTCTTAAGAAGCCTTCTACGCCCCTTCCCAGCTGAAAATCCACATCATGGCTCTGCCTGCATTCACTGCCCACCCAAGGGACCTGGTCCTTTTGAAAGGCAGTGACCAGGGAAACCGACGGAGACAGTGGGGCAAGAGAAGAATTGGGCCCAGTGGGCCCCCTTGATGTGACAGCCAGAGCTGGAGGGGTGGGTTTCTTAAGAAAATCATCCATGACCGGTTCTAAGAATATCATCAACAAACAAGTTACTGGTGGACTTAGAGCAGGCCTGACTCCCGCACACTATTTCAGGAAACAATAAAACTATTATTTTTCAGTGAAGCATCATTTGGAAGTGATACTAACTGAACTAGATCGAGCTGGCTGAGTTGAGAGTGCTTTGCTGAATTCAGCTGTGTGTGTTTTTCCCTCTCTGTTGTGCTAGCTCCCCAACGTGGTAAAGTGTTGTCAGTGATGCAGCTGGGACTAATCAGCAGACGTTTCTTGAGTACCTCCCCATGTGCCATGGCTCTAAGCTCTTGACTTGTATTTCCCTCTTTAAAGGTCCTAAAATCCCCATGCGGGAGGTACTACTATTATCCTCACTTTACTTAAGGCCCGAAGGGGTTAAGGTGAACCTACCCAGCTTTGCTCAGCTAAGGATGCAAATGCAGATGCAGCGTGAGAGCTTGTGCTGTAACCACCACACTGCACGGCCCTCAGCCCCAGGCTGAGCATTATGGAGTCCACAGAGGGACAGGGATTCAGTGCCTGCCCTCGAAGGGAGCATAGCCAGCCCAAGGGGATATATACATTAAAAAGATAACTCTTTATCTAATTCCGGATTTAGACATATGTATTATTCTATCCACTGTCCTCTTCCTACTGTAGCCCCAAACCAAGTTGGCCTTGACCTCCTCCATGCAGCCTTGCCCACCCGCTTCTCGCCAGTCTGCTTTGTCCTTTAGCCTTGTTTTGTAATTATTTATTTCCATAGCTATTCTCCACTCTAAAATGTGAGCTCCTGGAAAGCTGGGGGCAGTCAAGTTAATCTCTGTACCCCCGGCGGCCAGCACAGGCAATAAACAGGCCAAGTCAATGCTTCCCCAGATGACTCCCAGACTCACACATCTTGCAAAAGTGGAATGAGACATTTGAACATAAAATAAGTCCATTTAAAAGAAGTAGAAGGAGTAAGTACTTTCGGAGCCCACAGCTGAGCGGATTACAACACACAGGCAATAAATCCGACTCTGTCTTATCTAGCCACCGAGCAGAAAGAGGAGTACCCAGAGTTACACAGTTTTCATTTTCTGACCACAGGAAGCATACTAACTAATTTATCTGCAGAAATAAAATGTCTTCTGGAACTAAACCCAGACCAGAATTTATCGTGGGGACCTTTGTATAAAGGACACTGAGTGACATAGTGAATGATGTCGTCAGCTGCAGTTTTACAAAAGATACCGAAATGTTCCACAAGATGATTCTCGCATTGACCCTCTGTAAAAGCGAGAGGCCTGACATTAGCGCGTAACTCACTGAGAGGTGATGCACTCCAGGAACCCTGCTTTCGGACGGCCTCACAGATCAGGGCCAGAGCCCAGGAAGCCATCCCAGGAACGGGGGCTGTGCCCTCTCTCTCAGGTGTCTCTTCCAAGCAATATTTGATCAGGGCCTGGATCTCCTGCAGCTCACAATCAAAATTCTACCACGTGCCTGTGATTAAAATTTAAAAGGCCCATCGCACTACCAAGTAGCATGTGAAATGTGGCAGGTGAGAGGGACAGACCATCAGAGCTCCAGGATCTTAACAGAGAGAGTGGCCCCTGGGGGGTGTCACCAAGGCCATGGGCCTGAGCTGAGCCTTGAAGAATAAGCAGGAGTCAGAACCACAGAGAGGAGGGTGGGAGCAGGGGATAGTTGTCGTGTGTGTGCTGGGGTGGGGAGTGGGGGGAAGGCTGATTCGGGGTGTGTGTGGGGGGGGGGTATGTGTTTGTTTTGTGCTTTGTGGGGAGTTGATATGAAGTAGTCCAGAAAAAGGCTAACACAGTGAGCTGGGCCAGTTCACTGAGAGCCTTGAATCCAAAGATTTCTCTCACAGGCAGTTGAGCCACTGAGCATTTCTGAGCAAGGAAGTCTTGGTCAAAGAGGCCTTTTAGGAAAAGAAAGCCCCAGGCGGTAGCTCGAACTCCTCAGCGTTTGCTACCTGACTGATGAGTAAATAATCTGTACCACCCTGGAGACCCCCTCACCCAAGCCTTCACCCGGCCCCTGCACTGGGTGATTCCTCCGGGTACACACGCTTGCAGCCCAGGCCCAGGGAGGGGTTGAGGACTCCTGGCCATCTCTGGGTAAACCTGCTGCAGACACTGCCCAGCGAAATCTGGGGCTGCCCGGGGAGTCCCACGCTGACCACATGCCACGCAGAAGCGACCCCTGAGAACAGGCCACTGTAGCTGCAATGCCTCGTGGGGCCCTTGGATTACCACCGGGTAGTACACGCTACCTGACCTGAAGAGCCGGCAGTGACAGCGCTGAATCCCAGCAGGGCCTTAATGAGGGTCGACAGAGGCACTGACCCTGAAGGCTCCCTGTTCTACCTCATTGTTCCAGCTTAGAGCGCTCTGAGGAGTTCTCTTCTCCTGAACGATGTTCCTGCAGTGACCTCTTGTGGCGTCCCTGCCATTCTCCAAAGACAGGCCACCACCACTGCCACCTTCTCCCGTGTGGTGGAAAATTAAGCCTGAGTCTTGAAATGCTTTTTGGAATTCTGAGCCCGGGCGCCACAAATTTGAGAGAAAGCAAAAGGCCAGACTGTCATCAATTTATTCAGCAGACTAGACTGAGCACCCAGTACGAGACCAGGAATTCCAGGATGAGGGGAGGAACCACTGATGGAGACAACTGGAGCAACCCTCCCGGCATCAGCCAGCCCAGTGGTTTTCAAAATGGGCTCTAGGGGACCCATTTGGGCCACCCTGTGGCCCCTTTGGGACCACAGGGTGAGGGTGAGGGGACCCAGGGTGCAAATGGCAGGACCCCAGGATTTTCACCTGGTTCAACCAAAGCAACTTCTGTTTCTCTTTTTGTCATTAAGCCTTTGCTTGAAGAAAAGGTTCTGAGCTTTGAACACATCTTCCTCCCTTCAGAACTTGCAGCTCTTTCTGAGACATTTCCAAAGGCAGACAGTCCAAGCTTCCCTTCCCCAGAGCTATCTCAGTTTCCCCTGGGCTCACACGGAACTCTGCATATGCTTCTATAAGAGAACTTGTCACTTGTATAGTAATTACTCAGTCTTTTATCCTTCTCCCCCCAGCCCCAAGCACAGTGATTGGCACACAGAAGGTCCTCCCTAAGTGTTAGCTGAATAAATCAGTGATATCTAAGGGATCCGATTTTTGCCTTAAAGATTCACCAGCTAAGGGACTCTGTGCCTAGGTTCCAACATCTGTAAAATGGGGGTGGTTGGATTAAATGATATCCTGTGCCCAACAGCCCATCACAGTCCCTGGGACTTAGCGGACGTCTACAGATCCCTGGTTGAAGGAACAAATGACTCTAAAATTCCTCAGCCGTCAAGTGCCACAGTTGTATCTCTTTGTGGATACAGAGTTCCTTAAGACATGCAGAAAACACTCACAACCTTGGCGAGGAGACATGCGAGGGCTGGGATGGGTTAGAGATGTTCTCATCCTACCTGAAATGAATGATCTAAATGCTGACCCTTTGGAGTAAGGGAGAAAGAAAAGGAAGCAGCTGCCCCAGAGGCTGAGATGGCATCTCAGCTGGTTCCCAAAGGACTCAGGTGGCTCTGTAAGACCAGTGATAAAGTCTCACCACCTGAGCCGATTCTACTCCACAGGTGCTTGTGAATATAGGGTCAGCTTCGGTGACACAAGGTCCTTGGCCAAATGTCCAGGCTCAAGATGGAGGCTGGGAGTCATAAGGAGTCCCCACCCCATTTCCCTGCCCAGTTCCCAGTTGCCAAGGCTCCAGACCCTTTGAGGAGTTCCGACTCCCTCAGCAGCCGTTCTGGAGAATGGAAGGCTGTGGGCATCAGCCCCGGGGTGAGTCTTGAACTGCGACCATGGGTTAGTAAAAAGAGCACTTGCTCTAGAGTCAGGAGAACCCTGCTTGAGGGTGCCTCTGCCATTCGCTAGTCATGTGACCTTGGCCCATTAACCTTCCTGCATTTCCTTGTCCATAAGGGAAGAAGAACCCCTACTCCCCAGGACTGATCTCAGTGCCGAGCGAGGTGTATATGTGATGGAGCCGAGGAAAAGTAGATGCTCAGTGAATTGTCATGAACTGTGACTCTGGGTGTCGGGAACCAAATGCCCAGGCAGTGGGCAGAGCCCCTGGCCACAGAGCTACCACAGTCCTGGGCTACCAACATGAGTTGGCATAACTGGTGGAGGTCACCATGGTCCCCAGTCACCACGTCTCTCTACCCACATTTGCTCACAGGTTCTATAAATCACTTTTCTTTGCAAAAATACATCAAGCCCCAGGAAGGGGCTGTCTATTCCTTTGAGCACTTGAACACTGATGATCCTGTTACCAGTTGCCAGAGCCACATTTTTCATTGTGCAGATATGCAGAAACCGTATGTGCTGCTTTGAGTGAATTAGGCATTTGACCAATGTCTCCGTCAGTTGGGACTGCTGTAACAAATTTCCACAGACTAGGTGGCTGATAAACAATGGAGATTTATTTCTCACAGTTCTGGAGGCTGGAAGCCTGAGATCAGAGGCAGGTTCTGGCGAGGTCCCTCTCCTGGGCGCAGACTGCCGGCTTCTCGTTGTGTCCACTTGTGCTGGAAAGATCGAGCCAGCTCTCTGGTCTCTTCTTAGAAAGGCACTAATCTCATTCATGGGGGCTCCACCCTCATGACCCAATTACCTCCCAAAGGCCCCACCTGCAGATACCATCACATTAGGGATTCGATTTCAGCATGTGAATTTTGGAGGGGACACAGTCCATAACAATCAAACACAGTAGACAAAATTCTAACCTCTTGACTTCACCTGCAAAAATGTATGTGATAAAATATACCATGGCCGGCTCCTCCATCTGTCCTCTCTTGTGTTTGGCCAGTCTCCGCCCAGAAAAGTTCTTACTGTTTTGCAGGACCTATTCTGTTGCAAGCATAGTGGAGCTGGGTAAGACCTTCCTAAATCCCCAAGGAAACTGATGATGAGTTTGGGGAAGACCTACCAACAAGAAACCAGGGTCGTCTGTGCTCAGATACAAACGATGGGTGCTTTGTGTTCCAAATAACCAACATAAAGCTCTAAGTGGTGCTCTGAAAATACTGATGTCTATTCAGAAAACCATGAGGGCACTGTTGTACAGAGAGCTGTGGGCAGGGGACACCCAGAGAGCAGAGCAGAGCAATTTCCATATAAAAAAAGAAAAGGAAAAGAGAAGCAGGGAGAAGTGAATTGTATAGATAAAGTCTATGACCAACCATTGGGGATGAATCTGGCAATATCTGAAATCTGCAATATCTAGAAGATATGCAACCTCCACCACCTGGCAATTCCACGCCTAGGAACATATACCTGAGATGGTGTCACATGTGTGCCCGAGGGGGCACTCCTGGCAGCATTGTTCTTATCATAGCAGACAGTCAAACGAACAAGAACCAAGACAGGAGACCACGCAAAGGTCCCCCGTAGGGGGTGGATAAGGGAGCGAGAGCTGTGATACAGTCATACAGTGGAACACCTTAGAGAATTCAACATGGATAAACTAGATTTACGTGTAGCAGTGTGAATACGTCTCAAAAACACAATGGTGATTGAAAGAAAGAAAACTGCTGAAGGATATATATGGACCCGTACCATTTGTATAAATTCCAAAAGTTTCAATAGTTTTTGTCGGGGGGGAGGGAATGGGAGCTTTGGACATGAAAGATTCATAAAACACACAAGTACAGGTGCACAGTCCGACAAACGGTTATAAAGAGAACACTCTGCCACCCCTTAAGTCAAGAAATGGCTAAGTAATGTTTACAGGGCACTAAAGACACAGAGCGCCAATATAAAAGCACGAAGGGAAGGCTATGGCGCTCCATCAGGACAGTGACGTTACCTTCAGGGAGGGAGGGTGGGGCTAGGGGAGGGCACAAAGGAGGCCTCCACCAATTCTGAACCGTTCTAGCTCCAAACAAAGCCCAAGTCTAAGGCAGCTGTGGCAAACTGCTGATTTTTAGATTATCCAAAATACTATTGTTATTAGATCATTCTTTGAATATTTTTTTGTGTTTGTAATGGTTTATAATAATTTCTACGAAGGACTAGATTCCAACGGTTCAGAAATCAAACACAAATGACTGTTCTCGTGGAATCATTGTGTTGGTAGAAGTGGTAGTAAAAAGTGAATCCCAATTCAATTCCAATTCATCTTCATTTTCCTCACTACCGTTCACGTCAGGATCATTTTACTTAAAGAGGAAAACGGAAAGTTTACCGCCATTCATTTTCTCCTCCGGGTGCCTTGTATTCTCTGGGAGGGACTAACAGCTGCAGATGGTCTGCCTGCATGTTGAACAATACAGGGGAAGTGCCTGTGAAGGCTGCTTTTTATTGCTGTCCCCCTGTTTCTATAAATCCTCACAATGGAGAGAGTTCTTCTCCTGCCCCTGGAAGAAACTGGGCAGCCCAGTAACTCAATTGTTCATTGTTAATTACCAGCAAAACAAACAACAACAAAAAAGACAGAAACTCACAATGGTCATTCGATATTGTAACTAGAGTCTCAATAGTTCAAATTTCACTCAAAGAAAAGACTTCCCTCCCTTTCCCCAGCTAAGGCCAACCACCAGAAAGAGAGGGACATGGTCAGCTCCTTCTCTCTCTAACTCACTTCTTCCCTCAACCTGCTAAGCTGTTTCCCCAGAAGGAGCTGGAAAGAAGAAGGAAGGGAGGAAAGGCAGTTGGTAAAGATCACACTGAACTGGTACCATTGTAACACAGCTTTGTGCTCTCTGGGCCCAGCAAATGTTCAAAGATGACTCTTGCTTTTTCGGGGTACTTTCACGGGTCCCTGGAGGCCCCTGACCCACACATTCCTTGTCTCGAGGGAATGCACCTCGTTCGGACAGTTGCTTACCTGTACAGGTCAGGGTCCAAACGGGAAGCAAGTGGCACTACTCAAATTAGCTATTGTGAAGAGAGTTGAATAAAGTCCTGTTGACAAAGGCGTGAGCAGAGGGTAGGGAAACCACAAAGGAGATCGCAGTACCCCAGAGGTAATAACAGCAGCAAGGCAGGAAGCATCAGGTCTAAGAGGGCAAGGGAATGAGCAGTTATGAAACTTGAAGACAGAAATGGCTGTGCAGCTATGGAGAACAATATGAAGTTTCCTTAAAAAACTACAAATAGAACTACCATACGACCCAGCAATCCCACTACTCAGCATATACCCAGAGAAAACCATAATTCAAAAAGAGTCATGTACCACAATGTACACTGCAACACTGTTTACAATAGCCAGGACACGGAAGCAACCTAAGTGTCCATCGACAGATGAATGGGTAAAGAAGATGTGGCACATATATACAATGGAATATTACTCAGCCATGAAAAGAAACAAAACTGAGTTATTTGTAGTGAGGTGGATGGACCTAGAATCTGTCATACAGAGTGAAGTAAGTCAGAAACAGAAAAACAAATACCATATGCTAACACATACATATGGAATCTAAAAAAAAAAAAAAATGGTTCTGAAGAACCTAGGGGCAGGACAGGAATAAAGACTCAGACTTAGAGAATGGACTTGAGGACACAGGGAGTGGGAAGGGTAAGCTGGGACAAAGTGAGAGAGTGGCATGGACATATATACACCACCAAATGTAAAATAGATAGCTAGTGGGAAGCAGCCACATAGCACAGGGAGATCAGCTCAGTGCTTTGTGACCACCTAGAGGGGTGGGATAGGGAGGGTGGGAGGGAGGTGCAAGAGGGAGGGGATATGGGGATATATGTATACGTATAGCCAATTCACTTTGTTATACAGCAGAAACTAACACACCATTGTAAAGCAATTATACTCTGATAAAGATGTTAAAAAAAAAAAAAGTAATGGCTGTGCAAAAAGGCTCTGGCCGTCTGATAGGAGCTGTGACCTTCAGTAAAGCAGGGCATCCAGCTCGTGGCCTCTACAGAGATGTCTGGGGAAAGAAATACCTCAGCCTGTCTCCTCCCATGCTCCAGTCCCTGCCCACGTTCCCCATCGGCTGAGTCCAGCCAGAGGGCGGAGGGCAAGGAAGCCCACTGTTCTAGCAGCCAGGCTCCTGGGGTGAGGAGCAGAAGAGGAGAGGGCGGAGAGTGGATTTAGAGAAGCAAAAGGAACAGGCCCAGCTCTCGCAGGCTTCCTGTGGTCCACCGCCAGGTCTGTTTCTCCTAAGGTCCCTCTAGGTGGCTTTATTAAAAGGGATCTAGGTTTTAAGTGGTGCGCCGGAGGGTCCGAGTGCTGTGCTGGACCCCGCTCACTCTGGCTCACGAGCACTGACCATGGGCATCTCCTCCCAGCTCCAGATGCAGGAGCACCATGCTGGTGGCGTGAAATCAGTCACACCACAAACACTGGCAAACACTACAAATCAGGGCTGTTTCTCTCCAGGGAGCTGGTTGTGACACATCTGCCAGCATGCCTCTGATCTCAGGTGACCCTAACTGACTCTCCTCCATGCTGGAGCCCATGCTTTTGCCACAGAAATGGCAGCCACTCTGCTCTTGCTTCTCACACAGCATCACATGCCCCACCCTCTAGAGTTCTTGAGGGGAGTCACAGTTCTGTCCACAACACACACACACAACACACCGTGCACACACACAAACACATGTCATGCGCACACACACACCACACCACAAACACACAGATTCCCAAGAGTTCTCATCAAGCTTTCTGAGCTGTCTCCTTCAAGCCCTCTCCCTACCTTGGGAAGGATCTCTACACACATTACCCCCAGTGAAGCGGATAAGGTGGGCTGAAGGCAAACTACTAGGGTCTTTAAAAAAAATCTCCAGAAATTTCTTTGGGCCCTTTTCTAACGTCAATGTGCGCATTTTGGTTGTCTGCCCACTCTTGCCACGTCACTTTGAAAATGTGCCAGTTCTACTGTGTAGTCTGTTTCCGAACTCACTTTTGACTCCGAAATACAACAAAATTTTGCCAAATGAACAGACTGGCTTACAAATTGCCTAGTAGTAGATAAGTTTTCCAAAAGTGGAGGGAGATGATTTTATTAAGGATTCTCAGTTCAATTCCTAGAAGTCCTAAAATTTCTTCTACAAGCCAATCAAGAGAATTGACCAAACCCCACTAATCATTATCATTAGAGGTTTTCACAGGAGGAAGGCCTGTGCTCACCCCCACAGGTGTGGGGAAAACTGCCCTCCCCAACAGGTCATAGGTATCCTGAGAACACTCCAGACTCGCTGGGTCCAGTGTGGCAAGGATATAGCTGGGTTTCAGGGATGCCAAGCTTCCTGCTAATGTCTCTCTGAAAAGCCACTGAGATTAAGAAATGTGGCCACCACTGGCCAGTGAAGCAAAAGTGACAAGAGGGCAGAATTGCCGGCGGACTCGGGCTCGCAGAGAAACCCTGAGCTCAGTAATGCCGGCACACTCCTGAGGAGCGAGGAGGCCTCAGTGGGCTGGGCGCAGGCAGGAGCAGCCTTTGCACAGGCCTGCCTCTGAAGGGGGTGGGGAGAGGGCACCAGGAGCCTCAGAAGGAGGTGCCAGGCTCTGAGTGGCTGCACCCAGAGAATGCCGACCGGAAAGCAGAGATGGGGCTGGGGTCCCAGCAGAAAGGACTGTGGAGAGTTGGGGGAAGGAGAGAGCTCCCATTTGAACAGAGGTGATCGTGGTCGGGAAGTGAGTAAGGAGACGAGAAGCTTCTTTCCTGGGAATGCGGGATGCTCCTGGGGTCTCCCTTGTATCGCTTGCAAGTCCACACTGACCCTCTGTGTGGGCCGCGTCCTCCTCTGGGAATGCAGTGGAGGGGAGCAATGCTGAAGGAGAGAGGCCACCATCCCAGGGGTCTGGTCGTGGGCAGAGAGGCCCAGAGTGGACGCAGAGGCAGTTACTCAGGAGGGAAGGGATGCAGCTGGCCTTCCATGGGCAGAGTCCAGGCTCCAAACCAGCATGGGGAAGGATTTTGATTGTGCTAAAGCTGGGCCAACTGTGCTCTTGGAGAGCGCCCCATTCTCCCTGCGGGTAGGACGGCAGTGGTGAGTGGGGACCTGAGCAATGACCTGAGCCCTGGGTCCGCAGGGTATTCACCACGCCCTTGAGTCCGAGCCTGCTGTGGACAGCGATGGTGTTACACAAAATCAACACCAAGAGGCATGGTGGCCCTAAGCACCTGTCAGCGTGTGATCACTCCAGCTGGCAATACATTTGAGCCATGAAACAGGAAATGGTCTGATCGGGAAGCCAGAATCTTTGCCTCTGAGCTGCTGACCATTGTGGTAATTGAGCTACTGACATCATCCGTCTTGGGTAGAATAGACACTTTGACTTCGGAAGCAAGGTGAGGCTGTGATCTGGGCTCTGTGAGACAGTGTAGCCCAAGGAGGCCCAGAGTGGGTGTTCAGGGAGCGAATCCGTAGTTGGATAGCTAAGGCCACCTGCTGGAATGCCTCCGTGGCTCTGCTGTCTCGTCTGCCACGGTACAGCCACGTAATTCACGGCCTTTCCCGCGCAGGGCACCGGCCTTTGCTCCTTGGAAGACCACAGGGCCCCTTTCGGCTGGCGCCCGGTTGGAAATGTCAATACCGCCTTCCTTAGGATTCCTAACACACAGTTAAGGAGACAAGCAGGCTGGCTCTGGGTGTTCTGGGGGCTGCCTTGGGGGGGCCAGGCTCCCGTGGGGAACGTGGGTAGCGAAGCCCCTCGCACCCATCAGGCGAGCTGCAGATACCCGGTGGGAGCAGCGTGCAGGCCGTGGTTCCAGTTAGGAAAGGGCAGTCTGCACAGGCTGGCACTCGGGGGAGAGACTGAGGCTTTTTCTCAGCCCTGGCCCCGCACCTGAAAGGCATTCATGGAAAAGAGCATCACCTTCAGATACCAAGGACGAGTCAATACCGACCTCAGTGATCTGCCCCATGGCTGCCTTCATTATGCCAGTGGCTTGCAAGGGAAAAAGCACCAGCTTTGATGTCAGACAGAGCTGGGTCCTGACTCCGGCTCTTTTTACCAGTGGTGTGATCCCGGGGAAGATGACTTCCCCTGTCAGAACCCAGTTTCCCCATCTGTGATGGGCTTGTGATATAAGGGCCACAGAGCAGCCACATGGTGGATATCGTTATTCAGGTATCCACCATCTGCAAGGGCCAAGTGCAGGCAGCCCAGCCCCACAGAGAGTGTGATTTCCTTGCTTCAAACCCCTGAGCTCCTTTGCCCCACAGTGGCTTCCAAAGGTCTGGAAGGTGGGGGGTGGGGGTGGGCAAAGGGCCATGTTGGCCCCCGTATAGCATCCTATATGAACCCCTGCAGGTCCTGCATCCTCAGGGACTCCTGCATGGAGTACTTGCACTGAAACTGGACACAGAGCCTTGAACGGTGTTTCTTAACAAGGGGCGAGCGTCGGAATCACAGGGGAACCTACCATCAAATCCTAACTCAGAACGTCCGGGGTAGGGCCCAGCAGTCTCTGCTTTTACAAGCACCTTAGGTGATTCTCAGGTGCACCCCCAGTAGAAAGCCAGTGAATGAAAGAAATGAGATTCTGCACATTTCAGACATTTACTGACTGTAGGAGAGTTTTGGGGTGTGTGTGTGTGTGTGTGTGTGTGTAGGGTATGGGGAGGTGGGAAGAGAAGGTACAGTGATCTTTCCAGTGACCCTGAAATCATGCCAGGTATGAGGGGACCCACAGGAGGCTGGCCTTCCCAGCAAGCACCCACTTGTTCTTGTGCTGCTGGTTCCAAACACCTGACACATCAGAGGTGGGGTCAGCCTGAGATGTGCGTGCCCTTGAGTCACCACGCCCTTGTAAGTTCCAGTTACTATTTGACTGCTCAGGGCTTCCTCCGTGTGCGACATTCAGATCTACAGCCGCTGGAATGAAGCCCTTCTTTTTCGCTTCTGTATTGTGTGGGAGACAGCTGCCCACACAGACTCACAGTGTGACCTCATGGGCCACTCAGGGCTATGACCTTCAGCGCTCCCATCCCAGCCAGAGTCCTGTGCTTGAAAGGAGGACTCCTTGTGCCTCCTGTCAGGTGACTGGAGGTTCTGTCCCTGGCCACAGTCCCAGCGGGCATGGGGACCTGCAAAGCGCAACTGCCCTTTACGTACTCCCTTTTCCTCTGTTCCTGCTCAGTCGTTTTGTCTGGTTCCCTTTGAGTTCCCAGCCCCTCTTTCTCTCGAGAGAGGGCTGATTAGCCAAGCCGCAGGAAGCAGCAGGAGCAGCCAGGGCCGTCTCCTGGTGAGGCTACAATGCATTTCACTCAGCAGACATCACTTTGGCGAGAGGCCCCCTTGGTTGTCATGGCAACGCGGGTAGCTTGTGTCTTGGGGGTACGCTGTGCCCTCATTCTGGCTGCCCAAGCTCCCTTGCCCCAGCTTTCTTTCCCAGATCTTTTCACCACCCTGGCGCCACCTCACATTAACTGTGCTTCAGTTTGGAGCAGCTCTGTCTTGGCCAGCAAAGCAACGACTTGGCTTGGCTATCAGAGGCATAGATCGCACCATTCCTCCCCGCAACGCCCTCCAGCCTCTCAGCTCTCTCAAGGCCAACGTCCTTTCCAGGCCCTCAAGGTCCTACCTGAGCTGGCCTCAGTTTCCTCACTAGCCCAGCCTTCACCCCAGAGCAGAGTCTTCACTGCATCTCTCAGGGGGTTCCTTGGTAAGGGATCAAAAAGGGTTAAAAGGACAAAGGAGAGCCACAGCTTTTCTTTTTTAACAGACTCGGAGATACATGTGTCCATTTCTGAAACCATTAGGAAAGGAAATATTCTATTTCAAGTCCTACCGTTATCAGTTTGGTGTTGAGATACTTCCTTCAGTTTATCAGGTCTGACGTCTCCCAGAGAGGACAAGGGCCAGTGAGCACGGGCAGCATTGAGGGCACCCTGGACGCAGAGTCTGAACAAACAAGTCACTGGGGAGATACAAAGAGCAGAGGGACCAGTCCCTGCCCTCGAGGGGCTTCCGGAGCCTAGGCCTGGGGGACCATGGGTGACAAGGACAGGCAGTTTGGCTCATTAGGGCCACTAAGATGCACCAGCATGGGGGACAGCACAGCCTTCGGCTGGGAAGTCTATGGTATCTATGAGTGAGACACTTGCTCAGGGGTGAGATACTTGACACAAGGGACAGAGGGTAACAGGTGCCTGGCAGACAAAGAACAGAATCCTGATCCGCTTAGCGTATTTATCAATGAGTTAGATCACGACATCAAAGCAGCCCCAAGGGAAAGAATAAGGCATGCCAGAATAAGGACCTCTCAGCAGGCTAAGCCCCCAATAAATGGGAAATGTTGCCTTTGTGATTAAAAGGATAATCACACTGAAATAGAATGCGTTTTGACAACCACTCATAAATATAGGAACGTGGGTAAACTGGCTGCAAGCTTAACAGAAGACAGTGACAAACTGACATGGCCATGACAATGACGAAGCTGCTGAAAAACAAAAACAGTGCTGGGGGCTGCCTGGTATAAACATCTAGCTCTTTGGAACCAGAAAAATCGGGTTCACATCCCAGCCCTACCACTTATTAGCTCTGTGACCTTGAGTTATTCACCAACCTCTCCGAGCCTCAGAATCTTACTGAAATGAGATGGTAATGCCTTCCCTGCTGAGTTATTTTGAGAATTAGCAATAAGATGAGTAGACCACCTAGCCCAGCGTCTCGTAGAACTTGGCAGAACCTGGAATATAGAAGGCGCTCGGTAAATGGTCATTGTTAGTAATTCACCTCCTATAGAAATATAGAACGTAAATTTTTCAAGGCTAGGAGAACTCTTCTCTACCCTGCCCCTCTCGGGCCTATCTGGAGTATGATGTCCAGATTCAGGCTCTGTACTTCAGATCGATTAGAAAGTCACCTTACTACCGAGCCCTTAGGTGAGAGAATTAGGCAGAGTCAGCCCGGGAATAAAGCTCCAGGCACATGTGGTATTTTGCTGTTGTTGCTGTTAAAGTATTTAAAGAACCATCAGATTAAGAAGGAGGACAAACTGTGCTGCTCCAGAGCTCCCAAGGAGAGGTGAAAAGAAGTTAGTGGGGCAGGTCTCAGCTCCAATTAAGAGGAAACAGAGCTGCCCGCAACGAGGTATGCTCAGTGTAAAGCACTCAGCCTCACCCCCGGCAGTATGGGGGGAGAAAGCAGATGACCATCCTCAGAAATGTTATCGGAGGAATTTCTGAATCGAGAGCCTTGCAACCAGACAAACCTGGATTTGGATCCAGGCTCCTCAAGTTAGCCACGCGGCCTTGGGCAGGTTAACCTCTTTGAACCTCCATGCCCTTATCTGTGAAAGGGGAGCAATAATACCTCCAATGAGTACCAGAAGGATTAAGTCTGATCATGTCCAGAAAGCACCTAGAGTCTCCCCTCCAAAGAGTAAAAAGTGGGGCTGCATAACTCCGAAGACGCCTTCTGAGGCTGAGAAATGCAGTACAACCACCGAGAGCCTCCTGGGAAGATAGACAGACCCCACCCACCAGGCTAGGAAAGGATGGGCTCCAGACGAGCACACAAGCCACCAGAGCAGGCAACCCGGCAACCAGCAGTGACAGCTGGCGTGTCTGGGGGCACAGCCCTCACCTAGGACTTGCCAGGGCCCTGTGGGCAGGGCGTCTGAGCGTGGTTCTCAGCCCTGGGTGCACATTGGGTTAATCGGGCTTAGAACCACTGCTTCAGCGGGAAGTCAAAAACAGGAGACATGATTTGAGGCCGGAGAATTCGGCACCTCAGCTGATGCAAAGTAAGACGTGAGCCGTTTCAGTGATGCCTTCTTGGTTTATGAAGGGCTTAGTATCAGAGGAGGGGGAAATGGTGTTTTGCATCTTCCCTGGGGACTCAAGAGCAAACGAGTGAACTCCATGGTAAAAGGATTGGTAGCGATATAAGGAAGAAGTCCCTTCCAGTGACAGATGTGGGACAGTGGGAGGGACAGTGGATGGAGCATAATCATGGAACCCTCCTCTGGGGCTCTCAGCCGCGCAGAGGTCGCCACCCAGAGGAGGTGGGCAAAGCAGGCGCCCCTCCAAAGGCCCCAGAAGGACTCACAGGGTCCCCTTTCACCTGGGACGCACGATGACTGTGTCATCCGCTCTAAACCACACTCTCCCCTGACCTTTCCTCCTCGCTGGAGGGAGTCATCAGCATCTCCCTTCTCCAGGTATCTCAGAAAACACACCCGTGCCCTCGACGCCAGACCTGCTGGAAGAGAAGCTGCGATCACAACTGCAGGAAGAAAAGAGAAGGTGCCCTTTCTTTTCGCCACACACACCCTGACCCCAGCCCCTCGGGGCCACCTGGAGCTGTGGGGCAGGGCAGGGTGGCCACGCCCGTCCCAGGCCAGCAGCTACTCTGGAAGCGGGTCCTAAAATAGCTGGAGGAGGTGCCACCTTTCAGCAGGCGGTCGTGAGATGCAGGAAGCCGAGGCAGGGTGAGGCTGGAGTGGGGAGCAGAAGGCCCAGCCAGGCTCCAGCGCTGGGACCCCCGAATCAGGCAGGGAGAGCAGCCTCTGCAGCCCCAGCCCAGGCTGCAGCCCAGGAAGCGGCGAGTCTTGTCTGCTGCTGCCCTCTAGGGGAGCCCAGAAGTATGACCATGGAGGACCTCCTTCCCCCCACTTCTCTCCTGAGGCTCCTTATCTGCAAGGTGTCCAGAGACTATCAGATCCTCCTGCGGCCATTTAGGGCCCCAGAATGATTTAACCTGCAGAGCGAGGAACCTCAAGCATAAACAGACATCTGGTCATTACTGATACAAGCTTCTCAGTTCATTCATTCATTTAGGCATTCAACAGCTATCTCCTCTGCCACAGAGACGTTTGGGGGAAACCAAACAAGAAACCTTCCTTACTCTCAAGGGGGCGATGCTGTCACTGTAACACACACCACCCACCCCTGGGCTGGCTAGGCATGTACCCTGAGCGCCCTCTGTCACACTGCCCCCACCCCCAGATGGCCTGGGTTCAAACCCTGGCTCCGCTGTTTATTAGCTCGGTGCCGTAGAGCAAGTTCCTTAACGTCTCCATGCCTCAGGTTCCACATCTGTAAAGGGGAGATGATGATAATAGCGCCTTCCTCATAGGGCTGTGAAGAGGATTGAATGAGTTTATAGACGGCAAGGCCCTAGAGCAACGCCTGCCCTTCAGTGCCCAGTAATGGTACTTGTCCTTCTTGGAGAGGGGTTAGTCCTGTCACACACAGAGCCCCGCGGCCCACTGGACAGAAACACCTGGCTGTGGGCTCACATGCTGGCGCCATACTCTGGCCTGGGTGGGCAACTGTCAGGTCCCAGCCCCAGGCACCAAGGCTGCACGGCCAGGCTTCTGAGGACGCCGCCAGTCTCTTTAGAGCCCTCCCTCCCTGCCAGTGACTTTCAAGACTCCTCTCTGACTCCACTGCAGGTATAAAGCAATGTTCACGCACCTGAAGGCGCTGAAGGTGGAGATTGAGCATTTGCAGCTACTCATGGACAAAGCCAAGGTGAAGCTGCAGAAAGAGTTTGAAGCCTGGTGGGCAGAGGAGGCCGCCAGCCTGCAGGTACTGGCAGCCATGCCCCTCACTGCCCCAGAGCCCACCCTCCTGCTGGGGCCTGAGGAACGTCAGGGCAGCCAGGGAGGGGCCGGACCCCCAGCCCCATGGTGGGGGGGAGCAGAGGAAAAAGAATGGGGGCTTAGACCCGCAGTGCACGTGCTCTCAGCCCCTACCTCCTGAAGCGAGGGCTCGTTTTAGTAACAAGGAACGTGAGTGGTCAGGGGCTCACCGTTTCCTTGCTAGTGCCTGAAGCATAGAAATGCAGGGGGTGGGAGGTGTAGCTCCCCAAGCCGATGGATTGCCACCATTGCTTCCTGAGACGGAGTGACAACACTGATTGTTCTTTATTACAGTCATATATATGCACGTATGTGTGTGTGTATATATATATATGGTATACATTTTAGAAAATACAGAAAAACACAAGGTGAAATCGCCATTTAAGGATAATCGATATTAATATGTTGGATTATATTATTTTATATTTTTATGCATATACAACCATATGCTTTTATAAAAATAATATCATATTAGTCTTCAAGTATCACAAACGGCTTTTGTTTTCACTTAGTGGTCCAGCATGCCACCTCTTCCATGGCATGATGCCATGACATCATTCCAGTGCTGTCACTGTTCAAGCATATGGATTTATTCTAATATATTTAATCTCCTATTGTTTAATGCTTAGGTTGTTTGGGGGTCGTTTCACTAGAAAAGTATTTGAAGATACATTTTTGCATATTTCCTAGACAAATTCCTAGAAGTTCTCTATAATATTATGAAGGCTAAAGAACCAGTTAAGAAATGTTAGTACACACCCCCAGTTCCAACTGTCCTCATGTGACCCCTCAGCTGTGTATAATAAAAGAGATGACATACACATAATCCTACCACTTTTGTGGCTGGAAGAACCCTTAGAAATTCTCTAACAGGCTGATTGTGTCATTTTAAGGACAAGAAACTGAGAGCCAGAGAAGATAGTGAGCAGTAACCCGTACATTACCGAGTGGCCTCGTGACCAGACAATGGAGAAACATATTTGGATAAAATTAAATACACAAGATGACAAATAAAACCAATAAGATGGAAATACAGTTATCACAATATTTTAGCAGCACAGTTATGGTATAGTAATATGTATACTGTTTGACAGATGCATTAATTAATAAGATCTGGGGGGTCAATATTTACCACAATTTCAAAGTAGTGATGAACACAGTATTTCAAGATTTCTGCAACAACTGTAATGTGATCTGAAAATATCTGTAATTTCTACTGGTGGCGGAGTCACTGGTACCACCCATTCTACTGTGGTGTGTTGTCTACATTTAATCCTCGAAAGATATGTTAAATTTCAGGTAGAAGTTAGGAAGAATAAAGATGTCATTGGTTCCCAGTCACGTTCACAGTGCCCCTGCTCTCCAGTTAAGAAGCCTCCCTCGGGAGGTCATCAGTGGGTGAGACCGTCAGCCACTGCTGGTGCCCATGGGCATCCGGCCACTGGACAGTGATGAGGGTTCTCCCATCATCCCGTATGACCCAGTCGAGGCTGATGGATTCAGACCGTTTATTACTTGCATAGACAGTGAAAGGCAGGGTAGCCAAGCTGTCAGCTCCCTGTACCCTCCACGCCACAGGATGTCATTGAAACAGAAGGGACCAGGTGACCACAGCAGGGATGATGGGGTGCCCTGTAGCAATTCCACGCAGCCACTAAGCCATTTTGTAGCCGGCAGATATACCCTGAGTGGGGCAGGCAAAAAGCCTTAACCCTCATTAGAACATAGGAGGTGATGAGAAACTGTCCCATGATGGCCTCTGAGCGAGATGGCGAGGAAGTGGGAGACGGCCTGGCAGCAGCTGCTCACAAGCCTCCCGTGCTCTCATGTTCTGGGAGAAGCGCGGGGCATTCTGCTAAGACTCAGATCCGCTGGGGTTTAATCGCTGCTCAGGAGACCTGGGTGGAGACACGCAAGGTTTCCAGGACCCTGCTGGAGCTGCCCCCACATGCACGATGAATGCATCGCTCCTGACTCTGCCAGCATCTCTTTGGGACGAAGGAAAGCAAAGCCAGAAAGGAGTTCTGGAGAACTGTCAGATCACATTTTGAACACTTTTTCTTAACTTTAAAAAGTAATACAGGCTCAATATGGAGAACTTAGAAAACACAGAAAAGCACAAAGAATAAATCAAACATTACCCATCATCCTGCCATCCAAAGAGAATGTTGTGATGCCCCTCATTAAGGTCATGACTACCTCTAGATTTATTTTTTTTTCCCACACATGTACATACCAACTTTTCTAGCTGGCTTTTTCCCTTTAAGAAATAACATCAAAGACATTTTCCCCATGTCATTAGATTCATGCTTACACTGTGAAACTTTCTCTTGGACCAACAGGTAAACTCCCCAGCAGTGAATTCATTGAATCACATGAAACCCTTTCCCCAGACGCCAGAATCCCAGCACGAAAGGTCCCAGCTTCTCTCTAGCAAAAGGTAAGGGGAGAACCCTGCGGCAGGGTTGGGATGCCCAGAAAAGATGCCCTACCTCTCCTCAACCCAGTCTTGATGCTCTAAGTGTAGGCTGCCTGATTCGGGAAGATGAGTGACTTTCACTGTTAAATTAGTTGAAAATACTCAGGCCAGTGGCTCTCAGGCTTTACTGGAGTACCGCGCCCCCTCCCCCCACCCCGGCCCTTTCCCTCCGGCTCTGACAGCCAGTGGACCTACTGCCACAGTGACAAGAGAAGCAGTTTAACCAAACTGTGCAAGCCCTGGTCCTGACGCTGGGTGGGAAGAAGCGGTTGGCAGTAGTGGGAGGGGAGAGGGAGGGGGGAACTGTGGAGGGGATGTTGGGTAAGGCAGAGGGGAGTCAGCCTGCCAGGACTCAGGAACCTCTGGTTAGTGACTCTGTCCTAGCACAGACTCAGGAGAGACGTGGGCAGCCTCCTGTGAGGACGCCCAGAGCCAGTGTCCCCGAGTGATGGCATGAGCCAGCACAGACTATACTTCCCACACACACACCTTCTGAAGGCAAGTTCCTTCTCATGCCACCCACGTTATTGTCTCTTTCCAACTGCACAGCGCGGGCGGTAGAGCCAATGACACCTGCGTCATCCATCCTGCATCTCTGAGACAGGCCCACTGTCCGCGTGGCAGAGACCAGGCCAGCACGAGTGGGGCCTCGGCCTCGACTGCCAAGGGACGCTCCTTGCCTGGGTCTGAGCAGAGCTGAGTTCTCACGTTGGAAATGTGAAATAGAGCTTTTTAAAAGGGGTTGGGGAGAGGGTTGCCAGACGGTGTCCCTGATCCGATGATGTGATGAGAATGGCAATGACCTCTGTGGTCTCCTTTTCAAAAACCCATAACCCTGGTTGAGTCATGAGGGAAACGTCAGACAAGTCCCCGTCGAGGGGCATTCTACAAAATACCTGACCAGTACTCCTCAAAACTGTCAAGGGCAAGAAAATTCTGAGAAACTGTCACAGACAAGAAGAGCCTAAGGAGATATGATGGCCAAATGTAATGTGCTATCCTGGATGGGAACTAGATCAGAAAAACTAAGAAAATCCAAATAACGAACAGACGGTAGTTAATAATAATGTATCAGTATTGGTTCCTTAGTGTACCACACTAATATAAGATTATATAATGAGGGAAATTGGGTATGGGGTATATGGGAACTCTCTGTACTATCTTTGCAACTTTTCTCTAAATCTGAAACTATTCTTAAAACAAAACAAAACAGCCAGCCAGAGAGCTGTCCACCACCTGGCTGACATTTTCCCTGGACCTCTTCACATCCCCCAACCTGGCCCTCAGGGCCAGCACTTCGGCTTGTATTCTAGCTTTAGGAAACATCTCCTATGTGAGCCCCTAAGCCCCAGGTTAACAGCCGGCAAGGTATGTTCTGTTTGGCTACGCTGGTGTTTTAAAAGGCAGTGTAGATCCATGAAAGAAAAAATTGATAAGTTTGACGGTCTTCATATGGAAAATGCTGCTCTGTGAGAGACACTGTTAAGAGAATGAAAAGATAAACCACAGACTGGGAGAAAATATTTGAAAAACATATATAAATGGGCAAAAGATCTGAACAGCCACCTCACCAAAGAAGATATACAGGTGGCAAATAAGTGTATGACAGGATGCTCCACATCATATGTCATTGCGGAAATACAAATTAAAGCAATAATGAGACACCATTCCACACCTATGAGAATGGCTAAAATAAAATAAAAATAAAAAAATAAAAAAATAAAAATAAATAAAAAAAAATAAAACTGATACCACCAAATGCTGGAGAGGATGTGGAGCAACAGGAACTCTTGTTCATTGCTGATGGGAATGCAAAATGGCGCAGCCTCTTGGGAAAACAGTTTGGTGGTTTCTTACTAAACTAAACATACTCTTACCATACGATTCATCAGTCATGCCCCTTGGTGTTTACTGAAATGAGTTGAAAACTCACATCCACACTTACATATGGTTGTTTACAGCTTTATTCATAATTGCCTAAAACTGGAAGCAACCAAGATGTCCTTCAAAAGGTGAATGGAAAAACAAGACAAACGGTACCTCCATATTTAATGATAAAAAGAAATGAGCTATTGAGCCATGAAAATACGTGGAGGAAACTTAAATGCATATCACTAAGCGATGAAGCCAGTCTGAAAAGGCTACATACTGTGTGATTCCAGCTATGACATTCTGGAAAGGGCAAACCTATGCACACAGGTAGAAAGATCAGAGAGAGGGAGAGAGGGCAGGGGTGGAAAGGATGAATAGGGAGAACACAGGGGATTTTTAAGGCAGTGAAACTATGCCGTAGGATACTGTAATGATGGATATACAATAGTATGCATTTGTCAAAATCCACAGAATCGTACAACAGAAAAAGTGAACCCCGACGTAAGCTGTGGACATCAGTTAATAATAATGGTTCATCAGTTGTAACAAACGTACAACACTAATGCAAGATGTTAGTAATAGGGGAAAATACAAGCCGGGAGAGAGAGGATACATGCGAATTCTCTGTACTATTTGCTTAATATTCTGTAAACCTAAAACTTTTGTAAGAAAAATAGTCCATTCATTTTTCTAAAAAACTTCAAGGCAGCGTAGGTAGGCAGCTGCACTTCTCCGTGGCAATACAGAGCTTGGCATTAGTGTCCCACACTTGCCCTCTCTGTGCCTTCCCTTGGGTGCCTGCTAATCTCTGGGATACTTGAGTTTCCAACCCCTAATGCCTTCCTGCTGCCCCACTCTGGGCCCCCTCCCTGAAACCCCAGGACTCCACAGAGCATGTTTAAAAACACTAGTCCAGCCAGCCCAGAGCTTCCCCCAGTCATTGCTCTGGCTCTGGCTCTGATCCGAGCCTCTCGAGTGTCCGCCACACGAGAATAAGCCCTCCTCCCCAGTGTGAGTCTTCTCAGAACCCCTGACTATTTCTCCAGCTGCTTTTCTGACCTCTTCCAAGCTCCTACTGGTAGGAGTATCCTGCCCAGCAAACAGGAAGCTCCAGCTCTAATTTTTCTTTTGCTTCAAGACAATGAAGTGTGTGTGAGTGAGTGTGAGTGAGTGTGTGTGAGTGTGTGAGTGTGAGTGTGAGTGAGTGTGAGTGAGTGAGTGTGTGTGTGTGTGTTTGTGTGTTGGGAAAGGCCCGGTGAAACTACTCCAGGGCTATAAGGTAGACATAGACCGTGCCTGCCAAGTGAAGCTCAGAACCTTGAATTTCAAAGGCGTGTATCAGGTTACCTATAGGAGCTTCTCCCAAAATCATGCTCCCTGAGCTCTACCCCCAGCACTTTTGATGATGCTGGAAGGAGGGTCTTTGGGGAGCGGACTCTCAGGCAGGCTCGGGGCGCTGTTCAGGCTCTGTCATCTGTGGTGGCAGCCGGTGCTCGGGTGGGATCTCTAACCTTCGGCAGAGATAACCAAGTGTCCTGAAGAGTGTCTGTTAAGACGCCTCGGCTATGAGAGGTCGGCACCCCTAAATTCCTTCGCACACAGTAGTTCAGATACCGTTCATTGTGGGCGGAAAGGTTACAGTGGACAGGTGAGAGGAGAAGGGTCCTGCTAGAGACTGGCAGGGGCAAGGTCTCGGGCTCTTCCTCTGATAAAGAAGTCACCCGCCACTGCTTTAAAAAGCTGGCAGAGAAGAGCTCACAGAGCTCTACCAGGGGTGAGGCAGGGAGGAGACCCTGTCCCTGGTCATCGTGGCTTCGCAGACATTCTCTGTGAACAGCCAACTGTGGAGGATTAGTTGTTGGCGTCCTTAAATTCTCCAAGGAGGCTTCTCCAAGGCTGTCCTCTCTTACGGTAATCACATCTCCTGTGAGGGCTCTAAGGGCCAGGAACTGAACACGTGTGTGACGTATGTGCTATCACTGCGCCCATTTTACAGATGCGAACACTCTGGCTCCGAGAGATCAATTAACTTGCTAGGGTCACCCAGCTAATGAGAGGTGAGACCAGGGTTGGAACCCAGGCCTGTCAGCATCCGGCCACCCCCCTCCCCTCACTCCTCACATCAGTTTCCTTTAACCTTAATGACCATGGCCGTCCTTTAGGGACACGTGCATATCCTGTTGTTTAGTAGAAGGTGACATTTTCCCACTCATATTCTGCACTATTTTGTACAAATGTGTTTTCCTCATATTCATCCAAGTGCCAGGTCCTCCTGCTTGGGGTCCCCACTCTTTCCATGTGTCCACGATCTGATTTTCCCAAGAGGCCAAGATTTTCAAAGAGCAAAATTATGGCTCCTAAGAAGGCCAACCTCTGACTGGAAAACCAGAGCTCCCTTGGATTGGGAACTCCAATCCAAGGATGGGATGATTGGCCCCATCATTTCAGTTGAGAAACCCTGAAATCAATCCTATTTCACTAATGAGAAAACTGAGGCCCAGGAAGGGAACGTGATGCTCTGAACTGTGTGGTTAACAATGGGACGAGCTGCAGCTTCAGCCTGAACTCCAGGCTCCATGTCGAGCCACGGTTTTTCCTTCCTTCCTTGCCCCCCGGCCCCCCATGCTCCCCTGCCTCCCCCTCTCTCCCCCTCTCTCCTCCTCACTCCTTCACTCCCTTCTTCCCCTCCCTTTCCCCACTTTCTTTTTTTTTCGGTACGCGGGCCTCTCACTGTTGTGGCCTCTCCCGTTGCGGAGCACAGGCTCCGGACGTGCAGGCTCAGGGGCCATGGCTCACAGGCCCAGCCGCTCCGCGGCATGTGGGATCTTCCCGGACCAGGGCACAAACCCCTGTCCCCTGCATCGGCAGGCGGACTCTCAACCACTGCACAACCAGGGAAGCCCTCCCCCACTTTCTTGCTCTACCTAACCCTTCCCACCCTACATTCTTTCTCCCCCTTTTCTCCTCCTCCTCCCGATGCTTCTCCCCCCTCCTCCCACGCTCCCTCTAGGCCAAGGCCACTCTCTATTGTTTGTCCATTTGTCCATCCCTCTGCCAGCTTCTCTGAGAGAGTGTCCACCCTGGAATGGGTCTAAGAACTGGCCACTGGGCAGGCCTCCTAGGATCTCCTCAGGAAACACCGTTAGAATCCTCCCCCAGCATCTAACTTGTCTGAGAGGCAGGGCCTATCCTGGCCTGGCCTTCCTAGATATTCCTTAGGTATCCCAAGTTAAGGTGATCCCTGGATGTGCTTGCCAAGAGATCCTTAACCTTGACGTTCAGAACCTTGGATCTCAAAGGTGCCCATCAGCTCACCATGGGTTACCTGCAAGGAGTCCCCTCAGTTTAGACTTTCACAAAGGGTGCTCTTCTGGGTGCTGGCCCTCGGGCAAGCCAGCTCCCCCTTTGGGATCCCCTCGTCTCATCTGTAAGATGCGTCGAGGTCCCTCTGACACTATTCTTCCACGAGCAGGCGAGTGTCCCGGGGCCACTGAAGAGCTGCTGGAACAGGAGAGTGAGAGTCCAGCTGCCTGCCTCCCCTGAGCTCCAGAGACGCTGCTCCTGATGGGACCACTGCAGCCCGGGGGCTGGTCCTCTTGCTCCTCGGGTTCTGACAGAAACCTGATTTCATCACTTCCCCAGGGATGCTCTGGGCCTGTGGGCTGATCACACTAAATTCACAACACTCTGATGGGCAACCATCATTAGGAGGCCTAATTACTATTAATATTACTTACTAATCCTTGTGAAGGAAGAGATGATTGATTCTGATGGCTGTTGTGCGCTCTCTCCGGAAGGAAAGTCAGCGTGAGAAGTGAATTCACCGTCAAAGGCTCGTGGGTCAGGAGAGAGGACAAAAGTCATGGTATGACCCTGAGGGTTCAGAGGCCGAGCTATGGCATCCAGGGATGTTCCTGCAGCCTCGGGGCTGGAGGACCCCCAAGACATCACACTGTGCCATCCTCCTGCGGGAGCTGCTCAAGGCAACGGGATGGGCAGCTGGGCCTCTGCAGAGGGTGCCGGATGCCCCCATCTGTCCTGTCACCTCCATCTCTGCCCTTTTCCACCCACTCCCAGCCCTCAACAGTTAGCACCTGTGAGCACTCCCTGGAATCTTAGAAAAGGCTCGGCCGGGAAACCATTGAGTTCATGAGCCATTTGTGTGCCAGTGGCTTGATCTTGCAAGACTTGCTGCAGCTTCCAAACTGACCGTGACCTGGTGTCATTGCAGCACCTGCGGGATGGAAAGCCCTTTCTCCTTGCCTAGTTGAGGCCTGCACCAGGAACCATTCGGAAGGAACCCTAGGAACTTGCCTCTGTTCTCCAAAGAAAGGCATGCAGAGCCTGCCACCTTGTGGCTGCCTCTGGTCCTACAGTGACCCTCAGCACAGATGCTCAGCTCACCCGAAGACTCAGTGCAGAGTCTCTGGGATACTGGGAAATAGACATCTGAGGGGGGAAAAAAAAAATCCCAGGCTCTGATTTCCTTTCCCGTTTGTAGGACCCACATTCCTGAGACAGTGGAGGCAGGCCCAGGGTAAGAGGCCCTGCCCTGGCTGAGACAGGAGAGGGCAGAAGACAGGAGCTGGAGAGGAAGCAGTGCTCACGGCTGGGACAGTAGGTTACTGGGCCTGTGGAGAGCCTTCGGCTGCTGACGCGTGCTGAGCAAAGCCAGAGCACCTGTCTCTAACCCTGCCTGCCAGTCACCCCCAGAGTCCCCACCTGTGAAATGAGGGCTCTTAGGTGACTTCAGAGGCCTCTTTCTGCTCCGATATTGTGTCTAGGCAGGACATTGCAAAGCAAGCGAGTGGATCCCTTCATGGCACTGACATCCCAGGATAGCTTGCCTCTCCACCTCCCAAGGGGTGCTGTTGGGCTCCACTGTTTCCCAACTGAGAATCCAAGGCAAGGAGCGCACATCAATTAAATGGGCAAAACTGCATCTGCGTGAGCTGTTGGGTCTAACTCCTCACTCAGGGAGCACAGAGCCAGTCAGCCAGGGCCACCCAGGCTCAGTCCATGTGGCCAGGGATAAGCCATGTGTCTCCAGCATGTGTTTCCTCAGAATGCCAGAGCTGAGTCCGGTTAATAAAGCACAAGTTCTGAAGCCTCACAGAGCTGTGATTAGATCCAGATACTGCCACTTACCACTGGGCAACTTTTAGAATTTCTTTAACCTCTCTAAGCCTCAGCTTTCTTGTCCATATAACAGGGATGGTGAGGCTATTGAGAGGATAAATAGCGTGATGTTTGCAGAGCACACTCCCAGGACCTGGTGTGCAGAGAGTGTCTATAAAGGACGGTTGTGATCATTGTTGTTTTTGTTCCACGACCACAGCTGGTACATGCAATGCTCTAGCAATGAAAATTAGTGTATAAACCATCTGTTACAGACTGAATGTGTCCCCAAAATTCATATGTTGAACTCTAATCCCCAATGTGAGGGTATTAAGAGAAGGGGCCTTGGGACCTAATTTGGTCATGAGGGTGGGGCCCTCGAGAGTGGAAATAGTGACCTTATAAAAAGAGGCCAGAGTCCTAGCTCACTCTACCATGTGAGAACACAGCAAGAAGTCGGCAGTCTGCAACCCAGAAGAAGGCTCTCACCAGAACACAACCACGCTAGCACCCTGATCTCAGACTTGCAGCCTCCAGAACTGTGAGAAATGAATTTCCATTGTTTATAAGCCGCTCAGCCTGCGGTATTTTGTTATAGCAGCCCAAAGAGACTGAGTCAGAAATCAGTACCAGAAGTGGGGTGTTACTATAACAGATACTTAAAAATGTAGAAGCAGTTTTGGAACCAGGTAATGGGTAGAGGCTGTCAGAGTTTTGAAGCACGTGCTAGAAGATGCTGAGGTTGTCCCGAATGGACTTTTAAAGGCAGTTCTGGTGAGGGCTCAGAAAGGAAAGAGGAGAGCTGTAGAGAAAGCTGCTATCTTCTTAGAGAATACGGAAATAATCACGTAGAGGATGTTGGTAGAAATATGGATGGTAAAGGCCATTCTGGTGAGGTCTCAGACAGAAATGAGGAACATGTTATTGGACAGTGAAGAAAAGGTGATCTTGTTATAAAGTGGCAAAGAACTTGGCTGAATTGTGTTCATGTTCTAGTGTTTTGTGGAAAGAAGAACTTGCAAGGGATAAAATTGGACATTTAGCTGAGGAGATTTCTAAGCAAAGTGCTGAGGGAGAGGCTTGGCTCCTCCTGACTGCTTACAGCAAAATACAAGAAGAGAGGAAAGATTTGAAGATGGAATTATTAAGCAAAAAGGAACTAGAACTTAAAGATTTGGAAAACTCTCAGCCCATCCATACAGCAAAAAATGAGAAAACATCTTCAGGGGAGAACGCTAGGAGATTAGCGTGGGCGTGAATCCCAGACTTCATCAGCCTCCCCAGCAGAAAAACTGCCAGACTGAACTGAAGCAGAAGGAGATGGGAGGAAGAAAGGAAGGCTGGTGGACTTCTTGGACCTCACGGGACAGGACCATAGAACTATTCTGTTGTGAATGGGCACTATCCTTCAAGACAAGGGAAGAATTACCCCAAAGGCAATTCAGAGATCATCACAGCTGCCTCCTCCATTTCAAAAAGGGAGACGATAGCCTTGCTTTCAACAATCCAGACAGCCTCTGCCCAAGGCTGTGGGGGTGGGGCCGATCAGCAGAACTATGAGGGCACGACCCCTGCCCAGCAGAGCTCAGCAGCAACTCCACCCATGGGTCCAGAAGACAGGACCCTCACCCCAGTGGGTCCGGAGGGTAGAGTGTCAAGCCAAAGAGGATTGTTCTCAAGCCCTAGGATCTCATGAAGTTTGCATTGCTAAGTTCTGGACCTGCTTGGGACCTGTCACTCCCTCCTTCTTTCCTGTTTCTCCCTTTTGGAATGGAAATGTCTATCCTATGCTTGTCCCATCATTGCATTTTGGAAGCACATAACTTGTCTGGTTTTACAGGTCCACAGCTGGCAAGGCATTTTTGCCTTAGGATGAAGCATACCTTGAGTGTCACCCATATCTAATTTAGATGATATTTCAATGGATGAGATTTTGGACTTTAGAGTTGATGCTGGCATAAGTCGGGGGCTGGTGGAATGGAATGAATGTATTTTACATGAGAAGGACTTGAATGGGGGGAGGGGCAGGGGCAGAATGATATAAACTGAATATGTCCTCCAAAAATTCATATGTTGAAGTCTAACCTCCAAAGTGATAGTCTTTGGAGGTGGGCGTTTAGATCATGAGGGTGGGGCCCTCATGAATGGGATTAGTGCCCTGATGAGGAGAGGCCAGAGACCTAGCTCACTCTCTTTCTACCATGTGAGAACACAACGAGAAGTCGTCAGTCTTGACCATGCTGACACCCTGCTCTCAGACTTGCAGCCTCCAGAGAGAAATAAATTCATGTTGTTTAAGCCATCCAGTCTGTGGTGTTCTGGTATAGCAGCTTGAACTGACTAATCATCATCCACCACAGAGGATTCTTGGCTTCTGCCATAGTCTGCTTGGGCTGCCGTAGCAGAATGCCATAGACTAAGCAGCTTAACCAACAGGGACTTATTTATTTCTCACAATTCTGGAGGCTGGAAAGTCCCAGATCAAGGTCCACAGCATCCACTTCTGGTAAGAACCCTCTCCCTGGTTTGCAGATGACGGCCTCCTCTCTGTGCCCTCACCTGGTAGAGAGACGGCTCTGATCTCTCCTCCTCTTCTTATAAGGGCATCGATCCTATAATGGGGGCTCCACCCTCATGACCTCATCCAAACTAATTACCTTCCCTCCAATTACCTTCCCTCCAGATACCTTCCCTCCAGATACCATTACCACCTCCAGATACCATCACACTGGGGATTCGATTTCAACGTATGAATTTTGGGGAGACAAACTTTCAGTCCATACAGCTCCTAGATATAAACTCTAAATTTCTCTTCTGTAAACCTCCTCCCATACCTTTTTCTTTTGTTGACTTGTCTCTTTCAGTGACGTATATGCCAGGAAAATCCTGCCCTCGCCTGGCCCCCTCCTGCACAGCCAGGAGCAGAGCAGCCCCAGCAGCCCCCTGGAGGACAGGTCTGTGGTCTTCCCTCTCTGACACCTGTGACAGCCACTGCTGTGGGTGCAGCAGGCTGAAATCGCCAATCTGCTTCCCTCACAACCCAAGGAGCCCCTTGTGCAGTGGCTTCACAGACAGAGCTCAGGGCAGGCCTCCGCCGTGGTACCCCAGGAATTCCCTGGGATCTCTCACAGATGCCAACTCCCAGAGCCAAGGAATTTTCCCCAGGGTCGCTGGGGCCCCATGCAGGCAGAGTGGCTTCATGTATCCTTGTAAATGACATACCTGGGGCCATTCAAGGAACAGGAGCCAGCCCAGGGGCAGTTCCACATGGCCCACCAGCCCTGTGCAGAGTCCCCAGGCAGGGAAGGGCATGGAGTTGAGAAGCCTGGCCTCAGGGCTGTGAGCCATTCACTCCAGGATGAACAAAGCCGGCGAGGCCCCTCCCCAGCACGTGTCTCCACGCCCTCTGAGTAGAATACCTGCATGCCCTTCTTCCCGTGGCAGGCAGGCCGTCCAAGGGTGAACTCCACCCACCGTCCCTCCCAACCCTGGACAGAGCACACAGCTCCAGAGCTGTCCCAGTCTCCCTGCCGCAGCTCTGCTTTAGCACTTCTCACTGACTTGCAGCTGGAACGCCAAACATTACATGTGATAACGAACAACCCTTGCTATTTATAATCCTCGCTGCCTTCTAAGAGAGTGGATACTGTCACCTGCTGTGTGGAGTGACAGGTGTGAGGATGGACGCTTGGCAGAGCCGGGAGAGTACCTTGCTTTGAATTTTCTCAAGGGGGATTTTATGTATAGGAGGTGGATGGAAAAGGAGGAGGGAGAAGGTGACATGCATCCCTCCCTTTTTAAGGGGATTTCACTTCTTACAGATCTCATTGGCCAGAACCTGGTCACCTGACCACACATAGCTACAAAGAAGGCTGGGAAATGCCGTTTTTTAATGTGGCAACTTGCTGGGCTAAATATTATGGTTCTGTTTTTAAGGAGAGAAGGGAGAAGACTTATCTCTGTCTCAGGAGCGACTAGCTAAGCCATGGCAGGGGATGGGGATGCAGTGGGGACACATCCTAAAGGATACGACATCTAAGTTGGGTGCTAAAGGAATCTGGCCCCAGGTAGAATGGGCTTGGTTTGGGTAAGTTAGGGGTAGGGTGGGGGGAGGGTGTGGGTGCAGGGAGAGGAAGGTGGGGTGAGGGGATGGAGAAGATGCCGAGAGAAAGTCTGTGCAGCTGTGTAAGGGTCTGAGGGGAGAGCAGCCCAGGAAGAGGAGACAGCGAGGCAAAGGGCCTGAGGCCAGAAGGAACGTGGTGTAACAGAGTAGCAGGGTGGCCGGAGCACAGTGAATGGGCCCACATCACACAGAGACGGAGTTTGAATTTCATTCCAAGAGTGATGAGAAGCCACTAAGGTTTGAGCCAAAGGACTGGGGGACACGTGCCTCATCTGGGTGCAGAAGGGTTGCTGTGGGGGCTGCAGAGAAGGAGGGGGGCAAGGAGGCAGGAGCCCGCAGCCCCTGGGTGAGATCCAGTCAGTGAACGTGGGAAAGCACTATGGAAAGGTGAGCGCTGGGGCCAAACATAAGGCGTGGTAAAGCGTGACCTGTGCTTGTCCCCAGGATCCCGGAGAGGCCAGTGTCGTCGGTCCCGCTCACGGGGGACAGCCAGACAGACTCCGACATCCTGGCGTTCATCAAGGCCAGACAGAGCATCCTGCAGAGGACAGGTCAGTGCACCTTCCCTGGCAGCTCCTCCAGGGCCATGGTCAAGGGGCGGCGAGGGGGGGAGGCTAGAGCCGAGGAAGCTGGAAGCTTCCCGAATGTTCCTAAAGCCTTGGGCCTGGCCTTGCAGTCACTTCACATGTGCCTGCCCCGGCCTCCTCCTGGAGAAAGCCCCAGAAGGCAGCATTGGACACACCGAGACAGGCCAAGGGGGTGGCTGGCCCAGGTGCCCCGGCCCTGCTTGGCAAAGCTGCTCTCCCTCCTCCAGATCTTCAGCTCCTCTTGTTGCCTGTCCCCAGAGCCCACTCCCCTCTGCCCAGCCCTCTCCAAACAGGAAGGGCTGAGTGATGGTTTGGGAACTTGTTTAACCCCTGGCTCAAAATTTCACTCTCCTTTTGGAGCGTGGTCCTTGCCAGCGAGTTGGAGATGTAAACACCACTTAAAAGCTCAGGGCTGAGGACATGGTAACAGTTACAGAAGAAATATGTGGTGTGTCAGAAACAGGATGAGACAGAGAAGACCCTTCATGGCCTCCATCACTGACCTCTCCCCTTCGTCTTGGCACCGGCCCAGCCACCGTGGACAGGCCTTCTCTTCTCCTTCCTTCTCCCTGGAGACACACAGGGACTAGACTCCATCCGGTGCCCCCTACCCCAGCCCCGCTTTTAGTATTAGCCTCATCCCAGCACTGTAATCCAAAGGCTACTAGTCAGGCTTGGCATTGCTTTCACATGGCAGCAAGGCACCCTGATGGGTGAAACGGCCGACCTGGATCCTACGATGTCCGACTCCTGCCCTGAGAGGCCTACACGCAGCTTCACCGCCAACTCCCTGCAGTTTAGATAGTAGGAGGTTTGCACGTGGACAGAGCACCCCCAGGAAAGGGTGGCCTTTGTCATATCATCCTCACCCTCGCTGGGATGCCGGCCCGCTGACTGTTCTTTCTTCTTCACCACTAGCACCAGCAGCATCAGCGCCATTGTCAGGTCTTTTCTGAGACCTGGGACCCGCCATCTCTGCCACCAACCTGCCGTGACGCCCTGACCACATAACTTGCCTTCTCTCATCCTCAGGTTCCTTGTCTAAAAAAGAAAAACAATTGAATTCAGATTCAGTGCTCTCCAAGGCGCCATCTCTCCCCCAAATACTCTAATGATATGTATCAGACACAGAACAATACTGAACAGCCAATCAGTGAATGAACACTGCATTTATTAGGCACCATCTGTATGTCAGGCCCTGTACCAGTGCTGGGGCCATATCAGTGAACAGGACAGACTCAAGCCCTTTACATTCTGGAAGGAAGAAGACAGACAATGACCACATCAACAAAGACATAAGGTCATCCGAGGTGCCAACGAGTGCTTTAAAGTAGCTGCAGTATGTAATGTGTAGAGATCCCCAGGGACATGGCGGTGGGGGGAGAGCTTGAAACTGATGGCTGAAGAGTGAGGATGGCGTAGCCATGCGGTTCTGGAAGGGAACCTTCCACTCAGTCTGGGAAGAGCAGAACGTGACCAGCCCTGGAGGGGAAGGAGCTTGGCTTGTTTACAGGCGGGGGGAGCCGAGCCAGGGAGCAGGGCCAGATCACATGGACCTTGTAGGTGAGGGTAAGGGCCTTGGCTTCCATTCCAGGAGTGGTGGGAGCTCTGTGAAGAATTTGAACCATAGCGTGATGTGATCTGATCAGTGCTTTCGAAAGCTCGCTCTGGCTGCTGTATGTAGTGTAGGCTGTGGAGGGCCGGAAGCGGCTCACTTCTCAGGGAAGCACCTTCCCAGGAAGGTCCAGGGGGAGGGTGGCTGGGACTTACCCGCCTCCTGAATGGGACACGTGAGGGTCATGAAGACTCGCTTATATACTGAAAGGGAAGGCCCAGTGCTGGGTGTGGGGCGGGGGAAGGGAATTTATGATTTGGGAAAGAGGACCAAAACTGCAGGAGAAAGTTCTTTGAAGAATTGGAGGGGATGATGTCCAGGACATAAGTGGAGGGAGTGTTGGCTTTTGGGGCTGGGAGACACACCCCTCAGTGAACAAATTCATAAAAACCAACCGTTATTTGTCCTGTCAAGAAGTCTACAAATAAGCAATACTTTAACGTTATGTTTACTTAGCTTTTGTACACATAATAGAGATGAGATCATCCAACCTTCTCAGAAGAGAAGAGGCAGACACCCAAGGTCTATGTCAGGATGGCGTCTTCCTGCTGACACCAGGCCCAGCTGGTGCAGAAAGCTGGGCCGAAGACTGGGGCGCTTCTACCACAATGCGTATGGCAGGTTACCAGTTATGCGTTTCTTCCGCATATATCATTCCCTCAACACGCCTGTAAATTACCCAGAGCCAAGAGTGCGATCCCCCTTTTGACAGGAGAGGAAACTGCTCACAAACGGCAGAGCCAGGAGGCCCCTGGCCTCCCGTGCTGTCTCCACCGGGCCGTGCTGTCTGCAAAGCCACCCTGCTGGCGGGGGTTTTCTCTTGGCCTCCATCCTCCCTGCAGCTGGAGAGCTTTGTTCTCCAAACAAACAGCAGCCTGGAAGTAATTCATCAAAACAAACAGAAGTTCGAGGGTTCCATTTTTATTCTCCAGGGAAGGAAAATAATTCCAGGTTCTTAGTGACCATGGGGCCACAAGGAAGCTGAAAACACGGTGACAAAGGGTCCCTCTCCGGCCAGGTCGGGGCTGAGAGGCAGCAGGTGCAGCCTCTCCCGATGCACAGATGGCCCTGGTCCCACCGCGCAGCGCTTTCTACGCAGCCCACTTATCAGGCCTCCCTGGCAGGCAAACACACAGGCCGGGGCCCAGGCACTTCCCCAGCCAAAGCAAACACTCCCTCTCCCCTGGCCTAGGTCGCTCTATTCTTAATTTAGCGCGCTGTCTGCCTGGGCTCCTTCAGAAGTGCTCATTACGGGGAATTTGTGACCGTCAGCCTGGGGGCAGCAGCCCAGAAAGAGTGATTTAACACAAGCCTTGCCCGACTTGTCCAGCTCTTAGACTTCACCAAGGGCCAGCATGAATCTACTTGACTTAGGATGCGTGGAAAAGCTGTGGGGCATTTAAATCCCTGCCAGGGGCGCACGTGGACAGGTGTATCTCCCCCCGTAAGGGGCGTTAGTCATCCATGGTTTCAAATCTGTTTCTAACTGCCAAGGATGGCTTTAAGAGATTAACCCCTTTCTAGAGTGCCTTCTGTTTTGTTTTGTTTTTAATCTTCCTTAATCCCTGAGTTTGGAAGTATTTCTGTCTGGACGGGCACCTTGGTGTGACCCCCGTGACCACGACGCCCTCTTCTCCAGCTGGTGCCAAGAGGAGGCTCCAAAGCCCCCTGAGCTCCCAACCCCACCACCTGTGTTCTGAAAAAACCCCGGCTCTCTCCTTCAGTCAGGAGCCCTCCCAGCGAAGCGGAAAGAACACAGATCCGAGAGGGAAGAGACCCAAACACAAGGGCTGTCTCCGCCATGGGAGACCTTGGGCAGGCCACCTCCTCCAGCCTCCCTGTCACATCTGTCGAGTTCAGATTCCACCTTTGCCTGGGTGGTCAGCCTCTCCTTAGATAACGTCCATAAAAGTCCCCTGTGAACTGCTGAGCGCCAGGGAACCATCATCGGGGAAGCTGGCCTCTGTGCTGAGAACTGGTCCAACACAGACCAGTGATTGTTTTGTAAAGGGTGCAGCAGTACCCTCCATTCTGGGAATCTACAGGCACAAAATCCCAGTATAGACTGAGAGCTCCAGCAATTAAATAAGGTTCATAAAGTAAAGAGTGCACTGGAAATGGCACATCTGTCGTGGGCTGAGGTCCGTCTGTGTGAGGAGCTGTGTCTTGGTGACGTGCGCAATCTGAGCCCAGCCCTGCGCCCCAGCCCTGCCCCCAGTCATCACCGCAGGCTGCGGGGAAAGTGACAGCCCGGGGGTGGGGGCTGGCTCAGACTCCTTCCCACTAATCCTGGCCCTGGGTGCTTGTCCGTGGGGCAGAGGAAGCATCAGAGCCGTGACTTACTCAGCAGCCACATGCCTGCTGGTCCCCGGTACCTGCCCTCGCCAGTCCTTGGAACAGAGAGATGCAAGCAATGGGTTTCGGCCTGGCTATTCCTCAGAATCGCCCGGACCCACCCCAGAGATTCTGATTTAACCCATCCTGGGAGTGGCCTGGGTAGGAGGATTCCAAAGGGCTCCCCGGGGGTTTCCAGTCTGTAGCAGATCTGGGAACCATGGGTCCAGGGTGACTAGAGCACATTACCTTCCCACGGTCTGGTGTGTCTGACATTCTCCCTTCCTGTCCTGGGATTCAATCAGGACAGCTAAGAACGTCTTAAAACTAAGGACCATCTCCACTTAATTAAACAGTGAGGCCTGCCTGGGGTCTTGCACACAGAACTAGGTCTGAAGGACCGACGGCTCACAGCCTTGAATTGTTTTCAATCTCTTCCTCCCCATCATCTCCCACATTCGCTGTGTCGCAGAGAATTACCGATTCTCCCCCAGCAACAGCAAGCGGACCACGCCCACACTCTCCCACTGCCGGGTCCCCACGGCCACACCCAGCTGCCCGTGCTGCCTCACCCCTCAACCTCTCTGCCTGCTGCGATTTTTTTTTAACACTGTGTTCTTTACCTGAGAATCTTCAGAAATTCCCTTTTGCTCTTATTAGGACAGCCAAACTTTAAGCAAATTAACTGCACGTCACTCACACTGGTTCTCACACTTTTCTGGTCCGGTGAGTCTGGGTGGGCCCAAGATTCTGCATTTCGTAACAAGCTCCTGGAGATGGCAAGGCTGCTGGCCCGTGGGCCACTCCTTGTGAAGCAAGGAGCTATGCTAGCTACGTTGCTTCTGCCAGGTGCCTTGTCTGCTCCAGCGATTTGGAAATGAGGAAGTGAGGCCCAGAGAACAAACATGTTTTGCCCAAAGTCACACCACAGGTTGGGGAGCATCCTGGCTAGAACTCAGGGGTCCTGCTTCTTAGTCCAGAGAACCCTTCTCCATATCCAGCTATGGGAGGCTACAGGATGGAGCCACGTGGTCAGGAGGGGCCATCATGCAATACAATGAACATCTGGGGCAAGAAGCAAGGAGAGAATCTCTGCGAGAATTAAGTAGGAGGGTCAGTGAAAATCGTGGGATAGGAGAAGGAGGGTGGATCCTGACTCCGAGAGATGAAACCTTTGCAAAGGGGAGTAAATGCAGCCCTGAGGGGTAAGGTCCTGAGAGGTGCCTTGCCCGACACCCAGAGTGGTGACCTGCAGCCTCCTCCCCTTGCCTTTCCATCCAGGAGGGGTCCGTGCTCCATGCACAGCCTAACCAAGAACACTCGTCTCCTTTCAGGTTTCCAATAAGCGTCCACCATGCATTGCGGCAGCAAGAACGGAGTACAGATGAAGGCCCCGTCTTCAGCAGCGATCTGTGGGCTGCTGGGGGCAACCGGTGACTTTGATTCTGGTGGAGGGGCTACTTCTTTCAGGATGATATCTTGGAGGCTGCCAGTGAGGCTGGGGCCAGGCTTACGGTGCCATCCTTGCTGTGGGTGCTGGAGCTGCTGGCAGTCAGGCAATGCCAGGGTGCTGGGGCGGGATGAGGGCTTTAGCTCACTCTTGTGGTGGTGTTTCACGCAGACGATTAGAAACTTTGAGATTATGAAAGAGCACCATCCTAGTGTAGTGGCAGGGGAAGCTCACACTGGTAGAATGAGGGGGAAACAATAATGGGTTATTTTTGGCTACTTACCCACCCGCTGCCCTGCCCCAGCCCCTGGTTGAGAAGCCCAGGAATGGCTGGGGCAGGCTACACAGCAGGTCAGAGCCAAAGACAAGGCAGTGGAATCCAGGGCATCTGGATGGCCAGTCCTGACCTCCCAGGCTGGACCCTCCACCATGGCCTGGACGACCCGTAGGCAGTGCTGAAATCAGCTGTATCTCCAGGGAGCCACCCCCGCTGCCCCACTGCAAGGTCTAAGGACATGGCAGCACCCAGAGAGCAGCGAATGGCTCCGGGAGCTCTGCAGAGAGCTGAGAGGGGCAGTGTGGGTGCCCTGGGCCTCGCCTTCACCCCGCCTCTTAGGGCTCTGCAGGATTTGGGCCGATTCTCCCCGCTCCCACGGGGGGGGCGTCTGGGGGGGGGTCTCGTCTCAGGAGCCCTCTCAGCATTCCAGACACAGAGCCAGCGGCCCGGTGGGTGGGCCGCCCCATGCCCACCCCGGAGCCCCTAGGGGAACTGCCGCCTACCTCAGGGTCCTGGCAGCAGGGGTCCAAGCCAGCTGCAGCGGGGGAGGGGAGTGGAGGAGGGAGAGGGATGGCAGCTGGAGATGAAGCCAACTGAATAAAAGTCCTTGTCCACTGCTCCCATTATCTCTGTCCCCTAAGTGCAGGCCCTCGCCACCCCAGAGAGAGAGAGCAGAGAGAGAACACGGCATAATCGGCTTCCCCCACCCCTTTTCAGGTCTGGGTAAAAGGATCATACAGGAGAAGCTAGATCATGACATTTCATGTCATGAAATATCATTAGAAAACTCATTTATATCATTAGATATATTTATATCATTAGAAAACTAATGCGAACAGGAGGACCTAGTTGTTGATATATAGCCAGTTAGTGGCAAATGTCCTCTCCTCGGGGGGCTTTCCCTGATCACCCCAACTAGAGTGACCCCCCTGGTCCTCACTCTGTTATATTTTCATCATTACTACCTGACATCTTTCTTTATTTGCTTTTTTTTTTTTTTCCTCTTGTGGCCGTGCTGCGTGGCTTGTGGGATCTTAGTTCCCCAACCAGGGATTGAACCTGGGTCCATGGCAGCAAAAATGAGGAGTCCTAACCACTGGACCGCCAGGGAATTCCCTATTTGCTTATTTTTTAATGGTCCGCAAACCCCACCACCACCGCCAAGACTAAAAGCTCCATGACAACAGGGACCTGTCTGTCCTGCTCATCACTGTGTCCCCTGCACGAGCTGGTACTCAATTCATGAGTATCAGAGTCAGAACCAGCTCTCCTGCTTCTCAGGCCCCCACGACCTCCCTCGGGCTCTGTGACTGAGGCCCACTGGGCATGGTGGCCCTCACAGTTCTCTGGCACGTGATAAGTCCTCAGGAAAGTCCATAGAACCGGGGGAGGCCAAACAGCCCTTACAGCCTGATTTGAAAAACCTCCCCAGAAGTCCACAGGGCACACACATAAATACACGCACACTCTTTCTCTCTCAAGAGCCCTGAGGATGGTGTGGAGTGGGCCAGAGTCCGTCAGAAACAGCCTCAGTGTACCTGGCACACCTTAGTGCCCCGGCCCTCTGGAACTGCTTACAGTGTGTGGACCGTAGCTCCCCCGCCAAGAAGTTATCTCCTGGATCCAAAGGCCTTATTGACAGGGACATGTGGTGCGGCCCCACGCAGGGTGCAGATCCACCTCCTAGAACAATCACTAAGGCAGGAGAGGAAATGAAGAAGAGAGGAACACAGATAGCTCCCAAAGTCCCTCCCAAGGGAAGCTGGCCTCTGACGTGGACACCTGCTCCACCACGGTGCATCTGCCCCAGAGCTCTTTGGCCCCTGCAAACGGGAGAAATGGATGAAATGTTCTGAATAGACTCTCCAGCAATGCACCCAGGCTCAGTGGAGCCATGAAGAGGTCCAGAGTATCTGAGTTCACTCCAGGCCGAAATGTGGAGCTTTCCAAAATGTCTTCCAGAAAGCGGCCTGGCCAGTGACCCAGCCCAGTTCCTACTAGAACGGAACTGGCTCTGCCATTCCCTTGGCAGGAAGTGTTAGGAAGAGGGAGGTGTGGAATGTGATTTTCTCGGACCTTGAAAAGAGGGAGTTTCAGAAAGCAGATAGAGAAACTGTGGTAGATTGAATACCTAGCCTTAATTCTTCACCCCCTGTAATAATAGAATAATAATATACATCCAAAGCTTTGCCATGGCTTCATGGGAGCAAAGCACACTTCCCTACCCCTTAAATTTGGGCTTGGCCCTGTGACTTGCTTTGGTCAGTGGGATATTGGCAGATATGATACAAGCAGAGGCGTGAAATGTGCTTGCATGGTTGGGCCTGCCTCTTGCACGCCAGTGATCTGCTTGGGAAGATCATGGTCTGGGCAGGTGCCGCCCCCTGAGCCTACATCCCAGAACATGCAGTGAGCAGACCTGAGCCCAGCCTGCGGCACTGGAGCCTGGAGCAGAGTTTCCCCATCAAGCCCAGCCCAGGTCAGGTACGCCCAGGCTGACCCAAAGACCCATTCTCCTGAAAGTAAATGACTGGTTGTCATTAGCCACTGAGACTTGGGGTGGTTAGTTATGAAGCATTAATTGTAAGAACAGCTACAGAAATTGAAACCCAGAGACAGTCCCTGACTAGACCCGGAATTTCCCAGAGTTCATTCCGTCCCTCCGTGCTGCCTATCAAAAGGCACTTGAGAGCACGCTGTACATGAAAAAGTGGGACTGCCACTTATGGCCATGATAGAGCAACAGGGACCTGAGTTAGCCTCCTTCTTTAAGCAATTGAAGACCAGACAAAACTGTAAAACAATGGTTTTCAGACATGGGAGCAAAGGCAGTACAGGACATTGATCCCCAAGAGAAGAGAAACAGGTGAGGTGAGCCTTCGATCACCTGTGTGCAGGGCAAGCCGGCAGTGCAGGAGGTAACCTGCCCTGGAGCAATCCTCAACTGACAGGGACAGGAGCTGGCAGAAAAACACCCCAGCCTCCTTCCGCCCTGGGGGACAACTCTAAAGTGAGCCCTACACGGTGTCCCTGAGAGCCCAGCAAGGTGGAGCCCCCCGATGCCCACAGGAGTCACCTGCTCCGTCACACACACTGCGTCGGCCGCCTTCCTCCCTGTCTCTCTTGCCCTCTTTCTTGGGAACATTTCCTGGGATCACTTCCCACATGAACTACTCACACCCACATTCGGCCTCAGAGTCTGCTCCGAGGACAGTCCAGCTTAGGCAAGGACATCTATTTCAGAATCATGGGGTGGGGAGGGGGCTCTTGCATCCAGCTCTCCGGGGTGAAAATGAGAGCCGCCTCCAACTTCAACCAGAGCCCCGCTCTCCACTGCACTACACACTGGGGCTCAGGGAAAGACTTCTCGTGAGAGAGGGATTCTGCTGCTCCAATAAACACTGGAAATTTCTGAACAAGGTCAATAACCGGTATGTTTGATTGTGTGTTGGTCTTGAGCCTTTCCCTCGAATCTCCCCTCTGCTTTCCCCTCCCTCTGTTGGTCACCCCGTCGGGCTGGACCTCCCCTGACGTCTTACTCTCTGGCCAGGAGGGCTGACAAAGCCCCACACACACCTGCGCCCCCTGCCTCCACACAGGAGGCTCTCCCACACCCTTCACTGCGGGGACACCGCCAGGAGCCCAGACAACCACACACAGAGCTTGTTGCTCTGGCCCCCTGTGCCACCAGCAGGGTCTGAAACCAGAGCTCCTTCTCTCCACCTGCCCTTTCCCCTGCAGGGGACGTCCCTGGGCCAGGGGGGCCTTAGCCCCTCCCCTTACTTCCGGTCCAGAACGTGCCTTTTTCACTTGTGCGGATACGTGCCTATTAAGTGGCTCCTCGAGAGAATACCGATGTTGGACGGCTTGTGGGCGGGCTGGCCTTCCCCTCATCTCCAGGCTCATTCAGACGGAAAGAGGCCCATGTCCAGCTGCTCTGTTTGCTCTGCATCCTCTGCCCACTGTACGTGAAATTGATCTTGGGGGGGGGGGCGGTGTTTTTCTTCTTTTTCCTCCAATCTCCCTTATCACTGCCGGATGTCAGGCCGCACTCTGCCATCAGGCCTGGCCATGTTCGACTCTCCATTAATTGATTTTGCCCTCCCCGCTTGGGAAGCGCAAATTGGCTCAGCCCATTAGCAGCAGTAATTCCCTGAAAGGGATTATAAATCATGCTGCTCAAGGCGGAGTGGTGCCCACGTGGGGAGGTGTCGGGCGCGGAGGTGCAACGTCTGATGAGCAGCAGAGGTCCCTGCAGGCCTGCGGGTTCCCTCCTAAACCTACCCAAGCCAGGCCACAGCCAGGCAGGGGAGTAGCCAAAGCAGGTGGCAGCACACAGAGGGCAGCGACTAGCGTGTACTGAACGAGTGAAGGGAGGGAGGGGCGGGGGCTCGCTCTGGGGCGCGGAGGGCTCTGAGGACCTCTCGAGCTGACCTCCCATCAAGTCCACCATTATGGCTCCGTTCTTTAGCTCTGTGGCCCCCTTAAGCCAGAAGAGCTCCTGGGAAAGACTGTCTTAAACTCCAGTCAGGTAATGCCCTGGCGGAAGGGAAGCAGCAGCGGCAGGGGACAGGTGGGAGGAGGCCCTCGACAGGGGGTCCATAAAGGAGTGGAGGGCTTGGCCCACAGTCACCCTGGCACCCCTTCCTGCCCAGGCCCTCAGGGAGGGAGGGCTCCACGCCGGCTGTGCCAGCCCCCCTCCCCTACCTGTCTCAGACAGCCCTCCCCCGCTGCGCTCGCCCCTCTCTCCCTTCCTTTCCTTCCACCTGAGAACAGCCACCACCTACCTGCGGACCATGTCCAGACCCAGGGAGGATACTCAGGCTAAAGAGGCTGCTAAGACATAGAGAATGGAAGTGAGGACACAGGGAGGGGGAAGGGTAAGCTGGGACGAATTGAGAGAGTGGCATGGACATATATACACTACCAAACGTAAAATAGATAGCTAGTGGGAAGCAGCCACATAGCACAGGGAGATCAGCTCGGTGCTTTGTGACCACCTAGAGGGGTGGGGTAGGGAGGGTGGGAGGGAGACGCAAGAGGGAGGGGACATGGGGATATATGTATATGTATAGCTGATTCACTTTGTTATACAGCGGAAACTAACACAACATTGTAAAGCAATTATACTCCAATAAAGATGTTTAAAAATAAATAAATAAATAATAGATAAATAAAGAGGTTATTAAGACCTGCCCAAGTCCTCCAGACAGCAGCTGATAGCTTTCCATACAGTAAAGAGAGAACTCTTCACATATGGAACTTCTCCAGGGCAATAAAATGGGACCTGATTGTCACACGGCCTGGCAGGTATAAGTACAACCCTAGCTTAGAGCCAGGACGTAGCGAGTTTGCAGTGACGAGATGACGGCCAGCTCTCTCTCCCAGTCTCTCCAAAACACGAGGAGGAAACAGTCAAGGGGGAGATTTGTGACTCCAGACGCTTCCTTCTGCCCCAAGACAAGCCCGCTTCCCAGTGTGGTGCTGTCTGGGAAAGCTCTGGGTTCAACGAAGGCCTTCCGGAAGATGGTTCTAGACCCCCAGGTGGCCTCAGGGACCCAGAACAAGCAGGACTACAGAGAAGGCTCCCGCAACCCCCAGACAGGGCCCCACCTAAACCGCAGGAGGATGAGGCGCTGCAGGGACACCTGGGCCTGCCTTCCACACACTTACAGCGTCGGGATGTTCCTATAACATGCAGCCTCCACGTCGCCGCTTGCACCTCCACCCACCGTGTGTGTGTTGTGTTTTGGCCTTAGAGCAGATGAGGACCCCCGTGTCCTCACTACCACTCCCTTGATCATTCATACACTTGAAAATAGTAACATTCTCCCCCTTGCTTTCGTTTCCTATGAGACTTCTCTCCCTCCCCGCCTGCCCCCCATCTCTCATTATACAAACCATGGTTGCTTGCCCTGGACATAACGCCCGTGGTGTCTGCCTCTGCACCGTCCCTTCCAAGTGACACCTGTACGTGTGACGCCGCCACCCCTGGCTGGGGCCCATCAGCTGAGGGTCGTGCATGACCCAAGGACGGCCAGACACCTGTGAAGTGGCTCACATGCAAAGGTGCTCTTGGACCCCCAGCCTTTGAGAGGATTGAACCAAGCAATACCAAAAGAGAGAAGCATGGGGCAACGGGAGCTGGTGCTGACTGGATGCCGGGGTCAGCCTGGAGCGGAACTCAGCAGAGGGAGGGAATCACTGCTGGGACAGGATGAGGGGAGGGGGCACCCCGAGGGGGTGGGCAGGGCACGTTAATGGGGGAGAGTTCGGAGTGAGGTCATGGCCCAGTTCTTCCAGAACCCTGGCTGCTCCCGGCTTCCTACCACGAATTATTTCAATTACTTGAGATAACCAGAGTGTGTTCCTATTCCTTCCAACTCAAATAAGCCTTGAACAATTAAAAGAAAAGAAAATTATGTAACCATTGGGAAGTAACACTGGCTTAAACAAATAGGACTTATGTGTCAAACTTTCTTAAATCTCAAGGGACTTCCCTGGTGGTGCAGTGGTTAAGACTCTGCACTCCCAATGCAGGGGGCCTGGGTTTGATCCCTGGGCAGGACACTAGAACCCACACACTGCAACTAAGAGTTTGCATGCCGCAACTAAGGAGCCCGCCTGCCACAACTAAGATCCAGCACAAATAAGTAAATAAATATTCTTTTAAAAAAAGACTTTTTTAAATCTTGAGGTAGGCGAGGAAACCAGCGGAGCGTCTTTGCGACGCTCTTGACCTTCCCTCAAGGACACGAGGTGGCTGAACAGGTGCCGTCATCTGTGCACTCAGGGCAGATGGGCGGAAGGTGGGGCCGGCTGCAGCCAAACCCTTGGTCTGGATGGAACACCTTTGCCCCGCACCTCCGCAGCTGCCTCTGCCCACATCTAATTGGCCAGAACTGGCTCACAGGTGGCCCCAGCTGCAAGGGAGCTTGGAAAGTGGCTGCAAGGGGCGGTCCATCCCCCGGCCCCCTCCCCATTTCTGGGCTCCTCTCCTCTGCTTTAACATGAGTTTGCATCCAATGGCCTGGCCGCACCTGGGGCTCCTCAGTAGACTATCCACCGGCTCCTGGAGCTGTTTTGCCTGTAGGTGCAGAGCCAGGGACGCCTGGATGACTGCCTGGGCCGGGAAGATGAAAGCGCAGCCTCCCTGCCTGCAGGGAACCAACGGGGTATGCTTCACCGGCCAGGGCTCCCCGGGAACCAGGAGGAGGCCAGGACTACGGTGCCTTGTTTGGCTTCACTTGCCCCACACCCCTAGGCACCTTCACTGACTCCACTGCCCGTACACAAAGCCCCCTCTCAGGGCTGTTCCTGAGATGGCGAGGAGCGGGACTGTCATGATGGGTGAGACCGTCATGCTCCACTGCCTGGGGCTGACGTGTACAAACGTGGGATTCTGTTAGCCGGGAAGGAGGGAAAGGCTATCAGGCTGGCAACTCACGGTGTCTGCCGGCGCAGCGCATTACGGGAAACACCAGAAAACACAAGCGGAGAACTGGCAACCCTCACACGCTGCTGGTGGGGATATAAAATGGTATAGCCACTTCGGAAAACAGTCTGGTGGTTCCTCAAAAAGTTAAACGTAGAGTGGCCATGTCACCCAGCAATTCCACTCCTAAGTACATACAGGGGAAAAATGAAAACATACAGCCCCGCAAAAAAAAAAAAAACTTGTACACAAACATTCATAGCAGTATTATTCATAGGAGCCAAATATCTATCAACTGATAAATGGATATGTGAAATGTTGGTACATCTGTGCAATGAAATATTATTCAGCCATAAAGAATGAAGTACTGATACTTGCTACACTATGCATGAACTTTAAAAACATTATGCTAATTGAAGAAGCCAGACACAAAAGGTCACGTATTGTATGATTGAATCTATATGAAACGTCCAGACTAGGGAAATCCAGAGACAGCAAGTTAAAGGTTGCCAGAGGTCAAGGGGGCAGGATGGGCAAATAGAGGTGACAGGTAAAGGGTACAAGGTTTCTCTCTGAGGTGATAAAAATGTTCCAACATTGATTGTGGAGATGGTTGCAGGACTCTGAATATACTTGAACTCCCAAGCTAACCTGCTAAAGGTTTCAAGCAAGGAAAATTTTCAGCAAAAGCTCTAAAGCAAGTGCAACCAATTGATTAGGAGCATCGACCCTCAGACTGTTCCTGATCCGTCACTTGTATGTTCGCTTTGCCCCAATTTGCTACCCAGTTCCCTCATCCCCAGGTTCCCCCAGTAGGCGGGTCCATCCTTCTAGCTCCACTTCATAGGCAAGACAACTGAGTACAAGGTTTATTCACACTCATTCTGATGTCTCCCCAGCACCTAAGCTTGGGGGCTTGAAGCTATCATGGGTAAGAAGCTGGGGGCTGCCAAGGGGCTCTGGGCAGAGTGAAGGGGAGCATCTGGTTTGGCCCCAAAGCGCCCATCCAACTTGGAGGCAGAAGGTGAGACACGATGGCCTCAGGAGGACCATTAGGTCTCTGAGGGGGTCCCTGCCCCTGACTTGCTGCTCTCCATGGAAAAAAAAAAAAAAAGGCTGGGCGGGGGGTGGCAGGACTGTTTGCACTCACGGTACTTAGTGCAGCCAAGCTGAGCCGCACTGTTCAAACAGACTCCCCAGCCTCTGGACACCTGTGCCGAGGAGGGCGAGGCAGGCAGGAGGCTGGGCACAGGTCCCCGGGCGCTTCCCGCCTCTGAACCCACAGCCAGCCCCACGGCCCTGGCAGAGTCCTGGGCACGCCATGCCCCGCACCAGGCTCTGCGGCTGCTGGGGCGGCCAGGTGCTGCCCCTGCTGCTGGCCTATGTCTGCTACCTGCTGCTTGGCGCCACCATCTTCCAGCTGCTGGAGAAACAGGCGGAGGCTCAGTCCAGGGACCAGTTTCAGTTTGAGAAGCTGCGCTTCTTGGAGAACTACACCTGCCTGGACCAGCAGGCCGTGGAGCAGTTTGTGCAGGTGAAGGGAAGATGCTGGTGTGGGCCGGTGGGCAGAAGAGGGGTCTCGTTGCAGGTCCAGAGCCATCACTTATGGCTGAGGCCCTATTTGGAAGCAGAGTGTGGTGGGAACAGAGAGCCAGATGAGACCTAGTGCTGGATTCTGGCCCTAGGTCTACAACCGGATTGCTGTGTGACATTGGGCAAGTCACTTAACCTCTCTGATCCTCTTCTAGGAGAGAAGAATAACCTTATATGCTGCAGACATTTGACAGCTGATTAAAAGTGCTTTCTAAGCTGCCACTTGCTGCATAAATGTGAAACGTGTGTCAGTGCTATCAACGCTGCACACATTTCTGCCCCGCACACTCCTACAGCTTCCCCTTCCCCGACTCCGGGGCTGCTGCACCCTCTGCCCTCTCCCCAGATCACACCCCTGTGCTGACCACACTTGAGTTGGAGACACAGATAAAGGTCAGGAGCAGCCAGGCTTGATGAGCAGCAACTGGGGTGACTGAGCTACGGTGCCCCCCGGGCCTCTCTCTGGTGGCAGAGCAGGTCACCCCTGCTCGGGCCCCTCTGTACAAACTCTGGGGCCCCAGCACCCTCTCTCCCAGAAACCAGGCAAAACCAGGGTGTTGTGAGGGGAAGGTGAATGCACTGGAGACCAGGGGGTTGAGTGTTCCCACCTGCTGCAAAGGAACTGGCCAGCTTCGGAATCATCACAATAGCTGTCGCGTATTGAGTGTTTACGACGTGCCCAAAACAGCAGGGAGCAGGGTCATCACGTTGGGGTCAGACCAGTCCTGATCCATCACCTGGGGCCCAGTGTTTTACATGTGTTTCCTCATAATTATAGTACCTGTCTCTACCACTGTCTCCAGTTTGCAGGTGGGAACTGGGGAACAGAGAGGTTGAGTACGTTGGCCAAAGCTACATAGTTAGTGGTAAAGGCAGAATTCGCACCCAAGCCTGGCTGCTCTTCAACACAAAAATTAGCATAAGTGCAGGGGGCAGGATACCACCTAGAGCAGCAGTTCTCAAAGTGTGGTCCCAGGTGTGGACCACCTGGGAACTGGTTACAAATGCCACCAGTCACTCCCCACCGCAGACCTACTGAATCAGGAACTCAGGGGTGGGGGCAACAGGCTGTGTGTTAACACGCCCTTCAGGTCACACTGATGCCCCCTGAAGATGGAGAACAGCTGGCCTAGGAGACGAGAAGTGGGTTGGCCTAGGAGATGAGAGAACGCTCCGGAGCTGTGAGAGGCCTGTCCAGGCGCTTTCTCCCAGGAAATGAGGCTTCCGGCCTCTGGCTGCACTTCCTTGCTTCCCAGCAGCACAGGGCTGGGACCACAGCACCCCTATCGGGGCTGGGAAGGATTCAGGAGCCTCCCAAGACCCAGGAGGTAAAAGGCAGAGGCCCTGGAGGCCCTGGACCCACCTCCACACTCAGCCCCAGGTTACAGGAGAAACCCAGGAGCCAGAGAGCGGCGGAAGGATTCATAGCTGGGGCCTAATTAGAGACACAGGCTGGACTGCAGCCCCGAGGGAGGCGCCACAGATTAACACCCCCCAGGCCTCCCCAGAGGTCCTCAGCCCCCTTGGGAGGGACCCTCACTTGCCAGGGCAGAAGCTGAGAGGCAGAAGAACGCTAGGATAAGATTCCCAGAGGGGAATTCCCTGTCGGTCCAGTGGTTAGGACATGCGCTTCCACTTCAGCGAGCATGGGTTCCATCCTGGACCAGGGAACCAGGGAACTAAGATCTTGCAAGCCGCGCAGCGTGGCCAAAAAAAGGAAAAAACAGAAAGATTCCCAAAGAACACAGATTACAGTTGCCCCTCGGTATCTGCACGGGACTGCTTCCTGGAGCCCCGGGGATGCGCAAGTACCTGACAGCCAGCCCGCTGTATCCGCGGATGTGAACCTCACAGGTGTGGACCCCATGGATATGGAGGGTCAGCTGTACTGTTCAGATGACAAGAAGGAAAAAAGCTATAAACAGTAGTAACAACAGTATTGAAGACCGACACCATGAGGAAAGAAGGCCTTGCCCCAGGTCCCGGGATTCGCGTCTGCCTTTCTAACCACGCGCGGATTCTTAGAGAAGAACGGATGGTCCACGTTGGGCGCCCCACGCCCAGTGCCCTCGCCGACATCACAGCCCCTCCTGGGCAGGATGGAGACCCTCAGGCTGGAGTACGGGACAGCTGGGTCTAGGGCAAGTGCTTCTCCCACGTGCGAGGGTCTTTGGGGAACGGGTGTGTTCTGGAATGTTCAGTCCTGGCCTCTCTGGGTGTGTGGGAAAGAGGGGAGGCCAAAGTTCACATGGGAAGAGGCCAGTTCTGCCAAATTGACGAGAAGCAGACAGCCTGTGTCAGGACACCCAGACTGGCCTGGCCCTCAGGGGCCATCCCAGCCCGGCAGAGCACACTCACCCAGCCAGCGGGGAAACGGTTCCCACAGGAACTGGAGGCTGGAGCTTTCCCTCCCCCACTGCCTCCTTCCTGCCTTTAGGGATCTACCAGGTGGTGAGGCTGCACTGCTGCCCTGGGACAATTCACAGCGACAGGGGAGGAGGATGGAGAGCAGATGGGCGAGGGAGTCCTGCCCACCTCCGAGAGGGCTGGGCCCGGGGACAGAGGGGCTCAGGCTTGAGCCTGTGGGGTTCTGGTTCCGTAAACAGCAGCGTGCACACACATGCAACATACGGCACCCATGCACACGCCACATGTATACAACACACCATACATGTACACCACCAACACACACACACACCCAGGGGACCTTTGCCCTGGCCTCTGATGGAATTTCTCGGGCAGGCCTGGGCTGGGACTCACTAGGGGGCAGCAAAGAGCAAGGCTGCCAGCTCACCTGGAAGCTCAGAGAGCGCCAGGTTCTCTGTCCGGAATCATCCAGCCCCACGGGAGGGCAGCCCCATGGCTTCCCCGTGGGCCCGAACCTCAAGTCCCCAAGTAAGCCCTTCCAGGAACATCCAACCTGAAATTTTCCCATTGTTCTGACCACCCATGGAGTCTCACCCTCTTGGCTGTAGGTGGCATCTCCCACCTGCACCCCAGTCCGTAAGCGTCCTCCGCCTCCTTAGGCCCCTTCCCCTCCACCAGCCACACTGACAGCGCATCTCACTCGGCCCTGGCCAGTGGAGCAGGCAGTGAATTTGGACCTCAGTGACCTTGGGCAAGTCAGCCACTCTGAGCCTTAGTTTCCTCTTCCGTGAAATGGGAATGTGAGTAAGAATATCACCAGGTGAGACAACACGGAAGCACCCTGCAGAGAGCCTGGCCACCAGCCAGTGCCGTCAGCTCCCCTCGTCCTCCCACCCCATGCCACCCCCCCCCACAGGTCATCATGGAAGCCTGGGTGAAGGGCGTGAACCCCAAAGGCAACTCCACCAACCCCAGCAACTGGGACTTCGGGAGCAGTTTCTTCTTTGCGGGCACGGTCGTCACCACTATAGGTAAAGGGTCAGGGTGGAGAAGGGCACCCCCAATGCCCCTGCTGAAGTTTGGGCTCCCCAAAAGCAGGTGCTAAGACTAGGATGTGGTTTATCTAGGAGACGATTCCGGGAAGCAGGACAAGTGGGAAATTGAGACAGGAAAAGGCAACGAAGTTTGCAAAAACGAGCAGGGGACTGGTTAGGGCGAATGGGTTCACCAGTGCTGGAGACCCTCTGAGAAGCTAAGGAGAGCCCTGCCAGGGGAGAGGAAGCAGGCGTATTTATCTGCCAACTCCTGCCCCTGCTGGTTGAGGGCTGATCCCGGATGTATTAATTTTCCGGTATTTTGGACCTGCCCAAAGGTCTCTCAGGTAGAGAGAAGCAGGGACTTGGGGTAGGGAGTCCTCTGCGTGTACTGTCCACCCAGCTGCAGGTGCTATCTCGGTGTTCCAAGGGGACAGGGCATATGGTCAAGCATCTGCTCTACCCCCTCAGCCAGAAAACCCACACCACCTCCCACAAGGAAACCCCAGACCCCACTAACCCTGGTCGCCACATCCATTCAATTAAGTCCAGTTCCACACACCTTCCTTGAACTCAAGTGACGTTCAAAGCAGATAGAGTGGAGGTAGGAGAGTATGAACTTGGATCAGACCCAAGCTTGGCTCTCAAGGAGCTTCTGGACCAATAAAGAAGGATAAGATAAGCCAAAAACAAGAGCACAGGGCAAAGTAGAATATAGATAGGAATGACACAAAGCACTGTGGGAGATCACACCTAGTAGAGAGGAAGAGAGTGGCAGTCAGGAGGGCTTCCTAGAGGCAGTGTTTTTGGAGATGGACCTTCAAAGACAAGCAGGATTCTTACAAATAGAGATCATTCTAGAAGAGGTTGAGAAGGGTGTTCACGGGAGCAGAGGGGTTTCCCCTCACCACGCCCCGACCCCCAGTGGTGGTGGGAAACCAACCTCTGCCAGAGTCTGTCGGGGAGGCAGTTCTGAACTCTTCTTTCCCCATATTTGCACGCCCTCCTCCCACTGCAGGATACGGGAACCTGGCGCCCAGCACGGAGGCAGGCCAGGTCTTCTGTGTCTTCTACGCTCTGGTGGGCATCCCGCTTAACGTGCTCTTCCTCAACCACCTGGGCACAGGGCTGCATGCCCACCTGACCACACTGGAGAGGTGGGAGGACCAGCCCAGGCGCTCCCAGGTAGGGCCCCTCCCTCCCCACAGCCCCGCTGGGACAGAGTCTGTTGCAGGTGGAGTCCTCCAGAAGCTGACACTGAGACAAGAGTTTGGCTAGCATGGTATTAGGAGTCAACACCCATGGAAGAAAAGGACTGGGCAGAAGGAGAAATTAAATTGTGTTGCAGGCTGGACAAAGCCTTGGTCCACCCCTCGAGGAGCTCGGCAGGTGCCGGACGCCCCAGCTGTCCCGCAGTGGGCGCTGACGTGGCCAGGACTCTGCCCTGGGCTCAGTCAGGCCCTGGGAAGGTGTGCCCTTGGGCCAGGCTGAAATACACCCTGAGGGAGCTGCCGGCTGGAGGCCACCTGCCAATGGCTTGGCAAGGTTTTCTTTGAAGGGGGATCTATCTGGGCGGCACAGAACTCCAAAAGCAAACTCCACGCCACCCTGAACACTACCAGTGCCCACCTGTCATCGGCCCCTTGCAAAGCTAGGCACGCTAAGAAAGCAGGGGTGCAGAGGAATCTGGGACAGTTCAATGCCCATCCTCCGTCCCAGATCTGAGTTCCCTGGGGGCCTGTACATGTGGACCCCACACCTGAAGGAGTCTCCAACTTGACCCACCGACACAATCCCTCTGACCGAATCTTTCCCTGGCCTGGGCAAGGTAACACACACACAGATACAACCCCCATCCCAGAGGTCTGCAGGGCAGGACAGGGCAGGGACCTGGCTATGGTCCGGCCCACTTCCTAATTTGCCCCAGAACCCCACCCCCCACCCCCCACAATTCACAATCCTGGGTCTTCCAAGTGGACTCAGAGACAGACTCCTCCCCTTCCAGCTACTGCAGACCCTGGGCCTGGCCTTGTTCCTGGCCCTGGGGACGCTGCTCGTTCTCATCTTCCCGCCCATGGTCTTCAGCCACGTGGAGGGCTGGAGCTTCAGCGAGGGCTTCTACTTCGCCTTCATCACCCTCAGCACCATCGGCTTCGGGGACTACGTCGTCGGTGAGAAAGAGGCATCCCAGATCTCGGGGTGGGGCCCGCTGGGATTCAGGGGATGGGGAGATGTCCGCAGGGGGTAATTACTGAGGACCAGAGAGCCCCTGGGTATTCAGGGGAGACAAATACTTGGTGAGGCTGCTGTGAATTCTCACAACATCCTCAGAAATTGCTGGTCTAGGACCCATCACCCTTTCCCCCAGGGACCTCCACTGCCGCTCCGTGTTATTGGGAGGCTGGTGGGAGCCCTTATGGAACCTGGGGGGTGGCTGTGCCCTCGGACCTCTAGCATTTATCATGTCCCCCTTCCCGGCCAGGCACGGACCCCAGCAAGCATTACATCTCTGTGTACCGGAGCCTGGCAGCCATCTGGATCCTCCTGGGCCTGGCATGGCTGGCACTGGTCCTCCCACTGGGCCCCCTGCTTCTGCACAGGTGCTCCCAGCTCTGGCTGCTCAGCAGAGGCCTCAAGGAAAGGGGAGCCCCCGAGACTAATGGGCTCCCTAGACCTCAGAAGATTCCCATCTCTGCATGAGGCCCCCCAGTGGCCACAGAAGCCCCTCCCAGCATCCCCAGTCACCCCATATGCCCCCTGGATTTCTTGCCACACCTCCTCCTCTGCCAACCCACTCACTTCCCAGCCAGAGCTGGTCTCGGGGGCTTTCCGGACAGAGAAAGGAGACAGGAGCATCCGAGAAAGTAGCAGAAAGGAGAGGTAGAGACAGGATGGGAGACAGACGCGTGTGGCGCAGGACGTGCACAGTGGTCCCAGAGCCCCCCCCAAAGTGACCCGAGAAAGTTGAATCTAGACATGGATCATTGTGGCCAAATCTCCATCGCCCTCCCTGCGTCCTCCACCCAGGAGACCTCGTTCAGGACAGCAAACACAGGGCAACTTTGTTAGTGCCTCGTTTGATACATGCACAGTGTGCTGTCAGGCCCCCACTGTGTGTCAGGCACTGGGCCAGGCTCTGGGGCCCTCCAAATGGAAGGACTAGACAAGCAGAGAGGCAACCCTGACCCAGTGGCCAAAACCCCACGATGAGGGGCAGACCTGGGTATGACGAGCGCCCATGGGACCAGCTGGCAGGGAGGGTCGAGGACGGGAGAGGGCCAGGCGGGGACTTGGGAGCCATCTTCATGCAAATAGGACGTCTGCCCTCGGGAAGCTGCCCGCCGGAGGGGTAGGCAAGCTGCCTCGAGGCCTGCCAGTCCCCCTTGCCTACAGGTCTAGAGCTGTCCGTGAACAAGGCTTGGGCACGCTTGGGTGTCCCGCCCACTTTCCTGGGCAAGGCCTCCATTGAACCCCTCAGGGCACCCCTTGACCTCATCACCCCTTCTGGGCTCTTAAGAGCCTTTCCAAACACTCCCTGGGAACACACCAGCCCGCTGATCCCAGGAGATTTCCAGGAAATGACCTGCGTGGAGCCCAGCATCCCTTGGGAATACGCTGTGCAGCCTCGTCTCCCTCCTGCTAGACTGTGACATCTCTGGCCAGGAGGAAAGGAGACATTTACACCAGTCCATCTCAAGGCCCAACGTCACCAAGGACTGCAAACCTCTCTCAGCAAGACAGACCCATAAGTGGCTGGGGACCTCTGGACAGGACTGAGGCAAGGCTGTGAAGCAGAGGAGGCTCGGATGGGACACCTAGGGAAGGATCTACAGCAGCAAGAGACCCAGGTTCCACCCAGGACTTCCTAAGACAGAGGAGAGGCCTGAGAAACTGAGGACCCCCAGGACTCTTCACATACCCTGGACCCTTCCTCCATCCTGGGTGGAGGAGGGAGTGAGGGGGCCTCTTCAGAAGCAGGGAATGGACAAGCCCACTGGTCAAGGCCCCTCTTGCCTCCCAAGTTCATGGGCAAGTGGTGATTGGCTGGAGCCCCTCATCTTCGGGCACATAAAGGAAAGGATGGTGATGGGAGAGACCCAGAGAGGACCCGACAGGCAGCAAGTCCGTGGCAATAGTCCCAGTGCCCCAGGACAATAAACTTCGCTCGCACTTTCTCTTCACCCTGCGTGCGGTCTGCAAGAGTCCCTCCCACTGTTCGCTACAGGACGCTGGGAGGCTAGGGGCCCCTTCTCTCCCAGCGCCCGCGGTCACCCAGCAGCCCTCCCCTTCTCCCAGAGCTAGGCCTGCCTGGGGGTGGGCACTCCACACACATTCGAGGCGGGGCCAGATGCCCACAGCTGGGCCTCTTTTTGTCCCTGGGATTGGATCCCGGTGGGGGTGGGGCAGGGCTGTCCCATTCCCCAGCACGCCTCCTCTGCTGAGAAAACTGGGCACAGGCAGGCGTTGGCTAGAGAACGGACCAGCCCAGTTCCTTCCTAGCCCTTCCTTTCCGCTTCAGTCCTGGTCCATGGCTCCCGGCTCCGGCCTCCCTGCCTCTCCCGCTGAGTGCAGGCGGAGAGCACGGGAGGCGCCCGAGGGCAGGGTCTGGGGCTGCGCGATGCCGAGCACATGGCTCCTGCTGCTTGCCTACCTGACTTACCTGGCACTGGGCACCGGCGTGTTCTGGCTGCTGGAGAGCCCCGCGGCGCACGATTCCAGCGAGAGATTCCAGCGCGACAAGTGGGCGCTGCTGCGGAACTTCACCTGTCTGGATGGCCCGGCGCTGGACTCGCTGATCCGGGTCAGGGGCGAGCGGGGCGGCCCGGGCGCGTGGTGGGGCGTAGGGGGGTGGCTGGCGCAGTGGAGCGCGGGGTGCACAGGCATGCGGCGAGAGGGCACGCACCAGCTCGGGTCAGGGCAAAGCCGGGAGCACTTCTCCAAAAGAAAGTGGAGGGCACAGACGCGGGGACGAACGGAGGCGCGCCTTGCTGAGTAGGGACCCCAGAACTGGGCTGGACCCCGATGGAAAGAGCCCAGCTCCGGCGAGAGCAATGCGCAGCGCGGCGCCATGAGTCCCCGGTTCGGGGCGAGAGGGCGTGACCCTCCCTGTCCAGAGAGTTGCGTGGCGCACACACCCGAATCTGGGGACGAGGACGACAAGGGGCGCGCTAACGGGGTCCAGAGCTGGCTGGCGGGGCCGACCGGGTACGGGCGGCGTAGGGACAGAGCGCGCTGGCCGGCTTGGGAGGTGGCAGGAGGGGTCGACCTGGGACCGCGCGGCGCTGTGTCGATGTCGGACCGCGGGCCAAGGGCGAAAGGGCACCCTTGGCCCCTTCCACCGGAGACCCAGGTGCAAATTTGAGAACTGGGGGCAAGGACTGCAGAGAGCGCTGGGCGGAGGCCTGGAGGGGCTGAAGGGGGCGGTGGGTGGGAGGATGCAGAGGTCACGGAGGACAGAGACTGCTGAGGGGGTGGGGGAGACCCATCGGGGCCTGGGGAGGAGGGCAGGCAGGCGAGGGTTCTTCCGGGCAGGGCCTCACAGATGGACGGAGGTCTCCTTCAACTCTGGGCAGGCGACGAGGGACCCGGCGCTGCTTGGATTTGGCGGAAGCATCAACGTCCTGGACCGCGGCTTGGTCCGCGGGTGCAGACAGCTGCGCCCCTAGACCGACATCCCCACCCTGCAGTCCCCGTGCCTCCTCTGGCGAGGAGGGCAAGGCCTGTGTGCCAGAGTCACCAGCCCAAAGCTAGTCTCCAGAAGGTAGCAGGGAAGTGTGTCGGGTGGGAAGGGACCGGAGCAGTGGATTGGAGGTAGAGTCCTGAGCCCTTGAGACTGGGCCGCTGTGGCTGGGCCTGGAGCTGGACAGGGAAAGGACTATCTCTGTTAAGAATCTGATGTGACACCTCCACCCCCTACATCTCAACTTCTACAAATACAGCCCGACTGCCTAGTCCTGGGGGCTGTGTGACACGCCGCTTGAAAAGGTGGTGAACTTCAATTACCAGCAGCCTGGGCCCAAGGAACGTGACAATGATGGCAACGGGAATGATAGTAAATGCTTCTGTGTAGCACTTACTGTGTGTCAGGCACTGTTCCTACTGTATTAACTTGCTTCATCCCCACCTACCTCACAGGTAGGTGCCATTATTATCATCCCCATTTTAGAGATGGATAAGATGAGGCTCAGAGAGGTTAAATACAAATGCACAGGTTCATAGCCAGTGCGCTGGGGTTGTCAACCATGAGTACCGGCTCAGTACAGATCTGTGTATGTGGGTGTTTCCCAAGGATCCCTGGGGGGCTCTCATCTCTTCCTCTCCACGCCCTCCTGCTCCACCCCCACTTCACCTCCTTCCTCAACCCCCGGTGGATTCAAGCATCCCCAAGAATAGGGATGTGGTATCTCCAACCCAGATCAACCCCCTGAGTGCAGACATGTAAGTGCAACTTCCCGCGGCCCTCAAATTCCCACAGAGTCAAGAGCAAGCGGTTCTCCTCCTCCCAGCCCTGTTCCTCCACCTGTTCTCAATCTCTGTCCTTGGCCTCACCTCCACACACCTTCACAGAGTTCTTAGATGCTTCTCTCACTACCCACACCAAATAAGGCCAGAGCCCTGGGCTTCTGAATATCTTCTCTCTGTGCCTCCCGAGCCACTCTGTGCCAGGATGCAGCCCGGGCCCTCTCCATCACTCACCCCTGCAGGACTCTCTCCCCTTCCCATCTGCCAGCATCTTCTATGCTGCCAGTTGCCACAGAGCACACATACCTGAGCTTGCCTCCCCTTTGCTCGGTGACCTTGGGAGATGCCTGCCCCTCCATCCCTGGAATGGCAGAGTCAAGCATGGCCTGGCTGCCAACTACCTTGCAGTCTCCCTATTCTACACCCCAGACCCAGTCCTCCCTCCCAGCCTTTGCTCCTGCAGCCCCATTTACCTAAACGTCCTTCCACCAGGAACAGTCCTATCCGACCCTCAAGGAAGGCCCAACTAAAACATCACCCCCTCCATGAAGCCTTCTGCCTCTACCGCCATCAGAATGCACACTTTCCCTATCTGTATTCCAACAGCATTATATTTGCAGTAATGATGATGATAGCAACTGCTAACCTTTCCCATGTTCCGTGTTCCAGACTGTTCTAAGTCTTTACACCTAATACCTCATTTAACCCTCAACGACTCGATGAAGTGGGTGCGCTTAGTACTCCCATTTTACAGAGAAGGGGACTGAGGAGCAGAGAAGTTGGATATCTTACCCGCGATCACGCAGCTGCACTGCCTGTGTGCCTAGAGCTGCATGGACTGCGCTGTATCAAAGTTAGTTAAGTTTTTGGCTCTGTCCTGCTGAAGACTGAGGTCATGTCTCCTTTATCTTCAGCTCCCCTAATACACCACATGTACCAGGGCTTGTTGCAAGAACAGGAGTGAGCAGGGGAGAGAACAAATGGAGTTCTTCCAGCCAGTGAGATATCCTGGGCTGACCTGGGTTCTGGGGTGAAGAGAGGGGAAGGAGCTATCCCCATGGTCCCTGCCCGTGGGGAGCCCCTGGTTGGAGGGAAAGAGCCTCCTAGCCCCAGACAGGCTGGGATCATTGTCACGAGTGTGTGTGTGTGTGTGTGTGTGTGTGTGTGTGTGTGTTTGGGTGCAGGGGCCCCATCGCCCCACAGAGCCTGGTGGTCACTACAGCCTCTCCCCCAGGGCGTCATCCAAGCCTACCAAAATGGGGACATCGTCCTCGACAACACCACCAGCATGGGGCGCTGGGAGTTTGTGGGCTCCTTCTTTTTCTCCGTGTCCACCATCACCACCATCGGTAAGAGCAGGATGGGGCCAGGGAGGTGGGGCTGGGGAGGGCGGCCTCCCCTGAGGGACAGGGCACCAGTTACTTTCGGAGGGGTTACTAGGGCCTCCTGGCTCTGAGCGTAAACAGACGCAGCAGCGTGGGCACTGCCTGGGAGCAGAACCTTGGGCTCACTGAAGATGTGCTGAATCGGCTTCTGCATTGCACCCAGGTCCCCAGGAGGTTTGTGAAATGCTGCTCTGGGGACTTCTGCCTCACACAGCCTTTCAGGCAGCTGAGGCCCCCCGGGTAGCAATAAAGACGCTGCTGGGCACAGTAAGTGTCCTGGTCTGCTCGGCCAAGCCCACCCAGCACTCAGCCTGGGTTAGGGAGTGGTGAGGGCAGAGGGGAGGTAAGGGAAAGTTGGGGAGGAAGGAGGGGCAGAAATCCAAAAAGAGCCTTTTGACCCCCTGTTCGCAGCCTTGGGGAAGGTGGCCCTTCCCACCTCTCCACAGCTCACTAAGGCACCCCCTCACCCCATCACCATCCTCTCCAACGCCTTTCCTCCCTCACACACCTGGACCCCTGGGCTAGACCTCCCTCCCCCATCTCTAGGCCTGTCCTCAGGAGAGCAGAGGTGGAACTTGTCCTGGGTGGGTGCCTGGGGACTGTTGTTTGGGGAAGAAGAGTGGCCTAGATCCCTCCGGCTCTTGACACCCAGGAAATAACTCCAGAGGGGCTGCCTCATCACCCTGCCTGGGCACCCTGCCTGGGCGCCCGGCCCGAACGCCTGCATGACACCAGACTCACCACCAGGTGGCGGGCGGACACCACTGGTGGCTACCACCTCCAGCCAGCTCCACTCCCCGGGAAACTCCCAGTCACTCTCCTCCCCAGAGTGGAGCCAGGCAGACGCACCCAGAGGACTCTCCCTGTGACTTTAAATAATACTTCTCGGAAGCAGATCTCAGGCTGCCCGGGGGCTTGGGCAGTCCTCCACCTTGAAGCAAGCATGCTTGGGAGGCCCCTCGACTCCATGGGCCCTGCGCCCCGGAAGGTTGGGGCAGGATGGTGTTTATTCACCCTTACACCCCCGGGTCTAGTACAAGGCCCGGCATACAGTGGGTGCTCAACTAATGCTGACATAACGAATTCCAAATATACCCACCCTACCACCATTTATTGAGCTCCAGAGCAGGAGGGGATGTTGATGCAGTCACTGTGGGCCATGTCTCCCAGATGTGCGGGGGTCTCTCATCTCTGAACCCCACACCTCCTACACTCTCTGCCCTGGGCCCGTGACCGGCCCACCTAATTCAGAATTTCGCAGCCTCTCTCTTCCCAGCTCTACCATTCCTGATGTGGACTTTGTCCCTGTCTCTTCTCTCCACTCAGTGCCGCCCTAAAGCTGTCTGGGCCGGCTCTGAGCAGGGAGGAGGGCCGGGGAAGGGGTCTCCACCCTACCCCACACGCCTGGTCTGCGTACCAGGCACCGTAGGAGCCCTTTTATACTCGAGATCTCATTTTGTCCGTATGGTCCAACCTCCAAGGATAAGGCTTCTTCTTCTCACGGATGAGGAAGCTGAGGCAAAGAAGTTGCACAACTTCCTCAGGATCATGTAGCTAGTAAGCCACAGGGTTGGAGTTCAAAACCCAGCTGGGGGCCACCCTTGCCCTTTCCAACAGCACCTACCCTTAGGGTGGGAATTCTAAACGGCAGGAAAAAAGAGACAGCCATTCAGAGGTGGACAATAGGGAAGTTCATGATTCTGATTCCAACCACACACACACATGCACACGGAGAAAATGCAGAGAAAGGAGGGGGAGAGGGGAGATGGGAGACCGGGTACATGTGGGACAGTTCATGACAGAAGGAGGGGGTCCTGAGAGGCGCAGCAGCGGGCTGCCTCCTTGGCACCCCTGTTACCCTAGGACCAGCACCCTGGGAGGGCTGTACTTTCCAAGCCCTAGAATGAAACAGGGTCTGACCGGCACACAGATACTTCTGGGCCAGCAGGATGGGCCTGAGCCCTGAAATCATTTATCATCTATAAAACCCATCACCAACTTGCTCTTTTATTCACTCAGCTACCCATCCATTCATTCAACAAAAAAGACTGAGTACCTAGTATGGTCCAGATAGTTCTAGGTGCTGGAGATACAGTGATGAGCAAAGCTGGCAAGTCCCTGCTGCCCATGGGGGGCTGATATCCCATTGTGAGGGAACTCGTGAGAAACTAACACCTATCCTGAAGGAAGTGGCTGGAGGCTCTGCAGGCTCCCACACCCCTCTCCCACATGCCTCTGCCCACCCAGGGAGGGAGGAAACGAAGCGAGGACAGACGGGATTCTCCCACTTCGTGGTGTGTCCTCATGTACACAGCACCCCCTAGAGATTCGGTTTTCCGGTCTGTCAATCTGGGCATAATCTGCATTGGGAAGGGTGGCCGAGGCTGGACTGAGGGAGGAAGTTCAGCGCCCTGCATGGGAAGGGAAGGCCATGGCACATACCAGCTGCCATGTCCGTAGCGGGTAAGGAACGGGGGCCCCTGAAGACGGAAAGGCGTCCTGAGGTGTCTCCCTCTGGCCTCAGGCTATGGCAACCTGAGCCCCCGCACGATGGGCGCCCGCCTCTTCTGCATCTTCTTTGCTCTCGTGGGGATTCCGCTCAACCTCGTGGTGCTCAACCGACTGGGGCATCTCATGCAGCAGGGGGTGCACAGCTGCGCCCGCATGCTGGGGGTCACCTGGAAGGTGAGGGGGCTGCAGGAACAGGGGCGAAGGACGGGTCACTTCTAGAATGGGGGGCTGTGGTGGGAATCGGGGCCGTGGATGGCCAGGTTGTCACTACCCGGAGGGAGAGTCTCTGGTAGAAAATGATGGCCGTGGTGGGTAAAAGGGTTCACTGGTGGGAACAAGGGATCCTTCTGGGAACCGGGGTTACTGGTGGGAGTGTGGTGGGGTTGGGGTCACTGCCCAGAACGGGGGTCTTCAGTGATAAAGGGACATCAGTGGGGAGGGGACCTGGAGCTAGCCAAGGCCTTGTCCAGGAGCCTGGAGAACTCACACCAGGGGCAGAGGCCCCAAAGGCGGCCCCCTTCCTACGAGAGTAGCGCTCACCCTGCCGTCGGCTCGGTGCGCCCCCAGGCTGTCTGCCCCTGGCCCCGTGCACTGAGCAAAGGCCTCATGGGGGCTGGGCGCTACGTGCACCCTCAGGACCCGGCCAAGGCCCGGTGGCTGGTGGGCTCCAGCGCCCTCCTGTCCGGCCTCCTGCTTTTCCTGCTGCTGCCCCCGCTTCTCTTCTCCCACGTGGAGGGCTGGAGCTACGTGGAGGGCTTCTACTTCTCCTTCGTCACCCTCAGCACCGTGGGCTTCGGCGACTACGTGATTGGTGAGAACCCCCAGCGGGAGGCGGGAGGGGCGCCCTCCACACATCAGCCCATCGTCCGTGTCCCCGGGCACCTGCTGCGTGCCAGGCCCTGTAAGGGTTTGGGGCCCAAAGTCCAGAGGACACGGGCTTTGGCAGGTTCAGCTTGCCTTTGTGGTGTGGTAGGGCTAAGGTCACCCAGCTAAAAAGTGACAAGTGGAGTTTGAACCCTGCGCCTCATGCTGTAAGCCACACTCCTGGCCATCCTGAAAAGCCTGAGAATTCCCCAGGCTCACCTACTATTCTTAAAGCTCATCGGATAAAGGGGGGCCCTGAGTTCTCTCCCCCGACCATCGTTGTCCCAGGGTCTCTCCTCCCCACTTCACCCCGCCCCACAAAATGCCCCTGGGTTCAGGGCCACGAAGCCCACCTCACAGCCCAGGGGGTCTGGCAGGAGAGTCTGGGAGAATCAGAAAATCCCAGGCTCCCCTAACCCCCAAACAGTTGGTCTCCAAACTTGGTCAGTAAGAAAGGGCTGTGTGGCCCATAGGGTCCAAGGTGGGGTTTAATCAGCGGTCATCACCCATCGTGGTCAAGTCAAGGGCCCCTGGAAGCGACTGTCCTTCTATTAAAAAGCTGTGGCAGTTGCCCAGCAGGTGGCAACAGAGGGACATTCTGCGGGGCGCAGGGGTGGCTGGACCGCCAGCCCAGCCCCATCCCCCTTTACTCCCCCCACAAAAGGGTCACCAAGTGAGCAGTGGCCATGGCCTCAAGGGGCTCTGTGCCCTCCTTCAGGTCTCTGGCCCCAAAGTGAGTTGGAGGCGCTGCCCTTCTGCTCTCCTGCAGAAGCAATGTGAACCCAGCCTGGAATATTGAAATGAGGTCCCACCAAAGTAACAAACAGCTAGAGCCCATTAAGCAGCCAAGAGCGATGACTGTCCCCACATTTACTGAGGAGAAGGACGAAGCTTACAGAGGCCAAGACGTTTGCCTGAGGTTTTGCACAGCTAGTGGGGTATGACTTCTGACCTGACTCCAAAACTCTTAGCCCTTTCCAGACGGCCTCACATATCCCCTGTCTGGGCCTCAGTGTTCCTGTCTATAAAATGAGGGGCTGGTCTAGGTGATGGCTAAGACTCCTCAGTGCTTTCTGGCCTGTGTGCAAAGTCCCCTTCCCTAAACCTCTCCTTCCCCAGGAAGCAAGGTCTGGTGTCAGGGGCATCATGCTGCCCCTTCCTGATATCCTCTGTCTTGGAAGGGAGGCCGTTGCTCTGGAAGAGAAGCTTTGGGACAGTTTCCTCCAAGTGCGTCATGCTATCACTCCTACCCTCAGAGAGGAGAGATGTATCTGAGGAGAGCTGAGCCCACCGTCCCCACATCTGCCCACCTCAGAGCTCAGAGAATGAGCTTTGGGTATGCCCTCTCCTCTCTGTTCCCACTGCCGTTTCCCTAGCCTAGTCAGGGCTGTTGCACATGGCTGGTTGTACAGGCTGGGCACTGCACAACCCTAACGGGTTGCCATTCACACAGAGCATGATGAGCATGGCACCCATGGACTGGTACAGCCTCTGTTCTTGTCCTCCCTTGGCTCTCATGACCTTTAAAATGACAAGTGCTATCATGTCACCTGCCCAGCTCCTCTGAAAACCTTCAGTGCTTTCCTGCAACAGCTGGCCCCCTCCACTGACTGCCCCCCACCTTACCCCAGGGCTCAAAGGATGAAACTCAGGATGTGTCCCCAGTGATAGTCCTAAACCCACAAGTCCTTGTTCTCTGAGGGTGCCCATGCAAGGAGGGGGGAGGAGAAGAGGGAATGGGACCCCCAACTGCAATCTCTTTGTACCCATGGATCACTAGGGCTTCTAAAGTTTGGTCCTAGATGGGAATAGCTGACAGCAGGCTCCCCTAGAAGCTTACCTGGAGGAACCTTTATGGGGTTACTGAGGACACACTCTGTGAGTATGTCCAGAGGCCCCACAGCCCCCTGAGGGAAGGCAGGGCAGGGGGAGGAGGGGGCAGGCCTCTCTAGACATGGGCAACCTGGAAATGTGAAGCAAGGCCTCTGCCACCACCGGGGGGGTGGGGGGATGGGGCGGCAGAGACATCCACACAGCTGCAGGAGTGAGGAGGGCCTGGCAGGGCAGGGAAGCTGGTGTATTAGGCGCAGGGCCCCCAGAGTCGCCTTCAACCAAAAGCTCTGACTGAGAAGGCCTGGTATGAACCTACGAGGGCCCTTTAAGTCCAGAGGGACTGCTGGGCAGCCCACTCCCACCGAGTGGCAACAGGCAGAACTGTCCCCTTCACCACATCCCCAAAGATGTGCTACTCACACTTTTCCCTCTGCACCCATCTCAGTGTCTCGTGACAAGTGACCACACGTACCCTCACTTGCCCTCTGTAGCTCACACAGCCCTGGGTTGAGGCTGTTACGGCCGGGCTGGTCGGAAGAGTATTTCATGGTCACCCACGTCCAGCGTAGAAGCGGAGAGCTCAGAGTGGAGAGGGAAGCAGGGCCCGGTCACATAGAGGGCCTCACAGGCCGAGTCACGGATTTTGGACTCTGTCCTAAGACTAAAGGAAAGCACTTATGGTTTTCAGAGGAGCTGTGCAGGTGACATGATAATACTTGTCATTTTTAAAGGTCATAAGAGTCAAGGGGGGACAAGGACAGAAGCTGGAACAGTCCATGGGTGCCATGCTCATCATGCTCTGTGTGAATGGCAACCATTTAGGGTTGTGCAATGCCCAACCTGTACAACCAGCCCCCGACTGCCTCATCTACAGACCCAGAGAGGGGAAGGAAGTTGATTAAGGCCATAGAGCAGGCAAGCCAAGGACAGGTCTAAGATAGACTCCCAAGCCAGGGATCCTCATACACGTATGTTCTAAGATCTTCCATAGCTCAGTGGGGACAACCCACCCTCACTTCTTCCCCATGTCTCTCAGCCTTCCTCGTCCTCCAGGGATAGGACGAAACCCCTTTCTCGGATGGGAGTGCTGAGGTCCACCACCTGGACTCTGGGTGTCCACTGTCCCGTGTCAGCAGCCACAGGGTGTGTTGTCTTCCCAGTCGCTCCTCTTGGCCCCATTGCCGTGGCCGGGACAGCCCCCAGGTCCCAGGCGCCTGCTTCTCCCTAGCTCACAGCCTCCGCTTCCCCCAAATGCATTTGCAATTCCGTTGAGCGCCTTGCCAGCTGCCAGGTCTCCTGCCACTTATGATTTCGGCTAAAAAAACAATGAAATAAGAGGGGAGAAGAACACCTCCTCCCCTCCGTTGCCAGAAGCAAGTCGAGCTGACGGGCAGAGAGCTGGCTCACGGCTGATCTCATTTGGGACCGCCAGCGGAATGGTGGCCCTGTAACCCAATCAGCCTAATCCAATCCCAGCTTCCGCCAGGCAGTGACGTCGGGCCCGGGGCTGTGGGCTCATCCCCGAGCTGGGGCCCAGGAGAGGGGTTCGGGCTGGGGAAGACAGGGAAAAGAGGTTGTGTTGGGGCCAGCAGGACAGGGTAGGGGGTGAACAGAGGGGTGGGCGGTACAGAGAGTTGAGACAGAAGACGATGTCAAAGAAATAAGAGGCCAGATCTCTGCCCTTTGAACAATCCTGATCTGATAAGATAGACCCTCCAGCACAGAGCGAAGAGCTAAGTGATGGAGTAGGCTCTTGATACAGCTAATCTAAGCCTCCATCCGTCCCCTCCCTCACTCATTCCTTATCCAGTCCTGACTGTGCTGGGGCACAGTGTGGGGATCCAAAGGCGAGGAAAGCAACCACCTGACTATAGGTCTTACATGCCAGGCACCATCCTGAGCACTTTATGACGTGAACCCATGTGATGGTCGCGACAGTCCTAGAAGGTGGACGCTCTTGTTGTCTCCATTTTATAGATGAGGAAGCTGAGGCCCAGAGAGGGTAAGTAACATACAGACTGCGGGAGACAGGGGCCCAGTCTAGTCTCTTGGGAGTAAAGTCTGAGCTGAGATCTGAAGGGTGAGGGAATGAAGAGCGTTCTGAGCTGAGAGGACAGCAAGTACAAAGGCCCAGGGGCAGGAAAGAGGATGGATGGAGAAATGGGGGAAAGACCAGAGTGACTAGAGCACAGCACTCAAGGGGGAGAGGCATGCAAAGCGGGGCTGGAGAAGCAGCTGGAGGGCACTGGGATGAGGATGTAGGATGAGAATGTTCTTCCTAAAGCTCCTGGAAAGCTCCCTTCCTTCAGACATGAGAAAACCAAACACAAAAACAGGCCAACCACAGAGCAGGCATTAGAATCTCTTGGAGGGTTTGTCAAAACACAGATTGCTGGGCCCACCCCCAGAGTTTGTGATTCAGTAGGTCTGGAGTGGAATCCAGTCATTCACATTTTTCACAAATTCTCAGGGGATGCTGATGCTACTGGTCCAGGGACCCCACTCTGAGGACCACTGGGACAGAGCACAGAGTCCTTCAGAAAGACAAAGAAGAATTTTAGCTTCTAAACCCTAGGAGTTAATCCAGGGGGGCTTCCTAGAATCCGAGGGAGGTGACCACAAGACCAGCAATCTCAACCCGGTCTGGACTTCCCACATTCTACTCAGACACATCAAGCCGTGTATGTCTGTTTCTGTTTTGGGAGCGTGGCCCTGACTTTCCCAGGTCTCTGTCCTCTGACCTTGCTTCTCCCCCAGGGATGAACCCCTCCCGGAATTACCCTCTGTGGTACAAGAACACAGTGTCTCTGTGGATCCTCTTTGGGATGGCGTGGCTGGCCTTGATCATCAAACTGATCCTCTCCCTGCTGGAGGCTCCGCGAGGATCGTATCCCTGCTACTGCCACAGCTCTGAGGGGAACTTCAAGCCCCGAAGCTGGAGCCAGAGCCTGGATGGAGAGGCAGAGCCCCACTCCCCGCAGCCAGGCTGCTATCTGGAGGGACCTGTAATCATGAATTGCCCAGAACCCTCTGTTAAAGTCTCACACTGTGGAAAGGACAGCTAGCTATATTCTATTTGTTCCACCTTCTTCTTCAGCAGCAAGATCCCTGATTTTAAGCTTGGCATAAGACCACCCAGACTAAAGTCTACATTTTTTGGTCTTCCCTTAAAGCTAGGTGCAGCTATATGATTAAATGTTGCCCAACAGGCTACACAGAGAAGTATTCTGTGTGACTTATTACGGATGTGACTTCCAGTGTGGGGGGGATGCTCCTCTTTACCACGTCCTTCTTCTAGCTGGCTGCAATGCTGATACGGTGGCTGGAGCTCTGGCAGCTATGTTGCACCATGAGGTAGAGGCCATGTTTGAGATTGGCGACACAATAAGATAGAAAGAGCCTGGATTCCTGATGTTTGCAGAGCCACCATAACAAACCTGGACTGAATACCACCAGACTTCATTTATGTAAGAGAGAAATAAATGTTGATCTTATTTAAAACGCTATTAATTGGGTTTTTCTGTCACTCATAACCAAATCTAATTCCAGTTCCGGATGACACGCGCACCAGAGACAAAGGCAGCTTCTGAGACTGGAGTATACATAAAGAGAAATCACTCCCTCCCCAGGTGAGTTTGCCCAGGACTGGTGGAGGGAACTGATTGAGGGCCGCACTGCAGGCCCCCACAACCCCAGAGACCTTCCAGGTGAACTCACTAAAGATTTGCTGATAACTCTCAAGGTTGATACAGCCAGCAGGCAGCTGGTCCCAGTTTGGCTGCTAAATTCTTGCTCTATCACTCACTCATACCACAGAAAAGCCCAGGACAGGCCAGTGGGCTCCTCCTGCCTCAACATGCTCCACTGCATTTGAAGGCTCCAACCACAGTTTGCAAAGCCAGGTAGGATTTGCAGAGGTCACTTCTGTTTGCAGAGCATCTCACCCTAAGCATTTCTGTCTCTCACTCAGGGTTGCCACTGAAGCAGCACATAGCTGTGTGGTCCCCACCTCACCCGGGCACCCAAGCCCAGCCAGGAGCCCCCGGCAGTACCAGGCAGCACCTACAGATCACCTGGGGCAGTTGGGTTCTTGGCCTCAGTGAGTATCTGCAACTCTGCTCCCCTCTACCATCCTATAGGTAGCATCACAGGGACCTGGGGGGTGGGGCTCCATGTGGCCCCTCCCTGTGACGAACCCCTCAGCCTCAGGGCCCTCCTGGAACTGGGTCTGGGGCAGCCTCCTGGCTAAGGAAGAAGGAAGGGCTGTTACACCAACCAGCTTGTGCCAACTGGCCTGGGCCAAAGTGGACCAAGGCCAGACCCAGGAGCAAACACCAGCGAGTAAACAGCAGGGTCCGTGCCCACTTCTTAAGGCCCACAGGCTGGGCAGAGGAAAGTGGAGGTGAGGAAGAGATTGCTGGAGGTCTGGAAGTAGCATCCCTTGTGTTGATACTTAGCACACTCCAGAAGGAGGACCTAGCAATTCACAACTGGGAGAGAGGGAGAGACTGGAGTGCTGGGTTGGCCTCTGTGGCCCCAACTCTGTCTTGCCTTGAACCCCTTTCTCCTCACGCCTAGCCTCTCTAGACAGAGTCCCTCTCTTCCCAGCAAGCCCTTCACCGGTGCACACTCCTGCCTCTGCTCAGAATGCCCGCCCCAGAGGGAACTTACAACCTGTGGTGCTGGGGGTGGAGCAGAATAAGGCTTCTTGATTGGCCAGTTCCTTACAGACGTCTGCTCCACAGCCAATGAGAAGAGTCGCTGGAACTCTAAGTACAGATCCGGAAGTGGGGAGGGGACACAGGTGAAAAGTGAGGGGTTGTAGAGCGGCGGGAGAAATAGAGTAACGAAGTCGGGATCTGGGAAAGACACGAGAACAGAAAAGCCGACCTTAGGACAGAAATCATAGAGCAGAACGGGCGGCGAGGTCTTTCCCCCGTGAAGCGATGATGCCGCAATAGGGTCAGCCAGAGAGCTGTGCACAGCGTGCGGGTAAGGAACCAAGTCATTCATTCGCTCACACAGCCTGGGCCACCAAGTCCTGGAGGAGGAAGGAGAGGGGCTCCTCAGAGCAGTATACTGTGGTTGTAAAGGGCGTGAGTTTACAGCCAGCCTGCCTGGCTCACCCACCAGCCCTGTGATCCTGGACAAACCACTTAAAGTTTCTTTGCATCAGTTTTCTTCTCTGAAAAATGGAGATAAGAGCAGAGCTGATCTCCTGGGATTAAACGAGTGACTGTGCAAAGTACCAGAAGAATGTGCGTCAGCCCAGAGGAAGAATGATGTGCATGTCAGCTGCTGGCGGTCCACGGCAGGCCCAGTGGCCGGGGCAGGAGGCGGACACTGTGCAGGCCGGCAGCCAGGTGACAGGCAGCGCCTCTGATGACCCCTCTCGGGGCTGGGGGCTGGCCAGGCAGGCTGGGCTGAGCAAGTGGTGACGCAGGATGGAACCCTGCCCTTGGGCACTCCCAGGCTGATGCCATGGTGCTGCTGGCCGGGATGAGGGGCCTGGACCCGCATGAGTCAGAGGGGAACCTCCTAGAGGAGGAGTGTGCTGAGTGTGCAAGTGCAGGGCCAGGGGACCACGATGCGGAGGGACAGGCAGACCCCTCACACCAGCCAGCTGCTGCCTCTGCCTTCCCTCCTGGATGGGCTGCCCAGCTCTGTGGCTCCAGCACAGCCGGGACAAGATCAGACCCAGTGTCAAGCAGCGGTTCCCTTTAAAACAGTGGCATCTTTTACGATCATCGTGGTCGTCATCATTATCCTTTCCTAACATTTATTCTGTGCTTAGTAAGCATCAGGTGCCATTCCAAGCTCTTGGTCGTTTTCTTCTCCCATCAACTCTGTGAGAAAGGAGGTATTTATTTAACGCTGTTTGAACATGGGGAGAAGGAGATTTTCGATGGATGTTAAGAACAGAGGTAGCCATGGGTCCTCGTGGGTGGGTAATCTTTTTTTTTTTTTTTGCGGTACGCGGGCCCCTCACTGTTGTGGCCTCCCCTGCCGTGGAGCACAGTCTCCAGACGCGCAGGCTCAGTGGCCATGGCTCATGGGCCCAGCCGCTCTGCGGCGCGCAGGATCCCCCCGGACCGGGGCACGAACCCGCGCCCCCCACATCGGCAGGCGGACTCTCAACCACTGCGCCACCAGGGAAGCCCTGGGTAACCTTAACTGTTGCTGCCAGTCCTCTGGGATGTAATGAGGGCCTGGCCTGGGGGGCAGGGAGACTTCCTTTAAGCCCATTGAGTTCGTAACCAGCCTCTCTGCTTTCTACGCCTCATTTTCCTCATCTGTAGAAGAGGCTGGCTTCCGGGAGTCTGAGCCTTACTACTTCTACACCCTCAGCTTTCGTCTGGATTTTCTAATTAACCACATTTCAGGGAGGGCAGTTCCTCCTGGCCCGACCCGACTCCTGGAGCTGTCTTAAGAGTTTGGATCCAAGAGATCTCTCTCCTCTCTCTCCCTCTCTTTCAAACACACACACACACACACACACACACACACACACACACAAGTTCACCAGGCCCCTGCCCCTACCCTCATGGCCCATCCGATGCTGAAGGCCCGGCTTGGGGAGGGATGTCCATTCATTTTAGGAGCCAGGACAGAGAAGGATTGACTCAGAGGGAGCTGGAGGAAGCCTCAGTCTGGGGCAAGAGCTATGCTGAGACTCCCTCATTCCCAATTCCCCTCGGACCTTACCACACCAGGTTCCACCCCAGGCTCCACGCCTGGAGAGCACTAAGCTGAAGTCGGCCCCACAGACTGCCCCTCCCACCCTCCCCAAACCCCCCACACTGCTGGCCCCAAGACCTCCCAGCCCACAGATCCACCCACCCACCCACAGGGCTGGTCCTGGGCCTCCCGCCCCAGTCCATCCCACCCCCCATGTACATACGGTGCTGGTCCCTGGGCCTCTGACCTCACTGACCCTCCTCCCTCCCCCCAATACACAGTGCAGGACTCCCTTTATCTCCTGTCTCTCCTTTGCCCTTTGCTGGGAGAAACTCATCTCACTTAAAATTGTTCTATGGAGCCAAGGAGACAGCCACCCTTCCCTCCCCCGAGGCCTTCTCAGCTCATCTCTAGGGTCTTTGCCCAAGATTACCAGCCCCGACTTCCACTCCAATCAAAAAATCTCTCCCAAGCCTTCCGGGACCCCTTGTAGCTCACAGCCTGCAGGCAGGAACGGCAGCTGGAGCTGGATATGGCTCTTGTAGGGCACCAGGGATGCTCCCCTCACCCCGCCCACCCCCCCACCCCCGGAACATTCTCCAGAAGTACGAAAGCAAAACTGTGTGAACTGGCTCCCCTCCAGCCACTGACCCAGGCTCCTGCCCTCTGTCTGGCCCTGGGGGTAGGATCCTGTTCAGCCTTTGCCCACATTCCAACCTTCTCACATCTTTTCAGACCAACTTTTATTATACCTCATTTAATTCTTCCCTGGCCTCGGGCAGACGTGAGTCTATATCCTGACTCTATTGCTTGCTGTACAATGCTTGAGAAGTCACATAACCTCTCTGAGCCTCAGTCTTCCCATCCTTAAAATGGAAACCCTGATACCAACCTCAGGAATGTTTTGAGGAATGTGAGGAAATGAGTAACGGATAAGAAAGCGCCCATGTTGTATCTAGCACGGTATAGGGCTCAGAAATATTTGTTTCCCCTGCTTTCTCTTCTTCTTGGACTGAAGCTTCTCCCCCTCCACCCTCTTTCATCTAGCAGTTCATGAAGCCCTTCCGCGCCCCTTCTTCCCAGAGGACCTCCTGGACCTGCCTGCCCTTTGGCCCCTCCAGTGGACTTGGGAGGGGCAGGAAATAAGGAGGGGATGGAGGGAATAAATTTGCCAAAGTTCTGGGAAGCAAGGAGACAGATTGTAAAATGAGAGGGTTAGTGTGAGTCTTGGAGGGGCAACTCCCCGATCCGCCCACCAGCCAGGGCCTCTCGGGTCAGGAGGGGTGAGGTGGGGTGAGGGGCAGCGGAGAGGGGTGGGCGGGAGCCGCCAGCAGCGCTCTGGCTGTGCATCTCTCTCAGCTCCCCTCCCCATCTACCCTCTGCCTGTCTCTGAGCCCCTGAACCTTCCAGGGTGCGGGACAGGGGCTGACCCCTAAGGACTGTGTCACCCAGGCCCATTTGATCTTTGGCTTCAGACTTGATTAAGCCTGAGAAGGAAAGTGATGGGGGGAGGTGGCGGGGAAAAGTCAGGGTATTTGCTCCCCTCTCCCTCTGGATCCGGCAGTGGCTGTGTTCCTCACCTAAGGGCACAGTGTCTGGTGGCCCCTTTCCCAGGGTAGCAGCATTGGCTGGGTTCTCGTAAGACCTCCCTTCCTTGCCCCGTCAGGCCTGGGGGGGTAACGACTCCCCCCTATTGCTAGTCCCTGGGAGCCGCACCATCGCTTAGACCTGCCCACACCGTACACGCTTCCTTCGTGACATTCTTTGCCATGAACTCTTGGAAAGTGCCGTCTGCTCCCTGCGAGGGCTTGATTGATCCGAGCACCCAGTTCATCAATTTCTCACCTTCTCCTTGAGCCAAACCAGAGCCAGATGGTGGGGACAGAGGCTCAAAGCACTAAATTAATGCTCGGAGGAATCAGTCCAGCTGCCCTGGTCCAGGATCCAGCTCGTGCTCTGGGTAGCGAGAGTGGAGGCCCAGACTGGGTGCCAGGGCAACCCCGTCACTCTTGCCTGCCTCAGCCTGGCTGGGGACAGCAGCACGAGGGAAGGGGAAAAGCCTCCCGGAAACCCTGGTCTGGGCCCTGCAGAGAAGTCAGGGAGGAAGGGACAGACCCTGCCCCCAAAAGGAAACCCGTTCATCAGACTGGGGACTCCATGACCTGAGAAACCAGGTCTCCCCTATCTGACTAGATGCTCCCTTAGTGCAGGGGCTGCATCTCACTCATTTGTTTTTGTTTTTTGGAGGGGGTTGTTTTGTTTTTTTGTTATTATTTTTTGTGTGTGTGTGGTACGCGGGCCTCTCACTGCTGTGGCCCCTCCCGTTGCGGAGCACAGGCTCCGGACGCACAGGCTCAGCGGCCATGGCTCACGGGCCCAGCCGCTCCACGGCCTGTGGGATCTTCCCAGACCGGGGCACGAACCCGTGTCCCCTGCATCGGCAGGCGGACTCTCAACCACTGCGCCACCAGGGAAGCCCTCACTCATTTGTTTTTGTTTTTGTTTTTAAATTATCTCCAACATCTAGCCCAATCACCAACAAACATCTCCTCGGTGCAAAACTTAGAGACAGAAATGTACAAAACGTGACCCCACCATCTTGCGGGGAAGCAGGCCCGTCTAACAGGCAGTGCAGCTCGTGCTGTGTGGGAGGTCCAGAGCGAGACCCTGGAGCTCCTGCCTGGCTCCAATCCCATCTTCCCACTCACTCTTGTGTGACCTTGGGCAAGTGACTTCACCTTGGAGTGACCGCCTAGTCCCGATTTTCCCAACACTGTCCTAGGATAGTCTCACATCTAAGGACATCCCTTTGTCCCCAGAACAGTGGGACCGTCTCCACTCTACTCTGCCTCCCTGGGCCTCAGTGCCCTCGTATGTGAAATGGAAATGATAATAGCAAGATCTGCCTCACGAGGAAGGCTGTCGCATAGATGAAGTGAGTTCATGTGAATCGAGCACTTAGAAAATGTCTTATGATTTGAACAGAGTAAGTTCTATATGATTTGCCTTCTTTGAGTTTCCTAGAAGCAGATCATGGGACAAGATTTGCCTGCAAGTAGTTCATTTGGTAAGTGGGGCCAAGAAGCACCAGTAAGGAACTAAAGCAAGGGAAGAAAAGGAAACCAAGGCAGAGAGTGTTCACGAGCAGGTGACTGCTGTGGGCAGCTGGGGCTCCACCCAAAGCAGAAGCCTGGGTGGAGCATGCCTCAGAGTTGCCTCCCTGAGGGGCAAGGAAGCTGGGGTATGTAATCCCCAAATCCCATCCTTACTGCTTGAGGGCTGCTCCCTGAGTCTGGAGGTGCTAGTTCCCCAGCACACATGGTGCAGAAGCCTGCAGAGAACACTGGGATATGAGTGCAGGGCGGATAAGGCACTGCCAGCATGTGCCCCGTGTACCTTAACCACACTTATGATGTGCAGGAGAGAGGACCCTGCCCAGTTGTGGGAAAGGGGGTCCAGACAGAAGGAGACAATGTCTGGGAGAGCTTTGAAGCATGAGTAGGAGTTTTCCAGGCAAAGGACGAGGCAGGCTTCGTACGTGGTGCGTGCACAATAAATGTTTAAATGATGCCAAATAAGTCGAGAGTGATTCAAATGCTTGAACTCATAGGGCTGACTAGATGTTGGAGAGCTGTGGGCAGACAGAGGAGGAGGTGATGCAGTCAGGCCTGTGGGCATCAGGAAAGGCTGGATCAAGGCATGAGGCTCTGAGCTAGTCCCTGGTTGACAGGTGAAGAGGAGGGAGAGTAGTCCAGGTAGAAGAACTTTGAGATAGCTAAAGCAGAAAAGCAGGAATGGTCAAGGGTAGAAAAGAGTGTTTTAAAAAGGGAGGGCAGTAGAGAGGAGGGGAGGGAAAGAAAAGAGAAGGGAAGGAGAGGGAAGGCAAGGAAAGGAAAATAGCAGAAAGAGAAGGGACCAGTCAAACTTGGGAGGGGAGGAAAACAGACGTAGAAAGTCCGAACACAGGAGTAGAGGGAGAACCACAGAGGCTTGCATCACAGAGGTCAATGGAAGAGAGAGATAACATGGGAGCATTCAGTTCTGAACAGCTGAGTCCAACCCAGAGTGAAGGCATGAGCTATCCCGGAAGACTTCCCGAAGGAGGTGAGTCCTGAACCAGCCAGAAGCTGCTGTCAGCCCAAGAACAGGAGCTTTGTGGAAAGAAAGCTGCAGGGGCCCTGAGAGTGAGAGTGAGCTGAGAGCAAGGCGCTGCCAGCAAGCCAGGAGGGAGGGTGGTTCCAGCGGTTATTACCGGAGCTGCACAAATATTGTTGTTTTGACTGGTAGTGGGGATTGGTTTATTTTTCCCCAGGAACCACAGTGTAATGTGCAGGTTCATTTTAGAACATGACACCATGGGAAGAGCAACAATCTCTGGCCTCACCTTTCCCACTTTTCCTGGTGAGACACGCATGCACACACACAGACACACACACACACAAAGTCTTGAAAAATAACCCAAACCACAAATGTCTAATCCACCAACACCAAGGGTCTGCTGGAAATATCTCACTTGACGCAATGGTAAGGACATTGCACTTTTTAAAATATGTAAATCACTTACAACAGTGCCTGGACTATAAAAAAGTCCATAAATGTCTTTACTATTATTTGGAGGCTGAATAGCTCAACAGCTAAGAGCATGGGCACTGCAGCCGCATCATCTGTGTTCAGAGGTCAGCTACGCTGCTTACTGGCTTTGTGACAGTGGGCAACATGCTTCAGCGCTCTGTGCTTCAGTTTCTCCTTCTAACAGAGGTACTAATAACAGTACCTCCCTCACAGGGTGGTGAGGATTAAATGAGTTCATGCATAGGAAGAGCTTAGAAAACAGCCTGGCTCAGAGTAACTGCTACAGATGTCATCATCATCATCATCATCACCTCCTGCCCTGGAAGGAACCAGAAATGACCAAATCCCTGAAGCTTGTGCCATAGACTCCCATCCCCCTCCTTCCCACTGAAAACCAAGCATACCTTGCACAACAGTGCCCTGGGACTCTGAGGGAGAAAGAGAGAGAGAGAGAACGTGTGATCTTGTGCATTTAACGGGAGACTTCAGATGCCCAGAGGCTTGATTCCAAGATGGTGTGAACCTCCCCTTTTCACCTCAAAACTACATCCAGGGGCCGAGCCACAGCTACCTCCCTCTCTACCACCCCTTTTAGGAGTCTCCTGAGGAGAAGACAAAGCCACCTCCCCACCCCGAGCTGACTCTGCCGGCACCAATTAAGCCAAGTTCCAGGGCCGGGGCTGGTAGGCGAACTGAAGCTTAGATCTGGTCAGGGTTAAATCTCTCTTAGTGGTTGGGTTTGCCTGGAGAGAGAGGAGGTGAGAGCCCCTGTGCGCCATTTTCAGGTTTGCCTTGGAGCGATCCAAAACCTGAAACCTGGAAACCTCTCAGTCTTGAGTGTACATCCTTATCCCCTAGAGGGCTTGTTCAAACACAGGTTGTTGTCCCCACCCCCCAAGTGTGTGACTTCTAAGACAATTTGCTTTTCCAGCCAGTTCTTATGCTGAGGCTGCCGGTCCAGGAAGCACCCTTTAAGGACCAGGTATAGGTTTAGGAGCTTGAGCCTAGACAAACCTTTGTCTGAATCCCAGTTCCACTCCGAGGAGCTGTTTGACCTTGGCCAGGTCACAACCTCTTGGGCCACAGCCTCCCCACTTCTAAAACTGGGACTCTAATACCTGCTCTCAGGATGGCCCTGAGGGTTCCATGAGGACAGGACGTGGAGGCAAAGCCACCAGCAGAACATCTGTCTGGCCCCACGAAATATACGCGGTGTCTATTGATATTGATATTATTCCCCCAGTGGCTGGAATGGGTGAGTTGCCTCCAGGATCTTCTCTTCCTCAGCGATGCACCCCCAAACATTAGATGGGCACAAAGTTGCGCAGAATAAAGACCACATTTCCCAGGCTCCTTTGAGACAGTGTAGCCTTATGATAAGTACTGACTAATGGGTTGTGCATTAAAAGGGATATTGGTTTGTGGCTGAAACAAGAGATGCAAAATAGTAGTGACCCAAGTAATGGAGAAATGTATTTATTTCTCATGTAAATGCCTGATAGGTGGTCTATGGCCCTTCTATCTTGTTGCTCTCTCATTCTCAATAGAAGACCTTTATCTCATCATATAGGATGGCTGCTCCAGCTCCTGCCATCACATCCACATCCCAGAGAGTGGGAAGGGGAGAAAAGGGAAAGGAAGATCAAACTTCTTCCCTTTAAGGTCACAATTAGTGGCTGTAAGTATCATTTCTACTCACAGTCTATTAGCCAGATGTTAGTCACATGACCACATCTACCTGCGTGGGAGGCTAGGAAATGTAGTCTTTAGAGGAGTAGCTACGGGACCAGTCAAACATGCTATTACTATGTAAGAAGGGGAGAATGGCTACAGTGCTTGCAACAGGATAGAGTCAGAAGTCGTATGTACAACCTCTGGGAATTGTCCTTGAAGAAAGGGAGTATTCCCTTTTTCAGCCTTCCTTCTTCCTGTTTTGGAAGGTAGGTGTGATGGTTGAAGCTTAAACAGCCCTCTTGGACTGTGAGATAAAAGCTGTGTTAAGGTAGGAAATCGATTACGTAGGAGGGCCTGTGTCCCCATCAATCGTGGCGCTGCCGTACCAGCCTGAGCTCTTTCCGCTGGATTTTGTTTACATGAGAGAGAAGTATTTACCTCATTTAGCACACCGTTACTTGGGATTTTCTGTCAATGGCAGCTAAACCTAATCTGAACCGATAACCTTCTTCCCAGCTAACTGAACTACTCCTCTCTCTAGCTCAGAGTCCTCAAATGATCAGTTGTCACATGTTCTGGAAAATGGGAGGGAAGGGGGGAACTCATGGGAAGTTCTAATATTTTACTGAGCTTTTAGCTGTGTACCCCGGCCCTGTGTTGCTTGTTGTGTCGCCTGAAGAACATTGTCCCAATTCTTCTTGCCTCCCTGGATCCCTGCCCTTTGTCATATGACTTTGCAATGACGTCTGTGGACCATGAACAACAAAATGGAATCACTTATGTCACAGAGTCTATTTTCGTATTTTCTTTTTCCTTTCTTTTCTTTCTTTTTTTTTTTTGCCACACTGCTCTGCTTACAGGATCTTAGTTTCCCGACCAGGGGTTGAACCCAGGGCCACGGCAGTGAAAGCCCCGTGTCGTAACCACTGGACCACCAGAGAATTCCCTCACAGGGTCTAAAATGGAGCTGGGAGGCCATTAAGGAGGTGGACCTTCCACACATCCTTCCACACATGCATATTAATGTGCATTAATAACAGTGCACATGATTTTGCATTTTGAATGCAAAATAAACTTTTGACCCTGTTACCCTGAGACCACCTGGAACTTTTCTTCTTTACTCCCTAGAGACAGCGGCTTAGCAAAGAATCTGCTGCCCACAGGCGACTGAATGCCTGCGGGCACCACCCATAGTTCTGTAAAGATAACGTATATAACTTCTTCCGGAATGTCTTTGTCTATTGCCTTTATAAACCCCTGCCATTTTCTATTTCCCTCGGGGCACATTTGAGTTGCTCCTTGAATCAATGCCTCCCAAACTGCAATTCTTAAGACCCCAAATCAACTCTTTTTCTTGCTGTCTTCTGCATTTCTTGGTCCACACTTGTCAGGCTGACTATACAGGCTTGGTCATGTGGCTTGCTTTGGCCAATGGGACGTTAGCAAATGAGATGCCAGCCAAGGCTTAAAAGGCGCTTGTGAGTCTGTTTGCTTTCTATTTCTCTACCATTAGCCATGACAACATTTCTGGCCTAACCTGCTGGAGGAAGAGAGGCACACGTGGAGCCAGGCATTTCATTTCAGAAACAATAACCAAGGCTCAGAGGCCATGAACTGCCCATGGGCACCCTTAGTAGAAAATGGGAAAAGGAATGAAACTACAACTTCCTCAATACTTCCTACGTGCCTGACGTATTCATTCATTTTAGTGAGGTGGTAATGCTGGGGCCAGGGTTCAAACCAGCCTCCAGCCTGACTTCAAAGCCCTGGTGTGCACACCACCCCACAGTGCCTCCAAAGACAAACCCTGACCCAGCTTCCTCACCTGGCCACACCCCTCCCCCGACTCCAGGGAGGAATCAGACACCAAAGTGTTTCTCTCTGAGGACAGACCTCCATGTTGCTAAGTCCAGGTGTCTTAGCTCTGGCAGCTACAAAAAATGCCATAGACTGGATGACATATAAACAACAGAAATTCATTTCTCACAGTTCTGGAGGCTGGGAAGTCTGAGATCAAGGGGCCTGTGTCTGGTGGGTGCCCACTTCCTGGTTCTTATAGAGCCAGCTTCTCACTGTATCCTCACATGGTGGAAGGGGAGAGGGAGCTTTCCCCTTGATAAGGGCACTAATCCCATTCATGTGGGCTCCACCCTCATGACTAAGTACATCCCAAAGCCCTCACCACCTAATCCCATCACCTTTGGAGTTAGGATTTCAACAAATGAGTTTTGAGGGGACACAGACATTCAGACCACAGCACCAGCTACACTTTCCAGCCTCATCTTACTTGCTCCTTTCAGCGGCTCAGCATCTGTGTGCCTGCACTCTCCTGGATTTCCTCCTGCCCACCTGGCCACACCTTTCAGGTGTAGCAGGAGAGTCTGTATTTTTTTCCTTCTTTTATTCTTTCCTTCCTTCTTTCCTTTCTTCCTTCTTTTCTGAAATGGAGGACAACTGACCTTCTTTGTGAGACAAAGGGTCACTTCTGGAGAACATATAGTTACTCAAAAGTACGGGCTTCCCTGGGGGCGCAGTGGTTAAGAATCTGCCTGCCAACGCAGGGGACACAGGTTCGAGCCCTGGTCCGTGAAGATTCCACATGCCAAGGAGCAACTAAGCCCGTGCACCACAACTACTGAGCCCACGTGCCACAACTACTGAGCCTGTGCTCTAGAGCCTGTGAGCCACAACTATGGAGCCCATGTGCAGCAACTACCAGGCACCAAGAGCCTGTGCTCCCCAACAAGAGGAGCCATCGCAATGAGAAGCCCGTGCACCGCAAAGAAGAATAGCCCCCTTCTCGCTGCAACTAGAGAAAGCCCGCACGCAGCAGCAAAAGACCCAATGCAGCCAAAAATAAATAAATAAAATTTAAGAGAAAAAAAAAAAGTAGAGCAACTGGGCATCCACTGTTCTGAATTTAGGAGAGGAGGTGGGTCAATTTGTGTAAATTCTTAGAGATATTTAGGGAGAGGAATGTATTGTACCAGTTTACAATAGTGACCTGTGGCCGTGAGATTTGTGGGCAGATTGGACAAAAAGGCTACAGTTCTCTCCTCTGCAATGCTTTAACCTCAGGACTTAGCCCTTTGGGACCTAGTAAACCCCCGAGAGTATTGTCGGCTATAGATAAGGGTGTTCCAGATGGAGATAATGGAGTTCCTGTTGTAGGGCCAGTGGAGACTGAAGGCTTTAATTGGAGTCTGATCTGCCAGCCCATGACTATCTGTAAATCTGAAACTTTATATCCATTAAACAATAACTCTCTATTTTCTCCTCCCCGGAAGCCCCTGGAAACCACCATTCTCCTTTCTGTCTCCATGATTTGACTACTCTAACTGCTTCATGTAGGTGGAGTTATACAGTATTTGTCTTTTTATGATTGGCTTATTTCACTTAGCGTAATGTCCTCAAGTTCCGTCCATGTTGTAGCATATTGCAGAATCTCCTTCCTTTTGAAAGCTGAATGAGATTCCATGGCGTGTATATATGACATTTTGCTTATCCATTCATCCGTCAACGGATGCTTGGGTTGCTTCCACATGTTGGATATTGTGAATAATGCTGTTATGAACACGGATGTACACCTATATCTTTGAGACCCTGCTTTCAATTATCTTGGGTATGTATCCAGAATTGGAATTGCTAGATCCCATGGTAATTCGATGTTTAGTTTTTGTGGTTTTTTGCGGTACGCGGGCCTCTCACTGCTGTGGTGTCTCCCGTTGCGGAGCACAGGCTCCGGATGCACAGGCTCAGCAGCCATGGCTCACGGGCCCAGCCGCTCCGCGGCATGTGGGATCCTCCCGGACCGGGGCACAAACCCGCGTCCCCTGCATCGGCAGGCGGACTCTCAACCACTGCGCCACCAGGGAAGCCCCCGATGTTTAGTTTTTAAAGAGACCATTATACTGTTTTTCACAGTGACTGTATCATTTTATATTCCCACCAACAGGGCACAAGGGTTCCAATTTCTCCACATCCTCAACAACATGGTTGTTTTCTGGGTTCCTAATGGGTATGAGGTGGTACCTCATTGTTGTTTTGATTTGCATTTCCCTAATGACTAGTGACATTGAGCATCTTTCATGTACCTGTTGGCCTACCTGGAAAATTGTCTATTCAGGTCCTTTGCCCATTTTTATTGGGTTATTTGTTTCTCTGTTATTGAGTTGTATGAGTGGATCCTAAGAGTTCTCATCACAAGGAATGAGAACATTTTTTGTTGGGGGGGGGAGTATCTATATAAGATGCTGGATGTTAACTAAATATATCGTGATAATCATTTCACAGTATACGTAAAGTCAAGTCATTATGCTGTAAACCTCAAACTTACCCCGTGCTGTATGTCCATTATACCTCAAAACTGGGGGGAAAAAAACAAAGTGAAATGGGTTTTGAGAAGCATCTGGGAGACAGGAATAGTGGGTCCTGGGGCTGCTTGGGCATAGGGAGCGGGAAGCAGCAGCTCCCTGGCTCTCACAGCACCTCCTCCTTGGGGTTTCCCCAGATTCTGGCAGGCAGCACCCCACAGCCTCTGCCAGGAGCTACTGTGTCCCATGTGCATGCCTGTCAAGTGGCCGGGCCCATGGGCAGGACACGGCCTCCTGGAACCAGATGTGGCGGACATCCCGATGGTCCATGGATGCATCAACGGCCTTAACCCACACGTGCAATCCCTCTTTGGTCTCTCCGGGAGGGAGAACTGCAGTGCCTTGTACCCAAGGCAGCAGATCCCCGACCCTTCACCCACCTGCCTGCACCCTCGGTGGCCGAGAGACCACTGACCTCCAGCTGGAACACCTGGGTAAGAGAGAATGGGAGGGACGGAGAGCCTTCTTGCACATCTGCGGCTGGGTGGTGGGTCTGCAGTAGGACTAAGCCTGAGGCCACCTGGGCCCCTGTGCCACTCGCTCTGGGCTCCCACCACTGGCACCACTGGGTGCAGGACCGCAAAACCAAAGGATAAATGTGCCCCATCTTCTTGCAACATCCATTAGACTTCAAAGAATGTGAGGAAGATAAGAACATTGTTGTATTAAACACAGATATGATGGAATAGAACGGAGCATTTATATGTGGGTTTTAGATAGAAGGCTTGAGATCCTACTAGGGCATCGGGTAGGCTATTTTGAGCCAAGGCCCTGGGGGGAAGGTGATCTGGCCCCTTTGGGTGTCACTTTGGTGGGAAATTTTGAGAAAGATCAACGTTATCTAACACCCACGGTCCCGAGGACAGTCTCCGCCAACAGTAGATGCCAGGTGCCACCTGGATGAGCTTCCTTCAGGGCCGACCATGTCAGGGACCGTGGAAGTGTTGGCTGACGTTCGCCTTCCCAGCACCGGCCGGTGACCAGCAAACCATCCCCGTTAGGTCTCCCTCTGGACAAGCGCCAGCCAGTTCTCTGGGGCCTCAGGCTCCCACTGAGGGCGGAGCCAGAGGAGCCCGGGGTGGTGGGGGGGGCTTCTCTCAGCCGTCAGCAGCAGGGGCGGGAGGGCGGTCGGCCAGACCTCGCCCCATGGGTTTGGACTCTGGTTTCACCGAGGTGCCCGATTCTGCCACCTTTGCTCCCTGGTCAATGAGTAGCAGAGTGGTTCTCGGATGGAACCGGGGACCAAAGGGCAGGGCAGGAATGGAAATGTTGTGGGATGACTGGGGGGACAGACGAGGAAAGGGTTGCAGGCGTTGGTGATCTGACTGGGAGAGGGGAAAGGAAAGAGGAGGAAGGAATACAGGAGAGAGATGAGAGACTTCATGTCTGAGTATCTTCCTCTGATGTGAGAGGAACCCCAAGAGGGGACACCAGGCACCTAGTCTGTTCCCGACAGTGGGTCCAACTGTACCTCTGAAGAGGCACCCAGTGACCTGCGGCTACAGGGGACAGAAAATGAGAGCCGGTCACTCCTCCCAGGAGGCCCCTGATAGGAGGGGGAGACAGCCCCGCCCTCAGGGAGCCCCAGTCTGAGGGGAGATAGAGCCGTGTCCCCAGGAAGCCTGGGTCTGACAGGGAGACCCTGGCTGTGTCCTCAGAGAGCCCGCAGTCTGAGAGGGGTCCCTCCATAGGGCCCTTGCCCATCCCACCACAGGTATTTCTGTGGCATTCCCCTGAACTCCTGTAAACAGAATTGGGAAATCCCAGGAACTGCAACGCGTTTAATCACCCTCGTTTACTGTCCTTCCCTGGGTGACTCAGCGGTAGGAAAATCACTGCTGAGTAAACCCGGAATGAAATCCGAAAGGGAGAGTGATGAGAGAGTCTGCTATTGGCACAGCTCCTGCAGCTGCCTGCCGCCTCCATGCCAGGGACTGCTCTCAGCCGGTCACCGGCAGCCACTGAAGCCGCTAACGGGGCCAATTGTGTGGGGTGGGGGCAGGAGGACGTCCAGCCCCTGGGGACTAGGGCTAGGCCTCAAATCCAGGCAGGGACCAGTGCACAGCAGTGGAAGTCTGGGGGGTCTGAGGGGAATCACTCACTGCCTAGGGCTTCTGACTTCTGTCCTTTCAGACAGACACCAAGTCCCCTCAGCGGGAAGAGCCTCCCTTTCCCTCCAGGGTGCCACATCCTGCTCTCCTTCAGCCTCATCTGACTCCTCAGAGCTGCCACCACGCCCGCTGTCTGGGCCCCCTTGCTATCCCCTGACTGATTTGGCGTAGGTGGGAGTTTGTGTCTTTTTTTCTTATCTTAGACCCTCAAGCCTCGAGATTAGGTGTTTTAACTGCAGCAGGATGGGCTCAGTCCTTAGGAAAACATGAATGAACGAAGGAATGAATGAATGAACAAATGAAACTAGAACCCAGCCTGTTTTCTTGGTAGAAGCAAGAGGTCAGGGAGCGCCCAGCCCTACTGCCTTTCCCTGGGAAGGGGGAGGGAGACCTCCCTGAGCTGAAGGGGCCTTAGAAATTTCCTGAAACTGAGGTCCTGAAAGGGGAAAGGCCCTGCACCAGGGTCCACTGTCTCCGTCCCTCTGCCTGACTCTCCAGCCCTGTCCCTGGACCCTGGGCTCTGGACCAGGCTGACACCCAGAGAGAGACACGCTGTTCTGTTCTCACTCCCGCGGGTAGGGCGGTGTGGCCGTGGCAGTGACTGACCGGCTCCACCCGGTGTAGGCACATTTCATCACCTAGGAAGCCTGGCCAAAGCCTGCAGCTTCTGAGGCCCAGTGAAAGCTGTGCTTTGCACATGCCAAGGCACCCGGTCCCCATTCCAGATTTTCTGCAAGCCCCCAGGACATTCCAGCCCTAGCCGGCAGCGAGGGCAGGGCTGCCTGGTTACACTTCACCTGCCAAGGCAGCTCCTGGAGTCACCGCAGCCTGGGGGTTCTGGCATAGACTACTCTGGAGGAGTCCTGCCCAGTTTTCATCTGCCCTCCAACGGTAACAGTGTTTGGAGATGATCATAAAAATTACCATTCTAATACCGAATTGCTGTGTTGTGTAACAGGAATTAACATAGTGTTGTAGGTTTAATTACCCTTCAAAAACAAACTCATAGAGGGACTTCCCTGGCCGTCCAGTGGTTAGGACCCTGTGCTTCCACTGCAAGGGGCACAGGTTGTTTCTTTTTTTTTTTAATAAATTTATTTATTTATTTTTGGCTGCGTTGCGTCTTCGTTACTGCGTGCAGGCTTTTCTCTAGTTGCGGCGAGCGGGGGCTACTCTTCTTTGCGGTGCGCGGGCTTCTCATTGCAGTGGCTTCTCTTGTTGCGGAGCACGGGCTCTAGGCACGCGGGCTTCTGTAGCTGTGGCACGCGGGCTCAGTAGTTGTGACGCATGGGCTTAGTTGCTCCGCGGCATGTGGGATCTTCCTGGACCAGGGCACGAACCCATGTCCCCTGCATTGGCAGGCGGATTCTTAACCACTGAGCCACTAGGGAAGTCCGGGGCCACAGGTTTGATCCCTGGTCGGAGAACGAAGATCCCACAAGCCTCACGGTGTGGCAAAAAAAAAAAAAAAAAAAAAAAAAAAAACTCATAGAATAAGAGATCAAATTTGTGGTTACCAGAGTTGGGAGGTTGGGGGAGGGAGAATTGGATGAGTCAAAAGGTACAAACTTCCAGTTACAAGATAAATAAGTACTAGGGATGTGATGTATACCATGAGGAATATACTGAACACTGCTGTCTGTTATATATGGAAGTTAAGAGAGTAAATCCTAAGAGTTCTCATCACAAGGAAAAAATTTTTTTTCTATTTCTTTTATTTTGTATCTATGTGACATGATGGATTTTCACTAAACTTACTGTGATAAGTATGTAAGTCGAGTCAGTATGCTGCACACCTTAAACTTACACAACGCTGTATGTCAGTTATAACTCAATAAAACTGGAAGAAGAAAAAAATTGCTTTTCTAATTTACTCTGCCCATCACTACACATATATTTCCTCACCTAAGTCTCTTAACAGTTCAGTGAGGTCGTAGTGTTACTATGTTATCACCCGCATTTTACAGGATGAGGACATTGGGGTGCTAAGAGGCACAGTGGCTTGTCCAGGTGGCATAGCTGGTAAGTGGTGGAGCTGGGACTGCCCTGCTCCAAATCCTAGCTTTATATCACCGCACTGCCAGTGACCCAGCTTCCGCAGCACCCCTCCCAACCTCTCAAACTCCTTCCTAGGAGAAGGGCACCCAGAAACCCTGAGAGCAGGAAACAATGGCTGCAGGTGCAGGGGGAGTGGGCGGTGGTGGGGCCCCTCTGCTTCACAGAAGTGTATACTGGAAACCCATTTGGACTGTCCCCTTTGCCCACCTTCACCTTCTGGGAAGGGGAGGGGGCAGGAATTAGCATTTGACATCAGGGAAGCACCTACTGCCAGCCCTGAGTTGGGCACTTGTAAGATGATATTTGACCCAGGGCAGGGCAGGTAATTTCAAAGTTCTTTGGTGTTTGAACCAGCTGTATTTGTAGGACTGGTGCCCTGAGCGTGACAGCCACTATAGAGGGGGTCCAGGGCTCTGCCCTTAAATCTTTCCTGCTTGGTACTGTCATTAGAGCCCACCCACCGCCCACCTACTGAGTTTCTAGGGAGGATCATGGAGGAGGAGGCTAATGGACACTGTGGAAGACAGAATCCAGAGGGCAGTCTCCCCCATGAATGATGAGTCGGTGTCATTCAATGTTTATAGAACAGCCACTGAAGCCCTACTGTGTGCCAGGCCCTAGGGAACAAAAGGGACAATGAGGGGTCACTCCCCTTGATGCAGGTGGGGGGTCGAGTGGAGCTGCAGGAACCATTGCCAGATTCAGAGGGCTGCCCAGCCCCCAGGATGGAATGATTAGCCTGGGGGTGGGGGTGGGGAAAAGGGTTTCCTGGAGAAAGGCTTATTTGAACTAAGCTTTGAAAGGCAAATCAGAATAATAGGCCTTCCTGCCCAGATAACCACAGGATTAGTGTGAAAATCAAATGAGACAATGGAGAGAGAAAGTATCTTGTGACCTGATTTTTAAAAAGACAAGACAGTTTCAAGGTCCCTGTTACGCTTCCACAAGTGAGGAAACTGAGGCTTCTGATTCTAGCACTAGGTTTTGGATCCTCTACACTGACTTCTCCAGAGAGTGAATTCCATTGTAAAACTGGTTTTCTTAGTATCCTGTTTTATGAATGGTAATACAGAGTGGGAGTCTTTTACACTATAGTATAAATTAGCGGTCAGCCTGCTTTGCAAAGAGACAGCAAAGAACAGGGCTGTGAGGGAAATGTAAAGTGGAGAGGGAGGTTGGGTATGCAAAGGGACAATCTGGGAATATGTAAGGCTTGAGTGGAGGAGGGCTATTAAAAAACCCAGATGATGAGGGACAAGAAGCGAAGAGATAGCTCAGGAAAGAGAGTGAGAGTGCCAAACACAAACTTTACCAGATTATCAAAGGGCTCCGTGTCCAGACTCTTCTTCTTCAGGATGAGAAGCTGAGCCTGGTATTAAATTGTATACCCTCTCTGAGCTTCCAGCTCATCCGAGCACTGCCCTGGGAGCAAACCAGTCCTCTATCTCCATTTGCCTTCCTTGTGTAGAAGGGAAGAATAAGTGAGAATCTGAGATGATCATTCAGGCTTCCTGGGCCAACCTTACCCCCATCCTGAATGGGGTTTAAAGAGCCTTGCTGGATTTCTTTCACCTGTTGGCTAGACATCATATGCTCCAGTGGATTCTCATTCATTATGTGAAAACGCTGAGTCTAGAAGCTCACCTTCAAGTTAAATGGATAATACATTTTTTAAAATATATGATGACTTCCTTCACTCCACCCTCCATCCACCTACATCGTCAAGCCATGGAGAACAAACTCAGAGAAAACAAAAAAAGTATAAAGAAGAAAATTAAAATTACCCATTATCCCACTCTCTAAGTGAAAAAAAGATGGTTAACACTTTGATGTATTTCCTTCCAGTCTTTATTCCATATGTACACGTGTGTATTCCACAGAGCACCAGACCACGTAAAGGCTTTCTTTACGTGCAACCTCCTGCCTCCTAGGAGGAGAAGGGAACAGTCTCCTTTCTAAAAAGCCCCAGGTCACCCACAGAAAGGCAGGTCTGTGGGTCTTTGTGGTGGATCCCAGGTACCAAATCATTTGCATATATTGATCCTTCAGGCTGATTTACATGAACATCCCTGGGACATTGACCAAACCCTAATCCTGTAACTACAGAGGCCGTTCCACTTCCCACACTCCCCACCAAGCTCTGCCTGGGGCTGGAAACTTGAGGATTCTTGTTGTACTTCACTATTCCAGCTTGTCCCTGGCTCCCAGGGAGCTTAGCCTTGGTTCCCAGGGAGCTTGGCCCAGCTCATGCCAGTGTTTGCTGTGGCCTCGGAGTTGGGGTCCTCTCTTATTCTCAAAATGAATGTTCTCTGTCCCGACCTGGTCCATGCAAAGCAGTTAGGCCAGTCACCTCCAATCATCCCTTACAGCACTCGTGCCCATCAATTCCATCTTTTAAAAGGTTGTGATGGGCGTTAGTTGTTGATACTAGTAGCTGCCACTCTACTCAGGGCTAAACACTGTAGTGAGCTCTTTACATCGTGGTCTCATCTAAATAAACCTCACAGCCCCTATAACAGGACATTCCTAGATCCCACTTGACAGATGGGGGAACTGAGGCTCAGTGATTTGCCTGAGGATACCTGGTACAACAGTCCAAAGCCACTGAGCTTCCCACTGCTCTCCTCTGCCCCAGTTATGCCCAGTGAAAAACATGTACCGATGGAAATTATTGCTTATCCAAGATAAGACTGGGTTGCCACACCACTCTGATATCATTCCCACCAAAAGCAAAAGATCGGGCCTTTTCATGAACCCGAGTGACCTTCTCATCTAAAAGCATAAATTCCATGAGACCATTTAAACCGTGGAAACAGCTCTGTCGCCTCCGTTACTGCCTACAAGTGTGCCTTGGGAACCTCAGTTTGGAGACATCTAGCAAGGTCAGCATATCTAGTCACTGGATTCCCACCAGGTGTTCAGACCCTTGGGGATCTCTTGGCCATTCAGTCAGTCCTTGGTGATTTATTGAGCATCTCTGTATGCCAGGCATTACGTCCAGGACTGGGCATGAGGTACTCCCAGGGGCATGTGTGCTTTACTCTGTAGTCACCAGGAAGCAGCTGCCAGATGAAGATACACATGGGAAAGGGTCCCTGGGGAGTCACTTCAGTGAAAGGAAACAGGATTGGGCAGATCTGACAGTTCTCTACCAGAGCAAAGTTTCTCTTGAGCAAAGATTGCCCAGGGGAGGAGCCCGGCCTGAGCTGGGCAGAAATGACCAGGCCCTAGAACCACTGCTGTGCTCAGACCCGGCTGGCCCTCAAAGGCCAAGACTAGAGACAGGTGAGTGAGGTGTCTCAGGCAAAAAGTAAAAGGTGTTTGCATGGTCCTGAGAGCCAGTACCTCCTTACATTTTGTGTCCTAGATGCCTTGCTCTCCTCACCCTAGGCCCCGCACTGGGGACCAGGGAGAGGCTAAGAACTGAACTTGTCAGCTCACTACACTCCTTGCAACAGGCAGCAAGTCCTTTCTTGAAGGGAGGTCTGCAGGCATGTCTCTGTGTCTGCCGCTTTCTTCCTCTCAACAAATATTTACTGAGCACCTCCTGGGTGCCAGGCTTTGGGGATATGCAATGAGCAAATCAGACCAGGCTCTGCCCTGGGGACCTTCCAGTCCAGCACATCTCCCTGCACGAACCTGGTTATGTGCCCAGATTCCTTATTCTGGGGTCAGGGTGGCCACCTGTCAGGATCAGAGCCGACCTATAGCTCAGCACACGAGAGGTACGTGCACGCACGCAGAATCAAGGGGCTCTAGAAGGGTTGGGAAGATTTTCAAAGAAGCTGCAGCTTCAGGAGAAAGATGAGAGAAGCAAAGAGGAAGGAAGGGGCTTCAGGGCAAGTGGCCCAACAGGTAAGCAGAAAACCCTGGTGGGAGAAAGGGAAATTGAGTTGAAGGCCGAGCCTGTGTCTGGTGGGGCATGTCCCTGCAGGAGTGGGTAAGGAGCAGGTGACAGGGAGGGGACTCATGCAATGAGGCTGACAGCTGGGCTCAGGGCCAGGAAGGAAAAATTTCTTGCTTCCTTAGGAGCTAGGGGGTGGAGGGAGGAGAAAGAAGCCTGAAGCAAATCCACAGACCAAGAACGCTGGCTGGGAGAGTCTTTCAAAAGGAAGGAGCAGGCTGGCAAGGGGAGGGCAGGGGCCCGGGAGCCAGCTGAGCCCGGGGCAGGGCACCTGCCACTTCTACCAGTCATCACTGACTGGGAGCCACATGCAAACAATGCATTTGAATAAGAAGAAGAAGTAGCAGTAACATTTGTGTAGCTTCATACTATCCCCAGGGCCCTCCACCCATATTGAGTCTGTTTTCCAGGCCAGAAACCTGGGAGGCATGCTAGGCTCTTCTCTCTCCTTCACCCACTCAGTCCTCGGCCCCCAAGACCAGTCTACCTTTAGAAGACTCTGTGATTCCTGTCCTTTCCTATCCCCTTGGCCTCTGCCCTTGCCCGGACCACCCTCCCCTCCATCCCCTGATGTTAACAGTCTCACCTGCCTGGCTCCCATCTCCCTGCCCCCTCATGTCTATTCCGTTTGCTATGAAATTTATCACAGCACTCTCTTGCCTAAACCCCATTGTCCTCAAGACAAAGCCCCGTATTCTTCCTTTGGCCTTCAAGTACGACCCCTACTCTGCTTTGCAGCCACCTCTGCTCCCCTTCTGCAACTCTACCCTGCAGCTGTCATCCTCAAACTCACCCCCATGCCCCAGCCACACACATATACACCCCAGTGCTCTCTTGCCTCTGGGTCTCCCTTTTTTCTAGTTGTGGCAAGCAGGGGCTACTCTTCGTTGCGGTTCCCGGGCTTCTCATTGGGTGGCTTTTCTTGCTGCAGAGCACGGGCTCTAGGCGTGCTTCAGTAGTTGCGGCACTCAGGCTCAGCAGTTGTGGTTCACGAGCTCTAGAGCGTAGACTCAGTAGTTGTGGTGCATGGGCTTAGTTCCTCCGCGGCATGTGGGATCTGCCCGGACCAGGGCTCAAACCCGTGTCCCCTGCACTGGCAGGCGGATTCTTAACCACTGCACCACCAGGGAAGTCCCAGGTGTATTGGTTTTATAAAGGGAAAAGAAAAAGTGAAAAAACAAAAGAAGGAAGGGAGAGAGGGAGAGAGAGAGACAGAGACAGGGAGAAGGAAAGAAAGAAAGAAAGAGAGAAAGGAAGGAAGGAAGAAAGAAAGAAAGGAAGGAAGAAAGAAAGAAAGAAGGAAGGAAAGACAAAAAGAAAGAAAGAAAGAAAGGAAGGAAGAAAGAAAGAAAGAAAGAAAGAAAGAAAGAAAGAAAGAAAGAAGGAAAGAAAAAAAGAAAGAAAGAAAGAGAGAGAGAGAAAGAAAGAAAGGAAGGAAGGAAGGAAGAAAGAAATGAGGGAGGGAGGGAGGGAAAGGCTGACTCCTGTCCAAACTGTAAATCAAGACCTTCACAATTCGGGGCCCTGCCCTGCCCAAGTTTCTTGCCTCACTTCTCTTCACTTCCCTGCACAAACTTTCCGCTCCAGAGAAAATGCAGTTCCCCAGAGCGCATGCTTTTTCCCACCCTTGAGCCTCTGACCCTGTTGGCCCTGCCTGGACCACCTCTGCTGGCCCTGGGGGTCCTGTTCCCTTCAGGACTCAGCTCTCCTGTGTCGGCTCCCCAGCCCCGAGAGATGCTTCCTCCTCAGGGCTCCCGTGACATGGGCACACACCTCCCTGGTGGCACTCACCATGTTGCATGTTAGCTGTTCACACAGATGCCGCATCTTCCTCCCACCAGACTGCGAGCCCCGTGAGAGCTGAGACCAGGTCTTACTCCTCTTGGATCCTAGAGAACTGAGGCTGTGTCTGGCACGGAGCAGGTACTTGGGTGTCTGTTGAACTGAACAGAAAGGCTTTTGACTCAAATCCTGCGCTTTATTCACCAGCGCACCATTCTTCCCAGCCCTGCTGCAGCCAACGTGCCGCTCAGGCGAAGTTGGGGGCTGATCGTCCAGCCCACATGGCCCCCGTGGGGCTCCCCACACTTCTCAGACACAATGACTTCCCTCTGCCATGATGTCCCCCATCCCATTTTCTTGTGGGTCCTCAACCCTAGTGCACTGTACACCCTGGACAGGCACAGGAGATTCAGGGTCCGAGCCGAGAAGGGCACACACAACACCAGAAACCCCTCTCCTGGCTGCCCCCATTTCCACCCTCTCTCCCCGCAGACGTCACCACAGCCTGACACCTAAGACAGTAGATTCATCATTGCTGCGCTAAATCTTTGCATAAACAGTTACATACGGCCCTTGTGAATCTGGCTTTGTCAGCACGTTTGTGGGACACGCCCAGCTGTGCTATCATTTTTATCACTGTTTGCTGTCCCATTAGAAGGATATCTTGGAACTCATTTATCCTTTCTGCCTTCCATGGATTGTTGGTTGTTTCCAATGATTGACTCTTAGGCATGATGCTGTCATGAACATTTTGGAACAGTCTTGTGGTGAGCAGACATGTGCATCTCTGTTGGAAAGAAACCTAGAAAAGAAATTCTGTGGTCATAGGATAGGCGGTGGTCAGCTTTAAAGATATCGCCAAGAGTTTTCTGAAGTGGTTGCACACCGTTGATTTTTTTAAATACAAGGGAAAGTCTAAGCTTATATAACCCTCTGCATTCTCCCCCCGCCCATTTCATATACACTGTGTGTGGTTGTACAGGGGCAATAGTGTTTGAAGGGAAGGAGGGGAACTGGGGGTTTAGAGGATGGGGCTGGAGGAGACAGATGTCCCTCAGCACTCTTTATTTACGCCTTTGGAATTTTGAAGCATGTTAAAGTGTAACCTAGTAACGACCTCTTTAATTAACAAAGAAGAAAGGGGGAAGCCCATGTGCAATTCAGACACCTTCTTGGGGTCTTTGTAACAGCCCCTTGTTTCCACTCAACCCCAGATCCCCGTCTGAGAGCGACACTCCCCACACGACACTCCGCCCTTAACTTTTACCTAAATGCCAACGGTTATCAGGGAACAGAGAGCCCCTAGTCTGAGGGGGGAGGCACCGTCCCCATCAGGAAGGAGCCCCCAGCACGACATGGGGAGCAGGGATTACGGAACCTTGGAGGGAACAGAGGAGACAGAACAATGGGTGTGAAGAAACACACAGATTTAATCACGTTCCAGATTTGTTGGAGATAATCGGGAAAGGCTTGTTAGTTAGGAAGGGTTGGAAGGGCAGGATGACAGAAGGTAAGGGAAGAAGGGAAATACCACCCAAAAGCCCATGGAGAGAGGCGGTGGTGAGTATACGTGGACAGTGGGGTGCTGCCCCCCATCTCCTTCCCTCTCAGAAACTTCCACCACCCATCACCTCCCCGCCACAGGACCCCCCTGGACACTTCTCATTCAAGGACATCTCCCACGACCTACTCACTCAGGCCCGGGGGAATAAAGAGAGGGTCCCAACCCACCCAGCCCAGCCCCCGGGACCAGGAGGGCACCTGCACCTCTACCTGCAGCCAAGAGGAAGTGGCCGCTGAGCTGGGCCTGGAGGAAGGAACCAGCACCTTCTGGCTGCATCTCCTCCTCTCCACCCTGCATCCTCGGAGAGGGGCTGAGAGAGGAGAAGCAGCGGGTGGAGTGTTGCTGTGACACCTGGCGGAGTTGGGGGCTGTCACTCACGCACTCACTCATCCATTCACCCCGTCAGTAAAGTCCTGCTGTGGGCCAGGCTCGGTGTAAGGAGCTGCTGGCAACAGGCTGACGTTGCTCTGCTGAGCTTGTGACTAAGACGGTTCCCTGGCTTGATGTGAAGTTAGAGACGGCAGGAAGAGCCCTTCCCACATGGGGCTTTCCCTCTAGCTGGCCTGAAATCCCACCATTATTGCTGCTTAACTATAGATCGGCAGTGGATTGAGGGGCCGAAAGCCCCAGTGGGGGAGGGAGCACTCTTAGAAAAATAATTCAAATCGGCAATTTTTACAAAAATATATGACCCTGGGAGCACATTGCTGGGGTCCATCGCAGCCTGGGAAGGACCCCCATAAGCAAGGCAGATGCTGGGGCTTCTTGAGCTTTGCGGCAAACACAGTTCACTGCTTCCTAGAAATGCAGAGATGAATGAAAGGAACCCATCCTCAGGATAAGGCTCTTGGAAAGGTGCTGGGCACTAAGGAATGGCATTCGGACAGGTCAGGAGGGGCTCCAGGAGAGGCGAGGCCCAGAGAAGATGGTGGACGGGGAGGTGCCGAGGCTCCTCCCACACCTGGCTGACCTCCTCCCACCTGCATAGGCTCTGAGCACAGTCTCAGCTCCCCACGGAGAATCTGCCTCCCTGTTGCAGCCAATGGGAGCCTCTCTTCCCCTTCCCAGCAGAGTCGGGGAGAGTGTGCTGTAAGCAGAAATGTGGCCCAGTTTGAGTTCCCCTCACCTGGGGGTTCCTTGAGAAGAGAAAGCAATGCCCCCCCCCCCGTGGGAAGCTGGGTGGGCTGGATCTACACCAACCCTGGGTGGACTTTCTGTCTCTGGGTATCAGTCTTCACTCTGGTTCAGTGCAGAGGTTGGGATAAATCAGCTTATATCAGCCAAAGGCTTGTGAAAGTGCAAGGTCTCCCAAAATCTTCCTAGCCCGGGACTTTTAAAGGAAATGATGGTGTCTATTCCATCTCCAACTCTTACTATTTTAATACATTAAATAATCATTCTTCTCACCCTGAAGGCCTTTCTAATTAGGACACAAAACCTAGAAGTCATAAAATAGAAGCTTGATAAATTCCACTCCAAAAAATTATATATATATATATATAAAAGTTCTGCATGACAGAAACTATCATAAACAAACGCGGAGGACAAACAACAAACTTGGAATAGTATTCGTGGTTAATGTCATAAACATACAGCTAATTTCCTTCATGTACAAGAAGCTCTTACAAATTAATTTAAAAAAAAAACTTACAATCCTCAATAGAAAAAAGTGAGCAAAGGACATCAACGATCTACAGGGGGAAAAAAATTCAAATGACTCCTAAACATTTGAAAAGATGCCAACCTCATCTGCAAAAAGAGAATTGCATATTTAAACTAGCACTAACATACCACTTCCACGTATCAGATTGGCCAAGATCAAACATTCGTCAGCACCCTGAGTTGGCAAAGATGTGTAGAAACAGCACTCAGATCTTTCTGCTGAGCGAGTAAATTGGAACAAACCCTTTGGAGAAACAGCTGGCAACAGCTATTGAAATTATAAATGCGTGTTGAATTTAACCCGGCAATTCCACTTTGCTGTGGTAGTTTTGGCATTTAAAACCACCTAACCATATTAGCTACTTAAAAATAAATTAAAACAAATTAAAAAGCTTCCCGCTAGAGTGAAGGGAGTGCTTACTGAGTGAGCAAACAGTTCTTGTGACTTGTCTCTCTGGGGCACATCTTCTTACTCAACTGCACATGATAGTCAATGTGTACTTTTTGACCATTAAACAACTTTAAATAGTTTTTCAATGCTGTCATTTATCATTTTATGTCTATCCACAATGGCTGGTTGGTTAGTAAGGGGAAAGAGAAAAAAATACTAACGCTGAAGCAGAGCAACTTCACAAGGAAGGAGTCTTGCAATTTGCCTCCACGTATTATCGCCAGGTTTACAGTTTGCATTCATCTGATTGAAATTATTTTAAAACACAACAAGACGTCTTGGGTTCTTCCAAAATAATATTAAAACAAACCCAGAAAACAAGCTGATTCCTTCCAATTCGGCTTTGCTTCGATTGGAAATGGAGACTGTATAGTGTTAAGAGTGGAGACGTGCTTAGAAAAGCCAGCCTGAAACCTTCCTCCCACCTAGTAGAAACCAGGCTTGAAAGGTATGGGAGGGGACCGGTTGCTTTTTCATGATGGAAAATGCAAGAATTCCACACACCACGTCCTGGAATTGTTGATGTTCTAACATATAGAATAGTATCAACCCACTTTTAAATACATTCAATCCCTAATCTAAACATGACATAACTTGTCATTTTGAAGTTGTCCAACAAATCATGCTTTTCCTTAGATAGTAAGTGGCAGTTCCATTGGAAAAACTCAAAGTTAGTCTTTATACATTATGTTTAATTAAAATGAACTCTATAATATAATCTTGAATAATACATTTCTAAGATATATATTTTTTTACTGAAAAACACTTAAATAAAAAAAGTGCAGAAATGCCCTTTTAACAAAACGTTGGCAGCTCTCAATACTACATATCAGTGTTGAAAGTGTCAGAAACTTCTGAATAATTGAGAAATGCTATCGAAGCTATGACATTCTTGGCTTATAAGACTTCACAGCCGGACATGTGTTCCCGCAGCATCTGGCACCACAGCTACACAAATGCTGATAAAAGAAACCAGGTGAGAGTTAAACATTTGCTTGTAGATAGTCCCTATTTTCAGCAATTTAAAAGTACTCATGATCTTCCTTGAGGCTTGCAAAACTTCTAGTATCTATCTATCTACCTATCCATCCACCTACCTATCTGGTTATTCCCATTTTATAGATGAGGACGTGGGGGCCCAGAGAGGTTTACAGCACTTGTCTAAGGCCACATGGATGTGAAAGCCAGGTCTCCAGCTCCCTGACCTGTCACTCAGAATGGCTGTGGCTATAACAACCACCAGCCTCCCCCGTCTACCCCTCCCCATTCCCCTTGTATTCTGGGGGCAAACCTGGTGCTTTTGTGGTAAAGTAACTCAGAGCAATGGCTCCTGGGAGTCTGGGAGGTAGGCCAAGGCTGAAGGGTTGTCTAGTGGTGTGGACCTTAGTGGGGGCCTTTGTAGGGGGCCGGGGGCAGAGGGCATTGAAGTCAGCGTCAGCAATTCTGCTCCGTGGACCGCTGAATGACGCTCAGCGCTCATCAGTGCCTGACGGGGCCAAAGCTCCTGGAAAACCGCCTGACTAGGCTTTGGTAAATGTTTAAGCACTGGGGGTGGTGGTAAGGAGCAAATCTTGGGGTTGGGGGGCAGGGAGGGCTCAGGGGCAAGAAGCACGGAAACAGAGACTTGTGGGTAGTTGCTCCCACCTCCACTGTGTCCTCGGAGGCCAAGAAGGGGCTGCCGGTCAGGCTGGCAAGGCCCCATCTCAGGAGTCCTGCTCTAAGCCATTCCAAGCAAGGAACCCCTTTCCCCACCAGCAGTCCTACTCAGTCAGTTAAGCTGGGACTGGCCACTGAATTGGGGTTTGGCTGCTTTCCTTTCGGGGTCAGACTCTTCGGGGTACGCAGCTGTCTGGGCTCTCTACCCCCATCCCTTTGCCTTCTCCTGACAGGGCCAGTCCACAGGCCTCTGCTTTCCCGCTCCACCTCAGATTCCTCCCGGGTATGAAGCCACTGATCCCTGAAAGTCCCCTGGCCCAGGCAAGTGGAAAATAGTAAGAGTTCGTGTGGCTGAGTCATGGAAAAGAGAACGCAAGCCGGACCCATGAACGAGGCCTGCTCTCCCCTTGACGGAGGCCATTCACTGGGCTTCCCCAGTGGCCTTGCCGCCGGCTTGGAGCCCTGGCCTTAGACAGCCAGCACCCCTTCCTCACCATCAGTTTCATCACCACCGCCATCTGATGGCTGGGCAGGGTATTGTTGCACAGCTGGGGCTTCCTTCCACATACTCTGTCTGCCCTGGATTTGAACCAGTTACGTTGGGGCCAGGAGATCTCTTAGCCCTCTGTTAAGGCTATTGGTTGCCACTTTCCCTCAGTGGCCCAATGTTCGCTAATCTGGTGTTTGCAGCGACTTCATAAAACATAACCACTGCAAATAATGAAAAGCGTATACAAACATGTCCTAGCTCTGTCTTTTCAGGGGGCTGAGAAGTAACGATACCCCAGTAACAGCAGCCCAGTAAGCACCCAGGTCTCAGTATCTAAATGCTATCCTTCACTAAAAGAAACCAGGGCTTCTTGAGGCAATGCCTGATTCCAGGGCTGGAGCAGGGAAAGTACAGATGAGGCTGGAATATTTTCTTGTGCCAGAAAGTAAGGAAATGCTCAAAGAATGATGAGGACATGTCAAAGGACACAGGAGCCAGCTTGAAAGGGGTCTGTCTGGCCCAATCTGGGACAATTTGATAACCAAAATAAACATAATATTAATGCATTTCCACCAAATAAGTAAAATAAGAATAAACGAGTCCATGCAGATATAAACAAACAAATGGAGAAAGGAAGGTTTTCCTTGTAGTAGAATGCTAACCAAAAATTGGTAGAAGGAATGCTGGATATAGAAAAATTCCCATTTGGTAACCACCAAAGTGGCGTCTAATTCAGACAGGATGGTCAACAGAGGCTAAAGCTGGTGTGGAGAGAGTCAGTAAGGATCAGGATATTGGCGTAATTCCATAATATCTCCCTACAAAGTATAAATTAATTACAAAGGGGAGATGTTGACTTTGTGATGTAGGAGCCTGGCGGCCAGCAACTTGACCAAATGATGAAGACACAGAACCATTTCTGTGGTAGTCCTGTCAAGAATGTTTGCATGGTCTGGGCTGGTCGGAAGAAAACATCAGATGATCCCAAGTTGAAGGTCATTCTGCAGAATACAAAGTCTAATTTCTTTTTTTTTTCTTTTTAATTTTTTTTAATTTTATTTTTTGGCTGCATTGGACTTTTGTTGCTGCGTGCGGGCTTTCTCTGGTTGCAGCAAACAGGGGCTACTACTGTTCATTGCGGCGTGCAGGCTTCTCATCGTGGTGGCTTCTCTTGCTGCGGAGCATGGGCTCTAGGCACCTGGGCTTCAGTAGTTGTGGCTCACGGGCTCTAGAGCACAGGCTCAGTAGCTGTGGTGCATGGGCTTAGCTGCTCTATGGCACGTGGGACTTTCCCGGATCAGGAATCAAACCCATGTCCCCTGCATTGGCAGGCGGATTATTAACCACTGCGCCACCAGGGAAGTCCTGAATTCTCTTTTTTTTTAATTGATATAATGTATCTTATTTTATTTTCAAGTTTTATTGAGATATAGTTGAAATATAATGTTATATTAATTTAAGGTGTACAGCATAATGACTTGATATATGTATATATTACGAAATGATCACCACAGTAAGTTTAGTTAACATCTATCCCCTCACATAGTTACAATTTTTTTCTTGTAATGAAAGCTTAAGATCTACTTTCTTAGCAACTTTCAAAAATACAATGCGGGGCTTCCCTGGTGGTGCAGTGGTTGAGAGTCCGCCTGCCGATGCAGGGGACACGGGTTCGTGCCCCGGTCTGAGAAGATCCCACATGCCACGGAGCGGCTGGGCCTGTGAGCCATGGCCGCTGAGCCTGCGCGTCTGGAGCCTGTGCTCCGCAACGGGAGAGGCCACAACAGGGAGAGGCCCGCGTACCACAAAAAAAAAAAAAAAAAAGTGGTATTGGTAACTATAGTCACCATGCTGTACATTATGTCCCTAGAACTTATTTCTCTTATAACTGGAAGTTTGTACCTGAACTCTTTAGGACTGCTAAGGATGCAAAAGTCAGAGAAAGATGAAGAAACTTAGATTAAAAAAGATGGATGACGGGAACTCCTTGGCAGTCCAGTGGTTAGGACCCTGCGCTTTCACTGCTGAGGGCCAGGGTTTGATCCCTGGTCGGGAAACTAAGATCCCGCAAGCTGCGGTACGGCCAAAAAAAAAAAAAAGGTGGATGAGCCATGACAACATTTAGCATTGCACGGTCCTGGATTCCATCCTGAACCAGAAGAGGAAAAAGACATCATTGGGACAGTGGCCATCTGAACAGTCTATGGGTTGAATGGTAGGGTCTTACCAATGTCAATTCCCTACACTGGAGAGCCCTAGAGTGATTCATACAGGAGATTATTCTTGTATTTTCGGGCAATCATTTCTGCAACTTGCTCTGAAATTCAGAAAAAGATTAATGGGTGTATCTTAAAAGAGAGAAGGTGACAAAGCAAATGTGGAGAAATGTTAAAGAATCTGGGTGAAAGAGACAGGGGGGTTCTTAGTACTGTTCTTGCAATGTTTCTGTAAAGTTGAAATGATCTCAAAATGAAGTATTTAAAATTTTTAAAAAAGAAGTGTACCCGAGTGCTTTGCAAACGGCACAGAAGGTAAGGGGGGACTGCTGTTACATGAGGTGTTCGAATGTGGGATTATTCCCGGAGGGTATGCAATGTGTGTGTTTGTGGGGGGAGGGGGTGGCAGTGTTGCCATGGAGTGTGTGCTTATTTATTTTCCATCCCCCCAGATTAACCCCTTCTTCCCCAGGGCAACAGGTGATGCAATCCGTGCTGTGGCCAGGGAAGGGTCACATCTGAGCAAACACCAAGCCCGGGCTCAGCTGGGATGAAGACTGTGCCAGAGTGTTTGTGACTCTTCATGCCTTATCCTCCCTTCCTGTCACAACTGAGTGTTTCCCTGCCATCTGTTTATACAGACACTTATAAAACAACACAGTCTCATGCCTGGCTTGCTCAAACCTTGGGAATATCAATATAGTGATGCTGGCTGAAACAACTTGCATCCTGTTTCCCTGGCTGAGTTTTCCCACCCCGTGTGGTCCTCTGTCTTGGATCGGAGAGGGGACTCAGAAGAGAGAGTAGGGAACCTTCAACTTAAAGTCACCCAGCAAGGTCATGGCAGGGTGGGGTGGACTGCAATTCCATGCTGTAGGTATTCACTATGGGCCTAAAACGGGCAAGGTCTGACCCCAGGCAATGAACAGGAATTTCTTTATACTGTTCAATCAGGCATAGAGAGGCAAGAGAAAGGAAGGACACCATCACCATCATCATCACCGTCATCATCATTATCACTGTTATGGGTTGTGTCTCTCCAAAAATGTTGAAGTCTTAACTCCTAGCACTCAGAATGTGACCTTATTTGGAAATAGCCTCTTCACAGATGATCAAAGAAGATGAGGTCATTAAGATGGGACCTAGGGCTTCCCTGGTGGTGCAGTGGTTGAGAGTCCGCCTGCCGATGCAGGGGACACGGGTTCGTGCCCCGGTCCGGGAAGATCCCACATGCCGCGGAGCGGCTGGGCCCGTGAGCCATGGCCGCTGAGCCTGCGTGTCCGGAGCCTGTGCTCCGCAACGGGAGAGGCCACAACAGTGAGAGGCCTCTGTACCGCAAAAAAAAAAAAAAAAGATGGGCCCTAATCCAATATGACTGGTGTCCTTATAAAAAGGGGGAATTTGGACACAGACACACAGACTGGGAGAACACCATGTGAAAGTAGAGATTGGGATAATGGATCTACAAGCCAAAGAATGTCAAAGCTTGCCATCCAACCTAAGAGAGAGGCAGATTCTCCCTCACACTCTCAGAAGGAACTAATCTTGCCAACACCTTGACCTCAGACTTACAGGTACTATGAGACAATAAAGAACAGTGAGACAGGGAATTCCCTGGTGGTTCAGTGGTTAGGACTCTGCGCTTCCACTGCAGGGGGCACAGGTTCAATCCCTGGTCGGGGAACTAAGATCCCACAAGCCATGCAGCACAGCCAAAAAAAAAAAAAGAACAGTGAGACAATAAATTTCTGTTGTTTAAGTCACCCAGTTGTGGTACTTTGTTAAAGCAGCTCTTGGAAACTATTACAATCTCCATCACCATCAGCAGTGGCATCACCACCACCACTACCATCATCTGCACCAACATCTTCACCACCATCACCACCACCATCACCATCACCATCACTGTCATTACCTTTGTCACCTAACTGTCCTAGATGGAGCTCAGCATACACCATCGCTGTTCTGAGCACTTTATTTATCTGAGCTCATCTAATCCTTATCATAACACTATGAGGTAGGTCCTATTACTATCCCTACTTTCCATAGAATATGAAACTGAAGCTCAGAAAGGTTAAATCATCTTCCCAAGGCCATACAGCCAGAAAGTGTCTGTGCATTCGCCCCCAGGACTGCTCCTTTCCTCTTACCTCAACTGCCATCTTTCTCCCAAGCCATCAGCTGGTGTGTCTATGTCCCAGGCCCGTCATCTCCTGCCACAAGCCTGCTTTAATCAAGCAAATGCTTCGGCCTAATTCCCATGCTTCTCTGACCCTTAGGGTCACATAGGAGCACGTGGGGATCATGTATTGGGGTGGTGTCATGCACGGAGTCCTGCCCCCAGTCCTGGTCTACTCTTTGCCCTTAGAGTACCTGTGTCCCCACAGACAAGACTGTCCCAGCCCTGATGCCATCAGCCATCAGCAGGGGTGTCAACCTCCTTTGGATGCAGTATTCAAGTGGATTGTAATATGCTTTTATTGCTCCAGTTGATAACCAGGGACATTAGCCAGGTACACAGTAATCATGACTCAGAAGGAAATCAATCTGTGCTGTGTGCAGGTATTCCCAAGGGCCATCAGAAAGGCCCCAGGGGGAGTTTGAATTTCCATGATCAGTGAGAACACATAGTTCCCCACACTTCTCATTGTCCCTCGCACCATTCTCAGCACATCAAAATGCCCCCATCAATGTTTGTTGAATTATTTTTGACACATTTTCAACGCACCCAGAGCCCCTAACCTTTATTTATCAAATTTACTTACTCTTCTCCCATCCCTTCCTATCTTTATCTTAATATGTATTCCTCGTGGAAAGGGTAAGTGGTGACCAGTTTCAAAAGCTCTAATAGCGTTCTCAGCCTTGGGTCTGTAGTTGATACTTTTAGCCTATTGTCCAACTGTTTGCAGAACCTGTAGCTGTTTGCAGAGCCTGCAAGCACTTGCAGATTGCAGTTGTTCACAGAGCTTGCCTCCTTTTGCAAAGCCTATAGCTGTTCACATATCCCATAGCTGTTTGCAGAGCCTACACCTATTTGCAGAGCCTCTGGTCTGTAAATGTATTTAAATTTTTAAATCACAATTTAAATTTTTAATTGTGTTAAAATATACAGCTGTTTGCAGAGCCTAGAGCTGTTTGTGGAGACTGTAGCTGTTTGTGGCGCTCTGTGTTATTTGCAGATGCTGTTGTGTGCAAAACTTGTTGAAGTTATCACTATGCTTGCTGGATGCTTGGTTTCTGGCTGGGCTTTTCTCCTCAAGCTAACAATGAGCATGTCTTATAAAGCAGACACTGTGTGTCCAGTGTGATGCCAAGAGGTTCAAAGTTTACTGAAGTAGGGACTCCCCTGGTGGTGCAGTGGTTAAGAATCTGCCTGCCAATGCTGGGGACACAGATTCGATTCCTGGTCCGGGAAGTTCCCACATGCCGTGGAGTAACTAAGCCCGTGCGCCACAACTACTGAGCCTGCACTCTAGAGCCCACGAGCCACAACTGCTGAGCCCATGAGCCACAACTACTGAAGCCTGTGCACTTAGAGCCCGTGCTCCGCAACAAGAGAAGCCACCGCAATGAGAAGCCTGGGCACCGCAACGAAGAATATCCCCCGCTCACCGCAGCTAGAGAAAGCCCGCACACAGCAATGAAAACCCAATCCAGCCAGAAATAAAGACAATAAAATAAATAAATGTATTTAAAAAAAAGGTTACTGAAATATAAGGAAAGGCCCCTGGAAGAAGAGGTTTTCTATACAGTTGGGAAAAAAATCACGGAACATACATGGACCACTCAGAACAATTCACAAAGCACATGGAGGATGTGAGCTACTTGTAGGATCAGCTCAACTGGTCCCCACATGCGTCTGGAACAGCTACACTTCATGCAGACCCTCCCATGCTATACCCCACCCCCACCTCATGCCCACAGCTTTCAAGCTGCACCTCCCAGCCCCCTCCCTCCCCCTGCATCCGACCAAATTACACAACTACCTCTGTCCTTTCCTTCCCTCATTAAAACTCCGCTCTACTCTCAGGGTGCTGATCTAGCAAACCCTCAAGGAGAAAAGAGAACTGAAAAGCAAATTTGCAACAAGTCCTTAGCTACTGGGATGTGCTACCCTGATGGGACATTTACATTTTGAAATAAGATTCTTGCAGGCTGCCATGCCTTCCCCCAATGGTACACCCCCTGATGGTGAGATCTGGGGCACAATGACAGGCAGCAGGCGTGAACAGGGTGCATGGCAACCTGGCTGCCCAAGGGGAAGGCTGGCCCTGCAGGCACACCCCACTTTTTGGCCACAGCTGTAGTCAAATTGAATCTTTGTTAATCGAATCCTCTTTTCCCAGTGACTCATATGCGCATTTCAGAGCAAGGACACACTAGGAATGAGAAGTGGTTCCAGTCTAGGCATGAGCTGAAGGATGATTCAGTTGGTCCAAGGCAGTGATTGTTACTGAATAGAAATATCTGCCTCTCTATGTTCCTATGTGCTTGTTTTCTTAAACTTCGACTTGGACTCTGACTCAGTACATGTAACTGATGGCTGTTTTGCTTCTAGTCCTGAGTTCAGAGGCTAGACCAGTTCTCCCCAGTTTCTGCCTCACCCCGTGGGATCGGTTTGCATCCTTGTCTCAGCAAAGCTTCCTCTTCCTCTCCAAGAGCTCTGAAGCAAGCCACAGCTGGCAACATCTTGGTGTTCCAGCCTGGGAACAGGAGCAGGGCAATTTGATCCACTTGGGAGAAGACAGCTGCCAACAAACGCCACCTGGGCGCTGTAGCCCCCGAATATGGCTCTTCAGTTTCCTGAACTCCCAGTCCTTCATCCTCACTGCCCTCCTGGCTTTTTCATCCAGGTGTGCCAAGAGCATCTTACATGTAAAAAGCCCAAGGTGAGCTCATTATCTCTCCCCCTCCACTGCACTCTCTCTGCCTTAATCCCTACTTCACAATCCACCCGGTTGTCTATGCAAAATGAATTCTTTCTCTCTGTATCCTGCTAATCGTACCTCTGAAAGGTCCTGTACTCTCCACCTTCTGCTGATCGTGCAGCACCCCCATCTCATCCTTATCGGGGCAAAACAGCAGCCTCCTTCCTGCTGTCACCAGCTCCCATCTCTAATCCAGACCCCAAGGATCAGCATTTGGTCAGTCAACAGTAATGACCGAGCACGTATAATGTGCCCATCACGAGGGACACCACAGAGAACAAGATAGACACCGCCATGCTTCAAGGAGTTGGTAGGCAGTAGAGTTTTTCTTTTAGTACTTGTCTGGAAAGAATGCTTCTCTGCTGTTTGGTTTTAATATTTTTAAGACACAAGCAACAGGTGGTCATTGAGAAAGAACTTGAAAATGCACTTAAGTATAACCAAGAAGATAAAAATCACTCTCTTTTTTTATTGAGACATAATTGTCATATAACACTGAGCTAGTGTAAGGTATACAACCTGTTGATTTGATACATTTATATATTGCAATATGATGACCGCCATAGCATCAGCTAACACCTCCATCACATCACACAATTATCATTACTTTTTTGTGGTGAGGACATTTAAGATCTAGTCTCTTAGCAACTTTGTAAAACTCACTCTTAAACCCACCACTCTTTCTAACTCCTACTACCTCCCCCCCAACCCTCTCCCCCACAAAAATAAACATTGTTAACCTTTTGGTGTATTTCTTTCCGGACATTTTTCTTTTTCCTATTTGAATGTTTTAGAATACCACTGATGTCCCTTCCCACCTCAAATGTATTTATTTCTTCAGCAAATATTTATTATTAAGCACCCGGCACTGGCCTGGGTGCTGGGATTACAGAGATGGACAACCTAGCGGGGGAGACAGCAAAGGATCGCACACATTAATACATGATTCTCAACTGTGATGCTTTTCATGAAGCCAGGGTGTAGGGAAGCATGAGTGCACATGAGGGGGCCACCAGCTCATCGTGGGGACTTGGGAAAGTTAGAGAAGGCTTCTCCAAGGAAGAGCAGGGCTCGCCAGGATGGAGGTGGAGGAGAGGGTGTTTGGGGAGGTGGAGACTGAATTCGTGACCAGGTTGATTTCTCCATTAGCTGTCGCCAGTACAGTGTCAGGGGCCCACAACACTAAAAGGAGCCCATGCAAATATTTTAATTTCTTTTAAAACCAGAAGGAAAAAATGGACTTTGGGTTGAAGAAAATGTTTTAAATATAATATTCCTACATTGGTCTTTATATTAATACATTTGTAAAATATAATTTATGAAAGAAGGAAACTCACAAAGGCAAAAGTGCCCTTGAAAGTCACCATGTGGTCCTGGCATGAAGACCATGTGGCTGAAGCAGAGAGAGTGGCCTGAGAAGGTGGTGGGAGATGTGACTAGAAGGCCAGGTAGGGGCTGGATCCAGAGGCCACATTAGGAATGTAGGACGTTATCCTCTAGCGATAGGAAAGCAGAGAGGTGACAAGATTCTTTGAACATTTTATTTAATCTCTAAAAAGGAAATGTCTTTTAGACATAATGCCATATTATACCTTAAAATTATGCCACAATGCCATATTATACCTTAAAAATATGACTATCTGGGAATGAATACAGTGATGGTGGCATGACACTGTGTATGTAATACCACTGAACTGTATGCTTAAAAATGGTTGAAGTGGTAAACTTGATGTTATGTATATTTTACCATAATAAAAAAAAAAATAGAGGCAGCAGATAGCCAATGGTCAGGCAAAAAATTAACAAAAACTCCCTAAAAACATTAAATGTCCATTTGGTGTTCACATTTTCAATTGTCTCTTTTTAAACACATTTTTTTAAATGGTAGTTGATGTACAATATTATATAGGTTACAGGTGTACAGTATAGTGACTCACAATTTTGAAGGTTATGCTCCATTTACACTTATTATAAAATTTTGGCTATATTCCCTGTGTTGCACAATATACCCTTGCAGCTTATTTTATACAGAATAGTTTGTACTACAATTGTCTCTTAAATGTTACAAATAGTTAAGCTGTTTTGTTTTTGTTTATTACTGTTTCAGTCAAGAACCAAATGTAGTCTATACACGTAATTGATCGCTCTCTTCAAAGTCCCTTGCAATCCATAGGTCTCTGCTCAATCTTCCTCCCTCCCATCTTTTTTCTTTCTTTCTTTTTTTTTTCTTGTGACTTATTTGTTAAAGAAACCAAGTCATTTGACCTGGATTATGTCAAATATACCCCTGTGGTGTAGTTTAACGTGTTCTTCTGTCCCCTGTATTTCCTAGGAATGGTAGTAGTATCTAGAGACTTGATCAGATTCAAGCTCAGTTTGGCGCAAGTCTATTTCAGGGTGGTGTTGGCTACTTCCCACGGGAGCACTGCTTTGTCTCTCTTCCGGGGAGGTTGACGGCCACTGACAGTCATTGCCTAGGACATGAGTCCATCAGGGGGTCATGGCCCTGTGGCACCAGATGAAGAGGGGAGAATAGGATGAAGGCTGGGGTGGTCCCAGTGTCTCCCTGTCCATCAGGGAAGATCTTCCTGGTGAAGGAAGGGGCAGCTATGGTCCCTGGGCCTTTTTCTCTCCACTACCTCTGAGCACCAATAGTCCTAACCCTTGGTAGGGAAGCTTTCCTGTATAGGAATCTGCTCCTGACAAACGAAGACAATTTCAGATGGGCTTTCCTTGTGCCTAAGGTTTACAGGTTTTTTGTTTTTTTGTTTTTTTCTTTTTTCTCCAGGTGCTTGAATTTTTTATTATGGAAATATTCAAAATAATCAAAAATAGAGAAAATAGTGTAATGAACCACCAGGTACCCCTTAACCAACTTCAACAATTTTCAACATTTTGTTAATCTTTTTCACTTATCTGTTCCTCTCCTTTTCTTGCACTAGAGCTGGGATTGGCCAAAACGATGGGCCAAATCCAACTTGCCACCTCTTTTCGTAAAAAAGTTTTATTGGAACACAGCCATGCCCATTCGTTTCTGTATTGTCTATACCTGCTTTTGCATCACACCAGCAAGGGTGAGTAGTCGTGACAGAAATCATGTGGGTCACATGCTTAAAATATTTGCTATCTGGCCTTTGACAGAAAAAATTTGCTGACCCTACGGTAAAGTATTTTAAAGCAAATACTAGTCAGCATATCATTTCATCTGTAGATGCTTCAATATGAAACTCTAACAGATAAGAGCTTTTTTAAAGCCATATCTGTAGGTTTTCAGTTTTAAAGTAGGCAGCAGAGCCAGCACTGCTGTGGCCCAGCAGGTAAAAGCCTGGTTTTGGAGGTACATGGGACTGGATGCTGGAGGAGCTAAGCTCACTTGGGTCCCACCCTGTTTAAGTGCTCAGAGGCCTTTGCCATCAGACGCCCCTGGGTCTCAATCCTGGCTTCCCCACTTACTGGACTGGGCAAGTTACTTCCCCTCCCTGAGCAGCAGTTTTCTCGCAGGTAAAATGGGAAAAATTGCCAGGCTTACCTTAGAGGGTCCTTGAAAGGTTAAATGCAGTGACGTGTTTAAGTGCTGAGTTCAGAGCCTGGCATGTGAGAAGCACACGGTGCCTGTGACTCATATCATGGCATCACTTAGACTAGTCCCCTCCTTGCCCTGACAGTAAGGTGGTAAGAGGAGAGGGGCTAGATTGTTCACCCCAATATGTTCACCTTAAGTAAGGTCCCAATCAATGGCTTTTCCAGACCAAGCCAGCTTGGGTCGCTGACACAAGAATAGGAAGATTTCGGTGGCTGGTGTGAGGACCGGGGTGTTTTATGACCAGGACAGGGATTCCGGTCTCTTACAATATTAAATGAATAGTGGCTTACGTGTTGCAGGTCCCGTAATAAGGTTTGGGCTCCAGCGCCTGGTGAGCCATCACCCGGAAGCACATCTCTGGACTCCAAGGCTGAAGTCCGGTGTGCGCCCGAGTTCTGCTTATTGCCCGGCTCGCTCTTGGCACTGGCTCAGGAGGCAGAAATTCCAGGAATCCTGGTTCCTCCTTCCCCTTGGCATCCTCCTCATCCTCCTCCCTGCCCCGCCCCCTTCTCCACCAATCCTCAGGCCCCTCTCCCATCTGGTGGACAAGTGGCCGGTTGTCTCCGGGATCTTTATGTCTCTCTCGGGGGCAGCCACGTTGGGGCCGGATGGGGCTGTCGTGGGCATGACACAGTGGTTTTGAGAGAAGCCTTCTGGGATTACTTAGAGCAGCCGGGGGTGAGGGACGTTGGGGAGGCAGGCTAGGGGAGAGGCTCCCATGCAAGCCAAGGACTCAGGCAGTGGGGGATGAGAGGCAGAGTATCCTGGGTGCCAAACTCCGGGGTGCTGCAGGTCTCGCCTACAGCAGTGTAAAGTAGGGGAGCTCCGAAAACAGTGATGAGACCCCAGAGCTTCTTAGCATCTCCTGAAGCATCCCTGCCTCCCACTGCCCCTGTTCCTACCTTCCTTCTGGGGCCCACAGTCTCACGCCTGCACTGGTGCCATTGCCTCCTAAAGGGCACAGATGCCTGGGTGAGCTCTTGAAAATGCTGCAGTGATCAGGGCACTTGCCTGGCTGAAGCCCTTCCAGGCAGAGTGCTTCAACTGCTTTTTGTTTCACACACTCCTCTAGCTGTCTGGTGAGGCCTGTGGACTTCATCCTAGTAAAATGTTTTTAAATGCCTGAAATAAAATGTGCCGTGTTCCAAAGGCAACCAATTATATCAAAACACGATTGTCAAAATAGTTCTTAAAAATGACATCTGTGTAGGGGCTTCCCTGGGGGCGCAGTGGTTGAGAGTCCGCCTGCTGATGCAGGGGACACGGGTTCGTGCCCCGGTCCGGGAAGATCCCACATGCCGCGGAGCGGCTGGGCCCGTGAGCCATAGCCGCTGAGCCTGTGTGTCCGGAGCCTGTGCTCCTCAACGGGAGAGGCCACAACAGTGAGAGGCCCGTGTACCGCAAAAAAAAAAAAAAAAAGACATCTGTGTATAGTAATATATGTGGTTTTAATTAACGTGTTGTATTGCAAGTTATAGCAGTGGGTCTAATAACAGACATACTTTGTTTTTGTAACAATATTTGAGGTATCTGCCACGATTTTCTTATGATGCCAAAGAACCACGATATCTGTGGGTGACCGAGTCTCAGAGGCTGTTAATGCTACTGCGATTTGTTATTGAAGTGGATGCTGAGTTTCAGATAGAGGTGAGTGCAAGTAAAGATGGAAAATATTGCTGCGTTCAAGTTCATGGAGTCCAACTCACGTCCTTGCCTTCTGCCTTCATGATTTATTTCACACTGCCGCCCTCACCCAGTGCATCTGGTGAAGCTTACCTAGCTTCCGAAATGAATGTCAAGGTCAGCCTCTCTTTGAAGTCACTTGACTCTACCAGATACAGCCCACCACCTTTGTGCTCCCTGCCCCCAACCCTGGATAGACTTTTACTGCTGTTTTGTCTCCTGGTCATTCAAAGGACCTTTGGGACAAGGACAGTGCCCAGTGCTGGGCACGGAGTCTGGCATATAGCAGTTGCTTAAAAAAAAAAAAAAATTGAAGGAATGAATGAGTCAATACCCAAATGTATGAATATGAGACGTTGTAAACAGTCACCCAAAGACACCGGCAGGGTCAGTATGGTACCGTCATCCTACACACAAAGAGCAATTCTTCCACTGACCATCCATACTTCTTATCTCTAAAATCCCTATCTGTGTTAAGGGTGACCAGCAAAGGGAGCAGGCTGGAAGAGAACAGCAGGGACAGGCCACCATCTCCAAAAGAGGCACAACAGGCTACAGAGGAAGTTGCTCACTGATGGATAGAAGGGCAACAGAGATATCCCCACAGGGCTGACAGGCACACCCAGTCACCCCAACAATGCGTAGGGGAAGACCTGAGCCAGCAGGGCAAGGATTCTCAACACAGAAGGAAACCAGGAGGCTGCAGGAGAGTTGGAGGAGGCCATGGGAAAGGGGGTGGTGATGACACGTGCCCAGGTCAACGAGGAGAGCCACGCTCTCTGGGCTCAGGTCACCCTGAGCAAGTTACCTTGAGCAAGGTTACTTCACCTCCCTGAACCTCAGCTTCCGTATGTGTAAAATGGGCTAATAATCCCCCATGGTGTCATTGCAACCATGAAATGAGAAAAGAATAATGACTAAATGCTTTATTTACCTGCATTATCTCATTTAGTGTTTATTAAATTTCTAGCACAGAGTGAACACTTAAAAGCTACCTAATTGTTATTGCTACAGGCAAATTTGAAAATACAAATTAGCTCCCTGGGCCCCCCACCCTCTCCACTCACCTTTTCCTCTTCTATTCTCCTTCTCAACTAGCTCCACTCAATCACCCCGAACCTCCCTGCCCAAGGTGCTTACAGAGTCACCCAGCCAGGAACAACTTTGGTGGGCGGTAAGGGTGGTGTGTTCCTGTGAACCATCAGAACTTGTAAGAAATTTTTTTGGTTTGTTCATGAGTGCTTTTTTCTGAGAAAATGTCGCATAAATACTCAAAGTTGTGACCAAAACAAACAAAAGAAAAAGGTTAAGATCCACAGAAGTAAAGTGATAGGGTCAATGCCCTACTCCTTCCCTGAGTTTGAAAAGAGATCTTAGTGGGTAGGACAATGTTTAACGCAAAGGAATGACTCTCAAATGGTAGAATTTCAAGGTCAATGATAGTTGGAGAGAAAGGTTTGGGGGTAGGTCCCATAACTGACGCCCTGCTATGTTACTCTAAAAATGACCCTGTCTAAGGAATAGCTTCGGGTGACCTCTGAACTGGTCAGAGTGGGAGCCTCTCTTGTTACTAAGTTGTTTTGGGGACAGTAGAAATTTTAGATGTTGCCACAGAGCAATGAAATTCTAATATTATCATGTTCCACTTTTAAAGGTAAAGACATTGAAATGGCAATAGAGACCTATCTGAAATCTTCAAAAACAAATAATTCAGAATCAGTGCTCAAGCTCTACCCCTAACTCATAAGGACACGTTTCTCCACAGCTTAATTGGCTCTCAGAGCGAAGGACATGTAGCTTCGGTATTAAGAGTAATGGAAATCCTGCCAGGGAAACCCTTATCTGACTTCATTATTGTCACTTAGCCATGTCTCTCTCCTCAATACCTGGCTAATTTTTGTCCCTTCAAATATCTAACATTGGATTTACAAGTTCAACTTTCACTACTTGTTTTTATTGTGTTTTTCCCATAAACCTTATACCTAACATTTACCATCTTAACCACGTTGAGGTGGACAGCGCAGTAGAGTTAACTATGTGTTTGTTATGTGTATCTTGTTGGGCACCAGATTCCTAGGGCTTTTTTTTCTTTTTTTTTTGGCTGCATTGGGTCTTCGTTGCTGCTCACAGGCTTTCTCTAGTTGTGGCGAGCTGGGGCTACTCTTCGTTGCAGTGCGCAGTCTTCTCATTGCGGTGGGTTCTCTTGTTGTGGAGCACGGGCTCTAGGCATGTGGGCTTAAGTAGTTATAGCTTGTGGGCTCAGTAGTTGTAGCTCTCGGGCTCTAGAGCTCAGGCTCAGTAGTTGTGGCGCACAGGCTTAGTTGCTCCATGGCATATGGGATCTTCCCGGACCAAGGATTGAACTCGTGTCCCCTGCATTGGCAGGCGGATTCTCAGCCGCTGCGCCACCAGGGAAGTCCCCTAGAACTTTTTTATCTCACAAAATTGAAACCCAGTGAATAATTCTTTATTCCCCTCACCCCAGCCTTGGCAATTACTATTTCACTTTCTTTTTCCAAGAGTTTGACCACTTTAGATACCTCATATAAGTGGAAGCATGCAGTATTTGTCTTTTTTGTAACTAGATTATTTCATTTAGTGTTATGTCCTCAAGGTTCATCCATGTTGTAGCATATGACAGGCTTTCCTTCTCTTTTAAGGCTGAATAATATTCCATTATATGTGTATACCATTTTCATTACTTTTTTTTTTTTACTGCAACTATATGGCTCTGAGATTTCATTTTGCACAGTGATTTTATTTTATTTTATTTTATTTTTCCTGGTATAAAACATGAAGGTAACCTTATCACATACCTTGAATTTACTGCTCAGAAACCTTTCTAATTGAATTAGCAGAGGATTTGTAGACATGAAAATTTAACAGATACTTTCCCCAGGTTTCCAAATGATCCATTAGAAACAAAGCAAGTTTATAAATTAACTGATAATCTTTCGTAATGCAAGCTATTTTATAAGGCATTTAAAACTGTCTCTCTTCCAAGCAATATGAAAAGAACAAAAATGAAAATATAATCTTTTGACCTTTTGAGTTGAGAGCTATAAAGATTTCTTTTTCATTTTTTAAATTATTTTTTTAAGGAAACAAGGTTTTCAGGTGATGTTGAACCACTTTATGCTTTTAATGGCTTTTTATATGCCTCCTTAGATCAGCCATGAATTTCAGAGGGGGATTATTCCCTTTGAAATTCCTGAACAGAATACAACAGAAATAATCTTAAACAGAAGTAAAACAGTAAATGTCTCAACATTATGAAAGGATCATCAAGCCATTCATTCACCAAGAGGATAAACCCTTCACCTAATTGAACCGAGGAAGAAATGACGAAAGTGGGTAAGGATCCTTTTGCGGCCAGAGCTTGGGAGCATGGCCTTGGAGAAAATAACTCATCTGCTGTGCCAGTTTCTCACCTGGGAACCAGCTGAGTCTAGTGATGTGTTGCTACCAAGGTGAAACTCAATCATTCTTAAAGCTGATTGCCTTTCAAAAGATGGCGCTCCGGAGTGATTACCATCCATAAGCATAATAATAAAGCCATTGGAATGTATTTATTAGCCGTTTAAGAGAATACATCCCCTCCCCCAATACCCCTTTTTCCTCTTCTGTCCCTGAGGCTCAAATTGTCCAGACGTTCATTTGTTTCGGTACAAAGCCCCCACTGGCTGCTGTGCAGAGAATGGGCACATCTCCTGATCTCCATCGGAAACTGTTGATCCAAAAGTGTGGATAGGGCCAGGGAGTGAGGGAAAGGGCGGAGGAGGGGAGGAGAACATTCAACGCAGAAGGAGCCAAAGGAAAGCAAGGGAGGCAGGAGCAGGGAGAACGGAGAGCTGGGTTAAGGGGGTTGGGAAAATGTGGGAAGGAAGGAATGGGGCCACAGAAGGAGAGGGTGAGGAGAATGAACGTGACATTGAGGGGGCAAAAAGAGGAAGGGGTCAGGGAATGGAGAAGTAGGCAATGTGGAAAGATAAAGCTGAAATTATAAAAACTTCAAATAAAACCCAATTCATCCCAAAGTCTCCTGCAGTGTTTCTGTGAGACAGTGAGACTGAAATAGGAAGAGGCCCTTTATTTTCTTAGGAAGAGAACGCAGACTGGAGGTAGGAGAGGAATGGGAGAGAACTTTGCAAACAAAGAGAGCCTGTGGCCTCTCAAACTGCCCCCACCCCATGCTGGATGAACTGTTCACACCACAGTCCCTGACTTTATCCAGAGAGGGGGGTCTGGGACAGAAGCCTGGTCTCCCTACAGGCTGAGGACTGGAGAGTCACAGTGCAGAGTTGTAGGAGGTGGGCAGGGGTTAAGGAAGAGGGCCCTGAAGTCTTCAGGAATGCAGAATTAGGAAACCTGGGGCTTCCCAGCTTCCTGCCCCAGGCTCCAGGGGACACACGTAGTGCCTCAAAGGAGAGACAGAAACATCTACAAACCCAGATCATTCCTTCAAACCTGCATCCCTAGTCCCTGGGCTCCAGCCTGATTTGGAGATACCACAGATACCATCCCCCAGCCCCCAAGGAAGACTCCCCATCCCGCAATGGGAAAAAAAAAAGAAAAGGCCTTGGCCAGGGGTCAGTGCACAGCCCGCTGCTCTACCTGCCCACACAGAGGCACCAGGGTCAGGGCCAGCCTTTGATACGAGTGCTGGAGGGAGTATGCCCCCTCCCCAACTTCTGGCTGTTGCTGGTTGAGAGACTTTGAACAAACTAACCCACCCAAGCTTCAGTTTCCTCACTGCAAAGTGGATGGAATGACAGGCCCTGCTTAAGATGCATGGAAAGGATGTATTGTGGCCTCAGGTTTACGAACCCTTGGTAGCAAGGTGAGTGAGAAATATCCCAGGTGAGTGTTTTTTGTTTTGTTTTATTGTTTGTGTTTTTAAAAGATAAATTTGGTTAATTTTTGAAATTCAGGTATAATTGACATATAACATATTCATTTCAGGTGTACAACATAATGATTTGATATTTGTATGTGTTGCAAAATGATCACCATAATAAGTCCAGTTGACATGTGTCATACATAGTTACAAAAATTTTTTTCTTCTTGTGATGAAGACTTTTAAGATTTCCTCTCTTAGCAACTTTCAAATATGCAGTACAGTATTATTTAATTATAGTCACCATGCTGTCTGTACATTACATCCCCAGAACTTATTTATTTTATAGTTGAAAGTTTGTACTTTCTAACCCCCTACACCCAACCCTCAACCCCCATCCCTGGCAACCCCCAATCTGTTCTCTGTATTTATGAGTTTATTAGGTTTGTTTTTTTTTAATTTTACATATAAATGAGATCATATGGTACCTGTCTTCTCTGTCTGACTTATTTCACTTAGCATAATGCCCTCAAAGTCCATCCATATTGTCGCAAATGGCAAGATTTCTTTCTTTTTTTTGTATTTCTTCCTCTTTTATGTATTTAATTTTAGTATTCCATTGTATATATATACCACAATTTTTTTATCCATTCGTTCATCCGTGGACACTTTGGCTGTTTCCATGTCTTGGCTATTGTAAGCCGCAATGAACATGGGGATGCATGTATGTTTTCGAGTTATTGTTTTCATTTTCTTTGGATAAATACTCAGAAATTGAATTGCTAGATCATATGGTAGTTCTATTTTTAACTTTTTGAGGAGCAGCCATACTGTCTTCCACAGTGGCTGCATCAATTTACATTCCTATCGACAGTGCACAGGGTTCCCTTTTATCCACATACTGGCCAACACTTGTTATTTGTTGTCTTCTTGATGATAGCCACTCTGACAGGTGTGAGGTGATATCCCACTGTGGTTTTGATTTGCATTTCTCTAATGATTAGTGATGTTAAGCATCTTTTCATGTACCTGTTGGCCATCTGTATGTCTTCTTTGGAACAATGTCTATTCAGATGCTCTGTCCAGTTTTTAATTGAATTGTTTGTTCTTGTTGATATTGAATTGTATGAGTTCTTTATATATTTTGGATATATAAAATATCTGCAAATATCTGCAAATCAGATACATGATTTGCAAACATTTTCTTGATTCAAAAGGTTGCCTTTTCATTGTTGATGATCTCCTTTGCTGTGCAGAAACATTTTAGTTTGATGTAGTCCCACCAGTTTATCTTTGCTTTTGCTGCCTCGGCTTTTGGAGTCAGATCCAAAAAATCATGACCTGATGTCAAGGAGCTTACCACCTATGTTTTCTTCTAGGAGTTTTATGGTTTCAGGTCTTATATTCAAATCTTTAATCCATTTTGAGTTAATCTTTGTGTATGGTATAAGATAGTAGTCTAGTTTCATTCTTTTGCATGTGGCTGTCCAGTTTCCCCAACACCATTTATTGAAGAGACTATCCTTTCCCCATTGTATATCCTTGACTCCTTTATTGTAAATTAATTGACCATGTTCATTTTGTGGGTTTATTTCTGGACTCTCTTTTCTGTTCCATTGATTCATAAGTTGCTTGTAATGCCAATACTTTACTGTTTTGATTACTATAGCTTTGTACTATTGTTTGAAATCAGGAAGGGTGTTGCTTCCAGCTTTGTTCTTCTTTCTTAAGATTGCTTTGCCTATTCTCGGTCTTTTGTGGTTACATACAAATTTTAGGATTGTTCTATTTCTGTGGAAAATGCCATTGGAATTTCAGTAAGGATTGCATTGAATCTGGAGATTGCTTTCAGTTCTACGGAAATTTTAATAATATTAATTGTTCCAATCCATAAGCACAGGATATCTTTCCATTTAATTGTGTTTTCTTCAGTTTCTTTCATCAATGTCTTACAGTTTTCAGTGTACATGTCTTTCACCCTATTGGTTAAGTTTATTCCTAGGTATTTTATTCTTTTTGATGCAATAAATAGAATTGTTTTCTTTATTTCCCTTTCTGATAGTTCATTATTAGTGTATGGGAACACAACATATTTTGTATATTGATTTTGTATCCTGAAACCTTACTGAATTTGTTAATTAGTTCTAGCAGTTTTTTGATGGAATCTTTAGGTTTTTTTATGTATAAATAATATCATGTCATCTGCAAATAGTGACAATTTTACTTCTTTTTTTTCCAGCTTGGATGTCTTTTATTTCTTTTTCTTGCCTAAGTGCTCTGGCTAGGACTTCCATTGGGTGTGTGCTTTTGACAAATATGTCTTTGACAAATTCATAAATTTATTCACTCCACTGCACAAATATTTGAGTGTTTGCTATATAACAAGCACTGGGGATATGTCATCAAACAATCCAGACTCCACCCCCGAGCTGTCATCATTTTAGTGTTTTATATTAGAGGGAATTTATTGCCAGGAGGAAAATAAGACCAACAAGGGGGATAAGGAGTGTGTGTGTATGTGAGTGTGTGTGTTTATGTGTCTGGGGCAGGGTGTTTGCAATTTTAAATATGCTTGGGAGTATGAAAGACATCAAGTGTTTCCTGTATAATTGCAGTGCGTTTGTGGGGAGGGATATGAACAGTGCTGCCCCTGACTGCTCTTTCTCAGATGTTCACCAGGGCAGGTGAGACTGGGGTGAGAGGAAGGAGTCACACCTTTGTGACTGGTTTAGTTCCTAATATCCTCTGACTTTCTCCGGTCCCTTTCTAATGTCCTTTCCCCAGTCTTACAGGAAGGTGTGTGAGACAGAAAGACCGAGAATCAAGCTTTCTTGGCAGAAACATCAATAAATGAAAACTGGCTTATAATGAAAATAACAATAGCAATAACTTCCTGACCCCAGTCATTAGGTACACATTCATTTTAGTTAATACACCATCACTAGTAAGAAACGTGAGTCCAAGAGACCACAACGCCTCCGAGCATGCGGGGCGCGTAGCCTACCCTGGCGGCGGCCCTGGGGTGCGAACATGGTCCGCAGCTGCTTCCAGCGCGCACCTAGCGGTAACTCTGGGACCAGCCGCGGGGCCTGCACGGGGCGGGGCCTGCACGGGGGCGGGCCCTCATCGGGCCCCTCCTCCACGGGCAGAGCGCAACAGGCCCGGGTTAAAGAGGCGCGCGGAGGCGGGCGCGGCGCACACTGTTGTGGCGCGCGGAGAAGCGGCGCACGTGTCTCCGGGAGTTCGGCCTTGGGTTCACCCAGCTGCTTTAGCTCCCGCGGTCCAGGGTGCCCCCTCGGCCCCCTTGGTGTCCGCCCACCTCTGGCCCGCGTGAGGAGGTCCCGCACAGTTCCCTGCGCTCAGTGGGCCAACTTGCAGGGGCAACTGTGTCGGTGGAGCGGCGCCGGGTTGAACGGGGCACTGCGCATGCGGAGCTCCAAATTCAAACAGCTGTTTCCAGAGGCTGGAGGGCGGGTGAGACCGGGAGCCGCTGGGGTTAGCTGAGGCATTCTCATTCTCCAGGAGGTGGCCTCTCGGGAGCCATGGTGGACCGGGGCCCTCTGCTCACCTCGGCCATCATCTTCTACCTGGCCATCGGGGCGGCGATCTTCGAGGTGCTGGAGGAGCCGCATTGGAAAGAGGCCAAGAAAAACTACTATACGCAGAAACTGCATCTGCTCAAGGAGTTCCCGTGCCTGGGCCAGGAGGGCCTGGACAAGATTCTGCAGGTGAGCTGGAGGTTTAGAAGTGCTGAAGGGGAGCGCCTCGCAGCTTTGGATAACCCTCACTCCCTGTGGGTGGTCCCGGGGTGACCGGAGAGGATGTCTCCCCATGAGTCTGACTGCTGGAATCTGCCGTTCACCCGTGGGCGCAGGAGTCTCCCACGCGCGCGGAGACTTTGGAACCCAGTCTGTCCGGAGGGAAGAACTTAGGCTTGACCCCCGGGTGAACCAGGGCCCGCAGTGGCTCGGTGTGGGTGTGCGGGTACCTCCCTGGTTGGAGGAGGCTGTGGGGCGGAAAAAGGCGTTTGTCTTTCCTTGGAGACGCTCCCAGAGTTCGGGAGACCCGCCGGGTGCCGCCTCCTCGCGTCTCTACCTCCCAGCTCCGGGGCCAAGTGCGGCACCCGGCCGGCTTTTTTCGGCGTTTCATCACCAGCCCGGCGGAGTGGCGCGAGGCTCCCCCGCCCCGGCAGGGCTCGGGAGCGGGGGGGGTCCGGGGCTCTGTCGGGCCTGAGCCCCCGGGATGCGGGCTGGTGGCTAGAATGCTGGGGACGCGCGCAGGCTTCCGGGAAAGCTTATCTCGCGGAGACATCCCCGAAGGGCTCGGAGTTCAACTTTGTGAAAGTAACAGGTTGAACAAAAGAACAACACCCGGAGAGCCCCTTTTCGGGGGACGGGGCGGGATGGGGGTGGGGCGGCGGCAGAGAGGTTGTATAGAATTGGAGGTTGTGGGAGAGTTTCTCCTCCATGTTGGCATTGGTTCATATGCCCTATGGATGGCATTGATCTCACGTGGATAAACTGTGGGGCTTGTTTGGGGATCGAAGACTTCTACCCCAGTTTCTCGAAGGTTCTTGGCCTCAACCATTCACACTTCTTGGCCTGCAGGGATGGTCTCCCTCCAGTGGAACGACCAGACCTGGGTAAGAGCCCCTGAAGGCTCTAGGTTGTGAGGTGGAGTAGAGATATTGTCCAAGGTGTTACATTTCTCTTGGGGTAAAAGATGACAGAAAGGAAGTTTGATGAGAAACAATCTTTAAACTGCTGTGGCTCCCCAGTCCTTTATGGCTGTGTAGTTATCTCTCATTTTTCTGGCCTCAACAGCCCGTATGTAAAATGGGAAGAGATGTGTAGGTATCTCGCCTGTGGTACCCCCTTTTTGTCCCCACATCGACGGACATTCCCACAGGTGAGCATATAGGTGCCTGCTAGCAGCCGGGCAAATAAAGACGTGTCCTCTTAGGAGCCAGTAGAAGGGGAGGTTTAGGCCAGAAGGTTGGGTGTTGGATTTTAGTGGGGACCCTCCTGTCCGGGAGCAGTTCCCAGGGCGGGGGCCGTTGGTAGGTGAGGCTGGTGGGAGTATGAGCTTCGGAAGGGAGTAGGGTGTTTTAGCTCCTGATAGCAGGAGTTCTGGGCAGCTCTGCCTTCCTCGAGATGGGTGTCTGCCCTGTGTGTGTGTGTGTGTGTGTTGGGGAGGGAGGGTCACTTTATAATTTCCCTTGAGGAAACAATTCCTCTGGAGAACGCGTTGCTGTTTACTTGGCTCCAGGGCTTTGTTTAGAGGGGGAAGAAGGCAGGCGGGGATGATAAAGAATCGAGCTGCCCTCGAAGTGTTTGCCTCTTCTCCGCTACTGCAGGGGAAGGAAGGAAAGAATTCAAGGCTGAATGTGGGAAAATAAAGTTCAAAACATGAGGAGAAGGGAAAAGGAGGGGGGGGGTCGGGGTGAGGCAGCCGGGTGCAGCTGGTGGTTATAGCCTTGGAGGTTAGGCAGCTTTCTTGAGGTGTCTTAAGCTTTCTTAAGGAGCAAGCAAGATGCCTGGTATTTTGGGGTCCTTTTAAACCCACCAGCGATTACCCCCCAAAAGCCGGCAGGTAGCTTTAGGAAAAGGATTTGGGTATCAGGCCAGTCTGATTTGGAGGTGATTATGGACAGGCCTGTCCCCATCCCCAGCCAACCTCTCAAGCCATCTGCAACTTGGCGGATCCCCTCCCTTCATAGGAAGAACCCCAGAAATGAGAATGAACCAGTGGAAGCATTTCGCTAGCATCACTTTCAGTCTGCAGAAACCTGCCTGGCTTCGCTTGCTGATCTGGGACTTGGGGCACTGCTGCAGGCCACAGGAAATTGGTTTAAGGAAAAATGAAACTCAAAAATCTTCTTTCCCATCTGGCTGCTCCTGCATTTTCCACTGAGTTCTGTGTTTTATCAGGTTCTGAATAATCACCTTTGTAATCCTAAAGAAAGTCCCTCAGTTGGGAATTCCTGGGGTAGGGGCCCACCCCCTCCAAAGGCTGTTGGAAGGGGGTGGGGTGCAGCCTGGGTTGGGGTTTTTCTTAGAGTGGAAATCGTGTGTGTACTTTCAAAGGCGTGAGAAAGGGAGTTAAGGCACCTTTCTTTAGATCTTTGGAAATAGTCCCTGAGTTGTCAGGTGCTTCCTCCCTGTTCACGCTGTGGTTGAACTGAGGCGGAGGCTGACTTTCAAAGGCTCAGCGCCCCATTGGCCTCGGACCACGTGGCCGCCCCTCCTTCCTGCCTTCAGAACCATCCTGAACCCTTTTGCTCTCAAGCCTGCTCCTGCAGGTGCTGGTGACCCGCTCCCCCAGCCGCCTCCTAAATTGCAGAGGCTTCCACAAGGGGATTTGGCATTGACCGAGCGCCTAGCGTGTTGGGCGCTGTAGGCGGTCATCGGCATTTTATGAGAGGGCGCGGGCTGGTTTTGCCATCCGGCTTGGCCATTTACCCATCAGACCATTTAACTTTGCGTCTCTTTCCTCATATGCAAAATGGGGGTCTGGTGAGGGTCAAGTGAAGTGGAAGCATTAGGCGTTGGGTGTGTATAGGTGAAACTGAGGAGTGCCAGCCTCCCTCGCTGCACACATTGAGGACACGTTGACTAGGGCAACTTGCTAGGTGCTTTATGAGTCGGGTACTCTGTACAGCACCCTTACGTGTTCAGATAAGGAAACTGAAGCCCAGGGGAGTTACCAGGAGGGCACAGGCTGGGGTGGGACCCAGGCAGTCTGCCTCCAGAGCCTGCTTCTCGTACACCCTTGCCCTCCCCCTTAGGCATATGAAGCTGTTGAATGGTGCGTCTGTCAGTGAGCTCTGTAAATTGGTTCAGCTGGACTCTCTGGTCTGCTGGGAAATTCTATTTTCTCTTTCCCCTAGAACAGGCATGGGCACGCAGGTGTCTCCTGTGTTGTGCCTGGCTGAGCCACACCTCCTCCCTTACTGAAATAAGCAGCAGTCCACCCCGCCCCACTTCTCCTTTGGGGGTGCGGTAGGGGTCGCCCCAAGCCCTGCCTTTTACTGGCACACCCCATCCCTAATTGGGTTTTCTTAAACTGCGCATGTAGCTGACCTGTTCCCAGAAGCCTCTTTGATCCTGCTGGCCTCTAACCTGCATTGTCCTATTCTGAGGTTTTCCGTGCGCGCCAGACCTCTCTCCTTTTATTTTCTGGGCCCTTCGTACTCCCCTACACATGTTCCAGTCCCTAGTAATAAGGCTAATTCCAATTTTGAGGTTCTGACATCCTGTTATTAACGCCAATCCTCCTCCTAAAACTTAAAGAAATATAACTATGGATCATGTAGTTAAATTACATCTGACCAAAATGCTCATACGGGGCACGTGACTTGAATTTTGGGGGGAACCGAGGGTTAACATGAAAACCTCTTTTGTTTCAAACCTTGCTGGAAATTGGAAAGCGCGCTGGTTCACTTAACTGCCTTTGTATGTAAAGGGAACACAATAGATCTTTTGATTATCCAGAATCACGGAGGCCTCTGGGTCATTCATTCGAAATGGAACTCTCACTGTCTAAGACTGCAGAAATGGAAAGTGGAGAAGTTGGGTTTTTGAAAGGAAATAGAAGAAAGAGGTTCCTTCCTAAAGGCTCACTTTCTTATTTATGTTCCGCTCAAAGTTGAGGGCAGTCAAAACAAAAAAATTCTCCAATCGATAAATCTGCTTTAGTTAACTACTCTGGTTAGTTTTAACAGTTAAGGTGAATTTTTATTGAATCGTTTTCAGAGTTTTACTAGAGCCCTTAGGATGATTACAGATGGCACAGTAATAGAGGCTTATTGAGGGCAGAGATTAGCAAGTGTTGAAATGTTCTAGTGGGGGTGGGGGAGTCCTATAGGAGGGGGTGTAGGGGAGGTGATGACTGCTGCTTCTAAGTATTTTCCTCAGGTTTTGCTCTATTTATAGTCTGGCATTTAAAAGAAACACAATCCTCTGGTTTTGGATGCCGTGCTTGGCTGGCTGTGACCCCAGGTCAAGAGCTTTCATCTTGAACTTGGTTGTTTGCTGTTAAGTTGGCCTCAGCCTCTGAACTCTTTATGTCTGTGGGGTGGGGGGAGTGGGGGGCAGGGAAGTACCAGGCTTTGGGGAACAGCCGGGCTGCTGAGACAGAACCCCCAAGAGAGTCTTTGTACAAATTGAGGTGCTAGATCTTAGTGGGACCTCAGGAACCACTTGACTGGCCTGAACTGGGGTGATAGAGAGAGGACAGATGAGGTAGGCGTGTGCAATAGGTTCACCTCCTGGTGTTCCTTTTGGGGAACGGAGAAGGTAGAGGTGAATCCCCTTGGAGATTTTGCTGAGAGTCCCTCTGAACCCCTGGAATAAGTGGAGGAGCCCTGACCTGTCGATCCTCCCCACAAGGGTGGGTTGACACAGATAAAAGGACACGCTGCCCTCCGCAGGATCTTTGTTCACGTGCCACTCACCTCACTACTGCAGGCCCCTTCCTGTCGCTGAAAGAGTCACCCTCCAAGCACTGGGTCATGCCGTCATATCACCCTCACAGGTTGCTTAGAGCAGTGCTTGGCACATAGCAAGGCTCATCCCGCGTTAGCTGCTGCCGCCACTCACCTCCTAGATGCCCCTACTGTGTGATGGGGCCATCCACGCACAAGTGTAGTGAGCATAGAGTCAGGAAGACCTTAGTGCAGGAGAAAGGTCAACTGCCTTTTTTTTTAATTATAGTGAAAAATACATAACAAAGTTTACCTCCTTCACCTTTTTTGAGTGCTGTTCAGTAGTGTTACGTATATTCACATTATTGTGAAGCAGATCTCCACAATTTTTTCAACTTGCAAAACTGAAACTCTAGACCTGTTAAACAACTCCCCTCTCCCCCTCTCCCCCTCTCCCCAGGCCCTGGTAACTACCATTCTACTTTCTGTTGCTGTGAAGTTGACGACTTCGGGTATCTTATAAGTGGAATCGTACAGTATTTGTCTTTTTGTGTAAAACGGTGCACCCACTAAGGAAGACCATATAGAGGTTCCTTAAAAAAATTAAAAATAGAACTACCATATGATCCAGCAGTTCCACGTCTAGGTATAGATCAACCACCTTTTTAAAAAGCTAGAGAGAGAAGGGAGGATAGGAGGGTGGCCCTTTCTTCACCGCAGCCCTCAGGGAGGTGTAAAACTGCACGATGGTCCTGTATTGCAGCCAGAGGGCAGAGGGGTGAGGGCCAGATGACGAAGCTCTCTGGGTTTAGCCAAAGAATTTGAACTCACCAAATTTTTGCAATTTTCAAGTAGGGGAGTGAACAGCATTTCAGAAAGTTTCCTCTTCCTTCACAGCTGTTTGCAACTTAAAAGAAGTAGAGTATTCTACTCTAAATTATCGGCTGTTTCTGTGGGCTGATCGTTTCACCCTATGGGTGTTCTGATAAGGATGCCTCCTCCCTTTCTCCTTCCAATGTGTTGGAGTGTGGGTCTTTCCCCAAAAGCCCACAGAGCTCACGGCACCTCCCCCAAAAGAGCCCACCCGCACTCCCTCACACCCAGCTTGCAGTTAGGGTACCTCTGTCTTCCTTCCATGAACCCCTTGGGAGGTCCAGGTCTGGGTCCCCTCCATTTGATGACCTTCCCAGATTATACCTTCTTTGCTTCTGTAGGTGACAGTGCGGGTAGTGTGCTCCAGCTCTGTACAGCTCTGCCTGAGGCATCTCGGCTTTTTGTGAGCAGTTAATTTGGCCCCCAAACCTCAGAGACCTGGGCAAAGTTAGGGGATCACAGAGGGGTCCCCCCCTGCCAGCTGTCCCTTCTGTGTGCACTGAAGCTTCAGAAACCAGGTGGGGCTTTAGCCCTCGGGAGCTCAATCTAGCTGGGGAGAGAAACAGGGCCACAGTGGTGAAATGAGGAAAAATGTAGTCCTGGTGCCCAGTGATGGGTTGCATATGGTGAGGCTGGAGAGATGGACGAGGGTCAGAGGGCCTCAGAGGATTCGGTTCCTGTTTCCTGAGGCCTGTAGAGCCCTGTGGCCTGTGGGGCATCTGGCTCTGAACAAAACATAGCCCCTGCCCTCAGAGAGCCCCTACTCTAGAGAAAGACAGGTGAGGAGCTGGTTACCTGACATTGGTAGGTACACCTGGAGCTTCCAAGCATGTACTGTTGAGAGATTAATTTCTGCTCTTGAACTTAAAGAAGGGGGAATTTGAGGCAGCCAGGAGGGTTGAGTGGTGTGAGCTGCAGGCCCTGGGAGCTCTCTGCTGCGTACCTCCCGTGTGCCAGGCTGGTTCTTTACCTGTTGAACCTGTCCTGTGGGTGAGGTGTTACTTCTCTGCCTATTGTCTAGGAAACCGAGGCCAAGGGGTTTGCCCAGGGCTACATGGCTAGCCAGAGGCTAAAATTCACCCTTCCTTGCTGACTGCAGAGCCTTGGGGCCTGACCAGGAGTGGAGGTAGAGCCAGGAGGTAGAAGTGATGGGAGTGGGCAGGGATTGGGGGCCGGAGGTGGGGGTGATTCCAGCTAACGGTTACTGAGCACTTGCTTCACCACAGGCAGTGGGAACTTTATGTGCATCGTCTCATAATCCTCACAGCAACCCTTTGCTGGAGGTCCTCTTACCAGCACCACCTCAGGGCAGGAGCAACAGAATGGATAGTTCTAGTTCACTCATTTGCCCGAGGCTGTACAGCTAGGAAGTGGAAGAATGTGGATTTGAACCCAGAGCCCACACTCTGAACCATTCTGCTTGATGTGAGCCAGAAAGGTGGCGAAAACAAGCAGCAAAGGCCTAGAGGTGGGAAAATGGTGTCTTCAGAGCCTTAGGGTGCATCGGGTGGTTCTCTGTGTGGCTGGCTGATTACTTAGCCTTGGGGCCTCGAGCAAGTCAGTCTCCTAGTCTGTGAAATGGGACAATAGTTCAGTATTGCCCTCATGCCTGCAGAATCCACATTTGACTGAGTGCCTGACACGTGCAACTGGTGATTTGCTATGTGTTAGCTGTTCTCTGACACCCCGTCTCTCTAGGGTCGGGGGTGGGGTGGTGCTGTTCCTGACGGCCAGTTCAAGCCCCACATGGAGACACAGATGGAGACACAGATGATAAAACCCACCAAAACTCCTGGTGGAGTCCCCACCATTTTCCATTTCCTGCACATTCACCCAGCCCCTCCCTCAGTGGAAGGTGTATTTCCTCTTCCCTTCCAGCAGAGCCCTGCTCCCTCCTCTGCAGAAAGGGGACCAGGCTTTCTCTGCTCAGTCCTGGCTTATCCCAGGCGTTTGTTAAAACTCTTCCCTTCCAGAGGATTCCTGGGTCCAGGTGGCCTCATGGGTACCATCCCCGGAGGGTGGTCACACAGGATGTGGGGTCAGAGTTGTGCTCTCCCTGGGGCCAGACACCACCCATCTCCCCTCTCAATAGGCCCTTGCTGGCCAGGTCCCTTGGATTGCCTTTGAAGTGTCCATTCTGTTTTTCCCCTCCTAGCTAAATATTTGGGTTTCCTGCCGAACTATTTAGGCAGTATTGTGTACTTCTGGCTGTTGTCACCTCCCATGGCCACTGTAATCTGGCTAAGGTTGCCTAGCTGACACCTCCCATTAGGGAGAGCCTTGCCCCCAGGCTAGGCTAGAAGCTGTGTGGGGAGGGGCTCACTTGGGGGGCAGGGCCAGCTTGGCTGTTCCTGTAGACTGGTGGCGGGCCCTGTGGGCTGCCAGGGGTATTGTAGGCCACAGCAGCTGAGGAGGACACAGCGGAGCCCCTCCCTTTGTCTGTGTGACCAGTGCTTGGGGCTGGAGCTGGGGCCGGGAAACCCTTATCTGAACCACTGTGCAGGGAAAAGCTGATTCTAACACGGATTCTGATTCTCCCCACAGTACTGGTTTGTGCTGTGTGACCCTGGTCAGACTTCACCTCTCTGGACTCTGCTTCTTGGGAGTAAGTTCAGCCTTTCATTCAAGAAGGCTTGGAGAGCCTGTTAAATTAGGCCCAGCTAGACTGCAGGAGCCCTGTGTGGGCAGCGCCATGTCTCCCTACCCAGTTCCTAGCTCAGTAAGTGACTGGCTCAGAATGTGTCTGTTGGGCCCCCGGGTGCCCAGTGGTGTGCCTGGCTCGGACGGGGAGGCCAAGATTCATGTGGACCTTTGGGCTGGAGTCTAGTCATGAGGGGCCCAGCCTCCTGCCAGGTCAAGGTGGTTACCTGCGTGAATTGAGCCAGGCCGGGCTCTGGCCCCAGAGAACAGAAGGGGAGCGGCTTTATCAAAATTTACGCCCATTTCATCTCCTTCTAGCCTTCCAGCCTCACGAGGCGGTGCCAAGTTGCCTGGTGGTCAGCCACAGGCTTTAAACTCACACCGCCTTTGCAAGCTGCGCCCTGAGCCCCTGGCTTCATCAGAAAGTAGGAGTGATGGTATCTGTCTCTCGGGGCGTGAAGACCACAGGAGAACACTAGAGGAAGGCGCGCTACGAGTTCACCTTTAAGACCAGCTCAAGGTTATCTTCTCCCTTTTGAGGGACTTTACAGAGCAAACAGCTCTGCGTCCCTGGGTCTGTTCATCGCCAGGAGCCCCCTTACGCCTTTCCCGTGGGATGAACAAGGCCTGTCTGCATGAGCACGCCTAGCAGGCCTGTCCTCCCCAGGGTAGGTGGTTTCTGCTTTCAAGGAACTTGAGAAAGAGCAGAGACCCAGTCCTTTGTGCAGATATTTACCAGGCACATACCATGTGCCCAGGCCTGTTTTGAGACCTGCTGTGAAGGGGATGAGCCGTCCCTGCCTGTCAGGGAATGTCCTCAGACCACGTACCGCAGAAACCACGAGGGCACGAGGGGTGGGGGGTGGGGGGGGCAGAGCAGGGGGAAGGCCAGGCTCTTTGTAGGGGAGAAGGGTGTGTTCCTATAGCCCTTGGGCATGACTGCAGCCTACAGGCATTAGGCCTTTTCTACGCCATGGCGCACCCCTTGGGGCAGAGCTGACTAGGGACGTTGGCACCAGGGGATGGAGCAGAAGTGTTGCCTGCAGCACCTGGGTGACCTCTAAGGGGCATGCAGATACCCAGGCTTTGCACCCTCCTCACATCCCCACCCTTGGCCTTACCATGGGGCTCTGCAGACCTACTCACCTAAAGTGCCTTCCTGTGCCCTCTGTGAGGTCTGGCAGTGAAATGTCATCCCTTTCGCTATATGGGAAAACTGAGTCCTGGTGAGAAGCTGGGACAGACCGTCTCTAGAACCAAGCTTGGGTTAAACTAGCTGTGCCTGCCCAGGTCCAGAGCCTTTCTTCGCCAAGCCAAGTTTGTTACCCCACCTCGAATCCCCTTTTGAACAGCCTTTAAATCAAAATCTTGATGTGTGTTAGGGTGCAGAGCACTTACTTCACGTACACTAAACTGGCCTGATTTCCTAAATTGCCCCAGCACACCCTTTCCTTGAGTGCCAGCTTTCCTACGCACTAGTGAGTTTTTCTGAAATAAGAGGCAAAGGTTGAAGTTGTCGTCAACCACAGGCTCAGAAAAAAGGAGTTTTTCTAGGCCCTTCAGAGCCTGGGGCAGAAGTAGTCTGATGTCTCCCCGGGGAGTTTCCCCATCACAGGACCCTGCTCCCCAAGTGTCTGAGCCCAGGGAGCTGTTGTTGGCTGGTTTCTTGGAGGCTGGCAGGGATGGGGGAGGAGGGTCAGGCTCTGGGTGCCACTCCTGGCAGCACATCATAAAATGGGAGGCTGAAGGGAGCTTAGTGGTTATCTAACTAGCCTCCCTTTAGAGCCCTGAAGCCAAGGCCTAGACCTCGGGAGGTTATGTAACTTTTCCAAGGTAACTGTGCTCACCAGGGCGGGGAAAGTACAATAAAGGAGTAGGTAGAGCTAAGTGGGGCAGTTAGGGAAGGCTTCCTGGAAGCAGAGGCCACAGGAGGTGAAAGGTAGTCAATTACTGCCATGGCAGTCAGGGCTCCTGATAGAGTGAGATTGGAACACTTGACTCAGAAAACCCTCCATGGCTTCTCCCCCAGACTCAGAGCCAAAGTCCTTGCAGCAGCCCAAGTGATTTGGACTCTGTTCCCTGTGTGGTCTTGCCTCTGTCTGGAGCCCTACCCTTGATCCCAGCTACAGACAGGAGGCCATGCCCTGAGGGTGGGGAGGCATTCTGAAACCCTGCACACTCACAGCACGTTTCAACTTTTACCAAGAACTCAGGTCTATGTCCACTGATAACATAAGTCACCCTGCAGGTGGAGCGGAGGGAGGTGTTCCAGCAGTCAGACCACAGCAGTGACTGCAGCTGGCACCTGGTGAAGGAAAGGCAGGTGAGGGCCATCCCACACCCTGGGGACTCCCAGCAGCGGTACCATAGACAACGTGGAAACTCATTTTGCAGATAAGGCAACTGAGGCGAATAAGTTATTCAAGGTCACACAGCTAGTTAGTGGCCTGGACCCAGGCCTTCTGGGTCCAGAGCCAGAGCCCTGCCCCACTTAGACACCGTGGTGTCCTAAATCAGCTTTCCCCTGTGCTGGGCCACCAGCCCCTCCTAGAGACTGAGTTTTCTCCTTGGGCCCTGTTGGCTCCAGCTCCCCGGAAGCGGGCTGTGCATGCTTACTGACCCTTCGCTGAGAACTGCTCTCTTCAGCCTTTGTGGGTTCTGACACCGGTCACTGTTCTGACCGCATTGACCATATATAGGTTTGTTTGCTCTTCTCAGTGTGAAAAGTTTTAAAGCGGGACAAACCTGCGTTAGCTAAGGAGGTGCCGCAGCTCAGGGCGGAGGCCATCAGCTCCATCCCTGCCCTCCAGCCTGTTCCCCTGGCATCCTTACGGACCTGTCAGGCTCTGACCCTTCACTGCAAGGTTTGTGGGTCAGGGGACCCGGAGACCGAGCTCTCGAGAAAGAATCAAAGACCCGGAGTAGTGAGGTGCGGTTTAGTCTGCCTCTCGGCTGTAGGGTTCCTGTCTGAGTCCACACATTACCTGCTACCGCCCCAGCAGCTAAGCCCACACTTGCGACACGTCCCTGACTTGGCTTCCCCAGGGCTAAGCCCGAGCAGCGCTGTGGTCTGCACCTTGGGAGGAAACAGCTTTCGTCTTGCCTTTCTCCTGGGGTGTAAGCGCTGCTCAGATCTGCCTGCGTGACTGGGGACAGACTGGCCATTTTGCAGCCTGCTGAGGGCCCCGGGGCAGGCCCTTCACAGACTTGAATGTTGATTCTTGGCTTGGGTGCTCCTCGAGTCTGATGCAAGGTTCTTGCTTCTCCCATGCCCCCGGGTACAGGATGGTACCTGTTCAGACCCACTGGAGGAGAAAGAGCGGCAGCCCCATCCCCTCCCCGTAGCTCCTGTTCAAATAAAACTCTTGCCTCCCGGGTCGAGGAATGCATCCTGACAGTGTTGGCTTTGGAAGGGTGCCCTCCCCTCCTCAGCATCCCGCCCCCTTTGGAGCAGTGGGTGGAAGGGCTGCCTCTGGCTGAGGGATAGTGCTGAGTGGGCTGAGCAGGGCGCGCTGATGCGGTAATGTCTTGTCAGCACCCCCCGGGGAGCAGGAAAAGGGAGGGTGTCCTGACTATCAGCTTTTCAACACCCCATCCCCCAGACTCCAGCCGCAGCCCTGAGATCTACTGATGAGTGGCCCAGGGACTGGGGATTGGAAGACAGAGCCAGGTCCTGGGCCTGGCTCAGCTGACTTGCTGTGTGACTGGGCCAGGTCACTGCCCCTCTCTGAGCCAGGGACTTGTTCACTAAGGCCAATTAGACTCTTAGCGCCAGCTGTATGCCCAGTGCTGGTTCAAGTTTGTGGGAATTATGAGACATTATCCTTATCTTTGAGGTTGGGGCCGGGCCCTGCGGTGTATATGAAGGATTATTAAATAGGGGTGCAGCATGTTGTAGGGGACTCGTGTGCTCCAAGGTAGAAACGTTGCCACGGGCTTGGGCCGCCAGGGAAGGCTCCCCTGACCCTGGAGTTGGCCTTCTTTTGAGCCCCATCATTCTCTGGGCACCTCCTTCTCCCCCACGTCAGAGCACATTGCACTGGGGGTTGTGCCTTGTCTGCACTCCTTCCCCCTCCCATGAGGCCCTCGACTGCCCCATTGGATCCCAAACCTCACACTGTGTACGAGGGTAATGATTAATGAACATCCCAACCGTGAAGCTGTGTCTCTCTCTCCTTTGGCCTCTGTCCCACCAGCCCCCAAAACCCAAAGGTAGGACTACCAGCGCCCACCTCCAATCTGGAAAACTCCTGCCCCGGGCCCTTCCCATGGGGACCATGCCTGGCCAGATTCTACCCCAACCCAGCAAGTGCTCTGGGACGGCCCCCCACCCTGCTGCCCGTCACGTGCACGGGGCACATGAGTGGGGACGCTCTGCCCTCCGTTGGGACAGGTCGATAGGTTGCCTGGGGAGCTGCGTCAGCATCCCCCCTACCCTCCCACACCCCTGCCCCGGGCGTGCACCTGTCTGGACCCAGGACTGGCTCCCCAGGGCTGGGGCAAGGCAACTTCTGAGTCATGAGGGGACACTTTTGAGTCCTGCTCTAGGAAGTTTCTGTCTCCACGATGCCAGGGCTTCAGAGTTCGTAGGTCTCAGTCTTGGCACGCCCTCTCTCTTTGGAATGCCCCAGGGCTGAGGGCTGCCTGTGGCCAGAGCCCCCGTCTCTTCCACCAGCTCTGTGTTGGGGTCACTGTGTACGTGTCTTAAAATTTTTGCTTGCCAAAGCCGGTTTCCATCTGTGTACACACTCCACTCCCAGCCACCACTGCACTGCACACAGGTTGATCCCTGCTTATTGAGTGACCTGGTAGGCTCTGGCCTGTGGAGTAGGAGACCCTCAGACAGACCAGCAGGGGCACCTGCTGGGGCCCTGGGGCAGGGCTTCGATTTGGTGTTCTCAGTGGGGCTGAGCTATGAGCCAGACTTCAAGTGAAACAAAAACAAGACGGGGGTGAGGGCAGCGGGGGACTCTAGATTCATGCATGGTGCTGTGTTAGCGTTGAATAATTGAAACTCGACGTGAAAACAGAAGGCGGGAAGCAGGGTTATCTATGCCTTTTCTTTCTCTGCTTCCCTAGTTTTCCGAAATGCTGTTGTATTGCTTTTAAAGCAAAGAAATCGAATTTTCTGAAAGGGTAAGATGCACGCATATAGCGTCAGCCACTTCTACACTGGCTGTTTTTAATGTGCGAGTACACAAAGCACAAATAAACGTGGTTCTCACGGCGCATACTCCGAAAACTAGTGTCACTTCTGAAATTGCTAAACAACATGTTATTTTTCAGTTTAGCTGCCAGAGGGGTGGCTTCCTGGGCAGCAGTGCTGTTGAACACTTCTGAGGGGAGGGGTCTCAAAGACTGGGGAAACCAGGTGGGCTTTCGGTCTGCAGACCAAGAAGTTTGAGATTGGACACGATCTGATGGTCACCAAGGAGAGAGTGTGGTTCCCCAGGAGAGGCCTGGCAGAGCTGGGGGAGTCCCAGGGGCTGTCCCCAGTGTTGGGGTCAGGGTCCCCTACAAGGGAGGGGATCCTCCAGAGGCCCACGGACAAGTGTTGTCTTAGCCTCTGTGTCTATCCAGCTCTTCCGACTCCTGTGGGGGCCCAAGAAGACTTTGCCCTCCTTGCCTTTTGGACTGACAAAAGACACAAGCACGGGAAAGATTTGGGACAGCCCAGGACCATGCGTGTAATTCAGAGCCCAGAGCATGCTGCAGACCACGGCCAAGGCTTGGGTGAATCCAGGGGTCCAGGGTAAGGCAGACCCTGCTTAGGTAGGATGTGTTGTGTTTGACTGCATCAGTATGGTAATTACCACCCACAGGTCCCTAATTAATTTAATTTTAACATGATATGACTAACTATTGTGGCTGTTTAATTTTTAATTAAAATTCATAAAGTTTGAATTTAGTTCCTCCATCACACTGGCCACAGTCCAGGGGCTCAGTAGCCACATGGGACTGCTCAGATAGTGTCCCAGCAGCACAGAGAGTTCTCTTGGGCAGTGCTAGAGTGCTGATGGAACCTGTCAAGGTTCCTGAGGGCACACTGGCTTCTCTTGGTGCTCTGGGGTGGATGAGGTCAGAGCTGGCCGGCAGCCTTGGAGTGGGGAGGGTGATGTGCCGAGAACCTGAAGCGGGGGTTGCCCCGTCCCCCCCCCCCCCCCCCGGGAAACTTGCAGGCTCCTCTGAGGTGAGCATCCCCACCGGTCTGGTTCACAGACAGCGCGGGTTGGCCAGGGTCTGCTGACTGCCCTGCCCGCTGTGTCCCGTCAGGCTCAGATGAGTGTGTATTGAGCAGGGACAGTCCTGGCCTTGCCTTGCCTTGTCTGCTTTCTTGTGCTGTCTTCCTCTGTCGTTGTAACTCCTCCCATCTGCCTGTCTGTCTCTTGTTAGACCCAAGGCCCTCCTGGGCAGGGCCTGTGTCTTGCTCTTCCCTTATTTTGCCCACATCAGGGCACAGGGCCGGTGCTCGGCAAATCCTTAAGGAATCAATCGACCTGACTTCGAGCTGCGTAACGTGAGAAAAGCTTGCCCAGGACCCTGGTCGCATCTTTCCTTGGGTTAACTTAGGTTGGTAGATCTGTACAGGGGTGTTGGGGGCTGGTATCTGGCCTGATGTGGCATGTGTATCAGGCAGGAATGGCTCCAAAGAGGGGAATGCCCAGAGCCTCGACGTGGGAGGGAAGGTGAAGGGAACCCTGTTCCCATCTTGTCCTCTTGTCCCCCTGCTCTTCCTGGGAGGTAACCCATGGGGCAGAGGGCAGGCCATATCCTGGAAGCCCACTGCTCGATCTTTGGTTTAGCCAACAGTAGCCCAGGCCAGGTGGCCATCTTCAGCAGACGCGAGGGCAAATGGACCTCCCTAGACAAGCCTGAGAAGTGGCCACTCCAGCTGCCACTCAAAGTGTTTCGTGGGAAACTGGGTTCTGCAGGGGGACAGGATGCAGCCACTTGAGGAGCGGGTCTCGCTCCCCTGCTGACCCTTGCGTGACTTAGAAATCTGGTGGCATTTGCTTTCCTGTCTCTGAGCCTCCGCTGTCCGTGCACAATGCGCCGGGAGGCTGGGGGAAAGCCTACCCCCAACGGCAGTGGGTGTTTAGAAACTAGAAGTTCAAAGTCAGGGGCATCTCTAGCTTTGCTGGTGCACCTACTTCACGCTCTTCACGTTCACATCTGCTGAGCCTTCGGACCCATGGCCCTGTGAATTGGTGGGGAGACAGCATTACTCCCGTTTGATCAGTAATGAAACTGAGGTCATGACTTGTAGGGCTGAGGAACAGCTAACGCTGTGCAGGCGTGGGTGTCAAATGTTGCTGCGCGCTCCCAGGAGGGTTGAGGGCTGCCAGAGCCTGGGTGGGTGTCAGGGGGCTCAGCAGCCTTAGAGAATGCTCTTGTGTAAAATTGCAGCCCGGCTGAAGGGGAGCGAGAGAATGTGTGTGTTGAAGGCCTGGTCCCGGTCCTTTCTGCCTCCCGTGTTTCACAACGGGGCTGCCTCAGAGTCAGGACTCTCCTGACGCCATCGGGAGAGTTTCCATTTCCTGTGGCCCAGCCCGTCCCTGGTCCTGGGCCCCAGGTTGGAGGATGGGAGGTTTTCCTAACCACCCCCCACCCCAGCTCCCCTCACCTCAGCCCAGCCTCTCTGTGCGAGGAGGGCTCGCTGTACTTTTCCATACCTTCAGCACAAAACAGCTCTCTGTTGCTTCACCCTGGTTATGCCCCAGTCAGCCGGGGATGGGAGGCGGGTGGGGGACTGTCCCCGCAGGGTGGAAAAGCTGAGGCAGCTGTGCCTTTGTGCTTTTGTGGCAGCGAAGGCAGGGGAGGCGGGTGGGGGGCACCGGTTGCATATATCAGGCTCTGTTCCTTTCCCACTGTATTTGGGGATCCCCTTTGTATCTCATCCCTGTGCTCTCCAGGTAGGGGCGTTGGTGGCCAGAGCCCCTGGTGCAGCTGGTGTGGTGAGAGATCTGTGTCCGGCTGTCTGGGGCTTGGGGAGTCTGCACTTTAGGGCACAACCCCCCTTGCCTCCCGCCTCGCGATGTTCAAAGTTGTCAGCATCGTGGTCTGTCTTTGCTCTTGTCTCTAGTTGTGACTCAGTCTTCCAGCGGTGAGATTTGATCTGGGATTTGATCTGCCATTGAGGCAGAAGGCTCCCCACCCTGCAAAGAGTACCATCCACCCCAAAATGCCTGTGCCGTTTCGCTGGTCGTTTCTTGTACAATTTATTCCAGAGACGACGGAGACCAGCTGTTGTCCGTCTCCAGCTGGAGACTGAACCAAAGGAAATGGGCTTGGACTGCAGCCGGGGGGATTTAGGTTAGAGTCAGACAATAAGGAAGGGTTTTGTGACAGGTGGTTGGCCCTCAGGAGGGTCTGCAGGGGGCTTCGTGGAGAGGCATGGGGGTTGGGTCATGCTTGGAGGCAGCAGGGCCAGGTTTGGGGGGGAAGCGCTGGTTTGTAATAAACAGGCCTGGAGGGTTACTTCATAGGCATGGCGAGACTCCGCTGCCACCTCTCATGTGGGATTAACACCAGCGCCTAGTATCCCCCTGGCCTGTTTTCTTTTCTTTTTTTTCTTTATTTCTTTTTTTTTTTTCCCATTAGTGAAGAGATTTACAGTTTAACCATCTGGTCGTCTTAAACAAATTATAATAAATGGGTAGACTTAATAATCCCTTATCATCAGAACCCTAGCCTTCAAGGATGGGCAGTTACTTATTACCCGGAGCTGCCAGCCGCAGGTGAAGGGAGAGGGGAAGGAGCAGATGGAGGGGTCCCTCTTTTGGGCCCCTGGGTGGAGACAGTTTGACGGTGGTCTGGGGTGCTGTCCTCTGCTGGGTGAGAGGTGAGGGTGTTGGCCACATCCTTCTCCCAAGGGCGTGGGTGTACCCGGATGGGATGAATGTGGTGAGGCTGCGGGCAGCTTTCATCCCGTGGAGGGGGAATCTGGGGGTGTCAGTTGCTGGAGAGCCTTGTCCTCAGGAGCCCAGCAAGGGGGCCCAGGGGAGGCGTCTGTGTCCAGAGGAACAGGGCTGGCAGCTCCCAGGGCTCGGGAGAGCTTTATGGAACAGAGCATCATTTTTGCCCTCTGCTGGAGGAGGCACGAAGCAGCAGCATGCATGGGGCCCGGGGTGTGGGGCGGACCTGTGGCCCTCAACCCTGACACCCATCCTGGGCACCCCCTCTCACCGCCTGCCGGCCTCCTTCCTCAGGAATCCTGATGGTTCCAAAGTCTGCCGTGCAGCTGACTCACCAGGGCTAGGACCTCTGGGGGCTCTGGCCTGGCAGACAGGTAGGGTGGGGTGAGGTGAGGAAAAGGCACTGGGCAGAGAAACACAAAGCCGTCACCCCGGGTGGCCACACCTGCCAGGACTGCCCACCTCATCCAGCCAGAACCCATGTTAAATACAGCACCAGCACCCATCTCCGCCCATCTTCGTGCCCTGGAAGCGTGGTTGTGGAAGGCGTACATCTCGGAGACTGGGTCGTCATTTGGCAAATATCGAGTACCTACTGGTGCCAGGTTCTGTTCTGGGAATGAGGGATGAGTGAAATCTCTGTCTTCAGAGCCCGTAGGCTCTAGGCCAGATAGCAGATACCTGATAGAATGTCATGGGGCGATAAGTACCGTCCCAAGCCCTGATCTTCCAGGTGGTGGTCGCCAGGACCACCATTGCAGGTGACAACTGGCCAGCTCTGTGTTCACAGCTCTGGAGGTATGTGCCCGGGCACAAACCCTTGGAATGGAGGTGGCCTCCCCACCGCCCTGTTCTTCCCAGTTTACTTTTCCACCCAGTGCGCATTCTGTATGCCCGGCACCAAGCTGTGCATTTTCACATAATCTGCACCCCAACCCAAGGAAGTCTCGGTCCCCCCGCTTCCCAGAGACGGAAGGAGAAGCTCAGATGGTGAGAGGACGTGCCCCAGGGGACCTGCTGGTGGGCGATGGAGCCAGGAGTTGAACCCACGTGTGTCTGCTCCAAAGGCCAGGCCTTTCCCCGCTCTGCCCCCGTGCTGCCTGCAGAGGGTCCCCAACTTGACGTGTGTGATTTTGCAGCGGATCAGCAGCTTGTGTCGTCCAGGCTACTGTGTGGGCGGGGGCTCTGGAGAATGGGAAGCCTAAGGTGGCACAGACCAGGGTGGGGCTGCTGAGCTGTTGATGAGTCTCCTTCAGGTCATCAGCCCAGGATGGGGAGACGGCAGGTCAGCAGTTCCTGCCACCTCCTTTGTGGCCTGCTTGAGGGCTGTTTTTAGAAACCTTGAGGGGCTGGTGACTTCCTGTGTTTGCTCCTTCCACCCTACTGTCAGGTTGGGATGAACCTAAGGCATCTCTGGGTGAGGGGGGAGCAAAGCATACGCTCATCCCAAATCATCTCGGGATTAGGTCCACGGGTGTGACACCCTTTTATAACTCTCCATCACCTGTCGCCCGTGTCTGCCTGTCTCCCGTCACTCACCTTCCCTGATCCACTTTGGTTGGCATTTCTGAGCCCTGTCCCAGGAAGGGGGATGGGTGGCTTGCTTGTTTGGTGCAAAGGGCCCTCAACTGAGAGTCAGAGGGCTTCCGGCTGGTTCTTCTCTGTGCTTTGTCATCAGCTTGCTGTGTGAGCTCTTCTGTGTCACTAGCCCTCTCTGATCAGTTTCCTCAGTTACAAAATGGGAATAACAATATCCATTTTGCTTGCCTTGCCCACAGGGTCTTGAGTCTCAGATGAAATTAGGGCCAGAGGAGTGGTAGGTATGAAAGGTGCCTGATGAATGGGGTTTTGGCCAGGAGGAGGGAGATGCCGGCTTTGCCCTCCTCAGCCTCGTTACAGAGGAGTTGAACAGGACCCAGAGAGGTTTGCCGGCTTGCCTGGAAAGGACAAGCCAGGAGCCGAATCCTCTGCATGGATCTCTCACTCCCTAGTGACCCATACCCCTATGGGGAAGGACGGGGGTAATCTGCACACCTGGCATGTTTGAGGTGTCCTGGCTGAGTAATTTCCTGCCCTCGAGTTGTTGACCCACTCGTAGGAAGATGTCTGTTGTCATCAGTCAAAGTAGAAAGATGTCAGATACTCCCAGGATCTGGATTCTGGGGGCGGAGGTGGGGCCAGGTCATGAATCCAGGCCAAGCATCCCAGAGAGGGAAGAGGTACTAGCACAAGGCCATGGGCCGGGACACAACCACCCAGAGCAGGGCAGTGGTTGTGAATTGGGGGTAGGGAAGCTGCAGGTGGATGAAAGGTGCCCCTCTTGTCATTTAAGCCTCACTGCACGTTCCCCCTGCCCCAAGTGCTTCAGAAGATGAGGCAGGGGGTGGAGTTTCAGAACATGGCTCCAGGGGGTTATCTGGTGTGTGTGTTTGGGTGGGAGGGGGCTCTTTCCTATTCCCCAGGGCCGGCTCTCAGGCAGCAGGACTGTGGAGGTCCCCTGGGTCTGCACACACAGGGATTTCCAGTCTCACTCATCAGCTTAGCCCTCCAGGTGCCTGAGAACGCTTGCTGATGTCCCATCCTGAGCTCAGGCCCCACCAGCCCTTGTCTGTTTGTTTTAGCCAAACCCCCGCAGCCCACCCGCGGGGGCAGCCAGTCCCTGCACTGCTCTGCCCTGGCCTCAGCTCTCATGGGAGGGGCGCCCAGCTGCCCCGGGGGAGGGGGGAGTGTTACCGTCCCAGCCTGAGAACAATGGGGGCAGGGTCACCTGCCTTGTTTTCATTGTCCCTCCTGAGTGCAAGCAGGGCTCCCGGGCCTGAGAAAGTCGGAAACCCAGAGGTTTCTGCTGAAAACGCGCTCACCTCTGGCACGGGCTTTCCCCGTGAGCGTGAGAGCTTGCAGCACCTCTGAGCTCTGCAAAGGCTGCTGAGAGATGGCCCAGGAGGGGAAGCCCAAGGGTGGATGGGAGGACAGTCATCCATCCATGGCTGCTGTGCTGACCCCTGGGGCGGGGCTGGACTAGGCCTTCCCCCTAACAAGTAGTGAAGGTAGTTCGGGTCTGGGGCAGTGGTTTTGAAATCGGCTGTACATAATATTAGAGTCACCTGGGGCAGCTTTTAAGCATCCTAGTTCCCAGTCCACACCCCAGGCCATTTCTGTCTGAATCGCTGCGGGTAGGACCCAGGCATGAGTATTTCCCCAGGCTCCCCCTGGGTGATCTCCACGTGCAACCAAGTTAAGAAGCAGTACTGTAGGGACCCCTCGAGCGTGCGTTGAGGGTGAGGGTGGGATACCACTTTCCACCTTGCCTGATGAGGGTGTGTGGGTTTCTGGGGTTGGGGGGATTGTATTTTGTACACCAGGCACGTCCTCCGGCTGGCTGCTTCCTCCCTGGGCTGAGGGAGGGCAGCCTGGCCAGCACCAGGCAGGTTACTTTAGGGACCAAGGCGAAGTGAGGCGCCTTCCTCATCCTGCAATGGGATCTGGGAGGGAATGAGGAATAGGGTTCGCTTCTGACTCGGGCAGCCCGGCTTGCCGGGGGCTCAGGAAGAGCTGGAGCTGGTGGCCAGTGAGCTGAGTCCTGAGAATGAAAATGTATTTTCTCGAATGTGCTGTGGATTTTCCTGGAGCTTGGGAGGTGCTGAACTGGGCCCTGAAGTCGTGGTTCTAGGCAGAGGAAAATGTGAATTGTCCCCAGACAGGGGGACCCCTGTAGTCATAGGCCAACCTCCTCATTTTACAGAGAAGTCACGTTGGCGGAAGTCAAGGGTTCCTGGAGGGTCTCGGTAAGCAACATGAGCAACCGGGGGTCTTCCTGGCTGTACATTGACTTCCTAGTGTACCAACCGAGGCTCCAACAAGTTGTCTTTCCTTCGTTCAGCTAAAAACATTATAAATATCCGGGTAGGCATTGGAGCAAAACTGAAAATGCAGATAAGCAAACCAGAAGTCTGCCAAGTCCACATTACAAGAGCCCAGGTCTGGTCGTAACTGAGATGAGGTGCGGCCCTGCCCCCAGGTCCCTGCACCTGACCCGTAGACACCTGCTCCCCTCCTGGGAGAGACAGGGCCCGGGTGAGCCAGGCCTGCAGCTGGTGTAGGTGTCAGGGTGGCACCACTGGACCCCCGCCAGTGCCCCGCTCATAAACTGGGCCCGCCCTCCGAGCCACACCTGGTCACCTGGGCTGCAGGGAGAGGGCGGGAGGAATACCGAGGATGCCTTCTCCCTGCCCGCGCATCCTCCCTCCTGGATGGGGAGCTGGAAGGCTGAGCCCGGCACCCACACCCATCACCCCCACTTAGGCAGCGGTGAGGGGATGAATCACCTGTGGAGCTTGTTAGCCACTCGGCGCCCAGGTCCACTGCACAGAGTAGCTGCGAGCGAGGCCCAGGCATGGTATTTATTTAAACTCCCAGGTGGTTCCATTGGGCAGCTGGGAATGAGAGTGGCTGCCTCAGGGACCGGGTGGTATCCAAGGTCTCTGAGCCTCAGTTTAGCATCTGGAAACGATTCCGATGCCCCTCCCCCGCCCCCACTTTAGGAAGGTTTGAGAAGCTGAGTCAGCGCGAGAGAGGGAGAGTGAGAGGAGTGAAGGTAATTGAGGGCTTTGATAATAGTCTTCAGTCCTCTAATTCGTCTTGGGGATAAGAGAGGTAACAGGTGCTCACCTTCTTGCCAAGGTACTTTGGGTCTGCCAACAGTCCCCGAAAGACGGTCAAAGGGAGGGCTGGCCGAATAGCTGGACGAGTGAGCTCTACCCCCAGCCCCCTGCCTGCCCATTCCCCCTCCTTACGCTGTGGCAGGGAGCCCCAGTACATGGGATCTGGGGCCCGCCCCTGCCCCCTTTATCTGTTCATCAGTTCGTGGTGTTAAAGGTCAAAAACATTGTTCTGAACGAGCCCAAACTCTAAATATATTTGCTGAAAAGTGCCTGCGTTAGGTTTACTAATCTCCACTTCGGTCTGTTCTGTTCAGAAGCGCCCCCAGCTCCCTTGGCCCCCTACCCTGAGGAGGTTCTTTGTTAGATAACAGATGGACGTGCAGACAGATGTGGACACACAGGAAGGAAGAGCCCAGCCCAGAGCAGGGGGCGGATGGGCATTCGGCTGCCTTGTGAAGCTGGGGGCAGCTTGGCGGGGGCTTCAGGACTGGGGTTCAGAGAAGCCACCACGCCTGGCCTCGGCCTCACCTGGGGAACGCAGCGTGAGGACCAGCGTGTGGCCTTGCTCCCTCCGCAGCCGGCCTGCCTTGCTTGGCTGTGCGGGAAACCGGCCAGGGTGGCGGGGAGCCTCTGGCGGGCAGAGGTCCGGAGAGATGGGCCTTCTGACGGATGGGGTGGCGCATCCTGGGTGTGCCTCTGCCAACTCAGGGGGAGCCTTAACACACCCCCCGCCCCCCAGGTCCCCGACTCGCTGTCCGGGGGCCCAGGAGCACCTACCTGCTAGCCTCGGTGTCCCTGTTCTCACCCAGGCTTGTCCTGCAGGTGCAGAGAAGTAAACCCCTCGACCTTTGATTTACCTTTGGGGACAAGCGGTCTTCCCCCCGGGGTGTCGGGTCACCACTGGGTCTGGTTTCCTCATGACACTGACTGCAGGTGCGTTCATTCAGCGCTTCCAGTGTCCTAGGTGCTTTTCGTGTTTGGGGAAGGTGCTCTTTTTGGCAGATGGAGGAACTAAGGCTGATGGGCCGTCATTTACCCAGAGGCTCGGTGCCAGCATTTGAGAGAGGACCGCCGCCCGCCCAGGGCAGCCCCACGTTTCCATGATCTTCTCCCAGGACAGGGCCAGGTCTGGTTCGAGAGAGAGGCCTGTCGCCCCCCTTTTATTCCTTTCCCTGTTCTCCACACGTCCACAACCCCCTAGGAGAGTTTCCGGAGGGGGCAGGCCTCCCCTTCCTGCAGGAAGGACAGTCCCTCCAGTCACCCCAGGGACTCTCCCAGCCCCACTGCCACCCGCTCTGCCCTCTTGGACGAGGGGGCTTTTGTTTGCCTCCCTCACCTCACCCCTTCCCAGCCCCCGACCCCCAGGACCTTCAGCCCCCCTGCCCTCTGTTCTTGCAGCCTGCTGACCCCACCCTTCCCTCCCCCCCGACACGTTGGATGCCCTGCATTCACCCCCTGACCCCGCCAGCCACACTCTTACAGGGGTCTGACTGTGCTTCCCGCCCTCTTGCTGGATAAAGCCCTGCCCCTTGTTGCTGATGAATTTATTAAATCCACCTGCAGAATAATGCTAGGAAGGGGTTGAAGGAAGGGCGTGAGAGGGTGAGTCAGTCGAGGTCAGAGAAGATATCCTCATTCATTCAAGTTTGTTTACTCACTTCTTTAACAAATGTTTGTTGAGCACCTACTATGTGCCAGGCAGTGTCCTCGGCTCTGGGGATACCGCAGATAAAAGTCCTGCCCTCATGGAGCTTACCTTCTGGGGGGTGGTCTCTGCATTCCCATGGATGTTTCCCTTGCGTTTGCCTGGTTGTGTTCTAGAGACCCGGCTTCACTTCTGTAGCTGAGAAACCCACCCTGCACCCCCTGTCCCCTCTCCCCAGCTGTGGACAGCACAGGGGTTATGAGCCAGACTGCCTGGGTTCACGCTCCGGCTCCACCACTGCCTAGCAAGTTACGCAGTTAGCCTCTGTGCCTCATTTTCCTCAGCTGTAAATGGAGGTGAGCGTACCTACATGACAAGGTTATAAAGACTCAACAAGCCGAGTGATTTAAAGCGCTGTGATTGTGCCTGTCATAAAACAGTGCTCAGATATCAGCTACTATTCAAATAGGAGCTCTCATCTATGAAAGGAGGTGCCCTGCCCACCCCCCAGGGTGGCTGGGAGGGCCAGGTGAGAGGGACATTAAAGGTTCTTCCTACTCCGCCAGGCACCGTGCACACATGACATTAGTCTCATTCCCCTTCCAGGCCGGAGGGACCCAGTGAGTGGAGGCGGAATGAATTAGGGATGGATGCAGCCCAGGATGGTGAGGGGCGTCCGCTTGTGTACCTTGACGCAGCGCGGATCCAGTGGAGGCTGGCATCCAGCGCATCCTGGAGGCTGATCCTACATGGCAGGAAGGGGCCCCCGTGACCTGAGCGTGAGGTCTGCCGCGGGAGCTGGAGGCAGGCAGGGCGGCGGCCCTGTGGCTGCCCCTAGCTGCTGTCCGCAGGCAGGCTGCCACCTGGGCTTGTTTTCCCCACTGGCCTGATGAAGGCAAAGGCCCGACCTCAGCCCTGCTGCCCGTGTCTGCAGGTGGGCACCAGGTACGGGATGTGCCCTCCCTGCAACTCTGCAGAATGAATCTCCAGGATGGGGAGGCCTGGCACTGCCTCTGCACAGGAAACCCCGGACCCCTGGGGGATGAGGCGCCGTGGGGAACCCAGATTGCATGGACAGCGAGATTCTGGGAGGGTGGTGTCTGGGGCAGCATGCTGCCTGAGCCACAGGCAGGGGCGGGAATGTCTCCTCCCGGAGGGCTCAGGTCTGAGTGGATGGGCTGGTTTTAGGGCACTGTTCTTCCAGGTGGTGCGAAGGGGTGGAGGTATGCACTGGCCTCCTTCCTGTGGCCTGTGTGGGACAAGGGTGGGGTACCAGCGGCCAGGGCCCAGATGAGGCAGGCTGTACTCCTGGCTTCCTTGCTTTTAGCATCCCGACCTTAGGCTACTTTCTTAACTTCTCAGCCTTAAGTCCTCGTTTGCAAAATGGAGAAGATGATGGTGTCTTCCCAGCAGGATTCTTTCCTCCTTAAAGATGAGCTGAAGGCACCTGAAGTGCTCAGCGCATTCGGTGCACAGTCACCTCTCAGTAAATCACAGCCGCTTTATTACGAGGGTGACAGGTGGGGAGGAGAGCTCTATTCCATCCTCAAACCAGAGCCGGGGCTGGGCTGTGTGTGGCATCCCCCTCTCCCATCACTCTCTAGGGATGTGTGGAAAATGAAGATGTTGTCTTGTGTGAATTTGGAAGCCAAGTTAAAGAATCCTGTGAGTGAACAGGGGCCGTCTCCTGAGAAAGCTGTTTCCCTAACCCCGGGGGACGGGATGCTGTGTCCAGTGGCTCCCCCTCACCCAGGGATGGCCTCAGTCCTGGGTCAAGCCCCTCTCTTCTGGGGGACCTCTCCACCGGCCAGTGGGACCCTGACCGTAACCAGTGAGGTGTTCCGACTGAAGCCACAGCAACACGGGGTGGGAGCAGGGAGCAGGCAGCCCAAGTTCACATCCGGACCTCTGCTCCCCAAGCCTAGCTTTCCTCCTCTGTCAAGTGATGCCTGGCAGAATCGCAGGAAGAGCCCGTCAGGGAACATATAGAAAAGCCCCAACAAGAGGCGTCTGACACACAGCAGCACTAAAATCCTGCCTGTCTCCCCAGCATTGGGATGGAGCCAGGCTGATTCCCAGGCCAGCTGCTTGGGACCCGTGGGCAGAGAGAAGGCAACAACAGGGGTGCTGGGGGCGTCCAGGGACAGGGAGAGCAGCGAAGGGAGAGAGGTGGGGAGCCAGGCTGACTTGCAAGAGACAGTCTAGAACCTGGCCCAGTTCTGCCAGTTAACCTCTCAGCCACAGTCGCCTGACCTGACCAGTGGACATAACTTCCGCCACTGGCCTGTTGTCAGGGTGAGTGGTGCTTCTGGCCCTGGGGGGCTTAGGGCCCTTCAGAATGTCCCCTTTGTCTGCCCCCCGCCCCGCGTGACCATGGAGAGATAATGGAGGTCAGGGGGACAGCACATGGGGCTGTGGCTCCCTGATAACCCAGGGCAGAGGCTGGGTCTGAGGGCTGTGCCCCAAAGGACACACCACTGGTGGGGTGAAGAGCAGGAAGCCAGCTTTTCTACTGCAAAGCTCCCAGCCATAATGCCCTCTTCAGTTACCCTGTCTTGCCAGCTCTTACGTTTGTTGTCTCCTTAGCCCTTACTAAGCGACCCCCAAGTCGCAGATCACCTTTGGCCATCCATCCAGTGTTATCTCAGTGGGGGCAGCGTGGACGTGGCGTGTGGGGCTGTCCTGTGGGTGGCAGGGCATCTCACCTCTCTGGTCCCTGCTCGCCTCATGTCAGGAGTACCCCCGGCATCCACTAGAGTAGATGTGTGGGAGGACAGGGATTTCGTCCCTTCACTGCTCGCCCCCTGGTGCCTGGACCAGTGCCCGGCACATACAAGGCACATACTCAGGCAGCATTTCCAAGTACTTCCAGAGGGTGCTACCACCCCAGTCGAGAACCCCTGTTCCAGTCACACCTTCACCATCGCTGATGTGTGCTGGTCTCCCTGGGTCTAAACACTTTCCATGATCGGAAATGGATGACTGCCAAGGGCAATCCATTCTGAGGTAGCTCGTTATCCAAAACAGCCACCCCCGTTCCCTCTGGCACCTTGGCCCACTGGTTAACATATCATGAAGTCCGACACCCAAGAATGGAACAGAGTGCCGCCCCATGTGGCCTCACCTGCAGAGGACAATGGGCTCGTTGCCTCCCAGCCCTGAAGAGATAAGGTATTGACACTGCCTGAGATTGTATTTGCTTTTCTTTTGGCAGCCATACCAGTGTTTGTTGGTTTGTGGTCAGCTGAAACCTAAGGACTTTCCCTTTCAACCCTGTATGGGTCAGTGCCTTCTAACCCAAAGTGTAAGACATGAAAAATTTAAAAGACAGCCATATCTTGTTAGTTTGGGCCCATTTTTCCAGTCCAGATGATTTTGAGTCCCAAACTGCCATTGCAGTGTGTTAGCTATCTTCCCATCCCAGCCTTGTCCCAGTGTTGCATCCTTTGCAGATTAAACTGGTCAGCCATCTTTGTCCTTACTGTGTTGTAGATTAAAAGACTGAAGAGGCCTGGCCTTTGGCTTAATGGAGACCTCAGGCCAGGCAGATAATGATCAGTACTTCTTGGGGTTGTTTATCTGCCTTTACGTGGACCCGGATTAACCCCGGTTCCTCCCTACATTTCTCTGTCTTGTCCACGTGAATATCTTTAAGCCCATCTGTTCAGTTGCCTTGTTGCTATCCAGACTGACTGCATTCCACTGAACTTCAAGGCTTTGCAGCCTCTTTGGGGTGGGAGATGCACTTAGCTGAGCATGACTTGCTCTGGTGAACCTGTGCTAGTAGCTTCCAGTGCCCACCACTTCCTCTTCGAATATGCCAAACGTTCTGCTGTCTCCAAAGAAGAGTCAGCAAGAGTTCAGGTTTGAGTTTCTAGAATCCACCCTATTCGTTCGTCTGAGAAGGCGGGGGTAGGGTGGCGGGGGGCAACTTGTCTTCTGACATCTTTCCTGTTCCTCCGGGATTCCATGGGGATGACCAGGGGTGGTGCCCCAGGCCCATGATTTCCTGGTCAGTTGTCATCCGTCTTGGGCTGTGCTTCCTGACAATGCTGCACTCACCACCCCCCATGCCCCCTCCCCCGAAGATGGATATCTGAGATAACAAAGGCTGCGGCCAAAGGGAGCCGAGTAGTTCTGCTTTCCCTGCCATCTGTTTAACATTAACATCCAGGGCCCTGGGACTTTTCATTCTCCTGTTTCGAACGTGGATTTCATGGTTTAGAAAACCTTTTGGGTGGACCTCCAACAGGATAGACCTGTTGGCCTCTTCGTATCTGAACGTCCTGGTGCTTTTGCGTGGAAGTGGCCTGGCCGGCTTGGTGGCCGCTCTCTGAGGGCAGGTGAAGGCAGCCGTCCCCACTTCCCACTTTGCAGAGAGATGCTCAGGAAATAGCAGGGGGAGGCAGGGCGGTGAGCCCTGTGGTTTGACGGCCTGTCAGATGAGCACGTCATCATGGAAAATTCCTTACGAAGTCTGCAGATCCGTTTACACAGGCCTGCCGCTGCAAACTGCACATTCCTTCAGGACAACCCACCCTTCCCTCTTTTCTCACCAAACTTCAGTCGTGCTGCAGGGAGAACTCCGGTTTTTCCATCTCCCTCCTGCTTCCATCCTTCACTCCTCTGTCTTTTCTCGGTCCTAGGCTTGATTTTTAGAGGCAATTTGGTTGAGTTTCTGGTTTCTTAGCTGGTCCATCCTGGGGCTCTCCTAGGGGGCAGGGGCAGGACCCCAAATTGAGAGTGGATCCTGGCCCCTCCTCGGGAGCCGCCTTCTGAGGTCCGGGTCCTGCCAGTGGCAGGTGTGGGTGAAGGGAGGTAGCGCAGGAGGATGGGGTACAGGCAGGGCCTGGGCGGTGAGCAGGTTTGGCAGCTGCCTGTGTTCCTGGAACAGGTAAGGAAGGCCTCTCTGGGGGCCTCCCAGTGCACTTCCCCAGGTGACCTCTCACCTGCTGCCACCCATAGTTGCCGGGAGCTCCGTGGGGACTCATAGCATGAATTTGTCACCCTGAAAAGTACACACCACCTTCTGATGACGTGTCCTGGCCCAAACCTTGAAGTTGCTCAGCCCAGGGCAGAGAGAAAGGGATCCAGAGAAGGGAGGGAAGGGGGAGCTTGTAGGGGGGAGAGGACAGAGTCCCAGGCATGGGAGAAAGGAGGCCAGCTGATATGTCCGCCCTCGGAGGACAGACCCAAGAGCTTACCGAGCTGACCTTAGCAGGTGTCCTGACAGTGGGGGTGAAAGGCATGTCGGCTGTGGGGGGCGGTCCCTCCCAGGCCAACCCTGCAGTAGAATGCATTTCCGGAGGTCCTCCTGTTTTTCTGCATCACATCTGCCTTCTTTCAGAGGCAGAAGAGTCTGCTGCGTTTCTCAAACTGTGGTCCCGGGACCACAACATCAGCATCACCTGGAACCTTGTTAGAAATGCACATTCTCTGACTCCCTCCCAGCCCTACTGAATCAACCTCTGGAGGTGGGGCCCAGCAGGCTGTACTTAAGAAGTCCTCCAGGTGATTCTAGTAAGTTTGAGAAGCACTGGCTCAGTGAGAGAAGGCACTTTGGAGCCGGATTGCCAGGGTTCATATTCTTACCAGCTGTGTGACCTTGGGCAAATCACTTAACCTCTCTGATCCTCTATAAAATGTTTCACCACCCCTAAATTGGAGACAGTAACTGTCACTTTGTTGTGATGATTAAATAAGAATGCTTATAAGGAAGTTTATAAAGTGCTGACCTCTTCTCTGACCTTCATTGTGTCTCTCTTTTTAGATAGTATCTGATGCTGCAGGACAGGGTGTGGCCATCACAGGGAACCAGACCTTCAACAACTGGAACTGGCCCAACGCAATGATTTTTGCAGCCACGGTCATTACCACCATCGGTAAGTCTTCTGGGACCTTCAGGATACCTACTTCCACGTCCTAGCTCCCCAGGATCTTGTAAGAGTCCAGCTCTGGTCACATGGCCTTGTCAAGGTTAAGATCAGGCCAGCTGCACTCTGTCCTTCTGACACGTCCCTGGAGACTTAGTAAGTCCTTGGTGACTGGCCATGCTTAGGAGACTGTTTTCTAGAAGTCCTGACCTGGCCTTTGCAGTAGAAACAACACAGCTTGACAGCCAGAGTTCGAGCAGGCTGCTCACTGCACAAATGCACCCCGTGCTTATTCGCCCGTCTGGGTGTCTGTTCTGGTCATCTATGACTGCATCACCAACCACCTCAGAAGTTCGTGGCTTAAAACACAATTTATCATTATTGTCGGCCATTCTGTGAGTTGGTGGGGTTTGGCTGGCTGGTTCTTGCTTGAGGTCTCTGATGCCGTGGTGGTTGGAGTGGCTGGGGCCGTGGTCATCCACAAAAGCCCAGTTGGCTGGAAGTCCAAGATGGCTTCTTCTATCGCATGTTTGGTAGTTGATGCTAGCTGTTGCTGGGGAGCTTAGCTGGGTCTGATTGGGCATCTCGCAGTGTGGCAGCTGGGTTTCAAGAGGGAGACTCCCCAAAGTGAGCATTTCAGGAGATCAAGGGGAGAAGCAACAAGGCTTCTGATAAGGACTTAACTGACTCAGGGTCCCTTCTGCCGCATTCCATGAACAGGTCACTAAAGCCCAGATTCAGAGGGAGGGGAATTAGAAGCCAGCTGGATGTGAGCATAAGAAGGGACGGAATTAAGAATCGCCGTCTTTGGAGGCCGTCTACCACAGTGCTTCTGGGGCGTCTACACAGAGAAACTACTAACTTGTGCCTTGTAGCTTGCGCAAGGGTGCTATACGGACTCGTGGAGGACTCGCTAATGGTGGAGGCTTAGTCCGCCTTCAGAGAGCTCCCAGTCTGACGGAGGAGCCCATACCGTCATAATTGCTATAAATGATCTTGATCATAGCATGGTCAAGGGAAATTTCATTTCTGAAGCATTGATATTAATCAGCGTCAAGTGACCTTAGGGAATGGGCTTTCCTCGGGCTGGCTGTGTGGCGGGGGCGGCGGAGGCAGGTGCCACTCCGAGTCTGGGTCCATCACCCCCGCCGTGGCTCTGTCGGCCTCACTCTCTTCTTCCTCAGGCTATGGCAACGTGGCCCCCAAGACCCCCGCCGGGCGCCTCTTCTGTGTCTTCTACGGTCTCTTTGGGGTGCCGCTCTGTCTGACATGGATCAGTGCCCTGGGCAAGTTCTTCGGGGGACGTGCCAAGAGGCTGGGCCAGTTCCTCACCAAGAGAGGCGTGAGCCTGGTATGTCCCCACCCCTAGGTCCTGGGCAGAGATGGGGGGACCCTGGCAGGTGATGGGGGGGGTGGGAAGGATCTCAGAATTGGACAGAAGTGTCAGGACAGGTGGCAAGGGAGCAGTTTCAGAGCCCGCTGCCCTCCTGGGTGAGGCTGGGAGCATCACCACCAGCCCCCTCCCCTGGGCAGTGAGCCTCCCAGGCCTGGTGCCCACCCGGCCTCACCTCTGGCTGCCTCCTCGGCCCTCTGGGTGCTCTGCTGGGCTCCCCCCGGTCTCCACCGCCGTCTGACTTGGTCTCCCTACCCGTCCCCCTCAGCGCAAGGCGCAGATCACGTGCACGGCCATCTTCATCCTGTGGGGCGTGCTGGTCCACCTGGTGATCCCCCCCTTCGTGTTCATGGTGACCGAGGAGTGGGACTACATCGAGGGCCTCTACTACTCCTTCATCACCATCTCCACCATCGGTTTCGGCGACTTCGTGGCCGGTGAGTCCTGCCCCTTGCCTCTGCCTCCCCACCCTGTCTTTCTCTGCTTCTCCTCCAATTTCAATTCAGCTGACCTTTACTGGGGGCCCTGGTAGGCGTCCAGTGTCCTGGGCCTCCACCCAGTGGGATCCTGCCAGTTGCAAGAGGAAACCAAGGCACAGAGTAATTGCAGACGTTTTCTATTTGTCTTTCTTGGAACGTGGCTTTTCCCTCCTTCTTCTCTGTTCGTGTTTGGCGTCTGGTCTCTTCCTCTCTTCTCCCCCGTCTCCTGAGCTTAGGTGCTTAGGTGCACTGGGGGCTGGAGGTAGAGCCTTCTGCCTGCAGGGTCCACGTCACAGCTGCCTCTTCCCATCATTCCCAGGCGCTGAGGGGGCTGTGCTGGATGCTTGGCTCAGAGACCAGAAACTTTGCTCTTGCCACTGGCAGCTTAAAGACCAGAGAGGCCTTCCCCCAAGCTGCCCTGCTCCCTCGGGCCCGGACCCTCCCTCCCTCCCACTCCTCCCCTACTTAATCCACACGGGCGATAAGATTCTTTGGCCCCTTTGTCTGTCGGCTCCAGCCGCTCATGTCCTTGGGCCGGTGGCCTGCACAGCATCTTGGTTCTTAATCTTCCTGACACCCCGTTTGGCTGCACGGGCCCAGTGGCTGCTCCCTCAGTGCCTGCTGCCCTGCCCAGCTGACCTTCACCTCTGCTCCAGGACCTCCGATCTCTCCCCTCCCCCTTCCTAGAGCCAGGGACAGGTCACTACCCTCCTGCCCCATTGTAAGGGGAGACTCGGAATGCTGGGAGGGGGCGGCTGAGTGGGTGGGAGAAGCAGGAAAGAGAGGCCTGAACACGCCACTGACCCTGGCAGATCTGAGCCTGCTGTCTTGAGAGATAAATTTAGACGGAGGCACGACCCTGCCATTGTCTAGCTGTTGGGGCCCAGAGCAGGCTAAGGAGGACCCTTCGTATCAGGGAAGCACAGAAGGGTGTTTAATCATACTTTCTCAGCTCCAGCAAGACACCAAACCACTGCCTCAGTTTCCCCATGTGTAAAATTGGTTTAAAAAAAAAAAGTAACGGTGCATACCTCACAGGGTTTTGGACAATCAAATGAGTTGCTATTCATGAGTGCAGTGGGTAGGGCCCGGCTATATTAGTGTGCCCCGGTTGTCATCATAACCTGCTTATGACCGGAGTCCTGAGCAAGATGGACAGCACCTCCTGGCTGCAAGGGAGACAGCCCTGCCTTCAGACTCCCTCCAGTCTGATGAGGGGGTTATAGCCCTTGCTCTAAGGGAGCCCCACTCCAGAAGTGGCCCCCTTCCTCCAGTTGCTTTTCCAAGTTTCTCCCCAGTCTCAGGGCAGGAAGGGGGACACAGGATACGTAATAATATGGATCAACATGCCTGGAGGTGTAAAGTGAAATCTCCGTGATCCTGGAGGGTAGGGGAGTGAGCAGAGCTGTGCAGGGTGACCTGGGAGGGCTCCCTGGAGCAGGTGTCTGGAGCCTGGCCACGGAAGTGGGGGTGTGGAGAGGGCAGAGCCCTCCAGGCCATAGGAGGAACCAGTAGGACGAGGGTAGATACAGGAAGTCAGGAGGCAGGCCAGACGTCACCAGAAGGAGAATCAAGGCCGTCCGGGATATTTCCTGCTAGGACCCGTGCTCTTGGACATCCCAGGCCCAACTGTCAGCCTCACTTATATAAAATTAGTGAGTCCATCCCCAGCAGGAGGATGCCAGCTGCCCTGTCACTTAATTTCTATCCAGGTTTTAACTGAACTGTAACACGTACACCCAGAAAGTACACAAAGCAGCCAAGTGTCAGTGTCGGTGAATCATTGAAAGGCCGACATTCATGGCTTAGCTCCTGACCCGAGTGCTGGCTCCATCCCCAGCCTCCCCAGAGCCCCTCCCCCTTGAAGCTCCCCCACCCCAGGGAGACACTCTCCTGACCTTCGGTAGTTGAGGAAGCTCAGGCAGGGCTCTGGGACGGGCACACGAGTGACCAAGCCGGGGTTCTCAGGACGATGGGGTGTCCGGCTTCTAGCACAGGCCTCCTTTCTTTCCTGGCGCGTCCGCGTCGGTGTTCTGTGTTCTTGCGGTGTCCACTTTCAGGTGACGTGGCTTTTGGCCTTTGTGTGTTTCCGGGTCCCCGCTGGCCCTTTCCTGACCCTCTGGGCTTCCTGACCCGTCCTCAGGTGTGAACCCCAGCGCCAACTACCACGCCCTGTACCGCTACTTCGTGGAGCTCTGGATCTACCTGGGGCTGGCCTGGCTCTCCCTCTTTGTCAACTGGAAGGTGAGCATGTTTGTGGAGGTGCACAAGGCCATTAAGAAGCGGCGGCGGCGCCGGAAGGAGTCCTTCGAGAGCTCCCCACACTCCAGGAAGGCCCTGCAGGTGGCAGGGGGTGCGGCGTCCAAGGACGTCAACATCTTCAGTTTTCTGTCGAAAAAGGAGGAGACTTACAATGATCTCATCAAGCAGATCGGGAAGAAGGCAATGAAGACGGGCGGGGGTGGGGAGCGGGTCCCAGGGCCGGGCCTGGGGCCCCAGGGGGGTGGGCTGACAGCCCTGCCCACCTCCCTGGCCCCCTTGGTGGTCTACTCCAAGAACCATGTGCCCAGCCTGGAAGAGGTGTCCCAGACGCTGAGGAGCAAAGGCCACGTGTCTCGGCCACCCGGCGAGGAGGCCGGGGCGGGGCCCCCCGAGGAGGGCTCCCCGACCTCTGAGGTGCTCATCAACCAGCTGGACCGCATTAGCGAGGAGGGCGAGCCGTGGGACGCCCAGGACTACCACCCGCTCATCTTCCAGAACGTCAGCATCACCTTTGTGAACGAGGAGGCCGGCCTCTCGGACGAGGACACCTCCAAGTCCTCACTGGAGGACAACCTGGCTGGGGAGGAGAGGCCCCAGGAGGGGGCCACGGCCGAGGTGCCCCTGAACCTGGGCGAGTTCCCCTCGTCGGATGAGTCCACCTTCACCAGCACTGAGTCAGAGCTCTCCGTGCCTTACGAACAGCTTATGAACGAGTACAACAAGGCAAACTGCCCCAAAGGCACGTGAGGTGGGGCCGGCTCCCCACCCCACCTTCCATGGCTTCTCTTCTCCTCAACCTGGGGTGTCCTACTGTGGCTGGGACCCTGGCCCCTGGTGGGGTGTGGCCCTGGAACTGGGAGTAGGGGGCCAGGGGCCTTCCTCACCTTCATCCCCTGCAGCTAGATGCTACCGGTCAGACACGGTGCACCCAGGACAGGGCCTCTGTTCACCAGCGGAACGGGCACCCTGGCAGCGGGAGGCGTCTGTCCTGAGCACGGTTGGGGGATCTGGTGGTTCACCGACACATGGGCTGGCAGGACTGATCCCGGGGAGGCCTGCACCTGCGTGGGTCGTTGCCCAGTCATTCGGTTAAGACTGTCTCACGGTTCTCTTAGGTTGGGGGCCTTGGCCGTTTGAGTTCACCAGTATTAACAGGTTCCTGTGCGCCCAGCACTGAGCCAGGCATTTCAGAGAGAGGGTGAGGGTGGTGTAAGACCCTGGTGGGGTTGGAGGCTGGGCACTTCAGCACCTCAGCAGTAGTGGGGCCCCGCCTGGGGCACGTGTTTAACCGTCCCCCAGTCCCACCTCATCCGCCTGGCTGTCGCCCATACTGCAGACCTCAGCAGGGAGGAGGCCATCTGGGGAAGGGGAGCTAACAGGCAGGTGCTGAAACACTCCCGTTACGGGGGACTCAGAGTAAGTCCCAAGTGTGGCCCAGCATCTCAGCCCTTGTGTGCACTTACTGGGATGGAGCGCAGCCCAGAGTCCGGTTCCCTGTCCCAGACACCCTTTGGCCAAGCAATGGCAGGCGTGGGCTTCTGTCTCCCAGGAAGTGGTGGCAGAAAGAGAGGCTGGGGCTCCTGGAGCTGGCAGCGGGGGAGCTGCAGGAGTGGGCTCAGCTCCGGCTGAACCTGCCTCCACCCTTCCGTCCCGTGACCTCACCGCTCCCCAGATCACCCTTGGCTCACAAGTGGGGAATGTCCAAATATGTGAATCAGCCTCCTCCCTCCAGCTGCTGTTTGGTGTGTGTGTGTCTCTGTCCGTCTGTCTGTGTAAGAAAGAAAGGATTTGCCATGGGAGGAGCAAAAGATAATGTGAAACTGCAGACGGACTGTTTCTGGTGAGGGGCTGGCAGAGTTCTTGGGTTCTTCGTGAGGTGCACCCTCGGGCCAGCCCACTCTGCCCTGCATGTTGTGTTTTGTTAGTTTTTAAATGAATTGCTGTTTTTTTTTTATCTCGTTGGCTTCAGAGCCAGAGGGGAGAAAAGGTGCAAGAGTGGGGTCCCAAGGATCGGGATGTCCAATGTTCACCCTCCTGTCCCCCAACCTGGTTGGGCCTTTCTCGGTGACCTCAGCTAAGGTCATGGTGTCAGAGTCGGGGAGGGGCATTGGTCGCAGGTGACCGGATGCTGGGCAGGAGGTGCCACCCAGACACCCTCTCTGCCTCTCAACCCCCTCCCCAATGCTGCAGGACCAAAGAGGGCCAGAACCCCACCCATCCCCACTTAGCCTGTAACCCAGGGGTATGATGGCCCAGCATCAGGGTGGGAAGGAGCGGCCTTCTGTTTTTCTGTGAAATGTTTTAACGAGCTCGTCTTAGTTTTCCTGACCCCACTTGGCTGGGGTGTTGCTGGCTGTCCTGGAATCACACACACTGTATGTACATACTGGCAATGATGTCAAATGTAATTTATTTTAACATTTTTACAATAAAACATGAGATGGACAAGCCAGTCTGATGCGTGCTATTGCGGGGTGGGGGGAGAGGGGCTGGGGGCGAGATGGGGGGGGCAGTCTGGGAGGACTGAGGACAGCCTGAGAGTCAAGGGGAGAACTGGGGTGGTCTGGAAGGGACAAGAAAATGAAAGAGGTGGGGAGGTGGAGAAGGGGCAGGCTACGTAAGATGTGGTCAGGGCGGGCTTCTTGGAGGAGGTGACAGTTAACAGGTTGGAATGAGGACAGGGGAGAGGAGTGGGGGGACCGTGGCTAGCAGCTCATGTCGCCAGTCTGCCAGACCCCGTTCTACACGCTTTATGCTCAATAGTATGTGAATGGACTCATTTGATCTTGCAATAGCCCTGTGAGGTGGGTATTACATCCCCATTTTATAGGTGAGGAAACGGGCACAGAAAGGTGACTTAGGCAAGATCTCCATAGATGGTGAGCCTGGGTTCAAACCCATGCAGCCTCCATGACCAGCTAACAATCACCTGCTCTGTTGTGGCACGTCTGGCGTCCCCTGAAAGGGCTTCTGTGTTCAGGAAGGTGGGCCAGGGAAGGACCCCGGAGATCAGGCCTTCTGAGCTCAAGGGGTGGGCACTGTGGGCTGGAAAGGACGTGAAAGAAGAGTGGACAGGCTCAGCTGGGCCCATATGCATCCATTTAACAGGAAGATTTGTCAGACTTCGTGGTCTCAACGGTTTAGAAGTTGGCCTCTTCCACAGCAGTGTCAGGGTCCCCTTCCCACACCACACAGGACATTGGTTAAAATCTTCAGTCTGCTGGGAAAAGTTTACAGTTCTGTGATTTCAGGAATGAAGCACATTTTTCATGAGGGTGTGGCTGCGTTTATAAAGGATCATATGTGTTTAAAATATCAACGGACTTGATACCATCCATCCCTTTGCCAAAACATCTTTCCACTTTCCTCTCTCTCTATCTCTCTCTCTCTCTCTCTCTCTCTCTCACACACACACACACACACACACACACACACACACACACACACACACACACACACACACAGGTTCAAACTTCTCTGGTTTTGCTTTAGCCCCTTCCAGCCTCCAGGTAACAGTTCTATTTACTACCGTGGCACTTGGCCTTCTCACAAAGCCCTCTGACAGGCGGCTCGGAGCGCCCCCCGGGGCACAGGGCTTTTGGCCCCCTTTGCTGTGAAGGAGATGAAAGCTCAGAGAGTACAACTTGACCAGGCACAGCCTCGCAGAGCTGCTCATAGATGATAGAAGCAGGGAAGGCTGGGGTTAAGGTGTGGTTTTGGTCCACTGTGGCTAAGGTAAGTGGTGAGCTTTCTGAGTGAAAGGCCTGGAAACAAGGTGGGACAGCAGCTGGAGCAGAGGGTGGAGCCCAGGAGGGATTCCTGAGGGATCAAGAGCAGAGGAGGGGTACCGTGTGTGGAGGGGCGTGAACCCTCCTGTCACTGTCACTGTGCCCATGAGCTGTTGGGGGATGGCAGGTGGAGGAAGTGATTTAGAAGTCGAGGGAGAGGACCCTGGCAGGGAAATCCCACTGTTGACAACAGATTCATAACCTGGTCAGAACTACGGGGGTGTATTGTTGAACCCCCAGAGTTTCATGAGTTCTGAGGCAGACACGCCTACTCCCAGCAGCCCTCTAGGCCTGGGCCCTCCCCTGCCCCCTCCTGGAAGCCTTCCCGCCCTGGTGGTGAGTTGGCACCCTGCTCTCCACCATTGCCACCTGTACTCTCCATTCATTCCTTCAACTAATGTTCACCCAGCACCTACCATGGACCAGGCTCTGTCCCAGCCACCTGGAAAACTACAGCGTGTAACATGAACAGAGATCCTATTCATGGAGCCTACAGTTTGGTTCCCTTTGCTCTCATTTCCAGCTGTTTTTCATGGTCTGTGCTTGGTATTTCTGTCCTGCCCATACCCCCAAGGCTCTTTTAATGTCTCTTCTATCTTATGTCTTTTAATCCTCACAACAGGTAGTGTTATCATTAACCCCATTTTACAAATGAGGAGACTGAGGCAAATACAGGATTTTTCACAAATTCAAACAACTATTCAATGGCAGCAGAACAGCTTCCCTGACTTGCATTTCCGTTCCTCCTTCTACCCTCCGGAAAGCTCCTGATGTGTTGGGGGAGACACCCTCAGAAAACCCACAGTCAAATGGAGGAGACAGTTCCTACGCCCAAAGAGCCTGCAATCTGAGAGGGAGAGGAGCACAGAAATAGGAAATAAGCACAAACTCTGGGTCCCAGCTGGGCCTCTGGCTCCTGTGTGATCCTGCAGGAGTCACTTAGGAAAAGAAACCGGGGTGTTTCACCCCCTTGCTGGAAAGGTTATCCTCAGCCACCATTGCGAGGAAGCTTTCTGGAGCCTGGGGCAAAGGCAGGGGGAGAAAGGAGGCAGGTGGGCTGTGCTGCTCTGGGTGGGTCTCCGGGAATGGCTGCCTCTCTGGGGGCCCCTGAGGCTTGGGCTCAGCCCTGCCAATCAGCTGTCCACCCCTGAAATAACAGGTCCCCAGTTTCCAAATTCATACACAGCTGGTCCAGGAACCAGATGCCAGTTTGGGAATTGCCAGGATGTGTTTGTGTAACACAGTGAGAGCGCCTCCCCAGAATCTCTGCCCCTTCTCTCCATCCTGGCCACCATCCAGGCCACTACAGCCCCTCACCTGGACACCCGCAGCAGCACAGGGCCTGATGCCTGGTTGAGCCCTTGTTGAATGAATGAATGAGCCCCTGAGCAGGTCTCCACCAGGCCATTACTGCAACCAGCAGGCTGGAGTCCATACTCAAATCTGACCCCCTTTATCTCCTGCTTTAAACTCCTTTGGGGCTCCCGCTGCTCTCCTGGCGCTGTCTCCCTCTTCAACCTCATCTGCCCCCTACCCCTACTCCCCAACCTCTCTGGGCTCCAGACACAGTGAAGTTTCCCAAATGAGCCAGGCAGCCCATGCTGTTTCCCATGTCTGGGATGCCCTTCCCCTCTCCTAGCTGAGTTCTAAGACCTGTTGGGGTTAAAGGTGGACATCAGCTTCTCCGGGAAGAGTTCCACAGTTCCCGGCCCCCCCTCCCGGATTCTGGGTCAGATGTCCCTCACCAGGCCCAGAGCCCGTCCCTCAGCAAGCCGGCTGCTTCGCTGCTGTTCAAGCTGTCTCTGGGTCTGGAGCCTCTGAGAGAGCAGGGAGTGGCTTGTTCACCTTGGATCCAGACCACAAGCTGGCCAGCGTGGAAAAGGGCTCAGCTTTTCAATGTTTACTGAATGGAGGGCAAGTGAACCAGAATCCTGGACCCTCCCATTGTAATTCAGTCCCTCTCCTCCCGGGAAGAGGCCGAATCAGGAGGTGAAGTTTATTCCAGGAGGGCAAGTCCCTGCAGAACTGTGTGGACGATCTTGAGGGACCTTGTCACAGGCCGCGTTGGCCCGGTGAGTCACCTGATTGTGCCGAGTCACCTGAATCTGGCAGGCAGGGCAGGGACACAGCACTCCTTACTTCTGCACACTCCAGGAAGCCCCTGTGTCTGCACCCCATTTCCCGTTTCCCCCCACCTCTCTGTCCTCACCTCTCATCGCCTCCAAGGCGGCAGTGTTCCTTCTGGTCACCACTACCTGATGACAGGGGCCTGGGTGTCCCACCCCTGCAGCCCGTGCTTCCCTCGGGAATACCTCTGCTCACAGTGACCACTCACCTCAGTTTCGGGGCCGCCCAGTTTACAAAGCCCTTTCACCTCCATTCCTGTGGGATTACTCATCGGCCCGGGAGCCAGGTGCAATCTTTTATAGCCTGATTTAAGGGTTTTTTTCCAAATGAGGAAACTGAGTGTTTTGGTTTGGTTGCCCAGGAGAGCAAGGCCTAAGAGCAGAACTGGGAGATGGCTGGAGGAAGTAGCAGAGAGGTAGAGGGAGATAAAGATGGGGAAAGAGCACAAGGCAATTAAGGGGGCATCGTTGAGCTGGTTCCACTGTGGGCAGTTGGGGCTCAATCCTGCTGGGACCCCTCTGAAGAGCCGGTCGAATACACCTCACAATTGTCCCTTTGAAGGACAGGAGGCCTGCGTTTATCCACCAGTTCCCACCCTTGTTGGTTAAGGATGGCCCCACGGACATTAATCCCCACCTCCCTCCTATACAGGCTGGATGTGGCAGACTGTACTGTCCAAAGACACCACCGTCCCACACTCTCCTTGGCAAAGTGACCTTGCCACTCCCCGTACGAGAGGTGGAGTCCATTCCCTTGCACATGGGCTGGCCCTGGGCCTGTTTTGATCAATAGAATACCCTGGAAGTGACCTTCTGTGTTAAGAGGCCTGGCAGCTTCCTCTTTTGTGCTCTCGGGGAAGCCAGCTGCAAGGTAAGAAATCCAAGTACCTGGAGACCCATGACCTGGAGGGGATCTGCCCAGCCGAGGAGCCATCTGGGACATTCCAGCACCAGCTGAGGCCACGTGAAGAGCCCAGCCATCCCCCGAATCTCAGAATCGTGAGCAAATACATGATTGGTGTTATTCTAAGCCTCTAAGTTTTGGGGTGGTTTGTTATGCAATGATAGCTGACGGGAACACTGGCTGGGCTTGCCCTGGGGCTAAGAGACCTTCTTCCGGGTTTTGGAGAAAGTTCTGGGGTGCAAACGCAGAGAGGCACCCCTGGGGAGGGGCTTGGGCGGCATGTAGAGGACTGTGCACTATAGCCGCACTAGCACCCAAAGCAGGCCAAACAGCACCTACTGCCCTGAGACTCAACCTCTTTGAAGGTGCAGAAACTCCTTACCAGGAGCTCCCTACCTTAAGCAAGATCAGAGATTTTGACCTTAAGATATCAAAGTCTCTTCTACTTTGGGGTCTCTGGTCCTCTCTGCTATGTCTGAACAGTACCGGTAGGCCTGGGGTCTGCTACCATATAGCCCTGTGCCTTAAATAAGCCACCTCGGCCATTTACAGTATGCCTACTGCCCATGACCTCAGATCTCATTTAATCCCCACCACACTGTGAAATCAGTATTATTATCGCCCTTTGGAAGCTGAGGCACAGAGTGGGTATGTTAACTTGCCCAAAGTCACACAGCTAGAAGCAGAGCCTGGGTTCAAACCTGAGACCCCGGCGCCTGTGCTAGTAACTACCACACAAGCCTGCCAGAGCAGGGCTTTCCTGCTCCAGGGCCAGGGGGCCCAAAGAGGGTGCCCTGGCTGCAGCTCCCAGCTACCTGTCCTCTGCAGGACCAGTGAGGTGAACCAATCAGCGGATCCCAGCCCTCTGGTGACTACCCAGCAGTAGCCAGGGGATTCCCGAGCTCTGTTCTCAAGAGATTCTGACTTAGCAGACCTGGGGTAAAAGCCAGAAATACCCAGGTTCTGGAAATGCCTGGCTGGAGATCTCAGAGGGCAGTTCTGTTCCGTGTTTCTGGCATCTCCTGCCGATCCCTCCCTGCCTGTGTTTATATTCTGCATTGAAATCTGTTTACCTCCAGTTATGGAAAACTCCCTTATTCTTAGATTCCTTCACCTGTGGCTCTGGCCAGCTGAGCCGCTCTGTCTGGGGTGGTGACATCATACTGTATTCAATTCAAACAACATGTACTTTTTTTTTTTTTTTTTTTTTTTAATGCCGCACCACGGGGCTTGCAGGATCTTAGTTCCCCAACCAGGTATTGAAACCACGCCTCCTGCAACGGAAGCATGGAGTCTTAACCACTGGACCGCCAGGGAAGTCCCCGACATGTACTTGTTGAGTCTCTTGTAGGCTGCCTAGAACACCTGATGCTGGTGACTGAGGAGGAAGGGAAATGAGGAGCAGACAATTACCCGCCAGGCAGTCAGGCAGTCAGGCCCTCCCTCTATCTCTCTACCCGCTCACATTCCCGCCCTCAACAGTTCACTCGAGGGGAAAGGTTCTGACCCAGGAGTCTGGAGCCCGTTCGTCCCGCTCATGAGAGCCAGTGGTTAAAGTTTCAGAAATTTTACAAGTTGACTATATTAAAAGTTAAATTATATAACCATGCGCTTAAATTGTATGAAGAGCGAAGGTAAAACATACTCAAAACTCATCATTTCCTAATTACTTTACATGTTACTACTCTTCAAGTTTTTGAGGTTACTGACATCCATTGGAGGTGCCCAGTGGAAATATTACATAATGGTATGCTACTGCGTTTCTCGTCCCAACTTCATTTTTGTGACATCACGTTGTAGCTTAAAAAAGCCATAGTGGAAGTATTTACACCACAGAAATGAGCAAACACTATAAATCAGGGCTCTCCTCTCTGCAGAGAGCCAGATGTTAAACATTTACCAACACATCATCGCACCGATCTTCCGGATGCGCTGTGTGGACTGGGCGGGGGCGGGGTGGGAGGCAGTGAGTTTTTGCTCACCTTGGAAAGGAGCCAGCAATGTCTGGATTACAGGGGGAACATAATTCCTACAGTGTCCCTTGCAATCCCGTGGGCCCCTCAGACCATTGCTGAGTAAGGGTGAAGATCCAAGGCCGTGGGAGCTGACTGTGAGGGTAGTGGGGGGGCAGATGACACAGGTACCTGCCCCATGTATGTACACGGAAGGGTACACCCAAGGGTCACACTCCAAACCGGAGGCAGAAAGGGGAACACAGGCCTTGTGTAGAAGGCATATCTGCCTTCAGCTGGAGTTCTCCGACTGCCCAAAGGCTAGTCCAGGAGGTGCCTTACACTCTCCCAACCACACTGTGGTTTCAGCAAAGTCCTCATCACCTGGGTGTCCTTGTAATTAAAGGGGAGACCCTCTTGGCATACACTAGGTCTGGTAACTGGACCAGGGCTCTTGGGATCCAGACTAAGGCTGCAGGGATCGTATCGCCGAGCGAAAACACCATTGATACACAGGATGTGGGCCTGAGTCAAACCAACACAGGAAGGAGTCTAAGGCCTTCCAAAAATTCCCCGCCCCTAGTGCAGGGGAGGAGGTGACTCCACGCAGGATGTCCAGGGTCCCAGTCAAAAGTGGATGCTGAAGAGGTCCAGTGCCCCAGCCCCACCCCAGAATCCTCCCAGGAGCAGTCCTCAGTAAGCCAGCCGTGGTCTGGCCCCCTTGTGCGCCGTGTGTAGGGCTGTCCCTCTAATGACCACCACTTTTTAGTAACCACTTGCTTTGGGACAGGCTCTGTGCTGGGACTTGACAAGGGGACACAGGGAAAAGACTTCTCTTCCTTTGTTTGATTCCACACCCATCCTCGGTGTGTGTGTTGGTGACAGGAGGTGGAAGGAGAGTCAGTAGGGTTGGAGTGGGGGCTCCGTCATGACCCACCTGCAACTGCTGTGTGTTAATCCAGGTTCTCCAAGAAGCAGATGCCACTGCTGGATTAAGCTGGAAAGGACTATGTTAGGGGAAACACCTGTGAGAGGCTGGAAGCACCATCTGACCAAGATGCAAGTCCATCCTGGGTGACTGAGAGGGAGGGGAGGTTGGGTGAAGCAAGATAGACTGCCCTGCAGGCTGTGGGAGGTTAGGCTAGGCTCGGGCGAGTCCCAGGTCTCCGCGAAATGGATCCACCCTGGTACCCTGCTCTGCTCAGTCACTGGCTGGAGCAGCCCATGATCTGGGAACAAACTTGGTGATGGATTTCAGAGGCAGCAGCTGGGGTCATTGGCCAATTTCCTCCTTGTAGTTGGAGGTCCTCAGGGTGCACTTTCATGGCTGCCACCACAATTATGGGGGAGCAGAAAGTATACTCACATAGAAGTCAGACAGTAGAGAGAGGAGAATGGAGCAGATGCACAGAGAAAGGCAGAGGAGCATGTATGTGGGGGGGGTGTGGTATGGACATGCATAACATGAAGTCAGACAGAGACAGAGAAAGAGGGACTGAGGGACACAGAAAGACACAGAAAGAGAGAAAGAGAGAATGCACATTACAGAGAAGACAGCTTTCTAAACCCCCAGCTCCAGACTCTCTCTCTATAAGGAAATACTGGTCCTACCTCTGGATCCCCTTGACATCACCAGCTGAATCCTGACCACAAACTTTTCTTTCCATGAGCTTGCTAAAGTGGGCTCTGGTTCTTACCAGGTAACCCCAGAAACCCTGACCTGCCATCCCAGGAGAAGCAGCCCAAGACGGTAGTTAATGAGAAGGCATTTCTTTATGCCCCTCCACCACTGGCTGGCCTGGTTCTACACTAACCTTCTAGAAAGATGCTCTTAGCAGTCTCTGCCTCTCCCAGGTTTTCTGCTCTGCTCTTCTCCACCTGGCAGGTAACTTCACATATGGGGCTGCTGGCTTGTTTTCTAGATGTTTCACAGGTGTCTGTCCCATCTTCCCAATGAGAGGGCAGGATAGGGACTGCTCTTGGGCTGCCTCAAATTCCAAGCCCAGCCCTCTCCTAGCTGCCTGACCTCGGGCAAGTCACTTAACCTGTCTGGGCTTCTGTTATTTCTCAGGAAAACTGGGAACTATAACCTGCCTCAAAGGTTAGCATGTGAGGCCCGGGGCCTTCCTCCATGTTACTGTCCGTAGGGGTGGCAGGTACATTATTGTCCTTCTGTTCACCCTAGGAAATGGCTTGACAGTAACGCGCTGAAGTTCCAGGGAGAACTTTGACTGGACAGCTGTCATTTTCCAGGTCAGAACCTGACAGTCTAGTGCCCCCTCTCTACAGCTCCCTCTGGGTGATGTTAGGCAGAGATAACCTGAGATTTACCTGAGATTAAGCCTCCTGTGAATAATCGTTTACACGTCAATCCTTTGTCTCCCTTAATCCTCTCCTCAGCCTAGTGAAGGAGAACTCTAAGTTCCTGTTTTGCATGGAAAATCTTGTGGTTCATTGACTTGCCCAAGGTCCTAGAGCTGGGCTGGCCTTCAGATTCCCCAAGATCTCATCCCCACCGCAGGCAGCCCTCCAGCCTCTGGGCCCCAACAGCAGCGGTAGGTACCAAGTGAGTCAGAGGATCCAGCTTGGTCTGTCTCCAAAGGATCACTCCTGAGATTCCTCCTTAACGGGCAGTGACCCTCCCTCCAGTGTCTTTCTGTCCCTTGTTCTGAGCAAACTCTTTGAGTCCCACTGGAGCCCCCCCAGTACCCCCAAACCTACCTCTCAACTCAGAACAGAATGTTACAGCTGAAGGGAATTCATTCCTTCAGGGAGAATCTATTGAGCACTTATTGTAAGCCAAGTACCATTGTAGCCATTGACTATTAGTGATAATCTAATGATTAGGTTCTGATCCAGTGGCTCTCAGCCCTGGCTGTGTATTAGAGTCACTGGGGCCCTTTCAAAAGTGTGTAACCCAGGTCTTACTCCAACCAATGAAATCAGAATATTTGTGGAGGGAGGGAGGTGAGGCCAGCTATCCGAATTTTATTTAAAAACTCTCTAGGTGATTATGTTTTCCCAGGGTTGAGAACCTCTGATCTAGTTGAACCATAGCCCCCCCTCATGTTAGGGGCTCAGGAGGGAATTGAGACCCATAGATGGGCAGTGCTTTGCCCAAAGTCACAAATCGGAGCCTGATTCCTCCGTCTTCAACCCCCCAGTGCTCTTTCTGAAGGTAATTGGTAAGAATTTGCTGAAGGCATCCTTGGATGAATGCAGGGTAGGGGGGAGAGAAAGGTGGTGAGTGTGGTGGATACATTTGAGATGCCTTCCCTACCCACTGTTCTTCCTGAAGATGGACAGACCAGGTAGCCATCTTTGAACCATGTGACTCACCTTGGTAAAGCTGATTGGGCTAGGAGAGGAAACCTGAACCAAGATGAACCGATGAGGACTTCCCCGGTGGCACAGTGGTTAAGAATCCGCCTGCCAGTGCAGGGGACATGGGTTTGATCCCTAGTCCGGGAAGATCCCACATGCTGTAGAGCTACTAAGCCCATGCGCCACAACTACTGAGCCCGTGCTCTAGAGCCCACAAGCCACAACTACTGAGCCTGTGTGCCACAACTACGGAAGCCTGCATGCCTAGAGCCCGTGCTCTGCAACAAGAGAAGCCACTGCAATGAGAAGCCCATGCACCGCAACAAAGAGTAGCCCCCACTGGCCGCCACTAGAGAAAGCCCGCGCGTAGCAATGAAGAGCCAACACAGCCAAGAAAATAAAAAATAAATAAAATCCTTAAAAAAAAAAAAGATGAATCAATGAGATGACCTGGCTAGGTATTTGAAATTAGTATATCAAAGGACTAAGACAGTGAGCTGTGGGGAGCTGAATCTGGAAGTCATGGAGGCTTGGGAGTGGTGGCAGGTATTGGGGTCATGTGTGAACCAGACAGTAGGCAGAGGAAGGAAGTATGCAGAGAGAAGTAGGGGGATAGAGCAGACATCTGGAGAGAGAGGCAGAGATGGGGACTGGGCAGGTTCTGCTTCCGCTGAGAGCTGTACCCTTTCATTGAACCTCATCTTTTAGAACTAGTGGGTTCTTTGACACTCAAAGGGCCTTGACCAATATAAGCATGAAGAATGGCTCATGCAAAAGCCTGTAGGCACCAAAGACCCTTATGTGCCCCTTTCTTTGCCCCCAACCCTTAAAAGTGTCCCTCTGAAGCATTGAGCTCCCTGTCATTCAAAGTGCTCAAGCCAAGGGTCGGTGTCCACCTCTTGGAGATGTTGGCAAGTTGATCTCATACGTCCTACTCAACCACATGATTCTGAATTTCCGAAATGGGTGGGCAGAGAGGTATTTTAAGATTGTTTTTTCTCTTTCTTGGCACCCAGTGCCCCTTGCCTGACACCTGGTCCCTGGCAAGGAAGCCTGTACCCCTGGGGATGGGAGTGGGGCCCACAGTAAACAAAGAGCACAAGAAAGTTCCTTTGGTACCCACCCCCCACATCAGCGCACACATCCCCATGGCGGGAGAGTGGCAGGGGTGTGGAAACAATGGGAGCCTATGAGTCATGGGGGTAGGCAGGATAACATTTCTCCAAAAATGCTCCCTCTAGCCATGTCCGGAGTTGCTGACGTAGGCAGCTGCCAGGCAGTGACACCTGAAATGACCTTCAGTTCTGGGCAGTCACTAGGCCTGCCCTGGATGACCTGGATTTTCTTTTCATCTTTTAATTCAATTTTTATTTTTAGCAAAGTGATATATGTATATAAATACTTTTAATAAAAGTCAAATAATACTACACAGACTAACGGAAAACAGCGATTGCCTGCCTCACCCTTCCCCATTCCCAGTCCCCAGAGGCAACTTCTTTTAGACTTTCCAGCTACTTCTTCCTATTTTTCTTCTACTTCTTTAAATAACATATCGCTGTTTTTAAAATCCCATCACTATTTTTGTTATCCTACTTTAGTTAGTATAGATTATCTTCCTACTACAAAAGATGACGATTAGCTCCATTCCATCCCCAACACATATACTTCTTTCCCTAGCACCCAAAATAGTTAGATCTCAACTAGATGTTAACACTATCATAACTATGTAAATATTCATAATGTACTTGGGTACACTTTTCTTCTTGTATGACATTTTGTTTTTCATGTTTGCTTAACTTTGTATGTCTGTGTCACTAATTAACTCCCAAACTCCCTGCTATAATTGTAAAACTTCTCTCAGAAGAATAATCTCTCAGTCCCATTTTTTTTTTTTTTTCTTGGTGAACTGCTTTCAGAGCCAAACATTTTCTGCTCCTGGCTGGATGTCCTCTCTAGGACAGCTCACATCCTGAAGTGTCCCTTCACCATGGATTAGGAATTCACTTTGCCTTCTTCCTACATCAGACCCCCTGTTTTCTGAATCCAATGCCTTCTGTCTTTGTTTACTTTCTTGGTTGATAGAGCACATCCTTAAATAGCTTTCTGAGAAATGGTGCAAGGGAGGTAAAAAATTTGAGACCCTGTACATCTAAAAATATCTTTATTCTACCTTCATATTGATTGATAGTTTGGCTGGGTATCTAATTCTAGGTTGAAAATTTTTTCCTTTGGAATTTTGAGAGTTTTTCTCCTTTGTTTTCTAGCTTCCTGGGTGGTTGTGGAGAAGTTTAGTGATATTCTAATTCCTGGGTCTTTAAATGTGACCGATATATTTTTTTTCTCTCTGGAAACTTTTTAGAATCTCTTTATTCCCCAGTGCATCGGTTGGTGTAACTTTTCATTCACAGTGCTGAGTCCTCAGGCTCCCCTTTAATCTAGAAGCTCATGCCCTTTGGTTCCTTTCTGTGCTTATTATGTTCTATTTTTTTGAATGAGTCCTCTTGGATTGGTTCTCTGATTTTCTAATCTTTACTTTTATCATCTTATCCTACTTTCAAAAGGATTTTTAAACTTTAACTACAATTCTCCTATTGATTAAAAAGAAAGTCTCTATTTTTATTTCATTTCTTTTTCCTTCTAAGTTTTTATTAAGAGAATTGCAAATATACAGTACAGTTGAAAAAATAGTATACTTAACATTCTTTTCCCTACCTAGGTCACTGCTGTACAATAGAAATATAATATAAGCCACATATGTAATTGTAAACTTTATAGTAGCCACATTAAAACAGTTAAAATATAGGTAAAATTAACTTTAATATTTTACTTATTTCAAAATATCAATTCTACCTGCCATCAATATAAAAATTATTAATGAGATTGTTTTCATTTTTTCTGTTGTATTAAGTCTTTGAAATTCAGTGTGTATTTTATACTCACAGTGTATCTCAATCCAGATGATGTCAAGTGCTTAGAAGCTACATGCGAAAAGTAGCTGCTGTATTAGACAGTGTAGTACTAGATTGAACAATTGTTATTATATATCTGTCTATGAACTGCCTGTATATTTTGGCAGAACTATTTGAAAGAAATTTGTAGACCATATTATACTTGATTTTTAAATACTTTAGCCTGCAGATTCTAAACTTAAGGACATTCTGTTACATAATCACACCACCATTATCACCCCCCCAAAAATTAACAATAATCCCCTAATATCTTTAATATCCTGTCCATATTCAAATTTCCCCAATTGTGTCCAATTTTTCTTTTATAGCTGGTCTAGCTGAACTAGGATCCTATCTTAACTTCCTTTGGTTGGTAGGTCTCCTTAGTGGATTTGGTTTTGCATTGTTTTGTTGTTTTGGCCACGCCGTGTGGCTTGTGGGATGTTAGTTCCCTGACCACAGATTGAACCCTGCTCCTCAGCGGTGAAAGTGCTGAGTCCTAACCACTGGACCTCCAGGGGTTTCCCTCCTTAGTCTATTTAACATCTATAAACTCTTTTTTATCTTTTTGTTTCTCCTACAATATTGACATTTTAAGGATCTAGGCAAGTTGTCTTGTAGAAAGCCCTACATTCTGTGTTTGTCTGATTGTTTCCTCATAATGTCATTTAATTTTATCCCCCTACCTGCTGTATGTACTGGAGACTAGAAGCTAAATCATGGTAAAATACAGGTTAAATATTTTTTGCAAGGATGCTACATAGGTTGCTATCATATTTAATTTTCAATAGCTATTTCTTATTCAGTGAATGTTACTTTCTTATAGCATCCTATTCTTGTTTCAAAGGTTGCAGTATTTTTCTTATCTCTGGGAATATTAATTATCTCAAAGAGGCAAAAAAAGATTCTGCTTTTTGCATCATCTCTGAGTTACTTTTTTTTTTTTTCTTATTTGCTTATTCTGGCTCTCTTTTTCATAGTGACACCTCTCTTGCACCTCCCTGTGATCCTTCGTTGTCTATTCATATTTAAGACTAAGGCTCTGATTATATGAGCAGAACTTGTGCCTAAAGGATTTGGTGACAAGCTGACTTTTTCACTGAGAAACCTTTAAATGCCAATATCTGTAGGACTCTTCTCTTTGGACAGTTTCCCTAGAGAGAATCCCTGGAATCTGCTGGGGGCTATAAACCTGTTTCCAATGTTCTGATGCTGAATGGGAAAGGGCTCATGGAAACTTACCGTTTGGTGTTCAGACTTGCACTTAATCCTCTGCTTCAGCTGTGTAATCCTCTCTGTTGGTAAACCAGCCCATTTTCTGCCAGGGTGGGGAAGGCAGTGCCTAGCTGTGCAAGAAGTGGGAGGGGATCTGGGGTTATCACTGCTTCTTCTTCTTCTTTTTAAAAAAATATTTATTTATTTATTTGACTGCACCGGGTCATAGTTGCGGCATGCAGGGTATTTAGTTGCAGCATGCGGGCTCTCTTAATTGTGGCATGCGGGCTCTTTTTGTTGCGACATGTGGGCTCCTAGCTGCAGCTTGTGGGATCTTGTTCCCCGACCAGGGATGGAACCCGGGCCCCCTGTATTGGTAGCACGGAGTCTTAACCACTGGACCACCAGGGAACACCCTATCACTGCTTCTTAACCCACTTCCAACCAGTCCTCTTCAGCCCCACCCCCAACACCACCCCTCTTAGAGGGATCTGGCATTTCCAGGTGCTGAGACGTTCAAGGTGCCCACAGCTTGAAGCAGCCTTCTTACTATCACTCTGCCCATCCTCCCACCCCAGAGAGTTAAGGTACAGCTTCTGCCAGGCTAAGGAACTGTTCATCCCTTTTCAGCTTCCAGAATCTTGCTGACTCTTCTACATCTTCACTCTTCTTGTCCTTGTGGGCTATGCCTCATCGTGATCATCTTGGTGGGATTTAGGTGATTGCAGAGATAAAAAGTAGTCGGTCCTCCGTGCTTTCTCATCAGCAATGGCCCATTCTCTAGAGGTAAGAATTGAGGCTTAGAGAAACTTTGAAGAGATCCCACATCCAAATTCCAGCCCCACTAAGAAAGCAGAATGGCCAGAGACCTGGGAGAAGCTCAACCCTTCAAAGCTCTGCTCTGTGGTCTAGCTCCTAGGGAGCAGGGAAGCCAGGACCTCGATTTTGACCAATTCTGACATGGCCCCTTTACCCAGTTATATCTCCAGACTCCAGCACTACCCTAGGGGTCTGCCTGCCTGCTCCCCCTGCCTTCCAGGGTTTGGCCCTCACTCCATCTCTCTAAACTTCCCTCTTTTGATCTTTTTATTTCTCTCTCTCTCTTTTTTGGCCGTGCTGCATGGCATGCAGGATCTTAGTTCCCTGACCAGGGAATGAACCCATGCCCCCTGCAGTGGAAGCACGAACCGCAACGAAAAAAAAAGCTCAAAGCTCAAAGCGTGGAGTCTTAACCACTGGACTGCCAGGGAAGTCCTGCTCCTTTTATTTCTTTTCTCTTTTTATCTCATTTTCTTATTCTCAGTATCTCTTCTTCCTTCTTTTTCCCCCTCTCACCCTGTTTCTGTCTTTTCTTTTCCTCCCATTCTTTCTCTCTCCCTCACTCTCTCCATCCATTCCTGACTTGTTCCTTGGCTAAATCAGGACCTTTTCAATCTATACCAGTGATTCTCAACCAGGGCTGAGTTTTCCCCGCTCCCCCAGGAAACATCTGCAGCTGGGGAGGGGATCGGTGCTACTGACACCTAGTGGGTAGAGACCAGGGATGCTGCCAAACATCCTATGATGTGCAGGGGCAGCCCCCATGACAAAGAGTCATCCAGCCCAAAATGTCAGTGCCAAGGCTGAGAAGCCCCGGTCTCCTGTAACCCCTGCTTTACATATGGTCTCTAGTCCCTCTCAGAAAAGACAAGAGTGGAGAGCAGAGGCCCAGAGGGGGAGCCATGGCCAGCAGCCGGCTGTGCTGTGTAGCCCAGGCAGTGGGCAGGATGCAGCCTTGGGAATCTGCTGTGTGTTGATTCCAGAAGTTCGGCCTTCTTAGGGTCAGACAGTCTTGTGGGAAAGCTCTCCTTAGCCACTCTAGCTGCTGCTGCCAGCTGTTTACCCGGCTGTGGGACCACCCCAGTCCTGACTCAGGAGCAATAGTGGAAACACAGCTGGCCCACTGCCCTCCCTGCCGCTTCAAGGGCAGAAGGAGTAGCCTCCTACGTGTGTGAGGAGTGGAAACCTACCTCTTCCTGAGCCTGTCCTACCAGGCTGCCAGAAGCCCCCCTAGAATCAGTGTGCCATGTGATGCAGTGGGGACAGGCAAGGGCTGGCCTGCCTTCCATGCCTGTAACCCTACACTACCAAAGCCTCCACAGGCTTCATGGATTTCCTGAAGTTGGTAGAAATGGGGGAGGATTGTGGGGCAGGATAGAGCTTGGCCTTGATGAACTCCAGGAGGCCAGGGCAGCTCAAGGCCAAGAGGAGAATCCTGTAGAGACCTGGCTGGGTTCCCTGGCTCCAACTCTATCTTTAGACTCTGGGTCACCCTCTGTGGCCCTTCAGTATTCCTTCTCCCATTCTTACACAGTAATAGAATTTTTACTTGGGCACATGGCTGCCTAGCCAAAGACTACATTTCCCAGACTCTCTTGCAGCTAGGTGTGGCTACATGACTAATTTCTGGCCAATGAGATATGAGCAGAAGATCCTGGTGCAACATCTGGGTCATGCCTTTAAAAGAAGGGTGCAAATGTGATGGCAGGAGCTGGAGCATCCATTTTGGACCATATGAAGCTATATGTTGATGATGGCAGAGCAGCAAGGTAGAAGACGCCTGACTTTCCATCACCACTGAGCTGCCATGTTAACGCTATATCATCTACTCAGACTTTTACATGAGAGAGAAATAAAATTGTTTCTTGTTTAAGCCACTATATTTTGGGGTCTCTCTTTTTTAATAGCAGCCTAACATGTGTCCTAACTAAAGTAACTCCTCAGAGAAGTCTTACATGAGCTACTCCCAGCCTAGGCATCCTCAACACTTTTCAGATGAGAAACCCATGATCCAAGGTCACATTTACAGTTAATTTATAATGGAGCTGAGGCTTGAAGCCAAGTTCCAGCATTGGCCTGGATGAAGCCCAAGGTTCTTTACATTTCTGACATTCTAGGATTCTCTGAGACCATCAAGGAGTATGACAGGCACCGGGGGACTCTGGCTTACTGGAAACTTTTACACTCAGTCTTATCTGATACAATGGTCCTTCCCACCTTCCACCTCTCCAGCCATACTGATCTTTAGTTCCTCTAACCAGCCATGCTCCGTCTTAACTCAGGGCCTTTACTTATGCTGTTCTCTCTGCCTGGAATAGGTTTCTCTCCCCTTCTCACCAAGGTCGTCTCTTCAAAGCTCAAGTGACACTCCTTCAGAAAAGCCTTATTTGTCAGTCCCATAAGCCTGAAAACTTCAAGAGAGCAGGGACCATGTCTGTTTTTTGCTTATTATCATATCTCAAATGCCTAGCATGGTGCCACAGGAAACAAACGTGAAATAAATCCCCCTGGGAGACCACAGGAGTAGCCATACCTGTAGTCTGGGAGATGGCTGGGCTGACCTCACAAGGTGCCTTGCAGACTGAGGAGTGGAATCCACTGAGAGTGATGCTGTCATCCATGCCATGTCCACAAGGAAACCCCCATCCAGGGTCCAGGAAGCTCCCAGAGAAAGGCCTCCAGAACTTGAATATGTAAATGGATGTCCAGGCTCTGATTCAGTAGGTCTGGGTTGGACCCGAGATTCTGCATTTCTGAGAAGCCTCCATGTCATGCTGCTGTCCATAAACCACACTTTGAATGGCAAGGTCCTGGGGAGGCCTCAGACTCCCTCTAGGAGTCCATCTGTCCGTCTGTCCACTCTTCTGTTCTGTCTCTGCACGGGACCCCAGAGCCTGGCTCCTTAGTCCAGGGAGGCATGTCCTTTGTCCTTGCAGCCTCCCAGGAAAGCATCCAAGATCAAGGCCCAGTCTGTTCACCCCAGAGGTGCCACATTTCAAACCTGGCAGCCCCACCGTGCAGGCCCCGTCCCTGCCGCCAGCCACCACCTCCTTCCTTCTCTGGGCCGATTCTCCATCTTCGCACTGGAGGCTGCTGTGATGCCCTTGGACTAGAGCCACCTCTTTAACTCTGTTTTGCCAGGGTTAATAGACTTTAAAACACAAAGGCTGTGTGTGTGTGTGTGTGTGTGTGCGTGTGTGTGTGTGTGTGTGTGAAGGTTATATCAGAAAAGTGAACACAGCCTTGTCTGCAGGGGTCCCCTTGTTGTGTGTGTATGTGTGTGTGTGTGTGTCTGTCCTCGGGTCCTTTGGTGCTGATGTCCTGGGCCCATGACTCCAGTGCAGTGCTCTGTGTGTGTGGAGTGGGGAGGGGAAGGCAGGAAGGAAAGGCCAGGGCACCAGCAGCTTCATCTCTCGGCCTCCTCTTTCTCCTCCACCGAATAAACATCTTGTTTGTCCACCAGACAGTAGCCCCAGGGCTCACCCTCCTCCTCCTGCCCTCCCCAGGGCTCAGGACACGATAGGCCTGCACAGGAAGTCTGGCTGAACCATAATCCGGCGTGGAAAGTGCCAAGGAGAAAGGCACCATGCCAGGGCTGTTGACAGGACCCGGCAGTGCCGAGGCCAGATGTACCTTCCTCACGCCGGCTCAGGACGCTGCCTCCTCCCCACGCCGCCTCCACCTTCCCGGTGCCGCCCAGAGCACAGTGGGACCATTTCAGAGCAGTCTCATCCGTGAAATCTGTCTCCCCAGGAAGAGTTCCCAGACTCAGCCAGGAAGGCTCTGGGGCTCTGTGTAAAAATGTACTCTGTTCTGGCACCCCATCTTCTTCTTTGCTGGGGTCTGCCGTGACCAGGTGGAGGGGGCCACCCAGCACCTCACACTCCAAATCCCCTCCCATCAGAGGCATCTAGCAAAGGCAAGGGCCAAAGAGGGTGAGCTCCCTGTCACTGGAGACGTGACCTTTCGCTGGGAGAGGGCTGATCTTGCCACTTTGAGGGGCTGGGTGGGGTTATAGATGTCAAATTCTTCATCCCTCTGCCTCCAGGCTGACTGGACTGCAAAGAAAACAAGTTTAAAGAGTTCCGAGTTTAAAGAGTCCTAGAGAAGTCACCTTCACAGCTTTCTGCATCCCCAGATCACCGGGGACTTCCTCTCCTCCTTCTCTCATTTGGACAATGTTAATCCCCGGGCATAGCGTCTAGTTTTCAGGTTTATGAACAAATTTGAGGTGGCCCGTTTCTCGGGATAGAAAGTGACTAAGGTCATGCAAGGGAAGGAGGGTGTTTTCCAAATATGATTGGAATTGAACCCCATTCAGCGTCCCTTCCTGCCCACCCTTGGCCCTCCCTAGCATGGAGGCCCAAACAAGGGCCATGGACGTGGCACATGGACACATCCCTGGAATATGCCAAGGCCTGTTCTCTCACCCCTGGGATCTGGGAGTGAAGGCAGGTGTGTGCGTTGGAGTGCTTCTCGGCCCCACCTCCCGTGGGGCAGCTTGGACAGCTGGTGGTCAGCCCCGCTTCTCCAGTCCCACCCCAACCCTCCGATGTCTCCCGTCACTGTTTGGGCTCCTAGCGTCCCAGGTCCTGCTTCCTCGGCAGCCAGAACTCGTCTCAGGGCATGTGAGGCTGGAAAGAAACAGCGTCAAGGGGGTGGGGTCACTCCCGTCCTGGTCACCATGGAGGATGCCTCCCCCGGTGAGGCTGCCGTGCTCAGAGCCTCAGAGGACACAGCGGGATCCAAGGCCCCTGAGTTCCCGCGAGGTCTGGAGCCTCAGCCCCCGCAGCTCAACCGCAAGATCTTCCCCGACTCATCCCCGAGTCTGCGTCTCCACAGTCCTTGGAGTTTGGACCGTGTACTTGGCATTTATTGAAATTTGGTCTTGAGTGTTTTGTTTTGTTTTTTAAATATTTATTTATTTATTTAGGCTGACGCTGGCTACTGGTTGAGGCATGCGGGATCCTTTGTTGCGGTATGCAGACTCTTAGTTGCGGCATCTAGTTCCCCAACCAGGGATCGAACCCAGGCCCCCTGCTTTGGGAGCGCAGAGTCTTACCCACTGGACCACCAGGGAAGTCCCGGTCTTGAGTGTTTTTAAGACTTCTTCCAAATGCACGTGGCTGTATGCATGTGTTTCTGCATGTGCACACACAGGAGAGGGAGAGAAAAATGCGGAGAGGGAGAGAAAGGAATAGATGCAGCAAGACAGTGGCAGTGAGACAGAGGGATAACCTAGCAGAGACCACTGGAGACCAGAAACTGTGTTTCTCCCCTCAGCAGGACTGCGTCTCTCCTCACACCGGGAATCCCTGAGCGCGGGGCCGCGTCTCTCCTCACACTGCGGATCCCTGAGGGCGGGGCCGCATCTCCCCTCAGACTAGGGCTCCCTGAGAGGCTGGCCTGCCTGGGAATGAGAAACCACAAGTATTCCCTGTGTGTATACCATATGTGTGTGGTGAGCCTACTTTCCCTAAGTCTTCAGAGGCTTCTGAAGACATACCCAGGGAATGCACTCTGCTTCTGGGCTGGAGGTTAGGGAGGTCCACCCCGGGGTCCTCATGAACCGAGACGATGTGGATGGACTCATAGACCTGGGACTCCCCACAGGGCTGCCCGGGGTGGGGGAGGGCCCTGCCCGCTGACTTCTGCCCCGCCCCCCGCATCCCTTCGCCCTGAGCCTGTGGGCTGTGGGCAGAGAGGGTTGGAGTCTGAGATCTGCCACTCAAGGCAGCCCCTGACAGAGCAGTCTTTCTCCTGGGGTTTCGGCAAACCCAGCTCTCAGGCACCAGCGATGGGCCGAGGGGCAGCCTTCTCCAGGCTTGGCACAGCACAGCCTCCAGCTTCCTCCCTTCCTTCCCGGCCAGCCTCCTGACTAGCCCTCTCTGTGCTCATCCCTTGGGCCTGTGTGGATGCAGAAGGGCAGGCCCCTCCTTCCTGCCATGATGCCTCTTTGCAGGAGGATGAGGAGGACAGATCAGGAACCAGGAAAGACATGGAAGAGAAAGACAGGGGTACGAAGGAAACAGAGGACAAATCATGATGAGAGTGGTGTGTAGGCACAGCAACTATAAAATTGGTTGAGGTAGGGGAGGGCTTGCCATTTTTGCTTTATCACAGGACAAACAGAACTCTCACTAGAATTTAGGCTTCTTCAAGGCTGGGGTCTTTGTTTTGTTGACCGCTGCATCCCATGGATGTAGATGCCTAGCACATAGTAGGTGCTCAATTAATATTTGTTGACTGAGTTACAGATTCTCAGCTCGTGTGGTGTCATGGACTTGGGACTCTTGTATCATGTTTCTGAGGCTTCCAAGAGTTTCCTCTGAGCTCCACTCCCACCCCACTCACACACCCCAGGCACCCCTGGTGGGCTGTGTGGGGTGGGCCTGGCGGCCAGGAGACCTGGATTCCAGGGTTGACTCTGCTCCTCTCAAGATGTGTGATCAGGCAAGTCTCTGTTCCCGGGTCTCATTTTTTCCGTCTGTGAAATGAGGAGAATGGATTAGTTTAGTGGAGGAGAAGTCAGTGTGGATCTCATTGTAACTCAGTCCCCAGGGAGGCAGGAGTGAGGGGCTCCAGTGATGCTGAGTTGGGGTTGAATGTGGGTGCTCGTGGTGGGAGATGCGGCCCAGTATCAAGCCCAGCCCCAGCTCAGGAAACCCTGGAATGACCAACTTGAGTCAAAGTTACGTGCCCTGAAAGCCAATGAGCCTCTATATGGAGGAGGGAGTCTGGGAAGGATCCTGACAGCAGGGAGCTCTGAGAAGTTTGGGGTGGGGTGGGGGAAGCAGAGCCCCCTCCCCACCTCTGCAGACCTCAAGCGCCATCCTGCCCGCAGATCATCACACGGGTGCCACCGCCCCCTTGTGGTCACAGCCACAGCACAGCTGAAGAGTCTGTAGAGATGCTCTAAGCACCTGCGGGATGAAGACCTCCCCAAAGCCAGATTCTCTCAGGCCTGGGGACCTCAGGGTATCTGGCTCGGCTTCACTTTCTCCTTCATGTCAAGCCTCCTAGAACGGGAAACACCAGAAACCAAAGCCATGTGGTGTGGTGTACCCAGCTCCAGGCTGGGAGTCTAGAGACAAGACAGGGGGCTTGAATGCCGCTGCCTCCAACATGTTGTGTGTCCTGGGGAAGTCGTATAACCTCTCTGAGCCTCCGCATCCTAGTTTATAAAATGAGAATGGCAGTTCCTGTCCTGCCAGCCTCCGGAGCTGTTGTGAGGGCTTGTGAAAAACCCTTTGTATAAAGCCCTGGGAAGGTACAAAAGGTCCAGGAGACAACCATGAAAAGGAAAGAGGGAAGGAGGAACTCAACTGGGGGTCCCCAGACACAAGCCCCCAGGATTCCCCACCCCTTTGCCTTTAAGAAACCCATCTCGTCTCCAGAGCCCCTCATACCCCTCGAGTCCCTCCAGGAGCCTCGACCTGTCCCTCCAGCCCTCCCCTGGGGAGACTTATGCTGACCCCACAGTGGGACACTATCAGGGGGCCTCAGAGCCCTCACTTTCGCTGAACAATTAATGCACAGGGACCGCTGTGCTTATCCTCCCCAGCCATGAGGTATGTAGAACAAGGACCGCCTTTCCTCCAGCTTCCAATAACATGTTCTTCATTTCCGTCTGCCACCTCACCTTGAACTTTCATATTCCTAGCAACAGTCTCTTTCATAGTAATTCTAGGCTTTTTCTATCACATGCCTTCAAACTCTTCCAGCCTCTACCCATATGTTATCCAATTCCGAACCCATGTGTCCATATTTGGGTACTTGTTCCAGCAGGACCCCAGAACCACCAGAAGCGAGGAGAGAGGCATGAACAAATTCTCCCTCACAGCCCTCAACCCTGCCCATACCTCCACTCAGACTCCTGGTCTCCAGAACTGTGAGACAATACAGTTCTGTCGTTTTAAGCCAACAGTTCATGGTTACTGTGTGACGGAAGCCCTAGCAAATGAACACAAACCATTGCATCCTCCACCCGGTTCTGCTCCGGCCCCCAGGGCGCCCCTCCTCACAGGCCTGCCCCCACCCTCTTCTTCTAGCTCTCCAGCTGGCCCATCTACTCCTCTGACCCCCATCCTTGCATCTCTGCAATGGTCCTAAATAGATTCTCAGTCCCCTCGAGGTTCCATGTGTCAGGTCCCTCTTGGTCTCTCGACAATAATTATAATAGTTAACATTTCCTGCCCTTATCCTGTGCCAGGCTCAGGGTTAGATGCTTTACTTGCATTCTCTCATTGAGAGAGTGACGTAAGTGCCAACATTATCCAGTTTCCAAGGGGAGACTGAGGAAAGACTGTCTTTTTGATCATAGCCATTCTAACAGGTGTGAGGTGATAGCTCACTCAGTCCCCAGGGAGGCAGGAGTGAGTGGTTTTGATTTGCATTTCCCTGATGATTAGTGATCTTGAGTACCTTTTCATGTATCTGTTGGCCATCTGTATGTCTTCTTCGGAATAATGTCTGTTTAGATCCTTTGCTCATTTTTTAATCAGATTGTTTGTTTTTTGCTAGAGTTATATGAGTTCTTTATATATTTTTGGATATGAACCCCTTATCAGATATAAGATTTGCAAGTATCTTCTCCCATTCAGTAGGTTGCCTTTTCATTTTGTTGATGGTTTCCTTTGGTGTGCAGATGTTTTTATTTATTTTTAACTTAAATTAAATGTATTTATTTTTGGCTGTGCCATGCAGCCTGCAGTATCTTAGTTCCCTGACCAGGGATCAAACCCATGCCCCCTGCAATGGAAGCGTGGAGTCCTAACCACTGGACTACCAGGGGATTCCCTGTGGAAGCTTTCCAGTTTGATGTAGTCCCACTTGTTTATTCTTGCTTTTTTTTTTTTTTTTTTATTCTTGCTTTTACTGCCTTGGCTTTTGGTGTCAAATCCAAAAAATCATTACATCTGTGTCAAGGAGCTTACCATCTGTGGTTTTCTTCTAGGAGTTCTATGATTTCAGGTCCTACATTCAAGTCTTTAATCCAGAGGATCCTCCCCCCTCCCAGTCATCTCTCTTCCTCCACCCTTGTGCTACCTTCTTCCTGGTCACACTGGGAGGAGTCACCCTCTCCTGTGAGGGCCTTAAGGGGTCCTTGTACTCACTCAGCATGTCCCCCGCCACACACAACTCTCCTCTGACAGTTCATATCCTGCCAACTGGTATGTCCAACCAATGTTATTTCCTAACCATTTTACTAAAGATGCCCTGGCAGATGGAAACACATCCTGCAGGATGTGATAGGTACACAGGTAGCTGAAATGCTAGGTAATTTATGATAAGTGCCAGGTCATAAAGACTTGGGAATTGAGAGAAGGAAAGACAAATACTTTGAGAGATAATCAGAGGAAGTTTCCTTCAAGGTTGAAGCTGAACTCAACTTTCTCACAGAAGCAGACCTACCTCCCAGCAGCCTAAAGAATGATTGTGTGAATGAACTTATCAACGAAACAGGAACAGACTCAAAGACATAGAGAACAGACTTGTGGTTGCCAAGGGAGAGGGGGGTGGGGGAGAGAATAGTTGGGAGTTTGCGATTAGCAGATGCAAACTATTATATAAAGAATGGATAAACAACAAGGTCCTACCATATAGCACAGGGATCTATATTCAGTATCCTGTGATAAACCATAATGGAAAAGAATATGAAAAAGAACGTATATATATGTATAACTGAATCACTTTGCTGTATAGCAAAAATTAACACAAAATTGTAAATCAACTATACTTCAATAAAATAAATTTTTAAAAAAATGATATGTGTGTGTGTGTGTGTGTGTGTGTGTGTGTGTGTGTGTGTGTGTTAGAGGTGAGTGGTCAGGGGGCATCTAGGAACAATACCTCTAGGTTATGAAGAGAGCTTAATTAACTCTTTGGTGACTAGTAATGCTTCTTCATCTGTATAGTAGTAGGCTGGCTTAATAAATAATTATTGTTTTGTTATTCTGATAAAAGAGACTACATTGTCTCAGAGTTTAAGAAATTCAGGGAGAAGAAAATGCCAGGCATAGCTCAAAAGGATTTTGTGGGGCTTCCCTGGTGACTCTCCCCAGGTGGAGAGTCCGCCTGCCGATGCAGGGGACACAGGTTCGTGCCCCGGTTCGGGAAGATCCCACACGCCACGGAGCGGCTGGGCCCATGAGCCATGGCCGCTGAGCCTGTGCGTCAGGAGCCTGTGCTCTGCAAAAAAAAAAAAAAAAAAAAAAAGATTTTGTGAAATTAAAGGGAAAGGTAATATAGGTAATCAGTAATTGACTCTGAAAGGAAAAATGGTTGAGAGTTTCAGGAATGAAAATCTAGCTCCATGATGGCCAACCATTGCTGCGGGAAGTAAAAAGAGTAAAACGTAAAGACCCTGATGTCTCTTCTTTATCTTTGCACCTCCAATACATAGACAAGCAGTAGGCTCTCTGTATTTGTTCTTGAGTTATCAAAAAAGTTGAATGGAAAATTACTGATTTCATTTTGGAACCCAGAAATACACACACACGCTGCCTTAGAAGAAGAGCCACACGACCACAGAACTACCACCTTGTGGGAATATTGATAAATTACAGGCTAAACGTCCCCAAAAATCATAACTTCTTGAATGCTGAAGTGTCCTTATAACGATTGTGCCAGCACTTTCCTGCCAGTTTCTTCTCTTCTCCCCAAGGTCTCAGCTAGCAGGGCCCCCACCAAAGCTTCTAAGATGGGCCATTTCCAAGCTGTTCCTCGTAATGCAGTCGAGGTCTTCAAACTCATTACAATGCACAACAGACTGCATTAGGCTTTATCATTTAAGTGTCTAGGGTCCTCTTTTTTTTTTTTTTTTTTTTTGTGTGTGGTATGCAGGCCTCTCACACAGGCTCCGGATGCGCAGGCTCAGCGGCCATGGCTCACGGGCCCAGCCGCTCCGTGGCATGTGGTATCTTCCCGGACCGGGGCACAAACCCACGTCCCCTGAACCGGCAGGCGGACTCTCAACCACTGCGTCACCAGGGAAGCCCTGCCCTCTAGGGTCCTCTTTAAAATGATTTCCCTTCCAGGCTCTAAAGCAGGTGTTTTAAACTTGGGATCCAAAGATGGGCTTCAGGGGTTGCATGAATCCTTTGAAATTGTTTGCCAAAGTATGCAAGCATAGGCATACGTGCTTCTTTTCTGAAGACGGGGTCCATATCCTTTGACCAGATTTTCCACGGGATCTGTGACTCCAGAAGGATTACAAAATCCCTGCCCTGGGGTGACACAGGCCAGAGTGATCTTAAAAGGAGGATAGGGACGTGTCTAAATAAATGGCACAGAGAAACAAGACACTCTTGAACTACTGAACATAATGAGAGATTGGATCCCTCTTCCTCTTCTCCAACTCTCTGCTTTTGACACGCCCCCACAGAATGCTCTTTTCTACGCCCCCACCATGATGAGTAAGGAGGGGGTTCAAACTTCACATGCAGATGAGTGACCATCTGTCTTTCCAGAGGTTTATGGAGGAAAGGAAGAATTTTCTAGCCTCCTGGGGGGATAGATTAATCCAAATTAGCTCAAGGCAAAGGAATCAGGCTATTCAAAATAACAACATTAAAAAAAAAAAACACAACAACAATTCCCTGATTTGTCTCCAGATCAGGTGCCTGAGCTCTGCACAGGAAGTTGATAAATGATTTAGTTATGTTTTCCGTTTGGGGAAAGCGCCTCTTTTATCTCTGTGATTGCTTCTTTATTTGGCAACTCACAAACATCTGTTTTCCCTAATAGAATCGCCTGGCCCCTCTCAGCAGCTTGCAGTGATGTCAGCAGGGCTCCCTTTCCGTTTTCCTCTGGAGTTTAATATTGTTTAAGCAAACTAATTGGACTCTACTTCACTTTGCTTTATTTTCCTGTGCTAGACCTGGCAATCGGCTGTTTGGGTTTATACTTATTTTGCTCCTTCATGAAGTTTCACTTGTGAGGTTCCCAAGGATATTGGTATTGCGCCTCCTCCCCCCTCCCTTCTTTCCTTATGTAAACATCTCTCTTCCTCCTGTACTGGGACAGGCACAGCTCTAGATGCGGTAGGATTTACAGAAGTAAATAAGGCTCGGGCCCTGTCCTCCAACTCTGCACTTCCCTAGCCAGAGCTGCCAGTGAGAATCATGAAGCTTGTTCACCGGACAAGGGTGCCCAGCCCAGAAGCCAGCGGAGGCCGAAATCCAGCTGCCGTTCAGCTTGCCAAGTACATACCTTGGAGCAGAGCTGTGTCCACAGGGAGGAAGGGATGCCTTTTTTTATATGCAGAAAGGTACCATATGGGCCAGAATCAGCCCTTCCTCTAGTATATAGTGTTACTTACTAGAATGAAGGTATATTAACATCCTGGACGTCCACTTAGAAGTCTAGAAACCCAGGTCTGGTCCTTCTCTCTGAGCCTCAATTTCCTCATCTGTATAATGAGGGTATTGGACTCAAAGATCTGTGCGGGGCCTTTCACTTTGAACACTAACACTAGTACTTGTCAAATTTAACTAAAATGATTCCATCCACCCATCCATCCATCCAATCACTCCATCCATTTCAAGAATATGTGCCTCCAGGGGGAGGAATGGAGTTAAGGCATTGTAGGAAAGAGATGTGACCTGGTGGGACCTTTTCCAGCAAAGTGGACTCTCATGATCTCGAGGGTACATTTCTGCCTTTGACAGTGATCCTTTCCCTCCCACCTGAGAGTCAAGGTATTTACATGTCCCACTCCAGCGGGCAGCCATCATGTCATGATAGATGCAATCAATACAGTCAGCAACTGCAGTCAGCCATGCCGCGTGGAGAGGGTGGAGCGTGCGTGGGTTGATTCACCTGCTGCACAGACATAAAATATTACCACAGCTGTGAAGGCTAATGAACTTCTCCCTCCCAGCCTGACCCCACGAGGGGTGGTGGGTGATTTTACAATTAAGGTGCCAGAAGCCCAAATGAGAGGCAACAAACAATTATAAATATTGGATCAGATTGAACTTGGGTGCCTGGGGAGGGCATAGAACCACAGCCAAGCATTAAAGCAGGAGGGTGCAGGTGGAGTGCTGAGACAGGAAGTGAGAGATGGTTCGTGGGGGGAGGAGTCATTCTTCTGGAGGCCCCATCTTGGGGACTAAAGCATGCTGGCCGGGGGTCTTCTGCTCCATTGGAACACCTTGCTTCCATCTGCCTGATTTATTTTCTCTTTTAAACCCAGCCTTCTGCCAAAGAGGATTTGCAATGGCTAGCAATAAAGACACCTAAAAGTAAACTTAAAATGATCCAGAAAGGTTTAAAGCTTCACTGTAGGGAGTCCTCATTCATTCATTCATTCATTCAGTGTTCTACTTGCTGAAATAACAATTCCCTACATCAGCGATCTCCAACCTTTTTGGCACCAGGGACAGGTTTCGTGGAAGACAATTTTTCCACGGACCGGGGTGGGGGATGGTTTCAGGATGATTCAAGCACATTACATTTATTGTGCACTTTATTTCTATTATTATTACATTGTAATATATGATGAAATAATTACACAACTCACCATGATACAGAATCAGTAAGAGCCCTGAGCTTGTTTTCCTGCAACTGGATGGTCCCATCTGGGGGTGATGGGAGACAGTGACACCCGACGTGTGTTGCTTAGGTCCAGTCTACTCCGTGATCTCGTTTTGGTCGCTGTCACTGCAGAAAACCCTGCTTCACAAAGACAGGATGTTGGAAATGGAAGCAGGCTTTTCAGTGCTTCTGTGGCCATCTCAGGATATTCCGGCTTGACTTTAATCCAGAATGTATGGAGATTTGAAGTTGTCTCAAACATACCTTTAAGGCCACCGTCATTTGAGATCTCAAGCAGTTGATCGTCTTCTAGCATGGACAAAGTCGATTCACCTGGCTTATTCATAAATGGATCGTGGATCTGTTCCTTCCCAGTTCAGGGGTCTTTTGTGGTTGGGAAGTAATGCTCAAGCTCTTTTGAAAGCTGAGATAGGTGATCGTGCACCAGCTGGGAGAAAGAAGGCCCTGGCTCAGTCTCTTTCAAAATCTCTGCTAATGTTTGAAACATGTCAAACATCCCAATGTTCACTCGTCGCCCCAATAATTCCAGTTTGGCTTTGAATGCAGCCACTTTATCTGCCAACTTGAACACAGTTGTCATTCTCCCCTGAAGTGACAGATTGAATTCACTGAGCAGGTTGAATATGTCACACAAGTAAGCAAGTTTTGCAACCCATTCTGTGTCACTGAAATGTGCTGCCAGTGGTGACTGTCTTTCTTAAAGGAATCTCTGGAGTGGTTCTTGTAACTCAAAAGCTCTGGCCAGTGATCTACCTTTAGAAAGCCATTTAACTTCTGTGTATAAGAGAAGACGTGTGTGCCCTGCATCCATCTCCTCACAGAGCTGTGCAAACAGATATGAGTTAAGGGCATGTACTTTAATGTGGTTGAATTTATTTATTTACTTTTGGTGGTGTTGGGTCCTCATTGCTGCGTGTGGGCTTTCTCTAGTTGCGGTGAGTGGGGGCTGCTCTCCGTTGTGGTGCACGGGCTTCTCATTGCGGTGGCTTCTCTTGTTGTGGAGCACAGGCTCTAGGTACGTGGGCTTCAGTAGTTGTGGTGCGTGGGCTTCAGTAGTTGTGGCTCGTGGGCTCTAGAGCACAGGCTCACTAGTTGTGGCACACGGGCTTAGTTGCTCTGCGGCATGTGAGATCTTCCCGGACCAGGGCTCGACCCCATGTCCCCTGCATTGGCAGGCGATTCCCAACCATTGCGCCACCGGGGAAGTCCAACATGATTGATAATTTTAATCACATCCTGCAAAACGTTGTTAAGTTCAGGGGACATTTTTCAGCTAGCCAGCATTTCTCTATGGATGACACAGTGCATAGACTCACATTCAGAAGTGACCTTTTTGACCCGAGCAGTGAAACTACTGGACAGAAAGCTGTCCAGTCATGGCAGCCACTCTGTCTGTGCATATACCGATACAAAATGACCAATTCAGTTCTCCTGACATGTAATCATTCAAAGACTTGAATAGTTCTGCAGCTGTGGTGTTGGTTGGCAACAAAAGTGCATGTAACACATCCTAATGCACATCCTCCTGAGAAATATATCGCACAAAAACAAGCACTATTGCCTTGTTGTCAACATCGATAGACTCGTCAACCTGAATCACGTACCACAGTGACCCATTAATCCTCTCTAACAATTGTGCCTCAATATCCTCTGCTATTTCATCAATTCGTGTAGTTATGGTGCTAGCCGAAAGGGGAACACGTGGCACCTTTTGAACTGCAGCCTTTCCTAAAAGTTCATGACAAATGTCCTTAGCAGCAGGTGGGATCAGCTCTTCACCAATAGTAAAGGGCCTCTTAGCTTTAGCGATGCCGTTAGCCACTTAGAATCATGCTCTCAGTGCAGACACATTTGATGAAGTGGTGGCCTTCAATAATTGCTTCTGTTCTTCGTGTTCACGTTTTTTATCTTCTGAAAAACTCCAAAGGTTTCATAACTTCGTTGGATAGCCGGTCACCACCTATTATACAAAGCGGGCTTGGAGAATGTGATTCACCTGTTGCAATGAACCCATAATTTAAGTAGGACTCTTGGTATTTTCTTTTAAATGCAGCTTTCTTTTTGTTGGCAGTCTTAGAGTCTTCTGCTGTCTCATCACTGGTTCTTTCCCCCTTTTCAAAGAAGCTCTCCAGCAACGTTTGTTTTTTACTCATTTTGGCGAGGGTTAGCTTGTGGGCTTACCAAAACTGTGACTGAGACAAATGTGCAGTGCGGGAAAGAGGCACAGACGGAAGTGGTAAATAAAATAATGGGCGAACCACACGTGGACTAAAATAAGTGTCGGGTTCTGACTTAAAGCCTGCCACCAGATGCATCTTAATTGTCCCTTGCCACTCACTGATGGAGTTTTGATATGAGTCTGCAAGCAGTTGATTTATTATGGTCTCTGTGCAGTCAAACCCCTCTGCTAATGATAATCTGTATTTGCAGCCACTCCCCAGCGCTAGCATCACCGCCTCAGCTCCCCCTCAGATCATCAGGCATTAGATTCACATAAGGAGCGCGAAACCTAGATCCCTGGCATGCGCAGTTCACAGTAGGGTTCGCGCTCCTGTGAGAATCTAATGCCGCCGCTGATCTGACAGGAGGCGGAGCTCAGGCAGTAATGCAAGCAATAGGGAGTGGCTGTAAATACAGATGAAGCTTCGTTCCCTCGCCTGCCGCTTACCTCCTGCTGTGCAGTTCCTAACAGGCCATGGACGGGTACCGGGGGTTGAGGACCCCTGCGCTACATCACACCCAGCACTGTGCTGGATTCTCAGTTTGATTCATATGGTCTTTGCCATGTAGGAGGTTACAAGGTGACTGAGGCTCCGCACGTATATTAAGAAACTGAGGGAACCAGGCATCCTGGTATCGGGACTCAGGATGGGTTTTAGACCTCACTCCACTGCTTCTGACTTAGGCAACCTCAGGGCCTCAATTTCCTCAGCTGTAAAATGGGTAGTGTGACTAGGTGGTCAGTGTTTTTTTTAAACTTCAGTGGGTATTAGAATTTTCTAGGGACTTGTTAACCCTGCAGATGTCTGAGATTCGCAGAGATTCTGCTTTCAGATATCTGCAGAGGAGGCTGGAGTCTGTACTTTAATAGTTCCACATCCCCATCCTGGGGGGATTCTGATGTTGGGGTCTCTGGACAGATTTTGAAAAACTCTAGGCCAAATATTCTAAGTAAAGGTTATTCTCTGGGGGGAAAAACTTAATAGTCCAATGGTAGGCAGAGGGCAATTAGATGGAAAATAAAAGCGCCAAAGAAGGTCAGGTAAGGGTGATTTCAGTGTAGGGGGCTCCTTAGAGGAGCTGAGGCTCAAACCACCCCTTTTAAGCTGTGTGAGGCTTGACTGTTGCTGTCGTTCTGCCTTCCTTCCATTCCCCGAGGGGAGGAGCTGTGCTTTTTAGCTACTGGTGCCACCTTGAAGAGCAGGTACAGAGCAAGCAGTGGACAGATGTTTGGGGATTATTATTTGGATTCAGCGGTAGAATCATCTTTTACTGTTAGGATGGGTCCAGTTTTTTTGGAATTTGGAAAAGAAAAATATTTAAACATATTATATTTTTATAACATTTAAGAACATTTATCAATTACCTAAACTACAGGAACTAGAACTAAAACAGGTATGTAGCAGGATAACACTTAAGAGGTAATCTTTAGTTGAATAAATACATTTATTTTTCCCAGCTACAAAACTCAGGGTTGACTTGCTTGGTCAGGTTAAGGCAAAAAAGAAAAGAACATTCAAGAATGGAAAGTACAAGTTCAATATTCAAAGTAAATGCATATTGCATTTTGAGGCCTATGAACTATTCCCCAAATTCCATTCAGTGACTCAGGCTGGAAGTCCAAGTGCAGCCCCTGGATTGTCCCGGGCGTGACACTGAAGGCAAGTGTGTATGCATGTGAGGCCGTGCCTATGGGAAACATGGAGGCCACTCACTGGACGGCAGTGGGAGCGTGAGCGATAGATGAACACCAGAAGGAATGTATGATTTTATGCCAAGAAGCTAAGGCTCTAGAAGATGGATACCTGTGAACTACTCGAAAGACCTTTATTCTTGGTGACAGTCTTGGTGACAGAGGGAATCCTCTCCTGGAAAATGGGTGCAGGCCCCTATGGTGGCTGGCCACAGGTTAGGAAGTAGTCCAGTTGCCCAGGGCGGTGGCATCCTCCTATTGGTGAGATTGTGCTGGCACTCCTGGGACAGCATCACCTATGTCCTCCATCCTGGTTGAAGGAATGAGGCTTCTAGAACTGGGTAGAGGTTGATTGACAGTCACAGGTCCCCTTCTAGAATACAGATCTTAAGGAAAGAAAGATTCACTCAGGAAGCAAATCATGATTCGGGAGACAGAGTCTGGGCTAGCTTTGTGGGCAGGACAGTTCTGCAGTTGCACAGAGCCTGACATTCAGGCAAGTCCCAGGCTTGCTTTAATGTTCTTCTGTTGCCATCTTGAAATTCTTAAATCACTTTCTCTTTGAACTTGTGTTTTGGCTTCATGAGCACAGAATTCCAGTGCACCATACTTCCCTGGTGGTGCAGTGGTTAGGAATCCGCCTGCCAACGCAGGGGACACGGGTTAGATCCCTGGTCCGGGAAGATCCCACGTGCCCCCGAGCAACTAAGCCTGTGTGCCGCAACTACTGAAGCCTGCGTGCCTAGAGCCCATGCTCCGCAACAAGAGAAGTCACCATAATGAGAAGCCTGCACAGCGCAACAAAGAGTAGTCCCCGCTCACCGCAACTAGAGAAAGCCATGCACAGCAATGAAGACCCAATGCAGCCAAAAATAAATAAAATTTAAAAGAAAATAAAGAATTCCAATGGACCCACAATGTGTAGGAGTTGAGTGGCATAAAGCAAGTACGAGGTAAGCGGCTGCTGACAGCCCAGAGAAGCCACACTTTCCATGAAAACCAGAACTTGCTTTGAACACAGAAAGAAGGCCATGATGGCCTAAGAACCACGAATGACCAAGGAACTCCATCAAACCCCTATTCACTGATGCTCCCTCCCTGTATTTGCCAACCACATTCCCATCAGTCCTTCCTTACTCATCAGTAAGCCAAAGGCAGACAGTGTTGGTAGAATGTTCATGAATCAAGAAGCAAGCAATTTAAAGTACGTGGTTAGTTTTGTGTGGCATTTCCACTGTTCTGCTAAGAACTATATCCATGCATGAGCTACAAAATAAGAATTGTGTAATTTTGGTAATTCTGCCTATAAGATAAATGCTCTTATATTTGCTTTTATAACTGCCATAGTATAATATAAAGATGAATGGTTAAATTCACGCTAATAATGAAAAAATTTAATTTTTCTTTGCTTAGATTGACATTAAATAACAAAAAAGAACCACACCATGCTAAGTCAAGAGACCCTAGAAGAAAGGAAAGCGGAATGTATTTTAGTACTTTTTTTTTTTGGCTGCGTTGGGTCTTTGTTGCTGTGCATGGGCTTTCTCTAGTTGCGGTGAGCGGGGGCTACTCTTCGTTGCAGTTCGCGGGCTTCTCATTGTGGTGGCTTCTCTTGTTGTGGAGCACGGGCTCTAGGCATGTGGGCTTCAGCAGTTGTGGCATGTGGGCTCCAGCAGTTGTGGCATGTGGGCTCAGTAGTTGTGGCTCGTGGGATCTAGAGCACAGGCTCAGTAGTTGTGGCGCACAGGCTTAGTTGCTCCACGGCATGTGGGACCTTCCCAGACCAAGGATCGAACCCATGTTCCCTGCATTGGCAGGTGGATTCTTAACCACTGCGCCACCAGGGAAGCCCATATTTTAGTACTTTTAATGGCATTTCCCCCCTGCTTTTTGATCAAGGGAGCTGGATTTTTATTTTGCACTGAACCCAGCAAATTATGTAGTTGGCCCTGGGTAGATGACACCTTCAGTTCTGGCAGGTGGGCTAGAAGAGCAGCTGGGCTCAGAGGACCTCTCTGTAGTAAGATTTGATAAGCGTGTCTTCCTGGAGTTACGGTCACTGGTGTTTGAAGCATTGGTGTCTTGGTTTTACTTATATTAATTTCTGTCTCCAGCTGACAGCTTGCCTCTTCTCTCCAACAAGAGCACTTTCTGCAGCACCAGTGGTATACCTGCTGTCACACAGACTTTCTGATCAAAAAGAGCAATTCTGGTTTTATTACATCTTGTTCCTCCTGCGCCACCCCCATAATTCATGTTCTTAAATTCTCTTGCTTAAAAGCTTTCACTTCCTCTGCAACCGAGGTCCCTCACTCCTCACCATTCATCCTCCTGCAGAGCCATGCCTCTCTGCCTGTCCACGTCATTAAGAACTTGGGCTTTGGCTGCAAGACTGCGCATCCATTTTCCAGGTACGCTTTGATGGAATGCTGTGTCCAAAGGTCAGTGTCCAACTTCCTGGTACTTCCACCCCAGGCCTAGCTGATACCTCATCACTCAGTTTGCACTGGAAATGGACTCGGCGTTTCCCAGATATTCTTCATTTTGTCCAAGAGGTAGCTGTTGTCTGTCCTCTATGACTTTTTATTGTCACACCCTGGTCGTCAGTCCAGTGCAATTATTCAAAACGAGAGTTTCATCGGCTTTGTGCACTAGAGCTTCTTCTTAGGGCTTCCTGCGATTTCTGATAAGATTTGGTTCATTTATTAAGCTCAGTATTTCATACATTCCAGCCTTCTCCTGCTCAAGCAATAACAGTTCCCTGCCAACTGAAGTCTGGAATTCTTTTTCTAGAACATAGTAGTGTACAGGCATCATCTTCACTTTACTTAAATTATCTTTATTTATTAGGAATTTGTTCCTCCCTCTGGAAGTTTTATATAAAATTAGTAGTAAAAATGTGTGACCTTTCCATAGAGTTCCAGCTTTCCAATGAATTCTTTATATTCTGCTCTTTCCTATTTCTCAAAACAGCAAACACGTTTCCTGTGCATTTGAAGTATTTCTTCAAGCATCAGATTGTATCTTTAAGGCCAGATACTTCCTTAGGGAGGTATTTTTTGGAGGTGGGGAGGTCTTGATTTCTCTAAATGATAATCTTTGCTGTTTCAATGTTCTGTTCTTAATTGTATAATTTTTATTTTGGAAACTTCACACCTACAGAAAAATTGAGAGATTAGTGCACTGAACATCCTATGTACTCCTCACCAAGATTCACTAATTGCTAACATTTTGCCATATTTTTCTTTTCTTTATGTATGATATATACTTTTTTTTGCTCAACAATTTGGAAGCAAATCACAGATATGACACTCCATCCCTAAATATTTCAGCATATATCTCCTATAAATAAAAATATTTTCCTACATTAACCATAATACCATACTCACATCTCATAAAATTAACAATAATTCCAAAATCTAAAATACAACTCATATTAAGACCTCCCTATTTCTCCCCAAAATGAATCTGACAACTTTAAAATCATTTCTTTTAATTCTGCCAAGATCATTTGAAACTACTGTGCAATCTGTTATTCAATCACTCGACATCTTCTACTCTTCATGGAAAGGAGTGTTTCTCCCAAAAGAAATGGTCAAATGCACTACTCTCAAGAAGGCAGTAAAAATTTCATGTTCCCAGGGCACGTTATAAAAATCCAGCTTGGCTTAAATTCCTCAGGCAGAGTGGCCAGTAGGATTTTGTCATAGCCACTGAGGAATTCTTCATCGTCACTGCTGTCAGACATGGCTGCTTTTCTGCATTTATTTCTTGGTTGTATTCTGAGGCGCCGATGCTTCCAAGCTCAAGTTCCCAGATTCTTACAACATATGTAAATCCTTTTCAGGCATTTCCATTCTAACCATGGACTCAATTTCTCTATCAGGCAATGTTCCTCATATAATTTCTCGTTATCTTCCATTCTGAGTGTCATTTGGGTTGATCCGCCAGTAGTTTCTTCAGGAAGTGTTCATAAGAATAATCTTCCCCAAATTTGGCATGTCCAAAAAGATTTGATTTTATATCTTTCAAATAGAAAGCTAGGTATAACAAGTTTAGATCATACTTTCTTGCCTTTAGAGGAATTGTAGGATCTGTTCCACTGTCTCCTACCATTGAATGTTAACTTGAAGTCTGAAGTCAGTAAGTCACTTATTTTGGTCTTTTTGCTTGACTGACCAAAAGAATCTTTGAAGTCCAATAATTTTGCTAGGATATGTCTTAGTGATGAGAATCCTTGTTAATTTGTCCTGCCCCTTTTTAATAGCTAGATTCGAGTCTTCCTTGATTTCTGAAGTTTTGATGAATTGTATCTTCAAACATTTGTTCAAAATTTTAAAGTTGTTCAATTTCCTTGGCTTTTCTTGTCCTTTATTTTTTGGTAGTATTTTTGATTGAGGTATAATTATATACAAGAAACTGCACAGATTTAAGTGTACGATTTGATGGATAAGTTTTAACATATCTATACACCCATGAAACTATTGCCACAATCAAATAGTGAACATATTCATCACCCCAAAAAGTAGTGAACATATTCATCACCTTACCCTTTTTTTTTTTTTTTTGCAGTACGCGGGCCTCTCACTGTTGTGGCCTCTCCCGTTGCAGAGCACAGGCTCCGGACGCGCAGGCTCAGCGGCCATGGCTCACGGGCCCAGCCATTCCGCGGCATGTGGGATCTTCCCGGACCAGGGCATGAACCCGTGTCCCCTGCATCGGCAGGCGGACTCTCAACCACTGCACCACAAGGGAAGCCCTCTGTTGCTATTTTTAATATAATTTTTGCATCCTCACTAAGCCTGACACAGTCTCTGATCTCTCATACTCTATAAATGTTTGAAGAATGGCTATTAAATACAGCAATTCCCCATAAACTGGGTCTACGTATTGAGGCAGACCATGGCTTCCTTTCCACCTGGGATGCATGGACATCTTTCCCCTATTGAGTCCGGAGCTCCCCAAGCACTGATAGAGCTGATGAAAGTCCAAACACATGAGGCTGTCTGAAGTCTGTCCTCCAAGAGCCTGGGGTTGTGAGTTGGACAAACCTGAGTTTGAAACTGAGATATAACATTTACTACTGTTGGACCTTGTATGCACCAGCATTCTCCAGAGAAATAGAACTAATAGGATGGATATAGTTAGTGAGATAGATAGATAAGATATAGATACTAGATATAGATAGATATAGAGAGGGGATGGAGATAGATAAGATATAGATGCTGGGCTTCCCTGGTGGCGCAGTGGTTGACAGTCTGCCTGCTGAAGCAGGGGATGCGGGTTCGTGCCCCAGTCCGGGAAGATCCCACATGCCGCGGAGCGGCTGGGCCCGTGAGCCATGGCCGCGTCTGGAGCCTGTGCTCCGCAACAGGAGAGGCTACAACAGTGAGAGGCCCGCGTACCGAAAAAAAAAAAGATATAGATGCTATTTATCTATCTAACTATATCAATTTTCTATCTATGTTATCTATCTATTTATCTACCTATCAGGAGAGGGATTTTAAGGAATTGGCTCATGTGATTATGGAGGCTGGCAAGTCCAAAATCTTTAGGGCAGGCCAGCAGGTGGGAAATTCAGGCAGGAACTGATGTTGCCATCTTAAACCTGAAGGCGGTCTAGAGACAGAATCCTTCTTCCTGGTGGTGGTGGGAAGGAGGGAGGGAGGGAAAAGATGGGCCTCAGTCTTTTCTCTTAGGCCTTCAGCTGATTGGCTGAGGCAAGCAGCTTTACTCAAAGTCTACTGATGTAAATGTTAATCACATCAAAAAAATACCTTCATGATGGCATCTAGACTGGTGTTTGACCAAACAACTGGGCAGCACAGCCTAGCCAAGTTGATATATAAAATTAACCAGCACAGACCTTGAGTAACATATTCAATCTCACCGAGTCTCAGTTTCCTCATCTGTAAAATGGGGCTATTATTATACCTTTCTTAGAGGACCGTTGTGAAAATAAAACTGAATATGTAAACCACCTAACATAGCATCTGGCAAATTGTAGGCACTAAATAAATGAAAGCTACTCTTGCTGTGTCTAGAAGATATGCCCGATACGGTCTCTTGGAATCTAGTCCACTCTTTTCCATGTCCTCCCACCTCTGTCCGTATTATAAGGAAGTTTCGAAAACTGCCTTGCTAGGCTGCCTTGCAGCTAGAGAGTTTAGGGTGAGATAAACTCAAGAAAGATTTGGAAGGAGGAAGCAAGCAGGGTTGGGCAGATATGCCAGCAGCTGCCAGTTGCCAAGTTCCAGTTATTGGTCACCAGCTTCATGGGTTCACACCATGGTGACAGCCACAGCAACGACAGCCTGACCTCTGGCCTGCAGCTGTGGAGGTGTGACCTTAAACCGTTAGCCTTCAAGTGACCTTTGACTCCTATTCCTCCTGCAAGCATCCAATTGCTTATATTAAGTCTAATTGCTTTGGGCTTGAAACACCTAGAGTGGTTTCTGTTTCTGCCCTGAGTGCTGACTGCTATAGAAGACTTCACTGAAGGTCACTCACTTTCTGCATCCTGGAGGCTCTGCCGGCCGGCACTCTACCCACCAGGTCCAGGAAGGTTCCCTGGGGTCTCCTCAGCAGGCCCCGTCAGTGAGAGACAAGGCCCTGTAATCAGAGCTGTCATGATGATGTAAGAAATCAGAGAAAGCATCAGCAACAGCTAGCCCAGCCCAGGGCATTTTATTAGCTGTACCAGTGCCCTTGCTTTGCATTAAGATTTCAGTGTAGAACAGACAGTTCCACTAACTGGAATCTTCCATCAACATGGTGTTCTGCCTCTGATGTTGCTGAGCCCAGGGCTAGGCATCTGTCCTCAGGGGCCAGATTTTATTGCATTGTAGAATTTATAGCTATAAACACTTGGGCAAATTTAAAGAAACATCTCCTTCCAAAAACAAAAACAAAAAAAATCAACTCACATTTCCCAAATAAGGACACAGCCCACAGACCCTTCATCGTGGGGTAGCAGAAGTGGCCTCTTAACCTCCCCTGCCCTACTCCTCACTGCAGCCTAGTTTCAGGAGGGTGATATAAAAGAGTAACTTATAAAACAACCCCTAGCATGCTGGGTGAGGACTGCAGACACACTGTGGGCTGGTGGTGGGTGGGTGCAGACTTCATAATGAGCCCAAAGTTGAGGGTTAAGAAAACAGGGAGAGATAGGGGGCCAGGGAACATGAAGACAGACAGGTTGTGACTGCTGAGGGCAGGAAGGGCTTACACAGGGTAAACACTTAAGATTTTTAATAAAAAGAGCTTTTACCTTGATCAAGTGCCTACTGTGTACATTCCATTTATGATCTTATTTAATCCTCACAATCCTATGAGGTAGGATTATTAATCTAGTTTACTTATGAAAAAGCTGAGGTTTAGAAAGATGAAGAAACTTCCTCTAGGACCCCGGGAGAAGCATGATTCAAGTCTAGAGTCTGAGCCCAGAGCAAGTCTTATAAATACGATGCTACACCATTGACTCTGAGGCTGCTCAGGTGTTACACCAAAGAAGGGGATCGAAACCAGTTAGGAAAATAACAAGTTTAGAAAATTCTCGGTCCATCAAAACAAAATAGACTGAATGTTTTGTCTGTTTTTGTTGCAGAACTTATCAGAACCTTTAACATATGCTATTGTAACTGATGGAGAGATAGACCATTGAGAGCTGGCCAGGGTGGAAGAAGAAAGGGTCTTGTTTTCACACCCGATTCATAGATAGATCAATATAATTGCAATTACCTAAAAGGGTATTCTACATCCAATCCCAGACCGAAATGGAGAGAAATCTGTGTGTCCAGCAGTGGACAGCTTTTCAGTGCAGGCAAGAATAAACACATACACACGGTGAATAGACCACACGCTGGGGAGAGACATCTTGACTAAGGTGGTTATCATTAGGTGAGTTATGCCAATGTGCCTGTAATCTGTGTTTATTTTTATTTTCTATCCTTATGATAGAAACGTCTGCTGTTTCTATACTGCTGCAGACAGAGCTGGCAACATAGTTTGCGGGGCCCAAAGCAAAATGAAAACGCAGGGCTTCTTGTTCAACAAAAATGCTGGTAAATGTACAAAAAGTAGAGAGTTTTCTCTTTCTTCTGCGGTTTCTCAACTGATCATGGTGGGTTTTATTTGCTATTTAAAGTCCTTCTAAGTAAAGAAAAACTTAAGGTTTTAAATCATGAGCATGAATTTTTACTGTTCTTTATATTGTGCAATGCCAGGTTTAAATGCAGTCTATGAAACCAAGAGCAGGGCTCTTCTGAGCGCAGGACTCTGTGTGACCGTACAGGTCATGTGCCCAGGAAGCCAGCCTCGGCTGCTGAACAAGAAGAAACACTTTCGTGTTACAGTTTTCGAACCGCTGCTTTTATTCACCTCAGAAAGTACTGTCGGGTTTCTGACATTCACAGTGTTTCTCCTATGGGAAGATGTGGCACATTTTTGACTGACAGAGCCCACCTTTGAAAGATGATAATGACCACTTCATTAGAGAGAGGGGGGGAGTCAGCAAGAAAAATGTTTCCCTTGTACTTCTCGGAGCTGTAAATGTCACTGCTCATCGTAAGGAAATGTTCCTAGGGCCAGGGCTGATAAACCAATCAGGCAGCCTCAGGTGAAGACATTTCATAAGCGTGTCTGAAACTTGCTGGGTAGCTTCAGGGCTGCAGGAGAGGCTGAGAAATGGTTTCCCTGGGAAAGAACAAACTGGGGACATCACCCGGGAGAGCCTGGTCTTTCTAGATGCAGCACTGGGGCAGAGTTAAGGCTGCTTGTCCATCACTTCTCGGAGGGATGAGATGCTGGGCTATGTTTACTAAACCTGTGGGTTGCAGCCTCTCAGGCCCAGCTCCAATCTCTCATTAGCTGGGGGCACTGAGTTGACTACCCTCCGGCACCTGAGCACCCATGCCGTGGCTCCTGGGTGGCGCGAGTTGTTTCTTCCGGCTTGGTGCTCTCTGTTGGCCCCTCTTCTGCTGCCTCCACGTAGACCTGTTTTTGTGTGAAGGCCCCAGCTGCCCTCTGGGGCTGTGGCTGTCTGCCAACGCCTGCTCTCCCAGCAGCTTTCATTTTTCCTGGCTGCGTCTGATGTGGGGATGGTAGTGCCAAAGCCCCTCTATCTGGTGAAGGATCTCTTGCTGTTTCTGTCTCTTTGTTTCCATCCTTCCGTGGCTGATGACCCAGAGCCTTCTGATGACAGTATTCTCCTTTTTAAAAAAAAAAAAATTGAAAAATACCTTGTGTTTTTAAAACCCCCTTGGAACCAGAGGGCCTCAGAAGGGCTCATATGGCTAAAAACGGACCATCCCTTCCCTGACCAGGGATGGAACCTGTGCCCCCTGCATTGGAAGCGCAGAGTCTTAACCACTGGACCACCAGGGAAGCCCTCCCTAGCTGTTCTTTTTTTTTTTTTGCGGTACGCGGGCCTCTCACTGTTGTGGCCTCTCCCGTTGCGGAGCACAGGCTCCGGACGCGCAGGCTCAGCGACCATGGCTCACGGGCCCAGCCGCTCCAGGGCATGTGGGATCTTCCCGGACCGGGGCACGAACCCGTGTCCCCTGCATCGGCAGGCAGACTCTCAACCACTGCGCCACCAGGGAAGCCCCCCTAGCTGTTCTTTTGTTTGAGCTTTTCTAAGTGCCTCTGCAGAAAACGCTGGATGTAGTTCTGGATGTCTGCCTCATGCTGTTTCACCAGGCGGCCCACCAGGGGCTTCCATATCGTATTTTTGGTCAGCTATTGAGCATGGTCTGGAAAGGCTATCCATCAGGCCATCACTGAGAGGGCTGTGCTCTGCACCTGGTCCTCGGGCATCACCTGGTCCACCACGCCCACCTGGAAGACCTCCACCGGTGAGAAGAGCAACCCCGTATTTCCCTGCCACACAAGATACAGTGCAAGTATGTTGATGTCTTATGCCTTACGCTTCCACCCACTGGTGCCTCTTCTTTGCTCACTCACAAAACTAGCACTTATGATCCTCATAACATCTTGTCAATGAAAAAAATTAATCAATATTCAATCTAAGAAAGAAATGGAAAATTCTGTTCGAGCCAACCTGAGGATTATAACCAGAGAGACAGTCTTTCAGAAAGCTCTGGGGACTGTTCTGTCCATTAGAGATCGAAACGCAGTTCTGTAAGTTTTTGAGACAAAGGGTTATACATCAAAGTAACATGGTGACGGTTTACACAGTCCAGCAAGTAGGCCATTGTGATCCTTTGCAGGACTGAGAAAGGAATGTCATATCCTAAGGAGTTACCTTGCTGGCAGCAGGAGAAAACTGCCTTTTTTGTTTTTTCTTTTCTTGTGAGCAGGCATTCCTGTATCTTCTAAGAGGATCTAGTTTATTAGTTAATGTAAGGGAACTCCCTGGCGGTCCAGGGGTTGGGACTCTGCACTTCCACTGCAGGGGGCACGGGTTTGATCCCTGGTCAGGGAACTAAGATTCCCGCATGCCTGCCACGCAGTGTGGCCCAGAAAAAACAGATCACTGAGTTAAGGTATAATACAGATGCACAAGGCACACTGAAGGGGAGTGGTAGTGGCTCAAACAGCAGAGATAATTTTATGTTAAATTTTTCTTGTCCTGCCTTAAAAATAATTTTACATCATCAATCTTTATGACGCTTATGTTACATTCCCCATGTTCCTGGTGAATAAATTTGAAAGGATGATGTGGTTGACACAGGTCACAGGGCAGCCCAGAGTGGGCTTTCCTGAGCCTGGAGGCCAGGCCTGGCTGGCTTCAAAGTGTGTCCTTGCCCTCAGTATTTCCCTGCCTCTGGGTAGCACCCTGAGCTGTGGCTTTCTGAAACCAGGTACTGGTCCAGCACCACAGTGTTGACTGAAAGTCTATCTGCTGGTCTCCCAGGGGTTGAGGGTTTTACTAAATACCAAATGCATACACACACATTCATATACACACATATAAGCATAGTATATGGTCTAAAGAAAAATCTTTAGAATCTGAGCACATCCCATTGAATATCCCTCATGGTAGCAAATCTTTACCTCTGAAAGTGTATTTGATTTTTGGAAATGGATGAAAATCATTTGGAGTCTGTGATATTGTGATTCATAATAAGAAGTATATATTTGGTCTCGTCCCCAGTCCCTGACACAGGGCTCCCAAAACCCTTATAAGCTCCTAAGTGATAAAAGAGGTGATAACGAGGTGACTCAGGGTGGGCTCCTGGGTGGCTCCTGGATGGGGGTTGGTCACCAGAAAGACCAAGCCATGATTAGAAGCTTGGAAATTTCAGCCCCCTCCCACTTTTCTAGAGAGGGGAGAGGGGCTAGAAATGGAGTTAATAATTGATCATGCCTACATGAGGAAACCACCATAGAATCCCGATAGTACGGGGTTCAGAGAGCTTCCAGGTACGTGAACACATCTGCATACTGGGAGGGTGCACCCCAAGTCCATGGAAACAGAAGCTCCTGCACTCGGGACCCTCCCAGGCTTTGCCCTACGTATCTCTTCTTCTGGCTGTTCATCGGTATCCTTTATCACATACTTTAGTGAACTGATAAATGTAAGAAGATGTTTCCCTGAGTTCTGTGAGCTGCTCTAACAAATTAACTGAACCCAAGGAGGGGTCATGGGAACCTCCGATTTGTAGCCAACTTGGAGAGAAGTTGTGGGTAACCTGGGGACCTACTACTTGTGATGGGCATCTGAAGTGTGGGGTAGTCTCATAGGACTGAGCCCTTAACCTGTGGTATCTGAAGCAGTCTCCAGACAGATAGTATCAGAATTGAGTTAAACTGTAGAACACCCAGCTGGTGTCAGAGAATTGCTTGATGTGGGGAAACCCCCCATACATCTGGTGACCAGAAATGTCAGAAGTGAAGTAGTCTGTGTGAATGTCAAGGAGAAAGACATAGGAAGAGAAAGACTCAGATATTTCCAATATAGAGCATGCTAGTTTAGTGGGCTGTGAATTTATTTGGTGGATAAACCGGCAAAGTAGGTGATCATGGTGGGGAAGGAATGACAGAATGAAGGCATGCACATATGGATGTATTTGATATATTCTATTGCCCACCCTGAGCCCAGCATCCTGCCTGGTATTGCCATCCTGGTCCTTAGCTCAGCTGTGGAGGCAGTACAGGTGGATACTATCATCACCATTTTCCAGGGGTGGAAATCAAGGTCAGAAGAGATAAAAATCCTCCACAAATTAGTGGCAAAACTGCAACTGGAATCTAATGAGAGCTTGTTGGGGTTAAAATTTGAAAGAAACAAAAAGAAAGAAGAATACCATGGCTACAAAGCAATGAGATGATTTCCTAGTTTGGCTCCACGAACTGGTTCTGCAGGTCATTTTAAACCAATGAATCTGAAAATGTTTTGAGAAATGGCAGCATCATCATAATAAAACTAAAGTTCCCAAGGAGACCAGTATGATAGGAAAAAACACCTCCCTTGCTTGCCTCTGCATTATTTTTGTTTCACGTCAAAGAATTTCCTAGTCACACCTCCTTTAGAGAGTTCTTTAGAACTCTGTTCTTTAGAACAGTTCTTTAGAACCCAGGATCTTGGCACCAGAACAAACCCTGGAGACCTTCATCAGCACCGTCATTCCAGGCAGGTGAAGCTCGGCTCCAGAAATGGGGAGTTACTTGCTCAAGTTCACACGACGAATACGGGCAGAGCTTTGACTAACACTCAGGTGCTCAACAATGCAGAGCCGTCTCGCCACAGCACACTGCTTCCTCCCCACTGAGCCCACCCCCACTGATACATCTGCCTAATGACAACAGTTAACATTAAAAAACAAAAACAAAAACCAACCAACTCTCTGTGTCAGATACTAAGAGTGCATTATCTTATCAAGCCTTCAAGGAAACCTTATGGGTGAGAAGTATCATTTCCATTACACAGAGAGTAAAACCAAAGCCCAGAGAAATGAAATAATAGGGTCAACTCACAGAATTAGGAAACAGAGGCCCCAGGATTTGAACCCGGGTCTGCCCTCCTCCAGGCCCCATGCATTTAACAACACAGCCTCCTTTTGTCCCAGCTCCTTCTCCCTCTTCCTCTGGTGTCCCTCAGGAGCTTGTGATAAGGCACAATAAACTCACCCTCCCTCCAGCTAGTCACTTCCCCTCTTTTAGTGTTTATCAACACACATAGCCAGTCCTCCTTGCACGTTTGTTTTGCTGGAGGCCTGCCTTATTCCCTGGGAACCCGGAGGAACAATGAGCCATGGCCCAAGCCCTCTGGGGCACCGCCCCCATCCTGGACCACTTCCTCAACTTCCCCTGCTCACGTGTGACCCCAGCAGAGACTGCGTGGAGGCCCCTCGAACTTGTCTACCAAGTGCGTCAATCACTTGTTTACTTGCTTTTCCTGCCTGGCCCCGGGGGTTCCGCTGGCTATTTCTTCCCTCTGGAGGTTCTCCTGAGGTGAGCTTTGATCTTCAGAGGGGAAGGGGCAACAGGAAGGTGGCAAGAGATGCTAAGAGTCTGTCAGCATCTGACTCATTCTGTGAGAAAAAAAAAAAGCCCTCTTTTAAAGCAACTTGAGGATGCTGATGAGAACTGTGCATCCCTGCCAGTGTCTGGATGGAAGTCTTCCTTTTTTCTGGGACAGAGTTGGAAAAGGGATGAAAATTCCACAACTCAGAAGCAAATTCCCTCAGGCCTTTCTATACTTGGCTAGCAGTATAATTCACTGAATAATAAACTAGTGTGAAACCTTTCCACAAAAAGCCACAGCTGCAGACCACCCCCCCCCCCCCACCATTGGAGGGAGATGTTTTTAGTTGTGTAGCTTCCCTTGGACAAGACTGCTTGTAAAAACAACCCGCAACACAGTTTGGTCTGAGAGCTGGCATGGAAACTCCTCTGGAATACTGCCTGAAATACAACCTATTAGACAGCTACTTATTTGGGCTTCTGAGGGCTTTTCTGGTCCTCAAAATCCATATTAACATGAAAATGTATCACTGGGCAGGGACGTCTAAATATTAAAGTATCAGTCAGTGTCCCAGCACAGAAGGGACACTCAAAAAGGTTTAACTGAAGGTTACCAGTTAACTGAAGGTACATGATTTCATTACTTTGCAGCATGGCTTTGGTTGCTATGTAAATTTTTACCATCAAGTATATTATATGTATAGAAGAGTATTTTAAATATATGTAGAGTTAAAAATATAGTACATTTAACACCTATGTACTTACCACAAAAACTGAGAAATAGAACATTAACTGGTACCTTACACGTTCTCCAAATTCTCCTCTCTAAATAAAACTTCCAACCTCTTCCTCAGAAGTAACCAGCATGTTGACTTTTGTGCAAATCATTCTCTTGATTTTTGCTATAGTTTTTACTACCTAGGTATATATTCCTAAACAATGTGTATTGAGTAGAAGCACAAATCTAGCTAGAGATGACAGGGCAATGTTGCCCCTGTTTGATGAAGTGGTCTGGGAGAGAGATAAACTAAACAGAGTCTCTGCATCAGTCTGGTTTCAGTTTCTCCAAGGGTTTACAAGAGCCCCTTCAGGGGAGGTAGGTGGACAAGGTCATGCATGGGTCTTGGGAAACCAGAGTTGGGCATCTGCAGACATCTGGTAGGGCTGCAGTGGGGGCCAGGCACTAAGTACCAGAAGAAATGTGGTCCAGAGGCTGCTCTGGGTTTTCTGCTTCACTATAGCCTACCTCCAGTTCCTGAAATAGATTAAAGCAGAGCAATTCCATGGGGCGAAATGAGCATTCTTAGTTGACCTAGAAAACAGGATATGCTGCTGGAAAGGCACCAACTTCATCAGAAATTATTAAGGCAAGTCAAGAACAGATGATCTCACCTAGACTCACCCAGGAATTCTGTCCTCAAGTTAAAAAAAAAAGGATCAATAGCAGTAGGGATCTGGTGATGACAATTCTCAACCTATCTACCTTTTGAGGCATTCTATTCTAATCTGGACTTGTTGGCCTCTATGCCTGGTACACAACTGTCAATCTGAGATCACTGTTTACCATCCTTTTGGATATTTCTTTCACCCTTCTCCAGTGTTGGAGCTCATGTTTCCTGTATTTAATGCCCTTCTCTGTCTTGACTTACTATTTTTTTGTGGTGCGTATACTCTAGTAACTCCCTGAGGAAGGATGCATAGGAAAGGAAATTTGTTTGGAATTTCTATACAGGTCGAGAAATGTTTTTATTCTATAGTCCTTGATTTATAGTTGGGCTGGGTATAGAATTCCAGGTGGGGGATAATTTTTCCTTCAGTAATTTGAGGGCATTTCTTCATTGTCATTTTGCTTCACATATTACTAGTAAGAAATCTAAAGCCATTCTGACTCCAGATCCTGAGCATGGAAGGCAAATTGTTGAAGGTTTGTCCCCTTTCCCCTTCATTTTGCAGCTGAGTAAACAATGACCACTGAAGATCAAATTACCTGACCTGAGGTCAGACAGCTATTAAGTGGCAGTGTTGGGATTCACACCCCAGTCCTCTGATTCCAAAGCTCTTTATTATTTTATTTTATTTTATTTTGCGGCACGCGGGCCTCTCATTGTTGTGGCCTCTCCCGTTGCGGAGCACAGGCCATGGATCATGGGCCCAGCCGCTCCGCGGCATGTGGGATCTTCCCAGACTGGGGCACGAACCCGTGTCCCCTGCATTGGCAGGCGGACTCTCAACCACTGCGCCACCAGGGAAGCCCTATTATTTTATTTTAAATGATATTTTTCAGAGTAAAGAAATACATGCTGTCATAGATATCTTAGAAAACATATAAAATTCCAATAAATAAAAAAAAATAAGGTCACCAAAACTCTGTGTACTATTCATAGGGACTCACCATAATTTATACTTTATAATAATTTATCATTTATTTGTTTGTTTCTTAACTTGAATCATTTGGGTTGGTAAACCTATTCTTTTTACACTACATGGCATCAGCCAAGGGCAGCAGGAATGGGTAGGAGTCAGAGTCTGAAAGGAGCAAGGTTCTAAACATGTCCCTAGGTAGAGTTGCTATTCAGAGTGATATGGTTCAGTACCGTGGAGAGCTCCGTAGCAGTGACATCCGTTGGAGACTCAGCAGAACAATGACTAGGAGTTCTTTAGGGTTTTGAACTCCTTTCCAAGATAGGAATGTTAAGAGAGACCATACACAGCTGGGATGGAGGTGAGGGGTGGTCTCTTCGTCTGATTCATCCTCACATCTCCCCAGTCCAATGAGTTTTGTGAGAGTAGGTCATTGTTCTCATCACGATGCTTTTTTTCAGGCTGTCTCCCCAGCTGGGGATGCCTGGCTAATTTCTACTCATCCTTTAATGTTCCATTTAATCATTAATTTCTCCAAAAAGTTTTATGAGCTCCCTCTGCCTTCCCCCTCAGAAAATTTCCCCCATTTCTTCCTCTGAATCTCTCTTGGTCATTACGTATGCCACACTAGATTATAACTGTCTGTCCTCCTAACTAGACTATGAGCTCCTTGAGGACAGGGACTGTGTCTCAGTTATCTTTGGTCTTAGTTAATAATAAATAATATTAAATACTTAATAAATGAATAAATTTCCTGTTGGCCATAGGGAGCTATTGAAGGTGTTTCTCAACAACTTTGCCCCCCCCCCCAACAAAGGACATTTGGCAATGTCTGGAAATAATTGTTGTTGTTGAAACTCGCGGGGCGGGTGCTACTGTCATATAATAGGTAGAGACCATGGATGCTTCCCACATCCTAGTAGGCACAGGACAGCCGCCACAATAAAGAATAATCTGGCCCCAAATGTTATTCGGGCTGAGGTTGGGAAACCCTGTTTCAGACTAATGAAATGGATTTAATCCAACTCTTCTTTAATCAATTCGAGACTCTTCAGAGAGCAGTGAGTCCAACTGGCTCACTTTACAGATGAAAAACTGAGCTAGTTGGTTGTAGGGTAGGGCAAGACCTTGTACCATGGCACCCTTTCCACATGGTTGCACCTGGCTAACATTATTTTTTAGCTATTCAGTACTCTGAGTGGTAAAGGGATAGAATGGTTTTCTTAATGTACCTTATCTGGGGCTCATCAATTAGGTTTGGGGGACAAGGATGAGACTGTTCAGACTGGAGAAAAGTTTTTGGCATCACAGAACAGTCCCAGCCAGCCTCTTCCCACCCCATCCCCACATCAGCCTCTTTTTTCTAGAAAGATGTGCCACAAATCTAGGGCTGAATGAGAAGCATTCTCTCAATGGCTCATTTCTGAACAATTCAATCTGCTCCAGGAAATGAGATATTAGCCTGTGGAAGAGTGAATCCACTTTAAGCCACTCTACATTCAAACCAAATAAAGCTCTGGAGGTCCCAGCCTGCCACAGGAGAATTCACTCTAATTGCTACAAACCGAGGGGATCCAGTCTAATTTTCCTCCCATCAGCAAACAATAGCATTTGGGGAGATGAACTCAATCTCCAAGAGAAGCTTTGAACCAAATGTGAGGTTATCTCCCTCTTCAAGTGCCTCAGGTTTAGAAGGCGCTTGATCCCAGAGTGCCCCAATCATACGTCTCATGAGGCAAATCTGCCATTTTCCCAGCAGTAATCGCGATGCCTGGATTTCTCCCATTCAGCTCAGTTGACTTAGAAAAGCCAAGTGATTCAGACACAAGACACAGTGAATCAACAAAGAAAGGAAATGCAGAACAAAAAACCAATCTGTGTGTCATCTTGAATAAATGTGCCTTCCAATAAATTTGGTGAACTGTCTTCAAGGGAATCAGCTGAAAATGTGTTCACTTATTGTATATCATAACTGTCTGGTGCATGTGTGATTAGCTGGAAATGATATTTGTGGGTCCACGGAGGCTCTGAAATGATGCAGAGGGGTAGCTTGTTTCTGCAGAAATAGCTCAATTTCGTTTGCTAAAGTTTGCCTGGGAGCATCAAAGGCTGTTCCTGTGCTGGCTGCTACTGGCAAGAGAATGTGAAGGGGCGGGGTATGGGGCAGAAAAGGACCATAGGCAGCAGGTCCCAACAACAAAAAGCTGTGTCTCCACCTCTATTCCTTGTCCTCTTCCTCTGTCCTGCCCTCCATCGTACAGTGAACACCACGGGGAGGAGGAGTTCAGTAACTCAGAATTGCACTCAGATCTAGGTTGGAATTCCAGTTCGACTTCTTTTCTGAGCCTTAGATTCTTCACCTATAAATTGGAACTAATAATGCTGATATACCCAGTTTGTCAAGGGGGTTTACATGAGATGATGCATGTAAAGCATATGGCTCACGAAGGCACTAAAGAAGTGTTCTATTATCATCACTGGGCTCAGTCTCTGCCCGGGTAATTTTCTAAAAACAGAAAGTTTGATCCATGGGATTAGAGAGAAGAGAATCATGGGATATGGATGGTCAAATGTAAGAAAACAAATCTCTATCAGGGGGCCACTGGAAGTTTTGCGGGCTAATGATTTTCCAAACCTCTTTACAAGATGTAAAATGGTTGGGTTTGTGGTTAACCAAATTTTTGATTTTTTTATTATTAATTATTTTATTTCTAGCTTACCATTAATTTCAACTACTCAAACTTTTGAATTGCTCAGCTCTGTGTTTAAGTTTCTATAGAATGGGTTTGGCACTGAGCAGGCTTGGAGAGTCCAAAACCTTTTGGACGTTGCAATAACGTAGAGTTCAGAGTTTAGAGAGAATGTCAAATGAGAATCACCCTGCCATGGGTCCAAAGAGAGATCAATGCTTCTGCCATGAAAGAAAAAGGGGTTCTGTTGGTGAATCTGCAGTTAGCATAAATATAGGGTGGTAATGGGTCTCTTAAGTGCAAAAGTGCCCACAAGCACCTCGTCAACAGAATAACTGGGAGAATACAGAGACTCCTGAGCCCACCTTGGAGAGTCAAGGGCCATGGAGGGGCTCAGGATCCTGTTTCTTTTCAATTAAAGTGCCAAGGTGATTCTTTTTTTTAAAAATAAATTTATTTATTTATTTATTTATTTTTGGCTGTGTTGGATCTTCATTGCTGCGTGCGGGCTTTCTCTAGCTGTGGTGAGCAGGGGCTACTCTTCGTTGCAGTGCGCGGGCTTCTCATTGCGGTGGCTTCTCTCATGGTAGAGCACGGGCTCTAGGCACATGGGCTTCAGTAGTTGCGGCACGCGGGCTCAGTAGTTGTGGCTCACGGGCTCTAGAGCACTGGCTCAGTAGTTGTGGCGCACGGGCTTAGTTGCTCAGCAGCATGTGGGATCTTCCCAGACCAGGGAACGAATCTGTGTCCCCTACACTGGCAGGCAGATTCTCAACCACTGTGCCACCAGGGAAGCCCTGTCAAGGTGATTCTGATGATCAGTCAGCTTTGGAAACAGCTCTGAAAGGTGGATGGCTCAGGTTGTGGGCTCCTGCTTTAGAAGTGATTCACTGAGTATTAGCATCTCTACTCCATTTACCTTTGCAAAGATCTGACCCATGTCTCTTCAAAATGATGTAAGAAAGGTTTAGGAGGGTAGTAAGAGGCACTTAGAGCTGATTCCCATTTCAGATGCTGCGGTTGTGGACTATGTGCCTGAGAAATGACACTATCTGACAATAATCATCAAATGTATTTTTGACATTCAAGTCTTGCACCATAAGACCCAACCTTCAAGATATCAACTCCCGGGACTTCCCTGGTGGTCCAGTGGTAAAGAATCCACCTTCCAATGCAGTGAATGTGGGTTCAATCCTTGGTTGGGGAACTAAGATTCCACATACCACGGGGCAACTAAGCCCGCACACCACAACTACTGAGCCCCCGCACCTCAACGAGAGAGCCCGCGTGCCACAAACTACAGAGCCCATGCACCCTGGAGCCCATGTGCCACAACTAGAGAGAGAAATCCCACATGCCACAACTAGAGAGAAGCCAGAGCATGGCAACGAAGAGCCCACACACTGCAACAAAAAAATCCCTCATGCCTCAGTGAAGATCCCACGTGCTGTAACTAAGACCCGATGCAGCCAAAAAAAATAAATTAAATAAATAAAATAAACAAATATTTAAAAAAAGGTATCAACTCCCATCAATCCCCACCAGGCACTCAAAGTATCTCCCAATATACCTTGAACTTTTCTAACTTTTTCAAATCATCCTCCCCAATCAGCAATGCGCTCAGCTCCACTAATTGAGGCAGTATGACCTGGTGTTTAAGAGGCTGGCTTTGGAATAAGGCAGGCTGGAATTCTAGTGTGTTTGTGAGCCAACTTGCACTACGCTGGTCAACACCCTAGGGATGCAGAGCAAGAAGATACAAGGGGCCTGGGTCATTGCCCAATGGCACTCTCAAGTGATGCCTAAAAGGAAAACACAAACTTCTATCTTGTTCAAACTTCTATCTTGTTCACTATTATTTTTGGTCATTATTCAAAAATCTGAAACTACATCCTACCAACCATTAAACAAGCCACTGTAATACAGGTGATAAGGGTTGCTATAGGGGATGCACTTGGTGCTGCGAGAGCATACCTGAGGGAACCAAACCCTACCTGGGAGGCAAAGCCTAAGAGGCTTCCTAGCGAAGGAGATATTTAAGGGAAGTATGTAAGATCAGTGGCACTTAGGTAGGTGAGGAAGGGAGGAAAGGATGCCCCAGATAAAAAGAAAAAGTGTGAGCAAAGTTACAGAGACAGGAAACAATACGGGATGTTTGGAAAGTTGTAGGTTAGCATAGCAAAGAGTAGGGTTTGAATGGGCAGTGGGAAGTAATGCGCTGGGGCTTGGGAATGGATTTTGTATGGGAAAAGAAGATGGTGTGGTGACATGATGAATCAGAGAATTCCTCACCATGGAATCTCTCTCTGTATTTAGCAGCTGCTGGTGAGAAAGGAGACTGAAAGCTAAAGATAAGTACTATATGGTTTCCCCTATTATTAACTTCCTAATGGAGAGCCCAGATTCACAGAGGGGCTCGGTCCATTGTTCCTAACAGCTGGATTTCTTGCGAGGCAGACAGGAATCCCCAATGGCTCCTACAAACAGACTGTGGGAGGCTGGCTGATTGATAGGCCTGTCAATACCACCTCAAAGCAACCTCAAAGTGAGGTCAATGGCTGAGTAAATTTAACCCAAGCCTATCAAGGTAATGGAAGAAAGAGATTTATTTTGGTTCAGACAAGCTCTGGACAGTGACAGGAATCAGGAAGAAGGCAGGAGCAACACTTGTATGTCAGCTTTTGGATATGGAATCAATTTCAGTTCAACCATCTCAGATGAATATTATCTTCCTTAGTCTAAGAACCTACCAAGGTATCAATTCTCCACATGCATTCCAATTTGTCTGGGTTAGGAAGATCTTCTCTCCTTCCTCTGTTTCTTCCCAGGTCTTTGGTTACCCACCGAGTATGGGCCATGCTGGTTTCATATTCTTAGTTGCCCATGTTGACTAAGGGTCTACAACAAGCCAGGTACTGGTGGGCACTTCCTATCAGTTCACCTCATCTTGATATCTGCCTGTGAGATATCATCCCCATTTACAGATGATGAAGCAGAGGGACAAGTGCCTTGCCCAAGGCAAAATAAAAATTAGGAGCTAGGGGATTTTGTTTTACTTCTACAGCTCAATGGATTATCACAGTAATTACTCATGGAATCACCACTAAAGTCAAGAGGGATCTTCGTCAACACCCTTTCTCCCTCAAATCACTACCTACCCCTTCCCTACTTCTCTGAAGCCTCTTCTGGTTCCAAACTTCTGCTTTCTCCCTGACTCCATGCCCCTTCCCTTAGCCTTCTAGAGCAATAAAGAAAATGAGGGACTTTCCTATGATTGCACAGATGTCAGAGCTGGGACTTGAACCCATGTGTTTGAAGTCCGCTATAGCTTGGTTGATTTCCTCCTCTCAGCTTACGTTAAGTCCTTTCCACCTTTCAAGGCCGATCAAATGCCATGCTCCTCCATGGAGCCTTTTAGAACACTCCTGTCCTCTCTGGTCTTTTCGTCTACCTGGTGAGTTCCTGACTGTCTGTTCCCCTGATAGGACACTTAGCAGATAGTGTCTGGCATTACTTAGCATTTCACATTCTTGTTTCATCTTCCCTATGAGTTTGTAAACTTTTTTGGAGACTAGGGATCACAACTTACACCTGCTTTTTGTTTTTTTTGCAGGCAACGTGCTAAGTTTTTTTTTTTAAACATCTTTATTGGAGTATAATTGCTTTACATTGTGTTAGTTTCTACTGTATAACAAAGTAAATCAGCCATACATATACATATATCCCCATATCCCCTCCCTCTTGCGTCTCCCTCCCACCCTCCCTATCCCACCCCTCTAGGTGGTCACAAAGCACTGAGCTGATCTCCCTGTGCTATGCGGCTGCTTCCCACTAGCTATCTATTTTACATTTGGTAGTGTATATATGTCCATGCCACTCTCTCACTTCATCCCAGCTTGCCCTTCCTCCTCCCCGTGTCCTCAAGTCCATTCTCTACGTCTGCGTCTTTATTCCTGTCCTGCCCCTAGGTTCATCAGAACCATTTCTTTTTTTTTTTTTAGATTCCATATATATGTGTTAGCATATGGTATTTGTTTTTCTCTTTCTGACTTACTTCACTCTGTATGACAGTCTCTAGGTCCATCGACCCCACTACAAATAACTCATTTTTGTTTCTTTTTATGGCTGAGTAATATTCCATTGTCTATATGTGCCACATCTTCTTTATCCATTCATCTGTCGATGGACACTTAGGTTGCTTCTATGACCTGGCTATTGTAAATAGAGTTGCAATGAACATTGTGGTACGTGTATCTTTTTGAACTGTGGTTTTTTCTGGGTATATGCCCAGTAGTGGGATTGCTGTGTCCTATGGTAGTTCTATTTTTAGTTTTTTAAGGAACCTCCATACTGTTCTCCATAGTGGCTGTATCAATTTACATTCCCACCAACAGTGCAAGAGGGTTCCCTTTTCTCCACACCCTCTCCAGAATTTATGGTTTGTAGAGTTTTTGATGATGGCCATTCTGACTGGTTTACACCTATTTTTATTCATAGAACCTTGAAAGTGGTCTGCACGGAGGAGGAAGCAGAATAAGTGGATTCCTGGGCTCTGGAGTCAGACTCAGGTTCAAATCCTGGTTCTGCTAGTGGCTTGCTGTGTAACACTGAATTACTTAATCTCTGTCCAAATGCCTTCCTGAAGGGTTGTTGAGAAAATTAAAGTACATAATGATTTTCAGGGTGTAGCATAGTGCTTGGCACACATTAGTCATTCTGCAAAGGTAAACTATTATGGAACCCAACAAGTATTCATTGTTGATAATTACTCAACTGGTCCTCAAGGTTAAAAAAATTTTTTTAAAGAAAGAACTAAGATAGAAAATCTCTTTTCCATAGGATACAAGTCTAGAAAAGCAACACACAAGTTGGAAGGAGGCCGGATATTGGGTAGGAATAGCCTCACTTCCCCTCCATCACGTTCACTTACTACAGAAGCAATAATGGCTCCCCAGTGTGCAGAGCATTGAAATGACTAACAGCTGAGCGGGTGACGACAGCCAAAGCAGAGTCAGGGTCCCTGGCCGTGTTCCTGCTGCTAAGTCATGCAGAAGAGGCCAGCATTACCTGCGAGCCTCAGCAGCAGCTAATGCTGTCAGGATGAAAGATGGGTCCATTTGGGCCCTAAACTTTGGTGTTCAGGCACTCTAGAAGGTCAATGGCTGGAAAGAAAATACAAGGGCTGAAGCAGGAGTTTCCAGCAAAAAGGCTGAGCCGCTGTCAAGAATCAGGAAATATTCCACTCTGGGTGCATGTGCATACTTTAACCAAACAGTCCATTTCTTCAAAGGACTTTAAAGGGCAAAAGCTTGCCTTCCTTCCAGCTTTACTCCCATACATAACCACGCGGGAGCAAGTTCATCTGAAACACAGCACCTATTGCTTTCTTTATGCCCATTCTCAACTTGCAAAGAGATTCTTCTCCAAATACTTTCTGAAAATATTAAGGAGAGTTTTGGGATGGGATTTACATACAGATTATCTTTTCTGTAATTCTGTGGGCTTTGTCTGATCATCTGTCCTGCAAGTCATAGGAGGCATTTCTCTGAGCATCAGTTCTAACACAATAGAACTCAAAACGGAACAATGTAAGGCACATCAGGTGGGTGGGAAACTGTTATAACCTGAGATTTTGGAAGCTAAATGGAGTTAAGGAGAGGCACAGGAGGGCAATGAGGAAGCTTCAGATAATAGGATCAGGTAGGACTGACTAAAAACACAGCAGAGACTGCTGGGCTCTTTTGGACCACAAGATCCCTGTAGTTGGGTGGGGGGTAGGGGGCACAAAAAGGCAAACCTCAAACCAGCAGTAGTTGTCAGGCCAAAGCAAGCTGTGACCACCAAGCCAAGAGTGGGTGGGGGCAAGGGGGTCCTGTGGGGATACTCTCCAGAGCAAATGCAAAAGACAGTGCTATAAAGGAATGAACTATCACCAGAAATATCTGTTGTCTACAGCAATGCCCAGGAATTACAGAACCTCATCAGCTTTCCTCCACTGGCCTCGGTTTCCCCATATTTAAATCAGAAGAAGTCGTACTACTCCCCAGTCCGAGTTAGTGACCCTCCTCTGCTCCCTCAGATCTCCATGTGTAATTGTCTGTTAGTGAGTCTGCCTCCCCAGCTAAGCCTTAAATTCCTAAGGGCTGGGACTGTATTTTAATCCTCTCTGCATCCTCAAAGCCTGGCACAGGGCCTGGCTTATAGCAGGTGTTCAATCAACATTTACCGACTGAATGGTCTCTACAGTCCTTGGAGGACAGAATCATAGAAAGACTGGACTGGTTGTTCTGATTCTGTCCTCTACAGAGCTCAGCATAAAGTGTGGGCCAAATAGCCTCCCCAGGAGCTGTCCTGATCAGGCTGCTTCAGTTGAAGTACCATGGCCTCTCCTCCCCTTCCTTTCTCTTTTCTTAACTTCTTTATTCCCATCTTCAAATATCATTCTCCTTGGACTGTACCACTCTAAAGCCATTGTGCTTGCTTCAAACTTCAAGACTGGGGGGGGGGGCGGTCTCTTAAATGTGAAATACCAACCAGCCCTCTCATTTACTTCCCTTTCTGCAACCAAGTCCATAGACCTTCCTAAGGTCTTACCTAGGTCTGACCTTAGAGTCTCTTGGAAGAAGATCCTGACAACAATTTGAATGGAAGAGGCTTACTGGGGAAGTGATTCCACGGAGCACTGATAGTGGAGCAGGGAAGTGAGACAGGAAAGGGAAGAAAGGTAATATAGGGTGCTTTACTGAGCAGATATTGCTGTGGGCAACTGAGGTTCACTCCTCCTGGAGACCCCCTGGGAGATTCTGTGGAATGTACCTCAGGGTCATCCCAATGAGGAGTGAGGGAGCTGGGGTGTGTATCCACCAACTCCCATCCAAAATTGGTTGAAGGCTGTTTGAAGGTTAGGGGGAATAATCCCCCACCACTGCTAGTCTGCCTCATGTACTAGTTAAACACACTCCTGCAGTCAGAGAAAGCACCCAGGGGCTTGTAGAAACAAGCCATCAGCATGTACAGCAATAGTGAGATCTGAGGGGATCTGGGCAGGGGCACCAACACCTTATGCGACACATTCTAGACTGATGCCCTAAAGTCTTCCATCTTCTCATCCCAGTTTGCTCTACTTGGAGTAAAACATACAGTTCTCCAGTTGGAAGAGACTTGGTAATCATCTACGTTAACCAAATCCCTCTTCAGTCCAGAATCCCCTCTACAACATTCCTGACAAGTGGTTGTCAGCCTCTGCTTGAACACTGCTAGTGTCAGGGAACTCACTGCACTGAAATTATTCCAGCAACTTGTTATTTCTGGAATAACTGAGTTGCTGAAAAATCCGCCCCCCCCTTTTTTTAAAAAAGATTCCACATTAGTCACCTTGTAAATTCCAACTGTTGGCCTTAGTTCTGCCTTTTGGAGCCACACAAAATGATTCTGCTCCTCCATTCACAATAGCCCTTTTAACAGCTTCTAAAACTAACTGGTATGTTTTCACTATGACTCTTCTTCTCCAGCCCAAATCATCTACTGCCTTTATTACTCTTACTAAAATATGGTCTTTAGACCAGTCATTCTCAACCAGGGGCAAATCTGCCTCCGAGGGGACATCTGGCACCGTCTGGGGACATTTCTGGCTGTTATAACTACCAGGGAGCACTACTGGCAAGTATGGCTTGGGGTCAGGGATGTTGCTAAGAATCCTACAAGATACAGGACGGCCCCCAAGACAAAGAATTATCTGGCCCCAAATGTCTAAAATACCAAGGCCAAGAAACCCTTTTTTAGAAACATCATTATCCAGGCCACTCTCCTTTGGACATTCCTATGGCTGGTCATATAAAGCACAGTGCTCAGAACTTGGCATGCGGTGCCTGCAGGGACAGGACCAAAGAAAGCACGAGTATGGGCGTCGTCTCTCACTCTGACAATAGGACTGACTAGAGCAGCTGAAGCATCCACCACATACTCCCCTCCTCCCCAGCCTGGGGTCAGGGAAAAGCTCCAAGTCATATTGAAGCAAACTGCTCTCAAGCCAGCAATTAGGAAATAAAAACAAAGATATAAAAACATAAATGCAAATCTAGGAAGTAGCGTTCCCTCTGAGCGTCTACACAACACTTTAATCACGACAAATTGAATCAAATTCATTTAGTTTTTTTTTTTACCCGAAAGATATAATTGTAGATTTCTCTGTAAAATTTTTGTTACCTGAAAACACGATAAATTGTCTTTTATATTTTCATCCATGCCACTCCTAAAAACATCAGACAGGACAGACTGATGTTGATCCACTTCTTAACTCTTTTTGGGTAAGGCTGTATTGACCAGCTATGAGGTCACTTAACTGTAGCTTACATTTATTTATGTGATCTAAGAAAACACCAGGTCTAGATGGTTTTACTACTAAGTCTTATAGAACATTCAAGAACCAGTTAATTCCTATTTTACTCCAACTGTTCTAGAAAATGGGGGATGGGAGGGAGATGGAAACTTCAGCTTATTTCAGAAAGCTAGCATAATCCTAAAGCCAAAACCTTTCAAGAACAGTGCATGAAAAAAAAATTATAGGAAAATCTCATTCATGCACATAGATACAAAATTCCTTAAAGATTACCAAACTGGATCTAGCTTTGAATTTTATATTGCATAAAGTGGCTCAGTTTTGTATATTCTGGGAATGTAGGATGATTTAACAGAAAGTCTATTAATGCAACTTACTACATGAATAGATTAAAGAGGTGGGTAGGAGTCAGGAATGGACCACAGGCACACAGAGGAAAGTTCTTTTCTTTTTTTTTTTTTAAGTAGCTTTTTCTGTGTAATAAAACCCACAAAATTTCTGTGATATAAAATAAACATTTATTTTTCATACATCTTGGGTAAGCCGGGGCAACTATTTTGGGCTGGGCTCAACGGGTCAGTGACTCAGCTGGGTGACCATATCCACAAAACTCTCATTATTCTTAGACCAGCTGGCTAGTTGTTTCAAGTTCATCTCATGGCAGGGCAGAGTATTAAGAGGGTGAACTCAACAGGACAAATACACTTCAAGCCCCCATACTTGTATCATACCTGCCATCACCCATTTGGCAAAAACAACTTGCATGGCTGAGTTCAAAGTCAAAGAATGGGGAAGTATACTCTCCACGGCATGGATACTAAGAGGGCATGTGGATATGTTATTACTTATAATTTACAAATATGATATACATGTATACACATTATATATATGTTTATTATGTGTCCAATTTATATATATGAAATTGGGTATACACAAAGTATTTTATGATAAAACTTAAATTCACGCATTAAGTACACTTTGGGACCCTTCTTACTTACTAGTCTCATAATCTTATCCAAAAAGGAAAAGGAGTTAGTTTGGCATGAGGCGTTCTTCATGTTCATCTCTTTCATCTTTACTTTTTCCCATTCTTTCAGCCTCTTCCAAAAAGAATTTAAAGAGGTTTACAAAGCACTGAGACAAAATAAATTTATCATCATTAAACAAAGCAAAGGGATAATAAGGTTACTGAAACAAGATGGAGCTAGAAATGCCATTAGCACTTGGCTGGATATTCTCTGTTTGCTCCTCTTATCCTCTTCCCACCTTTCTCTACCTGTTTAAGGGCTCCTTCGTCTCGGGCTTCTCCTATAGCTACAGGTCTCACTGAGTTCTGATGACCACTCTCTCCTCTTCTGCTTGAGGCCCAGAGGCTGGTAACACTTCCTGTGAACTTCCTTGCTGGCTCCCTTAATTTCGCCACATCTTTGTAACACGAAGTTCTCCTTACTTAACCTTTTTGAAGGTGTCATATTTCCTGCCAGAGACCCTGATTGCAATAGCCCACAAACCGTACGCCTTAAGTCTAAATGCCTACTAGAAGTAGATGATAAATACAGCTCTAAGGTCTCAGTGTGATTATCAAGTGGGAAAGACAATCGATAAAAGAGTCACCAGTCCCTCCAGAGAAGCAGATCTACTCTGGACGCCATGATGGGCAAGAAATTTTTTGTGGCTTCTCAAAGACAGGTCATTGTGGTATAACACTCCCATTTCTTTTCTGTCTCACAGACCATCTCTAATTATTCAGCGCCCAGTCCTCATATATCCTCTTTTTATCCACACTCACTCCTTAGTTGATCTCATGGCTTTTAAATATCACACACATGCTGATGACTCCCAATATGTAGCTCCAGTTCTCACTTTTCCCTGAACTCCAGTTTTCACCATGCAATTGCCTATGCTGTTTGTCCAACAGGCATCTCAAACTCTTGGCATGTCCAAAACAAAACTCACCAAGTTTATCGAATAATCCTCTCTTCCTAGTCTTCCTCCATCTCAGTAGAGGGCCTTGGCATCCTTCACTTGGTTGCTCAGGTGTGTGGACTGGTGGGGAGGGGGGCTGGTGGAAATCCATCATCCTTGATTCCTTTTTCTCACACTCCACATCCAATCCAGCTGCACATTACGTTGGCTCAGATATTCAAAAATATATTCAGAATCTGACCAATTTTCACCACCTGCATCACTTCCCACTCGAGCTCCAACTTCCCAGACTCTCTTATACCACTGTACTTGCTCCGAACTTGTTTCCCTCCTTCTATACTTGCCCTCTTCCAGGGTCCCACCTCCAGCAGCCAGTGTGATCCTTTAAAAATACATCAGATCATGTCATCTACTCAAATCCTCCAGTCGCTTACCATCACACTCAGAATGTAGTATAAAGTCTCCACCATGGCCTGTAAGGCCGAACTGACCCTTAATGTTCCGTGAGCAGGTCAAGCATAGTACTTGAGGTCTCGGAACCTTTGCACTTGCTGTTTCCTCTGATTGAAACACTTCTCCAGATATCTACATGCCTCCACCACTCATTTCATTTAGGTCTCTCCTCAAATTACAACTAAGAGAAGCCTTCCCTGGTCATTGGCTCAAAACAACCCCAACATCCTTATTCCTTACTTTACTTTTCTTCACAGCACTGATCAGTACCTGACATTACATTAAATATAAATATGTAATTATGCATTAGTCTTCCCATTTAGAATGCTAAGCACTACGAAAACAAGGGTTTGTTTCCTTCACCCCAGCATCCCTGGTATGATACTTGACACGTAGAGGGTTCTCAATAAATATTTGCTAAGTGAATGAAAGACTCCATTCTAGGTCATCTGATTTCTTGACTCACACTCAGCAAGATCGAAGAAATATTTGAGCCTCAATTAAGTGAGTGGCACTTAGCTAGATGCTTAGAGCTTTAAAAATCTAACAGTTCCTGACCCGAACTGTGACCTTTTTTGGGTGAGTAGTGATTGGGAGAGGACACAAGGGAGTCCTCTGGGTACTAGAAACGTTCTTTATCTGGGTAATAGTTATATAGGTATACACCTAATACAGATCTACTGAGCCAAACACTTCCACATTTGTGTATTTTAAGTTGCACCCCAATAAAAGATTTGTTTTAAGTTTCTGGCCCATCTAGACACATCAACAGGTAGTTTCCAGCGCGGCAGACCAGTGAGAGGTCTGCACAGACTGCCTGCCAAATTGATCAGTGAGAAAGCAACCTTCCAAAGTGCTAAGACTGGCAAACCGGCTAAAAGGAAAAGGGTAGGCTGTATCCTGTCTTCCTTCTGACACCAGAACATCCCACAGACCACGGGCCTTCTTCAATGCCCCAGGTCCACTTTCTCAATCTCAATCTGCTCAACTGCTAGAGGATACTCCACCTGTTAGGGAGCAGATCCCTGAAGTGAGATGTAGCACGGCAGAGCTGAGGCCGGGGCGAGGACGTGAACACCGCGTCCACGCGTTTGGAGGGAACAACTAGCTGTATACTCAGCTCACTGAACGTCACAAACTCGGCGAACGCCCGGCCTAAACCCCAGGCCCACAACGCGCACGCGCAGCATACAGCCGCCGCTACGCAGGCGCACTGCAGCCTTGAGCCGGGCAAAGCCGGGACAGGTGCCCCTGCGAGCGGGCGCGCGCGCGTTCTCGGGAGCGCGGGAAACGGGGTGCGCGCTATGGAGAGGCGGTTAGCTGAGTTCCGGGAGGCGCGGAAGCGCGCCGGGCTGGCGGCCGAACCCAGCACTTTGAGGCAGCGTGCACAAACCTCGGGAGAGAAGGCGGAAGCAGCTGCGACTCCAAAGGCAGCCCCAGGCTGGCTAAAACGGTTCCTGGTGTGGAAACTGAGGCCCGCGAGTGCCCAGGCCCAGCCCAACCTCGCTCAGGTGAGAGAAACGAGGCCTCACCCCCGGGTACCTGGCTTGTGAGCCGCCGACTTGGCCTCTCGGGCAGCTCCGCCGAGGCCCTGCCGAGGCCCCGCCCCGCCACCACGTGGTGGCAACACCCCCAGCCCCCCACCTCGTCGCGTCAAGGAGCAGCCCGCCCAGCCAGCCACGCTCCCTCCGTAGCTTCCCAGCCGGGCCTTCGGTGGCGGGGCGGGGCGGGGCTGCTGGCGCCTCCCGCCAGCTCGGGGGCGGGCCCTCGCGTCTCCAGCCTCTCGCATGGGCCCTGATGAATGGCTTCCACGTTTTCCTTCCAGCCCGCGACCCACGCAGCTCCGACTCCAGGTTTGAAGGGAGGGTCTAGGATCCTGGAAGAAAGGACCTCTGCCCTTGTGTTATTCACAGCGAGTTGAGTTATCGTTGTGTCCCCGGTGGCTTTGGGAAACCTCTCCACAAAGGTGTTGAGTCACAGCCCTCTGCTAATGGAGGGTAAAAGGTCTAATTGGATTCTGATAAAAAGTGGCAGTGATTAAAGTTTCATTTGAGTTCACATCTGGGCCACATGCAGCCAGTCACCCAGATAGCCTGCGCTTTAGAAATGGCATTTGAATAAAGAATTCGCAAAAGTGTGGTAACTGTGACTGCCGTGGTGGCATGTACCTTTGCCTCACTGTTGAACTAGCAAGCCCTATTCAAGTTTAACAATGAATGTTCAAGGCGAAGACAATATATAGATTAGTATGATATCCTTTTCACCCTGTGAGTCTTTGGTAATTTCCTATTCACGTCTCGGTATCTTCGTTTTCACTCATGAGTAAGGTGGCAAGGTGATGACTTGAGTGTGAGATTGGAGCATCTATGTGGGAATACAGGACAAAACATCAAGGGGATATCTGTGCTGTGAGGCAATCTGTGACATGGCCTCTGTCCCTCCCAAGTGCAGTAACAGCCAAAAATTCCTTTTGAAAATTAAAATGTACCTTACTCCTCTTAAAATTACTTCAGTTCATCTATCACTGGACCACTGGTTTTAAGGATTTTTTTTTTTTTTTTTGTAATCAAGGAGAGCTTACTGTTACTCAGTTTGGATTAGATATTATTCTCCATGACACTCAGGGTTCCAACTGACTTGTAGAAAGTGAGTGCAGCAGGTTTCAAACAATCCATTTCCTTGCATGCAGTTTGTCTCAGGATGACTTTATTGTTGATTAGAACTCACTGCGCACAATCGCTTAGGATTTTATTTATTTTAAAATAAATTTATTTATTTTATTTTTGGCTGTGTTGGGTCTTAGTTGCTGCGCATGGGCTTTCCCCTGTTGGGGCGAGCAGGGGCTACTCTTTGTGGCTTCTCCTTGCGGTGGCTTCTCCTGTTGTGGAGCACAAGCTCTAGGCACGTGGGCTCAGTAGTTGTGGCTTGCGGGCTCTTGAGCACAGGCTCAGCAGCTGTGATGCACGGACTTAGTTGCTCCATGGTATGTAGGATCTTCCCGGACCAGGGCTCGAACCCATGTCTCCTGAATTGGCAGGCAGATTCTTAACCACTGCACCACCAGGGAAGTCCCTGGTTAGGATTTTAGAATCCATTTCCTCTACCTCTTTTCCTCTCCCAGTTACAAAATAGTATCTAGTCCACACAACGAGGTTTTGACTGTATGTCTCATTTCCAAAGGAATATGAGATCATTGAGTTGGATCCAGAGAAGCTGAACTTGGAGAAAGTTTTCATTATTAAAAACCCAAAAGCTGATGGCCTGACAAAGGGATGAGAGGAAATGCTGGACCTCCAGTGCTTCTTATTAATTACTCTGTTTTTTCATGAGGAACTTTGAAGCTCATTTTCATTGACTCAGCTACCATTCCTGGGTTTGTTCTGGTGTGAAATTCTCATTAAACTGCTTTTTTTCTCCCCTAATTTATAATCTATCTCTACCTAATAATTTAGGTGGCACACAGTGGCTTGTCAGAGATTTCTTTAACCTTCTGTTTCTAATTGCTTCTTTTTGCTGGCCATTGACAAGGAAGCATCCACCTCCTCCTTCCCTCACTCTCGAATTTAGCTTGGGGAAAAGCAGTCCACTAAAATAAAATATTTCTTTCTGTGACAAGCGTCTACCATATTAGGACAGATATGCCTGTAACTTTAAAAAAATCCTGCCAAGCCCCCCACCCAACCCCCATCTCCCTCCCAGGCCCCCAATGCACCATCTAGCCCCAAGGTCCATTGCCCACAGTCATCCTGCAATTCCTCCCCTCCAAGCCTTGCCTCAGGTTGGCCCACTGCTCAAATGCTCTCCTTCTTTGGCGTCACCTGGCCAAGCACAGCCTTTGCATCACCCCCTCAAATCCAGGAGTCATCTTTTAACTTTTCCCTTTCCCCCATCAGCATTCATTGATTCAGTATAATCCTCTCATGTGCCCACTGTGTTCCAGCAGCTTTCCTGTATCCCAGGAGACAGTGTGATAAAGACAAAGCCCTGCTCTCACAGAACCTGCCTTCGAGTTGAAAGAACAGAATGATGAATGCTACAAAAAGGTGGGGGGGACCCAGGTGCTGTGATAGCGAATCGGGGGTGAGGGATGCAGAGTGCCACTTTAAATTGGGTGGGCAGGGAGGACTCACTGAGGAGGTGACCTCACCATTTTCATAAGAAGGAGCCACTTTTGCAGAAGCCTGGGACAGGCCAAGGGTCCATGTGGTGACATTTTTACTGAGGTTTGTAGAAGAGGGAGCCAGCCAGGTGGTGTGAGAGGAAGGGGCTTTCCTCTCAGAGGGAACCACGAGTGCAAAGGCCCTGAGGTGGGAAGCAGCTTGGTATTCAAGGAACGGAATTCCCTTCCCTAAACTGCACCATATGTGCTGTGGTGACTGTGGTGACCACAAACGCTTCCACACACAGCTTTTACAGCAGAAGGCACACTGGTTCTAAAACAAATGCCAAACGAGGCAGAGGAATTTCCTTATCCCCCCTCTTTGTTCCCTTTTCCAGTTCATTTAACCCCCTACTCCACCTCATCTCCTTCTAGCTCTCTAACCCTTCCCCTTACCACCCCCCATAAAGGCCCTAATTAAGTAAAAAGGGCTTTGGAGGGAGATCATCCTAGGATGCTAGACCAAACTCATCTCTGCCTGTCACCAGCCGTGTGACTTTAGGGGAGTTGCTTACACCTCAGAGTTTTCTTATCAGTAAATTGGGAATAATAATACCTGCTTGCTGGATTACAGATCAGGCATCTTGAAGGCACTCAGTTAATGGTGGCCATAGCATTATTCTTGCTATACTCCTTCAATAATAAAATGAATTCAGTCTACTGTGAATTTCAAGTCGTACACATTTAAGATGTATTCTGTATCCATCATTTCTCTCCGTCTTCCATGTCACCACCCTGATCTCTGCCTGATCCTGTCTTGCTGGGCCTCCTGCATGAGCTACTAACAATTTCCTTTCTTCTACTCTTGCAGCCCATTTTCTGCCTGGCAGCCAGAGTAGTCTTAAATATTAATCAGATTGTATTAGTTCCCTGCTAAGACCTTCAGTGATTTCCCTTTTGTGCACACTGGTTACATCTGAAAGGGACATTTATTTGTTTAATAAATATGTGTGTTTGTGTGTGTGTGTGGGGTTGTTGATTATATGTTAAGAACCTTTCCAATCTAATTGAAAAGGTAATAATTACAATATTGATACTAAAAATCAAGGGTTGAACAATACAGAATTTCTGAAGCAACATAAATCAGATGACCTGTATTTTTAATTGAGACCAAATAATATTTGTGGTCCCTTTTCAGTTGCCACGTGAAGGATAAGAGATATAATTGAATAAATGAGCTAAAAGTCTGCTATGTATTGAGAACTTATGTGTGGGGTACTGTGTTTGGCTCTGGAGACACCAGAAGATAATAAATGGTAGCTTGGGGCCTCGTGCAACAATCTAGGGACACATGTGACCTGTATTAAAAGAGAGACACTTGAATGACGAATAGGTTGGTACTGAGAAACAGCCATTCAGAGCTCTAGGTGGCAGAGGGACACCCTCCTTGATGGCCCAGGAGGTCGGGGCATATACAGTTCACCAGTCATGCTTGCCTGGAGGAAGCAAGTTGCTGAGGAATGGAGAGGACGCAGAGGCTATTCCTGGCCACCAAGGGGCAATGTCTCTGGGTCCTAAGACCAGTTGAACTGGAGTAGAGTGTTCATTTATAGAGCAATAGATTGTGGATCATGTTGTTCAGAAAAGTTTTAGACCACTGTTTTACAAACTGCAAGTCATGACTCATTAGTGGGTGGTGAAATCAATTTAGAGGATCTAGTCCTCTGTTAAAACTAAATTTAAAAAAATAGAATAGAAAATCAAAGCTTCATATGCAAGGAAGGTATTTGTTGATTTGTGACCTTTTTTTCCCCTGATATATATGTGTGGGGTTGCAGTACAAAATGTATTTCTTATTGTGGGTCATACCCAAAAAAGTTTGCAAAATACTGGACTGGAGATCAAGCACCCTAAAGCTCCTTAAGTACCTGTGTCTCCCATTAGCACACAGCGCAGGGGCCTGTGTACTGGCATTTCTGTCTGTTGAGTGAATGCAAGGCCTTGGATTCCAGCCCAAGGAGTTTAAATTTTAACCCGTAGGCAATAAAAATTTGTCAGAGGTTTGTGAGCCGGGGGTTGATGGGTGTTTTAGCAGATCCATTTAGCAGCTGCACATAGGATGGTTTGGGGAGGGAAGAGTTAGGAGGTGGGGAGTCCAGTTAGGAGATCCTGGGGGTGTGTAGGATGGTCACAGGGGATGGAAAGGTTGTGGCTATAACAGTGACTTTCTTTTTAATGTGTGGAAGGGATTTTTGTTTCCTGTTTCTGGTGTAGTTTTCGTTTTAGAATCATGTCACTCAACAAAATGTTAGCTCCTCTAGACAAAGCAGCAAACATATATTGATTCTGTGTGGGAAGCATGTGGTCGCTGCCTTATCAATTACGGGGGAGTCTCTGTACCAGGCAAAAATTAGCTCCTGTTAGCAACAGATTAATCTGAGGAAATGTCTGCCTCAGATGGGAATCCCTCTGAACGCTGTTAAGGATTTCATCGGCTCACATCTCACTGATTAGTTTTGATTCTGTTGGAGCAGAATGCATAGGAGCTCTTTGGAGATGGTTGTCTTAGAGAGCAGGGCCAGAAAATAGACACAGATGAGCCGGAAGCCTTTCCCGAGCAAGGACAGCTGTCTCTCCAGATCGGTTTTGATCCTCCCGGCCCCACTGACCATTATTCTTACTTTGGTTTGTTTGTGTGTGTCCTAGGGAGCGGCTCGGCCTGGAGGCCGCGCGTCACAGCCACCGGGGAATCCAGCCGAGCGTCCGCCGGCCCCGCCCCCGCAGGACCAGTCTCTCCTGACCAACATCACCTTCTTGAAGGTGCTCCTCTGGTTGGTCCTGCTGGGACTGTTTGTGCAGCTGGAATTTGGCCTGGCCTATTTTGTCCTGTCCCTCTTCTACTGGATGTATGTGGGGACACGAGGCCCCGAGGAGAAGACGGAGGGGGAGAAGAGCGCGTACTCCGTGTTCAACCCGGGCTGCGAGGCCATCCAGGGTACCCTGACTGCCCAGCAGCTGGAGCGCGAGCTGCACTTGCGACCCCTGCAGGGGAGATAGGACCAGCCCTGCTGTCGGCTGGCCTCCCAAGGTCCTTTCACCCCTGGGGCACCGACTTGTGGGTTTGACTAAGGACAGCTTGCGGGTCAGTTCTGTGACCCCGCAATTCCACACTCTTTCCCCGATCTCCTGCTGCAGTTTTATATCAGAAGTTCTTTTTGGTTTTGGTGAAACTCCCAGGAAGACATTCACTGTGGGTCTGATGCAATTTATAAAAAGAGAGACGCTTAAGAAAGGAGACCTGTTTGTCTCTTTATTTGAGAGAGGTGATTTTTAGAGCACTAAGAGGGCATTGGGGAGATAACTTTAAAACACCCAGCTGTTTGAAGTAATCGTTTGGTACATCAAGACTGTATAAAGTAAATATTCTCTTTAAATCTTTTTAAAATTAATTTATTTTTCATTGAAGTATAGTTGATTTATAATGTTGTGTTAGTTTCAGGTGTTCAGCAAAATGTTTCAGATATATATTCTTCTTCAGATTCTTTTCCCATATAGGTTATTATAAAATATCGAGTCTAGTTCCCTGTACTACACAGTAGGTCCTTGTTGTTTATCTATTTTATATATAGTAGTATGTATCTGCTAATTCCAAATTCCTAATTTATCCCTTCCCCCCGACCTTTCCCCTTTGGTAACCATACATTTGTTTTCTACGTCTGTGAGTCTGTTTCTGTTTTGTAAATAAGTTCATTTGTATCATTTTTTAGATTCCACATATAAGTGATAGCATATGGTATTTGTCTTTCTCTTTCTGACTTAACTTCACTTAGTATGATAATCTCTAGGTCCATCCATCCATGTTGCTGCAATGGCATTATGTCATTCCTTTTTATGGCTGAGTAGTATTCCATTGTGTGTATATATATCACATCTTCTTTATCCATTCCTCTGTTGATGGACAATTAGGTTGCTTCCATGTCTTGGCTATTGTAAATAGTGCTGCAGTGAAGAAGGGTGTAGTGTGTGTATCTTTTTTTTGTTGTTTTGTTTGTTTTTTTTGAATTTTATTTTATTTTTTTATACAGCAGGTTCTTATTAGTTATCCATTTTATACATATTAGTGTATATATGTCAATCCCAATCGCCCAATTCATCACAGCACCACCACCGCTCCCCGCCGCTTTCCCCCCTTGGTGTCCATATGTTTGTTCTCTACATCTGGGTCTCAGTTTCTGCCCTGCAAACCAGTTGATCTGTACCATTTTTCTAGGTTCCACATATATGCGTTAATATATGATATTTGTTTTTCTCTTTCTGACTTACTTCACTCTGTATGACAGTCTCTAGATTCATCCATGTCTCTACAAATGACCCAATTTCGTTCCTTTTTATGGCGGAGTAATATTCTATTGTATATATGTACCACATCTTCTTTATCCATTCATCTGTGGATGGGCATTTAGGTTGCTTCCATGACCTGGCTATTATAAGTAGCACAGCAGTGAACATTGGGATGCATGTGTCTTTTTGAATTATGGTTTTCTCTGGGTATATGCCCAGTAGTGGGATGGCTGGGTCATATGGTAATTCTATTTTTAGTTTTTTAAGGAACCTCCATACTGTTCTCCATAGTGGCTGTATCAATTTACATTCCCACCAGCAGTGCAAGAGGGTTCCCTTTTCTCCACACCCTCTCCAGCATTTGTTGTTTGTAGATTTTCTGATGATGCCCATTCTGACTGGTGTGAGGTGATACCTCATTGTAGTTTTGACTTGCATTTCTCTAATAATTAGTGATGTTTAGCAGCTTTTCATGTGCTTCTTGGCCACCTGTATGTCTTCTTTGGAGAAATGTCTATTTAGGTCTTCTGCCCATTTTTGCATTGAGTTGTTTGTTTTTTTGATATTGAGCTGCATGAGCTGTTTATATATTTTGGAGATTAATCCTTTGTCCATTGATTTGTTTGCAAATATTTTCTCCCATTCTGAGGGTTGTCTTTTCATCTTGTTTGTAGTTTCCTTTGCTTTGCAGAAGTTTTTAAGTTTCATTAGGTCCCATTTGTTTATTTTTGTTTTTATTTCCATTACTCTAGGAGGTGGATCAAAAAAGATCTTGCTGTGATTTATGTCAAAGAGGGTTCTTCCTATGTTTTCCTCTAAGAGTTTTATAGTGTCCGGTCTTACATTTAGGTCTCTAATCGCATGTATCTTTTTGAATTACTGTTTTCTCCAGGTATATGCCCAGGATTGGGATTGCAGGATCATATAGCAACTCTATTTTTAGTTTTTTTGTTTTTTGTTGTGTTTTTTATGGTACACGGGCCTCTCACTGTTGTGGCCTCTCCCGTTGCAGAGCACAGGGTCCGGATGCGCAGGCTTAGCGGCCATGGCTCACAGGCCCAGCCGCTCCGCAGCATGTGGGATCTTCCCGGACTGGGGCATGAACTCATGTCCCCTGCATTGGCAGGCGGACTTTCAACCACTGTGCCACCAGGGAAGCCCTATTTTTAGTTTTTGAGGAACCTCCGTACTGTTTTCCATAGTGGCTGCACCAATTTACATTCCCAGCAACAGTGTAGGACGGTTCCCTTTCCTCCACACCCTCTCCAGCATTTATTATTTGTAGACTTTTTGATGATGGCTTTTCTGACCAGTGTGAGGTGATACCTCACTGTAGTTTGGTGGGTTTTTTTAAAATTTATTTTTAGCTGTGTTGGGTCTTCGTTTCTGTGCGAGGGCTTTCTCTAGTTGCGGCAAGCTGGGGCCACTCTTCATTGCGGTATGCGGGCCTCTCACTATCGTGGCCTCTTTTGTCGTGGAGCACAGGCTCCAGATGCGCAGGCTCAGTAGTTGTGGCTCATGGGCCTCATTGCTCCACAGCATGTGGGATCTTCCCAGACCAGGGCTCGAACCTGTGTCCCCTGCATTAGCAGGCAGATTGTCAACCACTGCGCCACCAGGGAAGCCCCGTCATTGTAGTTTTGATTTGCATTTCTCTAATAATTAGTGATGTTGAGCATCTCTTCATGTGCCTTTTGGCCATCTGTATGTCTTCTTTGGAGAAAAGTCTTTCTAGATCTTCTGCCCAGTTTTTGATTGGATTGTTTGTTTTTTTGATATTGAGCTGCATGAGCTGTTTTATATTTTGCAGATTAATCCATTGTCAGTTGCATCGTTTGCAAATATTTTCTCCCATTCTGGAGGTTGTCTTTTTGTTTTGTTTATGGTTTCCTTTGCTGTGCAAAAGATTTTAAGTTTAATTAGGTCCTGTTTATTTTTGTTTTTATTTCCATTATTGTAGGAGATGGACCTAAAAAGATATTGCTGCGATTTATGTCAGAGAGTGTCCTGCCTATGTTTTACTTTAGGAGATTTATAGTATCTGGTTTTACGTTTAGGTGTTTAATCCATTTTCAGTTTATTTTTGTGTATGGTGTTAGAGGATGTTTTAATTTCATTCTTTTACAGGTAGCTGTCCACTTTTCCCAGCACCACTTATTGAAGAGACTGTCTTCTCTGTTGTACATTCTTGCTTCCTTTGTCATAGATTAATTGACCATAGGTGTATGGATTTATTTCTGGGCTTTCTATCCTATTCCATTGAGCTATATTTCTGTTTTTGTGCCAGTACCATGCTCTTTTGATTACTGTAGCTGTGTAGTATAGTCTGAAGTCAGGGAGACTGATTCCTCCCGCTTTCTTTTTCTTTCTCAAGATTGCTTTGGTTTTTTGGGGTCTTTTGTGTTTCCATACAAATTTTATTTTATTTTTTGTTCTAGTTCTGTGAAAAATACCATTGGTAATTTGATAGGGATTGCATTGAATCTGTAGATTGCCATGGGTAGTATAGTCATTTTGACAGTATTGATTCTTCCAATCCAAGAACATGGTGTATCTTTCCATTTGTTTGTGTCATCTTTGATTTCTTTCTTCAGTGTCTCATAGTGTTTGGAGTACAGGTCTTTTGTCTCCTTAGGTAGGTTTATTCCTAGGTATTTTATTCTTTTTGATGCAGTGGTAAATGAGATTGTTGCCTTAATTTCTCTTTCTGATCTTTTGTTGTTAGGGGTAGAAACGCAACAGATTTCTGTGTATTAATTTTGTATCCTACAACTTTACTGAATTCATTGATGAGCTCTAGTAGTTTTCTGGTAGTGTCTTTAGGATTTTCTGTGTATAGTATCATGTCATTTGCAAACAGTGACAGTTTTACTTCTTTTCCACTTTGGATTCTTTTTATTTCTTTTTCTTCTTTGATTGCTGTGTCTAGGACTTCCAATACTGTGTTGAACAAAAGTGGTGAGAGTGGGCATCCTTGTCTTGTTCCTGATCTTAGAGGAAATGCTTTCAGCTTTTCACCTTGAGTATGATGTTAGCTGTGGGTTTGTCATATATGACCTTTATTCTGTTGAGGTAGTTTCCCTCTATACCCACTTTCTGGAGAGTTTCTTTTGGTTTTTTTAAATCATAAATGGATGTTAAATTTTACCAAAAGCTTTTTGTGCATCTGTTGAGATGATCATATGGTTTTTATTCTTCAACTTGTTAATGTGGTGTATCACACTGATTGATTTGCAGATATTGAAAAATCCTTGCATGCCTGGGATAAATCCTACTTGATCATGGCGTATGATCCTTCTAATGTATGTTGGACTCAGTTTGCTATTATTTTGTTGAGGATTTTTGCATCTGTGTTCATGAGTGATATTAGCCTGTGATTTTCTTTTTTTGTGGTATCTTTGTCTGGTTTTGGTATCAGGGTGTTGGTGATCTCATAGAATGAGTTTGGAAGTGTTCCTTTCTCTGCAATTTTTTGGAATAGTTCCAGAAGGATAGGTGTTAACTCTTCTCGAAATGTTTGGTAGAATTCTCCTGTGAAGCCATCTGGTCCTGGACTTTTGTTTATTGGGAGTTTTTAAATCACAGATTCAATTTCAGTACTTGTAATTAGTCTGTTCATATTTTCTGTTACTTCCTGGTTCAGCCTTGAGAGATTGTACCTTTCTAAGAATTTGTCCATTTCTTCTAGGTTGTCCATTTTATTGGAATATAGTTGCCCATAGTGGTCTCTTATGGTCCTTTGTATTTCTTTGGTGTTGGTTGTAACTTCTTTTTCGTTTCTAATTTTATTAATTTGGGCCCTTTCCCGTTTTTTCTTGATGAGTCTTGCTAAAGGTTTATCAATTTTGTTTATCTTTTCAAAGAACCGGCTTTTAGTTTTATTGATTTTTTCTATTTTTTTTTAGTCTCTACTTCATTTATTTCTTCTCTGATCTTTATGATTTATTCCCTTCTACTAACTTTGGGTTTTGTTTGTTCTTCTTTCCATCGTTGCTTTAGATGTAAGGTTAGGTTGTTTATTTGAGACTTTTCTTGTTTCCTGAGGTAAGCTTGTATTGCTATAAACTTCTGTCTTAGAACTGCTTTTGCCATGTGCCATAGGTTTTGGATTGTTGTGTTTTCGTTTTCATTTGTCTCTAGGTATTTTTTGATTTCCTCTTTAATTTCTTCAGTGACCCATTGGTTATTTAGTAGCATATTTTTTAGCCTCCACATGTTCGTGTTTATCGCAGGTTTTTTCTTGTAGTTGATTTCTAATCTCATAGCACTGTGGTCAGAAAAGATGCTTGATTTGATTTCAGTTTTCTTAAATTTACCGAGGCTTGCTTTGTGGCCCAGCATGTGATCTATCCTGAAGAATGTTCCATGTGCACTTGAAAAGAATGTGTATTCTGCTGCTTTTGGATGGAATGCTCTATACATATCAATTAAGTCCATCTGCTCTAATGTGTCATTTAAGGCCTGGGTTTCCTTATTGACTTTATATCTCAATGATATGTCCATTGATGTAAGTGGGGTGTTAAAGTCTCCCAGAATTTCTTATATATGTTAACATTTGCCTTATATATTGCCATATATAATTTACACCTTATATATTGAGGTGCCTTATATAATATTTGCTTTATATGTTGAGGTGCTCCTATGTTGGGTGCATGTATATTTACAGTTGTTATATCTTCTTGGATTGATCCCTTTATCTTTATGGAGAGTCATTCTTTGTCTCTTGTAACAGTCTTTATTTTGAAGGCTCTTTTGTCTGATATGAGCATTGCTACTCTTTGGGTTTCCATTTGCGTGGAATACCTTTTTCCATCCCCTCACTTTCAGTCTGTATGTGTTTCTAGATCTGAAGGGGGGCTCTTGTAAACAGCATGTATACGGGTCTTGTTTTTGTATCCATTCAGCCAGTCTATGTCTTTTGGTAGGAGTATTTAATCTGTTTACATTTAAGGTAGTTATCGATATGTATGTTCTTATTGCCATTTTGTTAATCGTTTTGGATTTTGTAGGTCTTTTTTCTCCCTTTCCTCTTTTGTTCTCTTCTCTTGTGATTTGATAATTATTTTCAGTGTTGTGTTTGGATTCCTTTTTCTTTTTTGTGTGTATATTACAGATTATTGGTTTGCAGTTACCATGAGTTTTTGATATAGAAGTCTGTATAAATACATGATGTTTTAAGTTGCTGATCTCTTAATTTCAAATGCATTTCAAATATCCTGCATTTGTACTCTGTTCCTCTCACGATTGCTGGCTTTGATATCATGTTTGTGTGTGGATAATTTCCGGCCTTTACTGTATGTTTGCCTTTACCAGTGAGCTCTCCTGTTTCGTAATTTTCTTGTTTCCAGTTGTGGCCTTTTCTACCTAGACAAGTTCCTTTAGCATTTGTTTTAAAGCTGGTTTGGTGGTGCTGAATTCTTTTAACTTTTGCTTATCTGTAAAGCTTTTGATTTCTCCATCAATCCAAATGAGAGCCTTGCTGGGTAGAGTATTCTTGGTTGTAGATTTTTTCCTTTTATCACTTTAAATATATCGTGCCACTTCTTTCTGACCTGCAGAGATTCTGCTGAAAAATCAGCTGATAACCTCATGGGGATTCCTTTGTATGTTATTTGTTGCCTTTCCCTTATTGCTCTTATTATTTTCTTTGTCTTTAATTTTTGTCAGTTTGATTACTATGTGTCTCAGCATGTTCCTCCTTGAGTTAATCCTGCCTGGGACTCTCTGCACTTCCTGGACTTGGTTGACTGTTTTCCTTTCCCACGTTAGGGAAGTTTTCAGCTATTATCTCGTCACATATTTTCTCAGGCCCTTTCTAGCTCTCTTCTTCTTCTGGGATCCCTATAATGTGAATGTTGGTACGTTTAATGTTGTCCCAGAGATCTCTTAAACTGTCCTCATTTCTTTTCATTCTTTTTTCTTTCTTTTGTTCTGCAGCAGTGATTTCCCCCATTTTGTCTTCCAGCTCACTTATCTGTTCTTCTGCCTCATTTATTCTGCTGTTGACTCCTTCTAGTGTATTTTTCATTTCAGTTATTGTATCCTTCAACTCTCTTTGGTTGTTCTTTATATTTTCTAATTCTTTGTTAAAATTTTCTTGTAACTTCTCACACTGTGCATCCATTCCTTTTCCAGGGTCTTGGATCATCCTTATGATAATTACTGTGAAGTCTTTCTCTGGTAGATTGCCTATCTTCACTTCACTTAGTTGTTCTTCTGGGGTTTTGTCTTCTTCCCTCATCTGGAACATATTCCTCTGCCATCTTGTTTTGTCTGAATTTCTGTGTTTGTGGACTCAGTTCAATAGGCTGCCAGACTGTAGTATTCTTTCTTCTGGTGTCTGCCCCCCGTGGGTGAGGCTGCTCTAGAGGCTTGTGTAGGCTTCCTGGTGGAAGGGGCTGCTGCCTGCCCAATGGTGGGTAGAGCTGGGTCTTGGCCCTCTGGTGGGCAGGGCTGTGTCAAGGGGTGTGTCTAGAGGTTGCTGTGGGTTCAGGAAGTCTTTAGGCAGCCTGTCTGCTGATGGGTGGAGCTGTGTTCCTGCCCTGTTGGTTGTTTGGCCTGAGATGTCTCAGCCCTGGAGCCTACAGGCTGTTGGGTGGGGTCAGGTCTTGATGCAAAACTGGTGGCTTCCAGGAGAGCTCACACTGATGAATAGTCCCTGGTACCTCCACCACCAGTGTGCTTGTTCTCACAGCGAGCCACAGCCACACCCTCCTACCCCACTTCTTCAGGAGACCTCCAAGACCAGCAGGTAGGTCTGGCCCAGGCTCCTATGAAGTTACCGCCTTTGCCCTGGGTCCCGGTACGACAAGACCTTTTATGCACCCTCCAAGAATGGAGTCTCTGTTTCTCCCAGTCCTGTGGAGCTCCTGCAATCAAGCCCCGCTGGCCTTCAAAGCCAAATGCTCTGGGGGCTCCTCCTCCCAGTGCTTGACCTTTAGGCTGTGGAGCCTGGCATGGTGCTCAGAACTCTCACTCCCACTGGAAAACTTCTGTGATATAATTATTCTCCAGTCTCTGGGTCGCCTTCCCGGGTGGTATGGGATTTGATTACATTGTGAGGGCCCCCCTCCTACCATCTTGTGGTTTCTTCTTTATGTCTTTGGATGTAGAACATCTGTTTTTGGTAGAATCCAGTCTATTTTATCGATAGTTGTTCAGCAGTTAGTTGTGATTTTGGTATACTTGTGAGAGGAGGTAAGCTCAAAATCCTCCTACTCTGCCACCTTGTCCCTCTTTAAGTCTTTTCATATCATATTTATTTTTCCTGAAAAGTTTAAGTTGGAAGTGTCTGGGATTTTGGGGTTTGGGGGTTTTTTTCTTTCTGCCTGAAGTCTTGCTTTTTTGGTCATCAGGTATTGAAACATGTGCTTTTCAGAAACAGACCCCCATCGCCCATCCCCATTTTCCATGCTCCTCAGTTATTCTGCCGCCACACAGTGAAGGAAGATTAGAGAAGGCAGGGTTCTAAGTGCCAAGTGTGGGGAGTGATTTCACAAAGTCAACATTGGTAGATATGGTAAGTGGCTACTAATGATGAATTCAGCAAGAAGAAATTCTTGAGTATGTACAAAGGGGAGCTCTGGAAGTGGAACTCCTGATTTATTGGCTGCTTGAGTTGTTTCTTATATTCTAAAGACTTTAGAGTGAGCAGTGCCTTTGACCGTGGGCCTCTGGTGGGAAGTTATGTCAATAGTGGTAATCAGCCATGCTTCGTGTTCCTGCCTCTTCCAGTGTGAAGTTAGAGTTTGGGCTCATTAAAATTGGGCAAAGCAAACCATTGAATACTTTTTTTTTTTGTTTTACTAGTCATACTGATTAGTAAGAGGACTCAAGCTTTAAAGCAATAGTTTTTTTTCCAAATTTCAGATTTTAAGAAATTAATGTCTCCTCAGTAGGTTTTCAGCTTCAGAATTCAGTTATTAATTCTTATACTGTGAAAGTAACTTTATTGTCTAGGAGACGTTACTAAATAATGGTCGTCTATTTTCTTTTTTTATTCTTGCCTGATTTACTTATAGTAAAATCTTAATTTAAATTTAACTTTTATTCATTGAATGCCAGCATTCTTCTAGGTGCTTGAGATATAATGATTTTTAAAAAGCAGGCATTTTCCCAGTTCTTGGAGCATATATTCTAACTGGGAATGGGGTGGTGGACACAATAAAACAAGCAATGCCAGTAATGGAGTGAGATGTTTTAGTTGTATCAGTAGAAGGCCTGCAGAGCAGATGTTCTCATGAATCACACTTTGTAGACAACTAACCCCATGTGTTTCAGCCCATGTTGAAAATTTACATGCACTGCTCCTCTCTAGCCCCTTGCTGATTGGGAGTTTGACTGTCTTTCAGAGTCATCCCTTGAGCTGAAGTTTCCTGTAGCTCATAAAGAAGTCTTTTCTTCTGTGACTCCTGTGTGAACTGGACCTGTAGAAAGTATGGGAAACAGATGAATCTCTATTAAACGTGCACGTTTCTATTGTATTTGCGATACATGATTTTGTCTCCTGATTTATTTTCTTAAGGCTTTCTCCATCTCCTTGATATTTTACTTGGACTTTTCCATTTCATAAAAGCCAGATACCAAGAAGAAATATCCTTCCCTGATCAAAGGTTCACTGCAAAGCCTAGGGCAATAAATACCGTACTAGGAAAGAATTAATTTGTATTTTAAAAAATGTATAATTCAAACTTTTACCTAAAACGAAGTGCCCGTAACTCTGAATTAGGAACATTTGGTCCAGTTATTAATCCCAGCAAAGTAGAGACTTCTCTTAAGGACAGAAGAGACTCAGTTTAGGAGCAGACCTCTCTAGCATTCTTTGAAAATGTAGCCATTTATAACGAGGTGGAGCCTGGATTGCCTCAAGCCCACCTTTCATGGGATTTTCTGTGAGTGATTTGTCAACTCTCCTTGCTCACCTCTTCCCAGAGGTTGCATGTAAGGACAGCATTAACTTCTAGGAAAAGTGGGGTGTGAACCAATTAAATGCCTGACAGGGAAGAAAGGAAAGGATGCTATGTATTTGCTGTTCTCATCAGCCCATTAAGCTTTAGGTGCAGTCTTGATTTCCTGAATTTAATTAATTAATTTATTTTTGCTGTGTTGGGTCTTCGTTTCTGTGCGAGGGCTTTCTCTAGTTGTGGCAAGCGGGGACCACTCTTCATCGCGGTGTGCGGGCCTCTCACTATCGCGGCCTCTCGTTGCGGAGCACAGGCTCCAGACGCACAGGCTCAGTAGTTGTGGCTCACGGGCCTAGTTGCTCCGCGGCATGTGGGATCCTCCCAGACCAGGGCTCGAACCCGCGTCCCCTGCATTAGCAGGCAGATTCTCAACCACTGCGCCACCAGGGAAGCCCCAATTTCCTGAATTTAGAAAGGCCTATTGATCTCAGAATTTCCACTCAGGGCCTGACCATTAGCCCAGCAAGCAGCTTCCATTAAAGGCTGCTTTGTCATCAGGGAACAGAGACCCCAGAGATGCATTCAGTCTCTATGACAGCTGTGTGCACAGATGAGGTTGTCTCTGAGTCTTGCAAGTAAACTGGTTTTTGCTTTTATTTACATTATCCCATCTTGCCTAATCACAGGGACTTTTAAATGAGCCTCTAACTGCTTATAGGGCTAGAAGAGCCCCCAAAACGCCATCAAATGTACCCCCCCCCCCCTTAGGCAGGTCTGCATTCATTGCTGACTAACATTTTTTTCCCTAGTGATCCCTAAAGAAGAATCCAGGTACAAGGTTCAGGCACTTCTTAGGAAGTTCTTTACTGAAAGAACTCAGGCCACCCCAGGTTATTTTTTCTTATTCTAATCTCAGTGGACACAGAGCATCCTCTGGACGGGTAAACCGTTACTCAGTTCTCACTTAGTCCTCTCTGTTCTTCAGGCTAAATCATCCAGTTGTACCTCTGGGACAATCACTTTCAAGCTAGCCCTGACCCATTCTGCAGGTGCAAGGTCTGGGCGGCAGTAAGTGTCCCAGTTGGTGGGTGCAGTGACTTTTCTCAAAACCTCTGGCTTTTTACCAGTGATAATTTATGCATATATATTTTGTGCTATTGGGATTGTGCTGTGAGTCTAGTGTTTTCCACATTTTCCTTTTGACTGATCTGTGCATTAAGATTAGGCTCACAGGCTCTGTGCTAAAAAAACAAAAAAACTAGGAAGTTACACAATTGGCAGAATCAGTGATCCTCAGTTGGGCAGAAGAAAGTAAAATTCTAACTGTGTGTTTTTGTTTCCTGCCACTCACACTATTAACCTATTTATCAGCAAATATGTGTAGGTGCTCTGAGCCTGGTGCTGCTGGGGACACGTAGATGAGCCTCTCCAATCTGTGTCCACTGTAAGAGCCAGGATGCAGGGTGGAGCTGGGATGCCATGGAGCATCGTGCCACCAGGGGGTAGCATGGAGCTGCTGCTCTAAGTCGGTCCCTTTACCTCACAATTTATGTAATGTAGAAAACCCATTGGGATATTTATCTGAACCGTTTGCACTGCTTTTTCAGACTTTCTTTTCACTTTAAGATTCACGGAGGAAGGGGCTCATCAGAGGTCCTGGGAAAGGCAGAGAAAGCTATCAGAGTGATTTATACGCATACTTTAAAATAAAACATCCCCTCTCTACACTCAGCAGGCAGCATTGCAGTTGAGGGGGTCAGCGCTGGGCTTTTCCACATCTAAGCTTTGTAGGGGGAAAAAGACTAGGAACTTATACAGCTGGCAGAGAAACTCGATCCCTAGGCCAAAGGAAGTCAAATTTGAACTGTATGCTTTGGTTTCTGTCACACGTACTTTTATTTCACAGCATTGGAGCATTGGGTGGATAAAAACTTGGATCTCACTCTCAAAAAGCTGGAAAGAAGACAAGGTGAGTACACAGAGAACCACATTATAAGTCATATAACATAATACAGATGTTTATAAAGGTATAAGTATGTGCATGTGTGTGTTGGGGGGAATAGTCATCAAAAGGAGAGACCACTTTCAAATCTGACTTCTATACTACGTAGGATTGTCACTTTTTATGAAAAATACTACGTTTCCTCAAGTCATGAATGAATGTTTTGGAAAGTGTGGTCTGTGGACCACCTGTATTGGAATCTCCTGTGGTAATCTTAAAATGCAGATTCTAGGGCCCCAACCAGACTCATGCCTCAATGTTTGGGGGTAGGACCCCAAGAATTTTCATTTCAACAGCCTCCCTGGGGTTATCTCCAGCTTACTAAAGATCAAGAGCCAATGAAATAAATCATAAATGTTAAAATAGGAAGAAAACTCAGTGATTATTAGAATGAAGCAAAGACAGATGGGTGTGTATTTTAAAAGGGGGCAACAGGCTTGCCATTTTTTTGAACTGTTCATTGGAAAGCAAAACTAGAGAAAAACACACATACGGCTATTAAACGATTAGGAATTAACTCCCAAGACTGTATAATAATTAAAGGTGCTTTATTTTTTGAAGTTTTAAAAAGTTATTACAGAATGAAGCACATGCTTATTTTAGAACACTTTCAAAATATAAAAAGGAACAAAGTATTTAATTTCTGTACTTATATGCATGTGTTCCAGAATTCAAGAGGTCCACAGGATATACAATGAGAAAGCCTCCCTCCCTTCATCATGTTTGTTCTATCTCAAGCCCACACTTGATAGCACACTCTACAAACGATTCTGCCCTTCGCTTTCCTTTTTAGGAGTTTGGCTTTTATTTACATGCATTTGAAGTTTTATGTAAGAGAATGGCATGATCCAATGTCCATTTTTAAAAGGTCACCTGGGCTATCATGTGGAGACGGGATTTTCTGTGTCATTCATTCATTCGTCCATCTGTCCACCCACTCATCCATCCATCCATTCATTTACGGAGCACCTTATCTTTTTTTTTTTTCCTATTGGTGAAAACATTTACATAATGTTTTATTCAGCCGTCTTTTAAGATTTTCTTAACAAATATTGACGTTATGGCAAAATGATTGGCTTACGAAATATGTTCATACATTCTACTTTTTATGGTTAAGTGGAAGATTTTTTTTGAGATACATTTTATTTTATTGAGATACATTTTAAAAATTTCATTTCATTAGTTTTTTTAAGTGGAAGATTTAATTGAGGGAAACCCATAATATTAATTATCATGATAATTAAAAACTAAAGCATAATATCCTAAAAATCAACACAACAAAAATTACAAATATTTTAGAAAAGGGACCAAATACTATCAGTAACCATTTGTTTCTAGAACAGATACACTTATGCATTCATTGATTTAACAGTTTTGGACAGCATTTTACTGAATAAAATTTTATTTTTCCCCAAATTCATTCTTTCATCAGTGAAAGAATTACAGTTCACAAATGTGACCAAATCCGGCCTAACAACCTACTAACCAGCACCTACTTTTTCAACTTATATGAATCTATCATATCTCTCCTAATCTGTTTATCCATCTGTCCATCTGTCTACCTTCCATTTAGCTGTTTGTCTTCGGGTCATGATTTCTTTTTTTTTTTTTTTTTAATATTTATTTATTTATTTATTTATGGCTGTGTCAGGTCTTAGTTGCGGCATGCGTACGGGATCTTTCGCTGTGGCATGCAGGATCTTTCATTGTGGCGTGCAGGCTTCTCTCCGGTTGTGGTGTGCAGGCTCCAGAGCGCGTGGGCTCTATAGTTGTGGGGGTCATGCTTTCTTACGAAGAGAATCAAAAGCCTAACACAGTATCTGCTGTGGACTTTGATGGAATACCTTATTTTTACAGGCCTGGTGCTGGGCTCTCAGCACACAAAGAGATAATGCAGACAAAGTTCCTTTTCTCAAGGAGCTCACAGTCAAAGGGGGGAGGCAGCCAATAATCAGACAGTTACAGTACTGCGTGGCGAGCCCTTTGAGAGTGTGCTATTTAAAGAAGGGCCAAAGCATAGAAAAGGGATATCAAAACACTTATAGAAGCAGGGAGGGCTTCCTGGAAGTGGTGACATGGTGCTGAATTTGAAGGAGCATCAGGTACTCTGCAGGGAAAAAGGGAGGGGAAAGGAGGTAGCATTTCAGTCACAGGAAACCACCTGGGAAAAAGGTGATACTCATGAAGGAGAAGAGCATGCTTGGGAAAAAGTGATGCATCCTGAGGACTTCCATTATTTCTTCCAACTAGTTGTTACATAAGTATGAAAGCTTTTGATTTTGGTGTATGTATTTTGTACCAGCTCTTCCCCTTTACTGAATTTTCTTACTAATTATAATTTTCAGTTGGTTCTCCTGGACTTTCCACATAAATAGTTAGATAATTATTTTCTTTTCAGATAATGTAAAATTTAGCTCCTCTTTTCCCGATTTTTATACTTCTTGTTTTTTCTCTTTGTCTAATGACATTGGCTGGAACGTCCAGAAAAATGTTAAATCAGAATAAGAGTCAGTGATATCTTGTTCTTGACTTTAACGAGTATGCTTTAGTAGTTTCCCGTTAAACATACTGCTGGCTTCGGGGTAAGTGGGTACATGGATAGACAGACTTATATCTCAAGGAATTATTCATCTGTACTTAGGTTGTTAATCTTTTTTTTCCTTAAAATAAAAATGGGTGTTGGATTTTAAGAAATCCAGTATAGTAGAGACTTGATTATGTGATTTTTCTCTTTGGTCAATTAATGTAATCAATTATGTTATAGATTTACTCATACTGAACCATCCTTTTATTCCTAGAATAAATGATCCTTTATTATAATGTACTATTCTTTTAATGTGTTGATAGGGTCTGTTGCTAATATTTTCATGAAATTTTCAATAATTTTCATGAGATTATAGTATTTTTGACCAAGTTTTAAGATATTTGAGCAATTTTCTAAAATTCAGATTTTGGAATACATAAAAGCATTATTTTAGGTCTTTATTACAGATTGTCCCCTTTTACCATTATAAAAAGCCATCTTTGTTTTCTTTATTGATTTTTGCCTTGAATTCACCCTTATCTGATATTAAGACTGGCTCACCTACTTTTTTATTTGCATTTGCTAAGTATGCCTCTGTCCATACGTTGGTTTTCAGCCTGAGTTATTTTTAGTAGGTGTGTTGCTTGTATATAGAGAATAATTGGGTTTTGCTTTATCATGTACTATGAGAATATTTTTCTTTTAATAGGTGAGTTTAGCTCAGTCATATTTATTGAAATCTTATTTATCTTCTCACATGTTTTGTTACACTTTCTGTTTATATTGCTTCTTTTACCATATGGCTTTTTTGTGTGTGTTTCTTTGGATAATTTGGAGAGTTTAAATATCTGTTCCAAAGTTGTTTTTTAACTTTAAATTAATTACTTAACCCTTCATATTTTGGGGCAGTATTTATTAATATCCTATAAAAATTGAATGTAATAAGTTTTTGTTTTTTTCTTTGAATTTTATTTTATTTCTTTTTTTATACAACAGGTTTCTATTAGTCATCCATTTTATACCAATCAGTGTATACATGTCAATCCCAATCTCCCAGTTCATCACACCACCACCCCCATCCCCTGCTGCTCCCCCCCACCTTGGTGTCGATACATTTGTTCTCTACATCTGTGTCTCTATTTCTGCCCTGCAAACCGGTTCATCTGCACCATTTTTCTAGGTTCCACATATATGCGTTAATATATGATATTTGTTTTTCTCTTTTTGACTTACTTCACTCTGTATGACAGTCTCTAGATTCATCCACGTCTCTACAAATGACCCAATTTCATTCCTTTTTATGGCTGAGTAATATGCCATTGTATATATGTACCACATCTTCTTTATCCATTCATCTGTGGATGGGCATTTAGGTTGCTTCCTTGACCTGGCTATTGTAAATAGCACAGCAGTGAACATTGGGATGCATGTGTCTTTTTGAATTATGGTTTTCTCTGGGTATATACCCAGTAGTGGGATTGCTGGGTCATATGGTAATTCTATTTTTAGTTTTTTAAGGAACCTCCATACTGTTCTCCATAGTGGCTGTATCAATTTACATTCCCACCAACAGTGCAAGAGGGTTCCCTTCTCTCCACACCCTCTCCAGCATTTGTTGTTTGTAGATTTTCTGATGATGCCCATTCTGACTGCTGTGAGGTGATACCTCATTGTAGTTTTGACTTGCATTTAGTGATGTTTAGCGGCTTTTCATGTGCTTCTTGGCCATCTATATGTCCTCTTTGGAGAAATGTCTATTTAGGTCTTCTGCCCATTTTTTGATTGGGTTGTTTGTTTTTTTAATATTGAGCTGCATGAGCTGTTTATATATTTTGGAGATTAATCCTTTGTCTGTTGATTCGTTTGCAAATATTTTTTCCCATTCTGAGGGTTGCCTTTTTGTCTTGTTTATAGTATCCTTTGCTTTGCAAAAGATTTTAAGTTTCATTAGGTCCCATTTGTTTATTTTTGTTTTTATTTCCATTACTCTAGGAGGCGGATCAAAAAAGATCTTACTGTGATTTATGTCAAAGATTGTTCTTCTTGTATTTTCCTCTAAGAGTTTTATAGTGTCCAGTCTTACATTTAGGTCTCTAATTCATTTTGAGTTTAATTTTTGTGTATGGTGTTAGGGAGTGTTCTAATTTCATTCTTTTACGTGGAACTGTCCAGTTTTCCCAGCACCACTTATGACTGTCTTTTCTCCATTGTATATCCTTGCCTCCTTTGTCATAGATTAGTTGACCATAGGTGCATGGGTTTATCTCTGGGCTTTCAATCTTGTTCCATTGATCTGTATTTCTGTTTTTGTGCCAGTGGGTTTATCTCTGGGCTTTCAATCTTGTTCCATTGATCTATATTTCTGTTTTTGTGCCAGTGGGTTTATCTCTGGGCTTTCAATCTTGTTCCATTGATCTATATTTCTGTTTTTGTGCCAGTCTGAAGTCAGGGAGTCTGATTCCTCCAGCTCCATTTTTTCCCCTCAAGACTGCTTTGGCTATTCGGGGTCTTTTGTGTCTCCATACAAATTGTGAAATTTTTTGTTCTAGTTCTGTAAAAAATGCCATTGGTAACTTGATAGGGATTGCATTGAATCTGTAGATTGCTTTGGGTAGTGTAGTCATTTTCACAATATTAATTCTTCCAGTCCAAGAACATGGTATATCTCTCCAACTGTTGGTATCATCATTAATTTCTTTCATCAGTGTCTTATAGTTTTCTGCATACAGGTCTTTTGTCTCCCTGGGTAGGTTTATTCCTAGGTATTTTATTCTTTTTGTTGCAGTGGTAAATGGGAGTGTTTCCATAATTTCTCTTTCACATTTTTCATCATTAGCGTATAGGAATGCAAGAGATTTCTGTGCATTAATTTTGTATCCTGCAACTTTACCAAATTCATTGATTAGCTCTAGTAGTTTTCTGGTGGCATCTTTAAGATTCTCTATGTATAGTATCATGTCATCTGCAAACAGTGACAGTTTTACTTCTTCTTTTCCAATTTGTATTCCTTTTATTTCTTTTTCTTCTCTGATTGCCGTGGCTAGGACTTCCAAAATGATGCTGAATAATAGTGGCGAGAGTGGACATCCTTGTCTCGTTCCTGATCTTAGAGGGAATGCTTTCAGTTTTTTACCGTTGAGAATGAAGTTTGCTGTGGGTTTGTCGTATGTGGCCTTTATTATGTTGAGGTAGTTTCCCTCTATGCCCACTTTCTAGAGAGTTTTTATTATAAATGGGTGTTGAATTTTGTCAAAAGCTTTTTCTGCATCTATTGAGATGATCATATGTTTTTTATTCTTCAGTTTGTTAATATGGTGTATCACATTGATTGATTTGCGTATATTGAAGAATCCTTGCATCCCTGGGATAAATCCCACTTGATTATGGTGTATGATCCTTTTAATGTGTTGTTGGATTCTGTTTGCTAGTATTTTGTTGAGGATTTTTGCATGTATATTCATCAGTGATATTGGTCTGTAATTTTCTTTTTTTGTAGTATCTTTGTCTGGTTTTGGTATCAGGGTGATGGTGGCCTCATAGAATGAGTTTGGGAGTGTTCCTTCCTCTGCAATTTTTTGGAAGAGTTTGAGAAGGATGGGTGTTAGCTCTTCTCTAAATGTTTGATAGAATTCACCTGTGAAGCCATCTGGTCCTGGACTTTTGTGTGATGGAAGATTTTTAATCACAGTTTCAATTTCATTACTTGTGATTGGTCTGTTCATATTTTCTGTTTCTTCCTGGTTCAGTCTTGGAAGGTTATACCTTTCTAAGAATTTGTCCATTTCTTTCATGTTGTCCATTTTATTGGCATAGAGTTGCTTGTAGTAGTCTCCTAGGATGCTTTGTATTTCTGCAGTGTCTGTTGTAACCTCTCCTTTTTCATTTCTAATTTTATTGATTTGAGTCCTCTCCCTCTTTTTCTTGATGAGTCTGGCTAATGGTTTATCAATTTTGTTTATCTTCTCAAAGAACCAGCTTTTAATTTTATTGATCTTTGCTATTGTTTTCTTTGTTTCTATTTCACTTATTTCTGCTCTGATCTTTATGATTTCTTTCCTTCTGCTAACTTTGGGTTTTGTTTGTTCTTCTTTCTCTAGTTCCTTTAGTTGTAAGGTTAGATTGTTTATTTGAGATTTTTCTTGTTTCTTGAGGTAGACTTGTATAGCTGTAAACTTCCCTCTTAGAACTGCTTTTGCTGCATCCCATAGGTTTTGGATCATCGTGTTTTCATTGTCATTTGTGTCTAGGTATTTTTTGATTTCCTCTTTGATTTCTTCAGTGATCTCCTGGTTATTTAGTAACGTATTGTTTAGCCTCCATGTGTTTTGTGTTTTTACATATTTTTCCCTGTAATTGATTTCTAATCTCATAGCATTGTGGTCAGAAGAGATGCTTGATATGATTTCAGTTTTCTTAAACGTACTGAGGCTTGATTTGTGACCCAAGATGTGATCTATCCTGGAGCATGTTCCGTGCGCACTTGAGAAGAAACTGTAATCTGCTGTTTTTGGATGGAATGTCCTATAAATATCAATTAAATCTGTCTGATCTATTGTGTCATTTAAAGCTTATGTTTCCTTGTTAATTTTCTGTTTGGATGATCTGTCCATTGGTCTAAGTGAAGTGTTAAGGTCCCCCACTATTATTGTGTTACTGTCAATTTCCTCTTTTATAGCTGTTAGCAGTTGCCTTATGTATTGAGGTGCTCCTATGTTGGGTACGTATATATTTATAATTGTTATATCTTCTTCTTGGATTGATCCCTTGATCATTATGTAGTGTCCTTCCTTACCTCTTGTAACATTCTTTATTTTAAAGTCTATTTTATCTGATGTGAGTATTGCTACTCCAGGTTTCTTTTGATTTCCATTGGCATGGAATATCTTTTTTCATCTCTTCACTTTCAGTCTGAATGTGTCCCTAGGTCTGAAGTGGGTCTCTTATAGACAGCATATATATGGGTCTTGTTTTTGTATCCATTCAGCAAGCCTTGCTTTTGTATCCATTTTGTGTCTTTCGGTTGGAGCATTTAATCCATTCATGTTTAAGGTAATTATCGATATGTATGTTCCTATTACCATTTTCTTAATTGTTTTGGGTTTGTTTTTGTAGGTCCTTTTCTTCTCTTGTGTTTCCCACTTAGAGAAGTTATTTTAGCATTTGTTGTAGAGCTGGTTTGGTGGTGCTGAATTCTCTTAGCTTTTGCTAGTCTGTAAAGCATTTGATTTCTCCATTGAATCTGAATGAGATCCTTGTTAGGTAGAGTAATCTTGGTTGTAGTTTCTTCCCTTTCATCACTTTAAGTATATCATGCCACTCCCTTCTGGCTTGTAGAGTTTCTGCTGAGAAATCAGTTGTTAACCTTATGGGAGTTCCTTTGTATGTTATTTGTCGTTTTTCCCTTGCTGCTTTCAATAATTTTTCTTTGTCTTTAATTTTTGCCAATTTGATCACTCTGTGTCTCTGCGTGTTTCTCATTGGATTTATCCTGTATGGGACTCTCTGCACTTCCTGGACTTGGGTGGCTATTTCCCTTCCCATGTTAGGGAAGTTTTTGGCTATAATCTCTTCAAATATTTTCTCGGGTCCTTTCTCTCTCTCTTCTCCTTCTGGGACCCCTATAATGTGAATGTTGTTGTGCTTAATGTTGTCCCAGAGGTCTCTTAGGCTGTCTTCATTTCTTTTCATTGTTTTTTCTTTATTCTGTTCCACAGCAGTGAATTCCACCATTCTGTCTTCCAGGTCACTTAGCCATTCTTCTGCCTCAGTTATTCTGCTATTGATTCCTTCTAGTGTATTTTTCATTTCAGTTATTGTGTGGTTCATCTCTGTTTGTTTGTTCTTTAATTCTTCTGGGTCTTTGTTAAACATTTCTTGCATCTTCTCGATCTTTGCCTCCATTCTTTTTCTGAGGTCCTGGATCATCTTCACTATCATTATTCTGAGTTCTTTTTCTGGAAGGTTGCCTATCTCCACTTCATTTAGTTGTTGTTCTGGGGTTTTATCTTGTTCCTTCATCTGGTACATAGCCCTCTGCCTTTTCATCTTGTCTATCTTTCTGTGAATGTGGTTTTTTTCCCACTGGCTGCAGGATTGTAGTTCTCCTTGCTGCTGCTGTCTGCCCTCTGGTCTGGACTTGCTTAGTTCTGGTGACTGGGAAGTCCAAGATCAAGGCACTAGCAGATGTGGTGTCTGGTACCCACTTCCTGGTTCATGGAGGGAGAGCGAATGTAATAAATTTATATTTCCACCTCTCCCTACTTCTCTTCATCCCTCAATGATCAATTATATTGACAGATTGGTTGGTTGATTTTACATCTTTAAATATATTTATAACTGATTACTTGATTTATTACCCTTAAATGACATTTTTTACCTGTGGTTATGAAAGATGAGGAAATCATCATACCAACACCTCTTTACTCCTCCTGTCCCTTTTCCTTTCTTTAGTTAAAATTTCTACATTTGATTTAGTATTAGTCCTACCTATAATTTTTTTTCTTAGTGATAAACTGTGAACATAGTCTCATGTTGTTCTTCTATAGTATTGATTTTGACAGCTGCATAATATTTTTGTATGGATAAATGTATCATTATTTAGCCAATCCCCTATTGTTGAACATGTAAGTTGTATTCAGTTTTCACTAGTATGAATAGTGTAAACCAGGCTAACCTCTTTGCAGTTTAAAACTCTGTATTTCCAACTCTTGGAAAAGAGTAATTAGAGGCCAGTTCCTATCAGGACAGTGGTCTCAGACCTTAGTGACCATCCACGTCTCCTGGGGATCTTGTTAGATGCAGATTCAGATTCTGATTCTCAGGCCAGAGCCTGAGATTCTGCGTTTCAAGCAAGCTCCCAGGTGATGCTGATGCTGTAGGTCTTCCGACCACACTTTGAGTAGCAAGGTGTTTGAATACATTTTATATCTGTGGAATTTTGCTTGAATGAATAAAGTGCTAGGAAACATACTCTGTAGCAGAGATTCTCATTGTTCACACAGTCTAAAATATTAGGTTCATATCAGAGTAATTTGTAGCAAATCATCATTATCTGTGAATGTTCATTTGCAATTTTATTAGTGCAACTGCAAGGTTACCCTTATGCTGTAAATCTCCTCACTTGCCTGGGCCTACTGTGGATGTGTCCACAGGAGCCTCTCAGATATGCACATTACTTTCACATGGGAAAAAAAAATTGAGAACCTGGGGACCAGCAGTTAAGCAGAAGTCAGATCCTACCCTGGGATGAATTGGTGAAGAGAAGCCTTTGAACCCCAATTTGTCAATGATATCTGCACTCCTAACCCTTGGAGACATGTCTTTTGTTTGGTGGGTGGTTGTTTAGGTGGGTTTATCCTACCAGACCCTAAGTGATCTTGGCCCCTGTCTGCCTCTCCCAGTCACATTCGCCTCCTTCATGTTCATTCTACATGGGGGTTTGGCATACTTTTTCTGTAAAGGGCCTGTAAATAGTCTTTGTTGGCATACTGTCCCTGTCATGACTACTCAGCTTCGCCATTGTGGAGCAAAAGCAGCCATAGAATGCTGTGAATAAATGAGTGTGCCAATAAAACTTTATTTATAAAACCAGGTAGTGGGCCATAGTTTACTGACTCCTGCTCTAACACACCAAATAGGCTTCTGCTTTAGGGTTTTTGCTTAGAACTCACTTCCCCAGATGATCCTAGGACTTGTTCCCCCACTCCGTTCAGGTCTCTCACATTATGTCATCAGAAAGGCCTTCCCTGACAACCCAATCTAAAACAGAACTCTGCTCCCATATCTCCATTTTTTCTCCTCCTCGCTCCTATGGTAAATACTTCATTTAGTTGCTTTACTAATAATATTGATCACATTTTGGTAACTCCTAGAGAAAAGCATATGTGTTTATAGACAGAATATTTTTTTATACATGTAGCAGTCCATTTACAGTAGACAATCTCTATGGACAGAAATAGCTTTATTTTTTAAATTAATTTATTTTTGGCTGTGTTGGGTCTTCATTTCTGTGCGAGGGCTTTCTCTAGTTGCAGCGAGCGGGGGCCACTCTTCATCGCAGTGCGTAGGCCTCTCACTGTCGCGGCCTCTCTTGTTGCGGAGCACAGGCTCCAGACACGCAGGCTCAGTAGTTGTGGCTCAGGGGCCTCGTTGCTCCGCGGCATGTGGGATCTTCCCAGACCAGGGCTCGAACCCGTGTCCCCTGCATTAGCAGGCAGATTCTCAACCACTGCGCCACCAGGGAAGCCCCAAAAATAGCTTTATTATGCAGAGTTTGTTTTTATCGTATTCCTCTCATGACTTTTCCCCTGAGATTTAGACTGAGTTTGGCAGTGCCAAATGTATTATATGTTGGATTGGCACAGGGCGATACGAAAGAATTGCTTTGTTCTAGATCCCCATCCATGAAAAAAATAATGTATTTGGCTCTTTTGGCTCTTCATATAGATTATAAGTTCTGCCCCATATGTAATTTTCAAAGAACTATTTATGGAAAGAGAATTTCCTAGACGATTTACCTGTTTCACAGAAGCAGAGGAAGCCACAAGGCTGGTCAATGCAAGGCTGGGAATTGGGAGATGATCAGATAGGAAATTCATGTCAGGATCTGATGGCTTTGGAGGATGCAACCCCAGGGAGGAGAGAGAGGTCAGATCCTGAAGAGTCCACACCAGGTGTCCGTGACCTCCCTGCTGTAACCTTAGGAAATCTGCATTAGTGCACCACTTCGAGTGCAGCTGAACAAGGTCTCTGCATGTGGGTGGCTGATGCAGAGAGTGTGTGCCACATGTCATGGAGATGACTCCAGTACTGGAATTTGGGTGACTTGGCGTGTTCTCAAGGGGTCTACACCATGGATGCAAAGTATCTCAAGAGGTGTTGCATTTCTGATGTAAAGAGTGACACTAAAACTAACCCAGTGAAGGTGCCTGAAAGGCAAGGGACCCCTCCTGCTAGAAGAGGGGCTGTATGTGAGAAGCAGACGGAGTTCAAGGCCAGGAGAATGTGAAAGAATTGTGGTGGCAGCTGATGCTAAGACTCTGTGATGTGGCATCTTTTCTGGACTTGTGGGTCCATCATGCTTTGGTTGGCAGGTTTCACGATCTTTACCAGTTTCTAAAAGAAGGTGTTTTTGTAAATACCTTATGTAAACTGTGGTGTTAAGGATGTTTTTCTTGATTGCCAAGAAATTATACTGAAGAATTATACCGTGTTCTTAATGTAACATGATTCACTTATATAATATGAATGCACGTAAGATGTCTTTTCAACTGTACTTTTAACTATCCTTCCAAAGGATGTTGTTGGAAGGACATTGATTTAGCATAACCAGAGTGAGATGCCTTTACTTGGGTATGTGTCTCCTGCGTTTTGGTTCTCTACTCTCTGCCTCCCATACCAGGATTTGAAAGATGAAAGAACTTGAGGGTAATTTCATTGTAAAGTGGCATCTAATTGGTGGGTACCAGTGGGGCTCAATATAAGTGTAAATTCAAGTTACTAGGAATTTTGAAGGTTCTGAAACTTTCTGGAGGGCAAAATGTATGGCATTAAAACACTTGTCTTTTTAAGCCAGAAATGTACATAAATGGTTCTAGATTGTTGAAGACTGGACCTAAAAGGCAGAGTAGCCATGGTCTTTTTGTTGTAGCTATTAAACTTGTGTAGTTATGTTTCCAAGTCCTGAACTGTGTTTCTAATTGCACCTTAGGTCATTGGCACTGAAAAGGCTTCTGTAAACATTATTTCAAGTCCTTGTTCTTTCACCCTAGAGATACGGAAAGTTAAAAAAAAAAAACTGCTTACCAATCCCCTCCAGGTGTTACCAGCCTGCTTCAGCCCCAAAGAGCTTCCCATCCCTTGGCATGGGACTGCTCAGCATTTATAATTCTCAGCTATTGATTTTATTCTTGGAGGTTGTAACACCAATAAATTCTGAGGACTATTGGTCCTACATGAGGAAGAGCCACGTTAATTCATTCTAACACTGGAGTCCTGTTATCAGTGGGGAAAAAAAATTTTTTTATTGGATTTGCTCTAGGCTGTGGGTCTTCTTCTCTTTCTAAAATCATTATGTTAGTTAAAATGAGCCTTTGTACCAAAGAAAATAATCTATCACAGCTTGGGATTAGAGAACTCTCCAGGGGAAGAGCTCAGATTTATGGAAGAAGGAGTTAATAACATTGACTAGAGACAGGCTCCCAACTTGGCCCGCTATGGCTCGCCACTTGTAATTCTCATTCTTTTTTCTACCTCTGCAATTTCCTCCCCTCTTTCACTACAGCTCTTTTTCACATTTAAACAGCCTGCTGTTTTTCGTTATTCACTTTGCTTATGTTCTGGCCTCTTCAACGCCTCTTTCCCACCTATCCTTCCCACCTTTGAGGACACTCAGTTTCTACTCCTTCCTTGTCCCCATATTGAATCTATTTTCCTATGTTCTCCAACTCTCCGGCTACATTTGTCATCTATTCCAGTTTGTACTGCTGGGTTTTTTTCCCCACTATTTCTGGTAAGGGAGACCTGTTTTCAGTATTTCTCTGTAGAGAAATGTGTGTGTAAGAGAGAGAGGGAGGGAAAGAAGGAGGGTGGAGAGAGACTGAAAGATACTGAATAGCACATTTATGGCATAGGCTTTTGAGAGGACAGTGACTGAAGATTTTGGGTTGGTTGGGGGGAGATTCCGACCCCTTGGGAATGTCAACACACATGGCATATTAGTGAGATCCTTCACACCGGTGGGGCATCAGTCCCTGGAATGTGGCTTTACAACGCGTGTGAACATGGGTGAGTTTGGAGGCCAGCAATTCTCATTTATTTCCTCCGTGGCTGGCCCTCAGCAGAGAAGGCAGCTCCGCTTACCCTTTCTTCAGGCTGGGGCTAAGCCCCATTAAGCCGCAGTGCACCTTTTTCCCTGAGGTCGCCTCTATCTGACTCATATGTCGTACAAACGTGGCGGTCGTTACTGGTTTGGGCAGGTGTTTTCCTGGAGGTGGGGAAGGGAGAAGAAACCTCCTGGCTCCATCCTGCTCCTGCTGAGTGGAAGAATGAGGACCCAGAAAGGCGAGACTGTCAACAGGGGAGTGAGTGAAGCTGAAAACAGGATGGGTACAGATAAACCAAAATGCAGATGTTCTGTCGGCACGTCTCAGGAATTGGCTGTATTTGTAGTTTGCTCTCAGAGTAAGAATTATGATTCTTATGTCTGAAAGGAACAATTCCCACAGCTTGTCTAAAAAAGAGGTGTGTTTAAGGAGACATTCAGGTAAGAACAGTACAGTGATCTTCAAACAGGGGTGACTGAAATGGTGGAGGGACTAGGGAGAACCTGCAATTCCTCTGCTCTTCCGTGAGAGTGAGTTGCAAATCCGGAGAGCGTGCGATTATTAAAACTAGAGAAAAGTTCATTTTTCTGAAGATGAATCTCTTAGTGGCAGCTCCATTCAGATTCTGTGGCTGCTTTGCACACAAGGTTTGTGCTTTTATAGCATTTTTTAAAAGATGGATTTAATGGACTGAGTTCATTTAGACAGGAGATCAAATGAATGAGTGGAATTAAATACCCATCCATATATGGCTTTCAGTCATTGTGTAAGCCACTCGACCACCCGACTTCCCTAATTAAATGACAGTGCAGTCCCTGCACAAAGGCTGCGATGGATAAGTTAGTACTTGGTAAGTGCTTTGAAGGTGAAAATCACGATATGAGTAATGAGCAAGGATTCTTCCCCCCCTTGGGCTGGAAACGGCATCTTTTGTGTTTTCCCACTGCACCATGAGTCACTTGGGTCAACATTGCAGAAAACCTCCTCCCAAGGAAAAGCAGGAGAGACACAGTAACGACAGGCTTTTATTTGACTTACAAGGCAAATTAGGAAAGAGCCCGAATCCATTCACATCTGTACAAGGAATTATACACCATACACATTTGCTACCTATAGACGCAGGTCATATTTTACATGAATTTATGCATTAAGAAATCACATGAAGATTATCTTGTTTAAACATTCATGAAGCACACACATCCCCCGAGAGCACTGAAGATAAAATTCAGCTTTGTCCCTCCTGAGAGCTTGGCTCGCGTCTCTCTTGGTGCACCTAAGCTCTGCATCAGCCCCCCTCCAAAACTCATGTTCAGGTTTATCTGCTCTGAGGGTGTGATTATTTTTAGTGGGAGGAGCTTAGAGGAACTGCAGATTTGGAAGTAAAGCGTGAACCATTTGGCAAGATCCAGCGCTGTCTGTCTGTCTGTCTGCTGCGAATCTTGCCCCTTCCTGACCACCCCCACTGGTTCCCCTTGCAGGAAAGCCTAGAGACCCTAACTTGTTGTATGTTCCATACTTTGCTGGGAGCTCTTTTTTTCCCACCAAATCCAAACACTCTCATTTATATATGTTTTTCTTCTCCTGGATTGCTCTGACAACAGAGATAATTAGTCACGCTAGATTGTTGGGGTTGACTGATGACTGATAGTTTTGACAGGCCCCATCCGCAAGGTTGCATAACCCCAGTGTAAGTTAGGATCCACGCTGCTGGCTGCAATGCTCCTCGCTGTGCCAGAGTGTGGGATGTGGGGCATCACTTCAGCCCTGGCAACGCCTCACTCTCAGCTGCACCCCGAAATTGGTCACAGCCAAGAGCACGGCATTCCCAGCACACCTGGCAGGGTCACCTCTTACTGAGGCAGCTGGGGGAGAAGTGTGGGAAGCTCACTTCAGGGATGGGAGGTGAGAGGGGGTAAATGTGGGGCTGGGGAGGAGGTTGGATGCCTCAGGGGACAAATGCACCCCTGCTGGATGAGATCCCGAAAAACTGGTTGGAATGGGGGTGGGAGAAGGGAAGAGAGAAAACTCTCTCCTCTGATAGATTCAGGTATAGGCCAAGTCCAGAAGACTTTGGGGAGTTAATTGGAAAATGATTATGCTTATCTGCTTCCTGCCAATCTGTATCCAGAGCAGAAATAATTATAGATACTGTGGACACACTGTGGCTTTAAGTGTTTGAAATTATACTGCTTAACAACGCTTCCTTGATACGGCCCTCGGCATGAGGCAGGAGAGCTGGTTTGAGCCAGCAGGTGACACCGTAGGGACAAGGTGATGTTGTTTGCAGGAGTTTCTCACATTGGGTCATTTTTTTCCCCTCAAGAAAATTCACTGCAGCCGTGAAAAGGAAAAAAAAGAGTTGATACTAATTTGGTTTCTGTTGAGTTTTAGCATGTCATTCACATAGCTGTCTTAGCAGAGTAAGCTGACATATTTTTTACAGAGTTTGGCTCTTAGGAACCAAAAGCAGGGTCAGCACTGTAGATTAGAATCAATTCAGTGGAGGGAAAATAACCCTTTGGAGTGTATCTTTCCTTCCCTGAGCACGTCGCAGGCATTAGCAATAATGGGAGCCCTGTCTGTGCATGGAGAGGAAGCATCTATCGTTCAGGCTCCCACCCATCCTTGCCCCAGGCTGTGCGGTCCCCTGACCTTCACAGTGGGTGGGATGATTCTGGATTCATCATCTCCTAACTTTATGCTGCTATGCACAACACAACACAACACACACACACACACACACACACACACACACACACACACACACACACACACACACACACACACAGTGTTCTTTGCTTCTGGAAGAAACAGGAGGGAATGGGGACAGCAGCTGCTGAAACATGGCCCACACCGATGAGGGGACCAAGCCTTTTGGGACTTGGATGTGAACTGACTGTGTTTGCCCTCCGTGGCGGCTGTACCATCTTTGCTAGGCTAAAGTTGCCCAGTTTGCTAGTCTTCTCCAACTTCAGGGAGCACTAGAGAGGCAAAGAAGAGGGTCAGGTGTTTAGGTTCTTTTTGTCCACTATGTGTGGCTATCAGTACAACTTCCCAAACAAGCACAGATGCATTAGAAAAACATTAAGCCAACCCATCAAAAGAGTGCTGGATTTGCTGTCAAAAATGGCTCACCTGGATTAATCTCCAAAATATACAAGCAGCTCATGCAGCTCAATATCAAAAAAACAAACAACCCAATCCAAAAATGGGCAGAAGCCCTAAATAGACATTTCTCCAAAGAAGACATACAGATGGCCAACAAACCCATGAAAGGATGCTCAACATCACTAATCATTAGAGAAATGCAAATCAAAACTACAATGAGGTATCACCTCACACTGGTCAGAATGGCCATCATCAAAAAATCTACAATAAATGCTGGAGAGGGTGTGGAGAAAAGGGAACCCTCTTGCACTGTTGGTGGGAATGTAAATTGATACAGCCACTATGGAGAACAGTATGGAGTTTCCTTAAAAAAAATAAAATTACCATACACCCAGCAATCCCACTACTGGGCATATACCCTGAGAAAACCATAATTCAAAAATAGTCATGTTAAAAAAAAAAGTCATGTACCACAATGTTCATTTATATCGTGTAGCACAGGGAGATCAGCTCGGTGCTTTGTGACCACCTAGAGGGGTGGGATAGGGAGGGTGGGAGGGAGACGCAAGAGGGAGGGATATGGGGATACATAGATACGTGTTGCTGATTCACTTCTTTACACAGCAGCAACTAACACAACATTGTAAAGCAATTATACCTCAAGATGTTTTAAACAAAGCTCACTTGCTGTTTCTATGTATACATGTGCTCTGATGCATTTCATTTCTTAATTTTAAGACTAGGATGAATGAGGTACTAGAGTAGGTAGTAAAGCACACCCTCCCCCTGTTCTCAGCGGTATAAATCATTGAGGAGATGGCACCTGTGCCATCTGACTTGTCTATTTCTGCTGCTGTGTTTTCTCTTTAACTGCAACTCCAGATAACACTGCCAACTTTCACTTCGAGTGTCTTGAATGGCCATTTATATTTTTCACCTATCCTTTCCAGAGGCTTCACTGGACCGGGAGGTGGAAGTTGGCCTGGGTCCTAGCCCAGCTCAGCCACCATCTAGCACTGTGACCTTGGGCAGATCACCTCTGCAAGCTACCCTCCTCAATTCTCTAGACCAGAGCAGAGCGATCTCCAAGATCTTTCCCCGCTCTGAGTCTCTGAGAACTCCACTGCTGTAGTCTTCAGCATAAATTGCATTGAGGCAATTGCAAATCAGGAAAGTTGTTTTAAAGGGAAGGCAACTTTGCATTGTAAGTGGTTTGTCTCAGTTCTGTGATTTAGTGGCTCCAAAGATTCATATGAAAAGATGAGTTGACATGATTTAAGCCCCTTGCAAGCTCAGGGGGGAGCTGGCCAGAGTGCTGAACTCAGCCTCTCTTCATTACAGTAATGCGACCAGACTGCACAACTCACAAAACACCTAATCCTGCGGGTCAGTGATAGTACCCCCAGGACAGAGCAAGCAAGAGTGTTCTCAGCAAGCTCCAGACTTATGGCCAGGCATGGAAACAGCTAGTGGGATTTCTGAGTACAGTGCATTCGATAGTTCCCAGATCTGTTAGAGTGCTGTATTTAGCTTAGGAGAGTTTGGGAATAGCCTGGGAGGGAGTGCACTGCCACTCAAATGAATATTAATAGTGCAGGTCTTGGAGCAAAGAAAATATTTCTTCAATTCAGCATCTGGTATGTATCCGATAAGGAAACCGTTCCTCGGTGTTAAAAGGCTTGGGGCAGGGGGGTGTGATGAGCATTCTGAAACCAGGAATCAGTACCAACTGGAAAAAGAACTTACAGTGTAAACCAAATGGTCTGAGCGTCCCAAGTGCCTAACTACCTTCTCCCAACAATTCTTCCCCTCAAAAATTTATTTCTTGACGATAATATCAATCGGTCCCTTTCTTTGTTGCTGTGTAGCGTATTAATGATTCTCAAATGTTTTCACTTTATCCAAAATGGAAACACTGGCACCAGAGCTGTATTCCCCCCAATCAACCCACCAGCACTTTTCTCCCCCTGCACTCGCCACCCCGAAGAGAAAAGCAAATGCAAGATGCCTGTCAGGGAGTTTGCCCTTATTCTGGGGAAGCAGGACTGTCCTTGCCCCCACCTGTCTACATTTTCTCAGTCTAGGAGGCAGTCTTCACAAATCCTTTCTTTAGCCTGAGGTTCCACTTCCCTATTAACAGAGACACAACACTTCACTGAAGCCAGAGTATAAGAAATTTTCTGCTTGATGTGTTTTATGTCCCATTATTATTTTCCCTGCACATCACATGCCTTTCTGAGGGGCAGAGGAGAATGTGTCTGGCACGAGGCTTTGGGGGAGGGTCCCCGCCACTCAAAAAGGAGGAGGGAAAGATCAATTCATAAAGGAACTCATCCAGAGAGTCTCCTTCTGCCCTCCCAGAAGGTCTGGACTCCCAAGAGTTCTCTTCTGCTCTGAGTTCCACATCCATGAACTCCATTGCCAGCCTCTGCGGTACGGCTGTTCCCCTTTTGTCTCGGTCTCTGCAGTGGTGCTACATGTCTGCTTTTCCCCTGTGGCTGGGGCAGGATTGCTAGGTTTTCTCCCTCTAGCCTCTCTGATGCTCATTATTTATGGGATGAGGCTGGAGGCAGGGCAAACATTCAGTAGCTCAAAGCATGGATGAGTCAAATCATTATCTATCCCACAACCCCAAGCAACATCAAAACCACCACAGTGACTTAGGACTTAGTGATTTAGTATGTAGTGGGGGAAATCAGAGCTGCACATGTGCACATACAGACTGTTCACAGCAACAGAGAAAAATGAGCAAAGCACATACACGCTCCCAAGTGGGGGAATTTCAAAGGGCAGGGGAAGCCCGCCTGCACGGTCACAATGGGGACTGGTAGAGTCCCCAGAAGAGCCTCTTCTTGGTCACATCCCCTAAAGTTAAGAGGGCGCACCCAAACACCCATGCGAGATACACTATCTGTTCACAAGTAAAAAGCACGTCCGTGGAGAGGTGGAGGCAATCTCTCTCTGCCTTCCGGGTTCCCAACAGTAGCAAGTAGCCTATACCCCCAGCATGGACATTCCTGAAGTCCCCTAGGTGAGCCCCACAGGATTCCTGAGCATCTGTAGAATAGTATTCAGAGCTCATACCCAGGGCTGGACCCCTGGGCAGCGGCCCTGCCTTGGTTCCCTGGGCGTGGTGGGCGCAGGCACCAAAGCAACTCAAATATCCAGGGAAGAAGGAAGGACCAGAAAAGAAGACTTTCAGACACCTTCTCAATGTGCATTCTCAGCACCACCCGCTGGGGCAGTGGACGGTGAGAGATGAGGGCCCAGGTGAGGGAAACGAGCAACCCGGACATGTGCCCGGGCTCCCTTAACGAGGAGGCGGGTCGGGGGTGGCTGGCGTTACCCAAGCTCCGTGCTTGGCTGAGGTTACATCCGCCTCCTTCGGAGCCATGTCCTCTTACAAGCCCCAGTCCCACTAATGAGCCATTGACCTTGAGTTTGAGTCCGGGGGAACCCCAGGGGCCTTGTGACTTAACAGGAAGAAATCCTCCTTGTTTTAGCAGCAATCGTTTTTTCTCCTCTGCCCGCCACAGTGATCAAATTAACAGGCCGCTTCTCCCCGGAGAAAATGTGTCCACAGGTCCCATTTGCCTGTCTGATGGGCTTAGGGAGGGAAGGCAGGGAAGTATGTGTGTGTGCATGTGCAGCTCCCCCTGCACCCCCTTCCCCCGTTCCCCGGGAGGGTCTCTCCCACCTGGGATGGCTGCCCAGCCGGCGGCGAGACCACAGGGAGGGCAGGTGCTGGAGTCTCAGCTGCAGGAGGCCTGGCAGGAGGCTGCGTACACACTGCTGCCCACTGTGCCCTCACAGCTCAGGCTGCTGGTGGGACACTTGAAGGGTTTCATGCTGCTCTCCCTCTGGATGTGCAGGTGCTCAAGCCGCCAGCGCTCCCAGGTCTTCCGAAACTCCATCTGGACCTTCCGTGGGAGAAGGAGGGAAGAAAAAGCCATCATGCAAACCAACTGCCCACAATATGGCCCCATTATTACATTAGCAGGGAAGAGAAAAAATCCACCGCATTATATTAAGAGACACAAGTCAAGGCCTCCGGGCGCCTAAATTAATATCCCAATAAAATTGTTTATTGTTGTCTCCTATTTTCTGCTTCTTCTCGGGAAAGAGCCGGGCTTGATGATCTAATTGGTCTCTTCCATCTCTAAACTCTGTGACTCGGCTAAGTACCTTTTACAATCCATCACAGTATTATTTAACGGAAGAGAAGGAGTGACAGAGAGATGCGGGGAGACGGAAGATGGGAGAGAGAAGAAAAGGAAAACAGAGAATCTGACTTCAGAGCAAGCACTCTGCCGATTTCAGTTTGGGTGACTGAGAAGAGGGACAGCCCTCCCTGCCCCTCATGGCGTCCACACCAGACCTTTCTAAACTCCCCGAGGGCTTTTATCCAGGCCCCAGTGCCTCGTGGGGGAGGAAGAGGAGACGGGGAGAATGAGGCTGGAACTAGTAGTAGCAGTGAAGAGGGGGCTGTGGACAAGGGCTTCTCAGCCTGGATTTGTACTAATCCCATCCAGGAACTGGTCCCAACCCACAGTGGGTGCTGCCCAGGTGAGTTCAACCAACCAGAATCCCTGCTTGGCTGGGCTTAGCGTCCCCATCAGGAAAAGCCTTCTCAAGAGAGCTGATGCTTGGGGACCAGGTTGTGGGAGCAGAAGGATACAAACCAAGTAACGCTGCAGAGCCCAAGTCACTTGAGGGCTTGTGGCAATGCCGTGGTTCCTCGTGATGGCCCATGATGCTGGTCCCCCAGACAGGCTGCTGGAACCTGCACAGCCAGCCCAGGGCATCTGGAGTGCCCTACCAGGGGATGTGCCCATATGTTTGCTTTCCAGAGCTTCTCTGATGCCCCCCGCCGACCCCCGCCGCCCTGCCACCAGGCCTCCCCACATCAGGGTATCTGGGGCCTGGGCTCTCCCGCTCAGGCCCCAGCCACCAGGACGGCCAGCTGTCAGCAGCTGTGGGTAAGAGGCTCACTGCCAATGCCCCATCAGTCCCTGTGCAAACACCCCGCTTCTCTTCCTGCAGGGCTGCCATCCATCTAGCTAAGCCTAGCAGGGTGCCTGCCGTGGCCACATGCCTTTCCTTAAAAGAACTTTCTCTGAACTGAGTGAAGCTGAGATGGCCCAGAGCCTGCCTGCCAGGATGGCCCCAGTATCCCAGGCAGCGTCGCCAAGCCCAGGCTTGGGTGAGGGAGGGAGGCTGAGTAGACACCACCCATGGCCCCCCTGCTCCGTGCCAGTTCGATATCCGGCTGAGTGTGTGACACGTGTGTTGACAGCTGGGATGAGGACACCCGAGGCCGGTGGTGGCCTCTGCCTGTGCAGCAGCAGGCAGGCCAGTCTTGTGGCACAGCCCTTCACTGGGGAGGTGGGGAGAGAGACGGTAAACTGAGGCACACCCATGGGAAGCCACCTCGGGGACTGGAGAGGTCTCACGGATACCAGCAAGAAGTCGGACAGGACCAGGACTGTGTCCCCTTCTGCCTCCCTCTCCCTCAGCACTTTTCCTGAACCTCTGCTGTGGCCCCCGTAATGACAATTGTCATTAGAAACCATCATTCACAGGGCGCTTACAATATGCCCAGCGCTCTCCATAGAGTATTGACTTTCACAGCAACCTGCTCAAAGGTAAGGAAACTAAGGTGCAGAGATTTAAGTATTTCTCCCAGTCTCAGCCAGGACCTGAACCTAGATCTGGGCTGACTCCAAAGCCGGTGTCCTAACCCTTGGTCTCCTGCCGTCCATGACTCTTTTAACTCTTTTTTTTTGGCCATGCCCTGCGGCGGGTGGGATCTTAGCTCCCTGACCAGGGATCGAACCCACACCCCTTGCACTGGAAGCGCGGAGTCCTAACCCCTGGACCGCCAGGGAAGTCCCCGCCCATGACTCTAGGCCACGCTTGTTTCTGGCCATGTCTCCCCCTCTCCCCCACACTTGGGAGGTGCACCACGAGGGCCGGGACCACACCTTCCTTCCTGGACCTTGCACAGTGCCCAGCATATATCAGGTACTCCCGATACGTGTTGTTTTAAATGAGCCAAATGAATAAATGACTAACTAAACGAGCACCTGACATTGGGTTTCTTCTATTACTGAGCTCTCACAGTGAAACAACAAAAACGACAACATGAATCCTGGACCCCTGTCCTGGCACTCCTGTCAGCATGCCTCCTCACCCTCAGTTTGCCCTCATTCCTGCCTCTGATGTCCTCGGGCCGGGCACCATGCCAGGCTCTGGGATTTGGGCTGAGTTGGTAAAGCTCATTCACCTGCATTTACACTTGGGCAGAGAAGCGGTGACTGCCCCGGTCGCACAGCCGGGCAGGAGCAGAACTCAGGACCAGCACTCAGGCTCCCGAGTCACAAGAGCCACAGCAAAGCCACCCCCCAGGCCTCCCCTCCCCTGTGCCCACTCCCTGCCCACGGGCAGCTGGCGCAGGCCTTGGCAGCCACGCAGGACCAATGCCAGGGCCATCTTTTCTCCTTGGGAGAAAAGTACCCCGCATTGCCAAGTACCCTGGCAATTCACAAGTACCCCGCATTGCCAAGGCAACCCTGGGCCTGGAGAACAGCTCTTATGGACAGAGGTCTCAGCCCAGGAGCCACGTGTGTTTCTGTGACCCAGTGATGGTGACATGTCTGTCCGTGGGCCTGGAGGAGCCAGGGCCTGAGGTGTCTGCGGAGGGTTGAAAGGGACCGGGCAATGTGCCTGAACAAGGCAGGCTCTCTGGGCGCTCCGAGCGGGGTCTCCTGGGAGAGCCCGAGGGGTGAGGCCAGCTGGGGATCTGCTCAGCAAGAACCCCCTCCCCTGACCCCAGCCACCAGGAAGCCACGGGTGGCTTCCCATGGTGGACAGGGTCCCTTTCCCGTGGTGGACAGGGTCCTTGCCTGCACGCACAGAAGGGAGCTTTCTCCTTCCAGTCAGAACTCATTTCAATCCTGACTCTGCACTATTTCCAGGCCAAACCTGGGGTGTGTCTCTGACTCTCTGATCTTCAACGTTCTCATGTGTGAGAAATGAGAATATCGAAACCAGAATTTTGGCAGCGATATTTTTTGCGGGGAGGCAGGGACAAGTACATGAGATGGTGATTTTCAAAGGACTTGTAACAGTCACCACCACTTGTTCACTCAAGACCCTCTTAACATGAGGCTGGGTCTTCCCCAAGTTCATATATGGTTAGGGCATCCTGCACATGTATGTGTGTGTGTGTGTGTGTGTGTGTGAGAGAGAGAGAGAGAGAGAGATGGAGAGACCCAGGCACAGGAAACCATACAGGGACAAGGTGCCTCCTCCACTCCAGTGCCTCAGTGGGGTGAGTAAGGATTTCAGCTGAAAGGACTGAAGAACCCCACTGCACAGCCACAGGACAGCCACTGGTAGCAGCCCACCAGGGCTCCACGTCCCTCCGCAGGCCTTACCTCGTTGTTGACAAAGCAGTACAAGATGGCCACCATCAGCCCCTGGAAGCAAGAGTCGTGTCAGCAGGAGGGAGGGGAGGGAGGCGCCCGGCAGGCAGGCCTAGCCTGAAGCTCCTTGGGGCTCTGCCCCCAACATCCCCCTCCTTAGACTGGGCAGCCCAGTCAGGCCCAGAAATGGGGGTGGTGGGTTCCTTCTCCTTTCCTTTCTGGAGGAATGAGAAGACCCCTTGCTCAGAAACTGCGGAAGTCCTTTGACCACCCGCTCCTGGAGGCCTGAGCTGAGAAAGTACGCCTCTGATCACATGGAATTTTCCCTGCCTGGCCCTATTCGTTCACTCAGGAGCCCCAGTGCTCCAGGCCTGTGATCTATTTGTGTGTGTGCACATGCGTGGACCCACATGCTCGTGGCCATCCCATAAGACATTTGAGGAGCTGGGGCCAGTTTCTTATATTCCTACACTCCCATTGATATTCGCACCCCCTCAGCATCATCTAATACTAGTGGAGAGGCTCAATTCTTGGCTTTGGAAACTATGTGACCTGGAAAATCTCATTTTAACATCTCTGAGCCTCAGTTTCCTCCTTTGGAAAATGGGGTAATCCTGCACACCTCCTGGGATCCTGCTAGGATTAGCTGCACAGTGTGTGTAAAGCACCTGGCAGGGGACCTGCTGCCAGCTAGCAGCCCAGTGGGCAGCAGTGGCCATGCCAGGCTGGGTGCCCTCGGCGACATCCGGGAAGACTTCTTGTCCAATGTGCTCACAGAGGAGACTGTCCTGGGTGTCAGCATACCTGGGGACTCTGGCTCTGCTCCAACCACATAACTTGCGTAAGGGCCACTTTCCCCCCAGGCCTCAGGCTGCCTGTCTGCATGACACAGGCTGGTCCCCGCTCCATCCCCACCCTGGGACTGCTCGAGGGGGGCCCCAGGCTCGAGGTCACCTGGAAGGAGGTGAAGGAGAGCTCTGTGAACAGCTTGATGAAACGCAGCATGCCGCGGGCGTGCTCGTCCATCACGAAGGCGAAGATGACCTCGTGGGTCCCCAGCAGGGGGATGAGCGTCAACGTGGACTTGGCGAGCCTGGGGGCAGGGTGGAGGTGGCATTCCGGACCTCTCCCGTGGACTCTTCTCCCTGTTCTGTGCCCCCAACCCCCACCAAGCCCTGGTATCTCGGTCACAGACATCCTCCCCCACCGAATACCCTGGGACAGGCTGCCTGGAGGGGAGGAAGTAGAGGTGGAGACCCCCAGAAGCCCAGGAGCTTGCCCAGGTGAGGGCAAGGCTTGGGGTCCCAGGCCAGGCCTGGGCAGAGGAAGAAAGATCATGTAGGGATCCAGGCTCAGCACCCCAGGATCTCTGACTCTGCCGGAAGGAAGGGCTGAGGGTGCCCAGCAAAGGCAGCTCAGTTACATCACCTGCACTTGGTGTCTGTCTTGCACATGAGATTGGTCTTCAGTTTGGACACCACAATGCAGATAACCCGGACAAAGATGAGGAAGTTCACCTGCAGGGCAGAGGGAAGGGCGGCTGGAGGCCCTCTCAAGACACCCTCTCTCCCCCCTCCTCCTCCCAGTGCCACCTGGGCCCACAGCAGCTCCCACTCCCACCCCACAGCGTCACTCACCCCGATGGCAAAGAGGATGGGCAGCCGGATGATGAGCCAGTAGTTCATGTTGGAGTTCCTGGTCCAGCAGCTGGAGAGGAGAGACACACGGGCACCCGGCTGGACACACAGACCCCCCCAGCTCCCAGTGCAGGCACAGGGCACACAAAGACACGTGGGCATGCAAAGTGACACACACAGACCCACACCAACACTGCCGTCAGGAGCTACCCGACAACCAGTCCCAGGACTCACACACACAGAGTCCTGAATACACGTTCACACACAGAGATTAACCTACAGTCACACTCGTGTGCGTACTCAGCCTCAAACACAAAATAACAGAAACGTTTCACTCACAGTTATTACAGGAAAACCTGCAGGGGGTGCCATGGACCCCACAGACCCAGCACTCTTGGCAACATACCATCCGGGGAGGGGGAGGGAGGGGGACTAGAGAACTAAATTCATAAATTTAGCTCCTGGTCCCTCAGTTTACCCTCCCAACAGGCAGCAGCTGCACGCGCCAGGGGCCAAGGAAACCCATGGGGTTTGAGCACAGGGACCTCAGCATACAGCTCACCCCCTTAGAGCAGGAAGGACACTCACCCCTCATCCTCATAGAGGTACTTGACAATGCCCCAGGGGATAACAAACAGCAGGGGAACACCTAAGAGGAGAGAGGGAAAGAGAGAGGGGGGAGAGGGGCTGGCAGGCCAGAGCCACCACTAGGCACACCCAGAGGCCTCTCCTACCAGGGCCTCTCCCGCCTCCAGCCCCTCTCCTTGCCTGGCCCCAAGCCACGCTTTCTGGCAGGTATGGAACTAGGCTGGTCTGGGTGCTTCGGAGGAGAGGCGGCAGGAACCACCCACCCCAACACCCCAGAGTCTTCCTTAGAGGTCCCCACCATGCTGGGGCTACGTCACAGTCCTCACAGCCCTCCCCCTCCCGCGGGCCAGGCACACTGTCAGGGCTGGCCCCCAGGGTCCTGGCTGAGACACAAGGACAAAGACACCAAAGTAGTGAGAGACGGGGCCCAAGAGTGGGGTAGGGAGGACATGCTGGACGAGGTGGGAACAGGCCAACTCTCTGATGCCACTCACCCCTGCATCGGCCCACCTGTCCATCTCAGTCAACTCCTCTAGGCACTGAAGCCCCTCCAGGCTCCTGCCCCTACCCCCACGCCCCTGCACGTGGCTGGGCAGAAGCCTGGACAGGAGTCCTGTCCTTGACGCTGACAGCCCAACTGACTGCACAGTGGCCACAGTAACAACAGCTACCACAACACTGCCCACATGGCTGAGGCTGGATGGTGTGGTGGGCACCCTCTAGGATGGCCTCCAACCACCCCACCCCTGGTATTCCCACCCAGGTGCGGTCCACACTGTATCCAGATTGGTCTATGTGGCCAATAACGTACAGCAGAAGTGATGTGATGGCATGTCACTTCTGAGGTTAGGCTATAAAAGACAGTCTTCAAAGGTTATAAAAGGCATGTTTTGGGCTCTTTCTCTCTTAATTTGATCACTTGCCCTGGGGGACACCAGTTGCTGTGTCATGAGGGCACTCAGAGAGCCCCCTGTGGTGAGGGAGGGAGGCCTCCAGCCAACAGCCAGCCTGGACCTGAGCTTCCTGCCAACAAACTCGACAGTGAGCTTGGAAGTGGATTCTCCAACCTGTTAAGCCTTGGAATGACAGCTACCCTGGCTGACAGCTCAACTGCACCTCTCTTAGAGATCCTGAGCCCGAGGCACACATCTCAGTTGAACCCAGAATTCTGACCATAGAAACTGGGAGACATAATTGTTGTCTTAAGCAGCTAAGTGTGGGGTCATTTGTTACGCAGCATAGGTAACTAATACACTGGTTTCCAGTTCCTTGAGGACAAAGCCTCATTCATCTCCAGAGCCTCAGCGCCCATCTCACCTGGGAGCTCAATATGTGTTTGTTGACTTAAAATTGGATTGTCCATCCTCGTGTGACAGATGAGAAGATGGATAGGCAGCTTAGGAGGACACAGGTGGGACTAGAACACAGGACCACAATGCCACCACCCTCGATGGCATTCTGCACCAACTCACTCCAGCCTGTCTCTATCAGTGCCTCTCAGGGATGGAGATGTGGGTGTCTGAGACTAGTAAGAGCGTGCATATTAAGGGGTGTGGACACGATGTGTGTGTGGTGGTGGGGGGTCCATGTGTATACATGTGTGGCTTCAGGGGTCTCCCCCAGGAGCACATTTCCAGGGCAGAACCCACTTCATTGCCTTTCCCATCACCATCACCCACAACCTCAGCACACGGATGTCCACTCAACAGTAGCTACGGAGCAGCTCGTACGCCTGGAGCTACTGTGCTTGACGGTGCAGACAGCTGGGGGAAGCAGAGCGGCTCACGGCTGACCAGCGCTGTCATCAGATAGCTCTCTCCTTGGCCATTTATTTTTATATAACCCTGACCTCTCAGCATCCATGATGCTTTAGTAACAAGCCTTCATGAGATTGGACAAGAGGCAGATGGCCTGCAAAGGCGCCAGCACGTAGCGCAGAGCCTGCCACATAGAAGAGGCCCAGTAAGAACGGATGCATGAACAAATGAGTGAGTGGGCCAGTGTATCAATGAGAGAAGGGAAGCTGTCCAGGCAAGAACATGCCAACACCCTGAGCCACACACATGTCCAGAAACCTCCATCTTAGACATCCCCAGGCACCTGCTGGCCTTCCTCTGAGACCCCACGCCAGGACTGGGGAGCACACTCATGTTATCAGCCAGACCTGGTGAACTTCATTCATTCATCAGCATCTCCTTAACAAAGTCTTTAAAAATGCAGGTACAGGGCTTCCCTGGTGGCGCAGTGGTTAAGAATCCGCCTGCCAACGCGGGAGACATGGATTCAATCCCTGGTCCGGGCAGATCCCACATGCCACGGAGCAACTAAGCCCATGCGCCACAACTACTGAGCCTGCGCTCTAGAGCCCACGAGCCACAGCTACTGAGCCCACGTGCCACAACTACTGAAGCCCGCGCACCTAGAGCCCGTGCTCCACAACAAGAGAAGCTGCCGCAACAAGAACCCCGCGCACCGCAACGAAGAGTATCCCCCGCTCACCGCAACTAGAGAAAGCCTGCATGCAGCAGCGAGGACCCAACACAGCCAAAAAAAAGAAAAAATAATGCAGGTACCACTCTGCCGCCTGCAAACATGACACACTCCCTGCTGGGTTCATCCTTTGCCTGTTTAGAAAATCAACAAGACAGGCTGGAGAAAAAAGTTTGAACTAAGACACACAGAAGTGGCTCTGAGAAGTAATGATTCCCTCGTCCATCACTTGCCTCCCTCCTGTGCAGCCTCCTTGTGGTGGGTTATGGGGGCACCCGGCCGCCCGTGGACGGCAGCAGAAGCTGACATGCCTTTCGGGGATTCCCCCAACGTGTCAGAGTCCTAATTTTAATTCTTACATTTGCATATGAAGCTAAAAGTTGTTTCCTGAGCATCCCAACATGGGCCAAGGCTCTTGACATCACAACAGAGTTCTGGGCTCTCTGTTGAGTCTCTCTCCCTGTCCTTCTGTCTTTGTCCCTCTGTCTCTCTCTGTATCTCCCCATCCCAATTCCTCAAGAAAAGAACGTTATGATTGGGAAGTGGGGTGTCCCCTGGGTCCTGCCCTTTTTTGCCTCCTCAGACTCTGAGCCCCAAGCTGGGGCGTGAAGTGGTGGGAAAGGACTGGCACCCCCTTTCCCATTTCCTACTCAGAGACACTGCACCCCAAACCCTCCACCACCCACCCACATGCCTCTGCACACATCACACCGTCCCTTAGATTGTTCCTGCCCTCGGGTCACCACGGTGACAGCACTACAGTGCTGATGCTGCTTCCCAGAATGGACAGACATACTCCCCCACCCTGAGGACAGCCTTCCCAGGGCTCCCCTCGGTGGCCTAACTCCGCCCCCACCCCTAGCTGGCTGCAGGGCTCTCCAGCCGCCCACTGCCTGTTTGACGGCCCTAGCAGGATGAAGAGGCCTGGGAGGGGAGGAAGGCCAAGCAGGGAAGGGCTGGGCCTGGCGGAGGAGGGAGGAAGGGTAGGAGCAGGAAGCTGTGTGCAGAGGCCAGGCCCACCTGCCCACCTGTGCAGAGGCCTGAGATTGCTTGGCCAGGCCCTCCGGGGCTAAAGAGACGCAGTGCAGGCCAGAGAACCCTGTGTGACAGGCGATGGGGCCCAGCGCCTGGGAGTCGGGAGGCCTGGTTCCAATGCCTGCTCTGTCTGTAAGGCCCTGCCCTCAGGACACTGACCACGTGAAAGCCCCTTTCAAGGTACTCTAAATGGGGCCGTACAGTATGAAGTATCCTAAGAGCACCAGCAACAAGGGATGAAGTGTGAGGACAGGGACAAGGAGACCGAGAGGGCCAGACAGAGCACAGAGCCAGGGGCCAGGCAACCCGAGGCAGCTTCCCGAGGAGGCGGGCTGGACCGGGCACAGCCTTGCAGAGGCTCAGGGGCAGGAGGGGACATCAAGGGAGGAGCATGGAAGTCCCCAGAGGTCAGGGGGCAGCCCGAGGCAGGCAAGAGGAATGAGTGAGTGTGTGGCAAGTGGGAGGAGGAAGGCAGGTCCTGTGGTGTGGGAGGCCCAGAGACGGGCCCGCTCCTGGCTCCAGCCTGGATGGGCACCGTGGGCCCCTCGAGAGGAAGCGCTGTTGCATCTGTTTCCGGGGTAGGAAGTGGAGGTGAGGGGCCGCTAGGGTGGGTGTCTCAGCTCTTGCCCCATCCTACCCCTGTTCTCATCGGAATCCCACATGGCGAGAGGCAGAAGCACAACCAGAAATGTTCCAGCAAAAAAAAAGACACAATGGTTCTTGGCAGACTTTTTCGGCTAGAACATTTCCAGCTGGGCTCCAGGCACATCCAGGGTCCACCCTTTCCTCAGCTGGCTTCCGGCCGACCCCCCTCCCTTACTCGGCTCTCCTCTGAGCCATCCTCTCATCATCACGTGACAGAGCCATAGCCCCTCAGCCCGCACCCCCAGGGACCCCCCCGCCATGAGGCTCAGGACCCTCCATTTCCCTCAGGGGCTGCGTTGCCCAGGACGGGATGCGGGGCTCTATCCCCAAAGAGTCTTGGCAGCGGGGATCTTTGAGGCCGGTGCCATGACAGCCAATAGTGTGCATCGTGTATCTGGCCAGATCGGGTGAAGGCCTCTGCTTCCTTTAAGGGAGGAGAGTCAGGCAAAGGCGTGGGGATGGGGGACAATGGCTTGACAGCGCCATGGGCAGTGAGTCCTGTGCCCAGGAGGGGGTTCTCCAGTGGGCCCCATACCTTGGCCCAGCAGTGTGTTCTGAGTACCAAGTTGGCCTCCTGGGGTAGCCTGAAGGCAGCAATTCCAAGAGGGGTCAGGGTCTCCCGCCCCCCCACCCCCCATGCTCAGTCGGGGTGGGGGAGTGAAATGAATGACAGCTGGCCTTACCCCAGCCTATGCTCAGGTAGAGCCTGAAGATGCGCTGCTCGGAGAAGACGGCGAAGGCCAGCAGCGTGTACAGGTACACGCCCTCCACCAGGAGCCAGTAGTAGTTGGCCGCCACGCAGTACTGCATGAGCAGGAACGCCAGGCGGCAGCCCAGAGAGTCCTGGGGGCAGAGGAAGGGTCCCCAGGGGACAACAGCTCTGCCCCTGCCTCTCTTGACCCCGCTCCCAGTCGCCCCAGCGGCAATCCTGCCGTGGTGAATGCAGGGTGACAGAGCTGACAACCTCCACCAGAACCAGTGTCAAGAACTTGACCTGCTTTAGCTCATCGGATCCTCGCTATCCTGGATGGAGGAAACTAATATCATCCCCATACAGGTGAGAAAACTGGAGTCCCGAGAAGTTAAATCACTTGCCTAAAAGTTAGCTTGGAATTCAAACCCAGGTCTGTCTCCAAAAACCACTCGCCTGAGTCAAACAGAACTCCCTAAGGGCAGGGCAGTAACTCCCTTCTTAGGCTGGGGGCTCCCCAGCGTGGACAGCCTCTGCCTGCCTCTCCCATCACACTGGGGGCTCCCTGAGGACCAGGTCTGGGAAGCTCTTGCCTTTCTTTGTACCAGGCCTGGGTGGGGTGGGGGAGACAGACTTTCATGGACTGTCCACCCCCTCCCCAGGCCCTCCATGGACACACCACACACCTGGTAGGAAAGGAGCCCATCCCACTGGTGCTGCTGGGCGGCCGTGCTGTACATCCACTTGAGGGCTGCATCCTTGATGAAGACGGACAGTGCTCGGAGGATGAAGGATGCAAACAGGTTCAGGTGGATGTAGTTTCGGGTACAGTGCAGGTGTCTGCAGGAGAAAGCAGGGCCCGCCCTGGCACAATGGCCGACACTTCTGCTCCACAACCCCCGGTTCTCAGGCCAAAGCACACCTCAGGCATGTGTCCAGCTCTGGGACCATGCTCCTGTCTTTCTTCCTCTGGATGCCCTTCTTTCCTATAACCCTGAAAATCCTTTGGGTCCAACTCAAATCCTGCCTGGCCATGAAGTCTTCAGCTGTGTGGTTACTGCCACCCCCAACCCCGTCCACACTCTATCTTTTCTCTGCTGCATCTTCTCTTCTACAAAGTCACATGTAACCCAAGTGATTTGTGTGAGGACACTGTTCCCACTGGGGACTTGCTTGGCTTCTTGATGACGGCCCATGTCTAATATGCCTCCAGGCTGCCGTACAGAGGCAGAGTGAGGCTAAGCATACAGCAGGAATTCAAAAAGTATTGGATACAACTTCAACATCCTTTCATGCAAAAACACATAGCAAACTGGAAATATGAGGGCACTTCTTAACCCAATAAGGGCTATCTAGCCAAACAGGAGCAAACATCATTCTCACCTGAAAATTTTTAGAAAGATTCCCTTTAAAATCAGGAACAAAATTAGGATTATCCAGCTGTAAGATCTACTTACATCACATCTACTCAACTTTGTACTACAGATCCTAGCCACTGTCAGAAGGCAAGGAGAAAAATGCATAAGAACTGGAAATAAAGACACAAAACTGGCATCATTTGTAGATGATAGACGATCTTCACAGGAAATCCAAGAGAATCAACACACAAATTATTAGAACTAATCAGAGTTCATTCAATAAGGTTGCTGATATGTACGTTTATGTACATCAGCAATAAACAATTAAAAGTAAATTTAAAAAATTCATTGGCACTATTTTTAATTGGCTACCTAGAGATAAGTCTAACAGAAGAAGGCACGATTTCTATGGAGAATACAGTAAAACTTGCTTAAAATTATTAAAGAAGATGCAAATTAACAGAAGATTCACCAGATTCATGAATAGAAAGACTATCTTGAAAGTGTCTATTCTCTTCACAATAACCAATAAATTCGATATAGCGATAATAAAAATTCCAACAGTTTTTTGATGGAAATTTTAAAAACTTATTATAAACAAGGGCCAAGAATATTCCAGACACTCCTAAAGAACCACAATGTAGGGGCCCTTGCTATAAGAAAAGTAAGTTGTTTTTATTTTTTGGCCATACCGCATGACATGCAGGATCTCAGTTCCCCGACCAGGGTTTGAACCCATGCCCCCTGTAGCGGAAGCGTGCAGTCTTAACCACTGGACCGCCAGGGAAGTCCCAAGAAAACCAAGGTTTTTGATGAATCTATAGTGGTTAAGGCACCATAGCACAGGCAAAGGGACAGATAACTAGACCAATGGAAAACAATCCACATGACAGAGACCCACTCAGGCACAGACGATGCTTGCTGCAGGGCAGAGCAGGCACTGCTATCAATAAATGGTCCTGATGCAATCAACATGTACACATGGAATATGTATACATGGAAAAATGAAATTAAATCTCTTGTTTTCACTACAGACAAAAATAAATTCCAGGTTCACCAAACAGCCATAAGGGATGTGCAAAACTTATGACCCTGGGATAAGGAAAGGCTTCTTAAACAAGATCATAAAGAAATTCGGCCTTTGGGGAAAAAAAATTGATAAATTTTTTTATCAATTGGAAAAATGAATTTTTATCAATTGATAACACTTACTGATATATTTATCTTATCAATAAAGCCAGATACATTGATATATTTCATTCCATTAAAATTAAGGACTTCTGTGCATAAAAGGCACCATAAAGCAAGTGAAAAAATAAACAAACCCCAGGCTGAGAGGATATAGCCTGGGTTACTATCCAGAATATACAAGCAGTGCCTAAAATAAAAAGAAAAAGCCAAATAAGCCAATAAAAAAGTGAGCAAAGGATACGAACAAGCAATTCACAGAATGAAACATAAAAAGTATGCTAGATCTCTCCAGGAATCAGTGATATGCAAATTAAAATCATAGTGAGATATTTCACACACTTCAGGTTAGCAAGAATTAGGTCTGAAAATAGGAAATATTGGTGAGGATGTGAAGCCAAGGGAACTCTCATGTATGACCAGTAAGAGGGCAAACTGGCATGACCACTTTGGAGAACAACTTCACAACGCCTAATAAATTTGCAACAGCACGCTGTATTCAGACCAGGCAATTCTACTCAGAGGCATGTGCCCCTGGAGAAACGCACAAGGGGTCATGGGTAAGAATGTTCATTGTAGCAAGGTTTATAACTCAGAGAAGAAAAAAAAGAGAAACACCTCAAATGTCCCTTAAAAGGATAACAAATAACTAAACTGTAATATATCATACAATGGAGTGACACTTAAAATGAATGAAACAGAACTGCCTGTATCAATGTGAATGGACCTCACAGAAACATAATGTCAGGCCAAAAATAACTGCTGAAGCATATGTCCAACATGCCATTAAAATATGCAACCCCCACACTATATATTTGTATAGATACTTAGAAATGTGGTAAAAGTACAGAGAGATGCATGGGGATTATAAGTGGCCCCTCAGGGGTTCCCTCTGGTGAGGAGGGAGTGTTACTCGGGGAAGCTTAACCGCGCGGTGGGCTTTAGTTCTTGGGCGGGATGGTGTGTGTGCACAGGTGATCATAGTATCAGCCACTGTATTTTCAGATCTCTGAACATTGCATAATAAAAGGAGAGAATATTCTCAGTGAGGGCATTTATTAAACACTGACTGTGTGCCCAGCCCTGACTGTGCCAGAAGCCATGGGGACCACAGGAGGAATGTCACCTCTCCTGTTCCTGCTGGCTGGTGTCCTGAGCTCCCTACCCTCGGAATCCCTCCTGCCCTTGAACCCAGCCCTCCTGGCCCACCGCCATCAGTGCAGAGGGCATGGGAAGAGCCCGGTACTCTGGAAGGAATGGCTCATCTAGGTTAGACCTAGGAAAGAAATTTTCCATAGGAGCTGACAAGCTCCAAAGAGAGCAGAATCTCTAACCCCCGAGGTCTTGTCTAAAATCATACTGAATTCCCGATGATTTGTTACATACGCTCACCGGAGAGGACTTCCCCCACTCCTATCACCCAAGGTTAAGGTGTGGAGCACGTGCTTTGTGTGTGCACGTGTAGTGTTTGTTTTTCCTTTTTTGCAGTATTATACGCACACATTTACACAGCACAGATTAGACTAAGTACACAGTGTCGTAGCCTGTGTTTTCAGCCTCATAACTCTACCACATAGATGGTGTGGGTTCTCTGGACATCTCTTAGGAGAGGAACCTGCTGCATTGCTGTTTCAGCTTGGTGCCCCCTCCTCTATTTGGGGACAGAACGGCAGGTAAGGCTGAAGCAGCCCCCTTACCTGAAGCCCAGGAGGATGGCCGAGGCGATGACCAGTGCGGAGAAGGAGAGTGCGTAGCCCACCGTGTAGATGACGTAAAGGGACAGGAGCTGCTGCTCCGGGGAGTTCTGTGTGCACACGGGGGACACAGTGTACAAGGGGTGGCCCACAACCCTCCTCTCCCACATTTTTCTTTCCCACGGGACAGGGGCAGAGGTGGGGCCCCAACGCAGCCCCACTGGGATCCTGGAACTAAGAAAGAGAATAACCTACGGTGATGGTCCTCGGATTTCTAGGGCCCTGTTCCAAGGCCAGAGAGGTGAACGCACACCACCTCTGTCCAGAAAGCATGGTGTGCAAAGCCCGAGAGGCAGGGGGATGGGCAGATGGCCACAGACCAACTCGCCAGATGCCCAGGTCCCTGCTCCCATGCAGCTGGCACCCTGCTGCCCCCCAGCTCGCCGGCTCAACTCACTTGGTCCCCTCGCTTGGACTCCTCGCACTCGGACAGGTCCCTCCAGGGCAGGCTCGAGTTGTCCTTGTGCAGCCACAGGCCATCGGTGGTGCAGAACCGGTACACGTGACCCTGCAGCACTGGGGCGGAGACACGCAGGAGCTGAGCCTCGGCCCAAGGCCACCTGCCCCTCACCCCTCTCCACCCTGGGGGTCACCCCAGCTGCCCCAGAACTGACCCCTCTCCACACACACACACACACACACACACACACACACACACACACACACACACACACACATACACACCCTCGGGCCTTCCTCTCCTGCCATGTGCCTGTTTGACCCACCCTCAGCCTTTCCTCTCAGCCACCCCGGAATGCAGCTTGACGAATTCACACTATTGAGATGAGACCGCACTAGCCCATTTCCACGCCCCTGCCTCAAATCGTGCTACGGACAAGGTTTGGTGCTGACGAGCAGTGGCCCCAACAGACCCACAGCCACCCTCTGAGACTGCTGATTCACAGAACTCAGGCCCCACCTTCCTGGGCAGAGCAGACCCCAGGAACAAAGAGAGAAAGAAGGAGACCCAGCCTCATCCTCAGGGAGCCCCGGTCTGAGGGGAGACACAGCCCTGCCCTTAAGAAGTTCTCATCTGATGGAGGAGACCCAGTCCTATTCTCAAAGATCATCTGATTTAAAAGGAACACAGAGTCAACGGCAGAGACATAGCCCTTAGAGACACCCTGTTCCAAGGGGTAGTGGTGCGGGGGAGGGAAGACCAGCTCTTCCCTTCAAGTAGCTGCAAGTAGCTGGAGATGGAGACTGTCCTTGGAGACCTCCCAGGCTGACAGTGGGGAGACATCCAGCCCCTGGCCTCAAGGAGCTCCCAGTCTGAAGGAGGAAGGAAGCACAGTCCCTGGCTTCAGAGAATCAAGACTCTCACAGAAAACAAAAACCAAAAAGTGCAGAAAGGAATAACATAAATGCAAACCGAGAGAGAGCAAACACAGGCCCAGCAGGGCTGGGGGTGGGATGTCCCTGTGTCCACTCACATCCCACCTGGGCATCTGGCGCTGAGGCGACCACCCTGCCGTGCCTCACTGTCTGCCCACCCAGGGAGGGGGTGGCTTGCGGCCCCAAGTTTGCAGTGAGATCACAAGAGGGGACAGGGGATTACTTGTGTCTGAGAGGAAATGTAAGTCTGACCCCAGGGCCAGGAAACTGGGGACTAAAGTGGGGAGAGATTTAGCACAGGGGGGATCAAGGAGGGGAGCTGGAGCCAGGACGAATTTTAAAAGATTTAAAAATTCTAAAGGACAAAAGATTTTAAAGCCCAGCCTCCCAGCTGTGGGAAGAAGGCTCAGCGTGAAGGAGGGAGCATGGAGAAGCCGCAAGGCCCTGGCTGGCAGGGGGTGCTCAGAAGTTTCCAGGTGGGGAGGCAGCAGTAAGGACAGGTCTGTGGAAAAGGATCATTAACATGAGTGCCTGATGGCGGCAGCATCAGCCCCAGGGCCCACACCACCAGGGCCGGGAAGGGACGCACCCTCTAGGACGGGGCTGTATTTCACAGTTCACAAACCATCAACCCGCCCACTGCTGCCATATGCCAGGACACCTTCACTTTAGGGGCCAGGGACAGCTCTCTGCCTGCACAGTCAGGCACCTGCAGGGCCTGCCAGTGGGACCCTTGTCCTCCCTGAGCCGGTCCCTGGCTCCCAGCCCACTCTCCCCTTTCTCCACTCCCTTTCAGAGACCCTGACCCGCTTCAGGAGACAGAAGTTATCTGGTAATACTGTGGGGTGAGTCAGCTTGCGGCATCACTGCTTCTAGAAGAAACTGCATTTTAAGAGCCTTCCCCAGGAAGAGAAACAAAAGCCTGAAAATGTAATGATGGGACTTTGGGCAGTGGGAGGAGCAGTGTCCCAATAGCCCCCTGACTCATTTATGAACAAAATCAGGAAAGGCAGAGAACGGGAGGCACCAGGTCTGATTTAAGCAACTAGAAGGGCCCCCAAATGTCTCTCTTATCTGCTGCATGGATGCCTGGAATTCTTCACCAGGGGTTGAGTCTTCTGATATAAGAGCAAAACCAGTCTTCAGGAGTCGATGACCCCAGAACAGTTATGGTGATCTGGGCTGACTCCATGGAGTGAGACTTATATCAGAACCTTCTCTGGAAACCCATTTAGATGGGAGGAAATGGGGAGAAAAGAGGAGGCAGAGGGGCCAGGGGAAGGGAGAGGACATCGCAAAGGGGCCCAAACTGTCGAAGCGCCACGTACCCAGGATGCAGCCCACAGCAGTGTGACCCTAATGACAGCCAGTTGCCACAGCTGGCACAGGGTCTGGCATACAGGAGGCACTCGAATTGATGTTTTCCTTCCTACCTGCTCCTTTCGAACCCTCTCTGCAGGCTGCTCACTCACAGAATCAGGTTTTGAACACCTGCTGTATGCCTGACACCTTTGAACATCACGACCACCTTACAAGGTAGGCACAGCAAATCCCACTTTACAGATGAAGCAACTGAGCCTCTGAGAGGCCACGTGACTTGCCCAAGGTCATCCAGCCAGGAAGCGGCAGAATCAAGATTGCAGCCCTCGTGGGGCTTCCCTGGTGGCGCAGTGGTTGAGAGTCCACCTGCCGATGCAGGGGACACGGGTTCGTGCTCCGGTCCGGGAAGATCCCACGTGCCGCGGAGCGGCTGGGCCCATGAGCCATGGCCGCTGAGCCTGTGCGTCCAGAGCCCGTGCTCCGCTGCGGGAGAGGCCACAACAGTGAGAGGCCCGCGCACCGAAAAAAAAAACAAAAAGGTTGCAGCCCTCAGCTCTTGGCCTCCAGAGGCCAAAAGTCAGCAGCCAAATTCACTGCTAACAGTCAGCAATGGCCATGTGCCATTTATCTGCCCTTCCTCCAGGCTTGGACTTGCCAACATTCAGCATCCTCCCAGCAGGTCCTCTTGCCAGTTTGGGCCCCCGGCACCCTGCCATTCCTGGGCCCTCTGCTCAGGGCAAGCTGGGAGGGTAGGGAGGCAGTGTGTGCACAGATGTATGTGTTACTGGAACAGTGTCAAGGGATCACTGCGTCCCTGCGAAGCTCAGTGAGCCTATACGAGTGCGTCTGTCAATTATCCTTCATTAGCAGCAAATACGAAAAGCCAGGGCTGGTTCCTGGCCGGGCTGCGGTCCCCAGGTGCCCATCTTGGCTGGAGAGGGGGTGGGTACGGGCACTGTCCGGCTTATCAGCCCAACTTTATCTGGCCCAGGTGCTGCTGATCATAACCAGAGGCTTGGCTCTGGTCTTGTCAACACCAGGAGGCAGCCAGCCGCATGCCAGGAGGCCTAGGGATATTTCATTAAGTCAGACCCTGGTGCTGGAACTAAAACCCCCAATTAAACACTTCCCCTCCCGGAAACCACAGCGGCGTCTGTAATCAAGCTAACAGCCGCCCTTCCACGTGGACGCGGGCACTCAGGGCTGTGGAGAGCCGCTCATGAATCCATTAGCTCCTGCATCCTGGCAACAGCAATGGTCAGCATGGACTCCTGGGCCCCCAGCTCCTGGGCCCCCATCTCCTGGGCCGGGAAGCCAAGATTCAAAGCGGGCAGTCATAGGCCCTCCCCAGAGTGCTGGAATGAGGGTCAAAGGCAGGGCTCGAACTGAAGGTGTCCGCTTGGGGTGGGGGTGAGGGGCAACGCATCACATCACAGCCTAGGAGAAGGAGCTCGGGTTCTGAACGACAGACTCAAGGTCAATCCTGGTTCTGCCCTCAACCGGCTATGGGACCTTGGGCAGACCTCCCCAGGTCTCAGTTTCCTCATCTGTAAAATGGGAACCCTGATGACTTCCCAGGTCTGTGGTGTGAGGATTAGGAGATAAAGCATGTGAAGTGCCTGGTACCTGGTTGGTCTTCAAACTAGAGTCACAGTGAAAGACCTGCTGCCACCCCCCGTGCCCGCACCAACTCCTCAAAAGAGTACCCCTTCACTGGGGGCGGGCTGGAGCTTAGGACACCGCCTCAGCCGGAGCTCCTCCAGGGCCAAGCTGGGGCCTCGGTTTCCCTCTGGCAACCCCGGCCTGCTGTCAAAGCTCAAGGGAGGCACCTGTCAGAGTTTCCAAGAACTGTGAGTTATAGACAATTTTTAAAACATTTTATGACTCTCCTATAATTAGAACCAAGCTAACAGGTAGGGATCAGAAGGGGGTGCAGCTAATGAGACTGGAATGATTTGTAATGAGCAGATCAGCTGTTTGTGGTTAAACAAGGCTGCTGGAGGGCACTCGGGTGGCAACAGGCTCTCTGAAGCCACTCCAGCCTTCTGGTTTACAGAGAAAATCTTGTGGACGCAAGGCATCTCCTTTGAACGCCTTCCTTCCTTGACTCACCTGTTCCCACCCTCTCTGTGCAATCCCCAGTTCTGAATTAGAGGGGTCAGAATTCAAGGACTTGGCTGGCTTCCCTGGGATACTGTATAGTTCTGAGGCCTGGCCTGGCCCCATCTCTGAGCCTGACATCCTCCCTCCCTGGAGGGCACTTTTTCCCCCTTCTCCATCTGCCTGTTCTTCCAGGCCTGGTCCCGATATCACCTCCCTCTGGAAGCCTTCCTGGTGCCACACCCCAGGCAGAAGAGGTGGCTCTGACCTCCCTCAGCACCACTTCCCAGGCCCCTGAGCTGACCTCTTCAGCCCCATGGGAAAGATCACCCCTTCTCCCCAACACCCACATACTCACACACCCCTAAGGTCTCACTGACATCCCCAGCTCCTGACACAGACCTGCCCCGGGGAATTGTTCTGAATTTAATTCTTTCTCTAGTCACTCATTCTTCTTCCCTGCTCTGCACCCCAGAAGGCTGACCCCTGTGGACAGCATCACTTGGGCTCTTTGCCCTCCGCTGGGTTTGGCCAATGGGAGGCACCAGCAGAAGGTAGGAGGGTGGAAGGAGAGAGAGGCTGGGGTATGTCTCCCTTGCTCCCTTCTTGCCTTGATTCTGAGGTTCTGGCAGTGGCACTGCCTCTCTGTGGCCAAGGCCCTGCCCTGCTGGTGGCCTCTGCATCACCACGACCTCCAACTGTTCCTGCCCCGCTCGGGTCTAGGGATGCTACAGCTTCCCACTGTTGTGGTCCTTGGTGCTTTATGTACCTCTTTGGCCCCTTAACCCTGCCAGCCTCTGAAGTGGCCCCTCCATTAACTTCTTTTCAAATTCCCAGCTGAGTGTGTTTTCTGCCAGGACCCTGCCTGAGACCCGTCCCCCTTGTTTGTCCCCACTTCGAACTCCCACTATGACGTTTTTCCACAGTCTACCCCCTTGATCAGCCCAAGAAAGTTCCAGAACTGCCCCCTTCCTGCTCCCCCATGCTCTGGGAGGGGGTGAGGGGAGCCCCTAGTGCCAGCTTCTGCCAAGCGGAACAGCCAGGACAGGCCAGAGGCAGCAATTATGCTGCAGGAGCCCACGGTGGGTGGGGTGTCTCTGCAGGTCCCTAACTCAGAGAGAGGGGAGAGGGAGGCAGAGTCTGTGATGCCACGTGTCAGAAAAGGGAGTGAATTAGCTTGGTGAGTCAGGGGAGGGGGGCGGGGGCTGGCAGGGGGCCTGCACCGTGGCCGCTATCTTCACGGAGAAAGCAATAAAACCGTGTTCGCTCATAAACGGGCACCACCAGGACCTATTTCCTGCTCAAATAAAATTAAAGGTGATGGATGGAGCCGCGAGCGACAGGCAGAGCTGGGGACAGCTTAGTGCTGAGTGATGGGCCCTGTCCTGCGCCTGGCTCCCTGGGGTCTAGAGGCCCGGCCCCAGCTGGACAGACAGCCAGTCCCAAACCACTGGGGAGCAAGGAAAGTGTGCGTATTGCGGGAAGTGGACGAGGTAAGTCAGGTAGGTGGAAGAAATTAACAGCAACCATTTTTCAAGAACCTACAATCCTCCCAACACCCCCATCACCTGGCTTTATCCCATCTCCCACATGGCAAGCTGAGGCACAGAGAGGTCTAGAAATTCACTCAAGCTCACACAGCCACTCAGAGCAGCATCAGGCAGAACCGTAAGACTGTACAACTCGACGTTTTCATCTCCAGGGAGAGGGCAGGCAGCTCACTGCCCTCCCTCAGGGTGTGCCCAGCCAGCAGAGGCCCAGGCCACTCGCCTGTCCCCATGCCCAGAGCCACGGGCACAGGAACACGCACACATGCACACGTACGTGCCTGCACACTGGCGGAAGCCTGGTGTAGCAGTGAAACGTGCTTACTCTACACCAGACTCCTCGGCTTACTCCTGGGTCTGCTACTCACTTGCTGTGTGAGCTTGGAAAAGTCACTTAGCATCTCTGTGCCTCCGTTTCCTCCTCTGTAAAAGGGGAGGGTCACCAGAGTGCTTGCCTCGCAGGGTTGTTGTGAGGGTTAAATGAGTGTAGGTGTGTAAAGTGCTTACAGCTGGCCGCAGAAATGCTGCGTGAAGGGCACTGATCCGCTCTGTGTCTTACGCAGGCGCCTGCCTCTTTCCAGGTCCAGGATCTCCCTGTGCACCTCAGGGTGGGGTGGGTATACTGGGAGGGAACAGCAGGAGAGAGTCTCCTCAGGACTTCTGCCTGGGCTTCATCTGACTCCAGTCCTGTGTTCTGAGGTGAAGCTCACACCAGGCCCTGCCAGATGCCCTGATGTTCCGCTAAGGGGCTGCCTCTCCCAGGAAGCCCTCTAGCTTCCCAGAGTATGACCTCAATCACACTTGCTTCTGGGCCAGTTTCTGCTTGGTCTCAGGCCCCTTCGGTGCACTGTAATTAAGAGCACAGGCTGGCTTCAAATCCTGGCCCTGCCATTTACCACGTCATCTGGAGCAAGTGACTTAAACTTTCTGGGGCCTCAGTTTCCCTATCTGTACAAAACAAGCATACCCACGAGGTAGTTGTAAAGATTAAATGAATACTCGGCTTTTAGGGCAGGACTGGGCACAGAGCAGGTACTTAACATCATTATTATAAAGCAGTACCCTTTCTCCCTTCCTGAGACTGTGAGCTCTTTGAGGCAAGGGCGCTTGTCTCCTGTTAGCCTCCCTGGTGCCTGGGACAGGTGGGTGGGTGTTGGGGGGCACATTAACTCCCCCTCCAGTCAGAGCTCCCCCTGCAGCCTCTGTAGATCTCTGTACTCCAAAGAGCCTCAGCTTTCCCAGTGCAGGCTGTCCCCTGCAGACAGGAGTGAGCCGGGGAGGACCTGGGGGGCAACTTCACCAAGGCCCCGATCACTACTCCCGTCTGGGTACATCTGAGCAGTGAACCCCTGAAGAGTCAGGAGGTGGCTACAGGCTACTACCAGGTGGGCGGTACCTACAAACATACACATTACACACACACACACACACACACACACACACACGCATCAGAGCAATGACACCTCTGAGTAACCCTACCCCACACCGAACCCCCAGGAACTGTTCCTACCTGACTCCTTTCCTGATGCAAGAGGGTGCTCATTTCTTTCTTAAGTCAGATGCCACGATTTCCCCACAGACCCCACCTGCCAGATGGGCCTCAGGCCCAGGTCACACCGATGCCACCCCCTACTGCTCCCCACCCCCAGGGAAAGAAAGGCAGACCACCGGGAGGAGGCCCAAAGACCTCCTGGAGCAGGGAGGCTGCGTCTCAGGGGAAAGGAGGCAGCACGAGCCCCGTGCCAACTCCACTCCCACCCCAGCCTCCTGGGCACAGGGTGGGGGAGGGAACTCACCGCTGCTGGCCCAGGGCAGATACCAGGGGCAGCTGACGTTCACGAAGGAGCCCGGCGGCCCATCCGGCCAGCAGGCATAGTCATCAAAGGTCCGGTTGCAGAACAGGCCTGGTGCAGCGGGACGATGGCATCTGAGTCCCAGCCTGGCTGGGGCACTTCCCCCCAAGTTCCCCACCGGGGAGGCTGCCCGGCAGAAACCTGTGCTCGGCTCACCTCCACTGAGGCTTCCTACCCACCCAGCACATTCCCACCCAGCAGGTGCCACTTATCAGCAGTGGGACTTGCAGCAAAGTACTTAAGGTCTCTGTTTTCTCACCTGGAAAATGGGGTTGATCCCCAGCCCACAGGGCTTTGTGGGGACAAATAGCATAGCTAGCATAGATAACTGAGCATAGTAAGTGCTCAATAAACGATCCTCATAGGCCTGTTATTAAATTACACACCACGGATGAGGGGGACGGTAGCTCTCCAGGCTAAGAGAACCCTCCTCAGGTGACTGGGTCATGACTGCAGGTCAGGACTGGAACACAGGCCTATCAGTCCTCTGCTCTTTTTTTTCTTTTTTTTAACATCTTTATTGGAATGTAATTGCTTTACAATGGTGTGTTAGTTTCTGCTGTATAACAAAGTGAATCAGCTATATGTATACATATGTTCCCATATCTCTTCCCTCTTGCGTCTCCCTCCCACCCTCCCTATCCCACCCCTCTAGGTGGTCACAAAGCACCGAGCTGATCTCCCCGTGCTATGCAGCTGCTTCCCACTAGCTATCTGTTTTACATTTGGTGGTGTATATATGTCCATGCCTCTCTCTCGCTTTGTCACAGCTTACCCTTCCCGCTCCCCGTGTCCTCCAGTCCATCTGTCTGTCACTCCCCCTAAACGTTTATTACCATAAGTACGTGGGTTGGGCCTCCTGCCCTGGCACAGGCTGGGAAGTGCTGAGGAGGAGGCAGAATAGAAAGGCGAGGTGTCTGCTCCTGAGGGGCCCCAGTCAGGGGCGAGGGGGAGCACAGCAGCAGCGAGGCCGCACCCCCAGGCATAGGGGAGATGAGGGGTCCTAGAGAGGCAAATGATGCCCAGCCAGGCGTGGGGCCTCCCAGCACCGTGGAGAGCTGCTTGGGTGCACTCACCTGTGGCGGGGGGCGGAGCCTCGGTCAGGAAGCGCTGGCACTGGCGTTGGTATTCTCGCCATTTCTCCACTGTCTCCGAGAGGGACACGGTGGCACCCTGGGGAGAAGAACGAAAAGGGGGCCCCTTAGGTCCAACCAACCTCTCTTTTATGCCCAACCCCACACACACACTTAGTTTCTTGATGTCCAGGGGACCTTAGAGCCCCAAACTCCACAGGCTTTGGCCATCTCTGAAAGAGGGTGACAACACAAAGAGGGGCTCCAGGTGGATGTTTTTGTATCTTTATCCCTCCCAGGGCGCAGCCTGGGGTGTAGTAAATGTCCAGCCAGTGGCTACTGAAAGGACACTGTTGGGGGTGAGTGGGGGAAGGGCCACTGGCTGGGCGGGAGTCTCATTCATGGTTTCATCTGCCCTCACCCAGCAGAGAGCGTTCCTGAGAGCCCTGGGCTTTGTGACTGCCACGGGCTCCTTTCCAGCACCCAGTCAGCCTTCCTGCGAGGTTCTCACACTTTCATCCACCAGTCTTGAAGGCAACACGCAGGCCCAGGGTGGGAGAGGGGCTCAGTCAAGGTCACACAGCACCCCAAGGAGCAGAGCTAAGGCTAGGACCTGGAGTCTCCCAGATCAGTGCCTGTGACGCAGCAGTGGAAGGTGTGGGCTGAGGTGGGATTCAGCGCTGGTAATGCTGACCCCTAGCATCCCTCCTGCAAATTGCAGTCACGTTACCTGAGAGGTCAACATGACCCCCACCGTCTCAGCTCTATCAACTGTGGGAGAAGTCCTGAGGACATGGGGTGAAGGGGTCAGAGAAGTTCCAGAACACAGAGACTGGGTCTGCAATGGGAGGGGTCCCCCTCTCTGTGAATAGATAAGGTAACAGAACTGGCTTTTTAGCAGAGACCCAAGCAGATGTACCCAGGTGAGAATTATCCACGCCCAGAACTTTTAGGGCACTTCTTTAGATATGTCTTGGGACTATGTTTCTTTTTTATTTGTATTTTTTCCTGAACAGGCTTAAGATTATAAATATTCCTCCTTTAGAGCCTTGAGACACGCAGATGACCAGGGAGCCCCTTGTATAAAATTTAGGACCTATACATAATTTAAAACAAAATTTCACTTTTGGAAATCACAAAAATATACATGCGCGCCGAAATGCAAACAGCTTCATCTGGGGAGTTTGCACCACCCTTGACGGGTGGTGCCCTAAGCACACTGGATCTGGTTTCCGGGTAATCCTGCCCAGATTTGGGCTGCGTTGGGGCTTACAAGACGCTTCCCGTAAACACACAGGTTGTCTTGGGCTCATCCCTGGCGGCACAGGAAGCCCTAGGGAGGGGACAAAGCTTGCTTGACAAGCAAGGGGACAGTCTTGGAGTGAGTGTGCTGAGGCCACAGGCAGAGCTACCTAAAAGACAGTGCTCTTCGGAGCGCAAAGGTCAAGTGTATTTGTTAAACAAATAAATAAGGAATCAAACCCAACAGCGAAGGCAGTGTCAATTTTAGCTACAACTGAGGGGTCAGCACAGTTTTCACTAGTGCCAGTCCTGGTGGATCCACCCCCCAACCCCCACCCGCCTTCCTTCTCCTCCCCGGAATGCAGCAGCTGCTGGTGGTCAGGGCAGGGAGACCAGGGAGAAATCCCACCTGATCTCTCTAGGAGGAAAGCAGGCAGCAAGCAAGGTCGCTGCTGGGAACTGGGGCAGAAGGTGTGTCTGGGGCAGGGAGCGCGGACTAGGAAGCCCATGGGAACCAGAAGTCTCAGGGTGGCGAAAAAGGCAAAGGACAGCACCAGGAAGCCAGCCTGGCCACCAGCGCCCCGGAGAGCCTCGAGACAGAAGCAGCCCTGTCACCTGCTCGGAGCAGAGCCTCGGACAAGAAACTATCTTCAGACGGGGGCTCCCTGAGGGCAGGGCTGTGTCGTCCTCAGGCTGGGGCTCCTTAAGAACAGGGGTTGTGTCCCCCCGAGACAGCTTCCTGACAACAGGGGTCCACCGTCTGCCTCCTGCCCCAGCTGAAGTTCTCCAAATACTGCTCACCGCACCCCCCCTGCCCAAACACACGAACTACCAGACCTCTGGCCTCTCCCCACCTGGCGTTTATGGAAGTAATACTGTGCCAGGCTCTGGGTGGGGGGACGGACTGGGGGAACATGGGGAGCGCAGAGACGAAGGCCAGAGCCTTGGCCTGAGAGAGTCCCCAGGCTACTCGGGGATCGGGTGGGAGCAAATGCTCTTCAGGACACAGCAGAGAAGGCAGCGGTGAAAGTGCTCAGGGAATGGCTGGGGCAGGGCTCGGTGAAGACTTGAGAGCCCTGGGGGACGCTGGGGAGTGTAAGCTGGGGTTGGCGGAGGGAAGGGGTGTAGGGAGAGACTGGGCCCAGCAAGGGCAGAGGGTAGGCATTTCAGCAGGAGGACCCAGCAGGAACGAAGGGGCAGAAGTGGGGACGTCGGTGCTCTGGTGAGCAAGCAGAAGACAGCCTTGGACTGATGCTCAGGAGAATTTTCTGGGCCAGGGAGAGAGCAGTAGGCAGGACCTGGGACAGATGTGAGGCTCCGGTCTGGAACGAGGCTGGGGTGACCCGGCGCAGCAGGGCCCAGGGGCTCAGGGGAACACAGTTACACAGAGAAGCGTGAATAGCCCTGGCTTTGGGCTCAGAGCCAGGCCTGACCCTGGCTCTCCGGTAAATTAAGTTTGTGACCTTGTGCAACAGTTTTAACTTCTAGCCTGAGCTCACACCTGCACAAATTGGGAATAACGATAGTCCCTGCCTCCCCGTGAGCATTAAGTGAGTTAATGCTTAGAAGGGCCCCTGGCACGTGGAAAATCCACAGTCAACGGCAGCTGTCTTCGATTTCTGCTGTTGACAGGAGACGGCAGAGCAGACCGGGCGGCCAGGCTTCCCGGGGAGTCCGGGTCCCACCCCTTCCTCATTTCCAGGAACAACAAACTCCCAGCAGGAAGAAAGGAGCATATTTTCCTGCCAAGGACCGATCATCCTGCTTAATTTGTGGCATCTTCCAGCTGCAACACAGCCATTAGCAAAGCCTCCATGCCCAAGGGCAAGGAACCGTGAGGAGGGGCAAGGCCCTGCCCACCAGCCTCGGACCCATTTCATCCTCCTGTGATGTGAGTCCCCGCTCCAGGCCTGGTGAGGAGGGGCTGGGGGTGGTAAGTGGTGGGGAGGATGCAGTGGTGGAGGCCCCTGCCCCTCAGAGGCAGCAGAGCTGGCCAGGAGATCAGGGCAGCAGTGGGGGGCCCAGCAGACCAGGGTGAGGGCAGCTTGGCAGTTTTTAGAATCAGGACTCACCAGGCTTCATGGGAGTTCTCTGATGGGGGGGTAAAGGCAAATGGGGGCAATGCCTGGGGCGGAGTTTACAGTAAGGAGAGGGCGTCTCTCAGATCCAGGTGTTTGGGAAGGAAGCAGGAGGTGACAAAGAAGATGCCAGGAAGGAGTGGTGGGCAGAAGAGAGCACTGGACAGAGAGTCACACGTCCTTGGTTTAAATTCCAGCTTTGTCTGTTAACGTGGGACTGATGGGACAAATTTTAATCTTCTGGGACCTCAGTTTCCTTATCTGTAAAATGGGCATATCGTTCTTTTCAAAGAGTTCCTGTACAGATCCAGCAAGATAAAGTAGTGAAAACCTTTAGGAACTATCCAGCCCTGTACGAGTGAGCAGTGTTCTAAGGAAGAAGAGCAGGAAGAGAAGGATGTGGAGAGGGTGAGGGGCTTTCCAACACCCCAGGACGGCATGCTTTCTCCAAACACTGGCTGCTAATGTGAAGAATTCCTCCGGCAGTTTCATTTCTCAGTGTGAATAAGTGCACCAGATTCTTTCCTTTTCTGGCAACCTTTTTGATTGAGAGGAAGGAGGAAAGAGAGGCCACTAACGTGGGAAAAATGGGAGAGGGCCTCCCCAAAGGAAAAAGAGGGCTCCCATGACAACTCTGGCGCCTCCCAACAGATGCAGCCCTGCATCTTCCCTGCAGCTCCTCCCGGGACCCCTGCCTCCTTCTTCTCTGCCCAACTTCCAGAGCCCAACCATCCCCGAGGCCCTCTGAGACCTGGAGGGATGGTGCTGCTAGACCCTGGGCTCTTGGCCCCATTTGTTTTCCTTATAGACTCCAGATACACGAGCAGAAGGGCAGGGAAAGGAAGACCACACACACATTCTCACGTGCACCAGACCCCTCATTGTCACACACATTACCACACGTGTGTGGAGCACATGCTTACATACTAAGACATGACACGGAGTCTCTCTCCCACACATGACACAGACTGTCAGGTACACACACACGTACACACACACACACACACACACACACACACACACACACACCCCTTGACTGACATATACTAAAGTCACACTGTCACATGCATAAGTACAGAGAAACAGACACACATTCTGTCACAAGCACACTTTTCTCACCCACACACAGACACACACTGGCAGACACTCATTCACACACTAAGATGTCTCTCTCATGCACACACAGACCTTCCCATAGATGCAGTATCACACTTGGAGTCACAAACACATACACACTGTCAGACACACAATGACATGCTGAGATGTTTCATACACGGGGACTCACAGGCAGGCTGTCACACAGAGGGTCACATACAAGTACGGAGGAGAAACAGGGGTTCATACCGCCCACACCCCTCTCCCCCTGGTCCCTCTCTCTCTGTCTCTCTCTACCTGTCTCTATCCTGTATCTCTGTACCTCTCTATCTCACGCGCACAGAGGAATCTGTTCAGGGGCAGGCTGCAGCTAAGGAGAGCCTGTTCTTCCTCGCAGCAAGGCATCCAAGGGCAGGATGTGGTTTCTTGGTTGCTCTGCCCTGGCCCCCACCAGACTCCATGTCTGGGAGGGAGCCCAGCTCAGGACAAAGTCCATGGTGACCGCCGCGCACCCTGGACTCCATCCACCCTTCACTAGAGTGCAGAGGCACGGGGCCTCTGACAGCCCCCATCCCAGCCCTCTTCCCCTGCCCTGGAGAAGGCTTCCAGATTCCCGAGGACAAGCGGGTCAGATCCCCCAAGTGACTAAAGCTGCCATTTCTGGGCGCCAGCGTCCCAACCCTCTCCATTACCCCATGGGGCAGGGCTGGTGATCCCTATTTACAGATGAGGAAACAGAGGTTCCGGATGGTCAGATGTCCTGCCCAAGATCACCAGCTAACCGCAGACCTGATATTTGATCCCGGTTTTGTCTGGTTCTAATTTGGAGTGTCAAAGTCTTGCCCGTCTCCTCAGTAGACCAGCTCCCTCACAGGGGTCTTGCGGAGGAAAATTATAGGGGAGGGGGTGGTCCTTCCCGGCAACAATGAAGGAGTAACCTAGGTCCCCTTCTTCAGAGGTCAGTTCTGCCACCCTCCTGCCGGCACCCCCTTCCAGCCTGGCCAGCCTGACTGTGGGCAGCTCACTCCATTTTCCCTTCAGTCCCACTTGGGTGAGCAGGTATTAGGCACCAGCCCAGCCCCACACCCCTTTGTCCTCTCTGTTCCTGGACTGCTGGGTTCACCTTACACAGGGAACCCTCCTTTTCTGAGATTCGTCCCACCGGCAGTGACATGAAGGGAGCAACCTAGTCTTGCTGATCTCATGAACAGAAAATAGAATACAGAATCCACCATTGTTTAGAGTCACACGCGGGCATGAGGTTGTGTCGCAATTACTGCAGTCTGACCTCAAAGCCTGTCACTCAGATCTCCACGGGTCAGGGATGCTCACAGCAGGGCAACCCCCGAAGCTCCCCCTCTCTGCTCACAGCCTGGCTCATCCTGCCCTTCTCTGTCACCCCAGACAGTGTCAAAGTGTCAAAGCCTGTCACTCAGATCTCCACGGGTCAGGGATGCTCACAGCAGGGCAACTCCCGAAGCTCCCCCTCTCTGCTCACAGCCTGGCTCATCCTGCCCTTCTCTGTCACCCCATAACAGTGTCACCCCACTGTTATGGCCCCAGGATATTGGGCTTTTGGCCCAGGGCTGAGGAATGAGGGGTGGGAAGAAAGGGCAGGTTCAAGGAGCCTGACTCCTCTGGGCAAAGGAACTCTGGGGAGAAGACAGGCAGCATTCAGAACCTCTCCTCTTCCCTTAATCCAAAGCCAGTCTGCAAATGGCCTGGAGCAGGATGGGGCCAGGCAGCAGAGCCTTCCACCCCAACCCTGCCCCAGCCGGAGGAGGAGGTAAAGGTGAGAGAGAAGCAGGTAGTGGGTCTGCAGTTCTGGCTCCCAAAAGATCCCACGCACACCAGGGAAGCCAAAGTCTGGCTGAGCGTCGGGGGGACAGTGGTGTGGAAGGAGATGCCTCCTGCAGCTGGGGGCAGTAGCTGGGCTGGGGACAGGGAGAGGGAGGGAATGAGACTGGAAAAAAACGTGGGGGCTGAAGAAGGGCTGGCACCTTAGCTGGGAGGCATATCTGTCCACATCTGGATTCTCAGCGAGGGGTGGAGTCGGCACTCATCAAAGAGCCCTCCTCCCGCCTTCCACCTGCGCTGGGACAAATTTCAAGGCCCGTGAAAGCCCCCTCCCCAAAGCTCTTCAGGTCTGGGGGTAAGAGTGGGAGGTCACGGGAAGACACGGCTCTCTGGCACAGGAAAGCCTGCACCTCCTCTCTGCTCAAGCATCTCACAGCATCTCTGGACAACTCCTCTCTCCTAAAGCAGGCTGACCACAGCCCCCAGCCCAGGAGCCTGGAGGCAGGAAAGGCAGAGAGGGGCTGCAGGGGTCCACCTGTGGTCAGCCCTCCAAGGGCATCCAGGAGGCCAAGGTGTCTCCACGTGTCCCAGTATGGGCCCTGGTGCATGTTGACCACCAAGGGGGTCAAAATGGGGGTGTGTCAGGCGAGTGTGTGAGGGGAGGCCTGCCTGCTTCTAGAGGAGCAGGGAGCCTTCTAGCGTTTGCCTTGGCGCGGAGCTGGGGACAGGGGTGGCTCTCGAGTTCCAGCTGGGAGGTCAGGGGGAAGGACAGCAAGTTGCCACCTTAGGGTACCTGGGGCTATGAGTCAAAGGCTGTGCTGGGGGGCTGGTGGGGGGGATAGAGCTGGGGGTCCACGCCCAGGCCTCTCTGCCTTCCCAGGGGGTCTTTGATAGTGAGCGGGGCACGGCGGGGAGGGGTCTGGGGCACAGTGGAAAAGGGGAGGTCGGGGAGCTCGGGCTGTGGCCGGGCCGCTGGCACGCGTTTGCGGCAGACGGAGTTGGGAAAGTGGTCGGGGGGAGATGCGGCGCAGAAGTCAGCGCACGGCGGCCGCGGGACAGCCGGTGGCCCGGCAGAGGGGCCCGGGCGGCCAGGAAGGGGTTGCCTGGCCGGGGCTGCGGGAGGCGTCCGCCGTCCGAGACCCCACCTCCGACACCCAACTCTCCAGGTCCCACTCCCCGAGGCTTGGGTTCCCGCCGCCCGCGGTCGCGGAGTTTCGCTCAAGTCGCAGCCGCCGCTGCCCGGACGCCGCGCCCGCAGCAGCACACGCCGCCGCCTCCCCCGCCCCGGGGCCCGCGGGTCTCACCTGGGGGCGGGGGCCGGCCCTGCCCACCGCCCCGAGCAGCAGCAGCGCCAGGCGGAGCGGCCCGGGGGCGCCGGCCATGGCAGGGCTTTCAGGACTGGGCCATCGCTGCCACCTGCGGCACCGCGCACGCCACTGAGCCCGGGCGGCGCGGGCGCGGGGGAGGAGCCGGCGCTGGGCCGCCCCGCCCGCAGGAGGGGCCGGGTGGGTCCCGGCTTTCCGCCCCCGCCCGCGGAGGCCCCTGGGCCCGGCAATCTCCGGACCAGAGGTCCCGGGCCCTGCGCTCCGGGCTGGTGCCGCTCGGGTTCGGGCAGTGCAGGAGCCGGGCCGCCCCCACCCCACAGCCGGCCTTCCTCCCGGATCCCCCCGCTAAAGAAAGCCAAACCACCCCACAGCTGTCCAGGATACCCCGTAGGGAACTGAGGTGGAGAAGCGCACGGGACTTGGCCAAGGTCACACCGCCAGTCAAACCCCTTCCGAAAAGTGTAACCCCAAGAGCTGCGAGTGGCGAGTAAGGCAGATCCACCCGGAGGGGTTACCCGGTCCCCAAGACCTCTCCTTATTCCCGGGTTCTGTCCCGAAGGCAGCCCTGGGACAACCAAGGTTGGGGGGACAATGACAAATGGATCAGTGGAGCCCTGCCGGTGGGGAGGGTCTAGAAGGTCCCCGACTCCCGCAGCCCCCATGGCCCCTGCTCTGAATCACTGGGGCTCTTATAATCCCCGTGTCCCTGGGATAACGTGTGCCCAAGGCTGTCCTCTGTGCCTCCTGCGTCTCTGTCTCCCTGCTTCGTGGAGGCTCTGTATTATACCTGCCTTTGTAACACCCCCCTCAACCCCCAACGCAGTGCAGGCCAGGGAGTAGGGTGGGACACAGGTTCACCCTCACCCGGGCTGTGGAAGACAGTGCTAACAAGGCACTGACTTTCTGTTCCCTAAAGCCAGTGTGGAGTGCCAGTGGGAAAAGGGAATTACACCCCTCTCCCAAAAGAACTTTGATGTCACTATTAGGAAGCAGGGTGGGCAGCAGCACTCAGCTTTGACCTACCACGGGGCATGTCTGGACCATTCCAAAGGGAAAGGGAGCAGCTGATGGAGTAGCTGCCCCTCAGGGAGAGAACAGGACTTCTCAAATCTCAGAGCACCGAGGAGGGGAGGAAGGGGGAGGGGAGGGGGGAGGAGGCCTCCAGTGGGAGGAACCAGGGGCTCCCATTTGCCAAGAGAGGTCTTCCTGTCCTGCAAGCTCCCTCTCACTACCTGAGAGTCATTTGTTCCCTCCTCTACCCAGAAGTCAGTCTAACAGTCACCTTATGTGCCACTTAGGCTTCGAGTGACAGAAAACCCCTAATAACAGTGGCATAACCAAGGGCTCTGTTATGTAAAGCAAGGCCAGAGGTTCAGCCCAGGGCTGGAGCAAAGGCTCCCTGACCATTAGGGTCTCCAGCTCTTTCAGTTTCCACCATTCTCATGGTTCAGGGCTTCAATCTAATGATCCAAGGTGGCTGCTCTAACTCTGGCCATGATATTCAAATTCCAGCCGGCAGGAAGGAGGAAAGGGAAGATGGGTGCAAATTCCAGCCAGCAGGAAGGAGGAAAGGGAAGATGGGCGCAAATTCCAGCCAGCAGGAAGGAGGAAAGGGAAGATGGGTGCAAATTCCAGCCAGCAGGAAGGAGGAAAGGGAAGATGGGTGCAAATCCCAGCCAGCAGGAAGGAGGAAAGGGAAGATGGGCGCAAATTCCAGCCAGCAGGAAGGAGGAACGGGAAGATGGGCGCACCTCCACCAGTAAGGACACATCCTGAAAGACGCAGCTATCAGTTCCACACCTCATGGTCCCCACTCAGACACATGGGCACGGTTAGCTTTGAAGGAGGCTGGGAGAGTACCCTTAATTCCAAACAGTCACTGGCAAGGTTAAATATTAGGGCTTGTATTACTCTAGAAGAAGGCAAGATAGATAGATAGATAGATAGATAGATAGATAGATAGATAGATAGATAGATCGATAGATAGACAGACAGACAGCTAGATAGATAGACAGATAGATAGACAGATAGATAGATAGATAGACAGACAGATAGACAGATAGATAGATAGACAGACAGCTAGACAAATGACTTGCAGGCTCTGCTATATGAGGGCTGGGGGTTGGGAAGAAGAGGAGAGGAGAGAGGAAAATAAGGGGCTAGAACTGAGTCTTTACCATGAAATTATCAACCTCCAAATTACACTTAATAAATATCAGTTGAACACCTGCCATGAGCCACACACTGAACTAGGTCCTGGGCATAAAGTGGTGATGCAGTCTGTATCCTCAGAGGGATAGGAATGGAAGGGCTGGAATACCGCTCTCTAGACTAACACTAACCATGAACGAAAACAATCGCTATCAGTACCACGTACTGAGTTCCCTCTCTGGGCCAGGTGCTGCCGAATGCTTAGTGTGCCCTGATCTCCTCAAGTCTGAGGACCAAGTACTATTATACCCGTTTTATGGATGAGGAGACTGAGGCTCAGGGATAACAAATGAGCTTCTCAGAGAGCAATGCTGGCTTTCACCCCAGGTCCACCTGCCCTGAGGGCTGGTGTAGGAGAGGGGACAGGCTCCAGCTCTGCCAGCCCGTCTTGGGAGCCCTCCCCTGTGGGTCCTTCCTCCTCAGCCCAGACCTCTGGGTCTGGCTCCTAACCCCTATGCCCAAAGCTTCTCCCATGGCCCTAAAGTGGGGTACCCTCAGCTTCCACTAAGAGAACTTGGTTTTCAGGTTATTTTCAGAAACGGGAGTGGGAGCAACTGATGTGTACACCTGAGGAAAAGATGCTGTAAAGGCCCTGGACCTGTGGAGACAGACCCCAGAGCAGCCCCCCCCCACCTCCTTTGCTCCTGGATGAGGGGACCCTCTCCTCAGTGGGAAGACCTGGCCAGTGGGCAGAAAGGAGTCTTTCACTTGGGGGAAGGGTGAGGAGGGAGGGAGGGGCTAAGTAGAGGGTAAAAAGAGGGTGGGATGGGGAGAAAAGAAAGAACTGCTAAGAAGGACAGGTGTCTCTTGTCCATATAGTTCAGGTTCCTTTCCAAGCTCCAGGTTCCTAAGAAGCTTGTTTATTTTCCAAAGTTCAAGACCATATCCCCATTCTGGTGGACCAGATGAGCAAAGAGCCAAAATCTTCTAGCCTAGTATAAATACACACGCGCCCGCGCACACAGACACACACACACACACACACACACACACACACACACACACACACACACACCCCTACACACAGATCTTAAGCTCTGTCAGTCCTGGGTTCAAATCCAGCTCAATCACTCACTGAACATCTCTGAGCCTTGGTCTCACAGTCTGTAAGATGGGGATAATAATAAAGGCCAATGTTTACTGAGTACTTGCCTTGAGCCGGACAGTGTTCCAGGAGCCTCGTGAGTGTTATTCCATTTAATGCTCACCATCGCCCTCACCCTAGTCATCGCCTGGAGAGTCTGAAGGTTTGCTAGGAGGAGACAGAGACCACAGGAGCAGGCCCAGGAATCTGTTCTGCCAGGAGCCAGGGGAAGGCTGTCAGCAGCTCCCGGGAGTGAAGGAGAATGTCTCCAAGGGATGCCCCGAGGCAAGGGCTCCACCCCTCCACTTCCTGCTTCTCTTCTTGCAACCCTGTCCTCTGCTCCACAACCCTGGGTTGTGAAGTGGGATCACTTTTCTCCCCATTTTACAACGGAGGACCCCAAAGTGCAAAGCAGTGGAGTAACTAACCCAAGATAGGTCAAGATAGCCTGAGAGAGCCTGGATGCGACCCTCCCAGACCTCGCACACTGATTGCACAACCACAGTCACACCTCACAGGATTGTTGGACGATCAGAAGCAGCACTTGCCCAGAATCTGGCACTCCTAAGTCCTCGGCAAATGGCAGTGTTAACGCTGCCACCACTGTTATTCCCCATGGCCCTCCCTCTTCCCAGCTGTCACTGCCCCAGCGGAGCCAGGTCTCAGCAAGGCAGCAGGTATGGCTGCTAATGCCCAGGGCTCCAGCTCAGTCCATCCCTTCCCGGTCCAGGTGGCTACAGCCCAGTCCCCCAGGTCTGGGGGAGGGGGGAGGCTAGCTGGACCCAAGAGGCCCTTCCCCCCTGTGCAGTGCCTCTATCGCTGCCCCCCATCCTCCAGCCCAGCCGAGCCTGCCAGGTGCTGGGTCCTGTTCAGCTCTGGGCAGTCAGCTGGGGAGGATTTATAGCCTCTTGAGCTACAGTGATTATTGCTCTCTTGGGCGGATGCAGCACAAAGTAGCACAGCATCGGTTTCCTAACCGACTCTTCTGTTGAGGGAGAAGTCAGTGTGATTGCTCCCACTTTACAGGGAGGGAAACTGAGTCCCACAAGAGTCAGGGGATTTGCTTGAGGTCACTCAACAAAGTGCGGGCAGGGTTAGTGGAGCAAGGAAGAGAAAGCAATTGAGGTGAGAACAGCAAAATTCCTCTCTCTTCTCCACTTGGGGACTCCGGCCAGAAATGACTGGGGCTCCTTCTGTCTCCCCTGGGAGGGATTAGTGTCAGCAGTGGGAAGCAGGTGAGAGAAAACCCAGGGGAGGGAGAGGGTCGGGCAGAGGGGAGCTTAGTGAGAGTGGTAGAACCAGTGAGGGGGCAGGTGTTGCCCTAGGAGCCATCTGTCCCCTTCCTTTTAACAAGAAGATTGCGTAGCAGAGCTGGCTGGATGCTCCCCAAATCTGGTGTGTGTTTGTTTCCCGGGGCTGCTATAACAAAGCACCACAAACTAGGTGGCTTAAACAATAGAAACGTATTGTCTCACAGTTGTGGAGGCTGGAAGTCTGAAATCAAGGTGTCGTCGGGGTTGGTTCCTTCTGAGAGTTCAGAGGAAGAATCTGCTCCAGGCCCCTCTCCCAGCTTCTGGTAGCCTCAGGCATCCTTGGCTTGTAGATGGCATTCTCCCCGTGTCTTCACATTGTCTTCCCTCTGTGTACAGCTCTGCATCCGAATTTCCCTTTTGTATAAGGATGCCGGTCATATTGGATTAGGGTCCACCTTAATGACCTCATTTTAACTTGATTACCTCTGTAAAGACCCTATTTCCAAACAAGGTCACATTCTAAGGTACTGAACATTATTAGGACTTCGAGATACCTTTTGCGGGGGGACACGATTCAAACTATAACACACGGAGATCACATTTCCCAGTCTCCCTTGGTGTTTAGTGCGGCCAGGGGATTGGGGAGGAAAGTGGTCTAGGTTCTCTCCAGGCTTGGCCCATAAAACCTCCCACACAATCCTCCACACCCTCTCCTCCCCCATCAACCAGCTGGACACGGGTGATCCAGTGGAGAATTCCAAGGCCCACAAGACAGAAGGAGCCTGGGTCCCTGGATGACAGCATGGAGCACAGTTTCCTGCTGACCTGCCCTGGATTGCATGGTGTTAAGCCACTGAGACTGGGGAGCTGACTGTCACCGCAGTTAATCTACCCCACAGACACAGCCGGCGTGCGCCCCTGGGGGCAGGGCTGGTTAGTCCAGGCAGAGGCCTTGTGGAGGTCCCCTCTTTGTGGCTGTGAGTAGGTGAATGAGACCCCTCACTCTGGGCCCATCTCCTCCTCCCCTTCGTCAGTGGACGGCAGCATCGCAAAGGGGATTCTGGACGGCGTGGCCGCGGCTCTTGTTTGTCCATCTCTCGCTAGCCTTCACCCACAGCTGTTCCCACCTGTTTGCCTTTTCTCCGGAGAGAAGGTGGGGTGGGGCGGTAGGTTATGACAGAGCCCACACTGCCCCTTCACAGAATTAAAGCTCTGCGGGAAAAGAGGAAACGTGCCAAACTTCACACATTTGGAAATCAAGTGAAGAGGAAGCATCGCACAGGCCTTCTCCCCGTAGCCTTTCAGCGCCTCGTCATGGCGTCATGGTGGAGAAACCCACTGTGACCAAAATGAGAAATGAAACTGTCAACCCAGGTCTCAAATAAGAGGTGTCCCCAGCTGACAGGCTACCCGGCCCACGGGCAACAGCCTCTTTCTTAGAAACTCTCCCCAGCTGGTGCCCTCTCGTAGCATCCTTCAAACCAGCCAGTCACGGGCCTCAAAGACCGGGGCAGGAAATGCTCCCTGGAGGGACCTGCAGGCCCCACAAGTTCTCTCTGAAAAGAATGGCTCCGCGCTGGGGTGGGGAAGCTGCCACTGGCTTTCAGGAGCCAGGATCACCTCCAGGGCTGAGTCAAGGTCACCGTAAATCCTGGCAGAGTCCCCCAAAGCAGGGAAGGACGAGCAATCGCCCGGCTCTTACCCGGAGCCTTCTGGATCGCACGCTCTCTGACACACTCATCGCCCTCAGTTTTGCATGATAGGAATGTGGTACCCACTCACGCCCTTCTCCTGAATAACAGAAAACAAATGTAAAAGGGAAAACCCAAAAGTCTCCGGGCCAGCTCCTCCCAGCAACCTGCACCACCACGCCTTGACTCTCTGAGTGCTGACTCGACTCGGACCTCACAGGACACACCTGGGATGCAGCTTAAAGTGGCTGCAGCCACCTGGCCTGCAGGACTGTAGGACCTCTGACCCGGCCGATGTCTCCTGCACCTCCGCAGGATCATAGTCCAGAAATTTCTGCTCCCATTACTGGTCGTTTCTCTTAGCTCTGACGAGTGACACGATAACACTTCAGGATTCGAGACTGGCCTATGTTTGGAGGAAGCTCACAGTCTCCCTCTGTTGCTGTGGCCTGATCTCTAGACCCGGCCTCAAGTGGACCAGTGACTTGGCCCGGCAGGTGACGTTTTCTGAGGACCCAGTCTATTTCATTTTTTCCCTCCCGAGGCCAAGAGTCACTTCCTTCCCTGTTCTGAAAGCTCTCACTCTCCATGCACTCAATCATGCTCTGGTTTCTGGCTCATTTGCTAAACGGGATGGCAAACAAATCTGATGGGACTATCCGGCACCTAATGGCTCAGCTGTCCAGTCCTCCACCACCCAGGTGCTCTCAGGAGGAGCTCCTCGGGGTGGGGAGATGGGCTCGCACAATTAATTTCAAGCATGGCAGTTTTGTCATAGAAAAAGGCACAAACACTTCTCCGAGACAAAAGCTGCTGCTACAGGAGGGGCTGGAGGGCCCAGGGGTCCTGGAACCGGAGGCTATGGAGGCTTCGGCAGCAGCTGGGCTGCAGTCTCAGTGTGGTCAACACCAGGCTTAAGGCCCCTGAGCTCGTGAAGGCAAATCGAGGACAAGGAATGGGTCCGCATCATCAAGCCAGGTTGCCTGTGTCCAGGACACGAACATCAAGTCTCTTCTCTCTGTCCTCCGAGGAGTTTGAGATCTTTGACGCTTTTCTGGGATGTCCCTCAAGAACAAGGTTCTAAAGATCATGCTCATTCAAAAGCAGACCTAGGCTGGCCAGTAGACCATGTTCAAGGTGATTGTAACCATCGGGGACTACAGCAGTCCTGTCGGTCTGGATGTCAGGTGGCCCGAGAGGTACCCACTGCCATCCACAGGGCCTTCATCCTGACCACGGTTTTCGTAATCCTGGTGCGGCGGGACTGCTGGGGGAAGGAGACCAGCGAGCCCCACACGTGCCACGACACTGCGGCTCGGTGCTAACGAGCCTCATCCCTGCCCGCCCTGCTCCGCCCTGCCCTGGGCATTGTCTCGGCCCCTGTGTCCAGGAAGCTGCTGCTGATGGCAGGTCTCTGCCAGCTCTGTCAGCTTTGCCGAGGCCCCTTCAGTATCACGCCCAAGAGCCCTAGCTGTGACCTCTGGAAAGAGACTGTTCCCTACGTCTCCCATTCAGGAACTCACTTACCCACACCAGAGTATCCGGGGGTGGCCACCTCATGGTGTTTTTACACAAGAAAAGTCAGTGAATTAAACCTGAAAAGCAAACCAACAAACAAAAGTTCCACGAACGCACAGTACCGTCAGGCACTGAGGAGCAAGTTCCCTTGCAGGCTCCCGACTACTGCCTGGTTTAGGGGAAAAGCCCCGGTCAGGTGTGGAAAGTCCTGGGCTCTCACCCTGGTTCTTCTGCTATTTTCCTTTGTCCCCTAAAGCAGATGGCCTCAACTTTCTGCATCTCAGTTTCCTCATCTGTATAATCATCCCTGCCACCGCCCACCTATAGGACTGTTGCGAAGATCAGATGAGAGGATACCTGTGTTAAGAGCGTCGCAAACTGCAAAGCCTAGACATAAGGAAGATTCATGGTCCTTCCCACAATGTTCTTGACCCTCCCTGGTCCCCCCCCCAAGCTGTCCTCAAGTGTCCGGTGCTGCAGCCAACCCGGATCTGTTGTCATGGTTGCTGTCATGTTGTCAGCCTGCCTTTATCCACATCTGGCCTTTGCTCCTGCTGTGCCCTTCCCCTAAAATGCTCTTCTCTTTTATTTCCTTTGGCCAAATCCCATCCATCCTTCATGGCTCAGCCTAAATTCTACTTCCTCCAAGGGGCTTGCCCAACCCTTGACTTGAAAAGCCCAGTCTGTCTCCTCTGCGCTCCCACGCCCACTTCACCTTTAACCGTGATCACTCTCTGCTGACACCGTGACTGTTTCTGTGTAGAGTTTGTGTTCTCTGCTGCGGCACACGCCTGGGGACAGGGTCCCTCTTGCATCTTAGCTGAGGGTTAGCATGGAGCTTGTGCGCAAAAGGTGCTCAAAATCATCATATTAATGTGCAATGAGTTGAAAAGGACCTCAAGAGGTAATCAATGTCTTTGGGGCCTGGAGGCAGAAGATGAGTGGCCCGGCTCCAGGGAGCAGGTCCATAAACATCATTTGACAGAAAAGCCCCAAACTTCAAAGCCTAGCAATTTTAGATTATGTTTGTATGGAAGGCTTTTAAAATAGCAAAACTTTAGATACGTGTCTCCGTGAACAGATGTGGAAGGGAAAATCAGTTCCTCATAGGATTGGCTTATTTGTTTTTATCGCAGTGCTAAATATTATGCACCAAGTGACAAATTAACACATAAATTGACCTAGAGACACACACTCTCACTCCCTTGGACGAGCATGGCGTGAGGACCTGCAGGACCTCCTCATGGCTGGACGTAGCGGATATCTGCACATCATGTGTCGGTCAGGTTGGAGTTTCCCAAAAAGATGCTGGAAGAAAAGACTACTCTAATCAAGACAACTTTAAAAGAGCCCAGACTTTTCTCCAGAAGAGGGGAAATGCTCACATCATTTGTTCGGGGACACGTGGTATGGAAGGCTGCTGCCACTTTGCCATTGGCTCCGGAGCCTTTCTGGGGCTCTTAGAAGATGTCAGGCAGCACTCTGGCTCCTTCCCACCCATGCCCTCCTCCAGGATGAGAGGAAGAGACAGACCTGCGAGCGGTGCCCTCCCCTGGCATGACCTCCCGGAGCAGGTAATGTGAGCAAACGAGTGTGAGCACCACCTTCCTTCTGAGGGTGTCAGTCCCTGCCCTCCAAGGAGCCTGGAAGGCAGAGCAGGTACGTGAGAGGCAAGGACAAGGCCAGAAGAGGAAATGCATCTGCTCATCCCCCGGGCCAGCTGTCCCACAGGGTTCCGTGAGCAGGGGAGGGACCTGGGGGTGCTGTCGGATCCGGAATCCGCCAGGGAGTGCCACTGGTTGTGCCAGCTGACTGCCGGCAGCCAGGGACGGGCTTGGGCTTCTGGAGAAAGCAGACTAGGCAGAAAGGGCAAGTCTATCCTCTAAAAAAATTCCATAAACATGGAAAAAAACTAAAAGTGACTGCTTTCCCCAAGAGAGGGGGTGACACATAACAGGCAAAGCTTCTGACGTGGTCTAGCTAAATGCCTAACAGTTGGTTCTTAGCTCTGGAGATAAAGTGGGAGAGAGAAAAAGAGAAAAAGAGGGAGGGAGAGAAGGACTAATAGGAGTATTTTCTATTTGTCTGGCCACCTCTCATTCAGGTTCTCATCATGATGGACACTGGATGTCCTTTGCGGGGACAATAGGAGAGGAACAAATAGAAAGAGGGAGGATTTGCATAATCAGGAAGGAATATGTGGAAACCGCAAATGACAGACGGATATCCTGACCCCTCAGACCCGGGCTGAAGTCCCTGATGGGGACTGTGGGGGGCTGGGGTCTCAGTGACAGAAACACCTGTGAATCTGTCAGTTGGGAGATGGGAAGAGAGCCCCCCTTTCATAAACACCATCGAAGAGGCTGTGAAGGTGCCAGGAAATTAGAGGCTTAAGCATCGAATATTCTGCACTGCGTCAAATGAGGATTTTGCCTGGAAATGGAGAGGAGGTGCTTTAATTAATCAGCCCCAGCCTGAGTGAAAATGAGAGGAGAGGCAGCTTCTGTCGGGAAAGGCAGGGAGCTGCCAGCACGACACGTGTGAAGTGAAGAGGAATTTCCCTGCTCCCTGAGGACACCTGTTCAATTAAAACTGTTTATAAAGAAACAACTGTAACCCTGTCAGCCTGCCACATCCCACACTCCCAGCAAGGGTGGTTATACAAGCACCAGGGGATGAAGCAGTATGAGTCCCACTGTTCCCTGGCTCCTTTTGGGGGGAAAGGAACAGGTTGGGAGAATCTGCTATAAACCAACAGCTTCTAAGGAGCTGGTATTGATTCAGGGTAGACGAAAAACATTTTCATTCTTGAGCATGACTCCAAAGTGTTTATATTCATCTCAGAATATTGTGTGTAAATCAAGACTTGAGCATTCAAAGGATACAGTTCCTTTTTGCAGTCAAAGCCAGATGCCAGAAGATAGAAGCAATGGAGTGGACTTTTATCCATGTGCTTAAGGTACAAAAGTCATTTTTTTCTAAGACTGAATACAGTTCTCTCTTTCAAAAATTCTTAGAGGGACTTCCCTGGTGGCGCAGTGGTTAAGAATCTATCTGCCAGCGCAAGGGACACGGGTTTGAGCCCTGGTCCAGGAAGATCCCACATGCCACGGAGCAACCTAGCCCGTGTGCCACAACTACTGAGACTGTGCTCTAGAGCCCGCGAGCCACAACGACTGAGCCTGCATGCTGCAACTACTGAAGCCTACGCCCCTAGAGCCCGTGCCCCAAAACAAGAGAACCCACTGCAATGAGAAGTCCGTGCACTGCGACAAAGAGTATCCCCCGCTCGCCACAACTAGAGAAAGCCCACGTGCAACAACGAAGACGCAACACAGCCAAAAAAGAAAAACATTCTTAGAAATTTAAGGCTGTGAGCAAAATAGTCATGAAGAATTGATGCTTTCAGATTTCAGTTGTTTTTTGTGTTTTGAGGGTTTTTCAATATCTGTCCGGTGGCTCCACTCAGCGCTGGGGGCTCCCTCAGGCAGGGACGACCCTCTTCCCCAGCCACTCAGAAGGGACGGGAAGCACACTCACTCAGGTCTCTTTCTCACCCCTCCAGGCACTCGGAAAGCTCCCTTCATTTCAGGGGTGTGGAGTTGGCATGCAGATGTCAGAAATACTCTCACTGAAGTTGTTAAGGTCCTCAGAGGAGAACATAAAGAGGAAGCCAGAGAAAACATGTTCATGATTTGTTTTCTAATCAAAGGAGGTGAAGAAAGAGGATGAGAGGAGAAAAGCAAGAGTGTGGAGGAAGAAAGGTAGTCCATGTATACCCCACGCCTCCCAGGTCCCGCTCAAGTCCCAGGCTCTCCTCCCCCAGCTGCCAGGCGCGTAGGCTGCAGATACTTAATCTTCCCAGTCCCCTTGACCCCCCTGGCTCCTGTGGGGCTGCCTGCAGGGCCATCCCTGCTCCACAGTCCCCGTGGGGTGGCTTGGGCCTTTGCTGTGACCGCATCGCAGCCCAGTTTCTCCCTCTGCCCAATCCTGCCTCCTTCCCTCCCCGACAGATGCTGTCCCCAGGAGCTCTTCCCAGGAAACCTGCACTCAGATCTCTAGCTCAGAGTCTGTTTCCAGAGAACCTGACCTAAGACAGGGAAGGAGCAAAATGTTTAGTGTTTCTAATGGGTGGACACGTTTTTTTTTATCAAATGTAGAAAAGGCTCATAAGCCAATGTCTATACAGCCCTGGATAAACCTTGGTGGATTCCTTCTCCATTCAATATGAGGCATGTTTTTGGACGTATGCTACAGGTCCTAACTTTTCCCAGAATGCTGTCCTGTGACATCTTTTTATGTCTAAAGCAGGATCATTTTTTAAAACCTTTAAAAACGTTAGGGATTCCATTAGGCACCTAAGATTAAGTCACTGAGTTACTTTAACTGTGAGTGGCTTTTTGGCTAAAATGGAAAGGATCTCCATAGTTCCCTAATTTTTTTCATTTAGGATAGTGAGTTATTTTTCATCCTTTTGCTCTCTTTTACACTTTGCTGAACTGTGTTCTTTAAAATAACATCTTATGCTCAACATTGCTAACTCTTAGAGAAATGCAAGTCAAAACTAACCCACAACAGTCTGAATGGCCGTCATTAAAAAGTTCACAAATAACAAATGCTGGAGAGGGTGTGGAGAAGAGGGAGCCTCCTACACTGTTGGTGGGAAGGTAAGTTGGTGCAGCCACTATGCAGAACAGTATGGAGGTTCCTCAGAAAACTAAAAACAGAATTATCATATGACCCAGCAATCCCACTCCTGGGCATATATGTAGACAAAACTCTAATTCAAAAGGATATATGCGGGCTTCTCTGGTGGCGCAGTCGTTGAGAATCTGCCTGCTAATGCAGGGGACACGGGTTTGAGCCCTGGTCTGGGAAGATCCCATATGGCGCAGAGCGACTAAGCCCGTGAGCCACAACTACTGAGCCTGCGTGACTGGAGCCTGTGCTCCGCAACAAGAGAGGCCGCAATAGTGAGAGGCCCGCGCTCCATGATGAAGAGTGGCCCCTGCTTGCCACAACTAGAGAGAGCCCTCGCACAGAAATGAAGACCCAACACAGCCAAAAATAAATAAAAAAAAAAAGGATACATGCACCTCTATGTTCATTGCAGCACTATTTACGATAGCCAGGACATGGAAACAACCTAAATGTCCATCGACAGATGAATGGATAAAGAAGATGTGGTACTTATATATGTACAGAAATACTACTCAGCCATAAAAAAGAATGAAATAATGCCTTTTGCAGCAACATGGATGCAACTAGAGATTATCATACTAAGTGAAGTAAGTCAGTAAGAGAAAGACAAATACCATATGATATCACTTATATATGGAATCTAAAATATGACATAAATGAACCTATCTACGAAGCAGAAACGGACTCACAGACATAAAGATCAGACTTGTGGTTGCCAAGGAAGAGGGGAATGGGGGAGGGATGGACTGGGAGTTTGGAGTTAGTAGATGCAAACTATTACATATAGGATGGATAAACATCCTATATCCTGGATGGATATGCTACTATATAGCATAGGGAACTATCTATACTCAATGTACTGGGATAAACCATAATGGAAACAAATATAAAGAAGAATGTGTATGTGCGTGTGTGTGTGTGTGTGTGTGTGTGTGTGTGTACACACACACATCTGAATCACTTTGCTGTACAGCAGAAATTAACACAACATTGTAAATCATCTATTTCTATACTTCAATAAAAATAAAATAAAATAACGTCTTACTGTTTCTTCTTTTGCATGTGGACAAGGAAGCTGCCCTACAGGGGACCTGTGTCCCAGGACCGGACCTCGAGTCTTATCACTTGGAATCTAGAGCTAATTCCTCCAGCTCCTTCCTGTTGACAATGCATCTGCTGGTCTAGAATGTTCAAGAAAGCCCACAAAGAGCATGTTAAATGAACCTGCTAATTGCCTTCAAAATTCCTGAATTTTAAATGTACCATTGTTTGCACACCATACAACTGCTGTTATTTGCCTAATAGTCTCTCTCCTGTGCACGTTATCCTTTCCAGCCAGACAATGAAAGCTGCTCAAATTAACAAGTCAGAGAAACATAGATGTCCTATTTTCTATGCACAATGATGAATTTTAGAGGTTTATGCCATTAGACTTTGGCTTCAAAAAAACAAAAAAAATCCAATACTGCCTTGCAAAGTTCATCAGAGCATAGACTGGAACCATCCAGCCTGGATTCAAATCCCCAGCTCTGTCACTTACTAGCTGGGAGAAACTGGGCAAATTATTTAGCTTCTCTGGGCCTCAGTTTCCTCATCTGTGAAATGGAGATGATAATATCAGAGCTCATAGGGTTGATATAAAGGTTACATAAGTTAATGCATGTCAAGTGCTCAGACCAGCGCCTGGGACACAGTAACACGGTGTTATTAAGTCACAGACCTCATCGTAAGCAACGATGAGCACACAGATCTTTGAGTCTTTCTGCAGAGACCCTGGCAGTTATTCGTAAGGACTTTGCTAGGAAAACAGCTCTTTTCCCCAAATTGTAATGACAGAAGAAACATCCAACTAGACTCTCCAGGCTATAACCTGCTATGTCTTTCTTTTTTTTTCATTATGGTTTATTACAGGATATTGAATATAGTTCCCTGTGCTATACACCAGGACCTTGTTGTTTATCCAGTCTGTACGTAAGAGTTTGCATCTGATAATCCCAAACTCCCACTCCAACCCTCCCCTGCCCCCCTCCCCATTGGCAATCACAAGTCTGTTCTCTATGTCTGTGAGTCTGTTTCTGCTTCGTAGATAGGTTCACTTGTGTCGTATTTTCCATTCCACATATAAGTGATATCGTATGGTATTTGTCTTTCTCTTTCTGACTTACTTCACTTAGTATGGTCATGTCTAGGTCCATCCAGGTAGCTGAAAATGGCATCATTTCATTCTTTTTTATGGCTGAGTAATATTCCATTGTATATATGTACCACATCTTCTTTATCCATTCGTCTGTCAATGGACTTTTAGGTTTAAACTGCTGTATATTTCAACCATCCCTGCTTACTATTCATTTCATCAACTTAGTTTCTGAATGCCCCAGTTTGGCCTCCATACCATCTTTCACATGACTTGTTTTACCTCCATTCTAATGGTCTCTCTTGTTCAATGTTCACTTCACCTTGTTGGGTGTAGAGCAACAGCCTCCCCACTTCCGTTCCTGTATCAGTCCAGAACCATCAGTGGTTTCCCACTGTCGTTCCGTCGTATTCCCAACATGCCCCCCTCCCTCGACATGCCCTCCTTTCCCATCATTTGCCTACACTTACCAAATGGGGTCACTCGCTGTTCATTCCTTCTTGCATTCAGTCAACACTTGCTGGGGTGCCAAAAGCCAGACTCTGCTTGCTATAGAATGAGGAGCCAGAGACACATGTTATTCATTCCCAGGGTGAAAATCCCTAGATTCAGTTGCAATCAAAGTGCAGAAGCAGCAATAAATCGTACCTGGGGGAGTGGAGAGGGGTCACGAAGTCCTCACGGAGGATGAAGAAAGAATCAAGTGTTGTAGGGAGAACTTTTATTCACAGCTTTATTGAGGTATAATTGAGGTACAATAAACTACACACGTTCAAAGTGTAGTTTGGCACATTCTGACACATGTGAAATCATCACCACCATCAAGAGAATGAACACATCTCTCACCCCCCAAAGTGTCCTCCTGCTGCTCTGCAATCTCTTTCTCCTGCCTTTGCTCCACTCCCCCAGGCAACCACAGATCTGTTGTCACTATAGATCAGTTTGCATTCTCTAGAGTTTTGTACGAAAATGGAACTATACATTATGCACTCTTGTTTTGTCTGGCTTTTTTCACTCAGCATAATTATTTTGAGATTTGTCTACGTTCATCCATGTCTGTTCATCAACAGTTTGTTCTGTGTTACTGATGAGCAGTATTCTATAGAATGGGTGTACATAGTTTATCCATACAGCTGTGGATAGACATTTGAGTTGTTTCCAGTTGTTGGTGATTACAAATAAAGTTTCTATGAACGTTCATGGGTAAGTGTTTGTAGGCACAATGCTATTATTTCTCTTGGGTAAATGTCTAGGAGTGGAATGCCTGGGTCATGTGTTCAACTTTTAAGAAACTGTCCAACTGTTTTCCAAAACGGTTGCACCATCTTCCATTTCCTCTAGCAGTATATGAAAGTTCCGGTTGTTCTGTATGGGAAAGTATTTCTTGATAAGGGAACAACATAAGGATGAAAATATGTGTGATGTTCAGGCAACATCAAATAGTCCTAAAGGCAATTGAGCAAGTTGAGTGATGGGGTGGGCGACAGGCAGAAATTTTATTTTAGGCTAGCTCATGGAGGGCTTTGGTATTTGGAGTATACATTCCAGGAGATGGAAATTTTTTGAAGGCTCTTGAGGAGGACTTTACACGGTCTGGTCTCTGTCTCTGGACGTTCCATGAAGTTTCCCATCTTTATACTGTTTTTTCCCCTCACACTGTTCCCTTCCTTAGAATATATCCATCTACTGTCTTGGTACCATCTTGGTACCATCTATGGAAAGACAAAGACCCAACTGAAAGGCTAACTTGTCTTCAAGTTCATCCCTCATCCCTGAGTTTAACCATTCCTTTGTACTTCACCCACGGCCCTGAGTCACACCCACAGTACAGGTGAGTCCCCTATTCACCTGAGGTCTCTTTGACAGAAGAGAGTGGGGCTTGTTCATGCAACGTCACCCTCAAGACTGGTCCCTTTCACAAGATGTATCTTGAGACACTTCTTTTTTGGTCTTATTTTTATGCAAAATCCAAACTAAAATAACATTTTAAATCAACAAAGTTATAAATCTCATTGCTCATTTTGCCGAGACCAAAATGAGAATATGTGGACTGACTCCAAGGAGAACCAAAAATTACTTTTTTTTCTCTACCAGCTTCAGCCGGTTTAACCACTTAGTCCCTGATCCTTTGCTCCTTTATGCTCACCAGGTCTCCCTCTCTCAAGTGTGGCAAATTATGTAATTAGTAAAAGAGTTAACAATTTTTCTGAGAAAATGGTTATGTGCTTATGCAAGTTCAATGGCTCAAAACATCTAAGGAAACCATTAAGCAAGCCTGGAGAAAGCAAACAGATCTGGACCCCAGCCAGCTCTGCAGAACTAGGGAGAGCGGAGAGGTACCCACCGTGAGGAAGACCATTTTCTGAGGCACCGCTTGGAAGCCAGGTGCCCATCCCTGAGGAAGACTCAGTATTCATCTCTCTCGCCTCTGTGTTGACACACAACAAAATAATCAGCAACCGCGGAGAGTTCCCAGGAAATGCGATGTGTGTAGCCTTAAACAGTCTGATCCATCATCTTTGCTAGATTCACATCCTTCCCGTCTCTTTCCCAAAATTTCCATAGGACATTCAAGTCATTAGAAAACATCAAACCTGATTGTTATTCTCTGAAAACCTACCACGACATCCAGGGATTTAGACTATGCAATGTGCCTTCAATAATTTTGGCAACTGGATAGGAATATGAATAAAATATGTTTCATTTGGGAACCTGTAGTTTGGTTTGCTATAATGTGTTTTACTTCCGCTCTGCTCACCCAGACAGGCAGTTGCTTCCAGATTCTAGCTTCCGTTCAGGACATTCTTTCCGGAGGATGCCATCTTTTCCTTTAGTGTGACTACAGGCTGGGGGAAGTGTCAAAACACTTGGGCCAGGGCCTCAGTTACTTGATTTTCTTTTTCCCTTTTTTTTTTTTTTTGGCTGCACAGAGCAGCTTGCGGTATCTTAGTTTCCCAACCAGGGACTGAACCTGGGCCACCGCAGTGAGAGCACCGAGTCCTAACCACTGGGCCACCAGGGAATTCCTCGTTTACTTGATTTTTTAAACTGCCCTGGAGGGTTCTATGGCTTTGACATGAATCAGTATCAGGAGCAGACCAGAGGCCACGGCTACAATTTGCATCCTATATTTTCCACTGTTTGAAAATACACTAGATTATGGTGGAATTTCTTCTGGGTTCTTCCCTGGACATGTCTCTGGGCTATTGCTTGGCCATCTCTGATCAGGGTGACACAAGGATGAGAGGGGAGCAAGGCAACGTGAAACACCCCCTTCCTTCAGAACAGACAGAGGGAACGAAGCTTGTGGATTTAGCTGGGGAAAGGCAAGAGGATTCCGGATGGGAAAACCAGTAGAGACAGTTCTTCAGTACCCAGAAGCTGCATGAACATTCAATATGAGACCCCATCTGTTTTGTTAAATTGACAATTTCCTTCAGCAGGAAATAAAGGTTCATATCGAGTTTCAGACTAGCTACAGAGTAAGAAATGGCTTCACTTTTTAAAGACTTTCCTTTTTAAGGGATTCAGCATGTAACCTAATTTCATTTGATGGAGTTTGTTTTTCTTTCTCCATTCGCTGCTAGAAATGTGTGCTTCCTTATCTCCTGCGGAGTTGAGGTTGGGAGGGGAGAGCTGGAGACTCAGGGTTCTCTGGGGCTCAAAAGCACTTAAAAAGATAATATTAAATAAAATTAGAATAAATTGCAAGAGCAGCCATCCCAGTGGATTTTCTGTTTCAAATACTTCACACCACCAGCTATAACTCCTAAGGGGGTACTGACTGGACCCCTCCAGTTTGCGTTTCAGAAACACAGAGAGAAGACCAAACTCAAACGAGCAAAGGCTAACACATTAGCATAAACTCACACATGGGTCCATTTTATTCAAGGGAAAAGTGGGTTTTATTTGAGAGAGACGATTTCATCTGCTAGACTCCTTTTAGGATGCAACAAATTAATACTTACAGTTTTTTAAAATTCAAACATTCTGAAGTGTTCTAACATGAAGATAGGATTTTATCTAAAAAAAATAATAATTATAATGGAATATGATTGCCTGGAATAAAAAGCCTTACTTTAGAGTTGTCTTTTTAAATATTGATATGAGGCTAAATGTCCATCGACAGATGAATGGATAAAGAAGATGTGGTGCATATATACAATGGAATATTACTCAGCCATAAACAGGAACAAAACTGGGTCATTTGTAGACATGTGGATGGACCTAGAGTCTGTCATACAGAATGAAGTAAGTCAGAAAGAGAAAGACAAATATCATATATCAATGCATATATGTGGAATCTAGAAAAATGGTACAGATGAACCTATTTGCAGGGCAGGGATAGAGACGTAGACGAAGAGAATGGATAGGTGGACACAGAGGGGGAAGGGGGGGTGGGATGAACTGGGAGATTAGGATTGATGTATATACACTAACTACCGTGTGTAAAATAGATAGCTAGTGGGAATCTGCTATAAAGCACAGGGAGCTCAGCTCGGTTCTCTGTGATGACCTAGATGGGTGAGATGGGGGGGTGGGTGGGATGGGGGGTGGGTGGGTGGGAGGGAGGTCCAAAAGGGAGGGGATATAGGTATATGTATAGCTGATTCAGTTCGTTGTACAGCAGAAACGAACACAACATTGTAAAGCAAATATACTCCAATAAAAAATAATAATAAATAAATAAATATCGACATGAGGGAAAACACATACACACAAGCGATTGTAGGATATCAACTTTTTAATTTAGAAAGAGTAATCAAGCAATTATCAGGGAGAAAAGATATGCCTCACCAAGTCTCTCAATAGCACTGGCCACCCACGTGGCTCCTCTGCCCTCATCAAGCGGAAATGGACTTACTTGATGTCACACAAAAGGGCCACACCTCTCAAGATCCAGTGATCTGGGGACATGACTGTTCGCAAATACACCACGGTGATGAAGGTCAAGTCAGTTCGCCTCGGTTTCTTGTAAATAGGACACACATACAGCTTGGGGTCCTTGGGCGCTGTGGAATTAATGGCGAAGATGTGCAGCACGGGCAGCTGCGTGAAGAGCACCTTGGGGGTGGATTCCGTGAGCTTCCCGTTCCGTCTGTCCCAGGCTGCTCCATCCAAGTACAGCCCATAAATATACACACCTTCCTGGAAGAACCAAGCGTAAGGTAACAGGAATTTTTTTTAAAAATTAGGTGCTGTGAGATGGGCATCCAATACTGTAAAAAAGGTTGTCAGTTTGGAAAGAAAATGTACACCAATCTTAAAACACTACCAGAAGAAGAAAACACCACTGGACGCATTCCAGTGAAATACTGAGCCCAGTGTTCCCCTGTGGCATAGCTTGAGGCTATTAGCGCTGTTGAAATGTTCCTATTACTGGAGATTTGAGCCTGGGGGTGGCCTGCCTGGGACTGCGAACTTAGCCAGCAGCACCAAATCGCCTCTGCAGGGAGATGAAAGTCTCTGACGGGGGTGGTGGGAGCACAGAACGGGACTCAGAGCTGGATGCCACTTGGGATCTCAGCCTACGCTGGCCAAGCCAATATGTGGCTCTAATTTCATCTCGGTTGTCGGATCTAGTGAGACGAGCAGCCAGGTCTGACGAGCAGCCAGGTCTGGCCAGCAGGGGTTCGAGCACCCTCAGAGGCTGGGTATGGTAGAGGGAGAGCAGGTGTGATGGGCGTAGGGGGAGGGCGGTGAGGGCGGTGAGAATTGGTCCAAGAGTGGCTGACCTCATCCTTGTGTCTCTGTCATTCACACAGTAGGACCTGCCCTCAAGGGCCTCATTAAATCAGGAGACAACACACACACACACACACACACACACACACACACACACACACACACAGAACAAAATGTAAAAGACATGACTTGAATACCAGCACACGCTTGTTAGAGGGGCTGCCTGATGAATAGCACTGACTGAGGCTAAGTGCAGTGACTTGAGGTGAAAGGTCAGTAAGGGCTGGAATGCTCGGGGGCCCTTGTGGAGGAGATGGCCTTGAAGGGTGGGCTGCGTTTGGAAAGATAGAGGAGAAAGGGTGGGCATCCCAGGGAGGAGCAATACTGCAAAGGAAGGCAGGATGAGCAGCAAAGCCCAAGCATTTTATAATATTTAGCAGCAGGTTCAATGGTTATGAAAAATAAGTTAGGGCTTAACTGTGGAAGAGTGTAGATGCCAGACTGAAGAGCGTGAACTTTATTCTGTAGGCAGTGGGGAGCCATAGAACATGTACTCAGTAAGAAAAAAAGTCTAAAGGGAATCACGGTGGAGACTCCAATAATCACGTAAGATCATAAGATATACTTATGTAGAAGATGGTGACCAGTTTTCCATTTCCAGTGAGGGTAGGGTAAGGGGAAGTAAACGTAGATTATAATAAAAGAGAGGGAGATTAGCTGCAAAGTGTTTTCTGGAATCCCTCATGTGGGCTAACAGTATAAGAACCATACTTTTTGAACCAAAACCTGAAGTACATGATTTGACAGTAAAACCATGGGCAATCCCAGAAAATCAGGACATATGATACCATCATTAAGTCAGTAGGTGACAATTGCCACATGAAAATACAACCACTTAGGCATCATCCAATAGTAAACTGTATCCTTTTAGGCTCCTTTCACTCTAAGAACTTTACAAAGTCGTAGTTAGAAGGTGTTTGGATGGAATAGTCTCTTGCAAAAACTCATGTCCACCTAGAAGCTCAGCATGTGACTATTTGGAAATAGAACCTTTGCAGATGTAATTAGTTAAGGTCATAGTGGACGAGTATATGACTGGAGTTCTTATAAGAAGAGGAGAAGATACACAGAGATACACACAGGGAAGGAGGCCACGTGATGAGGTAGGCAGGGGTTGGAGTGATGCAGCTACAAAGTCAAGGAGCACCAAGGTTTGCCAGCAGCCACCAGAAGCTAGGTGAGGGCCATGGAGCAGATTCTCCCTCAGAGCCTTTAGAAGAAACCAACCTTGCCAATGCCCTGATTTGGGACCTCTGGCCTCCTGAACTCTGAGAAAATAAATTCCTGTTGTTTTAAGTCACCCAGTTTGTGCTACTTTGTTACAACAGCCTTAGGAAACTGATACCGATCTTGGTACCAGGAAACAGGATGCTGCTGTAACAAATACCTGAAAAAGCTGGAAGAATTTTGAAGGCATAGTTGAAAAAGCCTATGTTTCCTTGAATCTAGAGATTGTTGGTGGAAATATGGAGGTTAAAGGTGCTTCTTCTGATGGGATCTCAGACAAAAATAAGGACCATGTTATTGGAAACTGGAAGAATGGTGATCCTTGTTATAAAGTGGCAAAAAGGGCCAGAACTTGGAAATCATCTGGTCCCGCCCCCTGATTTGACAACCGAGAGAATAAGGATCAGAGAAAGGGAAGAAGGAACTAAGATTTATTGAATATCTATGTGGGGTCTGGAACCAAGCCTAAATGATCCCACTGAAGTCTCACAGCTATCTTTATTGAGGTTGAATCATCATCCTCATTTTACAGATGAAGAAGTTGAGGCTCAAAAGAGTTAAAGAACTAGCCCGAGTTCAAAGGGCAGGTAAGGGTCCAAGCAGTGGCTCCCAGGGGTGTCTGCTTATCTTAGAGCGTCTGCCCTTCCCCCACCCAGGTGTCCTTCCACACAGGGTCCTGCAGCTCTTGCCAATTCTGTGAGTACCCCACAGCAGTGGATGGAGACGGGTGGAAAATCCTTTTCAGCAAACACAAGTGTAACTCGTAATTACAAAGAAATGCAGTCTGGGGAGTTCCCAGTGCTCGTCATTCATTCCCACCCTGGCAAATGCTGGAGGTGTTGGCATGGAGGTCTCCAGGTTACAACCGAGGAAACCCTCGCTGCAAAGGCAAAGGACTTAACGGAGACACTTATAGGTCAGTGTTCAGCAGAACTTGAACTTTGAGCCCCAGCTCCAGAACTGTTCCTGCTGTTGCCCTTTGGCACCTACCGCAGGGGGTGACATGATCTCCTCCTTGGTCTGCCGCAGAACTTCGTTGTGAATGGTCACGGAGTCCAGGGCCCAGCCTTTGTGGGCGCGGGTCACTTCCTGTCTCATTGCCGTGAGGAAGCCTTAAAAAAAGAGAAAGAAGTGATTTTGATGCCTTGGTGCAGTCCACTCTAGAAACAAGAAGGGGGTCATGTTAGTTGCTTATCCACCTCCAGATGCGTGCCCACCCAAGAGGAGTGGAGATCAGGCCTCGGGGGGAGATTTCTTTCAGTGTTTTGTTTCAATGAGCTAAATACGCCTTGCCAGCTGACAGCAGGAAAGCAGCACCCTCTCTGCCTCAGACAAGGTCTTGGTTTAAAATTCTCCTGGGATTTCAACCACTCAGGTCTCCTAAGGGTTGTAACCCAGTGCTAGCCTATAGTCTCTGTTTGAAGATCCACTATCTAGGAATAAGACTGAAATGGTCAAATATTCTGAGACCAGCATTCCAATTAAAACTTGAATCAAACCATTATCAGCGTCTATGTGCTATCATGGAACAATTTCATTTAGTCTAAGGAAATAAGGCATAATGCCAACATAGAAAGCCCGACTTTCAGTTTGATCAAACAAAGCAATCACACTGGAAAGGAAAGCGCCGTGTTTTAATGTGCATAATACAGTTATTTTAAGACAATACATGGTTCTGTATATTGTGGGCTTTCTTTTAACTTAGTATTTGCAAATCGTGCCATTCAATTCAATAAGAGAAGTTTACCTTGTAAAGCAGCATTTGATGTTTAAAAAGTATACCTTAAACTTCAACATGGACTTCAAAATCTTAGGAAAATTTATCTGTGACCTATATATTATATTTTGGCCTCCATGTTAATACTGGAAACCATGAGGCCCTTTACTCATAATCATGAATAGATTTTGGAACCTGTGTGCCCCTACTACTCCTAGATTTGTGAACTCTGAGAACTATACTGCACAAACCACCACATAAGTGATAATATTTTATCAGGTTTGAATGGGAGTGGAAAGAAGAGGGGAAGTTACAAGGCATAATGGCAGGCGGTGAGTTAATATCGCTTGGAAGGTGAGTTAATATCGCTTGGAATTAGAGAGCAAGAATAGGACCCTAGCCTGCTTAGTGAGAAAGTCAAGTTCTCTCCATTCTCAAGCCCCTCCCTCATTATTAAATTAGACACTTGGGGAGGCACTCCTTCATTCATTCATTCATTCATTTGTTAAACCTCTTAGGAGTGGCCACCATGTACCAGGTACTGCTCTAGGTGAGATGCCCACAATGATGAAGAGGCCACCCATGAGCCCTGCATTCAAGGAGCTCAGTCTAGAGGGAACGTAGACATACAACACGACGTCGTTATGAGTAAAGAGGTGAGAACAATGTGGACCACTCGGGAAGACAACTCAGGGAAGGCTGAATTGAGAAGATGAAGTTGAAGATGAGCCTTGAAAGGATACGTAGGAGTTTTCCAGATGGGACGATTCCAGTTAGAGGAAGAGCACGTGCAAAGGCATGCAGGTCTAGGCTAAAGGTGAGGAAACGATGGCAGATGAGGTTAGAACAAAGGTAGAGGCAGGATTTTTCAGGGTCAGAGTTTGGACCTGGTGACTCTGTGGATGGTGGGAAGCCAGAACAAAGGTAGAGGCAGGATTTTTCAGGGTCAGAGTTTGGACCTGGTGACTCTGTGGAGGGTGGGAAGCCACTGAATATTTGAAGCAGGCACATAATCTGGTTGTATTTGCATCTTATAAAGTCTACTCAGAGCCCTCACCAAAACAGAATTTGGGTGCTCAAGAAGAACCCTTGCAGTAATCCAAAAGAAAAGTTGGTCAATCAACCAGAGTAGCTGATTGAAGGACTTTTATAAGTGATTCTTTTTTTTCTGTTTTTTTTGTTTTTTGTTTTTTTTGGTATGCGGGCCTCTCACTGCTGCGGCCTCTCCCGTTGCGGAGCACAGGCCCCGGACGCACAGGCCCAGCGGCCATGGCTCACGGGCCCAGCCGCTCCGCGGCATGTGGGATCCTACCGGACCGGGGCACGAACCCACGTCCCCTGCATCGGCAGGCGGACTCTCAACCGCTGCGCCACCAGGGAAGCCCATAAGTGATTCTTATAAGGTCGTAGTTTCATAAAACCAAGAGTGCCAGCTGGTCAAGGCCTATCCGTACTCTACGTGCCTATCCGTACTCTACGTGACTGCTGGTCAAGGCCTATCCGTACTCTACGTGTGGAATCACTTGAGGTGATCTGATCAGTGTGATTATGTTGACTTCCATTTTAAATACTGGGGATCCCATTTTTTAGTAGTTAACATGTTGTGTGTTTGGTAGTCAGGTATATATGACCACAATAATAAAATCCAATTCTCCCTTCTAAGCGACTCTATGAAAATGTCATTTTCATCACTCAACATTAAGCTTGCATTCACGTGGAGTATCAGACACCGTGTATCCAAGTAGAGTACCTGGAATTAAATTGGCCCTATTTTATGATATTTTAAAATTCATCACTGATCAATGAATCTATCACTACAAGGTCATAATGCACAAGGCATGAATCCTGGTCTTGACCATCCATCTGTACTAGTTGAATAACTGGATTTTTCTACTATATTTTAAGTTCCAAATAAATTGCAAATTTGACCTCACTCCATATGGCACTCAGGACAACGCCATAGGTGCCAGGGGAGGGATGAGAGGGGTTCTTTCTTATGTAACACACCCGAGACAAAGACTTCAGTCATTGGTGGAGAGCTCTGAAAAACTCTAGTGTGGTTAAGGAGAGACCATCTTCTCTCTTCTCCCTCCTGGGGAATATGCATGATGTTGCCTAGCTGACTTCAACAATAAGCCTCTTAATGTTTAGGAAGCACTCTTGGCATGTCAGTAGATGAAATCTAGAATCCATATTACCTTGAGCTATTAAGAAAGGAAAATGTTAAATAAATAATTGGAGGCCTGAGAGTGGAGGGTAGGAAACTGTTCCATGGGTCATTCCCCCTCAGAACATGAAGATACATTTTTTTTTTCAAGTCTTGATACTTTTTTTAGCCTCCTAAAAAGAAGAACATGATCTTGCAGAATTCAGACCGTAGTGAATCCACTGAATTGCTCTTTATTGAATTTAAAACATGAATGACCATCTTTCTTGTAGACTGATATCAAGTCTAATGGAATCAAAATCTCTTGTTTTCTGAAGCCTATATAATTTTAAAAGACTATTGATATATTTTTCTTTATAAAAGCTTGAAAAGTGGTACTATTGTCTTGGCATTAATTTAATAATTCTTAAAACAAACTTCAATCGTCAGTGGTGGAAAAGTGATTCAGATGTTCATGTGTTTGACTCAGAAGAGAGAAACAAAAAGTTGGGGAAAGTCCTCAACAAAAGTAACCTATTCTTTATGAGATTTAACCACCCACAGGAAAATGGGTGATTTAACTATTCAAACACCTGAGTAACATGTGGGCTAACTGAAGTGCTTTAAAATTTTTTTGCCTTCCAACTCATACAGCGTAATGAATTCTTGTCAAGCTTGTTCTTTCAAGAAATACACTTTAGGGACTTCCCTGGTGGCGCAGTGGTTAAGACTCTGCACTCCCAATGCAGGGGGCCTGGGTTCGATCCCTGGCCAGGGAACTAGATCCGACATGCATGCTGCAACTAAGAGTTCACATGCCACACCTAAGGAGCCCGCCTGCCACAACTAAGGAGCTGGCGAGCCACAACTAAGAAGCCTGCCTGATGCTACTAAGACCCAGCGCAACCAAATAAATAAAACATCTTCCCAGCAATCAATAAAAAACATTAAAAATTTATATATATATAAGAAACGCACTTTAAATCTTGTATCATACTTTGGAAACTCAGGTCTAAAATAACACTTGTTATGTCTTAATTCCTATAATAGTCCTGACCCAACATTTCAGCAAACAAATTACTGTTGTTTGACATGTGCAATCAGTCCGCTTGAAGAAAGCCATAGAAGGCTTTCGGTATCAATTCAAACAACGTCTTGGAAGAGATAAAAGAAATAACTAATCAGGAAGGTTGCTCTTCTCAATTTTACAAGGAGTTGGTTGGTATTCTGTAATGATGGTCCTATAGGCAATGCTTTTTTTTTCTTTAATAAATGAACCAGTCCTTATGTAATGGGCTTATGGTTGTTCAGTATTTCCTGTCTTATCAGTTACTAAGCCTCCCGTTAGCATCTTGGAAGATGAGGACAAATGCTGTTCCTGCCATAACTTTATGACAGGCAGTTTTTTTCCCTAAATGAGAGGCAAATGTGGTTCATTGGTAAGTTAAATAAAAGGTCAGAAATCATTAAACAAAGATGGGGATGATCCACCCACTTGAATAAAAATGCCCCAGGGACCCTTCCTGACGCTTTGCTCGATGCTGTAAGGCAGGAATCTTAAACTTGGCTGAAAATGAGAACTATTTGGAAAGTCTTTAAAACTCCCGCTTCCCAAGCCATAGCCCGGATCAATAAAATCAGAATCTCTAGAGGTGGGACCAGGCTTCACTACTGTTTTTGTTTTTTTTGTTTTTTTTGCGGTACGTGGGCCTCTGACTGTCGTGGCCTCTCCCGCTGCGGAGCACAGGCTCCGGACGCGCAGGCTCAGTGGCCATGGCTCACGGGCCCAACCGCTCCGCGGCATGTGGGGTCCTCCCGGACCGGGGCACGAACCTGCCTCCCCTGCATCGGCAGGCGGACTCCCAACCACTGCGCCACCAGGGAAGCCCTTCACTCCTGTTTTAAGGCAGGGCTTCTCAAACTTTAATGTTCATACTTATCACCAGGGGAAGGAACACTTACTAAAACACCAGTTCTGATTTGGTAGGTAGGTCGAGGGTAGGTCCTGAGGTTCTGCATTTCTATCAAGCTCCCAGGTGATGCCACTCCTGCTGGCTGGTGGACAACATACTGGGTGGCAATGGTCTAAGGCCCAGGTTCCTCACACATTAAAATGACCAAAGGAGCTTTTAAAATTAACTGTAAAGAGTCTAGAGGTCTTATCCCCAGAGGTTCTGATGTTGCTGGTCTGGGGCCCCAGGGATTAGCATCTATTAAAAGCTCCCCAGGTGATTCTACTGTGCAGGCAGGGCTGAGAACCTCTGCTCTGTAAAAAGATCTGCATGACAGGACAATGAGCGATCACGGACCCGTATTTGTTTTCAGAACAAATTTGACAAGTGGAAAGAGAAATGCCCCATGATACAAGCAAAATATTAGGAAGGCTGCCAGTAATACGAGCTGACTCTTTCCAGAGTCCCCTGAGATGCATGTATTTTCTGAAATGTCCTTAATGCAGGACACAGTTGGCTCTGGCAAAACCTGAGTACAAGCCAGAGAGCTCGGGCTAATTCTCCTGGCCGGGTTGGGATCAGCTAACCCCGCCATGTCTCATGTGCCAAAATGTACTTCCCTGCACTGCTTTACCTTCTCCATCCCTTCTCTGCTACTTTATGCTTCCTCTCCCTCGACCCAACCTCGTACCTCTCCCCTCCCTCCCAACCTTTCCACTGTTCCCTCTGGAGTGGTTCTGTGGTTAACAGACTCTCCCATATCTTCCACCTCTTCGCAGAACATTCTCTCCATCTTCTTGCCCTTACTGGAACCTGTCAACTCTGAAGACACTGTCCTCTCCATTTGTCCCTCCACCTTTGATGAAAATCTTGGCAGCTTTAACAACCACACCCTCTGGCCCCACGCTCCTCCCCTCACTGTCCCTGCCAAGTGCCCACCTGCCCCCACTCACTGAACCTCCTGCCACCTTCTGGGTCTCTTCAGTATCCCACTCAGCATCCTGACCTCTCAGTTCCTTGACCTCATCATTTCTGAAGACCTTCTCCTCAACTCCACCCCCTTCTCTTCACTTGCCCAGCAAACCCCCAGTGCTAAATGAATCCAAATGTCCTCCTTCTTATACCTATTCCAGGCTGCTGAACAATACTGAGACCATCACACAGTTGCCACCACGGTTTAGCCATCACCAGCCTCGACGGCATAGTCAAAGCCACTGAGGAATCCTTTCCTTAACCCTCTTCCTCAAATTTCTGCCACTCTGCGTAAACCTCTCCTCTAACACCTTCTTGCTCCTGAGGTCACTTTGCCTCCTTAGTCAAAGAGAAAATAGAAAGCATCAGATGGGAATTCTCTCAACTTCTTGCCACCAAACCAACAAACTCACTTGCATTCCTTCCTTGTTATCCTTATCACAATGGGTGAGGTGTCCCTCCTCCTGCTTGGAGTGCATCTCTCCACTTGGGAGCCATCCCCTCCTGCCTCTTTTACCCCTCTCTTGTATCCTTGTTCTCTCTCTCTCTCCTGGCTCCTTCCCACCAGTATTTGAATGGGCTCAAGCCTGTCCTGTCATTACAAGAAGAAGGAAGAAAATGTTTTCTTCTTACAGCTGCTCCTCCAACTTGCTTCTCCTCTTCCAAGCCAAATTTCTTGAGAGAATTACCCATGTTGTCCATCCTCATTCTCTGTCTCTCCATTTCCTGGTCTCTCACTCACCCTGCCATCTCATTCCTCCACCTCCCCACCCACTCCACTGAGACTTCTCTTGCCAGTAGTCTCCTTGCTGATGAAGCCATCTGACCACTTTTGGCCCTATCTTACTTGACCTCTGGCAGCATCTGTCCTTCCTTCCTCCCCTCCCCTCTCATCTTCCACCACACTATGCATTCCTGGTTTCCCTCTTTCAAGCTGTTAGGATGTCAGGGGACTTGCTGCAAGGGTCAGGGTGATCTGGAGGGTGGTGATGCACAAGCAAATATAGCAGAATCCTGGTGAGGATGGTTTGGGAGGAAGATGAACAGATGGTAGTACTGGTGAGGTTCACAGGAGGATGGGATATTCTATGATGGCAGTTGGAAGTAAGAATCAGAAGCTAACACTGGGACTTTCGATGAATCAGTCCGTAAGTAGAGACGAATAGTTGCATCTATGCAAATGGCTGAGGTCATCAGTGAAGGGACCAGGGCCAAGGGCAGAACTTGCCTGAGAAGAGGCCACAAAGTGGGCTGAGAAGCAACCCCCTGAGAGGTAGGAGGAGAACCGAAGAAGGTGATGGATGGAAACCAAGGTATGAAGTGAAGTTAGCAGGAAGGTCACTAGATTTGGTGGCCTTGGAGACAGCAGTTTCAGTATAGTGATGAAGCTGGCCAGATTACAAGGGCCTAGAGGATTAGTAAGGAAGGTAACCGTGGGCAGAGACCAGAATTACAAGGGATGTGGTTGAGACTGAAGCCAGTGCATCTAAGTGTCTCCCCCACAAAGGCAAGAAGGATGGGTTGTCATTCACTTGGAGGCATTTCTAAGGTGTCAACAGTCCTCTGGTTCTGGGATTCGGGGTCAGGGTAGTGAGTGCTATCACCCAAATTGAGGTTTGGAGGCCTGAGAGGTTCCTTCAGACATCAGGGGCAGCTCTGGTTTGGCAAACAGCAGCTCGGGTACACGCTTAGGATTGTTACAAGATTAGAAGAAATCCCCAGACCCTTCCAATGCTAAAGTTCTATTAATAACCCTGGTGCACTCTTCCGCCCAACAAACATCATGCTTTTATCACCACCCTCAAGGCAAGCATTCAGAAATCGCTGGTAGCTGCCGACGTTGCCCTGAAAACAAACACACAGGCAAGAGGTTGTAGGTGGTTTTTACAAGAACAAAAGATAACAGGACAAAAATTATCCATCTCCTTGCTTCAGTAAAATCTCCTCTAACTGAAAATCTTGATTTGTAGTAGTGAGTACTAAGCTGTCGCTGATTTCTGCTGCAACAGACGGGCGTGGCTGGTCAAGACACTGAGGAACAAAACAAGAAAAACTAGCACAGTCTGGCATCCGAATGGCATCACGCTCCAGATTGAGTTAAACATTTGGAAAACAATGATATTGCACCGTTCACCCTCACGTCGAGGTGTGAGACCTCGAGAGCACGTCCAGCCTCTGCCGCCCTTTCCTTAGCAGCGCCTGCGAGTCATGCCGTACATCGAACGGCAAAGCGAGGCTATCGATGAAGAGGTTCTGGAAGTGGAACGCAGGCAATCCCCTGGCTTGAAGTCAGGCTCATGACCACTCATAATCTTTAAGTTTAAACACATCCCTACCTATGACACAGACACAGACACACACACACACACACACACACAAATCAGAATCTCAATCACGTGTGCCTGACGCTCTGAAAAGGTACACCTGTGGGAACAGGCGACCACAGAAATCCTTTGGAAACCCTGAGCAGCATAGTCTTAAACAATATGTGAGCGTGTGTGCCAGTGACTGCTGGGAAGCCCCAGTGGAACACAAAGGTTCTACTGGGCCTGAGTAATCTGCTGGGAGGCAAATGCATGCACTGCCCAAAGCCGTGTCATTGAACAGATGTCACAGGGTCATGGGTACAGGGAGCTTGACCACTTTAATAATCAAATCTAATTGCCACCTGATTGAGCTCGTCCTTTGCTACAGAAATGATTGTGAAGGGGGCTGAACGTACCAGATTAGTTCCAGGGTGGCTGGCTGACTCGGCCTCTTCAGTATGACAAAATATCAGGCTACCATAAGGGGACGGAGCAGCGTGAGCTCAGACACAGACTAGGGGGCAAACAAGGCCTGTCACCTGTCCCTGCGGGGGTGTGCGCCTCAAAGTGACTTAGGCTTGGGGGGCACTCACCGGAGGCATGATGGGAAACACACATCAGATCGTATCAGATGCCACATTAACATTATAAGAACACAAAACAAATGGTCATAGGTGAAAAGAATATTTTCAAGTGTTTTAAAGTCTAGGTAATTTTGACTATACATATTTGTGATGAAACTATGACCTCTTTTCAAACTGCACTGTGTTTTACTTAAACGTGGTTTTTAAAACATTAAATAATTTATTTAAATGTTTTGAGCCAAAAAAAAATTATTTCATTGAAGGGGACTGGATTAGAAGATATAAAACCCAGGAGATACCTCATATTGAGAAATCAATCACAGGTGTCAAAAGGTGATCAGAGAGGCTTGCTGTAATCTCTATGCTTTCCAGATTTGGCCAGGTGATATGGAACAGAAAGTGATTTGTCTCTCATGTCAAGAGAAGGAAAAGGAAGCAGAGAAACGATTAGTATGTAGGGAAAGTTGACCTCCACTCTTCTGTGCTACAAACAGAAAGCAATCACAGATAAGGGTATGGGTCTGGATGCTCGTGTGTAAAGGTAGGATGCTTGAATAAGTCCAAGACTTTCTGAGACGTGGAGAGCCATGAGAGAAAGAATCAAAGCTCAGTTTAAAAACAGAAATGAAGAAAAAAAAAACGAGAAAGGATTAGTATTATTACAAGTAAAGACAAATAAGAAAACTGATTTGTATTTATATTTCTTTAAATATTGCTCTGGTTTGTAGTATATCTTAAGAAATAGTAACAAAGATTAGTTCATATTAATACTTTGCTACTGAAAGTCACATTTCTAATGGGAAAAAGCAATCACTCAAAGAGATTGTGTGCTGTGATATACGACTTAGCTATGTCTATGGAAAGCCAGGGATGAACCAACCCCACTCCCTTGGCTTCTACATATCAAAACTACACTTCATGTTCTCACTTCTTAAAAATATCACTGATCCTCACCCCTTTGCCAAACCCCAAGTCTGCCAACACACCTCCCCACCTGGATGTCCCACCAGCACAAGCTGACAAATCCAGAGCTCCCTGCCCTTCCTCCCAGCTGGCCCCTCTGCCAATGCTCCCTGTCTTGTACCTGGCCTTCGGCCTCAGCCACTGCCAGTCCCCGCTCTCTCAAAGGTCCCCATTTAATCACTCCAGCAAATCTGCCTCCTTCTCTGCACCTGGTTAAGGTCTCAGGCTCTCTCCCCTGGATCCGGTAAAAGCCTCAGTGCTGTGGACGTCCTTCTTTCAGTCTACAGTCTGCCTCCACCTGGGGTTATCTTGTGATCTTTGGTGACTTGCTGTTGCCCTTATGATGCAGCCCAAACTCCCCTGGAAGACTTCACACCCCAGCCTCACTCCCCAACACCCCTGCTCCTGCTTCCCAAGCTTGGGCCACATTGGGCTTCTCTCCCTGGACATGCCTTGTCTCTGCTCTGGCCTCTGCCTGGGATGCTCTTGTCTCCAGTCCCTGCCTCTGCAAACTCTGCTCACTGCCTCCCGTGGGAAGCTCTTCTCAAGCTTTGCCTTGGCAGAATTGATCTTTCTCTCCTCTGTGCTAGTGTGGTGCTGCGTCCTCACTGGGTGGAGCCTTTATCAAATTATGTTGAAGTTGCTAATATTTCTGTCCTACCAACCAGATTATGGACTCCTTTAGGGCAGGAATTAGGTCTCAAATCTCTCTCTATTGAAAGCACCTAGCAGAGGGGCTGGCAAATGAAAGGTGGTTGAACAATCCTAGTTAAGTTAAATACTATTTCTTCAGACTCCCAAGCCAGGAATTCCCTGGTGACAACTTACTCAAATTGAGGGCTGGTAAGGAGGAAAGAGACTCATAAGTAGACACACAAAATCTGAGAACCATAATAAAAAAATTTCCTCCCAAAATTCAATGGAAATTCTGGGAGAAAAAGATAAGTGAAATCTGGGGGCTGTCCTTCACAAATCTAAATTCTTTCAACATAATAATGTACCATGTATAATTTAAGTTCATAAAAACCATCATGGTTAGTGTTTTAAATTTAGAAAATGTTAAGGCATTTGAAAATGCATGAAGTGAATGAATGTATGTGCCCAGAGGACAAATAAATGTCTACTATTTATTGAAGTCTTATTTATACAAAGAAAAGTGCACAAATCATAAGTACACCGCTCCAGGAATTTTCACCAAGGGAATACAGCCCTGTAACCAAGATCCAGTTCAAGAAGCAGAACATTTCCAAACACCCAAAAGCCCCCTAGTGCTGTTTTGCAATCACTGCCCTCTCCCACAAGGGGAACCATTATTCTTACTTTTAAGATCTGTTTTGCCTGTTTCGATTCCTTGTATAAATGGAATCATACAATATGCATACATTACAATGTATACCTATGTGAACACTGTATACATACTTACAATGTGTTCTGTTTGACTTCCTTCACTTAATATTATTTTATGAGATTCAACCATACTGCTGTGAGTAACAATAATACACCCAAAATCTGTAAGTGTGAATGCTTCTTGAATTGTATAACTAATGGAGCTATAAGGTGCTGAACTGTAAGGACCCCAGCATCTCTTCATTCTAGCCAAGAATTACTTAAAAAAACTTTCCATGTTGTAGTAAGGCCCAAAATTGTCATGTTTCTAAACTTTTATGAACTCTATGAGATCTAGTCAGAAACTTATTCAGTAAATATTTCTAGAATGGAATGAAGGAATACATGCAGTGGAATCACAAAGCACTTTTTCAGGGGAGAAAAAGAAAAGCTGAGCAGGGACAGACTCCAGAAGTTCACTGAATAAAACTTTTGCCACATGATCACTTTTAAATCAGTCTCATTTTCTGAACTCTAGGCACATTTTTTTTGCATATTTTGGTGCTTCGTTTTTGTCATTTTCATAAACATTTAAAAACAGGTTTGAACAAAACTCTTCCACTATTTCACATTGTCCTAACCACGGACTTGCTTGCTGAAGTGGGTGAGAAAAAAAAAAAATGGAGTTTTGCCCCCATCTTGTGGAAGCAATATGGCAGGAAGAATTTCAGACTGAATTTGTAAAACAAATATAGCAGAAGCATCTGTTGGCCTCCAATTCTGAAAGCACAGGTCCAGCATGCAGCAAGCCGTACCTCTGTGTTGTTCTGTATAACATACATTCATCACACAGTGCCACTATACAACTATCCACAACTTCCAAGTTTGCCTACTCTCCTATGAGCACCTACCTTGGGGATTAAAGAAACCGGTCATCCAAAACACACTGGGCCTCCCTTCAAATATCCAGGTGGAAAACTGGGCATTTCTTTCCAAAAGTTCAGTAAACCAGAAGCCCAGTGTGGATGAATCCCAGGACACTCTTTTCCAGATCTGAGGTATGCGAGCATCATACATATTGTCCAGAGCATCTCTCAAGTTCTGGAAAAGAGGTAAAGTTAAAATCCGAGGAAAAGAAAAACCAACAGAAGAGGGAAACGACTATTGAGACAATAATAGCTCACCTCACTCATAATGATCGTTCCTTCAATGGCCAATTTTAGATCGCTCAGGCTACTGCGAAGTATTGAGATGACTTTTTGCATTCTGTCAATTTCTTGTCTGAGAAATATGTTCATTGAATTAAGATGTCCCATCTTCATCAAACGAGCTTTCACCTAACGCAAAGCATGCAACACAATGACAGAGAGTTTTAAAAAACCGTCTGCCACTTCTTTTCCAATGACCTCTCCTTTCTCTATTCCTTTTCTTCCTCTGGATGTATCTCTACAAGCCCAAATGAACTCTAAAATATCTCTTGCAGCACCAAATTTGCCATTAAATTCCCCATTTTCTGGGCTTCAGAAACTGCTGTTCAACTAAAATGATTTTTATTTCCTACTGATTGTACTTAGTTGATAATTGGAAATGTACTATGAAAAGCTGAAATAAACTTGTACCATTTTTCCCTTTCAAATGATTAAGTACTAAGTGTCAATTAAATATCCTTTTGCAATCTAACCTTTATAAGAGCACAGTCTGGAATACCTTTTTTTCATAGTGCCTGCAGAATTGTTATCAGAAATGTCACAGACAGTTAATATAGCCCAAATCTTTACAGAGCAGTTACCAATAACTATGACTGGCTGCAGGTTCCTAAGGTCACTATTGCCCTGGCTAGGGTGACTAAGGAGAGTCTTTCCTAATCTAATCAATGAAAACATTTGACTTTGTGGGAGGGCCATTAAGCACCTGTTCCTTCTTGTATATAATTTATTGGCCATTTTGAAGAGATCAATATAAAAGCATCTGGTTGTGGGAACAATAAAATATAACAATTATTTGGAAATAAGCCAATATATATACACATTTCAATTTAGTGACATATGCCCGAGAAAAGATTGACTACGAATATTGGCAAGAACTCATAAAGAGATCTGAACTTTCTGCTGGCCACAGTCGAAGAGATGCCAGGATAGGAGGGGTAAGAATAGACACATGGAGTGGGAGAAAATTTGGAGTGAGGTACCAGTCCACACAATCACCAGAAAGCCAGTAAACTGTAGCATTCTCTGCTGGAGATGCCCACTACCTCTTCTTTTTTATTTATTTTTTATTTTTTGTGGTACGCGGGCCTCTCGCTGTTGTGGCCTCTCCCGCTGCAGAGCACAGGCTCCGGACGCGCAGGCTCAGCGGCCATGGCTCACGGGCCCAGCCGCTCCGCGGCATGTGGGATCTTCCCGGACCGGGGCACCCACCGCCTCTTCTTGAGTCATGGAATATTAGAGACAGATGGGCTTCAGGCTCATCTGGACCATGCTCCTCATTTTACAGAACAGGTTTTCTGGCATGGTGCTGATGTTTCCTACTCAGCAATGAACACCTCTGCTTAACTGCAGCTGGGCAACTTCTAGTGTGTGAGGGATGAGAGGGAAGCAGTGATGTAAAACTGAACACCTGGACGGGACTACCTCCGCAGGTAGAGCAAATGATCTTGAAATCCCAGTCAAACATGCCAGTGGAGGGCCCTAACTCAGTCTGCCATACCAACCTTCAGGTATTCACCTAAATTCCTGGTTCTAGAACTTACATTTTTGCAGGCTCTGCTGCCCTGTTCTCATCTTGAGCCCCTCAGCCTCCAGTGGCTAAAGAGCCTATGTAGCATTCTCTTTAAATCAGGACTGCTTTGTGGAAATTCACACTTTAAGGAAAAGGGAAATTATGGAAATGCTTTTGCAACCGGCATTAGAAATTAAGCCCTGGTGTTGGCTACACTATCAAATCAATAGCCCGGGTAGTTTTTAGTGTGCTAACAGCCCCAAACAAATCCCCTTGCCCTACTTAGGGGTTTTAAAAGAGAGGCTTCCCTTGCAATAGACACATGCTTAATGTGTCTTAAAACTTAGGCTCTAGAAAATCTAACTTTAGCACTGATTTTACTTGCTTATTGTTCCAGCCTAAAACTGTCTTTCTGTTAATAAGTGAAAGATCTGCTGTAGTCTTATTTAGAATTTTTGTTATGTTCCTGAACCCAGGTAGTCTTTTCTACACGAATGTTTTTAAGTCAATAGTATAATTACATTTCAGTTAACTAAACTCACTTTACAGCCACATTTTTCAAAACACATCTCTTCGGTAAAATAAAGGACACTAAAAAGTAAGTGATCCTGGAAGAGGAAGCTGTTTTAGATGTCTCTTGGTACAAACTCCCTCCCATCTAGCAATCCGTTTAGGGACATCCCTCACTCAGTGCCTGCTGGGATGTTGCCGGAACAGAGATCTTGGTGAAGTGGCCCTGACTAACCCTGAACAGCTCAAATTACCCCAAGGGTCTTGAAATCCTCTTCTGGTAATACCAACCTGCGGTCTAGTCATACAGAGTAAATTTTATCTCGCTTTCACATGTTGGTTTTTAAAATCTGTGAAGACAGGTATTATGCCTCATCTGTCTTCTGAAGATCATTTACAATGAACCACAGAAAGTATGTGCTTATAATACCTATCCATTTAAAAAATATTTTCTCCCCTGACTATAAACATCTCTATGTGAAGTCATTGATTTCGGTATCTTAGCCAAATCCTTGGTACCCATTTACACAACGGAAGCAAAAATTGTTTTAAGAAGCAAGAAAACGTTTTTTATTGTTGGGGGCACTCACTGCAGGCGGGAGGGCTGTAGCCCAGGTAGCCTCGGGGCTCCCAACTGATAAGTGCATTTCTCCCAGACTTGGAGATGCAGGACAGGGTAGACACAGGACCATAGTCATACCTGCATTAGGACATCAGCCTCTCACTTTTTGGTTGAAAAGCTAAACTTGCCTCAGCCAGCCTAAGGCTCAGGTGAAGCTCTAACCCTCAGCAGTGAGGGGTGGAAGCTGAGAACAGGAGAGAGAAAGCCCTGGATGGCCAGAGGGCACGACCCTGTTTTTCTTGCGGGAAGAATGATGGTGTATTACAGAACTTTCAGACCGTCCAGAAATTTTACCACAATTAAAGATTTATTTAGATGAGTTCTCAAAGTGCGGTCTGGGACCCCTGAAGGCCCCAAGTTCCTTTTAGGCAGGTCCACAAAGTTGAATTTTTTTCATAGTAATACTATGACATTATTTGACTTTTTACTCTCCTTCTCTGGGGAGTGTACAGTGGAGTTTACCAGAGGCTACATGACCTGTAATACCACAACAGACTGGATGGAGAAGCAGATATGAGGATCCAGCTGTCTTCTATTAAACCAGACATTAAAGAGATTTGCAAAAATGTAAAACAAGCCCACTTTTCTCTTTGAATGTTTTTGTTTTGGAAAGTATATTTATTTTTAAAATATAAATGTTATGCTAACATGTGATGGGTTTATTAATGTTATTTCACAATAAATTAATAAATATTTTTGAAAATTTTTAGTTTACATTTCTAATATGTTAAATACCACTAGTTATAATCCATATAAACAAGAGCTACTTGGGGTCCTCAATCATTTCGTAAAGGGGTCTTGAGATTAAAAAAAAATTTTTGAGAAAAACTGATGTTGATTAACAAGCAAACATCTGGGAGGTTCAAGAAGTAGAAACTTATTGCCATCCAAACTGGGTAGTGAATTCATTTAAATGGCTTGCTTTCCTATTACCTGGCTGAGTGGATTGAGAGAATGAAAAGTATGTAGGGCAAGAGACAGAAAAAAGGGCTAAATTTAGATAATGGACAAAGCAGGCTTGGGTAAGAGAGGTGGGGAGAGATTCCCAGTCCAGAGGATTAAGATATCTGGAGACCCAAAGACAGAGGAACCCAAAGATGGGGAAAGGGTACAGAAAAGGCAATTGAGAGAGAAAGTGGAGTAGAAAAGTGCAGATTGTAATTTTGCAAGATGCTTGAGCAAGGGTAAGAGAGAGAAGACCAAAAGGTAAAAAAGAAGAATTGAGCAGAGGGAGGAAGGGACTGACTGAAACATACTGTCCCAGGACTGTGCTCAGCTTTGTGGAGCCCAAAGACAGCCCTGTGCATCAGGCGGAAAGGGTATCTCACCTCATGTGGAATGTAATCAGGAGGCAGCTTGCTCAGCATATCTTCGGATAACCTATAAACAATGGCTTCCCGGGTTTCTCCCATGCCACCTCCACTCTCTTTGGGTTGAATGTTGGTAATTGTTTCAAGAACAGCAGAAGCAGTGTTACTCTGATACCTGACAAAAAGAACTGAACTGTTCAGAATGTGGCATGGAAATATATCTTCAGAGATAATTATCAACGTGAACATTAAATTATGAATAACTTAAATCAAATCCAGCCAAAAAAGGGGGAAAAAGGAAAACTTTACCATCAACATACAGGAATGAAAAAACTAGAGGTCCATTCTACTTCCTCCTATTAGGACATCAAGAACATCTCAGAAATGAAAGCTCTCCATCTTCAGGGAAAGATTCCATGAAAGTCCTTAATAATCCAAAGCAGTGCTAGCCAATCTTGCTGTAGCTAACCTCACGCTGGACAAGAAGCCCACCTCCTTTTATTCTCCCCTACTTATGGACTGGTCCTAAGAATCTGCCATTATAGACAATTTGTTAGCTTGAAGAGCACTGCTCATATTTCTTCACTGAGTTATAAATTATTAAAATTTCTTTGGTCTTTTCTGTTTTGTTTCTTACTTTCCCACTTGTTTTATGATTTCCAAAGTGTTCTATTGGCACCACTTATCTAAATGCAGCTACCCATCTTTAAAATTCACATATTCAATAAAAATTTACAATGCACCAGGCACTGAGCTAGGTGTTAGCATATGGTAGTGAATAGCTCCCTGACTTTGTCCCTTTCTTTAGTGGAGAAGGGGGACATTAGTCAATACCACTGTAATAAGTGCTATGGAAAAGACGAACAGGATGCTTTAAGATAGTATAGTCTCTCTTTCTCTCTGTCTCATTCTCACTCTCTAGCTCTTTTTTGTTTTGTTTTGTTTTGTTTTGCGGTACGCGGGCTTCTCACTGCTGTGGCCTCTCCCGTTGCGGAGCACAGGCTCCGGATGCACAGGCTCAGCGGCCATGGCTCACGGGCGCAGCCGCTCCGCGGCATGTGGGATCCTCCCGGACCGGGGCACGAACCCGTGTCCCCTGCATCGGCAGGCGGATTCTCAACCACTGTGCCACCAGGGAAGCCCTCTAGCTCTTGTTTTGAATTGACCAGATGCTCTGAGGAGCACGAACTTAGTTTTGGTCCCAAAGTTGCTCGGTTGACCAGCAGTCTGAACACACAGATATGGGGTGTGTGTGTGCATGTGGTGGTTTACTCTAGAAGATCAGGGAGGTTCTCTCTTAAAATGTCATATGTAAGCTGAGACCTGAAGAATAAGCAGGTCATCCAGGCAAAACAGAGTGGAAGTGGGAGGCAAGAGAGGACATTCAGATAAGAGGTAAGGCTTGGAGGCGAGAAGGACTTCACTGCATTTGAGTAACAGAGACAAGGCCAGCAATGCTGGAGCCAGAGTTAGAAGCAGAGATGAGGATGGAGATAAGGTCAGGGCCAGACCATGCAGGGTCATGTGGGCTGCTTTAGGCAACCACAGAAGACTTCCCAAGCAGGGGTTCAGCATGACCAGATCTAAATTTTTCTGTCTTTCTTGAACTCCTAATTTACCATCTATAAACATCTCACAGTTAAACTGTTTTGAGTTACTGTTCTGTTTTGTTTGTAAATTTTGTCTCCTGTTCAGATGTAAACCACATTTACATCTCCTTTCGTAGACGTCAGAGGCAAATTTAAAAGGAATCCAACAAATGCTTGAGAGTAGTGATTTGTTTTTCTGTTTTATTTCCTTGGACATAAAATAAACCTTGGTAATATGGTTATATGTATAAAAATTCTAATGTGCTTGCCTTTTAATCTAGCAATTCTACACCTAAGAATTCATTCTAAAGAGAGAACCAGACATTTTAATTTCTGACAGTACAGTGCAATTGTTACCCGGGACAACTCTCCTGAAAACAGCTAAAAATGCTGGATAAGATGTGAAAAACATTACTGAACTGGCAAGAAACTAAGAAATCCAGAGGGTCGAACAAAATATAGAATGAAAACTGGAATCCAGAAACAGAAGCCAGATTTTACCAAGGGGGCATCAACTAAGCCCTGGTGTTCTTGCGCGTCTGTTGGGATGGTACAATGAGAGAATAGGTAACCCATATGCCCCAGGAAGAAAGTCTAATAGGAAACTCCTACATAAATCTGGGACTTCATAGGGCTAATCACTTAGTATCAAAGTCAACTAGAAATAACCCACCTGTCAGAAGGGGATGGTAGGTCAATTGTTCTACCTAGCTTGGTGGGAAAAAAAAAAAAAAACTTTCCTAAGAATTCTTAATTTGTGACATTAATTAGCATTCATTCATTTACTTGTGTGATTTGAAAAACCTCAAGCTAAAGATTTATTTTCAGGTGGTCCCAGGAAGACACAGGTGGCATCTGACGGATGTGAACATAAATCTTTCCTGGAACAATATGCCTTCGACCCAAGTCTCAAAGAATCCAACAGTTAGTTTCCAATAAACATGAGCTCACAGTCAGGAGTTAAAACACTCATAGAGAAACAGGCACTGTGAGCAAGAGCCAACTAAACAAAAGGAAGCAGAACCAGACAGACCTGCAAAGATCTCCGATAGTGAATTTTCAGGTGCACATTATGTTTTTACTATATTGAAGAATAAAAAGGTGATTGAAAATATAAGTATGAAACGGAAACTATAAACATGAATAGCATATTTGAAAAAGAGCCAGATAGAACTCATGAAAATTAAAAAAATTAAAACCTGCATTAGTTTTTTTTAATTGATGCTGTAACAAATTACCACAAAATAAGTGGCTTAAAACAACATAAATGTGGGACTTCCCTGGTGGCGCAGCAGTTAAGAATCCGCCTGCCAATGCAGGGGACACGGGTTTGAGCCCTGATCCGGGAAGGATCCCACAAGCCATGGAGCAACTAAGCCCCTGCACCACAACTACTGAAGGCCGTGCGCTCTAGAGCCCGTGTGCTGCAACTACGGAAGTCTGTGCGCCTAGACCCAGTGCTCCGTACAACAGAAGCCACCACAATGAAAAGCCCGCAAACTGGAACAAAGAGTAGCCCCCGCTCGGCGCAACTAGAGAAAGTCTGCGCGCAGCAATGAAGACCCAACGCAGCCAAAAAAACAGAGAACAAACAAACAAAAAACACACATAAAGGTATTATTTCACAGTTCTGCAGTTAATAAGTCTGATATCGGTCTCACTGGGCTAAAATTAAGGTGAGCAGGCTGGGTTCCTTTCTGTAGGCTGCTGGGAAAGACCCATTTCCTTGCTCATTTGAGTTGTTGACAGAATTCACTTTCTTGCAGTTGTAGGACCATGGTCCCCAATTCCTTGCTGGCTGTCAGGTAAGGACCCTTCCTAGATTCTAGGGTCCATCTGCATTCCTTGGTTCATGGTCCCCTTCCTATATTTTAAAAGCCATCAGTGACACGTCAAGCCCCTCTCTTTGAATCTTTCCTCCTTGTACCATTTCATCTCTCTGACCCACTCTTCTGCCTCCTTCTTCCACTAAGAGCTCATGTAATTAAATTGGGCCCACTTGGATAATCTAGGATAACATCCCCATCTCAAGGTCCTTAACCTTAATAATATCTATAAAGTCCTCTTTGTCACATAAGGTGACATATTTGCAGGTTCTGAGTTCAGGATGTGGACATCTTTGGGGGAGGTGTCTACCTAATAACAGTTAGTGATAGCTTAAACAGCAGATTAGATATAGCCAAGGAAATAATTAGAAAACTGGAAAATAGATCTGAAGACCTCATCTAGAATGCTGCAGAAGGGAAAATAAATGGGAAATATAAAGAAGAGGTTAAGAGGCATGTAGGCTAAAGTGGTAAGCTCTAACATACATCTCAAAAAAGTTTCAGAAAGATAGAAAAGGGAGAATAAAAAAGAGATAATAACTGATGAAATAATGGCTGAGAAGTGATGAAAGATTTGAATCCTCAAGTTCAGGAAACTCAATGCATCCTAAACAGGAAAAACAAACAAATAAGTAAATAGAAATCCATATGTAGACATATCACCATGAAAATGTTTAACATCAAAAACAAAAACATGGGGCTTCCCTGGTGGCGCAGTGGTTGAGAGTCTGCCTGCCGATGCAGGGGACATGGGTTCATGCCCTGGTCTGGGAGGATCCTGCGTGCTGCGGAGTGGCTGGGCCTGTGAGCCATGGCCGCTGGGCCTGCGCGTCCGGAGCCTGTGCTCCGCAACAGGAGAGGCCACAACGGTGAGAGGTCTGCATACCGCAAAAAAAAAAAAAAAAAAAAAGGTCCCCTTCTGCCTTTTCTTATAGTATATGGAATGAGAGTATTACACCTCTCTCTTTTTTTTTTGTACATCTTTATTGGAGTATAATTGCTTTAAAATGGTGTGTTAGTTTCTGCTTTATAACAAAGTGAATCAGTTATACATATGTTCCCATATCTCTTCCCTCTTGCATCTCCCTCCCTCCCACCCTCCCTATCCCACCCCTCTAGGTGGTCACAAACCAACTAGCTGATCTCCCTGTGCTATGCGGCTGCTTCCCACTAGCTTTCTATTTTACATTTGGTAGTGTATATATGTCCATGCCACTCTCCCACTTTGTCACAGCTTACCCTTCCCCCTCCCCACATTCTCAAGTCCATTCTCTAGTAGGTCTGTGTCTTTATTCCTGTCTTACCCCTAGCTTCTTCATGACATTTCTTTTTTTCCTTAAATTCCATACATATGTGTTAGCATATGGTGTTTGTCTTTCTCTTTATGACTTACTTCACTCTGTATGACAGACTCCAGGTCCATCCACCTCATTACAAATAGCTCAATTTCGTTTCTTTTCATGGCTGAGTAATATTCCATTGTATATATGTGCCACATCTTCTTTATCCATTCATCTGATGATGGACACTTAGGTTGCTTCCTTGTCCTGGCTATTGTAAATAGAGCTGCAATAAACATTTTGGTACATGACTCTTTTTGAATTATGGTTTTCTCAGGGTATATGCCCAGCAGTGGGGTTGCTGGGTCATATGGTAGTTCTATTTGTAGTTTTTTAAGGAACCTCCATACTGTTCTCCATAGTGGCTGTAGCAATTCACATTCCCACCAGAAGTGCAAGAGTGTTCCCTTTTCTCCACACCCTCTCCAGCATTTATTGTTTCTAGATTTTTTGATGATGGCCATTCTGACTGGTGTGAGATGATATCTCATTGTAGTTTTGATTTGCATTTCTCTAATGATTAATGATGTTGAGCATTCTTTCATGTGTTTGTTGACAGTCTGTATAACTTTTTTGGAGAAATGTCTATTTAGGTCTTCTGCCCATTTTTGGATTGGGTTCTTTGTTTTTTAGTTATTGAGCTGCATGAGCTGCTTGTAAATTTTGGAGATTAATCCTTTGTCAGTTGCTTCATTTGAAAATAGTTTCTCCCATTTTGAGGGTTGTCTTTTGGTCTTGTTTATGGTTTCCTTTGCTGTGCAAAAGCTTTTAAGTTTCATTAGGTCCCATTTGTTTATTTTTGTTTTTATTTCCATTTCTCTAGGAGGTGGGTCAAAAAGGATCTTGCTGTGATTTTTGTGATAGAGTGTTCTGCCTATGTTTTCCTCTAAGAGTTTGATAGTTTCTGGCCTTACATTTAGGTCTTTAGTCCATTTTGAGCTTATTTTTGTGTATGGTGTTAGGGAATGATCTAATCTCATACTTTTACATGTACCTGTCCAGTTTTCCCAGCACCACTTATTGAAGAGGCTGTCCTTTCTCCACTGTACATTCCTATCTTCTTTATCAAAGATAAGGTGACCATATGTGTGTGGGTTTATCTCTGGGCTTTCTATGCTGTTCCATTGATCTGTATTTCTGTTTTTGTGCCAGTACCATACTGTCTTGATTACTGTACCTCTGTAGTATAGTCTGAAGTCAGGGAGCCAGAATCCTCCAGCTCCATTATTCGTTCTCAAGATTGCTTTGGCTATTCGGGGTCTTTTGTGTTTCCATACAAATTGTGAAATTTTTTGTTCTAGTTCTGTGAAAAATGCCAGTGGTAGTTTGATAGGGATTACATTGAATCTGTAGATTGCTTTGGGTAGTAGAGTCATTTTCACAATGTTGATTCTTCCATTCCAAGAACATGGCATATCTCTCCATCTATTTGTATTATCTTTAATTTCTTTCATCAGTGTCTTATAATTTTCTGGATACAGGTCTTTTGTCTCCTTAGGTAGGTTTATTCCTAGATATTTTATTCTTTTTGGTGCAATGGTAAATGGGAGTGTTTTCTTGATTTCACTTTCAGATTATTCATCATTAGTGTATAGGAATGCCAGAGATTTGTGTGCATTAATTTTGTATCCTGCTACTTTATCAAATTCATTGATTAGCTCTAGTAGTTTTCTGGTGGCATCTTTAGGATTCTCTATGTATAGTATCATGTCATCTGCAAACAGTGACAGCTTTACTTCTGCTTTTCCAATTTGGATTCCTTTTATTTCCTTTTCTTCTCTGACTGCTGTGGCTAAAACTTCCAAACCTATGTTGAATAAGTGGTGAGAGTGGGCAATCTTGTCTTGTTCCTGATCTTAGTGGAAATGCTTTCAGTTTTTCACCATTGAGGATGATGTTGGCTGTGGGTTTGTCATATATGGCCTTTATTATGTTGAGGAAAGTTCCCTCTATGCCTACTTTCTGCAGGGTTTTTATCATAAATAGGTGTTGAATTTTGTCGAAAGCTTTCTCTGCATCTATTGAGATGACCATATGGTTTTTCTCCTTCAATTTGTTAATATGGTGTATCGCACTGATTGATTTGCGTATATTGAAGAATCCTTGCATTTCTGGAATAAACCCCACTTGATCATGGTGTATGATTCTTTTAATGTGATGTTGGATTCTGATTGCTAGTATTTTGTTGAGGATTTTTGCATCTATGTTCATCAGTGATATTGGCCTGTAGTTTTCTTTCTTTGTGACATCCTTGTCCGGTTTGGGTATCAGGGTGATGGTGGCCTCGTAGAATGAGTTTGGGAGTGTCCCTCCCTCTGCTATATTCTGGAAGAGTTTGAGAAGGATAGGTGTTAGCTCTTCTCTAAATGTTTGGTAGAATTCACCTGTGAAGCCATCTGGTCCTGGGCTTTTGTTTGTTGGAATTTTTTTTTTTTTTTTTTTTTTGCGGCATGCGGGCCTCTCACTATTGTGGCCTCTCCCGTTGCAGAGCACAGGCTCCGGATGCGCAGGTCCAGTGGCCACAGCTCACGGGCCCAGCCACATGTGGGATCTTCCCGGACTGGGACACAAACCCATGTCCCCAGCATCGGCAGGCGGACTCTCAACCACTGCGCCACCAGGGAAGCCCTGGAATATTTTTAATCACAGTTTCAATTTCAGTGCTTGTGACTGGTCTGTTCATATTTTCTATTTCTTCCTGATTCAGTCTTGGCAGGTTGTGCATTTCTAAGAATTTGTCCATTTCTTCCAGGTTGTCCATTTTATTGGCATAGAGTTGCTTGTAGTAATCGCTCATGATCTTTTGTATTTCTTCAGTGTCAGTTGTTACTTCTCCTTTTTCATTTCTAATTCTATTGATTTGAGTCTTCTCCCTTGTTTTTCTTGATGAGTCTGGCTAATGGTTTATCATTATCTTCTCAAAGAACCAGCTTTTAGTTTTATTGATCTTTGCTATTGTTTCCTTCATTTCATTTTCATTTATTTCTCATCTGATCCTTATGATTTCTTTCCTTCTGCTAACTTTGAGGATTTTTTTGTTCTTCTTTCTCTAATTGCTTTAGGTGCAAGGTTAGGTTGTTTATTCGAGATGTTTCCTGTTTCTTAAGGTAGGATTGTATTGCTATAAACTTCCCTCTTAGAACTGCTTTTGCTGCATCCCATAGGTTTTGGGTCGTCATGTCTCCATTGTCATTTATTTCTAGGTACTTTCTGATTTCCTCTTTGATTTCTTCAGTGATCACTTCGTTATTAAGTACTGTATTGTTTAGCCTCCATGTGTTTGTATTTTTTACAGATCTTTTCCTGTAGTTGATATCTAGTCTCATAGCATTGTGGTCAGAAAAGATACTTGATACAATTTCAATTTTCTTAAATTTACCAAGGCTTGATTTGTGACCCAAGATATGATCTATCCTGGAGAATGTTCCATGAGCACCTGAGAAAAATGTGTATTCTGTTGTTTTTGGATGGAATGTCCTATAAATATCAATTAAGTCCATCTTGTTTAATGTACCATTTAAAGCTTGGGTTTCCTTATTTATTTTCATTTTGGATGATCTGTCCATGGGTGAAAGTGGGGTGTTAAAGTCCCCTACTATGAATGTGTTACTGTCGATTTCCCCTTTTATGGCTGTTAGTATTTGCCTTATGTATTGAGCTCCTATGTTGGGTGCATAAATATTTACAATTGTTATATCTTCTTCTTGGATCGATTCCTTGATCATTATGTAGTGCCCTTCTTTGTCTCTTCTAATAGTCTTTATTTAAAACTCTATTTTGTCTGATATGAGAATTGCTACTCCAGCTTTCTTTTGGTTTCCATTTGCATGGAATATCTTTTTCCATCCCCTCACTTTCAGTCTGTATGTGTCTTTAGGTCTGAAGTGTGTCTCTTGTAGACAGCATATATATGGGTCTTGTTTTTGTATCCATTCAGCCAGTCTGTGTCTTTTGGTGGGAGCATTTAATCCATTTACATTTAAGGTAATTATCGATATGTATGTTCCTATTCCCATTTTCTTAATTGTTTTGGGTTTGTTATTATAGATCTTTTCCTTCTCTTGTGTTTCTTGCCTAGAGAAGATCCTTTAGCATTTGTTGTAAAGCTGGTTTGGTGGTGCTGAACTCTCTCAGCTTTTGCTTGTCTGTAAAGGTTTTAATTTCTCCATCAAATCTGAATGAGATCCTTGCTGGGTAGAGTAATCTTGGTTGTAGGTTTTTTCCCTTTCATCATTTTAAATATGTCCTGCCACTCCCTTGTGGCTTGCAGAGTTTCTGCTGAAAGATCAGCTGTTAACCTTATGGGGATTCCCTTGTATGTTATTTGTTGTTTTTCCCTTGCTGCTTTTAATATTTTTTCTTTGTACTTAATTTTTGATAGTTTGATTAATATGTGTCTTGGTGTGTTTCTCCTTGGATTTATCCTGTATGGGACTCTCTGTGCTTCCTGGACTTGATTGACTATTTCCTTTCCCATATAAGGGAAGTTTTCCACTATAATCTCTTCAAATATTTTCTCAGTCCCTTTCTTTTTCTCATCTTCTTCTGGGACCCCTATAATTCGAATGTTGGTGTGTTTAATGTTGTCCCAGAGGTCTCTGAGACTGTCCTCAATTCCTTTCATTCTTTTTTCTTTATTCTGCTCTGCGTTAGTTATTCCCACTGTTTTACTTTCCAGGTCGCTTATCCTTTCTTCTTCCTCAGTTATTCTGCTATTGATTTCTTCTAGAGAATTTTTAATTTCATTTATTCTGTTTTTCATCATTGTTTGTTATCTCTGTAGTTCTTCTAGGTCCTTGTTAATCATTTCTTGTATTTCCTCCATTCTATTTCCAAGATTTTGGATCATCTTTAGTATCATTACTCTGAATTCTTCTTCAGGTAGACTACCTCTTTCCTCTTCATTTGTTTGGTCTGGTGGGTTTTTATCTTGCTCCTTCATCTGCTATTTCTCTGTCTTCTCATTTTGCTTAACTTACTTTGTTTGGGGTCTCCTTTTCCCAGGCTGCAGGTTCGTAGTTCCTGTTGTTTTTGGTGTCTTCCCCCAGTGGGTAAGGTTGGTTCAGTGGGTTGTGTGGGTTTCCTGGTGGAGGGAACTGGTGCCTGTGTTCTGGTGGATGACACTGGATCTTTCTTTATGGTGGGCAGGACTGTATCTGGCGGTGTGTTTTGTGATGTCTGTGAACTTATTATGATTTTAGGCAGCCTCTCTTTAATGGGTGGGGGTGTGTTCCTGTTTTACTAGTTGTTTGACATGGGGTGTCCAGCACTGGAGCTTGCTGGTCGTTGTGTGGAGATGGGTCTTAGCGTTGAGATGGGCATCTCTGGGAGAGCTCTTGCTGACTGATATTATGAGGGGTTGGGAGGCCTCTGGTGGACCACCAATGTCCTGAACTCGGCTCTCCCACCTCAGAGGCTCAGGCCTGACACCTGGCCAGAGCACCAAGACCCTGTCAGCCACACAGCTTGGCCTTCTAAAAATGCATCAAACATCCACTGCATAGAAGTATGATTTTCTCCTGTTGTAATTCACTCAGGAAAGTTTCTAGAGATCCAGTGGTGTGGGCATGTCAAGCTCTCCCTTTTACAGCCATGAATAAGTTGCTGTATCTGGTCCTCCCTTTCCAGTCCTTGCAGACTGGCTCTATTAGGTCACTCTTCTGATGCTCAGCAAGGCTGCTTACCGCTGCAGTCAGCAGCTCATTTCCCACCTTCTCCTCTGCAGTTAGGATGCCTGGCACCTCAGCCGTCCTTGTTTGCTGCATCATGGAACTGAAACACTAGCTCTTCTCCGTTCTCAAGCCGGCTGAGTTCCCAACCTGAGATGCTTCTGTCTTCAGCATTTTTATCAACTGATTGCAGGTCGAATCATTTTTACTGATTGATTGGCATCAGGATTCAAACCTGCATGTCCAGACAACCGCATCCTCTCCAAAAGTCATAGCTAAGGTAACTGCAACTGCCACCAGGCTTTACATGCTGGATTTTGGGTCGGATATGGTGATTATGAGGGTCCTGTGTCAGAGCAGTGAATGTTTGTAACCCAACCAGAGTTGGGGTATTAACTCCACATGACCTTTAAACATATGAATTACACAATAAGGGCAATAAGATAAAAGGTGATTTTTAACAAATGAAAATTGATTTTGTGTAATTTTACATATAATTTTAATTTTTAAATTTATTTGTGGTGAGTAGCCTCTATTCAGATGTTGTGGTTTTAGAGTATCACAAAAGACATTTATTTTAAAAGTTGAAAGATGAAGATGTCAAGTACATACACAGTTGAACACATGAATAGAAAGCAAAACATTCTGGTAAAATGGCACCAAAGGCACTTGAACCCATTCCTAAATTTTGAAGTATGGTGTTATCCCAGTTTTAAAAAGTCATACGAAGTACAAGAAGAATGCAAATAACTCTAAGCGGGGAAAATCCTATGAAAATAGCTGATGGGACAACAAAATGAAGTTATCAAAGGTGAAGGATCCACATGCTGTTATATGCATTTTTCAGAAATCTAATTTCTACGTGATTCATAATATTCCATGATCTCATTGTAGCTTTAGATACAGTGAAGATAGAATATATGGGTGAATTGCTGTATTAGACAAGATGTAGGTGTCACTGTCATTGACATCTTACTAAGTATCATGAAATACAACATTAAATCTCTGACTTTATCATGAACTCCAAGTACCCACATTTCCATTGACTCCTAGGGCTGTTTCCTAAGTCAAACAAACCCCAAGCCTAACTCATTGTTTTAATTCTCTCTTTCCCTTCATCTGAACTGTTTCTTGCCCCGTCTCCTTTAACAATGTCTTCGCCGAACTGCCCAGCTGCCCAGCTTACGAATTCAGAGATAGCTTCCTCCTGATGTCATATTCCCAGCGCTTCTTGGTTTCCAAGTCCTACTTCCAAATCATTTCTAGCATCCATCTAGAAAATTTCAGCATCTTCATCCCACTGCCTTCAGAACTGCCCCAAACTCTTTCCCATGACACCCAAAATCTTCAAAAGCCAATCCCTGCATTTGCATCAGCCTCGAGGTCAGGTGACACCTCTCTTCAAGCCCCTCCCCTCACCATGCTCTAGGCACATTGGACTCTGTTCTCCACACACATCATACATTTTTACATCCTCATACCCTTCCTTGGATTGTCCCTTTGTGTAGGTGCCCTAATCTATGTCTTTTTTTCTCACTGAGCTTAATTGTTTTATTTATTTATTTTTAATTGTACATATTGCAGGTGTACAACTTGATGATTTGATATACGTACACATCCTTCCTGTTCATTATCTTCCTCTGTCCTTGCACTCTGTCCTTCTTGCTGCTGTTCCCCCGACCCCCATACTGCAGTCACTTCCTCCCCACCCCTTCTCTAGCCTGAGAACTCCAGCACATCCTTTAAGGTACGACTGTCTCACTAGCTTACTTTGATCCTTGCACTGTCCTTGCACTCTGTCCTTGCACTCTGTCCTTCTTGCTGCTGTTCCCCCGACCCCCATACTGCAGTCACTTCCTCCCCACCCCTTCTCTAGCCTGAGAACTCCAGCACATCCTTTAAGGTACGACTGTCTCACTAGCTTACTTTGATCCTTGCACTGTCCTTGCACTCTGTCCTTGCACTCTGTCCTTCTTGCTGCTGTTCCCCCGACCCCCATACTGCAGTCACTTCCTCCCCACCCCTTCTCTAGCCTGAGAACTCCAGCACATCCTTTAAGGTACGACTGTCTCACTAGCTTACTTTGATCCCTAAGCTGGAATTTATTACTCCTTTGCCTTTGCTCTCACAGCAGAGTGTATAATCCCTCCTGATTTTAGAGTTTACCATATCGAATTGCACAACTCTCTGTCACTCATCTATCTTCCCTAATAGACAATGAGCTCCAAGGGTAAGGACTGCCTCTTGCTGCCCCAAGCTGGCTAGAGAGTATGTTCTCAATAAATATTTGTTTATTGAATTGAGGCCAGCTGGCTTGGATTTTTTTTTTTTTTTTTGGCGGTACGTGGGCCTCTCACTGTTGTGGCCTCTCCCGTTGCGGAGCACAGGCTCCGGATGCTCCGGATGCTCCGGCTCAGCGGCCATGGCTCACGGGCCCAGGTGCTCCGCGGCACGTGGGATCCTCCCGGACCGGGGCACGAACCCGCGTCCCCTGCATCGGCAGGCGGACTCTCAACCACTGCGCCACCAGGGAAGCCCGGCTTGGATTTTATGAAACCTCAAATATAAAGGAGAGCAATTCTCCAATATTTAAAGGGCATGAAAATTTAATTATTTGTTCCTTCTTATGGTAAAAGTATAGTATGTTATCATTACTATCCATTTCCTGGCACCTTTCCATATACAAAGGGAAATATACATGTATACTCCTCAAAACACAGGCGAATCAGATAGATATAATTTAAATATGATTATATTTAAATACAGATCTTTAAAGTTTAAAGAGAAGAAAATGGCAGTAAATTCCCATTCATACTAAGGAAATCCTAGCTCATTCTTTATACCTGTTCTAGCTACAAATAAAAAAGGGGAAAGACCCCATATCTGGGATTCTCAGGAGCTCTCTCGGCTCACCTCCATCTTGAATCCTTTCTGGAAACACGCTCTGCACCAGTGACTGGGTGCCAACAGCACACACCAGCATGGAAACGACATGCTTGTTCTTGGCTGGCACTGATCACGTTCACCAGCGCTTCAGGGAGGGGTTGATGGATATGCTGCTGCTAGATTTCACCTAAGAAATCATTTTCATGAGGGTGATTTTATTTTTTATGAGGTGATCTGAAAACAGTCCTCAAGCTATGGATGGGGGCACGAAGCCCTGAAAAGCTGACCCATTTTGCATAAGAACTGGACAAGCTCTCCAGATCGTTGTTCCACCACATATTTTATTAGGCACAGAATGCCAGGGCTGTACAGCTTACCTTTCTTTTTTCCACAAGGTGGTTTTCTGTTTGCAAAGATAGGAAAGGCAGAAGTCTAGTTAGCTAGCTATAATGGAGAATTGTGAGTATCTCTATGTGCCTCAAAGTCCAAGGGCTTTCAAGAAAACAGTCCCCATAGACACTCTGAGATGAGGAACAGGAACTATAATACTCCATGAGCTTTGGTTCCGAGATACTTCTAGAAGAAAATCTCTCTTTGGGGTAAATATGGGAAGTGGCTCATATTGGACCTGCAGCTTTGTGGTTTGGGGGAGATGTCTAAGTCATCTCTGTTGGGTGGGATAGTTGGGGTCAAGAATAATAAAATGGGGCTTCCCTAGTGGCGCAGTGGTTGAGAGTCCGCCTGCCGATGCAGGGGACACGGGTTCGTGCCCCGGTCCGGGAAGATCCCACATGCCGCGGAGCAACTAGGCCCGTGAGCCATGGCTGCTGAACCTGCACGTCCGAAGCCTGTGCTCCACAACGGGAGAGGCCACAACAGTGAGAGGCCCGCGTACCGCAAAAAAAAAAAAAAAAAAAAAAGAAGAATAAAATGCAAACTAACTAAAAAACAGAACGGTGTATAAAATAAACAATTAATCGTCTAATGAGCTATTAGTGCACTATCACATCCAAAGCAGCCTAGATTTATACACCTCTTCACACATGAAATATCAATGAGCGTAATTTTCTTAATAAAAATCTGGAGCTCAAAAGTCAGCTAATACTCGAAGGAATACAATTAAATTCATCCTGCATAGAAATGAATATAAAAGTTTAATAAGACACTTGCTAAATTTCAGAAGGTAGAAAAATATGCATAACTGCTAATGACTAAAAGTGAAAATAAGTAACTGTTTTCGACACTGAGGTAGTTGAATGTGCAGAGTCCTTGGTACCTTATAAATCTAGATAATAAAATGTGAATAAACTATGCATTTTTATGGTCCCTGTCAGCAAGGTATCTAAGCTCTTGGGAGAGATTCTACTTATTTTAAAGCATTTATTCAGATGGATTCCACCCCCTCTACTTCAGGGATTCCGCATTCTTAAGCAAGGATGGAGGAGAAGGACTTGTGGTCCCCTTCCCCAGATTTCCCTCTTCTCTCAAATTTATGGATGCTAACTTCAGAGTGCAGATTCTGATGAGCAGAAACAGAGGGTTCTCTACCACGGCCCAATTATAGCTGGTGGGCCTGACTGGAAGCAAGAGTGTTGTTGAATGGGGTGGACAGTCAGGAAAATTAATAAGGATTCTTCTAGCTGAGGACATTCACACAGATTTAGCCAGTGAATCTTAGAGAGGTCACCCCCCTCTCTGGCTGCAACTGTTATCTCTGCACAAATGCGCTCAAACCTCTCACCTGGGCTCCAGTCCACGTGATACACTCTATCCTCACTCAGATACATCCCACTCTTTCTTTCCCAACTCAACAACCCAAACGGGACTCTGTAATTCCCCCTCAAATGCACTCCTGTTCCCAACTCCTCCACCATCCCAGCTTCCAGACCAGAAATAACAAGGAATCCTTTAGTTCTTTCATTTCACATAGAAGTTGGAGAGTCACTTCTCCTTGGAGTGGGAAGGGTGTAGCTGGGAGGAGAGCAGGGGTAGGTTTTAGCTGGGAAGCTTCGTCCGTTATTGCTTACTGCCTCCTGGTGGCTGGTGGGAGAACAGCGAGGCGCTGGAGCACAGCCCTCCGAGTAGGCGGGCTCAACTGCCGGGAAGAGGGAGGCTAGGGTTACAGTCACCACGTACTTGAGAGACCAGAGGAAAGAAGAATCAAACTTAGGACAAAACTCATTCAGAGGCCAAGAAAATGACCAAACATGGAGCTTCTGAACAAAGGCTACTACCTGAGCAGGAACCAGAAACAGGGCAAGGTCCCTGGAAAGAGGGGAAGCCTCAGTAAGACCCTAGGACAGACCAAGGGGGAAGTTAAGAATGAAGAGAGATCAGAGGAAGGTCACAGGTCTTACAGGCCAGCTAGTTATTTCTAGCAGAAATAATCCTCATTTGAAGCAGAGGTACAGCACTTTTTACTTGACCTCACTTGGTGTGATGAGAGATTGCAAGATCCCAACACTCTACTTTGGGAAAAGACGGCTTATGGCATCTGTAGCATGCCTGCCAGTGACAGCATGTAAGTCTTTGGACAGAGCTGTGAAGAGAGACTTGCCAAAGGACAAAGAAGGCTCGCTGTGCCCCTCTCTATCCAGCAGGCAACAACAACAACAAATAGATGAAAACCACAGGAGATTCTCAGTCATTGCTCTATATTCACTAAAGCCTATCAGCCCCCTTGTGGGACTGGTCCTGCAGCTTCATTCTAGCCTCCACCCCGTCATCATCCTTAATCTCTGCCGGTATCATTGCACACCTGGCTTTATTCACAGGGTCTCCAAGATGGTATCTTAGTCCAAATAGTCCTTAAGTATAGGAAAACGTGCTCAATTTCACTTAAAATAAGAGGAAATAAGTTAAAACTATGCCGAGATGCCGTTTCTCACTTGTCATATTGGTGAAAAATAAGCTTCACCAACACTCTGTCGATGAGACCGTGAATCATGTTGTTGACTGCGTGACACTGTGCGTGTCATGTTGTTGGTGAGAGTGCAAAACAGCATAGCCTTCTGTAAGGGAAACTGAAAATATTCATAAATCCTTGATCTAGCAATCCCACCCATAGCAATTTATCCTGAAAAATACATCTCCAATAATATGAGGAACCACAAGCATGAGATTATTAATTGAGGAATTACTGGAGATAGCAAAATATTGGGAACAACCTACATGCCCACCCATGGGAGAATGGATGAATAAACTACGATGCATATAAACAATGGAAGAGCATGCAGCTGTAAAAAAAAAAAACATCCAGGCATACCTGTTTTATTGTGCTTCGGTTTACTGCACTTCAAAGATACTGCAGTTTTTACAAATGGAAGGTTTGTGGCAACCCTGTGTCAATCAAGTCTATTAGCGCCATTTTTTCCAAAAGCATTTGCTCATTTCATATCTCTGTGTCACATTGTGGTAATTCTCACAATATTTCTAACTTTTATTTATTATTATTATTATATCTGTTATGGTGATCTGTGATCAGTGACCTCTGATGTTACTGCTATGACCTGCTGAAGGCTCAGATGATAGCATTTTTTAGCAAGAAAGTATTTTAAATTAAGATATGTACATTGTTTTTTAGACATAATGCTATTGCACACTTAATAGGCTTCAGCATAGTGTAAACATAACGTTTACATGCACTGGGAAACTAAAAAAATCATGTGGCTCGTTTTATTGCAATATTCTCTTTATAGTGGTAGTCTGCAACCAAACCAGTGATATCTCCGAGGTGTGCCTTTAATGAGGAAGATACCTATGAACATATAGATGATTATAGGATGCACTAAGTGAAAAAAGTGAGACACAAAATAATGTACATATATATATATATACACATATATATGGTATGGTAATTTTGTATCAGAGAGAAAGGATAATAAGAATATACATGGTACTTACATATGAGCAAAAAGAAACACAGGGGAGATAAACCAGAAACTAATGCATTTGGTTGCCTGGAAAGGAAGGGGAAATGGGTTGGGAGGGCGTGAGACTTCTCTAAGAACCTTATTATCTAGTTGTGGCTTTTGAGCCATGATCATGTTTCATATACTTAAAAAAATCGACAATTTTTTTTTAAAAAAACCTAAAATGTAACAAATGAATGTACCTATACATCAACGGATAGCATAACCTCACAGATTTAAAACAATCTGAGTAACTTTTGAACATAGTGCTCTGTACACCCTCAGTGGGATATATTCTAGGGACGAAAGGAATTGCAAAGAAATCCTGACCTCCACTTAGTACATTTGTTGTTGGTCATGGTATTGGTGGTGCAACGGAGCAGGACCCTAGGGTCCTTGCCCCCCATGTCCTCAGCTTGCCTTTTGTCTGTGGAAAAACTTTAGCCAAAGAATAAGTTTAATCAGAGAAGCGAGAGAATGCAGAAACAAAGCAAAACAGTCCAACAAGACTAAATAATAATAGTGTAGTCATTAAGCGTAGTCAAGGACCTTTAGCTCCTCCTCAAGGGCTGTAGATAATATTCTGAGCTGTATCCTGTGAGCTGTCTTATAGATACTGAAACCCCTACCAGGTGGAAGAAGTTAACTACATGATGATGAAACTGTAGCCATGATATAAGCTGCCACAATTCCGAGAAATGAAAACAAACCGACCCTGGAACTGAAGATTAACCGTACTTAATCAAGATGACGCTGGTCAGACCACTGCATGACCAATTTCAAGATGACTATCAGAGCTGACTGTGCTGTTTCTGCATGTAGTCCCCTCCCTCTGTCTATAAAAGCTCTTGCCCACTGATTGTCAGTGGGGGAAGTCGGCCTTTGGATAGGAGTCCGCCCTCCCCACTGGCTGCCAGCATCCGAAATAAAGCAAACTTTCCTTTCCACCCACTTGCTTCTTTATTGGCTTTTGAGTGGCGAGAAGCTGGACCCCACTTTCAGTAACAGCAGTGTAATTTGGAGCAAATGAGTAAACATATTGAAGCTGCTGGGAACCAGGGTTCTCCCCGAGGGAGAAAGGAGATAATGAGGGAGGACAAGGAAGAACCCTGAGGTGTACAATTGGTATTGGAGTTACAGTATGAGCTCATAATGTTTTAAAAAATACGTATTTCCTAGCTCTGTCCACTCAGAGGGTCTATAAGCACACACACGCACACACACACACACACACACACACACACACACACAGAGAGAAATAGATGTGGTTATGTATGGATATAGCTGTAGATATATAAATATACAGAGATGTAAATATAGAACAAGAAAAAGCTAATGGAACAAAATGTTAACAACTGGTGAACCAAGGTGAAGGGTATATAGGTGTTCACTGTACTTGCAACTTTTCTGAGGGTTTATAATAGTTGAAGATAAAATTCAAGGGAAAAAAATAGTTTGTCTTTATCATTTCCTCCCATCTGGATTACAATTTGGTTGCCCTTCTCTGGACTTTTTCTAGCTCTGGTTTATCTCTCTTGAGAGCTGGTGACCAGAACTGCCTGCAGTAATCCAGGCACATGAATGCCATCCCTGTAAGGGATAAGGTGAGGGTGAGGTGCTTCCAACCTTGTTTCATATACTCCTTGGTAGGATCCTGTGGTACCAAACAGGATCAGATTCTCCAGGTACCAGCTATGGTGACTCCTCGGGCTCTTGCCAAGGATGGAATCAAAGTTTAGAGCCCTCATGTGTGAACCACTCCAATTGTTAATTTACAAGTGCATTAAAACTTATTAGCCATTTTTCTGCCCACTCGCGTGAACTCATGAGATCTTTCCACGGACTATCCCCATTTATTAGATTCTCCGCAGCCTAGGAGAATTTAGTATTGCTGATGCATTCAACAAATACTCCCTGAGTATCAGGCACTATTTAGCACTGGAGGTACAGTAGTGAAAAAAGACAAAAGTTTCAGACATAATGGAGTTTATGTTAGTGATGGTAGGTAGACGATAGCAAATAAATAAGTAAAGAGTTGGTGATACAATTGATAGGAACAAAGCAGGCAAGGAGGATGGAGTCTGGGGTGGGGGTTAGGGAGTGGTTTGCAATTTTTAAATAAGACAGCCAGGGAAGGCGTCATTGAAAAGGTGACATTTAAGCAAAGACCGGAAGAGGTGAAAAGGTAAGCCACAGTGATACCTGGGGGAAGGATGTTCCAGGAAGTACAAGTATCCTGTGGTGGGAGCCGTCTGGCCTGACTAACAGGAAGCTAGCGGAAGTTGGAGCTGAGTGGCGAGAGTGTGGGAGAGGGCAGAAGGAGACCAGGCCATGAGGGGCGGGGCAGATTGTATTACTGGGCCTTGTAGGTCACCTGTAGGTCATTGTCAGCTTTCGCCCTTGACTTGAAGACAGGAGCCTCAGGAGGGTCCTGGGCAGAGAAGTGACGTGGTCTGACTCACATTTATAAAGTCTTAGCTAAAGTAAACCTCCCTCTCTGTGTGTTCTCTTTCAGATAATGTTGATTCATGAACGGATCTCTGAGGACGCCTTTTTATTTCTTCATTTCAAAAGTCTCCTGCTAACTGATGACAGACTCTTCAAATAATAGCTAGAGCTGCCACCAAAGTACCATCACGGTTCTGTCACGGGGTCTGAAACGAGTGATGGCCATTCGTGGGTCTTTGGGGGTCACGCCCACATCTTTGAAGATGAAAAGAGGCACGGGAGAGATTAGAGGCTATGGAGAAGTGAGAATGAATGTGGGGGACACATAGGCCAAGAGGTCAAGCCTCGTGCTGGGGTGGGGAGCATGCTCAGGGTGGAGACACAATGCAATGGAAGCAAACAGGACTCTGTGATGTTGGGCGAGGGCAGAGAACCAGAGGGTGCCCCATTGCAGTGCTGCTGAAATGGCCACAGCAGGTGAGTGACCAGGAGAGAGGTACAGTGCACTCCTCTCAGTTGTCACAGCTTAGAATCTACCACAGGAGTCTTGGTTTCTTCCATTTCCTGAAACCAGCCACTCTGCTGGACGTAAACTTTGTGGTCTTTGGCCAGTGAGCCCAAGGCACGACCATCCAGGGAGACTCTCAGCTGGGGTTTCTTGGAGCCCTCTCTGTGGAGCTGGGTGGTCTTGTGTTCAGGTAGGGGTCTCTGGAGAGATGAGGGGTGAGATCTCATCCAAAGGATGGGTCTGAGAAGGGGCCTGGGACTTGGATGCATGCCTTATCTCTTCCCTCACTACCTCTTACCACAGTGACTGGAGCAGGGACATCACTCTGAGCCTTTCCTCCCGGGCTCTGCGTCTGTGTTCCTGTGCTCCTGTGCTCGCTGCATCGAGCCCTCCATGGGCAGGTATTTACAGAAGGATGCAGGTGAGCAAGTAAGGGGAGAGGGACCATCAAAACAGAAATACAAGTCCTCCTCCTCTGTCTACCCTCCTGGCCCTTTGCGGTTCTGTTTATGACCATTATTTTTTATTAGGTTTTTTGATGTAAAAGGCAAAGAACTGGGACGCTACTGTCTTATCAGACCAATGGCATCAAGACCAGTAACACCAACTGGTTTTATGACACGACAGAGGAGAAATAATCAATGCATAAATTAGAGCTTTTAACATTGTTATAAACTCTGGAGCTGTAGGATTTAGTGACCTTTAGCAGGCCAACATATGACAAAATTGTAATTGCGAGATAGGAAGTGATAGGAAGTGACACTATTTCTCACAGTAAAATAAAAAGAAGGGAAAGGAGAAAATGAAATGCACAGTCTTTGCCAGGCTGGGTTACAAATGATCCTTTCAAATTAAAAAATGCCAGGAACTTACGTGATATCGGCATTAGGGTGAAGCCCAAAGACTTCGGGGTTATCTAGGGATGGCAATGACTGGATGTATTCAAAATACTGGTCCAAGGTTTTGCACACGGGGATTTTATACCCGGTATAAAAACAGAATGATGGTTCAAACATCTTCTCACTGAACCAGACCTATATGGGAGAGAAAACAGGAGAAATAAAATTGATGAACAACTAAATGAAAACCCAAAACTGCCACTGTCAAGGAGATAGGGTCACCTTATTTCCATCTTAATCATTTTTAATATTGGGTTTGAAAGTACCTTAACAAAACCACTGATAGTATAATTAGACATAGATTAAGGAAAGAGAGAGGCCACAACACAAAAACAATGAAACCCGGTCTTTGTTTAACACCAAAGAAGATACTTTCTAAGGGCGAGGAGGAGAGAGCCAGCCTTGCAAGCCCACCCTCTGCTGAAGTAATCTGATGACCCTTGAGCTCACTTTAAAGAGACGTGGGAATGTATTGCAGAAGCAATAACCAGACACATGAGAGCATATCTGGACATTTTCACCGCCTCCTTTCTCCCCGCAAACAGGGCTCATGCCTGGGGGCTTATGTTGTGCTCAGCGTGGCTCACAGTGGCGCTGAGCACTGCACACGAGCAGGAAAACTTCTTACAAACGTCTCCCTCCCCACCCTGAGCTGGAGAGCTCCCTCTGTTAATTAAGTTACGTCCCTGGACACAAGAACCAGATATATCCAACCATCTTACTGTTTTCCTTAAGACATCCTTTTCTCATTCCATATGAACTGATTATCCGTAAGGTAACAGTGAGAGAACAGATATATACTTGGTGTGAATAGACTTATTCTGAAGAGGAAAAGAAAATGCTGAATGCCTGTGAGCCTCATTTGAGGCAATAATTTCTGTGTCTAACGGAGTGATTTTCCCAGTAGGGAGGGAAATAATGGGATGGTGGGAGGAGCAGAAATGCAGGCAGGATGTCTGAATCACTCAGAGGACTCCACGTGAAAAGAGAGGGGGATTGTGCCTTCCTTCGGTTGGTCACACTTTCTCTAGTATCTTCCCTCCATATCCTTCTTCTTCCAGCTCTTTTTAGGTCCAGTGATTGCTCTGAAATACCCTGTTTACTGGTTTTCTTCATTTTTTACTCATCACAGTTCTATCCTATTCAACTCCTGTCCACAAGGCCTTGAGCTTAGAAAAGGAATGGAATGCAAAGATGAGACACACACAGTCCTTTCCTTCAAGGAGTTTGTGACACAGTAGAGAGATAAGCCAATTACATAATAACCACAAGATAAAGTGCATGAAGGTAAGAGACAGAGGAAATAAAAATAAGCAAAGTACTAAGGAGGCTTAAAGCCAAGAAGAAAGAATAGCCAGATGGATGTCAGGTAAAGCTTTACCTAGGAGGTGATTTTGTAGATAAGCCTTGAAGGATAGAATTTTGACAAAGGAACTTGTCAAAGAGACCACACACGCAAAAAAACTGACGCAAAAATGTGAGGCAGGGCTTCCCTGGTGGCGCAGTGGTTGGGAGTCCGCCTGCCGATGCAGGGCACATGGGTTCGTGCCCCGGTCCGGGAAGATCCCACATGCCGCGGAGCGGCTGGGCCTGTGAGCCATGGCCGCTGAGCCTGCGCGTCCGGAGCCTGTGCTCCGCAACGGGAGAGGCCACAACAGTGAGAAGCCCGCGTACCACAAAAAAAAAAAATGTGAGGCAGGTTGGGTAAATGATGAAATCACTGTATTTACCCTAAGGTAAATATAATGCAGTGGTAAGAGATTGTACAGAAAAAGGGAAGTGAGGTCACATTGTGGATGACTATGGATATCAGGGTGAGGACTAGTACTTAACTTAAAAAATGGGGAGCAGTTGAAAGTCATTAAAGAAAAACGGTGCTATGATTTTGGTCATTATTTATAAAGATTAGTTTTTTAGGGATGTGGATGACTAGGGGGGGCAAAGGCCATGGGGTCTTCAGCACACAGACAACAAATGACCACACTGAGTTTTGTGTTGCCAGATGACATATGTGTATAAAGGGAAAATGAAGTTTCCTCTTGTTTTTCCACTACTTTATTTATAAAGTACAAAAGTATAAACTGTAAATCCACAAATAGCTAGACTCAAAAACACAAAAGTAGTTGAGTTTCACCAAATTTGGAGGACGTTTTTGGTATAATCAAAATACAGAGTATGAAGTCTACATGGAATTACTTTGGGAGACTCTAGAAGGTACCCTACAAAAATAAGCAGTCATCCTCCAAGGACAATGAATAAGGTTCTACAATTATTGGTTTTAAGGGAGACATACCATAAGGTGCTGAGAACAGAGAAAACAAATAAGGGTTCAAAGATAAGCCCCAAATTGAAAGTCATGGGGAAAGAGGATCCCACTTGAAGGCACTGGTTTACAATTGAAGTGATTTTCACTCAGGCAATTCTGGATAACATGGTCGGGGTAAAGGGGCAGCAGAGGACAGGCCTTTGCCTCCCTAGTCATTCACATTCTATGTCTATTTGAAGAAATTTACTAAGCTGAATGTTTATGTTTTTCTATACTGGGCTATCTTACATATTTTTTTAAAGTAGGTTAAAAAAAATTTTTTAATTTATTAAGCAAATACTAAGTAAAGGTCAATTCCCTTTCCTCATCTTCCTTGACCTCTCTCAGTTGACATTTCTTCTTTCTCAATACATTAAAATACTCGGAGCCTTGTCCTTAGCTTCTTTTTTTTTTTTTTTTCCTTCCCTTTCTCTACACTTTCTTCTTAGATGATGATCTCATCTAATATCTTGACTTTAAATGCCATCTGTATAAGACAAATTCCAAATCTTTTTCTCCAGCCCTGAGCTCTCTCCTGAGCTCCACATCTGTAAATCCAACTGCCTTGTTTATTTTCATTCATTCTCTTATTCAACAAATATTTACTAAGCACCTACTATGTGAAAGATTCCATTCCAGGTGCTGGGAATTTGGTAGTGATGTAAACAAGCAAAGTGCCTGCCCTTATGGAGCTTACAGTCTTGGACAACTGCACTTGGGTGTCCAGTAAGCATCTCAAAGTTTACATGATCAAAACAGAATTCCTAATTTCTACCCCCAGCCAATAAAACTCATTTTTTCCCTGCAGTTCTTTCCCGTCTCTGTAAATAGTCCCATGCTCCATCTAGTTGCTTAGGTCAAAACTAGGAGTGATCCTTGACCAACCCCCTTCCTTCCCCATCAGCATTCTGCTGGTAGTATCTGTACAATATATCCAGAATCTAACCACCTCTCACAGTCTCCAGTGCCAAAACTCCAATTTTAGGTACTTGTACAGTTATTCTAACACAAAGTATGCTTACTAAGACATCTTTTTTTTTTCTCTTTTGAACCTCAGATACAGAGGTGAGTTTATCATACTCCTGCATTTTATTATTCTCATGACTCTAGACCCTTTTCATTTTAGTTTCTCCCTCTTCAGCCCTGATATCCACTCCCAGCCTCCTTCCGTTTGAGGGCTTCTGTTTAAAGATATTGATGTACGTCCTTGAATTCATGCATTTATCCTTGAGAAATATACATGTACCACTTTATAGATCTCATTTTATTTTTTAAAGCTCTGCGCTCAACACTATGTTCCTAAGATCTATGCATGGTGTCATACGGATCATTTCTTCCAAGTGCTGCATTGTATTCCATGATAGGCATCTATAACATTTAACTCATCTATTCCTCTGTGACAGACTCCCAGGTTGCTTTCCACTTCCCACTATCCCAAACAATACTATGAATAATATCTTTGTACATGTCCACAGACTTGTCTGAGAATTCCTCTGGGACATACACTCAAGAGTGGGATACACTCAAGAGTGGGATTCTGGTTCAGAGGGTAGTCATATCATACACACTTCTTTTTTTTTTTTAATCATCTGAGTTTGGCCATGCCGCACGGCATGTGGGATCTTAGTTCCCCAACCAGGGATTGAACCTGCGCCCACCCTGCAGTAGAAGCGTGGAATTTTAGCCACTGGACTGCCAGGGAAGTCCCCATACATGCTTCATATGACTAAGTGCCACCAGATTGCACCCCTGAAGGGTGTGCAATAGTATTACATGTGCTCACCCACTACTGCTTATCTGTTCTCTTAGGCTTCTTATCTATTCTTTTAGGCTTCTTCGGCCTCACAGTGGATGCTGTAATGCGCTACCAGATCCTTCTCCAGGACCTAGGCACTCGCTCCCCCAGCTGTCTGGAGTACTGGCTACTGAGGGCTCACAACATTGTCCCTCCCAGGAATTGCCCTGGCAGAAGGGAGACACCTCAACCAAGATCATGCCCTGGGGGAAGGGATGACCCACAAGCAGATTTCCATCTCAGAGTCTGTTTCTGGAGAACCCAACCTATGATGGTCACCTGCAGCTCCACACACAATACTGTCATGACATTTTTATACATATCCATTCGTGGGCTTTTTCTAGAAATGTTCTGGGATGTTTACCCAGGATACTTAGTTTCAGTAAATTTTGCCCAATTGCTTCCCCAGAGATCTGTACCAGATCTGCCTCCACACATCCTTACCAATGCTTATCATCCACCTTTCTCCACATTCAGCTTTAAGAAAAACTTGCAAATACTAGTAAGGGTTGAAAAAAAATTCAGATTTCTGGTCAACCTCCAGTTTACCAAAATACCCTCAAAGCTTATGCCTTGTTGTTGAGGTCTTAATTTTGTTAAAAGGGAAAAAAAAAATCAAAGAATTAACAACTTAGATCCTAATATAAAGAACTCAGATAACGGTAAAATATCTGATTTTTTTTCTGCTCAGGTAATGTATTTTGCTTCTTTAATGTGTAAAAGTTTTAGGAATAACTTGAATCAGGTAGATGTACTTATACTATTCACCCTTGATGTGAAAGCCAGAATTGCTAAGAATAATATTCTCTAGAAAATGTTTACCCACATGATATATGCAGATTTTACTGGGAACAGAGGAAAAAATGAACACTTCATCAGTTTTCAATTGTCTGTCCTAATGGAAAGAGATGAGAAAACTCAAATTTTGGTTCATTCTCCAATCACTTATCTTGGGGCTTCAAATCGCCCTGAAGACTTGCAATCAGAGGAAAAGGCAGAGATATTATGTCCAGTATTTTTATAGGAGGGGAAGTGGGGAGAGACCGTGGACATGAGCAGCTAATCTATACAGGAGAAGATTCATAGACCATTGAGAGTTGACCTTTGTTCTGTCCTGGACCACAAGTAGATTATTAGATGGTTTGGTTTTGGTTTGGTTTGGTTGGCTGGTTCTTTTCAGAAGCTCTGCTATGTATTTTTTTTCCCTTTAAGTTTGGCTTACCTGCTACAAACAAAAAATATTCTTGTTTAATAGGAAGATGCAATGAGATGTACATCCATGCTTTTTTTTCCCTAAACTGACTTACTCTAGCGAAGCAATTAAGCAGACGTTTATCAAAGTCGTCCGTGACTCTGCCCCCATACTGTACTTCTCCGATCATGTACCGAACAGTACTCCACGACACGCCCTTTATTAAAAACAGAAAAGAATTATTCATTGTCAACCCAAACAAATAGTTCTAAACATTTTGGATCTTCCTCTAAAAGAAAGGTCTGGAAAAGGAAGCAATGGCTAGACTGCATTTAAAATTACTCATTATCTTATATTAATAACTCTTTTGCTCTTACATGACTGGAACTGCTATGGTTTGTTCACCAAAGAAAAATCTACAGTACTAAACGTTGGTGACTATATTGCTCATTGATTATTTAAAATAGGGGGAAAAGAAGACTATTTTTCAATCTGTGGATGTAATTATCTGTAATACTCATTATAGTAATGCCAAGCTGTTAGAGAAGAAAAAGGTCATGTTTAGTGAAGAAAGGAGAAAAACCAAGTAATCAATGCTCTAATGTGCTTTCTTAGTAATATATTTTCTGAAACAGTATAAGAACAACTAGAACATTATTCACAAGATTTTTCTACAATGCAATCCTTTCCTGTTTCATTATGTGAGCTATGACTACATCAAAGTATTTATTAATTTCCATAGCAATCTTATACTAGCAATACATTTCAGATATTAATAGTTTTTTTATTTTAAAAAATACTTCAATACATTTGGGGTAGGAGAAGTAAGGATGCTTAATTTTTATTTAATTTCTCTTGGTTAAATTTTTATTTTTCAGCTTCATTGCCTTTCAAAGCAACTATTTCAAGGTAACTGTCATTTGTATATACCAAAATGATAAACAGTCCCAGAATACGAACCCATATGATATAATTTTTCATCAAAATGTCCTACTCAATTTAATATCCCTTTGTAATTTCTAAGAAAAATTATGCTGTGATTCTAGATTTCCCCCCTACCCAGCAATAATTCATCATGGTTCACTGTCATCATACTGATACTGCAGAATGCATGATTATCTTTGAGATCTACTATGAGAAGGAAGAGAGGGAGAGACAATAGGAAACTTGTATTTATTGAGCCCTGATTATGTACCATACACTGTGCTTTCACAAATGCTAGCCCATTTATTCCTCACGGAAACCATGGCCATTTTATAGATGAGGAAACAGGCTCTGAGAGGCTCATAAAATTCCTCAAGATCATGGATAGAACAGATTTCCAACTCCTTGCAACACTTGTGTGAAAGGACAACTGGGTTTGTGTTCTTAGCTCGGTGACCTTGAGGAAGTTCCTTGTCTTCTCTTGTCTAGTACGTCATCAGTAAAATGGGGATCATAGTAACACCTTGGGTATCTACCTCACTGAGTTGTGAAAATAAAAACGAGACCCTGCACATGCGAGCACTTTGAAAACTGTGAAGTGTTACACAAGGATCAGTGACCATTATTCAAATCATTGCTATTTATCTGCATAAGCTTAAGTGTCTGTTAAGATGTGACTTAAGGTACAAAAGAACTTTTACATGGGCTGGGAGATATTCTCATTTCTGAGGATTCTGAGGAAGCATGAGTGAGATAAAGGAAGAAAAGTCTGATTTAAGGTATATATTCTCTTGAAGTACACTGTGGCGCTTGGATGTGACATGAAGAAGGCTGTGGTGTTTCTCAACACAATGAGTTCCTTTGTCAGGGCGCTGCCTCTGTTGTGCATGTCCTCAGGAAAGAGAGAGATTGGGTGGAGGGGGACACAAGTGTGAGATGGAGAGTCCCAGTGCGCTCCTATGGGCAGTAGGGGTGTGAGTGGAAATGGCTGGACCAGTAAACAGGTGATTGGAATGATCGGTCCCCTTTGGGAGAGCTGGGGGGAACCTCAGCAGAGCCACTGCATATCCCAGACTGGGAATGTCTGTAGAACTTTGATTTAAGGATGGCAATCAAGACAGAAAAAAAAAAACAATTTCACTCACTTTCTTAATATCGCATTCATCAAGGTGATTCTGAATAAACTGAACGCTGGCTGAGAAGTCAGCAGAATTGAATTCATAAGGAATATTCCATCCTAGGGGACCAAATTTGCGTCGCTCCTTAAAAACAACAGAGAAAAGTAATTGAGCAAGAGTTTTAAATTGTATTGCAGCTGATACCTGTTTTTATTATTAAAACATAGAGTACAGTAAAATTAAGGTACGATACTGAAATAAGTTGACATCATAAAAGAACAGTATATGATTTTGGATATAGTAACAAAGAGAGATATTACTCCTTGGCTCTAGAAGGCTTTCAAGAGCAAATCTCCAAATATTTGCCAAATTGGAGTTCTTGGGTTTAAAAAGTGTAGGTCTCCATCGTCAACTCAAAAAGTGCAGTAGGTGCTCAATAAATATCTGTTGAATGAATTAATTTATTCTAAACTGGACTGTTGAAAGTTTCAAATGTTAAATGCAAGGGTTTGAATTTTAGTTTTTTAAGGTGAATGACTTAAGCACTCAAGAGCATTTAGACTTCCTGCTAGTTTCACTTCGTAATCTTGCAGTTTCAGATTTTGAAAACTAAACGTTTTCTATGGTAAAACATGACATCTCTCTCTTAAAACATTCATATTGCCTTCATTTGTCTCTCCTGTGAAACAGCGGCTGTTTCAAATCACCAAATTACTCACAAATAATCAAATGAGGCTCAGGCCAAATGACTCAATTGCTTTGATATTCTGGAGACCATTTTAAAGGTATGTGAGTGTTAGAACTGATATTTCCAGGCCGTCATCACCTAGTAAACAACACGGATTAACTCAAACATCACCAGACCATCAGCTTTCCCTGCCTCAGCACACAATCAGTCTCTCTAAGAAAGGTCCAATTATTTATTCAGGAATAAATAATTGGTGGAACTTCCTTCCACCAGGAAGTCCTCTTTTAAGATATTAAATAAAAACATCAAAAATAATTTGGATCCAGATGTCCACCCTGGGAGGTCAGACTGAGGGCAAACAACCCTTAAAATTGTCAACTACTGGGCTTCCCTGGTGGCGCAGTGGTTGAGAGTCCACCTGCCGATGCAGGGGACACGGGTTCGTGCCCTGGTCCGGGAAGATCCCACATGCCGCGGAGCGGCTGGGCCCGCGAGCCATGGCCGCTGGGCCTGCGCATCCGGAGGCTGTGCTCCGCAGCGGGAGAGGCCACAACGGTGAGAAGCCCGCGTACCGCAAAACAACAACAACAACAACAAAAAATGTCAACTACTAGCGTTATTTCTAGAGCTGTTCTTCGTTAGGTTAGGCTGTCAGGTGTTGGACATTTGCATGGCGTGACTCCCCACTCCTTAGCCAATTAGACCAAAGGTGAATAACCAGCCTAAGAAGAGCCAGCAATATCCCTTCTCCCACGCATTTGGACTTAGAGTTCCGAACAGGTATTCAGGGTTTGTCCTAGTCAGAACTTAAACTAGAGAGGTTTGTAAACTCAGGAGCCGTGAAGAACCATCTTCCACCGTGAACACAGAGAAGATTAGGAGGAGCCACGGGGTTGGGAGGAGGCCCTGACAGGAGGAGACATATCTCCCATTTTTGTCTCCCCTTTTGTACCTGCGCCTCAGGGGAAGGATCATGGTTGTCTAATAAACAAACACGTGAGTTGATGATTATCAGCATGAAAGGCACTCTCTCTCACTCTCCGGAGGGTCAATTAGGAAGCTGACATGTGGTTTTGAATTTCCTGCGTGGGTCCCAAGAAGCACTATGGTGAGCCTCCTCCAGGTTGCTCTAGGAGCAAGGGGGGCCTGGAGGGTCTATAGGGTACTAACACGAAAATGCGTTCAGCTAACACTTGAGGCTCTGGGATTTCTTCCACCTTGAGGGCTTCAAAGAGAAGAATGCTAACCACTTACGAACCAAACACAAATGTTTTCCCATTGTTTAAAAAAATAGAATCAACTCTAAAACAGTTTTACCTGTTTTGACTTAGTTTTTAAAATTTACTGTTCAATTAGGTAGGAGACTGAATGAACAACAATTCTTTCTTTCCAATTACTGAAGCTGCTTAAATTGTCTCTGTGGAAACACTCCCGTTTACATGCACTGAGCAATTGCAATTCAGTTGCTCCTTAAAATGTGATCTTTGAAAATTGCCCTAATGCTGAGGTTTGCTTCATTTTATGTTACTTACTATCAATTTTTATTTAAAATGTTCAGTTTTTAGGTTGGTTCACTAAAGTCATAAACTGTTTAACTCCTTTTAGAAAAAAAGACAAAATGTGGTGTCTTTTCTTTCACAAATGAGGTCATTTCACTTTCTTGCTATTGTTTTTTTTTTTTTACTCACTGACCCCTGTAAGTGACAATAAAGAAAAAAACAACCCCTAAGTATCATCTTGGAATAATATCAGGGTAGACTCAAACCACTGGGACCTAAGACCTCATTTGGAAGCTCAAAAACAGAGGACTTTGCTAGAATTTGGAATATTTGGCATATTGAATCTCTCCAATCCAATTAGTATTTCTGAAACTATAGGATGAGTCTTATGTTTAGAAAAATATTAGGATGAGTCCAATAATAGAAAAATATTAGGATGAGTCCAATAATAGAAAAATATTAGAATCAGTGCATTTTCAAGAAGTCTTAATCTAGTTGAGAAAATAAGACAAAACAGGAAAGGACAACAGGGTACTAAATATAATTAACTGTCAAAATTTCACAGGTGATAAGCTTGAAGAAGACATTCAATCAAGGGCTCCTGGGAAGAATGAAACTGAAGCTGGTCTTTGAAAAGAAGGGAGAAAAGAATCCCGGGCTTAGCAAAGGTCAGGAGCAAAGACAGGAATGCAAAGTTCACGATTCATCCAGAAGGAGGCTGCAGGACTGTGCCACTGCAGCAGAGGACAACCTCTGGTGAGTAGCTGGAACTACGTCCCCACGTGATGATTCAGGGATGAAACATAGACAGATTTGATGTTAGGAGAAAGAGCTAAAACCTGACTCAACAGAAGGGGGTTATTATCCATTATTAAGTTGGAGATGATGATTTTAGGAAGACTAGTCTACTCCCTGCTAGACTGAACCAATAAGCTTCCTTCTTTTTATTCCAAAGAATATATAAAACACAACTACTAGTGAAATATGGAAAACTTGGAATACTCCTTAGAACACCGAAGAGAGGCTGTTCAATGGAGTCATCATTTTAATGATGTCAAAGCTATTTCCAGTTTTATGTTAGAATCTACCTCAGTCCAATGATCCCCCGCCTCCCACAGTCCAGCGCAGATTCACTTCAGTCCCATCTTCAAAACAAAGCTCTCTGTGGAGCATCACACCTATTTATTTAATAACTGGAGTTAGCATAAGATGAAAAATGCAATCTATACTAGACAATATAAGGGAAACTTGAATAGGTAAAAATAATTAACAGAAATGGTCAGATCCACTGGGAAACACTACAGAGGTACGTGTAAAAGATCTTCTTAAAAATCTGTATCATGTTACTGTAATTATTTTGAAGAGATTTGCACTAAGAACTTTATAATCACACCTCCCCAAAGGGAGAACTGTTATAAACAGTATTAAATTTGAAGGGAGTGTTTGTCAAGGCTTAAACCTAAAAAATATGTCAGAGGGGCTTCCCTGGTGGCGCAGTGGTTGGGAGTCCACCTGCCGATGCAGGGGACATGGTTCGTGCCCCGGTCTGGGAAGATCCCACATGCCGCGGAGCGGCTGGGCCCGTGAGCCATGGCCGCTGAGCCTGCGCGGCCGGAGCCTGTGCTCCACAACGGGAGAGGCCACAGTGGTGAGAGGCCCACGTACCGCAGAAAAAAAAAAAAAAAAAAATATATATATATATATATGTCAAAGAAGTAAACACTTTTCTGAATGAGGAACTGTTAACAGTGGTACTCTCTGAGCCCCATAGATATGGCCATTTTTATTAAATATTAAACAAATATTTTAAGAGCCATGGTAAAATTTCCGAGTTTGCAACTGCCATTGCAGGCCCTTAGAACTCCTAATCAAAGATTCTTGCAGTAAACCTCACAAAGCTGTGTATAAGCCATAAGAAAAGTCCCAAATGTGGGCTTCAATGTGGGTGAGGCAAGGTGAGGGGGAGAAATATCCAAACTATGAAAAGGTCATAAAAATGACTAAAGGCTCCTCCCTTAAGGGCAGTGGCTCTTCGGGAATTATTCTCCACTCTCACTGCCTATTAGAATCACTTGGGAAGTTTTTAAAAGGTCTGAGCTCTTCACCCCGATGCCTCCTCCAGGGGATTCTGGGGCCCAGGCAATGGCTGAGGACCACTGCTTAAGATGCTCATGGGTCCCATGTGCTGTACTACAAGGGGCAGTATATTGACTATCAATAGGAACAAAACAGGAAACATTATTGTGACCTGCAGGAGGTGTTGGGAGGAGACTACGGATGGAATTGTTGAAGAAGAATTGTTGAATTTCAGAAGACCAAGACTTTGAAGGAAGGTATATTTAAAATTAAAATCCTGAAGGGTGAGTGTGGGCTTGCTCTGAAGGCCAGAACAGTGCTACACTGGACTTTCTGGCAAAATGTAGAGAGAATATTGAGGCCAGAGGGAAGTTTCCCCCTAGAGTCATCTTCAAGAGGATGCGGGAGGCCTTCTCTGGTGGTGCAGTGGTTGAGAATCCACCTGCCAATGCAGGGGACATGGGTTTGAGCCCTGGTCTGGGAGGATCCCGCATGCCACAGAGCAACTGGGCCCATGAGCCACAATTACTGAGCCTGCGCTCTAGAGACCGTGAGCCACAACTACTGAGCCCATGTGCCACAGCTGCTGAAACCCACGCGCCTAGAGCCCATGCTCAGCAACAATAGAAGCTGCTGCAGTGAGAGGCCCGCACACTGCGGCGAAGAGTGGGCCCCACTTGCTGCAACTAGAGAGGGCCCGCACGCAGCAGCGAAGACCCAACACAGCCATAAATAAATAAATAAAAGAGGATGCGGGAAACGTTCTCAGGAAGTAGTGTCCAAATAAGCGGAGGCATGCCCCATGGTGCTGGGGATGAAAGGTTCCCACGGGGAGGGCAGGAGGGCTGGCTGGCCGAGGCAGAGACATCGGCCGACTGCAGCAAGAGCGGCCGCTGCTGCAGTAACCTCCTGGTCAACGTGGAGGTCGAGCTCCTGGAGGAGAGGGGAGGGAAGCCAGGAGGAGTAGGAAGCAAGCAGAGCTTAGTGCAGAAGTGGCTGGTGCAACTATGCAGGTTGCCATGGCAGCGCACCCCCTTCTACTAGGTAATCCTGCTCCCATCCCAAGACACCCTCCACCACTCTTCTGCCCAAGATTGTCCTTGACCAGCCAAATCTACTTCCCCTTCTTATAGGAGAGGAGGGATGCTCATTTTGTCCTCTGCAACAAGAGTAGGGTCCGCATAACACACGATGCTCTTGAGCTGGAGTGAGTTGATGGCATGATGCCAAACTTTGATTCAGTAAGAGAAACACATTGGAGGGCAGGCAGGGGTTGGCTATTTTACCACTCGCTCCTGCATTCTCATGTGTTATGGATTCCAGCATGAACCCCTTGTAACCCAGCAGGAACCTCTGAGGCCTTCCCAGGATAGAACCCCCCACCCATGTCCTCCGCCTGCCTATTGTCTGTAGAAAACCTTCAGTCAAAGAATAAATTTAATCAGAGAGGTGAGAAAATACAAAAAGAAAAGAAAAAACAAGACCAAATAATAATACTTTAGTCATTAAACAAAGTCAAGGACCTTTATTTCTTCCTCAAGGACTACAGATAATATTCTGAGCCATGTCCTTTGAGCTGTCTTATAGATACTGAAACCCCCACCAGGTGGAAGAAGTTAACTGTATGCTGCCCACAAGCACAGAGACCCCAGACCAGCTGGAACCAAACAATTGATGATGCTGACTCCCAATTACCTACCTGGCCACCAACCAATCAGAAGAATGTGCATGAGCTGACCATGCCCTGTTCCTTGAACGCTATAAGACTCCTCACTACCCCCTCCAGGGTGGTACACACAGTTTTGAGGGCATTAGCCTGCTCTGGTCCCCTCTGCCTGACAAAGCAATAGAGCTATTCTTTTTTACTTCACCCAAAACTCTATCTCCGCATTTCTACTCAGCAAGGGTGAACAGGGGCCGAGTTTCGGCAACACTCTCCCCAGCCCAGAAGCTTCATATTATGTGACATAAACCAATTCCCTCTTCTTTTTTTCAGTCTCTGCATGGACAAAAGTATATACATCGTGTTTGTATAAAGCAAGGGATATCCAGGTAAATTTGGAGGAATCAATTCATCCATTAACGAATCAGGAAAAGACTTGTATGCAGAAAACTATAAGACACTGATGAAAGAAATTAGATGATACAAACAGATGGAGAGATATACCATGTTCCTGGATTGGAAGAATCAACATTGTGAAAATGACTCTACTACCCAAAGCAATCTACAGATTCAGTGCAATCCCTATCAAACAACCAATGGCATTTTTCACAGAACTAAAACAAAGAATTTCACAATTTGAATGGAAACACAAAAGACCCCGAATAGCCAAAGCAATCTTGAGAAAGAAAAACAGAGCTGGAGGAATCAGGCTCCCTGACTTCAGACTATACTACAAAGCTACAGTAATCAAGACAGTATGGTACCGGCACAAAAATAGAAATATAGATCAATGGAACAGGATAAAAAACCCAGGGATAAACCCACCTTATCTTTGATATATGAGGCAAGAATAAACAATGGAGAAAAGACAGCCTCTTCAATAACTGGTGCTGGGAAAACTGGACAGCTACATGCAAAAGAATTAAATTAGAACACTTCCTAACACCATACACAAAAATAAACTCAAAATGGATTAAAGACCTAAATGTAAGGTCAGACACTATAAAACTCTTAGAGGAAAACATAGGCAGAACACTCTATGACATAAGTCACAGCAAGATCCTTTTTGACTCATCTCCTAGAAAAATGGAAATAAAACCAAAAATAAACAAATGGGACCTAATGAAACTTACAAGCTTTTACACAGCAAAGGAAACCATAAACAAGAAGAAAAGACAGCCCTCAGAATGGGAGAAAATATTTGCAAATGAAGCAACTGACAAAGGATTAATCTCTAAAATATACAAGCAGCTCAGGCAGCTCAATATCAAAAAAACAAACAACCCAATCCAGAAATGGGCAGAAGACCTAAACAGACATTTCTCCCAAGAAGATATACAGATTGCCAACAAACACATGAAAGGATGGTCAACATCACTAATCATTAGAGAAATGCAAATCAAAACTACAATGAGATATCACCTTACACCGGTCAGAATGGCCATCATCAAAAAATCTACAAACAATAAATGCTGGAGAGGGTGTGGAGAAAAGGGAACACTCTTGCACTTCTGGTGGGAATGTAAATTGATACAGCCACTATGGAGAACAGTATGGAGGTTCCTTAAAAAAACTAAAAATAGAACTACCATACGACCCGGCAATCCCACTACTGGGCATATACCCTGAGAAAATCATAATTCAAAAACAGACATGTACCACAATGTTCATTGCAGCACTATTTACAATAGCCAGGACGTGGAAGCAACCTAAGTGTCCAACAACATATGACTGCATAAAGAAGAGGTGGCACATATATACAATGGAATATTAGTCAGCCATATAAAGAAACGAAATTGAGTTATTTATAGTGAGGTGGATGGACCTAGAGACTGTCATACAGAGTGAAGTAAGTCAGAAAGAGAAAAATAAATACTGTATGCTAACACATATATATGGACTCTAAAAAAAAAAAAGGAAAGTTCTGAAGAACCTATGGGCAGGACAGGAATAAAGACGCAGACATAGAGAATGGACTTGAGGACACTGGGAGGGGGAAGGGTAAGCTGGGATGAAGTGAGAGAGTGGCATGGACATATATACACTCCAAATGTAAAACAGATAGCTAGTGGGAAGCAGCTGCATAGCACAGGGAGATCAGCTCGGTGCTTTGTGTCCACCTAGAGGGGTGGGACAGGGAGGGTAGGAGGGAGATGCAAGAGGGAGGGGATATGGCGATATATGTATACGTATAGCTGATTCACTTTGTTATAAAGCAGAAGCTAACACACCATTGTAAAGCAATTATACTCCAATGAAGATGTTAAAAAAAGAAAATCTGGTACTTGACTATTATATCCAACACTAGAAAAATATAAGCCACAATCTGTCTATTCAGAACAGTCCTTCCTGTAACAGTTGTGTGTTAAACTCTAATGTGCACACGAATCACTTGGGCATCTTATTACAACGCAGAATCTGATTCAGTGGGTCTGGGTGGGGCCTGAAATTCAACTCTTACAAGTCCCCAGGTGATGCAGATGATGCTGACCCAGGACCACAAGCTCCTAAAGAATTCCAGATTTTTCTGTCAAGCTGGCTTTATCCTAACCAAGAAAAGAATATGTTTAGGCAATATCACAGTAAACATTTCTGAAATTGATAAAACTAGAACCGAGGGAAAAATGCTTGAATTATCTGCACTCCTTGTATAGTCATAGAACTGGACAACAGAATGTTAGAAATGGGAAAAATCTTGAAAGATCACCTCCTTCTGCCTCTAAACACACAGATGGGGAAACAGAAGCCTCGAGAGGGACATAAGTTGACCAACCTTACGTAGCTAATTGATGTCACAACAGGTCTAAAATCCAGGCTTCCTGACTCTCCGTGAAGTGCTCTTTCTAACACACTATGATTGGATTTTAAGAGATCTTCGCAACCTTTTTTTTCATAGACATGCCACTGTTAGCTTCACGGCCTTAGCAGTGGAGATTTTTTTCTGTTTTAACCCAAATACAAGCCACTTTAAGTGCAAGCACACTTCGGCCCCATGACTGGCCCATGGTCCTGTTCTTCTTTTTAACCCTTGGATAATGGCCACTAAAAACACAGGTTGCCATGTTGACCATATGGAAAATACCCCTCAGTCATCTGTCTGTGATAAGCACAGTGGAAGAGTTGAATCATCACTACTAGGAAAACAATCATAAAATTTATTATTTGTGAATTGGGCTTTAAATAACAGAGTTTAAAGCAATATTTGTATTAGAGTGTGATAAGGCCTAGCAAACCCAACAATTCCCAGATAAGAATATATGAAATCAGCTTCAGTGACTTGAAAGCTATACTTTACAATCAATCCAAAGGCCACAATGGAACTTAGCAAAAATAACCACCCGCTAAGCGTTTAACCTGATTTTAAGTCTCTCAGAGTTGGGGGACAGATAAACACCAGCTGTCCCCTCTAAACAGCCCTCTCTGTTGGGCAGCATGAAACCTGGTAAAGTGGTGGGGCCAAGGAACCTACGGGTAAACACGCCCAGTGTTTTCTGGGGTGGGCACCAAATTCCCCTCCACCTTTGGGCAGGGTGGGTAGAGATGAGGCCAAGCTCTGCCGGCTGCTGTGCACAGCTGAACCATGACTCCTGGTTTAAACCAGTTGATTCATTTTGTCCTCACTCCAACCTCAGGGAAAGAAGAAATGTAGGAAAGAGTTAAAGGAGTCCCTTTATCTCTCTGTGAAATCAAGGAGTGAATCAAGTACATTAAAATTATACAGCTTTCAAATACAGAACAAAATACAAAATTCAAATATAGAACAAAGCAATAACAAAACGAAAATAATCCCATAGAGATGTTGCTGGGCAGCCATAAAATTATTAAATGACTATATAAGTACACAGTAAAAGCAAAGAGCAAACAACGTGAAGAAGACAGGTGACCCCTGTGACTCCCCTTCCCAACACCACCACTTCTGTCACCGGTGGGAGGAGGGTTGAAACATACTTGTATCCAGGGCAGACAGCATGGGGCTTGACTCCTAGATCTACTGTTTAGAAAGGAACTTAACCTCTCTGAGTCTCAATTTCCTCACTTGTAAGATGGTGATAAATCCTACCTTGAAAGGTGGCTGTTAGTATTACATGAGGTGGTGTATATAACATTCCTGGCCAGCACAGGCACTTTCAAGACCAAGCTCCTATCACAGTAATCCGTTTGTTCATCCCACAAATATTTATTGAGCTCTGGCAATGCCCCAGCTGCTGCTGTCACAGGGGGAGACCCAGCAGTTACAAAAGAACAAAGTCATTGCCCTGGAGAATCTTATACTCTAGGGGCCCAAAGTGGGGGTGTGGGGGCAGGAGGACACATAAATACATAAACAAATATGCATGTCCTGTGCCAGGTGGGGAAAAGTGCCATGAAGGAAAAAGAAAGCAAGGTGAGGAGAGCAGACAGTGCAGCAGAGAGGCAAACATAACATCATTAGCATCCTCTAAATGTGCAAACTGCTCTCAGAAGTTACCTGCACCGTGGAGTGTAAAAATGCTACAGTGTAAAGCATTGGCTTCCACATGGGTAAATTACTGATATCCAGAAGGTCTTGATTAATTCCAGCAAATGTTCTTTTCAAACCTGCGCGAACGCCTTGGGGTGGCTCATTAGTGAATTTGAGAGAAGTCTGTCATGAAAAGCAAATAGTAGTTTTGTTTCTATAAATTACTGTGAAGAATAAAATAGAAATTACAACACATCAGCCAACAATATGCTTATGGTACATAAATGGGCACCGTGTAAGCTACTTGCATTGATCAGAGCTAAAACCCAATAAGTTAATACTGAGTCTTATAACTCTTCTGTGGGAATCTTTACCATATAATCTTGATAATTATAGTCAAGATTTTGACGATAATGGCATAAGATTTTGCAACGCAGCCTCTACTGGACCAGAAAGCCCTGTTATGTTTGCCATCTTTCCATAATCATATTTGTGCCATCTTTATTTGTATAACTCTCAAGGAAAGGATACTTATCTCACAGTAACAAACCTGAAGCAATGTAATGGGAAACCGATCGTGGGGCTCGGTAGTTAGCCACACTCGGAAAGTATCATTGCTGGCATCAGTGGTAGTTAATGTCTCTAGCAATTCTTCCATGAATTCTAGGCCAAGGTGACAATTCTGCAGTAATACCCAGCCACCCTGTATTCAAAAATGATTTCATATTAATTCCTTATAACTTTTTTTGCTACGACTTTAATAAAACAAAACATACAAACAAATTTTTTGAAACTTTTACTCAGGGCATAAGAATACTCTGTTTTGAGCACATATATTTTAATGAAATTGTTATATGTCAATACAATCTTCTTTTTTCTGTTAGTTGTAAAGCTGGTTACTTGGAATCAAGTGGGTTCAAAATGATTGTATCCTGCCACCCCTGGTTTAGAAGGGAACAAAAGTTAAAATTTGAAGTCAGACTTGTTTAAGTACAGTGTGTGCACCATCTAATGGTGGGAATGGGTATTTTGGAATTTGTAACTTAAATTGTCCTGCCTAGGGTAAATCAGAAGGGACTCACCCCGAAACCAAGTTGTCCACTGTCACAAAGAGAGATACACATTACCTCATGAAAGTTGGAGGTGTCGACGAAAATTCATTAACAATCAAGTTAGGAAGAAAAGAGAGAATTTTATTTGAGCCAAACTGAGGATTATAGCCTGGGAGACAGAAGCTCTGAGACCTGTCTTGCCTGTTACAAGTCAAAGGCAGAGTCATATACATTTTCGAGACAAAGGATCATACATCAAAATGACATGCTGACATTTCACATGAGGTTCACCAAAGATACACAGTCCAGGTACACATACAAAGCCAGCAACAAGTCACCATGGCTCCCTGCAGAGTTGGAAAAGCATGCTAATCTTTTAAGAAGTTACCTGGCTAGCGTCAGAAAAAAGGGGAAAAAAATTGATCTTTGCATTCGAGCAGGCATTCCCACCTTTGAGGAGGTCTGGTTAATGCGTTATGCAGATGCACATTGTACACTAAAAGGGGAGGGAGGAGGCCCAAATGAGCAGAGAGAGAGAATTTTATGCTTAAGTTTTCTTCTCCTGACTTAAAATACCAATTTTATTTCACCAGAGGCAATAAAATACATTTGGTGACATTTGTTACCATAATATTAAACCTTATTCTTTGCCATCACTCCTCCCAGATATTCCTGAAACCACAAAACTTTCTAAGCACTATCTAAATACTTGATAAAACCTTCTTTAACAATGTAATTCACATGACCGTCACAGTTCTATAAGAACACAGTTTATTAGCCAGACAATATCTTGATATACTTATATAATGAGATCAGATAAATACAGCTACAAATCATTGAGCTTAGTGTATATATGGTAAGCCCTGTATATACACCTTCTACTGCAAGAGAAAACAGAACTCAGACTGGCTTAAGCAGCAAAGGGGACTTGTTGGTCTAGACAACTGGGATGTCTAGACCAAGATGGACTTCATGGTTGGTTTGTGTCATCGTGGATCCAGTTACTCTCTGATTCCCTGCTCTGCATTCCACCGTGTCAGCTTTATCCTAAATCTTTCAAGTGGCAGTGTGGCTGTACCTATTCATGGGTTATTGTTGTTGTTTGTTTGATAATGCCATTATTATCAATATTTATCCTACCTTGAGACACAGAACATGGAAGTTATAAAAGCTAAGATTCCAAAGAAGGTTAATGTGAATGCTGTACCAAATTTAGAAGTTTCTCACTCGTGGAAACTGAAGAACTTATTTAAGACCCAAAGTCAAACTGTCAAATCACTCAATAGAGTGAATTATTTGATCTGAGTAAAAATAATTATATATAATTTCTTCAATGTATATAAATTAAATACAATATATTATTGAATTTAATTAAGTGGTAAAGATTAAGGCTTGGCGCACTTGAGAATTAATGACTAGCCTGAAACTTTGATGAACCAAGCAGAGTTTTAGCCCATTAACCCTCTCCAGTCATTAATTCCCAGGGAAAAGCTGCACCACAGTTGCTACAGACGTTATGAGATCAAAAGCTTAAAAATAAACCAAGATCTTATTTTAGTTTTATCAATGGCGCAATTTCTTATTGCTGCTGAGATTGCTATCTACCAACCACTTCTAGAAAATTAATGACCTGTGTATTTATTAGGTGTGATGAAAAATAGTTCTCAACATTCCATCCAGCTTGCAATTTTCAATAAAAACCATTATCAATATTTAAACATAACACCCTCAAATATTTCTTATTTGCCTGAAACTACCCATTAATGAAAAATGAAAGTCTCACTTTAACTGAAAATTGAAATTTGACTGTCTCAATCTGTCACTTCTTAAGCACTATCTATTAATATTGAACATGACATTCCAAGACTGCTAGAGCTGCATCCTTTAGGAACCAGAAAGTGTGGCTGCCAAATTATCAAAAAATATTTAGTGAAAATAAAATGGAGCATATGCTATAGAAAATGGAACAAGTATTTTGTGGGGATGTCAGGAGCAAACTAGCTGGAGGTTTAAAATTTGTAGGAAATCAAAGGTTGACTCTATATACATAAATAAAAATGAAAAATAATGATTGAACATCACAGGTAGAATGCTTTGCCCATCACTGTCTTGGTCCTAAGTAGACCAGATGGCCAGAGGAATAATATCAAGAATGTTGCATGAAGAGTAGTTGTCCATTGCTACATACCTGCTGCATTGACATCTGAATCAGCTTTCGAGCATGTACTTCTTGTCCTTGCCCCATTGAGATAGTTCTGCATTCTGCAACACAGAAGAATCACTATGATAAAACATAAATTTTATAACAGGATTGGGACAAAAAATTTATTTCTCTATGGTCATAGCCTCCCTCCTCCGTGGCTTCTAAGAAGATTTTGTTATTCAAACAAGTCTGGCTTTCAGTTGTGTTGATGAGAGAAATGAGTGGAGCAGAAACTGGAACAGGAAGGACAAGGAAAGAGAGACAAAAGGCACAAGGCAGGTCTTTTAGAGAGTTCTGGGGTCTTTGGAGATAACGAGGAGATAGATTGATGAGGGAGAGGCAGCTATAATGCTATCATAGGCATTAAGTGGGAAAGAGGATTTTTGAGTTTTGCTAAATTTTTTTTTTTTTTTTTTTTTTTTTTTTTTGCGGTACGCGGGCCTCTCACTGTTGTGGCCTCTCCCATTGCAGAGCACAGGCTCCGGACGCGCAGGCTCAGCAGCCCAGCCGCTCCACGGCATGCGGGATCCCCCCGGACCGGGGCACGAACCCATGTCCCCTGCATTGGCAGGCGGTCTCTCAACCACTGCGCCACCAGGGAAGCCCCGAGTTTTGCTAAATTTTTAAATTAAATTATATTGGAGTATAGTTGCTTTACAATGTTGTGTTTGTTTCTGCTGTACAGCAAAGTGAATCAGTTATACATATACATATACCCACTCTTTTTTAGATTTCCTTCCCATTTAGGTCACCACAGAGCACTGAGTAGAGTTCCCTGTTCTGTGTTTTGACTAGAATATTTTTTTGGTGTTTTATCAGATGCTTCAGTAAAGATTTAGTTGGCTTTTTATTCTTTTACAATGTCAAGTTTGCAGTATTTTGTCTGTCTGTCTGTTTGGGTTTTGTTTGCATATTTGTCCATTTTCCAAGATGGAACTTGTGGCAGCTCAGCCCCATGAGGGCTACATTCAGGGATAACTGCTCCTCAGGATTAAATCACCATCTTGTAACTGAGCATGAAGAAAAAGTGGAGGCCACTCCAAGATTAGAGGTGTGATTATAATTCAGCAGAATATACACTATATAGGCTTATTAGTGAATTTGATGTTCCAGGCAGAGAACCACACTTGTGCCTGTCACATGAATTCACTAAATTGCAGAAGTCTCTAAATCATGTTTGTGAAACTGGAATTGGAAATTAACTTTTAAGCAAGTCTTTGTGGACCCAGGTCTTCTTGAATTTTAGAGGCATGATCTCTAGATCTCTAGAGGCACAGGGAAAGGAGGTCAATGGAGACATTGTGAAGCAGTGTATGCTTTTGCCCTACTCTACTGAAGACGCCTGAATCCTCAGAAAAAAGGGCTGCTGTAGCTGGGCAAACAATGAGGCTGATTTGGAAACTTTAGAAGTTACAGAGGATGAGAGAAATTCACGGGGTGGAGTTAGAAGTATGTCAGGAACCAGAGAAGAAGTTGCCAGGGCACACCATTTAAAATATAGCACCATGGGGTTAATGGCCAGAGATTCTGTGAGGGTTCGCAGGGTGCAGCATTAGGATTTTTTGTGGACTCAGGGTCACAGGGTGAAACTCTGCAGTGGGTGCCTGAGAGAGGATGGCAGAGCACTGCTTGAAAAACTGGGAACTGCAATTGTCCAAAGGTCACTGAACAAAGCTGGATTTTCCCACCAAAGCCCTCATGAATGTCTCCTGCTCAAGGGGAACCAGGCACTGCTCCCAGGGCATCTGAGAAGAATCCACACACCCTATAATAGGAGAAGGAAGGAGAGGTGGAACTTGAAAGGGAGGAGCCTCCAAACTGTACAAAGAGATAGAGCCCCTCTTGTTTCAGAAGAACCCACAAATGTTAGGTAGGTCAATGGAGGAAAGTTTGATAGGGACAAAAATTATTAACATGTGAGCATGAGCCACAATCTATCTCCCCTGTCCTTCCAACTCTTCTGAAATACACCTTTTAAAAGGAAGAACTGGTTTTTGTTCAGGTGGCCTGAGTTTCTTATCTTGACCTGGGTCAAGAGGAGACTTAGAGGCATTCCTTCAAAACAAACCCAGAATCTGACCACATCTGGACATCTACACATTTAGTCCCCGGTCCATCACCTCTTGCCTGTATTCTTGCAGTAGCCTACTAACTGGTTACCTCTCCCACTCCTTTTCTCTACTAGTTATTCTTCCCACGGCAGACAGAGGAATTCTGTCGAGTCCTAAATCAGATTACGTCCATCCTCTGCTCAGAAACATCCAATGGCTTCCCATTTCATTCCGCACAAAATCCAGAATCCAATTCAAATTCTTACCTCTAAGACCCTACACAATTGGCTCCCACTGCTACCGCACTCTACACACACACACACACACACACACAAACACACACTTTTTAGGATCTCACCACCATTCATTCACTCTTCTCCAGCCACACTGGCCTCCTCCCTCCTCCCCAGGCACACTCCAGCCTCACCTCTGTTCTCTCTGTCTGAAATGTGTCTCCTCGAACACTCCACTGACTTAATTCCTTACATCTCAGGTCTTCCTCACCTTCTCAACAAGGCCTTCCCTGACCATCTGATCTAGTACAGCATACCTATCCCCGTCACTCTGCCCCTTACCCTACTTTTTCTTAGCATATTATATACTTTTTAGCATATTATATACTCACTTGTTAATTAATTACTGTCTGTTTTCCCCTGACACTAGAACATCAGCTCCACAAGGGACTTATATCACTGTGGCTTATCCAGCACCTAGACAGTGCGTAGCACTCAGTAGATACTCAATAAATATTTTCTTAAACTTTAAAAACAGATATAATTCACATATCATAAAACTTACCCCTTTAAAGTCTACAATTCAATGTTTTTTTAGTATATTCATAGAGTTGTGGAACCATTACTACTGTCCAATTTCAGATCATTTTCACCAGTCCAAAAAGAAACTCCACATCCATTAGCAGTCCCCATCACCCTCTCCCACTCTAGCAACCACTAATCTACTTTCTATCTCTATTCTAGACATTTCATATAAATGGAATTATACGTGACCTTTTGTGTCTGTCTTCTTTTACTTAGCATAATATTTTCAAGGTTCATCCATATTGTAGCATGCATCACAACTTCATTCCTTTTTATGGCTGAGTAGTAGTCCCTTACACAGATGTACTATATTTTGTTTATCCATTCATCAGCTGATGGACATTTGGGTTGTTTCCACTTTTTGGCGAGTATGAATAATGCTGCTATGAACATTCATGTATAAGCCTTTGTGTGGACATGTTGTCAATTCTCTTAGATATAGACTTAGGAGTAGAATTGTTGGGTCTTACTGCAATTCTATGCTTAACTTTTTGAGGGACTGTCAGGCTGTTTTCCAAAGCAGCTACACCACTTTACAGTTCCATCAGCAATGTATAAAAGTTCTAATTTTTCCGCATCCTTGTCAACACTTGCTATTGTCCATCTTTTTGATTATAGCCATCTTGAAATGAAGTGGTATCTCACTGTAGTTTTGATATCCATTTCCCTAATGATTAATGGTGTTGAGTAACTTTTCATGTGCTTATTGGCCATATGTATATCTTCTTTGGAGAAATGTCTATTCAAATCCATGGCTCATTTTTTAACTGGGTTATTTGACTCTTTATTTATGCATTGTAAGAAGTTCTTTTTACATTTTGTATACCAGATACTTATCAGATATATTATTTGCAAATACTTTCTCTCATATTGTATTAATAGGTTGTCTTTTTCACTTTCTTGATGGTATTCGTTGAAGTACAAAAGTTTTCAATTTTGTTTAAGTCCAATTTATCTATTTTCTCTTTTGTTTCCCATGTTTTAAGTGTCATATCTAGAAAATTACTGCCTAATCCAGTCACAAAGATTTATTCCTACATTTTCTTCTAAGAGTTTGATAGTTTTAGCTCTTACATTTATGTCTCTGATAATTTTGAGTTAATTTTTGTATATGGTGTGAAATAAAGGTCAAACTTTATTCTTTTGAAAGTATTGATAGATATTAGTTTTTCCAGCATGGTTTGTTGAAGAGGCTGTCCTTTCTCCATTGAATGGTCTGGCACCCTTGTTGAGAAACAACTGACCATAAATGAGGGTTATTTCTGGACCCCCAATTCTATTCCATTGATATATATGTCTATCCTTATGCCAGTACCATTCTGTCTGATTACTGTAGCTTTGTAGTAGGTTTTAAAAAGCAGGAAGTGTGAGTTCCACACCTTTGTTCTTTTTTTACAAGGTTGTTTTGGCTATTCTGGGTTCCATGTATTTCCATATGAATTTTAGGATCAGCTTGTCAATTTCCACCAAAAAAAGGCAGCTGGGATTTTGATGGGAGTTGCTTTAAAGCTGTTAGATCAATTTGGAGAGTGCTGTCATCTTATCAATTTAAAGTCTTCTGGGAATTCCCTGGCAGTCCAGTAGTTAGGACTCAACACTTTCACTGCTGTGGCCCAGTCTCAATCCCTGGTCAGGGCAGTAAAATCCCACAAGTTGGACAGCACGGCCAAAATAATAATAATAACAATAAAAAAATAAAGTCTTTCTGTCCATGAACATGGGATGTCTTTCTATTTTTATCATCATCATTATTATATCTTCTTTAATTTTTCAACTGTTTTGTAGTTTTCAACTCACAAGCTTTGCACTTCTTTGTTAAATTTATTCCTAAGTATCTTATGATATTGTAAATGAAATTGCATTTATAATTATATAAATTTTTGGTTTGTTTATATATTAATTTTTGGTTTTTTCTTGCTAGTGTGTAGAAAAACAATGGATTTTCAAATAGGATCTTGTGTTCTGCGATCTTGTTGAACTTGTTTATTAGCCCTAGTAGTCTTTTGGTGGACTGCTTAGGCTTTTCTATATGCAAAATCATGTCATCTTCAAATTGAGATGGTTTTACTTCTTCTTTTCCAGTGTGAATGCCATTTATTTCTTCTTCTGGTCTGACTAAAACCTCCAATACAGTGCTGAGTAGAAGTACAAGTAGACATTCTTCTCTTGCTCCTGATGTTTGGGGAAAAATATTCACTCTTTCAACATTATGTAGGATGTTAGCTGTGGGATTTTGTAGGTGCCCTCATCAGGTTGAAGAAGTTCCCTTTTATTCCTAGTTTGTTGAGCACTTTCATCATGAAAGAGAGTTGGATTTTTTCAATGCTTTTTCTGCAACTATTAAGATAACCATGTGGTTTTTGTTCTTTCTTCTATTAACATGGTGTATTACATTGATTAATTTCCATATGTTTAACCAATCTTGCATTCTTGGGATAAATCCCCTTGGTCATGGTGTATAATCCTTTTTATATGGTGCTGGATTTGGTTTGATAGATTTTGTTGAGAATTTTTGTTTCTATATTCAAAAAGGATATTGGTTTCCTTCTAATGTCTTTGTCTAGAATTGGTATCAGAGTAATATGGGCTCACAGAATGAGTTGGGAAGTATTCTCTTTTATTTTTTGGAAAGATTTGTGAAGAATTGGTGGTATTCATTAAACATTCAGTAGAATTCACCCATAAAGGCATCCAGTCCTGGTATTTCTTTTCTTGGGAAGTTTTTGATTACTAAATCAATCTATTTACTTTTTTTTGAATTTTATTTCATTATTTTTTATACAGCAGGTTCTTATTAGTTAACCATTTTATACATATTAGTGTATATATGTCAATCCCAAACTCCCAATTCACCACCACCCCCACCACCCCCATGCCACTTTCCCCCCTTGGTGTCTGTACATTTGTTCTCTACATCTGTGTCTCTATTTCTGCCCTGCAAACCGGTGCATCTGTACCATTTTTCTAGGTTCCACATATAGGCATTAATATATGATATTTGTTTTTCTCTTTCTGACATACTTCACTCTGTATGACAGTCTCTAGATCCATCTATGTCTCTACAAATGACCCAATTTCGTTCATTTTATGGCTGAGTAATATTCCATTGTATATATGTACCACATCTTCTTTATCCATTCATCTGTCGATGGGCATTTAGGTTGCTTCCATGACCTGTCTATTGTAAATAGTGCTGAAATGAACATTAGGGTGCATATGTCTTTTTGAGTTATGGTTTTCTCTGGGTATATGCCCAGTAGTGGGATTGTTGGGTCATATGGTAATTCTATTTTTAGTTTTTTAAGGAACCTCCATACTGTTCTTTAAAGTGGCTGTATCAATTTACATTCCCACCAACAGTGCAAGAGGGTTCCCTTTTCTCCACACCCTCTCCAGCATTTGTTGTTTGTAGATTTTCTGATGATGCCCATTCTAACTGGTGTGAGGTGATACCTCATTGTAGTTTTGATTTGCATTTCTCTTATAATTAGTGATGTTGAGCAGCTTTTCATGTGCTTCTTGGCCATCTGTATGTCTTCTTTGGAGAAATGTCCATTTAGGTCTTCTACCCATTTTTTTATTGTGTTGTTTGTTTCTTTAATATTGAGCTTCATGAGCTGTTTATACATTTTGGAGATTAATACTTTGTCCGTTGATTCATTTGCAAATATTTTCTCCGATTGTGAGGGTTGTCTTTTCGTCTTGTTTGTAGTTTCCTTTGTTTTGTAAAAGCTTTTAAGTTTCATTAGGTCCCATTTGTTTATTTTTGTTTTTATTTCCATTACTCTAGGAGGTGAATCAAAAAAGATCTTGCTGTGATTTATGTCAGAGAGTGTTCTTTCTATGTTTTCCTCTAAGAGTTTTATAGTATTCAGTCTTAAATTTAGGTCTCTAATCCATTTTGAGTTTATTTTTGTGTATGGTGTAAGGGAGTGTTCTAATCTCATACTTTTACATGTACCTGTCCAGTTTTCCCAGCACCACTTATTGAAGAGTCTGTCTTTTCTCCATTGTATATCCTTGCCTCCTTTGTCATAGATTAGTTGACCATAGGTGTGTGGGTTTATCTCTGGGCTTTCTATCCTGTTCCATTGATCTATATTTCTGTTTTTGTGCCAGTACCATATTGTCTTGATTACTGTAGCTTTGTAGTATAGTCTGAAGTCAGGGAGCTTGATTCCTCCAGCTCTGTTTTTCTTTCTCAAGATTGCTTTGGCTATTCGGGGTCTTTTTTGTTTCCATACAAATTGTGAAATTTTTTGTTCTAGTTCTGTGAAAAATGCCATTGGTAGTTTGATAGGGATTGCACTGAATCTGTAGATTGCTTTGGGTAGTAGAGTCATTTTCACAATGTTGATTCTTCCAATCCAGGAACATGGTATATCTCTCCATCTGTTTGTATCATCTTTCATTTCTTTCATCAGTGTCTTATAGTTTTCTGCATACAGGTCTTTTGTCTCCTAGGTAGGTTTATTCGTAGGTATTTTATTCTTTTTCTTGCAGTTGTAAATGGGACTGTTTCCTTAATTTCTCTTTCAGAATTTTCATCATTAGTGTATAGGAATGCAAGAGATATCTGTGCATTAATTTTGTATCCTGCAACTTTACCAAATTCATTGATTAGCTCTAGTAGTTTTCTGGTGGCATCTTTAGGATTCTCTATGCATAGTATCCTGTCATCTGCAAACAGTGACAGTTTTACTTCTTCTTTTCCAATTTGTATTCCATTTATTTCTTTTCCTTCTCTGATTGCCATGGCTAGGACTTCCAAAATGATGTTGAATAATAGTGGTGAGAGTGGGCAACCTTGTCTTGTTCCTGATCTTAGAGAAAATGCTTTCAGCTTTTCACCATTGAGAATGATGTTTGCTGTAGGTTTGTCATATATGGCCTTTATTATGCTGAGGTAGGTTCCCTCTATGCCCACTTTCTGGAGAGTTTTTATCATAAATGGGTGTTGAACTTTGTTGAAAGCTTTTTCTGCATCTATTGAGATGATCATATGGTTTTTATTCTTCAGTTTGTTAATATGGTGTGTCACATTGATTGATTTGCATATATTGAAGAATCCTTGCATCCCTGGGATAAATCCCACTTGATCGTGGTGTATGATCCTTTTAATGTGCTGTTGGATTTGCTTGCTAGTATTTTGTTGAGGATTTTTGCATGTATATTCATCAATGATATTGGTCTGTAATTTTCTGTTTTTTGTAGTTTCTTTGTCTGCTTTTTGTATCAGGGTGATGGTGGCTTCGTAGAATGAGTTTGGGAATGCTCCTTCCTCTGCAATTTTCTGGAAGAGTTTGAGAAGGATGGGTGTTAGCTCTTCTCTAAATGTTTCATAGAATTCACCTGTGAGGCCATCTGGTCATGGACTTTTGTTTGTTGGAAGATTTTTAATCACAGTTTCAATTTTATTACTTGTGATTGGTCTGTTCATATTTTCTATTTCTTCCTGGTTCAGTCTTGGTAGGTTATACCTTTCTAAGAATTTGTCCATTTCTTCCAGGTTGTCTATTTTATTGGCATAGATTTGCTTGTAGTAGTCTGTTTAGGATGCTTTGTATTTCTGTGGTGTCTGTTGTAACTTCTCCTTTTTCGTTTCTAATTTTATTGATTTGAGTCTTCTCCCTCTTTTTCATGATGAGTCTGGCTAAAGGTTTATCAATTTTGTTTATCTTTTCAAAGAACAAGCTTTTAGTTTTATTATCCTTGCTATTGTTTTCTTTGTTTCTATTTCATTTATTTCTGCTCTGATCTTTATGATTTCTTTTCTTCTACTAACTTTGGGTTTTGTTTGTTTTTCTTTCTCTACTTCCTTTAGGTGTAAGGTTAGATTGTTTATTTGACATTTTTCTTGTTTCTTGAGGTAGTCTTGTATTGCTATAAACTTCCCTCTTAGAACTGCTTTTCCTGCATCCCATAGGTTTTGGATAGTTATGTTTTCATTGTCAGTTGTGTCTAGGTAATTTTTGATTTCCTCTTTGATTTCTTCAGTGATCTCTTGGTTATTTAGTAACATATTGTGTAGCCTCCTTGTGTTTGTGTTTTTTATGTTTTCTTCCCTTTAATCAATTTCTAATCTCATAATGTTGTGGTCAGAAAAGATGCTTGATGTGATTTCAATTTCCTTAAATTTACTGAGGCTTGATTTGTGACCCAAGACGTGATTTATCCTGGAGAATGTTCCGTGTGCACTTGAGATGAAAGTGTAATCTGCTGTTTCTGGATGGAATGTCCTATCAATATCAATTAAATCTATCTGGTCTATTGTATCATTTAAAGCTTGTGTTTCCTTATTAATTTTCTGTTTGGATGATCTGTCCATTGGTGTAAGCAAGGTGTTAAAGTCCCCCACTATTATTGTGTTACTGTCAATTTGCTCTCTTATAGCTGTTAGCAGTGGCCTTATGTATTGAGGTGCTCCTATGTTGGGTGCATACATAATTGTTATATCTTCTTCATGGAATGATCCTGTGATCATTATGTAGTGTCCCTCCTTGTCTCTTGCAACATTCTTTGTTTTAAAGTCTATTTTATCTGATATGAGAATTGCTACTCCAGCTTTCTTTTGATTTCCATTTGCATGGAATATCTTTTTCCATCCCCTCACTTTCAGTCTGTATGTGTCCCTAGGTCTGAAGTGGGTCTCTTGTAGACAGCATATATATGGGTCTTGTTTTTGTATCCATTCAGTGAGGTTGTGTCTTTTGTTTGGAGCATTTAATCCATTCACGTTTAAGGCAATTACCAATATGTATGTTCCTATTACCATTTTCTTAATTGTTATGGGTTTGTTTTTGTAGGTCCTTTTCTTGTCTTGTGTTTCCCACTTAGAGAAGTTCCTTTAGCATTTGTTGTAGAGCTGGTTTGGTGGTGCTGTATTCTCTTAGCTTTTGCTTGTCTGTAAAGGTTTTGATTTCTCTGTCGAATGTGAATGAGATCCTTACCAGGTAGAGTAATCTGGGTTGTAGGTTCTTCCCTCCCATCACTTTAAATATATCATGCCACTCCCTTCTGGCTTGTATATTTTCTGCTGAGAGATCAGCTGCTAACCTTATGGGAGTTCCTTTTATGTTATTTGTTGTTTTTCCCTTGTTGCTTTCAATAATTTTTCTTTGTCTTTAATTTTTGTCAATTTGATTACTATGTGTCTTGGCGTGTTTCTCCTTGGGACTCTCTGTGCTTCCTGGACTTGGCTGGCTATTTCCTTCCCCATGTTAGGGAATTTTTTGACTATAATCTCTTTAAATATTACTCAGGTCCTTTCTCTCTCTCTTCTCCTTCTGAGACCCCTATAATATGAATGTTGTTGCATTTAATGTTGTCCCAGATGTCTCCTAGGCTGTCTTCATTTCTTTTCATTCTTTTTTCTTTCTTTTTACTTCTTATAGATGTATTCGGGTTTTCTATTTCTTCTTGAGTCAGTTTCAGTAGTTGTCTCTTTCCAATAATTTGTGCATTTCATCTAGGTTATCTAATTTGTTGCATAAGTGTTCATAATATTATGTTATGATCTTTTTATTTTTGTCAGTTCAATAGAGATGCCCTTTGATAAAAGAAAATTTCACATATTGAGATATGGCAATGTCATTCTGGCTTATACATGAGTTTACTTGAATTTTATGCTAACTGAAACAGCCTGTTTGTGGCCTATCAAACATACATTGTACATCTGCTCTAATTATCACAGAGAAGGACACATTGACCAGAATTAAAGAATGTCCATGTTAAAAGTAAAGATTTTATAAATGCCTCCCTTCCTGCAATGCCAATGCTGTACTCCTTTGATGATAAGACTCCCTTCCCAGGTGCCAAGGCCATACTGACTCACTATGTACTTGCTGATCTGTTTTTCTTGAAACCTTGAAGGAATGTATCTCTGACTTGTTTGGTGTTCTTGGTTCTGACAAGACACAAAACTGTGCTGAAAACCATGCTTCTCCAGAGAGGGTCCTCTGAGTTATCTGAGAGGCTGTTCTGGCTTTAGTCCTCAGTTTGACTCAAATAAAACTCTTTTCTATTCTTATTATAGATTGTTTATTGATTATTTTCATTGATACCCCTCTTTCATTCCTGATTTTAGTTATCTTAGTCTCCTCTCCTTTATTCTTGGTCAGTCAAAACAAAAGTTTGCCAATTCTGTTGATCTTTTCCAAGAAGATACTTTTGGTTGGATGACTCTCTATTGTGTTTTAATTCCCTCTTGCATTTTTTTCCGACTCAAATATTTATTATTTCCTTCCTTTTGATTGCTTTGGGTTTGCTCTTCTTTTCATAGTTGCTTAAGGTGGAAGGTTAAGTTATTAATCTGCAGTCTTTCTTCATTTTTAACATAGGTTGATAAATATTTGATAAATTTCTGAATAGTCTGGAAACACTAGGTTGATTGACATTGGAAAAGTGAGGAAGCTTTGCACTTGAGGAAGGAAAGAATCCCAAAGGACAGAGGCCAGTGAGATAAGAGGCAGTGCAGGCTGAATTTCCAGAGGGGGTGGGAAAAGCTGCCAGAACATCATGATGGGGACTACCAAGAGAAGGAAGGATGCAGAGGATGTTGTAGGAATTATTTTGCAGGTAATGCAGCATGATTATTCTTTGGTGGTATGGGATTTTGGGTTTTTTTTGTTTGTTTGGCTGGTTGGTTATATTTCAGAGACACTAGTAAGATTTCAACTACCTTTCTATATCTTCCCAAAATAGGCTTTAGTGTCTTTCACTTTTCCTCTTTCTTTTTAAAACTTTAAAAAATCTAATTAAATAATATAGGCTTATAGTGAAAGCTTTGTAAAATATAGGAGACTATAAAGAAGAAAATAAAAATCACCAATTTCCTTCCATAGAGACCTTCATTCTAATCTTTTTAGTATGCACAGTCCACAACCACTTACCTTCATTTCAAAATTCAAAACAATCTGAAAACTGACAGTTTTGCCACAAAATCACTTTGGTGGCAAAAGCTGACCTGAATGGATATGAGCCTACTTATAGTCTTTATTTATCGCCATCTTTATGAATATTAATACTCTCATCTGCAATGTATTATATAATATATGAAATGCTACCTTTCTAAAACATGGAAAATTCTGATTCCCGCAATGTATCTGACCCCAAGGACTTTGAATAAGAGATTGTAGACCTATCTATATTAAAAATTATATATATGTATAATAATACATACATATGTCATTTTATAGCTCTATTTTTTAACAGTACATTGTATTTTATTGTCATTAAATATTATTGGGAAATAGTTTTTAATGGTGGCACAATGTTCCATCATGTTGATGCATTCTTGTCAATTCAGCCACTATCCTTTTGTGTATTTAAGACACTTTCCATTTTTCAATACTATAAATAGCACTAGATTAAACATCCTTGTATATGAGTCTTGATGTGTATCTTTTACTTTTTTTATGATAAATTAGTACATGTAGACTCGTTGGGACAAAGCATACAAACATTTTAAAGATTCATGATATATATAAAAAAAGGACTGCCAGTGTCTCCAGCTGGAATAAGAATGCTGTGATTCCCAGCCCACACTTCTATCTTTTTTTTTTGAAACCAAACAGATAACAAAAGCCTTTCTGTGTCCCCCATTTCTTGTCTGTAGGAAAAATGCTTCAGTCTTCTAGACTCTCCCTGAGTTCCAAAGGGCAGATTCCAACAGTTACTAATTAAGGACGAGAGGGAATGCAGAAACAAAAGAAAAGCAGTCAGGAAACAGTAGTGCAGAGGGGGCAGAGTCAACATGGCGTACTAGGAGGATGAGGAATTCGTGTCTCCTCACAACTAGGGCACCTACCAGGCACCGGTGGGGGACCACGGACACCTAAGGAGATGGGAGGAACCCCCAGCGACTGGTAGGACACAGGGCATGGGGAGGCGTGAAGGGGGAGGAGAAGTGGAGGTGGGACAGGACTGGCACCCCTAAGGGGCAGCTGGGGAAGGGGAAGGGATCCCACGCCCAAAGGGGGAAATTGGGGAACCACTGGGAGAGCAGAGGATCAAAAGGGAGCATAGTCAGGCTTCCCCTGCCCGCTTGGGCCCCCAGGAGCCTGCTGAGATCCTGAGCCTGATCCTCTGCCCACTGAGGACCCCTCTAGCCATGTGGGTCCTGAGGGAGTGGGAGGGAGGACAGGGGGAGCAAAAGTAAAGCCCAGACCTACAGAACCAGCACCCCTGAGGGGTGGCTGGGGGAGGGGAGGAGTTCCTACACCCAGAGGGACCCACCCATGGTTAGGGGTCCAGTGGCGACGAGGGAGACCCTAGGGGAGACAGTGGGGAAGGTTGCGAAGGAACGGAAGGGAACGCAGCCAGTGCTTTCCCTGTCCACTTAGGCACCAGGGAGGCTGTTGGGCTCCTGGACCTAATCCTCTGCCCTTGGAGCCTCCCTCCTGCCATGCAGAACCCAAGCCCCGCCCCTACACCCCCACCCAGGGCCCTACCTCTACACTCGGAGAACCCCTCCAACATGCTGGGCCTAAACGCCACCCACACACCCTCACTCAGGGCCCTACTTCCAAACTCCGGAACTCCACACTCCAGAGGCCCTCCTTTCCACGTGCTGCCTCTCCCTTTCCCTTCAGGTCCTAAGCAGAGGCCCCACCCCACTCTTGAATATCACCGCCTAAGCCCCACCCCAAGACCTTTTCTGGCTACATGGATCCTGAGCCTAGGCCACGACACACGCACAAACGTTACCCCCTCCACCCACCTAGGTCCCACCCCACCCGAAACCCCACCCCTGCCTAAGTTCCACCCCCACCTAAACTCTGCCCCCATAGCCAAGGCTTTTATATTTTTATTTCTTTTTTCCCCTTTTAGATTGGGGTTCTGTTTTACCTTGTTGATTCATTGTTGTTGATTCTTTTATATTTTTATCTTTCCTAATAAATCTTTTATTTTTCTAATTTTATTTTAGTCTTTCTACTTTGTTATTGTTCCCTCCTTTTGGCCTGTTCCCCCCACCCACCCCATTTTTTTTCTTTTTTCTGCTGTAGTTTTATTTTGCCTTGTTGCAGTTGGGTCAATTATAGTTTTATTTTTCCTAATATATTTTTTATCTTTCTAATTTTATTTTGTTTTTTATTCTTTGATATTGTACTGCTCCTTTTTCTCTTTCTTTTCCTTTTTTTTTTTTTTTAACTGCACCACAAAGCTTCTGGCATTTTGGTTTCCAGGCCGGATGTCGGGCCTGAGCTCCTGTGGTGGGACCTCCAAGTCCAAACCACTGGACTAACAGAGAACCTCAGACCCCAGGGAATACCAATCAGAGTGAGGCCTCCCTGAGGTCCTCATCTCAGCACCAAGACCCAGCTCTAACCAACTGCCTGCAAACTCCAGTGCTGGACGTCTCAGGCCAAACAACCAGTAAGACAGGAATACGGCACCACCCATCAAAAAAAAAAACAAAAAATGAAACGACAAAAAAATATGTTACAGATGAAGGAGCAAGGTAAAACCCTACAAGACCAAATAAATGAAGATGAAATAGGCAACCTACCTGAAAACAATTCAGAGTAATAATAGTAAACATGATCCAAAATCTTGCAAACAGAATGGAGAAAATACAAGAAACATTTAACAAGAATCTAGAAGAACTAAAGAGCAAACAAACAGTGCTGAACAACACAATTACTGAAATTAAAAATACTCTAGAAGGAATCAATAGCAGAATAACTGAGGCAGAAGAACGGATAAGTGAGCTGGAAGATAAAATGGTGGAATAACTGCCAGGGAGCAGAATAAAGAAAAAAGAATGAAAAGAATTGAGGACGGTCTCCGAGACCTCTGGGACAACACTAAATGCACCAACATGCGAATTACAGGGGTCTCAGAAGAAGAAGAGAAAAAGAAAGGGACTGAGAAAATATTTGAACAGATTATAGTCAAAAACTTCCCTAACATGGGAAAGGAAATAGTTAATCAAGTCCAGGAAGCACAGAGAGTCCCATACAGGATAAACCCAAAGAGAAAAACGCCAAGACACATATTAACCAAACTATCAAAAATTAAATACAGGGGACCTTCAAGATGGTGGAGGAGTAAGACGTGGAGATCACCTTCCTCCCCACAAATACATCAAAAATACATCTATATGTGGAATAACTCCTACAGAAAACATACTGAACACTGGAAGAAGACCTCAGACTTCCCAAAAGGCAAGAAACTCCCCACGTACCTGGGTTGGGCAAAAGGAAAAAGAAAAAACAGAGACAAGAGAATAGGGATGGGACCTGCACCTCTGGGAGGGAGGTGTGAAGGAGGAAATGTTTCCACATACTTGGAAGACCCTTCACTGGTGGAGACAGGGGATGGGCGGCGGGTGGGGGGGGGGAGCTTTGGAGGCACAGAGGACAGTGCAGCAACAGGGGTGCAGAGGGCAAGGCAGAGAGATTCCTGCACAGAGGATCAGTACCAACCAGCACTCACCACCCTGAGAGGCTTGTCTGCTCACCCACCTGGGCAGGTGTGGGCTGGGAGCTGAGGCTCAGGCTTCCGAGTTCAGAACTGGGGAAAGGACTGGGGTTGGATGCATGAACACAGCCTGAAGGAGGCTAGTGCACCGCAGCTAGCCGGAGGGAGTCTGGGAAAAAGTCTGGAACTGCCTAACAGGCAAGAGAACATTGTTTCAGGGTACACGGGAGAGGGGATTCAGAGCACTGCCTAAACGAGCTCCAGAGACGGGAGCAAGCTGCGGCTACCAGTGTGGACACCAGAGATGGGAATGAAACGCTAAGGCTGCTGCTGCAGCCATCAAAAAGCCTGTGTGCAAGCACAGATCACTACCCACACCTCCCCTCCCGGGAGCCTGTGCAGCCCACCACTGCCAGGGTCCCATGATCCACGGACAACTTCCCCGAGAGAACACATGGAGCACCTCAGGGTGTTGCAATGTTATGCTGGCCTCTGCCGCCGCAGGCTCACCCCACATTCTGTACCTCTCCCTCCCCCCAGCCCGAGTGAGCCAGAGCTCCCTAATCTGCTGCTACTTTAACCCCGTCCTTTCTGGGCAGGGAACAGATGCCCTCAGGTGACTTACACGCAGAGGCAGGACCAAATCCAAAGCTGAACCCCAGGAGCTGTGAGAACAAAGAAGAGAGGGAAATTTCGCCCAGCAGCCGAAGGAGTAGCAAGTTAAATCTCCACAATCAATGTGATGTACCCTGCACCTGTGGAATACCTAAATAGAAAACAAATCATCCCAAAATTCAGGCAGTGGACTTTGGGAGCAACTGTAGACTTGGGGTTTGCTTTCTGCATCTAATTTGTTTCTGGTTTTATGTTTATCTTAGCTTAGTATTTAGAGCTTATTACCCTTGGTAGATTTGTTTATTGATTTGGTTGCTCTCTTCTGTTTATTTTTTTACATACGTATATGTATATATTTTTCCTTTTCCTCTTTTTGTGAGTGTGTATGTGCATGCTTCTTTGTCTGTATAGCTTTGCTTTTACCATTTGTCCTAGGGTTCTGTCTGTCCTTTTTTTTTTTTTAGTATAGTTTTTAGCGCTTGTTATTATTGGAGGGTTTGTTTTTTGGTTTGGTTGCTCTCTTCCTTCTTTTTTTAATTACTTTTAATTTTTTTATTATTAATAATATTTTTAATTTTTTATTTTAATAACTTTATTTTTTCTTTCTTTCTTCCTTTCCTTTCTTTCTTTCCTTCCTTCCTTTCTTTCTTTTCTTTCTTCCTTTCTTTTCTTCTTTTTCTCCCTTTCCTTCCGAGCCATGTGGCTGACAGGGTCTTAATGCTCTGGCTGGGTGTCTGAGCCTCTGAGGTGGGAGACCCGAGTTCAGGTAATTGGTCCACCAGAGACCTCCTGGCCCCATGTAATATCAAACGACAAAAGCTCTCCCAGAGATCTCCATCTCAATGCTAAGACCCAGCTCCACTCAATGATTAGCAAGGTACAGTGCTGGATACCTCATGCCAAACAACTAGCAAGACAGGAACACAAGCCCACCCATTAGCACAGAGTCTGCCTACAATCATAATAAGTTCACAGACACCCCAAAACACAACACCAGACGTGGTCCTGCCCACCGGAAAGACAAGATCCAGCCTCATCCACTAGAACACAGGCACCAGTACCCTCCACCAAGAAATCTACACAACCCACTGAACCAACCTTACCCACTGGGGGCAGACACCAAAAACAATGGGAACTACGAACCTGACGCTTCAGAAAAGGAGACCCCATACACAGTAAGTTAAGCAAAATGAGAAGACACAGAAATACACAGCAGATGAAGGAGCAAGGTAAAAACCCACCAGACCAAACAAATGAAGAGGAAATAGACAGTCTACCTGAAAAAGAATTCAGAGTAATGACAGTAAAGATGATCCAAAATCTTGGAAATGGAATGGAGAAAACACAAAAACTTTCAACAAGGACCTAGAATAACTAAAGAGCAAACAAACAATGATGAACAATACAGTAAATGAAATTTAAAACTGTCTAGAAGGAATTAATAGCAGAATAACTGAGGCAGAAGAACGAATAAGTGACCTGGAAGATAAAATAGTGGAAATAACTACCACAGAGCAGAATAAAGAAAAAAGAATGAAAAGAGTTGAAGACAGTCTCAGAGACATCTGGGACAACATGAAATGCACCAACATTTGAATTATAGGGGTCCAAGAAGAAGACGAGAAAAAGAAAGGGAATGAGAAAATATTTGAATAGATTTTGGTCAAAAACTTCCCTAATATGGGACAGGAAATAATCAATCAAGTCCAAGAAGCACAGAGAGTCCCATACAGGATAAATCCAAGGAGAAATACGCCAAGACACATATTAATCAAACTATCAAAAATTAAATACAAAAAAAATATTAAAAGCAGCAAGGGAAAAACAACAAATAACATACAAGGGAATCCCCATAACGTTAACAGCTGATCTTTCAGAAGAAACTCTGCAAGCCAGAAGGGACTGGCAGGACATATTTAAAGTGATGAAAGGGAAAAACCTACAACCAAGATTACTCTACCCAGCAAGGATCTCAATCAGATTTGATGGAGAAATTAAAACCTTTACAGATAAGCAAAAGCTAAGAGAATTCAGCACCACCAAACCAGCTTTACAACAAATGCTAAAGGAAGTTCTCTAGGCCGAAAACACAAGAGAAGGAAAAGACCTACAATAACAAACCCCAAACAATTAAGAAAATGGTAATAGGAACATACATATCGATAATAACTTTACATTTAAATAGATTAAATGCTCCAACCAAAAGACATAGACTGGCTGAATGGATACAAAAACAAGACCCATATATATGCTGTCTACAAGAGACACACTTCAGACCTAGGGACACATACAGACTGAAAGTGAGGGGATGGAAAAAGATATTCTATGCAAATGGGAATCAAAAGAAAGCTGGAGTAGCAATTCTCATATCAGACAAAATAGACTTTAAAATAAAAACTATTACAAGAGACAAAGAAGGACACTATATAATGATCAAGGGATCAATCCAAGAAGAAGATATAACAATTGTAAATATTTATGCACCCAACAAAGGAGCACCTCAATACATAAGGCAAATGCTAAAGCCATAAAAGGGGAAATCGACAGTAGCACAATCATAGTAGAGGACTTTAACACCCCACTTTCATCAATGGACAGATCATGCAAAATGAAAACAAATAAGGAAACATAAGCTTAAGTGACACATTAAACAACATGGACTTAATTGATATTTATAGGACATTCCATCCAAAAACAACAGAATACACTTTCTTCTCAAGTGCTCATGGAACATTCTCCAGGTTAGATCATATCTTTGGTCACAAATCAAGCCTTGGTAAATTTGAGAAAATTGAACTCGTATCAGGAATCTTTTCCAGGGCTTCCCTGGTGGTGCAGTGGTTGAGAGTCCACCTGCTGATACAGGGGGACACGGGTTCGTGCCCCGGTCTGGGAGGATCCCACGTGCCGCAGAGCGGCTGGGCCCGTGGGCCATGGCCGCTGGGCCTGCGCGCCCGGATCCTGTGCTCCACAGCGGGAGAGGCCACAACAGTGAGAGGCCGGCGTACAGCAAAAAAAAAAAAGGATCTTTTCCGACCTCAATGCTATGAGACTAGATATCAATTACAGGAAAAAAAAACTGTAAAACATACAAACACATGGAGGCTAAACAAGACACTACTAAATAACCGAGAGATCACTGAAGAAATCAAAGAGGAAATCAAAAAACACTTAGAAACAAATGACAATGAAAACATGATGACCCAAAACCTATGGGATGCATCAAAAGCAGTTCTAAGAGGGAAGTTTATAGCAATACAGTCCTACCTCAAGAAACAAGAAAAATATCAAATAAACAACCTAACCTGCACCTAAAGCAATTAGAGAAAGAAACACAAAAAAACCTCCAAGTTAGCAGAAGGAAAGAATCATAAAGATCAGATCAGAAATAAATGAAAAAGAAATGAAGGAAACAATAGCAAAGATCAATAAAACTAAAAGCTCGTTCCTTGAGAAGATAAACAAAATTGATAAACCATTAGCCAGACTCATCAAGAAAAAAAGGGAGAAGACTCAAATCAATAGAATTAGAAATGAAAAAGGAGAAGTAACAACTGACACTGCAGAAATACAAAGGATCATGAAAGATTACAAGCAACGATATGCCAACAAAATGGACAACCTGGAAGAAATGGACAAAGTCTTAGAAAAGCACAACCTTCTGAGACTGAACCAAGAAGAAATAGAAAATATGAACAGACCAATCACAAGCACTGAAATTGAAACTGTGATTAAAAATCTTCCAACAAGCAAAAGCCCAGTACCAGATGGTTTCACAGGAAAATTCTATCAAACCTTTAGAGAAGAGCTAACACCTATCCTTCTCAAACTCTTCCAATATATAGCAGAGGGAGGAACACTCCCAAACTCATTCTACTAGGCCACCATCACCCTGGTGCCAAAACCAGACAAAGATGTCACAAAAAAAGAAAACTACAGGCCAATAACATTGATGAACATAGATGCAAAAATCCTCAATACAATACTAGCAAACAGAATCCAACAGCACGTTAAAAGGATCATACACCATGATCATGTGTGGTATATTCCAGGAAGGCAGGGATTCTTCAATATACGCAGATCAATCAACATGTTACACCATATTAACAAACTGAAGGATAAAAACCATATGATCATCTCAATAGATGCAGAAAAGGCTTTCAACAAAATTCAAAACCCATTTATGATAAAAACCCTCTAGAATATAGGCATAGAGGGAACTTACCTCAACATAATAAAGGTCATTATTACAGCCAACATCCAACATCGTTCTCAATGGTGAAAACCATGGCCTACAGCCAACATCGTTCTCAATGGTGAAAAACTGAAACCATTTCCACTGAGATCAGGAACAAGGCAAGGTGTCCCACTCTCACCATTATTACTCAACATACTTTTGGAAGTTTTAGTCACAGCAATCAGAGAAGAAAAAGAAATAAAAGGAATCCAAATCGGAAAAGAAGTAAAACTGTCACTGTTTGCAGATGACATGATACTATACATAAAGAATCCTAAAGATGCTGCCAGAAAACTACTAGAGCTAATCAATGAATTGGGTAGAGTAGCAGATACAAAACTAATGCACAGAAATCTCTTGCATTCCTATACACTAATAATGAAAAATCTGAAACAGAAATTATGGAAACACTCCCATTTACCATTGCAACAAAAGGAATAAAATACCTAGGAATAAACCTACCTAAGGAGACAAAAGACCTGTATGCAGAAAACTATGACACTGATGAAAGAAATGAAAGATGATACAAACAGATGGAGAGATATACCATGTTCCTGGATTGGAAGAATCAACATTGTGAAAATGTCTATACTACCCAAAGCAATCTACAGATTCAATGCACTCCCTATCAAACAACCAATGGCATTTTTCATAGAACTGGAACCAAAAATTTCACAATTTGTATGGAAACACAAAAGATCCGAATAGCCAAAGCAATCTTGAGAAAGAAAAACGGAGCTGGAGCAATCAGGTTCCCTGACTTCAGAGTATACTACAAAGCTACAGTAACCAAGACAGAATGGCACTGGCACAAGAACAGAAATATAGATCAAAGGAACAGGATAGAAAGCCCAGAGATAAACCCATGCACATATGGTCACCTTATCTTTGATAAAGGAGGCAAGAGTATACAATGGAGAAAAGGCACCCTCTACAAAAAGTGATGCTGGGAACACAGGACAGCTACATGTAAAAGAATTAAATTAGAACCCTCCCTAACACCATACACAAAAATAAACTCAATATTGATTAAAGACCTAATGTAAGGCCAGATACTATCAAACTCTTAGAGGAAAACATAGGCAGAACATTGTATGACATGAATCACAGCAAGATCCTTTTTGACCCACCTCCTAGAGAAATGGAAATAGAGACAAAAATAAACAAATGGGTCCTAATGAAACTTACAAGTTTTTGCACAGCAAAGGAAACCATAAACAGAAGGAAAGACAATCCTCAGAATGGGAGAAAATATTTGCAAGCGAAGTAACTGAGAAAGGATTAATCTGCAAAATATACAAGCGACTCATGCAGCTCAATATCAGAAAAACAAACAACCCAATCCAAAAATGGGCAGAAGACCTAAATAGACATTTCTCCAAAGAGGATATACAGATTGCCAACAAACACATCAAAGGATACTCAACATCATTAATCATTAGAGAAATGCAAGTCAAAACTACAATGAGGTATCACCTCACACCAGTCAGAATGGCCATCATCAAAAAATCTACAAACAATAAATGCTGGAGAGGGTGTGGAGAAAAGGGAACCCTCTTGAACTGTTGGTGGGAATGTAGATTGATACAGCCACTATGGAGAACAGTATGGAGGTTCCTTACAAAACTAAAAATAGAGCTACCATACGACCCAGCAATCCCACTACTGGGCATATACCTTGAGAAAACCAAAATTCAAAAAGAGACATGTACAACTATGTTCATTGCAACTCTATTTACAATACCCAGGACATGGAAGCAACCTAAGTGTCCATCAACAGATGAATGGGTAAAGAAGATGTGGCACATATATACAATGGAATATTACTCAGCCATAAAAAGAAACAAAATTGAGTTATTTGCAGTGAGGTGGATGAAGCTAGAGTCTGTCATACAGAGTGAAGTAATCAGAAAGAGATAAACAAATACCGTATGCTAACACATATATATGGAATGTTAAAAAAAAAAAAAAAAGGTTCTGATGAACTTAGGGTCAGGACAGGAATAAAGATGCAGATGTTGAGAATGGACTTGAGGACCCAGGGAGGTGGAAGGGTAAGCTGGAACCAAGTGAGAGAGTAACACTGACATATATACACTACCAAATGTAAAATTGACAGCTACTGGGAAGCAGCTGCATAGTGCAGGGAGATCAGCTTGGTGCTTTGCGACCACCTAGAGAGGTGGGATAAGGAGGGTGGGAGGGAGACACAAAAGTCAGGGGATATGGGGATATACATGTGCATATAGCTGATTCACTTTGTTATACAGCAGAAACTAACACAACATTGTAAAGCAATTATACTCCAAGAAAGATGTTAAAAAAAAGGGAAACAAACAATACTGCAGTGATAAAGTGTCCTAGTTCCTCCTAAAGTGATATGCATAACAATATATCTTTGAGTTCTTCTTACAGAAACTAATGCCCCCACCTAAGTGGAGGATGGTAACTTCAGGCTAAGTACATGATTCTTGGAACACCACCCTGTTACCTCACCACTAAGCAATCAAAAGAAAATCCCACACCTTGCAGCCCTCACCCCAAATTTTGCCTTTAGAAACTCTTCTTCAGAAACTATCAGGAAGTTTGGGTCTTTTGAGCATAGGCCTCCCCATACTCCTTGTTTGGTCCTTGCAATAAACCTTTCTCTGCTCCAAACTCCATTTCAGTTTGTTTGGCCTCACTGTGCATTGGGCACACAAGCTTGGATTCGACAGCAATTTGTGTTTTAATTTTATTTATGACATACAGAAGTTTTAAAACTTCATCCAGTCAAACATCTTTTCCTCTGGTTTTGGATTCTGGTATTATGATTAAGAAAATCTTAGCCACCCCAATAGTATCAATATATTCTTTTTTATTCTTTTATAGTTTAAACCATTTAAAACCTTAATCAACCTAGAATGTACTTTAGTTTTATGTGAGGTAAAATCCTTTCTTTCTTTTGAAGTTAACCTGCTATGCCAACAGTGTTTATTCACTAATCCATTTTCCTTCCACTGATTTAAAATGTGAATCTTATCACAGTCTTATCACAAGCTATTGTATATACTAGAGTCTAATTTGGGGCCTTTCATTTTGCTCTATTGATCTGTTTATCTTCTCTGAGCCAGTTCTACACTGATTAAGTTATTGTCATTTGATAAATTTTTTAAAATCTGATTGGGCTTGTTCCACATTATTCTTTTTCCTTTTCAAGCTTTCTTGGCTATTTTTGTCCATTTATTGCTCTGGATGATCGAAGATCCCTCTACTATCCAATTAGGGGGAAAATGCTATTGGAATTTCAGTTAGACTTGCATTCCATTTATAGATTGATTTAGAGACTACTGACATCTTTACAATATTGAATCTTTATACTGGGAATGTGGTTTAACTCTTCATTTATTCTAGTCTACTTTCATGTCTCTAAGAAAGTTTTATAGTTTTCTTCTAATAGGTATTTTAAAGATCATTTCTCAGTTTTATTTTTATTGAGAGAGTGAATGGGATTTTTACATTTTATTTTACAAGAATGCTCCATTGATTTTTTAAATATATTTATTTTGTGACCAGCCACCTTACTGAACTATCCTGTTAAGTCTAATAGTTTTCCAGTTGATTCATTTGTGTTCCTTAGTTAGACAATTATGCTATCTGAGAATAATGATGATTTTTGTCCCTCTTTTCCAGTAGTTATATCTTTTATTTATGATTCTTACAATACATTAGCTATATCCTCCACAGCAATACTAAATGAAAGTGGTGATAACAGACATCTTTATCTTGTTCCTGACTTTAATGGGCATGTCTCTAGTTGTTCACCAAAAAGCATGAAGTTGTTTGAAGTTCATATTCATTGTCATATTATTACAATATTCTTCTATTCCCATTTATTTATTTATTTATTTAGTTTTGGCTCCGTTGGGTCCTCGTTGCTGCACACAGGCTTTCTCTAGTTGTGGCGAGCAGGGGCTACTCTTCCTTGTGGTGTGTGGGCTTCTCACTGCAGTGGCTTCTCTTGTTGTGGAGCACGGGCTCTAGGCGTGTGGGCTTCAGTAGTTGTGGCTTGTGGGCTCTAGAGTGCAGGCTCAGTAGTTGTGGCGCACAGGCTTAGTTGCTCTGCTGCATGTGGGATCTTCCCGGAGCAGGGCTCAAACCCGTGTCCCCTGCATAGGCAGGCAGATTCTTAACCACTGCACCACCAGGGAAGTCCCTATCCCCATTTTTTAAAAACCAAATACGAATGTTGAATTTTTATAAAATGCCTTTTTAGCATTTATCGAGGTAATAATATGATAACTTAAGGAAAAGTCATTCACTTACTCCTGTGATGAGATTTCTTAATACTGTATCTTTCTCAGATTTGTCTATGCATCCTACTTGGTCAAGGCACATTAATTTCTGCATGTTATTTTAATGTTTTGCAGAATTCTTCCTGCTTGCATTTTGGTTAAGGTCCTTACATTTATATTGATAAGTAGGATCAATCTGTGGTTTTCTTTCTTTTATACAGTGACTATCTTGGTCTGTTTTTGATACCAGGATAATGCTATTCCCTTAAAATAAAGAGGAAAATGTATCCTCTTTTTTTTTTTTTTTTTTGCGGTACGTGGGCCTGTCACTGTTGGTGGCCTCTCCCGTTGCAGAGCACAGGCTCCAGACGCGCAGGCTCAGTGGCCATGGCTCATGGGCCTAGCCACTCCGCAGCATGTGGGATCTTCTCAGACCAGGGCACGAACCCACGTCCCCTGCATTGGCAGGCGGACTGTCAACCACTGCGCCACCACAGAAGCCCCAATATATCCTCTTTTTATGTGTTATGGAATGGAATATAGCAGTCAAAGTTTTAAAGGACTTAGCAAAAAAATCATCCAAGCCCAGTGTCTTTGCTGAGGTAATAATTTTAAAACTTCTAATTTTTTTCATCTTGATTATTCATCTATTCAGGTTTTTCAACCTTTTCTGAGAAAATTTTGTATATTTATATTTTTCTACAAATGTCCATTTTAATGAGATTTTAAAACTTTATTACTGTAATTATATACCATTATCTTATTATCTAACTATTTTCATCTGTATACTTTTTTATACCCATTTTCTCATTCCTTTTATATATTTGTGGGCTTATATTTTATATTTGTTTGTCCTTTTTCATTCATGTTTCGATTCTATTTTCAAATCCATCCTTCCTTGGGACCCCTTTCTCCTTCACCCAAGCTCCTGGTAGGATTTTCTAATGCTAAATCCATCTGTTTTCTCCCTCTTTCCCAGGCACCCAGTGTTTTTGTGCAGACTTTATCTTCTCTGAATCGCTCACCACAGAGCCTGACAGGTTCCACAGTGAGAAGTTTCCTTCTTCTCTTTTCTACAAAAACCTATTTGATTTGGTCCCATCCCTCAAAGTGCTGTCAGGCAACTGTTTAATTCATCCACTAAAGGCAGTGAGATGGAATAAAAGAGAAAGACTTCTGAAGTGGGATTTCGAAGCCCAGAGATTAAGTCCTGAATCATATATGTCACCAACTAGCTCTCTGGCCTTATCTCCAGACCTTACTTTCCCCAGCTGTAAAATAAGGTACTTGGATTTCAGGATTTCCAGAATCCTATTCACCTTGAGAATTCTATGATTATCTATTATCCAGTTATCCAAATAAAATATCTCTAGTTGAGATGAGATTAATATTAATATAATAATAATATATAATATAATAATATATAATATATATAAAAATAATATATAATATAAATATATATATTATATTATATAATATATATTATATAATATATTATATAATATAATATTATATATAATATTATATATAATATTATATATAATATATATAATATATAATATAATAATAATATAATAATATATATAATAATAATATTAATATAATATTAATATGTCTACATAATGCTTTCATTTTCACAGCTATTTGGGGGATTTTGTAACCCAAAGCAATGAACAGCATGATGCTTCCTAACATTCCTTGAAAATGAGCAAAGAGTTCTTTATAAAATTCACTGGCTCCTTCAGTGTCAAAATTAAATCTACTGTGTTTCCTAACAAGGAAACCAATAGAAGCTTGAACAATTTCTGGAAAAACTAAAGTAGTACCAAGAAATGGAATCACCAAATTGCCAAGCAAAGCAGTATGATAACATATAATAATATGAGGTGACAGCACCATTCTGGCCTTATGTATTTATTTAAAGTTATAGTTATAATTTCTCCCAAAGGAGACCTCGAGTTAATTTCTTAATTCTGTTCTTAAACCCTTGTCCTAGACAACAGCATTATTTTGAGGTAAACTGGAAAGGGTAACTCTAGTGGGAACTGCCCTTCTTCTAGGAACAGTATCCCATTTTAAGAAATGCCCTCCATGCTAGCTCCATATATGTGGTTCTTGCTATGGACCCATTTACAAAGCAGCAGTTCACTGATTGGCCCAGAAAGGAGACATGACCAAAGCAAAACCAATGAACTTCTTCCTTAGATATTTGGACCTGGGACCAAGAGTAACGGGAATTTCCCTGGTGAAACCAAGCAGGACCCCATGGGGCCATCCCAGGTACAAAAGCCCCTCTGTGTTCCCTGTTTTTTGAAAAATGCTTTAGTCTCGTAGGCCTTCCCTGAGTTCCAAAACACAGGGGAAGTGAGGGATACAGAAACAAAGGAAAAGCAGTTAAGAAGAAAAGTGACGACAGATTAAACAACAGTCAGTGATAAAACAAAGTCCTAGGTCCTCCTCAAGGAATATACATAACAATCTGATGCATACCTTTGAGTTATTAGGAAGAAACTAAGACCCCCATCCAGATGGAGGATGGTGACTACATGAAGACCACAAGCATGGAGACCCCAGACCGGCTGGAACCAGAGGTTGACGATTAAGATTTCTGAAACACCACCCTGTTACCTCACTATCAACCAATCAGAAGAAAGTCATGCATCCTGCAGCTCTCACTCCAAATGTCACTTTTGAAAACCCTTCCCTGAAAGCCTTTTGAGCATGAACTGCCTATTCTCCTTATTTGGAACCTGCAATAAACACTGTACTTTCCTTCACCACAACCTGGGTCAGTAAGTTGGCTTTGCTGCATGGCAGGTGAGTGGACCCAAGTTTGGGTTCGGTAACACTGGGAGTGCTGAACATACTGAACATGTAGGTAGTGAAGCTCATGAGCCAACAGAAGCCATGAGTTCTGTCACATGGAGTTCGGTTGTGGCAAGACAGAAAAAAGGAGCCTATATGCAGAGAGAAGTGGGGCATAGAAGCAACTGGACAAAGATCCATGGAGGAGTCGATCTCAAAGAGATTTGCTAACTCCAAGGCTACGAGAGAAGCACCATTCTTAGACTAATGCAGATGACTGGCATGCTGCAGTGAACGTCAGAGCAAAACACCCTACTTTAAAGGTGGTTAATGAGACTTAACCATGAGTACTTGCCAACAGAACATGGGAGCTCTCTGCATTGGGTGTCAGTGTTTAGACAGAAGAAGGAGGCCATTCAAATATGGATCCATATAGAACATAGAACAGTGTGGTGCCAGTGAACAGAGCAAAGTCAGATGAGAAAAGAGGGGTGAACACAGACCATGCTACCATAAGCTAACAGTTTACAGGAACTTCTTAGTGAAGAGGGACATGTGGGAACTATTTAAAGATGACTAAATTAATTTTGTATCATGTTTACATTAACTAGATAATAAGTTCAAGTTTTATTTCATAGAGTAGATTTAGGGATTCATAATCAATCACTTTGATAATCTTTATAAAGACATAAATGAATTAACCCTACAAGGTATACTTAATGAGCTGAACCTGGATGATCCCAAATGGCAATTCCAACAACATTCAGATTTTCAGCACATTAAGAATAAACCACGCAATTCTATCAAACATTGAGAAAAGAGCTAACACCTATCCTTCTCAAATTCTTCCAAAATATAGCAAAGGGAGGAACACTCCCAAACTCACTCTACGAGGCCACCATCACCCTGATACCAAAACCAGACAAAGATGTCACAAAAAGGAAAACTACAGGCCAATATCGCGGATGAACATAAGTGCAAAACTCCTCAACACAATACTAGCAAATAGAATCCAACAGCACATTAAAAGGATCATACACCATGACCAAGTGGGATTTATCCCAGGAATGCAAGGATTCTTCAATATATGCAAATCAATCAATGTGATACACCACATTAACAAATTGAAGGGGAAAAACCATATGATCATCTCAACAGATGCAGAAAAAGCTTTCAACAAAATTCACCACCCATTTATGATAAAAACCATCCAGAAAGTGGGCATACAGGGAACCTGCCTCAGCATAATAAAGGCCATATATGACAAACCCACAGCCAACATTGTTCTCAATGGTGAAAAACTGAAAGCTTATCCTCTAAGATCAGGAACAAGACAAAGTTGCCCACTCTCACCACTATTATTCAACATAGTTTTGGAAGTCCTAGCCACAGCAATCAGAGAAGAAAAAGAAATAAAAGGAATCCAAATCGGAAAAGAAGTAAAACTGTCACTGTTTGCAGATACATAGAGAATCCTAAAGATGCTACCAGAAAACTACTAGAGCTTATCAATGAGTTTGGTAAAGTAGCACGATACAAAATTAATGCACAGAAATCTCTTGTATTCCTATATACTAAGGATGAAAAATCTGAAAGAGAAATGAATGATACACTCCCATTTACCATTGCAACAAAAAGAATAAAATACCTAGGTATAAACCTACCTAAGGAGACAAAAGACCCGTATGCAGAAAACTACAAGACACTGTTGAAAGAAATTAAAGATGATACAAACAGATGGAGAGATATACCATGCAGACGTAGAGAATGGACTTGAAGACATGGGGAGGGGGAAGGGTAAGCTGGGACAAAGTGAAAGAGTGGCATGGACATATATGCACTACCAAATGTAAACTAGATAGCTAGTGGTAAGCAGCCACATAGCACAGGGAGATCAGCTTGGTGCTTTGTGTCCACCTAGAGGCGTGGGATAGGGAGGGTGGGAGGGAGACGCAAGAGGAAGGAGATTATGGGGATGTATGTACATGTATAGCTGATTCACAGCAGAAACTAACACACCATTGTAAAGCACTTATACTCCAATAAAGATGTTTTAAAAAAAACCACTATATGGTAAATGAGTGTGTTCCTCTCTGCACAAAGATATCTATATCACACACTCCAGGAGATCTGAAAGGGGAGGAAAGAAGGAGTTTAATAGTTTTCTAATATTTATGAATTTTATCAATATATTTATAAGAATAAGCTATAAAACTATGAAAGGCAAAATGTGAGGCAACAATATGGAGGTTTTGCTAAATTTCATAGGTTGCTGATCATACCCAGCTTCAGTTTCTTGGCCAATGCGTCAACTTGAATTGTGGGATCAGATCCCATGGACAGAAAACATATCAGAGGTGTTCGTGTATCACTTTCTTCCCAAGTTTTCTCCAGATTTAAGATAACTGGTTCTGTGTACTTTTCCTCCAAAGAATCTGCAATATACTTTCTTGCTTGAAAAACAGTACGGTCTGGGCACCAAGACCTAGAAATGCACACATGTTAGAGGAAATAAATTCAGGTTTTAAAAATTCTATCTAATGCTAAGCACATAAAGAACACATAGTTAGTTAGCAAAAGGATAGTGAGCTAATCCTCCTTTATGCAGATATGTGTAAGATGGATGGCAATGTTTTCTATCCTTGGATGAATGCAAGTTTGTTCATGTAGTTTTGATGCGAGGCATTGGCAAGGAGTAGGTCAGGGCCAGTTCTGTTGCCAATCTAGAAGGGAACTTAGAAGTCAACTGATCCAAACGTCTCATTTTCAGAGGAAGCTGCAACTACTCTGAAGCTTTAGTTATTTTCGTTTTAAAACACATCAGTGATTATCCCTAGTAACTAAGCTATCAGCTTCAGGGAAGCAATTCCTCATTCAAACCAATACACAGGAGCACATTCATTCTTTGACAAATATTTATGGAGTGAATACTATACATCACGCCCTGCTCTTGATGCCAGGGACTCAGCAGGGATGCAAGGGGAGGCGTCCTCTGCCAGGTCCAGTACATGATGGGGGCTGGCCTGCTGCATACTCGAGGTTCTACAGCCTTCAGAGGGAGATAATATGTCAATGGTGTTAGAAGTAGCTTGATCAGCAAGCATTTATTTAATACCATCTGTGTAGACTACACTGTAGCAGGTTCTGCACACAATGACACATTAAATAAATGTCATTTGATATTTTTAGATCACAGACAAACTCTATGGATTCTTCTTTGTTAGTAGATTGCATTATTCATTTGACAAAGATTCAATTTTAAAATGATGGATATAAGACACATCTATTCTAATAAAACAAAAACAAATAGCCATTTTGCAGTCTACAGGTCCTGAGGTCATCACTGCTGACAGCTCTGATCACTCTCAAAGAGTGACAACAACCAGGAAACAACTTTTCTAAGAAAACTCAGGGGTATAACATTAGGAAAGACAAAAACAACTCCAACATAATCCGACATCTTTTTGTTATTCTTTTGGTGGTTTCGTCTCCCCCAACTCTACCCTTCTGTGTTGCCCACCACACACACACACACCCCACCACACACACACACACACATACACACACACACACACACACACACACACATATCTTCCAATATAGAATCCTTCTTTGAGATACTGCATGTTGGGAAAACATGAAAAGTGAGAAAGAAAAGGAAGAATATTCTTCCTCAACATCACTTTCAAACTTTTGCTTCCATTTTAACAGCCAAAACAGCATTTATATGTTTCAGTAGCACAATATTCTTGGTTTTAGCTTAAAAACTAATTGCCTTGTAACTCTGTGAGATCTATTCTTTTACAGAAGTAAATTCAACAATAAATGATTCACTCAATGGTAAATGATGACCAAAGTGAATAGTACAAACATATTTTTCATACGTGTTTTGCTAAAAGCACTATCATTAACACGTTATCAAAATATACCTTTCACCATTTTATTTGCCATCCCAGACTTCAGTTGGGAAACACATACATCTATTACAGTAACTACTGGCACATAGTGAAGTAAGCTCACTGAGGTGGGATCTGTAATTTGACACTATAAAGTGATGCTCTAGGTCTGATAATACCTATTCTCACCTGATAAGTAAAAGCTTGTGGCAGGTATCTAGTGAGTCATTATATCCATCAGGGATGATTTCCTCCTCTGGAGCATCTTTATCAAACCAGATTTTCCATCCCTTCTCATTACGAGATATCTAAAATAAATAAGCTGATTAGTGAGCCCCGGGAATATATGCAATTAAAATTGAATAACCTGAGAAAGCCATTCTTTATAGGCAGCTAATTTTTTAAACATAACCACACTGTTTACATTTTTCTTCAGAACCAGTGACTCAGATAGATTGGATATTATGATTCCCTTTCAGTTTTTCCATTGCTCTTCTACGTTATTCGCTGAAATTAGGACTATGTATCAATTACGCTAAACGACTGGGCAGGAAAAAACATAGACCAGGGTTTCTCAACCTCCGCACTATGGGCATTTAGGGCCAGATTAATTTAGTGTTGAGAGAGGCTGTCCTGTGCATTTTACGTTGTTTAGCAGCATCCCTGGCTCTATCCACTAGTCACCAGGAGCACCTCTGCCCCTGATTTGTGGCAATAAAAAAGGTCTCCAGAATTGTCAGTGCACTCTGGGGTGTGGCACCAGGTTGCCCTTGGATGAGAACCACTGACACAGACCACTTTGATACCCAAACCTCTACATGTGGACCTCTACTTAAACCAGTGATAGATGACAAAATCAAAACTTTTATTTTCCTAGTCATCCCCCCACCTTGAGACCTTAAACCTAAGAATGGATGAAGTCGCTCCAAGAGCGGGTCTCAAACACCTGTTCTTTCAGAAGCATGGAGAGAACCACAGGTTTTCAGAGGTACTAAAGGATGCTCCCTGAAGTCCGAGTGCTGTCAAACTAATTACAGAAACTATAGATCAGTGAGCCTGACGCTGCTCCTCAGCAACAATCAGGCTGGATTATTTAGACAGTGTCTGAAGCGTGTTTTAAAAGCCATGGCAAGCACTAATAGCAAATATTTATATAGCAGATACTATGCGCCAGACCCAAGGACTGTACTTCTACTTCTATTATCCCCACTTTTTACTGAGGCACAGAGAGGTTAAATAACCGCCCAAAGTCCACACCACACAAGCAATTCATCATCTAGGATACAGACAGTGTGCAAGTTAATAACAAAACAATTGCTCTGTGAATCAGTTGCTCCAACTTTGTCCCTGGGATGCTAAAAGATGGAGACTTTCTGAAATGTTTCACAGCTGCCATCTTTCTCTGAAGATTGTAGCGGCTCTCCCTAGTTGGCTGCTGCCAAAAGAATCTGCCTGGCACAGGGCTTGGAGGGCCTGGGTGCTGCTGCAGCCCCACCCTACTGCACTGGTACCTGTGCTCTGCTACTCAGAGTGCCCCCTGCAGGTCTCCTCCACACTGGCTGCTAAAGAGGAGTTCCAAGAAGAAACAGGTGCGTATTCTCAACCTACTGGCCTTCCATCTGCTAATTTTGACTCTACCATATAAAGCTTTCAGGGCGAGCTGCATCTGTGATAGGATAACTCCCAGCGCCTTGCTCCTGCATTTCCCATTCCTGGCCCTCGCTGCTAGCAAAACCACCTCCAGGTGTTACACAGTTTGGCCTGGGATGCCGAGGCAGGGCAGCTGCTCTTTGAGGCTATTTTTGTTTCAGTTTCTGACACCCACTCAGCTGGGAGATTGATCTCCTGTTTCCTCCCCTCCTCCCACAGACAGGCCAAACTCTTGCCCATCTGATGGCAGGTCGCCCTGATGGCTAACTTCTGCAAGTTTGTGGAGAACAACTCTTCCTCTTCCCTTCTGGCCCATCCAATGGTGTAAAAGAAGCTGGACAGAAATAACTCATGGTGTCATGACCATCGGGTCAAATTACAGCTTTACCATGTATGGGCTATGTGGCCTTGGGCAAGTGCTTAACCTCTTTGAATCTCAGTTATCTCATCTATAAATCGTGTCAATAATACTTCGCTTGCACAGTTATTATTGTTGCAAAGTACCTACCCATAGTAAGCGGTAGTAGCCACCAGATTCTACACCAAGGGTACTTAAAATCTAACTGACCGAGGCAAATGATACTGTATATCCTTATATTAATATAATCCGTCAGCAGAGGTGTGATTTTTTCCAGTGGTACTTGAAGGCCACCTTTACCCAGTCTCGGACCAGACCCAGACCACTTTTTTTTTTTTTCAAAGTATTTGTTTGGACTTGGAAGACTCAGCTGTAGCTGTAGTACAAAACAAAGCTTACTGTCCACCACAGATATAGTCCAGGGACTTTATCCATTTGACTCTGACCCAACCATGGTGCATGGGTAAAGAATACATAATGTTCCAGAAGTACCCCTAAACAGACACACCTAGTGTACTCTTGGGTGGGGGATAGGATGTTTGTGGAGGGGAGGGAATCACATGGTGACAGTGCGAGGCTTCTGCCATCCTCAGCCTAGGGATAAGGCTACCAATCACTCACTTTGTCCATCACCAGCAACCGTAAAAAAGATGATTATCAGCATTTGACACTGGGAAACTGCAGGCCCTCCATTGGTGACACACAGTCGTAACCAACAGACCTCAGTAATATACAACTGTCTTTATTCTGAGTTGCATAATTGTTTTCCGGTGAGAGTTGAATCAACAACTAATCCACAATAACCAATTTACATTTTCAGATAAGAAAAACAGGTAAATCGGGGTCTGTTTCACCATTTTCACCATTATAACTTCACCATTTTATAAATATTTTCACCAATGAAATGACGGATTTTTTATAAAAGGACCTCAACCTCTTCACTTGCCTCAAATTCAAATTTGCTCAAATTATTTAATCATAGGCAGTGAAAACATGGAGTCTACAATAAAAGGGTCCACCCACCCAGAATAAAAGGGTTCTGATTCTGACAGCAACTCAAGCAGGTTATAAATGATCCATGCCCACCACACAAAAGTAAAGACAGTTGCCTGCACCTGTGAAAAGATTCCTTGGGATATCCTTCTGTCCACCGCCCCCAACCCCCCAGGAGAGCCACAGCGCCTTAAAGCTACACAAGTGTGTTGACTCCTCTGGGTGAAGGGTTTGTCACCAGGAGGCCCCAGTTTAAATGGTCCAGGTGTGTTTGGGTTTACAGATCTGTACTTTTATCCAACCCTTTATTACCTGGTTCATAATTTCTGCAAATTGCGGAAGTTTACTCAGTTCCACAAGATTCAGCCAGGTCATATCAAGGATCCAGCGAAACGGTTTGGGAGGGCAGGCTTTCAGATCTAGAGCTGCTCCCCCTGTGGAAAGGCATCAGTGAGAATCAGGTCAGCTTGTGCTCTGTTTTTTAGAAATTTATTTTCCAAATAATAAAAAACGAGATAACCATATCACACACAAAAATGGGAAAATTGGAAAATAATCACGTTATAGAAAATGTGGTTACCTTTTTTTGGTACAGTTCCTTCAAGTGTTAGTGATTTATACCATCTTATACAGATAGCAACTCCCTGTCATTTTTCCCTGCAAAGAATTTTTCTCACGTGTTTGCAGATGTTTGCCTTTTTATTGTTTTTTAACTACCTGAAATTTATTTTTTTTTTTTTTTTTTTTTTTTGCGGTACGCGGGCCTCTCACTGCTGTGGCCTCTCCCATTGCGGAGCACAGGCTCCGGACGCGCAGGCCCAGCGGCCATGGCTCACGGGCCCAGCCGCTCCGCGGCATGTGGGATCCTCCCAGACCGGGGCACGAACCCGTGTCCCCTGCATCGGCAGGCGGACCCTCAACCACTGCACCACCAGGGAAGCCCTGAAATTTATAATTTTGATATCAATGAATCGGTTGATCTTTTCATGTGTGATTTTAAAAGTCATTTCTTAGTCATCACTCCTCCAGAAGTTTGATATTCAATACTATTGAAATATTTTTTATCAGGTCAAAAAGACGGATAGATGGATATATGAAGGGATGGAGGGAAAGAGGAAGAGAGGAGTATAATACATCTGTGGGTTTTTAAGGGGGTAATTAATGTTCAAATCATTTATTCATTCATTTATTCAACAAACATTCACTGAGCCACCTCTATGTATCCGGCATATTCCAGGCACTGGGGATAAAGCAGAGGAAACCCAACAGGGCTCCTGCTCTCACCGAGTCGAGTGGAGAATGTGAGTGATAGCACTGGATTGTACTTTGAAGCAAATCACAAGTCAAATGAGCACATTCAGTGTGACAATCTTCACCAAGATGTGTGATTATATCTGCACTTTCAAAATTCCTCTATTGCATGTCTTTAGCAATGTTTTATCATAATAATTCCAGCTCTGTTGTTTAATTCAGATGTATGCCAAACAGTGGTTCTTGAACTTTTAAATTCTATAACCCTCCTGAAGAACTCATCAAATCCCTCCACTTCACTTACCAACCCGGGGACAAAAACAGGGGAGGTGGCGGGTGGAGGGGACTACAGGTCTCTGCTCTCCCCTCCAGCATCTTCCTGAGAAGGTGAATGAGCTGAAGTACTCCTTTCGTGTAAATCCCTTTGCTCCACCGTGGAGTCAGGGGCTCTGAGTGCCACAACACCTTTAGAACCTGTAAACCTTCCTCCCACATGCCCCCACCCCCTGCAGCGACCAGGTGAAAAGACCTTATTCTAGCACCATTTCTGCTAACACTGAGTTTACCATAGGAGAAGCAAGCCCTAGAGTAAGTCACCTGCAGATTTAAGGGATTCTCTCCTCTAACACGGAGGTAGATGCGTCCCTTTTCTTCTTGGTTGTTTCCCCCTCACAGTGATTTCATGTAAACATATACCTCAAAGACATCAGGAGAAGATATTTAAGCTACATCAGTGTTTCCAACATATCATGCACCTAAACTAACCCAGAACAATCACAGCCCATCCCGTTCCCCCAAATATCTTGGCTCTGCCACTCGCTAGCTGCATAAACTTGGACAAAAACTCAGTTTCTCTCAGTTCTCTCTTCTGCCAAATGAGCGTAATAATAGAATCCATCAGATTGATTGCTGTGAAGATTAAATAAATGAATGTATGTAGAAAGCCAACAATAGTCATGGCCCAGAGTAAGAGCTATGTAATCATTAGCTGTTATTTTGACATTAACTCTCTGTTTTGGAAGGCTCAGGTCCAATCCAACCTGGAAGGCAAGAGAATACCCTCTAATGTGTCTTTCTGTCCATGGTTTACAATAAAAGAAAGATGATATTTTTCTAAAATAACCAGGCAGGGGAAACAGGTATATCAATTACTCTACAGTGCAGGATTGCCCCTGGTATCTATTTCGTTTTTCAAAGTGTTCTGACATTCTCGGTTGAAGAAGAAAGTCAAAGCCACCTTCCAAATATTGCAGAAAACTAGTAGGAATTAATACAAAGGGAAATCAAACATTTCTGCTATGATAAATAAGTCTTTCTTCTTTCCCCCTTAAGTACTGAGTTCAAAATGATAAAAAATATCAATGATCTAAGGGCCATATTTGTTAACTTTGTAAAAAAACATTAAAAACAAAGTCCTACCATCTTTTTTTTTTTAGATTTTTTTTTTAATGTGGACCATTTTTAAAGTCTTTATTGAATTTGTTACAATATTCTGTTTTATGTTTTGGTTTTTTTGGCCTGGAGGCATATGGGATCCTAGCTCCCCGACCAGGGATCAAACCGGCACGCCCTGTATTGGAAGGTGAAGTCTTAACCACTGGACCACCAGGGAAGTCCCAAGGCCTACCATCTTTTAAAAAATAATTTGGTCAAGCTGTAAGCGGTTCAAAACTAATACAAACTGTACAATAAACCAGTTTTGTATTTTTTCCAACCCTTTTACTGTGCTTGACAGTGCTGACTGTACTGACAGTCCACCTATCATAAAATCCCAAATTAATCTTCTGAAGCGCTGCTCATGCTACTTCCCTGCTCATAAAACATGCGGTGGCTCTCTATCGCCAACTCAATTAAATCCAAACTCCTCTCACTGACTCTCCTGATCCTATACAATCCGGTTCTCCCTGACTCTCCAGTTTTATGAAATGGAGTCACAGATGTGCTCTAACCACAGCTCAGATGTGCAGCCTTCTTTACTTTTCTGTGACAAATCAAATCCTTCTCACAAATTCCCTCCCCACTGTGTTGCTGCGTTTCTCGGTCTCCTCTGATTTAAAGACTTTTGAAGAATCCAATCTCTTTCAGGGAATAGCTCTGGCTTGGCTGGGTGTGCTGGGTAGGGAGAGGTGAGGTGGGGTGGGTTTGTGTCTTGATGGGGAGGATGCCTCAGATCTACATGCTGCCCCCTAGGCTTCACTCATCCCAGTCACAGGCTGGGATCCTCTGAGCCACGACAAATCCTGTCTGACCTATGAGGGCATTAGGCTGCAGTCCACAGAGGTTGGTACTTTGTCGCTAGTTATAAAGTCCCCCTGTCCTGCAACTTCTTGGTTTGAACCCCAGACCCTCGCTGTGCACCAGCCCTCTCCGCATTTCCACAACCACACTCCCACCTGCCAAACCTTAGGCTTATCCATCTATCCACTACCCTCCACCGATGCTGTGATGCAGCTTCCATGTTGGATGCGGCTCTGGGGCACCTCCCTGCTCTCTTTGAATTTCGATGTGGCCATGCATCTTACTTTGGCTAATGAAATATGAGCGTGACGTGTGTCACTTGTGGGGTAACCTTTAAGAGCCAGCACACAATTTGCCACATCCTGTCCCTCTTCCACAGTAATTATGGAAGCAATTTGGATTCCTGGGCGACCATGACAAGCATGTCAGATAGAGAGTAAAGGAGAAGTATACTTTTGTTGTGCTGAAATTTGAGGATTGTTTTTATGGCCACAAAACCTGGCCTATCCTGACTAAAACTAGGTCCCAAAATCACATGCATTATGTCCCCTCTCTGACACTTCTCAAAGTAGCTCTTCTTTCAACCATCCAGACCAGAAATCTTTGCACAGAGCAGAAATCTTAGACTCATTTCTGACCCTCTCTTGGCTCTCACACCCAGTCCTTTGTCATTTTACTTTCATGAGCTCTCATATTTGTGTCTTCCTTTATATTCCCATTGTCTTCACCCTAGGATGGGAATGCATTTCCTGTGGTTGGGAAGCTTATAACAGACTCCCTTAAAGCACTTTTCTCTAATCCTACACATGTCTGCCAGAGTAACCTTCCTAAAGAACAATAAAAGGATCACATCACTACCTTACACAACTCCTTATTTCTTATCAGATCAAGAAATCCTTCCTCTAGGAACCAAGGCTCACCAATGTACATACTCCACTCATGTCTTTTTCCATGCTGTTCTGTCTTAGCATGGACGTTTTCTTCATTTCTACCTATCATCCATGGTCCATTTCAAATGTCACTTTCTTCTTTTGGGGGAGAAGGGCTGCCAGAAGATGATTTATTAAACTACTTATAAAGATCAAAAAAAATAAGAAAAAGATTGGACCATTTTCCCCAGGTATCAAATAACCTTAAAAATTCCTGGCTTAACCTGCAAAGGCATATTTTCCCAGGAGCTTTTCTTGATCTCACCAACCACATGTAATCTCTCCTTCCTTTTAGATATAACACTTTGTTTTTAGCTCTCTTATAACACAGGTTATTCTGCCTTATTTTGCAGGGTTTTTTTCAATTATCTTTATTTGAACTATGAGACTTTTATTTCTTTTAAAGCAATGTCTGTTTTTTCCTTGTATCCCAAACACCAGTATGGCAGGTTTGCATAGTATATGCTCAATAAATACTTGTTTAACTGAATTGAATGAAAATACCACTCTTTTGTCTCCTTAATTATACTTTTAACATGGAGATAAGCAATGAGCCGGGCTCTCTTCAAATATAAAATACAAGTGTGCTTTTTGTTACAGTCTTAAATGTCATTATAACCCCTTGCTTAAGGAATTGGTCTCTTGCAGTAGTAGAAAGATCATCACCTGAATCACTATTCTCCCCTTTGGCATTTGGGTCTCTTATTCATAAGCAACAATGCTCAAACTTAATTTAATTACATAACTAAAAACTGCAGAGTTAACACAGACCTGAAATCAATCATCTTGAGTAACCAGAATAAAATGAATGGAAATCGGTGGGGGATGAGGGGGAAGAGGTATACATAAAGAACTTCACTTCCATTAGAACTTAATTCCTCCGGGTATTACAAGAGTGGGTCTACAGGACATCAAAGAGCATACCTAAAGCAAACTCCTTTACATAGCACATCCATATCCCAAACCCTTCACCTTTAATGAGAGCCTGAAACTCTCTGTGCTTCACCGTTCCTCTCTGAAGATCGATTTTTAAGGTCATGAGGAGCACAAAGAGGAACTTGTGGTTCTCGTACAAGCCTCTGACAGAATATGTAAAAACTTCATATGTCAGATACTCAGTAATATTTGTAATTCTCTTTTGAGGCAGTGGAGACTTCTCAGACCTGCAATATGTTTTAAAAATCAAAGAGGTAAAAATCCATTTCTAAGAGAGTAGGTAGGAATACACACAAAATTTGGGGGGCAAGGTAGTGAGGCCCCACCTGGCCATGGACTGGTCAAATAACTTCAAGAACTGGGCCAGCGAGGTCTGGTACATGATGTTGACCATGCTCATCTCTGTGATGAGAAAGTAGAGGATGCTGCCTCGGGTGGCCACGGGCCGGAACTCCTCCTGGGCCGTGTTAATCTTGATCTCTGTTTCCGCGGCCACGTGTAGTTTTTCACTTACTTCAGCTGCTGTCTGCTTGGTGGTGTGGAGGACACCGATGAGAGATTCGTCATCTACCAAGGAACCTAAAAACCAAACAGGAAAGCTGTGGAACACAAGACGGGAAAGCCGCAAAACGAGATGCATCACTTCTGAAATCACCGCGTTAATTTTCAACTTGACTTCTTCAAAGCCCACAGGATGGAAGGGCAGAATCTTAAGACATGAGAGGCTTCCAGTCTAACCAGGCATCCGATGCCTGAATCCGTTCTAAACATGCCTGCCTAGGGTTTGTCCCCCACTCTGCCTGAAAATCTGCAAAAGGCAATTCTCAAGGCAGCCCACAAATCTGGTCTTCAACTGTCTGAAGAAAATTCACATCTCCCTCCAGTCCCAGTGGTTTCAGCTGTTCCTATGACGTGGCTTTCACCTCCATTATCATCTTGATGGTTCCCCTCACAGTATCACAGGCTTTTCCTTCCCACTTGTCTCGCAGTGTGAATTACACACCAGCTTACAGGTGAATCGTACTTTCTCTACTCCTGCTTTAGTTCAACAGTCCTTGACATTGAGAACTCTGGTCCTTCTATGTCTCTAACGAGTTAGGAGACAGTTGAAGTGTCTAACCAGGAAGAAAAATCCTGATTTTATTTTTAGTTTTACTCTTCATTATTGTTTTTAACAGACATAACATGTCTACGACAATAAACATAGAAATAAAAATATCTCAATTTTAAGACACAGAAAGGTGCTCTGGAGGTGCTGAGATAACGGTCACGATATCTGCAGAGAGCGGTGCTCTGGCCTACCTAGAAGCAGGTGGGTGCTTCTGGAAGGTGCTGAGTTACTTGCTCTGATGGGCACGCTAGGTCTGCTAGGGAAGTCCAAATTGTGACTAACCTCAAACTCTTGGCTGGATCCTCAGTCAGCCCTCCTTGGTAATATTTACAATGCCCAGAGGCATCAAATGGCTGGGAGATGTCATGGACCAGGAGACAGACAACTTCATTAGCACAAGCAGTGCAATGAAGGCAGATAAAAGGCCTTTTCCATGAGGTCACCTTAAAGTGCTGGAGACTGCTGTGAGAGTAACACTTAATGTACTTCTGGGAGGTTAAGTTTTTTTGTTTTTAAATCCAAGGGTTAAAGTGCTTTTGGGAAGTATTCATCATTAGATTGCTAATGAATGGTAGAATTTAGGTTGCTGTAATTTGCCTACTACAGAACAATATATCCCAGGGGGTGGTATGATGATCTGACTGCCCAGAGGAGAACCTATCCCTGACTTCTAAGTGGGAGGTCAAGTCCAGAGTGACTGAGCCTGGGCTGCTCAAGTGTCTCTGACAACATTACACACATCATAACCCACTGTGGCAATTGCATTTCAACACCAAATGAAAGAGTCAATCTAAAAAACACAAAATAGATTGAGCACATTAGTCTCCTTTCGGCAAGCAAATTAGCCTGTTGTGAGTTACCTAGCTGTATTGGGAGCCCTTATTTTTCTCGGGAGAGAGCAATTATATCAAGAAAACTGTGTTATTATCAAATGCTCAGATGCTGGTTGCTAATTCAGATATCAGATTCTCTGCAGTCCCTCTGTAATGTCTAGATGGAAATTGCCTTGCTTGTTTTTGCGTGGATAACTCAACTGTTTCCTAATATCTGTAATCATGAGAGCATTGAAAAGAGGGTACAAGAAATCCTTAGTTATTCACAATCCATTATGTGATTATTTCTTAGTAACACAATACCTTTTGTAGTACTTAATTTGTAGAGAAGGTTATCTTCAAGTTCTTTCATCTTCCGCTTATTAAAAGTCACATCCTCCAAAAGTTTAACCCTCTCAGACTCTAACTCCTGTTATTAAAAAAAAATAACATCAGAACTGTAATTACCAGTTATTATGGCAAATGCAACCTACTAGTGTTTATTATTCATTTTTAAAAGTTTAAACAAAAGTGCCATTCAAATGACACTATCGTTAGTCAAATCTATCTATTCGTATTTTTATTTCTCTGGACAGTTTTTTAAAGATTATGCCCATTAGCATTAAGTTTCCATAGCACTTACACGGGCATGAATGAGATAAACCTGCTAAAATAATTTTGCTCAGCTCTCTTCTCAACTTTAAGTTTTTTAAAATTAAGACTGTCCCATTCTCTTGACCCTGTTCCCATACACCGCCTCAGTCAGAAATGCTAACTTCATTTGCAGTCAGAAGGGCTAGAGACAAAGAAGCATTAATACCAAGTAACCAAGAGGCCACTCACGCCAAATGGAGCTCCTGAGCTGGGACCTGACTATAGGAACACCAGGCACCTGCTTTGACATAGCCAGCTGCCAATACAAATCCATTTTCCATTTTTTTGCATCTTCTACCAGAGGGGCTAAATTGGATGCCTGGAAGGTATATTCTTTTCTACATAAATAATATAGTCTTAAAATTATACTTTGAAAAAAATTTCAAACTTTCAGAAAAGTTACAAGACTGGTACAATGAACTCTCATATACCCTTCACCTAGATTCCTCAAATAACATTTTGCTTTATCACTATTTCTATATAATACTTTTTATCATTACTGTTATTATTACTGCTGAACTGTTTGCATATGTCATGATACTTTATCTGTAAAAACTTTAACACATCTCCTAGGCAACAGGACATTCTCTTATACAACCATAGTGTAATTTTCAAATTCAGAATATTTAACATGGATATAATACTCTTGCTAAATATAGAGTAAATTAAATTGTCTCAAAAGCATTCTTTATAGCATTTTTTTAATATTACTTTAAAAAACTTTTTTTATTTATTTATTTTTGGCTGCATTGGGTCTTCATTGCTGCACACAGGCTTTCTCTAGTTGCGGCGAGCGGGGGCTACTCTTCGTTGCGGTGCGCAGGCCTCTCATTGTGGTGTCTTCTCTTTTTGCGGAGCACAGGCTACAGGCGCGTGGGCTTCAGTAGTTGTGGCACATGGGCTCAGTAATTGTGGCTCGCGGGCTCTAAAGCGCAGGCACAATAGTTGTGGCACACGGACTTAGGTGCCCTGTGGCATGTGGGATCTTTCTGGACCAGGGCTCGAACCCGTGTCCCCTGAACTGGCAGGCGGATTCTCAACCACTGCGCCACCAGGGCAGCCCTGTAGCATTCTTTTTTGCTCTTATACAGAATCACACACTGTACTTAGAATTGCATTAAAAATGTGTTTTTAAACTACTTATTTGAGAAAGTTTCTTGAAAAACTGCTACGGAAATACCACCACTTTCAGAAAGTCTTCCTAAACCAGTTTGTCAGTTAAAACCCACAGCACGGCATTCCTCTGTACATCTACTATGGCTTGCATCACAATCTATGTGTCAGCTATATCCCTCCAACTAGATTCTGTGCATCTAGAGGGCAGGAACTTGTCCTATTAATTTTTAAAAATTGAAGTATAGTTGATTTACAATGTTGTGTTAATTACTGCTGTACAGCAAAGTGATTCAGTTATATATATATATATGTATATATATATATATATTCTTTTTTTATATTCTTTTCCATTATGGTTTATCATAGGGTATTGAATATAGTTCTCTGTGCTATACAGTAGGACCTTGGTGTTTATCCCCTATTCATTTTTGTATCCTTGACAGCACTTATCTTGAGGCTTTGCAGAGAAGCGACTCAACCTAATAAATATTTGTTAAATTGAAGTGTACTGAATTTAGTTCAACAACTTTATTTTACATCTGGGGAAACTGAGGACCCAGAAATATTAACTCCAAATAACATGGCAATATAATACACACAGCTACTTACTAGAAGGGATGAGCCTAATATCCTTGTCCCCCAACTCCAAGACTAGTATACTGCCATTGTACTAGTGGCTTGCAGTATTTGATGGGGTGGTGATGAAGATCATGGCTGTATTTGCAGAGAATAGCTAATGAATTGTCTTCATTAAAGCAGTCATCCCAACAGTGGCAGTATAGAAATATGTGGACAAAATGAAATCATGTTAGCGTCCTTTTCAGTGTGATATGGAAAAACAAGCATCATGGTACAATGGACGACTTGTGAGTTTTACAGCATGAACTGTAGAGCTTATCTACGAGGCTTGGCAGGGTGGAAAGTCTATGTGCTCTTATGGGTTAAGACCTTATTCTCCTTGGTCTCCATTTGTTCATCTGTAAAATGGGGGTGTAAGAGCAGGATTGTTAGGAGGGTTAAACATCACAGTCAGGATGTCCTCCTGCAGATTAAGTGTGCACTTTGTTTTTTCCAGCAAGGCTGGTGTTAGCATCCTAGTGCATCTCTTGAAGAGGAAGTTAAGGCCTAGAAGAGTGAGCATGGGGCGCTCTGGGGACGTGGAGTGTACTTTAGATGGTGGTGTGGGCTGCCTTACAGAAGTTAGTGTAGCCTGCATGGGGGATCTGGACCAATGAGGCACCATCTCAGAACAGACCAACAGCACCAGGTAGACCAAGAAGGAAGGACTAATTTTCAACAGTTGATACCACATGGCCCTAAGAGGTGATCGAGGCAGTGAGCTGAGGGGTCCATGCTCTCTGCCAGACTGTGAAAGTGAGATGATTCCCTTTCTAGATTGCATAAGCCCTGGGCAGTTTCTTGGAAACTATGATCAAACAGCTAATGAGGGGGAACTTCCCTGGTGGTCCAGTGGGTAAGACTCCATGCTCCCAATGCAGGGGGCCCAGGTTCGATCCCTGGTCAGGGAACTAGATCCCGCATGCATGCCACAACTAAGAAGTCTGCATGCCGCAACTAAAGATCCCGTGTGCCACAACGAAGATCCTGTGTGCCCGCAACTAAGACCTGGTGCAGCCAAGATAAATAAATAAATACATAAATATTAAAAGAAAAAAAATCAGCTAATGAGAGTGGAAGCTGGAACTGGGCTCCTTTTACTCCACCAGACTGGCTGCCTTTCAAGGGCCTGCCCCAAGTTAGCCATTTCTTGTTAACCAGGTAGGATTTTACTTCTCTTTTTACTGAGCCCTCTATTTATCTGGTGTCAGTATCATTTCTCTTTTCCTTTTTGAATCTTCCTCTGTATTTGTAGCCATCTGTTCATATCACTTCCTTTCCTCCTTTCCTTAAGTCTTCTGCCATTCTTTCTCTCACCCTCCCATTTTATGCATCTCTGGTCTTATTATTTCTAACCTTGCCTTTTCCTTGAAACCTTAATACTAACATTAATTACGTTTTAGCAAATATAAACTTTCTCAGATTTTATAAATATATTTTATACAATGAAAATATATAAAATTATATTTTATACATAACATTTAATGTTTTCTGAGCTTTATCTTAAAACTTAATCTATCAGTCTCTTAAAATCTTCCAGCCTTAACTTTTTCTTTGTTTTATCAGAACCCTCAATTATACTTAATTTCTCTGCTTCAGTGCAAGTTTCATTTAATTAAGATAAAAGTATGGCTCTCTAGATCATTAGATTATTAGATTGTGGTGTTATCAATTACAATCAAGTACTATCAATTACTATTGCAGTGTAGTAGTTGAAACTACTATAGTGGTAACAATACTCATTCAGAGCAAGTTCTTCTTTTCCAGGATCATTATTTTATTGAATTTTCCAGGTGTATCCAAGACTATTCATCCATAGGGCGATAGATATGAAAGTCAACATACCCAAAGCTTTAAAGTCAGAAGTAGAAAGAGTGGTGTGTGTGTGCACGTGTGGTTTTGGTGTTGGAGGAGAGGTGAGTTACATGATCTCTCAACAGGACTTGAGACTACAAAACAAATATTTATGCTAACAAAGGTAACTATGATTTGCTCAATTTTTTCTTTTCCATATACTCAACAATTTCCCAATACATTTAAAACGTTTATTAAAATTTATTATAAGTAGAAGTTCTTTACCTTGAGAAATTATTACCTGTTTCTCTGTTAGAATTACCCTCCTTAGTAACTGGTTCTCAAGTCCTTTCATGGTAACAGTAAAATCAATGACTGACGTTTTAGCATTGATCTCAGGGGTAAAGGCAGGGTTTGGTAACTTTGTTGTAATATAAAGTTTAAATGTATCCATGATATCACATTCCTTATCTCCGACCTTCACCTACATCAATTCAAATATTAAATTACAAACAGCTTAAAGGACAAGACAAGAAATTTGGGTTCAGTTTAGGAGAGAGTTTATCAAAAGTCAGTGCAGTGAAATGAATGAATTACAAAAATCAGTTGTAAAATTTTAATCAGTGATCTTAAATAATAAAGCCTATTCCATTAGAATAATTTAGACTTGTGGTCCTGCCTGAAAATGTTTTTAGCCATGACACCAAGCAAATTAAATGAAAAATTTATCCAAAACAAATGTTGAATAAAGGAAAACTCAGACATGCCTCATATTTGATTGTTTTTTCCCACCTGAGGAAATTGTTTCCTGCTATGGAAATTTGTTGTGTTTATAAGAAGTGAAAAAAAAAAAAGAAGTGTTATTTCTTTTTGCATTTCACAGTCATATCTGAAGCATATTTGACAAGAGAAAGGGTTAATGAAATTTTCAGAGAAAAAAATGCCAACTTTTTTCCCCAGAAAGATAACACTTATCTTAAACACCACAATTTTCAGTGTATTGAAAACAACTGGGTTTGCTACCTAACACTCAGGTGGAAATTATAACATTTTAAAATGACTTAAAATTTTAATTAATTTTAATCCTTCCTGTGATTGAAAACCACATTGCTAAGGCACTAATTCTCAGGCATCATGACCTTCACATTGCAGATAAGAATCTGGGTCTTTTAAAAGGCCTTCAGGAATGGACATACTACAACCTCTTTTGCCATATTAAATATGGCATATAAAAGAATTCACATTATGAAGAAAATTTTTCTGAATAAATCTGTCTTTGTTTAATGAGAAAACTGGCATTCTTATTCACTGATATTCATGAAATTAAGTTGTCCAAAGCAAAAAATCTCAGTCAGAAATGCTGTCATTCAATAAAACCACAGAAGCCTAAAAGTAAAGAATGAAACCAATTAAAAAAGAGACACTTGCATTGAAAACAATGCATGTTATCACCAATGATCGGGAACTGTATTCCACTGCTTCCAGCAAAGTCTGAGTTTGGATTGAAAGTTTATAAAGAGAGAAATAAAATCAATGTCCATAGACTTAACTAAAAATGCCATTTTATCCAGTGAGGAAACACAGGCTTTATTGTATAGATGTATACATGGCTTGAAAACCAACTTTCTCAGAGCTGCTAAAATGTACATATTTTGTGTGTAACACTAATATATTATTATTATTATGACAAGATGCCTTTCCTTAATATGTTAGTTTTGGATAAACGGCTATTGTTACCAAGATATTGTTGTCCCCCTGTATTTTTTATATACTATTTTTTAAAAAAGGAACACTGAATATGAGTTTGGAAATAATTTTTTTCCAGCATGTCAAATAGTACCACCTGAAGGAAATTGTCTTCACTGCTATGCTCAAAAAGATAAGTAGATGTCACCATTGTTCTTTTCTTCTTTTCCTTTTCTTTTTTTTCCCCCTTTTTCGAAGCTCACCTTGAAAGTGGTGCCTGATTTAAGGAAATTCTTTTCTAATACATTATCCAGGGCTGGATCCAGCTCTTCACGAATGTCCTCAATGAGAAGGGGTCGGCCCAAGGAAAGACTGTCCTCCAAATGCGTGCGGAAATACTTATGGTTCAGAGAGGTTATCTACAAATAAAGAGTTCATTGCTATATAAATGTTACAAAGAATGTGCCTGTTCCTGAGTGGAAACCAGAGATATGTTGGATAAGTGACTAAGAATTCTAAGGACTGTATAGGAAGACTTACTTATAAAAATGAAAGTAACAAACAAAAATTAATTTTCAAAACTTGGTGGGTCATGACTTTGTGGAAGCCCTGGGTGTGTAATGGGGGTCTCTCAGATCAAAAGAGGAGAATCAAGTGGCATTCCTTAGATGGAAGGTCAGAGCTCTGCTCCGGCAGACAGAAGAGAAGTGATCAAGGATTAATCCTTTAAACTTACATAGCTACAATCATTCAGATAAAGCAAACTAACTTGCATTTTTGTGATATTCACTTATCTTCTCAGGACACCTATGAGATGAATAAATGATTAAAAAATAAGCATGGAAATGTCAAAAATGATACACTGAGTCAAACTAAGGGTCCATCCATGTATTCTGTCTCTAAGAGTGACATAAAATAAGAATATGATACTTTGCATAAAATCAACCTAAAAAGACTTATACATTCACTTTTTATATTTTTACATTAAAAAAAATTAGAATTCTGAATGCCTGGTGGGGCCCCCCAGTTTTAGATCAATGTTTGTTATTAGTTAAAATAGACACACTGGGCTGGTTGATCTTTGCATTAGCCAATTGGCTTTGAACTCTTCACTTCTCCAGTGATCCCTCCCGCTGCCTAAGTGTGAGGATTCCCAAAGGTTCAGTCCTCAACTCCCTACCTTCTTATACGCTATCCTCTGAATTCAACTATTGCCTTTATGCTACTGTGAGTGCCGATCCCAAGACGCAAGGAAGATCCACTGGGACAGCAGGTGATTAGGAGAGTGAAATTTAAAAATATTATCTCCCACTTGCAACGAAAAAAGGTGTGGAATTGAAAAATTAAATAAGTCTATCTTTGTCCTGTTTTGGTTAAAAAGGAAATAACTAAAACAAAATATCCTGCACACGAAGGAATTTTTTCCCCCAGATGGATAGCTTTATTTATAGAAATGATGTGCTGTGAAAGACCTTACTATGAGTTGATAAGGTAAATGAATCTAAACAAAGAGCTTCAACTAGCTTACTTAAACAAGATGAAACAAGGTCCCAGGAAAACTAAACGTAATTGTCCTACTCTATTCCCCAAGACGCAAACTCTATTTTTGTGATGTCCTTCCCAAGTGTGATGGTTAATTTTATGTGTCAACTTGACTGGGCCAAGGGATGCCCAGATAGCTGGCAAACATCTTTTCAAGGTGTGTTTGTGAGGTTGTTTCTGGAAGAGATTAGCATTTGAGTCGGTAGACTAAGAAAAGATGGGCCCCATCCATGTAGGTGGGCATCATCCAACCCATTAAGGGCCTGAATAGAACAAAAAGGTGGAGGAAGGGCCAATTTGCTCTCTGCTTAGGCTGGGACATCCATCTTCTCCTGCCCTTGGGACCTCAGACTCAGACTGAGGCTTACACCATTGACTCCCATGGTTCTCAGGCCTTCTAGGGTTTGGACTGGAACGACACCACTGCCTTTCCTGGGGCTCTAGCTTGTAGATAGCAGATCTAGGACTTCTCAGACTCCATAATCCCATAAGCCAATCCCTCATAATAAAACTCTTTCTATATATCTATACCTAGATATCCTTTCAGTTCTGTTTCTCTGGAAAACCCTGACTAATACACCAAGTAAAAAAATAATTTTCAAATTGTCAATTTATTAAAGATTACCTTTAACCACCTTCAATATCTTTTGTAAACTTGAAATACTATCTTAGAGTCATAATTTCAGGTTTAATTCACTTGATTCTTCTCATGGAGGAATGCTTGTGGTAGCCACCACAAGAGCCTGTATCTCCTGCACGGATACTCTGGCATTCAGGCTTTACAAAGGAGTCAGTGAATTCTTTATAGGGGAATTAAGTGAATACATTCTCTTTCCAGAGGTCAGAGCTGTAGGTGCTGGAGAGGGCATTGAAGATGGCCTTGATGCAGCCCTGGACATATAAAATATGTTTTGTTTTTCATTTATAAAGTGTTTCATTTTTCATTTTGCCTTCCTTCCCAAGCACAGAAATAATAGTTTTGTTTCATTTTATTTTCTTTTATTTGTGTTTGTGTATGTGCTTATCCACATATTCAGAAAAATAATGTTTTCTGAGTAAAAAGGATGCAGTTCAATTTGCTTACATCCTAGCAGTTGATGGTTTTTAAAATAAGGAAGTGTCTCTGGCATATTTCTGTTACTTCCTCAAGAAGCTTCTTGGGACAGGGTTGCATCAGGAAGGACATGACTGAAGGCTATCAATGAGTTTAATGCCGAAATGGAGAGATAAAGACACAATCAGGAAAAATAAGAATAAGATGAGCAGGGAGATCAACAGCCAAGGAAGACAAGAGGAGTGAGGAAGGGAGCAAGGGACAAGTTATAGCTGAGCTGGATCCAGGGAGCTGGGTTCAGGAGCAGGAACGCCACTCATGCACTTCTGTGTCTACAGCTCCTCAGGAACTGCGTTCTCATCGACTCCCTTTCCCTTAACTCTTCCCTTCCACTTATGCTCACTTCCCAGGACTTTTCTGGGCTTTCTAAGTAAACACGGACTGGAGTCTTAATGAGGTGGGAGTATCTTGAGGTGATCCAGAGTGCTAGACAGTGTCCACGTGCCTGCAAAGCCCTGATCTCAGAAGGAAATCTTTCAATGTTTCACCATTAAATATGGTGTTTCTTGTAGGCTTTTTGTAAATACTCTTTATCTGATTAAGGAAGATCTCTCCTAATCTTAGTTTGCTGGAAGTTTTATCATGAATTGCTGTTAAGTTTTTAAGTTTTACCAACTGCTTCTTCTGCATTTATCAAGATGACCACATGATTTTTCTGGGTTTGTTTGTTTTCCTGTAATGATGACACACTTTGATTAATTCATTTAATCCAATAAATATCATAATTACTACCCTATATAAAGAGCTGCGCAGAAAATATAAAGATGGTGTAAAACCATAAGCCTTGCTAACAAAAAGTTTATGGTACATTAGAGATAGAAGACAAACGTGCAAAGAGCAATAATTTAAGGCAGGCTCCTAGTCCATAACAAAAATACAAGATGCGTGAGGAGTCAGGACAGGCTATATTAAGCTGGGGACTCAGGCAAGTTTGGGTAAAAGTAGCATTGGATGTGGACTTTGAATAATGTTTAAGATTTTTATCTGGGATGTAAGCAAAGTGGGCAGTTGGGTAGAGAAGACATTCTGGTAAGCAGACATAGTACAAGCAAAACTATGCATCCAGAAGGCTTGGAAGTGGGAACAGTGTCGAGGAAACAATGAATAGTCCATATTGTAATATTGAATTGAAACATCCATGTAACAAGATCTCCAAAGGAGCCAGGAATGTTGGAGTCCTGCCTTTGTCTACCTCTACCTTAGGATTAACACCTTGGTAAAATCCAACTCCAATACTGGACTCTAGCATGCTATGTGGTACTACCAAGTGGCTAAGCTAGGTTGGAGCAAATGGCCTTAAACTGAGGAATCACAAGTCTTATTCTTGTCATTTTCTTATAAGCCCAAACTCAAGGACCAGAATAAAGGCCACATCCAACACTGGCAAAAGCAATTGAGCCAGAAAAATGGACAGAGAGAAGGAGAGTGAGATCAAGAGAGAGCACAAGAGAGAAAATAATCAGAGCATTTGTCCCAAATCACTGTTACAAAACTCAAGGGTGTAAAGTAGCAAACAATTATCATCATAGAGATGACAACTTTATGACTGACAGATTCAACTGAAATTGTGGGAAAACGCCATGATTTCAAGATTACTTTCCCATGCACCAAATGGTACATACCTGCAAGTCATTTTCTTTTTCCTTTGATTTAATCCAAGTTTTGCCTTGAGTTTGTGGGTCTATGAGGAGTGGGTATCTGGTGGCCTTTGTCACAATGATGCCGTTCTGAATGGAGAGGTCATCTCCTGGTAATCCCTGCAGCCCCCACTCACCAATCTGAATAACAGGAAATGGATGTGGCCATTCAAAGGAACACAGGAAGGCTTTTGTTAGTGATTAACAGTGCCACGATATAAAAGAATTTAAAATTTGGACATATTTGTCCCATTGAGACTATGGAACAAGTACCTAGAAAAAAAACCAAACTCGTAAATGTGAACCAAACAACATCAAATTAAAAGAAACAGATATATCATCTAATAAATCCTTTCTCTAGGAACCCAAGACTAGGTTTAGTCCTTTATATTGTGTTTTCATACTTATGAGGAAATATTGTAAATTGATTGCATATTAAACCTGATCTGGGGATTCTGAAGCATGGTTGCTGAACATTCAGAGAACAGCAGGGACTTGAAATATGGTGAGACTGGGCGGGTGGTGGGATCCAGATGGGCTGGAGGTGGTGGAGATAATGAATATTCTGAGACCTCAGAGTAGGTAAGCCCTAAGGGTTAATTTTAAGTCTCTGAAACTTCCCCTTCCTGCCCTCTGGTTCTGCTTACATGGGGGAAGGGACATTGCATAGCTGGAGGCAGAGAAATTAGGGGAGATGAAATATTATATTGGTAGGAACTCATTAATGACGTTTTTCTTAATATTTCCTTTCAAAATCAAGAGGGAATTGTCAGCCTGGCTCCACGTGGTCAACAAAATCATCCAAGATGCAATGAGCCAACCAGCCTCCACCTTCGTTAAATTATCCCAGCTCCACCAAAAGCCACAATCGACAAAGAATATCCTGTCCCACTTCACCTCACCTGTGCCCAGTGCATCTCCAATACATTACTCTTCCCTGTAAGGACCAGTTGAACACTGTTTGAATTGAAAAAGATTATTTTTTGACTTTTAAATAGCGGTAACTTGAAATTAATAGTTTGGCTTTCCTAGGGAAACTGCAACTGGGGAACATATTTACAAATCAAAAAGCAGCTCATGAATACAGATTGCCTGGAAAGCATTTCATACCACAGGAGCTCTGTAAGGTATGCTAAAAATGGACAGTGGCATCAAATTCCCAGCAAGAAAGGTTAGTACAGCAGTGCATGCTTTTACTCAGTGATGTCAGATCATGCTATTGTATTATGCTGTTGGACATTATAAAAAGATGGTTAATGATCAAAAGAAAGTTAATACCAATACTTACGGCCAGCTAACACCTACATTTTCCTAGAATGTTTGTAAGAAACTGTGATTTAATAGGACTGGTGTAAATAATGGAGGGTTATTAGAAGAGCTCAGTATTAGCAAGCCTATAACTCACAAATGATCTTTTCACTCATAGCAGTGCAATTGGTATTAATTTGAAAGCAAGATTTCTTAAAATGCAAAGGAACTTTTGCATCACAAAGAAAAAAAAATTTTGTAACACTTCAGCATTTTCAAAACAATCTTTTCAATTAAATGCAAAAAGAAAAAATTAGGTGTACCTTAATTTCTTAGTGAGTAGGAAATAAAATGAAATTCAAATAATGCTGTAAGGAAAGTAACACTTACTGTTGGAGGATCCACCAACATTGAAATAAGATTCAGATTTTCAGTGAAAGGAATCTTCCGTGCTTTCAACTCTGCCTCCCATTGATCTTTAAGCAAATAGTTCCTAAATATCTGATTGAAAGGACCAAGATAGGAAAGGAATCCAGTGCACAGCAGAATATCACCTACAAGTCTGTTAAGAAAAAACAAAGTGAATCACTAACACATTTTAAGTTCTCCCAGTAAGGAGTTTGAAAGGCCACCGGGCACTTTTGTTACTAGATGAAGTCCTTCTTTGCTCCCAGCTTAACACTTGGCAGAGACCATGCAAAAAGGAGCCTAAAGGCTCAAAACGGGGTAGGGGTGGCCTCATTCGGAGTAAGTCAGGGAGCAAGAAAGAAGGCTCCTTTCTGAAGCCTACAGGTTCTGAAGCTTGACTTCCAGATGAGGAAAGCATCCTTTTCCCATCCCATGCCCTAGTCTTGTTCAGATTCAATCTTGATTTAACCACTACTTCTTCTTCATCCTCTTTTTTTTTTTTTTTTTTTTGGCCATTCTCCTACGCACCTCTCATTCCCTCTCTTTCAGTTTTCAGAAGACACCAGCCCAAGATACCTTTCCATTTAGAACAAACTGTTGATTCACACTTTCAAAATCCTTGAGGTGAACAGTATAGAACTGGAACCGGTAACTAGATTGTTCTGGCAAATCCAGACAATATTAGAAGCATTCTCACACCGAAAGCCCACACTGTTGAACCAAAATTGAGGTTAAAAATGTTTCACCAAGTTTTCTTCCTTCTCCATTTTACTGAGAGTGTGGGACTTAAGCTCTAAGCACTTTCTTAGATGATGGGATTCTGAGGTGGGGATATGGAAACAGAGGAGAAAAGCACTTCAAGGAATGAGACTTTATGTTCCCCCATGCCACAAAGAGGTGGCCTTTGGGGTGATGACTAAGAAGGAAAGCAATTATATCAAAGACCAAAATTTATACCTATTAATCTGAGCTTTGAACTCTTTGCTTTGCTGAGTCCATCGGACTTTTTCTCCACTCAATCCATCGATGAGGGTGGAAGCTGCCTGCATCTTTTTCCGGCACATGTCAGCATCATTAAGCAAATCCTACATTCATAAAGGGAGAATGTCTCAAAGAGCTTCTTAGATTGCTTAATCAAACATCCATTATATTCACACATAAAAATACATGGAGGAATTTCTTAATTTGCAAAATAAATATAATCTAAAAATATAGTGTCAGTAAAATTTTACATATTAAATTCTTGTAATTCATTCATAATATAGTTATTTTACCTTACGAAATTTCAAGAAGAGCCATTTTGTAAGAGAGAATCCAAATCATATAATGTAAATAGTATTTCTATTAAATATTCTCAAAACAATAAATATACCTTTTTCTTGGATTTAATAATAATTCTGAGTTCTTTGCAGTTTACAAAGGATTTTTTTCCCCAGAAAAATCCTACACGACAGTAGTATGCTGAAGCCAGCTTGTATCAGCTCAAAAGAGTCAGTTGTTACATTTTTCAGAAAATTTGTGAGCTGGTGTTAAACACAGCCATTATTAAAAATTAAATTACAGTATTAAATTAAATTACATAGCTCACAACTAAATTACATAAACACATTAAAGGTAATAAATAATCAAAATTCATCAATTCCTAGTTATTTACTACATTTTCATATTATCTATACTCTTGAGGTTAAGTTCATTGCATCTGCATGGTGGAAATAGTATATAATGGCATGCTGCATCTTTTCCCATACATGCGTCGTCTTGTCACATTGACGGCTTAAAATGGACAGTGGCAGGGGGTACCTAGACCACAGAAATCAGCAAACACTGCAAATCAAGGCTTTCTTCTCCCCCTAGCCTCCGCCCCGACAAGCTGATTGTTGAACGTTTACCAGACCACCACTGCTTACAACCTATACCATAAGGTTGTAGCTTTATCTGTATTTAACAGATAAAGTTCGTCAATCACCCCCAACTGCACAATTCATGAGTGACTGAACTGGATATCAAACCTAGTTTTCTGACTCCAAAGTCAATACTCTTAGGTATGACATCACAGCTTCTTCTTATAGAAAATAATTACTAAAAACAGAAAAAAAGAATGTGGAGTGTTGAAGATCCAAAATAAGCAGACATAGCCAGTGAGTAAGGGCGTTCAGGTAAATATTTTTTCAGTGTAAACATTTGCTGGATTTCTAAACACAACACATACTTGTGTAACATTTCAGTACGTCGTATTAGTAATTTCTGTGTATTTAACCTCACCATTTTCTCATTCATTGCAGCATCAAATTTGGCTTGCACTTTATCCAGCTCAGCTTGCTTCTCATCCAGCAGGGCCTGGGCCTTCCCCAGTTCAGCGTTGGCAACTGCTAAACGGCCCTCCTGCTTGGCCAAGTTAGCCTTAAAAGGAAGAAGATGTGATTAGTGTAGAGGTATTAGTGCTACAAAACATTCGTGCTTTTAATTGGTAAATAATAGCATAAGTTACTACATAATTTTTGCCCTATTTGGAAGTCATCTGTTTCGTTGTCTTCAGCTGGGGAAGCAGAGAAATTTCATTAAAGTTCATTTTTTTCCTTTTAATTATTAATGTTCAATATGGAAATCGCAGAAATGAACGGGAAGGAGAAAAAAAAATTACTCATAATTTTACCCAGAAAGAGTCTGTGAGTATTGTGTCAAGAAGTGGATAACTAGCATTTTGATTTTTTTTTTTCACTTAGAGTAAAATAATTTCCTCACATCCTTAAACACTTTTTCATGAACATTAGTTATATAGCTGCATAATATCCCACAATTTGGATATATCATAATTTACTTAACTTTTGCCTTACTTTTAGACATATCTTTCTCCCCTACTCCCCATTTTTATGTTATTATTATTTTTAATTTATTTTTGGTTGCGTTGGGTCTTCGTTGCTGCATGCAGGCTTTCTCTAGTTGCAGCGAGCGGGGGCTACTCCTCGTTGTGGTGCATGGACTTCTCACTGTGGTGGCTTCTCTTGTTGCAGAGCACAGGCTCTAGGCATGTGGGCTTCAGTAGTTGCAGTACGCAGGCTCAGGAGTTGTGGCACATGGGCTTAGTTGCTCCACGGTATGTGGGATCTTCCCAGACCAGGGCTCGAACCCAGGTCCCTTTCATTGGCAGATGGATTCTTAACCACTGCGCCACCTGGGAAGTCTTCTGCCCATTTTTAACTATTATAAATAATGCTGTGATGAATACTATTGGGTATGTAAACATTTAGGATTGTTTTCTTGGTAAAGATTTTTTGAAATGAAATTACTATAATAGTAGTTTTTTCTCTTTCTCTAAGTCCTATAGCATGATACTTATGTTTCTTATAAATTTAAAGTAATTAATCAGTAAAGTAATATAGCCCTAGAGTCTTCTGGGGTTGAAGTTCCTTTGTAACTTTCTTATTTTCTTTCTCAATATTTGTTTTTTTGAAATTAGCTATTTTTCTCACGAAATTTTAAGTTCATTTAGATTTTCTAACATATTTACAAATAACTTTAGATTCTGCTTTTTAATTATTTAAATCTATAATCTGTAATTATACGGATTTATCTTTTATATTCATTACATATCTCATATATATATATTTTTTGCAAAGCACCAATTCTTTAATTTTCCTACTTTTTTCTAATTTTTAATGTTATTTTTATTAGCTCTTTCTACTTTCCCTAAATTGTCTGTGTGTGTGTGTGTGTATTCTTATAAATGAGTATATATATACTGGAGTGTTTAGTTTCTTTGATTCACTTGAAGGCTGAGAAGGTAGCATTTTGGCCGCATCACAAAAGCTTTGGTAACTAGCTTTTTGTCATAATTTTCTAAATAGAAGTGACTAGCTTTTTTTAAAAAAATAAGCATTTTATTTTTATTGTTATAGTCAGAGAATGAGGTCTCAGAAATTTTTGCTTTTGGGAATTGAATCAAAGTCTTCTTCTACAATTGAATATCATCAATTTTTGTAAATGTTTCTTGGACACTGGAAATAATTTGATATTCCTTGTTCATATGAAGAAAGTTCAATGTAGCTATTCAACTTTAAAAATAATATAGTGCAAAATCTCTATATAATTATTAATTTATGCCTACTCAGGACTGGCTACATAAAAGTGCGAAATGAAAATGCAGAACCCCTTGTTTAAAAATTAAGAGGGTGATAACAGAGCAGTAAGCCAAGCACCGTCCCTTCTAAAGCTGGCCCTCTGCCTACCAGACCTGTTGTGGATTGATAGCATATGCCACAATATCAAATTACAGGATTGTCTTTTTTGTTAAAAAACTCCACTTAAACTATTAATGGATTTTGCCTTATGTAACTTGACGCTATTTTATTTATCACATAAAGCATTATTACAATTAAGTCTCACTGTGGATCATAATTTTTATCAATAAAAATAACTGTTCTTCTAAGTGCTTATTTTTTCTTGCATTCTACATTTATAGTAACATTTCTCTCTTGGTATCTTTTTGTTTGGGTGTGTTTGCTATATTTGCTCATCATTTCCCTTTGTTAAAACTTTAAATTTTCTCAAAGCTACCTATGTGCAGAATTTAAAGAAGCAGCCATTTCTATAAGGCTTATTAGAAAACAGTAACCCTCTGCCACCCACCCGCTCGCCACTTTCCATGCCGCTTTCAACAAAGTGGAAAGAGCAACCACTTTCAACACTTTTAGCTTTATGGGACAGGCTGGGGGGGCGGGGATTGGGGGTAGTGTGTGTCTGGGTGATATATTTTATGAATCCTTTGCACTCCTGAGAATGTATTTCTGTTCTCTCAGACATAAAGGACAATCTGGCCCAGTATAGATGGGGTGTGTGTGTGTGTGTGTGTGTGTGTGTGTGTGTGTGTGTGTGAAAGAGACAGAGAGAGTGTGTGTTTATCCCTCAACACTTAAATCGCATCCTTAAGAATGTCTTTTTGTCTTTTGTTCCCATTGAGGGCAGCTTGGCCAGCGACTGAATTCTTGGACCCCAGTAATTTCCTCCTCAGTACTCTGCATATGTTTTCCATTATTTTCTAGTATTTAGGGTTGTGGCAAGTCTGTGCACATCCTGATCTCTCCTCTTTTGTAAGCAACCTTTTAAACTTTGTTTCTTAGATGCCTATAAGGTTCTCTTCCTGTCTTTGAAACTTAAAACATTTCTAGGTGTTGATCTTAATTTTCATAAAATTTGTTTGGAATATCGTAATCAAATTCAGTCTCCAAACCTAATCTCCAAACTTTAAAGCCAGTTTTCTTTCATGATAGCTCAATTATTATACCCAGTAAGTTCACTTCTAGTTTAAGTTAACAAGTTGATTTTGGTTTCTTGTCTGCAAGGCCAAGAAACATGTAACAGATATAAAAAGAATGAGAACTTGTGAGAGGACATACAGTGAAAAAGAAAAATTTGATAACGGAGAAACCTACCTTTATTAGACTACGTTATGCTTTGTCTTTTAATGGCAGCAATAACAATGAATGATTTTATTATGAATTGATTTACTGGGAGAGGAAGGGAAACTTTTACCTTCAGAGGCAACACTTCTCTGTTGACACCATAAAATGTTGCCATAGCAAGTGTCCAAGACAGCAGACCAGCCACATTCCCACAGACTTTTTTGGCACTTTCAAAAGTGTAATCATCCATGTTAAAATATGGCTGTAGTAACTCAACAGTCTCTTCATTTATTGTGTCCTTGGGGAACTGCTGAAGGCTCCACAGGAATCCCGTCGCACTCATCAACTGAAAAATAGTATTACAGCCTGTAAGCTCTGGAAGAAAATGTGTACTTTCTTCCTGAGTTAGCATGTACTTCTAAGTTGAATTTTTTTCAAAGAAGTAATAATTGATTTGCTCTAGACATACAAATCAAGACTATGGGAGTAGTCAACCTAAAGCTATAAATTGCAGGTTGTCTTCCCGTTTCTATAGTGAAGAGTAAAGAAGAAAAACAATGTAAGTTTCCCATCTAGTGAGTGCATCTAAATGCCCCCAACCACACAAACCCCCCTTTGGAGACTGGGTTGGGATGACATCAAGACTGTGCCAATACTACCTACAGGTTCTGGACAGATTTTATAAAAAGAGGGCATTCAGCTTTAAAATCTTTCCCCACTTACATTTTTGGAGATGCAGTTTAAGAAAAACTCTTCAGTACACAATGACTGATTATTGTCTGCCAGTGTGTCTGGTCTATATGGAGTATCCTGGGATGTGGACACCTGGTACACCTCACAGGACTTACAGAGATAGATTTTACTTACTTTTAATGACTCTCCCCATGATGGCTTGCAGCAAGGTTTTTCTGGATCCATAGTGACAGGGTCAATTTTCTTTTGAAATAGTAACAGAACACAGTCCATGATTCTCATAATAAGATGAGGGGGCTTTGCAAGTTTCCTGACTGTGGCAATATCATTTGGCTTGATAGTCTGTATTTAGGGTTAGGGATCAGAATATTTTTTGTTAAGCAGTATTCCTAGTCATGTGGAAATTTCATACTTTTAAATAATTAAAGTAGAAAACTTTAAAACATATTTTCTCCCCAATCCCTGACATTATCTCCTCAAGGGTTTGCATTCCAAGATAATGGCTCTTTCATTGTTTAAATTGGGCTTTCTGTTTCTCTGTTTTCATTTTTTTTCCCCTGTAGCCCACAATGAATTGCTTTAGTATATCACTACCATTCATTGCCCACCACCCCAGACCTCTGTTAGCAACAACCATCATTCATGTGTAACATTTAGATAATTTGCATCTTCAAAGCACAGAATCTATATTATATGGATATTAAAAGAGGGGCAAGGTCCTGAATATCAGAAACCTCACCTTCAGTTTTCATTTTGAGGGCTGCACTGTCCATGGAAGGGAGAGGAATTCGAAGGAGACAAGAAAAGTTATTGTAACATATGGCTCATAAAAATATTTTTGGAAGTTTCTATCTGTGAGCCGGGTTTGAAATAAGATATTACTTGACATTCAAGTCAAGAAGGACTGGGACATCATATGATCACTAAAAAACTCCTAAGACTTGTTTGGTCCAGTGATCAGTCTCTTGTGTGTTATCATAGGACCCACAAAAGGAGTTAGGGTGGAGAATGTGTCCTGGTCATTGTCATGATTTTATTAAATGATGATCCTAAATCTATTCATTTATTTATAAACTACATGTATTAACAACTATTCATGTATTTAACAACTACAAGTATTCTCCCATATAAAACAAAAGCAAACCAAAAACAGCCCTGTCCTCAGAATCCTCCAAGGAAAAGAGAGAGAAAACACAATTACCCTAAACTATGATTATTTGCCATGTTAGAAGTATAGGAGTTACAGGAAAACAAAGGAGGTCCAGAAGAATTGAAAACTTTCTGGAAGGGGTGAGATCTGAGCTTGGTCTTGAAGACCGACTCTCACTAGTTAGTGAAAGTTAGGAAAAATAGAAAGCATTCCTGGCAGAGGGAGAGACCCATTTAAAGGTAACAGACCATGATTACTGCAGAAGCCTGTAGCTGTTTCTGTATGGCTGGATCATACTGTGTGCAGGGACAAAATGACAAGAGATAAAATTGAAGGGGTAGACAGGAGCCAGGTTATCACAGCAGTAGCACTAATATTTATTGAGTACTTCCTATGTGCCCAGCAAACTATTCATTACCTTTATGCTTACATTGATCCTTCAAGGATCAATGAAGAATTAGAATCCTGACTGAGACCCAAGAGAGTTAAGTAAATTTTACTCCAGATCATCTATCATGTGGTCATGAGAGGCAAATGGAGATCTTCTTGTCTCACAGCTGTGGATACCTAGCTCGGGACTTTAATCCTATGAGCAATGGGAACCACAAGGGGATTTTTTAAAAGGTTAAAGGCTGCAAGACATAGGCTAGTTGGGATGCTGAAGTAACTGAGAAGGCTCTCTAAAGAATCTGAATCCCTTAGGCTACAGTTTAAGCCAATAATCACTAGCATTATTCCTCGGTTCTCATGGAAAGCTGATTTGAGAATGAAAATAAGTTATGGGAAGTAAAGACTTAAAAAAGGTAGAACTTAGGAAATGTAATCAACAGAAACATTTGTTTCAACACTCAAAAATTATAAATCACATTAAGAATTCAATTCAGTTTCCTGATTACAAAAATTCCACAGTTAATTTCATGTAACAGAACATGGTGCCTGCTAGGACTTGTGTTGCGAGAGATAACAATGCACTGCTTACATTCAGGGCTGCTTCTGCTTCTTCCAGTGCAGGTCTAGCCGCCTCGAGCTTGGTCTCAGCTACTACTTTTTCACTATCAATTTCATCCACTATTTTTTGGGCTTTGTCTTTTACTTCCTGCACTTCATTTTTTACTTTGGCTGAAGCCTGAGCACTTACTGTGACTTCTGCTAATACCTGTTAAATTGAGGAAACATATGAGGGTAAATAGAAACCTTTCCAGCACAATTAACATATTTGAGCAGTGAGAGAATATTTATTCAATATAATGTAAAACAAGAGTAAGAGAAAATTTATTCCCCATCTAAGCTGTCTATATTTTAAGGTGTATTAAAGTAACTCCTTTGAGCAGTCTTGCAGTCTTCTATTTCCTAAGCTTCTTTGAGGCATGAACTATATAAATAAATATTTTAAGCTTTCAGAAAAATGATATTTCCATTCTATGTAATTTCTAGAAATTTAAAACTATTTAACGTCAGTGCAAGAGAATAAAGTCAGAAGTCATATTAAGCCTCATGTAATAACAAAAAAAATAGCTAATATTTATTGAGTGCCTACCATACGTCAGGGTGCTAAGTACCTACCAGGTGTCATATCCTAAATGTCTCTCCTATGCTCTCTCTCTCATTTCAGTAACTGGCTAAGGGTCAAGACTTAAGTATCCATTCTTAACTGACTGTCAGTGAGTGGAAGCTGAAAGCGGTCTGAGACTGGGGGGAGGAGTTGTAGATAAAGGAGCAGCACACATATATCCCTATCAACTTGGAAAGAGTATCTTTAAAAAAACAAACAAACTCAACCAACTCTTCTTTTTATCCTTTTCCTTCCTCGACACAAACTTCAGATGGGACTTGGGTTATCCCAGAAACCTAGAGCATGCAGGGAACTTAAAGAGAAGACCAAATATAACTTGCAGTCAAGCAGAAATTTCCTAAACAGATGACAGAAAACAAGAGAGACAGACAGAACCAGGGAAGAAAAAAATAGTCTTAGACCAAGCAGAGGATATAATAGTTTAGGTATGTCTTGGTATAAGTTAAACAAAAATATCTAATGGTCTTTGTAAACATTACCTTACCAGAAATAGTCTGTAGGCTTATACCCTGTTTACTTTTTAATAACGTTTTTAAACAATGCTTTTTTTAATATGGAAAAATATTCCCCACAGTAGTGATAAAATAAATGCCAACTCACTTCATCTGCTTTTACAGATGCCACTGCCAACTCCTTCTCCTTGACTGCAAGATCTTGAGAGAGTTTTGCAACAGATTCACTTGCCTCCATCAGCTTATCAAGACCTTTACAAATACACACATATACACTGAGTATATGACTATCCCCTCATCAAACATTTATTCAGTATTTACTACTTATAAGGCAGCATAATTTGTACTATAACAAACACAAAATAATTATGGACAAAATGCTTTAAAAATATACATATTTTAGGAGCAACAATACTGACCAATTTTCTGAGAGTTTCATCAGGAAATGAAGAAAATAGCTCTGACTGAAGAATATCATCTAGTTACATTTAAGGGAAAGTCACATTGCTATAATGAGTAAGCTGAATGTAGCCAGGGAACTTCTTTGACAAACTTATGCTTTCCTTGGCTTTGTAACTATCATTTTTTTTTGCCTTTGAATCATATTGCAGCTGACATGGCAAATGAGACAGATAATATATTAATGTTTTTTGTGGTTCTCTGCTATAAAAATGAAAATAACCGCTAAAACTTCTGCAACTGGCTCTGAGAATCTCAGTGCTCTAGTGAAAAATAACTGGTTAACTAAATTTCTCACATTCCGGCTGGGCTCTAGATGGAGTGGTGTTGGTAAGCATTTAGCATCAGGGTCTGGGGTGAGGGCACTCATTTGTATGGTTTCCAGTTTCTGTGGTGTAAATACTCCCACCATGTCTGATTTCAAGCTACCAAGAGGTTCTCAGTAACACACCATTATATAATATTTCTACCACACAGATACAACAGAAGTAATAATGTTCCTCAAGAACATTAATAAGAGTAAATTAAAGTAAAAATAGCTAAGAAGTAATGAGTTTTGAGTATTTATTGCCCTCACTTTTAACATAATTAATTTAATTGTAAGTTAATTAATTTTTAATAAAGGCTGTGTTAGCAACCAGATCATGAAATTCCTAATTTAGCCATCAGTTCTCATGAGCCAGTGCAAGTAGCTTCAGCACACCCCTGAGTCTGGAGCATCATATAGACAAGCTTCAAGAAGGAGAGCCATTAGAAAGACAACAGAAGAAAGTTCCTCTCATAGGGTTCTTATCGTCACCATGACTTCACAGACCTTTATGCTTTGTGACCACGTTCTGTGTAGACGTGAAAAGACAGCACTAAGGTGTTTTGGATTATTTGGGCCAAATGCTTTCTGGACATAAAATTGGTCCCCATTTACACTTTTCCTGCTTATGCTACATACACTAGACACTCATAAAATCACTGCTCACGTAAACTCTCTTTTTGTTTTTATTTGTTCATTTTTGTTTCTGTTTTGTCTTTTTCTTTGTTAGAAATTTGAGAAGCATTAACGTGGCAAAGTTTACACAAATTGAGGGAAATTGTAATGAAACCAAAAACTGAAATTGTGGTGTTCCCAAGGGCTGGCTTTTCCCCCATCTGCAAGCAGCAACTCAGCGACTGTGGTGACTCGCTGACCAACAGGGTGGACCCAAAGTTGAAGGAGTTGAATAAAATGGTTCTGGAAGAAAAACAGCCCACCTCTATCACAGCAGCTATAAATAAAATGTGTTAGCTATAATATAGAGAACTGTCTTCCCTTATAGCTGGTGAAATTAGTTTTACTACTTTACAGTCAGTGTCATTTGTGTGCACACAGTGGTCACATACATGGTATATACAAACAGAACAGATTCTTTGTTTTTAATTTTTATTTTATATTGGAGTATAGTTGATTTACAGTGTGTGCTAGTTTCAGTAGTACAGCAAAGTGATTTAGTTATACATATACATATATCTCTTCTTTTGCAGATTCTTTTCCCATAAAGATTATTGCAGAGTACTGAGTAGAGTTCCCTGTGCTATATACAGTAAGTCCTTGTTGATTATTTTATATCTAGTAGTGTGTACATGTTAATCCCAACCCCCTAATTTATCCCTCCCCTCCATCTCTTTCCCCTTTGGTGACGGTAGGTTTGTTTTCTAAATCTGTGAGTCTGTTTCTGTTTTGTAAATAGGTTCATTTGTATCATTTTTTAGATTCCACATGTAAGTGATATTATATATTTTTCTTTCTCTGTCTGACTTGCTTCACTTTGTATAATAGTCTCTAGGTCCATCCATGTTGCTGCAAAAGGCATTATTTCGTTCTTTTTTATGGCTGAGTATAGATTCTTTTTTTTAATTATCATGTAACATTATATTAGTTTAAGGTGGACATCATAATGATTTGATATATGTATGTATTGCAAAATGATCACCTCAATAAATTTAGTTAACATCCATTAAAAAAACAAAACAAAACAAAAAAACAGCCCACCTCTGTTTAGATTTTTTTCTGCCCAGAGTTTCTTGACAGGTCAAAAGACCCATAAGTATATCCCTCAAAATAATCTATTACTAACAAGAAAATCAATATTTTGTTTTCAAATACAACAATACCCACCAAACAAAATAGTGGCATCCTTATCAGACAAACCCTAAAAGATAAGATTCTGTTCCACTTACCAATATTCATACGTTCAGCTTGTTCATTAATATATTTCACCTTTTCAGCATAAATGTTTTTATAACCATTTATAAATGAGAGGTAAGACTTGGGAGTCACGTGTGCTCTTCGGCGGTAACTGAAAGCAGAAAAGAAAAAAGATCTTCACCTCTATCATTCTGACATACTCGCCTAAAATGTCAACAGAGACGCTCTTCTCACTGTGAAATCAGTGTAATTCTGGAGAGTGACTCACTAGCAAGGGGGCAGGAATTGTGAATGGAAACCTAGAGGTGAGGCAGAAAGAACACTAAATCTCTAACTGATGTTTTGACTTGACCCTATGCCCATTCTGGGCTTCTGTTTCCTCATCTGGAAAACTCAGAAAAGAATCACTGCCCTACACCTCCCAGAATTTTGTGAAAATCCAAAAATAAAACAGCTTATGTAAACACACTTTGTAAACTTTAAAATTCTGTACAAATAGTAGGGATAAGTGGTTGAAATGAACGTGTGCTGAGATCCGTTTTCATTCACCTGGTATTTGCTACACACCTCTTCTCTGCTAGAAACCCAGGCTTACAAAGGTGAAAACCAATCTCTCCCCTAAATCGCTGGATAGTCCTTGAAATCAGGCACACTCGATTCAAACATTCAACTCACTATGGGCTTTAGTATAATAATTACATTTAACAATAGAAATAAATAAAAGGAATAATTTTATACAGGAGAAACTCAAGTCAAAGAAGAGATCTTCACATACTATAAAATTATATTTTTATATTAAATTAAATTTATTCTATATTAAAATTTCACTTTTGGAGTTCTGAAGATTTTTAACATTAAAAAAATTTTTAAGGACTTTGGCATACATATGACTATTTTTAAAGCATTATATAAATATTGCTTTCAGGATAAACTTCTACAACCTAAGAGGATATGAAAACTTTGGAAAATATACTGAAATTAAAAAAAATAAAGATGTAGGTTTTCGTAGCTCCACAGTTGATGGTAGTAGGGGTGGAGTTCAAGTTAAGTAGAAAGAAAATCTTCCCAATGGAGAGGATTAATACACACGGATTTACCAAGAGAATCTGGGAGATGATCTAGAATTATTTAAGAGGATGGTCCAAGTATGGATTTAAATAAAGAAAACGATACAGGATAAACAAACTTGTGAGATAGGAACCCTCGCCCCCCTGGAAAATCAATTAAAGTGTTACCCAGACTCTCTATGCAGAAAAATAGGCCTAGTCTTTCTGGGAGGTTCTGCACTCCCTAAAGCCTGTGCATTAACTCTAAGGAAGAAGTCTTAGTTCTAGAGACCCAGGGTGGCCCATCTTTATTCAGAGCAATAGTACACAGTGACTATCACACTTTGGGAAAAAATGCTATATTTTTGAATTGCCAACACCAGCTTTCACATCATGAACACCATTTCTGCTTTTAGGGACTGGACTGTTCTGCAGTCAATTAAAATTTAGCTTCATAATTATTTGGCATGTAAACATGGGTAAGATTAAATGATGCAAATACAAAACCTAAATGTTCCCTTAGCATAAGGCAATAATGAAACGTTAAAAGAGTGGACTTCTTTAATCAAAATAAATAATGCACTTGAATAAGAAACTAATTTTAAACAGTTTATAACGAATTATTTTAAGTCATTTCCAAAAATATTAAATTAAGCAAATGAAATAAAATGATTTATTAAGCGTCTGTTACTTTGAGGTCTGGAGGGAAAGAGATACTTAAGTATGGATACTAGTTAATTTTTAAATCTTGCTTACTTATCATCGTTTCTATACATAATCACTAGAACATCAAAGCAAGGAAAAATATCTAAGTGGGATTTAGCTGGGATTTCGTGCTCAATCACTATGACGAGTCTCTTACTGGACGTTACATTTAATTCCTCTTTGGAGTGAACTTGGTGTTTCTGTAGTTATCATGCTTATGTAATGTCACTTACCTTTGGAAGTAACTTTCACAGCTCTCTGAAACCATGTCGTGAAAGAGGCCCATTGTTTCTACAACTTGTCTTTTGGTGTCACTAGAGCAGACGATACTATAGCCTGAAATGAAATAGGAGGCCACCGCAACCAGAGCCTCCTTCGGCCAGCGACTAAACCAGTCCATGGTGCAGCCTGATATCAAGCCAGGAAATTTCAAAGAGCGGGCACGGAACTTCTCACCAACCTATCGACAGAAAAGTAAAAAAGCATTAGAAACACGAAAGGATTATAAGTCAGCCAGAGGGACGTTTATATATTCTGAGCCAATAGCATATGACACCACAAATTTTTTTTCAGGAACCTTCTTGGGCTGCATTAATATGTAAATGAAGTGTCCAGATGAAAGGAAGTAATATTTCCACACTCTCCCCATCCTAAGACTATATCTGTTCAATTCTAGGAGCTACCTTTTAAGAGGAAACTGACAAACCAGACCTCTTCTAGAGCGAGATGACCAGGACCGTGAAAGGCCTGGACACTAGGGCACATGAGAGCAGCAGAAGAAACGGGAGGTGTTTGGTCTAAAAAGGGAACGACTTAGGGAGTCTGCAAAAACTTTCTCCAAATATCTGAAGAGCTGTATGTGGGAGAGGGATCAGGTTGATTTTACAGGACAAATAGAATCACAGGGAAGGGACTTCCCTGGTTAAGAATCCGCCTGCCAATGCAGGGGACAGGGGTTCGAGCCCTGGTCCGGGAAGATCCACATGCCATGGAGCAACTAAGCCCATGCGCCACAACTACTGAGCCTGCACTCTAGAGCCCGCGAGCCACTACTACTGAGCCTGCACTCTAGAGCCTGCGAGCCACAAAAACTGAGCCCACGTGCCACAACTACCGAAGCCCGGGCGCCTAGAGCCCACACTCCACAACAAGAGAAGCCACCGCAATGAGAAGCCTGCGCACCGCAACGAAGAGTAGCCCCCGCTCGCCACAACTAGAGAAAGCCCAGGCACAGTAGCAATGAAGACCCAATGCAGCCAAAAATAAATAAATAAATGGGGAAAAAAAAAAGAATCACAGGGGAAAAAACAAAGACAAAATTCCACTGTTTGTAAAGAAGACCTTTCTGGCTATCAGACTATCTAAAAATTAAGCAAGTTGCCCTATAAGTTAGTGAGATACCTCCCCTTCCCCCCAAGAGCAGAGCTGCCCAATAGAACTTTCTGTGATGATGGAAATGTTCTATATGTGTGCTTTCCATTATGGTAGCCACTAGCCACAGGTAGCTATTGAGCACTTGAAATGCAGCTAGTGGGATTGAGAAATTGGATTTTTATTTTTACTTTATTTTAACTGAGCACAATTTAAATGGATACACATGGCTAATGGTTACTATACTGGACAGCACAGTGAGACAGAGACATTCAATCCTACGTCAGGGACATTCTAGATGGTATGTCTTTACTGGGGGTAGAGCTGAACAAGACTACATCACCAAACCTCTTACAAATCAAATAATCTCTGTCTCTAGGTAATGAAAGTTGTAGGCTAGGCAGTAATCACTGATAAGATGAATATTTTAAATTTTCACACTTTGTCATGAGATTTTGGTCAGTGAAGATTGGTGTTAGTAAAGAGTTGATTTTAATTCAATGTAACAAGTGTTCATTTCTGACAAATCATCTCATCAGCAAAAGTACATTCCAAGAACCGAGTACATTCAAAGAAGTAACTCCTCCTACACAGAAATCAATAAAATAAAAACTCACGGGAGAAAAGCAGAGAACAACGTGCAAGTTCTTCCTTGATCTTGAAATGAAGTATTCATACAGATTATCAAAGGTGGGAGGATGGCGAGGTAGCTCCCTTTTCATCACTGATATCAGCCCTTGGGTGATTTCATCCATCTCATCCCGTGCAAACAAACTGGAGATCTTTGAGGAATAGACAAGAGAGTGTTCAGTGTTTTAAGAGTTCCCAACAGCCAATGCACTGCCGAAGTCTGGCCCTTCCCCTCCCCTCCCCTCACATGTCATCTCTTTTCATATTTTTTCCTGCATCTCCACAATCAAATCCCTAGTTTGCCAGAGATTACAAGAGTGCAACTTTTTATTCATTAGCTCAATCAGGAGCAAATTATGTTTCCTTTGGCTCAAATAGCTATTACCAAAAAGCCATCTCCTCTACCATTCCAATCATCTCTTTAAATGTCCAGCGATGCCCTCTGTTCTGACTCACAGTCAGTCTCAACTCTGGTTCCAAAGTAGTTAACTAGATCGTGCACCAGTAAGCATCAATACACACCACTGTGAAAGGAAAAGTTCACACGGCAGGTCTGATCTTGAGAAGGGTGTGCTTGCAGGGCCGGCCCTTGCCTGGCATCTGGGAGCTGGGCTTTTGGAATGTCTCCTCCATTACTAATTGATAAGGTTGTTCCACTGTGCCTAGACTATTTATACAAACATTGGGATAGATGGTGAACATCTACTTTCCTTCTGGGAGTCTGGAATTTTGGCAGTAGTGGCCAGGCAGAGAATGACTTACACAACCAGCTCCCAAGAAGACCTTGAATTCAGAGTCTCATATGGGCTTCCCGAAACAGAAACAGCACATGTGTTTCTGCACTTCGCTTCATGTGGACAGAAAACACATTCCGTATGGACCCTTTAGTGAGAACATAGTAAGTATGCACATGGATTTCCCCAGACTCCCCCAATGTGTCTTTTTCTTTACTGATCCAGCTGTGAATCCTTACTGTGTGGCTGTAATAAATGTTAGCCATAAGTCCAACTACGCTGAGTCCTGTGCAAACTACTAATGAAGTACCAGCATGTGGGTGGTCACAGAAGTGCTGATATAAGTGGTGTCAGCAGTGGTGACATCTACTTACTTGCAGTTAGTGGAACTCTTTCAACCATTCTATACTCCTGATTATTAGATAGATAGATAGATAAACTTTGCTTCTCCTAAAATAAATTATAGGATCCAACTGAAGACTGAAGAGACAAATAAGGAACCATATTTAAGATGGAAGAAGGCATATAAAATATCTGGAGATGAACAGCATTAATTTCAGAGAAACTTCAAAAAATCTATTGACCCTTATACATTAATCATTTCTAAAATGAAAAATGTGTGCTAAATGGCCTCACTTCTGAAGGGCTGCTGCTTTTTCTATTCGGATTTACATTTTTAAAATACAAGCTCTTTCTCTGCTTTTGAGACATACCTCCCCTGAAGATAGCAGGTTGTTGAGATATTCTAGAAATGCCTCATCTTTTATTTCATTGTCAGTAAAGATAAAAGTGATGCCTTTGCCATCAGCACCAGCAACTTTGTACAAAGCTTTTAAATCCTCTGTTAGGTTACTCACATTATAAGACCTAAAAAGAGAAGTGGCAGGAGGTTTTAAATTAAAAATATATATATATATAAAATCATAATTTATTTCAAAACACAATATAATCCATGAAAATTAGAGCATAATCTGCACCTGCTCCAATAGATACTAAGTAACAGTGCCTGCTAGAAAACACAGAGCTAAATAGCTATATGTTACCACTCTACATAAATAGGTTTTATTTAGTTTGAGAAGTGAGAAATGGGGAATTTACCAGAAGTGGCTCAGGAACAATAACTGGGAACAGGGAAATGAACTTTTATTCTCTACAGCCGGACAGTCCTCAGTAACAGATTTTTTTGCCCAAGTGAATATATGTATAATATTTAAAACTAATCTGAAATTTGGGTGAGCTTAGATTGGTGAGAAAACAAGATAAATTACAAATAAAATTAATGATGAATTACATAAAGTGGTCATTTGCATGTCTTACTAAATGGCTAGATTCAGAGAAAGCCTTCAGAAAAAAATGCATTATGCAATGTGATATAAATAATAGAAGTGTTACAATTATGTGGTTACGGATTATGAAAAGAGAAGATCTTGGTCTTTTGGGGTTTTTTTGGTTTACTCTGTTTCCTGCAAAAGGAATGTGCTACCAGAAGCCACGTGATGTGTAAAAATAAAGCAGACATTTTCTTAAGTGTTGCATATAAAGCCGTGTGGGTAGATCGATGAAAGGGATTATAAAGACACACTTATTTGAAGGAGGCTTCACAGTGTAGGTAATAGGGAGTTTTGTGTAAGCCATAGGGTCTAGTGGAAAGATTACGGGCATTGAAACCAGAAAGACCAGGGTTCAAATCCCTGCTCTGCAGCTTTAGAAAAGTTCCTTCACGTTTGTCAACTTGTTTCCTCATCTGCAAAATGAAGATAATTACCTATTTGTAAAGGTTTTTGTGGGCATTAGAGATGATGTAGCATACGTACATTTAAATGAATAAATAGCCTAGTTTTAAACTAGGAGTGCCTTAGAAGTCCTTCTGGGTGGCACTTTAGTTAAAAACCTTGTAGACCTCGGCAAAAGGAATGTCATCAAAAAGAGACCGTATGTCCTGTCAGATAATTCCCAAGGGGGAGAATTCATTAAAAAGGGAAACTGGTAAGTTAATTTGCTGAGAAGTAGCTGCACCTATGAGAGCAACACAGCCCACATCCTTCCTCAGAGGTGGTGTGGCCTGGTGCTGTTAGGGTTACCCTCTCACTGACCAGTCAGTTAAGTCACAAAGCCATTTTGCTCATTTTTAAAAATTAAACTGACTGTTAGGTATTGCTTTTGCAATATACAGACACAGTCACAGCACACCCCTCTCTAGGTCCTGACCTCTCTCGCTTCTTTCTTTCATAGCTAAGCTTCTTGAGGAGTTTCTAAACTTATTATCTCTGCTTCTTCACCTCCTTCATGCAACGTGGCTTCTGCCCCCATCCAATGCACTGAAAGTTTTGAAACATTAGTCACCACTTTTCATGCTTTAATTTAATCCACAGTTTCAGGCTAATTCTCTACTTCCTGGGTTTCTGGAAACCACTCCAGGTTTCCTCCTCTGTCTTGTCTCCTCACTCACTCCCCCTTGCATCATTATACCCAGGACTTCTATCTCTAGGAGTATCCTCAGATATGTACAAAAATATTCATAACAGCTATATGTGCAAAAAGAAAACCCCACAAATGTTTATCAGCAGTATACCGGATAAACAAATTGTGGTAATATGTGGTAAAACGGAAGGCTCCACAGCAATAAAAATGAACAAACTACTGCTACATGTAGCATCATGGAGGAATCTCACAAACAGCGCAAGCAACAGAAACTGGACACAAAAGAGTAAATCCCATATGATTTGACTGACATAAAGCTAAAAAATGGGCAAAATCGATCAACGGGCTTAGAAATCAGAATATTGTTCCCGTTGGGAGGGTAGTGACTGGGACGGGACCCTGAGGGGTACTTCCGGGTGCTAGTGATGTTTTATTTCTTTATCTGTGAGCTAACTACATAGGTGTACTTACTTTTTGACACCCATGATTTGTGTACATTTCTTTATGTATGTTACACTCAAATACAAAGTTTACTTGAAAAAGAAATACAACCAAATTGTTGTAAATTTTTAAGTAAACATTTTACTCCAGTGAAATTAACCATAGAAGAAAACATACCGGCGTTTCATTTTATCTTACCTGGTTAATGTTATCTGGAATATTTGATACCCAGCTATAAAAGAAGCCAATCTTGAAAGACTTTGTTTTCCCGAACCACCAACACCCACCAGCAATGCATTTCCACATGATGTTCGGATTATTCGTGAAATCTGTTTTGAAACAAAATAGTATATGTTTGAAAATAGAATTCAACTGTTTACATTTGCTTGCACTAAATGGGTCCAAGGTTTGACCACATGCTTCTAGACTACATTAGACTTTTTCCTTTAATACAAAAGGTTTCATATTGACTTATTCAATTCCAGTTCTTTCCTTGCCCATCTATATTTACATCATGAAAAAGAGAACAAATTGGCCTTCCCATCTCCAATTTCAAAACTATTTTCCGTGTGTGTGTGTGTGTGTGTGTGTGTGTGTAATTTTATTATTTTCAGACTCAATGGATAATGGAACTGCTCTTCCCAATCTGTAGAAAGAAGTTTAGAATTGTTTGCTTATTATCATCAGTCTAACACACTGACTTCCGTAGACACCTAGCTCTACAACAAATACTACCTCTATCATATCTCTGCCAATGAAAAAATTTTTAAAGTACCAAAATTCTACTTAAAATGGGGTAGGAAGACATTTGCAGAAAAAAAACTTAGGGAAACAGCCTTTAGCCTTATGTTGCTTTTCTATGGTTGATACCTTCAGGGAGGATAAGGCTCAAATTGTGGCTCGAATCTTATGCAGGCCAATTGGAGACATTGCTAAAAAGCTGTCTTTTACATTAATGTCACTGATTAGGAAGAAAGTCTAGACAGATCACTAAATTCATTATCACTAGTACACAGAATTTTTTTTAATTCAAGTTTTACAGATGGCAGACACCTTGATATGTATCAATTCTATTATATTTTCAAAATGTTAATCACTTATGTGGTTTTGCACCCAGAACAGGGTTCCAGGCCCCCAAGATCTAGCCACAGTGGGTACTCGATAATACTTGCTGAATAGATGAATGTGAAACAATCCTAGAGCACCTGGAAATTCACTGGTTTTGTAGAAGATGATTCTGTAATAAACACAGAGTTAACTGCCTCCTCTTCATGAAACCTCCCTATCCTACTTTGTTGCAGAAACTCCTTTTTTGATCTACAAATTATACAAATAAACCACTCCTTTCTGCAGCCCTTCAGACTTGGATCAAGCCATGCTCCTTTTCTGGTGCTGCCTCTAGTTGGTTTCTATTTTTTATCAGTCCTATACACCCACCTTTCCCCTTTCCCCATCAGTTTGCCCATAATCTGTAAGCCAATCATGAAATTGACATTTTTTTAAGCATCAACTCTTCCTCCATGGGGAACAGGATTCCCATCACATCAAAATGTAATTTGAGGAGGGAATATTTTTTTCATAGGGTTCTCCAAGTTACTGTCTAGGAAAGTAAAACTCTTTGACTCAGCGAGTCAAAAGCTCTGAACACAAAACCCATCAGTTTGCCCTTGAAAAACATTTGCTTCCATGTAGGCGGATTCAAATAAGCGGTCTCTGATTAAGCCTTTGTTTTGTGAGACAGTGAACTGACTCAACCTATAGACTCTCTTCTATACACTACCCAATACTATATATTTATTCTCTGAAAAAGTTTATCTGTGAAATTTACGAAGCTTTTATATGATCTATTTATATCAGTAAACAGTCAATACTTAGAACCTTAACAAGATGAGTCATTGCATCTTTAAAAAACACCAGATCAAGAGATGTTCCTCTAATGAGATCATTGAACTGTCTCTGGTAAAACTGGAGTTTTTCAGACAGAAATTCAAAGGATGGTACCTATGGGTGGGGGGAGAGAGAAAAAAATAATATTTAAGATGCAAAATTTAGGAAAGCAGCAATTCTAAAGACATTCAAAAGTAATTCTAAAAAAATGTTTTTTAAACCTAACAGATTTCCAAACATTTGTCATGGATTAGTCGACTTTTAGTTATTTCCATTTTCAGAGGTCTGAAACCTAACTGGTTGATTTCCAGTATGAAGTCATTCCTGACCTCTTCCGTCAATAACCCCAGCACTTGGGAAAACTGGACAGCTACATGTAAAAGAATGAAATTAGAACACTTCCTACCACCATACACAAAAATAAACTCAAAATGGGTTAAAGACCTAAATGTAAGGCCAGATACTATAAAACTCTTAGAGGAAAACATAGGCAGAACACTCTATGACATAAATCACAGCAAGATTCTTTTTGACCCACCTCCTAGAGAAATGGAAATAAAAACAAAAATAAACAAATGGGACCTAATGAAACTCTTTTGCACAGCAAAGGAAACTATAAACAAGACGAAAAGACAACCCTCAGAATGGGAGAAAATATTTGCAAATGAAGCAACTGACAAAGGATTAATCTACAAAATATACAAGCAGCTCATGTAGCTCAATATCAAAAAAACAAACAACTCAATCCAAAAATGGGCAGAAGACTTAAATAGACATTTCTCCAAAGAATATATACAGATTGCCAACAAACACATGAAAGGATGCTCAACATCACTAATCATTAGAGAAATGCAAATCAAAACATCACTAATCATTAGAGAAATGCAAATCAAAACTCACACCAGTCAGAATGGCCATCATCAAAAAATCTACAAACAATAAATGCTTGAGAGGGTGTGGAGAAAAGGGAACCCTCTTGCACTGTTGGTCGGAATGTAAATTGATACAGCCACCATGGAGAACAGTATGGAAGTTCCTTACAAAACTAAAAATAGAACTACCATATGACCCAGCAATCCCACTACTGGGAATATATCCTGAGAAAACCATAATTCAAAAAGAATCATGTACCACAATGTTCATTGCAGCACTGTTTACAATAGCCAGGACATGGAAGCAACCTAAGTGTCCATCGACAGATGAATGGATAAAGAAGATGTGTCACTTATATACAATGGAATATTACTCAGCCATAAAAAGAAATTAAACTGAGTTATTTGTAGTGAGGTGGATGGATCTAGGGTCTGTCATACAGAGTGAAGTAAATCAGAAAAACAGTAGTATGCTAACACATATATATGGAATCTAAAAAAAAAAAATGGTTCTGATGAACCTAGGGGCAGGACAGGAATAAAGATGCAGACGTAGAGAATGGACTTGAGGACACGGGGAGGGGGAAGGGTAAGCTGAGACAAAGTGAGAGAGTAGCATTGACATATACACACTACCAAATGTAAAATAGATAGCTAGTGGGAAGCAGCTGCATAGCACAGGGAGATCAGCTGGTGCTTTGTGACTACCTGGAGGGGTGGAACAGGGAGGGTGGGAGGGAGGCGCAAGAGGGAGGTATATAGGGATATACGTATACATATAGCTGATTCGCCTTATTATATGTCAGAAACTAAAGCAACATTGTAAAGCAATTATACTCCAATAAAAATGTTATAAATAAATTAACTAATTAATTTAAAAAATTAAAAAAGAACCCTAGCACTAACTCCTATCTGTGGTAATTAAGGTTGTAAAATAACAAATATATTTCTCAGTTTTTATTTGCTTCTTAATATTGCTTATGGAGCTTTAAAAATGGATAGAACTTTTACATTGTTTATGTAGCCAAATTATTCTGAAGTCAATATTCACGTATTTGTTTTGTAAATTGCTTCTCTCCATCTAATTCTTTGACCTACATGCACTTCAGAACTACTGTGTTATGTGACCCTCTTTAAAAAATCTCTTTGGAGTCTTGTTTCAAGCTTCATTAAACCTATACGTTAATTTAGGGAAAACAATGTGTTGCCATTTAACCAAGTAAAGTTTTATCGCGTTTATTCCTAGATATTTTACATATTTGTTGCAGTTGAATGAAATACTTTTATGTTGCATCTCCTGTCTTGAGATTGTTTGGCAAGAGATGGCAGCCTTCTTCTGTAAAGGGCAAGACAGTAAATATTTTAGGCTTTGTGGCCCATGTGGTCATTCAACTCCACCACTGTACTGCAAAAGCAGTCATAGAAAACATGTTGTGTTCCAATACAACTTTAACTCTGAACAATGAAATCTGAATTCCATATAATTTTCATGTCACACAATATTATTATTCTTTTGATTCTTTCTACCCATTTAAAAATATAAAAACCCTTCTTAGCTCATGAATCTAACAAAAAACCAGCGGTAGGCTGGATTCGGACCACTGGCTGTGATTTGCCAACCTCTGATATAGACGATAGTTACGCAGTTTCATATTTATATCATACTTGGTCATCTAACGGAACTCTTAGTAGTTGAAACAGATTTTAAATTCCCTTGGATTATATTAAGAGATAATCATACCATCTGCAAATAAGGATATTTTTGTTTTTTCCTATCTGATAATTATATCTATTTTCTTTTTTGTCATTTTTGTTGCACTGCCTAGAACTTTCAAACCAATATTAAATAACTGTGATAACTGTATGCGTACTTGTCTTATATCTGACTTTAATGGGATTGCTGCTAAATTTCATTGAAATTAATATTTTACTTGGTGTATGATGACACGAATCATAACATATAACTATCGTACAAGTTATGGCAAATATCTGGTTAGGTAAGTGATCCAAAAAGCTGAAAATAAATACCAATTCATAGATTTTGGGCACTTCAAACACAGTGTCTTCAGGTTCATCTCCAGTTGGTTCAGGCATCTCACAGAGAAAATCTACGAAGTATGGTTCAGGAAGAATATATGATCCTACATCTGGGCTAACATTTTCTTCAACTGCACGAATAAGATGTGCATTAAACCACTGCTCATCATCAGGAGTTATAAATCTGAAACAAAAATACAGAAGTAAAAATGCAAAATAGGAAGCCATCTTTTCTAACTGAACATGGTTTCAACCCCTCTCCACCTCCTCTCAGCCCCCATCCTGTATCTCCATTACCTCAGAACATGGAAACAATATGTTCTGCCTTCTGACCAGAGGCAGATGTAACCCCAACCAAGAGAGCTATAATATTGATAGTATCACTTATAGAAAATACTGACAAAGAGTCTCTCCTTGGCCAAACTTAGGCTCTTCCCTATTAAGCCCCAATTTTGGACTTCCATGTCCTTCTTTGCACCATCTAATTTTAGCAAGAATCCTGCTAAATCCATTTAGCCAGAATCCTCCCAGACCTCCCTTATTTCCTCTTAGTACTTTCGCATCCACCAAACTCCTCCATCCTGTTCCTCAGTTATAAATTCCCACTTTTTCCTTGTTGTATTTGGAGTTGAGCCCAATTTCTCACCCCTACTGCAAAACCTCACTGCATAGGCCCTATACCTCTCATGATAGTCTTGAATAAAGTATGAGAGTCTTATTGTTTCAACAAGTGTCACAAATAACTTTTTTCTTTAACAGTATAGATGAGTCCCATGGGTGAGGTTCAGGGTCCCTAAAACTTTCAATAGAAGCATGGAGTTGACAGTCAGTAGTGGGTGAGCATCCTCTTTCTAGGTTTGTGGGCACACAGTATATGAAGGTCCTTTTCAGACGTATGACTTCAGAGGGGTAAGGGAGGAAGGAGTGGGACTAACATCTGACAGATACCACCTACGTGGGACATTGTGGTAGGCCCTTTACAGCTTTGTAAGACCAGCATTGCCATCGTATTTTATAGAGGAGGGAACAGAGGCTCAGAAAGATGACTAAGCTTATGTACCAGATGTCACCATGCAGCAGAGCTCTCACTACACAGACCTCAAACTTTTTAGAAACTATACCTAACAAAATTTTCCTCTGAATGTTATCAACATTCTGATAATGTGGTTAGTTTTTTTAAATGTCCTGTTGAAATAATACTCAAGGAAATTGGCAGAGCGTTTTCCCACCAGCAGGTGGGAAATGATATCCATGCTTCACAAACCCCAGAGCAATTTAAGATAATACTCCTTTATTCTACTTATTTGAGCAGATAATGCAGGAATTATTCTAGTAGTATAAACTACTTATATAGTACATTTAAACTCAAGCACTGTGATATACACCTGTCTGCAATTACTCTGTTGCACTCGTGTTTGAAAAGTGACAGGAGAACAGGAATTGAACCACACTCCTCGGCTTTTATGGTTAACATTCCTTGCCAAATTCTGGAAAGATCTCGCAGATTGAAAATGTAATGGAATTTAGAAGGAGTAGGCAGCATCTTCACCTAGAGTTGGGAAACAAAATGTAATACTCTCAATTTACTTTTCAGATAAACCTAAAGGCACAAGAATGGCCACCATCAAAAACTCTACAAACTAAATGCTGAAGAGGGTGTGGAGAAAAGGGAACCCTCTTGCGCTGTTGGTGGGAATGTAAATTGATACAGCCACTATAGAGAACAGTATGGAGGTTCCTTACAAAACTAAAAATAGAAATACCATACGACCCGGCAATCCCACTACTGAGCATATACCCAGAGAAAACCATGATTCAAAAAGAGACATGTACCACAATGTTCATTGCAGCTCTATTTACAATAGACAGGACATGGAAGCAACATAAGTGTCCATCGACAGATGAATGGATAAAGAAGATGTGGCACTTATATACAATGGAATATTACTCAGCCATAAAAAGAAACGAAATTGAGTTATTTGTAGTGAGGTGGATGGACCTAGAGTCTGTCATACAGAGTGAAGTAAGTCAGAAAGAGAAAAACAAATACCGTATGCTAACACATGTATATGGAATCTAAGAAAAAAAAAATGGTTCTGAAGAACCTAGGGGCAGGACAGGAATAAAGATGCAGACGTAGAGAATGGACTTGAGGACACGGGGAGGGGGAAAGGTAAGCTGGGACGAAGTGAGAGAGTGACATGGACACATATACACCACCAGTTGTAAAGACATAGCTAGTGGGAAGCAGCTGCATAGCACAGGGAGATCAGCTCGGTGCTTTGTGACTACCTAGAGGGGTGGGATAGGGAGCGTGGGAGGGAGGCGGGCGATATGGGGATATATGTATATGTATAGCTGATTCACTTTGTTATACAGCAGAAACTAACACACCATTGTAAAGCAATTATACTTCAATAATGATGTTTAAATAATTAATTATTTTAAAAACCTAAAAACACAACTGCTTTTAGAATGATTTTATTTCACAGTTCCTATTTTAAATAAAATAGGCTGAGTAAATAAACTAAAATTAAGTTTATATTTTTGTCACAGCATTGATGGGAAAAAAGACACATCATAAATAAACCAGCACAGAATTTAAAAGACCCTAAGACCTTGAATAGGATGGACTGAAGAATAATGCACTGGATGCAGACTCCAACTCCTTTGTTCTACCACCATGAGCTGGCTTTGAACAAGCCACTGTCCCCTGAGTTCTTAAAAATGATGTGAATTGTAGGAATAAGCATTCCTAATCATTATTAGTGTGTATACGGAAATACGTCATAACAAAACACTGAGTGTGAGCCGGCTGTCATTCAGTTAAGAATAATGAATGTTCACATCTAAAGTCAATAATGATCATCTTCTATAGATGGCTTTGACTAAGGTCCTGAGTGCATTTGGATTTCCACAAATACATTCGTTTATCATGATCTAGATTTCACTTATGGATCCAAACTCAGTCAACATGCTTTCATATGTCTGTATATCTGCAATAAATGGGCAGGCAATTCTGACATACTGCTATAATTACTTGGTGGTTTTTGTGAGCTTTGCTTGTTTGTTTGAACACTAATTTACTTATTTCTACCCACTTCTAGAATCCAAATAGGCAAAGCTATAACATGACACAGTCCACATTCTTATAAAGAGAGGTACCAGTTAAGGGATAAATTTGAGGTGTCAGGTGTGGGAAGTATTGCTGGCCAAGTGTAAAGATTGTAGTTGATACCATCAGCGTCATTTTTGAAAGTGAAACAATGATAACTCTGGAGATACAAAGCAGACTGCCTACATGACTAATTCAGGAAAGCAAATGCTTTCTTTAGTACCTATTCATGGAATATGTCCTTTCCATATGGAAAAAGTACCCTATTGAGTTTGTAGAGTAATTTCTATAGGCTAATTCACAGTGCAAGTTAAAACAGCAGGTAGCAAGAGGAGATATAGAATAAAGAGAAGTGTTATGTTAACAATCACCTTTCAATTTCCCTCTTTGCTCTCAGTTCCATTCCAAGCTAAAATGTTCATTCTACTCACCAAAATGTAAAACATGCACCTATATTACAAATATGCAAAAATAAAGGGATACGGCTATGTGAATATTGCTTTTTTTTCTTTCCTGTAAAAGACTGCAGCTAAGATGGCAGCCGTTGGCAACTGAAGCAATTATTCAGTAGAATTAAATAAAGTCCTTTCTTTCCCCTTTCTTCTCATTTATTAACCTGCTTCTTTCCTTATCTTCCAACATGTCCTTTTAACTCTTGTCAGCTTCTTTCTTTTCTCACCTGCTTCTGCTTTAAAGCTACGTAAAGTAATATAAAGGGATACACAAGGCATGAGTGGATTAAAGGAGTGCTTTGTGAAAATGAGAAATTTGAAGACAAGATACAAAGAAGGCTGCTTATTTGGGGTTGGGGAGAGGAGGCAGATTCATTCGTTTTTTGAGTGACTGAGTATTTTTGAGCACCTCCCACGACCCTTACAAAGATACCATGGTAAATAGCACAGCTACATCTGCTGCCATCAGGAACCTCCTATTCGAGTGGGAGAGCCTGACAATAAATAAGAAACAAATATACTGATAAGCAGACAGGCAAGTAACAATGATAAAGGTCATGGTTAGAAGAAATGAAGGAGAGTCAGGAGGCAGATAGTGCCTGTGATGGGGTCGTGGACAGTTGTTTTAGAGAGAATGATCCCAGAAACCCTCTCTGAAGGTAAAAATAACGAGAAAGAGTCAAACAAAGTAGAATGGCCCACAGGCATGAAAAACTTGGGGTGTTCAAGGCACAGTGAGAAGGGCAGCACGGCTGGAGCAGAACGATGGAAGGGAAGAGGAGTAAGCAGGGGCCGACTCAGGGTGAGTTTCACAGGCCAGCGCTAGGCATTGTGTTTCACTGCAAGTGTAACTGGGAATCTACTGGTGGTTTTAAGAAGGAATGATGATCTCTGATGTGCTTGTTAAAAAGCATTTTAGGACTGTGTAAAGAACAGATTCTAGGAGGGCAAGAAGAAAGCAAGGAGACTGGTTAGGAAGCCGCTGCATGGTCCAGAGAGCAGGCGATGGACCAGGCAGGGTGATCTCTGTGAGATGGCAATAAGCGCTCAGCTTCCGTATATATTTTGAAAGCCTGGTTACTGAGACTTGCTGATGGATTGGATGTAGGGAATAAGAGAGACAAATCAAGGACGGAGCCCTGCATTTTAGCCTGAGAAGCAGGATAATTGATACAAAATTCTGAGGGAGGATCATACTTAAGAACTTGTTAACTTTGAGACAGTTATTAGACATTGAAGCAGTGGTGTCTACTAAGCTGCTGGAAACAAGTGGGGGGACTTCCCAGGCTTGGGTCCAGTGGTTAAGACTCTGCGTTTCCAATGCAGGGGCCGCAGGTTCAATCCCTGGTCAGGGAACTAAGATCCCACATACTGTGCAGTGAGGCTAAAAAATTTTTAAAAAAGAAAGAAACGAGTCTGGAGCCAGGCAAAGAGGCCTGGGATGGAAGTGCTGACTTTGAACTCATCAGCACAGAAATGGTGTTTAAAGCCATGAAGCTGGATGAGGCTACCTGAGTACGAATGGAGGTAGAGATGAGGTCCCAACATGGAGATCAAGTGCACTCCAGTATTTAGAGGAGGGGAAAGAGTGGGGACTTAGAAAAGGTAGCCAGTGAGGTAGGAAGAAAACCAAGAGCAAGAGGCCCTTCTTCTGAAGTCAAGTGAAGGAAGTGTTTAGAAGGATCATTTACGTCAAATGCTGCTAAAGCGTCAAGTCAGAGGAAGAAGAAACCAACCCTTGGATTTGGCAAGACGGAGGAATTTGGTGACCTTGATGAGAGCAGTGGAAATGAAAACTTGTACAAAACGGGTTAAAGAGGTAAAGAAATGTGAGGAAGTGAAGCTGATAAACATTCATAAAACAAAAGAAGCTTTGATGGAAAGATACCAGGAAGGCCAAAGCTTTCCAGAAAAATATGTACATGGGCACAGTAAATTGAACAATAGCCCCACTGGAAAACAGATGGACCTAACCACAGAAAATTATCTCAGACACTCAGACCTTCTGAAACTCCATGCTGGAGCTTCCCCAGGACATAAGCTTATGCCCAGATGGTGTGTAAGTGGCCAAATGAATGTATAGTGAACTATGACAATTAATCCTCATCTCCTTCACCAATTTTTTTGAGCAAATATACCAATCTTGTTGTGTTTTGTTTTGTTTTTTTTCAAATCTCAGACCTACCCTTAATTGCTTTTTCATGAGTCTGCCTTCAGACATCTGGTGACAGCCTCAATGCTTACTGAGTTTTACTTAGGGCATTGACCTCTGTATTAAAATCTAGACTATTCTGTTGAGTACATTCCATCCATTTACTAATTCATGCTCCACCTCAGAGAAATCCACAAGTTGGACTTTAAGTCTTGGTTAGCTAAGAATATCTGGAAATCCATGTGTTCCCTCAGTCAGTGAACATCTGAGTGTCTGACACAGTTTGGCTGTTGGCAGCAGGTAGGGAAGACAGACATACAAAGAGTTACAAATCAGAGTAACAAGTGGAAAAGCAGTGTTCTCATTTCAGCAAAACTCTACTTTATCCTGGATGCCGTGTCTGGTTTACAGTAATATCTCATATATATGGAAAGCATCATTCAGTCAGAATATTTGCTCCCTGGAAGGAAAAGGTGTCATAAATCTACTTCAGCACCTAATTTGTCTTTTCCAGAAAAACACTACTACCCATGATGTGATGATAACTTCATGAGCCATGAGGTGAGAACTAGGCTGAATAATTGTTGACTTTTTTTTTCTGATTATCGACAACGGATGATTCTGTACCTTAGTCCACTGCCACAGCACTCTGCTCGCTGAAACCAAATTCACAATCATCTCACATATTTCGGGTTTGAACTTTCTGCAAGGATCAAAATACCCACAGCCAATAACTCCTGAAAAATAAACAAGATTGAAGGTATGAGCTTACTATAAGATCACAAGGTACATGTTTATCCCAGTGAATAAATCATTACAAGATGACTAAGCCAGGTGATGTGAAGAATTTCTCTCAAGGAATCAGCTAAGACTGGCAGTCAGCAGTGGGGCTAGCAAAGCTTAGTATGCAGTGATAAGCATTTTATATGTATTAACTCCTTTAATCCTCCCAACATCCTATGAGAAAGAATCTGAGGTAGATATTATTATTATTCCCGTTTTCTCATTTATATTTTTATTGAAGTCTAGTCGACATATAATATTTTGGTATTTTCAGGTGTACAACATAGTGACTCAAATTTAAAACATCACACCGTTCAGAATGGCCATCATCAAAAAGTCTACAAATAATAAATGCTGGAGAGGGTGTGGAGGAATGGGAACCCTCCTACACTGCTGGTGGGAATGTAAATTGGTGCAGCCACTATAGTGAACAGTATGGAGGTTCCTTAAAAAACTAAAAATAGAGTTACCATAGGATCCATCAATCCCACTCCTGTGCATTTATCCAGGGAAAACCACAATTCGAAAAGATACATGCACCCCAATGTTCATAGCAGCACTATTTATAATAGCCAAGACATGGAAGCAATCTAAGTGTCTACTGACAGATGAATGGACAAAGAAGATGTGATACGTATATACAATGGACTATTACTCAGCCATCAAAAAGAATGAAATAATGCCATTTGCAGCAACATGGATGGAACTAGAGATCACCATACTAAGTGAAGTAAGCCAGGCAAAGACAAATAACATGTGATATCGCTTATACTGCAATCTAAAAAACATGATACAAATGAACTTATATACAAAACAGAAATAGACCCACACAAACAGAAAACAGACTTAAGGTTACCAGGGGGAAACGGTGGGGAGGGATAAATTGGGAGACTTGGATTGACATATACACACTATTATATATAAAACAGATAACTAATAAGGACCTACTGTATAGCATAGGGAACTATACTCAACATTTTGTAATAACCTAAAAAGGAAAAGAAACAGAAAAAAATAGATATATATGTATGTATAACTGAAGCACTTTGCTGTATACCTGAAACTAACACAACATTGCAAATCAACTATACCTCAATTAAAGAAATGATCACCACAGTAAGTCTAGTAGCCATTTGTCAGTATACAAAATTATTACTATATTATTGACTATATTCCTAATTCTGTATATTATATCCCTGTGACTTATTTATTTTATAACTGGAAGTTTATACCTCTGAATCCCCTTCACCTATTTCACTCAATTTTCCCATTCTCCTCCCCTCTGGCAACCACCAGTTTGTTCTCTGTATCTATGAGTCTGTTTCTGTTTTGTTTCGTTTGTTCATTTGTTTTGTTTTCCAGATTCCATGTATAAGTGAGACCATAGGTATTTGTCTTTCTCTGTCTGACATGACTTGCCATTTGTGACAACACAGATGGACCTAGAGGTTATTATTATTCCCATTTTATTATGAGTTTAGTAACTTGCCCAAGGTCACCCACCTTGTGTGTGGGTGAATCTGAGGTTTGAACCCAGGAAACCTGGCTCTGGAACCTGTAAAACAGCCCTCAGTCTGAAGAGTAGAAGAGCTGGAAAAGAACTTAGAGACTACTTCCTCATCTTACAGATAAGGAGACCAGGCACAGACAAGTAAAGCAAACTGTTCAAGTTCACTCAGTTTGGTTGTTGACAGAAGTGAAATCAGGACCCCCATATCTCCTGACCTGCAGTCAGCCAACACACTGGCCTGGGTGGTGATGTAATGGTTCCTAGGAAACACCCAACACAGTGACAATCTGACATAATCACCCTCAGGAACTACTGTGTTATACAGACTGTTCCTGAAGTCCCAAAATGTGTTTGGTGTTAGACTGCAAAAACAGATTTAACTCTATTTCATCCCTGTGAGACTCTATGTTGAGCAGTACGTTCAGTTCTGAGCATGGTATTTCCAGAGGAAAATGAATACGAATATCTGCTCAGAGACGCATAGCAGGTTTATGAAGGGTGGGTCAGCTAAAGAAACTGGGCTTCATTCACATAGACCAAAGAAGAGCAGCCTTGAGGGAACGTGAAATTATCCAAGGTCATGGTTGGTTGTGCTAGATGCCTGTAAGGCCTTTTTGCTTCCTGAAATCCTATGACTCTAGACCTCCAGCTTCCTGTGGCACAAATGTGTTATATATGAAGCATGGGATGTGGAATCAGAAAACAGAATCAGCATCACACGTTTGCCATGCACTAGCTATATGGCCTTAATTGGGCAGTTATCTTACTTCTCTGAGCCTGTTTCTGGTTTGTTTCCATATCTCATTTTCAATATTAATCATATCAAAGAGTGTATAAAAGTTTAACAAATAATCAAACACTCACGTACAGCCACTAGACTGAGGAATACAAGATTGTCCGAGTACATTAGAAGCCTCTTTTGTCCCATCCCTCCTCCCTCCAGAGGTAGACAGGGCGCTGACTTGGTGAGAATCAGTAACTCGCTTTTCCAAAAAAAAGCTTTGGCACTTACGTTCTTGAACTTTAACCTTTTCCTTTTAACTTTAGTTTTTGAAATTTAATTTAATGGAATCATGTTATATGTTCCTCTGTGATGCTTTTTTTCTCTTAACGTTGTATTTCTGGGCTTCATCCATGTTGAAGCATGTAGCTGTGTTTGTTCACATTCACTGCTCTAGAGCACTACACGGTACACCCACGCCACAATGTATTTATCCGACTTTACTGTCAATACATAACTGGGTTACTTCAAGGTTTTTGCTGTCAGGAACACTGTTCTAAGAACCTTCTTGTGTAAGTCTTTTGGTGCACGTGTGAAAAATCAACTACAGATGGGTTAAGGACTCAAATACGGAAGGCAAAACTATATAACGTTTGGAAGGAAACATAGGCAAATACCTGTATGACCTCTGGGTAGGAAAGGACTTCTTAAATGAGACTCATAAGGCACAACAATAAAGGAAGAAAAGGGTGAACTGGTATATACTTGGAAGTGGAGTGGCGGTGGGTGTGCACATGTTCTACTACCAGTTATAATGTCCAGTCATTATGAAGGGCTCGTAGCAATTTATTCTCCCACCAGCAGGGGAGAGAGTCTCAGTTGCTTTACATTTTCACCAATGCCTGATTTTTTTGTCAGAATTTTTCATTTTTGCAAATCTAGTGGTTATAAAATGGTTTCTTTCCTGGTGTTTTAAATTTCCATAGTCCTGAATTCTAATGTTTATCATCTTTACCTTTGTTTATTAGCCATATGGTTTCCTCTTCTTAAAGTGCCTGGCTTTTGGTCCATGTTTATATTAGGATGTTTGCTTTTTATCTGATTGATTCTTTGGAGTTCTTGAAGTATTCAGATTACTGAGTTTTTTGCTTTGTTAAATGTGTTGAAATTTTTTTCTTCCACTTTGCAACTTGTCTTTTTTCTACTCTTTTAATGTTGCTTTTTTAAAATATCAATTTATTTATTTTATTTATTTTTGTCTGCATTGGGTCCTCATTGCTGTGCACAGGCCTTCTCTAGTTGTGGCGAGTGGGGGCCACACTTCACCACGGTGTGCGGGCCTCTCATCACAGTGGCCTCTCTTGTTGCGGAGCACAGGCTCTAGGCACACGGGCCTCAGCAGTCATGGCATGTGGGCTCGGTAGTTGTGGCTCGCAGGCTCTAGAGCGCAGGCTCAGTAGTTGTGGCACACGGGCTTAGTTGCTCTGCAGCAATGTGGGATCTTCCCGGACCAGGGCTCGAACCCATGTCCCCTGCATTGGCAGGCGGATTCCCCAACCACTGCACCACCAGGGAAGCCCTAATGTTGCTTTTTAACTGAACAAAAGCTCTTAATTTTAATCTAGTCAAATTTATCGTTTTCTTCCTTTATGGTCTATGCTTTCTGAGTCTGATTTGAGAGGTTCTTTCCTACCCAGAGATCATTCTGATATTTTCCTATATTTTCTTCCATTGCTTTACAGCTTTGCCTTCCATATTTAAATCTTTAATCCTTCTGTATTGATTTTATGCTTGGTGTGAGGTAGGGGTCCAGTTTCAATTATTTTCACATAAGAATTACTAAATATCCCAGTACCATTTCTTGAAAGTCTGCCTTTCTCTTCTGATCTACAGTACTTGCTATGTCAAATAATTAATGATCACATATGCATGGGTCAGTTTCTCTTATATGCCTTCATGTACATAATTTTAATGGAATGGTTTATGTGAGCCTAAATTTGGTGTCAAAATATCATTCTCATTAACATAGCAAAGTGCTGCATTTGACTTAGTATATTATGTTGTTAACCTCTGATCAATGGGCTATCATTCATTAGCCCAAATTTCTCTGATTAATCGTGTCAAGAAAACCACAACACAAAGGTTTACTTACCTCTAAAGCCAACCTTCAACAAGGCTATTTCTAAATATCCCTGAGTCTTACAATAGGCTATAAACATGAGTCTTCTTAGTATTTAGTCCCTGGTATTTAGCTCTCCATTTCGGATATTTAATCCCTACTTCTGACAGGGCCTTTTTATCTCTTAAATAAGGTTTTGCATGATTTATGTCCATTATGTAATGCAATAAAAAATTAAACACCAAGAATAGTCATACCAAAAATTTTGTCTATTGAAGCATTTGAAGGCAATGTGCAATTAAACACAGTAAACTGTCTTTTCAAACGTTGTGGAATATCATTTCGACCGCCTCCAGGGTGAATCATTGCCGCTATGAGCTGTACGTCAACAATAGTAGTGAAATCTCCAGGCTTATCCAAGCTGTACATTCCTTCCATTTCCATCATTTGTCGCACAATCTCGTTAGTTATCTGGAATTTTATATAGTAACATTTTAGTAACACATCACTATCATTTCCTCCAAAGCTCCTATAAAATAGTACAGATGAGATCAGAAGAAAACGCTCAACTTTTATCAATGAAGTGTTTGTGAATGTTGCCTTCAAGGCAATTTGACTTAAATGATACCGCCCATAAACCCTAAACTGTAAGTTGAATATGTCTGGTGCAAATCCAAAGCGCTCTTTACCACGCTGATAAATCTAGATAGGAGAGTTACAGAATATTTGGTACAATTACAAGAGTTCTCAGAGTTACAAGTTTTACTATAGTTTTACATCTTTCACACTCCACATTCAACTGTTTAAAATACCTTAAATCAGAAAATGGGATAGTTTTACTCCTGAATGTTTTGGTATTGGATTTTACATCCTTATCTTTCTTCTCTGTAGCCTCTACCACTGCTAACATTCCCTCCGTATTGAAATTTTTTCCTCTCTTGTTTTTAGAGGCTCAGTTCTTTCCAGGCTCATCTGGAGACCTTGGATCACTTCCCAAGCCATTCTTTCTCCATTCATCCCTCAAATGTAACTCTTCTACAGGGTTCCATCCTTGGCTCTTTTCTATTTCAGGGGATGCCATCTCAACCCTAAATCCTAAAGAATCTCAACTCTGTAACTCTAGCTTCAGATTCTCTTCTAAACTCCACACCTGTATATCCAAATTCCTATTGGGCATCTTTGAGTGGAAGACACACAAGCCCCTGTAATATGACACTCTTTCATTCAAGAAACATTTAATCAATCACTACCCTGTGTCTGGCTCTGTTGTAACATAGACAAAAACCCCTGTCTTCATGGAGCATACGTTCTTGTGATGGGAGACAAAATGTACACGTGCATGTCTGTATGTATGTATATGTGTAAATAAAATGGTATAAGTCCTTTGGAGAAAATAAAGCAGAAAAGGAAATAGGCAGTGCTCAGGGATGCAACTGAATATGGAAGCAGGAAAGGCTTCATCTCACATGACATATAACCAAAGATTTGAAGGAAGTGAGAAAGCAAACCACTCAGATATCTAGGAGAAAAGCATTCCAGGCAGAGGAAACAGCAAATGAAGAGGCTCTGAGTGAATGTTATACCCAGTGTGTACAAGGATCAGTAAATGTGGTTGGAGAATCATGGGGAGATAATATCAAACAGTGTAGGGTCTTTAGATCTCAGGAAGGATTTTGGCGTTTATATGCTACATGTCTCACGGGAGGATTTTGAGCAGAGGAGTGTGACACACCATCTGACACATTTTTTGTTTGCTTCTTTGTCTGTTTTGGCTGTGTTGGGTCTTTGTTGCTGCCCATGGGCTTTCTCTAGTTGTGGTGAGCAGGGGCTACTCTTTGTTGCAGTGCACAGGCTTCTCATTGTGGTGGCTTCTCTTGTTGCGGAGCAGGGGCTCTAGGCGCGCAGGCTTCAGTAGTTGCGGCAGGCAGGCTCAGTAGTTGTGGCTCGTGGGCTCTAGAGCGCAGGCTCAGTAGTTGTGGTGCACGGGCTTAGTTGATCCACAGCATGTGGGATCTTCCCGGACCAGAGATCAAACCCATGTCCCCTGCATTGGCAGGCGGATTAACCACTGCGTCACGAGGGAAGTCCCCTGACGCATGTTTTAACTGGTTGCTGATATGAGGATAGATTGAGAGGGGCAAGGGAAATGGGGAGACAATGAGGAGGGATGTGTAATGATCAAGAAGACAGATGGTGGCTCACACCAGGTGTTAGCAATGGAGTGATGAGCAGCAGTCAAATCTTGGATATAGTTTGAAGATGGAGCCGACATGATTTCCTAACAGGCTGAATGTGGAGTTGCTGTTTCTTGAGATGGAGAAGACTGTTGGAGGAGCAAGTTTAGGGAGCAACAGGAATTTAGTTTTGGACATGTTAAGTGTGAGATCCAACTAGACATCCTTAATTGGATTTAAAAAGTCTGAATTCAGGATCTTTTCATCTTCTAGATGATATCTAAATATGCCTCCTCTCTCCTCACCTTACAGGAACTGCTGAGAGGTCTATCTGCCCTAGATCCCTAATGAATGGGAGAGGAAAAGGGAAAGAAAAAAGAAAAAGAAGGCTTCCCTGGGAGGTTGTAGCCTCAGAATGACACTTGCACAGAATTGCACCACGGGTGTGCATAGCCTAAGTGGGCCAGAGACTTTCAAATATTAACCTTGCTTTGAGATGATCCTGACTGAATAAGCGCTTAAGGATCTAACAGAAGAAAACTCAAACCTGTCTGGTTGAGGACACATTCATCTTAGGCTGTAAGAAACAGCCACAGATAATTTTTTAAGGGCAATGACCTGGCAAGCAGTCAAAGGTACTTACAGAAAACAAGAAAGGTTGAACGTGAACAAGAACTATTAAAACAACAGAGAGCAGAAACAGACCCATATAGACTTCAGAGGCTGAAATGAACAGACATAGACTTTAAAACAACTATGCTCAACATGTTTAAAGAAATAGACAATGATTTGAAAATATATGCAAGGAATACAAATGACAACGCATTTGAAAGAAAATAAGAATCAAATAGCAACTGAAATTAAAACTCAGTGGATGAATTTGACAGCAGATTGGACAAAGCAGAGAAGAAAATTAGTGAGATGGATGGTAGGAGAGGAGAAATTATCTAGACTAAGTATTGGAGAGAGAAAAAGTTGGGAAGTATAGAAAAAGAGGGCAGAAACATAGAGGGCAAAGAAGAAAGTCTAATATACATTTGGAGTTTGCTAAGAAGGGAAAGAAAGTGAGGCAGAGGCAATATTTGTAGAGGTAAGAACTGGGAATTTTCTAGAACTGACACAAGACACCAAACCACAGATTCATGAGTCCCAGTGAATCCCAAGCAAAAAAAAATACAAATAAATCTACACCAAGGAACATAGTTCGAAAAAGAAAAAATTACAGGAAAGTAAGGCAACAAGTGAGAAAAAGCAGATTAATTTCAGAGGTGCAATGACTAAGTGGTAGTTGACTTCTCAACAGCAACAAGGAAAGCAGAAGACAGGAATCATATATTTAAAGTGATGAAAGAAAATAACTGCCAACCTACATTTTTCTATCCAGCAACGTCTTTCAAATAAAGAGGATGAAATAAAGACTTCTGCAGACCAAACAAACAAACAAAAAAACTAAGAGTTTTTCACTAAAAGATTTTCTCCTAAGGAAGTTCTAAGAATGAATAAAGAGTAAAAAAAGTGGTAAATAAGTGTGTAATGCAAACAAAGAGTGAATATATAAAACAGTAAAAAATAATGCCTCATGGGAGTTCACTTTAAAAATAGATATAGATGAGCAAAAAGCACATGAAAAGATGCTCAACATCACTGATTATTAGAGAAATGCAAATCAAAACTACAATGAGGTATCACCTCATACTGGTCAGAATGGCCATCCTCAAAAAAAATCTACAAACAATAAATGCTGGAGAGGGTGTGGAGAAAAGGAGAACCCTCCTATACTGTTGGTGGGAATGTAAATTGGTACAGCCACTATGGAGAACAGTATGGAGGTCCCTTAAAAAACTAAAAATAGAGCTACTATGTGATCCTGCAACCCCACTCCTGGGCATATATCTGAAGAAAACCATAATTTGAAAAGACACATGCACCCCAGTGTTTATTGCAGCACTATTTACAATAGCCAGGACATGGAAGCAACCTAGTTGTCCATCAGCAGAGGAATGGATAAAGAAGATGTGGCACATATATACAATGGAATATTACTCAGCCATAAAAGGGAACAAAATGATGCCATTTTCAGTAACACAGATGGACCGAGAGGTGTCATACTGAGTGAAGTAAGTCAGACAGCCAAAGACAAATATCATGATATCGCTTATATGCAGAATCTAAAAAAATGATACAAATGAACTTATTTACAAAACAGAAATAGAGTCACAGACGTAGAAGGCAAACTTATGGTTACCAGAGGGGAAATGGGGGGAGGGATAAATTGGGAGATTGGGATTGACATATACATACTACTATATATAAAATAGATAACTAATAAGGACCTACTGTACAGCACAAGGAACTCTACTCAATACTCTGTAATGACCTCTATGGGATAAGAATATAAAAAAGAGTGGATATATGTATATGTATAACTGATTCACTTTGCTGTACACCTGAAACTAACACAACATTGTAAATCAACTCTAGTCCAATAAAATTTTTTTAAAAATAAATAAAACTGGCATAACACAATATAAAGGTGAATAATATGATTTATGCTAATAAAAAATAAAAACAGAGGCATAGACTTAAAATACAAGTCAACAATAAAATTATAAATCAGGAGAAAGATAAAGGAAATTAAAGTGTTCAAAGGTCACTGGATATACAAAATGGGAAAATAGTGTTAGATGATCTTTATTTTTGATTACGTATGTAGGATGTACTGTCTAGGGTAACCACTAGAACACAGAAACTGACTGCAGTAAATGGATCGTAAGAAAAGGAAAAAGGAACCAAAAAAATCAGTGTCCTCAGTGGAATAGAAAGAAGGCTGTAGCACTTCATGCTCAGCTGAGGGCAAGGAAATGAAGGTGTCCAAGGTCTGAGAAAAAGACGGTATGAAAGGAACCTGAATGTAGATGTAGGATAGGAATAGACAGGATAAAGATACATAACACAAGACACGCAGTATAATTGCCGGGTAGTATTATGAGCTCAGCTGAGGTCCATAATCATGACTTTAAAGTGATTTTAAGCAGTATTGTGTGTTTTTCTCCAGCCAAGTTTGGCTGCATAGGTGCAGGTGGCTGGTGAGCAAAGAGGCTTAACGAGGATTTAAGGTGGTTAAGGCTTTCACAAATGAGTAGAGGGTGCATGCTACCGTGATTATAATAATGGATTATGGAATTTTAGCTGGAAAGGAAGGAAGTGAGGAAATGAGAAGAAATGAAGGAGAATTTAATGATGGTAGGAACAATGGCTGGTAGCTCCATCTGTAGTCTGGGTAGTAGAGGGAATGAGCTACAGAATGTGGACATGGTGATCAGAGAATAAAACGCTTGAAACTGAGATAATGAACAGGTCACAGTTACTGATAATGACAAGGTGTAGGGTACGACTGTGTGAATGAGTAATTTCAGACGGAGTGGAAGACATGATCATTGGAGGAGTTGAGGTCAAGGAACTAAGAGGTCAAGATCATGTACGTAGATATTTTTTGGCATCACTGAGAATTATGACAAGCAGGAATGGCTGCATAATTTGTGAGGCTCAGGACAAAATGAAAATTCAAGTGTCTTTATTCAAAAATCATTATTAGAAATTTCAAGACAGTGACAGCAGAGCATTAAACCACATGCAAGTTCCTCTGAAGTGCGAATCCCTCTGCAACGGCACACTGTGCACACCATGAAGCTGGCCCCGGAGACTGGGACAGCCCTGGAGAGAGTGACAGTCATCCGGGGACTGAAATCTTCGGGGAGGGACGGGTGTGACCCAAGGGTCCAAGATGACTGCAACAACATGTGGGTGTGAGGTCAGAGTGATAGGTTTTCAGGGAAGAGGGCAATGAGAACGGAGAAGGACATCTCCCTCACCTGCAGGTGAGAAGTCTGCAGGGAAAGCAGCATCCTGGGTTTCCATTAGAGCAAGAAGGTGAGGGAAAAGCTCAGAGAAGAAGCTGAATTTACAGGGGATTTTGTGGATGAACCATGGCAGCCAAGGACACACAGAAAGTCTTCAGGAGTGGGGAAAGTAGGAGATGGGGCCAGACAAGGGCCAAGCAGAACTGATGGGGATTAGTGTCAGGATGAGCACGGACAGACCTGGGAGTCCTGACATCCTGGTGATGGCTGAGGTGAACCAGGATAAAGGGTGGAAGGGATGTGACGGGTCCTGGTGGGCTCTAGATCGATGGTGTTGATGAGGCAGTAGACGGTGGTGGGAGGACGTGTTGGGGATCCCACCAGGAACAGGCAGAACCCTGGCAGCAACTGTGAGGTCCTCTAAGGGGAGTGAGTCTGGGGATGACAGACGATCACAAGTAGGACAGTGGTGCATGGCAGAGTTTTGGGTTTTTTTAAAAGTTGTTTTCTGGGAACTCCCTGGTGGTCCAGTGGTTAGGACTCTGTGCTTCTACTGCAGGGGCACGGGTTCAATCCCTGGTGAGGGAACTAAGATCCCGCATACCGTGCGGCGCAGCCAAAAGGAAAAAAAAAAGTGTTTTCTAAACATCAGGTACTCCTGGGAGAGAGAATATAGAGTGGGAAATAAGAGAACAAAGATAAAACCCTGGGGAAAGGAAGAAAGAAGCCAGAAAGCACATTGAAATCAAGCAGCCAGAGAGGCAGAGGGAGTGTTGTGGGGAAGCATATAGGGATTTCAAGAAGGAAGAACGTCATCTATAACCAAGAAGCCAAAAAAGACTGAGAATTGTTACTAGGCTTAATAAAGTGACAGTTATTGATCTTTTCATATGTCACTAAGAATACCGATTAAATATCATTTACATGAGATATTTTAGTCCTACCTGATCTCCCCATTCATTAATCATGGGCATATTAATATCATCAATAAATACAGTCATTTTTCTGCCTCCAGGTGGCCCATATGTGCTTCCCATCCTCTTATCCACATAGCTTTCAATTGTTCTCTAGAGAAAAGGAAATAGTCTGTCTTATGCATTACATTTCAATCCATTTCTAAAAATGATGAACATGCTTTTCAGAGTAGAATATAATTGACTTATTTATTTAATATATGTAAATATTGTTATTAAAATAAATATTGCAAACTTTAAAAAATAAGTTGTTGGAATATTAATCATTAATTTATACTAAAAGACACTCCAATGTTCAGCTTCAGCTTCAATATTAGGCCAAAACATGCTATTTGGATTTGGCCTCAGTGTCAGCCTTAGGAAGGTTAAACAGCTGAATGCCAACTTCAACACCAATTCTTTTGAGATATATATATATATATATATATATATATACACAGTCAGCCCTTCCTATCCACAGCTTCCACATCCTTGGATTCAACCAACTTCCATCAAAAGTATTTGGAAAAAAAAATTCCAGCAAGTTCCAAAAAGCAAAACCTGAATTAGCCTCACACTGGAAACTATTTACTTAGCACTTCTATTGCATTTACAACTATTTACATAGAATTTACATTGTACCAGGTATTGTAAGTAATCTAGAGGTTATTTTGGAGTACATGGAAGGATGTGCACAGGTTACATGCAGACACTACCCATTTTATGTAAGGGACTAGAGCATCCACAGATTTTGATACCAGCAGGGATCCCGGCACTAATTCCCCCATGGATACTGAGGGACAACTATATATATATCAATGTTTCATTTGCATACAGATTTTATTGTATCAACCACTTAATATATTTAATATGATAATGACTACAGCAAGTGATGAGTTTTACCTGAAACATCATTGGTTCTGTGGCAGATGAAAAGTTTAGACTTTTAGATAACTGTATTTCGGGGTCATATTTTTTCAAATAGGCCTTAATCATTACAGTTTTTGCAGTTCCCTGCTCCCCCGTGAGTAAAACAGCCTGCAATCGTAGGATAATCACGTTGAAAGGTGTTATAAGATGTTTAGTTTTAAATATATTAAGGTTCTAGTAGCCATTCTTTCATTCTATAAACTAATGCAACTAATTTTTGATTACTTTTAAGGATTAGACCTACATCAAAATAAATCCTAGTGGAATTAAAGATTTAAATGTAAAATATATGCTATAAAAGTGCTGGAAGAAAGTGTGGGTGAGCAGTCACGTAACCCCTGGAAGGACTTTGTAAGCAGATACCCACTTTCCTTAGCACACTGGAAGTCAGCATTTCAGGGAAGATTGAGTTGGAGTGAATCTTGGGACCTGGAGTTCATTTGCCAAATAGGTTTCCCTGAAATGACACCACCTCCGGCCCCTTGTACTTTAATTTTTCCACCAATAGGTGTAAAAAGGGATGTGTTTCTTACATGGTTTGCAATCATCTAAGAAACTGAAAACTAAAATATTGCCTGCCATGTCAGTAAATGAGGATGTTGCAGTCATCAAGCCATTACATTACAGCCACCCAGACGGCGCACCCTGAGGAGACTCAGGAAGAGAAAACACAGGATACTGGCCCCAGATAGCTGAGGTGCGTACCAAAGGGATGATTTCAGTGAGCCCAGACTCTTGTATCTTCCCATACCCAGAAGAGCACTAAATTCCTTAACTTGAGATATCTGGGGTTTTTTTCATTAACGGTAATTCTTTGGTGCTCCAACTACCTGGTCTTCTGTTGCAAAAACTTCTGTATATTCTGGCTTCCCCCCACCCGCCTTGCCTCTTTGGAACATTTTTCTCAGTGCTACCTGAGATGCTGTGTCCCAGGTTTGAAGTCCTAAGAATGTCCACCAAATAAAACATAACTCTCAACTTTTAGGTTGTGCATTTTTTTTTCAGTCGACAAAACTATCAAACTTACTTTATGCTGTTTTGCAATGGTGTCTACCAAAAAATTTGTTCTAACATTGTCAACATTTGGAACCAAAATTGATGAATATTCCGGAACACTGTCAGTTGGATAATAATATGGCTGAAGTTTCTTATTCCAATGCTCCCAATCACCTATACAATAATTAAAGCTGATCTTAATAAAACTGCATTCTTCAGAAGTTATCTGAATACAAACCACAAGTGCTATAAACAATTAACAGAAATATATAAACATTTAAAACATTTTTGTAGAACACGTTAACATATCTGCTTATCTAATGTATGTGGCATTTGATAATTTAAATTTGTTTTTGCCTCCTTACAAAGTCAGCTTTAAATTGCTAATTATTTATCCAGAGAGATCTTGGTCTGAAATGGAATTACAACCAATGACATGTTTAGTATCTAGTAGGAAAATCACATTAACTAAAAGGATGGGAAAGACCAAAAAAGGGATTGTAGATTACTGGACATAGGATGTTTGCCATGAGAAATGGGAAAAAATAAACCTGGCCCTAAAACTAGTGTTAATAGAGTGCCCAGATTCCTGACTTATAGTCACTGCTAATTTACTGACTGATATTATTGTTATAACAATTATTGTAAGTGCATTTCATCAATTCTAAGAAAAATATTTTATTTACATTTTATCATCTCTGGAACACTCCTTTCAATCTATTATGTCAGAATCGCTGCTGGCTATGCAAACTTGATGAGAGATGTTCATACTTTTGCCATTTAAATTGAATGACTTGCATTGTTGGTATTGCATTCTTGAATTTAACTGCCATTTTAAAGATCTTCCAAAAGATACCATGATTCAGAATTGTACCAAAAAAGTTACTGTGTATACAGAATGCATGGAAAGAGAGCAGAGGAGCACACATTTGATAGTAGCAAAGCAAACATTCACCACTGGGGGAATAACCTCAATGTCAACTTTCCTTGCAAATTACAGAGTTCTATGGTTAAGTGCATGTTTAACTTCTAAGAAACTGCCGAAGTGTTTTTCAAAGTGGCTGTATATTGTGTACCGTTGTGTAGTTAGCAAAGTGGATATACTATTGGATGTGAGAGGTCCACTTGTTCCACATTCTCTCCAATATTTGGTATTAGTAACCTTTTAATTTTAGCCATTAAATTAATTAGAATTTAGTCATTCTAGTGTCTGTGTAATGATTTTGCATTTCCCTGATGACCAATCATGTTGAATATCTTTTCATGTGCTTTTTTCACCATTCATAAATCTTCTTTGGTGTAGCATCTATTTAAAATTATTGCCTATTTAAGAAATTTGGATTGGCTGGCCACTTGTTATTATGAATTGCAAGAGTTCTTTATGTACTCTGGATAAAATTCTTTTATCAGATATATATTTTTCAAACATTTCTTCCCATTCTGTGGCTGGAATGGGAATTTTATTTTCATAGTGACTTTCAAATAGATTTTAATGAAATCAGGATGTATGAGTGCTCCAACTTTGTTTTTTAAAAATTGATTTGGCGGCTTCCCTGGTGGCGCAGTGGTTGACAGTCCGCCTGCCGATGCAGGGGATGCAGGTTCGTGCCCCAGTCCGGGAAGGTCCCACATGCCGCAGAGCGGCTAGGCCCGTGAGCCATGGCCGCTGAGCCTGTGCCTCCGGAGCCCGTGCTCCGCAACGGGAGAGGCCACAACAGTGAAAGGCCCGCGTACCGCAAAAAAAAAAAAAAAAAAAAAAAATTGATTTGGTTATTCTAAATCCTTTGCATTTCCATAAAGTTTTATAATTCAGTTATAAATTTCAACCAAACAAAGTCTATTGGAATTCTCACTATGATTGCACAGAATCTATAGATCAATTTGGAGAGAAATAACATCTTAACAAAACTGAGTTTCCTGATTTGTAAATGTGATTTAGCTTTCCATTTATTTAGGACTTCTTTAATTTCTCTCAGCAATTTTGTGGTTTTCAATATACAGATCTTACACATATTTTGTTAAATTTATCCCTATATATTTCATTTTTTGAATGCTATTTTAAATGGTATATTAAAATTTCAATTTGTTGTGAGCATGTAGAAATACAAAGTATTATTATATATTGTTCTTTCATTCTGTGACCTTAATAAACTCATTTACTAGTTTTTCGAGGATGGTTATATTATCTGCAAATAGAGATTTACTTGTTCTTTGCCAATCTATAGGTATTTCATTTGTTTTTTCATGTTTATTTATTTACTGTCTTATTGCACTTGCTAGAACCTCTAGTACAACGCCTAATAGAAGTGGTGAGAAAGGAATATTCTTGTCTTGTTCCTGATCTTGGGAAGAAAGTATTCAGTCTTTCACCATTAAGTATAATGTTAGATTTTTTGCAGATATTCTTTATCAGAATGATAAAGTTTCTATTCCTAGTGTACTGTTTTATCATGGAAGGATGTACAATTTCATCCAATGCTTTTTTAAAAAAATGTTTATTTATTTATTTTGGCCATGCCAGGTCTTAGTTGTGGCACGTGGGATCTTTGTTGTGGCATGCAAACTTCTTAGTTGCGACACACAGACTCTTAGTTGTGGCATGTGGACTCTTAGTTGCGACAGGCATGTGGGATCTAGTTCCCCAACCAGGGATCAAAGCTAGGCCCCCCGCATTGGGAGCACAGAGTCTTACCACTGGACCACCAGGGAAGTCCCCAAGTGCTCTTTTTGCATTGATTTAGAGGACTATATAATTTGTTTGGTTTTTACTCTATTAATATGGTGAATTACATTGACTGGTTTTAAATGTTAATCCAACCTTCCATCCCTAGAATAAATACCCACTGGAACTCAATATGTTATCCTTTTATATACTATTGAATTCCATTTGTTAAAATTGTATTAAGAAATGTGTGTCAATATTCCTGAGGGATAATGGTCTATAGTTTTCTTTTCTTGTAATGTCTTTCTCTGTTTCTGGTATCAGGACAACACTTACAAACCCTTATAAAGTGGGATGGGAAGTGTTTCTTCCTTACATTTTCTATATTTTGGAAGAGTTTATGCAGAATGAATTGGTATTATTTCTTTCTTAAGAATTTGATGTACTTCCCCAGTGAAGTCATCTGGGCCTGCAGTTTTCTCTGTGGGAAGGTTTTAAACTATAAATCAAAAATTTTTAGTAGATATAGGGATACTTAGGATATCTATTTCTTCTTGATAAGGTTTGGTCGTTTGTGTCTTTCAGGGAATTTATCCATTTCATCTACATTGTCAAATGTATTTTCATAACATTGTTTCTAATATTCACTTCTTATTTTTTAATGTCTTTAGGGTTTGTAGTAATGTTCCGTCCTTCATTCTGAATCATGGTCATTTATGTCTTCTCTTTTTTTTCCCTGATATCTCTGGTAAGAGATTTACGAATTTTATTGATCTTTTCAAAGAACCATCTTTGGATTGGCTCTAGATTCTAAGAGAATTCATAGCTAGATTTAAGGGTGCATTTAACTGTTAGTTTCTTTTAGGGAGAGGTGAGCTGGGCCCTACCACACACAGGAGGCTAGGGGGCTGAGGTGACAGCACTGGACTTTGCCGAGTCTGCAACGTGTAAGTAGGATCCCATCTGCTTGGTTCATTCTCTGCTTATTCTGACATTTCCAACAGAGAAGTTCTAAGACTGATCTGTCATGAGCATTAATTACCATGCTTTGCAACATGAAGAATCTGTGTTCTCTATACTGCTACCCTTCCTCTTCAAGTAAGAGAAAATAGATGCTGTAAGAAGTGTTGCTAACTTATTTATGTTAGATTTCACTGAGACCACTGCAAAAGGAGGAGAAGTCAAGAGCCTCTGTAACTGTTCCCAGTCTGGCCCATATGCAAAATCCTACTCTTCCTTGCATATATGCCCTTTAAAAATGGTATTAGCAATTATGTTATTCATGATTGGTTTAATATTTCCCCACAGAAGAGTTTACAGAGTTTATCTTTTTTCCATTTAAAAAAATGTCATTTTATTTCAGGTATAAGTCACTGTGCTTACCATAATCAGTAACATAAAACTCATACATGGTTTGATTCGTGCCCTTAGGTATTTCTGGTAAGTCTAACTTGCTCTCATGATTTCGTAAAAAGGCTTCAAGCTTGTTTCTGCTTTCCAATTCCAGAAGGGCTCCTAAACTCCACATTAGAGCAAACACAAATAATTTATGAAGATGTTCGACACATGAAACGCCACCTTCTTCTTTGGAGGGAATTAAACCTTCCAGAAGATTGAGAGACTGAAAATATTTAAAATACAATAAAATAAAGGTTTGTATTTAGATATTTTAAATAAACATTTAAGAACAATAATAAATTTAAAAGGAGAGAAAGAGAGAAGAAAACAAATATATCTCCAGATATTGCTTGATCAGTGTCCTACAGCTAGCAGCATTTAGAAGAAAGGCCATTGTGCTTTAGGCAGACTGCATGATCCAGCAGAAAGGATGCCAAACTGGGAATCTGGAGGTATCCCGGCTCATGCCACTAACATCTCTGAGTCTCAGTTTCCTGATCTAAAAAGCAAAAGGCCTAGACTAGATGTTTCCTAAGGTAGCTTCTGGTTCTAAAGTTTGGGTATTCCAAATTTTATAGATCAAAGATTTTATTCATTTTAACATGTTGTAAGGCTCAGCAAATTGTGCCCCAGGGGCCAGCCACCTGTTCGGCAAATAAAGTTTTACTGAAACCCAGTCACACTCGTTCATTGTGTCTGACCGCTTTTGCAATGCAACTGAAGTGCTGAGGGGCTGAGACAGAAAGCTGTGCAAAGTCTAAAACATTTATTTGCCCCTCTAATAAAAAGTGTGCCAAACCCCATATGGCATCAGAAAGAAATGTATCTACAGTAAGATATCCTTTGTCTTTCGTAACAAAATTATTTCAAGATAAGATGTGCACTTAATTTGGGCCTCACGTATCAGTTCTAAGCTACCCACCCTCCCTGACTGACATCCCTTACACTAAGAGAGAATCAAAGCACTAGAATGGGATAATGAGAGATCACCTATGGACTAGAATCAGGAGAGCCTCTGAAAAATCTATGATTGGTTCTGTTTCTTCCAAAGACTAATAAGAAAAACAGAAGAGGGGGAAAAACATAATTCTACAAAATACTTGGAGAATTGTTCAAAGGTTTTCCCTATCTAATATGTGTAGTAAATTTGCAAAGCCAAGACTGCCACCCAAATTTTCCTGCTTGCCACCAGCTCTTTGTTGTGCTTTTCTGTAGAACTTCCAGCTTTATTTATTTAGTCTACTCTCATATTTGGACACTCTTTCTGGGAAGGTTATACTAAGCTTGACGATGGGAAAGAGAGTTCATTCCTCTTCCCCTGACAATACCGCCCTGGGAAGTGAAACTCATGAAGAGATGGCAGTAAGAGCGTCAATAAGGTCTTTAATAGGAATCAAACTTCTCAGAGGCTTCACTTCCACGTCACAAAAAGATTCTGACGGACTGCGTGAATTTTCCATTTCAGATACCTCTAAACTGCAACTGAGTGGTGTGTGTGTGGGGGGGTGGAAATCTCACATCTAAGTCATGAATGTACAAAGAAAACAACTTACTTGCACAATATAGTTGCATTCTAAGAGTTGCATTTTTGGACTGAGGTTCAGTTTCATAAATGTATATATATCCTCAAATATTTTATCATACAGACTTAGGAATACAGAAGCTTCCTGTGTAGTACGCTTCTTCAACCACGCCTGCAGCAAAGAAAGAGAGTCTCTGTTTATAAGAGAGTGAGACGTGGAAATACACTGAACGCGCTTCTGTGGGTCTGTCGTCCCCACCTGCAGTATTGGCCTCCAGCTGAGAGCAGAGCTGCTGATGTAGACCATGCCCATCCTAGAAACCGTGGCCGGAGAGGCGTTCTCAATATTGTGGACTTCAAACAAAAGCTTACAAGTAGGGGCCATGGGGATGCGATCTCCATTGGCCAGTGTGAGGGTTTTGTTGTCATCCAACACGGAATTTAAGTTCTCGATCCAAATGGCATCAACAGGGCCGTCTAAAACGAGGAAAATGTTTTCACCTGCCAATAATGAAAACAGAAAATCACTTTTCACCTGCAGATAATCAAAACAGAAAATTAAACCAATACTGTGTTATTGATAAACTGGCAGGGGAAAAGAATGATCACCAGAAAAGAGTTTATGTGTACCCTTTTTAGCTTTTAATGTTTTTCTCCACAGAGTAGAAAAAATCCCATCTGTCCAATCATTGGTCGCCGTGTCCAGTCTGCCAAACATCTGAGGAGCCGTAATAGCTTTTGGATTCATTCGCATTTCTCTATGAGGCCTCCCGCATTCTGTTAGTGCCTTCATGAGGATTGTTATAACGGTTGTCTTCCCAGAACCACTGGGCCCAAGAGTCATCAAACCATGGCGTACCAGAGACGTCTCATATAACTACACAATGAGATAATCAATTGAAAAATGTAACTTATGACATTCATAGAAGTTTTGTGCAGAAATTTTAAAAGCTTTAAATAGGCTTTTCATTAAAGTAACTTGTTCACTATTTAAAAGAAGAGAATATGCCTCCCCAAAAAGTTTTTTTTGTCTTACTAGAGGTGGATAGCAAATGAGCAGCACGTTATAAAACGATATAAGTGATAAAGCAATGACAATGTGGAACTTTAATTACATTTTGGAAATAATTAATTCAGGACCTAGTTTTGGGGTCTCAAACTACTGTTCCTTGTGATTTTAGTTTGCTGATGCATAAGGAGCAGTTTGTGTGGTGATATTGCCCCCCGGTGGTAGAAAGCAGCAATACAAACCAACTCAGCCAAGACCCAAGTTACACACACACCAGCCTTCTGATTCCCCAGAAGCACGGCTCGAGGTGCAAGTGAGTGCTCACCAGGGAAACTTTTAATGGAGTAAGGGAAGCAGGACAAAATGGGGAGAGGTCAAACAAGGTGTGATTGAGGACAAAATCCTGTAGCAGGGAGACTTAAGACTGGCCCTGCGGGGCACTTTGGAACATAAGTTACACCTCTGTGTTTGTTCCATCTGGAAGCAGGAGAGCTTGACTTTCCTACTACATCACCCACAACTCCTTAACTAAAGAAGGTTGTTTTGGGAGCAGGGGAAAATAAACTCCCATGCACTGCCTGCGCTTTGTGCCTGCCAAAAAATGTGGGGTTGGTGAACCCTCCTGCAGAGAGTGGTATATATATGTGGGATGGGACTCACAGTTCTAGAAGCGGGGGAAGGGGTGCATGGATATGGTAAAAGAGATTCAAGAAGACATAGTAAGAACATGGACAGTGTCTACTACAATATCCTGTCTATCTTTTCTTTTAATAAAAATAACGATTCAAAGGTCTCACAGCTGATCAGAGGTAAAATTTGAGTTATTCTCCTCACATTTTAGGTAGAAATGTATTACCTCTGTAATCCATAGTTTAAAAGCAGCAGAGGTACTGGCCATATTATACTCAACAGTAATGTGCTTGACATTAAATAAAAACACAATGTTCTAGTGCCCCACCAAATGAGGTGACTAAGATTTCAGTACTCAATATACTGTATACATATCACATGTAAAATGACGTTTTCCCAGAAATTTTTTAAAAATGTTTAATGGTTTCCAAAACATAGATGATGAAAAACACTTTGATTTTTTCCCTATATATTTCCTTGTAAGATGTGGATCTGTCTCATACACTTGAACTGCTTACAATGTGGCAAGAAGAGTAAGTTAAAAAAAGAATCGTTCTTTTTCAAAAGCAGTTTTTAACACTCTGCACGATTTCGGCATCTTCACTTTCCAAAAGCCCTGGAAAATACCCCCAATGCATCAGGCTCGTGGGGATTTAATGCAGCATCGCTGCTACAGCTTCTTGGCTCTGCTTGGGAAAATCACTGGTAGGTTGTCACAAGGATGAAATGTGACGGACAGAAACACACCAAGAGACACAGGCAAAGGATTGAGTTTAGGTGTGAACATGCCCACACACAAAGCAGGAGCAAAGTACCACCCCCAGATTCCTCAGGCTCCATGTCCTATGAAGGCCCCCAGCTGTGGGAGATGCCGCCCGACTGGCACAAGAGCCAGCTGGGTCATTCCATCTCCCTGCGTTTTTATAACCTACTATCCCCTCCCAACTGTTCTCGAGATTCTGGTTACCACCTAACCTAACCTCATCAGGTGTAAGTAACTTCAGTAACTGCTTGATTAGTATAAATCCACACTAACATCCCTGGGACCAACCCCTCTCACTGAGGACTCTTCTTGCAATGATGTGTTTTAATTTAGTTTCAACGTTTACATTCGGTAAGACTAACTTCACAAGTTCTTCTCTTCAAGTGACAATCTTTAACAACACCCACTGAGCATCATACTGATAACAGATTAAAAATGTTTTACCTGCACAAGCTTGAGATTCCAGGGTGGGTGGTTAATCAAACCTTCCAGTTGAACCTGGTTGGCTACTGCAGCTTGCAGTTCCACGTAAGTATTACTATCTAGTTGTAATCCTGGAAACAGGTCATTGATTAAGCTGAGGAACAGGGGTTCATCTTCATCAATCTAAGGTGGCAGAGAACAAATTTACTCATTCAGTCAACAACGAAGCTTGTAGCAGACGCTCACAGCACTTATCACTTCATGCCCAGAGAACCATTTTATTACTCTCCTAGCCACATGTGTAGGCCCTAGTACTTTCTCCCAAACACCACCACGGAATCCACATTACCTACAGCATTGCACCCAAAGTTCCCTGGCATTCAAGGTCTTCTCCAGTCTACTGCTCCAAGGTCTGATCTCATTTCTTTATCCTATGAATGTTCTGCTTCCCACAGACAGGTATATGCACTAACCTTAAAAACATGCAAGTAATAGTTCCAATCCCATGAGAAGAGAGTATTAATACTTCACTTAAATTAGGCAAAGATCTGTAACCCTGCATGTCTGGCTCATCCAACACTGGCTGGAAAACTGCACCAGAGCAGCGTTCAGTCTCTCTTGAAAGCAGCAGGTTGGAGTAAATGGACTCCAATCCTTATTTACCACATCTTTAATACCGAGATCGCCCCATGCCCAACTGCTGACCCCCTCTGAATTTTTCCCATTCTCTGGTGGGGGAGGGTCTCCGGATACTTTCTGGAACTCTCGTCTAGAAGTTTCAGGAGTACCATTATTAATGGAGGCAGTGAGCTATACTCTGGAGGGAGCAGAGGATTTAGCATCAGAAAGTCTCGTGGACTTTTGTTCCAGCTTATCAACTGACTGTGATTATGGGTGAGTCCTACACACGTGCCTCTCCCATAAGGAAAATGGCACCCATATCCCCCAGAGTGGCTGTAGGACTCAAACAAGACAATACCCCTGGATAGGTTTTGTGATAGTCATGAACTACACAGATGTTAGTTGTTAGTTTTGTAACTAGAATGCGAGCTCCTAAGATCCATTTCTTTCTCAACCTTGTACTCCTAGGGCATGGACATGATATGTAGCATACAGAAGCCCCTGAATAAAAGCCACATGAACCTGTCCGTCAACCAGTTTAAAACAACCTGGCTGTAATTGTGACAAGCATGAAATCGGTGAAATAATTACTATAATCTCTATAGCAAACTTTTAAGGCATATTTGGAAAACAGAAGTGGTGTTGGTGTTTTGGGAGAGACATAGCTAAGCTAGTCACATACAGAGAAAGCAAAAAAAAGCTTTCATGGTTCCCTATGAATCCAGATTTTCATATTTAGAATCTGTGTAACATTATGAATAATGGACTGACATTTGGAAGCTGGAGCCCACTGATGAAGCCTGTTTCATGGCACACAACTGATAAAAGGATGTATTTGCAGCCCATGTGGGTCATACAAAGCCATGGCGTTTTTTGTGGGGGAGGGGGGTTGCCTTCCTCTGAAAGCTCAGCTCAGTGGTAACTTCCCTGCAATTTTTTTTTTTTTTTCTGCGCCCACACAGCATGCGGCATCTTAGTTCCCCAACCAGGGACTGAACCTGTGCCCCCTGCAGTGGAAGCGTGGAGGCCTAACCACTGGACCGCCAGGGAAGTCCCACTTCCCTGCAGTTTTTAATGTTAACAGCTTCATATGAGCCAACCCCCACTTGTCAGCCAGGTCGAAATCCTGAAAGAGAAATTAATTCAGAGAAGAAAGATACCAATTTAGAAAGGTTCATATCTCTTAGTCCTCTCATGACGGTGCTTAATTCACTCTCTTCTGGTCTGGCTCTTTTTTGAGATCCAAGTGTCCTCAGTACAGATAGAATATTTCTCAACCCAAAGTCATAATGAACCTAAGATGAGAAAAGAAAGAAAAAAGATGATTCAATTGAAAAATTCTAAATGTAGCCTCACTATGTATTACATGTAGATATTCTGATACTTATACACTATAGTTTTGGAGTGGCTGAGTGGCAAAGTTTTATTAGCTCAATTCTCCCGCCTTTCCTTTGACTGAAAAATGATCACTCCTCTGGAAAGATCAAGCTGTGTGATACAGTGTTCACACCTTAAGTATCTTTTGAGAACAATACAGTCTGATAGTCTGAGTGGCAACCATTTAAAATGCATGACCAACAGGTTACATACTATGTGATTCCCTTTATGTAATATTCTTGAAATAACAAAATTATAGAGATGTAGAAAAGATTAGGGCTACAAGGGGCTATACGGATTTGGGAGAGAGGTGAGTGTGGCTATAAAGGGGTAGCAGGAGGGAACCTTGTGGTGATAAACAGTTGTGTATGTTGGCTGTGGTGGTGGTTACATGAATCTACACGTTTGCATAGGACTACACACACACAAACACAAACACACATGAGCGCATGAAAAATTGGTGAAGTCTTAGTGATTTCTGTTTATTGTACCAATGTCGATCTTCTGGTTTTGTTACTGTACTATAGTTATAAGATGTCAACACTGCAAGAAGCAGAGTGAAGAGTGCACAGGACCTCTTGTACACTTCTTTGCAACTTCCTGTGAATCTGTAGCTATTTCAAATTAAGGAAGTTTTAAAAATACGTAATTAGGGGGCTTCCCTGGTGGCGCAGTGGTTGAGAATCCGCCTGCCAATGCAGGGGACATGGGTTCGAGCCCTGGTCCGGGAAGATCCCACATGCCGCGGAGCAACTAAGCCCGTGCACCACAACTATTGAAGCCCGCGCACCCTAGAGCCCGTGCTCCACAACAGGAGAAGCCACCGCAATGAGAAGCCTGTGCACCACAACGAAAAGTACCCCTTGCTCGCCACAACTGGAGAAAGCCGGTGCACAGCAACAAAGGCCCAATGCAGCCAAAAATAAAATAAATAAATAAATATTTTTAAAAAATAAAATAAAATAAAAATACATAATTAATAGGTCAAATTAATTATAAATATACTTTAGAAAAGAGTCAAGGAATTTTTTAACTCCCTAATTAGCATGTATCAAGGTAAAATTGCAAAGTTAAAAAACAAGTTTTCTGCTAGGAGGAAAATAGATATACAAAGTTACCTGTTTAGTAAGTTGCTCTTCACAGAGTTTGTAAAGTACATAAAACTTTTGAGCCAAGATAACATTTTCAAGAAAACCACAGCTTGCAAGTTTAACTCGCATAATGATCTGAAAATTAATACAGTAAGATTTTTCAACTTTAGTGAAAAACAGGTAAAGAACATAAACTGTATTATGCTTTTAAATCCTGATGCATACCTGTCTATCAGGAACCATCATAGCAACAGTTCTAAATTGAATTTTTAAGTTCTCTGGTAGTTCCTGGCGCCCAGCATATCCAGGGTTCTAAAAATTAAAATTATTTAATTTTAACTGTTGATATAATTTTCATTTCATGAATACAAATACATTTCAAATCCCTACGTCAGATTCTAAGAGGGTATTGAAAAACATTAGATTCATAAAATGTCCCTATTTTCACAAAAATGTGTACAGGACCATCCATATTTATTAATGTCACATCACTCCCTCTTACATATTTCCATTTTCGTTATACTAATAAAGTCACACACGTGCACACACACACACACCACTCTGTGTAGCAAAAATTAAGTATCTGTGTATCTATTTATTAAGAAAATAGAAAAGGAAATAGAAAAGAAAACTGAATAAATACTGGGGTAATTATGATCTAAACTATGTTATCGAAAGAGAAGGAAAATTCATCAGTTTACTTAGGTAATTTTTATTTCATCTCTTCAATTATCCTTTGCAGTGAGAATTAGAGAGTTCTGTGGCTGACAAAGTACCATTTAAAAAAACAAAACAAAACATGGGGATGAAGGGAAATAAAGACAGGAATGTTGAGAAAAACATTGAAAAGGACAAAAGTAGAGGTGGAAAGGAAGCTAATAAGTAGCAAAAGTCTGAGGACAGGTCAGAACCAAAAGTCCCAAGGGAAAAGTTAGAGGGTTCAAAGGCAAGTAAGGCAAAGAGGAGGCAGTCATTTTAGGAAAGTGCATGAAGAAACCTTCAGTCCCTGAGCATTTACTGGACACTGTCAATAGGCCAGATAACTTGCTAGGTGCTGGGAATACAAACATTACTGGCTGCCTCTCAATACTCCTTTTTTTCATCCTTAGGCACAGAACCCCAGTTGCAAGCTGTGTGCATCACCACCCAGGTTTAAAACCACATTTCCCAGCCTGCCTTGCAGCTGGTGTGATTAAATTCTACACCGTGAGTCACAAAGGGACACAGTGTATGAAACATCCTTGACGGAGGTTTGAAGGCCGTTGATTCAATCAATTGGCTCCAACAGAGATGCTTCTGTAGCATCTTGGGTTATAAGGTGGCCTTGAAGATGGAAACCATGATGGTGTTGAAACACTGAAGGATCTTAAGAGAATACATCCTTAGATGTTAAGCCACTATTTTTCATGTCTCAGTTATTCACAGCCTAATGCAATTATCTAATTGATATTTCCAATACTATTCTTAATCCAAAGGGAACATTAAGATTCTTTTAAATTCTTCTGAGCCACAGCATCACACTGAATAAACTTCTTCATCTAATTTCCTGAGTTATAACTGATCACGTCAGGATTATTAATATTTACTCCCAACTGCTTAACTGGTTGTTTGCTTACATTAAAGCTTATCAGAAAATTTTCTGATTTTTCTTCCTATAATTTATCTTTATCCACTCAGGACACTTAAAACTCAGAGTACTTGTATTATCTTGCGACTTAGAGACTTAACAGAATAGAGATCATTTAAAAGCATCAGTAAAACCAGTTCAACATTAACTTCACTTCTCCAATTTATAAACACCTCTATTTATTCATGCCTTTGGTTTTCTGTCTTTACAACATTGTATCACAAAGCTCTGCCCTCAATCACACGGTAACTGAATTTGTTACAATACTTTGGTATAGGACCTTGTTGAATTATTTTGGAAATTTTAAAGCATTTCCATCATCCTTTATTAAGTGTCAGAGAAAAGCCAAGTGTAGAGGTTAAGTAGTCAGGTTTTGATGTTAGACAGACAATAACATCTTTCTCTAGCTGTGTGACTTGAGCAAGTTCTTTTAATTTCCCTGAGCCTCGGGTGTCTTGGTTATAAAATATCTGTCACACAAAATACTACGGGACTATACCTCACTGACCCTTCAAAGTTAGGTGTGGCCAAGTGAATTGTTTTAACCCATGGTTGTGACCTGTGTCACTTCTGGACAGAAATCCTAAGAACCAGAGCATAATTCTTCTTGTTCTCTTTTTCCTTTGCTACAACAACCAGTAACGATTGAGACAGTAACAGAGTAAGGACATGTAAAGCATCCCCTGCCCTCTCTACCCGATACCATCAACCCGAAGTGGACATGGGGCATGAGAGAATAATACATCCTTGAGGTTTTAAACCACTAAAATTTGGGAGATTGTTATTGTAGCTTCCCCCCTGTCTGATACAATATATAAAATATTTAGCCCATCCCCTTACACAAAATTAGTGCTCAATAAACAGTAGCTATCTTTATTTTTAACATATCACTATTTTATCTTCTGTCTGGATTATTTTTACTACTCAAAAAAAAAATCATATAACAGGGACTATACTCTGACCCCTGGATTGTCAGTCATTTACCCACTAATACATGCTTACTTTTATTTGAGTCTGTAACAATTAAACCAATAAATTGCATTTAAAACCTATGTTCTTCAATCCCTTTTAAAATCGCATCAAAAAGTATAAAATACTTAGGAATAAACCTGACCAAGGAGGTGAAAAGAATGAAATAATGCCGTTTCCAGCAACATGGATGGGCCTAGAGATTATCATACTAAGTGAAGTAAATCAGACAGAGAAAGACAAATATCATATGATATCACTTATATGTGGAATCTAAAATATGATACAAATGAACTTATTTACAAAACAAAATCAGACTCACACAGACATAGAAAATAAATTTATGTTTACCAAAGGGGAAAGGGGGTGGGGGAGGGATAAATTAGGAGTTTGGGATTAGAGATACAAACTACTATATATAAAATAGATAAAAACAAGGTCTCAGTATATCACAGGGAACTATATTCAATATCTTATAATAAGCTATAATGGAAAAGAATATGAAAAAGAATATATACATATATAAAACTGAATCACTTTGCTGTACACCAGAAAGTAATACAACATTGTAAATCAACTATACTACTTCAATAAAAAATTTAAAAATATATAAAACCTATGTTCTCACCATTGTTAAGAAGATTCCAAATTCTGGATTTAAATCAACACAATCACCATCAGAAAAAATGAACTGTTTTTTTCTCTCTTTTCTTGCTGTCAAAACAATGTAAATTTGTTGGGCTGCCACTGATAATACAGGCAATTCAATTCTGTTAAACTCATCAAAACAGCCCCAAGAACCTGACTGTGCAAGACCTGGTATGAAAAACAGTTTATCTGGTGAGTTTTACTTTGTAATATATCTTCTTGACAGCAATCATTTCTCCAAAGCACTCTCAAACAATTTTATATTGAAATACAATCTATGTAAATTTCATACCTGGCTGTTTACAAAGACTTAGTTAATTCCAGTGATATACAAAGGTTTAATTATTTGTACATCATCACCAAAACAATGAAAATAGTACATTGCCAAAATGAAAGTACAGACACATCATTACACCAGGGATGCTGAAGGGTGACAAAAATTTGATTCAGTCTTGATGTGCCACCTCCAGTGGGGATGGGGGTGAAGCAGCCATAATATTGGGGGAAATTAACAAAATAACGGATGCCCCGTCTGGGTCAGATCACTCTGTTCCTTTCTTGTTGCAATGAGAGAAGTGCCAGGAAACTAGGTGAGACAGTGAATGGTCAAAAGGATGTTTATTTACTTCTTACAAAACCCAGCAGGAAGGAAGACCTGGATATTGGGAACATTGCTCCTGTCTATTCTCTAAGGATGAAAACCTTCATTAATTTCAACTGCATGAAATGCTCTTCTTTCTTTTATTATTGCTTCCCCCCACCTACCCCCCACACACTTTTTCTCCTCTCTCCTTTGGGAATTTCCATTATGTGGATATTGGAACTTATATATCTATCCCTATGGCCCTTAAATTTTTCTTTCAAACTTTCCATTTCTTTTTGCAATATACTCTCTTGGCTAGATATTCCAACTCAAGAGAGGTTTTTTGTTTTTTTCTCAGTTTTTATTTTCAATTTCTGATTATTCCAATTGTTATTCTTTTCATAGCAACTTATTTTTTCTTTAATTGGTTGTATGTGGTAAATTCTTGAATCTCTCTGAAGCCATTAATCTTAGTTACTTTTGCATTTTCTTTGGTTTCCTCTATTAATCAGTTAAGTGGTCAGTAGGTCTCCCTGCTGTTTGTGAGTGCCTCCTTAATGCCTTCAAATATTGTATGATACTTGGTTATCTCTTCATATGTGTGTATTTCCTCATTCCAAATGCAAATTCCTGTTTGCAGGATGCATGGCTGCCTCTGGCGATTTGGGGGAAGGGGTGAGAGAGGCAGGAGAGCTTACCCTCTGGGTCTGGAGCATGAGGTCTGACCTGGTGCAGTGCTTGCCTCTCTGGCACAGGCCTCCACCCGGCACTGATCTTTGTCAGGACTCCCACTTCAGACCTTCTACATGGAGGAAAACTACTGGAGATAGCCACTTCCTTTTCTCTTTCTCTGCTTTCTGCTATAGTTTTGGCATTCTAGGATTTACCTGGTGCTCTAGTCTGCTTCTCTCAACCATCTTCAACCCTTAAGCCAGGAGTGATCCACAGAAGAACTTTCTCTTTGATTAAAAAGTGGTTCTTTGGGTTTAATTTTTTTTAAAGGTCAGGCAATTATAATGAATAATGTAATGAATACCCACGTACCCACCTATCAAATCTTAACAATTCTGCTTCAGATTTCATCCTAAAGAATAAAATATTAGAACCACGGTTCAAGTCCATGTATGTCTCTCTTGGATCCACACTCCCTCCTTCTCCAGAGGTAACTTCTATCCTGAATTTGATGTCAATGGTTCCTAGGCATGTTTTTAAACTACTGCTCTTATGCATGTATTCACAAATGCTACATACTTTGCTCATTCAAAATTTGTTGTGTGTGTATCTATTTTTCTATATATCTATAAAATACTGTACATATACAGTATAAATACATACAGTATATAATCAAATTAATAAATTTGATTTATTTGCGGTTCTCTGAAGCGGTGCTGCCAACTTACACACACAGAAGAAGTACCAAGGGTTAGTTTCTACACACCCTTACCAACAGTGGTTTGTCAGACTTGTCGATTCTTACCAATTGGCAAGAGTGAGAATGCTATCCCATTATTGTTTTGCATTTCTTAATGATTTGAAGAAAATCTTTCTTTTTCTTTCTTTTTTTTTTTTTTTGGTCACGCCATGTGACATGAGGGATCTTAGTTCCCCAACCAGGGATTGAATTGACCCCCTGCCCCCTGCAATGCAAGCGCAGAGCCTTAACCACTGGACCGCCAGGGAAGTCCGAAGAAAATCTTTCTTAATGCTGGATATTAATCTTTTGTCAGCTATACAGGTTAAAATATCTTCCCTCAGTCTGTAGCTTATTTTTTTCTCCTTCTTAGAGATGTATCACAAAAGACTGTAAAATTATATATATATATATGTATACACACACACACACGCACAACTGACCCTTGAACAACACAGGGGTTAGGGGCATGGACATTCCACACAGTCAAAAATCGATATATAACTTTGCAGTCAGCCCTCCCATATCCACAGTTCAACATGAAGGTATTCAACCAATCTGATATCGTGTAGTACTGTAGTATGTATTTAGTTTAAAAAAATCTGTGTAGGGCTTCCCTGGTGGCGCAGTGCTTAACAATCCGCCTGCCAATGCAGGGCACGCAGGTTCGAGCCCTGGTCCAGGAAAATCCCACATGCCGCAGACTAAGCCCGTGTGCCACAACTACTCACCCCGAGGGCCACAACTACTCACCCCGAGGGCCACAACTACTGAAGCCCGCATGCCTAGAGCCCATGCTCCGCAAGAGAAGCCACCCAATGAGAAGCCCACACACCGCAAGGAAAAGTAGCCTCCGCTCACTGCAACTAGAGAAAAGCCCGTGCACAGCAACAAAGACTCAGTGCAGCCAAAAAGTCAATAAATTAATTAAAAAAAAATTTGTGTATAAGTGGACCTGCTCAGTTCAAATCTGAACTGTACAATGTATATATATCCAACAGGCAGGTAATTAAAGATAAGAGCTGGATGAGCAATCCCATGGTATCTATTACAGGGATATTCTCTTACCCTGTTTAAGTGTATTAATCTTTTCTCTGTAGTTTGTAATTTTTGTATAAAAAGTCCCTTTCTACTCTGAGAACAAAGATATTTGCCTTTATTACCTTCTAAAAGCCATATATGTTTTGCCTACCACATTTAAGCCTTTAATCCCCAGAACTGATTTTTATACAGTTATAGGGATCCAATTTTTATATATGTAGGGATCCAATTTCCCTTGTTAAATATTAATCATCTATTGTACCAGAATGACTTATTTCAAAGTTTATCTCTTCATCACTGGTTTTCAATACCACCTTTTCCATATGTCAAGTGTCCCTGGCCTATTTCTGCATTCTCTACCATATTCCACTGGTCTATTTATCAACCCCTACACAAATACCTCACTCTCTTAATTATGTGCTAAATGATATCTTTCTGAAATTTTCATTTTCTTTTTTTGTGCATGCTTAATTAAAATTTATTTTGTGTGTTGACTTCATATGCAAGTGAACTTGCTAAATTCTACTTTCTATAGTTTTGTTGAATTTTCTTTACTGTCTACCGTATCATTGGTAAATAACTATATTTTATATTTATTTCTTTCCAGTCTTTGTATTTTTGTTGTCGCTATTGTTGTTGTTCCTTACTGCAACTGGGCAGGATACAGAATACAGTGATAAGTAGAACTAATAGTAATGGAAATCCTCATCTTATATCTCCTCTCAAAGAAAATGCTTTCAAATTTTCAATAGTATGATGTTTGCTGGGGATGCCCTTTATCAAGTGAGCTATGTGGATGGATATCTGGGAGAAGAATCTAAGGAATAGCAATCATATGGAGGAGGGAGTGTACTTCAGGATGTTTGGGAAGCATCACAAAGGTCAAAGTGGCTGTAGTAGAGAGAGTGAGGGGACAGTATCAGGAGATGAGGTCAGAAGGTCACAGCCATGCAATGGGGAAGGAGCAGGTGTGACTGTATAAAACAATACAGGACCATCGTAAGGATTTCGGCTCTTATTCTCAGTGAGGCCAGTGCCCAGCTTTCAGCAGAAGAGTGTCATGATCTGACTTACAATTGGAAGGAACCAGTTTTGAGATTAGAATGGAGAGCACAAGGGTAAACTCAGGGAGACCAATTAGGAGGCTTATTGGAGTAGTACTGGTGAGAGATGATGATTGGCATGAACTAGGATGATAGCAGTGGGGATAATAGAAGGTGGCTGGTGTTGGCTGTATTTTGAAGGTAGAGCTAATAGTGTTTGCTGACAGTTGGATGTGAGTATGAGAGAAAGAGAGCTGTAAAGGATAAGTCAAAGATTTGTGTGTAAGTATCTGGAAGAATGGAGTGGGTGTTTAGTGTGTCAGGAAAGGCTGAGGAAGAAGTAGATACAGGGAGGGAAGACCAGGAGTTTGGTTTTGGATACAGTGAATCTGGACCTGATAAGATATTTAAGTGGTGATGTCAAGGAGTAGGTATCAGTTGTATTATGTGAATCCAGAGTTTCAAGGGTAAGTCTGAGCTAAAGATGTAAATTTGATCATTTAGAGAGTATTTAAAGTTTGGGTCTGCATGCGATCACCAAAAGAAGACCACAGAGCACTGAGTTCTAAGACTGAAGTGCTCTCTCATCTTTTTTCTTTGTCCATCTGAAACCACCTGCTATCTATCTTTCCAGATATTCTCAAAATTTCCCATCTGCTGGTGCCCCCCCCTTCTTGTTTTCTAGCGTTACCATCCTTTTTAAAAATCTTTCAGGAATTCCCTGGTGGTCCAGTGGTTAGGATTCCATGCTCTCACTGCAGAGGGCCCGGGTTCGATCCCTAGTAGGGGAACTAAAATCCCATAAGCCACACAGCGTGGCCAAAAATAAGTAGATAAATAAATAATAAAAATCTTTCATTTCAATGGGATTTAATGCAGGAAGGGAAGTCACATGTGTAATCAGTTTGCTATCCTGATCTTATCTCCTCCACCATTGTTTCAGGCAGTAATAAATTGATTCCATTTTCATCATCTAATACACATTCAACTCATGGACTGTAATGCCAGCAATAGTACTGAACAATATTAAATTGATGATATCCAGCCATCCTGACCCAGAAAAATGGCAATAACATATGCATCAACCTATATTAATTTTGGTCATGTGGGTACTATCATTTTAGACTTCTATCAGAAAATAACATTTAACTGCAATAAAAGTAAATTCACCAAAAATAAGTGTTTGACACTTGCCTTTGAAAATCCTTCCTAGCCCCCTGAAATCCATTTGATCTGAGCAGTTAAACACGACCACATATTTTCCCAAGCATCTTCCCATGTCTTTCGTAGTTTCTGTTTTGCCAGTGCCCGCAGGTCCTGCTGGAGCCCCTCCCATGTTCATTCCCAAAGCTTGTGCCAAAGTGATATAGCATCTGCGAAAGTGAATGAGATAAAGCATTGTGAATATGGGATAACACATGTTACAGTAAAGCACAAGCAAAAGTCCAGTGCGATTGGAATGAGCCTGTTTGTTTTAGAATTTGAGCAGCCCACATAAGAGACAGGCAACCAAACAAGGCTGGAGTATGTGATATTCATTAGAAGTAATACAGTGTTTGCAAAAACGCTCAACTCTGATGTAAAAAACCTGTAGGCCTTCCTTCCATTGTGGTCACGATAAATCCCAAGTCAGAGAACCAAATAAGCAGCAGTGTACTGGCGGATGTTTAACAATGGGCTCTCCAGGAACAAAAATAAATCTGATTTTTTTTTTCTGGCCACGCCACATGGCATGTGGGATTCTAGTTCCCTGACCAGGGATCGAACCCGTGCCCTCTGCAGTGGAAGCGTGGAGTCCTACCACTGGACCGCCAGGGAATTCCCTAAATTTTCCCTGATTTTTATGTCTGCTGATTTCTGTGGCATAACTACTTCCACCATGGCTGATAACAAGCTACCAATGTGATAGCACAAAACTGGGAAGAGATGCATGACATTGGCGCTTGCATGCCGGTACAAGCCAGCTCCAGCACACCATTGCAAGTAAATCATTTTACTATGAAATGTTTCGCTCATTTAGACACATGTAAAGAACAATATAATGAATCTCCTTGTATCCCTAATCCAGCTTCAGTTATATTTACTTCAGATCTAAGCAAACGTAGTAAAGCTTCGTAAGACATGAAGCTTTATATGTAAACATCGATTGAAGGGAAAACACCCTGAAAAATTTACGCTGCGATGGGACTGGGCATATAAAGGGAGGTTGGATGAGTCTAGAGGAGGTTGAAGATATAATTTGGCTGTATCATAATTTTACCTGGAGGCAGCCCTGTTTAAAGTAACAGCAGAATTCATTGTTCTATGACCCAATTTAAGTCAATTCTACAAACGTGTATTGTCTTCTATGCACAGCATGTGGAACCAGGTAATTGTGGGACATATAAAGATGAAAAAAACCCAGCTCTTGTCTAGTGCCCTATATTGGAAAGAAGGGTGAGGAGATCTGCCGTTGACTGATTATTCAGACCTGGCCAAGAAACATCACTTTAGGTATTAATTTCCACATTTGAAAAACCAGGAGACTAAACTAGACCACCTCCAAGGTCCTTTCCTTCTTTGCAATTCTAATGACCCCCTTTATGGTTCTAGAGACATTTGTCCATCTTGCAATCTAAACCTCATTACTAAATTACTCATAGTCAACATTCAAGTGTCCTTTTACTCTTTTATCTTTTTCTATTTCATAAAAATGTAATGTATATGTGCATTTAACTAACAATGATGGTTGTTTCATTGTTAGACTTTGATGAGCTAGCACAGACCCCACACGACAGCAATGCTTTTGTTAACATTTCAAATGCAATTTTTTAAAATTTATTTATTTATTTATGGTTGCCTTGGCTCTTCGTTGCTGTGCGCAGGCTTTCTGTAGTTGCGGCGAGCCGGGGCTATTCTTCATTGTGGTGCGCGGGCTTCTTATTGCGGTGGCTTCTCTTGTTGCACAGCACGGGCTCTACGCGAGTGGGCTTCAGTAGTTGTGGCTCGCGGGCTCTAGAGTGCAGGCTCAGTAGTTGTGGTGCACAGGCTTAACTGCTCCGTGGCATGTGGGATCTTCCCGGACCAAGGCTCAAACCCATGTCCCCTGCACTGGCAGGCAGATTCTTAACCACTGCGCCACCAGGGAAGTCCTCAAATGCAATTTTAAAACAATTTTAAGCACATGACTTAATTACAAAAACGGAATAATAAAAATGGAGTTTCCTACCTATCTGTTAATGGAGTGATAACAAGACGATCAGTGCATCCCAGAAATTCATTCTGGTAAATAAAATCAACATCTGTAATAGACACCACTGTTTGATCCAAATCTTCCTTGAAGTAAAATCTACTCTGTTTTAGCCATTCAAAATCAGTAACTGATTTGATATGCATTTTTACCTTAAAAACATGAAATACAAAGAGATTAGTACTGCATTGCAGTAGCATAAAACACAAGCATATGGGCAGTTTTTATTCACTCATTCACGAATTGATTCTCATTCATTTAACATATATTTACTGAGGCCCTCCTTGGGCCTGACACTGTGATGGGTGAACAAAGACAGACATGGTTCCTGCCTTCTGGAGCTGACAGAAGAGCACAAAAGACAATCAGATAAACAAGTAGTTGCAATAAAGTAGGAAAAGAAACTCAGGGTAATGAAATTATGTAGCAAGAAGACCTCACCTAGTGTAGAAGGTCTGAGGGGGATACTTGGAGAAAGAAACATCTAAACTAAACCCTGCAATAATAGTAGGAATTAGCCAGGGAAATAAAACAGAAGGGGTGATGGAGGTGTGGGAGGGCAAAACATTCTAGATGAAGACACAGAAGATCTGACTGGCATGTTCAAGAAACTGAAAGAAGTTCAGTACAGCTGAGGCATCCAGGACTCTGGAGAAAGAGTGAGAGCTGAGGTTTCACAGGGCAGAGGAAAGAGGTTGGGCATTGTTCTCATGGCAATGGGAAGCCATGAGAAATGGGAAGGGATTAAGCAGAGAAATGCATGGTCATATATGCACACATGACTTCTTGCACCAGCATTGTGGCCAAACCAATCAATCTGCCCAGTCATCAGCTTATACCCATGGGGCAAGAGGTACTGGGCTCCTACCACCAGGGATGCAAGAGATAGAAACCGGGTGAGCACGTTTAGGAACAACATCTCACCGCCACCACGTTCTACAGTGCTTCATGACTTTGCATCAGCAAACCTGGAGAAACCCCAGTCCTGCCCACTCAGGGGAACCAACACAGGAAGTGGCAAGTGGTCCCCTTCACTGCTCCGCAACCCAGGGCCCACTTCCAGGTCACTCGACACTAAAAAACAGACTCTGGCAACTGTACAATGCTCAGTTCTCCATCTAATCAAGTCTTCATGCTATTTACCATCTTGCATTTTGTTGTTTCATTGTTTATGATCTTGCTTCCCCCTCCAGTTAAGAATTCCTATCTTCCCTCTTGAAATGCAGTTTGTATTAATCATCTTAAAAGAGCTGCTTTCAGGTAACATAGTCCAGTACCGCCCCCAGGGACTCTGTTCTCTAACACAGGACCCTCAGCCATGGAGATGTGGTCAGCTAGCTACTTTCAACAATCCAATAAGATGGTAAAGAGGGGGTGGAGGAGGAAAAAGTAAAGAAGAATAGCTAATATTTACTGAGTTGTTACTGTACATCAGTCTATTCTAAGCATTAGACATGGGAAGATAAAATGCATATATGCTGGCCATGAGATCTCATTTTACTTGGAATGCAAACTGACCATGAGTTCAGTAGCAATTAAGAAAAAAAAAAGTTTCACAGTCTTAATTGTGTGTATATTTTCTTTTAAAAAATCCATTCTGTACAGAAAGTAAAGATGTGCTGAGCATTTTGATTTTAAAAAGAAATTTCTTCCATGAGATGTCAGCTTTAAGAGCCAGTGAGAGATGTATAGATATCCTCAATAGTACATTCATAGCAGGTATAGTAATGGATTCCATATGAACGTTTCTTGAAGTGGACTTCAAGGAAAGCCAAAGTATAATGGTAATTGCAATTCAGTGAAAGCAAATCTGTAGAAGGCCAAAGCAATATGGTCTAAGTATGCGGCTTTTTGATGGTTAGCTTGAACCAGAGAAATCCAAGAACAGTGTTTCTGGAACTTTAATACACATAGGAATCACCTGGAAATCGTACTGAAATGCAGATTATGGTTCAGTAGGTCTGGTGGGGAGGCTGAAGATTCTGCTTTTCTAACAAGCTCCTAGGTGAGGCCCAATGCAGCTGACTGTCATACAACACTTTGAGAAAGAAGGATCTAGATTACAGGGGAATAGACAGACTACATGTCCTTCAATCTTCAATAAATACAACTTATCTGATCAGAACTTTTGATACAAATTTGAAACAGATAGCCTGGGATCATAGTCTCTAAAAAAGCACCCCAGGTTGCATGAATTATGTGTCTCTGGTGAAGAAAAAAGAGGCCTAAAAGATAGATAAAATCAAATAGAATAAGTCAGTGGTAGTTAAAGACAAAACTAGTCAAACGGTGCAATATCAAAGCCACCTGGGGCCCCTACACCATAATAGATAACTACTGCTCAAGACCACTGGTTAGGGTTCTATTTCCAAAGGGAATTCAAATATCATCCCTCTTACTCCCACCCTGCAGAACTTTGCCCAAAGCAAGCCCATGATGCCCTGTTGGACACTATCAGTTGAACAGCCGTGAGAGTTCCCTGAAGCTTGGTTCTATTCAATCCGGACTTCTTTCACAGTTGGCTCATCTGTTGGAAGAGGTAATCTAGAAGACATGACCTCAGGCTGACCCAAGAGCTGGATGGACACAGGCAATTGGAGGATCCTCATCCCCTTCCCTGTCCTTGGAACGGGCATTCTGCCCACTGTTCCCACAGTGGGGCTGTTTTCAAGGATGCAGCCTTGAGAGAGCAATGTGTTGTTGAGACCATCTGGATGGTATATGTGACAGTTAAGGCCTCTATATAAACTTAGAAACTACTTTGGCAGACAAATGCAGAGATCTGCTCTGCTCGTGGCTGCCCAAGACAAGCCTCATGAGTAAACTTCCTGGCTTATTAAAACTTCCACCTACCAACCTGGAGTAACATGCCTCTCTCTTCAGGCTCTCCTTGCCCTCTCTGTACAGGGGCCAAGTTATGAACTAACATTATCATAACTCATGACCAAGCCCACCTAAATTATATCACATCCCTGGTTATTGGTTTAATGAAACAATTAGTTCAAATCACATCAGTTGATTCCAGACTTTCAGAATGCCAAAGGTGAATATACACATATGATTGTTAAAACTTCCAAATACAGATATTTGTAGACATCGTATAGTTGTCTACAACTATACAACTATGCTGGAGAGTTGTGAAAAAGGACCAAGCAGATGGAAGGTTCATATAAGTTAAGAAATACATATAATACTTAAATGTTCATTATTAGAAGCACTAACTTATTAATTAATACACTAAATAATTTTAAATTAAGAAAAAAATGATACTTTACCAAGTCATCAAAAATATCTCTCTGATGCACATGGATGGTAATTAGAGTTTCAAATTTCACTCTATCAAACTTGCTCAGGTCATGTGTTGTCTGACCAATTAGAGTATTTAGAATATCCAAAAATTTCTGATTGGTCACTTGCATGATTTTCCTGTCATCTTTTGCATTATTTAAAGCCTCTTCTGAATCATGTGTCCACAACATCTGAAGTCCCAGAAGCCCAACCTACAAATCCAGAAGACAAATAAATTTACCAAATATTCAAAGCACATCTGCAATAAAATTTAGTGGTCACTTAGTCACATAAAGGTGAACAGTCTTACTGATTTTAAACTAAAAAAGGGACATGCATTTTTCTACTCCCAAAGGGTAAAAACATTTAAAGTTCAAACTATTGATTATTTAATTATTTCAATGTCGATAGATAAATAATAATTTGAACAATTGCTAGGATTTATGGAATTATATGTTAATGGAAGATGCTTGGGAAATTTTTCTACAGAGGGCCTGAGACCCATATACCTTCATACAGTGATTTTTCTTTCTCAAGAAAAGAAATGGAATTAATAGACTACTGTGTATTTTTCTTCAGCAGGGTTTTGCAAAAGTTTCTTTGCATCTTCTAAAAAGGATATGCTGCCTATCTCTTTTCTTAATCTCACACTCTCTCTAATATCCATATCTTTATCTACATCTACTTCTCTGTCTATATATTTATCTACGAGAGAGACAGACAGAAAGTGAGAAGGGGAAAAGCTTGTCCTTTGTCTCCTGATGAAGGCATAAGGAAACTGTGAGTGGACTGTCACCTTACCTACAATTTCTGCTGCAGAAAAGGAAATAAAAGTGGTCAGAACATGCCCTACCCTCACCCCCTCACTGCAACAATTGTCCCTCTGGGAGCTTTTGTTCATCCCCGGCGTCAAGCAACAGATCCAAGATCATTTGGACCAAAAAGGAATTCCATATCTGGCAGGGGAAGGAAAGTGTGTGAGGGAATGCGGGTACTGCAGGCATGGCATTTGATGTAGGTAAAGCAGGAATAAAACCCTTTCCTTATCCCTGCTTCCTCTGGAACTTCAATAATTTTCCTGCTACAGTAGTGGCCAATCCTGGGGTCTACAGGTAAAGATAAATGAAGCACCTGGCTGAGAGGAGTAATGGGATGTAGAAGAAATAGCTGCTGTCAGGAAGCTCCCAAGAGCAAGCAGATTCTATTTGCACAAAAGCAAAGAGAAACAGTACTGAAACAGTAGTGTAAGGCTTTCTTGATTTAAAGACCAAACAGACTTGCAGACCCTGCAAAATCACTACATAGAGGTATATTCTAAAAACTGATCTTTAAAATGATAACTATCCTGATCTCTCTTGCACCCGAGGCCGCTGGCTTCCCTGCGCATTTGGTACTGCTGGGGCTCCCACAACCCAAGCAGCCATACCACCTTTGCACCCTGTCCTCACTGGGTCAGACCCAAGTGCTTCAGGGCAGCCCCAGGAGCAGACTCCTGTGGATGGCCCACACACAGAGGTGGGATAAAATCAAAGCTGAACCCCAGGGGTGGGGCGACCAAGGAAGAGGATCGAAAATCTTCCCATTAGCTGCACAAGCTGCAGATTAAACCCCCACGATCAGCTAGGTAGAACCTGCACCCATGGAATATTTGAGTCGACAATGAGAGTTCCCACATATGAAAACAGTCTAGCGCTGGCAGCTGTGGACTTTGGGGGCAGCACATGCAGGAACTGGGCCAGATCAGAGCCTGAGTGGTCCCCACAGGGCACACAACAGGTCCAGAGAACAGCCCAGAGGCAGTGGAGGGCCTCTTGGGGAGGTGGAAGTGGGCTGTGGCTCACAGCAGGAGCAAGGACACTGACAGCTTAGATAACATTATTATTGCTATTATTTTTATTATGTTTTGATTTGTTCTGTTGTTGGTTCTTTTTTTGGTTGTTGTTCTTGTTTTGTTGTTATTAGTCTTATTTAGTCTTTTGGGATTTTCTTGTTTTTTAACATATCTTTTATCTTTTATTAATTTTTTTATATATTTCTATTTTTACTTTTGCTTTTCAGTTGTTCTGTGTTCTCCCTTTTTTTCTTCTTTTTCTTTAATGTATTTTTTATTTTTTTATATTTCTGTTTCTACTTTGCTTTTCTTTTCTTCTGTGTTTTTTCCCTTTTTTCATCATTTCTGTCAGTTTTTGTTTCTTTGCTTTATTCTTCAGTTGGCACTCTGCTCTGGTTTTGTTTTGGGGCTTTTTGTTTCTGTTAGTTTTGTTTTTAATTGTTTGATTTCGTTTTCAGGTTCTTTTGTTTGTCTGGTTGTTCTCTTCCTTTTTGTTTTATTTTGTTCTGTTTTTGTTTCTTTTGTATGTGTGTGTTTCCCTGTGTCTCCTTGTTTGATTTTGCTTTTACCATTTGTCTGGGGTTTCATTTGTCTTTTATATCTTTTTTTTAAAATAATCCCCTTTATTGCCATAATGAGCAACTTGCACGGTCTTAGTTCCCTGGCTGGAAGTCGGCCTGAGCCTCTGGGGAGGGAGCGCTGAGTCCAGGATGCTGGACCACCAGAGAATTCCCAGTCCCAGGGAATGTTAAGCAGTGAGAGCTCTCCAGGAGGCCTCTATCTGAATACAAGACTCCATTCTACTGCCTGCAGTTCCCAGTGCTGGACACCTCAGACCAAACAACAAACAAGACAGAGACACAAACCCACCCATCAGCAGACAGGCTACCTAAAGTCATACTAAGTTCACAGACACCCCAAAACACACCACCTGACATGGTCCTGCCCATCAGAGGGAAAAGACTCAGCTCCACCCACCAGAACGCAGGCACCAGTCCCTCCCATCAGGAAGCCTACACAAGCTACCGGACCAACCTCAGCATCAGGGGCAGAGAACAGAAGCAAGAGGAACTACAATCCTGCAGCCTAGGGAAAGAAGACCTCAAACACAGTAAATTAGACAAAATGAGAAGACACAGAATTATCTTGCAGACAAAGGAGCAAGATAAAAACCCACAAGACCAATAAAATAAAGAGGAAATAAGCAAACTACCTGAAAAACAATTCAGAGTAATGATAGTAAAGATGATCCAAAATCTTGGAAAGAGAATGAAGGCATGGATCAAGAAGATACAAGAAATGTTTAACAGGGACCTAAAAGAACTAAAGAACAGACAATCAATGGTGAAATGAAAAATACCCTAGAAGGAATCAATAACAGAATAACAGAGGCAGAAGAAGGGATAAGGGAGCTGGAAGATAGAATGGTGGAAATAACTGCAGCAGAGCAGAATAAAGAAAAAAGAATGAAAAGAAATGAGGACAGTCTCAGAGACCTCTGGGACATTAAGCACACCAATATGTGAATTATAGGGCTCCCAAAAGAAGAAGAGAAAAAGAAAGGGGCTGAGAAAATATTTGAAGAGATTACGGTTGAAAACTTCCATAACATGGGAAAAGAAATGGTCAGTCAAGTCAAGGAAGCCTAGAGAGTCCCATATAGGATAAATCCAAGGAGAAACATACCAAGACACATATTAATCAAACTATCAAAAATTAAACAAAAAGAAAAAATATTAAAGCATCAAGGGAAAAACAACATACAAGTTAATCCCCATAAGGTTAACAGCTGATCTTTCAGCAGAAACTGCAAGCCAGAGGGAGTGGCAAGACATATTTAAAGCGATGAAAGGGAAAAACCTACAACCAAGATTACTCTACCCAGCAAGGATCTCATTCAGATTCGACAGAGAAATCAAAAGATTTAGAGACAAGCAAAAGTTAAGAGAATTCAGCACCACCAAACCAGCTTTATAACAAATGCTAAACAACTCCTCTAGGCACGAAACAGAAGAGAAGGAAAAGACCTACAAAAACAAATCCAAAACATTTAAGAAAATGGTTATAGGAACATACATATCAATAATCACCTTAAATGTAAATGGATTAGGGACTTCCCTGGTGGCGCAGTGGTTAAGAATCCACCTGCCAATGCAGGGGACACGGGTTCGATCCCTGGTCTGGGAAGATCCTACATGCCACAGAGCAACTAAGTCCATGTGCCACAACAACTGGGCCTGCACTCTAGAGCCCGTGAGCCACAACTACTGAGCCCACATGCAACAACTACTGAAGCCCGTGTGCCTGAAGCCTGTGCTCCACAAAAAGAGAAGCCACTGCAAAGAGAAGCCCACGCACCACAATGAAGACCCAATGTGGCCATAAATAAATAAATTTTTAAAAAATGTAAATGGATTAAATGCCCCAACCAAAGGACATAGACTGGCTGAATGGATACAAAAATAAGACCCATATATATGCTGTCTACAAGAGACCCACTTCAGACCTAGGGACACATACAGACTGAGGGTGAGGGGATAGAAAAAGATATTCCATGCAAAGGGAAATCAAAAGAAAGCTGGAGTAAGCAATACTCATATCAGACAAAACAGACTTTAAAATAAAGACTATTACAAGAGACAAGGAAGGACACTACATAATGATCAAGGGATCAATCCAAGAACAAGATATAACAATTGTAAATATTTATGCACCCAACATAGGAGCACCTCAATACATAAAGCAAAGGCTAACAGCCACAAAAGGGGAAATCAACACTAACACAATAATAGAGGTAGACTTTAATGCCTCACTTACACCAATGGACAGATCATCCAAACAGAAAATTAATAAGGAAACACAAGCCTTAAATGACACATTAGACCAGATGGACTTAATTGATACTTATAGGACATTCCATCCAAAAACAGAATACACTTTCTTCTCAACTGCTCATGGAATATTCTCCAGGATAGATCACATCTTGGATCACAAATCAAGGCTTGGTAATTTAAGAAAATTGAAATCGTATCAAGTATCTTTTCAGACTACAACACTATGAGACTAGATATCAAATACAGGAAAAAACCTGTAAAAGAAAAAAAAACATGGAGGCTAAACAGTATGCTACTAAACAACCAAGAGATCACTGAGGAAAACAAAAAATACCTAAATGCAAATGACAATGAAAACATGATGACCCAAAACCTATGGGATGTAGAAAAGCAGTTCGAAGAGGGAAGTTTATAGCAATACAATCCTACGTCAAGAAACAAGAAAAATCTCAAATAAACAACCTAACCTTACACCTAAAGCAATTAGAGAAAGAAGAAAAAAAAACCCAAAATTAGTAGAAGGAAAGAAATCATAAAAATCAGATCAGAAATAAATGAAAAAGAAATGAAGGAAATAGAAAAAATCAATAAAACTAAAAGCTGAACCTTTGAGAAGATAAACAAAACTGATAAACCATTAGCCAGACTCATCAAGAAAAAAAGGGAGAAAACTCAAATCAACAGATTTAGAAATGAACAGGAAGTAACAACTGACACTGCAGAAATACAAACAATCATGAGATATTACTACAAGCAACTATATGCCAATAAAATGGACAACCTGGAAGAAATGGACAAATTCTTAGGAAAGTACCATCTTCCAAGCCTGAACCGAGAAGAGACAGAAACTATGAACAGACCAATCACAAGCACTGAAATTGAAACTGTGATTAAATATCTTCCAACAAACAAAAGCCCAGGCCCAGACGGCTTCACAAGCGAATTCTATCAAACATTTAGAGAAGAGCTAACACCTATCCTTCTCAAACTCTTCCAAAATATAGCAGAGGAAGGAACACTCCCAAACTCATTCTACGAGGCCACCATCACCCTGATACCAAAACCAGACAAAGATAACACAAAAAAAGAAAACTACAGACCAATATCACTGTTGAACATAGATGCAAAAAGCCTCAACAAAATACTAGCAAACAGAATCCAACAACACATTAAACGGATCATACACCAGGATCAAGTGGGGTTTATCCCAGGAATGCAAGGATTCTTCAATATATGCAAATCAATCAATATGATATACCAGATTAACAAACTGACAGATAAAAACCATAGAATAATCTCAATCAATGCAGAAAAAGTTTCCGACAAAATCAACACCCATTTATGATTAAAAACTTTCCAGAAAGTGGGCATAGAAGCAACCTACCTCAACATAACAAAGGCCATATATGACAAACCGACAGCAAACAACATTCTCAGTGGTGAAAAACTGAAACCATTTCCTCTAAGATCAGGAACAAGACAAGGGTGCCCACTCTCACCACTATTCTTCAACATAGTTTTGGAAATCGTAGCCACGGCAATCGGAGAATAAAAAGATATAAAAGGAATCCAAACGTCAAAAGAAGAACTAAAATTGGCACTGTTTGCAGATGACATGATACTATACATAGAAAATCCTAAAGGTGTCACCAGAAAACTAGAGCTAATCAACAAATTTAGTAAAGTCATAGGATACAAAATTAATACACAGAAATCTCTTGCATTCCTGTACACTAACAATGAAATTTCAGAAAGAGAAATTAAGGAAACAATCCCATTTATCATTGCAACGAAAAGAATAAAATACCTAGGAATAAACTTACCTATGGAGACAAAAGACCTGTATACAGAAAACTATAAGACACTGATGAAAGTAATCAAAGATGATATAAATAGACGGAGAGATATACCATGTTCTTGGGTTGGAAGAATCAACATTGTGGAAATGACTATACTACCCAAAGCAGTCTACAAATTCAGTGCAATCCCTATCAAATCACCTACGGTATTTATCACAGACCTAGTACAAAAAATTTTACAATATGTATGGAAACACAAAAGACCCCGAATAGCCAAAGCAATCTTAAGAAAGAAAAACGGAGCTGGAGGAATCAGGCTCCCTGACTTCAGACTATACCACAAATCTGCAGTAATCAGAACAGTATGGTACAGGCAGAAAAACAGAAATACATATCAATGGAACAGGATAGAAAGCCCAGAGATAAACCCATGCACCTATGGTCACCTTATCTTTGACAAAGGAGGCAAGAATATACAATGGAGAAAAGACAGCCTCTTCACTAGTGGTGCTGGGAAAACTGGACAGCTACATGTAAAAGAATGAAATTAGAACACTTCCCAACACCATACACAAAAATAGACTCAAAATGAATTTAAAGACCTAAATCTAAGGACAGACTCTATAAAACTCTTAGAGGAAAAGAGAGGTGGCACACTCCTTGACATAAATCACAGCAAGATCCTTTTTGGCCCACCTCCTAAAGAAATGGAAATAAAAGCAAAAATAAATAAATGGGACCTAATGAAACTTAAAAGCTTTTGCACAGCAAAGGAAACCATAAACTAGACGAAAAGACAGCCCTCAGAATGGGAGAAAATATTTGCAAATGAAGCAACTGACAGAGGATTAATCTCCAAAATACTCAAGCAGCTCATGCAGCTTAATATCAATAAAAACAAACAACTCAATCCAAAAATGGGCAGAAGACCTAAATAGACATTTCTCCAAAGAAGACATACAGATGGCCAACAAGCACTTGAAAAGATGCTCAACATCACTAATCATTAGAGAAATGCAAATCAAAACCACAATGAGGTATCACCTCACACAGGTCAGAATGGCCATCATCAAAAAATCTACAAACAATAACTGCTGGAGAGAGCATGGAGAAAAGGGAACCCTCCTGCACTGTTGGTGGGAATGTAAATTGATACAGCCACTATGGAGAACAGTATGGAGGTTCCTTAAAAAACTACAAATAGAACTACCATATGACCCAGCAACCCCACTACTGGGCATATACCCTGAGAAAACCATAATTCAAAAAGAGTCATGTACCACAATGTTCAGCGCAGCACTATTTACAATAGCCAGGACATGGAGGCAACCTAAATGTCCATCAACAGATGAATGGACAGAGATGATGTGGTACATATATACAATGGAATATCAGCCATAAAAAGGAATGAAATTGAGTCATTGTTAGTGATGTAGATGGACCTAGAGTCCGTCATGCAGAGTGAAGTAAGTCAGAAAGAAAAACCAAATACCGTATATTAACACATATATATGGAATCTAGAAAAATGGTACTGATGAACCTACTAGCAGGTCAGGAATAGAGACGCAGACATAGAGAACAGACTTGTGGACACAGAGGAGGAAGGGGAGAGTGGGACGAACTGAGAAAGTAACATTGACATATATACATTACCATGTGTAAAATAGATAGCTAGTGGGAAGCTGCTGTATAGCACAGGGAGATCAGCTCGGTGCTTTGTGACGACCTAGAGGGGTGGGATGGGGAGGGTGGGAGGGAGGCTCAAGAAGGAGGGGGTATGCAGGTATATGTATACATATAACTGATTCACTTTGTTGTACAGCATAAACTAACACAACATTGTATAGTAATTATAATCTAATAATGATGAGAAAAATAAAATGACTACCCTAAGTCACCAAGAAAAGCTTAAATTATGTTTTTCACTAGGTTTAAGAAGGCAGCAGACTTCACAGGGAAAACTGGAGGATGTTTCATTACAATAAAAAATAAAATAAGAATGCTCATTCTCATCAATATTATTTGATGCTTATAATAAGCATATTAAAAAATACTGAAAGGGACCACATGGAAATATTAAGTCATCATTTCCAAGTGGTAGAAAAATGGGAAATTTTTATTTTCACTTTCATATTCTCCAAGTTTTCCCCAATTTTTGCAACAAGGATCCATTGGGTTCATAATCTTAAAAACGTGTTTGAGAAGAAAACAGAGGTGAAATTTTAAACAATTTTAGATAAAAAATTAACATTGTATAATAGGCAAATTTATTTGGGAAACCTGCTTTATAAAATGCAATTTAGGGACTTCCCTGGTGGCACAGTGGTTAAGAATCCGCCTGCCAATGCACAGGACACAGGTCTGATCCCTGGTCCAGGAAGATCCCACATGCCATGGAGCAACGAAGCTCATGTGCCACAACTACTGAGCCTGAGCCCTAGAGCCCGTGAGCCACAACTACTGAGCCTGTGTGCCACAGCTACTGAAGCCCACGCGCCTAGAGCCTGTGCTCCGCAACAAAAAAAGCCACCACAATGCGAAGCCCATGCACAGCAATGAAGAATAGCCCCTGCTCGCTGCAAATAGAGAAAGCCTGCACGCAGCAACGAAGACCCAACACAGCCAAAAATAAACAAGTAAATAAATAAATAAATTTATTTATTTTAAAAATAAATGAAATAAAATGCAATTTAAAGAGTAATATATATATTGAATGAATATATTGAATGACTATATATTGAATGAATATAGAATGAATATATTTATATATTCATTACTCTTTAAAGCAATTTTTCCAGAAAACTGAAATTTGCCCAGTACAATGTTAAGATTTTTATCTAAAAATCTTTGTGTGTATATATATATGTATATATACACACATTAAATAAAGTCCTAAGAGTTAGTCAACTTTCTTACTATATCCTGTTCAACTTCACTGCTACTTTAAATTTGCTTTTCAACTTTTCCAACTTTAATCCTATATCTCCTTCAGCGTATAAAGGGTGATCAAGCTTTCCTGAGAGAGAGAAAGTATGTTGATTTAGTCTAAGGAGCTATTTTTCTCAGCTTATCAAATAAAGTATTTTATAAAGCTTTATCGCAAATGCTAATAAGAATATTAAAGTTTACCAAGGATATTATACAATACAAAAACAATATTAAAATATTCTCTCCAGTGAAGGTTGTTTTTATGTCTGTACTTCTGTCATTTGAATAATTTCATATGATTTCAGCTGCCTCCACTGTGTGTGCAGTAACATAGGATTTGGAGTTCAGGTTGGGAGGAGCAGCTGGGGAAGTAAAACCTGCCTATATTTTCCTTGGATAGCTCTTGCCTTCTATCCCACACTATCTCTGACCCAGATCACAAACCATCACTTTTCATTTATCTTGGCTGAAAATGTAATGGAACTGTTAGCTCTTCATTTTCTGTGCCCCGTTTAAATAATATCTGGCACCTGACAATGCACTTCTAAGAGCCAAAGGGCAGGAGAGTTGTTCAAGAGAACACCTGCTCCAGCCTCTTCAAGGTCTTCTCTCTTTAAAACTTCGTCACATTTAACGTGGGACTTCCCTGGTGGTCCATTGGTTAAGAATCTGCCTTCCAAAGCAGGGGACGCAGGTTTGATCCTTGGTCAGGGAGCTAAGATCCCACATGCCACGGGGCAACTAAGCCCGTGCACCACAATGACTGAGCCCACACACTCTGGAGCCTGTGCGCCACAAGTAGAGAGAAGCCAGCGTGCCACAGTGAAAAATCCCACATGCCGCAACGAAGATCCCACGTGCCGCAACTTAGACCCGACACAGCCAAATAAATAAATTAATTTAATTAAATATTAAAAAGGAACTTAGTCGTATTTAACAAATTATGCCAATTTTTAATTATTTGAAGGCAAAATAAACAAAAGGCAAGGTGGATTTCATTTCAGAAAAAGATATGCTCCTTCCTTTTATATATGTCCATATCCATATCTATATCTGTGTCTATATTTATGTATGAATAGATATAGATAGACGGTTTTTATACATAGATAGGTGTCGCTTATACATAAGATGAAATTTCTCGTTAGTGCTTTAGTCTCAGTGTATATCCTCAATGATGGAAGAACAGTGGCAAATCCTCTTCTCAGGGATGGGATGGGTTGGCCTAGAATGGTGTAGGTGGACAAGCAAGTGGTCAAGCAGGTGGTTGGGGGCTGAGGGTGGGTGGGCCTCTCTAACTAGTTCTAAGCTTGAACAGCCTCCACATCATCAGGCTAACTGCCTCCTGAATATCTTTCCCCCTTATTTCGTTATTTAAATGTCACGTATTCTCACCTGTGCTGGAAAGTGATTGAGGAAAGGTAAGAGCTGAAATCCTGAATCACTGATTTGATAGAATGCAGATCTAATTATATTATGTAAGGACGACATCTGCATTTTTAACATGTCCAGAAGCCAAATCTCCACGGGACCTTTGGCCATAACAGGATTATCCAACTAAAAGATATATTACAAATACGTTACAAATTGATAATAATTTGGTATTTTTACAAATGTCATAAATCAAAGTACCTCAGGCAAAGCAAACAATTTCATATAAAATATTTAAAACGTGAGTAAAATCAACTAATACTATATATGGAAAGAACTATAAAGATCATCTGGTCTAAAACTTTCATTGTATAGATAATAAAATGAGCCTCAGAGAAGTTAAATGAGTTATCCAAACTAGTCTGTTACAAAGCCAGGGCTATGGAACTAAAACCCGACACCACTCCCCTCCCTTTCTTTCATAAGAGAATTGCATTCTTCTCAAATCTAAATTTTTAAAGAAATCCTAATAAAATTTTAACCAAGTTAAATTACAATAATTTTTTCTCCTTCTCTTGATATGACAGCCATGATACGATCATAGTCTTTTGCGTGAAAGGTCACCTCATTTATGTTGTCAGACACTGCAGGGAGATGTGGCTATAAGAAAGCACAAGACAGAGCAAACACATCATACGTGACGTTAAACACAAAAGTCACTGAGATGTTTTTAAAAGCTTTACTATTTTTTATATTTGTAAGAGATTAAGAATTTACTTCATTGTCTCAAAAAAAAAAAAAGACTCTTCTTTGACCTTTGACTGACTTGGAAGCCCACTTTTAAAAATCCAGCCCTACAGAATGTTTCCTCCAAGACCTACAAATGCACCTCTTACATTATGGAGATTCGACTAGTAACTGTCATCTTCCTCCCGATGGACACTGAACCACATGGTCCCTGCCCTCTTCCCTCCCAGGGACAGCTCAGTACTTCTCTCTTGGCTCTATGTCTGCCTTACACAGCTTCTACTTCCCTCCTTTCCTTTCTCATCCCCGCAACTCCCTGGAAACCAACAAGGAAGGTATTACTAGCTGTTTCCCAAATTCCCAAACCAGAAATGTCCCTGGGATGGGTGTTCCAGTGCCTCTCACACCCAGTTCTCTGTAGTTTTTCTCTTCCTCCTGGAAGTATTGCCCTTGGAAATGGCAATAAAAGCATTTGAGAAGCACTTGGGACAAAAAAAGGACAAATCCAAACCACAATCCCTATTTGATCTAAGAATATTTAGATTAAAATACCCATAACAATGAATTACATTTAGTGAGCACATACTGTGTGTCCAGAACTTCTCAATGAATTATCTCGTGTAATCCTTATGACTATCCCATGAGGTGGAAATGATTAATATCCTGATTTTACAGACAAAGAAACTGAGGCACAGGAAAATTAAGAAGCTGGCCAAGGTCACCCAGCTGGTGAGTTGCATAATCGGTGACTCTTGCCTCAGGCTGATGGGCTCCAAATACAAAGAAAATAAGACAGTTTATAACCAACATAATTTTTAATACTCTTCTTTCCTGACTGCACTTTTAAGACATTAACTTCATTTTTATTTTTTAATACATAGGCTGTGAAAAAAAAGGATTTAGGTAACAGATAATTAGATACATACTTGTATGGTATGGGAATCACTGGCTTGTCCAAGAATTTCCAGGAGAACCGGATCAGATACAAAGAAGAATCTTGGAAATAGTAATCGTTTCTTCTCCAAATACCTTTAAATAAAGTCACGTTACCAAATAATTTTTTCTGAATTATTAATTTTGGGGTTTTTTAGCCAAGACGCAATCACTAACATCAATAAGATAGTAGCAAACACCTACAGTCATTTCCCATTTGCCTCTGAAATGTTTGGTTAGAAAGAAAGTCCTGCTGCACCATGGATGGCACTTGGGAAAACAAGTGGAAATAAGAAAGTGATCCAGAGCAAGGCTGCTCCATCCTATCTTCTTTCTCATCACGAGCCCTCCTGCAAACTTTCTAAGAGTACTGTGAACCTCGCGGCTTAAACCCAGGGGGAACACATAATTTACCTCCAAACCAAGATATTTTGAGAGTGAGGGGGGGACAAATAGCCATTCAGCCAGGACAGAGGCATAAATTTGGACAAACTAAGATATATCGTTACCCTGTTTCAAATAGAAATTGAGAATGAACTGCCTTTTAAGAAAACTATCTGTGAGTTTGTCTGGTTAATTGTTCTCTGAGTGCACATCTCTACTCCATGCCTGTAGTGTGTTGACTGGTAGCCCCAAAAAGATACGTCCACGTCCTATTCCCTGGAATCTGTGAATGTGGCCTCATTTGCAAAAAGGGTCTTTGCAAATGTACCGAAGTTAAGGATCTCGAGAAGAGATAATCTTGGATTATTCAGATGAGCCCTAAATCCAATGACAAGTGTCCTCATAAGAGACACACAGGAAGAGGAGAAGGACATATAAAGACAGAGACAGAGATTGGAGTTATATAGCCACAAGCCAAGGGCCACCAGAACCTGGAAGAGGCAAGGCAAGATTCTCCCTAGAGCCCTCAGAAGGTGCTGCTAACTTGATTTCAGACTTCTGGCCTCCAGAGCTGTGAGAAAATAAATTTCAGTTGTCTTAAGCCACCCAGTTTGTGGTAATTTGTTACAGCAGCCCTACAAAACTAATACAATGCTGTAACTCACCCACCCTCAACTTGAAGGTGTCTTTTTTTGCAGAGAAATTAAATTTATGTGACATGTTAAATTCCTAACACCACCTCAACCATCACTACCAAACCAAAAATGCAGTCAATTCTATGAACTTGTTTGGGATAAAACACCATCACATATAAAAGGATAGGTAATTTAAAAATTAAACTCTTACCCTGTAAGTGACTTCTGACATACTTCCAATTGTTCATGTAAATGAGGCAAAAGCTGCCCCATGGTTTCATCTCCAACACAGCAACCAATCACATTGGGATTCTCATGAGCTCGCTGCATTATCTTTACCCATGACTTGTCAATATTCTGAAAACGTTTTGCTTCCTAAAAACAAAAGTAAAAGTTGGCATGTGGATAACTGAATGAAGCCAGGTCTTCACTTTGGCATCTCCTATAGTTCCTCAAACCAGCCTATTAGTCTCAGGCTACATAATTTAAAGGGGCAGTTTTTTTTCATCTGAATTAACTCTGGAACAAGAGAATGGCTTATTGAAATGCTGCTCTATCACAATGAGGTTTACCGCTGATATTTTTCCTTACATTTAATACATTTTTCGAAGTGCCACATGATTAATCTGCAGAGCTATCAACTTAAATGGCAAATCTAGTCTTTCAGTACCCCAGGTGTTTTGCTTTGATGAGCAAACTGAAGAAGCATGAAAATAATTTGATCTCAGTATTTTGGAATAATTAAAGCTTAATAGTACCCCAGGAAAAAGAAAAACAGTAAAAATCCAAAACAAAGCATTTTTGCAAATGAAAACTGTTTACCATGGATGATATTAAGCTTTGCATTCAATTTTTTAAAATGCTTTTAGAAACTGGCATGATCTTGCCTCTGTTAAAACTTTTAAGTGCACTTTTAAAAAATAAAACTTTCTGATTAAAAATGATTTATGTTTTAAAAATGTGTTACAAAGGGAAACCAGCTATTTTCAAAATGCTTTATCCTTGATTTTTAATCTATAGTGATGCCATAGGTATGGAAATTCAAAAGAGTAGGCTTAGGGGACTTCCCTTGTGGTCCAGTGATAAAGAATCCACCTTCCAATGCATGGGACACAGGTTTGGTCCCTGGTCGGGGAAATAAGATCCCACATGCCGCGGGGCAACTAAGCCCACGCGCCACGACTACTGCGCTCACACACCTCAACAAGGGAGCCCGCGTGCCGCAAACTACAGAGCCCACACACCCTGGAGTCCCTATGCCACAACTAAAGAGAAGCCCCGCGCCGCAACAAAGAGGCCCCGCGCCGGCAACGAAAGATCCCGCACGCCTCAACAAAGACCCCGCGTGCTGCAACTTAAGACCCGATGCAGCCAAAAAAATTTTTTTTAAATAAATGTTTAAAAAAAGAAAGAGTAGGCCTAATTTTATAAGAGGAAAATTACCTTCATAGAATAATTATTAGTAAGTTACTGGCATTCATTTAAAAGGTCCCATAAAGCTGTTTTAAAGAATTTGTTACAGGCTTCTAAGGGTAAGTTTCCTTGCCTCATGTTTCTGATCTACTATTAGTTAACAACTTACTAATAGTTAATTTGTGTTTACAGAATACAGATTATTTTAACTTTTACTCTCAGAGGAATAAGTCTAATTCTAAGAAGAGATGAACTATTATAATTTAATAATATCATATTCAAATGTACCTCTTCAGACAACCTGGAGATTTGAAAATTATGTGAGTTTCTTGTTTCTACTAATGTAAATCAAAGGTCAGCACTTTTTTAAAAAAACTTCTTTGTAAAGGGCAAGATGCTAAATATTTTAGGCTTTGTAGGCCATATGGTCTCTGTTACAACTATTCAACTCTGTCATTGTAATGCTAAAGAAGCCATAGACAGAACATAAATGAATGCACATGGCTGTATTCCAATAAAACTGTACTTACAGAAACAGGTGGGACTTCCCTGGTGGCAGAGTGGTTAAGAATCTGCCTGCCAATGCAGGAAACACGGGTTTGATCCGTGGTCCGGGAAGATCCCACATGCCACGGAGCAAATAAGCCCATGCTCCACAACTACTGAGCCTGTGCCCGAGAGCCCGTGCTCCACAACAAGAGAAGCCACAGCAATGAGAAGCCCATGCACCTCAACAAAGAGTAGCCCCAGCTTGCCGCAACTAGGGAAAGCCCACGCGCAGCAATGAAGATCCAACACAGCCAAAAATAAAATTAAAAAACAAAACAGGTGAGTTGGCCACAGTTTGCAAACCCCTGGTGCAAATAATCAAGACATGACTATATGTCTTTCTGAAGACCTTTACAGAGACATATAAACAACATACACTAAATTATTCTATCAGCAGTTACAAAAACCATATTTACCTGAGGTAGCTGTTTGGCAATATCCCCACCTACAAAGACAGCTTCAAGATAAACCCAAAGGTTCTGGACTACTAGCCACTCTTCAATTATATCTGAGGAAGTGGACAATTTATACACCCAATTCTGGATATTTTTTTTAAATGGAGCATTATATCTAAAAAGTGAGAATGGAAAGATATTACATTTTAAGGAAGATTCAGAAAATAGTATAGCTTATAACAAATAATAGGAGAAAAATTCCTTTGACACTGAACATTTTTTCCTAAAAAAAAGGCAGCTCCTATTAAATTTCATACAGTTAATAAGATGTTTGCATTTTTATGAATGAAACATATAATTATAGTGATTTCACTTAATGGTCCCTTGTATCAGTGATAAACTAAGAAGTTCACCAAGTTTTAAGCCACAGAGGTCCAGTAAAGGAATTGTGCTGGTTGCTCCTCTGAGTAAAGGGAAAACAAGGAATAAGATGGCTTTCCGAGTCTTTTGTGAACCAAATCCAAGTGGAAAATCACACAGAGGGTACTGTTGTTACTTGTCTATGGAACTACTACCACAAGGCCAGGGTCAAGCTTGAGGTCTGATGTCTACTACAGATGTGCTCTTCCCACCCATAGACTGCTAATTCCACCAGGCACTACGCCTAGATTCTGCAGCGTTAACGATACAGAACTGCTATCCCCCAAAAGCCTGGTTCCTGTTTTTTTACCATCAGGGCTAGCTGAAGTGTTCATCAGAACACAAGGTGCCCAGAAAGCTGGGCACAACTAAGAAAGACAAGAAACAGAGTGGATGCCATGAGGAAGTGATGGGAAGATACTGGGGAAAGACCTAATTAACAACAGTTGAATTAAGAAGCTGACTTCAGTTTGTGGCCATGGCAAGTAGCTTTGAAGTTGTGTAGTGGAATTTCCCGGTGAGTGGCATTTGTTGAGTACAGTCTTAAAACTTTACTTGATCCAGGACAGGATGACTTGAAGGGGCTCACATGAAGAATGGGGTTCTTCTGGGAACAGTCTGATGCCTAAGCGTAACCCTTCACTTCTATGGAAGACTATGTTATACATGCAGGTATAAAGGGGTTGTACAGAAACTGTCCCAAGGAGGTGGATGAGTTGATCTGGCAGTAAGAGGCATTTTTCTCAACTCCCAATTTATAGTGTCTATCTGGCCATCAGGCTAGAGCTGAAAGGCAGTCAATATGCCAAAAAAAACCTTCAAGATCAATACACACAGACCAAGACGGTAAGGAAGGGCATTTCAGGGAGTTGAAGGACTTAGATATTTGGAGCCAAAAATAATTTTGCACGGAATAAAAAAAAAAAACATCTTTGATGGTATGTAACTTCCCAACAAGTAAAAGGGAGATTTGAAATAAAATCACTAATGACCAGTTTTTGTCGTTTGGCCAGGTACCTGCATTGCACAGCTTTGTGTGGTGGAACCTGTTCACAACAGGTAGGAAGGCCCTTGGAATGCCAGGGAATCAGGGACCCACCAGGAAAGTGTCACCATCCAGGGAATCCAGGTGAGTGAAGCCTCACCCATGAAGATACACAATTTCCTTCTCACATCCAGGTAGCCCTAGAGATCCAGCTGGTACTGCCTTCTATGAGATAAGTCTGTGGTTGGCTCTAGAAGAGGTTTTCTGGATCCACTTGATGCTGCAAATTTCTCTAGGAGAATCTACTGAAGTGTTGTGACTTCTTAGATATCCTTATACTCCTTCTAGCAGGGCCTCAACATTGAATTTACTAGTATCATAAATAAGTACTGTAATATTCAGGTTATAAGCAAGTTAAGAATGAAATTAAGAAAGGCTTCAAGTCCTGAATTCTTGGGCTACACACCAGGTTCAGGTGAATCTACAGCCTTTCCTCAAGAGGTCATCATTCAGGAAATCAAGATGGAAAAATTTGCAGTGAACCATGGGGAAGTAGCAGCCTGTGAAGTCTAGGAACCACTGAATGGCCTATGGTCACCTTTGCCAGGTTATTCAGATTCCCTGAAAGCAGAGGACATACCCTAGGAGTTTAACCCCAGCAACTTCAACCCAGAATTAGGAGCTTTGTGAGTTAGTACATTATCCAAATACAAGACTGCCTCTGAGCCAGAGGTAATGCAGGATGTCATTCATTAAACAGCAGTCCCAACCTGGAGGTAGGGTATTAGAATCCCCATGGACACTGACCTCTGTTAATGACCTCTGAGATAATGTGACATATTTCTTAGGTGTGTTAGGGTGAAGACCAGTTAAGAATTACTGGATAGTCAGCTAGGGGATTAGAGGTTGCTAATGCCAAGACAGTGTACTTAATCTGGGTCCCATTTCCTAAAGCTGCGCTTGAGATAACAGTCACCTTCAAGCGGTTCAGTAGTCCAGTGATGGACATGTTGCCTCGTTTAGGCTGCAGTAGACCCAGCACAGATATGGCCACTTTTCACCATAAAAAATCCAAGTGTGTAAGTGTCAAGCCCTTCATTATGTTCCTTCATGTGTTGACAGCATACTTTTCCAGGGCTATTGGTTAAACACTTGAGCAGGTTTAGCCAAGGAGGGCAATGATGAAAAATCAGAGAATGAAAAGAGAAAGGAGATAAAATGAAGGTGTCATCTTCGTGGGGAGTCCAGATGTTTAGGAGGTAAGCTGCCAATCTGAGGGAGAATAATTATGATGGGGCCCATCAGGAAACATAGGAAGGGGAGGTGAGTACCATAGAAGAGATGTAGGCCATGATTAGTAGGGAAAATAGGTAGTTCATGTAAGGACAGACAAGAGTCAACACTTTAGGTCAGAATCTTGTGTTGTGCCACAGCTACAAAACTGGGCTTTTATCTAAAATTATATAACCCTAAATACCAAATCAAAACCCTCCCCTGAAAATTATAAAATTACCTGTTGCTTAGTAAGGAACCTAAGACCATTAAACTATCCTCCATCAAGGTGATAATCTCTCCCGATTCAGTTCCTTTGAGCAGCAGCTCTCCCTTTCCCTTAAATGCTGCAAAACTCAGGTTCTGGTTGGTCCAATTCTCAATCACCTGAGTCAGCTTGGCTTCAATATCCTTCTCCTTAATGGCAGATATGCAAACATCCTTCAGAAGGAAATCAAAGAATATGTCATGACATTTTCAATTACAAATTAAGTGCATTTAAAATCAGAATTTTTTAGCTTGGCCCTAGAAGTCATTGGGTCATTTTACGGCCAAGAAAACCAAGGCTCAAGATGATTGTGTTGCAAGTTCAAACCAGAACCTTCTGACACTCTGACTACTAATTATTTTATTGTACCACCTACATGAGATAATGGAACTTAAATCATCATGTTCTTATTTATATTTTTAGTTGGTGTTTTTCAGCCAAAATGGATATAATCACAGCTGCTCTATCTCAGCAGCTTGCTATGAGAAGCAAATGAGAATATATATGAGACTCTTTTGAACTCTTTAAAGTAACATATAAACATTGCTATATTCCTGCCTGTTCCGGCCCTAATATGAATATCTCACTTATTAAAAGTTAATTCTAGGGCTTCCCTGGTGGCGCAGTGGTTGAGAGTCCGCCTGCCGATGCAGGGGACGCGGGTTCGTGCCCCGGTCCGGGAAGATCCCACATGCCACGGAGCGGCTGGGCCCGTGAGCCATGGCCACTGAGCCTGCGCGTCTGGAGCCTGTGCTCCACAACGGGATAGGCCACAACAGTGAGAGGCCCGCGTACAGCAAAAAAAAAAAAAAAAAAAAGAACAAAAGTTAATTCTATTTTTAATGGGTTTTTCTGTTTTTCTGAGAATCTTTGATATGAAAGTTTCACAAAGGAAAATAAAAGTAAGGTCTTTTCTGCAACATGCCTCAATTAATTTTCATACTTAGAATCACAGAAGCTCAGAGATGGGAAGGAATATAAAGGTTCAAGGAATTTCCACAAATGATTATATTACAAATTAGTGTGTAGTAAGTGTAATAAGAGTGGTGTGAACTGTTGTGAGTTCTGAGGAGGAGAAATGACTTTTGCCTGCAGCAAGGAGGAAAGGCTTCATTGAGGAGGGAGCATCTGAGAATAAGTGGGCTTCCAAAAGGGGGAGGGAGAAGACATTTTACAGGAAGGGAAAAGCCTTCCTTTAGAGGCCATGAATGAAGTAACAGTAAGAATCCAGCTTGGCTAACAGCAGGGCATATGGGGTAAAGAAAACAGAATACACCAGTATAGACAACACTAAGAGTCTGTTTTGGGGTAAGAATAGTTAATAACTGAATCCCAGAATTCCTTGGACTTGCAAAATCAAGTTTTCAAAGCACAGCCTATGAATAGCTATACTCTTAAGTGTAAAAACCTACTTATATAAGAATGAGGTGGTCACCAAAGGTTTCTTAAACTCTTTATTTCCCTCAGTAGTATCTGAATGGCATTTATAAATAGGACAAAAATGCTTTGAAAACAAAACTTGTGGCGTGCATGTTGCTGAAAAGAGGCAAGGAGGCGGCAGAAAACTCAAAACCATATCTTTAGGGGATATTTCTGGTCATGGGGTGCAGTTTTCGCCTCCAAAAACATAGAATAATGTAAAAAACACAAAAAGAGAAGGTAAAAAACAAACACATTAAGACTTAAAAACAAGGTAAACATCTCCATGAACTAGAAGTGAAAAAGACATGCAAGCCAGGAGGTGGAGCTGAAGCCCAGGCCTGAGGGCTCTGGTCAGTGGGTGCCAACCCCTTGGCTCCTGCAGGACAGAGGAGACTAAAAGTGGCCTGTATGAAAGGGACCATCAGGACTATGGTCTAGATCCCTCCACTGTGGAAGGAGGCTGTCTGTAGCTGCAATCTGGTCATCTAGATTAAATGAACCTAGGGATGCGGCAGATGGGGTGACAGATCCAGGTCCACAACCAAGACCTGAGACAGGTCAGCTCTGCCTGGGTCTGCCTCACCACAGCAGAATAGGGGATGTAAACCACTATTGTAACAGCTGGCTCTCGACTTGAGGAGATGGGGGATGCAGGAAGAAGCCACAAAACCACTAGACTCCTAAGGAAGGCTAAAATGCAGAAGGAGAAAAACAATTTTAACAAATTATGAAAGCCACATTTTTTAAAGCTCGCCACTCAAAATGAGTCCTCTAAAAAATAAAAATTGCAGTCCTGTGGTTAGGACTCCACGCTTTCACTGCCAAGGGCCCAGGTTCAATCCCTGGTTGGGGAACTAAGATCTTGCAAGCCGCGTGGTGCAGCCGAAAAAAAAAAGTGAAAAAAAAAAAATTGCAAAACCCATGAAAAGGAATCCGATACTCAGAGAGATAGCCAACATAAAAAACAATCAGATGGGCTTCCCTGGTGGCTCAGTGGTTGGGAGTCCGCCTGCCGATGCAGGGGACACGGGTTCGTGCCCCGATCCGGGAAGATCCCACATGCCGCGGAGCGTCTGGAGCCTGTGCTCCGCGACGGGAGAGGCCACAGCAGTGAGAGGCCTGCGTACCGCAAAAAAAAAAAAACAAAACAAAACAATCAGAGTAAAAACTCATTCCAGGTGAAATTAATTTTATAAAACAATCTGAAAAATAATCTTTAATTATGGTTAATCTGGGGGCCTTGGAGTATGGGAGGTAGAGATGAACTTATATTGGCCATGAGGTGATAATTTTGGAAGCAAGAGGATCCCTACTTTTCTTTGAAATTTTCCATAATAAAATTTTAAAAATAATTATGTTTAGGATGCTCAAAGAGATAAATGAAGAACTCTAAAAATTTGAGATTTATAGGCTTGAGAATATATAAAATATTTGAGAATACATGTAGATTTAATAATCTATAAATCTAAGAATCTATAAAAAGGACAGAAAAAATGTAGAAATGAAAAAAGAACAGGTGGTCACAAAAGAAAAAGAACTAAGTTCTAGATCAAGATGGTGACATAGGACGATACTGAACTCACCTCCTCCCATGGACACACCAAACCTACAGCTACATATGGAACTCAAAGAAACCCAAAAACTAGTTGAGTAACTCTAACACATTAGGTGAACAAGGAAAAACTCACATCAAAACTGGCAGGAGAAGCTGAGACAGAATCTCATGTTCAGTCCCACTCCTGGCACAGAGACCCACAATCGGGAAGGAACCCAGAGACCAGAGGTTCTCCCTGAGGAGCAAACGATTTGAACTCCACATCGGGCACCCCAACTTTTAAGACCTGTACCTGAGAGGTGAGCACCCCAAAATTCAGGGCTTATGTCCATGAGACCCACAAGGCCATAGTAAACTGAGAAATAGTTCTTAAATGGCTTGTTTGTACTCAACCAACCCAGGGCCCAGCACAGAGACAACTGACTAAAAAGCACCTAGTCCTTCTGTGAAAAAAAAGGCCTATTTGTTTAACATGCAGATATACCCAAAGAGACTCACAACAAAACACATAATTAAAGTGTCAAAAGTTAAAGACAAGGAGAGATCTTAAAAACAGCAAGAGAAAGACAACTTGTTACATACAAGGGCACCCCATGAGACTATCAGCAGATTTTTCAGCAGGAACTTTGCAGGACAAAAGGGAGTGGCACAATATACTCAAAGTGCTAAAAGAAAAAACCCGCCACCAAGAATACTGTACATGGTGAAGTTGTCCTTCAGAACTGAAGGAGAGATCAAGAGTTTTTCAGACCAGCAAAAGCCTAAAGGAGTTCATCACCACTACATGAGCCTTCCAAGAAATGTTAAAGGGACTTCTTTAGGCTAAAATGAAAGGATGCTAATTGGTAACAGGAAAGTATGTGAAAGTATAACTCTCACTGGTAAAGCGAAATAAATAGTAAAGTTCAGAATAGTCTAGCCTCAGGCCGGCAGGCTGGAAAGCTCCAGGAATGGGCAGCCAGTGTGTGCAGGAGTGAATCTGCGAGTTTGCCAAGCTGATTGAAAAAGCAAGCCTGCACCCTCCAAGCTGCACTATTACAATTGGGAGCCAAGCCTCAACCAGAAGTCCCTGAAGAAATTCTACAAAAGCCATGTGGCTGACAGGGTCTTGGTACTCTGGCTGGGTGTCAGGCCTGAGCCTCTGAGGTGGGAGACCCCAGTTCAGGACATTAGTCCACCAGAGACTTCCCAGCTCCACGTGATATCAAATGGTGAAAGCTCTCCCAGAGATCTCCATCTCAACGCTAAGACCCAGCTCCACTCAATGACCAGCAAGCTACAGTTTTGGACACCCTATGCCAAACAACTAGCAAGACAGGAACACAACCCCACCCATTAGCAAAGAGGCTGCCTAAAATCATAATAAGGTCACAGACACCCCAAAACACACCACTGGATGCGGTTCTGGCCACCAGAAAGACAAGATCCAGCCTCATCCATGAGAACACAAGCACTAGTCCCCTCTACCAGGAAGCCTACACAAGCCACTGAACCAAGCTAAGCCACTGGGGGAAGACACCAAACAAATGGGAACTACGAACCTGCAGCCTGTGAAAAGGAGACCCCCAAACACGGTAAGTTACACAAAATGAGAAGACAGAGAAACACACAGCAGATGAAGGAGCAAGATAAAAACCCACCAGACCAAACAAATGAAGGGGAAATAGGCAGTCTACCTGAAAAAGAATTCAGAGTAATGATAGTAAAGATGATCCAAGATCTTGGAAATAGAATGCAGAAAATATTAAAAACTTTCAACAAGGACCTAGAAGAACTAAAGAGCAAACAAACAATGATGAACAACACAATTACTGAAACTAAAAATTCTCTAGAAGCAATCAATAGCAGAATAACTGAGGCAGAAGAATGGATAAGTGACCTGGAAGATAAAATAGTGGAAATAACTACTGCAGAGGAGAATAAAGAAAAAAGAATGAAAAACAATTGAGCACGGTCTCAGAGATCTCTGGGACAACATTAAATGCACCAATATTCGAATTACAGGGGTCCCAGAAGAAGAAGAGAAAAAGAAAGGGACTGAAAAAATATTTGAAGAGATTATAGTTGAAAAATTCCCTAATATGGGAAAGGAAATAGTCAATCAAGTCCAGGAAGCACAGCGAGTCCCATACAGGATAAATCCAAGGAGAAACATGCCAAGACACATATTAATCAAACTATCAAAAATTAAACACAAAGAAAAAATATTAAGAGCAGCAAGAGAAAAGAACAAATAACATACAAGGGAATCCCCATAAGGCTAACAGCTGATCTTTCAGGAGAAACTCTGCAAGCCAGAAGGGAGTGGCAGGACATATTTAAAGTGATGAAAGGGAAAAACCTACAACCAAGATTATTCTACCAAGCAAGGATCTCATTCGGATTCGACGAAGAAATTAAAGCCTTTAGAAAAAAGCAAAAGCTAAGAGAACTGAGCACCACCAAACCAGCTTTAGAACAAATGCTAAAGGAACTACTCTAGGCAGGAAACACAAGAGAAGGAAAAGACCTACAATAACAAACCCAAAACAATTAAGGTAATGGTAATAGGAACATACATTTCGATAATTACCTTAAATGTACATGGATTCAATGATCCAACCAAAAGACACAGACTGGTTGAATGGATACAAAAACAAGACCCATATATACGCTGTTCTACAAGAGACCCACTTCAGACGTAGGGACACATACAGATTGAAAGTGAGGGGATGGAAAAAGATATTCCATGCAAAGGGAAATCAAAAGAAAGCTGGAGTAGCAATTCTCATATCAGACAAAATAGACTTTAAAATAAAGACTATTGCAAGACACACAGAAGGACACTATATAATGATCAACAGACCAATCCAAGAAGAAGATATAACAATTGTAAATATTGACACACCAAACACAGGAGCACCTCAGTACATGAGGCAAGTGCTAACTGCCATAAAAAGGGAAATCGACAGTAACACAATCATAGTAGGGGACTTTAGCACCCCACTCTCACCAATGGACAGATCATCCAAAATGAAAATAAATAAGGAAACACAAGCTTTAAATGATACATTAAACAAGATGGACTTAATTGATATTTATAAGACATTCCATCCAAAAAGAGCAGAATACACTTTCCTCTCAAGTGCTCATGGAACATTCTCCAGAATAGATCATATCTTGGGTCACAAATCAAGCCTTGGTAAATTTAAGAAAATTGAAATTGTTTCAAGTATCTTTTCTGGCCACAACGCTATGAGACTAGATATCAATTACAGGAAAAATATCTCTAAAAAATGCAAACACAGGGAGGCTAAACAATACACTACTTAATAACCAAGAGATCACTGAAGAATCAAAGAGGAAATCAAAAAATACCTAGAAACAAATGACAATGAAAACCCGACAACCCAAAACCTATGGGATGCAGCAAAAGCAGTTCTAAGAGGGAAATTTATAGCAATACAATCCTACCTCAAGAAACAAGAAACATTTCAAATAAACAACCTAACCTTACCCCTAAAGCAATTACAGAAAGAAGAACAAAAAAACCCCAAAGCTAGCAGAAGGAAAGAAATCATAAAGATCAGATCAGAAATAAACAAAAGAGAAATGAAGGAAACAATAGCATACATCAATAAAATCAAAAGCTGTTTCTTTGAGAAGATAAACAAAATTGATAAACCATTAGCCAGACTCATCAAGAAAAAAGGGAGAAGACTCAAATCAGTAGAATTAGAAATGAAAAAGGAGAAATAACAACTGACACTGCAGAAATACAAAGGATTATGAGAGATTACTACAAGCAACTATATGCCAATAAAATGGACAACCTGGAAGAAATGGACAAATTCTTAGAAATGCACAATCTTCTGAGCCTGAACCAGGAAGAAATAGAAAATATCAACAGACCAATCACAAGCAGTGAAATTGAGACTGTCATTAAAAATATTCCAACAACAAAAGCCCAGGCCCAGACGGCTTCACAGACGAATTCTATCAAACATTTAGAGAAGAGTTAACACCTATCCTTCTCAAACTCTTCCAAAATACAGCAGAGGGAGGGGAGAAACACTCCCAAACTCATTCTACGAGACCACCATCACCCTGATACAAAAACAGACAAAGTTGTCACAAAGAAAGAAAACTACAGGCTAATATCACTGATGAACATAGATGCAAAAATCCCCAACAAAATGCTAGCAAACAGAATCCAACAGCACATTAAAAGGATCATACACCATGATCAAGTAGGGTTTATCCCAGGAATGCAAGGATTCTTCAATATACACAGATCAATCAATGTGATACACCATATTAACAAACTGAAGGATAACAACCATATATCATCACATTAGATGCAGAAAAAGCTTGCGACAAAGTTCAACACCTATTTATGATAAAAACCCTCCATTAAGTAGGCATAGAGGAAACTTACCTCAACATAATAAAGGCCATATATGACAAACCCACAGCCAACATCATTCTCAATGGTGAAAAACTGAAACCATTTCCACTAAGATCAGGAACAAGACAAGGTTTCCCACTCTCACCACTCTTATTCAACATAGTTTTAGAAGTTTTAGCCACAGCAATCAGAGAAGAAAAAGAAATAAAAGGAATCCAAATCAGATAAGAAGAAGTAAAGCTGTCACTGTTTGCAGATGACATGATACTATACACAGAGAATCCTAAAGATGCTACCAGAAAACTACTAGAACTAACCAATAAAGTTGGTAATGTAGCACGATAGAAAATTAATGCACAGAAATCTCTTGCATTCCTAAATACTAATGATGAAAAACCTGAAAGAGAAATTAAGGAAACATTCCCATTTACCACTGCAAACAAAAAAATAAAATACCTAGGAATAAACCTACCTAAGGAGACAAAAGACCTGTATGCAGAAAACTATAAGACACTGATGAAAGAAATTAAAGATGATACAAACAGATGGAGAGATATACCGTGTACTTGAATTGGAAGAATCAACATTTTGAAAATGACTCTACTACCCAAAGCAATCTAAAGATTCAATGCAATCTCTATCAAACTACCAATGGCATTTTCCACAGAACTAGAACAAAAAAATTGCACAATTTTTAGGGAAACACAAAAGACCCCGAATAGCCAAAGCAATCTTGAGAAAGAAGAATGGAGCTGGAGGAATCAGGTCCTTTGACTTCAGACTATACTAAAAAGCTACAGTAATCAAGACAGTATGGTACTGGCACAAAAATAGAAATATAGGGCTTCCCTGGTGGTGCAGTGGTTGAGAGTCCGCCTGCCAATGCAGGGGATACGGGTTCATGCCCCGGTCCAGGAGGATCCCACATGCCGTGGAGCGGCTGGGCCCGTGAGCCATGGCCACTGAGCCTGCACATCTGGAGCCTGTGCTCCGCAACGGGAGAGGCCACAACAGTGAGAGGCCCGCGTGACGCAAAAAAAAACAAAAACGAAAACAGAAAATAGAAATATAGATCAATGGAACAGGATAGAAAGCCCATAGATAAACCCACACACCTACGGTCACCTTATCTTTGACAAAGGAGGCAAGAATATACAGTGGAGGAAAGACAGCCTCTTCAATAAGTGGTGCCGGGAACACGGGAAAGCTAAATGTAAAAGAATTAAATTAGAACACTCCCTAACATCATACACAAAAATAAACTAGAATGGATTAAAGACCTAAATGTAAGGCCAGACACCCTAAAACTCCTAGAGGAAAACATAGGCAGAACACTCTATGACATAAGTCACAGCAAGATCCTTTTTGACCCACCTCCTAAAGAAATGAAAATAAATAAATAAATAAATAAATGAGACCTAATGAAACTTAAAAGTTTTTGCATAGCAAAGGAAACCATAAACAAGACGAAAGGACAACCCTCAGAATGGGAGAAAATATTTGCAAATGAAGTAACTGACAAAGGATTATTCTCCAAAATATATAAGCAGCTCATGCAGCTCAGTATCAAAAAAACAAACAACCCAATCCAAAAATGGGCAGAGGACCTAAATAGACATTTCTCTAAAGAAGATATACAGATTGCCAACAAATACATGAAAGGATGCTCAACATCACTAATCATTAGAGAAATGCAAATCAAAACTCCCATGAGGTATCACCTCATACCAGTCAGAATGGCCATCATCAAAAAATCTAGAAACAATAAATGCTGGAGAGGGTGTGGAGAAAAGGGAACCCTCTTGCACTGTTGGTGGGAATGTAAATTGATACAGCCACTATAGAGAACAGTATGGAGGTTCCTTACAAAACTGAAAATAGAACTACCATACGACCCAGCAATCCCACTACTGGGCATATACCCTGAGAAAACCATAATTCAAAAAGAGTCATGTACCACAATGTTCATTGCAGCTCTATTTACAACAGCCAGGACATGGAGGCAACCTAAGTGTCCATCGACAGATGAATGGATAAAGAAGATGTGGCACATACATACAATGGAATATTACTCAGCCATAAAAAGAAATGAAATTGAACTCTTTGTAGTGAACTATGAACCTAGAGTCTGTCATACAGAGGGAAGTAAGTCAGAAAGAGAAAAACAAATGCCATATGCTAACACATATATATAGAATCTAAAAAAATAAAAAATAAATGGTTCTGAAGAACCTAGGGGCAGGACAGGAATAAAGACGCAGACGAAGAGAATGGACTTGAGGACACGAGGAGGGGGAAGGATAAGCTGGGAAGAAGTGAGAGAGTGGCATGGACTTATATATACACTACCAAATGTAAAATAGATAGCTAGTGGGAAGCAGCCACACAGGACAGGGAGATCAGCTCAGTGCTTTGTGACCACCTAGAGGGGTGAGATAGGGAGGGTGGGAGGGAGATGCACGAGGGAGTAGATATGGGGATATATGTATATGTATAGCTGATTCACTTTGTTATATAGCAGAAACTAACACACCATTGTAAAGCAATTATACTCCAATAAAGATGTTAAGGAAAAAAAAGAATAGTCTAATGTTGTAAAATGTGGTGGGTTCATCACTTATAAATCTAGTGTGAAGGTTAAAAGACCAAATTAGTAAACATAACTAAAACTGAGTAATTTGTTAATGGATACATAAGATAAAAAGATGTAAACTGTGACACCAAAAACAAACTGTGGTGGGGGGAGTAAAAATGTAGAGCTTTAGAATGCATTCCAACTTCAGTAGTTAGCAACTTAAAAGAGACCATTATAGGAACTTCCCTTGTGGCACAGTGGTTAAGAATCCACCTGCCAATGCAGGGGACACGGGTTCTATTCCTGGTCCAGGAAGATCCCACCTGCTGCAGAGCAACTAAGCCCGTGCACCACAACTACTGAGCCTGCGCTCTAGAGCCCATGCTCCACAACAAGAGAAGTCACCACAATGAGAAGCTCGTGCACCACAATGAAGAGTAGCCCCCGCTTGCCGCAACTAGAGAAAGCCCACACACAGCAACGAAGACCCAATGCAGCCAAATAAATAAATAAATATTTTTAAAAATAGACTTTTATAAATATAAGTTTTTTTATATAAGCCTTATGGTAACCACAAAGCAAACACCTATAGTAGATAGTAGATACCCAAAAGGTGAATAGAAAGGGGTCTAAGCATACCACTACGGAAAAATCATCAAATAACAAAGGAAGAGCACAAGAGAAGAAGAAAGAAACAAAGGAATTACAAACAGCCAGAAAACAATTAGCAAAATGACAAGTACATAACTATAATAATTATTGTGTATGTAAATTGACTGAATTCTCCAATCAAAAGACAGAGAGTGGCTAAATGGATAAAAAAACATGACCCATCTATCTGCTGCCTACAAGAGACTCACTTCAGATGTAGGGCACACATAGACTGAAAGGGAAGGGATGGCAAGGGATATACCACACAAATGGAAACCAAAAGAAAGCTGGAGTAACTATACTTATATCAGACAAAACAGACTTTAAGACAAAAACTATAATAAGAGACAAAGAAGATCATTATGTAACAATAAAAGGGTCAATCCAAGAAGAGGCTTTAACGTTTGTAAACATTTATGCACCCAACATAGGAGAACTCAAATATATAAAACAAATATTAACAGACCTAAGGGAAGAAATAGGTAGCAATGTAATAACAGTAGGGGATTTTAATGCCCCACTTTCATCAATGGATAGATCACCCAGACAGAAAATCAATATGGAAACATTGGCCTTAAACAAGTTAGATCTGATGAGCTTAACAGACATATACAAAACAGTCCGTCGAAATGCAGCAGAATGCATATTCTTCTCAAGTGCACATTAAGCATTCTCCAGACAGAGCATGTTAGGCCACAAAACAAGTGCTAATAAATTTAAGAAAACTGAAATCACGTCAAGTATCTTTTCTGACCACAGTGGTATGAAAGTAGAAATCAATTACAAGAAGAAAACTGACATATTCACAAATATGTAAAGATTAACCACATATTTGGTTATAAACAACCAAAGAGTTGTTCATATCGAACAGCCAATGGTTCAAACAAGAAATCAAAAGAGAAATCAAAAAATACCTTGGGACAGATAAAAATGGAAATACAGCATACCAAAACTTAAAGGGATGCAGCAAGAGCAGTTCTAAAAAGGAAGTTCATAAAGATAAACCTTACATTAAAAAATAAGAGGGATCTCAAATAAACAACCTAACTTTATACTTCAAAGAATTAGAAAAAGAAGAACAAACAAAGCCCAAAGTTAGTAGATGGAAGGAAATAACAAAGACCAGAGTGGAAATAAATGGAGTACAGACTAAAAAGACAATAGAAAAGATCAAGGAAACTAAGAGCTGGTATTTTAAAAGATAAACAAAACAGAAAAAACTTTAGCCAGACTCACCAAGAAAAAGTGAGGGAGAACTCAACTAAATAAAATCAGAAACCAAAGAGGAGGCATTACAATTGATACCATACAAATACAAAGGATCATAAAAGACTACTATGATCAATTATACACACACGAATTTGACAATCTAGAAGAAATGAATAAGTTCCTAGAAACATGCCACCCACCAAGACTGAATTATGAAAAAACAGAAAATCTGAACAGACTGATTAGTAGTAAGGAGATTGAATCAGTAACCAAAAACCTCCCCCCAAAACAAAAGACCAGGATCAGATGGCTTCACTGGTGAATTCTACCAAACATTTAAGAAGAATTACTACCAGTCTCCTCAAACTCTTCCGAAAAAAGAGAGAGAACACTTCTTATTTTATGAGGCCAGCATTATCCTCATACTAAAACCAGACAAGGACACCACAAGAAAAGAAAATTACAGGTCAGTATCCCTGATGAACATAGATGCAAAGATTCTCAACAAAATATTAGCAAGCTGAATTCAACAATACATTAAAATCATACACCATGATCAAGTGGGATTTATTCCATGAATGCAAGTATAGTTCAATATCCACAAACTAATCAATGTGATGTACCACATTAACACAATGAAGCATAAAAATCATATGATCATCTCAATAGATGCAGAAAAAGCTTTTGACAAAATTCAACATCCACTCATGATAAAACCTCTCAACAAAGCAGATGTAGAAGAAACATACCTCAACATAGTAAAGGTCATATCTGACAAACCTACGGCTAACATCATACTCAATGGTGAAAAGCTGAAAGCTTTTCCTCTAAGATCAGGAACAAGACAAGGATGCCCACTCTCACCACCTTTATTCAACATGGTATCTAAAGACCTAACCAGAGCAATTAGGCAAAAAAGAAATAAAAGGCATCCAAATTGGAAAGGAAGAAGTAATACTGTCCGTATTGGCAGATGACATGATATTACATATAGAAAACCCTAAAGATGCCACCAAAAACCGCTAGAACTAATAATTCAGTAAAGTTTCAGGATATAAAATCAATATACAATTATCAGTTGCTTTTTTTTTTTTTTTTTTTTTTTTTTTTGCGGTACGCGGGCCTCTCACTGTTGTGGCCTCTCCCGTTGCGGAACACAGGCTCCGGATGCGCAGGCTCAGCGGCCATGGCTCACGGGCCCAGCCGCTCTGCGGCATGTGGGATCTTCCCGAACCGGGGCACAAACCCGTGTCCCCCGCATCGGCAGGTGGACTCTCAACCACTGCGCCACCAGGGAAGCCCCAAAAATCAGTTGCATTTTTATGCACTAATAATGAACTACCAGAAAGAGAAATTGAGAAAACTATCCCATTTACAATTGCATCAAAAAGAATAAAATACCTAGGAATAAATTTAACAAAAAGGTAAAAGACCTGTACACTGAAAACTATGATACATTGAAGAAATAAACTGAAGAAGGCACAAGTAAATGGAAAGATAGTCCATGTTCATGGGTTGCAAGAATTAATATCATTAAAATGTCTACATTACCCAAAGCAATCTACAGTTTCAAAGCAATACCTATCAAACTTCCAATGGCATTTTTCAAGAAATAGAACAAAAACTCCTAAAAATTTTATGAAACCACAAAAGACCCCATAGAGCCAAAGAAATCTTGAGAAAAAGGAACAAAGCCAGAGGCATAATGCTTCCTGATTTCAAACTATATCAAAGTTATAGTAATCAAAAATGTATGGTATTGGCATAAAAACGGAGACAATGAAACAGAATAAACCCACATATGTATTTACTTAATTCATGAGAAAGGAGCTGGGAATATACAATGAGGGAAGGACAGTCTCTTCAACATATGATGCTGGGAAAACTGGATAACCACATGCAAAAGAATGAAACTGGACCACTATCTTATACCATACAAAAAATTAACTCAAAATGGACTAAAGACTTGAACATAAGACCTGAAACCATAAAACTCCCGGAAGACAACAGAGTTGGTAAGTTCCTTGAAATCAGTCTTGGCAATGAGATTTTGGGGCTTGACACCAAAAGCCAAGGTAACAAAAGCAAAAATAAACAAGTGGGACGGCATCAAACTAAAAAGCTTCTTACAGCAAAGGAAACCATATACAAAATGAAAAGGTAACCTACTAAACAGGAGAAAATATTTGCAAATCATAACTCTGATAAGGGGTTAATATCTAATACATATAAAGAACTCTTACAACTCAATAGCAAAAATGACCGATTTGATTTTAAAATGAGCAGAGGATCTGAATAGGCATCTTTCCAAAAAAAGACATACAAATAGCCAACAGGTACATGAAAGGTGCTCAACATCACTTATCACCAGGGAAATGCGAATCAAAACCACAATTAAATATCACCTCACGTCCGTTGGAATACCTATCATCACAAAGACAAAACTTAGTGTTGGTGAGGATGTGGAGAAAAAGGAACCCTTCCACGGAAATGTAAATTGGTGCAGCCACTATGGAAGACAGTATGGAGGATCCTCAAAAAATTAAAAATAAAACTACCATGTGACCTAGTAATTCCACTTCTGGATATTTATCTGAAGAAAACAAAAACACTAACTTGAAAAGATATATACATACCCATGTTCATTGTAGCATTATTTGCAAGAGCTAAGATGTGGAAACAACCTAAGTATCCATCAATGGGTGAATGGATAAAGAAAATGTGGTATATTTATATAAAATGGAATGTCATTTAGATGTAAAAAGAAGGAAATCCTGCCATTTGTGACAACATGGATGAATGGACTTTGAGGGCACTAAGCTAAGTGAAATGAGTCAGACAGAAAAAGACAAATACCATATGATCTCATTTATATGCAGAATCTAAACAAAAACAGAACACCAGAAACATAGATATATAGAACAGACTGGTCATTGCCAAACAGAGTGGGTAAAATGGGTGAAGGTGATTAAGGAGTACAAACATCCAGTTATAAAATGAATAAGTTCTTGGGATGTAATGTATAGCATAGTGACTATAGTTAATAATACTGTATTGTATTTAAAAGCTGCTACGAGAGTAGATCCTAAAATTTCTCATCATAGGAAAAAAACTGTATATATATATGTGGTGATGGATGTTAATTAGACATATTTTAGTGATCATTTCACAATGTATACATATATTGAGTCATTACGTTGTACACCTGAAACTAATATGGTATAGATTATACCTCATTTAAAAGAAAGGATTTGATGCAAACACTAAGCATAGAAAAAGGAAAAGAACCAATTAAAAATCTTAAAAAGGAAAGATATAATAATTTAAAATATTTAATAGACTAATAGTAAAAAAGCATAGAATTAGAAGTTTGAAAAATGTTCTGAGAAATTCACCAAGAACACAATACAGAAATAAACAGAATTTTTTAAATGGCGGTTTAGTTAAGGGACAAGGAGGATAGACTGAGGAGCTCCAAAACTAAAATATTTCAAATAATCATATTATTTCCTTGAGTTACAGCATTATTTTGCAAAATCAAGGAATGTTCAGGATCATTTCAAGTTTTGAGAGTGCATTATATAGGGCAATCAATACACCCTCGAATAACATGTTTATTTGTACAGTTTTCAGAAAAGAAAAAGGAAAGATTCTTTAATAGATCATTTGTAAGAACTTATAATCTTATGTACCTCAATGTCATCCTTATTTTTAAGGAGTGGTGCTTCCATAATATTTCTAAGACAAAAAGAATCCAATTCCACATCAAATGTGGTTCCAGTTAACTCAGAGATTCGATCCCAGTGTCTCTGTTTCATTGCCTTATTGGTCATCATTTCTAGTAGAGGACATGACTCACTGAAATCATCAATTCTTTTTTTCAGATCCAAAAAAGCTTGCCAATCTTTAAGTCCTTTTGGCAGTTTATGACATCTTTCAGAAAAAAAAAAGAAAAAATTATTTCATCTACACATTTCTTTGAAGAAGGTGTTATGAATATACAGCAATATATCAGAGGATAAATTCATTTGTGAAATACCTATGGGATCCTAAGATAGGCACTATAAACAGTTAAGTTTAATTCAATTGAAACTCACCTGTTTTGAAACTCCTGCAGTTCTGCATTAATTTTTTCAATGTCTACATCTCCCCAGAGTATTTCATAATAACCACTAATATTGCCCATTACAGTATCATATAGTCCATACAGCTTCTGCAGCAAGTTGAGTTCCTTTCTGGAAACCAAATAATTAAGTCATTACATAACATATATTTAAAAAATAAATTCCATTATTGGATAGGAAGAATTCATCTAATCAAATTATTTCACATATTATGTGTATCATATCTTATGTACACCAACACGCATACACTCCTGTCGGTTTCCAAACAAAGACTTTATTAAAAGCTCCATCAATTAAAGTTTATATCTTTCAAATATTCCAAATTATACTATGACATGACATTAACAAATGGTTTATTACAACCATACCAATCATTGCAAACAATCTGACCAAAATTTGTTAACGTGATCAAAGATAAGGCTAAGGTTTTATTTGACTTTTTTCTTTCAAACGCAAGCTAGATTTTTATGATTATGTCTGCCTTTTAAGTCTGACTTTAAACATCACTTTCCTATCAAAAGCTTTCCCTCATGTGCTCAGATGGAGTTATATCCAAAACAAGAATAAAAGGAGGGATTCTGGGTCCAAGTAAAGGAAAATTTCTTCAGTGTGTAAAACACCAAAAATTGACCACTCAACAGAGTTTGTGGATTCTCCCAGGAATTCCTCAACCCTTAGCATACCATGAGGGTCCACTGAATCCAATTTTAGTTTTTTTATTTTATTTCTTGAGTAGTTCTAATTTTTTGTAAGGATTGAGAGTTACGTTTATTATTTATTATAGATAATCAGCAACCAAAGATAAATTTGCTTATATTTTTGATGGAGTAGAACTCATTCTATCTTGTGTTGACCTAAAACAAATAGACTGCCAGTTATTTCTCCAGAAAAAATGTGTTACTCAGGATCAGTAGAAAATTGCAATTCTGGGTCTGCAACCATGGTGAGCCATGTGCAAGTCCCCAAATGGCAAGGGAAGGAGAATAGGAAGTTGGAGGGCTAGAGTAAACAGAGTCCATGGGTTTTCATTGGCTGAGTTGTTGCCAGGAAAGAAGAGGAGTCTTTCCTCTTGTTGGGCTCTGCTAATGTTGCAGAGCATGAAAGCTCCCCCTTCTTGTCTCCTGACTCTATTTAATTGAGGTTTCTGTTTATTAATTTTTTACTCTTGCAATTACCAAGGTGCACAGGACCTTTTTATAAATCTAAGATACATTCTGGAATCTTAGCTATTTTTTTTCAGTTCTTGTTTCACTTTTCTAATTCATCATCCTAGAAATTATTTCATTATTAATCACTGATTATTCCCAATTAAACTAAAAATGACTAAAATAATAAGAAAAATGAATGATGAAATCTCTTATAAAGAGATGATGCAACAGTGAAAAAATAATCACTACTGCATCGTCCTTCAAATTTCTAATTGTGTTGCTAAAACACTGCATCATCTTTCAAGAAAGTATAAAAAAGAACTCTGGAGACACCATTTTTGTAGTCTTTTGATTTTTGTTTATTTAACTTTCACTTAATACAGTTAAGAATTCAGTACTTTTCATTTTCTACCTAAAAACAGCAAAAGAATAAAATTGACAAAGGAAGGTGCTTCCCAAGTATTAAACAGAAAAGAGACAGAAAGCAATGCTCTAGACTCTAATTTTGATAGTGAAACTGATTGTGTAAGTGAAATCTCAGACTTTTGTGTCTTTACATGATAACCTAGATGGATTTTTTTAAATTCAATAATGTATGAGTGAAAGATATATTTCAATAGGGGCAAGGGCTGTATCACACAGTATTTTGCAACAAGAACCTAGAGCATCCCATTTTGTGAAAAAGATAAGTGACAGTGTTCTTTCATTATTTATATGTTTACATAAATTTTATTTGATATATTCCACAAGAAGAAAAATGTTGAAAGGAGATATGTATTCAAAGGAAATAGATGATGCAGAAATGAAAAAGTTAACTGATCATTCAAAGTTAAAAGTAAAGATTTTTGTATTTATAGTGCAAAAAAGATGGTGAACAAAATTATGACTGAGTTTTCAACAGTTTTGAGTTTTAACAATGCAAGTGCAAGAAAAAACATAAGTAATGAGAAGCTAGAAGTTATTGAAGATGGATTCGAAACCTGGGATCACTGTTTACAGGATGGATATGCTCCAGGTTCATACATGACAGCTGATGAGCTGCATTCAAAAGTTGGTCTCCATTTCGTGTATATACGTCTTTAAACCAGGACATTATGGAGTAAAAGTTTGGCTTTTCTCTGCTTAAATTCTCATTAAATTTTCTAATAAAACCGCTTTTCACCATTCCTTTATTCTTACTTTTGAAAAGTATTCATAATTACTTAAAAACATAAAAAATTAAAAGGGTCCATTGATCCAAAAGGTAAATGAGAATGATTAGTTTTCCTAGAATACCGCAGGTCAAAATAAAACACTGATTCTCAGACTGGGTGTGCAAAAGAATTAACTAGAGAGTTTATAAAAATGCAGAATTGCTAGGACCCCGTCCCAGAGATTCTGATTGAATGTCAGGGGAAAGGACCAGACATGGGCAATTCTAACACAATTAGTAATTGGGTTAAGCTTAGCAAATGCCTATTTTTAGGAAAAAAAAATACAAACCATCTTCCCTAAATGGCTGAGGAATTCATTTCTCTTCAGACAATTTTAGGTACTTTGTGCCATGACATTTTCATGCTGGGATTTTGAAACAAGTCAACATAAAGTTCTAAAGCCAAGATCCTAATAAGCTAATACCACTGTTTTAATTTTGCCTTTGAAGAAAGTTATATTTAACATTCTACCAAAATATACTTGGTGAAATCCTAGATCCACTGTTTAAAAGCAACTGTTACTCTTTAAAATCAATTAAGTTCCTTGGCCTTCAATCTCAATGAATTCTATGCCTACCCAATAGGGAAAAGCACTTAGCATAAATGCAGTAAGAAGGAAGCAAGAGCCGAGCACGGCTATTCCTCTAAGTAAACAAAAGTTATCCGAAGTTGCAGTGCTTCTGTACAATTATTGACACTATTCAAAATCACGAAAAGAAAAAAAATAAAGCACAGGCTAAATATAGGCCATTAACGCCCAGAATTTTTGCCATGTATTTTCTACTCCCCTAGAACATTTATTTTGTATATGGAGACTGTGCATCCAATGAGTCAGGAATAGCCAGGAATGGGGGAACTATTTAGGAGTTTTCCAAGCCAGACTCTTCTCTGCATGATGAAGGATTTAATGATGACATGATTCTTCTAACGGACAGTTAATTATTTATAATAAACTTGTTCAATTTCTAAACTTACCTAATTTTGTGTAAAACCTCATAGTCAGTCACAGGCAACCCAAAAAGTTGTTCACCAGATGAATATGTAATGAATTTCCTCCACAGATCATCAAAATTGGCCTATAAAAGGTTTTTAAATTATAGTAAGATGTAATAAATTCAGAGCCCATTAAAGTAGAATTCATTATAATCAGAATAAAAGCTACATTGAAGTTTATTTATCTATGAAACAAGGATTTGTGAAGCAAATTTATGCTGATACAAATCTATCAGAGGAAAAGTTAAGCGTTTAGGAAATTAACTTTCAAGCATTCTGAAAGTAATCATTTTATGTAAAATTATTTCCTTAATAAATTAAGTGGTCCCCAGACTTACATTTTCAAGTTCCCATAAATACACCTGAAAGTAATGAAACTGCATTTTTAAAATTCTATAATTCAGACTTTTCTATTATTTTAGCCTGGTCATCTCTCCTACACGGTTCAAATGAGTGAAGCATTGGTATAATCCATTCAACCTTGCTTTCTCTACAAGCAAGTCTATAAAATAAAGAATTCCATTTTAACACCATTTGAAATAACTCAATTTAAATCAGCAAAGTTAATGTTCAGGTCTTTTGAACTGGAATTTGAATCTCCTATACTTAGAATGCTAAGTATTAACAGTGTTAAAAGCACAAAAGCAAACAGAAATTATTCACTTGTGACAAGATATGTGTGATCTACATAAATGGTATAACATATCAATAAGGATCCTAAATTCCCAGTCCTGGAAACTGTCTGTCATCAGACCTCACAGTGCTCAGATAATGATACAGATCTGACAGATACAGTAGTAGCACATATTACAGGAGCCAAATCAGGAAGGTGTGAAGATGCAGGAGGAACTCCAACGAATTCTTCGTTCCTAGAGAGGAAGAGCCATTTTGCACTTTTTATATTCCTTGGTGGTTAGTATGGTGGTTACTCAATAAATGTACTGAACGAAAAGTCCATGGGACTATGTGGGCATTAGGAAAGGAGAAACGAAAACTTCAAAGTTAGCATACACTTAAAGGACGACATTTAAAATCTTGGGGTTTTCTTTGTGGGTTTTTTTAAATTAATTTATTTATTTTTGGCTGCATTGTGTCTTCGTTGCCGCGTGCGGGCTTTCCCTAGTTGCAGTGAGCGGGGGCTACTCTTCGTTGCGGTGCGCAGGCTTCTCATTGCGGTGGTTTCTCTTGTTGCGGAACATAGGTTCTAGTCGCATGGACTTCAGTAGTTGTGGCACGCGGGCTCAGTAGTCATGGCGCACAGGCTTAGTTGCTCCGTGGCATGTGGGATCTTCCCGGACCAGGACTTGAACCCATGTCCCCCGCACTGGCAGGCAGATTCCTAACCACTGTGCCACCAGGGAAGTCCCTAAAATCTTGTTAATGTGATGAAGACTCCTGATGAATGCCAATCCCTCACCCCTTTTTCCACTCAGGTCCAAAATAATGTAAAAAGCACCAGCCAAACAGGAAACAAAATGTCAGCTTTGTCAGCAGCCAAGTACCCAGTAACTCCCCAAATCAGAGTAAAGTTGCATCAGAAAACACCACTGGGACCTGAGATGAGGCTCCTGCTTCTTCCCCAGATCTAGATCTTGGGTACCTGCTTTGGAGGGGGGAGGGAGAACACCTGCTTTTGAGAAGCGTTAGGTCTGCAAATCTGACCCCCAGCCATATATCCAGCCAGTTGCTCAGCAAACAGGCTGCTCAGCTGACAAGCCCAGGCACAGGCAGAAAGAAGGTACAAGGAGGCAAAAGACGGGCCCTACATTGCCTTTTCAATGAAGTGAACACACCCCTAGTAAAAGGGTGGCTCATTCAAGTCCCAGTTGTTGACTGATACATTGATAACTCCCAAGGGAAAGACAAGGAAGGGAGGCGTCTATCTTCATAATATACCCAGGCTCCAACCACTTTTCATCAACTCCAACGTCACCACTCTGGTCCAAGTTACTATCACCCCTCCCCTGGAATACTGCAATAGCCTCTTAATCAGCCTCCCCGCTTTTAGCCTTGACTCCTAATAATCTATTCTCAACGCAGTAGACAGGCTGGCCCATGAAATCATAAGATCATGTCACTCATCTCACTCAGAGTCAAAGCCAGTGCCCCTCAGGGGCTGGCAAGGCTGCTAACAGTCTGTCCTCTCCTTAGCTCTCTGGACTTATTGCTACAACCATCTCCTTGCTCATTCTGTTCCAGCCGTACTAATCTCCTGTTGCTTCTCTTACGTGCTCTTACTCAGGGCTTTTGTACTGCTCTTCCCCTGCCTGGAAAGCTGCCCCTCCAGATAAACTGCCTGGCTCATTCTCTCACTTCCCCAGGTCTCTACTCAAATGTCACCTCTCAAGGAGGCCTTCCCTGGAGACCCTATTTTAAATTTCACCTCCACTTTACATACACACGGCCTAGCACTTGATGCCCCTTCCCTGCCTTTTTCTTCCCTTGGCACTTATCACCATCCAACATTACTACCTACTGCTTTTCTTGCTGAGAGGTTCCTGTTGGCTCAGCAGGCAGCCACCACATCAGCCTTAGTCCTGGCTCCTCCAGAGAGGAAGGCCTCTCCCTGGGACCCTGGCTCCAAATCTGAGGACTTCAGGTAGTAAAGGATCAGAGTTTCCTGCAGGGTACAGCATAAAGAGCTGGCAAGGGTGATGGGAGGAGCTGGTTTTAGTCCAAGAGTGATGGCCACAGTTCTGGAGAACCCCAACAATAACATGGGACTAGCCTTTTTATCTGAGGAGAACATATTTAGGTGAAAGGCTTGTGCCTGCTGCATCCCACGAAAACCCTTGCCGGCACAAGGGTTATCTTACAGAAATCTACTGGGCCAGACCTACCCTCCTGCAATCAGGCAGCAGAGACATTGGGCTCAGGACAGATGATCTTGTCTACTTTGCATAAGTTTATTCCACTAGGGACCAGCTGCAATTCCTGCTTGCTCCAATGATCCTGAAGAAACACTTTTCTTATCAGGGTATGGCTTTCCTATTTTGAAACACTCAAATCAAGGGAGATACTTGAAAATTAGATGTCATATGAAAAATTCCAGTTGGTTATGATGGAAAAAGCCTGAACTACCCCTACCAATCTCAGGAGAACCTGCAGTTTAAGAGGTTCCATCCAAACTGACTGAACCTTTCTGGCAAAACTGTGCATGGAACCAACCTGAACCATCCATGGAACCTACATATAAAGCAACAAAAACAAGGTTACTGACTACTCCATTTATTTGGTTTGGGGTGAAAAATCCAATCATCAAGAGATATGAAGTAACCTCCAACATAGGTAAAGGAATATTTAGAAATACCTACCCAGTATGTGGCAAAACTAAAGCATAAATTACAGAAAGCCTTCATATGGCTAGATTTGCTGCAAAACTTGGGTATTCCTAGTAAAGAAAACACTGGTTTTTGGACAACAGCTCTATATTTCCTGGTGGGATGACTGTGGAAGCCACCTAAGTATAAATGCAGGGAATGTAAATGTAACCAAAAAAATGTAGTTTTACCTGAAATATCTGTAACCTGTCGCTAGCTTCTTGGGGTGGTATATTTGGAACCATGGGTCCTTCCTGTAATGAATAATATAATCTGCATTTTAATTCCTAATCACATGTATTTATCTATTTATTAGGTTTATCTATTATCTCCTTTTAAACAAAAACCATGATTTTTAATTTATATGATCTAATTTTGTCCTGTACATGAAGTTTTCATTTATTTTTTGCGACAGTGTTATTGAGATATAATTCACATATTATACAATCAACTCATTTAAAATGTACAATTCAACTGTTTTTATTATATTCACAGACTATGATAACACTCAATTTTAGTATATTTGCATCACTGTAACTTCCATTCATTTTTTAAAGGACCTTGACACAGCTAATAAAAAATGTGATTAAATTACATCCTATATGAAGTTTGTAACACAAGAGCTCTGTTTCATTTCATTTATGATTATAAATGAGGATGCTGTGGCTGTGCATTAGAATAACTGAGATAGGGCTCTGAGAACAACCTTCTTTCAAGAATAGTCCAGCCCAATATGGAAACAGAGACACACATAAGGTTGAATACTTGGAAGAAGCAGAAGGCGGTCTCTGGTGGCCATGAGCCAGAAAACAGTTGCAAAAAAGATCCCAAATGGTCTGTACAATCATGAATATTATGGATATGCTAAATAATATGCAAGACTGCCAGTGTAATAGAATAATAGAGCAATAAAATGTTGACTAATCAAACCTAAAAGAGATGTTTAGTACACATTAAAAAGAAGTGTTATATAAAAGTATGAAATTAGAACACTCCCTAACACCATACACAAAAATAAACTCAAAATGGATTAAAGACCTAATGTAAGGCCAGACACTATCAAACTCTTAGAGGAAAACATAGGCAGAACACTCTATGACATCAATCACGGCAAGATCCTTTTTGACCCACCTCCTAGAGAAATGGAAATAAAAACAAAAATAAACAAATGGGACCTAATGAAACTTAAAAGCTTTTGCACAGCAAAGGAAACCATAAACAAGACCAAAAGACAACCCTCAGAATGGGAGAAAATATTTGCTAATGAAGCAACTGACAAAGGATTAACCTCCAAAATTTACAAGCAGCTCATGCAGCTCAATAACAAAAAAACAAACAACCCAATCCAAAAATGGACAGAAGACCTAAACAGACATTTCTCCAAAGAAGATATACAGATTGCCAACAAACACATGAAAGGATGCTCAACATCATTAATCATTAGAGAAATGCAAATCAAAACTACAATGAGATATCATCTCACATCAGTCAGAATGGCCATCATCAAAAAATCTAGAAACAATAAATGCTGAAGAGGATGTGGAGAAAAGGGAACACTCTTGCACTGTTGGCGGGAATGTAGATTGATACAGCCACTATGGAGAACAGTATGGAGGTTCCTTACAAAACTAAAAATAGAATTACCATACGACCCAGCAATCCCACTACTGGGCATATACCCTGAGAAAACCATAATTCAAAAAGGGTCATGTACCAAAATGTTCATTGCAGCTCTATTTACAATAGCCAGGACATGGAAGCAACCTAAGTGTCCATCATCGGATGAATGGATAAAGAAGATGTGGCACATATATACAATGGAATATTACTCAGCCATAAAAAGAAACGAAATTAAGTTATTTGTAGTGAGGTGGATGGACCTACAGTCTGTCATACAGAGTGAAGTAAGTCAGAAAGAGAAAAACAAATACCGTATGCTAACACATATATATGGAATCTAAGGAAAAAAAAAAAAGGTCTTGAAGAACCTAGGGGTAAGACGGGAATAAAGACACAGACCTACTAGCAAATGGACTTGAGGATACGAGGAGGGGAAGGGTAAGCTATGACAAAGTGAGCGAGTGGCACGGACATATATACACTACCAAATGTAAAATAGATAGCTAGTGGGAAGCAGCCGCATAGCACAGGGAGATCAGCTCGGTGGTTTGTGACCACCTAGAGGGGTGGGATAGGGAGGGTGGGAGGGAGGGAGATGCAAGAGGGAAGAGATATGGGAACATATGTATATGTATAACTGATTCACTTTGTTATAAAGCAGAAACTAACACACCATTGTAAAGCAATTATACTCCAATAAAGATGTTAAAAAAAATGTTAAAAAAGTAGCGCCAAGGGCTTAAATTATCTTATGATGTCAGATCAACTGTGACCACTAAAAGAAAGTAGAATATTTTAGGGGACTATATCCAACTTCTGAGTTTAACTTCAAAGAGGTCGACCATTAATCAGTCATTATACCAGATTGAATAGTCTGTGGGACTGACCAAGGATGACATTTATTTTTTATGTTCAGTGACCCTATTGGTTCTCTAAGAGTTAGTGGGAAAAAAATCAGTTGCATAACCCTGGCATTAAGGCATTTATAGTTTCTTACAGCCTTCCAACAACTGTATTACATTTTAATTATGAGTATTCTGGTCTTGAGAAAGGACAAAAGCAGACTTTGTTCCTTCCACAATTTCAAAAGTTGTTGCTCCTTTTAGCAGTTAAATCTTCTCTCTTTCTACATGAAACATGCTTAAAGGACGAGCTATCCCCCCTTTTTAATAGCTGCAAATATGCAAAGATAGCCTCTTACATACAATGTACAAATCACAGTGTATTTCTCAGGGTTCATTACTTTGACCTCATATAAACATACCACCAAACATCTTAACACACAGCAGGCAACACTTAAATTACCGTCTCATATGCTTCTGCAAAATTCATTACATCCTCACGAAAAACTTCCACGGATTCAAGTAGACTACTTTTAAACTTTACCTGCAGATGAACTAGTTCATCTTGTACAGAAACCTGGAATAAAAAAGAATATTCAATGTGAGAGTGAAAGTAATGTATTTAAATGAAAACTACAATTTTGCTCCAGCAAGTTTGTTATCTCACAGATGTACTGTACGAACAAGGATGTCTCTGCAATGTTATTTGTTAAAAAAAAAAACAACATAGAAATAAACAATCCAAATGGACCATCAAGAGACTCAGATCATTCTAGTTCATGACCCAAGAGGCAAAGCTATCTAACTGCAGGTAGGAAAACATTTTCTGGCTGACCCAGTTCAGGCCAAGGAAACAGTTACTACCGTGGGCCCAGTCTGAGTCACATGCTGTCTCTGGGACGAGGCCACAGTCTCGGATTAACAATTTCTAGTAGGTTCACATGGTTCCAATAATTGGAGCAGTTTCCTCTAAGAAAATGATATTACTCTTGGTTTAAAAAAATAGCAAATATGTCTTCCACAATCGTCTTCAAAGCTTCTGCTTAAACCTGCATTCATAATAGTTAGCACTTAACTCATGTTTTCTCTCTGCCAGGCTCTTTACATATGTTAACTCATTTAGTGCTCACAACCATCCTGCGTGGTAAATACTAATATTATACCCATTTTACAAGTGAGAAAACCGAGGCCCACAGAGACTAACTTCCTCAACGTCCTAGCACCAGTATGAGACAAGGTCAAGATTCAAAACCTAGCAGTGTGGTTCCAGGGCTCTTGCTCTTAACTGCTCTCAACAATAGCATCTTTCTGGGTTGGCACATATACTGCTTTAAGCTTAATGGTGACTGTAGTAAAGACTGGGTCAGTAGGTTTAACACTAACAGAGAAATGGCAGAAAAATCCAAGTGAATCTGTTAAATTGAACAATAATAGAAAACTGGGCTTCACTAAATCTCAACAGAGGGCTCCCCATTTCCTTGCTAAGACTCACTGTCTAGACTAACCAGCAAGCACTTTTCAAATTAAGTGATTAGTCAATATTGAACTTAAATAGAAATAAGCATTGAAAAAGTATTTTATGTACATCATCTCAAGCCTCATAACTGCATTTTTAAAAGCTTCTAAAATATTCCTAAAGGGCCACATGAAGAGACTGAGAAACAAAGGTTATTAACTTGCATAAGATCACCCAACTGGCTGGTGGCAGAGCCAGAATCACAAGTCATGACCCCAAATTCAGCTCTGTGTCCTTGCTACTGTGCCTTGCTTCAATCTCAGTGACAAATCTTTCCATAAACAGGAAATTTTAAGCCAACATTAATTAATTAATATTCAATAAAATTTTTTAGTATAATTAAAGAATCTGGACCCTCCCTTGGGGTTCACTTTTTTTTTTTTTTTTTTGCGGTAGGCGGGCCTCTCACTGTTGTGGCCTCTCCCATTGCGGAGCACAGGCTCCGGACGCGCAGGCTCAGCGGCCATGGCTCACGGGCCCAGCCGCTCCGCGGCACATGGGATCTTCCCGGACCGGGGCACGAACCCGTGTCCCCTGCACCGGCAGGCGGACTCTCAACCACTGCGCCACCAGGGAAGCCCCTTGGGGTTCACTTTTAATGGCTAAATATTTACCAACTTCAAAAATGTTTAGAGAGAGATTTATAGCTATAAACGCCAACATTAAAAGATAAAGACCTCAAATCAGTAACCTAACCATCCACCTTAACAAACTAGACAAAGAAGAACAAACTAAACCCAAAGCAAGCAAAAGGAAGAAAATAATTTAAAAAGAGCACAAATAAATGGTATAGAGAATAAAAAACAATAGAGAAAATCAACAAACTAAAAGTTTCTTCCTTGAAAAGAGCAACAGAAGTGACAAAACTTTACCTAGTCTAACCTAGAATAAAGGAGAAAGGACTCAAATTACTAAAATTAGGAGAGAAAGAAGGGACATCACTACTTACTTTACAGAAATAAAAAGGATTATAAAGACACAATCAACAGAGTAAACAGGCACCCTATAGAATGGGAGAAAATATTTGCTAATCATATGTCTGATAAGAAGTTAATATCCAGAATATATAAAGAACTTCCACCACCCAACAACAAACAACCCAACTTAAAACTAGGCAAGAGGGCTTCCCTGGTGGCACAGTGGTTGGGAATCTGCCTGCCGATGCAGGGGACACGGGTTCGTGCCCTGGTCCGGGGGGATCCCACGTGCCGCGGAGCGGCTGGGCCTGTGAGCCATGGCCGCTGGGCCTGCGCGTCCGGAGCCTGTGCTCCACAGCAGGAGAGGCCACAGCGGTGAGAGGTCCGTGCACCACAAAAAAACAAAAAAACTAGGCAAGACATACAAATGGCCAACAAGCATACGAAAAGATGCTCAACATCACTTTTCATCCGGGAAATGCAAATCAAAACCACAATGAGATACCACCTCACCCATTAGGATGCCTACTATCAAGGACACAGAAAATAACAAGTGTTGGTGAGCATGTGGAGAAATTGGAACCCTTGCGCACTGTTGCTGGGAATGTAAAATGGTGCAGCTGCTATGAAACACAGTACAGCAGTTCTAAAAAACTGAAAATAGAATTACTATATGATCCATCAATTCTATTCCTGGGTGTATCCAAAAGAACTGAAAGCAGGTCTCAAAGAGATACCTGTACACCCATGTCCATAGTAGCATTATTCACAACAGCCAAAAGGTGGGAGAAACACAAGTGCCCATTGATGGATGAATGAATAAACAAAATGTGGTATATGCTGCATATGAGGGAATATTATTCAGCATTGTAAAGGAAGGAAATTCTGACATATGCTACAACATGGATGAATCTTGAGGACATTATGCTAACTGAAATAAGTCAGTTACATAAAGAAAAATATTGTAGGATTTCACTTATATGAGGAAACTGAAGTAGTCAAATTCATAAAGACAAAGTAGAATGGTAGTTTCCAGGAACTGAGGAAAGGGTGAAATGGGGAATTGTTGTTTAATGGGTAGATTCAGTTTTGCAATATGAAAAAGTTCTGGAGATTGGATGCACAACAATGGGAACACACTTAACACTACTGAACTCCACACTTAAAAATGATTAAGATGGTAAATTTTAGGTTATGTGTATTTTACCACAATTTTTTTAACCTTAGTACAGAGCTACTATAATCAAGACTGGCACAGGAGTAGACATATGGATCAACAGAATAGAATTGAGAGTCCAGATATAAACCCTTACATTTATGGTTAATTGATTTTCTCCAGGGTGCCAAGACAATTCATTGGTGAAAGGATAGTCTTTACAACAAACGGCACTGAAACATCAGGATATCCACATGCTTTTACATGATGTTGGACCCCTAACTCACACCATATACAAAAATTAACTCAAAATGTATCAAAGACCTAAATGCAAGGGTAAAATTATAAAACTCTCATAAGAAAACACAGTAGTGACTCTTCATGACCCTGGATTAGGCAATGGTTTCCTACATACAATACCAAAACACAAACAACGAAAGAAAAAATAGACAAATTGGACTTTATCAAAATTTAAAATTTTTGTACTTCAAAGGACACCATCAAGAAAGTGAAAAAACCCAACAAATGAGAGAAAATGTTTGCAAATCCTTTGATTAAGGGACTTACATCCAGAATATATAAAGAACTCTTACAACTCAAAGAGACAACCCAATTTAAAAAACAAGGAAAGGATTTAAATTCACCTTTCTTCAAAGAAGATATACAAATGGCCAGTAAGTACATGTAAAGATGCTAGGAATTATTGGACATTAGGAAAATGAAGTACTGGTATGTGAGACAATATGGATAAACCTTGACAACATTACTGTAAGTGAAAGAAGCCAGTCACAAGAGACTACATATTATATGATTCTATCTGTATTTAAGTGTCCAGAAAAGGCAAATCCATAGAGACAAAAAAGTAGTGGTTGCCAGGGGCTGGGGTAAGGAGGAAAATGAGGAGTGATTACTAATGGGTATGGGGTTGCTTTGGGGGTGAAGAAAATATTCTAAAATTAGATAATGATGGTTGTCATGCAACTCTGTGCATATATTAACAATCACAGAATTGTATACTTTGAAATGGTAAATGTTACAGTACGTGGATTATATCTCAATAAAGCTTTTAAGATAATATATATTGAGCTTTTTAAAGGTTTGAAATGTATTTTTTTCTGGAGATAGTGACTTAATAAAAAAGTAAGAATTGGGACTTCCCTGGTGGTCCAGTGGTAAAGAACCGCCTTCCAATGCAGGGGACGCAGGTTCGATCCCTGGTCAGGGAACTAAGATCCCACATGCTGCGGGGCAACCAAGTCCACACACCACAACTACTCAGCTCGCCCGCCTCAGCAAGAGAGCCTGCATGCCGCAAACTACAGAGCTCACGTGCTCTGGAGCCCACATGCCACAACGAGAGAAGAGAAAACCCGCACGCACGCCACAACTAGAGAGAAGCCCATGTGCCACAGTAAAGAGCCAGTGTACCGTAACTAAGACCCAACACAGCAATAAAAAAAAAAAAGTAAGAATTAAATTTGTACTTACAGCTTTACTCTGCAATTTGTTGAAAGAATATCTCAAGGTATCAACTGCTTCTGATTCTTCTTTGGTTACTTCAACTTCAAATCTGTTTAAAATAGCATAGGCTTCCTGTGGGGTGGGGGTAGAGTTCAGAAACATCACAAGGAATATAACTGCCAAATGACTTAGATGCCTTCTAAAGACACATTCCTATGTCTTCAAAGACTAGAAGAATGGGTCCCAAAATTAAATGTGTATAAAAAGGTCCTTTAGATTATCACTTACATCAGATATTGACTCTAGATCCCAGGCCCTGAAATCTGAATTTAATAAGCACCAAGGTGATTCTGGTGGAGAGTAGGCAAATCGCTTTGAGATACTATCCTAGGAAAAACTCCCTGGAATAATTTTCTGCCTCTCTCCTCCTTGATCTTGTGACAACATCGTGCAAAATGTTTTCTCATACGCTATTAAGATATGGGTTGGCTATATAAGGAATGGAATGAAATGACGATGTGGGAGATATTCTGAAGAACAGAAACTAATGAACAAACAAAACAAAAACAAATTCATAGATACAGAGAACAGATTGGTGGGTAACTAGAGAGGAAGGAGATTGGAGGATGGTGAAATGGGTGAAGGGGATCAACTGTATGGTGATAGATGGTGACAAGACTTACAGTGGTGATCACTTTATAGTGCATACAAATATTGAATTACAATGTTGTACACCTGAAATCTGTATAATGTTATATACCAACTTTGCCTAAATTTTTTAAAGTGATGAGCTGGCAATTGGCTTTACCAAAAGAACTTATGCTGAAAAACTAAGCTTCGGCAGTCAGGAAAAAATGATATGATAATTTGTTAAATCTTGAGAAGCGAGTGGTCAGCATTCAAAATACCCAAATACTAAGATTTAAAGAAGTAGTAAAGGTATGAATTTCATTAGCTCCCAAAGTGTATAAACTCTAAATGGGTTCAAGAAAGCAATGCTCAGTCGTGAACACTGGGTACCAAAAGGAGGCAGGGGGAGTGCCAATTCCCCAGGTTTGCAAGCAATAAGGGAGTGCATTGTCCACAGAGAATTTAAAAAACAGTAATAAAATGAACTGAGTCTGATTTTTATTATCACCATGAGCCAGAAATTCTAAACATTAGTCATAAGTACTTGTGAGAGACAGAATAACAGCCTCCCCAATGTTATCCACACCCTGATCTCCAGAATCTGTGAATATGTCACCTTATGTGGCAAAAGGGACTTTGCAGATGTGATTAGTAAAAATATTTGAGATGGGGAGATTATCCTGTATTAGCCATGTGGGCCCAATGTAATCACAGAGGTCCATTTAAGGGAAAGAGGGAGGCAGGAGATTCAGAGTTAGAGATGTGATGACAGCAGCAGGGGTAGGAGTGATGGCACTGCTGGAAGGGAGCCAGGAGCCACCAAGGAATGCAAGCAGCCTCTAGAAGCTGGACAAAGCAAGGAAAGGATTCTTCCCTAGAGCCCCTGCTGACAAGTTGATTTTAGCCCCATAAGACCCATTTTCATACTTCTGACCTCTACAACTATAAAACAATTTGTTTTAAGCCATTAAGTTGACGGTAATTTGTTATAGGAGCAATAGGAACTAAAACAGTACTCTTCCCTAAAAACATCTCTTGTTGATATAAATTCCAACAATTTACTATTGAGCCTCAGTGGACCACTCCCACCATCTGTCCATGGTATGCCGCTGGTCATAGGTGAGACACATAACTGGTTTCTAAGAAAAGCCAAAGATATTTGGGGAACTTGCCTAACATGTCAGGACTGAAGTGAGAGAATACAACCATTCTTTTCTGTAACATGTAAGCGCCAGCTTAAAAAAATGACCCTGTCTAGACCAGCACAGCATTATGAATATATTAACATTCCTTCGTATACTGTTCACTGTTGATAATTGTCAGTCCCCCCAAGGACATCAACATCAGAGAGGAAAAATAGGCAGACTGTGCAATAAAATAGATGAAGAAATCTACTTTTTAGTGTTTCTCTATTTTTTAAAAAAAATACCATTTCAAGAAAGAAAAATGCAATCATTTCTTACTTCAACTGGTCCCAAAGTCATGTCCATTTGAATTTCATTATCACGGATACAAGACAAGGCTTCCATTGCAAACCTGACATCATCTAAATCACGAATAGGTCTAGATAACTTTTTCAAGTATTCATTGATAAATGCTATCATGTCTGACATTTTCTTTTTGTATTCTTCATTCAAATATCGACAGAGTAGCAACTTCCATGCCTTAGCCTCAACTGATAAGGCCAATTTCATTGGCTCTGGTGAAGACAAGAAAAGGTCAAAATAAAATACAACTGACATTCTGAAACAATTCATTTTATGTGTAATCTGAGCATCTATAACTGCACTGTCCATTTGATGACCACTAGCCACACTGAGCACTTGAAATGTAGTTAGTCTGTAGTTCATCTGAATTAAATGTTCTGTAAGGATTCTGAAGACTTAATTCCTATCCTGGTGGAGTATATTAAGCCATTCATGAGAAGGACACAAGTCTATGGAGAAGAATTTTGGAAATTAGTTCTAGCACTATCCAATGTGAGCCTTGCTCTGTTTCTGGCCATCCCATTAGAAGCCTTCATTCATATCCCCAATTTCCTCTAGGTAACCCCTATATGAGACCAGCAGCCTACACTGTTGAGAACACTGTGCCTGTCTAATACAGCTCTCCCTCACTACAGTTAGCAGTAGAGTCAGCTTGGGCTTTTGATTTCAGACATTAAGTGGTTGTCTCATAATCCTCTGATACTCTAACCCCAATTGGACTAACTTCTCAGGCGACCTCAAACTGTTTGACTCTTATCCCATGTACACAATCCCCTCCTCGCAGTAACCTGTAGTTCCCCCTGTAGTTTTAGTTGTTTGAGTGCCAATTTAGTATCAAGTACATTAAGTCACTTTGGTATAATATTATATATACATAATATATGATAATATATAATATATATAGCATATATATGAACAATATGGGTGGTCCAGAAATACTTAATATATATAATATTGTACCAAGGTAGCTTAATAACTGCTTTCTAAATGAAGTAACATTTCATGTGAAAATACAGACACTTTACATAATATTTATAAAATACCTGTATGCAATTCAAGTGCTCCTACAACTATAACAGGCTTCAACTCATCAATCTCCTGCTCAAAAGTAGCATAGTGTAGAATTTCGGATCTGATTTCAGTCAGAGAGGGGTTGTTAGCCAAAAACTCCTGTAGCAAGGAAAGAATCAACATTTTCTTCGGCTTTTTGACAATGTAAATCTTACGCCTCTAATAGTTGAATTAGAAAACTGCATCTGCTTATATATTTTTCCTCTTGTATGTGCTATCAGGCCAGTGGCTCAGTAGAGAAAGGGATGAACAGTTAGCACTGAAAGAGGAAGTTATGTGAGGGAATTTTACATTTCTGAATGGTTATTCAGAGTTCTAAAGTTTCCTTGAGTCTCCAACCAAATATACAGCTGAGCCTACGTAAGCTGGACACACCCTTGAATACCCGACCTCTGGGCATGTCTGGAACATAATTAGTACTCAACTGTTTAACCAAATTAAACAAAATCTGACTGAACCCCATTATTATCAACTGCCCCAGTGTCAATGTGAGAATTATGCAAGACATGATGTGTTAGGTGTGTGGCATTTACAGGTTCTCGGCCTCTGCTCTTGAGTTCTCATCATTATCACTGATGTTTTCTTGGTCCTCCCACAGGAGTTAGAGATAAACAATACAGAGTGAAGTAAGTCAGAAAGAGAAAAACAAATACCGAATGCTAACACATATATATGGAATCTAAAAAAAAAAAAAAAGGTTATGAAGAACCTAGGGGCAGGACAGGAATAAAGACGCAGACATAGAGAACAGACTTGAGGACACGGGGAGGGGGAAGGGTAAGCTGGGACGAAGTGAGCGAGTGGCATGGACATATATACACTACCAAATGTAAAATAGATAGCTAGTGGGAAGCAGCTGCATAGCACAGGGAGTTCAGTTTGGTGCTTTGTGACCACCTAGAGGGGTGGGATTAGGGAGGGTGGGAGGGAGATGCAATAGGGAGGGGATATGGGGATATATGTATACATATAGCTGATTCACTTTGTTATACAGCAGAAACTAACACAACATTGTAGTGCAATTTTACTCCAATAAAGGTGTTAAAAAAAAACCAAACTGCATCACAAGTAGCAGAAACATACCTTCACTTTCACGTCTCGGTCCTCTGTCCAGAGCGTCTTGAACTTTTCAAAGTCCTGCAGGGCCTCATGAGCCACCTTTCTGAGAGAATTCACAGAGGAAGAAAGGAGGAGGACCAGCTTGGAAACATCTTTGTGCTCTGCCACACCTAGATAAAAATTCTTCAGCTTCCGTGTGGGGATAATTTCTTCAAAAGATTCTGAAAACAGACATTTTTATCCTATAGATAACTCCTATATTCAACTTTAAATACTATCAATTGTAATATTTATAGACTTTTTAAACTTTATTTTCTTAAAGACCCCCCCATCCCGTTCCAAGTAATTAACAGCTATTCTCTCGCTAGCTTCACTTATTCTTATTAAACTACTGTGTCAGATTTTGAGGTCTAGGTTTCTTTAAAGTGGGGAAACTGTTATTCAGAGGAGAGAACTGAAAGACGCCGATTAACCACTCCCCCCAAAACAAAACGTCCTCCAAGGAAAGATCAGAAGAGTTGAAATTGCTACCCTACAGAACAGGCTTGTGGGTAAAGGAGAGCCACTATGTTTACTACCCAAATGACCTTAAGCCAATTATTTAATCTTCATGGAAATACTTGTGAGGATTAAATGAGACAACATATGCTTGTCTTCAACTCAGCATCTGGTATATAAAGATCACACAACCACCATGATAAACATCTCTTGCTGAAACCTAATCATGTCACAGCCTTGACTGAAACTCTCAAGTTTTCTCCATCAAGCAGAGACCATACGGATACTTTTGTTTGGCCCAAACAGTTCCTTACTTTTTTAAAGCAGTTGTTAACAATTAAAATATCATGAGGGCTTCCCTGGTGGCGCAGTGGTTGAGAGTCCGCCTGCCAATGCAGGGGACACGGGTTCGTGCCCCGGTCCAGGAAGATCCCACATGCCGCAGAGCGGCTGGGCCTGTGAGCCATGGCCGCTGAGCCTGCGCATCCGGAGCCTGTGCTCCGCAACGGGAGAGGCCACAACAGTGAGAGGCCCGCGTACCGCAAAAAAAAAAAAAAAATCATGAGATTTCATGAAAATTTCCAGATTGCAGGTATTCCTGCATGGCAACAGTTTAACCTGGTATTCCTGCATGGCAACAGTTAGCTGAAGTATCTATAAATGATACTTGGGGTGGTGTGGAAGAAAAGCGGAGATGTTGATCAAAGGGTACAAACTTTCACTAATATGATGACTAAATTCTGGAAACATAATGTGTAGTATGGTGATTATAGTTAATAATAATGTATACTTGAAATGTGCTAAGAGAGTAGATCTCAAGTGTTCTCACCACACACACAAAAAATGGTTAACTATGGGAGGTGATGAATATGTTATTTACTTTGTGGTAACCACTTCACAAAGGTATACATATATCAGAACATCATGTATATGTATAATTTTTGTCAAAAATAAATAAATAAAAATGTTAATGTGGCAGAACAGCAAAAAAGAAAAAAAGAATTTGGCTTTCTATACAAGAAAGTATCCAAAAATGTCTATGGAATTTTGGGTCAGTGTCATATCACACTAATAATTATTTAAGGGAATAGCTTATATATATTTCAATGTACAAAGAACACATGACCCAGATTTTCTAAGCACTATGTTCTAGCAAACTAAGTTTATCAGATCAAATACAATGCTGAAAATAGAATTAGTTCTAAGGTTTATTTTCATTTTTAACTTTGAATCTGAGACTACGGTAGTAGAACAGTAGTAGAACAGATAAATATACTTGTTCACCCATGATCAAAATCTGAAATGTCTGCATGCTATGTTTAAGATGGAAGATGGACAACACTAGTTTTTTTTTAATGTAAAATTTAACCAATACACATATAAATATGAGTGTAAAAATATCTATAGGCTGTCATACCCAGGAAGAATCAGAAAGACCATTTACTAACTGTTATAGTTCTAAGACTCTATTCATCTAAGATTTGTTTTAACATTCTTACTGTCTTCCTTCTTCAACTGCTTTCCTGTGCTCGGATGGGTCCCGTCAGTAGCGGTATGGGAGGGGCTGCTAATGACAGTCTTGATGGGACGGGTCTGCTGTTGCCCCCAGTGAGCCACTCCTCTGCTGACCTCCAGGGTTAATTGGATCATACGGTTAATGGCTTGTTGAATGTCATCCAAACTGGGAACCATTACCTGTGGAAAGAAGAAATAAGTTCCTGGTGCTGCCAACACATACAAATCCATCCCTCTGATTCTCACCGCACCTGTTCCCCACTGAGCAGGGAGAGCCTCCGCTGGCCCAGTGGAAGGCTGCTTCGAGGAGAGGGATGGTAGAGGAAGGTAGGCTGCAGACTTTACCGATCTTCAAGCTTTCCTATTCTACCAATTCCTGCAGGCAGAAAGGTCAAACGTAGTACTTGTCATCCTTTCCCTGGGAGGGTGGCTGGCTGCAGCCAAACACTGTGGGCAGGTGTTGGATGTCCATGAAGCAGAGTAACTGAAGAAACTATACTGCCAAGATTTTGACCTCAGTTCTTTGAAATGCACCAAATAAGCAAAGAAGCTGTCCTCCAGGAGGCCAGACTGTGTAGATGTGGTGTCAGGTGAGCCATAGATTGTTCCTGCCTGGCCTTAACCCTTGGCTTGTCACAGAATGCACCTCAGTCATCCCGTATGGCTTGGTGTTCCAGATGTCAATAAGCAGCCGGAGGGGTGGTAGAGGAAAGTGCCCTAAGAAGGCACAAGGGACCCATGAACTCAGGGCACAGGCTCTCTCTTTCTTTCTTTGTTTCTATTCTGCCATGGGTTGTCTTACAGTTGGGTGTTCAGTATAGGGATTTGGACTTCTGAGATGGCCTTATTTAGATAATTTAATGTCTGAAGTAAGAAAAACCAAGATGGTTTGTAGGGTACTTGCTAACTGATGGCCCAACAGATACTTAACTCTTACACCAACCTTTAATACACCATGAGCTCTGCAGAAGTAAGTTTTACAACAGATATAAATGATACACTTTGATTTTTGTTAAATATGGAGGTGAAGTCAAAAAGCACAGAGGACCAAGAGATTAAATAAAAGTTCAGTTCTAATGCTATACTTCTTAAATACATTACCAAAATATCACTGTATTAACTTGAATATTTAATAATACTTACCACATTAGGAATCACAAGATGTACTTCAGATTTTAGAAGGGAAATAACATCTTCTGACCGCTTTCGTCCATAAGTGCTGTAATAAGATGGACACTTAGCTTATAAACCTTAACCTAAAATTTCATAAATAGCTTGGTTATGCTACAAGTTTCAATCCTAAAAACATAAAGACAATTTTCAAAATACTGAATTAATGACGAGAACGTTATTTACAATGGAACCACAAATTTCATGAACTAGTTCATAAATTAAGAACACTGAATGATTTAATATTCTTTGAAGTGAAAAACTTGTCTCCTACCCATTTTCTAGTATTTTAACGTTGCTTTCTCTCAGCAAAGTACCACCTAATAATGTTTACTAAAAGCACTCCTTTTCCCAGCCCCAGAACAGATGCTGAAAATCACCAACAAAAAGCGTATGCCTTCATATACTTTATTTTTGTGTGTGTACAAGATTAAACAGGAGGTTTCTAGTCAAAACCTTCCCAAAACTGCCTTTGTAAACAATATCAGTTATGCTCAGACAGAAGTACAGACACACACACAGACACATGAGTGCAATTAATGAATGACACATACCAGCACTGCAAATTAGTTTGGTTATCTCCCTCTGCCTGATCTCTGTCCCCATCCCAGACAAAATTATAATAAATGTAAACTTTCCACAGAAAGAAATGTTATCATTACTGAAAACTACACCTCCATTCATAACTACAAGCAGACTGGGGGAGAAAAAAATCACAAGAAACAAAGCCTCCACATTCACAGTGGAGACCCAACTTTAGTATTCAGGGTCAATGGTTCCCAGATAAGGAACTCTTTGAACTAAAAGCAAGCAAGCAAAGAAACAACAGAAAAAACCTCTAATTCATAGTCTCACTGTGAAATCAAGATGCAGCAATAAAACAAGTGTAGACTGTGTTTGAAAGGGTACAACCTGAGAACAAGAGTTTCATAAAGTATAATCAAACAGCTGAACTAACAGAAGCGGTGAACAGCGCAGCCGATCCTTTGGTGACTTATTTGACAAACTAGAGGATTAGCTTAAGGAATTCTCCAAGCTTTCAGATGCAAAATACAAGAGAAGGAAATTACTTAAGGAAAAGGTAAGTGAAATAATAAAGAAAAGATAAGTAATGTTTATCGAACGCTTAGTGTATGACAGGCGCTTTTCCAAGCACTTTCCATGAATCAACACATTTCATGCTCATGTTAACTCTTGATGTGGATCCCATGATTATTATTTCCATTTTGTAGATGAGGAAACCAAGACACAGAGAGTTTAAGTAACTTAACAGTGGGTCACTCAGCTCAGAGACGCTCTACGACCTAGATCCAACGTGGGAACCCTACATAAAATAAATTTAAGCATAGCCCTTCTCAAATCTTAAGAATAGACTTGTTTTTTCACCTTGAAATGATTCTCTGTGTGCCTGATGGGATTAATGGGTGAAAAATGACTTACAGCTAAACACATAATTTGTTAATTTCCAGAATAAAGGGGGAAATCCTGTAAACAGCAAGAAACAGTTTGTTACTTAGAAAAGAAAATCAGATTAGCAGCAAAACCCGCCTCTGAAAATGGAAACAAAAGAAGCCAGTGATTGTGCTTTGTGAGTGGCATTTAGCTGCAAAATAACGGTTCTGTCTTGACCTCGTGAATGATAACACCTTTTATCTGGATGTTCTCTGTCTGCATCCCACCTGAGGAAAAAATCAAATTGGGTTTGCATTTCAGTTGAGGCAAGATATATTAATAATATCCTTCATTACTAAAAGAGATCTCTACTGTTTATGTGGATGGAGTGTGCAGGCCTTGCCCAGATGAAGGTTGGCAAGCCAAGTGCCACAAATAAAAATGAAAAAGGAAGCATTAAAAAAAAAAAAAGAAGAAGCCAGTGAAATAGTATCTGTGGAGTGTGAGAGAAAGTGGTTGTGATCCAAGTTGACCTACTAGCCTTCATGGGTGAGGGTAAGAGAAAGACATTTTAGACAAGGGAGGATTCTGCAATATTATACTCATGCATACCTCTTCAAAACTCACATCAGTACTGTTGTAAATTAACATGGCATAGTGAGTTCAGACTTCAAAAATGCCTCTTTGTGCCAAACACATCACAATCACGGATAGACTCTGAAGGACTTGAGAATGCTCGAACACAAGATTAGGATCTCCACAAATCAGGAACGCATCAGAAACACACAACAGCCTGGCCAGGGCTCTGGTCAGGAAATAGGCAGTGAGAGTGGGAGGTTGGCCCCTGTGGACTCTGAGGGACTGAAGTAGTCCGTGTTAGAGGGAACTCATCCAGGCTTGCTACCCGAAGCCAGACATTGAAGTGATGTTTCCCCTACTTGTAAAGAGAGACAAAACAGCAGCAAGATAAAGTTTGTCAACCTACTGCCTGCAGCTGCAGCTTTTCCAAAAGCTGTGGCCCTGGGGTGAAAGAAGCAAGTCCACAGCATGCCCAAGAAGCCACTAAGCCGGCTCACTTCTGTGCTCCCTGCTTAAACCTGCCATTTCCCAGCATCTCTTCAGGGGATATGTAACTGTGAACAAATAGGACCCAGTTCTGCACTTAAGGTACCAAGAGTCACGTGGAGGCAAAAGTGAAACTCCTAGAAAGGGAGGGAAGGAGAGAGACACACACAAAAACAAAAAAAACTTCTCACTCAAGGAGAGTCTACAAACTAAAATCCCAATATGCATGCATAAGTCTAACAGCAAGAAAGAGGACTAAAGATATCAATAATTGAAACAAGAACTCACTCCAGACAAAGTTCAATGTATAGAAGTATGACAAACTCTAAAATAAATATATTGAGAATGTTCAAAGAGATAAATGAAAGCAATCTTCCAAAAAATAATAAATTGCTAAACTAAAAAGGCAGGAATGATACAGTATCTGGAGGATAAGGAAAAAAGTACTAACTGAAATATTTAAGATGCAGTAGATGAGATCGCCTTTAGGCTAGATACAGAGATACTTGCCCATAACATAACCCAGAAAGGCAAAAAGACAAAAATATATGACAGACTAGTTAGGAGACAGGAAAGAGAGACTGAGATGCTGCAACATCTGAGATGGTCACGTGTCCACGGCGCCCAGGACAGTTCTGGTTTAAATCCATCCTAACACTTCATCTGGACAGTGCTTCTTCACTCAAAAGAGTGTCCTAGATGGAACAATTATGTGATCAACTTACTCAACATTCAACTACAGGAGTTCCATAACAAGAGGATGTCTCAGAAGCAATAACTGAAAAAGGAAATTGCTGATGATTTTCCAGGATTAAGGAACCCTATAAGCCCTCAAATAGAAAGTGTACTCTGAGAACAAAGCATGATTAAATAAAGACAAATCCACACCAGGAAAGGAAGCTACAGAACATCAAGGATAAAATACAATTTTTAGTTAGACTCACTGCAGACTTCTCATCAACAAGAATACAGGTCAGGAAAAAACTGAAGAAATACTTTGAAAGTGCTGAGAGACAAACAAAAGTTTTTTATCCAGCCAAATCGTTTCAGACTTAAAATGAAGAATAACGGAGTTTACACCTCACACTCCCTGAGAAACCAGGGGTATAAAATAAATACACAAGAACCTGGAGACTTTAATAAAATATACCAGTAAATAAATTATTTTTGAGTGCTCAAAAAAAAGGTAAAAAGTAAAATAGCAAACAACAATGATGGGGAGACCTTCAAGATGGTGGAGGAGTAAGTCGTGGAGATTACCTTCCTCCCCACAAATACATCTACATGTGGAACAACTCCTACAGAACACCTACAGAATGCTGGTAGAAGACCTCAGACTTCCCAAAAGGCAAGAAACTCCCTACGTACCTGGGTAGGGCAAAAAAAAAAGGAAAAACAGAGACAAAAGAATAGGGACAGGACGTGCACCACTGGGAGGGAGCTGTGAAGGGGGAAAAGTTTCCACACACTAGGAAGCTCCTTCACTGGCAGAGACGGGGGTGGCAGGGGGGAAGCTTCAGAGCCACGGAGGACAGTGCAGCAACAGGGGTGCAGAGGGCAAAGCAGAGAGATTCCCACACAGAGGATTGGTGCCAACCAGCACTCACCAGTCCAGGAGGCTTGTCTGCTCACCCGCCGGGGCAAGTCGGGGCTGGGAGCTGAGGCTCGGGCTTCGGAGGTCAGATCCCAGGGAGAGGACTGGGGTTGGCTGTGTGAACACAGCCTGAAGGAGCTAGTGTGCTACAGCTAGCCGGGAGGGAGTCCGTGAAAAAGTCTGGACCTGCCTAAGAGGCAAGAGACCATTGTTCCAGGGTGCACAAGGAAAGGGGATTCAGAGCACCGCCTAAACGAGCTCCAGAGACAGGCTAAAGCCGCGGCTATCAGCGCAGACCCCAGAGACAAGCGTGAAATGCTAACACTGCTGCTGCAGCCACCAAGAATCCTATGTGCAAGCACAGGTCACTACCCACACCTCCCCTCCACTCCCCAGGAGCCTGCACAGCCTGCCATTGCCAGGGCCCCTTGATCCAGGGACAACTTCCCCAGGAGAACACATGATGCCTCAGGCTGTTGCAGCATCACGCTGCCCTCTGCCTCCACAAGCTCGCCCCACATTCCCATTATAATTACCATACCCCTCCCTCTCCCCGGCCTGAGTGAGCCAGAGCCCCCTAATCAGCTGCTACTTTAACCCCATCCTGTCTGGTGGGAACAGATGCCAGAGGGTGACCTACATGCAGAGGTGGGGCCAAAACCAAAGTTGAACCCCGGGAGCTGTGAGAACAAAGAAGAGAAAGGGAAATCTCTCCCAGCAGACTCAGGAGCAGCGGATTAAATCCCCACAATCAACGTGATGTACCCTGCGTCTCTGGAATACCTGAACAGACAACGAATCATCACAAAATTGAGGCAGTGGACTTTGGGAGCAACTGTAGACTTGGGGTTTGCTGTCTGTGACTGATTTGTTTCTGACTTTTATGTTTATCTTAGTAAGTTTTTAGTGCTGTTATCATTGGTGGATTTGTTTATTGTTTCTTCACTCTCTTCTTTTTTTTTTTTTTTTTTTTTTTTGCGGTACGCGGGCCTCTCACTGTTGTGGCCTCTCCCGTTGCGGAGCACAGGCTCTGGACGCGCAGGCTCAGCGGCCATGGCTTACGGGCCCAGCCACTCCGCGGCATGTGGGATCTTCCCGGACCGGGGCACGAACCCGTGTCCCCTGCATCGGCAGGCGGACTCTCAACCACTGCGTCACCAGGGAAGCCCCACTCTCTTCTTTTTTATTATTATTATTACTTTAAAAATTTCTTATTCTAATTATTTTTTTTATTTATTATGTTTTTTTCTTTCTCCCTTTTCTTCTGAGCCATGTGGCTGAGAGGGTCTTGGTGCTCAGGCCTGGTGTCAGGCCTGAGCTTCTGAGGTGGGAGAGCTGAGTGCAGGACATGGGACCACCAGAGACCTACCAGTTCCATGTAATATCAATTGGCGAGAGCTCTCCCAGAAATCTCTGTCTCAACGCTAAGAACCAGCTCCAGCCAACAGCCAGCAAGCTCCAGTGCTGGACACTCCATGTCAAACAACTAGCAAGACAGGAACAAAACCACATCCATTCACAGAGAGGCTGCCTAAAATCATGCTAACTTCACAGTCACCCCAAAACACACCACCGGACGTGGCCCTGCCCTCCAGAAAGACAAGATCCAGCCTCATCCACCAGAACACAGGCACCAGTCCCCTCCACCAGGAAGCCTACACAACCCACTGAACCAACCTTACCCGCTGGGGGCAGACACCAAAAACAACAGGAACTATGAACCTGCAGCCAGCAAAAAGAAGACCCCAAACACAGTAAGTTAAACAAAATGAGAAGACAGAGAAATATGCATCAGATGAAGGAGCAAGGTAAAAACCCACCAGACCAAACAAATGAAGAGGAAATAGGCAGTCCACCTGAAAAAGAATTCAGAGTAATGATAGTAAAGATGAACCAAAATCTTGGAAATAGAATGGAGAAAATACAAAAAACGTTTAACAAGGACCTAGAAAAACTAAAGAGCAAAAATAAAATGATGAACAACACAATAAATGAAATTAAAAATTCTCTAGAAGGAATCAATAGCAGAATAACTGAGGCAGAAGAACGGATAAGAGACCTGGAAGATAAAATAGTGGAAATAACTACTGCAGAGCAGAATAAAGAAACAAGAATGAAAAGAACTGAGGACAGTCTCAGAGACCACTGGGACAACATTAAACACATGAACATTTGAATTACGGGGTCCCAGAAGAAGAGGAGAAAAAGAAAGGGTCTGAGGAAATATTTGAAGAGATTACAGTTGAAAACTTCCCTAACATGGGAAAGGAAATAGTCAATCAAGTCCAGGAAGCGCAGAGAGTCCCATACAGGATAAATCCAAGGGGAAACACACCAAGACACATATTAATCAAACTATCAAAAATAAGTACAAAGAAAAAATATGAAAAGCAGCAAGGGAACAGCAACAAATAACATACAAAAGGATCCCCATAAGGTTTCTTCTTTCAGCAGAAATTCTGCAGGCCAAAAGGGAGTGGCTTTACAGTGATGAAAGGGAAAAACCTACAACCAAGATTACTCTACCCAGCAAGGATCTCATTCAGATTCAAAGGAGAAATTAAAATCTATACAGACAAGCAAAAGTTAAGAGAATTCAGCACCACCAAACCAGCTTTTCAACAAATGCTAAAGGAACTTCCCTAGGCAGGAAACACAAGAGAAGGAAAAGACCTACAATAACAAACCCAAAACAATTAAGAAAATGGTAATAGGAACAGACATATCGATAATTACCTTAAATGTAAATGGATTAAATGATCCAACCAAAAGAATGGACTATCTGAATGGATACAAAAATAAGACCTGTATATATGCTGTCTACAAGAGACCCACTTCAGACGTAGGGACAAATACAGACTGAAAGTGAGGGGATGGAAAAAGATATTCCATGCAAATGGAAATCAAAAGAAAGCTGGAGTAGCAATTCTCATATCAGACAAAATAGACTTTAAAATAAAGACTATTACAAGAGACAAAGAAGGACACTACATAATGATCAAGGGATCAATCCAAGAAGAAGATATAACAATTGTAAATATTTATGCACCCAACATAGGAGCACCTCAATACATAATGCAAATGCTAAGAGCCATAAAAGGGGAAATCGACAGTGACACAATCATAGTAGGGGACTTTAACACCCCACTTTCACCAAAGGACAGATCATCCAAAATGAAAATAAATAAAGAAACACAAGCTTTAAATGGCACATTAATCTTGAGAAAGAAAAACAGAGCTGGAGGCATCAGGCTCCCTGACTTCAGACTATACTACAAAGCTACAGTAATCAAGACAGTATGGTGCTGGCACAAAAACAGAAATATAGATCAATGGAACAGGATAAATAGCCCAGAGATAAACCCACGCACATATGGTCACCTTATCTTTGATAAAGGAGGCAAGAATATACAGTGAAGAAAAGACAGCCTCTTCAATAAGTGGTGCTGGGAAAACTGGACAGCTCATGTAAAAGAATGAAATTAGAACACTTCCTAACACCACACACAAAAATAAACTCAAAATGGATTAAAGACCTAAATGTAAGGGCTGACTCTATAAAGCTCTTAGGAGGAAAACATAGGAAGAACACTCTTTGACATAATTCACAGCAAGATCCTTTTTGACCCATCTGCTAGAGAAATGGAAATAAAAACAAAAATAAGCAAATGGGACCTAATGAAACTTACAAAGGAAAGGAAACCATAAACAAGACGAAAAGACAACCCTCAGAATGGGAGAAAATATTTGCTAATGAAGCAACTGACAAAGGATTAATCTCCAAAATATACAAGCAGCTCATGCAGCCCAATATCAAAAAACAAACAACCCAATGGGCAGAAGACCTAAATAGACATTTCTCCAAAGAAGATATACAGATTGCCAACAAACACATGAAAGGATGCTCAACATCACTAATCATTAGAGAAATGCAAATCAAAACTACAATGAGGTATCACCTCACACCGGTCAGAATGGCCATCATCAAAAAATCTACAAACAGGGCTTCCCTGGTGGCACAGTGGTTGAGAGTCCGCCTGCCGTTGCAGGGGACATGGGTTCGTGCCCCGGTCCGGGAAGATCCCACATGCTGCGGAGCGGCTGGGCCCGTAAGCCATGGCCGCTGAGCCTGAGCGTCTGGAGCCTGTGCTCCGCAACAGGAGAGGCCACAACAGTGAGAGGCCCGCATACCGAAAAAAAAAAAAAATCTACAAACAATAAATGCTGGAGAGGGTGTGGAGAAAAGGGAACTCTCTTGCTCTGTTGGTGGGAATGTAAATTGATACAGTCACTATGGAGAACAGTATGGAGCTTACTTAAAAAGCTAAAAATAGAACTACCATATGACCCAGCAATCCCACTACTGGGCATATACACTGAGAAAACCATAATTCAAAAAGAGTCATGTACCACAATGTTCATTGCAGTACTGTTTACAATAGCCAGGAAATGGAAGCAACCTAAGTGTCCATCGACAGATGAATGGATAAAGAAGATGTGGCACATATATACAATGGAATATTACTCAGCCATAAAAAGAAATGAAATTGAGTTATTTGTAGTGAGGTGGATGGACATAGAGTCTGTCATACAGAGTGAAGTAAGTCAGAAAGAGAAAAACAAATACCATATGCTAACACATATATATGGAATCTAAAAAAAAAAAAATACTTCTGATGAACCTAGGGGCAGGACAGGAATAAAGATGCAGACATAGAGAATGGACTTGAGGACACAGGAAGGGAGAAGAGTAAGCTGGGATGAAGTGAGAGAGTAGCATTGACATATATACACTGCCAAATGTAAAATAGATAGCTAGTGGGAAGCAGCTGCATAGCACAGGGAGATCAGCTCAGTGCTTTGTGACCACCTAGAGGGGTGGGATAGGGAGGGTGGGAGGGAGACGCAAGAGGGAGGTTTTATGGGGATATATGTATACATATAACTGATTCACTTTGTGATACAGCAGAAAGTAACACAACATTGTAAAGCAATTATACTCCAATAAAGATGTTAAAATAAATAAATAAATAAAAGAATGAGAAAGTAGATAGACTTCATGCCAAGGCCCTTGTAGTTAGAAATGAGAAAATTGAAAAAACTATACACAGTACTTTTTTAAAAATATAGCTAGATATATGTATTCTAAATTTGAAGGTAACTACTGAAAGAACTTAAGTATAGGAAAGAGAATAAAAGGGAAAAATTATCCATTCCAAAGGGAACAGATAATAAATGAACCAGACAAAGGATAGTAAGAAACCACAAAATGAAATGTCATAAATTAAGTGTAACTATATTAAAAAATCACAAAAATGTAAGCAGATTAAACTCTTTAAAAGGCAGAAATAATCAGATTAAATAAAAATATCAGGTATAAGACTCATAAACATAGAGAACAGACTTGTGGTTGCCAAGGGTGAGGGAGGGAGGGAGGGAGAGGGATGGACTGGGAGTTTGGGGTTGGTAGATTCAAACTACTACATTTAGAATGTATATAGGTCCTAATGTATAGCACAGAGAACTATACTCAACATCCTGTGATAAACCATAAAAGAACAGGTCCTAATGTATAGCACAGAGAACTATACTCAACATCCTGTGATAAACCATAATAGAAAAGAACATAAAAGAAGAATGTATCTATATATATGTGTATAACTGAGTCACTTTGCTGTACAGCAGAGACTGGCACAACATTGTAAATCAACTCTATGTCAATATTAAAATATATCAGGTATATTATGCTTTTAAAAGGTAAAACAAAAAAGCTTCACAGAAAAAATTAAATGAAGGGATAGAAAAGGTATACCAAAAAATCTGGGAAAGTAAAATTAATGACAGACTAAAAATAATTTGAGAAATCAAGATTAATATGGATAAAGAGGCTCATCAAATAAAAATAAAATAAACAGTGTTCTAGGCAGACTTAACTATATGACATCACATGCACCTAACAACACAGCCTTAAAAGATATAAAACAACGACTGAAACAGAAGGAAAATTTGACAACTTCACTATCACATTGGGAGATTTTAATAGTGCAAGTAAATTAAAATTCAGCAATGAATAACCAAGGAATAAACCTAACAAAAATGTAGAAGACTTTTACACAGGGAATTACAAAACTTCATTGAGAAGTAATAAAAAAGACAAATAAATGGAGAGATAATCCATGACTCTGAATGGAAGACTCAATATTGTAAGGATGCTAATTCTCTCCAAATCTACCTATAGATTCAGTGTAATTTAAATAACCATTCCAAAAGAAAAATTAATTTTCTTTTAACTAATTAACCATATGGGAAAAAAAATACTGGTCTCCTACCTCACACTAAACACAAAATAAATACCATGTGGATTAAACCCCTAACTGCAAAAGATAAAACTTTAAAACTTTTAGAAGATATTATGAAGTACAGAAAGATTTCTTTTAAAAGACATAAAAATCACAAACTACTAAGGAAAAGACTGATAGATTTGAATATTTTTAAACTCAGCAAAGAATATCATAAATAGGAGTTTAAAAGTATCATCAACAAAATAATATATTGAGACCACCCATGAATAAATCCAATCCAATAGAAAAACAGGCAGAAGGAAGGAAGAAACAAGGGAAGGAAAGAGGAGGAGGGAGGGAGGGAGGAAGAGAGGGGGAAAGAAAGGGAAGGGAAGGAAGGGAAGGGAAGGGAAGGCAAATTTTTAAAAAGAGAAAGCACAAATGGCTCATAAACATGAAAATATGTTTAACCTCATCAGTAACCAGGAAAATGATTTAAACGATTTAAATCCCAGTGAGACGCCATTTCACACCCTATATGCTGGCAACAATTTTTTAATTGAATGACACCAACTGTGTGCAAGGATGAGGATCCATAGGCACTCTCATGCTAGGCACTGCCTGGTAAATTGAGGCATGCCCACAGCCCAGGGCCCAGCCATTCCACTCTGAGCAGGTGCAGCAGGAGACAGGCACAAGAATGTTCACAATAGCCCAAACTGGAAACAACCCAATCTATCAGCATAGATGCATCTCAAAAGCAATATTGAACACAGTTCAAATACAGGCAAATTAAATGATACAAACATGGGGTAAACTGTCAGGCAAACCAAGACAATGATAAACATCAAGTTCAGGATAGTGGTTACCTTTGGGTGAGCAGAGGAAGGACCAGTAAGGGTACTGGTAGTGTTCAGTGTTCTTTGTCTTGGCCTGGGTGCTAGGAACATGGCTGTTCATTTATCAGTGTTCTTGCAGTATTACACGCTTGTTTTCATACAGTCTTTTCATAAATGCCGTGTTTTAAATTTTACAATTATTAAAATTAATTAATAAAAATAAAAAGTGCTTTAGTGTTATGTTGTGATAGTTTTACCAGACATATTTAGCATATTTTCAACTTGCCTGGCAACAAATATTCTTCTTTTCATTGTGTCCAAAGATAACCGTGTAGCTTTTTGAAGACTGTCTAGTAATTGATGAGAGAAAAAAGCGTAGACCTCTTTACATTCCTGTAATGAGAAATCATATTAAATTTGGTACAAAAAATAAAAACTCTAACACCTCCAAAGCAATAATACAATATTAGAAGTGACATGCGAAAGATGAAAAATAATAAACTATACAATTTCAATTATATTGTAGAAATAAATTCAATCCTAAATTACTTGTTTTTTTAAACAAGTAAGAATACGTGAAAGGTGTGCTTTCATAAACACCCTAGCAAATTATAAGGCATTACTCAAAAGCCAAAATTCAAAAACAGCTAATTGAAAATAATCCTGGTTTGCTCAATATTCAATAATTCACTCAACAAAACTGAAGCACTTAAGTGTGGTGCACTTTTCAATGCTTAGAGGTATGGGCACAAGAGGATATGTAGTCTCCAACCTCAAAAATCTCAGCTTGGTGGATAAACATATTTTAAAATGTATGATACCAAAATACATAGGATGAAACTTCCACCGTCCTGGCACCATGGTTTGTCCCTCTCTGCAAGCCCTTCTTTCCCACCAGAGAAGAAGTAGCCACATTTATTGGTCAGAGCACAGAATAAATATTGAGCCTGGGCAGGAATCTGGGCACTACGTCTTGCTTGCACAGTGATTCACACATCCGGAGCCAGGCTCTGGCCACACTGTTCCTCTCCACCCTACACCCTGACCCTCTGAGTCTGGGTGGGCCAGTCAGGTTGAGTTGAGTCAGAAGGGAGGCTTATCAGGTGTGAACAAAGAGGAATATGATTGGGTTGGTCAACTACCAGGCTAAAGAGCAGGCATGACATAATCAGGTGTTTACGTTAGACCACTGTGGAAGCGATGTGGAAGGTGGATTTGAGAGGCAGAGGCTGTTTAGGAGATGTCTGCACTGATGCAGCTCTAAGTGATCTCCCATCTTGAGAGGCTCTGATGGTACTCAGTCTTGCTCTAAGGACCCCAGCCAGTGTCAAAGGGAATGCAGCTGGAAGCGAAGAACTCTCCTGCTGACCCCCACCAACTGATAGTGGCTGCCTGGTGCATGGTATTGAGAAGCAATCTACAGCTAAAATCTAGACTCAGCGGGAAAGTGTTTCCCGATCAATTAGTGATAGCATCCTTGAGTCAGAAGGTGAAAGTGAAACAAACGTGTGCTGTTTATTTCCAAGACTGTGTTAGGGTAGGGGTTAGAGAGTGTAAAAGAATGTAAAATGGAGAAAGAATGAAAAGATGAGTACGGGGCTTCCCTGGTGGCGCAGTGGTTGAGAGTCTGCCTGCCGATGCAGGGGACACGGGTTCGAGCCCTGGTCTGGGAGGATCCCACATGCCGCGGAGCAACTGGGCCTGTGAGCCACAACTACTGAGCCTGCGCGTCTGGAGCCTGTGCTCCGCAACGAGAGGCTGTGATAGTGAGAGGACCGTGCACCGCGATGAAGAGTGGCCCCCGCTCGCTGCAACTGGAGAAAGCCCTCGCACAGAAACTAAGACCAACACAGCCAAAAATAAATTAAAAATTAAAAATTTAAAAAAAAAAAAAAAGATGAGTACGGAGGATTAAAAGAAAACTGACGGGAGCAGGAGAAAGCACGAACTGGTACAAATGTGAGAGTGGCATTTAGAGTTGATGCACGACCAGAAGGCCTAAGAAGGATGAAGAATCCCCATGTCTCCTCCTCAACTTTCATTCTCAACACAGCTCAGCATAATGTGAGAATCTGCCCACCTGGGGTTTCTCCTGCGGGAGAATCCACAGTGTTAATAAAAAATGCAGATCCCTGGACCCCAAGAGAATCAAAACCCGGTCTTGCAATACAGGTAATTCTATCAAAAACAATAACTGAGAACAAAGTTCTCCACTTTGAGTCAAATGGATTGGCACTACAATCCCAGATGTGACATTTACTACATAAGAAAACACGGTCAGTCACAACAGGGGAGACAACTATATAAACTGTAATTGATAGAATAGCATTAAAAGTTGACAGTGCTGGGGAAAACTGTAAGGATTGCTGCGTCTTGTCAGATGCTACAGTGTAGAACTGAAAATTATATTTTCTGGATTTTGTTATAAATCCACACAGACTGCTTGCAGAACTGCCTGGAAAAAAAAAAACCCACCATTTGGGGTTATCTACAATCCTATAAGTCATAATTCTGTGAAATTGCATAAGGTTGCTTTACAATGAATACCTTTTTAAATTCATCTTCTTTATGATTAACATCAACCTCAGGCACAATATTAGTCTCATAATCAACACTTTCACCCTCTTCTGTTTCACTTCCAAAAACAACATGTTTTCTCTGTTCTATAGATAAAAGATAAAACAAAAATATAACAGTTAATACTTGGCATTTGGTTTATTCTGTGCAACCAAACCTTCTTAGGAAGGTCCTTCTTAAAAGAATTCTTAATTTAAAAATTAAAAATTTGTTGCTGGGAGAAATCACCCTTGAATTCAATTTAAATCACCCATCTCAACAGAATTAACATTCTATTAAGAAATACACTCTTTAAATATACTGTACTCTGTATTAGTATCTAGAATTAAGAAACATTTAAAGAGGGGCTATTTTACAGGCTCTCTTTCTAAAATACCTGTTTACCTTTTGGGTTTGCCATCTTAAGCTGACATGTTCGTGTTTTTGATACTTCTGATGAAAACTACTTAAACTAAGTGGAAAACCTCTCAGAGAAAGAAGAGATGCGGCGAATACTTGTTTAAGCTGGAGTTTCTCAACCTCAGCGCTACTGACAGGCTTTGTTGTTGCAGCTGTCCTATGCCATAGAGGATATTCAGCAGCGTCCCTGGCCTCTACTCACTAGATGCCATCCCCACTCAGTGTGACAGCCAGCATAGTGGAATGCTGTACCAAAAAAAAAAAGTTAACATAGCAGGCCAGAGACTGCTATCCATGGAAGGGCCTGCTTGCAAGGTTGGTCCCCAGTAAGTATCTATGAACTTGGATTTCAGAGGGGTGCCCACCATTCCCTAATTCATAAAAAGGGCTCACTGTGCCTAAACTGCAAACGGTGTGGTTTATGCTGAACATCTGCTCTCCTTCTGGGAGTCTGGAATTTTGGTGCCTGCTAGGCACAAGGTGCCTACTTGAGAACGTATCTGTAACACTTGTGATTCAAACATTGTAACCAGCCACATTACCTGGTAACTGTTTTGCTGTTTTCCCACTGTATTTAACTTCATAAATAGTCTCAAATATTGATATAAGTTCTTTGACAGCTTCTTCCACGTGCTTACTTTTGTGGTTTAGAACCTCAGCCCATTCTTTTGTGTATGTCTATTAAGTAAAGAAATGACTATTAATTTCCAGATACTTAAAACTACTGTGAAATTTATTAATACGACTTCAACTTATCAAACTCTAATGCCATTTGAAAATATCTAGAGATAGTGGCCAATAGCATAATGTTTCAGACCCCAAAGTGTCAATGGCTAAAAGCAGCTTGAGACAGCTGCTAAGTCTCAAGCAAAGAAAAGGAGAAAGAAGAAAAATTCAAAGTTTTTTTTTGGCCGCACCACGTGGCATGCGGGATCTTAGCTCCCCGACCAGGGATCGAACCTGCGCCCCTGTAGTGGAAGCGTGGAGTTTTAACCACTGGACTGCCAGGGAAGTTGCAAATTCAAAGTTTTTGACCTTACCTGACTCATTCACACACAGAGATCTACAGTCCTTTTCATATGGGCCAAAAGAAAGAAGCCTGAAGGCCTAGGAGATGAAGATGTCAAAGTCGAAAATGAGAAATGGTTTTTAAAAAGGACAATCCAGGGACTTCCCTGGTGGCGCAGTGGTTAAGAATCCACCTGCCAATGCAGGGGACATGGGTTCGAGCCCTGGTCCGGGAAGATCCCACATGCCACGGAGTAACGAAGCCTGTGCGCCACAACTACTGAGCCTGCGCTCTAGAGCCCGTGAGCCACAACTACTGAGCCTGCGTGCCACAACTACCGAAGCCTGCGCACCTAGAGCCCGTGCTCTGACACAAGAGAAGCCACCACAATGAGAAACCTGTGCACCAAAACAAAGAGTAGCCCCCACTCGCCACAACTAGAGAAAGCCCCAACGCAGCTAAATAAATAACTAAATGAACTTATTTAAAAAAAAAAAGAAAAGAAAAAGAATGAAAAGGACAATCCAAAGTGTTGTTCTGAGATTCAAATGTGATACGGTTTTTAAATGAGCATGATGTTGCATGCCAGGCATCAAATTAAGAGCTTTATGTGTATGAACTCATTTAACTAAATGACAACCTCCTGGGATAGGTAATATTACTGTACCCATTTCACAGATGAGAAAACTGACTCTCAGAAAGAATTAAAAATTTGCCCAAGGTCACACAGTAGGTGGTAAGAATAGGGGTTTGAAACCAGCTTTGTGTGATTCTAAAAGCCTGTGCTTTTTGCCTTTTGAACTTTTCTAATAGTCAGCAAAGGCTTTAGGAAGAAGTGCAGAACTAAATTCAGAAAAGAAAACTGGATTATAAAATTGAATAGGCCCTTTAACATACAACGTCCATGCGTCTTAGGAAAGAGAGAAGTAAATGGTAGCAGCCAACTTGGGCCTTCAAAATCACCTCTGCAAAGGAACCCGAGCCTATCTATGCAACCTCTCCCCAGATAAGTCTTGGGAGATCCCATATTCCCTCTGTACTGCCTTCATGTGTTCCTTTCTTGGCTACTAGATTGAGAGAGAGAGACTTGCAAGTTTGTCCCCCCGACTTACACCACCTCATCTGCATCTGAACCCACCTTCATCTTTTCTCAGTCTCAGGGGAAACGGTGTTCCTCCTCCGACCTGAAGACACTCTCTGATCCTCCCCACCCCCACGAACTCTTCAGATTTTGCTCCATCATTCGCTCATTCCACCCTTTCTAATTTATTTAGAAATATTTCTAATTAATTTATTTCTAATTTAACACAGTGTTAAACTTTGGAATGACAATGGTGGTTGAGAGCCACTTCAGTCTAGCAAGGAAAACAAGTGTTAAGCAATTGGACACTCACAGCTGATCATGGAAGATTGGACACACGTGTTTATTTACACACCCCCTCCACTTGCTTTGAAATCCCTAAGAAAGAAACCAGACTACTAGTCAAACATGACAGATTAAACACATGTGTTTATCTTGGTACTCCCATGATATCTCTGGAAACCTAGATAAAATAACATAAAGTCAGCTTTTATGTTAAAAGAACAGGGTCACAGGAATAAGTGGGAAGATGCCACATAAATTCTTCTGTATGTTTCCAATACTATATAATAATAAAGTTAATGGAATTTGATAATTGGTGCTAGAACCACTGAATATCCACTTGCAAAATAATGAAAGTAGATCCTTGGACCGTACACAAAAACTAACTTAAAATGAAGCATAGATCTAAATGTAAGGGCGAGGGACTTCCCTGGTGGCGCAGTGGTTAAGATTCCGCCTGCCAATGCAGGGGACACGGGTTCAATCCCTGGTCCAGGAAGATCCCACATGCCACAGAGCAACTAAGCCCTTGCTCCACAGCTACTGAGCCTGTGCTCTAGAGTCTGCGAGCCGCAACTCCTGAAGTCCGTGCACCTATAGCCTGTGCTCCACAACAGGAGAACTCACTGCAATGAGAAGCCCGCGCACTGCAACGAAGAGTAGCCCCCACTCGCCACAACTAGAGAAAGCCCGGGCGCAGCAATGAAGACCCAAAGCAGCCAAAAATAAATAAATAATTTTTAAAGTAAATAAATGTAAGGGCAAAAACTATAAAACTCTTTAAAAAAACATAAGCATGGATCTTCATGATCTTGGATTAGGCAAATTTTTCTTAGATATGACACCAAAGCAAAGCAACAGCAAAAAAATATATAGATGAATTGGACATCACCAAAATTTAAAACTTTGGGCCTTCAAAGGACACCATCAAGAAAGTGAAAAGACAACCCACAGACTGGGAGAAAAATTTTTGCAATCTGATACGGGACTAGTATCTAGAACATATAAAGAACTATCACAACTAAAACATAAAAAGACAGATCATCCAATTTTAAAATGAGCAAAGGATTTGAATAGACATTACTAAAAGAAGGCACATAAAAGGTTAATAAGCACATGAAAAAGTGTTCGACATCACTAGCAATTAGGGAAATACAAATTTAAGGCACAATGAGATACCACTTTACTCCATTAGGAAGGCTATAATCAAAACCACAAATAGGGCTTCCCTGGTGGCGCAGTGGTTGAGAGTCTGCCTGCCGATGCAGGGGACACGGGTTCATGCCCCGGTCTGGGAAGATCCCACATGCCACAGAGCGGCTAGGCCCGTGAGCCATGGCCGCTGAGCCTGCGCATCCGGAGCCTGTGCTCTGCAACGGGAGAGGCCACAGCAGTGAGAGGCCTGCGTACCGCAAAAAAAAAAAAAAAACCACTAATAATAAGTGTTGGCAAGGATGCAGAGAACTTGGAACCCTCACACACTGCTGGTGGGAATGTAAAACAATGCAGCTACTTTGGAGAAGTCTGCCAGTTCTTCAAAGGGTTAAACTTGGAGTTAACATATGACCCAACAATTCCACTCCTAAATATACACCCCAGAGAAATGAAAACGTGTCCTTGCAAAACTTGTACATTTATGTTCACAGCAGCATTATTCATAATGGCCAAAAAGTGGAAACAACCTATATGTCCATCAACTGATGAATGGATAACTAAAACGTGGTCCATCCATACAATGCACTATTATTCAGCAGTGAAAAGAAATGTAGTACGGATACATGGGACAATATGAATGAACTTTGAAGACACTGTGCTAAGTGACAAAAGCGCCAGTCACAAAATACCACATACTATATGATTCCCTTTGTATGAAATGCCTACAATAAGCAAATCTGTAGAGGCAGAAAGTAGGATAGTGGCTGCCCAGGGCTAGGAGGGTTGAGAGGAAATTGGTAATGACTGCTAATGAGTATGGTATTTCTTTGGGGGTGATGAACAGTTCTAAAACTGACTGTGGTGATAGCTGCACAACTCTGTGAGTATACTAAAACCACTGAATTGTACACTTTAAATGGGTGAATTATATCTCAATAAAGTTGTCAAAAATAATAGCTAGTACCAGAAATAATTTGAAGCAGGAACTGGGGGGAAAATGGAGCAGGGAAATGAGAGATGGGAAAGTGAAAGCAGCATGTGTGAGCATTTGGAGAAGTTTAGTTGTGAATAAGAAATGAAGAAGATATGCAAATGTTTTTGTTTGTTGGCGAGGAAAAGGGGAGAGTATATTAGACTACTGGTGGGAGGGGTCCCGTAGAGAGGACAAAGCTGAAGACCTAGAAGAGGAAGAAAGACTGGTGGAGTAAGGTTGCCAAGAAGGCAAAAAGGCATGGAATCTACAGCCTGTGTGTGGAGAACCTCAATTTTGAAAAGAGGTGGGAACTTTCTCCATGGAACCAGAAGGAAAGAAGAGTTGGATGCAGAATCAGTCAGCAATGTACCAAGAGCTCTGGCTGTGCAAACTATTTACATGACTTTAACTCAGAAAACTATAAATAATCCCTGCAACTCTGTCAAGGCCATCATGCCAGGCACTCCAGGTGCTGGTTATTCTCCGTTTGCCCCCTGCAACCCATTCTCAGCTCTTCTCTGCCCTGCTCTGTGCAGAGGGAAGCTGCCTCCTGGGGCTCCCTTATTCTCTGACTTGCAGTTGGGCTTGACCCAACGAGAAGCACTAGCAGAAGATAAGAGAGCTGCAGGGCGGGTAACTCTCACTCCCTCCTTGGTAGAAGACGGTAGGGCTGCATCTCTGGTAGAGACTGTGTCTCTTCACAAACTCAGCTCCTACGAGATAAGCCCTCCCATATGGTTCCCACTTTTACTGGATCCTGAAAGCACTGTTTCCTTCTTTGGTACCTTCAGCCCCAGCAGTGCTGATGACTCTCTCCCTTGCAACTCCTGAGGTGTCTCACCTTGCTGGGATCTTCACTGGCACTGTCCCATACACAATATTCCCAGCTCCATCCTTGTACCTGAACCCTGATCTAAGAACTCACATTTGGGGCTTCCCTGGTGGCGCAGTGGTTGGGAGTCCGCCTGCCGATGCAGGGGACACGGGTTCGTGCCCCGGTCCGGGAAGATCCCACATGCCGCGGAGCGGCTGGGCCCGTGAGCCATGGCCGCTGAGCCTGCGCGTCCGGAGCCTGTGCTCCACAATGGGAGAGGCCACAACAGTGAGAGGCCCGCGTACCGCAAAAAAGAAAAAAAAAAAAAAAGAACTCACATTTGGTCCTTGGTGAATTAGATCATCTCAGATAACCATGACAACTCACACTGCCATAAAAGCCAGGAGTAAGAAACTTAGATGCACACATTCCACTGCAAAGAAATTTCCTGTCTCAGTTGGTGACCCAGTGGCCCAGCCATCCTCTTTTGTTTAACAAGTGGCAAAATAATGCCATGGCACAATAGACTGCACAAACTGCCTCTATATGGTGTCACTACCAGCTGGGGCCACACAAAGTAAAGCATCTCTTCTTGGGAAGACTAACTAGTCACTGAAGATTAATAAGACCATTCTTACAAGTCAGTGGAGAACAGACTGCAACGCCGAGGAGTGGGCCGGGGATGGACCAGAAGGCAGCCAAACTGATTTTACGGGTGGGGAGGGGGGTGTTCCTATTTTTAAAAATTGAGATATAATTCATATAACACAGATATACCCTTGTCAAGTGCACAATTCATTGATTTTTAGTATCTTCACAGAGCTGGGCAACCATCACTGCTATCTAATTCCAGAACATTTTCATCACCCCAAAAGAATCCCCATTCCCATTAGTCAGGCCTCACTCCCCCATCTCCACCGCCCTGGCAACCACTCATCTACTTTCTGTCTCCATGGAGCCAGGGTGAATTTGCTGATAGAAGTTTTAATACCCTTTCATGTATTTCCTGGTGTTTTCCTATCATAACTTGGATCATAATATTTCCCTGAATTTTCTATTCCATTTGTCTATCTACCAATATACAGGTATGTTAATCAGGGTCCAATAAGGAAAACAGATGCCACACCAGCTATTTTAACAGACAGAACGAGAAAATTTAATATAAAAAATTGGTTAAACAGCTATTAAATGACCAAAAAGGCAAAAAGGGACACAGAGGTCACAGAGAGACAGTAACCGCAAGAAGCAGTGCCCGTTCCGGGGTGCGGGGGAGCCCACGGAGGGGGGTACAGTTATTGGAACCTGGAACTGGGAAGTGAGGGAGATGCCTGGCTAGCACTGCTGGCTCAGAAGCTCAGAGAGGGACCTCCTGAAGCTGGCACATCTGAGAGGCACACAAGGCTGATTCCTGAAAGGCTGGAAAAAGCTAGGGCCTGGAACTAGTGGCCACTGCCAGGGTGAAGAGCTATAGCTCACGTAAAGGCGTCAGCAACAAGACGCAAAACAGGAACGAGCAAGCCCATTCTCTCTTGTCCAGCCTCCTATCGCCCCCACTGCAAAGCCTAAAAGGGAGCCAGCTGGCCAAGGATAAATGTAATTTGCAGAGTCATAGAGTAGAAGGACAGATTTGAAGCTAACACAAGGTAGCTTTTTAATAATTAACATAATCTGTCCTACAACCACAATTAGGTGCTCCAAGATAAGGAGGACTTGTCATTACTGCAAATAGCCCTGGTTCCCAGTATTGTCTGAAACCACTGGTTAGTGCAAACTAAATTTGTCCCCCAAAATTAGCGTTATATATAGCATGTTTCCAAAACTGATTTCTGCCCAAAGTGTTATCCAACTTGCTTTGTCATTACATATGTTATTCTGTCTTCACTGTAATGGTCCACCTAGTGATAGGCTTGTGGGAAGGCAGCCCATGTGTTACTAGATCTTAGATCCCTCTAGGGCAAGTGACTGCGGCATACTGATTGACAAAGGTGCTCTTCAAAGTTCCACTTCCTGTATTTTGACTTGTGCCATCAATGTAACCAGCACATTCACACTCAGTCACCTTTAATCGATCCTAATTTGCCTCGTTTGTGTGATTTATTTCTTTTTCTATGCACATGAAAGTTTTTTGTTCGTATGTTCAAAGTAAATTTTCTTTGGTAGTGTGAATTTCACCCCACTGAGCAGTGGATAGTGTCAGAACAGTTATGTGCACATACCAACAGAAATGATTTTCATTGTAAAGGAGACAAAATGAAGGAAACCAATGTAGAAATTTCCCTACTCCTTCATATGCTGTTCGTTTATCAGTAAGACCTGGTATGAAGTATATACAGTCAGGTTCTAGAATGAGTGAGAAGAAAATGACAAGGAGGAAATTACCCCTCATCCCCAGGCAGGAAACCGGAGACTTTTTTGGAAAATTTCAATTGGTGAAAAAAGACCCACACAGCATTTGAAGGGCTCTCCGTCCTAAAATAACACGGAGCCCAGGAAATAGGGCAGACTCTATTTGCCAACTCAAGAAATAGTACCCCAAGTATATTAGTTAAAGATGCAGAAATAATACTATAAGAATAGCTAAAAGTTAACAATGAGTGCCTTTCCTAGCACCTAGGTTGTGATCTCCAAATACCATTTTCCACAAGTAACACTGAAAGGAATGAGGGCTGACTGGAAAAATGAGTAATCAGGGCAGGAAATGTGCAAGATAAGCCTAAGATTTCCTACGGTACCAGGAAGCAGGAAAGGTTTCAAAGACTACTGGAGTCATATCAAAAACATAGAAGCCAGCCTGTAGAATTCCACTGGACAAAGATGAGAAAATTTAAACATAAAAAAGAATAATGACTGCAATGGACTGAATCCCTCAAATATATAATAATCCATATATTCATAATGATCTTTAAATAATTTAAACTGCAATGGGTATGTTAGCCAACACATTATTTTGAAAACTGGTATATAAAAGAAAAACTGAAGCATTGAACCTGACTTTTCTGTACAAACATTATTTCACAGTAACCCACCAGATAATGAGGGAAATTTCTTCTTTATAGAAATATTTTATCCATAAATGCTAAAATTAGAAAATCAACATTTTGCAATCTCTAGGCAACAATAATGGCTCTAGGCAATAATAATCAAAGGCTGCTAAACTCTTCAGGTGAAAGGTTGGTGGGAAACTTTATGATAATGGATAAAGCTGACTGCACCTCAGCCCACTAATTAACCTTAATATCACGAAAAGGGAAACAGCGTGATAAAATGTGCCTCCTGATGTAATGCAATAGGAAGTACACAGTGTCACCTGTGGACTATTCAGTCAGGAAAAGAAAAAGTAATTGAACCTGAACTGAATCAATCCTCCAGAGCTAATTAAAATATACAGGAAACTCAGGCGATAGAAGAATATGTTAATATGTTAAACCATACTACTAGGATATGATTAGCAAAATTTAGAACATGGAAAATTCTATAGGACAAATGATCCCATTTCTTCAACAAATGAAGAGCATTAAAAGAAAGAAGATGGCAAAAAAAAAAAAACTTGAATAGACATTTCCCCAAAGAAATATACAAATGGCCAATAAACACATGAAAAGATGTTCAGCATCAGTAGTCATTAGGAAAAGGCAAATCAAAACCACAATGAGACTTCGTACCCATTCAGATTATTACAAAAAATGCTTTAATCTTTAAAAGTGGAAAATAACAACTGTCAGCAAGCAGGTGGAGAAATTGGAACCCTTGTTGTACATTGCTGGTGGGAAGGTAAAATGGTATGGCCACCGTGGAAAAATATCTGGTGATTTCTCAAAAGCTAAACAGAATTAACATGTGATCCAGTAATTCCACTCTGAGTATATACCCAAAAGAATTGAAAGTAGGGACTCAGATAATTATACACTAGTGCTCATACTAGCTTAATTCACAATAGCTAACCCAAACATCTACCAACAGATGAATGGATAAACACAATGTGGCATATCTATACAATGGAATATTATCCAGCTCTAAAAAGGAATCAAATTCTGATACATGCTACAATATGGATTAACCTTGTGCTAAGTGAAATGAGGCAGATACAAAAGGACAATGTTGTATGATTTCACTTACATGACATACATAGAATAGGCAAATTCATAAAGATAGAAAGTAGAATAGAGGTTACCACGGTCTGGGGTGGAGGGGAGGGAAATGGGAAATTATTGTTTAATAGGTACAGAGTTCCTGTGTAGATGATAATAAAAAGTTCTGGAAGCAGATGGTGGTAATGGTTACAGAACACTGTGAATGTACTTAATGCCACTGAACTGTACACTAAAAAAATGGTTAAAATTATAAATTTTGTGTTATGTATATTTTACTGCAATAAAAAAGATACAAGCAAAGAAAGGGGAGATGATAAAAAGAAACTTAAGAGGTATATGAATCAAATGCAATGTGTGAACCTGTTTAGTTCCTAATTCAAACACATCAACTCTAAAAAGAAAGTTTCTACGGAAGTTAAATATATTCATGATCTATGACTATGACCCAGCAATTTCACGTATGGGAATATACCCACCAAAATAGGTGCTTAGGTTCACACACAAAAAAACCATGTACAAGAATGCTCAGTGTATAATCAAAAGCTATGAACTACCCAAATGCCTTCAACAGTAGAACAGATACATAAATTGTAATAAACTCAGAAATTTAAATACTAGTCAGCAATGAATGAGAATGAAAGAACCCACTATCGCACACAACTACACAGATGAATCTCACAGACCCTGAGCAAAATAAGCCAGACAAAAAGAATATGTGTGGGACTTCCCTGGCAGTCACGTAGTAAAGACTTTGCCTTCCAATGCAGGGGGCGCGGGTTAGATCACTGGTCGGGGAAGCTAAGATCCCACATGCCTCATGGGCAAAACACCAAAGCATAAAATAGAAGCAATATTACAACATATTCAATAAAGGCTTTAAAAATGGTCCACATCAAAAAAAAAAAAAAACTTTGAAAAAAAGAATATATGCTGCATGATTCCATTTATGTGAAGTTCAAAAACAGGTAAAGCTAATATACAGTGACAGAAGCCAAAATGGTGATTACTTTGGGGTGGAGGATGTTTGTTGCCTGGAATGGAGCAGGAGGGAATCACTTGCAGTGAAGGAAATGTTCAATATCTTGCTCTTGGATTGGGACTTCCCTGGGGTCCAGTGGTAAATAATCCACCTTACAATGCAGGGAACGCGGGTTCGAACCCTGCCCAGGGAACTAGGATCCCACATACCATGGGGCAACTAAGCCCACGCACCACAACTACTGAGCTCGTGTGCCTCCACTAGAGAAGAGAAAACCCACATGCCACAACTAGAGAGAACCTGCACACCGCATGCCTCAACGAAGATCCTGTGTGCCACAACTAAGACCTGACGCAGCCAAAAATAAATAAATTAATAATAAATAAATCTTTAAAAAAAAAATCTTGCTCTTGGAGAAGGTTACAAGGGTGTGTCATAGGTAAACATTCACTGAATAGTGCACTTAAGATTTGTGCAATCTGCTGTATACACATTATATCTCACACACACAGAAAAAGACACAGGCCTAAAATGAAAAGTAAGCTGAAGCTACAACTTTTGTAGGTTTTTTTCCCATAACCAAAAAACTACATGAGGCCTTGGATCCCTTCACAAGGGTAGGAGGTTGGAACCCTTCCCCTTCCCCCACATGTCACCAGGCTAATCAAGGGCTGCGGTCTCAAGCACAGTTAGCGACCTTGGTTGAGGCTCTGGGGTAGACGGATAACACCTCCCTTGGAAATTTACAACCACTATCTCACCTCACACGGGTTTAGGACTTGAGATTATAGCTATACTGCCTTGGAGTTTTGGAAATTCTATAGTGTGAGAAACTAACTCAAACTATCGACTGAGTTGGTAAAACTCCTAGGTACCACACAGGAGCAAATAAAAAGAGACAGGCTCTCAACTAAACAGACATGCGCAGATTAGCGCACAACCCAAAACATTAAAAACATGAAGACACAAGCCACCCTGAGCAAGATTTGACAGAGACCGCAAAGAGCAGAATTAGACCTCCAGTTTCTTCAGATAATGGGACTGTTATAAAATATATTTTAAATATCTAAATGAAGAAGTAGAATTTAAAAAAGAGAAAGGAAGAAGATTATATAAAAGACCACATATATTTGAAAAAGAATAAAAAGTAACTTCAAGAAACAGATAAGTAAATTTGGGTAAATAGAAAATTCAAAGTAAGAGGGTAGAGAGTAGAAGTACACCCAAATACACTGATAGGATAAATGTGAATAGACTAAAATTACCGATTTTTAAAAAACAGAGATTTTTCAGAGTAGATTAAAAACAAAATCCAGTTAAATGTTCTTTACAAGAGAAAACCTAAAATAGGAGAACCCAGAAAGGTTGAAAATAACAGAACACAGAAAGATATATCTGGATAATAATAACCAAAAAGAGCTGGTGTAACTACACTGATAGCAAACAAAATAGACTTTAAGGATAAAAAGCTTAACAATGATAAAAGAGAAAAATGTCCAGGAAGACATAATCATTTCAAACTTGCATACTCTGAACACAGGATGTTATAATTGGTCATTTAGTGCTGTCTCCATTACAGCCAAGGCCCCAACGCTGAGAACAAATGCTTTTAAGATCCTACACATTATGAAAAAGGCAGTTTATCCAAAGGTAGCAGGGGAGGTAACCCTCAGCACATTGCCCACTTTGAGGTTATAGAAGGGAAGTTTGATCATTGATAGAGATTTGGTAGAAATAAATGAAGGGAATTTCAAAAGAGCTACTCAGAGACCTTGATCCATGACCTCTACAATCTGGGAATAGAGGGGCTTCCCCATGCCTAAGTAGTCCTGAAACAAGAGGCTGGCTGGCTGCCCAAAAGGCACAGAAAGGTGTCCTGGGAAGAAGAAGCTGCATTTCCATAGAAAGAGAGGCAAAGGCACCTGTTTCCCATGGGTCAGGTTAGATCCCTTGAGATGGAGCCATCCTTGGTTGTCTTGAAAAGGACATTAGCAAGGTGACCCAAACCAGCAAGGTGGGGGTATAGCTGAAGCACAAGGCAGGCAAGAAAGAAAAATGCCTTCACTTTAAGTTTTGAACAAAACATAAAGTGAGTGCTTTTGAGAAAGACTGTGTTATATGCCAGGCCTCAAAAATGATTAGACAGGGTTCCTGTCTTTGTGCTTTTGAGCCAATGGAGGATAAATAGGTAATCAAATAAGATCACTATAATGTGATGCTGAGGAGGTTAGGTGGGTGCCACCGCCATTGAAGGATTTAAGCTGGGGAGTTTCCACAATCAGCTTTGGTGGCAAGGTGGAGGATGATGGATATGATGGGGCCAACTATGGCGGCAGAGAAACCAGTTAGATCACAACATCACATGCTCAACTCAAATGAGCATTAAAAGCCTGATCTGGAGTTCAGGCTTTTTGAGCATGAGCTTACACGTTCTCCTTGCATGGCCCTTGCGATAAACCTTTCTCTGCTCAAAAATTAAATAAATAAAAGCGTGACCTAAGAAAAGGGTAGTAGGTATGGAAAAGAAGAGGCAATTCAAGCAGAATCTTAGTAAGAGGCAAAACCTGGCTAAGCCCTAAAAGACTGACTGGGTTTTGGGATGGAAGTGAGGAGAGGAGGCTGGATGACGCCCAGGTGTATGGATGACTTAAGGGGAAAGGATGTGGTAGTTAAAACCATGAGTGTAGATGATATTGCCCTGGGAGCATGCACAGAGGAAGAAGAGCAGTGAGCACTGACAGGACCCAAGGGGACTCCAGCATGAGGCTGAGGACATTTTTAAGATAATGTCTAAGGTGTGACCCTGGGCTTGAGCTGTTGATACCTTATAAGTCTTTGGAGCTGAGGATGTCTAAATGCCATGGACAGAGATTTCTACGTTTAGATTGCAAATTCACATTTTAGGTTTATGAGCCAATATTTCTATGAATAAAATATAATACATAAATGCATACCTCATTGAGTGTCAACATATCTTCTACTTTGGTAGCACCGCTTTCCGGCAGGGAAATTAACACTGTTTTGGCTATCTCCTTTAGAACTGTATCAATATGCATTTCACACAAGTCACTGATCTACCAATGAGAAAACACACATAGAAGAAAAATCCTCTTTCATCCAAAATGCCCTTGAGTTACAAATTGATTTAGAGGGCTATATCTGGAAACTTGCAGCCTGAGACAAGCATAATTTGGTGGGAATTTTAGGAGTACATCTGTGTGACATGGAACTGAAGTTTAATTGAGCAGCAACATGTGCCATAACCTCATATGCGTTATCTCCTTCAGTCCTCATTCCAGCCCATGAATCATTACTATCCCAGTTTTACAGCTAGAGAAACCAAGGCTCAGATAAGTCAAGTAACCCAGGGAGGAACACACAGCTGGTGAAAGTCAAAGAATCCTACCTCGGTTTATCTGACTCCCAAGCCTCTGGGTTTTGTCTATAACACTATGCTGCCACCACAGACAGACTAGCACATCTAAAAAGATTTACATGTTTCATGTAGCAAACATATCAGAAATCAATAGACAGTCTCGAACTGGATGACTACCTCATCTAATTAACATTAGATGCCTTAAAATGTAAGCACTCCATCCTGCCATCTTGCACAGTCTACAACTATTCCATTTTCTAAACTACGCTGTGGTGTTGAACCATCGTTTTAACATATTAAAGGCAAGGTAATTTGGGGACAAGAACAAGGCAACCCTAAATGAAAAGGCCCCAAATCAGTTAAAGAAACATAAAGCTTTTTTTTTTTAACGTAATGGATGTTCTTTTAGTTAAAAGTCACACCCTTTAAAGAGCTTTCATAGGTAATCAAACCATTACTTACAGCCTGAGTATTAATGTATGTAGTTTTTAAAAATGTATCAATCATACCTTCTTTAAGAGTTGATTGAACATATCCAAAACTGAGTCAACTTCTTGAAAAAAGCTTTCTAGTGTTAAAGATGACCATGTCAATATTGTGAGCCCTTGTCTCAACACAGATTCCACCTAGAAAAAGAGAAAAACAGTTTCCATTATTAAAAAGGAGCATCTGCATTTATAAAAAAGGCTGCCTTTTATTACCTGGAAATATTATAGGCTGTATTTCCTTAATTCTATTTCCCCTCCATTATACCTAGTAAAGGTGACATTTTGTTTTTAATCATCTTTGGTTGTCCATAAAGCAATCATGGATTCTTAGAAAGTGCTCATTATTTAGATTTATTTGTTTTTCAAAGGCAACAAAACTTAAGACAAGAAATCATCCTGTAGGGAAAATAGAGCTATAAAGTTGAAGTAGAAAGAGAGTTTTGGCAAGAATAGATGTTCTAAAATCCATTATCTGTAGAACTGGAATCTAATTTTAAACAACAGGGAAGTCAATATAAGCCTTCAATATTACCAACCTTTTTCACTTTAGGGGTCATCAGATTGACAAACACAGGAGGTACTTCCTGACATAACTCATCATAATACTGCAGAAGACCCTGTTAAAAGTCAAAATGGCATGTTTTACTTTATTTTAAAGCAACAGTCATATTTTGATTCATACCCGGAAGGTTTCATTTTACCTGTTTTCTCATAGCCCTGAAAGATGGAGGCTGACTATTTATACTAATTTGCTATACTTTTTCCTCACCTGTAAATTACCTGAGCATCCCCTTTAAACAGTAAGTCATTGGAGATTCCTAGATTTACATTTTTCATAATTATTATCTGTCTTTCTAGATTTATGCCATTTTAAATGGTTTGGACAATTCTTCTTTCATTATGTCTGTCATTACACATTTTCACCCTTTCTGTTCCCTGTCTTCTGACCTATTACAGCATACTTATCACTGATGCCACACTTGTTTTCTTGAATCAGAATAAATGTACACACAAAGCTATTCTATTTTCTTTTAGATATTTCTTACAGATGAACCATGATGATCAATTTTTTACCATTTTGTAACTTATTGCACTGTGATGGGAGATGTGGTTTCAAGTTAATTCTTCCCCAAATTAATAATATTAAACTGTTGCAATGTTTGCTTAATAGTTTCAAAGTTATTAATTCCTTTCCTCCTTTTCTCTTACTTGCAGTTGAACTTTTATTTACACTTGACACTTGGCAAAGGACTTTGACTTTCATAGTATTATTCAATACTAACTAAAATCCTGTAAGATTCACTGCATGTGATATTAACCTCAATTTATAAACAGTACTTTGACATTTAGTCATGTAAAGTTGCAACTAACCAGTACGAAAACCTAGGGCTTTAGATGCTGAAGCCAAGTTTTCACAATGCCAACGTTCCTCTGAGGTTTTTTAAAGGAACATTTATTTATCTATTTACTGGCTGCATTGGGTCTTCCTTGCTGCATGTGGGCTTTCTCTAGCTGTGGTGAGCAGGGGCTACTCTTCGTTACGGTGCACAGGCTTCTCATTGAGGTGGCTTCTCTTGTTGCGGAGCATGGGCTCTAGGTGTGCGGGTTTCAGTAGTCGTGGCTCGCGAGCTCTAGAGTGCAGGCTCAGTAGTTATGGTGCACGGGCTTAGTTGCTCCGCAGCATGTGGGATCTTCCTGGACCAGGGATCAAACCCATGTCCCCTGCATTGGCAGGCGGATTCTTAACCACTACGCCACCAGGGAAGTCCAGGTTTTTAAATATATATATGTGTGTGTGTATATATATGTATATAATATTTTGGTAAGAGCTAAAACTATTAAACTCCTAGAACAAAGCATATGCATACATCTTTGTGACCTTGGATTCAGCAATGATTTCTTAGAAATGACACTAAAATCACAAGGGACAAAAGATAAAGTAGATAAATTGGACTTCATCAAAATTTTAAAATGCTTGTGCTTCAAAGGATACTATCAAGAAAATGAAAAGAGGGGACTTCCCTCTTTTCCCAGCGCAGTGGATAAGACTCTGCACTCCCAATGCAGGGGGCCCGGGTTTGATCCCTGGTCAGAGAACTAGATCCCACATGTAGGCCGCAACTAAGAGTTTGCATGCCACAAATAAGGAGTCTGCATACCACAGCTAAGAAGCTGGCAAGCTGCAACTAAGGAGCCAGTGAGCCGCAACTAAGAAGGCCTGGAGCCGCAACTAAGGAGCCCACCTGCTGCAACTAAGACCCAGTGTAACCAAATAAATAAATAAATATTTTTAAAATAAAAACCATTCTTAATTTGCTTGGCTTATAAAAAAAAAAGAAATGAAAAAACCCACAGAACAGAAGAAAATATCTGCAAATCATATATCTCATAAAGGATTTGAATGTATAATGAATTCTCACAATTCAATAATAAAAAAGACAAATAAATAAATGGGTAGCGATTCGAATAGACACTCCGCCAAAGATCTACAAATGGCCAATATGCACATGAAAACATCCTCAACATCAACAGCCATGAAGAAATGCAAATCAAAACCCATGGAAATACCACTTCACATCCAAATGATGTTTAAATGAAAAAGACAGACAGTAACAAGTGTTGGCAAGGATGTGGAGAAAGTGGAACCATCATCCACTGCTGGTGCACATATAAAATAATGCATGCAGCCTTTTTGGAAAACAGAGTGTGTCAGTTATTCAAAAGGTTAAACATTGAGTTACGAAGTTAATGAAACTCAGCAATTTCACACCTAGTTCATATTCCTAAGAGAATGAAAACATATGTCCACCCAAAAGCTTGTATACAAATGTTCACAGCAGCATAACTCATAATGCAAAAAAGTGAAAATAACCCAGATGTCCATCAACTGATGAATGGATGCCTAAAATGTGGTATAACCACACAATGGAATATTATTTAGCCATAAAAAAGAATAAGGTACTGATCCATGGAACAATATGAATGAACTTTGAAAATATTGTGCTAGGTTAAAGAAGCGAATCACAAAACACCACATATTGAATGATTCCATTTGTATGAAATGCCCAGAATAGGCAAATCCATAGAGACAGTAAGTAGATTAGTGGTTGCCAGGGGAAGATGTAGAAAGACTTGGGGGAACATGGGAAGTGACTGCTAATGGATATGGGGTTTCCTTTGGGAATGATGAAAATGTTCTAAAATTGATGGTGATTGTGCAAGTGTGTGAATATACTAACACCATTAAATTGTACACTTAAAATGGATAAATTGTACGGTATGTGAATTATATCTCAATAAGCTTGTTATTTTTAAAAAATGGTTTTGAGAATCTCTATTCTAATACTCTGATCTTTTTTGTTGTTGCTCCATTTTACACCACAATGTTGAAAATCACTTTCCACTCACGTCATTTTACAGTCATACTACTTCATTAATTTATATCTTACTAGTATCATTAAACATATTATAAAATATAATGCACTTAATCTATAAAATTATAATATTAAGAATTTTTTAAACTCACTCTTCATCATTGTCGTTATCCATAAGTCTAAATCTGATTCCTGATAATCCTTTCACTTCCTTCCCTTTTGTTTGCATGTCAGTATTTTAATGCTAACAAGAATCGACAATGGAACAGAATAGAGCCCAGAAATAAACCCATGCATATATGGTCAATTCATTTACAAACAACCAAGAGTATACTAAGTCAAAAATATTCAATGGTGAAAGGACAATCTCTTCAGTAAATGATATTGGGAAAACTGGACAGCCACATGCAAAAGAATGAAACTGGACCTCTACCTTATACTGTACACAAAAATAAACTCAAAATGGATTAAAGCCTTAAATTTAAGACCCGAAACCATAAAACTCCTAGAAGTAAACATAGGGGGTAAACTTCTTGACATCAGTATTGGCCATGATTTTTTTGGATTTAACACCAAAAGCACAAGCAGCAAAAGCAAAAATAAATGAGTGAGACTACATCAAACTAAAAAACTTCCTCATTTTGTTTTCGTCAACTAAATGAAAAGACAACCTATGGTAAAATACTTACAAATCATATATGTGATAAGGGATTAATATCCAAATACATAAAGAACTCACAAAACTCAATAGCAAACAATCCAGTTAAAACATGGGCAAAGGAACTGAATAGACATTTTTCTGAAGAAGACATAAAAATGGCCAATAGGAACATTAAAAATTGTTCACCTTCACTAATCAAAACTATAGTGAGATACCACCTCACAACTATCAGAATAGCTATTATCAAAAAAAAGATAACAAATAACAAATGCTAGTGAGGATGTGGAGAGTAAGGAACCCTCAGGCACTGTTGGCAGGAATGTAAATTGGTGCAACCATTATGGAAAACAGTATGGAGGTACCTCAAGAAACTAAAGGAGAACTACCATATGATCCAGCAATTCCACTTCTGGGATTTTATCCAAAGAATATAAAAATACTAATTTGAAAATATATATGCACTCCAATGTTCATTGCAGCATTATTCACAATAGCCAAAATATGGAAACAACCATCCATCAATGGATGAAGGGATAAAGAGGTGATATATACACAATGGAATATTATTCAACCATGAGAAAGAAGGACATCCTGCATTTGTGACAACATGGATGGACCTTGAGGGCATTGTGCTAAGTGAAGTAAGTCAGACAGAGGAAGACAAACTGTATAATATCACTTATATGTGGAATCTAAAAAATCCAACACAGAGTAGAAAAGTAGTTGTCAGGGGCAGGGGAAATAGGGAGGTATTAGTAAAAAGGTACAAACTTTCAGCTATAAGACAAATAAGATATGAGAATCTAATGTATAACATGGTGACTAGTTGATAACACCGTTATCGTACAATTGAAATCTGCTAAGAGAGTAGAACTTAAATGTTCTCACCAATATATATATAGTGATGGATGTGTTAGTTAACTGACTAGATGGAAGGAATCCTTTCACAATATATATGTATATCAAATCATCACAATGTACACTTTAATTATCTTACAATTTTATTTGTCAATTAACCCTCAATAAAGCTGAAAAAATTAAAAGAATCAACATAATAACAAATTTCTCCCCAATGCTGCATTAGCACAACTGCAAAGGTATCTTTTTCTTTAAAAAAAAAATACAAAAAAAAAAAACTCTTTCAAAATCACTAGAAAATAGAATCCATCTTACCTGCAAGTACAATTTATCTCCTTTCAATTTACTTTCCAATTTTAGCAATCTCTTTGCCTGTTCTGGTACATCCAGCTTCATTTTTATCATGCATTTAGTTTCCCGAACAACTTCCAAAATTTTGGGATCAAAATTAACCAGCAACTTCCCTGTTTCTGGATGTCGCACAAAAAGTGTGGCTTGCAAAGCTACAAATAAACAATTATTGACATAACTTATTCTAGATTTCTGTTATTCTAGATTTCTGCTTCCAGCCCTGTTTACATGCCTGTCTTCACCATTGAACTACTGACTTCTTAAGAATAGAACAATAGTTTTGGATATCCCAGGTGCTAAGGCACAGTATCTGATACACAGTCAGTGCTCAAAACTTAGATAAACGAATGCAGAGTATCTGCAAACTATAAAATCAGATCCAGAGAGGCATAAAAATGGACCAAGAATGGTTAGCCTTTGTGCTATGAACTGCGATACTTTTCTGAGTGATCTAAAAGGGCTGTAATACAATGTCAGTTTATTTTTATGGATTGTGATTTAACCCCTGGGAGAGAGAACTGGAAGATGTGTCCAACTACAAAATACGACACACTTCATAGATTTCAAACACTTTTCTACACCTAACTCCAAAGTGGCTTCTTTAAGGAGGTTTGTCTGACTTAAATCAATAACTAGGCTCAGTATCAGTAAGAAATATTTATTAAACACCATTGAGTTGTGAACTCCTAGCATGTAGAGGAAGATATTTTTTAGCCTACACCTGAGTTACTACATGAACATCACTCATATAAATAGGCACTTTCAGATATGTTTTTTATTGAGAATTGAAATACATAATCCCAAATGGTTCATGCTGAATAGCCTTGGATCATTTGTTATCCTAACATGAATTACTTCTAGAGGCATAATAATAACACACTTATAGACTAGTATGTGCCAGCTTGAGTTGCATTTTATATTAACAAACACTGAAAACATGAGAATTGGACATGTATCTTCCAAGCCTCACATTACTTCACAGACTATGGCCGCATCAAATTTCTAGTAAAGCAAAATAGACTGTATCTCTCTTTGAAGTTAGTTGACTTTTACTCAACAAATAAAATTAGTCTTGATATGATTCTTAATGATGCTGGTTTCATGAAGATTTCAACTAAAAACTTTACCCAATTCATTTGGAATCTTTTTAAAATTTGGCTAGAAATCATTTATCCTCCCAAGTAAATTCCAAAATAACGTTGGGACATTCCAGTAATGAAATTTGTGTTCCTCAAGGCAGTTCTGAGTTTCCTTGACAGGACAAAATGGTCAGCAAGACCACTAATAATAATGACAGCCAGGGCTTCCCTGGTGGCGCAGTGGTTGAGAATCTGCCTGGTAATGCAGGGGACACGGGTTCGAGCCCTGGTCTGAGAGGATCCCACATGCCACGGAGCAACTAGGCCCGTGAGCCACAGTTACTGAGCCTGCGCGTCTGGAGCCTGTGCTCCGCAACAAGAGAGGCCGCGATAGTGAGAGGCCCGCGCACCGCGATGAAGAGTGGCCCCCGCTTGCCACAACTAGAGAAAGCCCTCGCACAGAAACGAAGACCCAACACAGCAAAAATAAATAAATTAATTAATAAACTCCTACCCCCAATATCTTCAAAAAAAAAATGACAGCCAGGAAGTCTGCTCCAGGACTGAGTGAACATTCTATGTGAATCATCATTAGAGAAACTTTATACAGCAAATCAAAAGGAGGCCAATACTAGTTCTCCAATTATTATTCCAAGTTTCTATATGGTTAAGTATAGTTACATCAATATAACAACAAGAAGCCTTCCAGAGCAATTCATTTCCACTAGCCTGTGTTCACATGAAAGGCATGTTTGAATCCTGGTCCTGCCACTTCCTAGCTCTGTGATCTTGGGCAAGTTACTTAACTTCTCAGTACCTCAGTTTCCTCATCTGTAAAATGAGGATAATAATAATTCCTCAGAGGGTTGCCATGAGAATCAAAGGAGGTTGTATATGTAAAGTGCTTAGACACAGCCTGGCATATGATAAATATTATATAAATGTTAACTATGACTGTTATTGAAAGGACACAAAGAGGAAACAGACACAGAGAGTATTCCTGGAATGTGTAGGGGAGATAAGACAGATCTATAAAGCAACAAATGTCATGATAAAGTGTGGGGGGGCCTCTGGAGGAGGAAGACATTATTATCAGCCAGGAAGAATAAAGAAGGGCTTTATAGATCAGGGGATTGTTGAACTTTTTATGGAATGTGTGCAGATAAGAGGGAAAATCAGCAGGACAAAAATAATTTAGAAAAGTGCATAGTATTGTAGAAGCAAAACAGTACCTGCTCCATATTTCAATTGCGAAAAATGCTCTTTGCTCTCTTCTATAATGTGAATTATAACCTTCTTTTAATGCTCTTCTGAGACCGTTGCTCCATTAGCAGGTTTTCATTAGGATCCATAGGGCCCTACCACGTGCATTACCCAGACACAGCTCGCCTGATAGAAGTGGTGTATTTAAGGCTTAACTAAGGTGCCAGGTGGGAAGACATCCTGCAGGGTTGAAGCCCTGTCCTCCAGGATGCAATCATGCAGTGGATCAATGGCCTGTATATAGTGCTGTGTCCCCAACAACTAAAGTACATGGGTCTGGAACCAAGAGTCAGAACTAGGAGTGGCCCCTTTCACCATCACTCCCAGTGAGCCGACCTCCGAATTTGTGCTTCCTATGCCTGCAATTCTGTGCTCTGCTGAAGTGGAGATCCTGGCGTGGGAGGGAGAAACTTTCCTACCCGGGGACACAGTCAGGGTTCCACCAAGGTTACGAATAAGAGATTAAGGTAAATATGAGACAAAGCAGGAACCTGAGCTGACCAACAACTGAGCCCACACAATAACAACAACATCCCAGGTGATGCCAGCATAGATGGATGATGGCTTAAAACCATCCACCCCCGCACCTCACACTTAACTCTTCCCAACACCTTGGCACCCCTCAGAGGTACTTGAACACAGCCCTAATACTCTTAATTTAATGGAGATCAGAACTGAAGTTAAATTCAGTTACAGGAAGAGAAAGAAAGGGAGGGAGGGAGGAAGAGAGGAGGGGAAAAAAGGAAGGGAGGGAAGAAGGAAGGAAGGGAGGAAAGGAGGAGAGAGGGAGAAAGGAAGGAAGACAAGCAAGCTGCAATTCCTTTTCCTCTGATTAGGACTGTGATTTGAATCTATAGCATGATAAAACTGGATATAAAACCTTCCCAAATAGATGGAGAAATATCAATAAGGAGTCTTGTTATTTACTTTTAAATACTATTTTTCAGGATAAAGTCATAATCTTAGTATATCAACTTTAAGCTCATGACAATTTCTGCTTATAAAATCAGAATATTATTAACTGTAAAGAAATAAATAATTGTATCCTCTCCAAATCTAAATTTAACCATCATACAGTTATATAAAAAAGATGTAAAAATTCTCCGGAACCACAAACTCATTCAAAATCTCCTAACACCCGCTCTGTAGTGTCACTGCAGTCTTACACACACCATACTGTAACTGCGAGATCTCTTTGATCCAGGCTGTATGATAGACCACCTCAAATTCCACCAGAACGTAGGAAATTTTATTATACTGACGAATGACAGCTTTGCCTTCCGCACTTGACAAAATTTCCGAGTTTTTCTGTTTTTTAAGGGAAAAACAAAGATTTATTTTTAAAAGTCTGCTGATTGCTTTCTTACCCAAACCGTAAAGCTATTTACATTTTAAATGACATCAAATAATGATACTACCCATTTAGATTTTACCTCAGACAAAAATCAGAGATGAGGAAGGCCAGACAAGCTACAGATGGAAGTAGGGAAACCTGATCAGTAGAAAGGGGAAACTGGAAAAGGAAATAAAGGATTTAAAAAGAGAGGTCTCTAGGCCTACAGCCGGTCCCAGGCACTGAAAGTCTCCACCTCCAATGCTCTGTTCCCTCCCTACTTTTCTGGGCAAGATACAATGAACTGATTTTCCTTGAACTGTGACTATCAGGGCAAATTCCTAAATTCAGCACCAAAAAAAGAAGTAAGTATAGATTCCCTCCCTCCCTCCCTCTCCCACCCTCCTCTCCAAATTTAAAAAAAAAAAAAAAAAAGTAAATGTACATCAAAGAACAGAAACCAAATTTCTTTATGAAGAAATTGAACATTTTTTTGTTTTGATTCACACATTACCAAAAACAGGACAATCTCTGCTCTGTCACTATAAAGTCAATAAACAATTCAGTCCCCATCCTGGCCTCTTGTCTAAGGTCATCGTTTTACTTTTTTTTTAATATTGATAACAATAAAATAAATGATAGCAGCCAAACGCAAACAACAAAAACTTAATATTTGATAATGCTTAAATAATAAAATTATTTGCAGGACTGTTGTTTTGTAGCTATTTTGTTCCACGTTTAGGCCTAAGACATAACACCAGGCAAACCAACTCTGCTTTGCTACTCTGTCTTTTTAAAAAACAAAGCAAATAAAGCAAAACAAACAGAAAACAACAAAAAAAAAAAAGAGAGAAAGAGAAAACAAACTGGCAATTTCAGAATGCCAACAAGGCTTAAGACTATCCCGGTGTTTTTCAGAAATCTAATAGTCTTAAGGACACAGAGGATGAATGTACTCTATTTTACTCTGCTCTTGGTCTCAGTCCAATACACAGGAATATACTCTGAGTGCATCCTAACCTTCACTAATGTGTATCAGTGACCTATTCGTCCGCATATAGAAGTAAGTTTCAGTACTAGGTCTGTGTTCTATTATTTTCAAAACAATTATTTTACAAAAGAGAGTGTCCTGTTTATTAAGCGTCATAAGTTTTTAAGATTCATCCCCTTAGAGATTAACTATAATTAAATGGGATTATCTACCAAACATGAAAGAAATGGCTTAGTCTCTCTCAAGCATATTTGTAAACTAAATTTCCTTTGCCCAGTAAAAGAATTAGCTCTAGCTACTTTACTGGACACAAATGTTACAGGATAAAATATATTTCTTGTATTAAAAACCACCATGATCCACATACTGTAAATTTAACTATTGGCTTACAAAAAAATAGTTGATGGGCTCACTTATCCGGTGATAGAGCTGCCTCACCCAAAGGATCTTTCCTGCTATAGGGGGCATGTTGCGAGCAAGAGGTGGGTCATCTTTTTGAGAATGATAAAGCTGTAATTAAAGGTCTGGCATTAATGTTTGAAATTCAATACAATGGAAAAGGCAAAAATATATACAGCTATATTTGTATTGATGTTTTACCATTATTCACATGTTTTATACACAAGAGGTAGTCAATAAATACGTAAATGCACTCCAGAGATATCAACCTGAGGCTCAAAAACTATGATGATTACAATATACGACACTTAATTCTCTCTTAACCCTTACTTCCTATTACATGTATACTTTTTTTCTGCCTTTTATCCCCAATATTAAGGAGGTATTCAAAAGCTGGAGCTTGGGGTTGACATATACACACCACTATACATAAAATACATAACTAATAAGAACCTGCTGTATAGCACAGGGAACTCTACTCAGTACTCTGTAGTGGCCTATATGGGAAGAGAATCAAGAAAAAAAAAGAGTGGATATATGTATATGTATAACTGTTTCACTTTGCTGTACACCTGAAACTAATACAACATTGTAAATCAACTATACCCCAATAAAAAAAAATTTTTTTAAGTAAAATTAAAAAAAAAATGAGGAAGAAGGTGGTCTTCTCCCCCTCCCAACTTTTCCTTTAATTATAAAATTGTTGCCCACTAAGTTCTCTGTGCGCAGCACCCTCTGGCCCGCCCACTTGTAAGCCTCACAAGCGTCCTATTCTAATAAATCACTTCTTTTATTTTTTATAAATTTATTTATTTTATTTTTGGCTGTTGGGTCTTCGTTGCTGCGTGCGGGCTTTCTCTAGTGGCGGTGAGCGGGGGCTACTCTTCGTTGTGGTGTGCGGGCTTCTCATTGCAGTGGCTTCTCTTGTTGCGGAGCACAGGCTCTAGGCGCGCAGGCTTCAGTAGTTGTGGCACGTGGGCTCAGTAGTTGTGGTTCACGGACTCTAGAGCACAGGCTCAGTAGCTGTGGCACACAGGCTTAGTTGCATGCATGGTCCGTGGCATGTGGGATCTTCCCGGACCAGGGCTCGAACCCGTGTCCCCTGCACTGGCAGGCGGATTCTTAGCCACCACACCACAAGGGATGCTCTAATAAATCACTTCTTATCTTAAAAAAAATTAAAAAATAAAGCAGGAGCACACAGCTACATTATATCTGTCATAATATTCTCCAGAGCCCATATTTTGATACCCAAAAATATTAACTTAAACGGGCTTTCCCATGCATACATGAATGCTGTCATAAAAAGACAGTTCTTAAGAGCAAAGGAGTGTGATCTGGCTGTTCAGGGACACACACTGTCAGCACCTTCTCCCATAGAGAGAGGAGCATCAAAGATACTCAGCAGGGCTTTCCTGGTGGCGTAGTGGTTGAGAGTCCGCCTCCCGATGCAGGGGACATGGGTTCGTGCCCCGGTCCAGGAGGATCCCGCATGCCGCGGAGCGGCTGGGCCCGTGAGCCATGGCCGCTGAGCCTGCGCGTCCGGAGCCTGTGCTCCGCAGCGGGAGAGGTCACAACAGAGAGAGGCCCGCGTACCGCCAAAAAAAAAAAGATACTCAGCAGTGAGAGGATTTGTCTGATAAGCTTGGCACAAGATAATGATGGCAAATACTTCCAGAATATTTTTGTACTGAGTACCATTCTATTTATAAATATGATACTTGCCTTCTTAATAGCTTCAAGTTCAGCCACATAATACTGAAGAATAAGCTCAATGGTGTGGTTTATTTCTAATTGAAGACAGGGAATGTTCAGTTTTTGGAATCTAAAAGCAATTGAGGGTGAATAATGTAAAAATAAATGAGAAACACACTTAATTGTTGCAATCCTAAAAATCCATTCACTCATTTGACAGATATTCACACCAGGCCTCATGCATTGCCCTAGGTTACAGTGATGGACAAGACAGGTGTGGTTCCAGCCCTCTTGGAGCCAATGATTACCTTACGGAAAAGGCAGAGATCAGTCAGGAGTGACATAAATAATTATTTAAATTACAAGGGTGCCAGAAATGCATGTAACAGGGGAACCCAGCCAAGTCTGGGTAGTCAAGAAAGACTTCCTTGAAAAAAGTGACATCTGAACTGAGATTAAAAAGATGAGTGGGGAGCTGGCTTAGCAAAGATGGAGGGGAGCTCAATGAATGTCCCCTTGCCAATATTACTGCTCACATCATCCCAAATAGGCATAATGATATCATGATTTTGTCAGCCAAATGTCACTTCCACTAAGAGACTAAGTTATGCATAGGAAGTACTAGAACCATAACTTTCTGATAATAAAATGAGTTGACACCAGCATACCATAGGTAAAAAGAGAGAGACAGAGACAGAGAAATTGCCAAGAAAATGGTACTGCCATCTGTTTGTACAGTACTGTCACTCATCAAAATCATTATATGTCTGTTTCAACTCTTATGATGGTCTCATGAGGTAAGGTTTCACAGGTATGATCCAGCATTAGAGAGATGGGAAAGTCAGATCCAAACCCAAAGTCAGACCCAAACCCAGATCCACTGGCTCTCAGGGAAGAATTTCAAAACGGTCCCTAACATGGGTAGTGAGCCCTTCCTGAGCTGCAAGAAAACGGCTTCTGGTCCAGCCCATCCTTCTAATCCAGGCTTTCCTGCCCTTTAGGGGAGCACCGCTGTCAGGACTAGAAGGAAAGGCAGCTACAGAAGCACTCAGGAGGAAGAACAGAAAGTTTGGGGACCTACTATTCTTAGATAATTTCACTGTTAGAAATCCTTTCAGTATGCAGAATTAAACATTATTTGTTCCCTTTCCAATAACACTTACGAAATTAACCTTAACATATTACATAGCTGGGGGAAAATGTGAAATCACTTCCTTATTGAAAGATTTTCCGCTACCAAAAAATGCAATGAAAATTGAAAATGAAAAATATCATACTATATTTCAATTTTCACCAGTCTATTTAATGGTAATTGGGAGATTACTGTTTATAAGTTTTAAAGCTTACATAGGAGAGATTTCCAAAATTTTTTTCAAATTGTTATTTTCAGCTATAAAGTTATCCCACCTAGAAACAATACTGCTTAATGCATTATAAATACCTCTGAAGCAGCTGAAGAGCCTGCTGAGAAGACAAAATTTTTCCAAAAGTACTGTTCATAAATGCCTGTATTTGTACCTGAAATGCAATATTAATGTTTGAATGATTTTTTGAGTTAAGGAAAAGATTAGTTTTGTTTAACAACAATGAATGATTCTCCTACAGAATCAAAATACGAGCCTTAAATACATCTACCATCTAAGCATCTAGAACTGCACTGTCTGGTATGGTGGCCACTGGCCACATGTTTCTACTGAGCACTTAAAAATGTCACTACTTCTAAGTGAGATGTGCTATAAATGTAAAATACACACAAAACTTCAAAGACAGTATGAAAAAAGAATATCTCATAATGGTTTTTATTAGTGACATGTTAAAATGATAATATTTTGAATATGTTGGGTTGAATAAAGTATATCATTAAAATTAACATCACCAAGGAAATAAAAGGAATCCAAATCGGAAAAGAAGAAGTAAAGCTGTCACTGTTTGCAGATGACATGATCCTATACATAGAGAACCCTAAAGATGCTACCAGAAAACTACTAGAGCTAATCAATGAATTTGGTAAAGTGGCAGGATACAAAATTAATGCACAGAAATCTCTGGCATTCCTATATACTAATGATGAAAAATCTGAAAGTGAAATCAAGAAAACACTCCCATTTACCATTGCAACAAAAAGAATAAAATATCTAGGAATAAACCTACCTAAGGAGACAAAAGATCTGTATGCAGAAAATTATAAGACACTGATGAAAGAAATTAAAGATGATACAAATAGATGGAGAGATATACCATGTTCTTGGATTGGAAGAATCAACATTGTGAAAATGACTTTACTACCAAAAGCAATCTATAGATTCAATGCAATCCCTATCAAACTACCACTGGCATTTTTCACAGAACTAGAACAAAAAATTTTGCAATTTGTATGGAAACACAAAAGACCCCGAATAGCCAAAGCAATCTTGAGAACGAAAGAAGGAACTGGAGGAATCAGGCTCCCAGACTTCAGACTATACTACAAAGCTACAGTTATCAAGACGGTATGGTACTGGCACAAAAACAGAAAGATAGATCAATGGAACAGGATAGAAAGCCCAGAGATAAACCCACGCACATATGGTCACCTTATCTTTGACAAAGGAGGCAGAAATGTACAGTGGAGAAAGGACAGCCTATTCAATAAGTGGTGCTGGGAAAACTGGACAGCTACATATAAAAGTATGAAATTAGATCACTCCCTAACACCGTACACAAAAATAAGCTCAAAATGGATTAAAGACCTAAATGTAAGGCCAGAAACTATCAAACTCTTAGAGGAAAACATAGGCAGAACACTCTATGACATAAATCACAGCAAGGTCCTTTTTGACCCACCTCCTAGAGAAATGGAAATAAAAAGAAGAGTAAACAAATGGGACCTAATGAAACTTAAAAGCTTTTGCGCAGCAAAGGAAACCATAAAGAAGACCAAAAGACAACCCTCAGAATGGGAGAAAATATTTGCAAATGAAGCAACTGACAAAGGATTGATCTCCAAAATTTATAAGCAGCTCATGCAGCTTAATAACAAAAAAACAAACAACCCAATCCAAAAATGGGCAGAAGACCTAAATAGACATTTCTCCAAAGAAGATATACAGAGTGCCAACAAACACATGAAAGAATGCTCAACATCACTAATCATGAGAGAAATGCAAATCAAAACTACAATGAGATATCATCTCACACCAGTCAGAATGGCCATCATCAAAAAATCTAGAAACAATAAATGCTGGAGAGGGTGTGGAGAAAAGGGAACCCTCTTACACTGTTGGTGGGAATGTAAATTGATACAGCCACTGTGGAGAACAGTATGGAGGTTCCTTAAAAAGCTACAAATAGAACTACCATATGACCCAGCAATTCCACTACTGGGCATATACCCTGAGAAAACCATAATTCAAAAAGAGTCATGTACCAAAATGTTCATTGCAGCTCTATTTACAATAGCCCAGAGATGGAAACAACCTAAGTGTCCATCATCAGATGAATGGATAAAGAAGATGTGGCACATATATACAATGGAATATTACTCAGCCATAAAAAGAGACGAAATTGAGCTATTTGTAATGAGGTGGATAGACCTAGAGTCTGTCATACAGAGTGAAGTAAGTCAGAAAGAGAGAGACAAATACCGTATGCTAACACATATATATGGAATTTAAAAAAAAAAAAATGTCATGAAAAACCTAGGGGTGAAACAGGAATAAAGACACAGACTTACTAGAGAATGGACTTGAGGCTATGGGGAGGGGGAAGGGTAAACGGTGACAAAGCGATAAAGAGACATGGACATATATACACTACCAAACGTAAGGTAGATAGCTAGTGGGAAGCAGCCGCATAGCACAGGGAGATCAGCTCGGTGCTTTGTGACCGCCTGGAGGGGTGGGATAGGGAGGGTGGGAGGGAGGGAGACGCAAGCGGGAAGAGATATGGGAATATATGTGTATATATAACTGATTCATTTTGTTGTGAAGCTGAAACTAACATACCATTGTAAAGCAATTATACTTCAATAAAGATGTTAAAAAAAAAAAATAATGAGTCTCAGTAAGTAAATATAATTTTAAAAATTTAGTGCAGTGGAAACTCTTCCCTCAACTCTGTATACTTTTTAATACCCAGAAGATATTGATTTTGACAGATATGCTTAAGAGGAAGCAGCAATACATTTTACATCTTAATGTGAGAGACAGAGAGAGTCCATTTACAGTGAAAAAAAAAAAAAAATTAACATCACCTACTTTTTTTACTTTTATGCACGTGGCCACTAAAAAATTAAAATCATATATGTGGTTTGCATTTGCCGCTCATTATTTATTGGATGTTGACCTAGAGAATTTATGAAAGGAGTGTAAGTCCCTTACAAAGTACATTTTTTGGGGAGATTTAGGATTTCTTAGCATGTCGGTAGAGCAGTGTAATGACACTATAGACACCCAACGTGAACAGGTGTCATTTTCTAACACTGCTGCTCTCAGAAACCTCTTTGCCACGCTAAGGAGGAATAAGAAGCCAAAAATGTTCTTCCAAGACTCCCACCATCCCGAGCAGTGAACTCCAAACTCCTGGTGCCCAACTGACGGAACTGAAGCACTCCACAAATTACTTTCACTTATAGATTATATTGGTACTGTCTACAAATACATACTACACCCATTAATCAAACATTGGAAAAGGAAGAAAAGTTAAAACACTGACATATCTTTTTAGATACTAAAAACTTAATATGGCCTCTAAATTTACTGAAAGCTAAACTTGTATCTAAGACCACAGTTAAGGCTTTATAACATATAATCTTATTAATGAATCATAAAAATAATTTAAGCAATAAGTTTTTTAAAAAACACAAATTCTCACTGCTATCAAGATATAACTCCCAAAACCAAACATTAAAAGTAAAAAGTAAAATATATCTTCCTATCAGAGTCTAACTTTCAAAAACTGAAAGGAAATTTGTGTCAAAAAGAAAAAGTGTTGTTGCTAGAATTTTAGGATCTTTTAAATTTATATTGCACAAATTACATGTAATATAGTTTTTAGAGAGTCTTGAGAAAAAATATATCATCTTCCTCACCTTCTTGGCAAGGATTTAAGACTCAGGAAGTGGGCAGGGTATATTCTTGTCCCTCTCTGTGTCTCCAAGACATTCTACAGCAAAGAGGAGACCATTCCCTGGGGCTACACCTGGGTTAACAGTTTTCAGTAAGAGAGTAACTGAAGTCATATTAGCCCAAAAGGTGAGAAAGAAACCTGTTACAGTCTCATCCCTCTGGTGTCCCTTCAGCTACGACAGACAGGAGGAGGGTCTCTTCAGAGTCATCCTCTAAGCTGCAGAGAGAATGTGGCCATAAAGCGCAGTGCCAAGGGAAGAGTGTTCCATTGTCCTAATCTGCTCTCAAATCTTCTCACACTGAACAAAGAACAAGGCCTACGAATTCTTACACAGGACAAGTGACACTAGTCCTTGGCACAACAAAAATCAAATATATTTTTTAATGCACATTAAAAATAAACCCAGCTACAATAAGCCCTTTGGGCTTCTGGTTAGTTACTGATATCTTTTATTGAATAAGCTCATTTTTCATTTAAAAAAAAAAAGAAAACATTTTGTGGGCTGGTTAGAAAATTATTCATGCTGGCAAATATTTTTGATCAATTTGCAAGAGTAATTTGTAATAAATAGTAAATATGTGAATTTCAGTACTATTGATTACATTTCAGCTTTACTAAATCAAAAGTATGTATAATTACTTACCTCTAAAGCCTTGATTTTTGCCGTGAAATCTAAGTAATCCATGTCAAATTCTGTCCTTCTTGGATCCAAAATATCATACTGCTTTGTCTTAACCCCTTGATATATATTTTTGAATTTTATTGCCATAATGTCTATTCCCTCTATGGGAGAATTGCTCAAGGCTGAATATGTTTGCACAGTAGTTATCATTTCTGTAATCTTAAAAAGAAAAGTGTTACTTTAGTTTAAAAGTTAGAAATTAGCACCCTTCCCTAGAATTAACTCTTAATGAATTAATGATTTTTAAAGAACAAGCCAATAAACAGGCTTTAGAATCATTTAAGGTAAAACCAACCAGAGGAGATAAAACAGAAGACAAATTTCTGTTCCAGTCATTACTACCCTTAGACTATTTAAGACGGAGGATGTTCTGCCATAAGTAGAGAGAGTTTAGAGCCTTTCTCAGAATCTGATCACCTTGTCTTCCAAGAGGAGGTGGGGTGGTGAGGGACAGTGAGTAAAAGCCCTTGCAGATGTCTAAATAGTTTCAGCATTTTGTTCTGGAGAATGTTCTGAAAATCATTTCACTGGATCACTGGATTCAAAAGTGTTACCATTTTTCTGGCCCTCACCATAGTTCTGATATGTAACACTAGCATAATTCCACATTCAGGCAAAGGAAAGGTCACACAATCCTGAAAGACGACCGTAGTCACTTCTGACCCCTAAAGAACCCTGGAAAATCCTCACAATGAACTTTATTTCAGAAACAGCTGGCTCCATCTCAACGTACCAACACCACCTACTTCACCAAAAAAAAAAAAAGTCTTTCATGTCCACAGGCTACTCAGTTCCTTAATATTCATCAAAATGATTCCCCATTTTGATTCCTGCTCTGGAAAACAATCCTCAAAGCTTCCCACTCCTTCGCTTCTCTCCCACAAGTGTTCAGGGTGAGAAGAAAACTAAAGACAGAGCTCTGGGAAACCAAATTCATCAATATTGGGAAACCAATATTCACCAAAATTTACATGGCAGGAACAGGAAGAAGAAACAAGGGATATTATACACAATTCTGGTTCTTTAGGGCAGACTAACACTCAATGCACCAAGTCTCCATCTACTAAAAAAGATGCATTTCAGGCACCCTAAGCTGACACACTAGCACTTTCCTCCTCACTTGTTCCTTAAAGATCCCCAACATCTCTGCCCAACTCTGAGGTCTTGGTTCTCCAACCCCAAGCTCAATCCTATCTGTCCTTTGACTTTCGTACTTGGTCATCCTGACATCTGGATCTGAGCTTTCCCTAACAGGCTCTGGCTTAGCCTGCCCTTCTGTCTCTCCTCTTCAACTATTTAAGAGCTCATAGGGGTAGTCCCACAGTGGTCCCTGCTGTGCCCCACTCAGCAGGGGAAGCCCATCAAGGCAGTTCAGTAACCACCTCTAGAGGATTATAAAAATTCTGGCCACATTTCAGGGTAACTATTATGCCCCACCTTTAAGAATCTGGACACCAACATCCACCAATTACACCTGGGAGAGATGCCAGTCAGCCAAGGAATTCTTAGCACAGGGGAGTTGGAATAACCTAGTAACCAGGATGCACTTCAAGTAAGGCCCCTAGGGAGTGCTGCGTTGGCTCTGACTGCTGAGCCTTTGTGGCATGAAGTTGTATCCTTAAGACTACAGGCAGGGCTTCTCCAGAGGTAAGGCAGGAGGAGTAGCTAATGTAGCTGGCCATTATTACCCACTCCCTCTAGCATCAGGAATGCTTGGGCTGCTGCTCTACAGATGGATGTTCATTATGCCCAGCATTATACCTGCCACCAAAGATCTTTACTGCACATGGGCTAATAATTAAGGTCCAGCCAGGAAACTCTACCAAATGTAAAACTGCACCCAAGTTAGCAAGGGCCCCCGCTCCTGGAATAACGAACAGTAACCAGGACTCACCTCCAGGTTTACATCCTAATGGTTTCAGAAATGTTAAACATTTCTGTAGAACAGGTCCTGACCAACGGGGCTTATTATTCATTTGCCCCATGCCAATATCATTCTAAATTGGACATTTGTCCCCAAGAAATCCTCACTGTTCACAAAACAGTCTCACACAACATATTCCCAGATGCGGCACCAAAAGCACAAGCAACAGAAGAAATACTTGATAAATTGGACTTCATCAAAATTTAAAACTTCCTGCTTCAAGGAATTCCCTGGCGGTCCAGTGGGCAAGACTCCGCCCTCCCAATGCAGGGGGCCCAGGTTCGATCCCTGGTCGGGGAACTAGATCCCGCATGCATGCCACTAAGAAGTCCATATGCTGCAACTAAGAGCCAGCATGCTGCAACGAAGATCCCACGGGCCGCAACTAAGACTCAGTGCAGCCAAAATAAATAAATAAATAAATAAATATTAAAGCAAAACAAAACAAAACGTCCTGCTTCAAAGAACACAATCAAGAAAGTGAAAAGATAACCTGTAGAAAGAGAGAAAATATTTGAAAACCATATCTGATAAGGGACTTAAGACCCAGAATATATAAAGAACTCTTATAAACTGAACTACGAAAACATAAATAACTAAATTTAAAATGTGCAAAGAATTTAAATAGAAATTTCTCCAAAGAAGAAATACAGATGGACAATAAGCATTTAAAAAGATGCTCAACACGGGCTTCCCTGGTGGCACAGTGGTTGAGAGTCCGCCTGCCGATGCAGGGGACACGGGTTCGTGCCCGGGTCCGGGAAGATCCCACATGCCACGGAGCGGCTGGGCCCGTGAGCCATGGCTGCTGAGCCTGCGCGTCCGGAGCCTGTGCTCCGCAACGGGAGAGGCCACGACAGTGAGAGGCCCGCGTACCGCAAAAAAAAAAAAAAAAAAAAAAAGATGCTCAACACCATTAGTCATCAGGGAAATGCAAATCAAAACTACAATGAGATGTCACTTCACACCCACTAGGATGGCTAAATTCAAAAAGACAGACAATAAGTGTTACAAGGATGCAGAGAAAGTGGAACCCTCATACATTGTTTATGAGACTATAAAATGATGCAACTACTTGGAAAAACAGTTTGGCACTTCCTCCATAAAGGTAAACATGGAGTTATTATCTGACCCAGCAATTCCACTCCTACACATATACTCAAAAGAAATGACAACATATGTTCACACAAAAACACATACATATATATTCATAGCAGCATTAGTCGTAATAGCCAAAAAGTAGAAAAACCCAAATGTCCACCAACAAATGAATGGATAAGTAAAATATGGTATATCCAAATGATGGAATATTATTCAGCAATAAAAAGGAATACTACAACATAGATGAACCTTGAAAATATTATACTAAGTGAAAGAAGCCAGTCACAAAAGACCACATATTATATGATTCCATTTATATGAAATGTCGAGAATAGGCAAATCTATAGAAACAGAAAGTAGATTAGCAGGTGCTTAGGGCTGGGTAGAGGGGAGAATGGGGTATCACTGCTAATGGGCACAGGGTTTCTTTTAGTGGGAATGAAAATATTCTAAAATTAGATGGTGGTATGGTTGCACAATCCTGTGAATATATTGGAAAATATTGACTTGTACACTTTAAATGAATACATTATATGGTATGTGAATTATATCTCAGTTAAGCTGCTAAAGAAACAAACAAAAAACAGCCCCACTCAGTAACTTGGTTTTGTTCATCACCCATATTTTCCTATCCTGGCATGTATAGGAAATGCCCTTCAACTTGTGAAATGCCCCCCACCAATTTCCAACAAATGACGAGCAGACTCCTGTTATTAGGACCTAGGGAGTTGGCAGAATGGTAGGGCCATGGGGAGGGTGGTACCTAGATGATATCTTTGTAGGCTTTGCAAAGGTTGATTCGAAGAAGCCTCTGATATGGGCTGCCCTGTATCCCCTGGAAAAACATCACTCCTCTCCAGCCAGTCCTAATCAATGAATGAATCAAAGGTGCTGAAGGGCTTCCCTGGTGGCGCAGTGGTTGGGAGTCCGCCTGCCAATGCAGGGGACACGGGTTCGTGCCCCTGTCCAGAAAGATCCCATATGCCGCGGAGCGGCTGGGCCCGTGAGCCATGGCTGCTGAGCCTGCGCGTCCAGAGCCTGTGCTCCGCAACGGGAGAGGCCACAGCAGTGAGAGGCCCGCGTACCGCAAAAAAAAAAAAAAGGGTGCTGAAGTTTCTAACCCATATCCGCCCAGCAAAGACATTGCCCATACAATCTCTATGTTTAGACCATATATATGGCCTAGTAAGAGAAGGTGCTCACACATCCAGATATGACACAACTACTGGGTTCTGCCAGATATTGCAGATATGTCACCTCACACCTTTTCTCAGCCTGATAAAATGGTTAAGAGCAGAGGCTTTAAGTTCAAGCTCTATAGGTAAAGATAGAATTGAGGTCTCAAGAGAAGTGAAAGTCTGAAATAGCTTTTGTGAGACAGGCAGAAGATAGTAATTAGGAATGAAAAAATAAGTTATAAAAAATGCAGTAGGGCTTCCCTGGTGGCGCAGTGGTTGAGAGTCCGCCTGCCGATGCAGGGGATGTGGGTTCGTGCCCCGGTCCGGGAAGATTCCACATGCCACGGAGCAGCTGGGCCCGTGAGCCACGGCCGCTGAGCCTGCGTGTCTGGAGCCTGTGCTCCGCAACGGGAGGGGCCACAACAGTGAGAGGCCCGCGTAATGCAAAAAAATTAAAAAATAAAATAAATAAAATAAAATGCAGTAATCTATGAGTGATAGTGGATGAGTCAGATCAATAGTAAGACAAGAGATCTGGAAAAATAATTCTCAGTGATGCTACATAAAGTATGAAATAACTGGAAAGGTACGGTTGGTAGTGGCAACTGTGGCTGCACGACGCTTACCTTCTCCAGTCTTTTGCAGAAAGCTTCAAATTTTCCAAATATATACATTTCTGAAACCTCAAAAGATTTTTCCCCTGAGGATTCTAAAATCTGTTTCCTTGTTTTGTGAAAAGATGTCTGATATTCCTTGAATAGAAAAATGCAGTCCTATGAGAGATTTAAAAGGGGTATAATACATAGTCAGACACTTGTTTATGAGTGAAATATTCAAAAATTCTATCCTCACACAAAACTGATCACATCAACCCCTCAATAGGGGCTGCCGCTGTTAACATTGGAAAATTCAAGTTCTCTGCCCACACATTGAAAGGCCTATGAAAATCAATACAGTTTTTTTTCTATTTTACAATATAGTCTCATCTTCTTTATCCTCATTATTTCCCCTTAACTCTTATCCTTATCAAAGTTACCACATACACTATTTGTTGTCATGTTTTCATGGCTAATCAGAGCTCCCAGGAGGCCAAAAATTATGTATCAATTCTGTCTATTTTCAATTATCTATCTAGTCAGTTGGCATCTTTTAATCAGCATTATTCACATACAGGTATAAAAAACATTAAGACTGTGCAATACTGATTTATCATCCAACTGTCAGTTCTCCATGAGGAGATCATAAAGTCTTTGATGGGTGCATTGCTGAAATCCTAATATTTGACTACAGCTATACCAGGTCAGTTCAACCAGGCTAAAAAAGGAGGACATTGTCACTAGGCTCCAGTAGGAACTTACTGTCATGTCCAGCTAACCAAACCATCTTAAAAAAAAAATAATGTCAAACTTTTTCAAAGCCACCAATGGCCAGTCAAATCTTTAACATAATGCCAGCTCCCTGGTTCTGACTCTTCCATCTCCCTCTTCACTCTATAAGGACCTTTGTGCTTACGTTGGTCCCACTTAGATAATCCAGGATAATCTCTCCAACCTTAATTCCTCCTGTAACCTTAATTCCCCTTGACATTTAATATAACATAGTCACAAATTCCGGGGATCAGGATGTGGACATCTTTATTCTGCCTGCCTCAGCCACTAAGTCAGAATCTCTGTGAGTCAGACTCAGGAAGCCATACTTTCAACCAGTTGCCCAGGTGATTCTATAAACATTCAAGCTTATATAACTAGTCTCATACCTACTTCTACCTATGATACGCCTCCCCACCTCTCAATCTCTAAAACAGAATCATTACTCTCTTCGAGGTCACTGATTATTTTTCCACTTATTAAACAAAAGTTTAAGGACTTCCCTGGTGGTCCAGTGGTTAAGACTCCAGGCTCCCAATGCAGGGGACCCGGGTTTGATCCCCTGGTCAAGGAACTAGATCCTGCATGCGGCAACTAAAAAAATCCAGCATGCCACAATGAAGATCTCGCATGTGCCAATAAAGATGCCAGCGCAGCCAAATAAATATTTTAACAAAAGAAAGTTTCTTGGTGCCTACCATATGTTAGGAACTCCTTGAGATGCTAGGAGTACAGATAAGATCCCTACCCTCCTGGAATATGCCATCTAATAGGAATTACTTTCTATTACTTCTTCTTCACCAACCAATTCCTTCCTGTTGGACAGATAACATCCTAAATAACAATTCTTCTCATTGCTTCCTCCAACTCATCTGAAAATTATTCCCCAAAACTATACAATAAAAGTTTCCTGAAAAGATTTCAGATGTAGTAGAAAGCAAGTTAAACTAGAATGCAGAAAACCAAGCTTTCATTTCTAATTCAGTAAGTAAATGGCTAGTGACTTGAAGCATATTAAAACAATTATGAGAATAAATTGCTAAGTTCTATGTCAAGAGTCCTGGTTTCTGCCAATTGGACAATTTGGGGGGAATGATTTCTCACTCCCACTCCCAAAATTAACCCTGGAGAAACTATAGAGGGAAACATGGAATCCAGCAAATAACAATAACAACGAAAACAGAAGTGATAAACTCCTGGGAGGAGGATGGGTTGTTCTGAATCTGAGGATTGAGTGAGCAAGAACGATTAAGAAAACAGAGAAGATAAGTAATATTGTTAATGAATAAGGGGACATATTACATAACAAGGCAAAGATTAGTAAGAGAATATTGTCAACATTATGCCAATAAATTACAAATTTTAGAAAAATTGAAGAAATTCCTCAAAAATATAAACTTACAAAAACTGTCTCAAGAAGAAATAGAAAGAATAGTCAAATAACTAATTTTTTTAAATGAAGCAATATGTATTCATAAAACATATATATAAGGGATTAATATCTAGAATATATAAAGAACTCCTCCAACTCAACAAAAACAGAACCCACTTCAAAAATGAGTAAAGGATTTGAATAGCCATGTCTCCAAAGAAGATATACAAATGGCCAATAAGCACATGAAAAGATGCTCAACCATCACTAGCCATTAGGGACATGCAAATCAAAACACAATAAGATACCATTTCATATGCATTAGGATACCTATTACCAAAAAAAAGAGAAAATAACAAGTATTGGCACAGTGTGGAGAAACTGGAACTCTTGTGCATTGCTGGTGAGAATGTGAAATGGAAGAGCTGCTAGGGAAAACAGTATGGTGGTTCCACAAAAAGTTAAAAACAGAACTGCCATATGATCCAGCAATTTCACTTCTAGGTATATACCCAAAATAATTGAAAGCAGAGACTCAAAGAGATCATTAAACAGCAGTGTTCATAGCAGCATTATTCACAATAGTCGGAAGGTGGTAACAATCCAAATGTCTATCAAAAGACGAATGAATAAACAAAATGTGGTCTATCCATACAATGGGATATTACTCAGCCATAACGAAATGAAATTCTGATACACGCTACATCTTTCAGGTATATTTACTGGATACATTTTCAAAGCTCATTCCAAAAGCTTCTGTGCTTCTGTTGTCAAGAGGTGAAATCTGCACATGGATTTCCAAATTGTTCTGAGGTGTTATATTGACAGTCTGAGGCTCTACTCCACACAGTATGTCATCTTTCTGATGAGGGCCAAGTTTTGGGAGACGGTTCTTTGCCAATAAAATCTTTGGCAGTTCTTTTGACTTCCAGAAGTAGAATGCGTGTTCATGTACTTGGCAATAACTTCCCATCTTGAATTTGTCCCAGCAAGAAAGAGGCTCACAGTTTTAATTAGCAATTGCAGATCAATTCTCTTCTGACAAATTTTTACTGCCATTTCCACCTTCAACAGTTGATGTCTCTGCATTCTTAGATACTTGGCACACACAAGCCTCAATTTCCTCTTTCTCTTTTCTAATTTGCTCATTAATTTCTTCTGTTTTGGCAGAGCAGCAATTCCTATTTCTTTTGTAGGTGATGTGAACGTTTCATTTAAATACAGTAAGCTTGCAAGTTCGAGCCTATCGCAAAGTTTTTCCACTTCTTCCATCATTTTAACCGGCTTTATCTCATCATCAGGAAAGTAATTCCAGGTCTTCCATGAATTTTGAAGTTTTTGCTACCTTTCTCTTTTCTTATATAATTGACATATAACATTATATTAGTTTCAGGCATACAACGTAATGATTTGATATTGCCTTTCCCTCTTAATGGCTTTTTTTCCTGGTTATCCTTTTTCTTCTTTGCCAGTAATGCCTTTTGTCTAACTTCCTCTTTCTCCTTACCTATCCAAGCAGCTCCTAATTCACCTCATCTCTGCTTTTCTTTAGCTTCTTCCTTCTTCAATTTTCCTTCAGCTTTTGCTTTTTCCTCTGCTTCTTTCTTGGCTTTTTCTTTTTCTTTGAATTTTTAAAATCCTTGCATCACAGTTATATGCATTATCATCTAACATTCAATTCATTTCTTCTTTTTCCTTTGTGCCCTTGCTGCTCTGTTCTGCTTTTCAATCTCTCTCCTTTCATCATGACATTCTGCTTTTTTTCCTTCATTTAAATAAGAAAAATTCTCTCCAATAATAAAAATTATGCCAGCAGGAATAAAATGCCTCTGCATCATCAAATGATGAATTCATATCACCAAGTTTAGGAACTTTTTCTTTTTTACCACCTGTAATGCATTTCAAACACTTGGGAAAACACTTAGAAGAAATTGTCCTTTGCTTCACTTTTCTAAGGAACTGAGTTATCAAAAGTAAGATCTACACTGTTAATTTCTCCTCTTTTCACTGACTCAGACATTTCATAAGTTTTAGTTATGCAAGTGAAGTTGTCATTATCTCCTTCTTTAACGGATTCACCAGCTGCTTTTGGTATTGTTTAGAACCACTGCTTTATGTGCTGCTTTGGTCTCTCTCTGCATAACTTTGTATTTTACATGAACAAATCCAAGAACTGCATAATGATTCTGGTTCTTCCAGTCGTTGAGATCAAGTGTTTTCAGGAAGAGAAACTATCCTAACTGCAATTCTTCATCTTCTGTTTCATTTAAGTACATCTTATGTTTCCTCTGACAACTCTTTCTTATCCTCCAGTTCCAGAGGTCAGAGAGTGGTGATGAGAGTGCTCAGGGCCAACCCTGCAAGCACAGCAGTTCACGTCCTAGGTGGAGGGCACTGAGAATCCTTTCTTGCTCTACTGCAACAGTCCCAGCCTCCCACCTAGGCTCTACGAAGCCCAGGAACCAGCACATGAAGAAAGCCAATAACCACTTCCAGATGGAGACTTGCTGGTATGGCCATTTCTTTCAGACTTTCAAAATAACAGATCGCTTTGATTTTCTACAAACTCTTCTAGAGGCTAGAAAAGAGGGGAGTACTTCCTTCCCCTCCTCCAGTCGTACTTATTCTGAGACCTTAGTGCCAGAAACACTAACAAGGACACTATGAGAAAGGAAAAATTACAGGCTACCTCTCTCATGAATATAGTTGCAAAAAGCCCTAAGGAAAATTGTAGCAAAGTGAAGTTAAGAATGTTTTTAAAAAGATAATTTCACCATGACTAAGTCGAGTTTATCCTAGGGATATTAGAATAGTTTCATTTTAGAAAACCTAAAAATGTCATCTATAACATTAATAGATTGAGGAGAAAAATCTTATAAGCTCCTCAAAAATATGTGCTGAAAAATTTTTTCAAAACCCATTCATAACTTTTAATAATATCTCCTAGTACTAAAACTAGGAATAAAACTTCCTTGAATCTAATCAATGATGTATTAAAGCATCAAACTAAATGGGGAAATGTTAGAAGCATTTTCTTCTAAAAGAAGATCAGAATCAGATGCCAACTATTACCAGGTCCATTTAAGGATGCATGGCAATCCTAACCAATGCAAAAAGGCAAGAAAATGAAACTAACAGGGGCTGGAGTAAAAGATGGGGGCCAGAGCATATGAAATGGCACATGCGAGGTATCTGATACAGGCAGCCATGGACAAGATGAGGATTAAATTATGGCCTAACAGGAGCACTAAGCATAAAGGGAAGTAGATAATTTTAATGAAGTTCTTCTTATATGCTCATGCTACCCTGTACAATGTTTTTTCAAAGTTAACATGCTTTGTCAATGAAAAAAGTAAGCAAAAGTGGGCCAGATGGTAAAAGCTTTACTTTATGAAAATAAAAATACTTATACAAACCTGAATTTTCTTTAGTACAACTGGTATTTCCTGATCCCATATGTGGTTAGTTCCCCCATCAGAAATATATGCTTTACATGCTGTCACCATTTGATTTGTTACCTAAAATAAATATAAGTCCAGAATAACTATAGGTAGAGAAAGAAATAAAATTTAAGTTTTTTAAATCACAAGCATAAAAATATGATAAATAGAAACCTTATGGAATGAATTAATTACAGAATATAAAAAACAAAGAAATATACATTCCAGGTAAAACAAAGAAAACCCAAAGTCACATTTACCTACTGTATTTAAGTCTACGTCACTGAGGCCATCAATTTCAAAGTCAACTATATTTTCTCTTTGTCTAGTTCTCCTCTAATTAGGTCTTGATCCAGTCCAACTGTGATTCTTCTCCATCCTTCAACATGCAAACTAAATATTAAGTTAACCACCTCTCACATCCCCCAAAATAAAGAAGGAAAAAAGAAAAAGCAAGACAGCCATTTAAATGGTCTGGAAGTTAAACCAAGATGGAAGGCTGACACACAGAAATTTTGGAGAATTCCTAAAATATGGAAATCACACAGTACCAAATCTACGGAGAAAAAAAAAAAAAGACTAGAGAAAGCTAGAACCCGGTTCTGGAGAAGGTTACTTGAAGGTAGAACTGTTATGGAAATTTTTCAAGATGGGAGACAATGTGAGGTAACCCTCAGTTGTAACCCTGAACACCGAATTTAGAGCAACTTGTACAGCAGGCAACAGCGACATATGCTGAAAGGACAAAGGTATGAGTGTGGACCACAGTCTTCGAGAAGTGTGGCCCAGGTAGCTACTGCACTCCCAGGAGGACATATCAGAGAAAAAGCTATTCTCACTCCCCTCCAAACAGTAAGTTATACTCCTTACTCACAAGAGACAGACAAAATAAACAGAACAGGGAGGCAAATCAGCAGTCTCAAACACAAAGATGGGCAGACAACCAAGAATCACCAAGCAACTGAAGAAAACAAACATGGTAACAGAAGCATTAAATTCAACAAAGAGAGAAAATACAGAAAAGATATATGTAAAATCTTTTAAAATATTTTTTATTAACTAAGTTTATAAGAAAGATATGAGAGGATTTTTACATCATAAAAGAAAAGAACTCGGAAATTGAATTTTTTTTTGATGCACCGACCAGCAATTGGGACATAAATGAACAGTCAATGAGTGAGCTGAAAGATCAAAGGACAAAGATGGACCCCCCAAAAAAAAAGTTAAGGAACATGGATTTTAGATTCAAGGGGAGAGAATAAATTGAATAGGTGGATAAGGAATAATCAGAGGTAAACAGGAAAACTTCCCAGGAATGAAGAGAGAGGAAAGTCTTGGGAATGAAACAACCCAGCAAGTATAGAACAAGATAAAGGTAAAAAGAACCACATCACTTTGAAATTTTAGAAGTTCAAGAATGAAGAAAAAATCCTACAAGCTTCCTGGGAGAATAAAATAGGTTTCCCACAAAGGAAAAAAATCAGATTAGCATCAAATTTCTTATCAACAATTGTAGATAGTATACAACAGTATCTTTACAGTTCCAGGAAAAAATTATATTGAACTTAAGAATCTCAAACTAACATTTCAGTGGTAAGACAAAATGAAGTGATTTTCAGACATGCAGGAATTCAGGGGGTTCACCACAGAACTACTGAAGAATTTTTTTCAGCAAAAGAAATAATAAATCCAAGGCAGAGGAAGATGTGGAAATCACAAAACAGAGGTGATCAAAAATGCTAGCAATATTTAGATTTTAGTCTGATCACTTGTTGATTCATACACTGAAAACACAGTAACAATAATATGGAACTAGAAATCTCAATGTGGAACATGTAGCAAGGAGGAAGACAAGTGACAGGGAAGAATCCTAAGGTTCTTGCCTTGCTTGGGACATAGACAATGATTAAATCTATTCTTTGATCTAAAAGAAAGTTGAAATGTGACTGTTACGTTCTGCTTGAATCGTTTATAAGTAAATTCTACTCCTGTGTTTCTTGGATGATTTTTCCAATTATTTAAAATAATTAATCATATGGCACTAAATGGGAAGATTTTACATAAACCACAATGTGGGTGGGAGTAGCTAAAGAAGCATTATTTTTCCCTTGATCATTATGTAGAGTCCTTCTTCGTTTCTTGTAACAGTCTAGGCACAATTCTTAGCTCTTATGCAAAACTATTTGGAACAAATAAATTAGAAAATCATCAGTTACTTTTAAACAAAAAACCTGGGGGTTTACCTCTGACAAGCAGAAAGGTCCCCCTTCAATTAAGTACAACTGACTCCAGGCATGCCTTTCTTTTCTTTTCCACAAAGTATGAAAATCCAGAACTCTGAGAGGCACCCGAAGTTCCCAATTCCCTTCCCTAGCTCAGAGGGAAAGCACTGTTAACCTTTTCACAGGGTTACAATGTGATTTCTTCCCTTGGAAACTTACCTTGATAAACAATGAGGTCATTCTCTCCGAAGTATTATAATACCTTGACACACTGTGAATCATTTTGATGGCATTTATCAAATTTTGTATCCCATGTGCCATGGAAACCTAAAATTGAAATATATTAAGCATACATTTATATTTTTAATAACCCCCATCCTATAATATTCAAAACTCTAAACATACATAAAACAGTGTAACATTTTAATCTTAAAAGTCAAATTTTACTAAAAGCAACATGGTATCCTTGACTGGATACTGAAACAGAGAAAGGACGTGAGTTTTGACAAAGGTACCAAGGTATTGCAAGATGTTAACAGGAGAAATTAGATGAAAAGAATTCTGTACTATCACGGCAACTTTTCTGTACATGTAAACTTAAAATTTTATTTAAAGATAAAATATTGGAGGTGAAAGTGATTTTAAGTATTAATAGCTCAACTTGCTCTTTTTAAGGATGAAGAAACTGATATCTTAAAGGGTAAAGTGACTAATGTATGGCCAGAAAGCTAATTAGAAACAGGGATCAGACTAGAACTCATTTCCTCATTATTCAACTCAATTCACCTTTCAGCAAACCTACTAAGTACCACGAAGTCCTGAGAATATTGAGAGAATTCCAAATATAAAGAAACTATCCTGGAGGAGGTCAAGGCAGGGTGGAAACGACACACACAGAGAAGTGAAATAGGTAGAACAGCCTAGAGCCATCAAGTAGAACAGCATAGAGCAAAGCAGAGCAAGTGCATCCGAGATATCAAACTATTGCTAATGTATATTGAATGATTACTATGCGCCAGGCACTAGGTGAAGAGCTTCACATATTATCTTAATTTATGTTGACAATGACCATTTTTAAAAATATTTATTTATTTATTTGGTTGCACTGGGTCTTAGTTGCGGCATGCGAACTCTCAGTTGCAGCACGCATGTGGGATCTAGTTCCCTGACTAGGCATCAAACCCCAGCCCTCTGCATTGGGAGCGTGGAGTCTTATCCACTGCACCACCAGGGAAGTCCCAACAATGACCAATTAAGGCAGGTTTGATTTCATCAGATCTAAAACATCACTGATTGTAAGACTGTACCACTGCTTTACAGCCTACTGAAGAAGGAAAAAAAAATGCTCAAGATGGGGAGTCTAACTCCTACAAAAATCTAAGCCACCAAACGATGCATGAAATTAACAAGCCACGGAGAAAAAGACAGGAATAAAGCCTACCTGTCCCAATCCTGCTCCTTGGGGGAGGGGTGGAAAATAAACTATCCTGAGAACTTGTTCCACAAGCTGGGGCTCGCTCACTGTAGTCTGAATTCACACCCATGGTACCAAAAACAAAACAAACATTAGTTCTTTCCTTCCCCCGCAAGGAAAGAACTAATAATCTCAGATGGTGTCAAGTCACCTTCACAATGATTCATAAAACCTGACTGACTGTAAGTTGTGCTCTGAATACAGAGATGTTAAAATGTGAAAGAAAAGTCTTAGAATCTATAAAATAAAGTGTTATAATTATTCCCATTTTGCAAATGAGAAAATAGAGATGTAGAGTACCTTGTCCAAGGTCCTAGAGCTGTAGCATAACCACAGCTATGTGCCCGAGATTCTGAGATCCTGCTTTTAACCTTGCTGTAAATCATAAATCACTATGGAAGGACAAGGGAAGGTCAGTGGCCTTCCCACCCTCAAGGAGCTGGACTTTTAATTGCAAGGACAATTTAAAATATATAAAAAGATTTTTTAATAGTGGTGGAATAAATAAGCCAGGAAGAACAACTACTTCTGAGTGTACTGTATGTCCTAGTTATGAGGTGTAACCATGACATAATGAAATCAATTTTATGTGGCTTATGGAAATTAGTATCGTCACTTTGTAGTTAACCCTGTATGTCAGAATTCATATTATACGTGTTATCTGTAGACCAAAAAGATTCTAATTAAAATATGCCTAGGAGTCCCTTCCATCCTCAATAAGGCAACTCCACAAAGAATAAAAAAGGCCTGGAGACAGTATCAAATGGGCCAACCGGGGAAATACCCTTCATCTGAATTTTAAACATCATTATTTATAATAGTAGCTCCTGGAGTGCACAGTTCTTATCTATACATAGTGTTCGCACATTTTATGCATAAAATATATTAGTCGATATGCCAATAGCACAATACCAAGATGATAAAATGAAACACAAAATTCATAAAATTTTATCAACAAGAAATGGAAGCATGAGTCCTCTACACTTTTCCTGCTCAACTGACAGTTACAAACTAAACAGCAGCTTCTGGTTTATTTTAAGGAGAATAAAGAAAATGAGAAAAAAAGAAGTTTTGAATCTACAGAAATAGTTGGTATATGAGGGGGAAGAAATTATAAGACTTAATACTAACAGTACTTCTCTAATTTCAAAAGATAATGTTAGAAATATTCTTACATCAGAGAATGTAAAAAGCTCAATGATAACAATAATAATAAAGTACATGCATCGCTAGAGGAATTGAACAAAGTTTTTTAAATTACTAGGATGAAAAAAAATACTAGGATGAAAAGAACTAAAACCAAAACTAAAAGATTTGAAAATTATATGAATTTAAATAAGTCTTTTGAATCAAGAAGTTGAAATTAGTATACCTTAAAATTTACAGGTCTTGGTAACAGCAAAAAGCATTATATCTTTCTTCCAAGTTTACTTTTTATAGTGAAAAGCTTTAAATATATTTTAAAAAGTACAGAGATGTTATAATATTCATATACATTATTTTTGCATGTTTATTTTATTTATACAATTTTTAAAGGATATGTATTCTTTTATTATGTTGAGGTACATTCCTTCTATACTCTATTGAGAGCTTTTATCATGAAAGGGTGTTGTATTTTGTCAAATGCTTTTTCTGCATCTATTGAAATAATCATGATTTTTATCTTTCATTCTATTAATGTGGTGTATCACATTTATCCATTTGCATATGTTGAACCATCTTTGCATCCCAGGAATAAATCCCCCTTGATCTTAGTGTGTGATCCTTTTAATGTGCCGTGGAATTTGGTTTGCCACTGTTTTGTTGACAATTTCTGCATCTATATTCATCAGGAATATTGACCTGTAATTTTATTTTCTTGAGGTGTTCTTATCTCGCTTTGGTATCAGCGTAATGCTAGTTGGGCACTTTCTCTTGCTCACTCCTGGGTCACTCACTCTAGGGGAAGCGAGTTGTCCTGTGCAAAGGCCCATGTGGTGTGCAATAGAAGTGGACCCTCCCCAGTCAGCCTCCCCTTCAGAAGAGACCACATCCCAAGACAGCAGCTTGACTGCAGCCTCATGAGAGACCCTGAAGCAGAGGTACTCAGCTATGCTGTCCCTGAATTCCTGACCTACAAAAACTGTGATATAATAAATGTTTATTGTTTTAAGCCACTCGGTTCTGGGGTAATTTCTTATGAAGCAATGAATAACTAATATATTTGTCTTTCTCAATTCACAAATCAGGTCATAGTTATGATAATGCTATATATTTAAATGTAGGTTAAAATAATAAATATAGTTTATAATTCGTTACAGATATATAATAGGAAAAGGTATCTTTTAAGTAACTTTTCTGCAATATGTTTTTCCCAATACACACATATTAAATCGATCTTATGTGCTAATTTTTATTTTATTTTATTTAACATCTTTATTGGAGTATAATTGCTTTACAATGGTGTGTTAGTTTCTGCTTTATAACAAAGTGTATGCGCTAATTTTTTAAACTGCACTTTAAAAAGAATACTTACTAGATCACAGTTATAGAGAGGCTGACATACTTTTTCTAGAGTGTACAAATATCTGACATTATCTTTTGATTCATTTGCTGTATCTGTGATTCTTGCATCCAAATCACGCCAATTCTAAGAAAAGAAAGTACAAGAGTCCTATGAAACATCCAAATATACCACTGTGCTAAGGTTTAATCATGAAATTCAAGCTGTCTTCCCTAATCATTCATATACTAAAAGAGTAGATACTTAAATGTGATTGATATATCTTTTTCTTATATTATTTAAGACTTAAAGTTATTATAAAAACCTTAAGTGACTTACTAAAACTGAAGGCTCATTCTGTTTGTAATTAACATTCTGTCTGTTGGCTTAAACCAGACCTGCTTCTACCTGGAGTGACTTTTCTAGGTTAGAAAAGTGACATTACATTATTCTGGGTCTTCAGGAAAGAAAACATTCCCATCAGCAAAGTGTATTTTTCATATCCAGAAGTCTCAGGGACCATGGCCGTTTGCCTCATCCACCATATATAACAATTGATTAATAGCCATAGTAATAAAGGACTACTAGAATCAGAACAAAACAATACCTGAAACTTTCTGAGTGAGGGAAAGATAGAAACAAACAATTCTCAGGAGAATAAATGCAAATAGCAAATAAACTTTAAAAGATGCTCAACTTCATTATTAATAAGGAAAAGGCAAAATACAACAAGCCATTTTCCACATGTTGGACAGGCAAACAAAAATTTTTAACTGATAATAAGTATTAACAAAGTTGTGGAGTATACACCCTAGGGAAATGCTTGCTTGTAGGCATGTAGAGGCTTTAACTGTAGTAATGTTTGTGAACACATAGAAAAGGAACAATGTTCCTCAAAAAGTTAAACACATTGAGCCAGAAATTCCACTCCCAGGTATATACAAGAAAAATGACAACATATGTCCACACAAGAAAGTGTACCAGGGACTTCCCTGGTGGTGCAGTGGTTGAGAGTCCGCCTGCCGATGCAGGGGACACGGGTTCGTGCCCCGGTCCGGGAAGATCCCACATGCCGTGGAGCGGCTGCGCCCGTGAGCCATGGCCGCTGGGCCTGCGCGTCTGGAGCCTGTGCTCCGCGGCGGGAGAGGCCACGGCAGTGAGAGGCCCGCATACCGCAAAAAAAAAAAAAAAGAACGTGTACAAGAATGTTCACAGCAGCATTATTCATAATAGCCAAAAAATAGAGATAATGCAAATATCCATAAACTGATAAACAAAATGTGGTGTTATCTATAAAATGGAACATTATTCAGCTGTGAAAAGGAATAATTACTGATACATACTACAACATGGATAAACCTTGAAAACATTATGCCAAGTGAAAGAAACCAGTAACAAAAGACCACATACTATATGATTCCATTTATATGAAATGTCCAAAACAAGCAAATCTACAGAGATAAAAAGTGGATTGGTGGTTACTTAGGGCTAGAATGAGGGGAAGGAGACAGATGGAGATGGGAGGTGATAGCTAAAGAGTACAGGGTTTCTTTTTGAGGTGATAAAATGTTCTAAAATTGATTGTGGTGATGGTTGCACAACTCTGTGAATGTACTAAAAACCACTGAATTTTGCTCCTTAAATGGCAGAAATGAGTAATATGTGAATTATATCTCAAGACTGTTGAAAAAAAGAAAGGAAACAATTTGTCTAAAAACAAGAAAATGATTAAATAAAACCTGATGCATTAACATTATGGAAAACAAAATAGCCTGATCTGATAGGTATAACTCTCCAAGATATGCTGTTGGGGGGACCAGGGAGTTAAAGAAAAACAGAGTATGATGATGCCATGTAATTTTAAAAATTTAGAAACACAAAACAAATATATATATATATATATATTTTTTTTTTTTTTTTTTTAAGGAAGAAACAGAAAAGGACCTGGAGAGAATCAAGCTAAACTGTTAATAAATATGACCTCTAGGAAAGGAGATGGAATAGCGGGGATGAGATGTAAGATAGAGAACATTTTTGCTTTTGACTTTCTATATAGTCCTCTAATTCAATAAGCCTCTATTGATTTACAATTTCAAAAACAATTTAAAAATAAATAGCAATCACCCCATAGTAGTACTGTCAAAATTGGTGTGTGAAATACTGAGAAATAAATTTTCATTTCTATACTTCCTTTTCCTCTTCTGGAAGTAACGATGGTACAAGAGAAAGCCTTACTCAAAGTTTTAACACTTCTAAATACATGGTGCAAAGTATATGATGCGAAGAAGCAGTTCAAGAAGGGTAATTTTCCAGTTGGTTGCTCTGAAGTAAACTTTAAAATACAAGGCCTTTTACCTTTAAGAGTTTGGAGCGTGCAACATTAAGCACATTTATAACAGCCTTACAACTTGGCCCTTTAATCTGTTCAATGATATAACTGAATTTGGCTGACATGCGTTTCCAGTGTTCCAGTTCAGTGAGAGGACCTGAGTCATCAGCTTCTCTTCTCATCTGCACACTTTCAATAAGTACCTGCAATCAGAAAAGTTCACAGAGTATAGAAACGTTACTTTCTGCTTTTAGAACCTCATTATTTGCACCTTTTCAAAGAAAGTTAAAAGTACAAATAACATTCAACACTGAATAATATTAAGAACTCTTAGCAAACTAAGACTAGAAGAGAATTTCTTTACCATGATAATTAGTACCTGCCAAAAGTCTGCAGCAAATATCATACTTTGTTTTACATGTATATTATAATTTTTAAACATCTTTATGGGAGTATAATTGCTTTACAGTGGTGTGCTGGTTTCTGCTGTATAACAAAGTGAATCAGCTATACATATACATATGTTCCCATATCTCCTCCTGCTTGTGTCTCCCTCCCACCCTCCCTATCCCACCCCTCTAGGTGGTCACAATGCACCAAGCTGATCTCCCTGTGCTATGTGGCTGCTTCCCACCAGCTATTTTACATTTGGTAGTGTATATATAAGTCCATGCCACTCTCTCACTTCGTCCCAGCTTACCCTTCCCCCTCCCCGTGTCCTCAAGTCCATTCTCTACGTCTGCATCTTTATTCCTGTCCTGCTTGTAGGTTCTTCAGAACCTTTTTTTTTTTGGATTCCACATATATGTGTTAGCATACGGTATTTGTTTTTCTCTTTCTGACTTACTTCACTCTGTATGACAGACTCTAGGTCCATCCACCTCACTACAAATAACTCAATTTCGTTTCTTTTTATGGCTGAGTAATATTCCATTGTATATATGTACCACATCTTCTTTATCCATTCATCTGTCAATGGACACAGGTTGCTACCATGTCCTGGCTATTGTAAACAGAGCTACAATGAACATTGTGGTACATGACTCTTTTTGAATTATGGTTTTCTCAGGGTATATGCCCAGTAGTGGGATGGCTGGGTCATATGACAGTTCTATTTTTAGTTTTGTAAGGAACCTCCATACTTTTCTCCAGAGTGGCTGTATCAATTTACATTCCCACCAACAGTGCAAGAGTGTTCCCTTTTCTCCACACCCTCTCCAGCATTTATTGTTTCTAGATTTTCTGATGATGGCCATTCTGACTAGTGTGAGGTGATACCTCATTGTAATTTTGATTTGCATTTCTCTAATGATTAGTGATGTTGAGCATCCTTTCATGTGTTTGTTGGCAATCTGTATATCTTCTTGGGAGAAATGTCTATTTAGGTCTTCTGCCCATTTTTGGATTGAGTTGTTTGTTTTTTTGATATTGAGCTGCTTGTAAATTTTGGAGATTAATCCTTTGTCGGTTGCTTCATTTGCAAATATTTTCTCCCATTCTGAGGATTGTCTTTTCATCTTGTTTATGGTTTCCTTTGCTGTGCAAAAGCTTCTAAGTTTCATTAGGTCCCATTTGTTTATTTTTGTTTTTATTTCCATTTCTCTAGGAGATGGGTCAAAAAGGATCTTGCTGTGATTTAAAACATCATACTTAAAGATGAAATTTTAGAAAATACCACTTTAAAACCAAAGACAAGACAATTTTGCCACTATCACCACCCACTTCCATTCAACCAGGTCATGGAGATCATAGCACAGGATAAGGAAAGTAAACAAAAGGTATAAGAATTGGAAATAAAAAAACAATGGCATTATCATGGAGGGAATGGTTGGCCACATTTTAAAAATTCAAGAATATCTAAAGACAAACTTTTACAATTAATAAAAGTGAATAATTCAGTAAGGTTTGGGGCTGTATATATAAATATCAGTAGCATTTCTTTACAAGCCATCTAGCAATCTGAAAATGTAATTTCTAAAATGACAGTATTTGCTATAACAAATAATAACAATGTAAGATATCTAGAGATTAACAAAAAATGTACAAGACCTTTTTGGAGAAAATTAGAAAACTTACTTTCAGCACACAAAAGAAGGCCTAAATCAGTGGAGAAATATACCATGTTCATGGATGGAAAAATTCAACATATAAAGATGGAAATTTTCTCTAAATTAATGAAATGAAATTTATTTCATTCAATGAAATTTCCAGTCAAAATCTCAACAAGGTTTTCTTTTCATGATACTTAGCGAACTAGTCTTTTTTTTTTTTTTTTTTTTTTTGAGGTACGCGGGCCTCTCACTGTTGTGGCCCCTCCTGTTGTGGAGCACAGGCTCCGGACGCGCAGGCTCAGCGGCCATGGCTCATGGGCCCAGCCGCTCCGCGGCATGTGGGATCTTCCCGGACCGGGGCATGAACCTGCGTCCCCTGCATCGGCAGGCAGACTCTCAACCACTGTGCCACCAGGGAAGCCCCAGGAAACTAGTCTTAAAATTAATTTGGAAGAACAATCAACCAGAAATAATCAATGCAATTTTGAAGAAAAATAATGAAAGGGACTTGCCATACCAAACGTTGATTTAGTAAAAAGCAACATAAATTAAAGCAGTATGGTATGAGTACAAAAAACAAATAAGTAGACAGGTGGGATAGATAAAGGGGTCTAGAGACTTGATAGATATTACAAATTTGCTGGTAAAGAATGGACTACTAAATACACTTCTGAGACAATTGGCTAACCATATGGAAAAAGACAAAATTAGATTCCTACCTCACATTATACACACACAAAAATAATTCCAGAACGATTAAAAACCTAAATGGTAAAACATTTAAAGAAAATACAGGAGATGGGGGTAAAACTATAAAGAAAAGCATGGAACTGAACAACATAATTGCCAAGAAAATGGTTACCACTAGGGAGAAGAAAAGGGAGTTAAAATTGGGAAGAAAAATGCATGGAGATTGCAAGGTGCTGGTAATGCTCTATGTCTTGTGCAAAAGTTACACAGGTGTTAATTTTACAATAATTTGTTTATTTTATTTTTATTCATTTGTTGTTCATTTCTGTATATTTCAGTATTTAAAATAAATAAATAATTTAGGAGAATATCTTCACAACACTGGAGTAGGAAAGTGTTTCCAAAATACAAAAAGCACAAAGGTTCTAGTCACTGGAGGTAGCTAAATTGAGGCTGGATTACCATTTTTAAAGATATTTACATTAAAATGTAAAACTACCACATGACTAAAGACACCAATACCAAACGAAAATGCAGGACACAATGGGGACCAACAAAAGATTAACAGGCGGAAAATATTATTCAAACTCCAACAATTCAGTTAAGATATCATCAAGCAATCTGAAAGAAAACTAGGTAAAGGATATGAACAGGCAATTCAACAAGGAGGAAATCTAAATAGTCATTAAACGTCCACAGCCTCAACAGTGTTCAGGGTAATGCAAAATAAATCAAGATACCATTTCACATCCAACATACTGGCATCCATTAAAAATCCAACAGTCCCAAGTGTAACGAAAGATATGAAGACATGGGAGCTCCCATTTACTTCTGTAAAAAAATATAAGTTAATATAACCACTATTTGGAGGGCCTTGTAGTACCCAATAAAAAATCTATACTACTTCTCTCAGCCATTCCCTGGGAAACTCTTGAACATGTGCAAACGAGACCAGAATAAAGATATTCATTGAAGATGTATTATTATTGTTTGTAACAGGAAAAAAAGTAGAAACAACTGCTTTCTGAGGGAACAGGTGAGTTCTCTACCTCCTTAAACAGAGGATACTAGACATAATTTGAATGTCTCCTAAATGTCTGGAAATCTACAGAATAAACGGATTCTCTCATAGAGGAATACCAGACAATAGTTAAGTGAATGAAATAAATTTACTTGTATCAACATGGATGAAAGAGAATGTTAAATAAAAAAAAAAATTGTAAAAGGATACCATTTATGTAAAGATTTTAAACACAAATATATATTCTGTATTTTCATATATATAATTTATTTATATATAATATAAAGCTTATAAATATGCAAATGCAATAAAAGTATAAAACTTTCAGGGGAATGGAGGAGACAATAACATCAGAATGGTGGTAATATACAGGGAGGGAGAGGAAAGGGTTGGAGGATTTAGTGAAAATAAGAGATCTGAAGCAAAAATAGCAAATGGTTAGTATCTGTTTAATCTCAGTGGTACTTACAGGGGTGTTTCTTATTTTCTGTACATTTTTTATGCTTATAACTTTCCATAACTACAATCGTGATGGAATTAAGAATACAAATGAGTCAAAATACACAGTTGATTTTTCAAACCTTTGAAGCTTCTCTCTTTAATCCATGAAATGCTTATAATTTTAACCATGGTTTATGGAACTCTTTCCTAATCTTATTATAAGTTTCTCCACCTCCTTAAATAAAGGATACTAGACATAATTTAAACTTTTCTTAGTGGCTGAAAGTCTATATAATTTGAATCACTGAATTAAAGAATGAAAATGGACCTTAAAATTAACTAAATCAAGCAACACTTTTGATGTTTAATTCCTGCTACAACATTATTCATAGATGATAATCCAACCTCAAATCGGATACTTTCAGGGATACAAAACATTCCATTTTCGGGTGGGGGGGGGAAATTCTGTGAGAAAGTGATCCTAATAAAATCTCTCTCCTTATAACCATCACACTCCACTCTTAATTCTGCCTGTTAGGGCCATTACAGTACAAGTTTAAGTCCACATGAAATACCATCAAATATTTGAAGACATCACGTCACTCCTAGGTCCCCTTCTTTTCCCAGGTCAAATATGTCCACGTACTTTCTTTGAATGACATTGTTCATATCCTTGGCCAAGTTTTCTCTGAAATGCCCATTTCTTAATGATTTATAGCCGTTCTTTACATATTATGTATACTAACTCTGTTACATATGCTGATAATATTTTCTCCCAGAAGGTCAATTATCTTCTAATGTTGCTTACAGTGATTTCTGCCATATGGATCTTACATTAATTTGTTTATATAGTCATATATGTCAGGTTTTTCCTTTCATGGCTTCTGGGGTTTGTATCTTAATAAGATATTAATATAGTTCTGCATTATGTTCTGATTCAAGTATATTTTTTGTTCTATTTTTCACATTACTTTTTTAAGGCTGGATTCGTTCACTCAACATGTTTTTGAGATTCATCCATGTTGTTGTATGTATCTCTTTTTTTAGTTTTAGCTTGCATATTTATGTCTATGATCCATCTTGAATTAATTTTTGTGTATGACAAGAGGTCAAGGTTTATTTTAGATGTAATATTTTTTAAAGAAGTCTCACATTTCTTGCACTGATTCTGCTTAACTGGAGACCATTTGCTACAATTGCCCAACATGATTTTCCTTTTTTTTTTTTTTTTTGGCTGTGCGGCTTACAGGATTGTGGGATCTTAGTTCTTAGTTCCCCAACCAATGTGAAAGCGCAGAGTCCTAATCACTGGACCACCAGGGAATTCCGCCCAACTTTTCTTATTTCAAGTTGCCTAATCTCCTTATGTTAAGCTATTTCTTTTGCTTGCTCATTTTTATAAAAGAAGATCTATTTTGATTGATCATGATAATTGGAGGAGATCTCCTCAGCCACTGTGTAGGACACAGCTTGAATTCCACAATGGCTTACAACTCCCTCTTCCTATGCCAACTGGCATAGTAGGCAGCTGCAGGAGTCCTTGGTGGACAATTACTTCGAGTACCTAGGGACACCTGGGAGCAAATTTTGTGGCCGGCACTCCAGGCCTTGATGGAGTTTCCAAAGTCCTCCAATTTTTCCACTCCAACTACACCTCCCTCCTTCTAACAGTTCTAAGAGAGGTAAAATCAGAAATGTTTTTCTCTAACTCTTGCTTGCTCAAGATTTTTCTCCCCTAGTCCTCATTCAACTGAAGATTTTCTTCTCCAGTTTCACTGTCCTGTGCTCATGAACTAGAGATCTGTGAGTTGGCTTCTAGAGTCCTCTTTCTGTTTAGAGCAATTACCTAATATTTGGTTGTGGTCAACGTTTGTAGTGTAAGTTGGCACCTCTCAGAATGTTGACATATACCCCATTCCTATCACTGCTTTTCTTACTGCCAGGAAGAAAATGTATTTGGCCAGAGAGCTGCAGACTTGCCACTGCAGTACTGATAGGAATGAGCCTAGTTTGAACCTCTCTGTCAACACAGACAATTCCATTGATCAACCAAGAGGTATTTATTAAGTGTCTAGCATTGTGGCTATAGTCTCTTCACTGTGTACTTTTCCTCTCTCTCTAATGAAGAGCATAAACAATACATAAGATATTGGAGATAAATGCTGGCTATTTCTGTTTCTTCATTATTCCATTCTCAAGCCATAATGTTATGGTTTCCTCCTTAAAGTGGGAAATATCTTAAAGTTGATATTAAGTGGTCCAAAGAGAACAATGATTTTGCACTAGAATCAAAAATAGGCTGAATTTCATAGTAGAATCTGGAAGGCTCCTCTTCCCTTTACTTTTAGGGACAAAATGCAGTGACTAGGACACAGATATGAACTATGACTCATATCTGGTGAAATCACTCAGGTCGGCTCACCTGTTCAATCTGTCTGTACCATATCATCAGCACGTCCTCTAGCTGACGAACAGTTTCTGAATTGCTAGCTGCGAGTGTCACTTCTTCAAAGGTATGCAGTTTGGAAAAATCAACATTGTCTATCTTCTTTAACTTAACTGTTCCCTCAATACTTATTCTAGCACCTAAAAGGGAAAAAATAATATTGACAAGAGGTGTTTAATGTCAATGCATTAAATGCCAATGTGTGGTTTCAAGCTGTAATTACTAAAATGTTAGAGATCTAACACTTTATAGAAATATAATTCTAGTTGATCATTAGATTGTGACTATGATTTATTAATAAAATTGCATATTTTAACAATATGAAATAATATAATTTATATTTTAAAAAGAGTTCATCGTAATGTATATATTTTTAAATATGGTAAAAGTTTTCTCAAATAATATAGGAAGAGAATCCTCCTTCTACAATGCGAGATATAAAAGAAAATGTATCTTATGCCTTCAGAGATCCGTGGAAAGAGAAGTTCTAATGATTTGATATCTTATCTCTAGGTCTCATAATTGCTTTGATTTACATCTTTTAAGATGGAAATGTTTTCTCTAATGCTTATTTTTAATAACTTATAGTTAATTTGCTCATTTGTAGTAACTGATTAAACATTAAATACTATACTTACCATCTAAAGATGAAAGGTATCTGCTGATGGTTTCAGTGAAAATGTGTTTTTCAGATTCTCCTTGCTGGGACTGGTTTAAAGCACCCCAATTATTTGTCGCAAGAATAGCTGGTAGAAATATATTTGCCAGCATATTCCTAATCCCAACTAGGAGTCCTTCTGATACGTCCAGAAAAGTAAATAGCACTTCCTAAAAGGGTAGTGTTCAAATGTTATTTTACATGCTAATCCCATTAAAGAACTGAAAATCATAACCTATTTTACATTACAATAAGTATAGACAATATATCTTATAAACTATTAGGAAAACTTAAGTGGTGAATATTAAGGTTCTAAAATCAACAAACTTATATTCTGCCCGCATTTAGCCATTCACATACTTGCTCATCAAGTAAACACTTTCCCTGGTGCTTTAATTTCTGCATAGGGAAGGAGGTATGGCCTGGAGTCCATACAATGTGAGGGAAATGAAACTGAGCCTCCTACATAAAGAAAGTTCTAGGTGGACAGTTGCCCTGTCCATGAAAAGGGGACGAGAAAAACTCTGTCAGTTGAGGTAAAAAGCAATTAAACTAGCCCTCTGCCCAGAAATTTGGATGGAAAAAACATTGGTCAAAGGGTACTAACTTCCAGTTATAAGATGAATAAGTTCTGGGGATCTAACGTACAGCATGGTGACTGTAGTTAACGATACTGTATTGTATACTTAAAAGTTGCTAAGGGAGTAGATCTTAAATGTCATTACCAAAAAAGGAGAAAAAAGGTAATTATGTGAGGCAATGGAGGTGTTAGCTAATGCTATGGTGGTAATCATTTCACAATGTGTTAAATCAATTCTTTGTATACCTTAAACTTACATAATGCTATATGTCAATTATATCTCAATAAAGCTGGCAAAAATGCTTAACCATATATTTGAAAAAAGTATAAACATACTTCATGAATATTTTTAGTATTTATAGGGACATCATTGCGACAGCGAACAAAAACTACACACACTCCTTTTAGTTTCTCTGGGGCTGCGCTGTCTATATACAATCTCATCATTTTTGCCCCTTTGGTTGCTCCAGGAATAGTTCGACCACATTCTGAAAACAAAAGTCAAGAACTTAGCATACGATCACATGACTGATCAAATGTGATAAATTACTGTGGATCTTACACCCTTGTTCCTTGCTTTAGTTTAAGAAGTTTTCAATATAATTATGGAATAAAATTTTTTATCTACAAAAAAATGTAATTGCAAATCTTAAATTGCAGCCTCCTTGGGTGTCTTTCACTGAGTTCTGCACTTTGCTCCTTTTGGCCTGGCCTCAGGCAGGACTTTCATGGAAACCCTTCTCTTATCCCATTCTCAACCCTTTGCCTCCTTAATCCTTGCTAATCTTTCGTATCTCAGCCAAAATGCCACCTCTCAGGTAAACTTTCACTGACTCCCCCAAGAAGATCCTGTCCCCCACTAAATACTCTCATAGCACCCGACTTATATTAAATCCTTCCTTGAACTAATTTCAATGAAAATGTATCATTAGAAATCTTTCTTTGATGTTTAAAAACTATTTAAAATATGAGAATTCTGTTAGATAGCTAGTTGCAATATTTTTTTCTTTATTTTTTTTGGCTGCGTCGGGTCCTAGTTGCGGCACACAGGATCTTCATTGAGGCATGTGGGATCTTTTCTTTGTGGCGTGTGGGCTTCTCTCTAGTAGTGGACTGCAGGTTTCCTCTCTCTAGTTGTGGCATGCGGACTCCAGAGCACGTGGGCTCTGTAGTTTGCAGCACGCAGGCTCTCACGTTGAGGCGTGTGAGCTCAGTAGTTGTGGCATGCGGGCTTAGTTGTGGGATCTTAGTTCCCCAACCAGGGATCGAACCTGCATTCCCTGCATTGGAAGGTGGGCTCTTTACCACTGGTACCATCAGGGAATTCCTTGGTTGCAATATTAATAAGCAAAAAATCAACAGTCTTCCTGTTCACAACCATAACCAATTTGAAGTATGATCTAAGAAAATTTTACATCCCTATCACAAAACCATAAACATCTTTTGTCTGCCCAGCCCTCCTTCCTTTGGGTTTGGGGAATTTCTCCCATCCTGGGATTCTGGAGGACACCAGTCTCAGAGCCCTGCAGGGGTACACATGTGAAAACTATACTAATTAGACTCTCTGCAAGACTGTAAATCTTGAATGAAGAGACACAAAGATAAAAGGGTATCTGAGCAAGGTCAATCTACTGATGAATCCAAAGAAACTGCCCTGAAATCCATGGAAATGCTCTATTCCTATTTTTCCCAAGGCCTGATTGTTCAGCTAGTTCTAAATTTTGTGAACTACCCAAATGTTTTAATTTTTTTGCTTACCTAAGCCAGAGTCTGCACCTTGCTTGCAGCCAAAGAACCCTGAGACATGGTATGCAGCAATGTAGAGCTCAAATGCTCATTCATGGAGGTTGGCAGAATTACCTTTACCCTTAATATTCTCCCTTTTTTCCTTGATAAGTGAACCTGAATTTGTCCCATTTAGCAATCTGTACATTCTCAGGGAGACAACTGCTTTCTCAGCCTCCCTAGCCCCTAGGGTAGTCATATGACATTAAGAATCTTGGGCTTTCCTGATAAAGGGGAGAGGTGTGACTAGTAGGCCCCTTTCCTACATGATGAAAACCTGTACATAATGTCTAGACTTCATCTTGCAACCATGTGGAACAAATATGACACAAAGCAATGTGTTAAGAATGGCAGAATAGGGGACTTGCCTTGTGGCGCAGTGGTTAAAAATCCACCTGCCAATGCAGGGGACACCGGTTCAATCCCTGGTCCGGGAAGATCCCACATGCTGTGGAGCAACTAAGCCCGCGCTCTAGAGCCAGTGCTCTAAAGCAAGAGAGGCCACCGCAATGAGAAGCCTGTGCACCACAACGAAAAGTAGCTCCCACTCGCGGCAACTAGAGAAAAGCCCGCACACAGCAACAAAGACCCAATGCAGCCAAATAAATAAATTAATTAAATTAAAAAAAAAAAAGAATGGCAGAACAGAAATAAAATAAGAATCTGGGTTTCTGATGGCGTTACTGAGCACTTGAACCACTGCTAGCCACTGCCTGCCCAGTTATGAGAGAAAAATAGACTCCCTATTTGTTTAAGCTACTATTAGGTTTTCCATTACTCACAGCTGAACATATTCCTGGCTTCTAAAAATTCAAATGCAGCTACACTAAAGAATATTATACAGCATCTTTTAAATTAGATAAATCTATATTTAATAACATAAAAAATGTCTAGGTTATACTGTCAAGTCCAAAAAGTAAGTCAAGAATAAAACGTGTTACATGATCATATTTTTAAAATGATACTAAGTGTCTACGTGTTAGCACATGCATATAAGAAAGACATGTAGAGGAATACTCACCAAGCTGATAAGTATATTATTTTTGGAAATAGCAAAAATAATAATTAAAAGTATGTTTACCCTTTCTTCTGGCAGTTCTCCTGAGAATTCTTCCTAAAAAGTCTTCCTAATCCACGTAGAATTAGCTTCAATGATATTCATTGAGGCATTGTTCAAAGGAGAAAAAAGTTGTGAACAACCTAAATTCTAATAATAAATTTTGAACCTAATAGTTGTCTCAGCCTAATGAAGTACAATGCAACTGTTTAAAATTTAATTGTGGAAATGTATCAGCGGCATGGAGAAGACAATATTATCAATTTTTAAAAGCTACCATAGAATAATATATAGAGTTGGATTACATTTTTATAAAGCATCTATAAATTGTTTTTTCTTAGTTCAATTAAATTGAAAAAAAAAAAAAGGAAGCATATCTTGAGTGACATGGTCCCCAAACAGGAAATGCAATGTTTTTGAAAATAATTAAGAGAAGGCTGAACTAACTCTCATGGCTACTGAGTTCCTTTTTCTTTCTGAGACTGGACTATAATCTTGGAGGACAAGACATATTTAGGGAGTGAGGCAAAGTTTACATGGCACTTGCCCTGAGCCCAGCATAACCACGGTCCTCCCAATCCCATGAGGTGAGTTCCATTACTGTTCCCATTTTACAGATGAGAAAACCAAGGCTCGGAGAGGTGAAATAACTTTCCCAGTGTGACCCAGCGAGTAAAGAGTGGAGCTTGTCTTCACCACCTCACTTCTGACCCTCTCCAGGATCGAGCTTTAAACCAGTGTGTCAAACAGTGTCTATCTGTGATCTCCTCCTCCCTGCAGGCCCAGGGGTCTGCACACTGTCAATGGAGGGTGTGATAAGCTCTGCAGTTTAAGAAAACAACATCTGGTCTGGGATACTCTCACCCATATACCAGGATACACAGGATAACCTGTCTAGAAGAAAAGGAAAGTTTCACACTGTTGACACTGACTTGAAATCCACCCTGAGCTCCAAAGTTTGGACCAAGGCTATTTAGAAAGATAATTGTTAGGGTAGAGGGTTCTTAGAATCTAGCAGGGCACTGAGTATGGGGAAAGTGGCTTCCTTCGCAGTCCTACCTTGGCCCCTTACACTCTCATCCAGTACCCGCCTGCTCCCCATCAAGCTTTGCCTCCTCAGGACCCACAGGGCTGGTGGTCTGGGTGAACAAGGCATAGGCACAGTCGCTGTCTGGAGGAACAAGTCATTGGGCTGCTGAAGTTTGCAGTGACCAGCACGATCACAGGAGGGGCAGCAGTTTGTAGTTACTTGGTCACTCTTCCAGCTGAAGAACGCACGTCCCCCTTCTCATCTGTCTTGTACTTTCATAAATTTTGACAAAGAATGACCCAAAGCACCAGAGTGGGTACAAGGTCAGCAAATCACAAAGCATTCCCAGCCTCCAGCACATTTGGCATAAGTGAGATGCTACTTGTGAGCCATAAAAGAGGTGATTACTTTCCTGGTTAAAGGCAGCAAGAATGCCGTAGGCTGTGGAAAGGTGGAGGCACAGAGAGCCCGTCTCAAACTTACCTTGTCATCCAGAAGCATCCTGGAGAGCTCTGTCTGTCTGGTGTTGTAATCTTGGCACAAAAGGAATATTCTCTCTAGCTCTACATTCTTGTTTTGGCCCAATAAGTTTGAAAATGATACTTTTTTTTTTTTTCCGGCTGAAAACTTGAGAGTTTCATTATTATTATTTATACTATACTCTTCCAAAGAAGGTTTGAGGCAATATAGGATAACAATAAACGCTATGGACTGAATGTGTCCCCCCAAATATATATATGTATAGCAGTATATATATATACTGCAAAATAGGATCCAACTCTACATATTATATATGCAACTCTGGATGTCAAGGAGTCAATGAACCGTGAATATGTCTTAGACTTGCAGCCATACTTATAATTTGGGTCATTACAAACATCTAAATTAGTGATCAGAAGATAAAACTAGCAGAAGATCAAACTATATACATAGTGGTATATATACTGTGTATATATATGTACATATCTCATACATACTGTACATATACATATCAAAATACATAGAGAAAGGGAAATAAACACACACACACACACACACACACACACACACACACACACACACACACACACACACATATATACCAAAGAAGTTACAGAAGGATACTCATGAAGGAGTTAACTTGATTATTCCAAGTGAGTGGGAATGTGGGTGGTAGTTTTAATTTTTCTTCTAATTGTAGATATTTTCTCACCTTTCTATATTTTCAGCTATTGTTTTATTTATTTATTTTTATTTTTATTTTTTTTGCGGTACACGGGCCTCTCGCTGTTGTGGCCTCTCCCATTGCAGAGCACAGGCTCCGGACGCGCAGGCTCAGCGGCCATGGCCCACGGGCCCAGCCGCTCCGCGGCATGTGGGATCTTCCCAGACTGGGGCACAAACCCGTGTCCCCTGAATCAGCAGGTGGACTCTCAACCGCTGCGCCACCAGGGAAGCCCCTATTGTTTTAATTTTTAATGAATTATGAAAATTTGGACCTTACAATAATGTCCCAGCATAAGAACTGTGAGACAGAAGATCAATAGAGCAGACATAGTCACTAATCATGAGTCTACATATTTTGTTGGTGAAGAAAGACATATATATTAAACAATTAGATGAAAACAGAAGAACATGATCAAGTGGTGTATTTTACAATGCAAACTTTAAAAGAGACAGGCGTTTGGAGGATAGTGATGGATGTGGTTTGGAACACTCTGAGAAAGCTCTGAAGTAAAGAGAATGCCTGAGGCAATCCGGAGGAGGGGTAGGATTTGGCTGGGTGGAGACACTTAGGAGGGTGGAGAAAAGGGCACAGAAATGACTGGTGTGGACAGACAACCATGAAGACTGGCTTAGAGAGAGCAGCAAGTTCATGTTTGGCAGAATAGGAGATCAGACTAAACAAGTACTGTGTGTCCAGGTTATGACAGGCCTTAGTAGAATAAATGAAGAGTTTGGACTCAATCCAACAACAGGACAATGAAAGATTTACTTGGCAGGAATAAGTAGTATGGATTTCAGAGAGGAAATCTGGTAACAGAGATACTGGTTTTCAATCTGGAAAACTGGGGCAGGCATGAGATAGGAGCCTAAGCTTAAAGGCAGCACAGGAGGGGACTTCCCTGGTGGCGCAGTGGTTGAGAGTCCGCCTGCCGATGCAGGGGAGGCAGGTTCGTGTCCCGGTCCGCGAAGATCCCACATGCTGCGGCGCGGCTGGGCCTGTGAGCCATGGCCGCTGAGCCTGCACGTCCGGAGCCTGTGCTCCGCAACGGGAGAGGCCACAGCAGTGAGAGGCCCGCCTACCGCAAAAAAAAAAAAAAAAAAAAAAAAAGGCAGCAGAGGAGGAAAGCAAGAAAGAACCAACAGAGGGGACACGGTAAAATCCACAAGATTTATAAGATAAGTAGTCTAAAACCAAAGGATGATCTGTGTACCTAGTTATTAAGACAAAAGTTCAATGACCTGGTAAAGTATCAATTCTTTTTGGAATAACGTGAAAAGTAGAGAAAGCCAGATATTCCCCTGCCAGCTGCAGCAAACACAAGATGCTGACCCAGGACCACAGGGAGTGACTGCTGTGCTTTCGGGTGGTTTCATGACTATTTCTAGTCATCTGACAACACGTGTACAAAATAGCTCTACCTGTTTCAAGGAAAAGGCAATTAAATTCTAGTGAAAATGTGTATTCCCAGGATAGGTCAATGACTTCTATAAGGATGCTTTCTTCTTCAATCATTATAGCAATCTTGTAAGCTCCTGGTAAATTTTCTTTATAAATATAGGATTGTCTATGTATACGAGAAAAGATATGCTGCACTTTAACATTCATTCATGAATAGCTGGCACATTACCCTTGCAAAACATCCTTACCAAGACCAGGAACATCTCCTTCTTGGTACAAAAACTTCAATGTCTTACAACCATCTTTCATAAAAAAAAGAGTAAATGCTTCCAGCTGTTAAACAAAAGAGAAAATGATAATCAATAAAATGACTAAGAAACTACAATAAAATGAACCAAGCCCTGTGCTAGGCATTTTACATACCTTAGTCCTCATAGTTTTGTAAATAAAGAAAATGAAGCTAAAAGAGTTTATTCAAGGTACACAGAAGCAGGTACATCAGAGGCAGCATTAGAATCCGAACTAATTTAACTCCAAAATTATCATGGAATATAGGGTGAATTCTATTTCCAAACCTCCATTACTTATCTACATATATAAGTGGGCCTCCACTTACCTAACCCTGCCTCACAGCATCTTATAGGGGTAAATAGGTGAGTCCAACTGGAGGTAAACGTAAAGAATTATAGTTAAGAGAAACTACTCTTTTTTTTTTGGCTGCACTGGGTGGCTTGCAGGATCTTAGTTCCCTGACCAGGGATTGAACCTGCGCCCTTGGCAGTGAAAGCACGGAGTCCTAACCAGGGAATTCCCAAGAGAAACTATTCTTAAAAGTTGATTTGTGGGACAGTAAAACTTATTAACTAACTGTTTTGTTTGACCAATTATTTGAGTAATTATATTTTCAGCAATTATAATTTGACCTATATTGTAGCCAAACTAATATAAAAACAAATTAATATAATGTCTTCCATATTTATGAGCATGAATTTAATTACTTATGAGTCAGTATAATTATCTTAGTAAGTAGACATCTAGGTCACATAAACAAAAACTCTCACACATCATTAGGGAAACACAAAAGTTTACTGACCCCCCTTCACCTAGTCCCACTGATTTCATACATAAGTGTCTTTCCTGGGCAGTGGGTTTCTCTTCACTTACTGACCTATTCCTGTAGGAAGTATCTCAGGTCTGGCAAAGCCTCTCACCCTTGGACAATGGTTCTCAAACTTTTGTGTGCATCAGAGAAGCAACGAGGGGACGTCTTAAAAATAAAGAACGCTGGACCCGAGGATTTGCATTTTTAAAAAGTTCCAGGTGATGCTGCTGCTGGTCCTGGGACCACGTTTGGGAACCACCACCCTGGGAGATGAAATGGAGCCATGGAGATGAGCAAAATTCTAGCCCTTCATTTTCTACTCTTCCATCTCACACGTAAATTTGGCTCTCTTGCATAATTACCATCTAAAAGATACAGAAGCTGTCAGCATAGCTATTCTTGCCCAGTTCCACACTTTCATGCTGTATGTGACTTCTATGACCCATCAGCTTTGAATGCATCCAAACTCTCAAAAGTAGACCGCATGACTGTGATTAAAAAAAAAATTCAATATCAAACGTAATGAATTCTTGTCTTTTAGATATGTTGTACTCTTGAGGCCAGCAGAGTGAAAACCGTCGTGGGCCGAAATCATGACTGCGGTTAAAAATTCACTTATAATACGTAATACTTTACAAATGCTTCATCTGAGTTTCACCACAACGTTGCACTAGGTAAGGTGGCATTATTATGCCCCTCTTGCAGAAAAGAAAATTAAAGCTAAAAAGAATTTGAGGGGACTTCCCTGGTGGTGCAATGGTTAAGAATCTGCTTCTCAATGCAGGGGACACGGTTTCGAGCCCTGGTCCAGGAAGACCCCCACATGCCGTGGAGCAACTAAGCCCGTACGCCACAACTACTGAGCCTGTGCTCTAGAGCCTGTGAGCCACAACCACTGAGCCCACGTGCCACAACTACGGAAGCCCGCGTGCCGAGAGCCTGTGATCTGCAAGAAGAGAAGCCACTGCAATGAGAAGCCCGCGCACCACAACGAAGAGTAACCCCCACTCGCTGCAACTAGAGAAAGCCCACGCAGCAACGAAGACCCAACACAGCCATAAATAAATAAATAAATAAAAAGAATTTGAGGACTTCCCTGGTGGTCCAGTGGTTAAGACTCTGCGCTTCCATTGCAGGGAGGGGGCACAGGTTTGATCCCTGGTCAGGGAACTAAGATCCCATGTGCTGTGCAGCCCAGCCAAAATAATAATAATAATAATAAATTAAAAATAAATAAAAATAAAAAGAATTTGAGTGAAGGACCCAAAGACACATACCCACAAGTGCAGAACCTGGAACTCCAGATCTGCTCTCTTTCCACAGAACTGTGCTGCTGCTGTCTTGTCTTTGGAAAACACTATCATGTAAGCCAGGAAAGTAATGTCTGTGACTATCATGAGCAGCGCTGAATGAAAGTAGCAGGAACACACGAAGTAGCAAAAGCTTGAATGCCAATGCGGCAGAAACCTCTGTATTGGTTAGGGTCCTGGCAAGCAAAGGAGTCGTAACAAAGAGGCTCTGAAGAAACCTAAAGAGGCTACTTCTAGAGGCCAGAACAGGGTAAGGGAAGCTGTGGCACTAGCAGCAACACAGGACTAGCAACAGAGGAAAACCAGTACCACCTCGAGGCCTGGAAGGGAGGGCGTTGGGGGGAATGGGGTAGCGGGAAGCAGGCTGAGAGCTGGAGCTGGGGGAAAGGGACTGTTCGGGAGGACACTGGCAGAAACGTGGCCAAGTGGGGAGGGATCAGGCTTCTTTCTCTTCTGCCCTCCAATCTCCTGCTGGTGGCTCCCAGAAGCCGAGCCACGTGGAAACCAGAGGATAAGGGAGTCCATGTGGTAGATTCCAGAGAGGTCAGCCTTCCAGGCCACAGAGCAGGGTGGAGCACAGTCGGGAATGGATCTGAAGGCAAACAAAATAACCACCACCTCTGCTGCTGTCTACCCTTTTGCGGAGCCTTTAATGAACTGGTTTCACTCTGGATTGCGCAACAGGCCTCACATAAAAGAAAAACTTTTCCATACACCCAGTTACCTAAACAGCCACAACAAAACATACCACCTCTTGCTCCAACTTCTTACTCACCCATCCACTAATCGCGATGCCAATTTACTACATGTTCTTGCTCTGTCCATGTAATCAAATGAGCACTCTAATCTCTCCCAGATTTTGACATTGGTTTCCATCCTAGATGTACTTACTATCTTCCCTCCACTGTGGCTTTGCAATTCACCAGCAACTCTTAAGGAAACACCTTTCCTGGCTTGACTCTTCCCTTAAACCTAGGTTTCCCATTCCTTGCAGCCTAAGCAGTGTCTGGCCTGGTCTATGAGAGCCTTAAAGGAAGAAGCTAACCACAAAGACCCAAAGTCCAAGACACGCCCCAGGAATGACAAATGGAAGGGTTTGCAAGCATTGGGCATTCCCACTTCCTGGGCAGCATGTTAGCCAGTGAGAGAGACTTCCTCCAAGTAGAGAATGCCAGCCCAGAAAACCAGGTGGCAAATACTTAAGGGTGATAATATCACCTCTGTAGATACTCATCTCCCCAACTTAGTCCTGGCAGCAGTCTTCCTCTGAAGGCACTGCCCAGTCCCCACGTCTATGCCTAAATCTTTTGCAGAGCTAGTGGGATTCCAATTGTGAAGTTAGCCAAATATGTGGCCTTGAAATTTTCAGGTGCAACAATGTTGATTACCTATATAGTTTCTTCCCTAACCAAGCACAGGAATGGTCCTTGGGACAGGCTTGAAGCCTGCCTGGGCCTACTGAGAATCACATTTTTTAGAAATTGGCCTTCCCTTCCTCTCTTGGTCATCTGCTCAGTGATGTGTGCAAGGTTGTTTTGCATCACTTTCTTCTACCTAGAGAATAGGCAGACACATAATCAGAGTCACCAGAGGAGCCAAAATAGAGAAGGGAGGTCAGGAGAGATGAAAACAAATGAAAAAACAATACAAACAAACAAAAACAATTGAGAGTGGCAAAGAGAATCCTGCTGCCATTGGGTGGTACCATCCATAGCCCGGGCAGGTTACAGAATTCGTGAGGCCCAGTGAAAACTGAAAATTCAGAACCACTTGTTTAGAAATTATTAATAATTTTAAGATGGCAACAGGAGATCATTTATCCAAGGGTAGGGCCCTTCAGCACAAGGGCCTACTCAACTAACAGCCCGCATGCCCGTGAAGCCCTCCTTAGCCACACGCACACTCCCACAGGGAACTCTGGTGACCCGGGAAACCATCCTACTTCCAGTCGCTTGCTGTGGCACCTCTTGTTTTATGTACACATCTCCAAGGTTGTCTATCCTTTGCCATTAAAATAGCTCAGAGCTATTGATCTCTCTGCATCAATCACATGCCCATGTCACTGTAACACACTAAGGGAACAAGAAAATGATCAATCCCATTCAACTGTCAGGGGCCTGCCAGTTCTAAAGCTTTATAAGGGTCCTGGAAGAAATGAAGGGCAGACAACTTCCAGAACTTGGTAACATACTGCATCGAGCAAGGGAGAGGCTCTTTAAGGAAACATTCCACAGACTCTTCGCTCCTAGAGCAAGCTAAAGAGTTTTGCCCAAGTTCACTGGGCAAGAACAGGGAGTATGGACCCTGATAATGGCAACCTCACCACAATGCCGCCCCCATTGCAACTCTCTCACCCTTGCATTCAGTGGGACAATCAGCTCACCACCAGCATGTACCCGCTCACGGGTCTTGTAGAAGCTCCAGCCCAGGTCACTCCTAGACTTGACAAAAACTCAAGCAGCTAAGAGTAATTTTGTTGAAAATTTAGAACCTGAGCTATAAGGAAGCTATGACAGTGCTTCCAGGAGCTGCTATCAAAGTCACAGTTTATCATATATTACTATAATTAAGGTGACCATATAAATTCATCATCCAAATCTGGGACCCTTTTAGGAGTGAAAGGAGGAACTGTTAATAATTATGCTAGAAAAGTAGGCATAATCCAGGGCTCTCCCTGGCACGCAGAGACGCACGATAATCACCTCGTTGTTTTCGACTATATTCATGCAGTAGTCACTGTTCCCTAGCTCTATTTCTGCAGAATAGAAATATTTTCTCTATTTGTTTTTCTATCCAAATGATTTGCACGCGTAGTTTATATAACCCGTACTTTTAAAATATCACTCTACCTGTGCTTGACTATCCCTCTAACTTCTGAAGCCATTTTGAGTTAGAATCTTAGCTCAATTCTAGTTGCCAACTCTTTTTTTCCCTTCCTCCACAATAGTAGGCCAAACTAGAAATATCATCCAACTGGCTATAACTATGTAAAATAAAGCTTCTTCTCTATTCAGTTAAATCCCAACCTTCTCTTTCTAAATGTTTTGTTGTTCACAACGATTCAAGTTTCTTCAACCAATCACTTCTCAAAGAGTAATTAAAAAATAATAAGACTTAAACTTACAGATGGACAATCCAAAATTAATTCTTCAACAGTTGTTATGTCCAGGCCAAGATTTGCTGATAGAATTTCAAATATATATTTGTATGAAGGGTCAATTTTCATTTTTCGGTTTTCCCTTGCATCTCTGAATCTTGCCTAAAGAATGAAAACCATGTGTAAAAATTGTAATTATGAAGAAAAATCACCAAAATATTTCATTTCAGATAAAAGCGACACTTAATAAAAATGGTATTATAAGCAAAACCTGTCTCTCTTTTAATGTTTCCTGTAGATTTGTAACGCCACTCATACTTCGGAGATATTTGGATGATCTGCGGGAAGACTGAGAGAGCACCTCAGAAGGCACTGGTTGAACCAATCGTGGCGCAGGCCTAGGTCGAACCCTTCTCAGATCTGGGTCATCTTCATCTGGCATAACTATCCTTTCATCAGAAGGAATGTGATTCACATAATCACTTAAAGAGGAAGTAGGACCTTTTTCGGAAAGAGAGACAGTATCTTCTGCAGATGCCTCTACTGGGAGGGGAGGGGCCTCTTCACTGGAAGGAGGAGGAGCCTCTTCTTCCGGAGGCGGGGGAGCCTCATCTCCTGGATCCGGAGGGGCAACATCTTCTGAGCTAGGAGGTGCTGCCTCTCCCGAAGAGGACGGGGCTTCTTCTTCCGGAGGGGGTGGGTCACCTTCTTCAGCGCTCATGTTATCCACTCCTTCCACCTGCAGAGCACCTTAAAACTTCAAAACCTAGGATTATAAAAATTTTTTTTTAAATTGTTCAATAAATTGAGTATGATGTATTAATTTATCCCTCCCATTGAAGCTAGACAGGTAGCAAAATTATCTGTTTCTCTCATACTGCATTATCTAAAGAAACTAAGTTTATAGGGCTAGAGAGACAATTTTTTTTAAAGTGTGACAGCGCGTGCACGCGCGCACGTGCGCGCGCGCACACACACACACACACACACACACACACACCCCTACACCTACACACCTCTAGGGTCTTTTTCAAACTATAAGTAACCACTGCAATTGATGGGAGGACACCTGTCCTCAGGTATGGAAAAAGGGCTGAAAAAAGATTGAGAGCGACTGTACTCCAGGACCAACTGGTGATCAACACCAGGATACTTATCCAAGAGGTCAAGCAAAGAACTACATGGACTGAAATGTTCCTTGCTTGGGGGAACCCTGCTACTCTACAATTCACCAATCAGACACTCAACTGTCCAGCCATCTCATCTATATGAGCATAACCAGGACCACCCAAAAAGCATAAAACATACTCTTGGAAGCCAAAATGAATACCCCAAGTCCAAACATAAAATTCATGCTAAAATGTGATTGTGACTATTTACTGAAGCAACGGTATCATATAAAGTATAAATCCAACCTACCCAATCAGAAAAGCTCCAATTATAAAGGAGTGTGGAAGTTATCATGAGCACATAACAAGGAAAATTAGGGGGCACCAGCGGAATGGGACAAAATGTTACTTACAGAAAAAAAATCATATTTAGGACAGTAATCAAGCCTCCATCAAAATAAATAGGAGTTTGGGATATGGCTAAGATCCAGAAACCAGTATAACAGTAAATACCTGAAGAACAAAAGAACAAATTCCAAAGCAGACAGTCCAAAAGAAGAAGATAAAGAGGCTTTCTAGTGAGAAATTCTGAGGACACTGGTGCAGACCTGGCCTAAGTAAGACGGTGCTTCGTATGAAAGGGACACCAGCAGCCCTCCATCAGACAGAGATAGCCTGTAACCTGCACCTGACATCTGCCCTCACCAGGTTTTCCAAAGGACCCATAAACAGCTGAAATTGTTTTCTTTGATATGCTAAGGTTGGCCTATTCAAGAACAGAAAGACCCAAACTGACCTTTTAGCTGCCAGCTAACCAGTTTAACTACCCACAGCCAAGATGTCAAACAAGGACCAATGTTCTCAAACTGTCTGAAGTATTTATTTTCTCATCCCTCTCTCCTCTGTCTTTTATAGATCCTGGTTTTTGTCTTTGACTCTTGGCCACAATCTAATGTCTAGCTTTTTCACACAAGAGAAAATTTGCTTGGATAGTAACTAATTAAATGTCTCTTGAGTTATTATTGGGCACAATAAAGATCTACAATACCCAGGAGTTGTGTGTGCATTACATTCTTACACTTGAAACTGGCCTAGAGGAGTTGGTTGTGCCATCTATAGTAACTCAAGAACAATTATGATGATACACATTAGTGAAGTCCTATCAACTACCTGTCACTCTGCTCAAATTTATGCTTTTGAATTCTGCCAAACAATTTACTTTACTCCGTAAGAGAATCGTGCCTTCTCTCAAAGGATATCAACAGGCATTGTTGTCTGGTTTCTGAAACGAAAGCAAAATTTACTTTAATTTCAATAAATGGTGAAACACATGTACTGACTGAGCTCAGTAGGGCCGGAGAGCTTCTCCATAGGCAATAAATGCTCTTTCTAGAGACACACAGTTATTTAAGCCAGTATAGAGCCACTATTATTTAAGCCATCAAGGAAAGACTCAAGTTGAATCATGACATTTTGTTTAAGAAATCAAGGAAGTATACAATAAATCTTAATGAGTTTTCCATCTAAAAATGACAACTATTTCTTAAGTACTGGCACAGATTAAATTTTCAGAAAATGTTATTACCCAACACAATTAATTCCCTGGAGATTCCAGATAGTTAAGATTCATGGCACATCATTTCAGAACTAGAAAATAAACCTCAGAAATCACCTAGCTTAACTCTCCCTTTTTACTGATAATGAAACTAAGATCCAGCAGAGTCACAGATCTTATCCAACTGCACACCCAATTGATCTTTCTAAACTTCAGAGCATGTCACATCACGGCCCTATTTAGCTTTGCCCCCTTGTTCACCTAGCTCTTTGTAATCTTGCAATGAAAGGATATTAAAAGCTAAAAAAGCTTAAGGTAGTCCTGAATAACATCAGTTAGGTTAAACAAAATCTATGACTAAGGTCAGGCTGAATCGATAGGCTTAAAGAAGGAAAATTGAAAGCAAGTAAAAAGGAATGGGAAAAAGAAGGAAAGAAAGCTGAAAATAAGACAAATACAGTGTAAAGAGAAGAAAAAAACCCGGAAATCCTCTCCCTCCTAATCAAGAATTCCCCAAGTTTATAATAAAATACACTGAAAGAGGTCATTGTGAGTTACTCTGCTCCCATGGTGATATAATAAACATAGTCGATAGCCTCAATTCAGGTAAACATATTTAAATATAATATACATATACTTTCCACCTCTATGTGTGTCTCCTTACCTCAGTTTCCTTGGGATTTATGTGAAGCTGTATATAAGGGGGTGGTGGTGGGGGAAACAGCATTTAATTTCTAAAACTTATTAGAATACTCCTCTCGGAATATATGTTTTATGTAAAGAGTTCAATTTGTGCTCTGTGAATTGAGTGCTGACATATATATCTCACGCTAAGGACAGGATAAGCTCTTATTTTGTGAACATAAAGAGTCTTTATGGTCAGTAGTCTGTACACACTGACAATACGGAAAATGATAAGGTTTTAATTGCTATCATGACTGAGAAACAAGTAATTTCTAAATAATTTGTTACAGTTTACATTTTTAAAGTAAATCATATACCTCAGACTCTCAAAATAAATAAATTACTACTGCCATTTTGGGGAGATTTTGCTTAAGGAAGCTATAGAATTCTTCCTCTGATGAAATCATTTGAGATGCTTTTCCTACATTGTTTTCAAATGTCAAATCATAGTTGGCATGTAATGAACTCTAAATATAAAATGTCAGTTTACCACTCCCAAAGACTGATGCAATTATTTAACTGTAACTTAGAAAATGTACACAGCTGTTTTATATAGAAGAATTCCTAAAAACTGTAGCAAAAATTTTAATAGATTACATAGTTGAAATGGAAAAATTTTTAGTAAATATAAATTAGCTTACTATATATACACATTCACATGTTTGCATATATGCAACATGTTTGCAACAGCAAAAAGAAGCAAGTAAACAAATACACTTCCTGGAAACAACCAAAATGTTCCTTAATAAAGGATGCATTAATTGTACCGTAGTACACTGTTCAATAAAATTTTAATTTAACATTAGCAATAAAAATAATGAGGTAAAGCTATATATACAGATATAGAAACGTCTCAATCACATATTGTTACATGGAGAAAAAACCAAGGTAGTACAGTGCATTGTATATCAAGCTGTATAAATTTTTTAAAGTGTATGTAGGCATATACATGGTATTTCACCTATTCTAAGATGCACACTTTTAAGAAGGTTTAACTGGCAACCTTTTTTCCTTTCCTCACATCTTTTTTTTTATGCTGTTACATATAATATGTAGTTTCCATCTATGTAATTGTATAAAATTATAATCAGTAACAGTTTAGATTTAATAAAATGCATTAGAAGCTTTCCAGGAAAGATACACAATGAATTATGAACAATGATTACCTTAAGCAAAAAAGGCCAGATAAGAGAAGCAGAGGAAGAGCTGTACTTTTCAATTTGATAACTTTATGGTTTTTAAAAAATTATAATCATGTGCATGTTTTACTCGTATAATATGTGTTTATACAATAACACACAATATGTGTTTATATTTTTCTACTATGTATCTTAGGACTTAAAATTTAGAAGCTAAATTTCCCTCTGAATTTTAGAATTTAACAAGATTACTTCGGCAACGAAGGGGCGGGTCTTTACTCCAAGTATTCACGCTTTGCTGGCTATAAGAGCACAGAGGGGATGCAGGATAAACACCTTTTCGTCTTCTCCTCCTCCCCGTGTCCTCCCCAGACAACTTGCTGCCAAATATAATCATTTTAAATTCCCACCACCCCTTCTCTTTAAGTTCAATTTTGGAGGTTCATTGGACGTCCACAAAATCATTCCTAGTCATTTCCAGGAGCAAGTTGCCATTTCAACCACACCCCTTTCTCTTGTGCCCATCTCTGCACCCCTATCCCTTCATGATGACTAAGGGGTCTCTGCGTGCTTGGCCGCTGTGATGACATACACAACCGAGAAGCCCCTCCAAAGCAAAACGCACAAACGGAGCGGGGGAGAGGGCAGACTGTTAAACACACACAGGGTGGTCAACGTCAAGAAAAGGTGAATGAACAAAGGGCTGAAAGAGACTAGAAGGGAAAGAAATTTCTGGAAAAAAACGACAGAGATGATGACATTTGACTTGGGTCTGAAGAGCTGTCAGGAGAGGACGGGAGAGGGGACTCTCCTAGCAAGAAAGCAGGGAAAGGCTTAGATTGCTTAGAAGAAGTGGCAAATTTAGTGATGAGATTTCGGGGTGTAGGGGAGTGAGGAGGAGCGAGGAGCAGAAGATAAGCCTGAATGGCTAGGCCTTCTGTTTGTCTTACTTTTGAATCCTTAAAAGGGGGAGCGGGGTGTGGAGTCTGTCAGACGTCCAACGAAGAGACTGGGATTCACCAAGGGCAGGGGCTGGCTGCGGGTTGTAGTCGGGTGGGAACTGGACAGCTTGGGGGCATTAGCGGGGAGCTGGGGGGCAGAGGGAGGCAAGTAGGCCGGACCTCAGCGGGGCTGGGAATCCGGCTCTGCGCGGGTCTCCGAGGCGCACTCACCAGCCACTCAGCTCAGCCTGGCGACCCCGAGCGGCCGCGCAGCCCCGGGAGCTGCTCCTGCTTGGTCTCCGCGGCCACCGAGGCTCGGCCGTTGGGAGTCCGAGGCCAGCTCGCTCCCCGGCGCGTAGCGCGGGCTCCGCCGGGCTCTGCTCCCTGCGGGGCGCGGGGCGCTGGGACGCGGGCTTCCCCCACCCCGTGCCGGCTCCCGCGCGCTCGCGGGCCGGGACACTCACCCCACGAGCCTGAGAAGTGAAACACTGTTTAGGGGCCCCGCGGAAGGAGCAGCTGCCTAGAGATGGAATATTTCAGGGGGTGGGGACTTGGGAGGATTCCAAGGTAGGCTTTGAGGGGATTGGTACGGAAATGTGTTGATATATAAAATAGCGTTTTCTATGACCTTTACGTTTTCTGAAGTTACTTCGTGTCTCACTAGAGAACATTAGATGTTTTCTTTTGAATTTGTTTGCTCAGAAACCTATGACTGGTAATATAGAGAGTAGAAGGACGGAAAAAAATGGACTACTTTTCAAAGTTTACAATCCCCCTCCGCCCTTTCCAGTACTTTTTTTTTTTTGCGGTACGCAGGTCTCTCACTGTTGTGGCTTCTCCCGTTGCGGAGCACAGGCTCCGGACGCGCAGGCTCAGCGGCCATGGTTCACGGGCGTAGCCGCTCCGCGGAATGTGGGATCTTCCCAGATCGGGGCACGAAGCGTGTCGCCTGCATTGGCAGGCCGACTCTCAACCCCTGCGCCACCAGGGAAGCCCTCCAGTACATTTCTGCGTTTACCCCTGACGAGGTGTGATGGGTCTCCATTTTAATTAGGTGTTTATATATATACATACATATATATATATATATATATATATTCTGCGCTACCCAGTAACTCAATTAGTTCTGAAACTCAGATTGTGAACATGCTGTAGTCCTGGGTGTCCTCATTTATAAAATAAAATGCAGGAGATAAGATGATCTCTAAGTTTCCTTCTTGTTCCAAAAATCTATAACTCCGTGATGTTTGGTTTTAAGACTCATTGACTGAAAGATGATACTATGGACAGAAATAAAAACATCAAGACAACCCACTGGAAATGTCTAAATGTTGTAGGGAATGTGCAATTAAAGTACACAGATTATCAATATTTGTTGTTATAATTGTCCTAACATAGCCACATGATCTTATTATCAAATAACAATTTAAGTAGCCAGCCATTCAAGTAAAATATATATGAAATATATATAAATATTGAGTAACTACCCACAGTTCATTCTTTGAGCTTTTTTTTTATGGCTGAAACAGCATACCTATACCCTGTTTAGTTGTCCATCCTATTTAGTTTGAAAAAAAAAAAACCTGACAATAGAGACCTAAGCAACTAATAAAACAAAGTTCATTAAGGAAAATTAACTCTACCATAAAAGTATTTTAAACATACTCTGAGTAGATTTCCTAATCTTAATTTTACTAACATACAAAACAGAACAAAAAACAAAACAGGTATGTTCACCTTGCAGTGGGTTGAATTGTGTCCCCCTAAAATAAGTCCAAGTCTGTTGTTTCCTGGTACCTGTCTGTGAATGTGACATTATTTGGAAATAGTGTCTTTGCAGGTAAACTTAAGGATCTCAAGGTGAGATCACCCTGGATCTACAGTGGGCCCTTAATCCTATGACTGGTGTCCTTAGAAGAGAAAGAGGAGAGAGATTTCAGACACAGGGAAGGAGGCCATGTGAAGACCCAGGCAGAGATTGCAGTTATACTGCTACAAACCAAGGAACACATGGAGCCAACAAAAGATGGAAGAGGCAAGGAAGGATTCTCCCCTAGAGCCTTTAGAGAGAGTATAGTCCTGCCAACAACTTGATTTCACACTTCTAGCTTCCAGAATTGTGAGAGAATAAATTTTTGTTGTTTTAAACCACCAAGTTTTTGATGATTTGTTACATCAGCTCAAGGAAACTAATATCCCTTCTACCAAAAAGGAAACAATTCTAAACTCTATTTGGAATTTGTGTCTTCTAAAATAGTGACTATTCTAAACTATTCCTTCCCGACTATTGCTGCCTTTTCTTTTGTTTCTCTATGTGGTGCTTATTACTTTTAAGCTTTTAAAAAGTATATTATATATATTTAAGAGATACAGAGAGGTATAAAGAATAATACAACTATCCATTTACTCAACATCCAGCTTAAGTTATGAAACGTCAAAACATTTAAATCCCCAGTATATCCCTCCCCTTTGGCTTTTTCCATTGTTGCTTCAAATCATGTTCTTGAATTTGGGGTTGTTTTTCCCAGGTACTTCCTGATGCCATTACTGGATGTATATTTAGCCCTAAGCAATACATTATATTCTTACAGAGTTTAAAACTTTTTTAAAAGTTGTATTGGTCATATGAATTTTTCTGCAACTTTTAATTATTTCATTTCTATTTGTGAGGTTTATCACTGTTGGAATATGTTCCTCAGAGTCATTCATTTTCACTTATGTATATTAGTCCACTGTGAAAATAACACAATTTATTTTCTCACAGTTGGACATTTAGGTTTTATCAATTTTTTTTTTCTATTCAAACTTTGTCTCTTATACTTAGAGTGTAGGCATAATAGTCCTCTGGATATGTACTTAGTAGGATATACTGTATTTAACCTTACTTAAATACTGTCAAATTATTTTCCAAAGTGTTTATAATAATTTAAGTTTCCACCAGCAAACACTGCTCCTCATTCACACCAACACTTGATACTGATACACTATGAATTTAAAAATTTTTGTCAGTCTGAAGGGTATGAAGGGAACCTCATTTTTATATTAAATTGCATTTCCCTGTTTTCCAGTAAGTTAGAGCATTTTTTCATGTGCCTATTAGTTACTTGTGTTTCCTCTTTTGTAAACTGCCTATTTTTCTCTTTTGCCATTTTTTCTATTGAGTTACCTTTTCCTCATTGATTTGTAAGGGTTTTTACATATTATGGATACTGATCCTTTGTTGGCTATGTGTGTTGCCCATACCTTCTCCCACTTTGTGGTTTGTCTTTTTACTTTTTTATGCTGTGTTTTAGTTAAGATATTTTTTCTTTTATATTTTGTGCTTTTACATCTCACTAAGAAATTCCTACCATGAATTCATAAAGATATTCTCTGATATTTTATTCTTTACATGTTTAAGTTTTACCTTTTCACTTTTATATCTTTAATACACACTTGGACTTCTGTTTTTCTTTATGGTATGAAATGGAGAAATCTGCTTTTTTTTTTTTCATATAGATAAATGATGGCATCCTAGCACCATTCATTGAAAAAGTCATCCTTTCCCCAATGATCTGCAGTACTAACTCTGATCTAAATCAAGTTTTCATGTGTGTACATGTGTGTGATAGTTGTGTATTGTTGCACAACAAATTACCCCAAAACTTAGCAGTTAAAAATAACAAACATTTATTATCTCATAGTTTCTGTGGGTTAGGAATCTGGGAGTGGTCTAGCCGGGTAGTTCTGGCTCAAGGTTCTCACAAGATCAACTTGTTAAGGGGTCAACTGGGGCAGCAGTCATCTCAAAGTTCTCCTAGGAGAGGACCCACTTCCAAGCTCACTCATGTGGCTGTTGGCAAGCCTCAGATCCTCACTGGCTGTTGATAGGGGACATCAGTTCCTTGCTACATGAGTCTCTCCATATGTTGCTCACAACGTTTTAGCTTGCTTACCCTCTGAGTGAGAGATTGGAGAAAAAGAAAGTAAGAGAGACATCCCAAGACAAGAATCACAGCCTCTACATAGTCTAACTCAGAAGTGACATCCAATCACTTCTGCCATATTCTATTCCTTAGAAGTGAGTCACTAAATCCATATTTATGGGAGAGAATAACACAAGAGCATAAATACCAGGGGGTGGGGATCATTGGGGCTATTTTAGAGCTGCTTGCCGCAGTTCCCATTTATTGATCTATACCAGTGCCATTGCCACATTGTCTTACTGTAGATTTATACTGTCTTGGATGGGTAGGTTCCCCTACTTTTTTTCTTTTTTTCTTTTGGCCTTGCTGTGCAGTTTGCGGGATCTCAGTTCCCCAACCAGGGATTGAACTGGGGCCACAGCAGTGAAAGTGCCAAATTCTAACCACTAGATCACCAGGGAACTCCCCTCATTTATTCTTCAAATGTGTCTTGTCTATTTGGGGCTCTAAAATTAGCATCTACAATCAACTTATTCAGTTCATTGAAAAACCCATCAGGATTTTTATTGGAATTGCACTACGTTAATGTATTAATTTGTAAATGAATCAGTATTTTATGATATTGAGTCTTCCTATCCATTTACATGGTTTATCTCATATATTCTGGGAAGTTCACCAGAGGGGTTAGAGGAAAAACGCAGCTTGGGATGGCTTTTCAATAAAATGTTTCAGACAAATTTCTTTTGTCTGGGCTTCCTATGCAAAAATTCAGTGGTAATGCACAGTGTGTTGAGGGTTAGTGTATTGCCTCAATTCCTTGGTTTAGCAGCTTTAAGGTCTATCTCCATGTCCAAGTTCAAGCAGTTATGTCTGACAAAATGAAGCTGAGATGAAGAAAGAAGCTGAGATGAGAGATGGAGACATCTTGGTGGTGGCCAGGTGCCTGGTGCTAGATGCCTGGTGCGAGATGCCTCCCTGCCCTGCTTCAGTTTGATTGGGTGAGCCAATAAATTCCCATTTTGCCCAACTCCTTGAAACCCAAATTCCTGACATCCATCCATCTTTTTGCTAATTTATATAGACCATCCTATTCACTTAAAAACATTGTCAAATCTCATTCCCCATTCATTTATTAATATAAAGTCCTTTCCTAAATTATGGTTACAGTGATCATGATCATTTAGTCTTTCAACAACAGGAAGTATTTATTGAGAATCTACTATGTGCCCGTTATCAAAGAACACAGTGGTGACTAAGTTTTCCAATGAACACAATTAAAATATGTGCCTTAGCAAAATTAACGTAAAACTCACTGTAAGTTATGGACATTTAGATAAGCAGTGAAACCATAACTTAAATCTCGTTTGATCCTCACCAAAATCCTGCAAGGAAGCGCAGAGAAGGTTCAGTAATTACTCCAAGCTTCTACAGCTAATAAACAGTGGAACCAAAACTTGAACCTAGGTTTCTGGCTAAGTCAGAGTTGTTTTAATTATCCTGTGCTGCTTAAAGTGAGAAAATAGTTTTGGATCCTTATAATTTAAAAATCATAACTCCCAATTCTCTTTCCATCAGATTCGTATTTCCTACCACGTTGCAGCCCTGAGGTATGGGTGGTTACTAAACTTTAACAGTTAAACAGAAACAAAATTAGGTCATCAAGCAACAGCGAGAAACGCGCTTTCAAGCTGGCCGGTTTGGATTTTTTTTTTTTTAACCTCAAGGTGCCCTCCATCATACGCAAGGCACCTTGGGAATTGTAGTCTTGGGTGTTGAGCGCTGTGGCCCGAGGCGCTGACTCACTGGGACCCAATCAGCAGACAGCCAACTTGCCCTCCGCGTAGCAATTGGCTGGAATTCAGCGGCCGCCCACCCCGTGGTGCCGTCTTGCGGGCGCTGGTGAAGGGAGCTTCGCGGCCGGCAGAGTGAGAGTAGCTGCTGCGTTCCTGGCCACCTTCGTCCGCGTTACCACAGTGCGGCCATGGCAGAACCGCTGCCCGCGTCCGGCGGCCTCACCGATGAGGCCGCCCTCGGCTGCTGCAAAGACCCGGACCCCAGCACCAAGGTGGGCGCAGAACCTAATTCTCGAGAGTCGGGGCCCGCCGTGCGTGGCGCGACTGGGACCCCAAGGAGGGAGCAGTCCCTCGGGCTCAACCAGGCCTCGCTTGGGCTGGATGATTCGAACTCTGGATTCGAACTCCATCCTACCACCACTGCAGCTCTGCCCGCCTTGGGCGGATCGGAGTGGGCTGGGAAGAGGGCCAATGGTGTCCAGTGGGGGATCTGGAGAGGGTCCGTTTCTTCAAGTTGTTTGAAAGACTGCGATCCTGCTTGCTTTAACTTGCTTGATTTGGGACGGTAACAGGAAACCATGGCTAACCCAGGGTCAGAGTTCTTGTCTGTGGGTGTGCGTGTTCCCCAGGGCAATAGAGGTGGAGGGTAAGAAAGGAAGTTTCTGAACTCCAGTCTACGTTCGAAGGTCTACGGGCCGGCTTTTCCCAGCCGGGATCATTTTCTGTAACTGTCCTGGCTCCGCGTTTAACACCTGCAAACCAATCTGATAGCTCCTGACTTTAGCCGCGCCCAGAATTTCCCTTTGGGTTGGCCTTTCCGGTTGCTCACGGGCGCACTTTGCTCGGTGGCCCCAGGAGAGATTGGCAGAATCATGGAGCTTAGATCCGAAGGGAATCTTGGAAATTCCTTCACAGACCATCTCATTGCAGCTGAGACCCAGTAAGAGGAATGACCAGTTGCATATGAAGACTCTCATCCCTTCAGCTTGCTTAACAGGTCTATACTGAAAGTCATTGTAACTCACTCAGGTGTGGTGCCTCCGGGCGTTGTCAAGATCAGACCGGGCAGCCGCTCCGGGGGTTTACTCCAGTGTACTCATCACTGTCAGAAAACGCCTTTGTATGTATTCATTTGACTGGGGAAGTTCTAAAATCCCTGAAGTTTGAGTATGTGCTTTGTACAGACCTCTAAGACCGGTTGGTGACTTTAGTCCCTTCTTGCTCTTTGCCTTCAGGGTGGAGAGTCAGACACTTCTAATTGCTAAATCCTTTGACTAGCACCTGGTAGTCCTTAGCTTAGGAAAAATGTTAGTCACTGCAAAATTAAGAGGGAAGAAGTAAATATATACATTTCCTCTCACACTTAATCTTACTTTTTATACTCTTTAATGTTAATACCTTGTTATTTCACATAATATAGATTGAGTTATTCAGTGTAAATTAATTTCCCAGGTAACTGGGCATTTTATATACAGGACTATTAAAAAAAATATTTGAAGGAGAGCTTGATAAAATTGATTGAGTACAGTTCTTTGCATTCTTAATTTACACCTTTTTTTTTTTGGCTGCGTTGGGTCTTCGTTGCTGCAAGTGGGCTTTCTCTGGTTGCGGAGAGCAGGGGGCTACTCTTCGTTGCGGTGCACGGGCTTCTCATTGCGGTGGCTTCTCTTGTTGCCGAGCACGGGCTCTAGGCGTGCGAGCTTCAGTAGTTGTGGCTCGCAGGCTCAGTAGTTGTGGCTCGCCAGCTCTAGAGCAGAGGCTCAGTAGTTGTGACTCACGGGCTTAGTTGCTCCGCGGCATGTGGGATCTTCCGGACCAGGGCTCAAACCCATGTCCCCTGTATTGGCACACGGATTCTTGCCACCAGGGAAGTCCTACACACGCTTAATTTATGTCAATTTCTCTTGATTAGAAGGTGTTTTTGTGTGTTTTTTTTTTTTTTTTTGCCATGCCATGTGGTATGCATGATCTTAGTTCCCTGACCAGGGATCGAACCTGTGCCCCTGCATTGAGAGCATGGAGTCTTAACCACTGGACCTCCAGGGAAGTCCCAGTAATTATTTTTTGAGATTAGTTGTTTTGCACCCTAGAAGCACCGTATGGGGGACATAAAATGGAGTATATAATAGCAGCTGGGATATACTGAGTGTGCCAGGCCCCGGTTTGTTATTTTAAGTACATTACTTAATTTAATCCTCACAACAACCCTGTGAGGAAGGCAAAATTATCTCCCTTTTATATATAAGTAGACAATGGCACAGAGGTGTTGAGTAATTTGCCTAGCGAGGAACCCACACTCCCTATTGTGCTTCTAGAGTACTGACTACAGCAGTAATTTTGGAACTTGTCATGAAGGAAAGTAGAAAACCTAAATGAATTAATTCAGTCTGATCACTGATCATCTGCTATATGTAAAGAGCATGGTAGATACCTTGGGGGACATTCAAATGAACAAGATGAAGTTCCTCCCTTCACCAAACACACACCAACTCTAACATAAGATGGAACTGGGATTATGTGCTTTTGAAATTATAAAGCACTGTGGGAGCGCAGAAAGTAGAGATTTTCAAAGGTGGCATCTGTGGTATACACAGGGTATTTGGAGGCTGAAGACCTGCGTTTGAATCCCCAATTCTATCATTGGCTATAGTGATCTTAGCAGGGTGTAAACAAAGCTGCTATAAGGATAAAATGTATCTATGATCTTTAAGCTATGAAAAGCAATATAATTCAAGGTTGAATTTCAACTGTGGATATCAGGGAATGCGTCAAGCAGAAGGTGGGGGTGAGTCTAGGCCTTGAAAGATGGATGGGGTCCCAACATCACATGGGAGACCGTTACATGGGAGGGCATTCTAGGTGGAGGAAACATCTGAGCAAAAATGTGGTGAGATGGCAGAAAGATGCAATGTGGAGCATGTTCTGGAGAAATGCGTTACCTTGTTTTTGGTTCACGTTCAAGTTATCTAAGTGGTGGAGCAGTGGTGGAGAAGACTAGAATGGTAGGTTGGAGCCAGATCATGGAGAGAGCTTAGAATGTTACTTCTAAGAAAATCGAATTTTATATAGTTAGTGGGGAATCACTGAGGGATTCAAATCATTCTACAGAATAGATTGGAGGGATCCAAGCCTGGAGGTGATGAGAACACCTAAAAGACTCTTCCAGAAGGTGAGAAAAGTGATGAGGGCCTGGTTTGGAAAGAAGAGAGAACAGCAGTGATAGATAGTCAACTTGTTTGTTGATTATTTGCATCTTTGTCATAAAGGCAGACCAAAGAATGTACGGCTGCACCACCTTCTGGGCTGTCTTACTTAGCTAACTTTCTTCAAAGGCCAAGTGCTTCTTTTCCCAAGTAGTGATCTCCTGAAATACATTCTTTTTACTGTCTATCAGTGTCCTTTGATAAAATTATTTGGAGTCCCTTCCCATCTGAGTGGTAAATGATGAGGTCAGGGAAAACTTTCAGTGTTGGTGACACTTAAGCTGGGTTTTACCAAATCAAAGGAGGTAGCTAGGCAGAGTTGCGGGTAGGGGTTGAGGGAAGAAAGAATGGCAAGGAAGGAAGAAGGACAATGGCCAGATGGATGAATGACTGTTCTCGGCAGAGAGAACTGTAGTATATATAAAAGCACGGTGACATCAGAGAGCTGATGCAGGGACCTACAGGTATACAATGAGACTGAAGTTACAGGCAATAGGAGTTAAGGGGAAGGTACATAAAACAGTCATTGGGATGCTCAAAGAAAATATGAACATTCTCACTTGGTTCATTTGTTTTTCTCATCCTATGAAAATTTCTGTTTGGTAAATGTGTTTTTTTTAATATATGCTTTATTATTATTATTTTATTATTATTTATGTATATTTCTCTGTGTATACAATTAAAATATATATACATTTATGATGGGGCATACTCTTTTTTTTTTAACTGATAAAGGTATGAAGTCAACACCATTTAAGGTGACCAGTTTAGTGGAGTGGTAATAAAAGATGAAGTTAGAGAAGTATGCAGCAACTGCATGTGTGTCCTTTGGGGACTTTCTTCTAAAAGTTGTGAGGTACTACTGAAGGATTGATTTTTTTTTAACATCTTTTTTTTTTAAAATAGATTTTATTTATTTATTTATTTGTTTATTTTTGGCTGCATTGGGTCTTCATTGCTGTGTGCGGGCCCTCTCCAGCTGTGGCGAGCAGGGACCACTCTTCGCCGTGGCACACAGGCCTCTCACTGCGGCGGCCTCTCCCATTGTGGCTCCCGGGCTCCAGAGCGCAGGATCAGTAGTTGTGGTGCACGGGCCCAGCCACTCCGTGGCATGTGGGATCTTCCTGAACCAGGGCTCGAACCTGTGTCCCCTGCATTGGCAGGCGTACTCTTAACCACTGAGCCACCAGAGAAGCGCCTGAAGGATTGATTTTTAACCTAGAAATGACACAGTTGGCCTTTTGTTATAGAAAGATCAGTCTGGTACCATTATAGGAAGATCACTCTGGATTGCATTTGGGTTAGCCTGCAAGAAGCAGAGAGACCAGGCAGGCTTTGACAGTCGTCTAGGCAGGAAGTAGAGAGGACATGAGCAAGGTAGTAGTGATCTTTGGAAAGGCAAGGAGAAAGATTCCAGAGGGACTTGAGCAGTCAGGTTAATGGGACACTTGGATTGGATTACAGAGGGAGTGGCGAGGAAGGAATCTGAGAAGACTTCAGGGGTCTGACTTGGGCTGACACCCAAGTCAGATTCTAGAGGCATTCCCTGTTGGTGATGTAGGAGGGAATATTTATTTGGGCTGTAATTAATTTGATATTTTGACTCAGGTGGAAATGTTGAGTAGACTGGATGGAGATGTAAAACCAGAGCTGAGGTTAGAGGTATGGCTGCAAGATTGAAACTTCCCTTTTCTGAAGATGGAAGGTGGTAGAGGCAATGGAGATTTTGATTTTGATTCTGAGTAAGATTTAATATGTAAAGCTCCTTAGTAACAGTTCTAGAGAAATGAGTATCTTCATCACTAGAAAGAGAATTTGAAAGGTAGGACACAAAGTCAAGAAACTTTTTTGCCACTGTTGTAGCTTTTTTTAAAAAATATATTATTTATTTATTTATTTATTTTTGGCTGTGGTGTGTCTTCGTTGCTGTACGCAGGCTTTCTCTAGTTGTAGTCAGCGGGGCTACTCTTCATTGCGGTGCACAGGGTTCTCATTGCGGTGGCTTCTCTTGTTGCACAGCACGGGCTCTAGGCGTGTGGGCTTCAGTAGTTGTGGCATGCAGGCTCAGCAGTTGTGGCTCGCAGTCTCTAGAGCTCAGGCTCAGTAGTTGTGGCGCACGGGCTTAGTTGCTCCGCGACATGTGGGACCTTCCCGGACCAGGGATCAAACCCGTATCCCCTGCATTGGCAGGAGGATTCTTAACCACTGCGCCACCAGGGAAGTTCCCAGCATAATTCTTAAAAACCCTAGGATTTTCAGAAGGGTTATGAGCATTGGCTTCAACTTCAAGTCACCAGCGTATTAGCTCCTAACAAGAGAATCAGCCTGTCCTTGGAAGCTTTGAAGGCATTGACTTCTCTCTAACTATGAAAGTCCTAGGTGATACCTTCTTCTAATATAAAGCTATTTCATCCACACTGAAAATCTGTTGTTTAGTGTTGCCACCTTCATTCATTATCTTAGCTATTTGGATAACTTGCTGCAGCTTCTACATCAGCACTTGCTGCTTTACCTTGTATTTTTATGTTATGGAGCTGGCTTCTTTCCTTAAACCTCATGAACCAACCACTGCTAACTTCAAACTTTTCTTCTGCAGCTTCCTCACTTCTCACAGCCTTCTAGAATTGAAGAGAGTTAGGGCCCTGCTCTGGATCAGGCTTTGGCTTGAGGGAATGGTGTGGCTGGCTTGCTCTTCTATCCAGACCACTAAAACTTTCTCCATGTCAGCAATAAGGCTGTTTTGCTTTCTTATCATTTGTGTGTTCACTGGAAGAGCACTTTTCTTTTCCTTCAAGAACTTTTCCTCTGCTTTCACAGTTTGGCTAACTGGTGCAAGAGGCCTAGCTTTCAGCGTGTCTCAGCTTTTGACACACCTTTCTCTCTAAGCTTAATCATTTCTAGCATTTGATGTAAAGTGAGAGACATGCAACTCTTCCTTTCACTTGAACACTTAGAGGCCATTGTAGGGTTGTTAATTGACCTAATTTCAATATTGTGTCTCAGGGAATAGAGAGGTCCGAGGAGAGGGAGAGAGATGGGGCAATGGTCTATCAGTGGAGCAGTCAGAACACACACAATTATCAATTAAGTTTGTCATCTTATGTGGGCATGGTTCATGGCACCCCAAAAGGATTACAATAGTATCATCAAAGATCACTGATCACATATCACCGTAACAAATACAATGAAAAAGTTTGAAATATTGTGAGAATTACCAAAATGTGGCACAGAGACATAAAGTGAGCAAATGCTCTTGGAAAAATGGCACTGACAGACTTGCTGGACACAGGGTTGCCACAAACCTTCACTTTGTAAAAAACAAAAAACAAAGAAAACAATATCTGTGAACTGCAACAAAGTGAAATGCAATAAAACAAGCTGTGCTTAGATAAAACAAAAACAGGAGGACTCTGAAAAGCAGAGAGAATGGCAGACTGGCTAGGGACCTTGAGACCCTAGGAATAACATGGTGGTATACACACACACACACACACACACACAAGCTATGCAAAGAGTGTATGCAAAAACACTATAGATAAATCAAAATGGAATTATAAAATAAAATTCCAGTGACCCACAAGAAGGCAAAGATAAAAAGAAAGGACAAACAGAAAACAAAAATAAAATGGCCAATTTAAGCCCTAATATTTCAATAATTACATTAGATGTAAGTATACCAATTAAGACAGATATTGGTGGAGTGGATTTAAAAGCATGCCTCAAGTTATCTATTTGTGAGGTGATGGGTGTTAACTAAATTTGTGGTAATCATTTCTCAACATATGTAAGTTGAAGTCATGCTGTATACCTTAACCTTATATAATACTGTATGTCAATTATATCTTAATAAAACTGAAAGAAGAATAAAAACATACCCCACCTATATGCTGTCTACACGAAACTTACTTCAAATGTGATGACAGAGGCAACTAAAAGGATGGAAAAAGATATATAAACATTAATCAGAAGAAAGCAGGAGTGGCTATATTGTTTCAAATGCAGTAGACTCTAGAGCAAAGACAGTTATCATAGAGAAGTACATTATATAATGATAATAGGGTCCATTGACTAAGAAGACATAGCAATCCTAAATGTGTGTGCTTCAAACAATAGAACTGCAAAAAATAAGTGAAGCAAAGACTGATATATGGAAGGAAAAAGAAAAATCCACAGTTTTAGTTGGAGACTATACTCCTCTCTCAACAATTGATTGAACTAGACAGAAAATTAGCAAGGATATAGACAAACTCAGCAACACCATCAATAAACAAGATCTAATCAAGATTTATAGAACATTACAGCCAGTAACAGCTGAATACGGGCATACCTTGTTTGTATTGCACTTTGTAGATACTAGGTTTTTTTTACAAATTGAAAGTTTGTGCAACCCTGCATGAAACAAGCGTGTTGGTGCTATTTTTCCAACAGCATTTGCTTGATTCTCTCTGTGTCACATTTTAGTAATTCTTGCAATATTTCAAACTTCCACTGTTATATTTGTTATGGTGATCTGTGATCAGTAACCTTTACAACTCACTGAAGGCTCACATGATGGTTAGCATTTTTTAGCAATAAAGTATTTTTAATTGAGGTATGTACATTTTTTTAGACATAGTACTATTGCACACTTAATAGACTACAGTATAGAGTAAACATACATGCACTGGGAAACCAAAAAATTTGTGACTTTTTTAAAAAAATATTTATTTATTTGGCTGCGCCGGGTCTTAATTGTGGCACATAGGATCTTCGTAGCAACATGTGGGATCTTTTAGTTGCAGCATGTGGGCTCCTTTAGTTGCATCATGCAGGCTCTTAGTTGCAGCATGCAGAATCTAGTTCCCTGACCAGGGATTGAACCCCCTGCACTGGGAACGTGGAGTCTTAACTACTGGACCACAAAGTCCCTGTGTGACTCTTCATTGTGATCTTTGCTTTGTTGCAGTGGTGGCAAACCCATGATATTACCGAGGTATGCCTGTATAGTTTTTTTTTCAAGTGCACACAGAAGAGATACCAAGGTAGACCATATCATGGGCCCTAAAACTAACTTCAACAAACTTGAAATAATTGAAATTATATAGAGCATGTTCAACCACAGTAGAATCAAACTAGACATCAGTAGCAGAAACATAACAGGAAAATCTCTAAAAACTTGGAAACTAAATAACACATTTCTAAATAATCCGTGGATCAAGAGGAAGTCTCAAGGGAAATTTTAAAAATTACATTGAACTGGATGAAAATGAAAAGAGCATCTCAGCTAAGACAGTGCTAAGAGGGAAATTTATAGTATTAAATGCATATATTAGGAAATAGGAAATGTCTTAAATCAAGAATTTGTTTCCTCCTCAAGAACCTAGAAAAAGAAGAGCAGAATAACGCAAAGCAAACAGAAGGAAGGAAATAATAAAGAGCAGAAATCAATGAAATTTAAAACAAATTAGAAAAAAATCAGTGAAACAGCTGATTCTTTGAAAAAAACCAACAGAATTAACAAACTTGTATCAAGACTGACAAGAAAAGAGAGAAGACACGAATTACCAATATCAGGAATGAAATAGGGGATACCACTACGGACTGCAGACAAGAGAAGGGTGATAAGGGAATACTGAAAACAGTTCTACATACATAAATTTGACAACTTACATGAAATACACCGATTCTTTGAAAAACACCAACTACCATAACTTACCCATATGAAATAAATAATTTGAATAGCTCTATAACATAAGGAAATTGAATTCATAATAATCTTTTTAAAAAAATGTCTTCAGTTCCAGATGATTTCACTGGAGCATTCTTCCAAACATTAAGGAAGAATTAGCATCAATTCTACACAATCCCTTCAAGAAAATTGAAGAGGAAGGAACACTTTTATTCATTTTATAAAGCTGTCATACTACCCTGATATCAAAACTAGGTGAAGACAGTACAAAAAAAAAAAGAGATATTACAGACCGATATCTTTCATAAGTATGGATGTAAAAATCCTTAACAAAATATTAGCAAATAGAATTCAGTGGTATATAAAAAGAATCGCATACCATGATCAAGTGAGGTTTACTCCAGGTATGCAAGGCTGGTTCAGTATTAAAAAAAATCACAGTAACTCACCATATTAGGAAGCTAAAGAAGAAATATCACATGACAAAATTCAACACCATGATTTAAACACTTTTGTTTTTTCAGAAAAAATAGGAATGGGAGGGAACTTCCTCAACTTGATAAAGAGCATCTATGAAAAACTTAAGAGCTAACATTATACTAAATGGTGATGCTTTCTCCTTAATTTGGGGGAACAAGGCAAGTTTGCTCTCACCACTCTTATTTGACGTAGTGCTGGAAGTTCCAGCTGGTACAGTAAAGCAAAAAAGGAAATAACAGTCAGGCAGGTTGGAAGAGAGAAATAAAACTGTCCCTATTTGCAGATGACATGATTGTCTACATAGGAATCTTAAGGAGTCTAAAAACCCTGGAACTAGTAAGTGAGTTCAGCAAGGTTGCAGAATACAAGATAAACATACAAAAATCAATTGGATTTCTATATATTAGCAAAGAACACATGAGCACCAAGATTAAAAATACAATACCATTTACAATTGCTCAACAAAATTAAATATCTAGGTATAAATCTATCAAACATGTACAGAATTTGTATGCTGAAAATTACACATTGTTGATAAAGGGAATCAAAATCTAAATAATCAAAATCTAAATAATAGAGAGACATACTGTGTTCATGATTGGAAGACTCAGCATAGCAAAGATGTCAGTTCTCCACAAATTGGTATACATGTTTAACACAGTCCCTATCAAACCTTTTCTCTTTAGATATAGTCAAGGTTATTCTAAAATTTATGTGGAAGGCAAAGAGAGTAGAATAACTAAATCTTGAAAAGAATAGGGTGGAAGGAATCAGTCTACCTGATTTTAAGACTCACTATATAGCTGCAGTAATCATTACTCCATGGTATTGTCAGAGAGATAGACATAGATCAGTGGAAAAGAGTAGAGAACCCAGAAATAGACTCACACTAATAAACCCAACAGATTTTTCACAAAGATGCAAAAGCAATTCAGTGGAGAAAGGACAGATTTTTCAACAAATGGTGCTGTAGCAATTGGCCATCCATAGGTAAAAAATGAAGCTTTACCTGAGTTCACATCTTATACCAGAAAATCCATTTAGAGGTGCTCAAAGGGACCTTGACTTTGACCCTTTGGTTCACTCCCTGCTCCACTTTTTATAGTTTTGTCAGGATTACATTGTAGGCACGTAGTACATGTACTAGAAATATCCCTGATTGTACCTTTAAAGTTTTTTCACAGTAGTTTTAAATTAATTAGATTTGGAGATTGCCCACCCCGACCCTCACAAAAGACTGATTATTTCTATCATTCTTCCTTTTTATAAGGCAAAGGAGCAAATCTTTGTTACCTTGTAATCATCCCAGAAAACCCAAAGATGGTTTGAGCATAAAAGACATCTTTTATTATTTTGAATTTAGAGCATAATAAGGAAAAGACAAAGTTAAGAACTGTCTCATGAGACAAGACATCAGCTTTAGTCTTTTTTAAATGCAAGATATATTTATTTCAAACAATATTTTAGAACCATAGCAATAAACAGTGATTTTTAGAAACTTTTAAAGAAAGGAACATTTTTCCAAGATCATTCAAGTGTTTATCAAAAGTAGCAGAGGTATTCTGTTACAGAGAGTTAGCAGAATATCTTGGTGATAAAAAGAAAACTGTTATCTGAGCATAGAATAACTTGATCATTTTATAAAAAGCAAGCCCTGCTTGTTTTTTTATATCATCCAAATAATACTTTGGCAACAAAGGATTTACACACTTCTATTTTTTATGAATAACTCCACTAACATTGAATATACTGTTATTTAATCTTTTTGGCATGTATAGACTCCTTTTTACAAGTTAAAAATGATTTTAGAGTTTATATTTGTATTTTCTTGGAAATAATCTATCATGTTAAGTCTTCTCAGTCAGAAAAATGGTGTATCTTTCCATTTTTTAAACTATTTTTTCCAGCTTTATTGAGATAAAATTGACATATAACGTGTATGTCATATACCATGGGCATGTCCAAGTGCTTCTAAAGCAGCGTTTTAAATCTCTTCATCTATTCTATTATGCCTGTGTCATAATTTATCTATTTCTTCATTGTTAGAGGTAGGTTAGCAAGGTGGTTGAAAGCAAGGACTTTGGAACCAAACTGTTTGGACTGAAGTTTTTTCTCTGCCACTTACTTTCTTAGCAGTAAAATGGGGATGGTATAATACTTATCTCATAGAGTAGTTGTGAAGATTATATAAGTTAATTTCTGTAAATCATTTAGAACAGTGTCTGGACCATAGTTACTGTGTAAATGTTGTGATGAATGTCTTTATACATAAATCTTTGTCCAAGTTTCTAATTATTTCCTTACATAGATTTTTAGAAGGGCAACATTTTGATCCATGAGTATGAACTCTTTAAGACTTTTAAAGACTCTTCAGATCCAAATTGCTTCTTAGAAAGATTGTAGGATAGGTATAGGGTTAGGATAGGATAAGGATAGGGATAGGATAAACAGGGTTGTTGAACTTGTTTTACAGCACTTGGCACAGAGTCTACAGAAAAGAAAAAACAAACAAACAACAAAAAAAAACCCTCTCTGACTAAGGTACCTGGATTTGAACATAGCCTTTATGGACTGAACACAGGTGTTTAATAATAATAAAGCCATGATGGACTGAGGGGACAAAATTTCTTTTTTCTTAAACAGTGTGTTATAATGGTGGACTGTTGGTATTTTGTTACAGGAAGCAAAATTAGTGTTGGTAACAAGTAGTAAAAGTTAAAGGTGTTTAATATATACTGTTTCCCTTTAGGATTTTCTTTTGCAGCAGACCATGCTGCGAATTAAGGATCCTAAGAAGTCATTGGACTTTTATACTAGAATTCTTGGAATGACGTAAGTAAACTGTTTATTGGTGCCTATAATGTTTAAATACATAGCTTTGCAAATATAGGGAATGTTTTCAGATCCATTGTAAAAATGGATTAAAGTTTGCTTCAAAGGTCACAAAAGTCCTTTTGGCTAGGAGTCTGGGACTAGGCTTGACTGACTAGGGGTTCTGTCAGGTTCCTCTCCTCTATCCCAGCCAGGCTCACTAGGCAACATGACACCAATACTTGCATTTTCTCTGACTCCCTTCTCTCTAAGAGCTGCCAGTTAAATCCTTAATGTGTCCAGACTGTTTTGATGTTATGGCCACTTTTAGCCTCTTGTTTACTTCAGAAAAGATATAGCTATTAAGACACAATACTTAGAAAATGAATGAGTTTTAGGTAAACTCATTCATTTTCTAAGTTTTAGGTAAACTGGCTGTCTATTCCATTTTTATAGGATGTGTTCTCTTTTGCTGAATAGGTAATATTCACTGATCTTATAATCTTTAAGACATATTTCTTTTTCTTGATTTGTTTCCCAAAATAACATGAGGGTTTTTATTTGTTTTGGGTAATATAGATACATAAAGAATAAAACAATCTTTAATTTACTGCGTAGATAACCTCCATTGACATTGAGAGAAAACTTCAAGTAATACAGTATATGTCTATGTTAGAAAATCTGACCAATTCTGAGAAATACAAAGTGAAAAGTGACAGCTTCCATCCCCCAGTCCTCTTCAGAGATAACTGCTTAACAGTTTCTTATAATTCTTTCCAGAAAAAGTAGTTTTGTATGTATTTATGACATATTTAAAGGGCAGAATGAAACCAGATTTACTGAACACGTGCTATTTGCCAGGCACTTTATATCTCATTTCGTTGTCTTCACAGTAGGTTTATGAGATAGCTTATATCCCTATTTTACATGGCAGGAAGAAACCAAAGCTTAAAGACATTAACTTAATGACCCCAGATTCCACAGTGGGCACATGGCAGAGCTGGAATTTGAATCCAGGTTTGATCAACTCCAATGTTGACCTTCTTTTTAAAGAGCCCCCAACTAGGGTACAACTTGACATTATATTGAAAGATATGCTGAGCTGAGAAAAGCAAGTTAAAACAGGTTCAAGTGTTCCATTTCCCATCTGATTGGTCCGTCTGCTTTGGTAGGTGCAGAGACAGTTTTCAGAATTGGAGTATTTGAGGTGTTTGATACATCGTTATAAACAAGTTAGAGTAAATCTTATTTGTGATGAGTCAGTACATAGCTCTTAGTGGGCCAAGGCATATAACATGACAGTAATAAGTAAAAGATTTGGAACAGAACTCTAGAAACTTTCCATTTGCTATGCTGCAACGATTCCCTCTTGTTGATTTTGAATGAGGTCGTGTTTGAGCATTTAATCCTCCCTAATCTAAAGAAAATTGTATTGTGTGTATCCTCATTCTACCCTACTCCTTGCAAAATAACCTTACCCTCTTTAAACTCAGTTTGGAGGCCACGACTTCAGTGAATCTTCTCAGAACCTCAGGATGAGTAATTCATCACGCACTCTCATGATCAGTCTCTCCTTTTCCACTGCTCTTTCCCCTCAACCTACAAAAAAGCTTAAGTCTTCTCTATTCTAGGATAATTCTTGCCCTCCGCTCTCTTGCTGTCCTTCCCGTCATCATGACCATCTGTACAGGTAGACCACCACTTACTGTTTCACTTGCTCACCTCCCATTCTCCAGCTTCTGCTGTCGCATGCTGCTGAAACTGCCCTCACAGGACCTTTCCATATCTGCTCACCTCTTCTCAGACCTAATCCTGTCTGACCTTTCTGCAGTATTTGATACTGTAACCACTTTATTGTTGACATTCATGTCTTTTGTGATATTAATCTGTCCTTCTCTCTTAACACCTATCCTCAGTTTCCTAGGAGTTTTGGCATAGTAAGAACTCAATAAATTTATTTTTCTTTAACTCAATGTCGTATAGCTGAAAGAACAATAAGGCGTGATGTGTTATATTTTTCACTAAAAATAAATAAAATTTTCTTTTGAAGATACCTTTTGCCATTTATAAGCAAGTACCATAAATCCAACTAAGTTTCATTATATTTGAAGAATTGATGAATTACAAAAGTTTCCATTTTTATTTTTTATTTTTTTTGCGGTCCGCGGGCCTCTCACTGTTGTGGCCTCTCCCGTTGCGGAGCAACAGGCTCCGGACGCACAGGCTCAGCGTCTGTGGCTCACAGGCCTAGCTGCTCCGCAGCATGTGGGATCTTCCCGGACTGGGTCACGAACCCACGTCCCTTGCATTGGCAGGCGGACTCTCAACCACTGCGCCACCAGGGAAGCCCAAAAGTTTCCATTTTAAAAAAAATTTTTATTTCACTGATATATATAGATGAATAAATATTTTTAAATTAGACTTTTTAAAATTGATTTTCCTTGCTTTTTCTATTAAAACAGCCTCACCAGGCTTCCCTGGTGGCGCAGTGGTTGAGAGTCCGCCTGCCGATGCAGGGGACGCGGGTTCGTGCCCCGGTCCAGGAAGATCCCACATGCCGCGGAGCGGCTACACCCGTGAGCCATGGCCGCTGAGCCTGCGCGTCCCGAGCCTGTGCTCCGCAACGCGAGAGGCCACAGCAGTGAGAGGCCCGCGTACCGCAAAAAACAAAACAAAACAAAACAAAACAGCCTCACCACGTACAGCTCTTATTCTTAGTAGAACTTGAATATTGTTATGTTGATTTTAGTATGAATCAGCTTTTCCTATTGTTAATTGATTCAGACTTGTTGTTTAATTTCAGACTACTCCAAAAATTAGATTTTCCCACTATGAAATTTTCACTCTATTTCCTGGCTTATGAGGATAAAAATGACATCCCAAAAGATAAAGATGAAAGAGTAGCATGGGCATTCTCCAGAAAAGCTACACTTGAACTGACACAGTGAGTATGAGTTTTTATTTTTTTTATATACTCTACATTTTTTTGAAGCTTATTTTTTTAAACTTTTTTTCCTTTCTTATCAGCTTAATTCAAACCAGGTCTACCTAATCACTTTCAACTTGTAACAGTATGTTTGAGTATTTTATATGGATCTTATGGTCTTTGTATTGTTCTTGTGGCATGGATAGGGCAAGTGAGATCATTTGCCTTTTAGATAGAGAATATAAGACTGAAATGGCAAGATATTTTTCAAACGGTAGCTAATGAATGTTTAGGTACTGTAAGTAAGGTCTTCATAATTTCAGCATTTTTGTTGAAATTGGCATTCCCCTTCTTTCTTTTTTATTCTTTATGTTGTTTCTGTGCACCCGCTAAAAACTATCAAAAGACTATTTGTTTCAGGGTGTGTGATTTAATGTGTCCCCTGATTCAAAACAGCCCTGGAATCAGAAAGACCTAGACATGAGTCTTGGCTCTGACAATACCTCTGCGACCCTAAACAAGTTATATCACCTCCCTAAGTGGCAGTCTCATTTATAAAATGCAGATACTCAGATCTAGCCCTTGGAGCTGTTCTGAGGACTTAAAGAAGTATAAAGTACTTAGCACAAGAAATGATAGTTGCTATTATTATAATTATTGTTCTTATCCAGATGCCTAGTTTTATTGTCTCCTTAGTCATTCTTTGCCCATTTGCTCTTTCTATAGTTGAAAACTTAATATTTACAGTAACAGATTAGACCAAGTATATTAAGTAGCATATATACATGGTAAGATTTCAAAGATTGTTGCAGCTTTCTTTTCAGAATATCTGTTCTCCAGGTCACTTGTAATTATGTTTTCCCTCCTTTTGTAGCAATTGGGGCACTGAAGATGATGAGGCCCAGAGTTACCACAGTGGCAATTCAGACCCTCGGGGATTTGGTATGTTTGCCTATTTGTGTGTAATAAACATGGATTTGTGTGATTTTTCCACTGTGTACCTATTTATGATTGTAAGCAATCTAAAACATTAAGTATAATCAATTTGTTAGGAGTATGGTTATTTTTATTTTCCACAAATAATTTTATTTAGGAGTTGTTTAATTTCATCATCTCAGTCTAAACTTTTTACATTTACTCTCTCACAATGATTTTACTTTTCAGTTTCAGTATTATATTTCCAGTAGATGTTTTAATTTAAAAAACAGAAAAATAAAAATGATGGTTAATAATAATCCTGATTTCTGCCAGCATACACTTCTGCCTTGATCTCATATCTCTCAACCAAAACAAGAGTATTACCAATTTAAATTGGCTGCTGTGTAGTCAGTATCAATAATAAGCCCATTAAGCATGAGTAAATGGTTACTCTTTTGTGTTGTAGGTTATTCTTAACAGATCAAACTATTTATGAGCCAGTATTGGGCTATGTTAAATAATTTATAATTCAGAGCAACTAATTAATTTATTATACCCGGCCAGTTAGATTCTTGTTCTTTAATGTATTATAGGTTTTGAACCAGCTTGATTCAGTCTGTTTTCAGATGCCTTATGTTTTTAAATAAACTAGTTTTGGAAGCCACTTGTGGCACATGGGTACCCTGTTGTAATTTTTCCTTCTTTCTCTCTGCCTTGTTTTGGGGGTGATTACCTAAGGTCACATTGGAATTGCTGTTCCTGATGTTCACGGTGCTTGTAAAAGATTTGAAGAACTGGGAGTCAAATTTGTGAAGAAACCTGATGATGGTGAGTCTGCTACTTGTTTTCTTCAGGCCTATGTTTAGTTATATAACATTTACTAAGTACCCACAGAGGGTACTGTTGTAATAAAATCATTTTGGTTGCAAGTAACTTGGAATTCTACTCCAGCCAGCTTAAGGAAAGAAGGGAAATGATTGGAAGAATACCTAGTTATCTCAGGGAACTGAAAGGCAGCACCTAGGGTGGCTTCACATGGGACTAGTCACAGGATCTAGAGAGCTGTCAAGGACCTAGGCTCTCTCTCCACCCTTTGACCCTACCATTCTCTCAGTGACACCAGCTTTCACTCTCTCGGGTATATCTAACCACCCAAAAAAGTAAGTTCCTTAAAGTCTGTTTCATCTGCTGTTAATGTAACTACACCAAGTCTCTTCAGTTAATAATTTCCTGAATTTTTTTTCATCCTTTTTCAACCTTTGCGTGTCCTTCAGTTTTACATGTATTGCTTGACATAGTATATATCTGGATTTTGTTGGATTTACATGTATTATAATTATTTTATTTAGATCTGTTTTTGCCACCATAATTTACTATTTAATTTTCATTTGAAATATTTCACTGTTTCATTTCAATCCTTTTTTTTTTTCAATTAGGAGATTTGATATCCAAATATCCTCCTCCCTAGTAAGGAAAGAACTTGCTTCCTTCTACCTCCATTATGTTGCTGTTACTCAGGCTGGGATATTATTGATTTATTTTTCCTTTTTCTTTGGCTTTGGCTTTTTATTTTAAGGTAATAAATATATCAAGGTATATATTTTTTCTCCATAGATCTCTTGCAGCATCTTTCAGATTTTTCCGTTCCTTTATTAAATACCTCAACCAAAACTGTTTTTAAAGGGTTTGTGAGGCAAAACTCTTGAAGCTCTGTATGTCCCAGAACCATGCCTTTATACATATGAATGACAGTGTTGTTGACTGTAAAATCTTAGGTTTATTTTCCTTCAGTCTTGAAAGTACATCTGTATTGTCTTATTTTTCCCATCCAGTGTTGCTGCTGAAAAATCTGATTTGTGTTCCTTCATATAGTTTCTTCTGTTTTGTTCTAGAGGCTTTTTATATTTGTTATTTCTTTGTCCTTGCCTTCCTTCTGGGAGATTTCTTCAAACTGGCATACCAGTTAGCTAATTTTTCCTCAGATGTGTCTGTTCTTATATTTATCTTCTGTATTCTCACCTATTATGTAATTAATTTCAGCTATTATGATATTGATCCTGAATTTTTGCTGGGCTCCTTTAATGTTTTCTTGTTCTTGTTTCGTATTGGTCGTATTGAATATTCCTCGTTGCTTTTACATGTCTTAATAGTTATTGGTCCCCATTGATCTAATATTTGTTCTTCTGTTTGAATGTATAATCCATTGTTTGTTTTATAGTTATATTCCTCAAATTCTTATTATTTTGGTCTCAGAGGTTTTTTGTTTTTTTGTTTTGAAACTGAAACCATTAGCTATTCCAAACATCAGGCAGTGTGAATGGGGGAAGGCCAGACCTCAGTCCTTAAAAATCCACATGTTCTCAGGGAGATGTGCTGAGTAGAGAGAGAAAATAAGAGTTAAACAAATACTTCACATTCTGTAGTCAGATCCTTTTCCCCCACTTTGTCCCTGATGGAGTAGTAGTATTAGTAGGAGACACTTCTGGGATTGTCTTTCCCTCACCCTGGTTGTGGGGAAAGTGAGATCAGTTGGTACCCACCTGTCTTTCTGCCCTTATCTACTCCCGAGGACATTTGAACCAGTAGTTTCAACCCCCCCACCCCCACCCCGTGGGAGTAGGTGCTAATGCCCAAGGCACTGGGAGAAGCAAGAGCCAAACTAACAAAACTCCTGTTTATTCTCCCACAGCCTTGTGGTCCAGCCAAAAGTACCCGCTTCCACACAAAGCAGGTTAAAACAGTCACTACCCCACGCCCACCATTCCTCTCCCCAACTATCACCTCAGGGGCATTGTACTTTTTTTTCTTTTTTTCCTATTTTTTTAATCTGTGTTCCTCTGGGGTTGATCTTGAAGAAAGGAGCCAGAGATAGGAGTCAACTACTTCAGCATCTCGGTACCAAAATAAATTTCCAAGGTCACATTTTTCCATTTAAGCAAAGAACTCTACTACTAGACCTACTAACCTCTCAATCCCAGTTTTGAATTCCTGGGAGAAAGAATCTGATTGGCAGAGCTTGGGTTACATAGAATAGTGTATGACCTAAGCATCTCGGTCCTTTGGCTGTGTAGATAAGCCATGCTACCTCCTCCCTTGAGCACCTATCTACTTCCTTTATCCTCTTTAAAATAAGACAATTTCTTTGACTACTCAACTAGTAGCATGAAGTGATAATGTGCAGGTGAAATAAATACCTGATACTTACAAGATGCAGCCAGTCCCACAGTTTATTTCAGGAGAGTTGGTTTACAGCTATGTGTAGAAGATAAAATATGTCATTCTGAAAATCGTGCATCTGGGCAACACCGACAATAGAATTTTTTTAAGTTAAAACTATAAACAAAACAATGTAATTAACTAAAATGCAAATTAAAAATTGAATTAATAAAAAATGTATTTAAAATTTTTAAGGTTTTTTTTTTTAAAGTCTTTTCAATAATGAAAATCATTTTGTTTTACAGGTAAAATGAAAGGCCTGGCATTTATTCAAGATCCTGATGGCTACTGGATTGAAATTTTGAATCCTAACAAAATGATAACTATTATTTAGTTCTGTGAGAATGCTGCATTGAGATTTCAGTGAAGACATTGTGGAAGGTAAAAAAGGAGACAATGTGATTCAAGATATTCATTTAACAGAAGCAACTAGGACTGATGGATTATTGTCTCAATTCAAATTGTTCTTAAGTCTATTTCCCTTTCCTATTTCAGCTATGTTTTTCACCTAACTGTTCAGTCATTCTAGTTTTAAAGTAGTGCTTTGTCTTATGTCCTTGAATGTAGTTGTATAACTACTTTTTTAGGCAATAATTAGAACAATTCCGTTCAGAGGCTGCATTTGCCTTCTATCTTCTGACGAGATACAAGTCTACAAGTCTGCCTTTGAATCATCATTTAAAAAAAAACAAAAACACTTAATATGTTTTGTTGTGATTACCTTCTGAGGTTTCAGTTCCTCAGAAGTAACTTCAGAATGGGAAGTAAAGAACCCCAAACAAAAATGAAGCTTCATGTATATTTCAAATAGTATAAAGTTTATTTTACAAAAGAAAAGTTACTCTTGGGAGAAATTCAGAATTATGCTGACAAGGATGTGGATAGAAAAACTAATTTCTTCTCGTTACAAAGTACTTTGAAAGTTGAAGAACTAACCTCTTTATTTTGGGATGGGGAAGAGGATGGGAATATTACATACTGGGTATGCAGACACGGACTAGGCTGTCACATACTTTATCTCCCTTAATCCTCCACAGTATCCTGTGAGATAGAAAGTAGGCTGGACATGCAAAATAACTTTAATGAATCCAAAGCAATATAAATAGGCTGAGGACTCAAGATCTCATCATCATTTTTAGTATTTAGATTATACCTCAAAAATTAGTACCTTGGGGCTTCCCTGGTGGCGCTGTGGTTGAGAATCTGCCTGCCAATGCAGGGGACACGGGTTCAAGCCCTGGTTCGGGAAGATCCTACATGCCACGGAGCAACTAAGACCGTGTGTCACAGCTACTGAGCCTGCGCTCTACAACCCGTGAGTCACAACTACTGAAGCCTGCGTGCCTAGAGCCCGTGCTCTGCAACAAGAGAAGCCACCGCAATGAGAAACCTGCGCACAGCAACGAAGAGTAGCCCCTGCTCACAACTAGAGAAAGCCCGCGTGCAGCAACAAAGACCCAATGCAGCCAAAAATAAAATAAATAAAATAAATAAATTAAAAAAAAAAATTAGTACCTCACAGTACCTCCTTCACTAGTGTTCTTTGTAAAAACCTTCAAAGAGTTTGAGCATTGTCCTCTCAGCTTTCGAGCCTGAGTACCACGGTGAGGAAGAAGCAGTGGAGGAAGTCTGGAGCATGCGGCTGCTCTGGGGATGCCTGGTTGTCCCTGTGCAAGTGGTGCTTGTGTTTCTTGTGAAGAGCCCCTACCCCAAGGTCTTCCAGATGCCAGTAATCATTTAGGATAAATTATGTTCAGTGATAACGTAACTTAGTTATCAGAAATCAGCTCAGTGGTCTTCCCTGCCATGATTGACATTTTTTTTTTAATTTTTAAAATTTATTTATTTATGGCTGTGTTGGGTCTTCGTTTCTGTGCGAGGGCTTTCTCTAGTTGTGGCAAGCGGGGGCCACTCTTCATCGCGGTGTGCAGGTGTCTCACTATCGCGGCCTCTCTTGCTGCGGAGCACAGGCTCCAGACACGCAGGCTCAGTAATTGTGGCTCACAGGCCCAGTTGCTCCGTGGCACGTGGGATCTTCCCACTCCAGGGCTCGAACCCGTGTCCCCTGCATTGGCAGGCAGATTCTCAACCACTGTGCCACCAGGGAAGCCCCATGATTGACATTTGATAGGTTTTAAAAAACAAACTGATTTTGAAAATCTCTTATGGCACAGATAATAAGAACATCCAGTTTGTGGTTTAACTACATTTGGATTTTTTGTGGACTCTAGTGGAAGACCTTTGGATAGGCCTTGCCAACTGTGCTTACACTGCTAGAAGCACTTTCATTTCCTTTTTGGATGGAATGGATTTATGCGAGCAGTTCAAACAGAAAGCAGTACTTATAGACTGAAGTAAAATAAAATTTTAGAAAAGACTGTGTTTAATTTGTAAACTTCTATCCAGCATGTTCTTTTAAAAACAAAAAATCTGCCCTTGGGGAGTACTGCAAGGATTTTTGAAGGGGCTTGCAGACTCATGAGAACTGGGAATAGTTGTAATTCTATACATCAGGCAAAGCACATAATTTCTATGGATAAGGAAGGGTCGGGAAGATGAGAAGAGGAAAGTAAATGGATAAAGGATTTTGGTGGAAAAAGTGCAGAGAAGAAGAGAAGACAAATATCAAAAATGAGTCATGGAAACCAGTGCTGGTACATTTTGGGTACTAGCATTACCAAGTGGGAGGGTTATTAGATTCATAAATTTAGTCATTTAAACCTTTTTTCCTCAGAAAGAAGCCTTCTCTACTTGCTGAGTAAAACTTGCCAAAAGATAGCCCTTGCTACTCTTTAAATCTGATCCCTGTATGCATTGAAAAAATATGTATTGTATCACTGGGCCTTGCTAGGGATTAGAACAATTCACTTCTAAATTAATTTATCTGAGCAGCGGTGACATGAAAGGGTGAATTAGAGCACAAGAAGTTTTCTTCTTTTCCATTATTGGACAGCCAGACTGTATAGCTTACTGTTAATGTAAAATAAATCAGTTGCTCATGAACCCTACATGACACTCAGTTATAATACATATGGTCTGAATAGGAGCTGATGACTGTGAGAGAATCGCTACAGCTTCCCCGTATAGCATTCTGACCAGGATTGCGTACAGTGTATATAAATATTCCTTGGCAACAAAACTGCTTATGAAGAGGGTTATATCGGTAAAGATGCATGCTGCTGACAATAAGAAAAGACCTGGGCTTCTCTGGTGGCGCAGTGGTTGAGAGTCTGCCTGCCGATGCAGGGGACACGGGTTCGTGCCCCAGTCCGGGAAGATCCCACATGCTGCGGAGCGGCTGGGCCCGTGAGCCATGGCCGCTGAGCCTGCGCGTCCGGAGCCTGTGCTCTGCAATGGGAGAGGCCACAACAGTGAGAGGCCCGCGTACCGCAAAAAAAAAAAAAAAAAAGAAAAGTCCTAACTCTATCAGATGTAACAAGCACTTCAGAAGTTCTGGAATTAGTTGATAGAGGGTTCAGAACTATCAGGCACTCTGGTTTCCTTCTATCTTTGCCAAACTGTCATTCTCAGCAGTTGTTTGGGGGGCTAATAATACCTGTGATCAAAAACGCCTACTATGAGGACTTCCCTGGTGGTGCAATGGTTAAGAATCCGCCTGCCAATGCAGGGGACACGGGTTCGAGCCCTGGTCCAGAAAGATCCCACATGCCGCAGAGCAACTAAGCCCGTGTGCCACAACTACTGAGCCTGCACTCTAGAGCCCGTGAGCCACAACAAAGAGTAGCCCCGGCTCACTGCAACTAGAGCAAGCCCGTGCACAGCAACGAAGACCCAAAGCAGCCAACAATAAATAAATAAATAAATTAAAAAAAAAACAAAAACGCCTACTATGATTCCAGGTGCCACTGTACAATGTACAGTGAAAGAAAATAACCTGTTTTTCCTTTTGTGTCTTTAATGAGCGTAAAACCTTTCTCAAAGCTCATCAGCAGAATTCTCCTTATGTCTCAAACCAGAATTGGGTCACTCGCTTGGCTCTAATCATTGACAGAGGGACTGAGACCACTCTGACTTAGATCATATTTACTACAGTTACCTACATGAGGGTAGACACCGCATCCAAACTGAAACTGCCAGAATGGAGGAGCAAATAAGGGCTTCTGAAAAGGCGAAACAGAAACTGCAACAGGGTGAAATTAAATATTGAGAAATTAGTGGGTGCAAGCGTGCTGTAAGAAATCAGAACACATTTCCTGCCCTCAAAGAATTTGTTCTGAGATTGTGGTTCTCAACTATACCAGACTTAGCAAACCCTCCTTATTATAACATGGGAATGTTTATAACATCTATCACACCCACTATCCTAAAACAAAATTCATATATAACTTACCTATATACACAGTTTCAAAAAGGATCAGTCCAATGCCTTTATTGTAATAAAAAGGAGAAATAAATCAATTTTTAATAAAATATGCATTTCAATATGTAAATGCCCAGATACTACTACACTAGAAAACAATGAAGTAGTCAGGTGCTTTCTCTTATATATGGAAGAAGTAAAACTGTTCAATAGCGTACTGATAACTCTATTTGGTATTTTAAAATAGAGACTAAATTCATGATTCCTGAAGAGCTATAATGTTACAACTTTATTTACTTATTTATTTTTTTGGCCACGCCACGTGGCATGGGGAAATCTTAGTTCCCCAACCAGGGATCAAACCCATGCCCCCTGCAGTGCCCTCGAAGTCTTAACCACTGAACCGCCAGGGAAGTACCAGTGTTACAACTTTAAATGCATACTGATAACAGGTGTGTTTTATTGGTCACTCAAAGAAATTGAATGATGTTACTGTTGGAAACATCATTTTCCAAAATGGTGATCAATTCTCGTGGAGGTTTTGAATAAAAGAATAATATTCCTTCTGTTTATAGGGTAGTTTTGTCCCCAGTGAATATTAAAATTATACATACAAATAAGTAAAATGGAAGTTCTAGGCTCAGAAGATAAAAGCAGATGTTATAATTTTTTAATTGACATAACATTGTGTAAGGTTAAGGTGTGCAGTATGTTGATTTGATACCACCATAGGGTTAGTAACACCTCTATCATGTCACATAATAATCAATTCTTTATTGTGATGGGAATGATTAAGATCTAGTCTCTTAGCCTAGAAATCAACTACAAGAAAAAAACTGCAAAAAACACAAACATGGAGACTGAACAATATGCTACTCAATAACCAGTGGGTCACTGAAGAAATCAAAGAGGAAATTAAAAAATATCTGGTGACAAATGAAAATGGAAACACAATGATCCAAAATCTATGGGTTACAGCAAAAGCAGTTCTAAGAGGGAAGTTTATGGTTATACAGGCCTACCTCAGGAAATAAGAAATCTCAATCTAACCTTACACCTAAAGGAAAAGAACAAACAAAACCATCCTCGGCTAGCACTTCTGCTAGTATATAGGTGGTGACCCTGGTGGAGTGACCCAGACTGTCATCTCTGAGGGGTCTGAGCCCCTGGATGACATGTCCTTTTCAGACCAGCCAGGGTTGCTGCACTTGTCCATTTGCCTTTAAAACTGGGCATGAGCATACCAACAGGCACCTAAGTGGGTCACATGGATGCTAAGCATACTCCTGGCTGCCCCCATTGTGTAGCAGCAGCCCCACTTCTTCCTAATGATAAGGGTCACTTGCTACTGCCAGAATGGTGATTCTTCTTGTCCAAAGTAACAGGGCAGCAACCAAAGCTTAAAAGTAATGGGATTAATCCCAAAGCAACCTACAGATTCAATTAAAAACCTATCCAAATCTTAATGACTTTTTTTCAGAAATGGAAAAATTCAAACTAAAATTCACATGGAATCTCAAGGGACCCCAAATAGTCAAAACAATTTTGAAAAAGAAGAATAAAGTTGGAGGATTCACACTTTCTGATCTCAAAACTTACCACAAGCCTTCAGTAATCAAAACAGCATGATACTGGCATAAAGACAGACTTATAGACCAATGGGATAGCATAGAGCCCAGAAACAAACCCTCACACATATGTCAAATGATTTTTGACAAGGATACCAAGAGCATTCAGTGTGGAAAGGACAATGTTTTCAACAAATAGTTCTGGAAAAACTGGATATCCACACACAAAAGAATGAAGTTGGACCTTTATCTTATACCATCTGTAAAAATTAGCTCAGAATGGATCAAACAAATGTAAAAGCTAAAAGTATAAAACTCTTAGAAGAAAACATGGGGGAAAGCTGCATGACATTGGACTTGGCAGTAATTTCTTGGATATGATACCAAAACAAACAGGCAACAAAAGAAAAAAATAGACAAATTGGACTTCACTAAAATTTAAAACAAATTTAAATTTAAATTAAAGGACACTATTAACAGAGTGAAAAGGTAACCCACAGAATGGGAAAACATACTTGAAAATCACATCTGATAAGGAGTTAATATCCAGAATATATAAAGAACTCCTCCAATACAACAACAAAAACAACCCAGTTAAAAAATGAGCAGAGGATTGAAAATCAAAACCACAATGAGATACCATTTGCACCTATTCAGGTAGCTATTATATATAAATGAAAACAAAAACAGAAAATAACAAGTGTTGACAAAGATGTGAAGAAATTAGACCCCTTGTTCACTGCTGGCGGGAATGTAAAACAGTGCAGCTGCTGTAGAAAACAGTATGGCAGTTCTTCAAAAAATTAAACATAGAATAACCGTATGTTCAGTAATTCCACTTCTGGATATATACCCAAAAGAAAACAGAGACTCAAACTGATATTTGTACACCAGTGTTTGTTAGCAGCATTATTCACAATAGCCAAAAGGTGGAAACAACCCAAATGTCCATTGATGGATGAGTGGATAAATAAAATGTGATATATACATACGATGGAATGTTATTCAGCCTTAAAAAGGAATGAAATCCTGAAACATGCTACAACATAGATGAACCTTGAAGATGCTGGGCTAACTGAAATAAATCAAACACAAAAAGATAAATACTGTGTGATTCCATTTATATGAGATACCTAGAATAGTCAAATTCATAGAGACTGAAAGAATGGTGGTTTCCAAGGATTGGAGGGAAAAGGAAATGGGGAGCGATTGTTGAATAGGTACAGAGTTTCAGATGGGGAAGATGAAAAAGTTCTGGAGATGGATGATGGTGATGGTTTCACAACAATGTAAATGTACTTAATGCCACTGAGTTGTATACTTAAAAATGGTTAAAATGGTAAACTTCGTTTTGTATATTTTACCACAGTAAAAGAATTAATGGGACTCATATTGTGTGCCCTGGTGAAAGTGTCTCACTTTTTAGAAGGACCTCTAGACAAGCAGAACCTGGAGTTGTGGGGATAGGAAACACAAATTCTCCAAGAAGATAACTGGAGCAATGGTGGTAAGAGGGGCTGCTTATATTTTCCACCATAGTTGCTGAACCCATATGATACCTATTGGGAGTATAGTACTAATCATGATAATTGATTTTGGGTATATAATGTGTCCCTTCGGTTTTTAAGTAAAAATAAAAGACACGTTTTTCATTTTCACCAAGAACTTTATTGAACAACATATCCACCCTTTTGTTCCACTACCTTCTGCCATTTTTCAGGCAACTTCATAATTCCATCTTCCCAAAACTTTTAATCTTTTTGAGCAAAGAACTGTTCCAGCTGCCTTTTACAGTCTTCCAGGGAATTGAAATTTTTTCCATTAAGAGAATTTTGTAAAGAGCGAAATAAATGGAAATCCGAAGGTGCAATGTCTGGTGAATACAGTGGATGAATCAGAACTTCCCAGCCAAGCTGTAACAGTTTTTGCCTGGTCATCAAAGAAATATGTGGGCTTGCGTTATCCTGATGGAAGATTATGCGTTTTCTGCTGACTAATTCTGCACGCTTTTTGTCGAGTGCTGCTTTCAGTTGGTCTAATTGGGAGTACTTGTTGGAATTAATCATTTGGTTTTCTGGAAGGAGCTCATAATAGAGGACTCCCTTCCAATCTCACTATAGACACGACATCACCTTCTGTGGATGAAGACTGGCCTTTGGTGTGGTTGGTGGTGGTTCATTTCACTTGCCCCATGATCTCTTCCATTCCACACTGTTGTACAGTATCCACTTTTCATTGCCCATCACAATTTGTTTTAAAAACAGAACATTTTCATTATGTTTCAGTAGAGAATCACATGTGGAAATACGGTCAAGAGGGTTTTTTTGGCTTAACCTATGTGGAACCCAAACATCAAAGCAATTCACATAACCAAGCTGGTGCAAATGATTTTCAATGCTTGGTTTGGATATTTTGAGTATGTCCGCTCTCTCCCGTGTGGTATAACGTTGATTGTTCTCAATTATTGTTTCAATTTGATTGCTATCAACTTCAACGGGTCTACCCAACTGTGGAGCATCGTCCAGCGAGAATCTCCAGCACGAAACTTCACAAACCACTTTTGACACCTTCGATCCATCATGGCATCTTCTCCATACACTGCACAAATCTTTTTTTTGTGTTTCAGTTGCGTTTTTCCCTTTCTTGAAATAATAAAGCATAATATACCAACATTGTTGCTTTCTTCTTCCATATTCAATATTAAAATGGCTACACCAAAATTCACCAATTTTGATGTCTTTTTTTAAATGCATGCAGATATGACAGCTGTCACATACAAACAAAATTGTTTTGAATGAAGTTAAAGACAACTAAGTGCTACTAGAGCCATCTTATGGAAAAAACCGAACCTTTGGCCCACCCAATAGTATTTTTGAACAGATATTCTCCCTTATCTCCCATTTTTAATTCATCATTGCCTGCCTGATGAATCTCAGTGGCTTCATCTGCATAGATACTAAAAGAATAAGCATAGTATCAGTTAGTGTGGGTGAGCTTATACTGCAGTAACAAATGATCCCCCAAATCTCAGTGGCTTACAAGAAAGGTTTATTTCTCCCTCACACTGCATGTCCACTGATTATCTCAGCTACAGCTAATGATGCAGTTGCAGAACAGGCAACTCCTGGTGTCAGTGGAATAAATGGCTTCTCCAAGAGCTGCCTTTATTGAGGTATAGAAAGGGCCTTTCAGGCAGCCACTGGACTGAACATTCTTCACCCCAGGTTCAGAAAGACGCAGGACTCCTCCAAGGCTGCTGGCTCCCTAGTCCTTCTCTGGCGTAGTCATATTAGCACACAGATGTGTCCCTGTGCCTCTATCATAATGCTCTACATTAGCTTCTCAAGAAAGAACCAGAAGCATCAGATAAGATCCCGTTCAGGATCAAGGCTCTCTAGGAGAGAGAGGTAATCAAGGATGTTTATTCAGAAAACACTAACTCAGCATTCTGTTCTTGGTCATTGTATCTTGGCGTCTTTCTCCAAGCCAAGAATTTTTCTGAAAGTTCATTCTAGTCCTTTATGTCTTTGCCCTTCACCACCCTGCTGTGTGTTTCTGGAGGTCTCATCTCTCTTGCAGCTTGATCACCACGTTTCCTTTACCATCATAGGGGTAATCATTAGTGCTACACACTGATATCTGGTTCTCCTCTCTTCTGGTCACATAGTAGGATGCATTTCCAGACTTCCTTAAGATTGGTTCTGTGACTAATGCTGGCATGAATTGTGAGTAGAAATGGTGTCTGTCACTTTTGAGCTGAAGAATTTGTTAGTGTGAGGCTTCCAGAGTTTTCTCTTTTCCTTCTGGAAAAAGCCACTGATATTTTGGGGTTATTTTTTTTTTACTGTTGCATAGCCTAGCCTATCTTGACTGAAACTATCGCATACCTTTTTTCAGGTATTTAAAGTATACATGACAAAGGCTCTTATAATAATATAATTCTTCAGACACATAATGGGTATAAAATGCTCCATAACTCTTAAGGTACAAATGTAGTCCCACGACTCTTGTCTCTCTAAATCAAATTTAAATTGGCTCAAGCACCCAGATGCTATTTAGGTAGAAAGTTTAGAATCACTCTATTGAGTTATTCCCACTTACCCTACATTGTTTTTTCTCAATGTAGTTTATACACCCTCTGCATCACAATCACCTGGGGGTATTTGTTAAAAACAGACTCCCACAGTATTCCTCAAATCAGAATCTCTGGCAGGACTCAACGTGCCCCCAAGTCATTCTTACGCTCACTTCACACATGATCTTTCTTAGTCTGAAATCACCTTGCTCTACCTTGTGATTCCCACATGATTTCTAGACCAGCATTATCCAACAGAACTTTCTGCATTGATAGAAAGGTACTCTCCATGTATACTCCAATACACTAGCCACATGTGGATACTGAGCTCTTGAAGTGTGACTAGTACGACTGAGGAACTGAATTTTTAATTTATTTGAATAGTCACACATGGCTAGAGGCTCCCATGTTAGACAGCACAGTTCTAGACTGTTAGTCCTTGAGAGCAAGAACTGTATCTTCAATCTCTGTATCCCCTTTGTGCCTGACACAGAGTAGCCCAGTAAATAAAAACTGAAATAGGAAATAGGCCTGCACTACTTCCATTTTTGAGGTTCCTGGTATATTAAGAAGAAATGCCAAAACAGGATTACAAAAAGTGTTTTCTGGACAAACATTTTAAATCTTTACACTTACAAAGCAGCTTTATTGTCCTATTCTCAAGATACAGGATTAAAATATTAAATCTCAGACATATAGTGTCTAAGAGCAATACCTAATAGCCATGGGGGTACTCAGTTATCTTTCTACCTTTGATTTAGCAAATATAAAAGGTGCATTAAGACAGTGAATCTTGCTTAAGATCTTTCCATGTAACTTCAGTTAAAGTGTATATGTGCAAATATCACCAGTGTATACAAATCAGATCACTAATACATGAGGTATAAACGGGTTTAAAACAAAATAATCATAGATTAGATACAGGAAAGCTAATTCTTCATATTGTGGCCTACTGGAAGAATATACTAAGAGAGGCTGTGAGAATAGTGTTTGGAGAATTTGGGACATGACGTTTCGCACTTATGCTTGCCAGCCGTTACTTTACCTATCTACTTTCCTCAGAAGAGCAAAAGCAAAGTTAAAAGTGGCATTCTTTAGATTTGCAATAATATTAAATCTTCTTTGAAAATAATTCATTGTTCTGTTGGTTTAGCTGATGTAAAACCCTAGAGAACTTGTAAACAAAACATTCTTATCAGCATGGAAGGATCAATAAGTTTTAACTCTTGCCTGAAGTAAGGGTAAGGGACTATAAGGTAGTCATCATTAGCATAATTATCACTTATTTCCCTAGCTTTTCCATGATCAACCTGAGGTGGCTAGTGCAACAATACACATAATGTAGAAAATTATAAATAAATCTGAGCAAGAGAAAACCCAAATTTAAATAGAAGGTCAGCAACAAGGACCTACTTACTGTATAGCACAGGGAACTCTGCCCAATATGTAACAACCTAAATGGGAAAAGAATTTGAAAAAGAATAGATACGTGTATATATAACTGAATCACTTTGCTGTACACCTGAAACTGCAAAAATATTGTTAATCAACTGTACTCCAATAGAAAATAAAAAGTTTAAAAAGTACAATAGTGAAAATATAATAAATACATAGATAGATAGATGATAGACAGATAGATCAGGACCAGGGAATAAGAACGCAGGTTCACAGGCCACAGTTCCTATGTAAGCACTAAAGCTGAGCTAAAACTTGACTTGGAGCTTCATGACGATGAAAGTGAAAAGGGAAACACATAAACTGGTTACATTATTTGTCTGTAAGGAAGACACATCACTTACTCAAAGGTAGTCAAGCATTCCCTGACACTTGGCTCTGAAAGAAAATTCTCTCATGGGATTTTCCATAAGAAACATAAAATGACCAAGTGCACAATAGCTCTACAGCAAATGCACTACTGGGCTCTGTGGAACTGTCTCTTCTAGAATCCCTTAATGTATGTAGAAGCCACAATATTCAAAAGACAAGTCAGTAAAACACTCCTGGTAGAGGGTGAGAAATGTTTCTGTGTGTATGAGCTCCGGACAATGTGGTCAGGGATGCAGTTTTCTGATGGACCAGCTAATACCCTGGCTGACTAAAAGCAGATACATATTGTTCAGAACTCAGTAATCTCATCAGCAGATGGTGGGTGGTTGACAGCCTTTTGTGAAGAGTGAGTCATCCCATTGAGATTCTCACCTAAATAGGAACATTTCTCTCTTCATGGGGGTGGACAGAGGGAGGCTGCAGGCAGTGCAGGTTTTTCCTTAAGAAAACCAATTCTTCAAAATAAGAACGAAGTATTCAAGTTTGTAAAGTTCTATTCAATAGAGAGGGTCTGCAAACTCACAGACAAGTCATGTTTTTTTTTTAAACAAAGTTCACATTAGTTACCAATGTTAAGAGATGAATGGATTTCAAATCTGGCAAGCCCAGATGCTCGCACACCACTTGGCAACAATCTGCTGGCTGGGTGTGGGGCATTTGCCCACCCTTTAGGCAACTGAATGTCCTGTTGGAGGATGAAGATTTGGATGGAAAAATTTTCAAAGAAGAAATTATCAGTTGCTGACTCTCGCTGAGAAAAATCTGAATAAAGCTCCCATGAAATGTATGGCTTTTAGCAAAGTGACTGCTCAGTAAATCTACCTGGAAGAATTCCTTGCAAAACATACCCTTAAGTAAAGAAATGAATCTGATACTGAGTTACTGGATCTAAACCAGTTAAATTTCAGGACATGTACCAAAATAATTATTTTAGTTTTAGAACAGGTGATCTTCACCCACTTCTGACAAATGCTAAACCACAAAATCAACCATACGTTAAAGTTAATTATAATAAAATATCATCAGCATTAAGGAAGATTGACTTTCTTATCTCCAAAGCAAGACAGCATATGTTCAAATAATACAAAAGTGGTTTCAAATTATTTAGTTTAAAAATAAGGAGGGCCACAACTTGCCTGTTTTATGCTACTTGAAATACTTTCTGATCTGTCTGAACACCAGTTCTATTGATCTGGACTTTCAAGGTCACAGAAGTCCTGGTTTTATATGATTCTATATTGAACTCATGGAGCTCAACCTGAAACTAGTCCTTGTCCACAGACTCAAAGCCTGAGAAATCATGCAAAGCTGCAACCTTTCTTTTAAAAGCAAAGTTTACTTTTTCTAATTATAAAATAAATGTACAATATCAATAATTTAGAAAATAAAGAAGAATTTAGACTGTTTTCCCTCAGGTTTTTATTTTGAAAAATTTCAAACCAACAGAATACAGATATGCAGGCCAAGGGTCCTTCCAGTTACTAAGGCTGAGCCACAAATTTCTCAGAGCTTCTTGGCAGTCAGAGTGAAAGGAGAAAACAGCCAGTTATGTAATTCACATCACCTATAAGGAGAAAACATATCAGTTACTTAAGAGTAGCCAAGTGTTTCATGGCATTTGGCTGAGAGAGAAAAATTCTCTTATTAAAAATTTTTTTAAAAAATTTTAATTTATTTTTTAATTGGGGTATAGTTGCTTTACAATGTTTTGTTAGTTTCTGCTGTACAATGAAGTATACAGCTATATGTATACAGCTATATGTATACATATGGATATATGTATACATATATCCCCTCCCTCTTGGACCTCCCTCCCACCCCCCCATCCCACTCATCTAGGTCACCACAGAGCACTGAGCTGATCTCCCTGTGCTATACAGCAGGTTTCCACTAGCTATCTATTTTACACATGATAGTGTATATATGTCAGTCCTAATCTCCCAATTCATCCCACCCCCCCTTCCCCCCATGAGAGAAAAATTCTCTTGTGTTCACTTCATAAAGAATACAAAGTGATATCATACACAATAACTGCACTGGTGAGTTCTGTAAACTATTTCATCTAGAATCTCTCAATGTTAGCAGAGCATGTGTTGTATGAAGGAAGGTAGCAGCCTGGGGGTTAAGAGCATGGATTCTAGAACCTAACTACTTGGGTTTGAATCCTGGTTCCATGACTATTAATTGTGTGACCTTGATTAAATTACTTAACTTTTCTAGGTCTTAGTTTCCTGAATTATAAAGTACTGTGATTAATGATATTACCTCTCTCAAAGGGGTATGAAGCTTAAATGAGTTAATGCCCAGAACATACTTAAAACAGTACCTAGCACATAGTAAGCATCATCATTATTTCAGTAAACGCTAAAATAAAGGTGTACACATGATGTAATAGTACAGAGGATGGGCACTTAGACCAAATAAGGGCTGGAGGGAAGGTTTCCTAAAGAGAGGATGCCTGGTTTACTACTTAACTGCTGTTAGCGTGAACTTGGCCCAATTACTTAAACTTTGTATCCCCACCTGCTAAAACAGAGATATAATATCAGATACTGATACAATAAACTGATGTTTGTGAAATTAAATGAGATAATATATGAGGATTAGATGAGCAAATGGAAGAGAGCATGGCATGTAAAACAAATGTTTCCACTTGGATCTGGTGGAAAAGTAAATAAACTACCCTTGCATTCAAATTTTACATGTGTCCATTTTTCCAATTAAAGGGTGTACTTAAGTTCACAAGTAGCTGTACAAAAATATTAATTCATATCATAACAAAGCTACCTAGAAGTAATGTTAAACGATCAGTGGTGGATTAGCACAACTCTCCTGTTTTTTTTATCACCATGGAAATGCCTTATGGTTACGTCATTTTTGAGGCACATTGTGTCCACCTGAGAGAGTAGGTAAATATAACACCTTGATTTCCATTTGGCAAAAATGACTACTCCCTCATCTGCATTACTTTATATATCCCTCATGTCACTTCATATAGAATTCTATTATACTATGTAGAATACTGTGTTATAGTCACGGTTCATTCAATTTATACCTTGCTTTGTTTAAAAAAGAGCTATGGCGATTAGTTACATACTTATATGTTTATCTCCCTTCCAAAACTGTGAGTTTCTCAACTAACTGTATCATATCCACATCCATAGTATCTGGACATAAGCTGGAACATAATATACCGATTCTCACTGTTTGGTGAAATGAGTAGGATTTGAAGTGTGCTGTTATAAGCAAATGAGCCTAATATAAAGTTAAGGGGGAGAGAGACCTTCAGGATGGTGGAGGAGTAAGACATGGAGATCACCTTCCTCTCCACAAATATATCAGAAATACATCTACATTTGGAACAACTCCTACAGAACACCTACTGAATGCCGGCAGAAGACCTCAGACTTCCCAAAAGGCAAGAAACTCCCCACATACCTGGGTAGGGCAAAAGAAAAAAGAAAAAACAGAGACAAAAGAATAGGGACGGGACCTGCACCAGTGGGAGGGAGCTGTGAAGGAGGAAAAGTTTCCACACACTAGGAAGCCCCTTCACTGGCGGAGACAGGGTGTGGCAGTGGGGAAGCTTCGGAGCCACGGAGGAGAGCACAGCAACAGGGGTGCAGAGGGCAAAGTGGAGAGATTCCCGCACAGAGGATCGGTGCCGACCAGCACTCACCAGCCTGAGAGGCTTGTCTGCTCACCCGCCAGGGCGAGTGGGGGCTGGGAGCTGAGGCTCGGCTTCGGAGGTCAGACCCCAGGGAGAAGACTGGGGTTGGCTGCATGAACACAGCCTGAAGGGGGCTAGTGCACCACAGCTAGCCGGGAGGGTGTCCGGGAAAAAGTCTGGACCTGCCTAAGAGTCAAGAGACCATTGTTTTGGGATGCACGAGGAGAGGGGATTCAGAGCACCACCTAAACGAGCTCTAGAGACAGGCGCGAGTCGTGGCTATCAGCGTGGACACCACAGACAAGCATGAAATGCTAAGGCTGCTGCTGCAGCCACCAAGAAGCCTGTGTGCAAGCACAGGTCACTATCCACACCTCCTATCCCGGGAGCCTGTGTCGCCCGCGACTGCCAGGGTCCCGTGATCCAGGGACAACCTCCCCGGGAGAACATATGGCGTGCCTCAGGCTGCTGCAACGTCACACCGGCCTCTGCCCTGGCAGGCTCACTCCGCATTCCATACCCCTCCCTCGCCCCGGCCTGAGTGAGCCAGAGCCCCCTAATCAGCTGCTACTTTAATCCCGTCCTGTCTGAGCGAAGAACAGAAGACTTCAGGTGACCTACACGCAGCGGTGGGGCCAAAGCTGAACCCTGGGAGCTGTGCGAACAAAGAAGAGAAAGGGAAATCTCTTCCAGCAGCCTCAGGAGCAGCGGATTAAATCTCCACAATGAACGTGATGTACCCTGCATCTCTGGAATATCGGAACAGACAACGAATCATCCCAAAACGGAGGCAGTGGACTTTAGGAGCAACTGTAGACTTGGGGTTTGCTTTCTGCATCTAATTTGTTTCTGGTTTTATGTTTGTCTTAGTTTAGTAATTAGAGTTTATTATCATTGGTAGATTTGTTTATTGATTTGATTGCTCTCTTCCTTTTTTATATATATATATAGATATATGTATGTTTTTCCTTTTTCCCTTTTTGTGAGTATGTGCCTGCTTCTTTGTGTGATTTTGTCTGTATAGCTTTGCTTTTACCATTTGTCCTAGGGTTCTGTCTGTCCATTTTTTATTGTTTGTTTTAGTATAGTTTTTAGCACTTGTTATCACTGGTGGATTTGTTTTTTGGTTTGGTTGCTCTTTTCTTTCTTTCTTTGTTCCATTTTTTATTACTTTTTAATTTCTTTTAATTTTTAACATTTTTTGTTTTTATTTTAATAACTTTATTTTATTTTATTATTTTCTTTCTTTATTTTTTTCTCCCTTTTCTTCTGAGCCATGTGGCTGACAGGGTCTTCATGCTATGGCTGGGTGTCAGGCCTGTGCCTCTGAAGTGGGAGAGCCAACTTCTGGACACTGGTCCACCAGAGACCTCCTGGCTTCATGTAATATCAAACAGTGAAAGCTCTCCAAGAGATCTCCATCTCAACACTAAGACCCAGCTCCACTCAATGACCAGCAAGCTACAGTGCTGGACACCCTATGCCAAACAACTATCAAGAAGGGAACACAACCCCACCCATTAGCAGAGAGGCTGTCTAAAATCATAATAAGGTCCCAGACACCCTAAAACACACCACCGGACGTGGTCCTGGCCACCAGAAAGACAAGATCCAGCCTCATCCACCAGAACACAGGCACCAGTCCCCTCCACCAGGAAGCCTACACAACCCACTAAACCAACCTTAGCCACTGGAGGCAGACACCAAAAACAATGGGAACTACGAACCTGCAGCCTGCAAAAAGGAGACCCCAAACACAGTAAGTTAAGCAAAATGAGAAGACATAGAAACACACAGCAGATGAAGGAGCAAGGTAAAAACCCACCAGACCAAACAAATGAAGAGGCAATAGGCAGTCTACCTGAAAAAGAAGTCAGTGTAATGATAGTAAAGATGATCCAAAATCTTGGAAGTAGAATGGAGAAAATACAAGATATGTTTAACAAGGACCTAGAAGAACTAAAGAACAAACAAACAATGATGAACAACACAATAAATGAAATTAAAAATTCTCTAGAAGGAATCAGTAGCCAAATAACTGAGGCAGAAGAACAGATAAATGACTTGGAAGATAAAATAGTGGAAATAATTACCACAGAGCAGAATAAAGAAAAAAGAATGAAAAGGATTGAGGACAGTCTCAGAGACCTCTGGGACAACATTAAACACACCAACATTCGAATTATAGGGGTCCCAGAAGAAGAAGAGAAAAAGAAAGGGACTGAGAAAATATTTGAAGAGATTATAGTTGAAAACTTCCCTAATATGGGAAAGGAAATAGTCAATCAAGTCCAGGAAGTGCAGAGAGTCCCATACAGGATAATTCCAAGGAGAAACATGCCAAGACACAAATTAGTCAAACTATCAAAAATGAAATACAAAGAAAAAATATTAAAAGCAGCAAGGGAAAAACAACAAATAACACACAAGGGAATGCCCATAAGGTTAACAGCTGATCTTTCAACAGAAACTCTGCAAGCTAGAAGGGAGTGGCAGGACATATTTAAAGTGATCAAAGGGAAAAACCTACAGCCAAGATTACTCTATCTAGCAAGGATCTCATTCACATTCAACAGAGAAATTAAAACCTTTATAGACAAGCAAAAGCTGAGAGAATTCAGCACCACCAAACCACCTTTACAACAAATGCTAAAGGAACTTCTCTAGGGAGGAAACACAAGAGAAGGAAAAGACCTACAATAACAAACCCAAAACAATTAAGAAAATGGTAATAGGAACATACATATTGATAATTACCTTAAATGTAAATGGTTTAAATGCTCCCAACAGAAGACACAGACAGGCTGAATGGATACAAAAACAAGACCCGTATATATGCTGTCTACAAGAGACCCACCTCAGACTTAGGGACACATAGAGACTGAAAGTGAGGGAATGGAAAAAGATATTCCATGCAAATGGGAATCAAAAGAAAGCTGGAGTAGCAATTCTCATATCAGACAAAATAGACTTTAAAATAAAGACTATTACAAGACACAAAGAAGGACACTATATAATGATCAAGGGATCAATCCAAGAAGAAGATATAACAATTGTAAATATTTATGCACCCAACATAGGAGCACCTCAATACATAAGGCAAATGCTAACAGCCATAAAAGGGGAAATTGATAGTAACACAAGCATAGTAGGGCACTATAACACCCCACTTTCACCAATGGACAGATCATCCAAAATGAAAATAAATAAGGAAACACAAGCTTAAAATGATACATTAAACAAGATGGACTTAATTGATGTTTATAGGACATTCCATCAACAGAATACACTTTCACATCAACAGAATACTTTACATCAACAGAATACATCAACAGAATACATTCCATCAACAGAATATACTTTACACATCAACAGAATACACCAAAAACAACAGAATACACTTTCTTCTCAAGTGCTCATGGAACATTCTTCGGTCACAAATCAAGTGTTGGTAAATTTAAGAAAACTGAAATGTATCAAGTATCTTTTCTGACCACAATGCTATGAGACTAGATATCCATTACAGGAAAAAAATCTGTAAAAAATACAAACACATGGAGGCTAAACAATACACTACTAAATAACCAAGAGATCACTGAAGAAATCAAAGGGTAAGTTAAAAATACCTAGAAACAAATGACAATGAAAACCCGACAACGCAAAACCTATGGGATGCAGCAAAAGCAGTTCTAAGAGGGACGTTTATAGCAATACAATCCTACCTCAAGAAACAAAAAACATCTCAAATAAACAACCTAATCTTACACCTAAAGAAATTAGAGAAAGAAGAACAAAAAAACCCCAAAGTTAGCTGAAAGAAAGAAATCATAAAGATCAGATCAGAAATAAATGAAAAAGAAATGAAGGAAACAATAGCAAAGATCAATAAAACTAAAAGCTGGGTCTTTGAGAAGATAAACAAAATTGATAAACCATTAGCCACACTCATCAAGTAAAACAGGGAGAAGACCCAAGTCAATAGAAATGAAAAAGGAGAAGTAACAACTGACATTGCAGAAATACAAAGGATCATGAGACATTACTACAAGCAAGTATATGCCAATAAAATGGACAACCTGGAAGAAATGGACAAATTCTTAGAAAAGCACAACCTTCTGAGACTGAACCAGGAAGAAATAGAAAATATAAACAGACCAATCACAAGCACTGAAATTGAAACTGCGATTAAAAATCTTCCAACAAAAAAAAAGCCCAGGACCAGATGGCTTCACAGGCGAATTCTATCAAACATTTAGAGAAGAGCTAACACCTATCCTTCTCAAACTCTTCCAAAATATAGTAGAGGGAGAAACACTCCCAAACTCATTCTACGAGGCCACCATCACCCTGATACCAAAACCAGACAAAGTTGTCACAAAAAAAGAAAACTACAGGCCAATATCACTGATGAACATAGATGCAAACATCCTCAACAAAATACTAGCAAACAGAATCCAACAGCACATTAAAAGGATCATACACCATGATCAAGTGGGGTTTATTCCAGGGATGCAAGGATTCTTCAATATACACAAATCAATGAATGTGATAAAACATATTAATAAATTGAAGGAGAAAAACCATATGATTATCTCAGTAGATGCAGAAAAAGTTGGACAAAATTCAACACCCATTTATGATAAAAACACTCCAGAAAGTAGGCATAGAGGAAACTTACCTCAACATAATAAAGGCCATATATGACAAACCCACAGCCAACATCATTCTCAATGGTGAAAAACTGAAACCATTTCCGCTGAGATCAGGAACAAGACAAGGTTGTCCACTGTCACCACTATTGTTCAGCATAGTTTTGGAAGTTTAAGCCACAGCAATCAGAGAAGAAAAAGAAATAAAAGGAATCCAAATCAGAAAAGAAGAAGTAAAGCTGTCACTGTTTGCAGATGACATGATGCTCTACATAGAGTATCCTAAAGATGCTACCAGAAAACTACTAGAGGTAATCAATGAATTTGGTAAAGTAGCAGGATACAAAATTAATGCACCAGAAATCTCTTGCATTCCTATACATTAATGATGAAAAATGAGAAAAAGAAATTAAGGAAACACTCTCACTTACCATTGCAACAAAAGGAATAAAATACCTAGGAATAAACCTACCTAAGGAGATAAAAGACCTGTATGCAGAAAGCTATAAGACACTGATGAAAGAAATTAAAGATGGTACAAACAGATGGAGAGATATACCATGCTCTTGGAACGGAAGGATCAACAGTGTGAAAATGACTATACTACCCAAAACAATCTACAGATTCAATGCAATCCCTATCAAACTACCAATGGCAATTTTCACAGAACTGGAACAAAAAATTTCACATTTTGTATGGAAACACAAAAGACCCCGAATAGCCAAAGCAATCTTGAGAAAGAAAAACGGAGCTGGAGGAATCACGCTTCCGGACTTCAGACTATACTACAAAGCTACAGTAATCAAGACAGTATGGTACTGGCACAAAAAGGGAAATATAGATCAATGGAACAGGATAGAAAGCCCAGAGATAAACCCATGCACATATGGTCACCCTATTTTTGATAAAGAAGGCAAGACTATACAATGGAGAAAAGACAACCTCTTCAAAAATATATACAAATCAATTTTCACTGCAAAGTAAAGGAGCTGTTACAGTGGAGGATTACTGGACTGAATGTCAATATTATGACATAGTATGAGTGTGTTTCCAGTTTGGTAATTGCAATCATTGTTGCTTTTGTTGTGGTCATCTATTTACAATGCTTGGTGTCAGTTTAGTTATCTCTTGTAAAAATAAAATACAGTGTGTGTGTGAAAAAAAAAAAAAGAACCTATTGTATAGCACAGGTAACTCCACTCAGTACTCTCTGTAATGACCTGTACGGGAATAGAATCTAAAAAAGAGTGGATATAACTGATTCACTTTGCTGTACAGCAGAAAGTAACACAACATTGTAAATCAACTATACTCCAATAAAAATTAATTTAATTTAATTAACACAATAAAATGAACAAAAAGCCATATAAAAAAAAGACAGCCTCTTCAGTAAGTGGTGCTGGGAAAACTGGACAGCTACATGTAAAATAATTAAATTAGAACACTCCTTAACACCATACACAAAAATAAACTCAAAATGGATTAAAGACCTAAATGTAAGACCAGACACTATAAAACCCTTAGAGGAAAACACAGGCAGAACACTCTGTGACATAAATCACAGCAAGATCCTTTTTGACCCACCTTCTAGAGAAATGGAAATAAAAAGAAAAATTAACAAATGGGACCTAATGAAACTTAAAAGCTTTTGCACAGCAAAGGAAACCATAAACAAGACGAAAAGACAACCCTCAGAATGGGAGAAAATATTTGCAAATGAAGCAATTGACAAAGGATTAATCTCCAAAATTTACAAGCAGCTCATGCAGCTCAATATCAATAAAACAACCCAATCCAAAAATGGGCAGAAGACCTAAACAGACATTTCTTCAAAGAAGACATACAGACTGCCAACAAACACATGAAAGAATGCTCAACATCATTAATCATTAGAGAAATGCAAATCAAAACTACAATGAGGTATCACCTCACACTAGTCAGAATAGCCATCATCAAAAAATCTACAAACAATAAATGCTGGAGAGGGTGTGGAGAAAAGGGAACACTCTTGCACTGTTGGTGGGAATGTAAATTGATACAGCCACTATGGAGAACATTATGGAGGTTCCTTAAAAAACTAAAAATAGAACTAACATAAGACCCAGCAATCCCACTACTGGGCATATACCCTGAGAAAACCATAGTTCAAAAAGTCATGTACCTCAATTTTCATTGCAGCTCTATTTACAATAGCCAGGACGTGGAAGCAACCTAAGTGTCCATCGACAGATGAATGGGTGAAGAAGATGTGGCACATATATACAATGGAATATTACTCAGCCATAAGAAGAAATGAAATTGAGTTATTTGTAGTGAGGTGGATGGACCTAGAGTCTGTCATACAGCGTGAACTAAATCAGAAAGAGAAAAACAAATACTGTATGCTAACACATATATATGGAATTTGAAAAAAAAAAGGTTCTGATGAATGTAGGGGCAGGACAGGAATAAAGACGCAGATGTGGAGAATGGACTTGAGGACATGGGGAGGGGGAAGGGTAAGCTGGGATGAAGTGAGAGAGTGGCATGTACATATATACACTGCCAAATGTAAAATAGACAGCTAGTGGGAAGCAGCCGCATAGCACAGGGAGATCAGCTCGGTGGTTTGTGTCCACCTGGAGGGGTGAGATAGGGAGGATGGGAGGGAGGTGCAAGAGGAAGGAGATATGGGGATATATGTATATGTATAGCTGATTCACTTTGTTATACCGAAAAAACTAACACACCATTGTAAAGCAATTATACTTCAATAAAGATGTTAAAAAAAAATAAAGTTAAGGGGACTCTCTAGGAATTTATGTGAAATCAGTCAGTCTGATCTTCTCCTTTGTTAGATGAGAAACCAAAGCATGCAATAGTTAAGTGATTTGCCAAAGGTTACTTACCTAGTTAATGGCCAGAACTAAGAGTAGAATCTCAAACTGCCATCAACTAGTCCAGATGGCAATCCAGTATACTGACCTGCCTTTCTGACCCAGGTAATTTGGTGTTTATCTCTACTACCTCACTAAAGCTGCTATTGTTGGTCATCAATCACTTTTGTGTTGCTAAATCCAGTCAGTGCTTTTCAGCCCTTGATATACTTGCCCTATTTGTGGTCTCTGACTCTGCTGAGACCATATTGCAATTCTTTCCCACCTTGGTTTCAGAGGCATTACACTCACCTAGTTCTTTTATCTCTCTGGCCATTGTTCCTCACACCTTGTGGGCTTCCGTTCATCTGCCACTGCCTTTTAAACTGAGTGCTTCCCGGGGATCTATCTTTGGTCCTCTTTATCGTTTCTTCTATATTTTCTGATTGATCTCATCCATGACTAGGACTTAAATTACCAATTATTGATATAAGTTAATGTCCTCTAAATCTAGTTTAACTCAACTTCTCTCCTCATGCGCAAACTTGTGTAATTCGACTGTTTATTGGATATTTCCCTCTGGATGTGAAGGTTCCCTTCAAGTCACAGTCACCTTGCAATAGTCTGAGGGAGCCTAATAAATTGCACCCTTTTTTCTAGATAAAAGAGAATGCAGCAGGGGACCAACTATCATCTTTGTTACTGAATGTATTCATTTTGATTGCTGTTGTAACAAATTACCACAAAATTAGTGGCTTAAAACAACACAGATTTATTAGCTTACAGTTCTGGAGGTCAGACATTCTAAAATCAAGGCATTGGCAGGGCTGCGTTCTCTCTTGGGGCTCTAGGGGTGAATCTGCTTCCTTGCCTTTTCCAGCTTCTAAAAGCTGCCTGCATTCCTTGGCTCCATCTTCAAAGCCAGCAGCACAGATTCTTAAAATCTTTCTCTCTGACCTCTGCTTCCATCATCATATCTCATTCTCTGACCCTCCTGCCTCCAGTCCAGCCAGAATAATCCAAGACAACCTCCCCCACCTCAAGATCCTTAATTTAACACACCTGCAAAGTCCCTCGTGCCCTGTAAGGTAACATTCACAGGTTTTGGAGATTAGGACATGAAAATCTTTCAGGAGCCATAATTCTGTATACTACAATTGACAAAATTAGTATTGGATATTACCTGTGGACAGAGAGCTTCCTAATGCAAAACTCTGGTATTAAATAGGCTTACTAACTTTGTAGCCCTGGACCAGGCACCCTCAATCCCACCCATAGGCCCTGCTCCTGGTGAATCAGAAAAGAACACAAAGATAGTTCCCTGACAGAAGCTTTCCTTTAAGAGGAAAGTGATGGGATGGGCTACACCTGTCCCGTTTCTCCTTTTAAATTCACCAATTAGGAAGCCACTGCTCTAGGGAGGCGTGAGCTGGGGCAGGTGCAGTGAGAGGCCAATATCATATTATATATATTATGTATTTTATTAACAGATGTTACTCTGTGTGAGAGGAAACATCATGAGTGGAGAATAAGTGTTTCCCCAACAAACATATCCATTTTTGAACACACCATCATTTTCTAGAAATCCAATCATCCTCCTGGGACTGTCACCAGCACTATCTAATACGCTGGATCAGAAACTTGTGGATAACCCAGACTCATTTTCATTCACATTTTGTTAAATGTTTCCACCACCTACCCCAGCACCCGTGCTGGAAACTTGGCTTACTCATTTATCCCTCACTCAGCGCTGTCATTCTACCACCTTAACAGCACTCACATCTATCCCTTCCTCTACACTCCCACTGCCAAAGCTTTGGTTAAGGCTCTGATCTCTTCTTACCTGGGGTACAGCAATAGCCTCATAACTGATCTCTCTGCCTCAAGTTTTGTTCTTCCTATTTTCACTTCCATACCTTTACTCATGAAGCTTCCTTTGGCTGGAATTACGTCCTTTCCAGTCACTCTCTCCAAATCCCCACACCCCAGTGGACCTCCAGTTCGCCCAAGCGTCAAGCAGAATTGACTGTCCAACATCCAGGATCAGACTTGAACCTAGGTTTCCCTGACTCCAAAGTCCATGCTCTTAACTGCTCTTGCTCGACTGCCTTCTCTTATAATAAAGATATTTTAAACTCTAGTGAGCTTTATACTTTAAAAAGCACCTTTGCATACATTATTTCCTTTTAGCGGTACAATTCTTCAACGTAGTAAAGATAGGTATTATTATCCTCATTTATAAAATGAGGAAACAGAGGAATTCAAGGCCCGGTCCATCACACGCTGCTGCTGAGTTAACGAGTGTCATTCAGCAGCCTTACACATTAACCGCGCGCTCAGCCCCTTCTGGTCCCAGTCCCTGGAGAACCTTCCTGCACTTCGCAGAAGTAGCCGATGGGGTCCGCGCGAGTCTGGACTAGGCCACTGCTGCCTCCACCACCGGCGCCCGGGCGATCACGGCGGGGAGCTTCCCATTTGCAGTGACGCGATCGGTGAGGCCATACAGTGACGTAGAGTGACGTAACTTACCCGGAGCTAGGTGCCGGCAGGGCAGCCACACCCTGGGGCCCCCTGCTCAGGAGGGCAGCGGATCGGGCGGGTGGGGGAAAGCCGCAAAACCCGCGGGACCCGACCTCCCGGCCCTAAATCTGCGGTTCCCGCTTGCCCGCCACTGATCGGTTGCTACGTGACGCCAGCGCGCAGAGGCGCGTGCGCGGCCACGGCGGTGTGCGTGAGAGCGGACGCGCGCCGCGGCGGCGGCGGCGGCGGTGGCGAGGACGGCAGCGACGCCAGGGCCGAGGGGGCGGTCGCTACGAGGCGGGTGCGGAGCGGGCGGAAGAGGCGTCTGTGCGGGCGGTGAGGTCGCAGAGGAACATCGTGGGGGTGAGTAGCCACGGCCTCGCCAGGGAGGTGGGGCCTGACCGCACCTGCTGCGCGGGCCCGGGGCGCGGGGACGCGCGCCCCTTCACGCTCTTCATCTGCTTTCTCCTGGGGCGGGGAAGGAGCGGGGACGGGGGCTGACGAGGGTCAGTTCCTGGGCTCGGTCGCTGTGGGAAGCAGCAGCAGCTGGCCGGCGAAGACTCTCTAGTCCTGGAATGTGTTGTAGGCAGGAGGTGTTTGGGGACCTCGGGGTGGCTCTGCCAGGCTCCCGGGCCGAGGAGTCGGAATCCCGAGAAGTCCGGTTCCTAGAGCAGCCTCGCATCCTGCCTGACACGAGCTGGTGCGAGACCGAGACGAGGCGGAACCAGGGACGCCGAGGTTGGGGTCCGGAAAGTTTGGCACTGCTGGGGCCCTCAACTCCCCTGCCTTGGCTGGGCTCTGAGGCGGGGCTGGTTGTTATGGAGGGAGTTGTGAATCAGTGCCTGCGTGCGGCGTCAGACACACCCACGACCTGGAGAAGGCGATCTGTCGGTGTACAGAGGGGGCGGCCCACCTGTTGCCTAGTGTTTCCAACTTCGTGTGTGTGCGCACGTGCTTAATGCACGCCGCAAACTTTGTCGGCCCTAAGCATTTTATCACATTGTTGCTACAGGTTTTGCGGTCAAGGGGCGGCTAGCCATCCTCAGTTCTTCCTCATAGACTCACATCAGCTGTTTTGTTTCCCTAAGCCATGTTGTGCTTCTGTCGTTATTAGGGCCGAGGAAGTGTGGAGGCACCGGTTTTTCTTTTTCTTAAAAGTAGCACAGGCTTGTTATTTACTAAGCAGAAAATACAGATTTTGTTCAGCGTGTGAGCTGGAAAAATGTCGATGGTCAGACAAGCCTGATTGGGTGCAGCTGATCATCAGCCCAGTGCTTTCTTCTCAGTGCGCTGGGCTCCCTAGTGGGTAGATGTGTGGCTGCAGTAGTGACCGTGCTCGGGAGAAAGGAGTATTAGAGGTAGGAAGGAAGTCAGTCTTTTCTGACCGTTGATGAAGGCAGTGCGGTAGAAAGACAGGCTATACCGAAATTTAATCATGATTTGTGCAAGAAAATTGAAGAAAATAACTTGTAACTTCTCATTCGGATCTAAAATTCTGTGATTCAGTTTCATAACTGAGGATCTGTAAAGTATGTTGTTTGAGGTTCTTACGTCTTGGAACCAGTGATAACCTTGCTCTGTAGCACTTAGGGTACTCGGAATTCAGTATCTTTTGCGCTCTAGACTATAATAGCTTTTAGGACAGGAATCACGTTTGTTTTCTTCAGGGCCATATCTCCAGTACCTACAAAAGTGCCTGCCACAGAGTAGGCACAGAATAGATATTTATTATATGTGACACCGTGGATAAGTCATAACACGCAGTTAGCTCAGTCCTTCAAGTAGTTAATACATGTGCCCCCTCTTCCTAGTATTATGCTGCATATGAGAGGAGGACTGTGGGATTACAAATGACATAAAAGACCTGGCTTTTTTCTTTTAAGGGCAAACAGTCTAGCTAGGAAAATAAAGCATATTATATAAAATAATTATGAAACCAAATGAGGTAGTATGTAAACAGGTGCTATGTGAAGTCCTATACTTTAAGTGCAGTAGAAATTTAGAAAAGATAAGACTTGTGGGCTGAATTAGTGAACTCTTCAGGAGAGGTAAGATATCATCTCATCTTTGAAAGAAGTGTAAAATTTCTGTTAGAGAAGAGATAAGTCATATGTTGAGAAAATAGTGTGAATTTGGTCATTGGGGGATATATTGCGGCAACTTACATGTACCATGAGAGGGGAAAATTGGAGAGATAAGGTTTAGTAGGTTGGGGAGGGAAAGTGTTAAGACTAAGGCAGGCTCATCAGCATCCCACTGATAGCAAGATGGAGCCTACTTTCCTGGAGGGATGGGAGTTGTGTTACTCAGAGTAGAGTCTTAAACAATCGTAAGTGTTATCCTTACTTAAAATGAAAGGATATTATCGTTGAACCAAAATCAGGTTGTTGTGTACCTCTGATTTCAGTACTAATTTGAATAAATGCCTCACTAATGTGCATGTATCTTATGTATTTAGTCAGCAGCGCATGTCCTCATTTCTAAAATCTACCTATGTGCTTGGGCCGTTCCATTGGAAATTTACTGAAATGATGTACCCAAAGCAATTATCGAGCTACTCTCAGTGACGCAGTTTTGCTTGGGATTATCTCTTATAGTGGTCTGAGGTTTGTAATTACTGCTGATCCTGTAAAAAAATAAAAATAATGTTAGCTGGGAAAGGAGTCTATTTGAAAAAGGATACTCAAAAATGTTGACAAAAAGATTTGAGAAAATTAAAGATGCTGCTCTTAAATATTGAATCGTTAGTCTTTATCTTTTGTTGTTATGTGAGCTTTCTTTTGAGTGTTGCATAAACCTGAACTTGAATTGCTAACCTGTGTAATGTTGCAACAGCAAATGTTATTTAACAACTCAGCAAATATTTATTGGGTTCTGGCTATGGCTAGGCACTGTGTTGGGTGCCAGCAAGACAAAGAATAAAACACAGTATAGTTGAGATACCAAGTGTTCATCAGGGGGGACAAACACTAACCGTGATGTGCTGTGATAAGAGTTCACCACTTTTGGAATGAATAAAATGCTGAAGGAATAGATCACTTTGGCTGGGGAAATAAATTGATAGAGTCAGGGAAAACTTTAAAGAGAAGACGGTGGAACTTAGCCCTGAAGGTTAAGTAGTATTTTGCTACATGGAAAAAGGAAAACAATCATTCCCGCCAGAGGGGAGAGTATAAGCAAAATTGCCGAAGATTAAAATTGAATGGGAAAACCTTGAGTTTTTTGTAGGCTTCTTGTATGGCAGAAGTGATGAGACAGGAAAGGTATGGTTGGAGCCAAATTACAAGGAGGTCTTCCATTCTAAAAAACCTAGTCTCCCTCCTTCCAACACTACCCCCGTGTTGGTGATAGAGAACCTTGAAAGGTAGAATAATCAGATCAGAAAGTTAACAGGCAGTTCATATGCAGAACTGCATTAGAGCCGAGAGGGCGGGAGACCAGTTAGGATGTAGGTGAGAGATGCTGGGACCCTGAAGAGGGACAGTGGGAATGGATGGCTTGTAAAGATATTTTAGATGTTAAAAGTCTCTAAATGTTATGAACAGCTAGAGGTGAGAGAGAGTGAGAAGTCAAAGGTGACATGTCCAGCTCGAGTAACTGGGCATTAGGAGGACATTAAATTAGAAAACACAGGAGGAGGAATAGATTACAGTGGAGGGAAGAAATGATGGCATGTTAATTTTAAGGCCCATGTGTGGAGTTTAGAGAGGCCCATTAGGTAACTAGAAATTCTACTCCAGAGTTTATGAGACAGTTTAGGAATAATTATAATGTAACTGACAGCCTCCAAGGCTATGGAAGTAGTACCATTCTAGGACTTAGTATAGTAATTAATGCTGTGGACTTTGGAGTCAGGAAAACCTGAAGTCAAATCTCTGTTATGCCACTATTGATTGGGATGGGTAACCTCGGGCAAGTAATTTAGCATCTCTGAACCTAAGTTTCTTCTGAAAAGTGGGGTTAATAATATTTTAAAGAATTGTTGTGGAGATTAAGATGGTATGTGCACAGCAGTTAGCACAATGCCTAGCTGATATATGCTTAATAAATGACAGCTGTTGCTATTAGTAGTTACAGTCGCAGAGGTAGTAGAAGAAAAGATATTCCTATGCAGAAAAGTTGAGAGCGAGAACTGGAAAGGGCAAGGAGTGGAATTTTTGGAAATCGACACTTAAATCAAACTTAGATGGTTTCTCAAGCTTGAGCATGCATCAGAAATACCTGGAGGCTTTGGTAAAACACAAATTTCTGAGTCCCACCCCCAAAGTTTCTGATTCCGTAGGTCTGGGTGTGGCTCCTGAATTTGCATTTTGAACAAGTTCTCAGGTGATGCTGATGTTGTTATTCCCAGGACCACGCTTTGAGAACCACTGATTTAAAGGATTAGTGAAAGAGGAACCAGCCTAGAGGCTAACAACGAGATTGAGTTTGTTGGAGAACCCAGGGAGACTTTAGAGAAGGATAAGGAAATAACAGCCTGCAGACTCTCTAGATCCACCAGTCTGCTTTCCAGTTCGATGAACCTCATCTCCTTCTTATTTGTGTTTTCTCCAGAATTTGGTGTAATGTTTGGCACATAGCATTGTTTGAATGAGCCTTTGAAGCTGTTTAATACTGTTCTTGTGCATGATTGCACATACTCAAACACAGATTTCATTCATCCTCTTATATCTCTGTTGGGTCTCAGACAAGGTACTTTTTCTAATTTTACAGACACACACACACACACAAACACAATAACTACAGAAAATTTCTTTCAAATACCTGATGCATAGCTAGATGCTTTTGACTTTGTATTAGATACACCCCCTCCCCGCCCACTTTTTTTAAATGTCAGAAAGTCCAATTTGCAAAATAATTCTCAGTAACAAGTGTCAAGATTACAATCTTTATCTTGTATTAGGCACTTTGCAGGTTTATAGGGTAAGCAAATAATATACTCACTGTACCTGGGATGTTTACAATAGGATGGGCAAAACTTAAAGGAAAGAAACAGGGTGAGATATAATCACAGAAATGTGGAAGGAGAGGAACCAGAATATAAGGACTTATTTCTTGTACGCCGATATACTTTGGATCTTACATGTCTCATATACTCATATAGCACAAAAGTTAGTCCTAATCTATGATTGGAAGTTATAAGAGAGTTCTGCTGTATAAGGAAATCAAACAGTTGTGCAAAGATACAAACACATTGAAAAGAGATTTCAGGAGTTAAATTGTAGCTAGATCAGTTAGCTACTCACCACGCTTCCTGGGTTCTTGTTCTCTTTCATTTATTCTTTCTGCTAACATTCATTAAGTATTTACTGTGTGCCAGAAACTGTGCAGAGTGCTGCACATAGAGGGATGCTCATTGCTCTGGGTATCCAACACTGGCTTTAGTTAGGGGGTATGATACTGTGTGAATGAGTGTGCACACACTTTGCCAGGGGAAGATCTGATGCCTAAATTTTATAATCTTGAGAATATATTGATATGAGTAGACATCAAGGACTTGAAGTTAAGTTCATTCAGCCGTATGTATGTATGCAAGGGGCCATGAGAAAATATAGAGATATATGGAAATTTTTTAAAGCAATCAAAGAATATATAATTTGGTAGAGCAGAAAAACATATTTACAATACTACATAGAATATGGTAAGTGCTATATAAGTATTGATCACAGACTAGGTTCTCCAGTACTTGTTGAGCACCTGAGTGTTTAGTTTTGATTTCAACTCATAAGCTATTATAATGTTCCAGAAATTATAACATGTCATAAATCCACATTAATCTCCTGGGCTGCCTTTTGGATCTTTATATGATGCAAAAAATATTCTGGCATTTTGTGTCCTTGTTTTCTTGGTTTGGGAAATATAGTATATAAGTAACAAGATCATTAACTACTAGCTACTGTTTATCAAGTGGCTGTAGTATGCTAGGCCTTTTTGCTAAGTCATTTAATTCTTACAATAACAACCTTGTAAGCTGGATATTATCCTCATTTTACTAATAAGGCAACCAAGTTTCAGAATGGGGAGAACAGTTTGCCTGTGTTCGTGGCCAGCGAGATGGGACAGGGCTTCAGCCCCACGCTTGGTCTCCAGAGCCAGTGCTCTTCACGCATGTCAGCGTGGGGCCCTAGCATGCAAACCTCCAGGTGAAGAAATCCAATCTTGTTTCTGCTGATTCGGGCAAAGTTGTTTGAGAAGTTAGAATTTTAATAACTGCCTGAATGATTGGAAACAGTTTGATAATATTGTTAGGAATGGAGGGGGAAAGGAGGTAGACAATTAAAGGTCCTGAAGCTGATTTTCCAGTGAAGACATGCTATATTTGACCCAAAACTTTTTAGTCAACTGACCGGTTATTCTACATAAACATTCAGATTTTCCGTTCTCTATGTATAGGTGCAGTCTTCTGGAGGAAGAATTGTACTTTTCCATGCTAATGACATTTAAAGTAAATTCACAACTACTTTTTTGACACTTAGGGAAAAATATCTTGCTGCTCACCTCAAACAATGTATACTTGAGATTTCTCAGCTAATCTTCTTTCTCTCCGCACCACTTATTCCTTTCACCCACCCAAGTGTTTATTTTTAAATCTATTTACAAGCTAAATACTTGTCTGTATATCCTACTTCTGGTTTAATGTTCTTATTCTGATTAGGTTTATCCCTTTTGGGTCCTATTTTGTACATTCCTGGAAATATCGATTATAATTACCTTTGTAAAGCATAGGTGATTTCCACTAATTTCATAATAAATTTTTAAATAAAATTATAGTGATACAAATGGATAAATATTAAACCCTGTATTTGTTATCTATTGCTGTTTAACAAATTACCTCTAAATTTTGCTGCTTAAAACAACAGACATTTCTTATCCAACAGTATCTTTGGGTCAGAAATTCAGTTGAAGCTAGGCTGGGTGGACTCTGACTCGGTTGCAGTCGAGCTGTGACCAGCCTTGCCGCAGTCATCTGAAGGCTTGACTGGGGCTGGAGGATCTGTCTCCAAGATGGCTGCAGCCTTAGGTCTTTCTAGGGCTGCTTGAGTATCCTCACAACATGTCAGCTGGCTTTACCCAGAGCAAGTGATAAAAGAGAAGAGCAAGGAGGGAACCACAGGCCTTGTATATCCTATCTTGATGACACACACTGCCACTTCTGTTATATTCTGTTTGTTAAAAATGAGTCACTAAGTCCAGCCCACACTCAAGGGAAGCCAGTTAGGCTCCACCTTTTGGGGAGGGATGTCAAAGGATTTGTAGACATATTTTAAAACACCCATAAGTACTTTGTCATATGAAGCCATTTCCTCAGCTGAAATTGATTGTCTCTGTTGTAGCACATGCTGTAGCCTTTCTGACTTGTGTATTCACAGTATTTTCTGGAATGCTTTGGAGAAAAGGTAGTGGTTTTTTTAAAAAAATCTAAAGCAAGTTTTTACTTTTTAATTTTTTTTTCTGGCCATGGCATGCGGCTTGCGGGATCTTAGTTCCCCAACCAGGGATTGAACCCAGGCCATTGGCAGTGAAAGCACAGAGTCCTAACCACTGGACCACCAGGGAATTTCCGCAAGTTTTTATAAATTAAGATTTCTTGGGGACTTCCCTGGTGGTCCAGTGGTAAAGAATTCGCCTTCCAATGTGGGGGACATGTGTTCCATCCCTGGTCGGGGAACTAAGATCCCACATGCCGAGGGGCAACTAAGCCCGTGCGCCACAACTACTGAGCCTGCGTGCCTCAATGAGAGATCCCACGTGCCGCAAAACTACAGAACCTGCACGCCACAACTGGAGAGAAGCTCGCATGCTGCAGTGAAAGATCCTGCATGGGGGCTTCCCTGGTGGCACAGTGCTTGAGAGTCCGCCTGCCGATGCAGGGGACACGGGTTCGTGCCCCAGTCTGGGAAGATCCTACATGCTGCGGAGTGGCTGAGCCTGCGCGTCTGGAGCCTGTGCTCCGCAACGGGAGAGGCCACAACAGAAAAAAGATCCTGCATGCCTCAGTGAAGATCTCGCGTGCCCCAACTAAGACCCGATGTAGCCAAAAAAATAAAGAAAATAAATAAATAAATATTAAAAAAAAAGGTTTGTTGGTGACTTTTTTAAAGTTTTGCATCTGTCTCATTAGCTTTATTTTCAATACATCTTTTCATTTTTATCCTATTTTATGCATTTATTCTTATATAATTTCATTTATACTTATTTAGTAGTTTTCATAATTAATCTTAAATAGAACCAAACATTTCTAGATAAATTAATTTACCTTCCAAACTTTCAGAAGAGTACTTCCCTAACCAGTGTCTGAAGGCACACATTGTAGTTTCCATAGAACACAGACTTTGGGTTACATGGTGAGCAATAAATGAGTCTATTAACTTATATTAAAGTCCTTTGGGTACTTTAGAAACTTCGTGAATAGGTCCTAAAGTAGGTCCATTAAATTCCAAATCTCATTCTTTAGAAGGTGTATGTATATAGAATATAATGGATTTAGTCAGGAAACCTTTTCAAAACGTGCCACAGTTTGGTTTATATTTTGGGACTATTTCTTTCTTTTTTTTTTTTTTAAGTGTCAGTCTTTACCAATTTATTTTATACAAAACAGTAGCAATGTAGAATATGGGAATTATCTTCCGCTGCCACACACGCAAGTTGTGAACATTCCAAGCCAATGTATACAGTTTGGAGGGGAAGGCTAAACAATAGCATCAACCATGCTACTGAACATAGGAATTTTTTATCTAAAAAGACTAAAAATTAGATAGCAATGTCTTCTTAATATTGCTCTCATCATTGAAGACGGAAGAAACATAAAAAGTGACTGTTTTTAAGATTAAAAGGGACTTTATTTCTTTAGATGGTAACCAAATCTTGACTTCATCACCCCTACCCTCTACAAGTATCAATTACCTGCTTGCTTTTTCTTCTAATTTTAACCTAATTTTAGATAGACAGAAAATGATTCTCATATAACCTTCACCACCTTCCCCCAAATGTTAACATTCCTGTATATCTTTTCAGAAATATTTGATGTATATTTTTATATTTATTCTTAAACATAAATGTCACCTACCATATTACTGTACTGCATCTTGCTTATTTTTCATTATATCCTGGAGGCTATTCCATGTCAGTACATGAAAAGGCTGCCTCATTCTCTATAGCCAGCTGCATAATATTCCATTGTATGGATGTTGTCAGGAAAAATTGTGAGAGACTATGAAATGGACATAAAAGATTACCGACTGTCCTATCTAGTGCACTCTTCCGGGTTATCTGAACCTGTCATTGTCTTTGAGCTATTTCAGAACTCTGTAAATTGTGGGAAACTGAGAGTAATGCAGATGATTCTGGTCCATAGAAATGCAAGTGGATTTTGTTGAGTGGAATGCAACTGAACGTTGTCCTGGGGATATCGAGCAGTTTTGCAGCATTTATTTGTAAAGCAATTTCAGCATTCCAGACAGCCTATATATATGTATGTGTGTTCTTTGACTTCTCCTTGGGACTGATTTTATTTTCTTCCTGGCTGCTTCATTAATTAATGAGTTAAATAAAATCTTTGACATGTTTTATATTTGCATGATTTTACTTTTTTAAAAAAATGCCCTTTTAACAGATGTACTATAACAAGTCCTTTTTTGATGGACATTTTATTTCCTCATGCTTGTTTTCAATAGTTTTAATCTCTAGAAAAGTCTGTGCTAGCCTGAAGCAGTACTTTGTGATTACTTGCCAATGAGATTAGTGGATGAGACAGTTTTGATAATTTTTCCATCAAACATTATGACCTGGTCCTTGTCCTCAAGGAGTTTATGGCCTAGTGGAGAAGGAGTAGAAATGATATCAGATGAAGAGTAGCAGGGTATTGGGTAATTTCCTAAAGGAGAGCTAAGTTTAAGTTCCCCTAAGGGAACTTGCATTGGCTTGCTTTCCTCACCGCATGTGATTTTCTCATAGGGCCCTCATCTGTGCCAGCTGGAGCAGAACTAGACAGCCCTCTCCTTGGAAAGCTGGGTGCCAGTGTTCCTGTTTTTAATGCTGGCTGTGGAACTAGTTAAGTTGGGGAGTCAAATGGAAACCCATGGCTCCAGTTACCAGCAGAATGGGTTATTTGTTCTTACAGACAGTGGCATTAGCAAGAGACTATAGTGGAGTCATATAGTTGGGGGTCAGAGTGGGGTTAGTGGTTATATTCTAAAGTCAAAACAATGCAAAAATCAAGTAATGTCATGGGCTTCCCTGGTGGCACAGTGGTTGAGAGTCCGCCTGCCGATGCAGGGGGCACGGGTTCATGCCCGGGTCCGGGAAGATCCCACATGCCGCGGAGCGGCTGGGCCCGTGAGCCATGGCCGTTGAGCCTGCGCGTCCGGAGCCTGTGCTCCGCAACGGGAGAGGCCACAACAGTGAGAGGCCCGCATACTGCAAAAAAAAAAAAAAAAAAAAAAAATCAAGTAATGTCAAAATATTCTTTAGGAGATCCTTTACTGCCTACAAAGTGCCATGTCATGGTTTTCTTAATACACACACACCCCAACATAAGCTCATTTGGATTAGGAGAATTTAATTTTACTAGAAGTTTTATTTGACACCCCTAATTTGGCTTAACACCTCACTTCATGAGTGCCACCATTACTAGGCATTTCCTGACCTGCCTCAGTAGCCTCTACTATGAAGCTATGTCTGCAGTTATGTAATCGGTGGTTTGGTAAAGTTCTTTCAGATACTTTCTTTGCTTTTGTGTAGTAGTAATAATCTTGTGTGCATTTGCATTGTTTTCATTGATTTCTTTGCTCTATGTTCTGTCATACCTCCATTAAAGGTTTAATCATCTAAACCTTAACAAATTTACACTTTGTTATCTACTGAAGTATGTACTATTTATTTCAGTGGTTATTAAACTCTTTTGACATGTGGAAATCACCTGTTGAGAGTTTTTAAAGGAAGGGTTAATGGTTAATTCTCCTAAGGCAGGATACCTATTCTACCACCTCTCTACCTCTCTGTTATCAGTGCTTCTCTAGAGCCTTCAATTAATTCTTTGCTGCCTCCATTTATCTGTCAGTGGTTGAGCGGTGTATGAAATCACTCGTACCTTCTGTTTCAGGCTTGATTATAACAAGGAGCATATAGTCATTGAGTGGAGTGACGGCGAGCTCTCACTATTTCTAACTCCTTCTATATACATAGTTGAATTCATAAGTTAAATTTGAATATGTTGTGACTCCTTTGTGGTAAGAATTGACCTAATTCAGGTGAAGTTGGGGAGGAGATTCCCAGGGAGCTTCCTTTCATCTATCTATCTATCTAATACTTCTGAGGAGACACCTTAATAAGCACTGATGTTCAAAGAAGGCTTCCTGGTGAGGGTGACACCTCATTAGGCCTAAAGAAGGAGACCTTACTTATGCAAGGAAAATGTATTTTGGGCAGAGAGATGGCTAAGTGTGTCACAGTAAGTGGTTACGAAGTTTGATGTTGCTGAAGCGCAAAGTGAGAGGCAGGGCGTCCTTAGGGAGGAGGCTAGAGTGTAAGCACGGGTCAATTCAAGAAGGGCTGTGTGTGCTCCACGAACTTGTATACCAGCCCAATGACCATAATACAATCAGTGTGATTTTATTAATAATGTGATCACTAATAACTACCATTTGTTGAGCACTTACTATATGCCAGGAACTGTATTGAGCGCTTTATAGTTATTATCTCATTTAATCCTCTGGGATATTCACAAGTAAAAATACGGAGGTGCAGAGAAGTTAAGTAACTTGTTCAAGGCCATGTCTATGAGTGCAGAGAGTGGATTCCAAATTGCAGAGATCTGACTCCAGAGCCTTTTAATTGGGAGTATTATTTTAAAAGTGTTAAGCAGGGGAGTAGTGTGATTATATATTTATTAGATTGATTATTCTGTAAGCTGAGTGGAGATGGAATTGAGGGGGACAGAAGCTGTTGAAGTATTTCAGGTGAGAGATGATTGAAACCTGAACAAGAATAGGAGTTACTAGATAGGCATAGGAGGGATGAATTAGAGGAATATTTAGGAGGTAAAATTAGGAGATCTAACCAATTGATTAGATATGGTGGGATCAGGGAGAGGAAGGAGTCAAGGAAGTCTTACAGGTTTTTAGCATGGATTGCTGTGTGATGATACCACATATTAAGATAAAGGACAGTGGAGGAGGATATGCATTAAGAGATTAGTTCGTTGTTGAGTATGTTGATTTGAGTTGCCAGTAGGGACATGCAGTAGAATCATATTGCAGGCATATGAATCTCTTCAAATGAATCAGATTCACAGGAGTGGCCTGGGCTAGAGATAGAGATTTGGAAGTTAGTAGGAGGTAGCTGAAACTGGGAGGATAGATAAATAAACTCACCAGGAAGTCACAGCCCTGGGAAACACAACTCTTAAAGAGACATTAGTGAAAGAATAGACACATGGTGGTACAAGGAGAACCAGGAGAGTACACTGTCGCAGAGACTAAGGGAGTAGAGTTTCAAGAAGGGTGTGTCCATATTTCAGAGAGATCCAGGAAGGTAAGGATGGAAAAGCGAATCTTGGATATTTCAATCAAGAGGTTATTGATGACCTTGGTAAGAGTGGTTTCAGTGGAGTGGTGGGCTGATAGTGAGACTTCAGTGGGTTCAGGAGTGAATTGGAGGTTAGAAAGAGGAGGCCAGGGGTATAGATAATCTTATGAAAAATTTGAATAAATACTAGAGAGGTATTAGAAAGTATGTGTGAAGCACAGCGTTGAAAAACTGGCCCTAAACTCTGCATACTGTCAACCTTGGCAAAGCTGATGTGGGCTCAGTCCAACAAATTGAAAGTCTTTGAACCCTTTGGGGGGTGTAGACTTAACTCCTGAGAGTCGGAGTCAGCTGCTTCCTCTGTAGCCTCCCAGTGAGTCCTTCAGTTTGCTCTAATTTGTATGTCAATGCAGTATACCTCAGGAAATCATCACCAGTGCACATCATCCTGAACGATATTTTGGTTAAAAAAAAAAGTGTTGGGAGAAGTTGGTGGAGGAAACCCTGGGGAGGAAAATGATAGTTATGGAGTAGCTGTTAAGTGTCAAGCATGTACTATGTCCTGTTATTTCATTGCATTTTCATAACCACCCTACCAGGGGTGTGGCTATCCCCATTTTCTGAATGAGGAGATTGAGAACCCGTAGCCTTATCTCCCCTTATCCTAGGTTCTGCCACCGATGTCTGTAAGCTTGGACAAGTTTCTCAGTTTCCTCATTTGTAAAAAAGCGTGGTTATTATCCTTAAGTCCTTCCCGGCTCTAGGGTTCTAGGAATCTGTAAATAGTTACCAATAGTGTTGCTGTTTGGGCATGAAAAAAGGCTGTTAGGGGAATTTCCCTTTCTCAGTGAATTAGTAACTTAACAGTAACACTGTCAGGTTGTCCACACTAAATAATTTATTTTCCCGTCACACAGTGAGTACCCATTACGTACGTGGCCTTAGAAGGCTACTGTAAAATAAATCAAGTAAATGGGCTCGGTGACATGCTCTCTATCAGTTGTTACTAGCCCCGGGCACATGGGCACATAGCTACCTGCAAGACTGTGTGATGATTTTAAAGTGTGTTATAGGTTAAGTGCTAAGTATTTTTATTAATTTAGGAGGTACTCTGGCATGTGGCCTTTAAAAATTACATTATTATCTTATCATAAATCTTGATTAAGGCAACAAAACATATTTACTGTGGCCAGCTTCACAGCTGGGGTGAAATGTTTTATAGTGTGTATAATGAGCCGCTAGATGATGGTGATTATCTGTTCACATCTGAAAAACGAGAGTTGGGAAATTAATTAGAAGCTTTAAAAGTCTATTTAATTGTGAAAATTAATTTCAAGTAACAGTATCACATGCCCAGTGAGCACTAAATAATTGAGGAGGAGGAGGGAAAAAAGGAAATTATGAGGCTTTCAAACCTTAAGTCCATTTTGGAAAATGGTTAGAACAAAAATGTAATGCTAGTGTGATTTTCAGAGACATCCTTTACAACATGATGTATAAAGAAACAAGATTAGCAAGTAATAAGCATTTTTAAATTAAATATTCTCCCAATTTCAAGCCAATGTGTTCTAGGTACACTGATCCTGGCAAGCAGAGGTTATGGTCATGGACTCTCTCCTCAGAGGGCATTATGAAAATTTATAGAAGCAATTTTATTTTCTAATTTGGTTGAGATGCATATTATTTTATTATAAATTATTTTAAAATTTCTCCCTCATAGCTAATGTATTTTTATAGTGATTAGTAGGTTCTAAATCTATGAATTTTATTAAAGAACAGTAGGTAGCATAACACAATTTTTGTTATAAAAAGTGAGCATTGGGACTGATAGCGTTGATGGCCACTGCATTAGTCTTCTGTTGATGTGCCACAAACTTACAGCTTAAAACAACAGCCCTTTGTGATCATTTCTGTAGGTCAGAAGTCCAGCATGATACAGCGGTATTCTTTGCTCTGGGTCTTACTAGGCTGAAGTCAAGGGGTTTGCAGGGGCTGTGATCTCATCTGAGGCTTGGGGTCCTCTACCAAGCTCATTAGTTGTTGGTAGAATTCGATTCCTTGTGATCATGTAACTGAGGTCCTCATTTTCTTGCTGGCTGTCAGCTGCGAGTCCCTCTCAGCTCCTAGAGGCCACCCTGAGGTTCTAACTACATGGCCCTACTCACAACCTGGCATCTTACTTCTTCAAAGGCAGCAGGAGAATCTGTCCAGTTGACTATAATAGTGTCTCATATAAGGTAGCCTAATCACATGTTTGACTATCCCATATTCACAGGTGCCGCCTATACTCAAGAGGAGGGGATTATACAGGGCATGTACACAGGGGAGAGGGAGGAGAATGGGGGGTGGGGGCATCCTAGAATTCTACCTACCACAACCACTAGTATCACATCTTCATACCTGTATCTCTTGTATATGTCAGTGGAGTTCAGTTATTTGAAACAGGACCATACTAGCTACTTTAAGCATTCATACAGATATCGAGTACCTACTGTGTGCCAGGTACTTTTCTAGGCACTGAGATGAACTGCCCATGGAGCTTATCTTCTAATGATAAATACCTAATGATGAAGATAATAAAATGGAGTAGCAGGTGAGAAGTGTGTGTGGGGCGTATTCTTTTAGGTAGGGTGGTGAGGGAGCAGAGACCTGAATGATGAGTAGCCGGTAGTGGGAACTCTGAGAACAAGATATTCTAAAAGGTAGAGGGAAGGTAATTATAAGGACCCGAGTTCAGGTAAGCTCGTCTGTGTTTAAGGAACAGCAAGGCCAGCGTGGCTGGAGCAGAATGTGAAGAGAGGAGTAGGATATGAGTTTGGGGAGGTGATTTGGTGACAGCTCATACAGAGCCCTGTAGGCCTTGGAAAGGGTATGATTTTTTTTTATATTACATATTTTTATATAATTTTTTAATTGAAGTATAGTTGATTTACAGTGTTGTGCCAATCTCTGCTATACAGCAAAGGGACTCAGTTATGTACATATAGACATTCTTTTTTTATATTCTTTTCCATTATGGTTTATCACAGGATATTGAATATAGTTCCTTGTGCTATACAGTAGGACCTTTTTGTTTATCCATCCTATATATAATAGTTTACATCTGCTCATCCCAAACTCCCAGTCCTTCCCTCCTCCAACCCCCTCCCCCTTGGCAATCACAAGTCTGTTCTCTATGTCTGTGAGTCTGTTTCTGTTTCGTAGATAGGTTCATTTGTGTCATGTTTTAGATTCCACATATAAGTGATATCGTATGGTATTTGTCTTTCTCTTTCTGACTTACTTCACTTAGTATCATAATATCTAGTTGCATCCATGTTGCTGCAAATGGCATTATTTTGTTCTTTTTTATGGCTGAGTAGTATTCCATTGTATATATGTACCATATCTTTATTCATCTGTCAGTGGACATTTAGGTTGTTTCCATGTGTTGGCTATTGTGAATAGTGCTGCTATGAACATAGAGGTGCATGTATTCTTTTGAATTATAGTTTTGTCCAGGTATATGCCCAGGAGTTGCTGGATCATATGGTAGTTTTTTTTTCTTTTTTTTTGGCTGCACCCTGTGGCATGTGGGATCTTAGTTCCCCGACCAGGGGTCGAACCTGTGCACCCTGCAGTGGAAGTGCAGTCTTAACCACTGGACTGCCAGGGAAGTCCCTTTTTTTTTCAAATGGTAATTCTATTTTTAGTTTTCTGAGGAACCTCTACACTGTTCTCCATAGAGACTGCACCAACTTACATTCCCACCAACAGTGTAGGAGGGTTTGGAAAGGGTATGATTTTTATTCAAAGATAGGAAGGCATTAAAGGGTTTTAAGCAATGGAGTGACTGATCTGATTTACATTTTCAAAATATTTGTATTGAGAAAGGGCCTCTGGGGGTGGGGGAGATGTATAAATACAAATAGAGAAATTCTGTGAAGGAAATGAATACAGTCATATGAGTGCAGATGATAAGGTATCCTGGCGAGCCTGAGGTCAAGGAAGGCTGCCTGAGGAAATGGTACCTGAATTGCACCTGGAGGATGGAAGGTGAAAAGAGGAAGGGGTCCCAGCAAGGGAACAAATTATGTCAAAACCCTGTGGCATGAGAGAGCTTGTCATGTGCCAGGGAACATTAGGGGAAATGGAGTCAGATAGGAGCCAGATTCCACAAGCCTCGAAGGCCTAGTTAAATGTTTTTCCTGTTCTCTTATGTTAAGAGGCTTGGCAAGCCACTGAAGATATTTAAGTGGGGGTGAGAGTCATGGAGGGGTTGAGGGAAAGAGTTCATAATCACTCTTATAATGTGACATTCAGTCTGGCTGCTGTGTGGAGGACAGCTTGGGGTGACAAAAGGGAGATGGGTTAGGAGCTAAGAGATGGTCCAAATGAGAGACAAGGGTGGTGAGGACTAGAATGGTAGCATAGAAGTTGCCAAGAAGTAAATTGATTTGAGAGCTCATTTAGGACGTAACATTAAAAGACTTGCTGATGAATTAGGTATGGGTGTAAGGTTGAAGCAGGTGTCATTCTGGTTTCCATAATTGGATTCACTGAGCTGAGGAACATTGTAGGAGGGCAGGCTTTTTAGTGGCAGAGAGGACGTAGAGAGTACGAAGTGAGTTTTGAAGTACCTTTGAGGTAACCAAGTAGAGATATAAAGTAGGCAGTGGGATATAGAGGTCTGGAATTCAGAGAAGAGAGCCATTAATATCTATATGGCCTTTTTTGGTTAATTTTGAGGGCTTAAATATGCTAGAAACTGTATTAGGTTCTGGGAGTGTTCATTCAGTACTTGTTGACTGAATTTATGTTATTGCTTTCTGGACATTCATTCAGTACTTGTTGACTGAATTTATGTTATTGCTTTCTGGAAGTTTGCTTACCAACAAGACAAATCAATAACAAAATCACAGGGCATTGTTGATGGGGGCAGTGATAGAGGGAAACAGAAGCTGATTCCAAATCGTATATAAGGGGCACCTGACGTAGATTGGCAGTGTCTGTGAAGGCTCTTGCTGAAGGGTGTGAGGTCTGTTCCGAGCCTTGAAAGAGCAGGCAAATTTAGCCAGACGAGGGGAATATAAGAAATTCCAGTAGTAAAAAGCTTGTTCATATTAGAGAAGACGATGAAATCTCAGAAGAGCCAACAATTCCAAATCCCTGGCTTTCTCTACAGGCTGGACAAGTGGTGGTAAGGCAGCGTCTGTGCTTAAATTGGGTGTTTTTATGGTGATGGTGGTGGACCTCTGATGTAGCCATTCTTGCTCTGCAGCCCTTTTGGAAAGAGAGGAGAAGAGTATTCATAGCTGGCAGGGACTTCAGAGAACTTTAGCCCTTTCTTCTCATTTACAAATGAGGTTACCAGTAGCCAAAGAGGATACCTTGCTGATACCTTGTCAGCAAGTCTGTCTCCGGGCGTCCAAGGTAAGGTTCTTCACACTGCTACAGGAGGCCCAGTGCCCTTTAACTATGTATTTCCACATTCTCTGACATATTTATATGGAAAGAGAGTGTACTGGAAATACTCAGATGCTGCCATTGAGTATTGCAGGTCTCCACGTGGGCTGTGTCTTTGGAAGAGAAACTGAGAATTCTCTCTAGACTGTGTTTGTACCCTCTTTCTTTTTTTCTACCCACTGTATCTTTGTCCTTTTTTCATCATGTACTAGCAACGAATAATAACAACAGTATAGTTGTGCAGTGATAGTAGTGGTTAATATTTATTGAATATTATGTGCTGGGCACCATAGTAATTGTTTTACCTCATTTAATTCTACCAACAGTCCTCTGAGGTAGCATTTTAGTACTACCAGAAGAGAACATGGAGGCTTAGGAAAAAGGTTAATGTGTTGAGGATTACACAGTAATAAATGGTGGTGCCAAGATTTGAACTCAAGCAGTGTGACTTTGGATACTCCTTACTGCCTTTCCTAAGACAATTTATAAGCAGTGCTGTCCGATAGAAATATAGTGTGAGCTACAAATGCAAGCCATGTTTGTAATTCAAAATTTTCTGGTAGCCATGATGAAGGAAAGAAAAACAGGTAAAATTAATTTAGAAATATTTTTATTAAGCCCTATATATCTAAAATGTTGTCATTTAAACATCTCAGTGTGAAAAAATAAATGAGATATTTTCATAAGTCTTTGAAATACAATGTGTATTTTATAGCATGTCTCAATTTGGACTAGCCTCATTTTCAAGGGCTCAATAGCCACATATGATGACTGGCTACCGTTTTGGCCCATGCAACTCCAAAGGGGCAGGAGAGTGAATGAAAATTCTGACTGTTCTGCTTAGTGGAGCCAGAGAGAGAAAAAACCTGCTGAAAATCCACAGATGAGGCAAACTGAAGAAGGCAGAGTGGTAATTCCTGGGTCTGATCCAGTGAGCAGGGGCGAGGGGAGTTTTCTCTCCCATTGCCCTGAAGCTAAGTGAGGTAACCTTTTTTTCTTCCCACATTGAGACTCAGCATTTTTCTGTAGTGTTACTCATCATGGTTAGTTTTCATAGTAGTCCAGTCCTTAAACACTTTTGGAAATAAAGGCATTTGTGGCTGGCCACCAGATATTGCAACATTCTTTCTGTGGGAAAGAGGTAAGAATTCTAAGACTTATACATTACTTGCTTTTGGAATGTCATCTTTTGCTCGTTGGGGAGGGGGTGAGATTGGAAACTGTAGTGATCATTTGCGGTGTGATCTCTAAGTTACAGCTGTTACAGCAGAAGGAGAAGAGTAATTAACTTTTTAAGTTTATATTTATGGGTAATGCTCATCACCTGTTACTTTCTTTGCCCTGTAGCTAGGCTCATAGTAAGCCTTCATTCACCCAATTGTTTGTTCAGTTGAATATTAGCTGAGAAGCAAATATACCTAGAACTGAGCTATTTGAATCGTTTCCTTCCTGAACTTCCATTCTTAGACACTTGCTTTCCCTGGGTCCTTCCCCTCAGAAAAAGCAACACAGGCTTATCCTAACAAGCTAAATAACATTGGCGTGTAGAAAGAATGAACAGCCCTGTCCTTCCTCCGTTCTGAAAATGCAGACCTGTGTACTGTCTAAAAGCACATCAGGAGTGTTATATTTTTGTGAGTGGAAAAATAGAATAAGGATATATCAGAGATTTTTACCAGAATGTTGACTCTCGGGATTATACTGTTGTTAATGTTTGTTTACATTTCCGAAGTATCTGCAGAATTTACAGTTGAAAAACCTTAATAAATCACTAGACACTTAGCAAGAGAACACCAAGAAAGGGGCCTCATAATAATTAAGTGGTATTGTAAGTTTAAAAATATTTGGAAAATGTGAGAAACATCATGCAAAGTGTGATACAGGGATATAACCTTGATTAGTCAAGTGGAAATTTGGAAACCAAATACCTGCTGAATATTACGGGGAGGGAGAAGTTCTTAATGAAAACATTTGGTTATAAGCAGTTGAGAGATATTTTTAAGATGAGCACATGTTATTTATTTATTTCTGCATCAGGTCTTAGTTGTGGCATGTGGGATCTTTCACTGCGGCGCGTGGGCTTCTCTCTAGTTGTGGCGTGTGGGTTTTTTTTTCCCTCTCTGTAGTTCTGGGGCGCAGGCTCCAGAGCATGTGGGCTCTGTAGTTTGCAGCACTCAGGCTCCCTAGTTGAGGAGCGCGGGTTCAGTAGTTGTGGCACACGGGCTTAGTTGCCCCGTGGCATGTGGGGTCTTAGTTCCCCGACCAGGGATCGAACCCATGTCCCCTGCATTGGAAGGCGGTTTCTTCACCACTGGACCACCCGGGAAATCCCTGAGCACATGTATTTTTATAATCAATTCCTGAGAGTGGCATGGAGTCCCACGTTTGTGTCTCCAACCTATACTTAGATCATTTCATTTCAATGTATTATTTGTTTATTGAATACTGTCCTTGTGGGACACCAGGGAGAAAGACCTAGTAACCACCCTCCAGGAATTTGTTTTGGCTATTTTTAACTATTAAAAATCTGTTTTTTACTAAAACTCTATTCCCATCAATAGTTTCTCATTTCTTCTCAAATTGCTTTTCAGGAAAGTACAGCAAGTCAGAGATCATCTATATCAGTGTATTCATCCTTTTGTTTGGAAAAAAAAAAAAAAGGGCCTCCTTTAGATAAACAAATATTTCAGCACTTTTTAAAGTTTCCACTTCTTAAAATTTTTTAAAATATCATTTAAATAAAAGATAAATCAATTCTTGTTTTAAAAGAAGGAAACACTTCAGAAGTACATTGAGTTTAAACATAAACCTTCCCATTCACTCCCTTCTATCCCCTCACTCCCACCCCCCTCCCTGGAAGTTACTACTGTTAACAGTGGGTGTGTGGCCTTGCAGTCCTTTTTTCCATGTATGTATTTACTTAATTCAGTAGATATTTAAGTGCCTTCTTAAATATAGAAACACACATATATTTATATTTACATAGTCGGATCCTATTGAACTGAGGCCTGCTCTCTGCACTTAACTGTGTTTTGGAGCTTAAGTCAGAACTTTCAGATCTATTCCGTTCTTATTAACGGCTGCCGCATTGTAGGGATGCACTCTAATTTATTTTCCACCCCCCCCCACCTTCTGCTATTACAAGCAATGCTGAATTAATAATCCTAGAAGCAGAATTACTGGGTTATAGGAAATGTATATTTAAAAATTTGACAGATTCTGCTAAATTAACCTCTAAAAAGCTGAACCAGTTTATATTTCCAACAGCAATATGAGATCATTGTTTTCCTACATATATGATTTAGTTATAGAGATTTAGAACTTGAGGGGACCACAGAATGTGGCCCAACCCCTTCCACCCCTTTTCTAAGGTAGAAAATGAATCTCAGAGACTTGAAATGATTTGTCCAGATCTTACCCAGCAGAACTATGAGTACTTCCCAGTTTCTCATTCTGTGTTCTCTTGGAGGCATCTTAGTTTAGACACATTTTATAGTGCAAGGTTCTGCCATACTGTTTGTTTCTGTTTCTTTTCTGTTGTTACTCAAAACAAACTTCCTTTTCAGTTTCACATTTTCTGATAGTGCCCTGAGACTCCTGCCTTTGCCATCTTGTCTACATGGAACATCTTTCACTTAATATCCTTAAAAAGCTACCTCCTTCCATTATTTAAAGCCCTCCTTATCCACAGGGTGTATACGTTACTTTAGATTTCCCCATAGGTACAGCACAGCAAAGGAAGTATTTTATGAATCTTCCTCATCGGCAGCTGACCCTACCCTGTTGGCCAAGTAAAACATAAGCTTCTTCTTTTATAAGCTTGGAGAAGGAAATAGACTGCAGGCATTGGTCTATTATAGCATTTCTGCTACATTTGATCATTTTATGTCAAATAATGTGATGACATTTAAACTAAATGAACTCCAACTTAATAACATTAAAAATTTTATTAATTACAGTTTATTTTTTTCTCTTAAAAATATAACAAAGAATGTAGTCTACTTATAAAGTATAAGTGGAATCTCCTCCTCTTGTGTTAATATATTTATTGCTAAGGTGTCTGCATTGGAGGCTTGTTTCTCTTATAAAGGCATGGTCCTGGTATCTTTTCTTGATGGGCTATGAGAATTTGTGTCAGTGACATCCCAAATTGGTGCTCTAGCTGAGCTGGTCACATATCAAGATGATAACTTTAGGTAAAGAATCAACTTATGAAATTCTAAGGAACAGAGATCAGCCTTGATGCATAGTTTGATCGTGATAAAAGAGATAGAATTCAGTATTAGATTTGAATTAAATTTGGTCCATGAATGTTGTTCGGAACTGAGGATAGCAGTCTAATCATAAGCTTATCAATTATTCAGTAGCATCTTGGGGATATTAGTGCACAGAATACAGAAAGCCCATCCGTTACCCTTTAGAGTTTTTGTTCTAAAACAGAAGGAAAAAAATGTACATTATTCTCTTTTTTAATGGATTTTATTCTTCCACAGTGTCAGTGAAGCTTATATATGCACTGGAAGAGTGCACATATAGGCAGGCCACGTATTTGCATATTCATGGGGGTTTATGGAAGATTTGGGGTAAGATTAAGTTTGGAATATGAAGGATGACAGGTTTACAGGAAAAGTCCATTTTCCTAGTCTTAAGAGACGTGGGCTTCTTGAACTTTTTGCCTAAGATTTTGTTCCTGAAATGAAAGTTATTTGCTTGACACATGCTGTTCATCCCCTTATTCTACATACACACTATAGATTTGGATTTGGCTGTAGATTTGGCCTTGGCCATAAATTTGGGTCAGTGGCTCTCAGTTTGAACTGTTAAGTGCTAGACTACATGAGGATAATTATCTCTGAGTTTTATTCTTTCTTTTCATTGCAGTAGAGAATGGTATGTTGGAGGAATAAAGACAATGCTCATAAAACCAAGGGAAGGGATTATATAGGGGAAAAAAAAGAACAAAAGGAAGACTAGTATAATATGTGAACATTTCCTTTAGATTATATGCTAGAATGGCAACAAATAAATTTATAAATCAGGATTTTAGGTGGACTAATTTCTCAGAACTGATCTTCTTTTAAATTTCACAGAAGATAGCCAAGATAGCAGGGTTTAACAAACTGCATCAAAGTATGCACAGTAGAACATTTTTATAACATCTACAAATGAAAAGCCAATTTCCTTTATGCAGACAATAATGCAAATGTTCACAGTAGCTTTGCTACAAAGAAATTAAATTGTTGCAATTGATGATTCCACTGCTTTAATGGGAGTTCACGCTATAATAACCTTTATTAATTAGGAAAATATCCTATAATTTAAATCTGGGCAAGAATATTACAGACCCATAAGTTGCCACTGAAGAAATTAAAAAGAAATGGCTGTCCTGTATTTTCGAATATTATTATAACTAATAACCTCTGTACTCATCTTGACTTTTTCATTGTTTTTTGGCTCTTGGGGCATATATTTTTCTGTTCCCAGTGTACAGTTCATATAATTTTCAGTAGACTTGGGACCAGTAAGGCTGATAACCCCAAAAAGGATAGTTATATAAACTCTAAGATCTATAAGTGATAGCCATTCTTAGAGTTGCAGTCTGTGACTTGTCATTTACAAAAGTGATCCCATTGTATAGAGGGTTGACTTATAGGGAGTTACACAGTGGCACAAACAAGAGCTGAGAGACTGAGGGAAGGTTGTGGCTGGATAACGTAGGTCTTTGGGAAATGGGTTAATAAAATCTGGTGATAGGTTTCTGTACCTTATCCCTTTCTGAAGCATAAGCTCAGGAAGGTACTCTAGGGAAGAAAGAAGCAAGCTTCAATATTTGGGGAAACTTTATAATAGAATGAAACTCTCTTGGGTCATTTGATACTTACTTTGTTCTAGCATACCTGATTTGAACGCTGTTGTTTGTTTGCCGGTGTTTGGGAAAGATTGTTTTTTTTGTTTGTTTGCTTTTATTTTTTTTGCGGTACGCGGGCCTCTCACTGTTGTGGCCTCTCCCATTGCGGAGCACAGGCTCCGGACGCGCAGGCTCAGCGGCCATAGCTCACGGGCCCAGCCGCTCCGCGGCATGTGGGATCTTCCGGGACCGGGGCACGAACCCGTGTCCCCTGCATCGGCAGGCAGACTCTCAACCACTGCGCCACCAGGGAGGCCCAAGATTGTTTTAATTAGAGATTGGATCCAGAGAAACTGAAGAAGTAATGAATAGAAAATAAAAATAATACTACAAATTATATATTGGGCTTTTTTTGCCTTGGGAGTCTCAGATATTTTGTGATTGAATAATAGAATAGCTTCTCCCAGCCACCCCAGAATTAGATGTCATTGCCAAACTAAGCCAGGAGCATTGCCTAGTCTAGGAAAACACTTCTCACAAGATGGCCCAGGGCTTCCCTGGTGGCGCAGTGGTTGAGAATCTGCCTGCTAATGCAGGTGACACGGGTTCGAGCCCTGGTCTGGGAGGATCCCACATGCTGCGGAGCAACTGGGCCAGTGAGTCACAACTACTGAGCCTGCGCGTCTGGAGCCTGTGCTCCGCAGCAAGAGAGGCCGCGATAGTGAGAGGCCCGTGCACCGCGATGAAGAGTGGCCCCCGCTTGCCACAACTAGAGAAAGCCCTCGCACAGAAACGAAGACCCAACACAGTCAAAATAAATAAATTAATAAACTCCTGCCCCCAACATCTAAAAAAAAAAAGATGGCCCAAGGTCACTGGTAGGCCCTGATCAAAAAATAATGGCAAATGTCAGGTGATCTCATAGTCTTTCATTTATATATATCCTTTGGCAACTTGTTAATAACCATACAAGTGAAGCATTAAGAATATGTAAGACGTGGCATTCATAAATCCATCTTTGCATAATACTAGAGTTTATAAAGGATTCTGATTTAGTGTTCTACTAAGAAGTCTGGCTACTAAGCAGTCTGATGCAGCATTGCAAAACTCCTATTCCACATATGAACATGCGTAAGTTAGAATTAGTTTATGTTTTTGGAAAGATACATATCACTGTTATGTTGAGTTTTTTCAGTTGTTTCTGTTTTTTTTATTATAAATTGCTGTTTAGCCTTATCATTATCAATTTAATTTGTTACAGGTTGTTCAGCTAACCCTATAGTGTATATTGATGCATATTTGTATTAATAATATTCTTGGTCTGTAATTTTTCAGTAACTAGAGTTTTAACTACATTGTAGTTAAAATGTGAATTATTCTCCCCATATTAGTAAAGCAGATATATATGTAATCTCCAAAAGTTGGATTGAAAAGTGACACCTCCTTTTTTTTTATCACCCATGGCATATTTACCGGGTCTGAATAGGGTATTTAAAAAAACGTTTGAGAACTGCTGGTGTGAGGAGCTAGTTGGCAGGTCTAGGAGTCAGAGTGAGACTCATTTCTGACTTCTTCCATAGCATAACTCTTATAACTTCAGGACCTTGACAGACGTTGGTTTAAATCTGCTATTTATTGTCTGTGTCCTTGGACTAGTTGCCTAATCTTATCTGTCCCTCAATTTCCTATTTGTTAAATAGGATAAAAAACGTACCTACCTAATCCACTTGTTAGAATTCTAGGTAAGGTGGTGTGTGTAAAATGCTTAGTACTCTGCCTAGCTTATAATTAAGTCTTCAATAATAGTAACCATTATTATTAGGTGAGAAGTACTTTCTGTGTCCCTATTGCAAAATGGTTAATTTGCTACTAGATTGTTACTTTGTTTTAAGCTTCTGCCTTAAAAAAAAAATTTATAGGAGTATAGTTGATTTACAATGTTGTGTTAGTTTCAGGTGTACTTTAATGATACATATACATATATTGATTCTCTTTCAGATTCTTTACCCATATAGGTTATTACAGAATATTGAGTAGAGTTCCCTGTGCTATACAGTAGGTCCTTGCTGGTTATCTATTTTATATATAGTAGTGTGTGTATGTTAATCCCAAGCTCCTAATTTATCCCCACTCCCACATGTTTCCCCTTTGATAACCGTAAGTTTGTTTTCAAAATCTGTGAGTCTGTTTCTGTTTTGTAAATAAGCTCATTTGTCTCATTTTTTAAAAAATTAGATTCCACATATGAGTGATATCATATATTTGTCTTTCACTGTCTGACTTACTTCACTTAGTATGATAATCTCTAGGTCCATCAATGTTGCTGCAAATGACATTATTTTGTTCTTTTTTAAGGCTGAGTAATATTCCATTTTACAATATGTATGTGCCACATCTTCTTTATCCATCTCTCTGTTGATGGACATTTAGGTTTCTTCCATGTCTTGGTTATTGTAAATAGTGCTGCAGTGAACATTGGGGTGCATGTATCTTTTTGAAGTACGGTTTTCTCCAGATATATGCCCAGGAGTGGGATTGCTGGATCATATAGTAGTTCTATTTTTAGTTTTTTAAGGAACCTCCATACTGCTCTCCATAGTGGTTGTACCAGTTTACATTCCCACCAACAGTGTAGGAGGGTTCCCTTTTCTCCACACCCTCTCCAGCATTTATTGTTTGTAGACTTTTTGATTATGGCCATTCTGATTGTAGTTTTGATTTGCATTTCTCTGATAATTAGTGATGTTGAGCATCTTTTCATGTGCTTTTTGGCCATCTGTATGTCTTCTTTGGAGAAATGTCTACTTAGGTCTTCTGCCCATTTTTGGATTGAGCTGTTTTTTTGACATTTTTTTTGACAAACAGCATGAGCTGTTTGTGTATTTTGGAGATTAATCCCTTGTCGGTTGCTTCATTTGCAAATATTTTCTCCTATTCTGTAGGTTGTCTTATTTTTTTTATGGTTTCCTTTGCTGTGCAAAAGCTTTTAAGTTTCATTAGGTCCCATTTGTTTATTTTTGGTTTTATTTTCATTACTCTAGGAGGTGGATCAAAAAAGATATTGGTGCGATTTATGTCAAAGAGTGTTCTGCCTATTTTTTCCTCTAAGAGTTTTATAGTGTCTGGCCTTATATTTAGGTCTTTGATCCATTTTGAGTTTATTTTTGTGTATGGTGTTAGCGAATGTTCTAATTTCATTCTTTTACAGGTAGCTGTCCAATTTTCTCAGAACCACTTATTGAAGGGACTGTCTTTTCTTTGTTGAATAGTTTTGCTTCCTGTGTTGTAGATTAATTGACCATAGGTGCGTGGGTTTATTTCTGGACTTTCTATCCTGTTTCATTGATCTATATTTCTATTTTTGTGCCAGTACTGTACTGTTTTGATTACTGTAGCTCTGTACTATAGTCTTGTCATTTTAATGCCTTTAATATGGAGGTTCATTGTTAATAATAGTGTATGTTTCAAATGACCTTGATAATTGCAAATTTGGGGGTCAGTTTTTTACTGAAATATATTTGACATATAACTGTGTAAATTCACGGTGTACAACATGTTAATTTGCTACATTTATATATTATAATATCATTGCCATTGTACAATAATTAGGACCTCTATCATGTTACATAATTATTTCTTTTTAGTAGTTGGAATAATCAAGTTCTAGTCTCTTAGCAAGTTTGATTATAATACAGTACTGCTGTCTATAGTCACTATGCTGTGTATTAGATCTCTAGGACTTATTGGGGGAGGGGTCACCTTCTTGTAAAATCAGATTACTAGGGGTAGAGTTGTCATAGTGGCCATTTTCTTGTTGTCTGCTTGTGTTGGCAATGTTACATTATCTTCAATCAGTGGTTTCCTTGCAGGAAACTTTTTAAATTCACTTGTCATTTTGTGAGCAATAATTTAATTTAAACTATATAAACTTTGGTAAATTCAAGTAAGCAGTCCCAGGTAAACCTGATATTTCCCTTGAACAAAGGAGGACACTGCCTTTTTTCTCATTTTGCTAGGTTAAAAATATATATCAATATAAGTGTTAAGATTTTCTTCCCAAATTCCTATGGTTTGTATTCAACTCTCCCTAGGATGTGAGTACCCCATTTTAGAGAGCAATTTGCTAATTATTTGAATATTAACTCTTATTCTGACACATGAGTATAACAGATAATTTTTTATAGTTGTTTTGGTACGGTACTTATGGAAGATTACTGTATTTGACTTTCTACAAATCATAAAATCATGGCCTGCTAGTTCTAGAGTTGACATTATTTGTCATCTAGCCCTACCTTCCTCAGTGGACAGTGAGCAACTTTATCTTTCACTAGTCTTTGTGTTTCTGTCACCTAGCACTGGGCCTGTATCGTAGAGAGAGCTCAATAAATCTCTTATTGAATGAATTATATATAGATTCAGAAACTAGTTTGTCCTTTGGCCAAGAAGTGTAGAATCAATGTGGCAATTGGTAAATGGAGTTACATACAGTCTTCATAAAATAATCTCATCAAGTATTTTTATGGTACAGTTCCTTAGTGTTCCAAGTTGAGTATATCTATAAACATTTGTTTACAAACATATAAAATCATAGAATGACAAGAATTTGGAGCTGGACTGGATGTTAGAAATCATTTAATCTTTCTCAGAGAAAAGGGATCTCAGGAATCCCAAGACGAGAAAATGCCCGTGAACTCTTCTTACCATAGCACTTTACTGCCTGGTGATACTACTCTTCTGCAAGGTTTAGAATTGGATTTGCAAAATATCAGAATCAAGGTTACACCTGCTAGTATGGTCAGTCTACACCTGTTTATTCAGACTTTTGGATGACAAGGGTAGAGTATATATCAAAAGAAGTGAGGCATCCTTCCAATGAGAAAGTAGAATGTGATTTTTTGTGAGTGTTTAAGATGCAGACAGGACATCATTTATTTCCCCAAGCAATATTAATTTAAAGTTTAAGGATTACTACTTCAAATTACACACCACATGGGTACTAAGAGCAGAAAGAAATTGCTAAACCATATGCTTATAAATGCCATCTCTTTCCTCAAGAGAAAGATCATTTATATTTTGCAATTAAAAAGCAGAAGGTCTTTTTTCCCATAAAGTTCTTTCAGTCAGGAAATATGGGGGGGTGGTGGAGAGGGTTTCCCAGGGGAGATTTATACAGCATTCAAGGACTCTTTCGCATCTCCACCTGATGGAACTTTGCCTTTTGTCTATTTCCTGATTAAGCTCTGGAGAGTAAACTTTAATTCTAAAAAATATAGTAAGCTCTTGTTAAAGAAAAGTTTGTAAACAGTTCTGCTGGAAGTGAGCTTTAAGTAAAGAAATTGATATTTAGGTCAGCTTGGTTTTTTGAATAAGAGGCAATTATAGCATTACAACATTGTGAACTACATACGGCATTCTCACTTTATTGATGGACATTGTTTACTATTTTGGTTAGAACAAATGGGTGTGGGTTTCTTATAGCATAGTAAATAGTCGATAACCCTGAGAATTTTAGTACTGCGGCTTTAGTCTTTTTTGTTTTTTTCTGATGCATTTGAATCCAGGAGAGTTAACCAACCACAAAAAAAAGTGTAGTTTCTGTACCACCATCCCTGGTAAATAAATTTATAGGAAGTCTCAGAACCCTCAACTAATAATTGTATATGGTATCATGAATGGTACCATTTCCTCTCTCAGAGTAAGTCCCTGCTCCCCCTGCCTTCCTACCCTTCTCTTTCCTCTTACCTTGAAGGAGCAGCTTGAATAAATAGATTGCCCTTGCCCTCTGGGACTATCAGCAGGAGCAAATCTCAGAGCACTTTGTTTGCATCTGAGAAAATCTGTAAATTTAGAAAAAGTCATACTGAAAATCTCATAAGGTGAAGATCTTTAGTTGGGATGTATCAGATAGACTGTCCCAGGCCATGCTACCCAGGTATCTGATATTCATTACTTTTTGCCTGTCTTAGTGTAATGAACTTTTTGTCCTTGACTTCAAGTTGTTAATTAATTTTTAACTGTGGACGTAATATATAGTCCTTCTGCTTACCATTCTGTCTTAGTCATTAAATCAGGTACTACTGGATGTGGCAAATTAAAACACTTGCTGTCTCATTCAAAAGCTAATTTAATTTGTAATTTTAGTAGCCAAAGTTATTGAAATATTTGTGTATAGTTTTATTACAATAAAACATTCTTGTTATAAAAATTTTAAACATTACAGGAATATGTAGTACACTATGTAAAATTTTTCCCACAGCCCTAATCCATTGGGTTAACCCTTGTTAACAATTTGATGTTTGGGGCTTCCCTGGTGGCGCAGTGGTTGAGAGTCCGCCTGCCGATGCAGGGGACACGGGTTCGTGCCCCGGTTGGGGAAGATCCCACATGCCGCGGAGCGGCTGGTCCCGTGGGCCATGGCCGCTGAGCCTGCGCGTCCGGAGCCTGTGCTCCACAATGGGAGAGGCCACAGCGGTGAGAGGCCCGCGTACCGCAAAAAACAAAAACCAAAAAACAAAACAAAACAAAATTTGATGTTTGCTTTCTATGTATTTAACAAAATAAGATTTTATTATAATATTGTTTTGCAGCTTGCCTTTTTGCATGTAAATACATATATTTAAAATTTTTTCAATGTCAATAAAGTATTTAACTTTATTCTTTTAAAATCATTGTATAATATTCCATTGTAGAGGCTTACCATTATTTGTTTATCCAATTCCCATTAAATGGACCTTTAAGTTTTTTCGATTTTTTACTGTTACAGAAAGTGCTGAAGTTGACATTCTTGTGTATTTATTTTTGTGCTCTTGTGTGAATATCCAGCTTACTTCTTTCAGAACGGCCAGCCAACATTTTTTATTGAAAAAATGCATATTTTCTCCCACTGAATTGAAATGCTACATTTATATATACTATACTGAATTCTTATGCATACTTGGGTTTATATCTGGACTAATGTTTCAGTGATATATCTCTCTAATATGACATTGTTTTAATTGTTCTAATTCATGATTTGCTTTCTCATCCAGTAAACTGGCCTCTTCTCATTGTTCTTTTTTTAGAATATATATGAAATCACATATTTATTCTTTCAGATGAACTTCTTTACCTCAATTTACTTTGAAAACTCTGTTGTGATTCTCATCAGGATTACTTTTAATTCCTGTGTTAATTAGAACTGTGTCTCTCAGCTTTACAAACTTATTGGTAAATATAAAATTCTCATTTTTCCTTCTCAGTGTTCTAATATGTGTGCCCATTTGTCAAATTACTGTGTTTAACTGTGTATCCCTACCAAGAATGTTTTGTTGAATTTTGCTTTCTGTTGCTAAAGCATTTTTTGTTTTTGTTTTTTTAATATTTATTTATTTATTTATTTATTTGGCTGCACCGGGTCTTAGTTGTGGCATGCGGGATCTTCGTTGCCACATGCGGGATATTTAGTTGTGGCATGGGAACTTTTAGTTGTGGCATGTGGGATCTAGTTCCCTGACCAGGGATCGACCCCAGTCCCCCTGCATTGGGAGTGCAGAGCCTTAGCCACTGGACCACCACGGAAGTCCCTAAAGCATTATTTTTGTTTACAATATAAAGTACAATAAAATACCAAATATGCTTTTTTCACATGGTGATTTAGAGATGATTGGTCTCTTTACAACATCTCCAAACAGGGTATGTCTCTTCATTTGTTTTTCTTAAGTCCCTCAGAAGAGTTTTATAACTTCCTTTACATGTTCTCTGAGTTTATTCCTAGGTATTGCTTATGTTTTGCAATTATAGATTGCAGGTCATTTCCCTCATATTTTCTAGCTGGTTGTTTTGGGCATGAAAGGTTACTATATATTTCATATACAGTTGACCCTTGAGCAACTCAATGGTTGGGGGGCCTACCCTCTGCACAGTTGAAAATTTGAATGTAATAGTCGGCCTTCCGTGTGAGGTTCCTCTGTATCCGCATTTCCTCCGCATGTGAGGATCCACAGTTGTGGATCGTGTAATACCGTAGCATTTACTATTGAAAAAATCCGAGTATAAGTGGACTCTGCAGTTCAAACCCATGTTCAAGGGTCAACTGTAATAATTTTATGTGGTCACCTTAGTGAACCTTCCTTATTTTCTCATATTTTTTCAGTTGGTTCTCATGGATTTTTCATGTGGGCAATGAGATTATCAGCAAATAGTGATTATTTTGCCTGTTTGTTTCCTAAGCCATTTACCTTTAACTTGGTTTTCTTAATTGTATTGTCTTTTCTTCCTGAAAAATGTTAATAGTGATGAATTAGACATCCTTATCTTATTTCTGAACTTTCTAGGGATGTTTCTACTGTTTTATTATTAACTAGATGCTTATATCTGTTGTAGTTAGGCTGTGTATATGTGTATAAATTTTAGGAGGTATTCTTTTATTCCTATTCAATTAAAACTTCTAAAATAAAAGGAATTTTAGCTTTTATTGAGCTAATTATATGATTTTTTTCTCCTTTAACCTTTTAATTTGATGATAGTTATTTTTCCTAATATTCAAATTTCTTTCTTGGAATTGACCAACTTTGTCATGAATCCTTCTGCTTAATTCTGTTTTCCAATATTATACACAGGCTTTTTTTTTCATGTATACTGATTTTTGAGTGTGTGAATGTGGTCACATCTTTGTGTCAGGCTTATATTGGCTTCATAGGAAGAAGCAGAAAACTTCTCATGTGCACAGGAATAGTTTAAATAACATTCTAATTATCTGATCCTTGAAGTTTTGAAGAAACCTGTCCATGAAACTGTTTGGATCTGGCATGTTAGGAGGTCAGGGGTTAGGAATACATTTAGGCAGGTGGGGTAGGTTATTTTCTTAGTATCCCTTTCTCCTATCCAAATCTAAGTTTAAATAAGTGTATTGGATAGGTTTTTAGGCTCCATGTCTTCAGTCCTATCTATATGAACAGCCCTCATTAAACACCCTGGGTATTGAGTCTCTAAAAAGCTTCCTGGTTGGCATCGTGCTTTCACAGCTTCCTGGGGGAATTTAGCACGTTCGATGTAACTCCGTTGAGAGAGGAGTCTTGAAAGCTTGTGTCTGGTTTCTCCCAGACTTTGCCCCATGTGCTTTTTCAAAACCTTTGCTGATCTTCCTTTGATGCTTTTGTGTAATAAATTGCAGTCATGAGTCCAGACATTTGCTGAGTTATGAGAGTCCATTTCATATGACAGGACAAAACAGTGGTATTAAAAGGCAGTGGCAGAGTTTTAAGACATAACTTTAAAAATGTACTATAACTTTGTCATTACAGGTATGGAAATAATCGCATGGAAGTTAGAACATTTGTCAAAGGCCACGTATGTCATTAGTAGCAGAATAATAAGTATGAAAGCATAAGAAACATGTCAGTAAATAGTTTTACTCCATGAGCTTTAATTTTTTTCTCAATTTTATTTATCAAATTAAACTTGATGGTTTAAAATGTTAAAGTTTTAAATGTTTAAAATGTTAAAGTTTTAAATGTTAAACTTTATTTAACATAAATGTAGTATTTAACATAAATGTAGTATTAAAGTTTATTATGTATCAGTTGAAGATTATTATTATTATTAAAGTTATTAATTTTATTGATGTGTAGTTTCTAAAACATGGTTTTTTTAAATGCAAGTGGATGGATGCAAACTGTCACTTCACAGATAAGCTAGGGCATTGGGCGAAAATATTTTCTGCATATAAGCTATAGCATTGGTACCTTTGTTAGCATCATTTGCATCTTTGCAGTAAGATTAAAAATGGAATCATATCCTAAATAAATATTCTTAGCAGATATTTTGTATATTTATGCACCTGAGAAGGGATGTGAACCTAGAACAGCAGAGTCTAAATCAGTGGCTATTTTGTAGGCTGCTCATAAGAATGGCTTCAAAATAGGGATTCCACATTCCAGACCAATTAAATCAGAATTTCTGGTGGGTGGGGCTCAAGCATCTTTTTTCCTTTTTTAAGCTCCCCATGTGATTCCAGTGTGTGGCAAGCTCATTGAGAATCACTGGTCTAATTAAAATTATTTCTATATGCCAATACAGATTGTGTTTATTCCATACTAAGTGTCTGTTTTCTATACCCGGAAATATTTGCTTTATGTCTCCAGTTGGAAAAGCATAATTAGAATGTAAACTTAGCAAAATGAAATTGTATGTATTAAGAAGTTCAGATCTGGAGAACTTAAGATAGATATTTATATATGTAGTATTAAAGTTTATTATGTATCAGTTGAAGAATTATAAATTTACCTTTGAGCTAGTTAACCAAAATCTATCATTGTCCATCAAGAGTTATTAGTTAATCATTTGAGTCTCACTCATGACCTAGATAAAATTTTAAGATAATATGATACCAGAGAACATATTCAGTGGGTGTATGCGTGGCGTCCTTTCAGCTAGGGAAAGCATCTATTTTGTTTAGAGTCATGCACTGTCATTGAACTATTGGATAGTGATAATGAGAGTTCATGTTGAAGGAAAATGGGATTTGAAATCAGGTACCAGTAGCTTTCAGAATTTCATGGCTGATATAGGAAATGACCATGCTCTTTTGAACATCGTTTGGATAACCCAGCCAGAAACCAAAACAAAAAGCAAAAGCAGTCTTATCCTTTGCCTAGAGTACAGTCAGTCCTTGATCATTTGTTAGAGCAGGGATGGCAAACTATAGCCTGAGGGTTAAATCTGGTCCTTTTCTGTAAATAGTTTTATTGGAACAAAGCCATGCTCATTAATTTACTTATTGTCTCTGGCTGCTTTTAGGCTCCCAATGACGGAGTTGAATGATAGTGACAGAGGCTGTATAGCTTGCAAAACCTAAAATATTTACTATCTGACCCTTTGCAGCAAGTTTGCCGACTTCTGTGTTAGACTGTTGTGTCGCATGTTAGATGATTGAATTTCACATGATCTGCTGACACTCCTAATTGGATCCTCTTAAGCTGAATTTGGTCTTTCACACACAAGTGACTGGAGATGATTCAGTTTTTAGGGCTTTTGAATGCAGGTTGCAGTTGAAGGAGAGGGATTTGCGTTGAGAATGAGGGGAGTATGCTGATAGCCCTCTGATGTTCCTACTATAGGGAGCCAGGAGCTTATTTACTTACCTGGGGTGGGTGTCTCCTTGCCTAACTCATCCTCCATGTTCCTCTGCATCACATTCCTTGCTGTTGCTTCCTCAGTTGGGGGTGGGCATGGAGTAACAAGTAACTGGGGAAACTGGATTGTGAGGATCTTCCACTGCAGTCTCGGGAGATAACGACAGTTTCTCACATACCTTGTTGATAATGGACCTGGATGTGGAGGTTTAAAGATTAGGAGTGGCTTAATCTTTAATCGTGGTACAAGTGGAGAGTTCAAGAAGGTGTGGAGGTCTTGACATATATACACTAATATGTATAAAATGGATAACTAATAAGAACCTGCTGTATAAGAAAATAAATAAAATTCTAAAATTAAAAAAAAAGAAAATGTGGAGGTCTAATGGAGAGAGCATATCTGGCTCATTTCTTCTATTTTCTGGTGCAACAGAGGGGTAGCTGGCTCACCTCTGAGTTGTCAGCCACATCTTCACTTCAGGCACCTGCATGCTAGTGAGGGCTCTCATCCACTTGCTGGGTTACTTACACCTGGAAAAGTACTACCTGCAAATACAGTAGAGGTTTAAGAATATAAAAATTTTTAGCTTTTGAAGAAAATAACTCCCCTTTCTAATATGTAAAGCTGTTAATCAAGTTTTAGCCCTTTGATTTTCAGTTACATTTGTAGAAAGGCATTGCATACAAAAGCAAGGAAGTGAGATTAAATATAATGATGTTCTGGTAAACACAGGCTACCTGATTATCAGGGGTGCAAGTTTGGACTGGAAGTTACAGTCTTCAGAAAAATATTGGAGTTATTCTTTTTTTGAGGGAGGTTAGGATGCTTACTATAAGCTTCTATTAATAAATGTCAAGTTATTTTTCTGTGACTTAAGAAGATTATAATTTTTTATAAAATATTTAAGAGGGTTTCAGACCAAAACCTCTGTAATCATTTGAAATCTTACGATTTGGTTTATTCTTTTTGTGATTTAGGCCTAGATCTGTGCCTGAACAAGTTTTCCACTGGGTCTAGTTAGTTATACCCACCTTAGTAAATATATCTGTGCTAAAAGAGGAGCTCTTCTGGTTGTTGATTTTCCTTTTCCTGAGATACTGAGAAATAAGGGACTTGTAGTTTGAACACAGTTTTCTAGATTGTGATGGCTCCAAGTGCTGTTAGTGTTTGAAAATCCTGACTTTTAGTGTGATAAGGCAGTGAGAATAGTGGAGTTAATGGAAGTAGGCTGAATTGCTTCCCAGAATAGACAGGTTAATATAGATACCAATGATGATGAAATTGCGCTCTTTTGTGATTTTTTTAGATATACATTTTTACTTATCTGTGTTTGTGGTATGTGATTTTCGAAGTGTACTCCCCTCTCCTCACTAACTGTCATCCCTTCTTTATATAATAGATCAACGACTATCATCTGTTCTACAAGATGAGTAACAGCCACCCTCTTCGCCCCTTTACTGCAGTGGGGGAAATTGATCATGTGCACATTTTGTCTGAACATATTGGTGCCTTGTTGATTGGGGAAGAATATGGCGACGTCACATTTGTTGTGGAAAAGAAACGTTTTCCTGCCCACAGGGTAATTTTAGCAGCAAGGTGCCAATATTTTCGGTAAGTGTATATTACTTTTTGAAGATTGAAGTCACTTGTAGAAAACGCTGGTATTTTCCATTCTGTGAAAAATATGTAACAAAACAACAATAAATTCTAGCAGTCATTCAGTTCAACATCTGTAAGAATTTAATCTTTGTCAACTTTTTGTTATGTTTTGAAAATCACCTTTTCCTTTCAGGAGTCATCTTAGAATCATAGGGTTAGGAGGCTTCTTAGGCTAGACTGTACCCGATCAACCATTTTTCAGGGTCTCAACAATATTTCTCAGGCTGAGTCTTTGTTGCCTTCGCCCTCTCCTCACAGTTGATGACTAATGGAACTTAAACTGATTTATTGGCAGATAGGCCTCTTGTTGTACGAGTAGACTGACCTCTGGACTCGCCTGTGAACATGTATACATCTTAGTTTCAGACTACCCAACAGATCTCTAAGACATGCCGTTTGACAACTCCAAAGCAAAGGAAACTTAAATATTTACTGAGACTCAGTTTCATAGTTATATTAGAGCCAAAACTAAACAAAATATGTGTTTAATTAATGTAAAAATCATACTTGTGCATATACGTAGCTATTGTTTGTTACTTAGACCCCTAATTTCCAGGGTTATAAATGTTAAACTGAGGTCTAATTACTCTACTTTTACTTTTACTCTACTTTTTTTTTTTTTTTTTTTTTTTCGGTACGCGGGCCTCTCACTGTTGTGGCCTCTCCCGTTGCGGAGCACAGGCTCCGGATGCGCAGGCCCAGCGGCCGTGGCTCACGGGCGCAGCCGCTCTGCGGCATGTGGGATCCTCCCGGACCGGGGCACGAGCCCGTGTCCCCTGCATCGGCAGGCAAACTCTCAACCACTGCGCCACCAGGCCCTAATTACTCTACATTTTACCTAATCTTAGTTAAAAGGGAATCATCACTGAATTATTGACTGATAATGTATCCTTGACAGATCCATAGAGTCCATATCCAAAAAGTCATGGATTTGCCTGTGAAACTTGATATCGAGAAATTGAGATGCTGAAGGCATGGATAAAATTTCAGTTATCTTCTAGTGAAAACTGCATTCTGATTTTTACAATCAGAATTAACCGAGACAGCAAAACCAACCTAGAGTCACACATTTGTAGTAAAATGTGTTTCTTGGAAATATTTATTGTTTAGCTATAACTCTTACAGTGCTTTATAAACATTTTTAGAACGTTTCATCTTGTAAATATAAAATGCCACTGTAAATACAGCCAGGAGCTTAGAAAAGAGAGGAGTCTATTAAGAGTTCTAGCTAACATGCTCCTATCAAGGCAAGGCAGCTGGCCTTGGTCTTGTCATTATTTGATACCAGCCTCTGTCCTCTGTACACTTTTGTGCTTCTTTCCCTTTTCATTCTTCCATTCATTATATTAAAGTGTCTTGTAAAAGTCCACTCTTCATTAATTTAGAACTTTTCAGCCTTGTGTTTAGTATTTGTTACTATTATATATCTTCCCTCTTTCAAAAATAATTTGAGACAACTGTAGGTGGGTATCTTTTAGGTGATCAGTATATTCTTAAAAGAAACTCAAGTACTTTTAGAAATTTGAAGATCGTATTGAATGAATGGAATACGCTCCCTTCATTTATTGTTCTTGCTGTCTCTTTGTGGGTATTGAACCTTTATAATACCTGATGGCTCAACAGGCTAAACTCAGTCATTACCAATGCTATCTTAGACTGATTCTCATTGCTGACACTGTTCATGTGCAAAGGAAAGTTAACTGTCAGCAGTCAGGAGAGACCTTATGAGTGTGGTCATAGAGCCTATCAGTTCCCAGATAAGGACAAGCTAACTGTACTGGAGGGAACCTTCCACAAGTTGGGGGTTCATATTTAGGCTTCCTAGGGGTCCTCATCAAAACCACTTTTAAAGCATCGAGAATCCAGGTAAGTACCATGGATCACACCGGAGTGGGAGTAGGTCTTGGCAAGATCTCCCCAGGAAGGTATCCTTTAATCTAGCAATTTTAAGGTTATGATTGGATGCTCTCTGGATTCATGGAAACCTTCACAGGTGTTTTTAGGCATACTATAACCCAGTGAGGAAGTATGCTCAGAATATTCATGAATCTTTTGCTGGGTAGTTGCAACTATTTCTGTGAGGCAAGCAAGAATGTCCTGTCTTGCTTTTCCGGGGGACGGTGGGAGGAGTTCTAGGCAAGCATGGAGGGAAACTTTGAAATGCTAGTCCTGCTCTGAGAATCTTAGGAGCACGGGAGTCTCTTTTTGTCCCCTTATTTTCTTGCTCTCACTTTTACACATTTTCTTTCTCACTCATTACTCTTCCTTTTCTGCACTCCTCCCTAGTCCTCCTCTGGCCACCCTTTCTTTCTTGATGGATTGGAAACTTTAACTGGTTCATATTATTTCTCCTAGAGTAATAGAGGTAGAAATGTAAATTTACTACCTGACTGGATTATCTAGTTTTCATTATTTAGATGAGCACATAAGCAATAATGTGGGGATTTTTTTTAATCTGAAAAATACTGGAAGACAAAATAGAAAAGTCAAATTATCCATAATCCCATCATGAATTTCATTTTTAATTTATAAACTGACAAATGAAGACCCTTCCCTTTCAGCCATCTAATCCTATTCCCTAGAGACAACCACTGTTAACAGTTTAATATGTATTTCCCCTCAATATAAATAGATATATCTATATATACCTGTGTGCATACAAATGTAAGTGTGTGTTATACACTCTTTTCCATGCAACACATAGGGATCTGCAAACTGACTTACCAACTATATCCTGGACATCTTTCCAAGACAGTATATTTTGATCTCCCTTGATCTTTCTAATGGCTGCATAGAATGTGTATATCATAGTTTTTTCAACCATGTGCCTCTTGATGGACATTTAAGATTTTTTCCATTGTTTCAATATATCTTCTTATACATTTATCTTTATCTTGCTGTACTATCTTATACATTTACCTTTATCCTAAAGGTGAGATTACTGAGTTGAAGGGTATGCACATTTTAGATTTGAATAAATATTACTTAAATTCCTTTCCAAAAAGGGATACCCATTTATACTCTCAAAGCAGTGCATGAGAAAACCTGTTTTTCCATTGTTTTTGCAGTGCTGAATATTAACAGGTTTTTAATTTCTGCCAGCCTGACAGGGAGAATGGCGCCTGCTTGTGTTTAATTGTTTTCCTGATTATCTTTTCCTCTGGAGCTTTACTTTTTAAACTACTTTCTTGACCTTTAACAGGTTTATATTGATTTCACTGTTCCTCTCAAAAGAGCACTTTCATCTTTCTAATTAATGAATGTCTATTATGTATCTTGAGCTCTCAGGATTATTCGTTAGTTCAATTTATAGAATTAATTCAAAATAGTTTTTAAATTATGTCTTTCTTAAGAGAACTATTTTAAGTTATTATTATGCATTTCTTCACCTGAATCTTTGTGTCATTAAACACATGTATGTTTTTTATAATGTTGATAACCTTTATTTCATAATTTTGTAGCACATCCTATTTGAAGTTTTTCTCATGTGTTTCTTCTCTGATGTGCAGAGCATTACTGTATGGTGGAATGCGAGAATCTCAGCCTGAAGCCGAAATCCCTCTCCAAGACACCACTGCAGAAGCATTCACAATGCTACTTAAATACATCTACACTGGGCGGGCAACGCTGACAGATGAGAAGGAGGAGGTGCTGCTGGACTTTTTGAGCCTGGCTCATAAATATGGATTTCCAGAGCTGGAGGATTCTACCTCTGAGTACCTCTGCACCATACTTAACATTCAGAATGTCTGTATGACTTTTGATGTTGCCAGTCTCTACTCCCTTCCCAAGTTAACGTCCATGTGCTGCATGTTTATGGACAGAAATGCTCAGGAGGTGCTCTCAAGCGAAGGCTTCCTCTCCCTTTCTAAGGTGTGTCATTGTCTACAAGTAATTTACAGGCATGCACTGTTTTATTTATATCTGTAAGTTAGAAATATGGCAGTGAACTAAGAATAAAAAAATAAAAACCATTAGTGTGGAAGAGGTTGTCTAGCCACCTGCCTCTGGCTGCTGAGACTCTAGATCATATAAGAGAGAGGCAGATTGCTGCTGTTTTCTTTTAAGGTTCTTCAGATAAGTTCTATGTGCAAAAGAGACTGTGCTGCTGGTGGTTGTTTTCAATGTGATGGCATCAAATAAGCTCCTTTGTGGTGTTGCATCCTGTTTTTTGGTTTTGTATTTCTCTGACAGAGTGTTACTAATAATTCCTTATTGAGGGGGAAGATTCATAAAGAAGATCTGATGTTTCATTGGATGTCTTTAAGTCATTGTCGTTTTTTATTTTCTGGCCCAGAATTCACTATTGTACAATGTTTTATACCATATAATAGCTAGAATAAAACTGTTTTTCCCAAATCTTCCTCTCAACCCTGGTGATTGTCTTTCCTTTCCCTTTCTGTGTTCCTCCTAGGACCTGACTTCTTCGAATGAGAAAACCTCTTTAAAAAGCTACAAGTCTTGATTTGAGTGTAACTTTGATTTTTATTGTCCTAGTTAATTTTCAAAGGCAAGGATCTTGTAGGGTCGCACAGTGTTGCTGGCAGTCAGTTCAGAAATCTGAGAACCAAAAGTGTGGTGGTGCAGTAATACTGTGGAACAAAAGGTTTGAATTTTAAATGCTAGATGCATCTTACCGGCTCATAAATGCAAACTCTGCTGAAGAACCTGTATGGGGTGACAGCGTCTCACACTGCTGTTTTTCTTGTTATTTTACTAAAGATGGGTGCAAATGTGCTGGAAAGACTAGGTACAAGATGCCTACGGCTATTCACACAGCCATAATGGGCAAAAGAGTACATGGCAGAAAGAATAAGGAAAGAAGATGGTCAAGAAGCGTTAGCTGCTTAAATATAAGTGATACTTGCAGTTCAGTAAAGTTTTAGTGATTGATCATGCACATGGTTGAGCTCCATAATAACTGGAATTTTTCCTTTTTATCCTTTTCAGGCAGCACTTTTAAACATCGTATTAAGAGATTCATTTGCAGCTCCTGAAAAAGATATCTTCCTAGCCTTGTTAAACTGGTGTAAGCATAATTCAAAGGAGAATCATGCTGAAATCATGCAGGCTGTCCGTTTGCCTCTGATGAGCCTCACTGAACTTCTGAATGTCGTGAGGCCTTCGGGACTATTGTCTCCTGATGCCATTCTGGATGCTATTAAAGTTCGATCAGAGAGCCGGGACATGGACCTCAATTACAGAGGCATGCTCAGTAAGTACCTATTTATGCTAATCTCACCAAGAAGTTTTGTTTGCATCCTGTGACAGGCCCAGCTACAAAACTCTAGCTACAAAACTGTAGTTCAGGTAAACATGGTATGTGTCAATCTGAGAACATAGAGCTCTGCTTCCTGTGGAATGCCTTTCCGACTCCTTCTTCTGCTAATTCCTCCTGAGATTGCTTAGCCTCTGTAGACCACAAAATAGGTATTTCTTGCCATTTCTGGACAAATTTCTCCAGCCACTCCCTAGAATGTCAAAAGTTAGATACTTTCTCATGTTAAGATCTTTCCTCCTTTCCTCCATCAAATCAGTACTGAGTGCATGCTATATGCTTATTATTATTTTAGGTGCCATGAACACGGAGATTCTAAATAAAAATAATAATGGGTAACACTTGCATAGCATTTCCAATACTTATATGGTATTTTTCTTATTAATAAAACTAATAGCAATGAACACTTATGAAATGCTTATATATATCAGTAACAGTCCTACATGATGATTTAATTCTCACAATAACCCTTTGAGATAAAAACCTATTATTTTTTCCTATTTATTTATTTATTTTAAGTGAAGATAATACAATTTTTTTAATTTAATTTTTTAATTTAATTTTTATTTTTTTATATAGCAGGTTCTTATTAGTTATCCATTTTATACATATTAGTGTATATATGTCAATCCCAATCTCCCAATTCATCACACACACACACACACACCCTGCCACTTTCCCCACTTGGTGTCCATACGTTTGTTCTCTACATCTGTGTCTCTATTTCTACCCTGCAAACCGGTTCATCTGTACCAGTTTTCTAGGTTCCACATACATGCGTTAATATACAATTTTTGTTTTTCTCTTTCTGACTTACTTCACTCTGTATGAGAGTCTCTAGATCCATACACGTCTCTACAAATGACCCAATTTCGTTCCGTTTTATGGCTGAGTAATACTCCATTGTATACATTTACCACATCTTCTTTATCTGTTAGTCTGTCGATGGTCTTTTAGGTTGCTTCCATGACCTGGCTATTGTAAATAGTGCTGCAATGAACATTGGGGTGGATGTGTCTTTTTGAATTATGGTTTTCTCTGGGTATATGCCCAGTAGTGGGATTGCTGGGTCATATGGTAGTTCTATTTGTAGTTTTTTTAAGGAACCTCCATACTGTTCTCCACAGTGGCTGTATCAATTTACATTCCCACCAACAGTGCAAGAGGGTTCCCTTTTCTCCACACCCTCTCCAGCATTTGTTGTTTGTAGATTTTCTGATGATGCCCATTCTAACTGGTGTGAGGTGATACCTCATTGTAGTTTTGATTTGCATTTCTATAATAATTAGTGATGTTGAGCAGCTTTTCATGTGCTTCTTGGCCATCTGTATGTCTTCTTTGGAGAAATGTCTATTTAGGTCTTCTGCCCATTTTTGGATTGGGTTGTTTGTTTTTTTAATATTGAGCTGCATGAGCTGTTTATATATTTTTGAGATTAATCCTTTGTCCATTGATTCGTTTGCAAATATTTTCTCCCATTCTGAGGGTTGTCTTTTCATCTTGTAGTTTCCTTTGCTTTGCAAAAGCTTTCAAGTTTCATTAGGTCCCATTTGTTTTTCTTTTTATTTCTGTTACTCTAGAAGGTGGATCAAAAAAGATCTTGCTGTGATTTATGTCAGAGTGTTCTGTCTATGTTTTCCTCTAAGAGTTTTATGGTGTCCAGTCTTACATTTAGGTCTCTAATCCATTTGGAGTTTATTTTTGTGTATGGTGTTAGGGAGCGCTCTAATTTAATTCTTTTACATGTAGCTGTCCAGTTTTCCCAGCACCAGTTTTTGAAGAGATTGTCCTTTCTCCATTGTATATCCTTGCCTCCTTTGTCATAGATTAGTTGACCATAGGTGCGTGGGTTTATCTCTTGAGCTTTCTATCTTTGTTCCATTGATCTATGTTTCTGTTTTTGTGCCAGTACCATATTGTCTTGATTACTGTAGCTTTGTAGTATAGTCTGAAGTGAGGAAGTCTGATTCCTCCAGCTCCATTTTTTCCCCTCAAGACTGCTTTGGCTATTCGGGGTCTTTTGTGTCTCCATACAAATTTTAAGATTTTTTGTTCTAGTTCTGGAAAAAAATGCCATTGGTAATTTGATAGGGATTGCATTGAATCTGTAGATTGCTTTGGGTAGTATAGTTATTTTCACAATATTGATTCTTCCAATCCAAGAACATGGTATATCTCTCCATCTGTTGGTATCATCTTTAATTTCTTTCATCAGTGTCTTATAGCTTTCTGCATACAGGTCTTTTGTCTCCATAGGTAGGTTTATTCCTAGGTATTTTATTCTTTTTGTTGCAGTGGTAAATGGGACTGTTTCCTTAATTTCTCTTTCAGATTTTTCATCATTAATGTATAGGAATGCAAGAGATTTCTGTGCATTAACTTTGTATCCTGCAACTTTACCAAATTCATTGATTAGCTCTAGTAGTTTTCTGGTGGCATCTTTAGGATTCTCTGTGTATAGTATCATGTCAGCTGCAAACACTGACAGATTTACTTCTTCTTTTCTAATTTGTATTCCTTTTATTTCCTTTTCTTCTCTGATTGCCGTGGCTAGGCCTTCCAAAACTGTGTTGAATAATAGTGGCGAGAGTGGACATCCTTGTGTTGTTCCTGATCTTAGTGGAATTGCTTTCAGGTTTTCACCATTGAGAATGATGTTTGCTGTGGGTTTGTTGTATATGGCCTTTATTATGTTGAGGTAGGTTTCCCTCTATTCCCACTTTCTGGAGAGTTTTTATCATAAGTGGGTGTTGAATTTTGTCAAAAGCTTTTTATTCATCTATTGTCCTCTGGTTTTTCTCCTTCAATTTGTTAATATGGTGTATCACATTGATGGATTTGTGTATATTGAAGAATCGTTGCATCCCTGGGATAAATCCCACATGGTCATGGTGTATGATCCTTTTAATGTGTTGTTGGATTCTGTTTGCTGGTATTTTGTTGAGGATTTTTGCATCTATATTCACCAGTAATAATGGTCTGTGATTTTCTTTTTTTGTAGTATCTTTGTCTGGTTTTGGTATCAGGGTGATGGTGGCCTTGTAGAATGAGTTTGGGAGTGTTCCTCTCTCTGCTATATTTTGGAAGAGTTTGAGAAGGATGGGTGTTAGCTCTTCTCTAAATGTTTGATAGAATTCACCTGTGAAGCCATCTGGTCCTGGACTTTTGTTCGTTGGAAGATTTTAAATCACAGTTTCAATTTCATTGCTTGTGATTGGTCTGTTCATATATTCTATTTCCTCCTGGTTCAGTCTTGGAAGGTTTTACCTTTCTAAGAATTTGTCCATTTCTTCCAGGTTGTCCATTTTATTGGCATAGAGTTGCTTGTAGTAATCTCTCATGATCCTTTGTATTTCTGCAGTGTCAGTTGTTACTTCTCCTTTTTCATTTCTAATTCTATTGATTTGAGTCGTCTCCCTGTTTTTCTTGATGAGTCTGGCTAATGATTTTTCAATTTTGTTTATCTTCTCAAAGAACCAGCTTTTACTTTTATTGATCTTCGTTCTTGTTTTCTTTGTTTCTGTTTCATTTATTTCTGCTCTGATCTTTATGATTTCTTTCCTTCTGCTAACTTTAGGTTTTTTTTTGTTCTTTTTTCTCTAATTGCTTTAGGTGTAAGGTTAGGTTGTTTATTTGAGATATTTCTTGTTTCTTAAGGTAAGATTGTATTGCTTATTATAAACTTCCCTCTTAGAACTGCTTTTGCTGCATCCCATAGGCTTTGGGTCATCATGTTTTCATTGTCATTTGTTTCTAGGTATTTTTTGATTTCCTCTTTTATTTCTTCAGTGATCTCTTGGTTATTAAGTAGTGTATTGTTTAGCCTCCATGTGCTTGTATTTTTTACAGATTTTTTCCTGTAATTGATATCTAGTCTCATAGCATTGTGGTCGGAAAAGATGCTTGATACGATTTCAATTTTCTTAAATTTACCGGGGCTTGATTTGTGACCCAAGATATGATCTATCCTGGAGAATGTTCCATGAGCACTTGAGAAGAATTTGTATTCTGTTGTTTTTGTATGGAATGTCCTATAAATATCAATTAAGTCCATCTTGTTTAATGTATGATTTAATGCTTGTGTTTCCTTGTTTATTTTCATTTTGGATCATCTGTCCATTGGTGAAAGTGGGGTGTTGAAGTCCCCTACTATGATTGTGTTACTGTCGATTTCCCCTTTTATGGCTGTTAGTATTTGCCGTATGTATTGAGGTGCTCCTATGTTGGGTGCATAAATATTTACATTTGTTATATCTTCTTCTTGGATCGATCCCTTGATCATTATGTAGTGTCCTTCTTTGTGTCTTGTAATAGTCTTTAAAGTCTATTTTGTCTGTTATGAGAATTGCTACTCCATCTTTCTTTTGATTTCTATTTGCATGGAATATCTTTTTCCATCCCCTCACTTTCAGTCAGTGTGTGTCCCTAGGTCTGAAGTGGGTCTCTTGTAGACAGCATATATATGGGTCTTGTTTTTGTATCCATTCAGCTAGTCTGTGTCTTTTGATTAGAGCTTTTAATCCATTTACATTTAAGGTAATTATCGATATGTATGTTCCTATTCCCATTTTCTTAATTGTTTTGGGTTGTTATTGTAGGTCTTTTCCTTCTCTTGTGTTTCCTGCCTAGAGAAGTTCCTTTAGCATTTGTTGTAAAGCTGGTTTGGTGGTGGTGAATTCTCTCAGCTTTTGCTTGTCTGTAAAGGTTTTAATTTCTCCGTCAAATCTGAATGACATCCCTGCTGGGTAGAGTAATCTTGGTTGTAGGTTTTTCTCCTTCATCACTTTAAATTATGTCCTGCCACTCATTCTGGCTTTCAGAGTTTCTGCTGAAAGATCAGCTGTTAACCTTATGGGGGTTCCCTTGTGTGTTATTTTTTGTTTTTCCATTGCTGCTTTTAATATTGTTTCTTTGTATTTAATTTTTGATAGTTTGCTTATTATGTGTCTTGGCATATTTCTCCTTGGATTTATCCTGTATGGCACTCTCTGTGCTTCCTGGACTTGATTAATTATTTCCTTCCCCATATTAGGGAAGTTTTCAACTATAATCTCTTCAAATATTTTCTCAGTCCCTTTCTTTTTCTCTTCTTCTCCTGAGACCCCTACAATTCACATGTTGGTGCGTTTAATGTTGTCCCAGAGGTCTCTGAGACTGTCCTCAGTTCTTTTCATTCTTTTTTCTTTATTCTGCTCTGCAGTAGTTATTTCCACTATTTTATCTTCCAGGTCCCTTATCCGTTCTTCTGCCTCAGTTATCCTGCTATTGATTCCTTCTAGAGAATTTTTAATTTCATTTATTGTGTTGTTCATCATTGTTTCTTTGCTCTTTAGTTCTTCTAGGTCCTTGTTAAACGTTCCTTGTATTTCCTCTATTCTATTTCCAAGATTTTGTATCATCTTTACTATCACTATTCTGAATTCTTTTTCAGTTAGACTGCCTATTTCCTCTTCATTTGTTTGGTCTGGTGGGTTTTTACCTTGCTCCTTCATCTGCTGTGTGTTTTTCTGTCTTCTCATTTTGCTTAACTTACTGTGTTTGGGGGCTTCTTTTCTCAGGCTGCAGGTTCGTTGTTCTCGTTGTTTTTGGTGTCTGTCCCCACTGGCTTAGGTTGGTTCAGTGGGTTGTGTAGGCTTCCTGGTGGAGGGGACTGGTACCTGTGTTCTGGTGGATGAGGCTGGATCTTGTCTTTCTGGTGGGCAGGTCCACGTCTGGTGGTGTTTTTTGGGGTGTCTTTGGCCTTATTATGATTTTAAGCAGCCACTCTGCTAATGGAATAGGTTGTGTTCCTGTTTTGCTAATTGTCGGGCATAGCATGTCCAGCACTGTAGCTTGATGGTAGTTGAGTGAAGGTGGGTCTTGGCGTTGAGATGGAGATCTCTGGGAGATTTTCGCTGTTTAATTTTACATGGAGCTGGGAGGTCTCTTGTGGACCAGTGTCCTGAAATTGGCTCTCCCACCTCAGAGGCACAGCCCTCACGCCTGGCTGGAGCACCAAGAACCTTTCATCCACACGGCTCAGAAGAAAAGGGAGAAATAATAGAAAGAAAGAAGGAAGGTAAAATAAAATAAAATAAAGTTATTAAAATAAAAACTATTAAGGAAAAAATTTTAAAAAGTAAAAAAAAAACCTAAGAAAAACCGGACGTACAGAACCCTAGGACAAATGGTAAAAGCAAAGCGTATACAGACAAAATCACACACAGAAGCATACATACACACACTCACAAAAAGAGAAAAAGGGAAAATATATTATATCTTTGCTCCCAAAGTCCACCTCCTCAGTTTGGGATGATTCGTTGTTTATTCAGGTATTGCACAGATGCAGGGTTCATCAAGTTGACTCTGGAGATTTAATCCGCTGCTTCTGAGGCTGCTGGGAGAAATTTCCCTTCCTCTTCTTTGTTCGCACAGCTCCCGAAGTTCAGCTTTGGATTTGGACCCACCTCTGTGTGTAGGTCTCCTGAGGGCGTCTGTTCTTCACTCAGACGGGACGGGGTTAAGGGAGCAGCTGATTCGGGGGCTCTGGCTCACTCAGGCTGCGGGGAGTGGGGGATACAGATGCGGGAGAGCCTGCGGTGGCAGAGGCTAGTGTGACGTTGCAACAGCCTGAGGCGCACCGTGTGTTCTCCTGGGGAAGTTGTCCTTGGATCATGGGACCCTGGCAGTGGCGGGCTGCACAGGCTCCAGGAGGGGAGGTGTGGAGAGTGACCTGTGCTCGCACACAGGCTTCTTGGTGGCGGCAGCAGCAGCCTTAGCATCTCATGCCCGTCTCTGGGGTCCACGCTGATAGCCGTGGCTCGCGCCCGTCTCTGGAGCTCCTTTAAGCAGCCCTCTTAATCCCCTCTTCTCGTGCACCAGGAAACAGAGGGAAGAAAAAGTCTCTTGCCTCTTTGGCAGCTCCAGACTTTTTCCTGGACTCCCTCCCGGCTAGCTGTGGTGCACTAGTCCCTTCAGGCTGTGTTCACGCAGCCAGCCCCAGTCCTCTCCCTGGTATCTGACCGAAGCCTGAGCCTCAGCTTCCAGCCCCCGCCCGCCCCGGCGGGTGAGCAGACAGGCCTCTCGGGCTGGTGAATGCGGGTCGGCACCGATCCTCTGTGCGGGAATCTCTCCACTTTGCCCTCCGCACCCCTGTTGCTGCGCTCTCCTCCGTGGCTCCGAAGCTCCCCCCTTCCGCCACCCACAGTCTCCGGCCATGAAGGGGCTTCCTAGTGTGTGGAAACCTTTGCTCCCTCCCACTGGTGCAGGTCCCGTCCCTATTCTTTTGTCTCTGTTTTTTTCTTTTTTCTTTTGCCCTACCCAGGTGCGTGGGGGAGTTTCTTGACTTTTGGGAGGTCTGAGTTCTTCTGCCAGCATTCAGTAGGTGTTCTATAGGAGCTGTTCCACATGTAGATGTATTTCTTATGTATTTGTGGAGAGGAAGGTGATCTCCGCGTCTTACTCTTCCGCCATCTTGAAGCTCCTCCCCTAATTCTTCTAGGTCTTTGTTAAACATTTCTTGCAACTTCTCGATCTTTGCCTCCATTCTTTTTCCAAGGTCCTGGATCATCTTCACTATCATTATTCTGAATTCTTTTTCTGGAAGGTTGCTTATCTCCACTTCATTTAGTTGTTTTTCTGGAGTTTTATCTTGTTTCTTCATCTGGTACATAGCCCTCTTCCTTTTCATCTTGTCTTCCATTCTGTGAATGTGGTTTTTGTTCCACAGGCTGCAGGATTGTAGTTGTTCTTGTTTCTGCTGTCTGCCCTCTGGTGGATGAGGCTATCTAAGAGGCTTGTGCAAGTTTCCTGATGGGAGGGACTGGTGGTGGGTAGAGCTGGGTATTACTCTGGTGGTCAGACCTCAGTAAACTTTAATCTGCTTGCCTGCTGATGGGTGAGGCTGGGTTCCCTCCCTGTTGGTTGTTTGGCCTGAGGCGACCCAACACTAGAGCCTACCCAGGCTCTTTGGTGGGGCTAATGGCAGACTCTGGAGGGCTCATGCCAAGGAGTGCTTCCCACAACTTCTTCTGCCAGTGTCCTTGTCCCCACGGTGAGCCACAGCCACCCTCTGCCTCTGCAGGAGACCCTCCAACCCTAGCAGGTAGGTCTGGTTCAGTCTCCTATGGGGTCACTGCTCCTTCCCCTTGGTCCCGATGCACACACTACTTGGTGTGTGCCCTCCAAGAGTGGAGTCTCTGTTTCCCCCAGTCTTGTCGAAGTCCTGCAATCAAATCCCCCTAGCCTTCAAAGTCTGATTCTCTAGGAATTCCTCCCTCTGTTGCCAGACCCACAGGTTGGGACGCCTGCCGTGGGGCTCAGAACCTTCACTGCAGTGGGTGGACTTTTGTGGTGTAAGTGTTCTCCAGTTTGTGAGACACCTACCCAGCAGTTATGGGATTTGATTTTATTGTGATTGTGCCCCTCCTACCGTCTCATTGTGGCTTCTCCTTTGTCTTTGGATGTGGGGTATCTTTTTTGGTGAGCTCCAGTGTCTTCCTGTCGATGATTATTCAGCAGTTAGTTGTGATTCCGGTGCTCTCGCAAGAGGGAGTGAGACACGTCCTTTTACTCCGCCATCTTGAACCAATCTCTGAACTTGTTTTAGACTTACTGAGTTTGAGAGTTTCTGGGGTATATAAATTCTAAGTTCTGTCTCATGTTAGTCATTTCCCTGAGTGATATTTTCCTTGTCCATGACTTCAGACACTCTTTTGAAATACTGATTGATCTTAAATAGGTGTCCTTAGCCTGGACTTCTCTCCTGACCCATCAGATTTAGATTTCTTTTCATTGGCATAGAAGAAAAAGCATAGTTTTTGGAGCGAGACAAATTTGACTTCAAGTCCTGAATTAGTCACTTACTAGTTGCATGACCTGGTGTTAAATCACATAAGGAATTTTACCTTTAGTTTTATACCTTTGCATATTGTTATGAGAATTACTCGAAGCAATGTGTGCAAATAATGTGTGTAAGCTCAATACTGTAGGAAACCATTGTTATATTATTATTTTGTGTTCTTCCTCATCTCTGTATGTCTGTGTAGGAGGTATCACATTGATCACATTTTTTAAACCTTTTTATTTACTTGTTTTAGATCCTTGAAGGCACACTGATCTTTGTATCCTCAACATTCAACACACTGGGTAGTCTGTAGATGATACTTGATGAATGAATACAATGAGAATTGTCTGAAAGCAGTGGAAGCATATTACTGGTGTTCAGGAAGCAGTCAAAGCTGGTGGTAAAAGAACTGAAACCTGGGCTAGAGTATAGAGAATGAAGTGAAAATCAAAGTCTGAGACTTGGAGGAGACTTATGGCCAGGGGCTGAAGGTAGAGAAGGAAGAATTAGAGGTAGGAAGAAAATTGGGATAGGGTTACGGAAGCCAACAGAGGAGAGAGCGTTGCTATGGAGTGGGTGGTCAGTGGTATCTGGTGATGCTGGGAGGGCAAGAAGAATGAGAATGGAGAGAAAAATTTTGGATATAAATTGTGGTGAGTTGGTTAGTAGTCTGGACAGAAGCTTCACTAAACAGGGAATTAGGCCATGGGTTTGAAAATTATAGTAAATACAATGTGTTGACTATCTGATGTGTGAATTGGAATAAAGGTAGTAGAGAAATAGTATGGTAGCTAGAGGGAATGGGTCAGGAGAGGTTGGAGAAGAGATTAGAGATGCTAGAGGGTGATGCTGGTTGAGGGTCAGCCTTCGGTAAAGGGTAGGAGGGTAGAGATGGGAGAAGTAACAAGATGAGTAATATAGTTTTAGCCTTTGTAAATCTTAATTGTTGGATCCTTTCTTATATAAGCTCCTTTTTTCCCCTTCTTGCCCTAGTTTTGATTCGAGGTGTTGATAGGGCCTCAGAACTGGTTTAGTTATAAGGATAAGTTTGGGACATTGCTGCAAAACTGAGGAGAAGCTTTGGACATTTCATGTAGTTACTGGTAGCTTGGAATTGATCAGCTGGTCAGTATAGGTGTCAGACCTGGGTTACTATAGACCCATGAAATTACCGTGAAAGGGAGTAATTAACCAGTTGAGGAGCCCTCAGTTCTGGAATGATATGCTGCTCATAAATGTTAAATTCTTCATTTTGGAATAATTTAGTGGAAGCTCAAGGAGATTATACAAATGCTTGGGAATCTTTTATGTAACTTATAAACTCGAGAGATGATTAAGTAGCAGACTGTTTTTCTACCTTTTTAATTATATGAATAGTAAAACTAATAATAGAAATAACTAAGGAAGTATATCACTTTCCTCTCAGACCCTAAAAAATATTTATTCAGACATTCATGCCATTTTTAAAAAATCAGATTTCTTCACAGTTAGGGAAAAAGGGGTCTAAAATTTCAGAACTGTTCCATAGCTGATGGTCTGGAAGGATAGTTCTGCTTATTTTGAAATTATTGATGAGATTTATCTGTTTCTTTGTTCTTCCCTGGGTATAGGTTCTGAGTCTTTGGGGACTTTTCATGAAACATTGAGAGGTTCTATCTTGGGACTAGGGAATTAGTATCTAGGGGCATAAATACTAAATCTTTTTTTTTTTTTTTTTTTGCGGTACGTGGGCCTCTCACTGCTGTGGCCTCTCCCGTTGCGGAGCAGAGGCTCCGGACGCGCAGGCTCAGTGGCCATGGCTTACGGGCCCAGCCTCTCTGCGGCATGTGGGATCTTTCTGGACCGGGTCACGAACCCGTGTCCCCTGCATCGGCAGGCGGACTCTCAACCACTGCGCCACCAGGGAAGCCCTTTTTTTTTTTATTTCATTAATATTGGTTACTAGAAGGTTTAATTCTTACAGTTGCATATCCTGAGGCTTTTTACCAAATTATAGTGATTTCCACCCCCCTTAAAAAAAAAAGAGGATCCAAAGGATGTTTTTAACTTACCAGTGGTGGTTAGTCTCTTTGAGAGTGTGGTTTATATATGTACAAAACTACGTCTAATGATGAGCATTTGTCTATATGCCTGGGGAAAGGAAATCAACTTTTTAATTAATTTCTTTCCTTAGAATATTTGAACTACTTGTTCTCAGCCCATTCCTTAATGTTTAGTTTTGTTTTAGCTGTGGAGATATTTCTGCCTTGAAAGTTAGTGCTTTTTCTATTCCGGCTGAGTTATACTTTGTTTTGTGTATCAGGTTTTAGACTTTGCGAAAGAGAACAGTAATTTCTTGTTTCTTCATGTTTATAACAGGTAGTACATCACAACTTCCATCCTCAAGATTTTTTATTGGCTAAAAGTCAATCTGTTGCGAGGCCTGCTAAGTTATATTGTTGGTTTATATGTGAATGTGTGTGTGTGTGTGTGTGTGTGTGTGTGTGTTTAAATCTGTGCTGTAGGTACATGGTACCACGAACCTATTCCCATAGTTTCCAGTAACTAGACTGAGGGGGCTTGCCACCGTGATAGTATCATTTTTGCTTTTCTTGCCTACACTCCTACTTAGACCGAGCTTCTTGAGGACTGTAATTATGTGTTTTCCCCTGTGTTTTCCTAGCACTTAGCACAGTGCCTAAATCTAGACTTTTCAAAATAAATGAATGACTGACTGAATCTATTCCTTGCTTCTAAACTAGAATTTAAAATTTGGGGACTTCCCTGGTGGCGCAGTGGTTAGAATCTGCCTGCCAATGCAGGGGACATGGACTTGAGCCCTGGTCCAGGAGGATCCCACATTCTATGGAGCAACTAAGCCTGTGTGCCACAACTACTGAGTCTGCGCTCTAGAGCCTGAGAGCCACAACTACTGAGCCCACGTGCCACAACTACTGAAACCCATGCGCCTAGAGCCCGTGCTCCGCAACAAGAGAAGCCACCGCAATGAGAAGCCTGCACACCACAGCAAAGAGTAGCCCCTGCTCGCCACAACTAGAGAAAGCCTGTGCGCAGCAGTGAAGACCCAATGCAGCCATAAACAAACAAATAAATAATAAATAAGTAAATAAAATTTGTCTCATCTATCACATAAAGACAGTAATAGCAATGAACCATTAATACTTTGAAAACTCTTTGACTCTATTAGTATTCTGTCTTCCCAGTTGTAGTTTTTAGTATCTTTTAGTATCTTCATCTGTAAACTAGGGGGTTCACAAGTCATCTCTGCTGAGGATTCACAAATCACAAATTTGAAGCTTTTCTTTGCTTGCTTATAAAGTGCTTCATCTCTAGATTGGAGGCACCAGGAGGGCACAGCCTATCTCTGTCTGGTTCACTGAGAGATATCCAGTGCCTCACAGGGTACCTGGTACAGAATGGGTCTTTTTTTTGACTAATTGAATTCTTATAGAGTACTTTGTAGACTTTATTTTTTTATTATTTTATTTTTTTATTTGGTTGCGCTGGGTATTAGTTGTGGCTTACCGGCTCCCTAGTTGCAGTAGGTGGGCCCCTTAGTTGTGGCATGCACGTGGGATCTAGTTACCTGACCAGGGTTCAGACCTGGGCCCCCTGCGTTGGGAGCGCAGAGTCTTAAATACTGCACCACCAGGGAAGTCCCATAGTACTTTAGCATATATTATTTATAGTGTAATTTTTACAGTAGCCCCGTGGGTGGGTTGGGTAAAATATTATTATTTTTAGATGAGAAAACAGATTCATAGAGACCAAGAGGCCTCATCAGGGATAATAAGTGGTAGAGCCTGAGTCTCAAACTTAGGTTTTCTCATTTTAAGTCCAACTTTCTAAAAAAAAAAGCTATAATAGACTGTTTCTTTCCTTTGGGTCCTAAGTAACCTTAGAGGGAAGGGACTAGTAAGAGGGGAAAAGTATGGTCTTCCCATCAGAAACCCTTTATGAAGGTAGTAGCAGGGCCGGGCCCCTGGAAACAGATTGCATGTGTTCTGATAGCACCTCAGCTCCTTGCTGGCTGTATGGCCTTGGGCAACAAAGTCCATTTAACCTTTCTCTGCCCCCACTTCCCCATCTGTGAAATGGATATAATAGTAGTCCTATACTTAAAGGATTATTAGGAGGAGTAAGTCAAAGGAATTAATAAAGTTTGTTAAATAAATGAAAAATAAATATGAAGAATATGTGTGATTTTCATGAGCTAATAGAACGTAGAACGTTATAAACTGAGCACTTAGGCCTCTGGTGGTAAGAAGTTGATCATGACTAGGTTTTGTTTTCATTTGGTTTGGTTATCTCAGTTGCCTTAGTCTTTTGAAGGTTAATTAAACTCACCCCAACCCCCACTTTTCAGCTTCTTTTTTTTTTTTTTTTGCGGTACGCAGGCCTCTCACTGATGTGGCCTTTCCCGTTGCAGAGCACAGGCTCTGGACGCGCAGGCTCAGCGGCCATGGCTCATGGGCCTATCTGCTCCACGGCATGTGGGATCTTCCCGGACTGGGGCACGAACCCGTGTCCCTTGCATCGGCAGGCAGACTCTCAACCACTGCGCCACCAGGAAAGCCCTCAGCTTCATTTTTAAATCATCTTTCCCTGTCTTCATTTGAAAAAAAGTTTCTAAACCCACATTTGCCAAGAAATCTGCAATGATGAATTACTTACTCCTTTTCCCTAAGAGCCTAATTATAGCTCATACTTTCCCCTATTCAAATCACACAGCCAAGATGTACATATTATGTGAGAATTCAGCATTTATTTACAGTCTGTAAACTTGCTTAGTTTTATGTGTGCTTTTTATACATATTTTGTAATAATACTGGCAATCTTTTTTTTTAGAGCTTACTCTGTGCTTTGCAAAGATCATCTCATTTAATCCTTAAACAAAAACACCTGGGAGATGTTGCCCTATTGAGAAATTGACGTTCAGAGAAAGTGACTTCCCCAAATTGATACCATCTGGTTAAAGGTGGCACCATTATTTAAACTCTGACTTTGAATCTCAGGCTCTTAACATCTACTTTATGCTGCCTGTTGTCTCTCCATGGAGAGTGTCAGTTTTAGAATGTTAGTACCTGGAAGACAGGTTCTAGATCTGTGAAGCAAAATTTGCAGAGGACTTCAGAGTCCCAGGAACAATTGACTCTTAGTACATATAGTGTTGGAGAGGGGAGGGGGGTTAATTATAATCATAGTATTAATTTTTTTTTTTGCGGTACGTGGGCCTCTCACTGTTGTGGCCTCTCCAGTTGTGGAGCACAGGCTCCGGACGCGCAGGCTCAGCAGCCATGGCTCACGAGCCTAGCCGCTCTGCGGCATGTGGGATCCTCCCGGACCGGGGCACGAACCCACGTCCCCTGCATCAGCAGGCGGACTCTCAACCACTGCGCCACCAGGGAAACCCCATAGTATTACTTTTGATGACAGACTGAATTTTTTTTTGAATTTTTATTTTTAAAAATATTCAAGTGAAGTAAAAATATATCTTCTTTTAAACATATTCTTGGTTTTTAACTAATTGATTCAGCACATCCTTGTATGAGCAACAGCTCCGCTGTATCGGGGTCTTTCTCTTTCTGTTTTATAAGATGTATGACCTGTTTGCTTTGCTTTTATACTTCGTTCTCAGTCCAGATGGCAGGTACAGGTCATTTTACATGCTAGTTTTGTCCAGTAGATATTAAATTAAAGCTACTAATAGAATTAACTCAGTAGAGCTGGTTTGTTTGACCTAGAACATGTTTTTTTCTAGTATTTACAACTTTTTCTTAGTAGTCTTAGTCCCAGGTACTTTGTGGCTGTGATGATGTCATTAAATTTCAACTGTGGTGGTATCTTAATCCTCACAGACACTCCATATCTCGTCTCTCTCGTTAAATTAAATGCATATACTAGCATCAACTAAAATGCTAGAATTTTATCTTTTTTCCCAAAATACGGAAAATTTCATAAGTAACCATTAACCTTGCTTCTTCTATTTTTAACTGTAGTACCAGAAGAAAACATTGCAACTATGAAATATGGAGCCCAGGTGGTAAAAGGGGAGCTGAAGTCTGCCTTATTAGATGGTGACACTCAAAATTATGATTTGGATCATGGATTTTCTAGGCACCCAATTGATGATGACTGCCGTTCTGGCATCGAGATTAAGCTAGGTCAGCCGTCCATTATCAATCATATACGGATACTCCTATGGGACCGAGATAGCCGGTGAGTCATTAGCATGACTTGGAGAGAAACTGACATGTCTGATTGAGATGGCCTAACTTTGTGGTCATCTGCTTTGGTTTAAGAGATTTGCTGGTTTATATCTTTGTCATCACTTTGCTATTTCTCTTGAAGTTTAGTTTTGGGGGAAGAATTAAAGGGTGCGTTTCTTTAAAAAATAATATTTTTTGCTTTTTTCTGCTTATAAAAGTAATGAATATGTGTTTATTGTGGAAAACAGAAAATGTAGAAAAGCACAAAGAAGAAAATAAATATTGCTAGTAATCTCACTGCCTATTATTAATTTTTATATTTGTCTAACCAGTACTTTTTAAAAATTAATTGATTTTATTTTTGGCTGTGTTGGGTCTTCGTTGCTGAGCGCGGGCTTTCTCTAATTGTGGCTTGCAGGGGCTACTCTTCGTTGCGGTGCGTGGGCTTCTCATTGTGGTGGCTTCTCTTGTTGTGGAGCATGGGCTCTAGCTGCACGGGCTTCAGTAGTTGTGGCACGTGGGCTCAGTAGTTGTGGCTCGTGGGCTCTAGAGTGCAGGCTCAGTAGTTGTGGCTCACGGGCTTGGTTGCTCCACGGCATGTGGGATCTTCCCAGACCAGGACTCGAACCCCTGCCCTGTGCATTGGCAGGTGTATTATTACCCTCTGCACCACCAGGGAAATCCCTAACCAGTATTTTTTTGTTATGCATAGTCTCACACATACACACACACACCAGAAACCTGTAAAACCACACATAGTTTTACAAAATAAAGGTTAGATGTACAAAAAGTAACTTCACTTTTTAATTAATACACTGTGAATATTCTCTTTTAAAAATATTCCTGTAAAATGTTACTTTTAAAAAAAATGTTTGAAATATAGTTTACTTATAATGTGTTTAAGTTCTGTACATATATATATACAAATATGTTTTACATATATATTCTTTTTCATATTTTCCATTATGGTTTATTACATGATATTGAATATAGTTCCCTGTGCTATATAGTAGGGCCTTGTCATTTATCCATGTAAAATGTTACTTTTAATAGTTGTTTGGTATTCCACTATATGAGTTACCATTGTTTATTTACTTGATTCCTTACTTTTGGATATTATGATAACTTTTAAAATATACTTTATACTGTGGACAAAGAAAAAAAATTGTCTTTTAGTGTGAATAAATATCATTATCAAAACAAAAGAAATATGTGAAAAAAACTTGATGGGCTCCAGCCTAGGAACCCACCAGTTTCACAGTGGTTTCAAGATTCTGCCTTCCTTTCTAGCCACTCTGATATTTTCAGCCACTGAGTTCAGCCATGGCAGAAGTACCAGAGCAGTAGGATGACCAAGAACTGAACAGTCTCCCTCATTGCTGCTCGTCATTAACCTAAACCTGTACACCCAGTCTCTCTCTGGTGTACAGTCTCCTAGGCCCTACTCATGCCTCTTTGAGTTTGGGCATGAAGGGCTTAATAGTAAGGGTGATGAGACCCTGCAGATCTTGCTGGTTAGTTCATTTCTCTTGTTAGCACCACTGACCACCACCCTGGCCTTTCAGGCCATTTGAGCCAAGTGTGAGGGAAGCTTTATGAAGTGAGAGTCAGCATTTCCCATGTGCGTGGGTATTGGAGGTTATCTCCAGGTTATCTCATTCTTTTTAATTAAGAATATGTTTCCTGATATGTATCGTTCGATATAATATGATGTTTAGTTGGCAAAATGGAGCAAATTTCACGTATTATTTACAAGAGTCTCTGATTAATAATAGTAGTAGGCACTGTTCTAAAAGGTTTACATATATTAACTCATTTAGTTAATAATGCAATTAGTATAAAAATAATAAAGAAAAGGTTAGTACATTTGAAACTAAGTACTTATCATCATTTCCAGGATGTTAAATATTTCTAGGCCACTTTGTTTTATTTTTTTATTTTTAATTAATTAATTTTATTTATTTATTTTTGGCTGCGTTGGGTCTTCGTTTCCGCGCACGGGCTTTCTCTAGTTGTGGCTACTCTTTGTTGTGGTGCGCCGGCTTCTCATTGTGGTGGCTTGTCTTGTCGTGGAGCATGGGCTCTAGGCACGCGGGCTTCCGTAGTTGTGGCTCACGGGCTCTAGAGTGCAGGCTCAGTAGTTGTGGCGCACGGGCTTCGTTGCTCTGCGGCATGTGGGATCTTCCCGGACCAGGGCTTGAACCCGTGTCCCCTGCATTGGCAGGCGGATTCTTAACCACTGCGCCACCAGGGAAGCCCCAGTTTGTTTTAGTATGTGCGTTTCATTCACAGGGGACTTAACTTTACCATGCACTAGTTCCTTTCTCACAGAAGTTATCATTCTATGCAAAGGTGAAAAATTCAGAATCTTAAGCCAAAAAGATTCTCACATGTGTTGTAAAATTATATCCTGCATTGCTGATAACCCAGAGAGGTTCAATAAAAGGTTATAACCAGTTTGAGACTGAGCCATAAAATGGATGGGAGTGAGGGGACAGCAGAAAATGAGGGGATGACACAAAATAAGCTGACCTTTTCTGGTCACAACTGTTGGTTGCAGGCTGACATTTATGGTCACCTAAATCTTCTGAGATTGTTCCTGTTGATATTACAGTACAAGTAATAACTGCATCTCAAATTTAAATTTGGCTTATAACAGGGGAATATAGATTTGTTCAGTATGGAACCAGCATGTAATGGTCCAGGGTAGCTGACCAGGGGAGGATGATCGGCTGTTTTCATTACTGCTAGATTATTAGCTGCCAAATTTTAAGTTGTACCGAAGAGGAATACATACGATCTCTTCACCCATGTCATTTATTTTTCTGCAGGCTGTATCTGTGTGTGGGATGGTAGGAGACTGGGAGGAAGCAGGAGATAAGCTGGCCTCTGTGAGGAACCATTCTGAGTTGGCTTCTCTCCTGAGACAGGAGGGCTGGGTGCTCAGGCCAGTGAAGGTAGAGGGAGAAGGCACACTTCTCTGTTTTCTGTCCTCTCTCTGTCATGGCTTTATTAACCTGTTAATATGGTATATGCAAGGCATCCTGGTCCTGTTATATCTTATATGCCTGATATGTGACAAGCACCGTGCTAGACCCCGGATATATGCAGATAAATATGGCATGGTCTGTGTTCTTAACCAGCTTGAGACCTTATAAGGCAGACAGACATGCAAAGAGATAATTTCAATACATTGTGGCGAATGCTATGTTAGGGGGATCTATACACATTTCGTCATCATCAGAATTTGGTCATTATGCAGAAAATGTAATTCATGAATAGTGTATTTTTTGTACCTTTTAACATTTTATTAAAATATAACTTCGGGAGGCTTCCCTGGTGACGCACTGGTTAAGAATCCTCCCGCCAATGCAGGGGACATGGGTTCGTGCCCTAGTCTGGGAAGATCCTACATGGTGTGGAGCAACTAAGCCTGTGTCACAACTACTGAGCCTGCACTCTAGAGCCCGCGAGCCACAGCTACTGAAGCCCGCACGCCTAGAGCCCGTGCTCCACAGCAAGAGAATCCACCACAATGAGAAGCCCGCGCACTGCAAAGAAGAGTAGCCCCCACTCGCCACAACTAGAGAAAGCCCATGCACAGCAATGAAGACCCAACGCAGCCAAAAAAAAAAAAAAAAAAAGCTGCTAAAAAAATATAGCTTTGTATTGTTATTTTAATATGATACTTTTTTCTGCCTTTTTCCTTTTGATTCATAGGTCTTATTCATACTTCATTGAAGTCTCAATGGATGAACTTGATTGGATCAGAGTGATTGATCATTCGCAATATCTGTGTCGTTCTTGGCAAAAGCTGTATTTTCCAGCCCGTGTCTGCAGGTTAGTTCTGATGGCTTATAAATGATTTTGATGTTTGTTTAAAGAGATCTGGATGTTGAGAAACAGATTTCATTTTTCTGTCTCATAGAGGAAAAATTTTCCAGGAGGATATCAGTTACTAAATGCGTCCCAACTAAAAAACTTAGGGATACTATGGAAAATTAAGCATCTTAATATTTAGAGTGTACTGTGGAACTGTTTTGTACCATATTTATGTAAAGGCATGTAAATGAATAAGAAGGAATACACACTGAGAAGTGGAAATGCTTTTTAAATTCCATGCTATACCTTGAAAGCAGAGTTATTGTTAGGGGGTGCGTTCTTTTCACAAAAACCATGAGAGATATTTCTGGAGGCTTCCCTGGCAGTCCTCAGGGCCAGGAGGAGATTTTTGGATGCCATTGTGCATGTTCTTTTTCTAGGTCAGTGGATATCAGTGGAGTTTGAAAGAGCAGGTGTTTCTAGTGGGGCTGGGTTTGGGGCAAGGGAGGCTGAGCTGGTGGGGCTCCAGGCTCACACCTTCCCTTCAACCAGAGCACCTTAACTTTTATTGTCATTATGTATTTTAGCTCCATGTAAGTTTGTTTTTTAAAAAGTACTGATAAGCTATTCTAACATTTCATATTCTTACTTTAGATGTAAGCCATCTTTTAAGCTTTCTTTCTGAAATTCTGCAAAACCAGTATGAATAATGAATTTGGGAGCTGGGAAAGGTGGTTAAAGGCCCCTGAAATTCTGTTGTGTTTTTTCTATTGTGATTTTCCCCTTGGAAATTTCCCTCAGATATTCTTTACCCTAAACTCAAGAGATTGAAGGCAGAAAGTGATTGGTTCGTTTAATTAAGTGTGTCAAGAAGGGATATGGTGGGTGTAAGCCAGGGAGCTCGTGGAGCCGGCCCCTTAGCCACTCTGCTCCACACCTGTACTCGTGACCCCAGCTGACATCCCTGTGTGGCTGAGTTGGAGCAGATGGGGATGCCCCACAGCACTTACTCTCTCAGTCAGAAGGCACCCTTATACTTATTAAACACATGATCTGACAGCATCAGGCTGAATTCTTACTTCTACCACAGGAACTCCACAAAACCTTTCAGCCTCTGGTACAGTAAAGAATGTCGCCTACATTTTTTTTTATTATGGGTATGACTGGACACAATATTGTTACCCAAGGATACTCTTGTGTGGAAATGAAGAAAATCAATTTCATTTCCCCAAAGAGGGACTAAAGTGTCTCAGGTCTAGCAGTTGCTCTTTTATCAGAGGAGTTTTGAATGGATTAAAATGAGAGGGACAAGAAATTGAGTGAAGATTCTGTATCTCAGAACTGCCTAGGGATACTTTGAGAGTGACAGAGGGGCCCCAAGGTAGAGGAGGGGATTGAGTCTGCATCGACTGACATTATTATGGCTGTATCAGATTAAAAAATAAGCAGCATAACAACCAAAGTGTCTGACGTGGACCAAAGGACTATGTGTTTGTATTTAATTTGAAACACTAGGAGCACGACTCCCAGAACAAATCATCGTGACTGTAATACCAGCTATGATAGAGGCCGTGTGCTTTACCCATCTGAAAACTCCTACTCTGTGGAGGGAGACGTGTACCCTCAGTCGTGATCTCTGGCTTTTAGAAAATATAATTCCTCTCATTTATTAATGGGTATTATTTATACTCCCTTTTCCTTATTTTGTCTCTCCTGTGTGGCCTTGCCTTTGTTGATGTTGCTTTTATGTGTTGTAGAGCCTGGCTGTTTTCATGATTCTAGTTTTTGTCTTGGTATAGCTAGCTCCCACGCTGGTTGAGAAAAACTGAGCAAAGGTGATGTTAGAGACAGTGATAACAAGAAAAGGAAGGAGTCTTGATATGCATTTTAGTGAGAAAACATTTTAATATTTATAACCACTTTAACTTACTATGTTACTACATTCCTTCATAAACTCTGCCTTTTGTAATAGTTTGGAATTTTGGAAGTATTTTAAAATGAACTTAAGAATAAGTCCCTATTGATTATCCAAGGATGTTTCATGCTTGGTGTTTCTTATCTTCACAATCATTTATTGACTTCCTAAACAATGTTCTAAATACACTTCTTTCAGGGACTTCACTGGGCACATATAAATTCTTTATTTCCTTAGCACGTAAGTGTTCACTTTGCATTGTGTTAGTTAATTTGCACATTTGTATGTCACCCTTGTTCTTCAGTGTCCTTTGCGTGTTTGCCTTGCCTCTCATACTAAAATTACAAGCTCTTGGAAGCAAGGAGTATGGATTCTAATCTTTCAGTATTCTTGTGCAGTTCTCAAGTTATGACCTTGTATGCAGTAGGTACTCTATAAATGTTAGCACAGGTTTGGGGTCAAGGCACTGACCAGGTAATGAAGAGAGACTGATTCAATATTAATATGTACATATATTCATTGGTGCTTTTTATCCAAGTATTTGTTAAAATGTATATCTGTGCTGGAAAACTCTGGAGTGGTAAATGGTTCTGTACTCTTTGCAAAGTCTACTTTCTGTTTTTTCTTCAGGAAACTGAATTTCGAGGTTAATTCTGAAGGATGCAAGTGTTGTATATTGATGAAAGATTTCATTTAATATATTCACTAAAGAAGAGATACTCTGTGAATTGTGAGATTACCCAGCCCTCTCTCTTGAGTCTAGGTTGAACTGTATGTAAATCAGCATCGGGTAGTAGGAAAATCATGGGCTGCAGAGTTAGAGCTCTTCTCAAATCCTGGTTTCATCTAATATTGGCATTGTGATCTTAGTAAAGTTGTGCCTCTCCAAGCCCTCATTTCTACACCAGTGAAACAGGAATAACAGCACCCTTCCTGGGGTCTGCTGTGGAGGGTTAGATGACAGAGCATATGTACAAGTACTGAGCACAATGCCTGGCCCAAAGTAGAGGCTCAGTAAATAGTTGTTTTTATTACCTTTTCTACTTTCTGAGACTCTGAACTGGTGTTTGGCCTTCAGAGAAAGAGAGCCATCCTGCCATTCTCTGTGGCCATGGTGGCTCTCAGTGGTGGCTCTCAGTATGAGGAAACTGTTCCTTATCTCAGGAGTGTGGTCCTTTCAGCACTTTTCCATATTGCCAGTCCACACACATGCCTTCCATGGTTCTCTTTATCTTAGTAATCTTCCCATTTGTATGTTTCCAACAGTTTTCATACATTTTGGTTTTGGTAAAGCATTTTTTAATTGTGGTAAAATATATATAACATAAAATTTGCCGTTTATATATCCTGTGGAATGTAATTTAGTCAGCATTTCCCCTCACCGAGATAGTGGTGATAAGGATAATGTCAGGCTTCAAAGCTGGAGTGATGGTTACAACCACAACAGTGAATGGAGAGAAATGGTCTGCTCTTTCTTTCTGGGTCCTTTTTAGGAATGCATTGTGGGTCAAGTGGGGACTGCTCAATGTAGCCAAAAGCTTAGACTAATAACAACCCCCTAGCCCCCAGCTGGAAATGAAGAAAAGTGATGTCAATTTTGGTACAGTTTTTCATATGATACTCAGAACCATCTTATATCTTATCAGCTTTGCCTTTTTCAGGAAAAGGAAATTTCTGCTTTATCCATAAATTCTCCAACCTTCAAACTGTCTTCTTGGCTATCTAGTAAGCTCTCTTCAAGTCCTTCCACAGCTTTCTTAGTTGGTAGAGCCTAGGACTGAACAAAAAACACTAACAAGGAGTGGAAATATTGAGTGCCCTGGGATGCTTTAAATTTTTTTTCTGGCTTTTTCTCAACACGATGCTGGTAATTCGGCAGCTGCAAAATGTTGCTGAAATATGAGAAGACTTGAAAACATGGATGTGAATGCGTACAGAGGTAGCCCGCATAAGGCTGGTAGCTGGAATTACAAAAGTGAACTTGGTATAAAACCTGGGAGTTGAGGGAGAGGAATAGTGGGCCTAAAAGCACAGTCCTTAAGAATATAGCTATTGAGAGAGGGAAGGAAAGAGTAGGTGGCAGACAGGTGTACTGCAGGGGCTGGTCAGAGAGTTAGAGGAGAATCCGGGGGAGCACAGATGCCAGAAAGGGTGTTGAGAAGGGTGCATCTTGATGGTTCAGAACATGGCACAGGATGGATGAACTCACTTAACACAAAACTGAGCTTCTTTCTTCCTTTCCTTTTGTTTTTAATTATCAAAATGGAAATGTCTTTTTATGACATTTTAATTATAAAATTATGATGTAGTACACATTTTAAATATTGATAAAGCTTGCCCTCTGATATGGCTGTACTCAGTCTCTACCAATAGCACATAGAAATGCCCCTTCTCCAAACCCTCACCAATGCAGGCGTTGTCAGCATTTTGCCAATGTGATTTATGATCTGTAAAAAATTGTCTTACTTTAAGTTGGATTTCTTTTATCGTCTGTGAAGTGTAGGGTATCTTATAATACTTGACATTTGTTATTTCTCATTTATAAAAGCCTCTTTTTGTCTTTTGCATATTTTTCTTCTGGGGTGATTATCTTTTTGTTTTTGGCTTGTGAGAACTTTATGTTGGTATGTACACCTTGATACATATACATGTATATATCATATATATGCGGTGTATATATACATGTAGACGTATATTTGTGTATGTATGATTATACCTTTGCCTATCACGTACTGTGCAATTTGTTATTAGTTTTTCGTGTTTTATTAGTACTTTTTACCATATAGAATTTTATGTTTAAAAAAATGTAGTCAAATCTGTCAGTCCTTTTTATGGTTTCTGGTGGTCTGATATCATGTTTAGAAAGGTATTCCTCACTCCAATGTTAAAGAGTGTTATATTTTTATAAATTTTTCCTGCTACTTGTTATTTTTATCTTTGTATCTAAATATTTAATCCAGCTAGAATATTTTTCATATATCTTTTCAGATTAGGGATAGTCAGTTGACCAAGACCATTTATTTAATAATCGTTCCTTACCAGACTAGTATGAACAGCCATATTTATCATGTGCTAAATTCTAGTATATACTCCACTCTGTTCATTGATTTCTTTGACTGTTAATGAAAGTGTTTTAATCATTGTAGTTTTTCCCTTCCCTCCTTTTTCTTCCTTTCTTAGAGTGAGAGATTATAATGTGCCAAATGTGTCATGGACAAAAGGGTGCTGTAGAGCATCTGCTGGCCTGTCTTCTGGTCTCAGTGGTCACAGTAGAGGTCATAAATGATGAAAAACATCTCACTAGAACGGTTCTACTTTCACTTACAACAAGAAATTTAGGCATGCTTCACCAGCTAAGAAAATAGATTTTTTTTCATTTATTCATCTGTTTATTCGTCCATTACTCACTCATTTCACAAATAAGCTCCTACTTTGTGCTATGCATTGTACTGGATACTGAGGCCATAACACTGAAGAAGACTGCCAAGATCTCTGCTCTCATAGAATTTGGGAGGAACAGATATAAACAATAAGAGCACAACAGGTAATTGTAAATGTTGTGAAAATGATACTGTGATAGTGACCCAGGGTCAAGAGGAGGAGAGTAGTTATTTAAAATAGGTGATCATGGGAAGCCCGAGAGGGGAGCTGGGTGTTTTAAACTGAGATTAAGGAGGTGATATTCTCTGGTCGTTGTTGTAGATACTTAGGCTTTCTTTGGTGTACATCGGATGTTATTCAAGAGTAACTGGTCTACTCTAGGAGGCCTCATTAAATGAATACTAAAACTGTACTGTTTTTTGGTTCAGGGCACTTTTATTGCACTTTTAATCTCTTTTATTGCTACCATACATTCCAAGTCCCCTCTCATCCCGGCCATCAGTAGATACAGCATAATTTTTTTACCCATTTTCATTAGATTATAGTACCTTACAGTGCTAAGATATACAAGACATAAAACAAATGAGAAAATAAACATTGCTATTTATGGAAGCATTCTTTCCCTACCGTATTAACCTTGTACAAAAGCGTGTGTGTCTTCCACCTTTTCTCTTTTGTTCTCCCCCTGACCCCCTGGGCATTGATATATTTATTTACTTTTAAAGGTAGACAGTTTTACATTAATCAGTGGTTCACCAGGATGCTTTATAATCATAGCTAGAATTATGCTGAGCCTTTACTTTCTTTATATGATTGGTGTCTTCAGAAGTCAAGAAATGCCTTATTCAGTTGTAAAGGAAGAAGGAACAGTTTCACTTTTTAAAAGTAATCATTTTAGTTCATACTTAGTTTGAATTGTACCTCCACCTATAACTTTGATACCATAATTGAATTAGTATAGAGCAACCTGCAGACAGAACAGTCTCTTCTAAGAGTGCAAAGCAAAATGTAGCCACATGGTGTCACTAAATCGTAACAATTTTACTTGCGGCTAAAGAGAGATTAAAATTGCTTTTTTAAAAATAAAACCATATTTAAATATAAATTTTCTGAAGTCTGTGATTTGTGAAATAGCATGTAAAACTATTTGTACTATTGAAGTCCTTCTACTCATGTGGAGCATTAATTATGCCTGAAGTCCACAGAGGTACATTCAGGTGCTAGCCAGCCCTTGACTCGTAGTCTGCCAAGTATAGTGGGCTTCTGTGGTAGAGCTATTCAGTTTTATACAAATAAGTTCTTTTTTTCTCTTAATTTTTTTTTATCAAGTAAATTCTTTTTTTTAATCTTTCTTTGGAATTTTGAAATAAATAGAAGAGTAACCCAAAGGAGAGAGATCCATTAAATATTTATAAGGAATCAGGGAGCAGAAGAAAGGAGGAGTGAGGAAAAGAGAGTGAGGGTTACAGGACCTCGGAGGAGAGACAGGAAGAGAACAGTCTAACATTTATTGAGTATCTATTGTGGGCCAGATGCACATTGCTTCCGTGTATGATTCTCATGATAGCTCTAGGAGAGAAACACCACTAACTACCTTCATTTTACAAATGAGGAAACTGAGCCTCAGAGAAGTTAAATATGCAGGCCTGTGACTACACAGTTAACGCCACAATCCTACGTTGCCTCTGCAGACTGTGAGGTGAAGAAATAGCTCTGCTTAAGAGTAGGGGGAGACATGGAGCCCTGGAGAAGCTCTTGCCGCCTTTTTGGCGGGGACAGTTTCCAGGAATGCTGAAACAGAGGGCCTGGGGTGGCCACACTCTGCTCGTGCTGGCCATAGCCACCTGCATGACAAGGATACTGAGGAGGGGGAGGAGGAGGATGAACAGTTGGGGAAGTTTTCTCTTTTAAAATGCCCCAAAGGGAGTGTAGCAATCCTTTATGTATGTTTTGTCAGTTTGTCAATAGAACTTTGAATTTTCCTGCCCCTTCATTCGCCATAAGATCATTTTAGACTTTATTATTACAGAGTGAACCTGGTGTTCTTAACTCCTGATTTGTTTTGCTTCAGCTATATTTATTTATTTTTTAATAAATTTATTTTTGGCTGCGTTGGGTCTTCATTGCTGCGTGCGGGGTTTTCTCTAGTTGTGGAGAGTGGGGGCTACTCTTCATTGCGGTGTGCGGGCTTCTCATTGTGGTGGCTTCTGTTGTTGCGGAGCACGGGCTCTAGGTGCACAGGCTTCAGTGGTTGCGGCTTGCAGGCTCTAGAGTACAGGCTCAGTAGTTGTGGCGCATGGGCTTAGTTGTTCTGCAGCATGTGTGATCTTCCTGGACCAGGGCTCAAAACCCGTGTCCCCTGAATTGGCAGACGGATTCTTAACCACTGTGCCACCAGCTGTATTTAGAAACAAGTTTCATATATTATGGAATTTCTCTTCACAAGATCTCTTTACATCTTGAACTGCTTTTTTTTTTTAGTTGAGGAATTTCCTATTTATTATTTTCACTTAGGATCCTCTTATTAGACCAAAAATATTTTTCACTGTGTTTTTTTTGTGTGTGTGGTACGCGGGCCTGTCACTGTTGTGGCCTCTCCCATTACGGAGCGCAGGCTCTGGAGGCGCAGGCTCAGCGGCCATGGCTCACGGGTGCAGCCGCTCCGCGGCATGTGGGATCTTCCCGAACCGGGGCACGAACCCGTGTCCCCTGCATCGGCAGGAGGACTCTCAACCACTGCACCACCAGGGAAGCCCTCCACTATGTTTTATATTCCGTAAGACCTTTGAGACATGGCTGTTTGTACTTAAGTTTTTCAGCTGAATCTAGACTTTTTGTTTTTGTTTCATTTTTGCTTAAAGGATAATAACATGTTGAGCTTCTTTTGTGTGTAGTGGAGGACTTGAAACATGAGAAAATAGAACAGGGTTGTCCTTTTTCTTTGTATTTTATTTTATAATTTTAGAATATAAATTAGTATCTCTTAATAAGTGTGAGATGATGTTAATAACACCAATGACCTGTTATTACTACCACAAACAGCCGTTGTGTGTTTTTCATTCTGGAAGGGCAAGAGCTATGTATGGTAGTGGTACAGTTGCTTCCCAAGCAGTCAGGTTCAGGATTAAGCTGAGATAGTACCCCCCTAGTTGATCATCAGACATCTTTTTTTTCCTGCTTTCCCTCTCCTCAATTCTACTCTATTACTTATAAGACTTATTTATTCATACATTTATTCAACAAACAGGTATTTATTGAATACCTGTTATATTGCAGGCACTTAGTTTAGGTGCCACCATAAAAGGGTGGACAAGACACAGTTGCTGCTCTTAAGAATTTCGTGATATAATAGGAGTGACAACTTTCTAAAGATTGATAAAGTAAGATATGATCAGTGCAATAATAGAGGTATTTATATTTATATATATATACATATATATATATGGTATGCTGGAGCATAGTTATGGGTGATCCTACTGAAGAAAGAATTTGGACAAAGGGACCAAGGGATTGAGCAGGAAAAAATAAGGGAAAAGGATGCTCTTTGTTCTCTTGCCAAAGGCAGAGTATGCAGTGGACTTGGTCAAATCTAAACTCTTCACCCAAAACTCTCCATCATTGGGCCCTTCTGCTTCTTTAGCTTCATCTTTGGTTCTTATTAGAAATTCCCTGCTTGGTCTCAGCAGTCAAAATCATCTATTTAACGGGAATTCCCTGGCTATCCAGTGGTTAGGACTCCATGCCTTCACTACCGAGGACCTGGGTTCAATCCCTGGTTGGGGAACTAAGATCCCACAAGCTATGTGGCGTGGCCAAAAATTCCTATTTACCATCTACCTGCTCATGCCTTCTACCTATGTCCCTAATCTCAGAGAAAGTATGTGACTGACAATTCTCTCTTCATGTGACCCTGAATAACTGTTTCAGATATCTGGGACTTGGTTTCATTTAAAGTTTTTTTTAAACTTCTTTCAACAAGACTAGAGGAGTCCCTGTGAAGAACCATGAATTAGGTTAATTTTCACAAGTAATATTCAGAGAATAGTAAAAATACCCAAGAAGTGAAGGCAAAAAAAAATCCCTCTGCTGGAGCCAGGATTTGAGCCAGTGTGTCTTTTGCTTAGAAAAATAATGCATTTTTGTAGGTACTTCGTTGTTGGGTACATGCTGTCTGTAAGGAAGTTAACATGGTTGTGTCAGTTTTCCAATTCGAGATCTCCTTTTGGAATCTCTTTTGGCACTGTGGCTCTCCCAGCACTTACTTATGGAACTTAGGAAATCCTGACCCAGGAAGCCAGACACTGAACTATTGGGCATGGGACTGTGGGTCTGTCAAGTAGCAAGCAAGGAAGGAATAGAAGACAAACCCATCTGGGACTTCAGGGTCCTTCATATGACCCAGGGGCCTCCAGCATAGGAAACAGAGGCAAAGGTGAGCTATAGAATGGGAACAGAAAGCCAATGATTAATGGAAATGGTGGGGAAGAGCTTCCAGGACCTCCATCCCAGCTTCGGGACTGAATGAAGAAATAATATCAGATGAGTGAAGCTTCACTAACTTTTCTTTTTGGAAGGCAAGAAGAAGGACTGCTAGATCTTAGAGGTAAAAACAAATAAACAAACTTGGACACAGATTTATTTGTGAATTACATAGTCATTTTCCGGGGGCTTCCCTGGTGGCACAGTGGTTGAGAGTCCACCTGCTGATGCAGGGGACGTGGGTTCGTGCCCTGGTCCGGGAAGATCCCACATGCTGCAGAGCGGCTGGGCCCGTGAGCCATGGCTGCTGAGCCTGTGCGTCTGGAGCCTGTGCTCTGCAACGGGAGAGGCCACAACAGTGAGAGGCCCGCGTACTGCCAAAAAAAAAAACAAAAAAAAAACTGCTACATAGTCATTTTCCAATCCTGTTTACTTTGGAAATGGTAATCTAAAGAAGATACTGGTTAAGTAGTTAATAATTCTCTCAGTGGAGAATTAGGACTACGTATATATATATTTTAAATTAATTAATTAATTAATTTTGTGCTGCGTTGGGTGTATGTTGCTACATGCGGGCTTTCTTTAGTTGCAGCGAGCGTGGGCTACTCTTTGTTGTGGTGTGTGGGCTTCTGATTGTGGTGGCTTCTCTTGTTGTGGAGCACGGGCTCTAGGCGTGCAAGCTTCAGTAGTTGTGGCACGCAGGCTCAGTAGTTGTGGCTTGCGGGCTCTAGAGCGCAGGCTCAGTAGTTGTGGCTTAGTTTCTCCGCAGTATGTAGGTTCTTCCTGGACCAGGGCTCGAACCCATATCCCCTGCCTTGGCAGGCAGATTCTTAACCACTGCACCACCAGGGAAGCCCCCTAGGCCTACGTATATTTAAATTTCACCCCACACTACCTAGCATTTATTACTCTGACCTTTCATAACATTTATAGCTTGAATCATCCAATTTAGCCATTAATTACATAATATATCTTGTATATCTTGTAATTATTTTGTGGTTCCTGGACCTCACTGTATATTCCTTTGATAGTAGTTGCTCATCAGATATCTTGTTGAATCCCTTTATGCCTCTAACATTCTTGAATGCAGGTGGTTGGATAATAATCCTTTTTTTTTCTGGAAAAATCCTTTTAACACTGCTGTTTTTTCCAGTGTTAAAAGGAGATACTAAGAAACGAGACTATTTTATTCTTTCCATAGAAAATATGCTTAAAGAGAACTGTATGTACAAGTCCCATGGTTAATGCAATCATCAGAGCTTTCTCAGTCATCATTATAAATGGTACACGTTCTCTAGATCAGGATGCTTTCTGTGGATACAAGGTTAGCTCAAGAGACAGTGGACCAGAAGTGAAACCAGATTGCTTGTCAGCTGCCAGCAATTCTGGGCAGAGTGCCAGACTTGGTTCACCTTTAAAAATTCATCACCCAGTATGAAAATAGAGGACTCGATCCCTGCAGGGAATGGTGGTAGCATGAACACTGGGACTTCCTTTGGCCCAGAGTACTTTTATTGATGCTAGGAAAGGTGGGGGAACTGATCAGTGTGGACCAGCAGCTTTGACCTCATTTAAGAGCTGTAATATTTTCTCTAGTAGCCTTACTTCATTATGTTTCAAATTATAATTTCCTAAGTTAATAATTGTACTTCCAAATAATGTGGGTCATATATACACATGAATATGTTTTCCCTGATAGGAAGGTTTAATTTCTAATAGTCATAGAAATTCTGTGCACATTATGAAACGATTAGGATGTAACAGCTGTTTTAGTTCATTTCACCCTGCAAAAGAAATGTGATGCAGGCTAAAATGATCAGTAATTATGTATTTTGAAAGCTAAACCTCCAGTTATAGAAAGAGCTAATTTACACATTAGATACTGATAAAACTACAGTAAGCTATGAGTTTCAAAGTTAGTGTTATCTCCTACCTAAGACTATGAAAGAGAATTTGTACCAAAAGACAATCTTTTCCTCTTTGAAATGCTCTTTTGCATTGCCTATTGTAATTTTGAGGTTGGAAATCAACAGTAATGAAGAACTGCTTGATATCTTTCTGAAGAAAAAAATTAGAGGGTTGTTAGAGGGAGTAGGATTTAGAAGGATTTCACTTTATTTCTGTTGATCAGTGCCTACCATCTGCCTTCCATTTAATATTATAGAAGCATGCATGCATTTCCCAGTTCTGAACAGATGATGTGCATGGTTTGTTGAGATATATGTATATTCTGGATGTGTGTGTGTATATATACCTACGGTGCTTAAAATCACAGTTGAAGAGTAAAACAGATAATGAGTCTCCATTTGGGGCTAATTTGCATATTCAGTTCTTGTACACAAAGTAAAAGTCTACAATGACACTGATTTTCTTTTCTACTTTAGAATTGGCACTAACCAGCTGTCAACAAATATTTTGATTAAACACTTTTCTTTATTGGAGAATTTTGGGACACATTCTTTGTATAAACATATTGTTTTCTTTGATTTCAAGGGACATATTTTCAGTATGATTCACAGATGCATCACACCGGTAAGCTGTCATGCACAAAAATATATTTTTCTCTGTAAACTTCCTTTTTACCATTGATTTCTCTAGGGTGAAAATATGGCTCAGAACAGAATATTCCAACTCAGGATATTTGCCTGAAATAAAGGTGGTAAATAAATGTATAAGCCTGCTTTAAGTAAACTGAAAAATTTAAAGTTATAGATTCACAAACTGGACTTTTCCAAGAGATTTTTAAAGATGATTTAACAGTTCCTTTTATACATCTAAGATGTGATTGGACCACAGAGATTATGTTAGAATTTTGACATATATTCATCTAGTCTGTCTTCTGTGTGTAACCATACATAAACATGTTATTTATATAAATGATGTCATGTAGTACATATAATTTTGAAACGTTGCACATATGTATAGTCATTGTGGCTGTCGTTCCATGTCAGTACACAAGTATCTGCTTTATCCTTTTTTAACAGGAGCACAGTATTCTAAATGTACTGTTGTTTACCTAACTGGTCCCCTATTGAGGGGACTATAAGGATGTTTCCGGTTTTACCTTTATAGGACAGTATAGTCTTTGCTCACATATCTGATTATCTCTTCACATAAGTAGAGTCAGAAGATACGACCATCTTAAAATGTGAAACATATTGGTAAATGCCATACAAAGCATTATACCAGGTTATTCCCACCAGCAGTTTATGATAGTACCTATTTCCCTACATCCTTGTCACCAATGGGTATTATCATTATTTTAAATTTTTTCGTCAAACTGATAAGTAAACCATAGTCTCTCATTTGTTTTATTGTGCAGATTTTTGATTATTTGTAGAGTTAAACAACTGTGCATCTGTTTGTTGATAAGCAGACATATTTTCATAGAAAAGATGAAATTTGAGTTGACCTGAAAGGATGGGTTGAGTTTTGATTGGGTAATTTTGGACGGCTTTTCCCATGAGGTCATCTGGGAAAGTGGTTCTCAACCAGGGGTGATTCTTCCCCCACCCCAGAAGACATTTGGCGATATCTGGAGACATTTTTGGCAGTCACAATTAAGAGTGCTGCTGGCCTCTAGTGGGTAAAGCCAAGGATGCTGCCAAACATCCTACAATGCACAGGACAGCCTCCTACGACAAAGAATTATCCAGCTGAAAATGTCAGTAGCGCCAAAGGTGAGAAACCCTGATTTAGGAGAAGCTTGTAGTAATTCCATATGTGAAGAGGGCTCGAATTAGGTTGTTTTTGGTTAAAATAGAGAAAAAGAATCACTGAGAAAGACATTTCAAAGAAAAAAACAGTCAAATTTGATGCCTGATTGAATATGGAGGGGAAAAAAAGAAATTGAGTCAGAGAGCTTCAACGTTTAGAACCTAGGTGGCTGGGAAGTGGGATGACATTGGTGGAGAGAAGTTGTGAGGGAACCAGTTTGAGCTAGGTGCAGAGTTGTCACTTTTATATAGTGAGATTTTTATTTTACACTTGGTGCCAGGATTGTTTTGGATTTTGAATTAAAAAATCGCTAACTAGTACCAAACATTTGGTTGCAAACAATTTCCTCTTTCTGAAATGTGCTTCTTTCATCTCTGCTACTGAAATCTGGTCCCTTTATTTAGTAAGCTAAAATGCCGTTTCCTCCAGGAAATCTTCCTTGATCTCTCCAAATGAAATAAAAGTATTTTTTTTATTATTATTCAACAAATACCAAGTGACAGGCACTGTGCTAGGTACTGGAGCTGCAATGGAGAGCTTTAAACACACATCCCCTCCCCTTATGGAATTTAAAGCTTAGTAGGAGAGTCAGATATTAAACAAAATAACTACAAGTAAAGGAAGAATCATAGGCTATGATAAATGCAAAGAAGGAAAAATACAAGTGAGTATTAGTGCCAAAGCAGAAGAATACAGCTTCAACTGGACAAGACAGGGGAGATCTTTTAGGGAAGTGATGTTTAAGTAGAGACCTAAGTGATGACTAGGAATTAATTAGGCAAAGGCACGAGGGGAAAGTGTTTGGAGCAGAGACAAATAGGAAACCCCTGAGGAGGGGAATAACTTGGTCTGAATAAGAAAGTGAAAAGAAGTTAGTATGGCTGGAGAGCAGTAGTGAGGTAGAGGGGGAGGTGGGTAATGACCAGGTTGTTTAGAACTGGAGGGCCACGTTAAAGAGGTTGTAGTTTATTGAAAGTGCAGTCCCTGGGAAGGGTGCTAAGCAAGGATGTGACATGATCTGACTTAAATTTGTTAAAGACCTTGTCTCCTTTGTGGGGAATGGTTGAGGTGGGTGATAAACGGGTTGAGGTTTGTAAATTTAAAAAGCTGTCAGTCCAGTGGTTAAGACTTCACCTTCAAATGCAGGGGGTGCGGGTTCTTTCCCTGGTCGGGAAGCTAAGATCCCACGTGCCTCGCACCCAAAAAACCAAAACATAAAACAGAAGCAATATTGTAACAAATTCAATAAAGACTTTTTTTAATAAAAAACTGTGAACTACCAAAATGCCCATGAAAAGGGGAATTCATTAAAATTAAAAAGAATTAATTGTATCCATATGAATTAACCTAGAAGGATTTCCTTAAAAATTGTTAGATGAAAAACACATGATGCAGATAATGCTTCTTTTGTCAACCAACTACCGTATATACATATATATGTATATATATAATATAAACGTTTAAATGGATTTGTATGAGTATAGAGAATGGTGTGGAAAGATGTACATCAAATTTTAATATTGATTATTCAGGAAAGTGAAGATGGAGTAAGGAAAGTAGAAAGATATTCAATTTTTATTTATCTTTTGTTATATTTGCTGTAACATCATTTTTTTTAATTGAAAAGGGGTTGAACTTTTTAAAGAAGAGCTCTAGGAGGTGAGGAAATGTAGAAAGAAAAAATGAATAACTTAAGGAACTTTGCTGGGAAGGTGAATAAAGATACAGGAAGGAAGCTGGAAGCAGATGTGTTTTTAAGAATGAGAGGTACTAAAGCATGTTTAAATGCTGAATAAAAGGCTCCAGGAGAGAGAAATTGAAGAGGGAGAGAAAAAGATAGTCAATGAAATGAGTCACCTTAATTTTGTGTAACAGGAGGAAAGAAAGAGAAGACTACTCTGGTTTCATACTGCGAGTGCCGGTGTGATGGCTTCTGTTTTCTTTAGGATGAATGGAACAGAGTCATCAGCTGAGAGTGAGAGGGAAGATGAAGGTCTGAGTAGAGTGGAGAAAAGTAGGAACTAGGTGGTTCAGACAGTGGGAGAATAAACTTTGTAGGGAAATTCCGTATCATGTGAGGTCAGGTTGACTGTCTTGAGATGGGTCAGCATGGTCTGCCAATAGTGGTTCCATTTGCATTGTTGTGTGGTTTTCTCTGGTTCAGTTCAGTTTCTTAGGTTCAGAGAAGTAAATGGTTGAGGGGTGGGTGGGAATTTGTCTAGTCCAGTGCATCAGAATATGGGAGGGGCAAGAAAGTGGAGTATTTGCAAAGACCCAAAAGAAAAGTCTAGAGATAATTGCCCCGGGACAATAATAATAATTGCCCACATCTAGGTGCTGTTTTCAACTTTCTATTTTTGTCTTATAGTGACATCACTGCCTTGACCACCAGTGCCATTTTTAAATGTATGTAAAAACAGCTCTTTTGACATGACTATTAAGTATGAACAAGATGTTGCTATTTTCTAGCTTTCTTGTAGCTCTTGAAAACGGATCCTGGGGCTTATCTTTAAATATAAAACTTATGTAAACCTGTGTGTGTGCCCAGAATCTGGACAGAAAGCAAACTAAGAAAAAGCAGTAGGTTTAATTGAAACTGAGAATATGGCCCAGATGGTGCCTATTGCCATCGCCCACATCGTACCTAGAAGGATGGTGCGATGTTTGCAAACTTTTCAATTGCTTGGTCAATTGAGAGATTATTTTGAACATTGTCATTGAACAGTACTCATTATTTGACCATTATCCCATTGGTTTTATCAGTTTGTTATTTATGTTGTCATCTTAGAGAAGACATGACCAATAGATATGACATCTTAGGAACAGATCTTAGGAATGTGTATTATTGCTGTCATAATGTGTTTTAAAGTATACCCTGCAGAATCTGGGTCTGAAGGACTCTAACTCACATATTGATCTTTGGAGGTTTGGGGTTTGTTTTTTTCAAGTACAAATTGTAGATGTCTTATTTTAAAAATGACATTATCTGAGAAGTGTTGGTGATAAGATGGATGCCTTCTGTGTACTAAGTGCTTTTACATAAATTATTTCATGTTCTTAAACAACTTAAAGAACAAAACTAAGTTCTTAAAACAGCTCTTCGAGGCAGGTGGGATTATTCTTGTTTTACAGAGCCTCAGAAAGGTTACGTGCTTTTTCAAAGATCTCAAAACCAGAAAGGCCTAGGATTCTAACCCAGATATGTCTAGCTTCAAAGACAGTTATATAATGTCACTGGGAAAGAACCCATTCATATATCTAAATAATGTTTTCCCTCTTACTTGTAAGGCTTATCAGGTATGTGCTTGGGTCTGGGACCTCATTGTTTCTTAGAAGCTTTGTTTATAATGCTGCCTTTATCAGGGGATTCTGACAAAGTCCACATAATGATATCCTAACCTTGTCTTTATAGACAGCGCCTCATCGGAGACTTTTTGGAGGCTATATACTGTCATGCCTCCAAATGCCTGGAAGAAGGAGGAAAGTTACTGTTTATTAGCTTAGATATGGTTTATAGCACACGTAATACCCACAATTTTCCAGACACTTTAAGTATTTCATTTGATCTTACCTGGGAGCTAAGCATTATTGTCCAACTATTGTATTTCACAAATGAGGAATGTGAGACTTGGGCAGCATAATGAATATACAATTACACAGCTAGATTACAACATCTGGGATTGAAGCCCAGGTCTGTTTGACTGTAAAGATTTTTTTTTTTTATGCACAATGCTGTCTTTTCCATCTCTGCTTATCATCTTATGGCATTATCTTTGTTTTTTGTGAGACTTCAAAGATATTTAAAAAATTGTTTTATTCTGGACTTCAGGGTTCTGAAGTAATAGCTTTTACTGCAGGGTGATAAACACACACACACATACACACACACTTTATAGGATAAGGATAATATCCATATGCTACGTATTTTTTAATCTTCTAAAAGCACTTAGTACCCTCAGTAGATCCAGATTCTGGCAGCTGCCAGATATACATTTGGATGCTTAAATTAATAAGTCAAGATTTTAATTTTGCTGCTATGGTTAGTGAATGGTGCCAGATTAAACTCATTTCCAAAGAGTGAGATGCAGACTAGGTATCATTTTATTCAGTCTGTTTATTTATACTGTGATGATAGGGTATGCAGACAGGCAGTATTAAAACGTTAGGATGTGCTTCTGGGATGTATTTCTAGTCCCCTGAGAAACTTCTCCAGTTTCCAAAGACAGCAGCATTTCTATGATGACTGTGGCCCTTCCTATATGGGGTTCTCTTGTTATCTGAATAGTTATTATTTCATGCCATGTGGTCGCAAAGGTTGCATAGGGAAATAGAAGTTACCATGATGTAAAAATGTTTACTGATTAACTGTCCACGTAAAATTAGCTCCCACTCAAACATTCATTTCTTGCCCATCCTGTTAGTTATAATGTTTCACTGATTGTTACAAAGATGTAAAATCATTGTACTCTATTGCAAAGTCAAATAGCAGATTTTGCAAAAATACTGGAGATAAAAATTTAATGAAAGCAAGGAAAGTGATGTTGAAGAACTGCTGCCAGACTTGCATGCAGAGCCATTGGCAGCGAAATTCTGGCAACGTTAGGCTAGTGAACATCTGAAGAAGAGAAAATCCACCAGAATAATGACATGTTAGGCATTTCAAAAGAAGGATCTGACTATTAAAAATTAAGGGAAATTTGGTGATGTCCAGGTATTTTTGGAAGAAACTCTCTCACTGTATTTGTGCTATTTATATAAATATTGTCTGATAATTGTTTGCTGCTGCTGCTACTACTGCTACTTTGATTAGTACATAGTTGCATTTATTATTAAAATTTTATTAAATAGAAGATAAAATACACTAATATTTGGTATTTCAATTTTTTACCTTAATGATAACCTTTTTTTTTCCACATTCACTATGAAATTTTGGTCCCTACTTTAAAAGTCCTTTTCAGATAATTGTTGTCCTCGAATAATGAGAACCACCTGTAATGATTATATACTTCATGTATTTATTTGTCATTCCTCTCCATTTATGCTGTTAATGAACAGCAGCAACAAAAACTTGTTTACACGTGGGGTTGACTCATCCTGAGTAATATTGTTTTAACCAGTGATGCAAAGAAACAGATTTTCACGAGCAATAGTTTCTTCTAGAAGAATGGCTAACCAGCAGATTACACTTATATCCTGGAGGAAGGACTTCAGGTCACTCATTAAATCCAAAGGCATTACATAGATAAAAATTTCCAGCTTGGGATGGTTGAGGGGAATGCAGTAGTATTGTTTTTGAAGTCTTTGTTTCTATTCAGTAACATTGCCCATAGCTTTAACCTTACTCAGACCCCAAGATGAATATATTTTGGAGCTTCCTATCCATTTGAAAAGAAAAATGTGTTTGTAATTCACCAGACTTAATTTGGCCCACTGGTAGATTTGGCAGGCTCAGCTGCAACAGCAAGAGTGGAATCTAATATCCCCTCTGGCTTCTTTCACTACAGCCAAGGTTCTGGATGCCCATTATTTCTAGAGATGATGTTCCTTCTTGAATTTTTTTTTATCTTGGAGTCTGTGGAATACCCCAGGGTAGTGTCAGTGGCAGAGAATTAAGTATTTTCTGGGTTCTGAAACATATGTAAAAAACATATATCAGTTGAAATTATAATGCATAGTTGATTTTCTGGTAACTTCCAACAACATGCAGGCTCTGTTCTAAGCAAAATCAGAAGATCGTTTTTTTTTTTTTGAGACCTGCAAAGTAATGTATACCTTAAAGTCATTCTCCAAATAGAGCTCATTCATTATGACCCGCATTTACATTCATGCTTCCCTTGAACTTAGGCCAGAATATTCATCTGTGCAATTTAATAGCAACACGTTAGTTAATGCTTGATTTCAAGTAGCTAGCATTTCAATTTATTTTTCCTTTATTAGGAAAGTTCTTCCCTTTGAGGGGGTTGAATTAGTCATTGTGTGGTTTAGTTAAGTTCCTTGTTCTGAGGACAAAACATTGCAGGATTTGTGGAGTTGTCTATAGTACCTGTGTGAGAGACATGTCATGAATCTCTTAATAGTTGGGAGATTGCTTTTCACTGAAGATTCTGACGTATGACTGGCTCCTTCTCCTTTTTATGGCAAACCATGTAGCTCATGTATCATGCTAACTATAAATCTTAACTCATATTTGTCCAAGGATTTTACTGAGATTCACCTTCTTAGAGCTGAAAAGGTTCAATACCATATGGTTTCTTTTTATTAGTATGATTAAGAATGTATTTTCATCAAACTATACCATCTGTTATAAAGAGAAAACAGGTAGATAGATTGATATACTTTCCTTGTTTGTTTTTTTTTTAACCTCCATCCAAATAGCTTATAAGTATAAATCTCTTAGATTGGATTATTTAGAAAATTTAAAAAGTTATGTATTGAAGGACTAGCTCCTTCAGGGCAGAACTTAGCCATCTTTTTGTCCCACATGTACCTTGCATTATGTCACATATATAGTAAAATTTCAGAAAATATGTTGAAGTGAAGTTACCTGTAACTACCATGTTTTATGTAATATTATAAAATTACAGAAATATATTAACTGGTTGGAATTACATATAGCAGGCTGAATAAATTGATGGTTTCTCATTTTTGGTCCAGTGCCTGGTCCAGAGTTGGCATTCAGTGACTGTTTCTTGACTTAGCTCATTAATTAATTGATTGATTCTTGAGATAATTTGGTCTGATGACTAAAAGAGAGTTATGAACAGTCATGTAACCTTTATTATAATAATGTATTTTAATAATCCTGCAAGAACAGAATTTGGAAAAAGTTTCCTTTGTAGTAAGTTTACAGTATTTATAAGGGCATGAAACACTCTTTTTAAAAAAAAAATATTTTATTTTATTTATTTTTGGCTGTGTTGGGTCTTCATTGCTGCACGCAGGCTTTCTCTAGTTGTGGCAAGCAAGGGCTACTCTTTGTTGAGGTGCGCGGGTTTCTCATTGTGGTGGCTTCTCTTATTGCAGAACACAGGCTGTAGGTGTGCAGGCTTCCGTAGTTGTGGTGTGTGGGCTCAGTAGTTGTGGCTCGCGGGCTCTAGAGCGCAGGCTCAGTAGTTATGGCACACGGGCTTAGTTGCTCCGTGGCATGTGGGATCTTCCCAGACCAGGGCTCGAACCCATGTTCCCTGCATTGGTAGGCGGATTCTTAACCACTGCGCCACCAGGGAAGTCCTGAAACATTCTTAAAATCATAATTTTTAAAAATTTACTATTTAAACTGTTATCGAGTTTTGCTTTTATTGTTATTCTTTCCATTGAAGCTCATAGGTAATATTCTTCCTGGCTAGATCTCTGTGTTTTTAAGTGAGCCTTAAAGGGTCCAGTTTATATATGTATTGGGTGGGCCAAAAAGGTTAGTTTGTTTTTTTCTGTAAGATGGCTCTAGTAGCACTTAGTTGTCTTTAACTTCATTTGAAACAATTTTGTTAGGTTTTATGTGACAGCTGTCATATCAGCGTGCATTTAAAGAAAGACTTATCAAAATTGGTGAATTTTTGTATAGCCATTTTAATATTGAAGATGGAAGAAAAAAAGCAACATTTTTGGCATATTATGCTTTATTATTTCAAGAAAGGTAAAAATGCAACTGAAACGCAAAAAGAGATTTGTGCAGTGTACGGAGAAGGTGCCGTGATGGATTGAAGGTGTCAAAAGTGGTTTGCGAAGTTTCGTGCTGGAGATTTCTCGCTGGACGATGCCCCATGGTCGGGTAGACCAGTTGAACTTGATAGCGATCAAATCGAAACAATAATTGAGAACAACCAATGTTATAGCACGTGGGAGATAGCCAATATACTCAAAATATCCAAACCAAGCATTGAAAGTCATTTGCACCAGCTTGGTTATGTGAATCTCTTTGATGTTTGGGTTCCACAAAAGTTAAGCCCAAAAAACTTCTTGACCACATTTCCACATGCGATTCTCTACAGAAAAGTAATGAAAACGTTTCATTTTTAAAACAAATTGTGACAGGCAATGAAAAATGGATACTGTACAACAGTGTGGAATGGAAGAGATCATGGGGCAAGTGAAACGAACCACCACCAACCACACCAAAGGCAAGTCTTCATCCAGAGAAGGTGATGTTGTGTATATGGTGAGATTGGAAGGGAATCCTCCATTATGAGCTCCTTCCAGAAAACCAAACAATTAATTCCAACAAGTACTGCTCCCAGTTAGGCCAACTGAAAGTGGCACTTGACGAAAAGCGTGCAGAATTAGTCAACAGAAAACACGTAATCTTCCATCAGGATAACGCAAGCACTCGTGTTTCTTTGATGACCAGGCAAAAACAATTACAACTTGGCTGGGAAGTTCTGATTCATCCACCGTATTCACCAGACATTGCACCTTCAGATTTCCATTTATTTTGGTCTTTACAAAATTCTCTTAATGGAAAAAATTTCAATTCCCTGGAAGACTGTAAAAGGCACCTGGGACAGTTCTTCGCTCAAAAAAATAAAAAGTTTTGGCAAGATGGAATTATGAAGTTGCCTGACCTGAAAAATGGCAGAAGGTAGTGGAACAAAAGGGTGGGTACGTTGTTCAACAAAGCTCTTGGTGAAGATGAAAAATGTGTCTTTTATTTTTACTTAAAAAACTGAAGGCACTTTTTGGCCCACCCAGTATAATCCAGGGGTCATTTGGAGTCTTCCAGTTAATGCAGTTTAGGTAAGAGTGCTCAAACCCCCAGTTCCATTGTCTTGAAAAGTCCAAAACTTATCCTGGACTATTTGGGAAATCCCAGTCCCAGGACTTAATTCTTTATAGCTCCTCTGCCTCTCATTTCTTTTCTTCTTATATGCTAATTTTGTGTTATATCATGTTGTCCCAGATACGAAGTTCAAGACAGCTTCCAGTTCCTCCAGAAGAGTCCTGTCCAACAGAAGCATTAGAGACCAGTGTAGACTTTTCTGAGGCTTTCACTGGAAGAGAGAAGGAAAGTTTTAACATTATCCATCCCGTTATTAATGCCTTAAAAAATCTATATTAGACATTATTTTTCATTTATTCACTGAAAAATATTTATTGAGTCAGGCACTGTGCTGGGCACTGGGTACTCAGAGCTGAGTGAAAAATAGGTTCCTGTTTTCATGGAGCGTATAGACCAGTAAGGGTGCCAGGTAGTCATGCAGGCCTACAAATTGATGTAAAATTCTGACTGTGATAAGTGCTATGTAAAGGGGTACACAGTACTGGAGAACGTTTAATGGAGAGCTTTGACCTTTTGCGGGGTGGAGGGTCTGTGAAGATTAGAAGGAATTATCTGGCCAAAGAGGGTTATGGGGGTGGAGGAGAGAGAGGCACAGGCGAGTTTTAGAGTCTCTTCCCCACAGTGCTGCCATCTGTATTTTCCTCTTGGACACGTCTGTCTCCAGGGGCCCAATCTTGTTGGCTGCCTTCTCCTCCAGGATTTCCCCTTAGAACTTCCAAGTTCTTCTCCCTCTATTAGGTAGAGCAGTTCTGCTAATCTTTAAGTCCTATTCAAAACCTAATTAATTTTTAGAAAACATTCCATGTTCCTGCCAAGATTTCACCCCGAGGTCAAGGAAACAGTTCTTGAACCACACATTGGCAACATCATTCATTCATTTTTTTCATTCATTCATCCATTCAACAAATATTTATTGGACATTTGTTCTCTGCAAAGCAAGAGAACTTCACCCCACCTGATTGATGCCTGAGCATTGCCTTCCCTATGAAAATTTCCCAGAATAGTTTGAACAACCTGAGCATTGCAGGCATTAAGGATTCAGCAAAGTACAGATTGCGCAAAAATGCCTGTCTTAATGGAGATTATGTTCTAATGGGGAGAGACAGACAGTAAACAAAATAAGTAAAGCAGGGAAGAGGGACTAGGATATTTATGGGATGGGATTTGCAGCTTCAAACAGTTGAGGCCTCATTATAAAGGTGACATCTGAGTAACGACCTGAAGAAGATTAGGGAATAAGCCATTGTGGGCAAAGAGTGTTCCAGGCTGAAGGAGTGGCAACTGGCCCTGATGTGGGAACATGCCTGGTGTACTCCACAAATGGGAAAGAGGCCACTTGAGCTGGAGCAGAAGGGGAAGTAGTATGAGAAAGTGAAGGGAAGTGGGATCAGACTGTGTGGGCTTGGTGGAGTGAGATGGGGAGCCAGTGGAGGGTGGTGGGCAGAGGAATCATGTGATCTGGTTGATCTAACTGCTGGGTGGTGGGTAGTCTGGAGAGGGGCAAGGATAGAAAGAAGAATTTAGGCAAAAGGTGGTGGTATTGGCTTGGATGAGACTAGAAGCAGTGAAGTAAGGGAAAAATGCTGGAGATTCTGATATATTTTGAAGGGAGAGCTAGTGGCATTGGCTGATAGATTTGATATGGGATAAGAAAGAAAGAAAGGAGTCAAGGATGGCACCAAGGTTTTGGCCTGAACAACTGAAAGGATGGAATTGCAGTGACTGAGGTAAGGAGAACTGTGAAGAGTAGGTTTTAGAGTAGCTCAGTTTGAACATTTTAGATATGAGATGCCTTTTAGATGTCTGAGAGGAAATGTTGAAGAGGCAGTTGAATATGTATCTGAAGTCTAAGGGAAAGTCCGGGCCGGATATATAAATTTAGGAATTCTCAGCATGAGATGCTTCTTAAAGCTGTGAGACTGCATGAGAGCCACAGTATTAAAAGGTTGAGGTTAGATGAAGGATCCAGCACCCAAGACCAAGAAGGAGCAGCCAGTGAGGGGGGAGCAAAGTCAGGGGAAGATGGTGTCTTGGAAGCCAAGGAACGGAGTGACCCATTGTGTTGTACTGCCGAGAGGTCACGTTAGACGAGGCCTGATGATTGACTGTTGGATTTGGCAACGTGGAGATCATGAATGCCCTTGTGAAGGAGTTTTAGATGAGTGGTGGGACGGAAATCTGATTGGATTAGGTTCAAAAGAGAAGAGAAGAATTGGGAACAGGATATATAAACAACATTTTTGAGAAGCTTAACTGTGAAAGAGAGATGTAGGACAGTGGTTCCCTACTTTCTAGAGGCTTAGCTACACAGGCTCTTCTGGTATCAACTGTCTGGGGAAAGTTACTTTTGCAGAAACCTACTTACTACCATTAAGGTTTTTTTTTTTTCTCCTCCTGACTGCTGTCATTTTAGGTTGCTTCCCTCCTTTACTCTGACGGTACCTAAGTTAGGACCTACTAAAATCTTGCCTTCTTTCTGATCCTCAAACAGGATGCAAAAATACTGAGCCAGCGCTGGGGACAGAGATACTGTCCTCCATAGCAGGTTAACAGGAGGGTCAGTTTGGAGACACATTTCCTAAGACTTGAGACAATGCCATCTGCACAAAGAAGGATAGCTCATATTTATCGAGTGCTCCTCTGTGCCAGCACAGTCTGGGTGTTTTACATCATTATCCGTTTAACCATAATAGCTACTTGGGGTGATAGAGCTTCATAAAGAAAGTCTTACAGGTAAATAACTGGGATTTGTGAAAACCCTCTTAGCATTGTGTTTTATCTTATCAACTTTGATAGCTCATTGGAATACCCAGGGATGTTTTACGAATGACTATGAAGTGCCAGGCACATTTATAGAACTAGGCATTAAAAGGATTCACATTGTGGGTTACTTTTTTTTTTTTTTTTGCGATACGCGGACCTCTCACTGTTGTGGCCTCTCCCGTTGCGGAGCACAGGCTCTGGACGTGCAGGCTCAGCGGCCATGGCTCATGGGCCCAGCCGCTCCGCGGCATGTGGGATCTTCCCGGACTGGGGCACGAACCCGTGTCCCCTGCATCGGCAGGCGGACTCTCAACCACTGCGCCACCAGGGAAGCCCTGTGGGTTACTTTTTAAAAATATTATGAACTTCTGGTTAAGAAGATTTTTTTTTTTTTAACTGAGAGGCTAGATTTTGGGTAAAACAAATTCCTTTTGAAAATTCTCTAAAAGGTCTTAAATCCTTAGAATTTACTCATCCTTTTTACCCAGGGGTTCTGTCGTCCTTTTCTGCAGTTACTGATTTTTCCTAGTGCCTTTTCTATAGTGTCTGCCTGGCCATATCCATTCCTTATGGATTTATTGCTCATCTTTTTACCCTGCTCTCTTTAGAGGAATACAATATCAAACTTTTATCCCTTCCATCAGGTTACAACAATTTGAAGGTAGATTGTGCTCCTGGCCCAAACATGTTGACAGTGACCCTTAACAATATTTGAATTATGGTGTGGTTTTCGGGTAAGCATCATAGTATACTGTTTTCTTTTTATGTGTGGCCCTCACTTCTTTACTCATTTACATATCTCTAGGGAAAGATAAATGTCTGAATTGGGAAAAAAGAATTTTGCTTTGAAATTGCTCTTTTTTTTTTTTTTAAGATGTCATCTAGGAATGCACTATTTAAAAATTTTGAACTTTGTACACACATTTTCATTTTAAAAGAAGAAGGAGGGCTTCCCTGGTGGCGCAGTGGTTGGGAGTCCGCCTGCCGATGCAGGGGACACGGGTTCGTGCCCCGGTCCGGGAGGATCCCGCATGCCGCGGAGCGGCTGGGCCCGTGAGCCATGGCTGCTGAGCCTGCGCGTCGGGAGCCTGTGCTCCGCCACGGGAGAGGCCACAACAGTGAGAGGCCCATGTACCGCAAAAAAAAAAAAAAAAAAAAAAAAAAAGAAGAAGGAAAATGACTTTTAAGAAATGTGTTGGCAAAACCTGAAAAGAAGGCTCTAAAAAAAGGACTCTAGCCTGACAAGAGAAAAGGAAGAAATGATTACTGATGATTTCAATCTCCAGTAAATTACAAAGCATACGTAGTAGGCTTTGAAGAGAGATGATTCCTATGGCATACTTCATGCTGCCTTCATAGAGAAGTGTGTAAACGAAAGGGAAATGAATTGTTTCAGCCTGGCAAATCTATACCATTTTGGTGGAGTGAAAATGAGTGAAACTGAAATAATTCCATCACTTCTTACTGAAAACAAAACATATGTTTCTGATGTGTTTCTAGAGAACAGTGTACTTGTAGATTTGCTACAAGGAAACAATGCTGAATCAAAGGTAACTAAATAATTATCAAAAATAAGGGTATAATAGTATTTTATATAATTTACACTGCAAAATTTGAAAATTTGGAATATTACTTTGTGGCTAGGAATAACTTTTTTAAATTCCTTAAAACTTAGCAAATTTTTCACAATGGGAGAGAAACTTCATTCATGTATTTATTCAACAAATATTTATTGAAAGCCTACAGTGTGCCAGGTAATATTATTAATAAAGCGGAAAAAGTCCTTGCCATTAAGAAGCTTATATTCTAGAGGAGGAGGCTAAAAATAAGCAGTTACATAGATAATTGTATCACTTTACTTGTCACATCATAAGGGCAATGAAGGAAAAGAGGTCTTCCTTGAGGAAATGATGTTTAGCTTGAGACCTGAGGAATGACAAGGAGGGTAGCCAGGTATAGGGGGAGGAAAAAGGGTTCAAAGAACGGAGAGAAGCGAAGAGTTGGGCAGTGTGGATGGAACAAGTGAACAAGGGTATAGAAGTACAAAGTGAAGCTGGGGTAGTGAGCTAAGGACAGGTCTCATAGGGCCTTGTAGGTTGTGTTGTGGATTTTGAACTTTATTCGGAGAACAAGGAGACGCTATTAAAGAATTTTTAGCAGGTTTGCATTTTCAGAAGATCACCCTGGGCAAAGGACTTGAGCAGACATCTTTCCAAAGAATGTGTACAAATTGCCAGTAAGAGATGCTCAACATAATTAGTCATTAGGGGAATGTGAATCAAAACCACAATGAGATAACACTTCACAGCTAATAGGATGGCTGTTATCAAAAACAAATGAACGAAAAAAGAAAACAGCCATTATTGACAAGAATGTGGAGAAATTGGAGCCCTTGTGCATTGCTGATGGGAATGTCAAATGGTGCAGCTGCCATGGAAAACAGTTTGGCAGTTCCTCAAAAAGTTAAACATAGGGGGCTTCCCTCGTGGCGCAGTGGTTGAGAATCTGCCTGCTAATGCAGGGGACACGGGTTCGAGCCCTGGTCTGGGAAGATCCCACATGCCACGGAGCAACTAGACCCGTGAGCCACAAGTACTGAGCCTGCGCGTCTGCAGCCTATGCTCCGCAACAAGAGAGGCCGCGATAGTGAGAGGCCCGCGCACCGCAATGAAGAGTGGCCCCTGCTTGCCACAACTAGAGAAAGCCCTCGCACAGAAGCGAAGACCCAACACAGCAAAAATAAATTAATTAATTAAAAAAAAAAGTTAAACATAAAAATTTTTTTATTTAAAAACTTTGGTTTAAAAATATGTATAAAAAGTTAAACATATAAACAATAAAAAGTTAAACCATATGATCTAGCAATTCTCTCCTAAGAATATACTCAAAATAAGTGAAAACAGAGGCTCAGACACTTTGTACCCTAACGTTCATAGCAGCATTTTTTACAATAGATAAGAGGTGGAAACAACCCAAGAGTCCATCAGTAGATGAATGGATAAACAAAATGTGGTCTGTACATACAATGGAATACTATTAAGCCTTAAAAAGGAATAAAATTCTGGTACTTGTTACAACGTGGATGAACTTTAAAAACACTATGTTAAGTGAAATAAGCCAAACACAAAAGGAAAATATTGTATTATTCCACTTATATGAAGTACCTAGAATAGGCAAATTCACAGAGATAGAAAGTAACATAGAGGTTACCAGGGCCTCAAGGTGGTGGTGCATGGGGAGTTACTGTTTAATGGGTATAGAGTTTCTCTTTGGGATAATGAAAAAGTTCTGGAAGTGGATAGTGGTGATGATTGTGTAGCATGCTGAATATACTTAACACCACTGAATTGTGTGCTTAAAGACGATCAAAATGGTCAAAACAAAACAAAACATAGTATATTTTAAAAAAAGATTACTATGTATATCAGTTAAGAATGCATTGTAGTGCAAATAACAGGAAACCCTACGAACCACAACTTAAGTAATTGGGGTGCTTATTTTTCAAATTTATTTTTTTTACAATATTTTATTTATTTATTTTTGGTTGCGTTGGGTGTTTGTTGCTGCGCCCAGGCTTTCTCTAGTTGCCACGAGCAGGGGCTACTCTTTGCTTCGGAGCACGGGCTTTTCATGTGGTGGGTTCTCTTGTTGTGGAGCACAGGCTCTAGGCACATGGGCTTCAGTAGTTGTGACGCACGGGCTTAGTTACTCCGCGGCATGTGGGATCTTCCCGGACCAGGGCTTGAACCCATGTCCCCTGCATTGGCAGGCAGATTCTTAACCACTGTGCCACCAGGGAAGTCACAGGGTACTTATTTTTCTTATAAAGTAAATCAGGAAGTTGGCAGTCTGGTATACAGTTCAATAATGCCTTCTGGAGCTAGGCTGTTGCTTCCTTTCTATTATGATATCCTTAGAATGTTGGCATTGTCCTCATGCTCATCTCTGTAGGCCACCAAGTGTCTGTTCTACCTCCAGGCCCTTGTCAGTATTCCAGGCAAGAAGAAGGAGAATGACGAACAGGAAGGAGTAGTACCTATATCACCAGTATCAGGAAAGCTCACTGGCTAGAACCTTTGTGCCACCCTACATTTCTTTTTCTTATATACCACATCTAATCCATCTGCAAATCCTTTTGGTCCTGCCTTCAAAATATATCCAGAATTGGAACTACTTTTGCCATACCTACTTCATCTACCTTGATCCAAGCTGCCACCATCTCCTAGATTATTATAGTGGCCTAACACCTCATCTCCCTGCCTCCACTCTTGCAGTCCTATAGTCTTTTCTTAGACCCTGCAGTGCTCTTTTTTTTTTTTTAAATTAAGACATAATTCACATACTCCCAAATTCACCCTTTAAAAAAGTGTACAATTCAGTGGTTTTTTAGTCTGTTCACACCACTATGTAAGCCTAGAGAAGTGTTCCCTTTTCAACATAAATCAAAATCTTCTTAAAACCTTCCAATAAATCCTCATCTCATTCAGGGTAAAAGCCAGAGTTCTTGAGCTGTCTGCAAGGCCCTATATGACCTGGGTCCCCCACCTCTCAGACCTCATCTACAGCTGTCTCCCCTCATCACTCTGCATCACCCACATTGACCTTCTTGCTGTTCCACACCAGACAAGCTCCTGTTTCGAGATCTGTGCACTTGTTGTTCCCTCTACCTGGAATGCTTCCTTCCTCACCTCCTTCCGGTTTTTCCTCAGATGTTACCCTTTCAGTGGGCCCTTTCTTGACCATTCTATTTAACATTGCAGCCCACCTCTCAGACACACTCACTGACACACATTCACTAAATTCGTTCTTATTCTTTTTTTAAAAAAATAAATTTATGTATTTAGTTTTTGGCTGTGTTGGGTCTTCATCGCTGCGCGTGGGCTTTCTCTAGTTGCTGCGAGTGGGAGCTACTCTTCGTTGTGGTGGCTTCTCTTGTTGGGAAGCACGGGCTCTAGGTGCACAGGCTCAGTAGTTGTGGCTCATGGGCTAGAGCGCAGGCTCAATAGTTGTAGCACATGGGCTTAGTTGCTCCACAGCATGTGGGATCTTCCCAGACCAGGGCTCAAACCTGTGTCCCCTGCATTGGCAGGCGGATTCTTAACCACCACACCACCAGGGAAGCCCCTCCTTCTTATTCTTTCCCACTGTTTTGTCTTTACTTTCATCACCTTCTAATATACTGTATAATTTACTAACTTATTTTGTTTATTGTCTGTCTTTCCCTACTAGATTATAAGCTCCTTGAAGGCAGGGTTTCGTTTTTTGTTTTGTTTTTTTACTGTTTGATCCCAGCACCATGAATAATTGTAGTATATATTTGTTGAATGACCGAACCATGTTATATGGTACCCCAAGCTGCAAAAGAGGCTAGCTTCTAGATTAGTAGAAATAAGAAAGGGGTTGGGAATGGGTGTTGACTGAACCCATTTAAAGTTGTGAGAGCTATTATGGTAGTATATTATTTATTTGACAGATATTTACTACTAATGCTAAGCAGTGGAGTTACAATGGCAAATAAGACATTTGTGGTTCTTGCTGTGATGGAGTTTACATTCTAGAAGGGTGATATATGTAATAAGTAAATAAGCAAGATAATGTTAAAAAGCAGTGGTTGCTGTGAAGAAAATAAGACAAAGTCATAGAAAATGAAGTTGGGTTATGGGGAGACACTGCTTTATATTCTATGGTCAGAAAAGACCTTTTTAGAAGGTGACATTTGAGCTGAAACCTGAATGACAAGGAGGAACCAGCCAGGTAGATATCTATGAGAAGAGTCTTCCAACTTGGGAAAGGAAATCAAAAGAAGGATAGTGGGCTTCCCTGGTGGCACAGTGGTTAAGAATCTACCTGCCAATGCAGGAGACACGGGTTCAAGCCCTGGTCCAGGAAGATCCCACATGCTGCAGAGCAACTAAGCCCATGCACCACAACTACTGAACCTGTGCTCTAGAGCCTGCGAGCCACAGCTACTGAGCCCACATGCCACAACTACTGAAGCCTATGCGCCTAGAGCCTGTGCTCTGCAACAAGAGAAGCCACTACAATGAGAAGCCCGCGCACCGCAAAGAAGAGTAGCCCCCACTCACCGCAACTAGAGAAAGCCTGCATGCAGCAATGAAGACCCAATGCAGCCAAATATAAATAAGTAAACTAGATAAATTTATTTTAAAAAAGAAAGGATAGTACAGATGAAGCTTGGTGAGTAAGGGGTGTGGCAGGAGATGAAATTGAACAGATTAGATCATACAGGGCCTTTTAGGTGATGGTAATTGTTTAGATTTGTATTTTAAGTCAGTTGGAAGTCATTAGAAAGTTTAACCAGGGAAGTGATATGATCTGATTCAAATTTTAAATGGAAACTTGTACTGGAACAGGTTCACATACTCATTTGCTTTCAGTGGTCATGTAGTGTAAAAGTATGTAGCAGACCCATATAAACAATAGTACTGAAACTACATTGAAAAATGGGAATTTTCCTTTGGCCTAAGTGTTGGGAGACAAGAGGTGGCTGGCAAAGAAACCAGAGGGCAGAGGTGTAGCCTCTCCTGAGCCCCATCTAGTGTAGAGCAAGTGGAATTATATACCCAGTGTTGCCAGATCTTTTAATTTTCTCAGAGAAGCCAGGAATCCAAATTGTTTTGTTAAACCTTTCAATTTATAAATGTTAGCAACCAATCCAAATAGTTTATGAAAATACAGTGGGCCAAACAGAACAGGCTTGCAGGTAGGATGAGGTCCCATAGACGACATTTGGCAGTCTCTAGGTTAGGACGATGACAGTGGAGATGCAGAAAAGCAGAAGGGATTGAGATATATTTTCATATCAACAAACATGATGATAGAGTGGATGTGGAAGATGTAGGAGATGGCGGGGGAAGAGGGAGGCCTCATTCTTGGCACTGTATTTCTGGCGTGAACAACTGGGTGAATAGTGGTCCATTTACCGAGGTAGGGAAATCTGGGGAAAGGCAGATTGTATGTGCAGTTAAGACCAAACGTTTAGTATTGAGACTTTTTAGGTTTGAGATGCCTGTGAATCATCCAAATGGAGATTTCCAGGGAGAGTTGGTTGTAAAGGACTGGTGCATGGAAAACAGGTCTTGATTGGAGATAAATTGGGAATTACTGACGACAGCTGAGTTGAAGCTATGGGAGCCGATGAGCTCAACTAGGGTGAAGCGTTGAGAGAGAGTAGAGAAGAGGGCATGTGTCCAGCCGTAGAGTCATAACTATTCTCTTGTTAACCATCTCTCTATATACTCTGTATATAAACTTACGGGTTAAATATATAGTTAAATTTCTGTTTCCTGCTTGAGAAAATAAATTCTGCTTTTATCTTTTTAGTGTGACAGTGATTCTGGGAACCTCAGGAATTCTAACTTACAAGGGGGAGTTACTCGTGTACAACCAGAAGAAATGTCTGGTTTTATATTAAACTTGCTAGGAACAGGAAGAAAGCAGGGCTTTGACTGATTTCAAGTGGAGATTTTAGGGAGGGGTCAGTCCCAGAAAATTTTATAGTTGGCCTTTATGTGTGTGCTCTACTTATAAAATTCTCTCCTGTTTGAATTCTTCCTTCCTTCTTGGCCTTCCTCCCACCTTCCTCAAATATTTGAGCACCTACTATATGCAAAGCATTGTAAAAGCACAGGTAATATAATAGTTAAAAAAAACCCAAACAAACATGAAGCTTACTGTTTTCAGTATGTTCAGACATTCTATTATTCTGACATCCATTTTGTGATATTTTATGTTGGAGGAGTAGTTTGGGAGGTCTGAAAATAGAAATCGGAATAAATATGAATAATACACATTTCCCTTCAGGAGTCTTTCAGTGGAGACTACCAGAAACATTGTCATTAAGTTTTTATTTACCATTTCACCTTTGTCCAACATTAAGACAGCTGTTGTGTTTTCTTCACTTGCCGTCCTTCTGATCAAGCTGTGATTATATGTGAAAGAAGGACCTGCTCAGTACAGACCACATGAGGGTGATGTGTGCAGTGTCGCCACTCCAGCATTTAGCATCATAGAACACAGTAGGAGATACCTCACAGTTCTGTTTTGCCTTGGAGTTAAATTCAGAGTAGTGGGTTTTATTTTTTTAATCTGTACTTAATCCTTTAGGTGTCTTAAAACTTGCTTCCAGTGAGGCACCTCCAAAGCTCTCTTGCTAGTTGGCCCAAGTCTTTGGTGTCCAGAGATAGCAGTGTTTTCTTGAGATATACTCGTTATTTTATAAATCTTTATAAAGTTAGTCCTTCGGGTTGACTTTCAGGTATAAGATATACTGCTTTTGTTTAGTGCTTTAAAAAAGAACAAAAGCAAATCTGAACAGAGCCTGGCTTTTTTTTTTGTTAGAATTTTGTGTCTGCTTTTATACCATATGAATGCCTGGAGGCATCTTAAGATGGACATGATTTTATAAATCTTAAATAAAAAATAAATGCTTTATAGGTTTGGGATTTGCAAGGTGCAACACGCTGTAAGTCGATGAGTCTGTTGTAATACAATAAGGTTTATTGTAATACAAACCAATTTATCAAAAATAATGGCTCTTGGATTACTAGCCTGGCTCCTAGATTAATCCATAAAATGGGCCCCACTGTGGAGCATTTCATATTAATTTATTATACCTCCACTGTGTGTATTAGTACTTAGCACTTACTAAATGCCAAAAATTTCTTAGAACAAAACCAGAAGATGGAATTTCACCCAAGCCAAAAGGTTTTTTGGCACACTGGCACAGGAACAAGGTAGTGGAGGGAAAAGTCCTTCTTTTCCATGTTTTGGTGCCTGTGCCTCTACTATACTGTTGACTCCTGAGGGATTTCAGACCCATTTTAAAATTTGGAGCACATATAGCAATGCACATGATCCATGTGTCATATTCATTATAGGTATTAATAAAGAACTCTTAACTTTTAAGAGTAAAGCACTAATAGCATCAACATCCCTGCCCTTCAGTCTGTGAGGAACCTTTAAGACTGGCAGTCCAACCACCAAGGGGTTTCTAGAAATACTTATTTCCCTGAGCTTGTGAACTCTAATATAGAACAAAATTTCTCTTTAGTTGCATCTCTGTAAGTCTAATTCCATACAGAGCCTGATAGGGAATCGTGTTTTTATTTATTTTTCTTTTTAATAAATTTATTTTATTTATTTTTATTTTTGGTTGTGTTGGGTCTTCCTTGCTGCGTGCAGGCTTTCTCTAGTTGCGGTGCATGGGCTTCTCATTGCAGTGGCTTCTCTTGTTGCGGACGGAGCACGGGCTCTAGGCATGCAGGCTTCAGTAGTTGTGGCATGTGGGCTCAGTAGTTGTGGCTCGCAGGCTCTAGAGCGCAGGCTCAGTAGTTGTGGTGCACGGGCTTAGTTGCCCCGTGGCATGTGGGATCTTCCCTGACCAGGGCCTGAACCCATGTCCCCTGCATTGGCAGGTAGATTCTTAACCACTGCACCACCACGGAAGTCCTGAGAATCATGTTTTTAAATATCTTATTTTTAATACCTGTAGTCAAGTCTCATTTATCTCTTATAATTGGTCTGCTTTCCATTTTATTTGTGGTGAATTTTTATACCCACATTGAATTGGTCCAACCACCAGTTATGCTCCTGTCATTTGGCTTGTACCCAGGGAATGCAAGTAATTTTTCATGTTATCCTGAGAAAAAGATAATCAAATAAATCTCTTTAAAAAATTGATATTTCAAAGTCAACTAAAAGTGATTTGCAGAATGTTTTTGATCATCTGTGCTTCTGCCTTCAGTTAACATAAATAATCAAAAGTTGGCTGTGGCACAGTATAATTCTTCAATGGAACAGTGGTCATTTGGTTGTAATACTTTGAAGACCATCTGTCCTAAAGAAATTCAGGCACCAGAGCCTCAGATTCTTTACTTAACTTCTACCCATCTTGGAAGTTAGTGTTAACCCTGAGTTCATTTGGCTAGAGGAATAAATACATTTAAGACTGATGTTGATAATATTCAGTTGAGTTAAGATACAAACAGTTAAAAGAACATTAGTTGTTGACATTAATAGTTGATATTAAATGTGGTACAAGTGATTAAAGAGTTGCTAAACAATAGGCTGTAGACTTAGTAAATTTAGATTTAAAAACTGATGTAGATAATAACTTTATATATCAAAATTACTCCTGCTTATATATAAGAAATGTTAAAAGAATGTTATGTAGATAACACCTGTCACTCCTAAAATGTACTTGGATTTCAGAGTTAAAATCACAATGAGGGGCTTCCCTGGTGGCGCAGTGGTTGAGAGTCCGCCTGCCGATGCAGGGGACACGGGTTCATGCCCCGGTCCGGGAAGACCCCACATGCCGCGGAGCGGCTGGGCCCGTGAGCCATGGCTGCTGAGCCTGCGCGTCTGGAGCCTGTGCTCCGCAACGGGAGAGGCCACAGCAGTGAGAGGCCCGCGTACCACAAAAAAAAAAAAAAATCACAATGAATACTTCATCAATCACAATGAATACTTTATCATCTCTCCCACTCCTCCCACTCCCATTTGCTTTTTACTGTTAGCGTTGACAATACATGTGCTCCTCAGAAACCCCTTAATTTCCCCAAAGTATTTGTAATTTTCTTGTCTTTTGGGTTTAATACTATGGACTCAGCCATTGCTTTTTTATCTTAAGAAACTAATGAATTCCTAGGCATCAAGTATGTAGGAATAGATTCATACTGGGTGACTTTCTCTGCCAAATGGGTACCTCAGTATGAATTTACTAAGAGTGGTTATAGGGTCTAATATGCTGTTCTGATGTTTAATTTTATCCGTATCTCTATCAGTAAGGGTACCGATTAGGCTAGTGTGTCAAAGAGACCCAATGACTTTGATAAATATTTTCTCTCACTTAACAGTCTAGGGCTGATAGGCAATCTTTTCCTCATGACTTCATGGGATGCAAGCTGGCAAAGTGACTCTGCCAGCCTTTAGGTGTGACTTCCGTGATTTCTCTGGTGGACTCCATGATAGCAGAGGAGTGTGCACCCAATGTATTAAGACCAAAGCTTGGAAGGTAATTCATTACTTCCATTCACATTCTGTTGGTGAGAACTTGGCTACTGACCCCACCTACTGGCAAGGGAAGCTGGGAAATGTAGTCTCAGTTGGGTAGCTGTGTACCAGCTAAAATTTGCTGAAGAGGGGAGAACAAGTTTTGAAGGTCTCCCACTTCATTTTATATCTAATGTTTTCTTTGTTTATAACATAAAATTCAATGTCAATTCAAAGTGAAGCACTTTTCCCTAACTCTCCCCCCTTCCCACCTCTCAAAAAGAATAAAAATGAAAGAGATATGCTTGCCCATTTGTTAAAGTGGAAGATTAACTTGATACCTTAAATCTGCAAATTCAGCAGAAATTGATAGAATTGCTCTTTGCCCTACAGGAGTCTTTGATAATCTGTGTCTATTTATATATCTTAAAAGAATGTCTATCAGAAGGCCTGTTGGCCACTTGTGCAAGGATAATAAAAGGAAATTCACTGAGATCAATTCTGAGTGAGCATATCCAAGCCCTTTTAGGGGAGTGGTTGTTTCTAGTCCCAAATGTAAGACTGTTGTAGTTTGATGCCTTTGTTCAGTTGAATCCTAACTCTCCATTTTAGAGTACAGATTCATTAAACACTTTCCTGATTCCCATATAATTCTCTGTACATAGAGAAAATGCACCCGTCATGCAATCTGTAGATATTTCTGATTTCTATGAAAGTGATTTATCATGATTAAAAAAAAATGTAGCTGGAAATCGTAGTGATATATTCCCTCCTTCTCTAGGAAATTAGTTTCTGATTATGATTTTGACTTCTATTTAAGCGGTTTAACTATAGTGTTGGAATCTGCTGATTGTGCCAGCATGTATTCTTTCACCCATGTGACAAAATATTTTTTATTGTAAATTAGTAAATCATTCTAGTGACTACTTCAGTCTTAATTTCACTAACGGTGAGTCTGCTTCTGAGGGTTTGGTCACCTGGACACTGCCACGATAGCCAGATTTTTTAGCTGCCTTGCACTTGTTTGATACTGTAGTACTACCAGCTCCATATAGAGACAGGAAAAGAGGGACAGAGGGAGGGAATGAATTATTCTGATCTCTGTTGAATCATTTCTTCATTATGAGTGCTGCAAATTTTAGCTAGAGGGCAGAGACTGCCTCTTTGTGCCTTTATTTAATAGTGTTTATCAAGCAAGAGTGGCTTTAAGAAATAACTGAAAAAATTGCCTAAATACTATCAAAATGAATATCAGCTTTGCCCAAACTAAAACTAGTTTCTGAATGGGTGGAACTAAATAACCCCATGTTATTTAGTCAGTGTGTACATTTTTCAGAAGACTCATAATGTTGGACTTACTGGAATATAGTTCTGCATAAAATTCATGTTCTACAGGAGACAACTTAGATAACTTTGTGGTCAAGGTAGCTCATCCATTTATTAAATAAACATTGATTTAAGCCTTGCAATATGCTCATTAGTCTAATAATAATCCATTTCTCTACTTTTAGGCAAGAGTACATAATTTTTTCTAGGCATATTTTATGCTTGGTCATCCTAAAGAGAAGAAATTCCTCAGCCTATCTTATAACATTTCATAATATAGAATCATTTAAAAGTTTTTTCCTGATATTCCATATTTATGGTTATGTTCTACCATGTGGAAATGGAAACTCCCCCAATAACCAGCTTTTAAAAAAAATAAACCTTCTATACTTGGAAATGGTTTGAAGTTACTTCCCAGATTTAAAAACCTTGGCTATGGGACTTCCCTGGTGGTGCAGTTGTTAAGAATCCCCCTACCAATGCAGGGGACACGGATTCGAGCCCTGGTCCGGGAAGATCCCACATGCCACGGAGCAACTAAGCCTGTGCACCACAACTACTGAACCTGTGCTCTAGAGCCCATGAGCCACAACTGCTGAAGCCTGCGTGCCTAGAGCCCACGGTCCGCAACAAGAGAAGCCCCCGCAATTAGAAGCCTGCGCACAGCAACAAAGAGTAGCCCCTGCTTGCCACAGCTAGAGAAAGCCTGCGCACAGCAACGAAGACCCAATACAGCCAAAAGTAAATAAATAAATAAATTTATTTTTAAAAAAATCTTGGCTAGATACTCTCATTTCTATCACATTCTTATATATATATTTTTTTCTTTAATTATTAGTGGCATTTAATTTATTTATTTTATTTTTGCTGTGTTGGGTCTTCGTTTCTGTGCGAGGGCTTTCTCCAGTTGTGGCAAGTGGGGGCCACTCTTCATCGCAGTGCACAGGCCTCTTACTATTGCGGCCTCTCTTGTTGTGGAGCACAGGCTCCACACGCATAGGCTCAGTAGTTGTGGCTCTCGGGCCTAGTTGCTCCGCGGCATGTGGGATCTTCCCAGACCAGGGCACAAACCCGTGTCCCCTGCATTAGCAGGCAGATGCTCAACCACTGCGCCACCAGAGAAGCCCCTTATATTTTTTATTTAACAAATCTATAAACTAATATTTATTGATAGTGATTAGTAACTGGAGAAATCTAAGTTCACCTAAGTGATTAGTTGAGGAGAAAAGACATAAATATATCCTGTCATCTCCTAATAATTGGATGTCTCAAAGCAGCTTATTGACAAATGAGCTGTATAGTCAAAACTGTTAAAGAATTCCAGATAGGCAGCAGAGCACAGTGGTTGGAACCACACAGACTTTGGAACCACACTGCCTGGAAGTGAACTGTGGGCCTGCCGCTCACAAGCTATAAGTCTAGACAATTGCTTGGTTTTCCTGTGCGTCAGCCTCCCCATATGTTAAATACAGATAATAATGGCACCCATCTTATAGCATTATTATAAGATTTAAATTAAATTCGTTGATATATAGTATAAAGTGTTTAGAACAGCACCTGATACATAGAAAACACGATGTGATAATAATAATAGTGGAAAACACTATAAACCAAAATGCTGTTGGAAGATTGTGTGGTGGATTAAGCTAAGATTTGAAGCAGAGATGGAATTTGGAAAAGCTGACAGGAGTGGAGAGGCTTGTGCAGGCAAGGCAGGGAGGCTGTAAGCTGCGTAGAGGACACTGACCAGAATGGTTGTGAGTTCAGAGTTGTCTGAAACATGAGGATTTAAACGCTGGGCAGAAAGGCAGACTTAGGCCCAGCTCTCAGAGACTTTCAGTGTTATTGTCAGGAGTTTGGATTTAATCTTTGTAGGTGGTAGGTTACAAGCATTATTTTAATTTTGATATGAGGTAGTTTGCTGGATTGGTGGAGACAGATGGTGAGAGTGGTGGCAGGTGACATTGTAGCCAGTGCACAGGCCCGAACAGGGATGGGTACAGTAAAAATGGCAAGAAAGAGATGTTTGCAAGAGGCGTCGTGATAGAAAATTGAAAGGATTTGCCTGCCTTTCTTTTTTGAGAATTTTTCTCCTACCTAGTGTGTATTCTCCCTTTATTTGGTATCTTTAACTACAGAGGGAAAATCAGAATAGGAAGCAGTCTGTGGGTGAAGCATCAGATTTTTCAGGCGGCATGCTTAGATTGAAAGGCCTGACAGGAGAGAAGTCAAGGCTGGAATTAGAAATACAGCAGTCATCTCATTAGAGCTAATATTTTAGCAATGGGAAGAGTCAAGATCTTTGAGAGAGAGGGAATAGGGAGAGCAGGACTTACTCCTTGAGGAACATGTGGTTTAAGGGAATTTGATGGAGCAGCCAAAGAATTGGGAGGAAACCAAGATGGTGTTAACAACTTATATTAAAGAAGAGAAGAGGATTTGCAAACTGCGTAGTCAGCAGTGTTAGGGGCTGCAGGACACACAGAACGAGACCTAAAACAGTTACTGTATGTGGCAATAAGGCCACTAGTAATCTTGGTAAATGAAGTTTCAGTAGGGTGTAAGGAACCAGATTTTGGGACTTTTATTTGAGAAGCATGGATGTGAAAGGAAGAAGAAATATATGGTGGCTGTAATGGGTACAAATGAAGATGTTCAGGCAGAGAGAGAAGCCAGTGGGGAGGGAGAGATTAAAGATCTGGGGGAAGGGGGTGGGATGAACTGGCAAGGAGCTAGAGCAGATGGGAAAGATCAGGTGGAGCCTGTGGCTTAGCTTCAGAAAGGAGGAGACCCACATTCTTGGGCCGTGGCATCTTGTGCCTGGGACATTGCTGGACACCCAGCAGGTATTTGGAAATGTATATAAAGGTGTGACTGAAAGGAAGAAGGCAGGCTAGGTGTAAAAACAGAGAGGCGGTGAAAACTATTGAGTTTATAATGCTTGATGAGTAAAATTCTGCTATAAAGTTAGGAAACAAGATCATCAGACGAAGTGTTCATGAGGGTGGTAATGACAATGGTTACCATCTACCTATGTGTCAAGCACCATTTTAAGTGTTTTACAAGTGTTATTTATTTCTCAAATAAACCTGTGAGGTAAGTACTAGTTCCCCATTTATTAGATGGAGAAATTAAGACAAGAAAGGTTAACTAATTTGCCCAAAAACATACATTTTGTAAGGGCATATTGGGGATTTGGACCAACATAGTCTGACTTAATAGGTCATGATCTTAATTATTGGGCTTCTGCTTCCCAGCCCTTGGGGAATGAATGGAAGATTTCGAACATTCATGAGATTCAGAACATTTATGGTAGAAATGGTGCCTGGGAAACAAACCATAAGATATAGTTTTAAAAAACCTTTTTTAATAGCAGTGAATTTTTAAAAAATGACTTAACCTCTTTTTTGGTTGTTCTAAAAGTAATATATGCTTATTGAAGAAAACTTAGAAAATAAAGTATAAATTTGAAGATTAATAATCCTAAACCCAGAGATAACCAATGTTGACAATTTTGTATATTTTCATGTAACTTTTTTCTAAGATTACTTTTTCTTTTCACAAAATTATATCATAATGTTTGTGTGTGTGTATACACACATATGTATTAGTTATATATAATCTTGTGGGATTTTCATTTAAAACTTTATTGAGTATTATTTCATGTCATCAAATACACCATAACTTTCACCATTTCTCTTTTGTTGATGATCAAGTCATTTCTGCATGTTGTTCTTATAAGTAGTGCTATAGTGGCCATCTTTCTTTGTCTGCAGTTCTTATCACCTTAGGCTAGAGTATTAGTCAGGACTCCATGGTTTGTAAGTGATAGTAAACCACTTTGAACTACCTTAGGTGAAAAAGTAATTTTTTGGCTTAGGTAACTACTGAAATGACAGGGATGAAGCTGGGCCTGGTAGTTGGAGCCAGGGACAACTCGGACACATCAAAAACCCCTCCACTCCTTGTTCCTGGTTCTTTCTGCATGTTTGTTTTCTGAAACAGTTTTCCTCCATACCCTGGGAAGTATGACCACAAATATCTCCCGAGCTGTGGCTCACAGCACTGTCAGCAGAGTGGGACTTCAGCTTTCTCCCCAAAACATTTATTTTGAAGTTTTCCAAGCAAAAGGCTTTCCTATACAAGTATGTTACTATATTTGCTTTATCACATATCTATTCATCTATCAATCCTGCTGTTCATCAATGCATCTTTTAGAAATCCATTTCAGAGTAAATTGCAGACATCAGTACTTCCCCCTAAATACTTCAGCATGCATGCATATCATCAACTTAGAGTTCACTATTTGTTAACATTTTTTCTTTTGATGTAAAATCTACATTCAAAGAAATACACAAATCTTAAGTTTACATTTGCTGATTTTTGATAAATCCATACACCTGGAACCCTCAACTGTTACCACATTTTATGATCTTAAGATTTAAAGAAATCCCAGGAAATTGCTCTGACTAGCCCACTATGGGTTTGCCACCCTGACCTCACAAAGTGAGGGAAGCAACATTTTCCACATGTAAGAGGATGCTGGGCAGATAGAACTATAGATATATACAGGAGAGAGCTTCCTGGGAGTCGAATTACACTAAATTGAATTTAGACAGCATGCCTTTTATGCTGTGCAAAAAGCGTGTATATTGGTTTTGTCTCCTTTAAAAAGCTGCCTCTAATGTCCCACAGTAATGATTTCTTTGCTCTGTGTACTTGTGTTTCATCATTTTTTTTCTTTAATTGATGTATCACATGTTTTGTAGGTCTTTTAAAAACAGATTGTAAACTCTTGAGGGCAGAGACCACTTTTTTCAAATCTAACCTTATTCCTTGTATAGTGGCATGTAATGGTAGATACTCAAATTCTCCAACCAGCCAGATCCTTTAGGCATCAGTTGAAGGTGCTTTTAGCTGCAAGTAATAGGAAACCTTGACTCAAAGAGGCTTAAATAATCAGGAAGTATACTTCCTTATGTAAAATTATAGAGGTTGGCCAGCTTCAGGGTTGGTTAATGTGTGGCCTAATGGCATTGTCAAGAACCTAGGATTTTTCTGTCTTTAGGCTGTGCCATCATTTCTGTGTCAGTTTTGTCCTTAGATTGTATCCTTTCACGATCATAGGATGGCTGTTATATGTCCAGGCAGTAAATCCAGATGCAGTAATATCGCTTCCCTTCTGTCCCTCAGAAGAGCTAAGAAACCTTTTCCGAAAGCCCTCGAGCAGACCTCCATATTTTATTGGCTAGAACTAATTGATATTAACAAACTCAAATCAGTCACTGGTGAAGAAAATGGAACCAAGGTGACTTCTGATCAAGATTTACCCATGGATAGGTCATCTCTCCCCTTTCCACATGGGAGTGGAGTGGACACTGATATAATCAGGACTGTTAGAAAGAAGGAAGAAAGGAAAGGAAAGAAGGTCCTTTAGACTGTTAGAAAGAAGGTTGATTGTGTAGGCAACAGGTAACGCCTGTTACACAGCATTATTACTTAATGAAAATGCCTCATCTTGTCCTCCGAAGTTGGTGGTGGTTGGACACATGGAAAAAAATCTGTATTTGACTCTTGTTGCTGTCTGAATGCTCTCTCCATCGGTGACATTTAATGCTATATATTGGCCCTAGTCTTTTCGGTTTTAGGTGGTTAAAATTTTTTCCACTTCTTCCTGGGATTCATCAGTCTTTGACTCTTACTGTATTTTGAAAATGTGCATTTTAATTGTTTCATTAATTTCATCTGGAATTAATTCCTATAAGCCTAATATCTAAGCCTGGATTCTCTGACAAACAAAGCCTGAGACAAGGATTAAAGTTGATGCTTTCGTTGAAAGGTGTAAGTCAGATCTGTAAGGGTAAAGGCAATAGGAAAAGCAAGGAATGGTGCAAAGAAATTGATTCGATGTATTGTAGAGCTCTTGCTTCACAACAAGCTCTGAAGAGACATAGCAGATCTTTCAGCAGGTGTGTTCACTTGCCAACAGGATTTCTCTGAAAGGGTTGCAGTGAGGAATTACACTTGAGTAGTCCTTGGAAAAAAGAAGGAAAAGGGAGGATTTATCTGCCTGGTTTCCTCCTGTCTCCTGTTCCTGGTTGATGGAGGTTTATCCCATGGGGAGCTAACTCCTCTGTACTCCCTAGCATCATCCAGACCCTCTGCAGCTACTCGGGATGCTAGATCCATGCCTTGCAGTGTGATATTTCCTATAAGCCCAGAGTGACTTGGACGAGGCACCAACTGAGAGAGAAAGACACAGACACACATAGAAGTGGTTGCAGTTATCTGAAAAAGTGTATAGGTTAGTGTCCAATTACACCTAAGAAGGTTGAAGTTGAACTTTTCTGCCATAGCATTACTTTGGTATTTAGTAACTTGGAAACATTAGTTTCAGAAAGTAAGCCAGAGATTGCTTTGGCTATTCAAGGCTATAAAGCTTAAGATAATCACCTTATGAAATGTTTTACTTTTCTCTGGTCTGGGAATCTCTTATAGGAAGTGTTGACAGTGTTCCAGAGCCCACAAATCGTATTGGTTATTGTGGATCTAGGTCAGCATTGACTTCTTCATAGTCATCTCGAAATATGACATGGCTGAGTGGAGTGGCTCTGGGCACCCTTGGATTGTCCAGTCTTTCCAAGTTTATCCAGAGGGAGGGGACATGGGGATATATGTATACATATAGCTGATTCACTTTGTTGTACAGCAGAAACTAACACAACACTGTAAAGCAATTATACTCCAATAAAGACATAAAAAAAAAAAAAGGATTGATGGATTCTTTGGAACTCTAGACACTTGGAAATCCTCTGAGTATTGGCTTTGAATTCTAAAAGTTTTTTTACCAGGCCAGCTTCTTTTCAAAGAGAGCCATTTCGCTTTTTGTTCAGAGTACAGAAAGAGAATCCTGTTGAATTGGTGGCAGAAGAGGCACAATCTGATGGAATGAAGGAAGGAGTATCCCTTCTGGGTTGGTTTGGTCTTTGCACTCCTCATATGTTTCTTGTTTCCTTGGGTTAAGATCTCTTTGTTTTTTTCCATTAGTGTGCTTTACTTAGATCACTATGATTGCTTTATAGGTATTATAGAGTAATGGTAGCTGTTTTGGTATGGGAGATGACAGGATGAGCTTGTCAGAGATGAATGTCAATTGGATGCATCTAATAAGCCCGAGGAGACTTCCCGCTTCTGTGTCGTCATAGAACTGAGGCAAGCATTTGGCCATTCCCGGCATGTCACTAGATGAGCACTCTTGATCCGTTCTGAATTGCCTACAGTGGGTGGCACTGGCTTGAAACTGTGGCACTTTGTAGCCCTTTGAGCTGCATTGAAAGCATGAGGATTTTTGCCAGTCTTTGGTTTGTGCTACCCAGATTTTTGAAAGTGTTCTGAAAGGATCTGTGTTCTTTCATCAGACTTTGGTGTCTTGACTTAACCTAGGGGCATAAAGTCACATTAGATCTATTGGTGTTAAAACACAGAGCTCTACATATATCTAGTTAGTTGACCCTCTTCTTCCTGTTTTTAAAAATTAATGAAATGAAGGGGTGCTATTTGCCATAAGATAGCCTAAAATAAAAGCTCCTTCCCCCAACCGTTTTCTAGTCCGATGAAGATGATTGCCTTTCTCTTTCATTCACCTTGGATACTTCTTACTTGCCATGAGTTGTGGGGCTACTTGTAAGGCTGATTTAAGGTAGGATATTTTCTCCTTTTTGAGGCTCTGCTTATGAGCTAGAATCATAAAAATTCAAGAATTGTGCCAAATGTTCTTTTGTTGATGACTGTGATTTAGTCTGTTATGTAACTGTAATGTATAATTTACACATCCTGAAGATCATCAGTCTCCGTACAGAGTGACTATATTTAACCCTCACTTCTTTGGAAAAAGAGAACATTACCAATTATCTTTGAAACTATATTTGTGAGACAATGCACATTGATCCACACTCTGTCTCCATTTTTAATTTTTGGTGTGTTAAGTCGTACTTTATGACTTATTCTGTGCTTTTCATGTATAAAGGCACAGAGGAGAAAGAGAGAGCTTAGTGCTAGTGACTATATCTTGAGGCTTCCATGGCTTATATTATCTAAACCAAGAACAACAGACAATAATATCCCAGTCATCTCTATTAATATGCAGGTCCAGAAAGAGCAAAAGGGTAAATTTCTTTCCACTATTATCTTTCAGTTGTGGAAGGGAGTAGAAAGAGAGGGTATTGAAATACTTAATGGTAAACAGTTAGTAGTAAGAAAATAACACTTCCTTTTTCTATCAATGTATTGTGATGCTACTAGTGCCTGTGTCATTTGAAGAGCTTTTGAGAAAGAAAATGGTTAATGTTCGTTTTCTTTTATCTTAAACTTTGTAAGTTAAGTCCAGTTTTAAGCTCAAATTCCATAACAGGTAAATAAATTTGTTTATTTACCACCCAACATTTTGCCTCATTGCCCTGCCACAGGCTCTGCTTATATGAAGTTGTCGATGTGAGAGGAAGTGTTGACTGTTCACGTAGGACTGTATTCCCTTAAGAAAGGAAGCCTTGAATGAGAAAATGATGTTCTCATTAAATCAGCTCTTTAAGAGTAGGTGGGAGGAATTGCTATCGATCTAATGGATTTAATGGTTCATATACAAAGTCTGTGGAATAGAAGTAATATTCTGCAGCTGAGCAACTGTAGATTAATCCATCTTCAGACAGAATTCTGGAAGCATCTGTAAAACTGGAAAGTTACATTTTCTTTCCCCTTTTCAGGCACAACTGGACTAAGTGTATTCCCTAAATACTTTAGAATCAAGTTATATCCACATAAGAAGGTCTACAAAATATCATATGAAAAATTGAAATAAAATCATAAAATATAGATGTTAGGTTCTTGTTGGCTACGTTTACTCCGGTGCCAGTTTGTTTGGAAGGGCTGCAGTGTTGAAGATAACCAGAGGTCACCTGTAGAAGTTCTTTCTTTCTTGGGTGGTTCTCTAATAACTAGTGGTGGTCTATTTTAGTTCATTTGGATGAAGTAGTCCTTTTAAGGGGGGTGGTGAAGTCAAACATTTAAGCTTCTCTTCAGGCTCTCCCTTTGACCCTTTTAAAACCCTTTTCTTTTATTCTACTCACTGAAAGCACATCACCAAGCCTTCCTTCTTTGTCAGGAAAGGCCAGCATTCCCTTTCCCCTTCCCACCCTAACCTTTAATGAGTAGTTGGTTCTGTGAAGATATGGGGGCTCCCAGGACATGTGAGAATTTTGATAGATATGAGTGACATTGTATGGATGGAAATGAGGTGGACCTTGTTCATGTTTCATTCTCATATAAACTACATATTCCATTTATGCTTTACATCTACAAGATACTCCATTTAGGTAGCACATACTGTTTGAAGGTTCTCAAGGGAACAAAAAGTAAAATAATAACAATAATATTAACAACTACAACTCTGTTTATTAGCACTGAAAAAAATGCCAAAGGAATTGGGACTTTTGGTAACTACAACTAAAAGAAGAAGAGACTCATATTAAGAATAACAGCAGTACCATGTGTCTCCATAGCACATCGCCATTTACAAAGCACTCTTCATCTGAATTTAATATGGCCTAATGTGATAGCAGGGGGGTGGATCCCCATGGTTTCTTTAGCTTTAAGATCTCGGGATCTAAATCTTCACACGATAATTTTTTTTTTTTTTTAATTTTTTTGTGGTACGCGGGCCTCTCACTGTTGTGGCCTCTCCCGTTGCGGAGCACAGGCTCCGGACGCGCAGGCTCAGCGGCCATGGCTCACGGGTCCAGCCGCTCCGCGGCATGTGGGACCTTCACGGACCGGGGCACGAACCCATGTCCCCTGCATTGGCAGGCGGACTCTCAACCACTACACCACCAGGGAAGCCCTCACACCAGCAATTTTAATTGACATTGTTGCTATACTGTATTATCAGACAGCTTGAATAGTCAGATAGTCTGCTATTAGTGGAGCTGTTCTTCATGTTTAATCTTTTCCCTTGCCTGCTTCTTTCGTCACTGTCACTTTTCAGTTTGAAGACTGGAGCATATGTAGCCATCTTTGTTTACTTTTGTTCAGTGCTAGCATTTGCCTTCTACTAAATGAGGTTGTCCTTTATGAGACAGCTGGTAATTTATCTCTACAGTCAAGGTTCATACACTGCATTTTAGAACCTGGGATATGTTAGTAAGGCTTAAAAAATTTAAAAAATCATCTGAATTAACACTGCACTGGTGATGGTGCGCTACAGACAACACCCCTCCAACCCTGCAAAAACAAGCCAACACCTGAATGTCTAGTTGACGGCATTGGTACTTCCAATCTCTCCTGATAGCTTTACAATCAACAGTAGACTGTGAGAATGGCTATAAATATATATATATATATGTGTGTGTGTATATATATATATATGTGTGTGTGTGTGTGTGTGTGTGTGTGTGTGTGTGTGTGTGTGTGTGTGTATGTCTTCATATTAATCTCTTTCTCCAAAGCAGAATCATTCCTTAGGGTAGTTTTTATGAGCAGTACTCCTAATTTGATTTTATATCAGTCCAAGAAGCATTTTCTCTCTTCCATTTACATCAGGGTTGTTGAAAGCATCATTGAACTTGTAAACCAAAATGGGAGCACTTCTTAAAACATGCTTTTATTAAATCAACCTGATAAGAAAAACTCTGTAAGCCAGCAAATTCCAAGGTTCCCAGGGCTCTAATGGGGTCCATAGTTAGACATTAGATTAAGGGTGGGGCACTATGAATTCCTCAGAATTTATACTTGGAGTGTATGGTCCAACCCAGTCAGGAACCACTGCACTGGGACTTCCTGGTGATGCAGTGGTTAAGAATCCACTTGCCAATGCAGGGGGCACAGGTTCAAGCCCTGCTCTGGGAAGATCACATATGCTGCGGAGCAACTAAGCCCACGTGCCACAACTACTGAGCCTGCACTCTAGAGCCCGCGTGCCACAACTACTGAGCCCATGTGCCACAACTACTGAAGCCTGCACACTTAGAGCCCACGCTCCACAGCAAGAGAAGCCACTGCAATGAGAAGCCCGCGTACCGCAACGAAGAGTAGCCCCTGCTCACCGTAACTAGAGAAAGCCCACATGGCAGCAACAGAGACTCAGTGCAGCCAAAAATAAAATAAGTAAAGAACGACTGCACTTATTAATGTAGCTTTTTGACTGGATCCTTCTTATATTTTTGTTAATTTGGGGGCTTTTAGACTATACACACTTTAAAATCTTATTATCTTTACATTACATGTATGATAATGTTAAACTTCAGCATTATTCTATCAGTATAGTAGTTAAACATTTATATAAAGAATAGTTTATAATGGTATGAGTTCATTATAAAAATCTGCCCCTTCAGAATTAAAAATTCAATTCTTAAAGGTGATGAAGATATTTCCTGAGATTTATTAAACTACTGATGATTGCCTCTAAAAGGATTATGTTTGTTTTGTTTTGTTTTGTTTTGTGAAAGGGTCAGGCAAAATAGCTTAGCTCCCAACAGCACCTCTACTCTGATACATAATCTGGCAAAGATTTTGCAGAGCATATTATGTAAAGTTGTTAAAGAAGAATTCACTTCAGTCCAGTAAGCAGCTCCCACCTTCTGCTTTGCTCTGGAGAGACAATGGTGAAGGAACCTGCATCCTTATTCTTAAACAGCTCACAGTGCACTGGAAGAGTGAATTTTACGTGGTTCATCTCATTTGATGGCATCTGAGAGTCACCATGTGGTGTTTGATGTGCATACGTTCCATAGGCACTCCACAATTAAAAGGGTGATGTGAACCTTATCGTCCCTTTCCTTCTGTAAAACATAGTGGTAGTTTTTCATTGCCCTGTGGATCAAGCGCAGAATCCCTACTCTGAGCTTTGAAAAGGACCTCAGACCATTTCCTTTACCTTTCCTCTACTTGCCCACATCTAGGTTAAGCCTTTCCCAGAATTGCACCTTATGCCTTTCCTGTCATCTATCCAGGTAAATCTTTACTCTTTTTTCTTCCATGTGAAGATGTTTCAAATGTGAAAAAGTGAATGGTTTCCCTTCATACTTTGAATTGTGCATAATGACTATGTAGTTAATCATCATCATTCAAATGCAATTCAGATACACTAAGTGTATTTACAAAATACTATGGTAGAAGAACAAGGGAGGAAATGCTTATTTCTAGGGAATTCAGAAAATATTTTACAAAGAAGATAATATGTACTTAGGTCTTCAAGGATGAGTAGGAGTTTCCAGGTGTATTTTGGGCAGAGGGAGGAATATATATGAAAAGTTATGGCATCATACATTTGCAGCAACATGGATGGACGCAGAGATTATCATACTAAGCGAAGTAAGTGAGAAAGAGAAAGACAAATACCATATGATATCACTTATATGTGAAATCTAAAATACGATACAAATGAATATATGAAACAGAAGCAGACTCACAGACAGAGAATAGACTGGTGGTTGCCAAGGGGGTGGGGAGTTGGGGGAGGGAAGTATTGGGAGTTTGTGATTAGCAGATGCAAACTATTATATATAGGATGGATAAACAACAAGGTCCTACTGTATAGCACAGACAGGTATATTCAATATCCTTTGATAAACCATAATGGAAAAGAATATATATGTATAACTGAGAATATATATGTATAACTGCTGTACTTTGCTGTACAGCAGAAATTAGCACAACTTCAACTAGTGCATCAACTATACTTCAATAAAGTTAAAAAAAGAAATCTATGGCGTCATAAAGGAATGTGGCATGTTTAGGGAACATCGCTGAACTGTACAGTATGCACGTTTCTTTGGTGGTGCTGGTGCTGGGAGACATAGGATTTGTATGACAAGCTCTGAGATGCAGAAGCCAAGCCATGTGGTTCTTTTAGAATGCTGTGTACTAGCACATTACCAGCTGCTTTAGGCACTTGGTAAATATTTTCTTTTGATGAAACATGAGGCTAAGAGTAGCTGGCTCTTTGATCAGGGGGAGAAAATATGAGTAATTCCTTTAAGAACCATACTCATTCATCATTCATCAGGTATTCATTCAACAAATACATACTGAGGCTGCTGCGCTCAGAGCAACAGGGGAGATATAAAGATGTTTCTACCCTGTTTGTGCAGTGCCTCTTCTGCAAATTCAGGGTTTTATTAGAGTTTTCTTTGAGTAGTGTTAATTCTGTGTCATTTTATTATGTCTTATGCATACTTGCTACTAAAGCACTGTGTAGTTACTTCTTTCTCTGAAAGGTTCAACACTATTTTAACCCACTCCACCGCTTTATTTCAGGAGTTCTCACTCTGCATTTTGAGGAAGGTTCAGGTGCTCAAATGGCTGGCATTTTTCTACATTTTGTGCCTTGATAGCCAGTATTTATAAGGTCAAGAAGGCGGAGCATGCAGGGTTATAGATGTGAAAGCTGATTTATACTGAACCTTTTAGGCCTAACATATCTTAGCTGCCATTCTTTATAAGAGACTATAGTTTAACTGTAGAAAATAACCCTGAAAGCAGAATAGAAACTTTGTTGTTGTTTTTTTTTTTTTTGGTCTGCACAGGTTGTGGGATTTCAGTTCCCTGACCAGGGATCAAACCTGGGCCCACGGCAATGAAAGCACCGAGTCTTAACCTCTGGACTGCCAGGGAATTCCCCAAACTTTGTTCTTAAAGATTGCACTCCTGGTAATATGTCCTTTTACTAGTGTGTGGAAGGTTCTTGAAGATTATTTAAAATTCATTCATTCCTTCTCTTCCTTCCACCCACTGCCCTGTTCCCTTCTTTGCTTCATCACATTTTTTTTTTTTTTTTTTTTGCGGTACGCGGACCTCTCACCGTTGTGGCCTCTCCCGTTGCGGAGCGCAGGCTCCAGATGCGCAGGCCCAGCGGCCATGGCTCACGGGCCCAGCCGCTCCACGGTATGTGGGATCTTCCCAGACCCGGGCACGAACCCGTGTCCCCTGCATCGGCAGGCGGACTCTCAACCACTGCGCCACCAGGGAAGCCCGCTTAATCACATATTTGAATAACTTCTACGTGTCAGCAGTGTTCTGGGTATTGGGTTACAAGAGTAAACATTGAGCTCCCCGTCCTCAAAGAGAGTTGTTAACAGCAGTTCTTCTCAACCCTGGCTGTACATTAGCTGTAAGGCTTACATGTAAGCCTTTAAAAAGTACAGGTGCTGGGGTCCCTGCCCTGGAGATTCTGATTCAGTGGTTCTCAGGTGAGTAGGTAGGATTACAGACAGATCAAGAGGCAATTTCAGTTCTCTGAAGTGGGGCTATAGGATAGTTAGTACTGGAGAGCATTACCTAGTCTAGTCTTAGAAGATCAGGGTTGGTGGAGGAGTGAGGAGGGTGTGGGTACATCGTGGAAGGTGAAAGCCTGTCTTAGATTTTTGGGAATAACATGTATGGACTGCAAGAAGAGAAAGCATGGAAAATTGGTAGTTTATTATGGTCAGAGCATAGAAGAGGAGGCAAGGAGTATCCAGAAATGAGACTGGAGAGGCAAGCAGGGTCCAGATCATTCAGGGCTTTGTCAGCCAGGTTAAGAAATTTGAATTCTGTTCTGAAGACAGTTGGAGCCATTGATGGGTTTTATGTAGCGGAGTCATGTAAGATTTACTATGTTTTCATACGATCACTCCTGCTGCTCTATGGAGAACGCTTTGAGGGAGATAAGAATAGAATTTAAAGACTTTTACAGAAGTCTAGGCAAGAAATGCCATGGCTTGAATCAAGGTAGTGGCAGTGGAGATTCAGAGAAGTGGGCAATTTAAGGAAATATTCAGTTGTTAGAATATACTGACCTTGGTTAAAAGTAGATGTGTTGGGGGAGTGGGGAGAGACATCAATGTGTCACAGACTAGGTTCTTGGCTTGGGGTCACGGGTACCATTCACTAAATGGGAATACAGGAGAAGGGGCAGATGGGGCAGGGAAAGGTGATGAGTTTATTTTAAATATATTGAGTTTGAGGTGCCAGTTGGCCACCCAAGTAGATATATCACCTGGCCATTTAGGCATACATGGTCTGAAGCATGGGAGTAGGATCTGGGCTAAAGATAAAGATTTGGGAGACATTTGCATTTATATAGAGTCACTGAAACCATATGAGTGCATGAAATGATTCAGTATGTGTAGAGAGGGGCGAATGTCTGGGTTAGAACATTTTAGGAAACATTTTAGGAAAGGAGGAGAAAAGGAGGAGCCTTAGAAGGATATTGAAAAGGAGTGGTAAAGGTAGAAGGAACATCAGGTGGGTGAGTTGTCATGTAAGACAAGAGAACTTTTTAAGAAGGAGGGAGTGATCAACAGGGTTAAATGTCATAAAGAGGTCAGTAAGAAATTTTCATTTGCTTTAACAAGAATATTCTGTCAGAAGGAAGAGCAGTTTCATGGCATGGAGAGGAGTGGGTTGAAGGGTGTGAGGTAAAATAATCATGAATAATATCAAATCATGTTGTACACCTTAAACTAATACAGTGTTGTATGTCAATTATATCTCAATAAAACTGAAAAAAATAATTGTGAGTTGACACTTGTTTCAAGAAGTTTGAGACAACAGAGATAGGACGGATGGGTGGTAACCTGAGGCAGAGGGGTTGAAGGAGAATTGTTGAGACAGGAGAAATTTAATTATTCTGTTGGTTCCCTCCTAGAGTGATCATTCATTAAAGGCCCTTTGTGAGCCGAACTCTGTGCTCTATGCTGAGAACAGATCTTAATTCTAGCGGAATAGCTACTTAATAATTGAATAACAAATAAAAATAATGAGAAGCACTACAAAGGAAATAAGCAGAATGCTGCGGCGGAGAATGATAGTGAGACCTACTTAAGATAGTGCGGTCAGGAAAGGCCTCTTTGAGGAGGTGTCGTTTTAAAATGAGATCTGCGGGGTTTGAGACAAGATGGCGGAATAGAAGGACTTGAGCTGACGTCCTCTCACGAAAATACCAAAATCACAACTAACTGCTGAACAACTATTGACAAAAAATAAATTGAGATCTGAAGAATGAGAAAGAGACAGGGAGTAAAGAACCTAGGAAAGAGTATTTCATTCAGAGAGAGCATTAAGTGCATAGGTCCTGGGATGGAAGCAGCTTGGTGTATTCCAGAAACCAGCAGGAACAGAAGGTTTTTATGGCCACGGTGAGGTGAGCTGGGGAGCGTAGCGCGAGTTGGGTCGCGTATGCGTGGCGTTAGTTTGTGTTTTATTCAGGAACTGTGGGAGGCCATTAAAAGGTTTTAAGCAGAATGACACAATCTGATTTAAGTTCTAAAAAAGTCACAATGGCTGTTTCGTGGATAATGGGTTACTAATGGAGGTAGGACAAGGACAGAAGAAGGGAATAAGTCAGTGGCTACTTGGATTAGGGTGGAGGTAGAGGGGAGAGGATGGCTAGTGGAATACACTGTGAGGGTAGAATCAGTATGATTTGGCTGATGAGTGCCGAAGAGGCCAAGGGACACGGAGGAGGGAACACTTCAGTGTCTGGTTAGTGTCTGCATAACTGGTAACACCATTTACTGAGCGGGGAAGAACTGAGGGGGCCCCAGATTTTCAGTGCGGGTTGGGGCTGGGAAGACATGCAGAATCAAAAGCTCCCATTTTATACATGCTAAAATTCGTTTGCATAAGAGAGATATTTTAACTCAGCAATTGAATTGTAGATATGTGGAGGTTAGAGGACAGGTTTGGTCTATAGATAGATATTTAAAATTAGTTGGTGTATAGATGTGTTTCCAGGCATGAGAATGGACAAAATCACCTGAGAAGAGGATGTAGAGTGAAGCTCTGAGCAATGCCAGTATTTAGAACTCAGAAAGAGGAGACAGAGCTTGCAAAGAAAATTGAGAAGGCGGCTAATGAAGTAGGAACTCGGGAGAAGGTGGTATCATGGAAGCTGGGAAGGGTGTTTCAAGGAATGAAGGGAGGAAGTAGCTCTGTTGAATGGTTCTAATAAGACCAGAAAAGTGGCTATGGATTTGGCATCACCTAGATTAACGGTTATCCTTGCAAAATCATGTTCAGTGTTATGGTGGGGTCAGAAGATTAGTGAAAGCAAGTGGGGAGGTAGAGCTATACTAATTGTACTAAATCTTTTAGAATTGATCTAATTCATTCTTTTAAGGCTGTATGATGGTCCGTGGTATGGTTCTATCATAATTTATTCAACCTATCACTATTGATGAGCATTTGCTTTGTTTTCATTTTTACCTTTGAAAATAAGGCTATAATGAACACTCTGCACTCCCCCATCCCTGCACCCTGTGAGTGTGTGTGTGTGTGTGTGTGTGTGTGTGTGTGTGTGTGTATCCGTACTTAAACATTGGTATGTTTGTATAGGAGAGATTCTAGGAATGGGTGAAATGGATTGAAGAACATAGGTATTTTATGTAATTTTAGCTGGTATTGCTAATTACTTTCTCAAAACTGTAAAAATTCACGTTTTCACCTGCAATTTTTAAGAGATTGATGATGCAGGAAAAAGGGGGTCTAACCGAAGATGCAAAGTCCTTGAATAGGTAAGAGGAGATGGGGGCTAAAGTACACGTGAAAGGGCTGGGCTTTGATAAGTAAAGGAATACTTTCTCCATTGTAATGGGGAGGAAGGAGAAGATTATTTAGTTGCCCATAATTTTGTAGTTTGGGTGGTAATAACATGAGGACATTCTGTAGCCTCAGTGAAATAAGATATGAAATCATCAGTTGAAAGGAGGAACTTGGAAAACTCAAATTATGAAGTCAATCCTAGAAAGTCAAAAAGGATGTACAGTAGGATTGCTGGGCCATGTTGAATTTAAAATGTAGTCAGATTGTATGGTTTTCTGTGGCTGTATACTGTTACTTGAGTTTGTACTCAGATAAAGTGTATACCTGGGGTCACTAGGGCTGGGGTTTGCTAAGCAAGTATGATGGAGAGAGAGAGGGGACAGGGGAAGTAAAAGTACTCTGCAAGGAATGATTATACATAGACTGAAAAAGTAAGCTGAACAAAGAGGGACAGAAAGGGGTTGTGAGATTGTGATTGAGAATCAGTAGATTAGAAGGTTCAATGAGGAGGAAGAATTTTTAGCAGTGGAGATACTAAAACTAATGAATGGCAAGGATGGGGAGGGGTGTTGTAATGTGGGATGTGTGAATTTAGAATTTTGGCATGGGTAATGGTGTCTGTTGACCAGCTCAAGGAGTTGCCCATGGATTTGGGTCACTGAGATACAGTGGAAGAAGGGTCCCTGAAAGAGGTTATCAAGGACCTGGGAGGCCAAGATATTGTTTGCATAGTGTATGTTCTTGTTGACATATGATGACAGGAGTGGGAGTGGAAGGGAAGTGAGCCAGGAGTACAGGTTTTCAGCTGGGTGGAATAAGGGTGAAGATGGTAAATAACGGTGCCAATGGGGGGCGGGGCTTGAGCTTTGCTCGAGCATGGAGATTTGGAGACATGCGCAGAGTAGGAAGAGGCCTGTTGGGAGTATAGTGGAGAACAGGCATAGCTGCCTCCCCTACCTCCTGGCCCTGGGACTTATGGGGCATTGAGAGAAAAATAATTACTTCTTGAGAGGGCTGCTGGGGGAGCATGTTTATATGCTGGTGATAAGGGAGTGAGGGAGAGGTTGGGAAGGGAAAGGTTGGCTAGCAGAGCTTCCTGACCAGGGAGAATAGATTGGCTGTAGGGCCTTAGTGGAGAGATTAGCCTTGGCCTCCTCATAAAGGGAAGGAGGATGGGCAGCAGGCCCAGCCATGGGTTGGGTGGCCAGAGGCTGGTGCATCTCTCTCTTCTTGGGCGGCAAGAACAGCTGCTGAGGAGATGGGAGAGGAATGGAGGAGGTTTGAGATAGCAGCTGTGGAGAGTGGAGGTGACACATAGAAGGATCGTCAAAAGATGTTGAGGACTCAACTGAGACAGGAGATTATGAGTTAGGCATAAACTTCTCCCTTCCCGCCCCTCCCGTTACATATGTAGTATCTATTTTCCTCATTCCCACCAGACAGAATTAATTACTTTTTCACCTAATTTCCATAGTATTAAAACACCTACTTTTATATCTCTTATCACATTGTGTTACAATGATTTACCTGGTTTCCCTTTTAGAGTGTGAGTTCCTAGACTATGTCCTAGGTTATGTCTCATTTATCTCCTCTTCATGATCACCTGGAATAATTACTGGAACATAACAGGGGCTCAGTTAATGTTCATTGAATTGAATCAAATTATACAAGTATGGTTATTTTATTTTCTAAAAGTTCTATTTCTTCATTAATATGACACCATATTTTCTAAACATCTTGCTGGTTTCTGTGGGCACAGTATGCTCATTAAGGGTAAGCCATCCTGTTTCCATCTCATGCAAGAGCAAGACTTGTGCAGAAGATTAAAATATCCCACTCGTCTCTACAGGTTTGGCATGAATTTATTTGCCTTTGGAATTTCTGTCAGCAGAATCTTTGTTTGCCTTGTTATTGACCTTACCATTTGGCCATAAGGGCATTCTTTGAGAAGACAGTGAATGGCCATATTCTTCTGAGTGAATGGTACCATGCTAACATTCTTTCCCTTCAGAGTGAATGGTATTGTGTTACGTTATTTGAAAACTGTGGCTTGACGTGGAGGAGAGAGCTTTTCTTATAAAAAGTACCCCAATAAGCAAAATTAAAATGTCACCTTGCTTTCAAATTGTTTGAAATGTTGTACTGACATGAAGACCATACAACCATGGAAAAATATTAATTTGCCCATTAACGTGCTCATATTGTTTTGTGGGTGGGAAAACAAAGGTACATGAAGTATTATTCATATTCCATGTCAGCAGCCACAACTTTGGAAGGAGGCTTCCTTAGGTTCCCTCTAAAATAGAATTATAGAATCTCATGTTAGGAGGTACCACAGAGAGCCAGCTGGTCCCACCACCCAATACATTTGAATCCTCTCTTCAACATCCTCAACAGGTAGGTGTCAAGCATCTGCTTGTATACCTCTAGGGATCAGCAGTTTTCCTGAGAACAGAAACCAGGTTCTGCATTGACACAACAACATTGCTATCTCTATAACAATAGTTCTCAAACTTTTGTTTCCAAGAGCCCTTTATACTCTTAAAAACTATTAAGGACCTCAAAGAGCTTTTGCTTATGCAGAGCATACCTATCAATGATTATTTATTTATTTAAAAATTTAATAACAAACCCACTGCATCTCAATGTAAATAACATTTATTAATGAAAAATAACTATATTTTCCAAAACAAAATAAATTTAGTGAGAAAAGAGGCATTGCAAATCTCCTTAATAGCTGATACAATAAATAGAAGACAGTTGGGATTCTCATATCTATTTTCTCATTCAATCTGTTGTAATATCACAGGTCATGTAGTACATACATGGCAGGCAAATAACTTCTTAGAATTAACAAACTTTGACCTCACGGACCTCTTGAAAGGGTCTCAGGGGCCCCTAGAAGTCCCCAGACCATACTTTGAGAACTGCTGCTGTCTTGTACACCAAGAGATGGGATGAATCGATGAAGTAAACTGTTAGAGACTGGAATGAAAAAAAAAATATATATATATATGCAAGAGGGGCTAAGAAAAACATCAACAAATATTGAGTGCCTACCATGTGCCTGAATGTAAAACACTGAAAATTCTAACACTTAGATCAATTGTTCCTTGTATTTTTCAAGATGAAGATGCTCTTTGACTTCAAAAAATATTTCTGGATTGTAAATTAGCTATTGTACTTAAAGAAGCCATTCACTGAGAAAATGACAAAAAGCCGCTGCGAATTTACTTACGGTTTTTAAGAAATTTCTGTTTTCATCATCACACCAGTGTCTGTGGACATTAGAAAACAAATACTGTGTCTGTGTTTTTATAGTTGATCCACAGGCCCGTGGGGATTTGCAGAACCCTTGCAGGTAACTCTGTGCCTGGCCTATGGAGCTGCCCCCCACCACATATGATCCATGGGCTGGGAACCATGGTTCTGTGTGTGATATTCTTCCCCCTCAGAAGTCATTCATCAGGTCTTGTCACCAGTCTTAAAGGTGTTGCATGATGGTTGTTTTGAAACCATTAAGACTTTTGGTGCCTTCAATTAAGATGGCTGGGTGTCATAGAAAAAAAAACAAAAAACAGCCAAAGACAAATAGAAGTGTGTGCTTCAGGGGCTTCCCGTTCTCTTCACCTGTACTTCTCTTGCCAAGAGCAACAGACGGGCAGTTGCAGATTGAGCTTGTCTCTCCTCCCCTGCAAGTTGGTGCTGGGAGCTAGTGGAAGAGAATTGTGTTGAGAGAGTTAATACTCAGTTAGAGAAAAGTGAAGTGTGGTAATAGTGCAAGGGGAGGAGTGAGAAATTAAATGGTATCTTTTTAGAAGTCTGCCTTATTGCAGTCTGCATTGCTCCTTGGGGATTTTTCTACTGAGTACAAGAAGATCAGCAAGCAGTTCCTGAAAAACCCAGATGAAATTACTGCCATAAATTTTTATTTTTTTTCATGGTATAAAACCCTTAATTTAGATGGGGAGGGTTTATTACCAGTGTTTTCTTGGCATGGCTAAGTTCAATTAATTTCAGATGACAAGCTCATCCCCGCCTTTTGCCTTTTTTCTTTTTTTTTTTTCCCCTAGTATGTGAAAAGTACAATTTGTTATTGGTTTACCTTTGGCTCTGGAGACCTCATTAAGGGCCCAAGAAAGGGATTCTGTCTTTCTTTGCTACCTTTCTGTTTTCTGCAGGATTCAGACCATTTGCATTGTCATATGGAAGGTATGTGTGGTATATGTGTGAGGGGAAGGTTGGCAGATAAAACTGGTGGTGTTTACACCTTTTTTTTTTTAACATCTTTATTGGAGTATAATTGCTTTACAATGGTGTGTTAGTTTCTGCTTTATAACAGAATGAATCAGTTATACATACACACATGTTCCCATATCTCTTCCCTCCTGTGTCTCCCTCCCTCCCACCCTCCCTATCCCACCCCTCTAGGCTGTCACAAACCACCTAGCTGATCTCGTTGTGCTACGCGGCTGCTTCCCACTAGCTATCCACTTTACGCTTGGTAGTGTATATATGTCCATGCCACTCTCTCACCTCGTCACAGCCTCCCCCTGCCCCTCCCCATATCCTCAAGTCCATGCTCTAGTAGGTCTGTGTCTTTATTCCCGTCTTACCCCTAGGTTCTTCATGACCTTTTTTTTTTCCTTTGATTCCATATATATGTGTTAGCATACAGTATTTGTTTTTCTCTTTCTGGCTTACTTCGCTCTGTATGACAGACTCTAGGTCCATCCACCTCACTACAAATAACTCAATTTCGTTTCTTTTTATGGTTGAGTAATATTCCATTTTATATACGTGCCACATCTTTATCCATTCATCTGTTGATGGACACTTAGGTTGCTTCCATGTCCTGGCTATTGTAAATAGAGCTGCAATGAACATTTTGGTACATGACTCTTTGAATTATGGTTTTCTCAGGGTATATGCCCAGTAGTGGGATTGCTGCGTCATATGGTAGTTCTATTTGTAGTTTTTTAAGGAACCTCCATACTGTTCTCCATAGTGGCTGTATCAATTTACATTCCCACCAACAGTTCAAGAGGGTTCCCTTTTCTCCACACCCTCTCCAGCATTTATTGTTTGTAGATTTTTTGATGATGGGCATTCTGACCGGTGTTTACACCTTTTAAATATTGCAAGTTAAGAAATTGTTACCACATTCAACTAAGTATTCAACTAAGTATTCAACTAAGATAGGGACCTCAGCTTAAGATGAGTTCTCTGAAAAGAATGTGGGCACATTTAGACAGGAAAACTTGTTTAACTGTCCTGACAGTTCATACGTAACATACCTGGTTGTTTGAAAGCAGGAACAAGATGTCAACAGAATATTGTATTTAATCACACTCCTAAGACATAGCATGCCGCACCTTCAAGTTCTTGTTCCTATCAGAATACTGTGAGTATATCTTGCAAACAAGGGGAAATAATCTATGGTGTTTTGTTTTGTTTTTCTTTGCATGGTAACATAGAATCTATTGTAGTGTGAATAAAAGGAGTTGCAGGAGATTCATCACTGTTTGTAAAGTGTGCTGTCTGTGTCTTTCAGCATGTGAGTCTTTATTTTACTTACCAAGCAGATATAAAAATTAGAATCGATGAGATAGAGAATATATATTGAATAAATAAGCAATGCAAGCAGAAGTTTTACCATTATAACAAATAAATACCCTGCCTCAGAGGTTGGAGATTAGAATCCTGTTACATTAAATGCTTGACAATTAATTAGCTATTCTTTATAAAATTCCCAAGATGACTTAAGTACTATTATTAAGAGTAGCTGGATTAGTAATAATAATGTTCAATGCCATTGGCAACAATGAGGTGATTTTAAAAATAAAGATAAATGTGGGTGATCATAGTCAAAGTGATTTTGTGTGCTGAATGCAGAGGAGGCAGCCCCTGTGCACAGTGTTCTGAGACTGCGGTGTGTAATGTGCTGTACTTGGCACGGTGTTCACAGACTGCAGTGTGGAATGTGCAGTACTTGGCACAGTGCTCTGAGACTGCAGTGTGGAATGTGCAGTACTTGGCACGGTGTTCAGAGATTGCAGTGTGGAATGTGCAGTACTTGGTACAGTGTTCAGAGACTGCAGTGTGGAAAGTGCAGTTCTTGGTACAGTGTTCAGAGACTGCAGTGTGGAATGTGCAGTACTTGGCACAGTGCTCTGAGACTGCAGGGTGGAATGTACGATACTTGGCACAGTGTTCTGAGACTGCAGTGTGGAATGTGCAGTACTTGGCAGGTGTTCAGAGACTGCAGTGTGGAATGTGCGATACTTGGCACAGTGTTCTGAGACTACAGTGTGGAATGTGCAGTACTTGGCACAGTGTTCAGAGACTGCAGTGTGGAATGTGCAGTACATGGCAGGTGTTCTGTGACTGCAGTGTGGAATGTGCGATACTTGGTACAGTGTTCAGAGACTGCAGTGTGGAATGTGCAGTACTTGGCACAGTGTTCAGAGACTGCAGTGTGGAATGTGCAGTACATGGCAGGTGTTCTGTGACTGCAGTGTGGAATGTGCGATACTTGGTACAGTGTTCAGAGACTGCAGTGTGGAATGTGCAGTACTTGGCACAGTGTTCAGAGACTGCAGTGTGGAATGTACGATACTTGACACAGTGTTCAGAGACTGCAGTGTGGAATGTGCAGTACTTGGCAGGTGTTCAGAGACTGCAGTGTGGAATGTGCGATACTTGGCACAGTGTTCTGAGACTACAGTGTGGAATGTGCAGTACTTGGCACAGTGTTCAGAGACTGCAGTGTGGAATGTGCAGTACTTGGCACAGTGTTCTGAGACTGCAGTGTGGAATGTGCAGTACTTCTTACAGTGTTCTGAGACTTCAGTGTGGAATGTGCAGTACTTGGTACAGTGTTATGTGACTGCAGTGTGGAATGTGCAGTACTTTGTACAGTGTTCTGAGACTGCAGTGTGGCATGTGCACTACCTTGGCACAGTGTTCTGAGGAGGGTTAGACAAAAGTGCTTAATTTGTTAACATTTTTTCTCTGATTTTTGTGTATTGCTTAACCACTTGTCAGAATAGTGTTCCCTTAGCAAAATTAAAGAGAAAATAAGAAAGCTGACAGAAAACAGGCTCGACAGAGGGCCAAGTGTGAGAAATGAACCCCTAGCTGTTGCTGACAGGCACTGTTTAGATTCCAAATATGCTAGATCTATCATTAGTGTGTGTGTGTGTGTGTGTGTGTGTGTGTGTGTTTTAAAATATGGTACATAGTTGATATGGAGAAAAACATGAGGGGACTTAGCTTGATTGTACAGGTTTTTGTTCTGTGGAATTTGTATCCTTAGGGTCCCATCTGTTTTGGATATAATTTTGTGAGTAAATCAACATGGAAAGAAGAACTGGCCCATCTACTAATGGGAGAAAATTACCAAAGGAGGTGATAGGCACAAATCCTTATTATGGAGAGTGAAGCTTACAAGAGGAAAGGTGTGGGGCTTCTTGATTTTTAGAATCAAAGATTTAGAAAATTGGATGGTGTGCATAAGCAGTAGTGCTCGTCAGCTCTTCCATGTGTCCCCTCACATTCCTCACCTCTGATGCTGGCTCTCTCACCAGCTCAGGCCAGTGGGCTGTGAGCAGAAGGGATGTATGGCCCTTCCTGGCCAGAGCACCCGGTCCACCCCTTTGTGGGTTGCTTCCTGCTCTGTTTTTTGGGGGGGCAGGTGGTGCTAGATAACAGAACAAAACAGAACACATTTTGAAATCCATATGTACCTCTAAATAATGACAAATTCAGCTGTGTTCCACAGACCTATCTAGCACGATCTGCTATTTAGACGTATGTGTAGCATTCTTTTCTGCATGAGTGTGGAATGTGAACGGTAGACTAGTTCTGGTGTTGTGACTGGTCCTTAATACCTCATATGAGTCCTGAAAAAACTTCATTGTGGAAAAAATGGGACAGGTTGAATTCGGTTTTAGATATTAGAGACAGGTGCTTTCGGCAGCCAAATTCATACAAATGACCAGATTTCTGTCTTTCATACTTTGTTGGGAATCACTCCAGTGTTGATCTTACTGAAGATTTTTATTAATATGAAAGTAACTTTATAGTCAGTGTTTCTGTAGCGTCAACAAAATTTCAGAAAAGCAGTGTTAAAACTGAGGGACACCTCAGCCTTGAACCTATTTTCAGCAAATCTGACACATGTTATCCTCTGTGACTGCCTCTTTCTGTAAACCTGGCTATTGCCACCTCGCCTGGTTGCTTACACTTGGACTCTAACCAAGCTTGTGTAATTAAGACTTAAAAAAATACCTTCTGTCCTGCTCGGGACTTGAGACAATAGCCAGGTCTGAAGGCTTTGCTTGCTGTAATGGTTACTCAGCTAGTTGGTTGAAGTTTTATAGCAACAAGGTTTGGAGATCCTCTAGTATGATGATTTTCATTGTAATAGGTCTTGTTGTAAGGAATAGTCATTGTATTGATAATAGTTCTTTACTAGTGAATACCGTATTTTTTTTCCTCTCCCTTGCTCTCCCCTTCCCTCCTTTTCTCTCCCTCTTTCTTTCCATGTAGTGAACTGAGAAACTTGAAGAAAGGAACCCCATGCTGCTGCCATGTGCGGGGTCCAGTAGTTCTGATCATTTTGAAGAGCTAGCCAGTTCTAACACTATCCTTAGGAATTATCTTACTGAATGTAGCATCTTTTGTGATGGGTGAAATGATAAGGGAATGCGATTTGGAAAAAAAACCATATTGGGGGGCCTACATTAGAGTATATAAATCACAAATCAACATAAAGTTCATATAATACTTTATCCAGAAATTGCGACAGTAATGGGAGGTGGGAAAAGTTCCCTCCATGTGTCCATTTTGAGAAGTACAGTGTTTTTATTTGGTACAGTTGCATATTCATTTCCAACAGACTGCATCTTAAAAGGATTGGACTTTTATAGATTCTATGAATATTCAGAGAGTCACCAAAACCAATTCTGTCCTTTACCTTATGCATCTAGACCCATCTGTCATTTGCTTGGTAGATAGTCCTAGCTCTGTATTGTGAATTCCCTTTTGAGAAAAAGATATTTCCCACGTGGATAGGAGGGACATACTGGTACCTTTCCTGCCCTCGTTGAAAGTTTCAACACTCAGGGTAATTCTTGGAGTGTGTGTGTGTGTATGTGTGTGTGTGTCTGTGCTGCCAGGCCCTGCCCACTTTGGGACCTGGCATCAGCTCTCAACTCTTGTAAGCTTTTAGGGCATTGTTTAGGACACTGATGCAGAAGGGGAAGACATAATGGCTGTTGCCACTAGTAAGTCATCAGGGTACTTGGCAAGCTGGCAGAAGCTAGAAACCTTAGCCATTTGCATCTTAATTGGTGTGACCATTAGCCTAAAGCCTGAATTTTAAAAGTTGTCCCTTGAGCCCTTTCTCCCTTCTACCCTCTCATTTTCCTGAAGCTGATTTGCATCTTTAAAAAAATGTTTCTCAACATTGAAAAACTCATGCCGTTTTTGATAAACTCAGAAATCTTACACCTTTCTCAATATTATTTAAAATATCCATTAACAAGTAAGAATTGCAACAAAAGAATCAAGGCAATGGCACTCTTAGAAGGACGCTCTTTTTTTTTTTTCAGTCACATGAGATCAGTGTGAAAGTGGGATCTGTTTGCTTGCCACAAGTGTTTCTCGTGTTCTTCCTAGTGACAGAGCACAGCATAGGTCACTTTCACATCAAGCTTGTTCAACTGCCTTGTTTTCATGGTCACAAAGGGCAAGAAAGCCTACTTTGCAAATATAGTCTATTTTATTATAATTCTGAAAATGCATGTTCAGACTACTCATGGGCCCATCTTCCCCAGAAAAGATTTGGTTACACTCCCATACCATCTCCCACCACCTCACTGCTTTAAATACTTAACGATGAAGAGAGAAACAGATGAAAGTAACTAAGATGGGGTAATGAGTAAGATATTCTTATTCATGAGCACATCCACATCTCTCAGCCACCATCCCTGTGTGGCGGTGTTATTGCTCCTCCTTCCTAACCACCTCCAGGTCTACCTGCACGGTCCAAGTGGGTTTAATTGATTCATCCATGTGACTCCATAGCTCCTAACCCCGGTTCTAGTCCTCTTGGACCTAGGGAGAAGACCTAGGGAGAATAGGTCTTCTGCATTCTTTCAGTGGTAGGAAGGGTATTCCTTGAGGATCTCCTAGAGTACAGGCACTGAGCCGAGTGTTCTACTTGCATCATTACTCTGAATCCTCAGAAGGTTCCCATGAGATGGGAACAATTATCTCCATTTTGTAGGTGAAGAAACTAAGGCGCAGAGATGTTTGCCTGCATTGCTCTGGGTGGTGGAGTCAAAATCCAAAACCCAAAGTCCTTTCTACTTACATTATAGAGAGAGAGTTGCTTTCTTGGTTCCAATGAAAGGAATGATCTTTTCAAAAACATGTTCAAACTTTTCTGTTCTTTGGGTAAGCAGAAGAAGAAAAAAATTTAATTAGATAATCATTATTATTTTTTTTTGAAAATAACTACCTTATTCCAACTAGTAACTATTGGGTTGGCCAAAAAGTTCATTTGGGTTTTTCCATAAGATGTTACAGAAAAACCCAGACAAACTTTTTGGCCAACCCAATATTTTCTATAGGGTCTGGGGCAATGCAGTTGATAGAGTAGAAAACCAAGAATATTATAATCATTTAACTCATATTTTCAGTTATTATAAACAGCATTATAATCCCTTTTCATATGAGAAATCAATATATTTTCAAGAATGGAAGTATTATAGATTGGTCTAAGGGAGTTTTTTTGATAACCTGAAAGGGTAAATATCTTTCCATACTTCTTCAGAATAATATTGGAGCCCTTAACTTTGGATCCATTCTAATAGGAGTTATAGTGATTTAAAAAAGTGATGTATATACAATGAATATTTTATACTGTTATTTAAAAACAGAAATGTTCACATATAGAAAAAATGAGTAAAAGGCATTTCTGTAATTTTGAACTTGCCATATGTACTCGTATAACAGGCAAAATAGCATTCCATAATGTTTATAATGTTTATAATGTTTATAATGTTTATAATCTCCCTCTAGAGCTTAGATTTTAACACATAAAAATTAATGCTGACTCTAATGCCACTCTAATGCTGACATTCCCGCCTTTATTCTAGGCTTACAGAAAACAATTCACTCATCATTGCAGCTCTTGTCTGTCCAAGTAAGGTTTTGCTTTGTTTTTCTTTGATTTTTTTTTTTTAACTCTCCAGAACATTTCTTAGGAACAAATTAGATTTAAATAAAAACTTTAAATTTGGTGAGGGAAATTGTCAATGCAAAGATGACCTGATATTGAAAATATGTGCTGAGGTAAACCACTGTATTTTTTTAAAAAAGCTAAGGTTATATTATCACCATTCAAAATGAAGATTGGCTACTGAACTTTGGCCTTTAGAAATTGCATTTTGAGCATTTGACCACTGGAGGGCGCTGTGCCACTACAAACCACTTACTCAAGTCAGAAGTCATCAAATCTTTTCGTTTGTTCTTCTCTCTAAAAAGGTAGAGGATTTATATTCTTGTAATGCCAGATCAGTTCATACTTAACATTCAGCCTTTAGCTGTAGAAACTTGTTTGAATGACAGTAATGGCTTCATTTCAAGTTATTTAAATGTTTAATACTGTGTAATTTACTCAAATGTATATAATCCTTTATTGAACTAAATGAAAATAATATACTGTTAACATTGTTTTTAGCATTAATTAATGTGACTAATTGAAGTTAAAAACATTAAAACCAATTTCTCTGTTTTGTTGCATCATCAGCCTGTAAAGAGGTTTCCCTCTGGCCCAGGCTGATTTCGGTTCAGTGCTCATCTCCCTCAGCCCTGCTCGCTGCCCCTCCACTCCCCATTCTGCTCTCTCCCTGCTATTTCTGTAGTTAATCTGATTTCAGTATTTCGACTGCTACAGTTGGTAGCAAAACTGATGAACTGTAGATCGTTTTCCTTCCGAAAACTTGTCTTTTCAATGCATTATGATAGGAGATTCTTAGCATTATTTCGTTGTTCCAAAATGAATGTAGTAATGATTAAAATCACTGAATTACTGTAAGCACTTTAAAAGAGGAAAAAAATGGAGGTAGATCTTGACATCCCTAGTCCTGGCAGTTGGTGAGAACTCATTTTTAGCAGGAAATGGTGGAACCTCAGTATTCCTGCCTGAAGACTCCATCAACACAGCTATTGTTGCCACTGACTCTCAGTAATAATGAAAAACAAAACCAAAAGCCCCTGTTGTTTTCAAAGCTTTAGTCTGGTCTTGGAAATCAGATGAGTATAAGTCAAAACCTGGTAACACCTTTCTGGCAGCTTGCTTGTACTGCTGTGATGTGTTATATTAAAATGGCCCATTACAGTTCTCTGTTTGTAGGCATAAATAATTCTTTCTCGTTAAACATTGCGCCTCCAGGGTGCCAGAGAAAGGAACAATTTCACCCACTGCAATTGTTGATATGTGTCCTTTATTCAAAGTAATTGTTAGGTCACTGAATGCTTTGTTATTATTCTAGATTCTGGAAGTTTTGTCTGTAACCTGGACAATTTTTTAAGGGTTAAAAATGCAGAAGTACCTCATTCTTTTTAGGTTAAATTTTAGATGAGAATTGTTGTCTTGGGAAAAAAAGTTGTCTTGGCTTTAAAATAAAAAAAACCTATAAACAGAATTTGCTCCTTCTCATAGTATTCATATCATCATGTAATCCTTTATATTCAGTGGCACTATTTTATTTTGTATATAAAATCTTACATTGAAAGCTTAAATTTAATTTCATGAGCAAAATGCAATCTTATTTAATTTCATGAGCAAAATGCACATTGACTCTGGTTTATTTGTTTACCAACAGTTTTTAAAAGGATTTATATGATATTTGTGCAAAACCATAATTTTCCTTATCATAATTATATGTATGTATATACAAATATATATCTCTATGTGTTTTAAACATTATGCGTGTATTTGCCTGTATATACACACCTAATAGTTATCTCAGTTGGGTAAAACAAAATAATAGAAACAAAGTATTATACTTAAATATATGCTATATAGCAGTTTTAGGACCTGAGCTTATGAAATTAATGAATGACAGAGTGATGTAAGTTTTTGAATTATTATTTTAGTTGCATCATTCTTCTCTTAAATCGCTAAGTGACGAGAATACCCGGTACTTTATAAGGAACGCTTCCTTTCATTTGATCCTTACAAACGTTGTATTAGGGAGTGGATGTAAATATCAGCCCCATTTTACAGAGAAGGAAATGGAGCCATCAGAACATTAAAATTACCTTCCCAGGATCCCAGCAGTAGCATGGTGTAAAGCTGGGGCCCAGCTCAGTTTCCTGCTCTTTGCTCCTCTACCCTTCCTCAGTTGAAGGCCACTGTGAACCCTGAAGGGAAGCTGTGAACAGAGACCCCAGGAGAGGCCTGTGCTGGAAGGCTGGCCTTTGTTTCTGTGTGTGTTCTAGTCTTGCTTAGGCTGTTTCTGTGCATCAGTTTTCTCATCTCTAAAATGGGATCTGGTTAGTCTTTTTCCAGTCTTGTTCAGGACAGTGTAAACAATAATGGAGTTTTAATTTAATGAGAATTTTGAGCCTGGGGGTAAAAATCTATTTACAGTGTAGTTCTTACCTTATATGTTTTTAGAAGGGAGAAGTGGCTCTTTTCTTTTCCTTTACATCAAAAACGATAAACAAGCTTGAAGAGGAAAGTAAATAGGTGGATGAGGCATCCTCCATCATTGAAACACAGGGAAGCATCTCTTCAATTATTCTTAATAAACTTTGTTGGGCTGGGTGGAGGACTCAGGATTTGTTTCTCTTCCTTTATATTGCCTCCTAGCTTTGCAATTTCTTCTCTTCTCATTGAGTTGTTTTTTTTTCATGTACTTATTGGGGTATGATAATAGATAGGCTGATTTCTTTAAGAGATGCAGTGTTATCAGTGTTTGACTGCTAAGATCAAATTAAACCATAAATTAGGACATAACATTTCCTAAAGACATTTTATGTTTTAATCAGTGCTGAGATGAGAAAGATAAATAACTACTAAAGTAGAAATAAAGTGAAGAAAATGAACCAGTGTTATTACTTAGTATTATGCAAGAAAAAAAATTATTTGTTAAGTATATGTAATTAAATACTAGTTAGTTAGTTACCAAATAAAGGTAAGAACTTTAGCTCATTAATGTGATTTCTTGTGTCTTGTGTGACCTGGACTCAGAACTTTGCCGGTGGCACCCACAGCGCTGCTACTGTTATCTAACCAATGCTCTTCCTTTCCTGCCAGTATCATAATACTTCCGGGCATGTATTATTTTTCACAATATTTCATTTGCAGGTACTTCACAAGGACAGGAGGCAACACTTTGATCTCCACTACAACCCTGCCCACCTCTTCTTGAGACCATTTCTTCTCGTTGCTTGAGTTTCACTGCCTCTTGTCCCTTCTCGTCTCTGATCCAATCCATGCCTGCCCTCAAAGAGCTCTCTCAGCACGACCCTTGTGACACCTTCTCTCTTTCGTCTCAGAACTTTCACCACCACTCTTTCTCATCCAGGTCCCTTTTTGGGTTTTGTCTTCTGGCATTTATGCCCATATCCAACATTTACAGTTCCCAGCTAACTCAGAGGAAACCACAGCGAGGTTACCTGGTGCCTCCTCTGGGAAAGATCTGTGCACTAGTGTTGAACCCTTTTCAGCTTTGGGTCCCTCTGCCTTTGACCCTGTGGGCCATGCTGACTTCTTGAAAGAATTTCTGTAACTGACACGACATGCCAAAAGGACTACAGCCCTCCCATGTCAGATGTTCCTTTTTACCGTCTCTCACCCTTTACCTGTCCTCATGGACAGGTCTCTCTGGGGTGTGGATGCTAACTAGCCCTCAGCATCTAATGCTGAGCTCCCTCCTGTCACGTGTCAAATGAGCATGAGCCTTAGAACTGGCCGTGTCTTTTGAGACTGTAGTGTCCACGCCTCTCATTTTTAGGTGAGGTATATATGGCGCTCAGGGAGACTGGGTTTTGTTTGAGGACGCGTAGCAAGTGTGGAGCAAACTGAGGACTAGCATCCTGGTCCATCCTGTAGCATTTACACTACACGTTCCTTCCATTTGGCCACCATTGGGCAGAACTTGCAGGCTGTGCGGGTTTGGAAGACTTACACTGGCTGCTTTTTAGAGACTTTAATAGATCACCAGCAGCTCCAGTAGATGATCCCTTGTATGGTCCCACACCAGCTTTGTGCTATTACTGATCTTATCAAAATCACGAAGAACAAAAAGCAGGGGGTCAGACTAGATAGAAATGCTACATTTCTGAAATTAGAAACAACAAAATTAAAAAGACAAAATTAAAAGGTAAATGGCAAAGTGGAAAAATTACAAAATTTGTATCAGGAAAAAAGGTTAGAATCTTTGCTATTTGATTCTTAAAAGAAACAGACGAGCACCCCAGAAGAAAAGTGGGGATAGGACATGTGACATTAAGAATAGATGATTCACGGGGGCTTCCCTGGTGGCGCAGTGGTTGAGAGTCCGCCTGCCGATGCAGAGGACATGGGTTCGTGACCCGGTCCGGGAGGATCCCACATGCCGCGGAGCGGCTGGGCCCGTGAGCCATGGCCGCTGAGCCTGCATGTCCGGAGCCTGTGCTCCGCAACGGGAGAGGCCACAATGGTGAGAGGCCCGCATACCGCAAAAAAAAAAAAAAAAAAAAAAAGAATAGATGATTCACAAAAGAAGGCAAATAAATAAATGACCATGTGAAAAAAAAAAGATCAACCTCATTGTGAAGCAAAGAGAAATCCTTTGTGCTTATTAAATGGGAAAATATTTTGAATTATGTTCATGGTCGTGTTGATGAGGGGACATAAAACATTCTCTCATACATGTTGGTTCTGGAAGGATTAATTAGTTACAGCAAGAATGATACATACATACTATGGAATTGTACAACCATTAAAACTGTTTTAGGAGAATTTTATATGACACGAAAATGCTCACAAGTTGACTTGTACCTAGTTAAATGGAAAGAAAGGTACTAAAATAACAGTATTCTAATTTTTAAAATGATGTATGTGTATATGGATTTTTTAAAAAGCTATAAGGAAATACACCAAATGTTAAAAGTGTTTATCATCAAATAGGATTATGAATGATTATTCTTTTTTTTAAATTTTTTTTATGTTCTATAATCAACGTGTACTATTTTTAAAATTAGAAAAAAAGAAATTAAACAGTTTTTATAAGAGGGATTGGGACTTCACCTTCAGATCACATGTTCTTTGCAGATCTGCTGGTTCTTGTCTGACCTTTTAAAAAGCTGTCTCCTGCTCCTCGATTTGCAAAAGCATGTCTCTATAGTAAAGTAAAGGCCACGTGGCACAGAGAACATAGCCCCAGCCTCGGGGCCAGAACGAATCACTGTGCTGTGTGTGCATGTCCTCGTGGCCTGAAGAAGCCACTGCCCCACCCCCGCCCCGGGGGGCTTCTTCATTTACAGAGTGAAGGTGTTGGCTCCTAGTATCTATAAGGCCCTGTTCAGCTCTGAGATTGGATCATTCTCATTTTTCCCCAAGCTCTTCAGTACTCTCCTTTCCTTCTTAGGCCCCCTTATATCATCTAACTGATCTAGGTTGAGAGGCCAGACCCACTTTATGATGTGAGTTTGGGAAGTTTTGTTGTCTTTGGTAAAAGAAACGAACAAACAAACCCTCCAAAGATACTTTCTAAAACCTTCAGGGAGTTGATTTTTCTTAGCAGGTATATTATTCTCTATTACAACTATTCCATACTTGTGCATACATTTTTAGGCTCTAGAACAAGGGTCAGCAAACATTTTGCTAAAGGACCAAAAAGTAACTGTTTTAGGCTTTATGGGCCACACAGTCTCTGTGACATGTTCTCCTCCTTTTTTTCCTTTAAACAACTCTTTTAAAAGATGTGAAATTCATTCTTAGCTCACAGGCCGTAAGCAGGCCATAATCTGCTGACCTCTGTTCATAACTTTAGAGGAACAAGGAATTATTTTGTCATACCCAGTGATACTTGTAAACTTGTTTTTCTTTTCTCATATTTCTAAGACAGCTCTTCAGACTATAAATAAAGTAATCCTTCAAGATGACACAAGAGAATTTATATAATGGATAACCAAAAGCACATTATTTTGTCCAGTTCATCAAACGTCTGTGTAACCAAAAGCTCTAAGATGGAATCTGCATTATAGCGCTGTTTTAAGTTGTTCTTTATAGCATGTTCTTTATATTATTCCTGAAAATACCTTAAAATCCTAGACTTGGGTGAAGATTTTAAGAAAACTGATCCTCATGTTTTTAGCAGGGCTATGTCCAGTGCTTTAAACTCTCCCTTTTAAACATAGTGGTCAGGAGCACAGATTTTATAGTCAAACAGATCTGGGTTTGGTCCCACCTTGGTCATTTATCAACTATGTGGCCTTTTCAAGTTAGTTAGCTCTGCTAAGCCTTGGTCGTCTCATCTCTAAAAGGAGGACAGTAGTAGCTTGTGTCTCCTCACAGGGCAGCTGCAAGTGTCAAAGGAGAGCAGACTTACAACACAGTCTGGGCAATGCTCTTGGCACACAGGAGGCACTCAGTTGATACAGGATTATTATTATCCCTTTTAGTTTTAAAAGACTCTTCAGTGTTCTTCTGGAACTAATTATCTTTTTAAAAATATTTTATTTTTATTTACTTGGTTGTGCTGGGTCTTAGTTGCGTCAGGCAGGCTCCTTAGTTGCGGCATGCATGTGGAATCTAGTTCCCCGACCAGGGATCAAATCCTGGGAACCCTGCATTGAGAGCGTGGAGTCTTAACCACTGCGCTACCAGGGCAGTTCCTATAATCCTAAATAGTAGTCAGTTTCAGGAAGTGTTTCCATAACTAACCCACATCTCATCTACTCTAGAACTTAAACCCAGTCTGCTGAACCTGTAGTCCATTTCTTTTTATTTAATCTTCATTAGACATTAAAAAAAACTAGTAATGACCCCCTGAAGAATGAAAGTAGAATATTTTCTCATTAATTCTAGTTCTGTTAACCTTTTTCATAAGTCTGATTTCTCTGTATGCTAGTTATTATTATGTTTCAACTTTCCCCTTCCTGGGCTTTTCTGTAGTTGAAGAGCAAAGAGCTGGACACAGTATCCTAACCAAGGACTTCATCATCATTTCATTCCTCCATTCAGTAAATATTTACAGAGTACCTACCATGTACTAAACACTGTGCCTGGAGCTAGACATACAGCTTCAACAAGACTAAGTCCTTGCCCTTGTTGAGCTTAGGCTCTCACAGGAGAGGTAGACAAATGAGATGTGAAAAATAAACATGACACTTTTTAGTGTAGTGTTTGAAGGAATTGGAAAGGGGTGATGAGCTAGCAGGTGACTGAGTTTGGGGAACGGACACTTGGGCAGGAAGATCAGGGAAGTCCTCCGTGAGCAAGTCAGTTGAGCTGAGACTTGACTTATCACAGTTGGCCATGCAGAGAGCTAAGAGAAGAGTGCTCTAGGCTAATGAACAGCAGTGGTGAAGGCTGTGAAGTGGGAACTATCTTTGGGTGTTTGAGGAACTGAAAAAAGGCAGTGTAAGTCTGAAATCTGGTGGTGGATAGTGTGCAGGGTGTTGGGAGAAGGTATGGCTAGCAATGAGGCAGAGAGGTAGGCAGGAGCCAGGAACTACTGGGCCTCGGTGACATGGAATTTATGCTAAGAATGATGGGAAGCCATTGGAGGGTTTAAGTCAGGGAATAAAATAACTTGGTTTATAATTTTGAAAGACCACTCTAGCTACTGTGAGAATGGGCTATGGGGGGACAGGAATGAGGCAGGCAAGGAGAAGCAGACAGAGAAAACTGCAAAGGAGCTGCAGTGAGGCAGAAAGAAAACAAGGAGAGGGTTTTCATGGAAGCCTAAAGAAGACAGTCTTTCAATATGGGCTGAGGGGAGATGAGAGTGGGCAGTAGACGCTACGCGAGACAGATAAGAACAGAAAAGTCATTAATGGCAAGGTGGACCTTATTGGTGACCTTGCTGAGAGTCAATTCGTTGGAGCAGTGGGAGAAGGGAATGGAGGGTGAGGTAATAGGTATGGCAATAAATGTAGAAGATGAAAGGAGTGTCACCGGGAAGGGAGGCAGAGAAATGGCAAAGAGGCCAGAGGGCTCAAGGTCAAGGGAGGATGATATTAAGGTATGCTTGTATGCACGTTGGAATGACTCCACAGGAAGGGAGGATTTGATAATGCAGGAGAGTGGATCGTTAAAGGACCGTGTCCCTGATATGAGAGAGGGGCTTGGCCCTGGGACTCAAGTGGAAATTTGGCTTTAGGTAGGAACGAGGTTACTTCTTCCATTGCGGCAGAGTATGTAGATTGACTGAGATGAAAATGCAAGTATTACCTTCATGTTCACAATCCTTGCATTTCATTGGATCTTTGTGGTATATTATGGCCCTCTAGTTCTTTTTGTGCTGTTGTGCTGATTTATTTGTGCAATATATTTTTTTCTCCCCCTCCAGGCCATGTATCTCACATACGGATCTGTTTACATGTCTGCTCTCCCACTAAACTGGCATCTCTTCAACAAGAGTGGTTATCTCTGTATCTCCAGACACAGCTCAGTGTTTGGCAAGAACTGAGTTGAAGGGATGACAGCTGCATCAGTACAACGGACTCATGTAATAGCTACACAAACATGCAGTAGGAAGAAAAGTAATTTGAGAGCATGTAAAATTAGATGTTTGCATTACTTAGAAGAATTAATATGGTTTCTCTTACCTAAGTTGAATAGTTACTGATTACCAGAGCTGAGGAGTAGCTAAGGGTGAAAAAAAGGACCACCTCACTACCACATAGAGGAAGGTGGGATTTTTTTTTGAAAATTCTCTTAAGAATGTGTTTTTTTAAAAAAAGTTACTTTGTTCAAGTATAGTGATTTACAATGTTGTGTTAATTTCTGCTGTACTGTGAAGTGATTCAGTTATATGTATATATATATACATACACACACATACATACGTATATATATACATTCTCTTTCATATTCTTTTCCATTATGGTTTATCATAGGATATTGAATATAGTTACCTGTGCTATATAGTAGGACCTTGTTGTTTATCCATCCTATATATAATAGTTTGCATCTGCTAAACCCAAACTCCCACCCTGTCCCTCCCCAGTCCCTCCTCCCCCTTGGCAATTCACTCTCTATGTGAGTCTGTTTCATACCTAAGTTCATTTGTGTCATATTTTAGATTCCACATATAAGTGATATCATATGGTATTTGTCTTTCTCTTTCTGACTTACTTCACTCAGTATGATAATCTCTGGGTCCATCCGTGTTGCTGCAAATGGCATTATTTCATTCTTTTTTATGGCTGAGTAGTATTCCATTGTATATATGTAGCACATCAAGAAAGTGGTGTTCTAAAAGCCCCTTTGAGTAGGGATGAGTTAATGTCTGGCATGCTGTGGTGGAAAACATAGTTCTAGGTTCAGGAGAAAGTGATACCCAAACCTATATGAGATAAAGCAAATCCCAGAATGGTGAGCTTGCTTGTGGGGATCTCAGTAGCAGGGGAAGTCTTGTGTTTAGAACAAGAGTAGACGTGCAAGAGATATGACCTAAGCAGATTTGTGCTGAAATGAGTGAGAACACCTTTATAGAAAATTTCAGTTTAGCATATGTAGCTCTTTCCCAAGGGCTTTTTACTCAGACTGGGGAAAAAGACACAACAAAACAAAACCGTTAACTTTCCCCTTCAACGCTATACAGCACATCCTAAATGAAACATGACTTTCTGAGTTACAAGCTGCTGCCCCTGGCAAAGAGGCTGGTTGTAAGTGCATAATCTCAATGTGTGCCCTGAAATTAATGTTCTGTGGGCGCTCCAGGTTTGTGTGACATACTGTAAGTTATATCCAACCCAACTGTTCTTCTAACTGCCTACATTAAGTATCATGAAATGAGTTCCCCTGAAAGGAACCATCTGAATAAAGCAGCTTTTATGCCTTTATAACTCCTTACTGCATGACCCCAGGTCACCACTGTTGGTATTAGGAGCTTTCTCTCCCACTTTTCACTCTTCTTGCCTTTAATGGACGGACAGAATCCACATCAGGCTCTCTCTCAGCTTCCAGGTGCTGGCAAATGGTACTGCCATTCCCGTTGTGGGGGAAGGAGGCAGGCACTGGCCTCTCTCTCCATCATGCGTCTTCTCTTCCCAGGATGTCAACTGGAGAAAGGTCACAGTCAGAGCTGCCCACCCCACCGAGTTTGTTTTCTCCAGATTCATTAAAATGCTGCTTTCATCTTTCCCTTGGATTTTTACTTTTCAAAACACTTTCTGTTGTGCGGCCTCATTTTATTTTATATTGAGATGACAACCTAACATCTCACCAAGTATCAACTGGGAATACAATTCTGCCCTCGCTGTGCTGTGCCATCTTGCCAAGTTCTGTTTTTGTTACTCAGCTTTCATTCAGAAAGGAATTAATTTGAGTTATATGATGCCACGGTTGTCTCCTTAAAGAAGGCTAGATGCTTGCACATCTTGGGAAAGTATCTGTGAATTACTTGAATCTTCCAGACTAGGTGCCATTCCTCTTCTCTCTCCTTTCCCTCTCACATCATCATAGGGTCCCCTCATGTTAGAATTAAATCTTCCTATTTTGCCTGTCCCTTCTCAGTGGGATTTTACTGAAGGGGCCCTTGCTTTCTGTCTTTATTTCCTTTTACCTGAGAGAAGCTGATGCAAGGGAAAAGGCATTTTTGAGTCTAAACATAAGGCTACTGCCGTAAGAGAAGAGAATTTTTATACTGCAGAAGATGCCCAGGTGTTAGTTTACTTCCCCAGGAGGATTTTGAACAGGCTTGGATTCAGAAATGAAAATTCTTGTCCCAGGGTGTGTTGATCGAGCAGTAATGGCAGGATCAGTGGCCCCATCACACAGATGTGGTTCAGAAAGGGTGTTTCCTTTTACAGCAGTGATTCAGCTCTCGACTTGGCTTTTAAAATGGTGGAAAATTTTGAAGAAATGAGATTTTTTTCTCTAAAGATTTTAATAGGTGCTGACAGAGAGGAGCCAGCAGCACCAGGATGGTGAGCAGTTCCTGACAGAGCTGACCAGCCTCTTCCAGAAGTGCCAGTTGTCGGGCAGCGTGTTTATCACCCTGAAGAAGTATGGTGGTCGAACTAAACCCATTCCAAGGGAGGGTTCTGTGGAGGGCTTTGAGCCCTCAGACAACAAGTGTCTGTTAAGAGCTACCGATGGGAAAAAGAAGATCAGCACTGTGGTGAGCTCCAAAGAAGTGAATGAGTTTCAGATGGCTTATTCAAGCCTATTGAGAGCTAACATGGATGGGCTGGAGAAGAGGGACAAAAAGAGCCAGAGTAAGAAGAGCAAAGCAGTGCAGTGAAGGGCACCAGATCTCCCGCTTTCACCAGCTAACCACTGACTTGCTATTTTTCCTTTGGTTTTTACTTTTGGCCACAAAGCTGGGTTTCTGATTCCCCTACAATAACTGTTTTCATGTGAGATTAGGGTCAATTTTGGATGGAAGAAGGGCTGTAGTGTTTACAGGGTAGTTACAAGAAGCCAGTTTATTTTAGATCTGGCTAAGTGGTCTGTGTTGTGTGGTTGTATGTTTCTGGGTAACAGTTTACAGTCTCTGTAGCCATCTGTGAAGAGCACTGTATCATTAAACCTGTATTTGTCAGCACTGACCATCCTTTATTCCTTTTCCCACCCCATAAAAAGTTTCTGGCAATAGCTCCTCATTCTGGAATGATGTGATTATGAATAGGCTTTAGGCCCTGTCTTATGGGTTACTGGAATTGAAACCTGACAATTTTATAAAAAGTTGTGTTATTTCATGGGTATTTTTCCCAACTTGCTGTATAATTTTACCATCATAGTTCCTTTAGCAAATTTTAATGAGTTCTCATAGCCAAATGAGAGTTTGCTTAATCAAACTAAGGACAAGCCTATTACAAAATCATCAAGAATAAAGATTCCAAGTTAGAAAAAAAAAAAGATTTTAATAACTTTGCCATTGGACTGTCAGCATAATCACTGCCTCACATTTGTCATGTAACCAATTTATGTTTTTACCAACATGAAGGACAATATTTGTTTTATGTTTTCTCCTTTCTGTCTTTCCATTTTTTCCCATTACACTGTGAATTATCAGATAAACTTAAATAGGAAGGTTGATACTAGGTTAACCAGAGTTTGGGTAACCCTGCTTGTGTGAGAAGCTGGGGGTGGAGTGGGGTGGGGACTGAATGGGTTGTGTGTCTGAACTATGATCATGTTGATGTGTTCCACATTGGTCCCCTGCCGGCTTCTAATTACCTTTCATCGTATATTTGGAAACTATCTTATAGCCAGAACAAAGCCCAGGGAAATCTCTACTATTGTAGTTTTGGTCATGTTCTTGTAGTTTCCATCTGAAAACAACACAGTTTAGAGAGAACTTTTTGAACTTTTTGAGAACTCCTGAGACTCTTATTTTGTCTTTGCCTGCAGCCAAGATAATTGAAGCATTGTTGGTCTGTTTCAGGGGCACATCTTCAGGTAGCATGTGATACTATTTGGGATGTTCTGATAGAACAAAGGGAACACAACTTGTAGCGCTTCCTGCAGTGATAATTCTGGTTCTATGTGTGATGAAAATGAAATGGAATTTTAGCACACAAGACATACCAAGGCAACTTAGTCATTAACAGTATCAGCCTCTCTTGTAATTTCCAAAGTCTCCTCTGATTTTTAGTGTGTCGATTGTTCATTCCCTTCTTTAAGGAAATCAAGAGTCCTCAGCCTTTCCCTACAGTGGCTGAAGCTGAAATAGATTCACACAGAGTTTGAAGGTGAGTGAAATAGGTCAGAGCCCATCCAGAAGCTCAGGGCCCACATTTCTTCCCTCCTTTATTCTTCTGCTTTGTCTGCTTGTACACATTGCCTCTCAGTGAAGAGACACCAGAGATGGTCCTCGAAGCAGAGAATGGGAATAAGCAGAGTCAGATTCAGTCATGCAGAAAGGGTTGTAAATGAATGATGAGATTGGGCGCCATCCTCACTGCCAGCTGTGTAATTCTGTTAAAAAAATGGGAGACAGGATAGAGATAGTCAAATCATGCTAATAAGTCTATTTATCAAGCATCCACATGCCCAGAGATGCCTAAAAGACCAGAAAATGGAGGTGTCAGATGAAATATGTGGGTAAATTAATATGATTTTCAAATCAATAAACACAAAATATTTTAAAGATGGTCAGGCTCATGAAAGCACAGTACTCACAAATCTATAACCTTCCTCTGCACACGTCCCCTCCCCTCTCTCACACATATACACATACACAAACAGAGACTGGTAGTAAACTTTTTGAACTTCTGACCCCTACCTAGTAGAAGGCATTCGCGGGAACAGAGAGGAAACAACATATTGACCACATGGTTACTTCCTCTTAAGCACTTGCACATACTTCCCTCTCATTTAATCCCACACAGCATTCCTGTGCAGCAGGGATATTCTCATTTTTACAGATGAAGAAATTGAAACTCAGAGAGGTCACACTGTTAAAAAAAAAAAAAAGTTGTGGGACTAGATTTCAAAACCATGTCATTTTGACTCCAAAGACCTTGAGTGGATTCTCTTTCCACTAAACCATGCTTCCTTGCCAGAAAATTACTGACATCTTTACCCATGTATTTGTAGCATTTTTGCTGGGTTTGAGTCACGTTGATGATTTTTTATTTTTTAATAAATTTATTTATTTATTTTTGGCTGTGTTGGGTCTTCGTTGCTGCACGCGGGCTTTCTCTAGTTACGGTGAGCGGGATCTACTCTTCGTTGCGGTGTGTGGGCTTCTCATTGTGGTGGCTTCTCTTGTTGCAGAGCACAGGCTCTAGGCGCACGGGCTTCGGTAGTTGTGGCTCATGAGCTCTAGAGCGCAGGCTTAGTAGTTGTGGCTCATGGGCTTAGTTGCTCTGCGGCATGTGGGATCTTCCCGGACCAGGGCTCGAACCCGTGTCCCCTGCATTGGTAGGCAGATTCTTAACCACTGCGCCACCAGGGAAGCCCCAAGTTAATGATTCTTAAATGACTCTGGGATAAGAGGACCTCCTGTCGAGGCTTTACAAAAAACCTAACATCCCCAGTTAGTATTGCTTTCGTCCTCACTTTCTTAACTATAATCAGCATTGATTCTTTCGTGTTCCCTGATAGTATTAAGTTATGATAACATTAAGGTGACAGAAAATAAAATTGGCAAATCTGGATACTGCTTAGTAGATCAGTAAAATGTGAGAATTGGCAACAGTTAAAGTAGGTCTTATCTAAAAAGTATGGACATAAATACAAAGCATAGGATTTAAAGCCATTTCAGGTAAAAATAACTTTGTTTGCTAAACAAGCTTTTTTAGGTGTAAAGGAAAATACAGTCTTGCTTCTGAGCATCTTATTATAAGCATGATTCTGCCCCTGGCATGACTATTCAATTTGATTCAGAACTTACATCTAGCACATAGTAGGTACTAGGTAAAGGTTATGTTATGGACTGAATGTTTGTGTCTTCCTAAAATTCGTATGTTGAAGCCATACCCCCCAATGTGATGGTATTTGGAAGTGGGACCTTTGGAGGTAATTAGGTTTAGATGAGGTCATGAGGGTGGAATTAGTGTCCTTATAAGAAAAAGAAGAGAGATCAACACCCTCCACTCCTCACCCTGAAACTTGAGGACACAGTGAGAAGGCTGCCCTCTGCAAGGCAGGAAGAGGGCTCTCAACAGGAACCAAATTGGCTAGTGCTTTGATCTTGGACTTCCCGGCTCCCAGAACTGTGAGAAGTAAATATTTTGTTTAAGCCACCCACTCTGTGGTATTTTGTTATGGCAGCTGAGGTAAGATAGGCTAGTTGAAATGAATCTCAGTCTCTAATGAAGAGACCTTGCAGTGACTTTATTTTGCTTCTGTTCCTTTTACTTCTGAATTGCTGTATTCTCCTCTGATTTTGACTGTCATCCCCAGTGATTAGAGAAAGAAAGCACGCATTAATATTTCTCTTTTCCTTCCTCCAACTTCTGCCTCAGTGCAGTTCATGCCATCTCAGGAGCTCTTCCATTTTAGGAAAGACATCTGTCTTTGCCACGTATCCCCAGTCCTCAGCCCTTATTACTCGTCTTCAGAACCCTCCCATCCCAGGGGTCATTTCACCTAAGCCTGGATGTCATTGGCAGGACCCTTCATAGTGGTGTTGCTGCCCACCCCTCCCTGTGCATATTTTAAAAATCAGTTAACCAAAGTTTCCATTTAGAAGCTCCAAGGGAAAATTAGGTAGAGGAATAACATTTTCTTATGATTATTTGCCATATTGGCATTGAGGCAGAGAAATCTGTTAGAAAAACTGTTTGCTCTTTTCCCATGTGTCCATATTGAATAATGTAGAGCTGGATATGCTGTCTCTATTCTGAAGCTGTCATGTGCTGTAATAACTGGTTTGACACTTATTATCTTTTTTAATGCAAAGAGGAAATTGTCAGAGTTTGCAACAGTAAAGTAGATCCTTTTTATTATTTTCACTTGAAAGTGTTTTTTTACTCTCTTTGTCTTGATAAAACAAGTTTATGTGGTAAAAGACAATGGCATGACATGAAATGCCAGAATTTGGACAGTATCAGAGCAGAGCAGGAGTCAAATGAATCATTAATTGGTATTTTTTAGAACCAGTGTTTATAACCAAAGCTGTCAACTTAAATCACAGCCTAACCTTACAGGATCTTAGTGCTTTATCAGAATAATTATTCATCAGTGACTTTCATATTTCTTCCTGGAGTGGTGAAAAGCATCCTTTCCATGCTGGTTCATAAGCACATATCACACACCCTGGCTTCATTCAGGTCTGCATTCGTTCATCGTAGGAGGAAAGATGTACACTGAATTATGCTTTTAATTTTATATCCCTGGGAAGAATTCATGATCAGTTTATTCTGGCCTTTATGCTGTGCTGCCTTGAAAACAATTCTAAAGTGCCTAATGGCTAAGCTTAAAAGCTACTTTCATTTACTTTCAGTGAACCTTTGATATTCAACAGTTATATTAAACAGAGTGAAAAACACAATGGCAATCCCAAATGCATTTTCTCCAGCCTGTCAAATGAACATTCAGGAAATCAAATGGACATTTCCAAACTTGTTTGCCAGTTTACATTCTTTGAAGAGTTAGAGAGAAGGGCTCTTGGAGGTCACTGCCATAGAATGGTCTGGGGAAATGACCACTGAATGTGAGCAATTGCATTTCCAGGCCTGGCTCTGCCACTGCCACTGCCTCTCCTAGGGACCTGCAGAGAGTCTCTCTGTACTTTTAGAACTCAGTTTTCTCTTTTACTAATTTCAGTGATTGAGCTAGATCCTATCTCAGGTCTCTTCCCTGCCCTAACCATCTGTGATTCAAAGGGGGAAGTAATGGCAGCAGCTTTTGGCCAAGAAGCAGCAGGGACCCAGGAGATCATGGCCATGCTAGTCTTCTGAGAGCCAAATAGTGGCCCCTATATAGAATAACTTCATTCTGAGCAACCAGCAAATATTAAATGCCTCCTTAGAAGATGCTGCGCTTGGTGCTGGGGGCAGGACAAAGAAGTGAAATCATAGTCAATTTGACAGATAAGTGAGAGCTAAGGGCACAGAAAAGAAATTGATGAGTCAAGGCAGCAAATGTTATGTCAGGTGAGTGCTTTGTGTAGTAAATGTTGAGAGCAGGAATGGAGGTACTAAGGGAGGCCCTCACAGACTCAGCTGCAGAGCAGAAGTGTGCCATGTGCAGGCAGTGGTAGAGGCAGGTCTGTGGGAAACAGAATCACAGACTTGTGTGCAAGGATTGGGAGGGCAATAGGGAGCTAGGCTGAAGTTTCTTTCTTTTAGGTGTAGCCATTACTAGGAGATTTTTCTGAGAATAAAAGTATTATTATTGTAGAAAGTTTGGAAACCAGAAAAACATATTAAGAAAGTAAAAATCACCTATAACCTCCCAATCCATAGATCACTACTTTGATCTGTTTCTTTTTAGTCATGTGTATTCTTTTTAAAAATAAACTTCAGGTCAAATTATATATGTTTTACATCCTGTTTTCATTTAATGTTGTATTGTGTTTCCCCACATGATTAAATATTCCTTGAAAACATTTTTCAGGGCTGTATGTTATTTCATTATACAGGTGTTCCATAATTTGAAGCACATGTAGATTGTTTTTACTTTGATATTGTAAATACTACTATGGTGAACATTCATATAAATTTTTGCTTAATCTTATATATAAATTACCTGATTATTTGAGATTTCAAAGAATTATATTTCAACTTTCATAGACTTTTATGTGGCAGTTGAGGAGTTTGAACTTTAAATTATAGACATTAGATACCACCTAAATTTTTTTTATCATGATGTTGACTAAAAATTTTACTCTAGAAAAATGTAATTGTATCTTAGAAAAAGACTGGAGGATGCCTCTACCCTGGGACAGGTAGGAGTATCATGAAAGAAGACTGTAAGAACCAATGCTGATATCTATTGATTCATTCATTCATTTATATGAACCGGGAGCTTTGCCAGACCCTCGGAATGAGGATGGCTTGGATTAGTTGAAGTCACTGTCAGCTCTCTCTGGAACTATACTGCAGTGGTCTCCTAACTAGTTTCCCCATTTACACTCTTGTTCCACTTTATTTTCCCACCCAGAAGCTACAGGGTTCTTTGCAAGACCATAAATCAGATCATGTGCATAACCCTGTAGGGTTCCCATTATACACAGGGTAAAATCCAGCATCTTAATATGGCAGCTGTACTGCCCATTTATTATCTCCAGCCTTACTGGTGTGTTTTTTGCATTTTCTAAAATGTGCTGAGCTCTTTCCTACCCGACGGTTTTCCCACATGTTGCCTTTCTTCCCAGTGTGCTCTTCCCCTCAGTCTTCCCCTGGCTACCTTAGACTTACCCTTTAGTCTCAGCTCAGTTTTCACTGACTGAGAGAATCCTTTCTGACAACCACTACCCCTTGTCTTAACTAAGTCATCCATAGAACCCAGGTCTTTTTCTTTAAAGCACTTGTCACAGTTTGTAATGAGACCTTTATTTGTGTACTTATTTAATGTATGACTTCTTCACTGGACTGTAAGCTCCATAGGGCTAGGGGCCATGACTGTCTTGCTCACTTTCCCCCAGTACCTGTCACTGTCCTGGTCATGTGGTAGAGGTGAAAGAATAAATGAAAAGTGAGTAAGACACACATAGCCCCAGGCTTCTTAGAACTTATAATCTTACTAAGCTTCCATATTAGCTCTGAGGGTAAGAGAAGAGGAAGAATCAGAAGTAATGAATGAAGACTTTAACTTATATAGTAGGTAGGATAAAGATGTCATTGACAGAAATGGTTAGGCTAAGTCAAATTTGGAGAGAAATGATGAATCCAATTTTAGGCTTGTGGAATTTAAGGATGAAAGTGGGATAAGTGAAGTAATCCATTGGAAAAATCCAGCATGCCAACACCAATCTCTTGTCTTAATAAAGCCTTGCTCCAAACCTACTGTTTATTTTTTATTTTGAGATATTATTCATGAATCAGATAACTCTTTTTTTTAATTGAGGCCTTTCTTTTTTTTAGAATATTGCCTTTATCCTTCTGAATTGCAGATGAAAAAACAAAAAGTGTAAAGCTATCATTTTAGTCTTACTTGAAGACATGACATTCTGCCATCCCCATTACTGAAGCCCTGACACTCACCTGTTCTTTTTGCAGGAGAAAAAAAGTTGGAACTTTATTCCTTGTTCCCTACCCCAGCCACTACCATCAACTCCCACTTCAGTTATTTTGGAAAAAAATCTAAATTACAAATTTGGGGAGCTTCTATAGTGTTTTCACAAGCTCACTGAGATCCAACGATAGTATCAGGCTCGTAATGTTAGATTTTGAATATAGTGTTTAAAGGCTCGGTATTTTGCAGAATTGCAAGATAAATTTAAGCTGGAAGCTGCTTTTTCTCAAGAAATAATAGAAATATTCTTTGCCCTGTGAAATGTGAGTAATGCAAGAATGGGCTTGATTATGACTTGAGCAGGATTATAGATCTTAGAAATCCAAACCTAGATGTAATCTCATTTGTTCACATTATAAATCTAGTATATTTTTAGAAAATTGAATGAAAATATGAACCAAACCCCATCTCATTTTGGTGCCTTTTGACCTTGTGTCTGTAGAAGTTGTAAAATTTATCCCTGGGCTGGATGGTTATTTTTTTGTTTTCAAGATTGAGACTACCCTTGAGGTATTAGTCAGGTACAATCTTGAGGTCATACATAATTTTTTTAAAAGTTATTTAAAAGACCAAGTTGCTGTCTTGCTGCTTGGGCACTTTTCTGTGACAGTGCCCAGCTCTCCTTTTCAGTAACTGACTCAGCCTGACACAGTTGTACTTGCTGCTAACACTTTGTAAAATGTTATTTAAATATTTCTAACTTATCATTTCATGCTGGGTTTTATGGAACATAAATTTCTATTTTAGGCCACTAATTTACAGTAGAAGTTTTTTACTAATATCACTGCAGGCTCCATCCATCTAAAAATGTTGCTCATAACCTATGCTAAAAATATGTATTTGCACTGTATGTAAACAGTGTTGTGTTTTATTAGTGTGCAGTGCTTTGTCTATGGAAATGCTGGTATTGCAGCGTATGTTTAGAGGGGATAGGAACTCAAGTATGGTGGAAAGACTACAGAAAAGTGAAATCCCTGAAGGATGGGATTTATGGAATTTTCAGAGCGCTTTGCAGAAAATCTACATACATTACCTACGTTTTGTTTTGTTTTGTTTTGTTTTTTACAAGGCACCGCCATGCTATATAATCAACTTTTTATTAAGATTATAAATTTAAACAATCTGAACAGTTTTACCTGGTGATATACAATTGAGTATGCACAAAAATACAGGGGAATGGGGGAGAAGGGCCAAGAAAGGAAGGGTTGGCAGCTTGTTTTGGAGTCCACACGGTGCTGATGGCTGCAGATGAACCCCACCTTTTTACAACAAAAGGCTTTAAATTAAACAAAATCTATCGAACTGAAGACACAGGACAGGGTTCTCATAGGATCGAACTATGCTGGTTTCATGAAATGTAACCGAAGGCTGAACCAGGACAGTGCAACTTAGAAGCACACACATGAAAACCACATCTGACCAGGAACTTAGTGAAAAATCTCTAACCATTACTTATGTTTTCTACAAAGATAAAGTGGAATCTTGCAGAATGTTTTGGGAAGCTCTATTATTTTATCTATGCTCCATATTTCTAAGTGGTTTATAGAGGGTTGAAACTGCAAATATATTCAGCTCGAGAGAGGCAGTCATTATTGCTTTAATGACCATGTTTTTACCTTCAGAAAAATTTATTAAATGGACCAGAAATAATGTAAGTTAGATCTTCCTTCTGGTAGTGGAGAAACGTAATTCCAAGGAATGACATTTTTGTTTTCTTTCGTTAAGTGTCCTTGAGCTGGAGGAGATGATATGGGGAATAAGAGGTTTAAGACTTTGGAAGAGTTTCTTTGGATCATTTTGAGGAACTTTTAGTTACTACAAGTCATGTAGAGTGTTTACCTGAAAGCATTCAATCTGAGCTCTGAGCCAGTCCTTCACTAGTGAAATTAAGGGAGAGAAAGTAGGTTCATTATGATTAAATCCTAGTTAAACGAATTAGTTTTGTTCTGGACATTCTGATGGGTCTGATTCTCTGGGTGAGGCAGCCTGTGCACTGACTTCATTCATCCTCCTCCCTTTGATAGCAGCATAGCCACTGGGTATCATCTGCTGAGTCCAAAGTTGATACTTGTTGACCAGTTGAAAAGATGATCGTGTCTCAAAATCAGACTGATGTAAGTGCCATTTAAGCCACCAGAGCTGAGTTTTTATTATCTTTCAAGGGTATGTTGAGATTTGATAGCCAGGTTTATAAATGGAAAATCTTACAACTTGTTTAAAATACATTTGCAGAAAACTAAGGCCATTGGTTTTGCCTCTAAAATAGTGATGTTGTGGTAGGAAATTTAGCATCCTGTACTTAGATGGTTCCCCAGAGTGCCGAAAGCCATCATCTGTGATGAAGAGTTTTTACAAACAGCTTCCAAAGAATTTTAATGTAGCAAATGAATCTTGGAAAACTGCTCTTTCTAATTTACTACTTTGTTCAGTGCATGTTAAAGAAGAAGCAGTGGATCATATAATTAAATGTGATTTTTAAGGCCTCTGAGGTGGCACTTTGTAATTGATACTCACTGGTATTTTGCTTGGCCTGTTGGATTGAGGCAGGAGGTGTTCCAAAGCTCATCTCTTCTGAAGGCAGAGTGTGAAGGCTGCTTTATTAGCAGCAGGCTGCTCATCATGCTTTTTTTTTCTTTTTTTTTTTACATCTTTTTTGGAGTATAATTGCTTTACAATGGTGTGTTAGTTTCTGCTTTACAACAAAGTGAATCAGTCATACATATACATATGTTCCCATATCTTCTCACTCTTGCGTCTCCCTCCCTATCCCACCCTCCCTATCCCACCCCTCCAGGCGATCACAAAGCACCGAGCTGATCTCCCTGTGCTATGCGGCTGCTTCCCACTAGCCATCTACCTTACGTTTGGTAGTGTATATATGTCCATGCCTCTCTCTCGCTTTGTCACAGCTTACCCTTCCTCCTCCCCACATCCTCAAATCCATTCTCTAGTAGGTCTGTGTCTTTATTCCTGTCTTACCCCTAGGTTCTTCATGACATTTTTTTTTCTTAAATTCCATATATATGTGTTAGCATACAGTGTTTGTCTTTCTCTTTCTGACTTACTTCACTCTGTATGACAGACTCTAGGTCTATCCACCTCATTACAAATAGCTCAATTTCGTTTCTTTTTATGGCAGAGTAATATTCCATTGTATATATGTGCCACATCTTCTTTATCCATCCATCCGATGATGGACACTTAGGTTGTTTCCATCTCCGGGCTTTTGTAAATAGAGCTGCAATAAACATTTTGGTACATGACTCTTTTTGAATTATGGTTTTCTCAGGGTATATGCCCAGTAGTGGGATTGCTGGGTCATATGGTAGTTCTATTTGTAGTTTTTTTAAGGAACCTCCATATGGTTCTCCATAGTGGCTGTAGCAATTCACATTCCCACCAACAGTGCAAGAGGGTTCCCTTTTCTCCACACCCTCTCCAGCATTTATTGTTTCTAGAGTTTTTGATGATGGCCATTCTGACTGGTGTGAGATGATATCTCATTGCATTTCTCTAATGATTAATGATGTTGAGCATTCTTTCATGTGTTTGTTGGCAGTCTGTATATCTTCTTTGGAGAAATGTCTATTTAGGTCTTCTGCCCATTTTTGGATTGGGTTGTTTGTTTTTTTAATATTGAGCTGCATGAGCTACTTATAAATTTTGGAGATTAATCCTTTGTGAGTTACTATGTTTGCAAATATTTTCTCCCATTCTGAGGGTTGTCTTTTGGTCTTTTTTATGGTTTCCTTTGCTGTGCAAAAGCTTTGAATGTTCATTAGGTCCCATTTGTTTATTTTTGTTTTTATTTCCATTTCTCTAGGAGGTGGGTCAAAAAGGATCTTGCTGTGATTTGTGTCATAGAGTATTCTGCCTATGTTTTCCTCTAAGAGTTTGATAGTTTCTGGCCTTACATTTAGGTCTTTAATCCATTTTGAGCTTATTTTTGTGTATGGTGTTAGGGAGTGATCTAGTCTCATCCTTTTACATGTACCTGTCCAGTTTCCCCATCACCACTTATAGAAGAGGCTGTCCTTTCTCCACTGTACATTCCTGCCTCCTTTATCAAATATAAGGTGACCATATGTGCGTGGGTTTATCTCTGGGCTTTTTATCCTGTTCCATTGATCTATCTTTCTGTTTTTGTGCCAGTACCATACTGTCTTGATTACTGTAGCTTTGTAGTATAGTCTGAAGTCAGGGAGCCTGATTCCTCCAGCTCCGTTTTTCGTTCTCAAGATTGCTTTGGCTATTCGGGGTCTTTTGTGTTTCCATACAAATTGTGAAATTTTTTGTTCTAGTTCTGTGAAAAATGCCAGTGGTAGTTTGATAGGGATTGCATTGAATCTGTAGATTGCTTTGGGTAGTAGAGTCATTTTGACAATGTTGATTCTTCCAATCCAAGAACATGGTATATCTCTCCATCTGTTTGTATCATCTTTAATTTCTTTCATCAGTGTCTTATAATTTTCTGCATACAGGTCTTTTGTCTCCTTAGGTAGGTTTATTCCTAGATATTTTATTCTTTTTGTTGCAGTGGTAAATGGGAGTGTTTTCTTGATTTCACATCATTAGTGTATAGGAATGCCAGAGATTTCTGTGCATTAATTTTGTATCCTGCTACTTTACCAAATTCATTGATTAGCTCTAGAAGTTTTCTGGCAGCATCTTTTGGATTCTTTATGTATAGTATCATGTCATCTGCAAACAGTGACAGCTTTACTTCTTCTTTTCCGATTTGGATTCCTTTTATTTCTTTTCCTTCTCGTATTGCTGTGGCTAAAACTTCCAAAACTATGTTGAATAAGAGTGGTGAGAGTGGGCAACCTTTCTCTTTCCTGATCTTAGTGGAAATGCTTTCAGTTTTTCACCATTGAGGATGATGTTGGCTGTGGGTTTGTCATATATGGCCTTTATTATGTTGAGGAAAGTTCCCTCTATGCCTACTTTCTGCAGGGTTTTTATCATAAATGGGTGTTGAATTTTGTCGAAAGCTTTCTCTGCATCTATTGAGATGATCATATGGTTTTTCTCCTTCAATTTGTTACTATGGTTTATCACATTGATTGATTTACGTATATTGAAGAATCCTTGCATTCCTGGAATAAACCCCACTTGATCATGGTGTATGATCCTTTTAATGTGCTGTTGGATTCTGTTTGCTATTGTTTTGTTGAGGATTTTTGCATCTATGTTCATCAGTGATATTGGCCTGTAGTTTTCTTTCTTTGTGACATCCTTGTCCGGTTTTGGTATCAAGGTGATGGTGGCCTCGTAGAATGAGTTTGGGAGCGTTCCTCCCTCTGCTATATTTTGGAAGAGTTTGAGAAGGATGGGTGTTAGCTCTTCTCTAAACGTTTCATAGAATTTGCCTGTGAAGCCATCTGGTCCTGGACTTTTGTTTGTTGTAAGATTTTAAATCATAGTTTCAATTTCAGTGCTTGTGATTGGTCTGTTCATATTTTCTATTTCTTCCTGATTCAGTCTTGGCAGTTTGTGCACTTCTAAGAATTTGTCCATTTCTTCCAGGTTGTCCATTTTATTGGCCTAGAGTTGCTTGTAGTAATCTCTCATGATCTTTTGTATTTCTGCAGTATCAGTTGTTACTTCTGCTTTTTCCTTTCTAGTTCTGTTGATTTTAGTCTTCTCCCTTTTTTTCTTGATGAGTCTGGCTAATGGTTTATCACTTTTGTTTATCTTCTCAAAGAACCAGATTTTAGTTTTATTGATCTTTGCTATCGTCTCCTTCATTTCTTTTTCATTTATTTCTGATCTGATCTTTATGATTTCTTTCCTTCTGCTATCTTTGGGGTTTTTTTGTTCTTCTTTCTCTAATTGCTTTGGGTGCAAGGTTAGGTTGTTTATTCGAGATGTTTCCTGTTTCTTAAGGTAGGATTGTATTGCTATAAACTTCCCTCTTAGAACTGCTTTTGCTGCATCCCATAGGTTTTGGGTCGTTGTGTTTCCATTGTCATTTGTTTCTAGGTATTTTTTGATTTCCTCTTTGATTTCTTCAGTGATCACTTCGTTATTAAGTAGTGTATTGTTTAGCCTCCATGTGTTTGTATTTTTTACAGATCTTTTCCTGTAATTGATATCTAGTTTCCTAGCGTTGTGCTTGGAAAAGATACTTGATACAATTTTAATTTTCTTAACTATACCAAGGCTTGATTTGTGACCCAAGTTATGATCTATCCTGGAGAATGTTCCATGAGCACTTGAAAAAAATGTGTATTCTGTTGTTTTTGGATGGAATGTCCTATAAATATCAATTAAGTCCATCTTATTTAATGTATGATTTAAAGCTTGTGTTTCCTTATTTATTTTCATTTTGGATGATCTGTCCATTGGTGAAAGTGGGGTGTTAAAGTCCCCTACTATGAATGTGTTACTGTCAATTTCCCCTTTTATGGCTGTTAGTATTTGCCATATGTATTGAGGTGCTCCTATGTTGGGTACATAAATATTTACAATTGTTACATCTTCTTCTTGGATCGATCTGTTGATCATTATGTAGTGTCCTTCTTTGTCTCTTCTAATAGTCTTTATTTTAAAGTCTACTTTGTCTGATATGAGAATTGCTACTCTAGCTTTCTTTTGGTTTCCATTTGCATGGAATATCTTTTTCCATCCCCTTAGTTTCAGTCTGTATGTGTCTCTAGGTCTGAAGTGGGTCTCTTGTAGACAGCATAAATATGGGTCTTGTTTTTGTATCCATTCAGCTAATCTGTGTCTTTTGGTGGGAGCATTTAGTCCATTTACATTTAAGGTAATTATCGATATGTATGTTCCTATTCCCATTTTTTTAATTGTTTTGTGTTTGATATTGTTGGTTTTTTCCTTCTGTTGTGTTTCTTGCCTATAGAAGTTCCTTTAACATTTGTTGTAAAGCTGGTTTGGTGGTGCTGAACTCTCTTAGCTTTTGCTTGTCTGTAAAGGTTTTAATTTCTCCATCAAATCTGAATGAGATCCTTGCTCGTTAGAGTAATCTTGGTTGTAGGTTTTTCTCCTTCATCACTTTAAATATGTCCTGCCAGTCCCTTCTTGCTTGCAGAGTTTCTGCTGAAAGATCAGCTGTTAACCTTATGGGGATTCCCTTGTGTGTTATTTTTCCCTTGCTGCTTTTAATATATTATTCCTTTGTATTTAATTTTTGACAGTTTGATTAATATGTGTCTTGGCGTATTTCTCCTTGGATTTATCCTGTATGGGACTCTCTGTGCTTCCTGGACTTGATTAACTATTTCCTTTCCCATATTAGGGAAGTTTTCAACTATAATCTCTTCAAATATCTTCTCAGTCCCCTTCTTTTTCTCTTCTTCTTCTGGACCCCCTATAATTCGAATGTTGGTGTGTTTAATATTGTGCCAGAGGTCTCTGAGACTGTCCTCAGTTCTTTTCATTCTTTTTTCTTTATTCTGCTCTGCAGTAGTTATTTCCACTATTTTATCTTCCAGGTCACTTATGCGTTCTTCTGCCTCAGTTATTCTGCTATTGATCCCATCTAGAGTATTTTTAATTTCATTTATTGTGCTATTCATCGTTGTTTGTTTCATCTCTAGTTCTTCTAGGTCCTTGTTAAATGTTTCTTGCATTTTTTCTGTTCTATTTCCAAGATTTTGGATCATCTTTACTATCATTATTCTGAATTCTTTTTTAGGTAGACTGCCTACTTCCTCCTCATTTGTTAGGTCTGGTGGGTTTTTATCATGCTCTTTCATCTGCTGTGTGTTTTTCTGTCTTCTCATTTTGCTTATCCTACTGTGTTTGGGGTCTCCTTTTTGCAGGCTGCAGGTTCATAGTTCCTGTTTTTGGTGTCTGTCCCCAGTGGCTAAAGTTGGTTCAGTGGGTTGTGTAGGCTTCCTGGTGGAGGGGACTAGTTTCTGTGTTCTGGTGGGTGAGGCTGGATGTTGTCTTTCTGGTGAGCAGGCCCACGTCTGGTGGTGTGTTTTGGGGTGTCTGTGGCCTTATTATGATTTTAGGCAGCCTCTCTGGTAATGGGTGGGGTGTGTTCCTGTCTTGTTAGTTGTTTGGCATAGGGTCTCCAGCACTGTAGCTTGCTGGTCGTTGAGTGAAGCTGGGTGCTGGTTTTGAGATGGAGATCTCTGGGAGATTTTTGCTGTTTGATATTATGTGGAGCTGGGAGGTCTCTTGTGGACCAGTGTCTTGAAGTTGGCTCTCCCACCTCAGAGGCACAGCACTGACTCCTGGCTGCAGCACCAAGAGCCTTTCATGCACACGACTCAGAATAAAAGGGAGAAAAACTAGAAAGAAAGAATTAGTAGAAGTAGAAAGAAAGCAAGAAAGAAAGAAAGAAAGAAAGGAGAGAGGGAGGAAGGAAGGAAGGAGGGAAGTAAGGAAAAAAAGAAAGAAGATAAAGTAAAAGAAAATAAAGTAAGAAAATATAATAAAGTTATTAAAATAAAAAATAATTATTAAGAAAAATAATTTAAGAAAAAAATGGAGGGATAGAACCCTAGGATAAATGGTGGAAGCAGAGCTATACAGATAAAATCTCACACGGAAGCATACACATACACACTCACAAAAAGAGGAAAAGGGGAAAAAATCATAAATCTTGCTCTCAAAGTGCACCTCCTCAATTTGGGATGATTCGTTGTCTATTCATATATGCCACAGATGCAGGGTACATCAAGTTGATTGTGGAGCTTTAATCCGCTGCTTCTGAGGCTGCTGGGAGAGATTTCCCTTTCTCTTCTTTGTTCTCACAACTCCCAGGGGCTCAGTTTTGGATTTGGCCCCGCCTCTGCGTGTAGGTCGCCGGAGGGCGTCTGTTCTTCGCTCAGACAGGACGGGGTTAAAGGAGCAGCTGCTTCGGGGACTCTGGCTCACTCAGGCTGGGGGGACGGAGGGGCACGGAGTGCAGGACGAGCCTGTGGCAGCAGAGGCCAGCGTGACGTTGCACCAGCCCGAGGCGCGCCGTGTGTTCTCCTGGGGAAGTTGTCCCTGGATCCCGGGACCCTGGCAGTGGCGGGCTGCACAGGCTCCCTGGTAGGGCTGTGTGGATAGTGACCTGTGCTCGCACACAGGCTTCTTGGTGGCAGCAGCAGCAGCCTTAGCATCTCTTGCCCATCTCTGTGGTCCACACTTTTAGCCGCGGCTCACGCCCGTCTCTGGAGCTCCTTTAAGCAGCCCTCTTAATCCCCTCTCCTCGCGCACCAGGAAACAAAGAGGGAAGAAAAAGTCTCTTGCCTCTTTGGCAGCTCCAGACTTTTCCCCGGACGCCCTCTCGGCTAGCCGTGGTGCACTAACCCCCCGCAGGCTATGTTCACGCCGCCAACCCCAGTCCTCTCCCTGCACTCTGACCAAAGCCTGAGCCTCAGCTCCCAGCCCCGCCCACCCCAGCGGGTGAGCAGACAAGCCTCTCGGGCTGGTGAGTGCCGGTCAGCACCGATCCTCTGTGCAGGAATCTCTCCGCTTTGCCTTCCACACCCCTGTTGCTGTGCTCTCCTCTGTGGCTCCGAAGCTCCCCCCCTCCGCCACCCACAGTCTCCGCCCGTGAAGGGGCTTCCTAGTGTGTGGAAACCTTTCCTCCTTCACAGCTCCCTCCCACTGGTACAGGTCCCATCCCTATCCTTTTGTCTTTGTTTATTCTTTTTTCTTTTGCCCTACCCAGGTACGTGGGGGAGTTTCTTGACTTTTGGGAGGTCTGAGGTCTTCTGCCAGCGTTCAGTAGGTGTTCTGTAGGAGTTGTTCCACGTGTAGATGTATTTCTGGTGTATCTGTGGGGAGGAAGGTGATCTCTGCATCTTACTCTTCCACCATCTTCCCCTCGTCCTCATCATGCTTTTAAATGGCTAATGGTATCATGACTTGGCTCTCCATGGACACAAATTCCACCTACTCTTCTCTTGTTGGTTGTGTTTTGTTTTGAAACTTCAAAAATGTTCACATTAAAATGGTAAAGCATTTTTCAAAAGCTGACTGCTAGGTTATTAAGGAAAAATGGGATAGAATCTGAGTAATAAATGTTTTTCAAAAAAGGCCTTTTTCCTGAGTTCACAATAAAATGAGCACTCCCTAGCCAACATTTATATCCACAGACAAGGCATTGCCTGCCTTGAACTCCCTGAACTATAATCCACCCTGTCTTCAACCTATGCTTTCATTTTCAAGACCAAGACATCCTTTGGCTACATGAAGATTCTGTGGCCAGGACCATGGCTGCCCTCCCATCTAAGCTTGGCCTTGCCTCTCAGCTTAGGCCTGTGCTCAGCAGAATGATAAATGTGAAAATTGGACTGCATTTCATGGTCAGGTTCTTCACTTTGTTGTTTTCTTTCCTCCCCTGGTTATTTCTTCTGTTCTTATAGAAAGGAAAACAAAGCCCATTTAACAACTGCAAAGCACACAGTCCACAGAGGCCTTAAAGATTACTGGCAACAAAACATATTTATGTCTTTAATAAGGAATTGAAATTTACCACTCAGTAGATAAATTTTCCCTCTCTATTGTTTCTCTCTGAAAATCACTGGTATTGGGTAAAACAATTCGGCTTACAAGATATTACATTAATGTCTTTTGATTTCTGAGGTAATATTTTGCAGTGTTTCCTGCCAATAATAAAATTTTGAAGTAATTCTAAAATTTGGTGTACACGGACAGTTTTGAGTTAAATATTAAATTATTTTGTATGACTTACAAGTGTCTGAAGACTGAAAGAGTATGTCACATGTAATGAATGTAGGTGGGTGTGAGAGGTTATTGAAAGGGCAAAGATGTGGCTATGGGGTACAGGTGATAGAGTTGAAGGTGAAAATTGAGCGTTCATTTGTAAGCTCTGAATTAAAATCACTCAGATGAAATGATCATGTTTCCTGGGTGATGGTCTTCTAACAAAGTCTTTCTTAAGAGATGAGGAGGCTGTAATGTCACAAATCAGACAGGATATTTAAAGAGTGGGCTTTTTGATACCTCCTAATGCCCCTTTTCCATATTCCTTAGGATACATGATCAAGCAGGTCTCAGAGTCTGTATTTGGAGATGAGAGATCAAGAGGCAGTGCTGAAAGTCAGTGGAATGTGATGAGCTGGGCCCTCCATTGCTTTGCCTCATGTTTCCTGGCCACTAATCCAGCATTTTTGAATAAGCTTTTTTTTTTTTTTTGGTTCCAGCTTTGAATTTCTAAAAACATACAAACAAGACTAGTAGGCCTGAAAAGATTGATATTTTATTTCCTTACTCAAGGATGAGTTGATTTTTTTTTCACTTTGATAATCTTCTGAGTCCCAAATTCATCCTTGGGATTTATCCTGCATAGTAAGACATAGTTAAATATTTTGGATGGCTATTAGGGAAGTAAAGCTAGGAGAAGTTTTGCTTACTGAGAGATAGTCAAATAACCTTTGAAGAGGAATACAGAAACTACCTATAAATTTTCCCTATAAATGTTCTTTTATTAAAGTTTTACATAAAGTTTGTGCTGTTCATTCACTGGCCATTCTCCAAATGTTTGGGTATCTTCTCTGGGCCTAAAATGATATACTGTGTATAGTACAGGATTCAATCTCTTTAAGTCGAATTTTAAAATACTATCCTAGGGAACCTGAGAGTTACAGAGAAGAATAAAACATGATTCCAGGCTTGAAGAGGCTTACAATTTGGTAGGTACAAAATAACTCTAATAAAAGCAGTATGTGTTAAGTGAGATAACAGAAGTACAGAATGCTGTAGGAACCCAATATATGTAGGAATAATCAGAGAAGCCCTCCTAAAAAAATGTTTATACTAGGTCTTTCTGTCTGAAAAGTCCTGGGCATCTGTCAAGGCCTAATATAAATATTTTTTAGGAAGCCTTCCCTGATTATCCCTGCAATGCACTTGTCCTTTCCCACCCCTGTGAAACTCTCTAAATGGAAGAGCATGGAGAATGAATATATAGCAGTCAAAGATGATCAAGTTGTTAAGCTTGGGAAATTTAGGAAAATTGTGGAGCCAGAACAGAGAAGTCAAGAGGAGGGAGAACAACGCTTTTCTGACGAGTTGATGAATCTGTTGGACATGCTGAAGCTGAAGTACAAGCTATCAAAGTGGCTTTGTGCAACAGGCAGTTGAGGACGTACAGTGGTATTTCATAGGGTAGATTAGGTTTTCGGTTGACTCTGAACAAAGCTAAGGCTGTGGGTGTGGATGGAAGAGATTGCCTGTCAAATTCTTGTAACTCTAACTTTCTGTTACATAAATTGAACTGTCCCTAACATTCTTGATTAATATGTAAGTTGGTGTTCTGGCCTGATATTCTGTTGATAGGGTGGAGATAATTTCTGTGATTTCTACCTTGGGTTTATAACTGGAGAATTTGTATACAGAGATGCTAGTAGTTGGAGCTACATAAATTCAAAAACAGATAGTTTTATGCTTGGTCTTGTGAAAGCAACAAGCATTTTCTTCACTAGGTCTAGGGGGAGAAACTTTGAAGTGTAAGAAGGGCCTGATGATTTCTGGAAAACAAAGCTAAAAGGGACAAAAATAAAATGAGACCCTTGTTTTCCATAGCTTTCTGTCTATGTGTGGTTTTGGGAAACTTCGTAACTTTTTCTGATTCTGTAATCTTTTTTTTCTTAATTCAAGACCACAAATAGGAAAAGCTGTTATTTGCATTTAGGTTTAATCAACTCTCTCATTAGCACATCCTAATGTAAGTGTTCCCTGATTTACTGACTGAAATATACTGGATTCTGTAAGTATGTTTGGTTATGCATAGATTTGTTACTGTTGTTCTTGAATTTTGGTGTTTTTATTTATCAATAATACAGCTCATCAAGGGTGTTAGGAGTGTTCTGGATTTCAGGGATTTTCTTGTTTCTTTAAAATATGATTGGAAAATGCCAGATATTTAAATTAATGACAGGAATTTCTTCCTAACTATGTTCATTCAGTATGACCTTTCTTTTGGGTCTTAGCACTACCCTACCACACACCTTTGCCTTTGGCTCTTTGGCTGTGATTTTTGTGATTTTAAAAAAATATTGAACCCTTTATGAAGGAAGCATATACCCCAATTAAAATACTTTATCCACTTCCATAACTGAATTATAGCCATAGAAAAATATTTTGAAATTATAGTTCAGGACCACAAAACAACCAACAAAAACAAACCAAAAAACAACTTTGCCTTATTCAAGAAGGAAAAGGAAGTGTGGAGCTCAGAGTTATAATCAACTTGGAAGAGGTTGACATTACTATAGATTCTACAGATGTTAAAAGAATAATAAGAGAATGTTATTAAAAGTTTTGTGCTAATAAATCAGACAATTTAGTTGAAATGGACAAATTGAAAGACAAAAACTGCCTAAGTCAGGACAAAATAAATAACCAGAATAGCCATATATCTATTTAAAAAATTAAAATTTGCAGCTAAAAACCTTCTCACAAAGAAACTCCAGGCCTAAATGGCTTCTTTACTGGTGAATTCTAATGCACATTTAAGGAGGAAATGATACAGATTCTACATAAACTTCTCTAGAAAAATTGGAACAAAAAGGAATATTTCCCAATTCATTCTGTGAGGCCTAATACCAAAATGGACAAAGATACTGCATAAACATAAAAAGAAAACTACAAACCAATATCTAGTTTTCCCTCATGGAACACAAATAAAAAGTTCTTAAGATTTTAGCAAATTGAATCCAACAATCCGTTAAAAGAACAATACATCATAATCAGGTAAGGTTCGTCACAGGAATGCAAGCCTAGTGTAACATTCAAAAATCAATTAAATATAATTCACCATATTAACAAACTAAAATTGAAAAATCATCTGATCATTTCAATAGAGGCAGAAAAAGTTTTACAAAGTCCAACATCCATTCCTAATACTCCTAGCAAACTAGGAATAGAAGAGAACTTTCTCAAACTGTTAAAGGGCTTCTATGGAAAGTATACAGCTCACATAATACTTAATGGTGAAAGACTGCATGCTTTCTCCCAACATCAGATATAAGTCAGCAATGTCTATCCTTATGACTCCCATTTAGCATTGTACTGGAAGTTCTACCTAGTGCAGTAAGGCAAGAAGAGAAACAAAAGTCATTCAGGGACTTCCCTAGTAGCACAGTGGTTAAGAATCCGCCTGACAATGCCAGGGACACGGGTTCGAGCCCTGGTCCGGGAAGATCCCACTAAGCCCGTGTGCCTCAACTACTGAGCCTGTGCTCTAGAGCCCGTGAGCCACAACTACTGAAGCCCATGTCTAGAGCCCATGCTCCGCAACAAGAGAAGCCACCACAATGAGAAGCCCGCGCACCATAATGAAGAGTAGCCCCCGCTCGCCGCAACTAGAGAAAGACCTCGCACAGCAACGAAGACCCAACACAGCCAAAAATAATAAATAAATAAATTTATTTAAAAAAAAAAGACATTCAGATTGGAAAGGAAGAAGTAAAACTTTTTATTCTCAGACAACATCATCATCTATGTAGTAAATCCAATGAAATCTACAAAAAAAGTCAGTAAAACTAATAAATGAGTTTAGCAAGGGTGCATGATACAAGATCATTGTACGAAAATCAATTGTATTTCTATATAATACCTACAAACAATTGGCAATGACAAATTTAAAACAATACCATTTACAATAGCATCAAAAATTTGAAATACTTAGGGGAAAAATGATAAAAGATGTAGAAGACACTGAAAACTACAAAACAATGCTGAGAGAAATTAAAGACCTAAATAAATGGAGAGATATACAGGTCAGAAGATTCAGTATTGTTAGGATGTCAGTTTTCATATTGACCAGTAGATTCAACAAAATCCCAATGAAAATCCCAGCAGGACTTTTGAAGAAATTCTAAAATTCATATGGAAATGTAAAGAAGCTAGACTAATCAGAACAGCTTTGAAAAAGAAGAACAAAATTAGAGACCTAACACTACCCAATTTTAAGACTTATTGTAGGGACTTCTCTGGTGGTCCAGTGGTTAAGATTCCACACTTCCGATGCAGGGGGCCTGGGTTCAATCCCTGGTCAGGGAACTAGATCCCACGTGCTGCAACTTAGACCCGGCACAGCCAAATAAATAAATAAATACCAAGAAAAAAAGACTTATTGTAAATCAAGAGAGTATGATATTGGTGTAAAAACTGACAGATTAAATCTGTCAGAAGAGAAAGTCTGTAAGTAGACCCACGTAATTATGGACAACTTAATTTTCAACAGGGGTGCAAGGCAATTCAGTGGAGAAGGGAAAGTTTTCAACAAATGATGTTGGAACAAATAGATATCCATATGCCAAAAAAAAAAAAAACCAAAGACTTCAGCTCATAGCTTGTATGATAGATAAAAATTAATTCAAAGGATCATTGATCTAAATGTAAAAACTGAAATTAGAAAACTTCTAGAAGAAATCATAACCTTTGTGATCTTGGCTCAGGCAAAGGTGTTTTAGATACAGCACCAAAAGCATGATTCATTAACAAAATTTTTTTTGATGAATTAGACTTTACCAAATGTAAAACTTTGGCTCCTCTAAAGACACTATTAAGGCAATGAAAAGATGAGCCACAAACTGGGGGAAAATATTTGCAAATCATATATCTGATAAAGAATTTGCATTCAGAGTATGTAAAGAATACTTGTAACTAAACAACTGAAACAAGCAAAAAAAAACCCAAGAATAAAAGGGCAAAAGATTTCAATAGATAGTTCACCCAACAGGATACATGAATGGCAAATAAGCCCATGGAAAAATGCTCACTATCATTTGTCATTAGGGAAGTGCAAATTAAAACCAAAATGAGGTTTAAAAGACTCATCATATCAAGTGCTGGTGAAGATGTGAAGGAACTGTAACTCTCATACTCTCCTACCCTGCTGGTGAGTGTAAGTTGGTATAACCATAATGGAAAACAGTTTGTCAATTCCTAAATTGGCAACTTTTAAAAATGTTAAACACACACCAACCATATGATTCAGACATTCCACAAATAGGTATTTACCCAAGAAAAATGAAAGCATATATCCATACAAAGACCTCATAGCAGCTTCATTTGTAATATCAAAAACTGCAAACTACCCTAATGTTCATCAACAGATAAATGGAGAAATAAATTGTGATGCATCCATGCAATAGAGTACTACTCAGTGATAAAAAAGAATGACCTATTGGTACATGCAACAACATGGATGGACCTAAAAATAATTATGTTGAGCGTGTTAAAAGATAGACTGAGGAACATTAAATTTTTTGAGTTTTTTGAGCAAACATAGGTTCCAGTTGAGTAGTGCCAAACTAGAAGTGGTTAGGAGTGCTCCACCAACAGGAGCTAGGGACAAGGTTTTTCTAGAGGATACAGGGAAGCAAGGCAAGGAAATTATTTGATTGGCTGTAGCTTAAGTGGCTGTATTATTTGGGAAAGCATACTTGGCTCTTTGTGGTCGTTCTTTTTAACTTTGGGGCATTAACAAGTGAAATAAGCCAAATAAAAGTGTACGTACTGTATAATTCCATTTATATAAAATTTTAGAAAATTCAAGATAATCTATAGTGTCAAAAAGTACTACAGTTTGGGAACAGAGGTGTGGGGGGAGAAATGGAAGGGAACAGTTACAAAGGGACCCAAGGAAACTTTGGGGGACAGTGAGTATGTTCATTATCTTGATTATAGTGATGGTTTCATATATCAAATTATCGAATTTTACACTGTGAAAATATGCAGTTTGTTTCTGTAAAACCTCAGTAAAGCGGTCAAAAACAAACAAAACCACTTTCCTTTAAAAGGGGAATGGAATTATGAAGCTCAGAGTTTTTACCAACCTGGAAGAGATTTTTAGGACTTGAGCGTGGTTTCAGCTTGCTTGAAGTATTCCTAATGGAAACAGTGAGATATGTGGCTATAAAACTTACTGTGTTATTTCCTTCACTCCAGAAGGTGAACACAGTGAGAGTGAAAGACCTAGTCAGGGTTAGGGAAGTGATTTCCTAAAGCACAACATTTAATTACCTTTATAGTTAGGTGACAAAAATGAAAGGTTTCATTAATTATTAAGTTATCCAGCTTTCAACAAAATAGCCTCGACTATGAAATAATTAGTAACGAATTCCAAGGATTGGCTGAGTCTCTATATGGTATATGAAGAAACAGTTCTTCTTGTTTATTATAAATTCACTAGCTATTAGTTTAAAGTGCCCTATTGTTTTTATATTACACTAGTAAATTCCTTTTTCTTTTCTCTTGGAAGGAGAAATAAATATGCAACTGTAGTGTGCATAATGATGTTCAGACTAATGTTGTTACCAACCAAAAAACAAATAGCAATGTGTTGTCAGCTTCCTGGGTAGAAATGACATAAGAGGCGACTGGTTTTATCATTTCTTGGATCCAGCTTTTGATGATTGCTGTGATATTACTAAGTTGGAAAGGAAGAAAACACAAAACTTAAATACACGGGGAAACTCATGTAGAAATAAGATCATTTCCATTTTCTTACTGTATAAAATTTAGATATAGACCCTTGGAAGTTGAGGGTTTTAATGAGAAGTCTCTTAACTATGTGTTAAAGTGTAAGCAAACAGATTATCTCTCTGAAGTAATTATGTTAGCATTGACTCTATTAAATAGGCTGTTTTGGTTGGACTTTTAGTTGATACCTATATCATAAGCTAGCTTGAAATGATCCCCTAAAAATGATGAAACAAATGAGACCGCACAAAGCTATAACTCTGTCCATGGAATGCTGCAAACCACAATACACAAACCAACTCAGGAGGAAACAATAGGAAATACAATGGCTCTTTTAAAATCAAAGACTACATGCTAACCTCTACTTTTAAAGAATTAGTCTTTGCAAATAACTATACTTTCAAATTAAATGTACATTTGTACAGTGCGCAATGCGTTCTTTGACTAAAATTAGTCTCTGAACTTATCTCCTTCAGATTATCCATAATTATAAGTGCAATTTTCAACCATGAAAGTGTATTAATAAGGATAGGCTAAGCTGTGTTGTGACAACAACAACAAAATCAAAGTCTCAGTAACCTTGTATAACAAATACCTGGTTTTTGTTGATGTTACACATCTACCATAGGTCAGATATTCAGTTTCACATAGTCTCTCCAGTACTGAGACTGATGGAAGTTCCACTGTCTCAGAGCTGTACCAGCTGGAACACGTGGCCTCCTTGATCATTGCAGAAGGGGAAGGGAGAGTTGGAGAACCACACACACTAGCCTTTCTTCAGCATAAAAGTGACATGTTCTTTCACTCACAGTTCATTGACCAGAACTAGTAATATGGCTCCACTTAACTGCAGGGTAGCTGGAGAACAGGGGGGAAGTCCATGGATATTCAGTCATAAGTAAATGTCTTTGCTACAGAAAGATGGTCAAATTTTTACATAACATGAACTCCACTTTGCCTGGCACCTTTGAAATAGTACCTTTAATAGAAAGTTTAATGTTAAATAATTAAAGTATCCAACTGGTAAAGATGCTTGTAAGATGGCCTTTTTATATCACATAAATTTTTTATGTGTTCTCATTTGTTAATAAGGAAGGGGGTAGAAGAGAATCATTGCATTCTTCAGTTTACCATTATTCATATAAGTAGTAAATTGCCAGTTTCCACTTTCCAAATAATCAAAATGACCTTGCTTTGGACCACAAAGTGAGCTTGGTGTGTGTGTGTGTGTGTGTGTGTGTGTGTGTGTTTGCATAGAAATATGTGGCTACAATAAGAACTCAAAATGTATTTTGAAAATAGCTAGAGTGATTTCAGCCTTCTTTGATTAGGAGTTTATCCTGTTAGGGATATCTCAATCCCAGTTTTTGCTGAGTTGTGATGTCGCTTTTCCCTCCAATAAAGGTAAAACATTGAGGAGGAAAATCTTATATTATGATAGAATTATCTTGAGCTTTTACTTAAGCTATTTCCCAAGTCTTTTGAGGGGACAAATCAAATATAGAAGGAATCTAGGGTGCAGTGGCAGGGACTATTAGAGTCTCTTTGCATTCTAGGGAAAGATTATTTATATTCAGACCATCAACTCGAAAGATATTCAGTGTCAGTGTCAGCCCAGTCATCTGACCTATTAACTTTGGTAACTCAAAGAGAAAGAACTCATTATTATTTTGCAGATAGGAAACTAAAAAGTAGTAGAAAAGAGAATCCTCACAAAAATTCCAGTTAAAAATCGACTTCTGAGTGGAACCTGAAGGCCCTTGGCTGTAGGACTGACTGGAGCTGTTCCAGACGGATGCTGCTGGAGCAGAGGGCCACTTCCTGCTCATGCCTGTCGGGAGACCCAGAGCCAGACCAGGGACCCCTGCTCATCCTGAGATGCCTGCTTCCCACACTTCTCCTTGGAGTGGGGGTTATGAAAGGGATCTGTCGAGAGGAACTAAGATGGCGGAGTAGAAGGACGTGCTCTCACTCTCTCTTGTGAGAACACCAGAATCACAACTAGCTGGTGGACAGTCATCGACAGGAAGACACTGGAACTCACCAAAAAAGATACCTCACATCCAAAGACAAAGGAGAAGCCACAATGAGACGGTGGGAGGGGTGCAATCACAGTAAAATCAAATCCCATAACTGCTGGGTGGGTGACTCACAGACTGGAGAACACTTATACCACAGAAGTCCACCCACTGGAATGACGGTTCTGAGCCCCACGTCAGGCTTCCCAACCTGGGGGTCCGGCAACAGGAGGAGGAATTTCTAGAGAATCAGACTTTGAAGCCTAGTGGAAATAGATTGCAGGACTTCGACAGGACTGGTGGAAACAGAGACTCCACTCTTGGAGGGCACACACAAAGTAGTGTGTGCATCGGGACCCAGGGGAAGGAGCAGTGAACCCAGAGGGGAGGCTGAACAAGACCTACCTGCTAGTGTTGGAGGGTCTTCTGCAGAGGCGTGGGGGTGGGGGGTTGTGGCTCACTGGGGGGCGGGGGGACAAGGACACTGGCAGCAGAAGTTCTGGGAAGTACTCCTTGGCTTGAGCCCTCCCAGAATCTTCTCATTAGCCCCACCAAAGAGCCCAGGTAGGCTCCAGTGTTGGGTTGCCTCAGGCCAAACAACCAACAGGGAGGGAACGCAGCCCCACCCATCAACAGTCAAGTGGATTAAAGTTTACTGAGCTCTGCCCACCAGAGCAACAGTCAGCTCTACCCACCACCAGTCCCTCCCATCAAGCCTCTTAGATACCCTCATCCACCAGAGGGCAGAGAGCAGAAGCAAGAACTACAATCCTGCAGCCTGTGGAACAAAAACCACATTCACAGAAAGATAGACAAGATGAAAAGGCAGAGGGCTATGTACCAGATGAAGAAACAAGATAAAACCCCAGAAAAACAACTAAATGAAGTGGAGATAGGCAACCTTCCAGAAAAAGAATTCAGAATAATGATATTGAAGATATTCAGAATAATGATAGTGAAGATGATCCAGGAAAAACAATGCAGGCCAAGATCGAGAAGATGCAAGAAATGTTGAACAAAGACCTAGAACAATTAAAGAACAAACAGAGAAGAACAATACAGTAACTGAAATGAAAACTACACTAGAAGGAATAACTGAGGCAGAAGAACGGATAAGTGACCTGGAAGACAGGTCACTTATGGTGGAATGGTGGAATTCACTGCTGCGGAACAGAATAAAGAAAAAAGAATGAAAAGAAATGAAGACAGCCTAAGAGACCTTTGGGACAACATTAAATGAAACAACATTTGCATTACAGGGATCCCAGAAGGAGAAGTGGGAGAGAAGGACCAGAGAAAATATTTGAAGAGACTATAGTCGAAATCGGCCCTAACACGGGAAAGGAAATAATCACCCAACTCCAGGAAGCACAGTGAGTCCCATATAGGATAAACCCAAGGAGAAACATGCCAGGACACATAGTAATCAAATTGACAAAATTTAAAGACAAAGAAAAATTACTGAAAGCAGCAATGGAACAATGACAAATAACATACAAGGGAACTCCCATAAGGTTAACAGCTGATTTCTCAGCAGAAACACTACAAGCCAGAAGGGAGTCACATGATATACTTAAAGTGATGAAAGAGAAGAACCTACAAACAAGATTACTCTACCCAGCAAGGATCTCATTCAGATTCGATGGAGAAATCAAAAGCAAATCAAAAGCTTTACCGACAAGCAAAGGTTAAGAGAATTCAGCACCACCAAACCAGCTCTACAACAAATGCTAAAGGAACTTCTCTAAGTGGGAAACACAAGAGAAGAAAAGGATCTACAAAAACAAATCCAAAACAATTAAGTAAATGGTCATAGGAACATACATATCGATAATTACCTTAAACATGAATGGATTAATGCTCCAACCAAAAGACACAGGCTTGCTGAATGGATACAAAAACAAGATCCATATATATGCTGTCTACAAGAGACCCACTTCAGACCAAGGGACACATGCAGACTGAAAGTGAGGGGATGGAAAAAGATATTCCATGCCAATGGAAATCAAAAGAAAGCTGGAGTAGCTATACTCATCAGATAAAATAGACTTTGAAATAAAGAATGTTACAAGAGACAAGGAAGGACACTACATAATGATCAAAGTATCAGTCCAAGAAGAAGATATAACAATTATAAATATATATGCACCCAACATAGGAGTACCTCAATACATAAGGCAACTGCTAACAACTATAAAAGAGGAAATCGACAGTAACACAATAATAGTGGGGGACTTTAACACCTCACTTCCACCAATGGAGAGATCATCCAAAATGAAAATAAATAAGTAAACACAAGCTTTAAATGACACAATAGACCAGATAGATTTAATTGATATTTATAGGACATTCCATCCCAGAACAGCAGATTACACTTTCTTCTCAAGTGCACACGGGACATTCTCCAGGATATATCACATCTTGGGTCACAAATCAAGCCCCAGTAAATTTAAGAGAATTGAAATCATATCAAGCATCTTTTATGACCACAATGCTATGAGATTAGAAATGAATTACAGGGAAAAAAATGTAAAGAACACAAACACATGGAGGCTAAACAATACGTTCCTGAATAACCAAGAGATCACTGAAGAAATCAAAGAGGAAATCAAAAAATACCTAGAGACAAATGACAATGAAAACATGATGATCCAAAACCTATGGGATGCAGCAAAAGCAGTTCTAAGAGGGAAGTTTATAGCTGTATAAGCCTACCTCAAGAAACAAGAAAAATCTCAAGTAAACAATCTAACCTTACACCTAAAGGAACTAGAGAAAGAAGAACAAACAAAACCCAAAGTTAGCAGAAGGAAAGAAATCATAAAGATCAGAGCAGAAATAAATGAAATAGAAACAAGGAAAACAATAGCAAAGATCAATAAAACTAAAAGCTGGTTCTTTGAGAAGATAAAATTGATAAACCATTAGCCAGACTCCTCAAGAGAAAGAGGGAGAGAACTCAAATCAATAAAATTAGAAATGAAAAAGGTGAAGTTACAACAGACACTGCAGAAATACAAAGCATCCTAGGAGACTACTATAAGCAACTCTATGCCAATAAAATGGACAACCTGGAGGAAATGGACAAATTCTTAGAAAGGTATAACCTTCCAAGACTGAACCAGGAAGAAATAGAAAATATGAACAGACCAATCACAAGTAATGAAATTAAAACCGTGATTAAAAATCTTCCAACAAACAAAAGTCCAGGACCAGATGGCTTCACAGGTGAATTCTATCAAACATTTAGAGAAGAGCTAACACCCATCCTTCTCAAACTCTTCCAAAAAATTGCATAGGCAGGAACACCCCCAAACTCATTCTACAAGGCCACCATCACCCTGATCTCAAAACCAGACAAAGATACTACAAAAAAAAAAATTACAGACCAATATCACTGATGAATATAGATGCAAAAATCCTCAACAAAGTACTAGCAAAGAGAATCCAACAACACATTTAAAGGATCATACACCATGATCAAGTGGGATTTATCCCAGCCATGCAAGGATTCTTCAATATACACAAATCAATCAACGTGATACATCATATTAACAAATTGAAGAAGAAAAACCATATGATCATCTCAATAGATGCAGAAAAAGCTTTTGACAAAATTGAACACCCATTTATGATAAAAACTCTCCAGAAAATGGGCACAGAGGGAACCTACCTCAACATAATAAAGGCCATATATGACAAACCCACAGCAAACATCATTCTCAATGGTGAAAAACTGAAAGCATTTCCTCTAAGATCAGGAACGAGACAAGGATGTTCACTCTCCCCACTATTATTCAACATAGTTTTGGAAGTCCTAGCCATGGCAATCAGAGAAGAAAAAGAAATAAAAGGAATACAAATTGGAGAAGAAGAAGTAAAACTGTCACTGTTTGCGGATGACATGATAATATACATAGAGAATCCTAAAAATGCCATCAGAAAACTACTAGAGCTAATCAGTGAGTTTGGTAAAGTTGCAGAATACAAAACTAATGAACAGAAGTCTCTTGCATTCCTATACACTAATGATGAAAAATCTGAAAGAGAAATTAAGAAAACACTCCCACTTACCAAAACAAAAAAGAATAAAATACCTATTAATAAACCTACCTAGGGAAACAAAAGACCTGTATGCAGAAAACTATAAAACACTGATGAAAGAAATTAAAGATGATACCAACAGATGGAGAGATATACCATGTTCTTGGATTGGAAGAATCAATATTGTGAAAATGACTATACTACCCAAAGCAATCTACAGATTCAGTGCAATCCCTATCAAATTACCAATGGCATTTTTTACAGAACTAGAACAAATCATCTCAAAATTTGTTTGGAGACACAAAAGACCCTGAATAGCCAAAGCGGTCTTGAGGGAAAAAAAACGGAGCTGGAGGAATCAGACTCCCCGACTTCAGACTATATTACAAAGCTACAGTAATCAAGACAATATGGTACTGGCACAAAAACAGAAACATAGATTAATGGAACAGGATAGAAAGCCCAGAGATAAACCCATGCACCTATGGTCAACTAATCTATGACACAGCAGGCAAAGATATACAATGGAGAAAAGACAGTCTCTTCAATAAGTGGTGCTGGGAAAACTGGACAGCTACATGTAAAAGAATGAAATTAGAGCGCTCCCTAACACCATACACAAAAATAAACTCAAAATGGATTCAAGACCTAAATGTAAGACCAGACACTATAAAACTCTTAGAGGAAAACATAGGAAGAACACTCTTTGACGTAAATCACAACAACGTCTTTTTTGATCCATCTCCTAGAGTAATGTAAATAAAAACAAAAATAAACAAATGGGACCTAATGAAACTTGAAAGCTTTTGCACAGCAAAGGAAAACATAAACAAGATGAAAAGACAACCCTCAGAATGGGAGAAAATATTTGCAAACGAATCAACGGACAAAGGATTAATCTCCAAAATATATAAACAGCTCATGCAGCTCAATATTAAAGAAACAAACAACCCAATCAAAAATGGGCAGAAGACCTAAACAGACATTTCTCCAAAGAAGACATACAGATGGCCAAGAAGTACATGAAAAGCTGCTCAACATCACTGATTATTAGAGAAATGCAAATCAAAACTACAATGAGGTATCACCTCACAGCAGTTAGAATGGGCATCATCAGAAGATCTACAAACAACAAATGCTGGAGAGGGTGTGGAGAAAAGGGAACCCTCTTACACTGTTGGTGGGAATGTAAATTGATACAGCCACTCTGGAGAACAGTATGGAGTTTTCTTAAAAAACTAAAAATAGAATTACCATATGATATAGCAATCCCACTACTGGGCATATACCCAGAGAAAACCATAATTTAAAAAGACACATCCACCCCAATGTTCATTGCAGCACTATTTACAATAGCCAGGTCATGGAAGCAACCTAAATGCCCATCGACAGACGAAGGGATAAAGAAGGTGTGGTACATATATACAATGGAATATTACTCAGCCATAAAAAGGAACGAAATTGAGTCATTTGTTGATATGTGGATGGATCTAGAGACTGTCATACAGAGTGAAGTAAGTCAGAAAGAGAAAAACAAATATTGTATGTTAACGCATGTATGTGGAACCTAGAAAAATGGTACAGATGTACCGGTTTGCAGGGCAGAAGTTGAGACACAGATGTAGAGAACAAATGTATGGACACCAAGGGGGGAAAACCGCAGTGGGGTGGGGATGGTGGTGTGCTGAATTGGGCGATTGGGATTGACATGTATACACTGATGTGTATAAAATTGATGACTAATAAGAACCTGCGGTATAAAAAAACAAACAAAAACAACTAATACTAAACTTTCTCTGTGTTATTTGTATGGAAATATGTTAATATAAATGTTTCAGACATTACATGAAATTTCTAAAAATCATATATGTTCTGGTATAGTGTTATAGGTCATAATTCTAGTTATTACTTTAAAATGTATATCTCAGAAATTTAAAAAAAATCAACTTCTTTTTCTTGAAAACAAATAATTTAATCTGCCGTTTTGAAGAGCCCCTTTTTGCTTGAGATACTAGTTGTCCATCAGGTACACTGCAAAATCTGGCACTTGAATCTTCCATTCTGGGACTACAGTCTCCTTAGTGTTGCTCATCTTTACTACCGCAGTACACCTTGAACATCCTGATGTCATCTTCCCTCACGAGAATTCCACAAGCACTTGCTGAGCACTTGTTAAGTATCAGGCAGCAAGATGTGTTAAATACAGTTATGAAAAAGACGTGATCTATGACTTTAAGAACTTACAGGCCAGTTAGGGGAGAGAGACAAGTAAACTGATATTTCAGTATAACATTGAAGTGCTTAAGGGCTTTATCCTGAACTCCCCTCTTTTCTCTATCTATACTCTTCTTTCTCATACATGTATATGCTTCTAGCTCTCAAATTTATCTCTCTGGTCCAGGCCTCTCTATTGTCCTCCAACTATTGACTTGAAGTCTCTACTTGGGTATCTCTTAGACATCTCAAACTTAACATGTCACAAATAAAACTCTTGATTTTTCGCTCTTCCAATCAGTTCTTCTCCATCACAGTAAATGGCACTATTATCCTTTTATCATTTTTTCTTAGTTCTCAAGCCTAGGAGTCATCTTTGATTCTTCCCCTTTTCTTCACTTTTCAGCCCATTGGAGAGTACTAATGGTTTCAACTCTAAAATACATGTTGTATGTACTGCAGTCATTCTGCACTGCCACCACTCCAGTTGACACCAACATCATTTCTTACCTGGACTGTAGAGACCTCTAACTGCTCTCCTTGTTACCCCTACAATTAATTCTTCATGCTGTAGCCAGACAAATCTTAAAATTAAGGAAGATTAAATTACCTTGTTTGCTTAAAACTCTTCAATGTTATCTCATCTTTAAACTTCTCCAAGGTCTGTAAGACTTTACGTGGTTTGGTCCCTGCCTCTATTTCTTTATCTTCATCTTCTGCCTCATTCTGCCTCCCTCAGTGGATTTCTAGCCATGATGGCCTACCTTCTTTTCCTTGTACTTGCCAAGCTCTTTCTGGTATGTATACCAGAATAAACAGCTGGTATTTGAGAAGACATGTAAAAAAAGACTATAGAGGGGAGAAAAAATTTGCAAGTCACATATATGGCACAGGACTTGTAACCAGAATATATAAAGAACCCTCAAAACTCAACAATAAGAAAACAGAAAACCCAATTTTTTAAAAAGCACAAAAGATTTAAATGGCAAGTAAACACATGAAAAGATGTTCAACATCATCAATCATTAAGAAAATGCAACTTAAAACCACAATGAGATAACAAAAACCATAATAAGATACTACTACACACCTATTAAAATGATTTTTGAAAAACACCAACCAAAAAAACTGGCAATACTAAGTCCTGGAAAGGATGGGGAGCGTCTGGAATTCACATTCATTACTGGTGGGAATGCAAAATGGTATGGCCATTTTGGAACAGAGTTTGGCAGTTCCTTATAAAGATACATTTACATATGACCCAACCATGGGTCATATGTAAATGGTATGTATAGCTGGTATGTATAGCTCTGTTTCATGAGTCTGTAGAACGCAGGTTTGAATTTGGAATGCATCCTCAACATTCCTGCACCATTTGAAACTTACCCCATTTTCTGATGTCTTCTCTTTCCAAAAAGCAACTTGATTTATTTATGTAACAGTTACTGCAGTTGTAGCACTTTAATTTCCTGTATCATCTTCTCTCTCCATTTGGGATGATATGCAATATGCAGGGGGACATTTGATGTTCCAGTGGATGTCATAAGAGAATGTTGAAAAGCTAAGTAGAGAACATTCTTCATACAGAATCTGTTCAGTCATCAGGCTGTCCTCAATCACAGGATGGTACTGTAGCTACATCCTCATCTACATTATAGCATTTCTTTTAAAACTTATCATTTAAAAACCATAAAACCAAATATTTAAAAGCACTCTGGATGTTTACTTTGCTGAGCCTTACTGTTGATTTTGTTGTTTTATGGAATGCTGTAGAGGAGTCCATTGTTAATCATGTCCTAACCCTATAAAATATGTAACAAGCTGCTGAACAGAATGATGACAGCAGACAGAGAACAGAGTTTCATTTGAATTCATGCAAATTTAGAGGTTTCCCAGAAAGCCATGTTTAAAGTATGAGCCATATTTTGAAAATAAAACAAAGAATAATGCCTTGGAGTAGAAATCTGTAATGAAACACATAATAGCTGAAAGAGTACAATAAATTTTGAGGGGAGAGCTTTCCATTTTCTGTTCCTTTTCAAATTCTAATACTAAACTCTATTAACAGTCTGTATAAAATAATGAGACATGAAGCCCTGCTGGTGTAAAACTATTACTAATCTGTTAATTTGCATAAATTTTCACTCAAATGATTGTCTGTGGTTCTTATGAAGGACCTGTTATACGCTTTCCAGCTAAACAGTTGACACCTATTAACCATCTCCTTTGAATGAATGGTGTTGGAATTTGCAGGCATTGCGCTTTTTGCAAGTTGGGAAAAGAAAGGGATTACAAGCAAGGAATACAAGGATATTTACTCCAATCAGAGATCCGTGTTCTTATGTGAATATGTTAATTGAAATCCTTTTCATTAGTTTTAGTGCCACATTAGGAAAAGCAGAAAGACATTTTTACTCTTATTTAAAAGATCTGTATATTCTAAAGTGGTCACCTTCCTATATCTAGGTCACATTGTCATTTTACTTTTAATAATTACAACAGGAAATTTATCATTGCCTCTCCCACAAGCTCTGATCTTATTCTTGTCTTTCCTGTTTTAGTTTGTGTTGTTTCTTGGTCACATCGACTTATAATTGAAGTGAGCTTTGATTCTTTTTCTCTTACTTCATATGTTTAAGCAGTCGCCAAGTTCTTTTGATTCATCTTTCATAATTTCTTTCATATCTGTCTCTGTTTCATTTCCATTGCCAGCATCCTAGTGCAGGCTGTTATGGACTCATGCCTAAATTATTACATCTTTAATTGGTTTCCCAACCTCTAGTTAATTCCCTTCCAGTTCATCCTGCATGTTATCCCTAGATTTATCTTACTAGAACATGGCTTTTCTTACACTTGCGAATTTGAACGTTTGGAAGTGATTGTAAAAATAATTGAAATCATTAGTGTTATTAAGAAATGGCATAGTATAGTGGCATATTGGCTTTGGAACCAAAAAGACATGGGTTGGAATCTCAGATTAATCCCTTAGTAGTCGTATGACCTTAGGGACTGAGTTACTTGACCTTTTTGGGTCTCAAGGTCTTCAAGTAAAAATAGCAAAAATTGGGACTTCCCTGGCGGTCCAGTGGTTAAGACTTAACCTTCTAATGCAGGGGGTGCAGGTTTGATCCTCGGGGAGCTAAGTTCCCACATGCTTCGTGGCCAAAAAACCAAAATGTAAAATAGAAGCAATATTTTTCTTTTTTTTTGCGGTACGCGGGCCTCTCACTGCTGTGGCCTCTCCCGTTGTGGAGCACAGGCTCCGGACGTGCAGGCTCGGCGGCCATGGCTCACGGGCCCAGCCGCTCTGCGGCATGTGGGATCTTCCCGGACCAGGGCACGAACCTGTGTCCTCTGCATCGGCAGGCGGACTCTTAACCACTGCGCCACCAGGGAAACCAAGAAGCAATTTTTTTTTTTTCTTTTCCATACTCGGGCCTCTCACTGTTGTGGCCTCTCCATTGCGGAGCACAGGCTCCGGACGCACAGGCCCAGCGGCCATGGCTCACGGGCCCAGCCGCTCCGTGGCTGTGGGATCCTCCCGGATCGGGGCACGAACCCGTGTCCCCTGCATCGGCAGGCGGACTCCCAACCACTGCGCCACCAGGGAAACCCAAGAAGCAATATTTTAACAGATTCAATAAAGACTAAAAATGGTCCATGTCAAAAAAAATCTTTAAGGCTTCTCTGATGGCACAGTGGTCAAGAATCCACCTGCCAATGCAGGGGACACGGGTTCAAGCCCTGGTCCGGGAAGATCCCATATGCTGCAGAGCAACTAAGCCCGTGCGCCACAACTACTGAGCCCGAGTGCCACAACTACTGAAGCCCGCGCACCTAGAGCCCGTGCTCTGCAACAATAGAAGCCACCCAATGAGAAGCCCGTGCACTGCAAAGAAGAGTAGCCCCCGCTCGCCGCAACTAGAGAAAAGCCCATGTGCAGCAACAAAGACCCAATGCAGCCAAAAATAAAAATAAATAAATAAATTTATTTTTAAAAAAATTTCAAAAATAATATCATTGTTCTTGATATTATATATGAAGTACCTAGCTTAGTGGGCTCAATTAGTGATGGTTATTGTTAGTAGTAATGTTGTTGTTATCTTTAGGACAAAATGGAGAAAGGGAACAGAGATTAGAAGATGGAACCAGGAGTGATGCCCCTAGTTAGCATAAAGGGAAAAGAGCCCTTCTACATTGGCAAATGCTTCTGAAAGGATGAAAAATTTTTTGAATTTGTATTTTTTATAATGTTTACATTTTTATATATATTTAGGTCTCCACTCCTTCAATAGACTACAGAATGTAAATTTTCAGATACGTGAACTAAGACTTTACAAACCTCAAGGATCAAAGACCATTGGTTTTAGTAATTAAGAGCTTAATTAATTAATGCTGACTTTCCAGATTGCAGTTTCATATAGAACAATTGGTGCCAAATGGGAATGAAAAAGAGAGAGAGATGTAAGAGAAATTATCAAAGATGAATCAGGAAAACTTTGCAACCAATGTTGGGAGTAAATTGTGGTAGAAAAGTGGAGACAGAGTGTGGTAGACCTTTTGTCCAATACGGGTAGGGTGAAAAGACAGAATGAAATAGGGCACTAGCTCTAGTATCCCTGGCAACAGGGTTAAGGAGCGGCTTTTCCACCACTGGCTGGTGACATAAAGTATTAAGAAGACAGAAAGGAACCAATGTTGAGGATTAAGTGTGGACGCAAGGACCTCCATGAGTTGGAGAGACTAATGATACTGTTTTTTACATGACATCTGGGCTACTCTTGGGCACTGTTGTCTTCATGTGTGGTCACCATCCTTGTATCATACAAATGGAGCTTCTTCTTTTGCCTGTCTTCTGCAACTCTTGATCAATGTAAACTTTGAGGAATCTCACAGTGTTTGCTATTTTCAAACATGTTTGAGATACACATTTAAGGCCAGTGAGAGTAAAAAGAAATGGTGGCAGTCGCTAGATGAGACGAGCACTGGGCTAGGACCACAATGACTAGAAATGAGCATCTGCCTTCACAGAGCTTACACTTAAGTAAGCACAGTATATCCACAATACAAGACATTCATTCATTCAGCAAATATTTGTTAAATTTGTGTTTATAACACACTGTGTGCCAACTTCTGTGCTGGTAATGAGGATGAAAGAGGGAATGAGACATAGACCTTTCCCTCAAAGTATTTATAGTGTATATATATGTATTAATTCCATTTTGTAACAAGTTCCATTGGTATGGTACAAAGCAGTGATACAGTTTAGAGTAATCACGGATTATACACGTGGTTGGAAAATCAGAAAAGAAATCATTTGTCATTTGTTTAAAAGCTGGATCTTGAAAGGGTGGATAGGCTTTCAATACAGAGAAAGAAGGGGTTAGTGAAACTTGAGTGAGATATTAACAAGCATAAATGATCAAAGCAGGGAAAGTATTTGCCGGGCCCAAGTGTTATTAGGGAATAAGTGATAGATGAAGCTTCAGAAGTCACCTAGTTTAGTTCTCAATCTTGAGTGTACATCAGAATCACCTGGAGAGCTTGTTAAAATGCAGATTCCCAGGCACTTCCCCGTTCTGAGTCATGAAACCTAGAGAGTGGTCCAGAAAGCATTGTTTCCTGAATTCCTATTATTTTCTGTTTAATAAAATTATCAGGTGGTTCTAAATCTGTTTGTCTTTGAAGTACACTTAGAGAAACACTGACCTGGTCCTAAACATTCAGACAGTGCCTAAACTCCTAAGCATCTCTGCTAAGTGGTTGTCTACCCTTTGCATGAATTGGGACTCTGTCTTCTGAGGCTGCCTATTCTGTCTTTGAATAGCCATGCGAAGGAAGTTCTTCCTTTTATTGAGCTGAAATTTCTCTGTTCTGTTGATTTTAGCTCCACCCACTTGAGGCCACAGAAAACAGTAATAGGCCTTTTTCCAAGTGAGAGCCCTTCAAGTACTAGAAAACTTCTCTTCTGTAGGTTGAACACATCCAGGTCCTTATCGGTTTGGTTTTGAGTCCTTTCTCTGTCCTGGACACTTGCCTCTGAATCCATTCCAGTTTTTCTGTGACCTTTATAAAGTGTTGCACCCAGAACTAAACGTTATTACTGCATGGTCTCTGAGTTGTGAGTGAATAAGTACCCAGATGAGCCATGTGATTTTATCAATTATTTCCTCATATGGTCCTCATAAATATTGTAATGGAAACATGGGGACAAAGGGTTGATTGGAGTAACCTTTATTAAGAGATTATGTACCGCTGAGAAAAGAAAGGGACTGGAACTGGATTGTGTGCTTGGTAGTTGTCAGCTACTAAATTTGGGGATGTAATAGAATGAGGAAGAATAGTTCTTGTCCCTTTTATTCCCCCATGCTTAATTTTACTCTCCACCTTGGCTTATAAAAATATCCATCTCTTACCTCCTTCTCCCTTATGTCTTTCTTTCTCCCCTTCCCTTCTCTTTCTTTTTTTCTTCCCTTATGTGTTAAGAATTTTGCATATGTCAGATTAGAGAGTTTATCTGAGCTTTCATCTCCTTCCAGGTACTTTTGGGTGGGGCAAAATGTAATAATATAGTCCTGGAGAATCTGGGTGGCAGAGGAGGGGCTTTGGCTGAGGGACAGAGCAAAGTTAGCCATTTCCATCCCTGGTCTTCCTCCTGTGTGGCCCTTGACACTCTCTGATTGCCACAGAATGTTCTTAGGCTTGGGCTCTGGGGTTAAGTTCACCAGGGCTGAAGCTGAACAAGCTGAATTTAAATCATAAATCGCCTTTTGGAGGGTTATGTAAATGTAGGTCTCTAGGTCTGTTTTAAAGCTGTTAAACCAGGACCAAAGAATGTTCATGTATCTTCCTGCAGTTTCATTCTCTTATGGCTGCAGTTTTAACTTGATTTTTTTTTTTTTTGTGGTACACGGGCCTCTCACCGCTGTGGCCTCTGCCATTGCGGAGCACAGGCTCCGGACGCGCAGGCTCAGCGGCCATGGTCCACGGGCCCAGGCGCTCCGCAGCACGAACCCGTGTCCCCCGCATCGGCAGGCGGACTGTCAACCACTGCACCACTGGGGAAGATCTTAACTTGATTTTTTGAATTCCACCAACTTCTTTGAATTTATCCCCAGAAAAACTTAAATATGAATTGTTTCAAGGTAGGGTGTTTTTCTAATATGGTAAACTATATCATATAGCCTTTTTCTAATAAAGAGCCTGGTGGGTAGAGAAAAGGGGAGGGAGAGGTAGTGTTTTTTCTTTTTCCTGAGGAAGTCCTATAATAATTTTTCTTATTTTGTAATCTTAATTATTCAGAAAAGAAGTCTGTTAATTAGCTCCTTTGTGTCAAAGTTCGGTGTGAGCTGGACAAGATCCATCCTCTAACGTCCTTGAACTTTTCCACTTTCTTGCTGTTTATCAACATATGAAATTTGTTGATCACTGTTAGACCTCTTGTTTCTTCTCTTGCTGGTATTTTTGTTCTAGAATAAAGATGCCAGTGGGCTTTACATGAACCCAATCACAGTTTCCAAATATTACTAGCGTTTGTTTCCTTTTGATTTTGCTGAATTATTTGCAACATCTTTTGTTTGTTGCTTGTTATACCAGGTGATTGAAAAGTCCGTTGAGTCTCTTCCTATTTTTCTGATCCCAGAATTGACAGCTGAATTGTAACAGATTGCTATATACACTGACCCAAATTCCATGTCTCTAATTGATGGGTCATCTATACTTCCATTAACAAAGCAGCAGGATTTTCCTGAGTCTTCACTCTACTGCAGCATTTTGTTTCAGTACTAGTCATCTTTTATAGAGCTTGATATATTTTTTATTTACTTAAAAAATAAAAAAAACTGCAGTTAAGTACTCTTGGCAAAAACCTGAGCAATGACATTTCTTTTATGAGTTGTAAAATTGCCATTAATAAAGAAGAAAAATATGAATTACATGGAGAAGAGTTATTGTTGCTGTTTTTTTTTAAACCAAGGATTTTTTTAAGGTTCGTCCAGGCTTTCTAATAGGCCAGGTGCTTGGGAATTTTGCCATCCCTAGTTTAATTTGCCTAGATTTGTGTGCAGGATTTGACCTAGGACTTTTCAGTATATGTTGGAGAGATTGATTCCATCCTGCCTAGCTATTTAACGTAGTATAGTGAACATTTGCTTTGGCATCGAGCAGACCTGGGTTCAGACTGTATGACTTTGAGTAAGCTACTTCTCTAAGCCTCAATTTCCTTATCTGTAGAATAAAATGGCTAATACTAGACGCTACCTCATAGAGTCCAGGATTAATTGAAATCATAAAGGTAAAGATGTGCTCAGTGCCTGGCATACATTTGGCACTCATTAAACGCAGGTATCAGAGGTGAGCGAGAGTAGTCCACGAACAGAGTCCACCCCACTTCCTGTTGAGGAGACAGACACTAAACAAATCCTTATAAGAGCAGTTGTTTAATGTTGATTACCTAAGCGATGTGGGAGAAGTACAGGGTGCATTCAAAGAGGCTGCTTTTCTGTGGTCAGTCTCTGGTGAAGGTTTACATACACTGACTGAACGTGCTCTGTCTTCTGCTAGGCAGACAATGCCCAGTTTACCTGAGCCATGTGGGTGGAGTCCTCACCTCTTAGGTGTCTTGCTTTTCATTTTGCTCTGATGTTTTACCCTTGGCTTCAGTGAGAACTTTCCTGGGAGGACCAGCAAGGCCTTTGTCAGGTGGGAGAGGAATTGCATTACTGACATTTAATATCTTCTTTTGACTACCACCTAGATTGTGTGCTTCTAGAACAGTTTTCAAATTTTATTTTTTCTTCAGCAATGCTTGGCATGATGTTCCATATATATATTCTCAATAAATTTTATTAGCCAAGAGATAAGTGCATGGTCTTTTGTCCCTCCTAACATATCCATCTTGCCAGATTATGTGGTAACCATGTCAATACTAATGTCTTCTGGAATTATAAATTCCATTCATTCATTTTAAGATCTGCTGATGATATTATTTATTTCAATATGTAGTCATTCAGATAGTTTGCTTTTTCTGTTCAAGTGTCTGTATTTAAAGAAGAAACTTTGATGTTGCAGATAACCCAAAAAGATTTTTAAAAGTATCTATTTTAAGAAAGTTTTTTAAATATATAGATAGAATCTCCAATATTCTTTGAATGTTTAATACTTTAGAGTAATCAAACGATAATCCTAGAGAGAATGACCAGGAGGAGGGCCCTGCTGGATCACACTAGCTCACTATCAGACTAACATATCTTACTTTAAGTTCATACCTACTTGTTGGTCAGTATCTTTCCTAGTAAACTTTGACTTCCTCCAGGCTTTCATTAGACTTGTCAGCTTGACTGCTGATCACGTATGGGGGCAATCAAAAGAAAAAGGAGTTAGGACCAAAGCATCCTATGTAAGTTCTTCACCTGTGGATTGTTTAAGAAAGTAATAACCTGCAGATATTATTGTATCAGTCAGAATAAGCAGGATTATACTGTAGTAACAACTCCAAGATCTTAGTGGCTGATTTCTCACTCATACAACACATGTAATGAGAGCAGGGGGCTTTGCTCATTGTAGTCACTCAGGGACCCAGACTGGCAGAGACTCCATCTCAGTATGTGCTTTCATGATCACAGAAGCAGGGGAAAGAGAGTTCTTAGAGTCTCACTCGAGCAGTTAAGTCTTCCAGCTCAGGCATGACTTCCACTCATAACTCACATGGCCTCACCCAGCCACAGAAGAATAGGAAGTTCAGTCTTCCGTATGCTCAGAAGGGGAGGAGAACTGAATACAGATATCAGTGAGTAGAAATAATGACTACAAGCATGAATAAATTAATGAATCTTCTTTTAGTTAGTGAAAACTTACCTTTTGTGTGTTTGTTGGGATTGAGAGGTCAGCCTTTAGCACCATATTTGACAGGCCAGACTGTTTCCATAAAGCCACTTTACATTTAAATTGTGACATACCCATAGTATGAAATCTAGTAGTAATAACAATAGTTAACACCAACATAGCAGTTACTCTGTATCAGGCCCTATTGTACCATTTTACGTATTTTAGTTCATTTAATCCTCAAAACAACCCTATGAAAAAGGTGCTATTTTTATACCCATTTTATATTTAATCTGAAGCACAGAGTGGTTAAGTAGGAAGCCCAAAGGTGCATGACTAGTAAGTAATAAAGCCAGGATTTTAACTTGGGTAATCTGTTTCCAAGCTTTTAACCACTAAGCATTTTGGTTCTTTAAAATTTTCACAGCAGACCATTTTCCTCAGAAGATCAGTTTCTTTTTTTTTTTTTTTAACATCTTTATTGAGGTATAATTGCTTTACAATGGTGTGTTAGTTTCTGCTTTATAACAAAGTGAATCAGTTATACATATACATATGTTCCCATATCTCTTCCCTCTTGCATCTCCCTCCCTCCCACCCTCCCTATCCCACCCCTCCAGGCTGTCACAAAGCACCAAGCCAATATCCCTGTGCCATGCAGCTGCTTCCAACTAGCTATCTACCTCACTACGTTTGTTAGTGTGTATATGTCCATGACTCTCTCTCGCCCTGTCACAGCTCACCCTTCCCCCTCCCCATAACCTCAAGTCCGTTCTCTAGGAGGTCTGCGTCTTTATTCCTGCCTTACCCCTAGGTTCTTCATGACATTTTTTTTTTCTTAAATTCCATATATATGTGTTAGCATACGGTATTTGTCTTTTTCTTTCTGACTTACTTCACTCTGTATGACAGACTCTAGGTCTATCCACCTCATTACAAATAGCTCAATTTCGTTTCTTTTTATGGCTGAGTAATATTCCATTGTATATATGTGCCACATCTTCTTTATCCATTCATCCGATGATGGGCACTTAGGTTGTTTCCATCTCCGGGCTATTGTAAATAGAGCTGCAATGAACATTTTGGTACATGACTCTTTTTGAATTTCAGTTTTCTCAGGGTATATGCCCAGTAGTGGGATTGCTGGGTCATATGGTAGTTCTATTTGTAGTTTTTTAAGGAACCTCCATACTGTTCTCCATAGTGGCTGAACCAATTCACATTCCCACCAGCAGTGCAAGAGTGTTCCCTTTTCTCCACACCCTCTCCCCTTTTCTCCACACCCTCTCCGAAGATCAGTTTCTTAAATAATTGTTCTCTATGCCGTAATGGAGACTTCCAAGGTTAGAAGAGGAGAATCAAGACAGGAGCTGGAGTCTGGACTAGGTGACCAAGAAATTTCCTTCTGGCCATAAGGTTCTGTGTGATTCTGGAGTAAACTCAACAAGTATTTACTGAGTGTATTGAGTAGTGTGCTAGGCTCTGGGGATTTACTGTAGCAACTAGGACAGACATGGTCCCTATTCTCACAGAGTTTTTGTTCCTGTGGAGTCAATAGGAAAGCACAAAGAGTCTAATGGAGACATCTTCTCAGAGGGTTAGGGAAGGCGCTTTGTGTTTGGAGCTGAGGCCTACAAGGAGAGAGTCACCAGGGCTGAGGAGCAGGTGGCCGTGGGAGGAACTGGGAAAAGTCTGCTGTGAGCAGAGCATGGACCAGAGGTGGGGGGCGGCACATGGATGCCAGCCTGCAGACATAGTAAACCATTACGCAGGGAATTGACACAACCAGATTTGTATGTTTAAAAACCACTCTTGGCAGAGGTATGGACTGGATTAGACGAAAACAGCAGTGTATCAGGGAGCCTGATAAGGAGACTGTAATAGTAATTTTCATGAGAGATGCTAGTTAAGGGGCTAGGGTGGTGACAGCAGGGGTGGGAGATATAAATAGATTTGAGAGATTAAGAAGAAAGTTGATTTTGGACTTGGTGATTAATTGGATGCCTGTATTGGGAGCCTGGTGGGTGGGGGAAGAGGAGAGGGAGAGAGAGAAAGAGAGATTAAGGCCAGTTTCGTGATTTCTGGCTTGGGCAGCTGAGTGCTTGCTATTCTCTACAGTGAGAGAGAATGATGGAGAAGTCTTTGGAGGGGAAGATGAGGAGGAAGCATTTTGTACCTCTGTAGTGGGAACAGGTGTGGAAATGCCAAGAAGAGGGAGACAGTGACAGGGTGTGCATCAGGAAATGAACGTGCAGACACGTGCCAGAAACAAGAGTGAACAGCTGGGAGGTGACACATCTCTAGGTATGGAGCCATGGGAAGGTTGAGCCAGGGGAAAAAAACACATTCTCACTCCTTCACATAGGTGCAAGACCAACCTAGACTAATCTAAAGTGTTTTATGTATTTACTTCTCTGTTCATAGAGGACATTTGTCTATAATATCAGGGTTTCAGTCTCTGTTGGTATTCCTCACAGAGGCTCGAGTCTATTTTTCTCTGATTAAGTCAGTATAGAAGTGTTGTCCAGTCTTGTTTGGGAAATTGTTTATGTAGCCCTTTGTGTCACAAGGTCCTATCACCACAATCCATTTACCTACTAAGTAAATATTTGCTTGACATACAAAGCAGAAATCAGGGGACTTCCCTGGTGGTCCCGTGGGTAAGACTCTGTGGTCCCAATGCAGGGGGCCTGGGTTCGATCTCTGGTCGGGGAACTAGATCCCGCATGCCGCAACTAAAGAGCCCAAAGAGCCCAGGTGCCGCAACTAAGACCCAGAGCAGCCTAGATAGATAGATAGGTAGATAGGTAGGTAGCTAGGTAGGTAGGTAGGTAGGTAGATAGCAGAAATCAGGATGATTCTGTCTGGCTTGAGCTCCTTACAATGTTTTTTAAAAAAGCCTGCTACTTCTTTTTTCCACATCTCAGGTGAGACTGTTCTACATTACTCCCTCCAACTTTCCTTCTTCATAGGAAAGGGGTGTCTGTTGCTGAGCAGAGCATATAGGGTGAAAATTCTGACAGCATCATATTAACTTGGGTATCTTTTTCCTCTCTAGGTACTCAGTACTTTCGTTTTTATTTTATACATACAGCAAGGCTCTGTTATTGTATGAAATCAAGTCTCTTACAGACTAAATCCTGTCCCCACAGAAAAATAGTTGAGTCTAACAAAAAAGCCCGCTCTCCAGCACCAGCATTTAGAAAGTGCCATGACTTTGTATTATGCGTTTCTATACATTCTAGTACTGAGAAGCCATTCTTTCTTGCCATGATTTTGCCTGGGCCCTTAAAATGGGAACTTTTGCCTTCTCTGAGGAATTTTATAGAAAGCTTCATGCTTAAGAGAGTGACTGTCTGGGTTATCTCTTAGCTGTATAATTTTAGGCTGTCTAACTGTATGACTAACTTTAGTTTGTGCCGTATGTAAAATTGGACTGTTGATAACATCTGCTTCATGGGTTATTGTCAGGACTAATGAGGCACTATATGGAAAGCACTTTGAATCACAGCTGGCATATAGTAAAAACTCAATAAATGTTAGCTATTCTTTTCTTCCCTGTATCCCGCAGGATGGAGGTGATTAGGGTGACTCTCTGTAACTCTCTGTAACATCTAAGATAGGATCTCTGTTCAGAAACCTCTTGAAACCTCTTTCCTCCTAAAAAAAAAGTGTGGGAATTGGTAAAGAAATGGGAAGGGGCTAGGTACATCCAAAGGAACCATTAGCACCCAAGAAAAATGGAAACCAGCCTCTAACCTGACCCCTTTAGAGCTGTGGATGGTGCCACAGCACTTCGGGCCTGGGGGTCGGGTCACCCAGTATTCCATGCTCCCCTAGAGATTTCTCTTTTACCTTAGTGTTACCTCTGAGTTCTTTAGAATAGTGGTTTTTACCCTTGGGGTTAATTCTCTTTATTGCCTTCACAGGCAGTCACTAAGCTTCTCCACTTCTCCACAGGGTGTTTATGGGAATCATATGATAAAAAGGATTATAGTTTTCTACAGGAAAAATGTAATTGTAAATTACTTTGCTAACTTAGACCATTATAAAAAAAATTCTAGACTGGCCAAAGCTAAATTGTAGAAGCAAAGACACATCAAAGAAAACATTTTTAGGCCCTTAAAATTGCTGAGAGTCTTACGATTTTAAGGTTGCAGAGGGCTTGTAAATGATCTAGTCTAACCCACTCATTTTACATTTAATAAAGGAGCCCAGAGATGCTGACAGTTTTCACAATTTCTACAGCTTGTTAAAGGAAGAACCAGGACTGGAGCCCAGATCTCCTGGCTCCCTGATCAATGCTCTATTATATCACATTATCCTTTAAAAGTTTATAAAATATGCATAAATGTTTAATTAGTATGGTGGTATGGAGACCCTAATACACTATAAAGTAGACATTCAACACATTAAAAATGTGTCTATTATCACATAAATTTGGCATAACCTAAAAGTAATATGCTAGCTATAATATACAATAAACATTTCATTAACACCAATGTTGCTTGTCCTTTTATAATTTGGAAGGGACTTGATGGGAGGAATTTAGATAGCTCGTCCAAGAAAGTGTGACACTTTACAGAAATATTAAGAAAGTTATCCAGAAGTTGTCCTAGTCTCTCTTAAACCTCTTCCTCCTGTCATACTACACCCTCACCCTGCCCTTGACAAGAGCACCTGTTATTTCCACAATGACGAGCCCAGTGGTCTGTTCTGAGTCCTTGTCCTCTTCACCTTCCAGCAGCGTTTGATTCAGTTGATCGTACCCTGCTCACTTCATTTATTTGACTCCAAGACACTGCTCTCTCTGCTTTTCCTCCTACCTTACTGGATGCTCCTACTTTGTATGTGTGTCACCAGTTCCTCCTATCTCCCTGACCTCTAAAATTGAAGTGCCCTGGACTCTGTCCATGACCCTCTATTCTCTATTTATACTCACGCTCACACTCCTGGTGATTTCATCCAGGCTTGAGGACTTTAAACCAATTCTAGGCTGAAGACTCCCAAATTTATATGTTGAACCTAGACTTCTCTCTTGAACTCCAGACTCATAAATTCAACTGCTTACTTGACACCTTTACTTGAATGTCTAATAGACATCTGAAATGTAACATAAACGAAGTGACATTCCTGAGATGGTTGCTAAAATCCCCCTCCTCCTGCAGTCTTCCATGTTTTGGTAGATAGCAACTTCATCCTCTGGCTCAGACCAAAAACCTTGGCATCATCTAGTCTGTCAGTGAGTCCTATTAGTTCTACCTTCAGAATAATTCCAGAACTGATCTTTTCTCACCATTTCAACAGCCCCTACCCCTATTCAAAGCCCACTGCCACTCCTTATAGTAGCCTACAAGGCCCCACAAATATGGTACCCCATTACCTCTTAGAGTTTGTTTTTTACTATGCTTTTCCTTATTTACTCCAGCCACACTGGCCCCCTTGCTGTTCTTGAACACATAGGCATACTCTTGCCTCAGGACCTTTGAATTTGTTCTTCCCTCTATTGGATACTTTTTCCTCCAGATATCTGCATGGCTCATTTCTTCACCACCTTTAGGTCTTCACTCATATGCCATTTTCTCAGTTAGACCTTCCTTGACTACCCTATTTTGAAAATTACCAAATGCCTAACGTCCTTCACTGTTTCTTTTTTCTCCATAGCATTCACCACCACACACTGTATATATTTTACTAATTTATTTTGTCTTTTTTAATTTGTTATATTTTTCCCACCAAAATGAAGCTTCCCAAGATCTAGAACTATACATGACACACAGTAGCTGCTCAGTAAACACACTTGAAATATTGAAAGAATGAACATCCCCTCTTCCTTTGTAGTTTTCAGAGGAAAGAATCTGTTCATCTGATTGAGGCCTGAATGACCAAAGGGCTTATTTCCTAGGAGTGTTTATATTGAAAATATTGTCTTATTGGTAGTGTGTAGGAGATGTTTTGAGTAATGCTTTCACTTGTTCCCCTTTGAACTCCTGCCCCATCCATCACTCTCATAGCCCTGCCAGAAGAATTGGAGTTATTTACTTGCCATTTTAGTTCTGAAAGGTGTTAGCTGCCTGTCTGTACCTTATAGGGTGATGGTGACCATCATCTCCCTACTTCAGCTGTTTCTCTGTGAAAACAGGTATTTTATGTACTAAATTGCTATACAGCGATAAAACAGTAGTAGCATTTTTTTTTTTTTCCAGCTGCACTGCATGGCTTGCGGGATCTTAGTTCCCAGGCCAGGGATTGAACCCAAGGCCCTGGCAGTGAAAGTGCTGAGTCTGAACCACTGGACTGCCAGGGAATTCCCAGTAGTAGCATTCTTAAAGCCATATCTTTCTACAGATGTTTCAGAATGTCAGAGTCAGTGCTGTCGATGTAGGTGAAAATGTCCTTCCTTCTCTGTCCCCAGAGATCGCTGGGCTTTGGAGTTGGTGGGTTTTGTTTAGATTAGAATTCCAGCTCTAACACTGATCCAGCTCTGTGACCTTGAAAAGATTTCTTAAAATATGAGACGGGGTCTGACATATCACCCTTTAACATGGATTACTTCCCTTTGCCTTTTCTGCTTCCCTTTTTTCTTTGTATCCCTACACAGAGAAGAGCCTCAGTTGCTAGACTTTTTAAACCTTACATACAGAAATCCCTATTTGAACATTGTCCCATGCTTTAAATTTGTATTCCAGGTTAATCTTGTACATTTCAATATGATTTTTCTCCCTTAATTGTTATTAATGAAACCATCTTCTGTACGTGAACTATGTACTGAACAAAAGCCTAGAATCTTCACTTTACGAGCATTGCAGAGTAAGACAGATATGTCTTTGATATAAAATTAAAGAGGACTGCATCAGAAAATACGTGGAAAGGGTATTACAGCTTTCATAGTCCTTCTCAAGATGTTATTCTTTTTCAAAAAAATAACAGTAAACCCAGAAATTATTTTCACACTGCTTTTTCACTGAATAGCAGTAAAAATTAATAATAATGAGAAAAGAACAAGAATCCAAATAAGGTATTTGCATCTTCCTATATTTCTTCTTCCTCAGGCTGTTGTGAGATAACAAATACTACAGTTGATAAACCTCAGAGTCTTGAAACCAAGGGCAAGATAACTGACTAAGACCCCCTTCCCTCTTGTAAGGAGTTACCAGTTGCTGTCACCCTCCCATGGCTACACTAGGGCAGTGGGACACATCCAGTGGCACTTAACGTCCCTCTTTTCCCTGTATCATTGTGTCACCATGACCTTTCAGTTTTAAAACATACACAGGTTGTCATAGTTGACTCTGCATTTATATACTCCTACTCCTTAAACCTTGCATTTATTGTAATTTGTATTAATTGATACATTAGTATGGATACATTATCATCAGCTCTTTTTGATACCATGTTGGATTCTGCATCTTTAGGAGGGTAGAAGAAACTGGCTTGCTTTAGGTATCATAAGAAGTTAGGAGAAAAGCCGGATGCTTGAGGAGGGTGCACACATATGTATTCCTATGACTGCAACTATCATCGTTATAGTCTTGTAATTTATAGCACTTCCTGTTTACAGATACTGCGAGGATCTCACTCTGTGACTTGAATAATGCCAACAGCTGACTCACATAGATAGAGGTTCTGGTTCTTGCTGAGGAAAAAACGCAGGGCTAGGGAGCAAGGCATCCAAAACTGCCATGAATGAAAGTGTTGATGTTAACATAATATATACAAATTAGGACTTGGATGTCTGTTTCCTCATTCATTTCATTTATAGAAGATTCTGTAGCCTTTCCTTGCAGTGTTGGGCAGTAAAATATTGGGGGGCAGAGGATGAGTGGGAGATTTGGATTTAAGAAGGAAAATTGGAATTTGTCTTCTTGGATGTTCCTCACTCTACTACTTCTATTAGCTGTGGCAGGAATCTTTAACTCTTAGCCTCATTTTTTTTAACCTTTTAATAAAATGGTGCCTCTTATTTATCTACTTCTCAGTACTAGGAAGAGATTCTGTATAACTTTCAGGTTTAAGAGATCTAATAGATTTGTGGCATTAAATGATTTTGCTCCAAATTGTTAACTTTATGTTCAAAATGTTAATATTGAAAATTCTCTTAGATCTGTGGTTATAACAGAATACTCGTATGCCCCAATATATTATTAGAAGGACAGAGAACTGTGGGGTACTTCTGTTCTAAAGGTCAGTTGTTTTTGTTTGTTACTGTGTTTGAGATTTTTTTCTTTCATCAAGATAAAATTTAATAGTCTTCTGTGTCTCATTCTTGTGAAAAGCTTAGAGGAAAACTGTGTGAACAACCTAAGGTGGTAGTATTTCTCTGGGCTCACAGCAAGCCAAAGGAACATATCTCCTTACCTGTGACAAAACAAGTCAAACCTGTATTAAGCATTGTATGTATTCCTAGAACCTATGGGACACAGAATTAAAGCATATTTCCTATTCTCTAAAAGTTTCTACATAGACATACAGATATTGTCCCATATCCTTATCTATATCTATTATCTATAAATTGTCTCTATATATCTGTATCTATCTATGTATACACACATATACATATATACATACGTGAAACAACTAAAACAAAATTTGATGTGTAATCACAGACTTTCTCGATACAGACTACTACTGGAGAGAGAACATAAGAGAAAGTTCCTTGAATTTGGATGCAGTCATTCAACAAGTATTGATTGCGTGCCAAGTACTCACTATTCCAGTCATTGAAACCAACAGATATGGTCCCTGTTGTTGTGGAGCATATATTTTCTGGTAGAGGAAAGAAGGACAGTAAACAAACAAGTAAATATGGCAGTTTCATACATGAATGCTACAAGGAAATAAAACATGGTAGAGGAATGGGAAACTTTAAATTGGGTAGTCAGAGAAGATAAAACTTGAGCTGAAGCTTAAATGACAGGAAGGGATCAGTAAGTAAAAATCTCGGGGAGGCATTCCAGGCAGGAGTACTCTTGAGAAGCCACAATGCTAGGAGGAGCTTGGTGTGTTCCGTGACCAGAAGCAAGGCTATGTGGCAAGAGGGAGGGTGGTAGTAGGTGAAGTGGGAGATGTGGCAAATTGCCGGATCATGTAGGGTCCTCACGTGAGATGGATTGTTATTAGAATATGTTAAAGACTGAAAAAAATATGTTCTTCTCTTTTTGTGGTGGAGATACAGACAAATAAGAGTAGAAGCAGAGAGACCATGGCCTGGAGGAGAAGTGACGGGGTGCTAGTTGTGGAAATAGAACATTGTGAATATCTGCTTCAAGATGTATTCAGAATTTGTTGGTGGAGTAGATGCAGAGACGGGAGGAGAGAAGTTTTTGGTTTGAGCAAGTAGATGCATGATAGTGAGGAGGACCATTGCGGGGAGCAGGTTAGAGGGATGGAAATTGGGAGTTTTGTTTTAGCCAAGTTAATTTTGAAATACATGGTTCTGACACTTACTAGCTGATGAATATTGAACGAATTGTTTGTGTCTTCGTCTGTAAAATGGGGATGGTAATCATTACCTATGCCATATGGTTGATGTAAAAATTTAATTAATTAATATACCTGAAGCACTTAAAACAGGATTGGATGTATATTAATTTGTCAGTAAGTGTTAGCTATTGCTGCTATTACTGTTGTTTTTAATATTATTATCAATAATAATAGTAATAGTATATGTCCAAGTGAGATGTTGAACAGGCAATAAGGCATATAAGTCTGGAGCTCAGGATAGAAGTAAGGATTGGAGATAAACTTTTATAGTTATTAGCATATTGGTGGGTATTTAAAACCATGGGACTAGATGAGATTGTTTATGGGGAGAGAAGAGAAGAGGGAAAAGAAAAGCAAGAACTGAGGAACGGGCCCTCCAGTATTTAGAGGTCAAGAAGAAGAGGCAGAGTCCACAGAGAACTGAGAAGGAGCGGTCAAGACAGGAGAGAAACCTGAAGGATATGGCATCATGGAAGCAAAGTGTAGAAAACGTTAAAAGACAAAAACTTGACCATACCAAATGATGCTGAAAGTAAAGTAAGAGCAAAAAGGAGGACAAACCTGACCATTGGATTTGGCAAAGGTAGATTCATGGTAACCTTGACGAGCCATTTCAGCAGAGAGGTGGGAATGAAATCCGTATTGGAGTGGCTGGAAGGAACGGGGAGGGAAGAAATGGGGCAGTAACCAGAGAGGGATAGGGGTTGGAAATGTCTTGGGAAGGTTATTTTAATATGGGAGTATTAAAACACATTTGTATGCTAATTGGAATGATTCAGTAGAGAGGGAGAATTTTATGATATAAGAGAGAAAGGGAATAATTGTAAGAACAAAGTCCTTGAGTAGTCAGAAAACAATATGATCCAACAGAAAGGGAACAGAAATACTCCTTCCATTGTAAATGGAGGCAAGGCAGAGTATGGACACAGAAGTAAGATGGCAGATTTGGGGATGGAATGATGGTAATTTTTGTTCAATTGCATACCTTTTAAAATGAAGTAAATAAAGGTGAAGTCATTAGAGAATGAGAGACATGCAGGAGGACTTGAAGTATTCACAATGAATTGAGGATCTAGACAAATGCTATAGGCAACAAAATCGATTTAAAAAAATTTCAAAGCTGCATTCTGAACAATAAGAAAAAAATAAGGGATAGTCCTCACATAGCAAAGATGGTCTGATATTATTTGCTACCAGTGATAAAACAGAATTATTAAACTTTTATCTTCCATTTTCTTCAGTAAGGCGTTTGGCCTTCAAACAGGAAAGGGAAAAAAACAAGCATTTTTGAGAAGAAATTGAAGGCCAGGGTGGGTAAGACAGTCAAAGGAAAAGCAAAGATATATCTGCTGCTTTAAATTAGTTCTAATCTCAGGCTCTTGCTAAATTACATGTCTAGGGACTCAGAGAACTTTCAGATCTGATTTTGGGATTTTCACCATGATTTCTAGCTAGATGGCTAATACTACAGGTGATTTTTTTTCCCCCAAAGGAGCAATTCTATATACAAATAGCAATAGGCCTGATTTTTATCCCTGGCAAAATTCTAGAACTAGCGATTAAGCTGATGGTTTATGAGCATTTAGGGGGAAATGCATAGTTCTAATAACCAATTTGCGTTGTCTAAAAATAAATCTTTCCCAAATAATGGGTTTTCTTTTAGAGTTTTGTTGGAATATCTGGGCATTGCTATAAAAAGCAGTGTGTATCTTGAGTTCAGCCAGATTTTTGGTGGAGTTTCTCATGACATTGTTTAGATAAGATGGAGGATGAGCTAACATTTAGGTCCCTGTGTGTACAAGGCACTTGATAAGGAGGTACAGTTACATTAGAGTGCTGGTTCCTTAGTCAGTAAACCCCCCTTCACTTTGGTCTCTAGTGAAGTATCACAGGATTCTGCTCTAGGCTCTGTCCTGACTAAAAGTCTTCAGAAACCTAGATGAAAACATAATGAGCATGTGGAGAGAACTCATACAGTAGATGACAGATTCAAAGGAATAAATCATCTCAATGACTAGATAAGCTGTATTATTTAAGTCATTTAGTAACCATTCATTAGTTCATTCATTTATTGGTAATTATTGAGAGCTCTGTGTCAAATACTCCTCTTGGTGTTGGGAATACATGGGAAAACAAAGAGAAATGAGTCACAGCCTTCAAAGACCTTAAGGGTGTGCTAAAAGAATGCGTTAATAGAACAGTTTTTAACATAGAGGAGCGTACAGAGGTCTTTGGGGCCTACGGAGGGGAGTGTTCAGTTCAGCCAAGGGGCTGCTCCATGCTGTGCTACTTTTTCTTCCAAGTGCCCGACTCGTACAGAAGAGCAATCACTTCCAGCTCCTCCGCGCCTTTAAAGAAAGCCCTCCATGAAGCACCTCTTGATGTTTAAATATAAGCATGATATAAACATATATAATATAAATATATATTTTATATATATAATATATTTTTTATAATATAAATATATATATAATGAATATATCATTAATCTTTGCAGTCCCATTTTTCCTTTTCTGCCCACCCTCACCCCAGCTACCCTCAACAAAGCACCCTTCCCAGAACCTCTAACCTTGGGAGTAGCTGTTCTTTGTTCCTCATACCTTTGAAGGAACCTAGTTACCTCTACTTATGCAAATATAGAAAAGTACCTTCACTTATGCAAATGTTGGACATTAGCACTTCTTAGTGCCCAGGAGCAGTGGTCCCTCAAACGTTGCATACACAGTCCTGGAATAACAAACTATGAAGATTAAGCTAACAGGAACAGTTTAATCTTGTAATAAAATAAAACTTACTCTAGTTAATGCAAAACACGTAGTAATAATAATAATAACAACACACCTAATCATCACTGTGTTGCATTGTAATTAGTCAGATAGAGAATGGTTGACCTAAGAGAATGCAATTAGCAGTTTTTATACATAAAAGTAGATCTTTGTGTGTTTTCTCTTCTTTTTTGTTAGTCCTCTATTACCTATAATTATCTTTACTGTAGACAATTTTTGAGACCAGTATAATCTAATCTTTCTGTGTGCTTATAAACACACAGACAAATACTTTGACACACAGGTTAGAAAAACAAAGTTCTGGTACTACTAGCTGTCTAGGATTCCCTCTGCTCCCTTCTAGGGAGATGTCTTTTCTGTACTTGGTTAATCCATGCATATATGGTTGTTCTTGCTTCCCTGGTGTGCACTTTTCTTAAGTCTGACTGTACACTGGAATCATTTAGGGAGCTTTTTCAAAATTCTGATGTCTAGATCCCACCTCACTGAGAGTCTGGCTAAATTGGCTTTGTGGGCCTGCCATCAGTTTTTTTTTTTTTTCACAGCTCTTCAGGTAATTTTAATATGCAGCTATGGCTGAGCATCAACTGTACATAAAGGTACAGTGTCCCAGGAGCATCAGTGTGAGCATCATGGTGCTGCTGTAGAGAGGTCACGCCAGCCTGGAATGTAGGAGGCAGAGAGTAGCGAGACGTCACCTGGTAATCTGGGGACACCAGGAATTGTGACATTTAAGAGAGCTCTGAAGATTGGTTGGTTCTGTCTCCTAGTCCAGACATTGTACCATATCTGACATTCTTCATTATTTCCTGCTACACCCAGGAATTGGCTTGTAGCAGCTTTGGACAGCCTCTCCCCTTCTCCTGGAGGTCCATCTTCACCCTCCTTTTTATGAAGGCACCACGAATTAAATCAGATATAGCTTCTGGGCTGGGCTTGCCATTAAATACAATGTGATTGCAAGGAGCAACCTGGAATTCCCTCTCCCATTCCCCCACCTTGGATATACCTTTCACATAGAATCTCAGAGCTTGAAAGGAGCTTAAAAGATAAGTCACCCTCAGTTTTAGATGAAACAACGAAACCTATAGAAATAACATACTGCCTAATGTCACACCAATGTTGTAAATGTTAGAATGAACATGAAAACCCACTTCTCTTGGCTGTAAGTTCATTGCTTTTCCTGCACATCATACTGTCTTCTAGAATATTCTTTTGAATACCAGTAGAAAATATCTCTATATCTTGAAGATAGATTAACTTTAGTGACTCATTCTGACTCAAGCCCAGTAGGGTGGGAAATCTACCTAATACTTGTGGTCCATAATTGACAAAATTTACAGTGAGCTGGAGCTTTGTCCTTGAGCCAATTGTTGGGCAATATTACATTTTTCCTGTATTGCAGAGAATTTCTCAACTGCTTCAGAATTTCTTGCTTATAAACTGAATGGACAGTATGACCTTGTGGGATGAATTTTGAATGGACTATGTCATCTGCTTGCTGATGCCTGAAGTTCCTTTAAAGGAGGCAAAGATTTTCATTCCACAATTAGAAGTAAAAGCCTTAAAATGCAAATGCCTTTGAGACATAACCCATTGAAATTCATTCACTCATTCACAAGTCATTGAGTGAGTTTAAAAATAATACTAATAACCCTCACTTATTTGGTTCCTCTTAGGTATCTAGCTCTTAGATGCTTTGCATACTCATCTCTAGTAATCTATACAAAAAGTTGAATGTCAGTATTATTTCTATTTTACAGATAAGGAAACCAAGCTTCTGGAAGATCAAGTAACTTGTCCAGCGTCATGCAGCTAGTAAATGAAAGCGCTGAACATGGCATGGGCCCTGTCGTGAACAATTTAAAAATATAATCATTATTCATCTTAGGTGTATAGGCCAACAGATCTGGATTAAGTTTTTAAAATTCTAAAAACATTCTTTTAACCCCTTTTATTATCAGATTTATAATTTTGTATTATAGGATTTAACTACAGAATCCCAATACTAACTTTTACCCTTTGACTTCATGGATTTCAGATTTTGTTAACCATGTTGGCTTTAATTGCCAAAATAAGCGCGGCGAGCTTATGTATAATGACCTGTTTGGCCTAAGTATGTGTGTCCTTTGGTCATCTTATGATAATTTATAAAGGAGCTAATGGATTTTGATAAAATCACTTAAATCCCTAAAGGATATCACGGCGTACCTACGCCTAGAAAACCCTGTGTAAAATAATCAGGTGGCCAAGTCACGACATCTCAGAAAGGTTTTCAAATGAGGATGATCATCTTGAGTGCATTTTGGTTTTTTTACAGAAGATCTAGTCTTAAAATATTAAATCCCTGTTCAACAAGTGAGAGTGCCACGTTCTTATTTCATTTAGAACATTGGTTCTTATCCCTAACAGGCCCAGCATTCCCTTGTTATAACAAATATTATGTAATGGCCCTTACAATTCTGAAATAAAATTTGTAGAAAATATAACCTACCCACAAAAATTGTTTTAGTCAATATAACCCCAGCTGTTTTTTTAGTGGAAGTTAATAGACTGATTCTAAAGTTTATAAAGAAGTATAAAGGGTCAAAAATAACCAAGTCACCTATAGAAGGAGAACAGGGTGGAAAGACTTGCTTTACTAGCTGTTATGACTTATCAGGAAGGGGCACATGAAGGGTTTCTGGGGTGCTTGGGTAGAGGTTATTTTACAACTGTTTGCTGAGTTGTACCTTTATACCTTATCCATTTTTCTGTATGTTGGTTATATCACAATGAAAAGGAGGTTTGAATAAATCAATATTATGCTCTAGCTGTGGCATAAAGAAGAAATGAAAGGAAAAGATTAGACTGGAAGATAAAAGTGCTCCCACCGATTTCTAGAATGCCTCCTAGAGTGATACCAACCCCCGCTGAAAACCTCTGATTTAGAAAATTAACTTGATGGGGAGGTTTAACAGCTGTATTTGATGGCAATGGTGTTTTCTTTAACCAGTTGAGTTGTTTCTTAATTAGTTATCCTAAATCCCTCAGACTACATTCTGAGCCCATTACCGCTGATCCCGAATGGAAACTGAAGAGCAACTGATCCATTATTTTCAGAGGCAAACATGCATATTTTTGGCCAAGCTTTCTGTGTGTTTTAATATTTATACCCCCCCCTTTCCATTCCTTTCTCTCTCTATTTCTTTTGCTTTATGGACATACCCTGTACTTGCCATAATGAACTTAATTATTTATTCCATTGGCAATTTAGCTTTAGTCAGAACTGCTAGCATCTAGCTAATGCCTTACTGTTTGGTGTAATCTCAAAATTCAGCAGAGTCTACTTCTCATCCACTTATCTGGTCATGGATGCAAATGTTAAACATAAAGCCCTGTCATAACTGACCATATTACTAGAAACCACTTAAACCCTTTGCTCCATGTGCCTTTATCCTGAGGCCAACATACAGAAGCAGACATCTTTGAGATGGGCTGTCCCATCTATAATGCTGCCTAGGATAGATAGATAGATAGATAGATAGATAGATTGATAGATATATGTACAAAGGAAATTGTTAAAAGATAAGAATAAAGTTTAAAGCCAAAACATATGTTCAAAACCAAATGAATAAAAGAATCTTGGCATCTAAATAATCCTGCCATCTAAAACTGTAAATGTTTATTAAAACATTTTTATTGTTAAAATACTTTAAGACATAATAAAAGGAAATAAGAATCTTAAAACTTTCATTCGATTTTATCACTGTAATATTTTAATTGTTTTACCTTATTCAACAGTTAAAAGATCTTTTTAAAACTTTGTGCTTTTCTTGTGTAACATTCTTTTTAAACCTTTTCCTGTAGCGGTCACAGATACCAATTTTAATGATTGCATGGTACTCCATCCTTTTGATAAAACCCTGCTGTCGACCTCTTGGTAATTTTGGATTTAACAAGTCAGAAGCATTCACAAAGGTCTATGATCCAGGAATTTTTCTGAGGCACAAGTTTGGGTCACTGCTGATGTTGCTCCACAGGTGCTCAGTGAGCTTCCTAGCTAGTGAGGGAGCAGAGTCCCCTCCCTGCCCGGCATCGCATTTGAGTACCACCTGTTGTTTTCTACTGGTCCTCATGTTCAGGGTCACTCTTATAAAGTGATTAACAAAAAATACCCTCACAGAGTCGTATAAGTTCCCAGAAAATGTCACCATAGTAATGGTGCAGAATTGTGTTCATCTTAGTGGCAAAATTGGCTGTTCATCTTAGTGGCAAAATAGTTGTCTTCTACTTATAGAATAATTAAAAGCTTAAAAGGATTAAATTTTTTTTCCATTTTTTGTCAGGGAAATGAGATGTTGTCAGTGGTTTTTCAGAATGTGTAGACTTATGAGTACCTTGGGATAAAGCAGTCTTGGCTATTTCAGGTCTAGTGTGACTTATTTATATTCCCTTGTTGTTGGGCATTTAGTTTGTAGAGAAGGGAGATTGCTTTGAGCATCATGAAAAGTGTTAAAATGTTTCCTCTTAATATTTCTAAGCCAGTATTTTGGAGTCTTCCAAAATGAGCATTTTCTCTTTTTTCTGGACTAGATCATACTCTTTATTATTTAATCACCATGAATTTGAAATTTCAGACCAAATAAAAGGGACTAATCAGGGGGTCTCATAAATGCGAAACATTTCTAAATTATAAGCACTACCTTTTGTTGGTAACATTTTTATTGAGACATAATTCACATACCATACAACTCACCCATTTAAAGTGTACAATTAAGTGTTTTAAGTAAATTCACAGAGTTGTGCAACCATCACCACAATTAATTTTAGAACATTTTCATTGCCCCTGAAAGAATTCTATGCCTTTTAGCTATAATCCTCCCCATTTCCCCATCCCCTCCAGCATTAGGCAACAACTAATTTTTCCGTGTCTATAGATTTGCTATTCCGAATATTTCATATAAATGGAATCATAAAATATGTTGTATTTTATAACTGACTTCTTTCACTTAGCATAATGTTTTCAAGGTTCATCCATGTTGTAGCATGATACATTTGTGAATAGTACTTCATTCCTTTTTATGGTCAAATAATATTCTAAATATTACATAGATATGCCACATTTTTTCTATACATTCATCATTTGAAAGTAGGATTCTTCAAGAACTTGAAATCCCTGACCCTAGAATTGATGGGGCTTACTTGGTAATAGGAATGGATATGGGGGGTTTTGTCCATAACAAACCTCCAAAAAGAATAATCAGTAAATGGAAAGGGTGTCCTGACCCTTTTCTATAGCCCTTTTTGGAATAGAGGTTGCAGGTAAAAATTAAATCTATTCAGAACCTCCCCCAAACAGAAACCCCCTTGGGCCATCAGGATGGTGGGGTAGGGTGAGAAAACATGGGGCTTTATCACATTGGAACTCAACCAGGTGTAATCTCAGTAGATCTTAAGAGGCAGGGTTGCCACCTAAAAATATTATGAAATACATGAATTAAAAGAATAGCAGTATTTTAAAATAAATGTTAAGTTCCATGCTTGAAATTCATTTCACTTATTTTCCTTAAATTCAAACACATAACTGTATAAGAATAGGATGGGCTTAGTGATCTTTGGCCTACCTTGCTTAAGAACAGTGGTTATCATATTTGTATCCTCTAGTTCTTGCATTCTCATCCAGGGGATATCACCTTACAGGGATGTAAACTGGCTCTTGGGATCAAAAAGATCTTACTCTTTATGTATAAAGCACAGATATATATATGTATATACATCTTTATACATATATATGAATATATATATATCTTTATACACACATATATATGTATACAGTACATAAAGAAATATATAGTTGTGCTACTAAAATTTCATTAGTGGTGGGATTAGGGAGAAAATGTCTAAGAAACCTCCTTAGGGGGGACAGTAATGAAAAACATGTTGAGAAATACTGCCATAACGAGGAGAATCATTACTCTAGAGGGACCTGGGAAATTTCAGGCTCCATTTGGGGATTTTCCTAAGGATCTCCTATAGCAAGCAGGAAACTCATTAGCTCACTCACTCACACTTATACACACATACACTCTATCTTCCTCCCTACCTCCTTTCCCCCCTCCTCTTTATAGGGGTGGGAGTGGGAGGTGTTAGGAATGATAGAAATGGAGAAGAGAAAAGGACCAGAATACACTTGGGTAGGTAAGTCCAGACTGTCTGACTTGTAAGTGGATAGTCTTATATACAATTAGGCCAATTTCTGCATCTGGGCCTTAACATATTTACATGGTAGTTGTGCAACCCTAAACATAATTTCTCTCTATGCTTACAGTCAGAATGAATGATTTTGTGTAATTTATTTCCCTTGGAAGGCTCATCTCATACCAATACTTTTGTTTCATCAAGATCCTTTATATTTTTCCCTTAAATTTTCAATGCAGTTAAATCTGACTCTTTATGGGCCATAAGCAAAGACATAAATGACAATAGAAAAAAAATTCTTCAATTATATCAGGCAAGAGTTCTAGGGTACATTGTTCAGCTGCCTTCTTTCCCATGGTAGAAAGCTGATAAATGACTTAAAATGTTTTCCATTTTTTTCATCTTCTCCTTTGGGAAAAAAGTAAGGTGTGATGATCAGTTACCCAAAACAAATGTTATTCACATTGTGGGAAAATGAAAAAGTCAACTAATAGTCGTATACTTGTTTGTTTATTCAACAAATGTTTGAATACCAGTTATTTGTCAATACTTTATTAGGTGCTGGGGGACAAAGGTGAATAAGACAAAGTTTTACCAGCAAAGAGATTACATTCTAGGCAGAGGATATAGATTAAAAACCAATCAATCCTTATATCTCAGTGAGGTACATGCAGCAGTAGAGAGTGTCCCAGGCAGTGTGAGAGTCCAGAGGGGCGCCTAACTTGGCTAGGTGAGGCTAACTCAAACACGACCTCCTAGGAGCTGCCCTTAACGGAGAGATGACTGGTGCTTGAACAAAGGGCAGAACCTGGGTGTTGCAGACAGAGCCACAGGGGATGAGAGAACACAGCTCCTAAGTCTTGGGCAGACCAGTTATTTGATACCCTTTTTAGAAGTAAATTGTTTAGAGACTTCCCTAGTGGTCCAGTGGGTGCTCCGCACTCCCAGTGCAGGAGGCCCAGGTTCCATTCCTAGTTGGGGAACTAGATCCCACATGCATGCCGCAACTAAGAAGTCCGCATGCCACAGCTAAGAAGTCTGCATGCAGCAGCGAAGATCCCACCTGCCACAACTAAGACCCGGCACAGCCAAAATAAATAAATAAATAATAATTGAAACCTCTCTTTAAAAAAAAAAAGAGAGATTGTTTAATAGTACTTTAGAGATGCTGAGGGCTATAGCGGAAAAGGGCTTAGCTGTCTGGTGACTGGGTCCCATATTGCAGAGCCACCCTGGCCATGCTCTGTAGTTAAAGGCATAGACCTTTCTTAGTTGGCAATTCAACACCTATCCATGCCTCTCAGATATTGCGACTTTCACTTCTCCCCAGCCTCCCCACATCCCACTGTTTTCTTTCAACCTCATACAGTGCTTGGTACTTTGGAATTCTCTTCAGTGTAGTTTCCCTCCATCTCTTTACATTTCTAGCAATGTTCAGTCCCCAGCAATATTTTAATGTTCCATATAGTCACTCTGTGTTCTGATAGGACTTTATAGGCTCTGCTAGGAGTGTTTGAACTTGTTCCTGAAGTCATTGAGGAGCCATCTGAAGAAATATAACCAGGGGAAGGATGCTTTTTTATTTTTATTTTTGAGGACTCCTCTGGTAGGCAGCAAGTATCAATGGGTAGGAATGAAATTGGGTGAAGCTACCAAACTAAAAACCAGAAAAACCAGTAGGAAACTGTGATCATAGTCTAGATAAAATAGGATGAGGTTGTGGAAATGGTGATGAAAAAGATGAATTGAAAGTTATTTAGGTGATAAATGCAGTAATACTTAGAGAGTAATTGACTGGAAGTAGAGGGTAATTCTCCACCTCCTGCTTTGGGTGCTGGATTAATTTCTTGTTGCTGCTGTAACAAGTTATCACAAATTTAGTGGCCCCCAAACAGCAGAGATTTATTGTCTTATAGTTCCAGAAGTCAGAAGTCTGAAATGGGTCTCACTGAGCTAAGATCAAGGTGTCACCAGTGCTGTGTTCCCTCCTGGAGGCTCTAGGGAAGAAACCTTTTTTTTTTCTTTTCTTTTCTTTTTGGTCCTTTTCCAGATTCTAAAGGCCACATTCCTTAACTCATGGTCCCCTTCAACTTCAGCGCCAGCAATGGCTGGTGGATTCTTTCTCATTTCATATCCCTCTGACTCCAGATCTCTGCTTTCTTCTTCCACATTTAAAAATCTTGTGATTACTACTATATATAAAAGTAGATAATCGACAAGGACCTACTGTATAGCACAGGAAACTCTACTCAATACTTTGTAATAACCTATGCGGGAAAAGAATCTAAAAAAGAATAGATACATGTATAACTAAATCACTTTGCTGCACACCTGAAACTAACACAACGTTGTAAATCAACTATACTCCAATATAAATAACAATGAAAAAAAATCTTGTGATTACATTGGTCCCACCCAGATAATCCAGAATAATCTCCCCATCTCAAGGTCATTTGATTAGCGCCCTTAAGTCCTCTTTGCCAGTAACCTGGTCTATTTACATGTTCTGGGGATTAGGACATGGACACCTTTGGGAGAGGGGAACTGCTCTCCCTGCCATCCAGTGTATGAAGATAGTGGTGCCATTGCTATGTTAACAAAAATAAGTTTGGAGTGGGAGCATTGAGTTGATCATTTCTATCTTAGATATTTGGGGTTTAAAGTGCCTGTGGAAACTTCCAGGGGAAATATCCAGTAGGCAGTTGGAAGTGTGGGTCTGAAGCTTTGTAGTTATTAATTTGGGTGTTCTTGGTTTAAGGATAGTAACTGAAGTAATGATTATGGATGAGATTGCCTAGGATGGGTATATAGAGTAACAACAGGAGAAGGCCAGGTGGGACTCTTGGGTAACACCTACGTTTAAGGGACTAAATAAAGGAAAAGGATCATACATAAAAGAGAAAGATACTGATAACAAGCATAGGAAGAAGTGGGAAGAATAAATGGAAAGAATGGTGTCACAGAAGAATGCACAGCAGTTAGCAGGAGCAAAAGATGTCTGCACAGATCCAGTGGGGTGGTGGGGGCAGCACACTGAGGAATAAATGGGGACAGGAAAAGTGGGGATTGATGTGAAGGAAAGGAAAGAGAAGGGGCAGTAGCCTGGGGAGGATACAATCTTTGAGAAAGTTTTTAAAAAAAAACATAATAAATGGTTGGGAAAAAAATGATGAATTTGGATCAGCAGGGCCCTGCAACTTGCATCCTCTATTATTCAAAGAATTAGTAAAATTTACTGATAGAGCCACTGTTAGCTGTTATTTTTGAGACGCCATGGAGCCCAAAAGACATCTTTAAAAAAACTAGAGAATAGCTTCTGGATGACCCCGGTAATTACAGATGTCTTCCTATGCCAGATAGCAGGGAAGATACTACAACATATCATCAAACAATCCACTTAAAATGAGCACCTTGACAAACACTAGGCCCTGAATAGCAATGACTGTGTTTTTGCAATGGTAAATTTTGTCAGTTGTTAAGTCTCCTTCAGTGATAGGCCACAGATAAAAAGAGGAGATAGTAAATGTAACCTAAACTCTGGTGAAACTTTGGGGGTATTCTGTATTGTATGCACATAGGTGGCATAGCAGCTACAGTGACAGTATTAGTTGCTTTGTCTGATAAGTTTATCTATGAGTCAGGCATTGTGCACGACACTACAGATACCAGATTGTTCAATCTTCACAATAGCCCCATCAAGTAAATACTATATCATCATTCCCATTTTATGGGTGGGGAGCTTCTAGAAGGTCACACAGTAAGTTGGTGGGATGGAGAGACTGAATCAGGCATCAAAGGAGCTGGCTTTTAATCTGAACTCTGTTTAATAAAAAAAAAGTAGCTTTGTGACTGTGGGCAAGTTCCAGCCTAGGAAGGTATACTACTCTTTTTCTTCCCCTTTTTTTTTCTTTAAAGAATGAGATCCTAGAATACTTAGACAGCAAAATGACATGTAAAACTAAGATGTCATACTATGCACCAATCACATCACATTCTCAGGAAACTATGTCCCTTTTGGGTCTCTGTATTTTGACAAGTGATAAGTAACTGGCTGATCTAGAGAAGAACAACCCAGATGATTAATTGGTTAAAAAATAAGCCCCCTGAAAAATCTAAAATAGAGCTTACAAACTGGAGGTCTAAACAGTGGCATTTTTGCTTGCCTGTACAGTGGAAAGAAATCGTAATTGGATTTTAGCTCTTAAAAATTGTGGAATTTCCCATAAAGGTCCAAACCACTAGCTGTTCTTGAAAAACAGGAGGGCTTGTCAACACCAGATCCACATTTGCCCTTGGCTACAGTGAGTATAAGTGCATGTTCTCCAGTATGCCCTCGTCCTCCATCCATGCCACCCACATGGACATCTCAGTTTGCCGTTCCTAGTTTAAGCCATGTGGCTGGAGAGGGGTCTGTTTTTGAGAAAGAATGCTTTTTAAAAGAGGGATGTTGTCCTCCTGACGAGTTTAGTCAAGAAAAAGAAAACAGGGAAGGACCGGGAGAGGAGGGAGAGAGGGAAGAATGAGGAGGGAAGTAAGAAACTTAATTCAAATCAAAATAAGAGTTTGGTAGGAAGAAATGATTTCCTAAGGGCTAGGGTTAGGCTAGGGTTAGTAGCAGGGCCATACATTGAACAACTCCAATGGAAGCTACTTTGTATAGCCCATGGGAAAGTTGCCCCTTGGGGTATACACCCATCATATACGACTATATGCAGTGGGCTGGATTGGGAATTTCTAAGGCAATTCACAAAATTTGCAACTGTGAAATTTTTTATGTAGCTGGTTTATGTATATTTTTTATATGACTGCTTGTTCCACAATACACTGTCACATAGCAAGTTTTCATCTCCTCTGTCAAATGTCGCCTCAAATGCAGTGCTTACCTGTAACACAGGACAGGCCTGTTTCCCCACAACCCTGCCAACAGAGTATGTTTTTCAAAGTTTTGGAAACCTAGTTGATGAGAGGTCTTTATTTTTCTTATCGGGGGGAAGTTGAACATATTTTCATGTTCTGGGGAGGCTTAGCAATTCTTTTTGCAAACTCTGCTCAGTTCTCTCTCCCAGTTTTCTACATGAGTTTTATTTTTGAGTTCTTTAGATATTAGGAATACTAACATCTGTGTACGATAGGAGTTGAAGATATTTTTTCTCAATTTGTTATTTGTACTTTTGTTTTGCTTATGGAATTTTTTTTCCTATGTAGAATTTTGTTTACTTTTTTTTTGCTTGTTTGGTTTTGGTTCTTTTCAGTACGCATGCCTCTCACTGTTGTGGCCTCTCCTGTTGCGGAGCACAGGCTCCGGACGCGCAGGCTCAGCGGCCATGGCTCACGGGCCCAGCCGCTCCGCGGCATGTGGGATCTTCCCGGACCGGGGCACGAACCTGTGTCCCCTGCATCGGCAGGCGGACTCTCAACCACTGCGCCACCAGGGAAGCCCCTGTTTCCTTTTTATTTAATCAAATTTACCAGTATATTTCCTTTATGCTTCTGGATTTAGTTACTTTGGAAACATTTCTCCTCTCCCAAAATGTAGAGGAATTTACCCATTTTTTTTCCTGGTACTTGATATTTTTTCATTTTTGTATTTAAATCTGATTCATTAGGATTTGCACCTGTGTATGGTGTGAAGCATGTTAACCCAACGCCACTTAATAAAAAGTGAGTCTTTTCCAACTCCTGATCTGTTAACTCTGTTGTATAATATACATATATTTTCATATGCAATTTAGTTCTGTATTTTGGATTTTCTACTCCATTCCATTGAGCTGCTTATTCATGTGCCCATATCACATTATTTAGAGAGGCTTTATAATATATTTTAATATCTGCTCTTCTATTTCAGGGTTTTCCTGGCTGTTTTTGCTTGATTGCCCTTCCAAATTTGCCTAATAGTTGACTTGTCTAATTTGGGGTGGGGTGGGGGGGTAGCATGGGGATGTTGTTAAGAATTCGCAATAGTGATATCCTATGATTTTGAGTCTTGCTCTCCAAGAATATAGTATGTCTTAACATTTGTTCAAGTCTACTTCTATGCCATGTTCTTCCTTATACATGTTGCCCCTCAATTTGGGACAGGTTGAATTTGAAGAGCTTAGCTGGCCAACAGTTAGAATGTGGACAGAAGGTCTCGAGAGAGAGGTTGGGCTGGAGAACTGCTGGGAACCATTTTCATTAATCATATATATGACCTTTTCATCATTGAATACTACTGGATCTTTAAGTTAGTCATTCAAAGACATTTTCTGAAGAACTTCCTCATTGAAAACATTTAATTCATAGTAGATATATGACCAGGTAGCATTTTAATATTTTCTTATCAATGAAAAAAATGTTTTAGGACTGTTTTTAAATTCTGTGTAGCACAGTTTTTCAGTTTCATGGAATAAAATAGTTCATTTTTGAGACTGTTTCATTGACTAAATTTTTATTTTTAATTCCAAGAAACAAAGATAGGTATTTTGGACTTTATCAACAATACAAAAATATTCAAATAAAACGGTTGGTGTTTTCTAACTCATCAGTTTCACAGAGCAAAGAAAATGACAGTATTTGTTAATAAAAACTCATTAATGTGCTATAGCCCAGAAAATGTCATTGTTTAGCCTAAGAACTTAATAATTATGGAATTGGACTCACTATAAGGAGATGACTAGATGAATTAGTGTGAATTATGTCTTGCTTTGAGTTTTATGCTCAGGAAGTCACGCACACATACAGCCACCCATAATGTCACATATTCTAGAGATAGCCTTTTCATGAAATTCTTAATCAAAAAAGTAAGCAGGATTTATGAGCATCTGTTTTTCTATATTTTAGAAATGTTTTTTATAGATGTTTTAAAAAGCTGCTGGCTACTCTCTCTTATGCATTCTCTTCTTTTTCAAAACTAGTTAACACATATTAAACCTTTATAGACAGTCTCAGGAAAGTGATGCCATAGTGTTGCAGATTAAGCTTGCTTAAGGAATTAAGGTAATTCACTTTACATTATAGGCTACTAGCTCTTTCTCTGTTGTATAGTTGTCTAGATATCTATTTTTCTCTAGCACCAGTACCTGTAGTAGTACCAAAAGAAATAGCATTTCATATCACTCTCCCTCTTGATACTTGCTTTGGGCTCTGTGTGCTCGGAATGAACTAGGGGTAGAGGGTGGTGGTAGAAATGCTCCTACCTTTAGCTTTAGTTTCAGTGAGAGAGGGGTAAACACAAAAGTAATTTGGAAGTCCTACTGTCAGCAAGACTTAGGAAATAAATAAGCCTGTTGCCTCTTTTTCACATATGTCTCTCTTTATGGATTCTACACAGAAGCTGTTTTCTTTGGAGTATTTATAGCTTGTATGTTAAATGGTTTTTCAGGAATTTTTCTTGTTAAGCCAATAGGAAGACATAATGGCCCTCGTGACTGCATCTCTTGACACGGCAAAAATGTGAATGCAAGTTTTCTTAGAATTATTTCATCGCAGGTGGAAGAAAAAAAATTTTGGTGGGCTCATCTCCCTATTTAGATTTCAAAGCTTTGGATTCTTTACCTTCAATGCATTGAACCTTTGAGCACTAGAATAAGTGAGCAAAAGGAATAAGAGGATGTGAGAACATTTTTTAAAAGTTGGAAAATACTTGGGATGTTGAGTTGTCACTCAGACAACATCACTACTTTAATTAAACAGAATGCCTTGGCAGGAACAGCCTTTGGAGAGAGATATTCCCGGTTGGTAGTGACATAGTTGGCTACCACTTCTGTCTGTGGGCCACCACAGGGAAGCATGTTCACTCACTACTTAATGTCAAGATTTTAGATCATGGCCTTCAAGTGTAAATAAATAACAAGCTGATTTTTAGGTTATATATTAGCTGTTTCACTGGGACTCCTTTTTTGGGTGGAAAAAAAATCAGTTGTCTCCAAAAAGAAAGCAGAAAGCAGCTTTTCTTTGATCATACATACATCAGAGTGGGCCCGTTCAGGTCTCAGAATGCAGGGATTCTTGAATCGATACAGATGGGTAGGCAAGCATCATGGAATTTGTTAGTCTTCTAATGGAATCTGGTTTTGATAATCACTTGCAGAGTTTTTTCAAGGTTTCCTATTAATTATCTTTGTAGCCATGAATATAGGAAAACCTATGTTTGTACACATATACTGGGAAAATAAAATATTATTTTGTTTTTTGTTGAAAACAATCCTTTTACTGATTTTATTCTGCGTATTTCCCCACATTTAGCCACCCAGCCTATCTCCCTTTGTTAAATTAGAGCTGAAGTCAAGCACATTGAGAAAAGGACTTTAAATTCATGGCCGGAATTCTTCAAAACCTCAACCAGACTACTCAAGGGGGCGCTGCAGATTGTACACAGAAAGAACTGTGTCTTGTCTGCTCCGTGTCCTGATTCACGCACAGCCAGGCGTGTGCACAGGCATCAGAAAGGGTAAACATATCTGATAATTAATGGATCTTGAACACAAAATTTTGAAGAACCAGAATTCAGAATTGATCCCCCACCAAAAGAGCTTCCTCTCGTATTGCTCAGAAAATTTTTGGACTCATTCTGAAAGCTGCCATTTGAATTGGACTGGGAACAAGTGTTGAAATTTACTGAAAACAACTCATTGCTTAATCTCTAGCAATTTCATTTTATTATGTGATCAACAGATGTGTTGCAGGTTAGATTCAAAATGAAAATAAAAGTTTAAACAGTTAAAGTGTGGTCACTAAATCATTTTCCAGACCTGTAGGAAAATAAAATTAAAATCTGAGAAATATTCAGGTGCAACATAGATTATTAACCTGTTCTTTGTTCACTCTCATCTCTGTCCCCTTGGTTATTTTTTGCATGTGTGTTTACAAAAGCAGTCAGATAGCAGGAACAATACAAAGAATTTGGACTCTGAAGACTTCATGTACGGACCTGGCTCTGCCACTTACTAGTTGTGTGAATCCTTCTCAGACTGGTCACTGAGCTTCCTTGAACAAGGCGATAAAAGTACCTGTCCTACCTCCCTCACCAGGGCGATTATTGTTTTCAGATGATATAATACATTTAGAAACTTTAATTTCCCCCAATGTCATTTTTTTAAATGAGATCACACATTCAGCATCAGCCCTTTAATCTTCTGACACTGTTTCTGAGGGTAACTGTATCAGAAAACTATTTTCCCAATCCTTCTACTACCACTGAACACTTTGGAATTGGGAGTGCCAAGTCCTTACTGTAAGAAAATTTAATTCCCTAGTGTGAGGGGCCTTTCCAAGTGCCAATTCTGACAGGAAATTTAATGGAATGGTAATATATGTATATTCCCATACAGTGTGTTGTGGGACTTGCTTATACTGGCTGATAGTCGGTAGAATTTGGAGATAATTTTAAAAATCAATTCTCAGACTGCAGATCAAATTTTCAACAGTACTTACAGCTTGGCAAAGAATTTTGCCTTTAGGCTCTGCTCATGTTCCTTATAGTTACTCTTCTCTGGGTCCCTAAAATGGTAGCGCTGTGTTGGAGCCAGTGATTTCTAAGCAGGTGCTAGATCCCCCAGCCACAGAGTTGCAAAGAATTGCTTTCCCTGTCTTCTTTGCCCTTAACCTAAGGACCTATGAAAGCCCGATGCATCTAAGCTTAGATTCTGGGTTACGAGGCCTAAAATTTAGCCCACTTGAAGGGTAGTTTACTAGTATTTCTCTCTGCTGGACCCATAACTCTTCGATATTCTCGCCACTATTATTGAGCTCTGAAACACCCATACTTCATTCCACTCCCCGGCATCTTTGCCAAGCTCTTACCTCCCCCCAAGAGGCTTTTAAAATTTTTAATGTGTAACCATTGCACACATGTGACACGTAGAATTAGTCTAAATGCTGAATTGTTTAGCAGCTTAAAGATCACTATAATATTTATGATTAAAATGGAAACTCACGTACGCTTTATGGCTACTTTTCCTGATTGCACTGACTTCTATTTATATGACGATATTCAGCTTTTAGGAATTATAGACAAATCTTGATAAAATAATTGAAGTTGCAATCACAAAATGATGGATCCTTTGCACTGAGAGTGCAACACTAGCTGTGTTTTCTTTTTTTAACAAAAGAACCAGTAAAATAACTGATGCGTGTTTCTGCAGTTTATTTCTCATTATTGCTTCAGTATTGGATCAGAGGTTAAGCTTCTGAATCTGAATCTGATTTTTCAGACTTCTGACTTCCTAAAAGTTTTTATGTGCTGATACAGGGTTGCTGTTTTTAGGTCATGGTGATTTGGCTTTTCTAGAAGCTATTCTTTTTCTAAGTGACTGACAGGAATCATTACTCTCTATGGCAAGAACCCAGAAGTTGGCAGGAGCCCTACGACGACTGTCCAACTGGATTTATTTTTTTAACTATTGTGCCAATTTCCAAATTATCTTCAGTTATAGGGCATCTGTTTTCTTAAAAAGGTTCAAAGTGGGTGATACACATGTAGTGACAGCCCTGCCCAGGTCAATTGTGAAGGGGACAGGCCCTTCTTCAGACAAAGACTTTCTATTTAGCTCTCTGGACAGAAGCCAGAGATCACAGTACATTCCTAGAATTGCACAAGCCAAAGCCACAACCATCAGGCAATTTTGTATTTGTTCCTGAAACTCTCACATTGTAACTTTGATTCCTTCTGATTGTTTAGAGGCATGAATCTGACAAGGATCGCTTGGTAACAATTGACAATAAGCAGTAAAAGCCTCAGTGATTATAGCAATACTTCCTGCCTGAGCTGCTTCCCAGTATGAATTTTAAAACACTGAAAAGAAAAGGGTCAGGGCTTTAATCTGAAGAGATTTCTGAATTTACCTCTTTTCTGAGAGAACTAATTGAGGTAGACGGTATTTCAAGTGAGGGCCACTCTGGAGCTGAGCTCTACCTTTTCACCTGGAGTTTAAACAGTCCCTGTTTTCTCCCCTGCTTTGCTGACCAGGGCCAATTTGATAATAGCAAGCCAAGAATGAGACACATCTGTTTATTTTCCCATATTGGCTGGTAACAACTAGAAATGCCTTTGCTTGTTTGAGCTTTACCCTCCCCAGAATCTTGGTATTTGTTTTGAATTTGGTTTTTGGCAGAATGAGATCCCATGCATGCCAGGCAGGCTCAGGGATGTGTGTTTAGTAGTGTAGGGTTTTGTTTTCTTTTTTTGTTGACTTGCTTTGGGCTAAAGCTTTCAGTTTAAATATCCGACTCTTCTTCCATTGTCCTAGCTGTGCGCTAAGTAATGAACGCATCCTCTATTTTGGAATTGTGCTGGATAAGATGCAAATTTGTCTATCCTATTCCTTTATCTAGTGAGTTAACCGAACTGGGCCTACTGCTGCTTTGAAATATTAAAGACTCACAAAAATTGTTCTCTGGTAAATGAAGAGTACTTGTTCACTAAGTCTGCTGAGGGGAGAAAATGGGCTGGTGCTCTAAAGGAATAGATTTACATTAGCTACCTTTTTAAAAAATTATTTTCTTATTGAGATATGATTCACATACCATAAAATTCATCATTTTAATAAGGTTGTACAACCATTACCACTATCTCATGTAACATTTCCATCACTCCCAAAACAAACCCCCTACCCATAAGCAGTCACTCCCTATTATCCCTCCACCCAACTCCTGGCAACCACTAATCTACTTTATGTCTCTATGTATTTGTCTTTTCTGGACATTTCATATAAATGGAATCATATAATGTGTGGCCCTTGTGTCTGACTTCTTTTACTTCACATAATGTGTTCAGGGTTCATCTGTGTTATAGCATGTTTCAGTACTTTGTTCTTTTTTATGGCTGAATAATGTTCCATGGTATGGATATACAATATTTTGTTCATCCATTCATCAATTTTTGGATAGTTGGGTTCTTTTCATCTTTTGACTATTATAAATAATGCTGCTATAAGCATTTATGTACAACTTTTTGGGTGGACATATGTTTTCAGTTCTTTTGAGTATATACCCAGGAGTGGAACTGCACAGTATTATGCTAACTCTGTGTTTAACTTTTTGAGGAACTTCCAGACAGTTTTTCACAGCTGCACCATTTTGCATTTCAGTGTGTGATGGTTCTGATTTCTCAACATTCATGTTATCAGAATTTTTGATTATAGACATTCTAGTAGGTATGAAATGGTATCATATTGTGGTTTGATTTGCACTTACCTGATTGCTAATGATGTTAAGCATCTTTTCATATACTTATTGGGTATTTGTATATCTTCTTTGGAGAACTGTCTTGTTCAGATCCTTTGCCCATTTTTTTTGAGTTATTCTTTGTTTATTTGTCCATTATTTAATTGGCTTATTTGTCTTTTTATTGTTGAGTTTTAAGAGTTCTTTATATACTCTAGATCCTAGACCCTTATCTGATACATGGTTTGGAAATATTTTCTTCCATTCTGTAAGCTGTCCTTTTACTTTCTTACTAATGTCCTTTGAAACACAGAAGTTTATTTTGCTGAAGTCCAATTTATCTATTTTTTTTTCCTTTGGTTGCTTGTGCTTTAGGTGAAACCAAAAGGTATGAAATATCTAAGAAACTATTGCCTAATTCAAGGCCATGAAGATACACACCTTTGTTTTCTTCTAAGAGTTTTATAGTTATAACTCTTATGTTTAGGCCTTTGATCCATCTTGAGTTAATGTTTATGTAGGGTGTGAGGTAGGAGTCTAAATTCATTCTTCTGCATATGGATATCTACATGCAGCACCATTTGTTGAAAAGACTATTCTTTCCTCCATTGAATTGTCTTGGCACCCTTGTCAAAAATCAATTGACCGAAAAAAAAAATCAATTGACCGTAGATATGTGGTTTTATTTTTGGATTCTCAGTTCTACTGCATTGATATATTTTTCTGTCCTTATGCCAATACCACACTATCTTGATTACTGTGGTTTTATAGTAAGTTTTGAAATCAGAAAGTAGGAGTCCTCTACTCCACCCCCTTCCCCAGATTGTTTTGGCTATTTTGGGTCCTTTCCATATGAATTTTAGGATCTGATTGTCAGTTTCTACAAAGAATCCAGATAGGATTTTGAAAGAGATTACACTGAATCTGTAGATCTCTTTGGTGAGTATTGCCATCTAAACAATATCAAATCTTCCATTTCATGAACACAGGATATTTTTCCATTTATTTAGGTCATCTTTAATTTCTTTAAATAATATTTTGTGGTTTTCATTATATAAATCATAAGATCATTTTCAGTAGAGCAAAGGAGGAAAAGGGCAGATTGAGAAGTTAAGTCTGAAATGAAGAAGTGGAAGGAGTAGGTATGAACTGTGAGTTTAACAAATTTGATGAGAAAGGGAAGGAGAGAGGGGATGATTGCTTTTACGAAGTGAATAGGTTGAAAATAAATGTGTTGTTTAAGGATCTGGTCTAAGAGGAAGTGGCTAGTGGAGAGAGAGCTGTTAAAGATGTTAGAGAGAAGGAATATCTCACAGGCAGATGGAGGAAGGAATTGGTGAAGGAAGCAAGACAGGGTGGGATCAGGAACAGAAGTGGAGAGGTGTTCATTAGAAAGGAAGAGTGACAGGAACGGGGAAATACAGTGAAAAGAAGGAGAGTTAGAAGACACTGTGTCTGGGACTTCCCTGGTGGTCCAGTGGCTAAGACTCTACTCTCCCAATGCAGGGAGCCTGGGTTTGATCAATCCCTGGTCAGGGAACTAGACCCCACGTGCAGCAACTAAGACCTGGTGCAGTCAAATAAATAAATACATACATACATACATACATACATACATACATACATACTTTTTAAAAAGAAGAAGAAGAAGACACTGTGTCTGATGGCCTCCATTTTCTTCATGAAGTAGGAGGTAGGGTCACCTCTGAGAATGAATCGGGCAAGAGTTGGGTAGAGTGCTTTGGGAGAAGGGTAGAGGTTTAGAATGGTCCCCATAATGGAGAGAAGCCTATAGGGAGGAGGAATTGCCAAACAACTCTAATGGCCTTGGTATAACTAAGAGGTATGGTAATATGTTTTTTTTCTCACTTATATGGTATTGATTCACATGTGTATAAGATACTTTATAATTTACACAGTGCTTTTTACATATGCTGGCTTATTCTGTTCTCCAGTAGCCCTGTGAAACAGACAGATGCCTTGATGCATTGATTATCACACCTTCATTTGTCTTTTCTTCTTTCTCCATTTTCTTCCAGAGAAAGTAGTCAATCATTGTACAAGTATTTATTATCTACTGTGTGCCAGGCACTGTGGATTCAACAGCAAATGACATAGATGCAGTGCTGCCCTCACCAAAATTAAAGTCTAGCTGGGGAAGCAGACAAGTAAAAAGCAATTACGGTACAAGTATGATAAGTATTAAAATGAGGGAAATGTAGGATTTTATGAGATGACATAGGAAGGATACTGTATCAGCTAGAACTCAGTTGCATATAACAAAAAACCCAAGATGACAATGGCTTAAGCACACAAGAGTTTTATATCCTCATGTAAAAGCAGGTTGAATATAGGCATTCTGGGACTGGTATGGTGATTCCACAAAAATGTGAAAATTGGTTCCTTTTTTCTTTTCTGTCATCATGAATACTAGCTTCTGTTTTCAAGGTTGCCTCCTTGTCCAAGATGGCTGCTGGGACTCCAGCTATCATGACAGGATTCCAGATAACAGGGAGGAAGAAGGGAAGAAGTACAAAAGGATGCATTCCTTAGCTGAGTCAGCAACTTTCAAGAAGCCTTCCTGGTTGTCTTGCACAACCTTCCTTCCTTACATCTCTTTGGTCAGAACATAGTCAAATGGCTACTCCTAGCTAGCTGCAAGGGAGCTTGGGAACTGTGGGGGGGTTTTCCAGGTAGGCAGCTATGTGCAAAGCTTAAAAAATAAAATAAAATCAGGGTTGTTTTACTAAGAAGAGCAAAATAGACTCTGGGGTGGGCAACTCACAGTCTGTGTTGTAGATACTCAAAACCATCCAGGGTGGTTGGTGAGCATATATAGGGAATTAAGATTATTTACTAGCTCATCAGTAACCTCCTTTTACTTGACAGGTAAACTGCCACTCAGGAAGGTTAAGTAAATTGTTACAGTTCACACAGTGAGTTGGTAGCATAGCAAAACTGAAGTCTACATACTCCCAAATCCAGCATTCTTTCTACTGCACCATTGCTTTTCATTTGAATATATGCATATAGTATTTGTAGTTCAAGTAACAGGTGATTTTAAGATTAGAACTTTACTTCCAGATATTCTAAATATTTCTACATTTGGGTAGTATTATGCAAAGTCTAGAAAGATTAACAAGTCGGTGGGATTTAGATGTGGTCCATTGAAAAGCTTTTTATAATGGATTTAATTTAGTTTTTGTTCAGAAACTCATTTGGCTTTTCAGACATGGTCATTTCTCAGTGTTTTGCAAAGTGTTTGCAAAATTTTCCCACCTAAGGACCCACTATTATATCATAAGGAACACTGGTGAAGGTTGTTCTTGCACTCCACTTATTTTATTTTATTTTATTTTACTTTATTTTATTTTTATTTCTTTTATCATTATTGGAGTATAATTGCTTTACAATTGTGTGTTAGTTTCTACTTTAGAACAAAGTGAATCAGCTATACATGGACATGTATCCCCATATCTCCTCCCTTTTGTGTCTCCCTCCCACCCTCCCTATCCCACACCTCTAGGTGGTCACAAAGCACCGAGCTGATCTCCCTGTGCTATGCGGCTGCTTCCCACTAGCAATCTGTTTTACATTTGGTACTGTATATATGTCCATGCCACTCTCTCACTTTGTCCTAACTTACGCTTCCCCCTCCCCGTGTCCTGAAGTCCATTCTCTACGTCTGCATCTTTATTCCTGTCCTGCCCCTAGGTTCTACAGAACCATTTTGTTTGTTTTTTTTGTAGATTCCATATGTATATGTTAGCATACGGTATTTGTTTTTCTCTTTCTGACTTACTTCACTCTGTATGACAGACTCTAGGTCCATCCACCTCACTACAAATAACTCAATTTCGTTTCTTTTTATGGCTGAGTAATATTCCATTGTATATATGTGCCACATCTTCTTTATCCATTCATCTGTGGATGGACACTTAGGTTGCTTCCATGTCCTGGCTATTGTAAATAGAGCTGCAATGAACATTGTGGTACATGACTCTTTTTGAATTATGGTTTTCCAAGGGTATATACCCAGTAGTGGGATTGCTGGGTCATATGGTAGTTCTATTTTTAGTTTTTTAAGGAACCTCCATAGTGGCTGTATCAATTTACATTCCCACCAACAGTGCAAGAGGGTTCCCTTTTCTCCACACCCTCTCCAGCATTTATCATTTGTAGATTTTTTTTGATGATGGCCATTCTGACTGGTGTGAGGTGATACCTCATTGTAGTTTTCATTTCCATTTCTCTAATGATTAGTGATGTTGAGCATTCTTTCATGTGTTTGTTGGCAGTCTGTATATCTTCTTTGGAGAAATGTCTGTTTAGGTCTTCAGCCCATTTTTAGATTGGGCTCTTTGCTTTTTTGTTATTGAGGTGCATGAGTTGCTTGTAAATTTTGGAGATTAATCCTTTGTCAGTTGCTTCATTAGCAAATATTTTCTCCCATTCTGAGGGTTGTCTTTTCATCTTGTTTATGGTTTCCTTTGCTGTGCAAAAGCTTTGAAGTTTCATTAGGTCCCATTTGTTTATTTTTATTTCCATTTCTCTAGGAGGTGGGTCAAAAAGGATCTTGCTGTGATTTATGTCATAGAGTGTTCTGCGTACATTTTGCTCTAAGAGTTTGATAGTGTCTGGCCTTACATTTAGGTCTTTAATCCATTTTGAGTTTATTTTTGTGTATGGTGTTAGGGAGTGTTCTAATTTCATTCTTTTACATGTAGCTGTCCAGTTTTCCCAGCACCACTTATAGAAGAGGCTGTCTTTTTTCCATTGTATATCCTAGCTCCTTTATCAAAGATGAGGTGATCATATGTGCATGGGTTTATCTCTGGGATTTCTATCCTGTTCCATTGATCTATACTTCTGTTTTTTGCCAGTACCATACTGTCTTGATTACTGTAGCTTTGTAGTATAGTCGGAAGTCCAGGAGTCTGATTCCTCCAGCTCCGTTTTTCTTTCTCAAGATTGCTTTGGCTATTCAGGTTTTCTTATGTTTCCATACAAATTGTGACATTTTTTGTTCTAGTTCTGTGAAAAATGCCAGTGGTAGTTTGATAGGGATAGCACTGAATCTGTAGATTGCTCTGGGTAGTAGAGTCATTTTCACAATGTTGATTCTTCCAGTCCAAGAACATGGTATATCTCTCCATCTATTTGTAGCATCTTTAATTTCTTTCATCAGTGTCTTATAATTTTCTGCATACAGGTCTTTTGTCTCCTTAGGTAGGTTTATTCCTAGGTATTTTATTCTTTTTGTTGCAATGGTAAGTGGGACTGTTTCCTTAATTTCTCTTTCAGATTTTTCATCATTAGTGTATAGGAATGCCAGAGATTTCTGTGCATTAATTTTGTATCCTGCTACTTTACCAAATTCATTGATTAACTCTAGTAGTTTTCTGGTAGCATCTTTAGGATTCTCTGTGTATAGTATCATGTCATCTGCAAACAGTGACAGCTTTACTTCTTCTTTTCTGATTTGTATTCCTTTTATTTCTTTTCCTTCTCGTATTGCTGTGGCTAAAACTTCCAAAACTATGTTGAATAATAGTGGTGAGAGTGGACAACCTTGTCTTGTTCCTGATCTTAGAGGAAATGTTGTCAGTTTTTCACCATTAGAGTGATGTTGGCTGTGGGTTTGTCATATGTGGCCTTTATTATGTTGAGGTAAGTTCCCTCTATGCCTACTTTCTGGAGAGTTTTTTATCATAAATCGGTGTTGAATTTTTTTTTTTTTTTTTTTTTTTTTTTTGCGGTACGCGGGCCTCTCACTGTTGTGGCCTCTCCCATTGCGGAGCACAGGCTCCGGACGCGCAGGCTCAGCAGCCATGGCTCACGCGCCCAGCTGCTCCGCGGCATGTGGGATCCTCCCGGACCGGGGCACGAACCCGTGTCCCCTGAATCGGCAGGCGGACTCTCAACCACTGCGCCACCAGGGAAGCCCCGGTGTTGAATTTTGTCAAAAGCTTTTACTGCATCTATTGAGATGATCATATGGTTTTTCTCCTTCAATTTGTTAATATGGTGTATCACATTGATTGATTTCCATATACTGAAGAATTCTTGCATTCCTGGGATAAACCCCACTTGATCATGGTGTATGATCCTTTTAATGTGCTGTTGGATTCTGTTTCCTAGTATTTTGTTGAGGATTTTTGCATCTATTATGTTCATCAGTGATATGGGCCTGTAGTTTTCTTTCTTTGTGACATCTTTGTCTGGTTTTGGTATCAGGGTGATGGTGGCCTTGTAGAATGAGTTTGGGAGTGTTCCTCCCTCTGCTATATTTTGGAAGAGTTTGAGAAGGATGGGTGTTAGCTCTTCTCTAAATGTTTGATAGAATTCGCCTGTGAAGCCATCTGGTCCTGGGCTTTTGTTTGTTGGAAGATTTTTAATCACAGTCTCAATTTCAGTGCTTGTGATTGGTCTGTTAATATTTTCTATTTCTTCCTGATTCAGTCTCGGATGGTTTTGCTCTTGTAAGCATTTGTCCATTTCTTCCAGGTTGTCCATTTTATTGACATAGAGTTGCTTGTTGTAAATTGTCTCATAATCTTTTGTATTTCTGCAGTGTCAGTTGTTACTTCTCCTTTTTCATTTCTGATTCTATTGATCTGAGTCTTCTCCCTTTTTTTTTTGATGAGTCTGGCTAATGGTTGATCACTTTTGTTTATCTTCTCAAGGAACCAGCTTTTAGTTTTATTGATCTTTGCTATTGTTTCCTTCATTTCTTTTTCATTTATTTCTGATCTGATCTTTATGATTTCTTTCCTTCTGCTATCTTTGGGGTTTTTTTGTTCTCCTTTCTCTAATTGATTTAGGTGTAAATTTAAGTTGTTTATTTGAGATGTTTCTTGTTTCTTGAGGTAGGATTGTATTGCTATAAACTTCCCTCTTAGAACTGCCTTTGCTGCATCCCACAGGTTTTGGGTTATCAGGTTTTCATTGTCATTTGTTTCTAAGTATTTTTTGATTTCCTCTTCAATTTCTTCAGTGATCTCTTGGTTATTTAGTAGTGTATTGTTTAGCTTCCATGAGTTTGTATTTTTCCTGTAATGTATATCTAGTCTCATAACATTGTGGTCAGAAAAGATACTTGATACAATTTTAATTTTCTTAAATATACCAAGGCGTGATTTGTGACCCAAGTTATGATCTGTCCTGGAGAATGTTCCATGAGCACTTGAGAAGAAAGTATATTCTGTTGTTTTTGGATGGAATGTCCTATAAATATCATCTTGTAAGTACATCTTGTTTAATCTATCATTTAAAGCTTGTATTTCCTTATTTATTTTCATTTTGGATGATCTGTCCATTGGTGAAAGTGGGGTGTTAAAATGCCCTACTATGATTGTGTTACTGTCGATTTCCCCTTTTATGGCTGTTAGTATTTGCCGTATGTATTGAGGTGCTCCTATGTTGGGTGCATAAATATTTACATTTGTTATATCTTCTTCTTGGATCGATCCCTTGATCATTATGTAGTGTCCTTCTTTGTCTCTTGTAATAGTCTTTAAAGTCTATTTTGTCTGTTATGAGAATTGCTACTCCATCTTTCTTTTGATTTCCATTTGCATGGAATATCTTTTTCCATCCCCTCACTTTCAGTCTGTATGTGTTCCTGGGTCTGAAGTGGGTCTCTTGTAGACAGCATATATATGGGTCTTGTTTTTTTATCCATTTAGCCAGTCTACGTCTTTTGATTGGAGCATTTAATCCATTTACATTTAAGGTAGTTATCGATATGTATATTCCTATTACCATTTTCTTAATTGTTTTGGGTTTGTTATTGTAGGTCTTTTCCTTCTCTTGTGTTTCCTCCCTAGAGAAGTTCCTTTAGCATTTGTTGTAAAGCTGGTTTGGTGGTGCTGAATTCTCTTAACTTTTGCTTGTCTGTAAAAGTTTTAAATTCTCTGTCGAATCTGAATGAGATCCCTGCTGGTTAGAGTAATCTTGGTTGTAGGTTTTTCCCTTTCATCACTTTAAATATGTCCTTCCACTCCTGGCTTGCAGAGTTTCTGCTGAAAGACCAGCTGTTAACCTTATGGGGATTCCCTTGTATGTTATTTGTTGTTTTTCCCTTGCTGCTTTTAATATTTTTTTTTGTACTTAATTTTTGATAGTTTGATTAATATGTGTCTTGGCGTATTTCTCCTTGGATTTATCCTGTATGGGACTCTCTGGGCTTCCTCGACGTGATTGACTATTTCCTTTCCTATATTAGGGAGGTTTTCAACTATAATCTCTTCAAATGTTTTCTCTTTCCCTTTCTTTTTCTCTTCTTCTTCTGGGACCTGTATAATTCACGTGTTGGTGCATTTAGTGTTTGTCCCAGAGGTCTCTGAGACTGTCCTCAATTCTTTTCATCCTTTTTCTTTATTCTGCTCTGCAGTAGTTTTTTTCCACTATTTTATCTTCCAGGTCACTTATGCGTTCTTCTGCCTCAGTTACTCTGCTGTTGAGTCCTTCTAGAGAATTTTTAATTTCATTTACTCTGTTGTTCATCATTGTTTGTTTGTTCTTTAGTTCTTCTAGGTCCTTGTTAAACGTTTCTTGTATTTTCTCCATTCTATTTCCAAGATTTTGAATCATCTTTACTATCATTACTCTGAATTCTTTTTCAGGTAGACTTCCTATTTCCTCTTCTTTTTTTTGTTCTGGTGGCTTTTTACCTTGCTCCTTCATCTGCTATGTGTTTCTCTCTCTTCTCATTTTGCTTCCCTTACTGTGTTTGGGGTCTCCTTTTTGCAGGCTGCAGGTTGTAGTTCCCGTTGTTTTGGTGTCTGCCTCCAGTGGGTGAGGGTGGTTCAGTGTGTTGTGTAGGCTTCCTGGTGGAAGGGCTTCCTGGTGGAAGGGACTGTGTTCTGGTGGATGAGGCTGAGTCTTGTCTTTCTGGTGGGCAGGACCACGTCTGGTAATGTGTTTTGGGGTGCCTGTGACCTTATTATGATTTTAGGCAGCCTCTCTGCTAATGGGTGGGGTTGTGTTCCTGTCTTGCTAGCTGTTTGGCATAGGGTGTCCAGCACTGTAGCTTGCTGGTCATTGAGTGGAGCTGGGTCTTAGCGTTGAGATGGAGAGCTCTTGAAGAGCTTTGACCGTTTGATATTACGTGGAGCCAGGAGGTCTCTGGTGGACCAATGTCCTGAACTTGGCTCTCCCACCTCAGAGGCACAGGCCTGACAGCCGGCCAGAGCACCAAGTCCCTGTCAGCCACATGGCTCAGAAGAAAATGGAGGAAAAAAGAAAGAAAGAAAGAAAAAATAATAAAATAAAATGTTATTAAAATTAAAAAAAATTTAATTATTAAAAATTAAAAAGTAATAGAAAAGAAAAAAATAAGAAAGAAGAGAGCAACCAAACCAATAAACAAATCCACCAATGATAACAAGCCCTAAAAACTATACCAAGAAAAAAAAAAAACCCAACAGACAGAACCCTAGGACAAATGGTAAAAGCAAAGGTATACAGACAGAATCACACAAAGAAGCATGCACATACACACTCACAAAAAGAGAAAAAGGAAATATATATATATATATATATATATATATATAAAACAAAAGGAAGAGAGCAACCAAATCAGGAAACAAATGTTCCAATGATAATAAACTCTAAATCCTAAACTAAGATAAACATAAAACCAGAAACAAATTAGATGCAGAAAGGAAACCCCACGTCTACAGTTGCTCCGAAAGTCCACTGCCTCAATTTTGGGATGATTCCTTGTCTATTCAGGTATTCCACAGATGCAGGGTACATCAAGGTGATTGTGGAGAGTTAATCCGCTGCTCCTGAGGCTGCTGGAAGAGATTTCCCTTTCTCTTCTTTGTTTGCACAGCTCCCAGCGTTCAGCTTTGGATTTGGCCCCGCCTCTGCATGTCGGTCACCTGAGGGCGTCTGTTCTTCACTCAGACAGGATGGGGTTAAAGGATCAGCTGATTCGGGGGCTCTGGCTCACTCAGGCCGTGGGGAGGGAAGGGTACGGAATGCGGGGCGAGCCTGCGGCGGCAGAGGCCAGCGGGACCTTGCACCAGCCTGAGGTGCGCCGTGCGTTCTCCCGGGGAAGTTGTCCCTGGATCACGGGACCCTGGCAGTGGGGAGCTGCACAGGCTCCTGGGAGGGGAGGTGTGGGTAGTGACCTGTGCTTGCACACATGATTCTTGGTGGCTGCAGCAGCAGCCTTAGCGTTTCATGCCCATCTCTGGTGTCCGTGCTGATAGCCGTGGCTCGTGGACGTCTCTGGAGGTCGTTTAGGCGGTGCTCTGAATCCCCCTCTCCTTGCGCACCCTGAGACAATGGTCTCTTGCCTCTTAGGCAGTTCCAGACTTTTTCCCGGACTCCCTTCCGGCTAGCTGTGGTGCACTAGCCCCCTTCAGGCTGTGATCACGCAGCCAACCCCAGTCCTCTCCCTGGGATCCGACCTCCGAAGCCAGAGCCTCAGCTCCCAGCCCCCACCTGCCCCGGTAGGTGAGCAGACAAGCCTCGGGCTGGTGAGTGTTTGTTGGCACCAATCCTGTGTGTGGGAATCTCTCCACTTTGCCCCCTGCACCCCTGTTGCTACGCTCTCCTCTGTGGCTCTGAAGCTCCCCCGCTCCGCCACCCGCAGTCTCTGCCCGTGAAGGGGCTTCCTAGTGTGTGGAAACCTTTCCTCCTTCACAGCTCCCTCCCACTGGTGCAGGTCCCATCCCTATTCTTTTGTCTCTGTTTTTTCTTTTGCCCGACCTAGGTACATGGGGAGTTTCTTGCCTTTTGGGAAGTCTGAGGTCTTCTGCCAGCATTCAGTAGGTGTTCTGTAGGAGTTGTTTCACATGGAGATGTATTTCTGATGTATTTGTGGGGAGGAAGGTGATCTCCATGTCTTACTCCTCTGCCATCTTGAAGGTCTCTCCAACACCATTTATTTTAAAAACAAACCTTTTCCTAGTAAAAACAAATGTTTTTCCATCTTAGTGTTGTGAAATATATTTCATCTCAGAAAATCACAATGGAATGAAAGTAGCATGATGACAAAGGCTCTGAACTCTGAGAAGCAGGGAGTACGTGGCTCTGGGCAAGTCACTTAGCCTAGCTGTAAAATAAAATACTTTTAAAAAAGTGGATATGAGGATAAATTAGAAAAAAGTGATAATTTCTTAGACTTGTACAGTTGAAATAAACAGATAATGTTAAACTGTCTTTCAGCCATTAGGTTGATTTTCTTCTCCTTCTTTGTCACAATTAACTTGTTTCGGGGTTTCCTTCTTTTCCTGACATGTTTGCCTACAAAGGAAGGGTAAGTGGGCAATGGAATCATTAAGAGCTGAAGAGCAGTGGATGGAGCATGGTGAAAAGGCCTAGATGCGGCCTTTGCTGGATAATCAGCCTGTGACTTTCATTGTCTCTTTTTAGTTTGAACTGTTTAATGACAACCCACGAGAGGGTATTCCATTTTACTGGCATTTTGTCTGAATTTGTGATATGCTACTGCAAAGTGAACAATAGTTCCTTGGTATGGCCTCATATTCCTAACATTCAGGCTTACCATGCATGTTATTGCCTGAGAGTGAGTGAATGAGAGGGGAGGATGGGGAAGGAGAGAGAGAAGAGAGACTTGTAAAACTGGCTCAACAATTTTATACTTTTCTCACCAAACCTTTAACTATAGACTGTGTAGATCTTTTTTTTTTTTTTTTTTTTTTTTTTTTTGCTATACGCGGGCCTCTCACTGCTGTGGCCTCTCCTGTTGCGGAGCACAGGCTCCGGACGCGCAGGCTCAGCGGCCATGGCTCACGGGCCCAGACGCTCTGCGGCATGTGGGATCCTCCCGGACCAGGGCACGAACCTGCATCCCCTGCATTAGCAGGCGGACTCTCAACCACTGCGCCACCAGGGAAGCCCGACTGTGTAGATCTTAAAGCCCAGAGAAGTCCTCAAGTCCAGTGGTTTTCAAATTGTGCTCCACGCAGCCCAGTGATACGTCAGGGCCAAGTGGATGAGGGCTCCTTTCAGTTAGGAACAAGTACTTTAAAGAATACTATAAAAATCAAATGTCACTCCCCTACTTAAAACTTCTCAGGAGTCCTCTTTGCCTATGGAATAAAGTCCAAGGTCCTTAGCATAAAATACAAAGCTCTTCATGATCTGCCCACTCCATGCCTACATGGTTCCTCCTGTTCCATTCCTCATATTCTATATTCCAGTAGTACCAGACTCCTGCTGTTTCCCTGAACTTGTCCAGCTGTTTTCCAACTCTCTGCATCTGCATTTGATGTTTCTTCTACATGAGATGGACTTTCTCTCTTTGTCCTGTGTTCTTCCTTGCTCCCATCTCGGTTACTCCCAGACTTAAATAGCCACCCTACCCTGTCCCATCACTCACTGTCCTTTGATCCTGCTCTGTTTCCAGTGTAACACCAATCACGAGCTAGAACAATATTCTTAATGTATTTGTTTATTTGTGTTCTCTGCTTTTCTCACTCTGCGTACTCTCTCCTGGCAGTCTCATGGGCTCATGTGGCATCAGTCAATAAAAGACCTTCATCTCCTGCTTAGATCTTTCTCATGCACTTCGAGCAAGCACACTGGCCACTGCATAGCTTCCTCATTGTGAGGCATAGCACCTCAAATCACAACAGAATGCTTCAAGCTAATTAATTTTACTTTCCAGCATGGTCTTCTTCCTGTGTTCCCATCTCAGGGAAAGCTTACTCAGTTGCCCCATCCCAAAAGCTGGACGTCATCTTTCATTTCTCTTTCCTCCACACACAGTCATTTCAATTACGGCAGCTCTTTCTCATGAAATTCCCTTCCAAATCCATCCTCTTTTCTACATCTCCATTGCAATAACTAGCTGCCTTTTTCTTGCCTAAATTACTTACTGTATTATTCCAGGTCCTCTAGAACATTGCTGTCCAATAGAAGTATATGTTATTTTAAATGTTCTAGTAGCTACATTTAAAGAGGTAAAAAGAAACAAGTAAAAGAAATTTTAATAATATATTTTACTTAAACCATTATATCCAAAATATAATAACCTCAATATGTAATCAGTGTTTGAAACTGTTTATTATATTTTTAACCCACTTTGTTGAAGTATGATTGACATACAAAAAGCTGTACACATTTAATATATATAACTTGATGAGTTTGGAAATAAGTTTATATATACCCATGAAGCCAAAATCTATGCCATAAATATACCCATCACTTCAAAAGTTTTCTACTGTCCTCTTTATTTATTATTATTGTTGTTTTCTTTAACTGGTGATGATGATAGTAAGAACACCTAACATACGATCTACTCTCTCTAGCAAATATTTAAGTATAGCAGTACAGTATTGTTAACTATAGGCACTGTGCTATACAGTAGATCTCTAGGTTTTATTCATCTTATAAAACTGAAACTTTATACCCTTTGACTAATACCTCCCCATTTCCCCTCCTCCAGCCCCTGGCAACTACTATTTTACTCTTTTTGCCTCTATGCGTTTAACTGATTTAGATTCCTCATATAATTGATATGATGTAGTATTTGTCCTTCTTAGCATAATGTCCTCCAAGTTCATCCATGTTGTCACAAATGGCAGGATTTTCTTCTTTTTTAAGGCTGAGAATGAATTTTCATTGTTTATATAGGCCACATTTTCCAATAGAAAGAAATTATTGAGATATGTTAAGTTCCATTTTTTTAAATACTAGGTCTTCAAAAATCAGTGTGAATTTTATACTTGCAGCACATCTCAATTTGAATTAGCCACATTTCTACCAACTGTGGCTAGTGGCTACTGTATTCAACATCATAGCTATAAAATACAGAGTCTGAAGCAAGGATTGAAGTGCCGACATTGTCTTTGGTAGGTTCCAGCCCAGCGTGGTGAGGGTAAAGGTCAGATGAGGAAAAATGGTGATGCAGTGTATTACCATGCTGGCCACCACTTTACAACCACTGCAGAGACACACAGCAGATTGTTCAGCAGGCATAGTTCCCTCCCCATTTCTGTTTCCCATTTATCTAGGTTCACCCCATGGGAAGCTAACTTCTCTGCACTTCCTCTAACCCCTTGAAAATTGTTCAGAAGCAATATGACATTTTATCCAAATCCACAGGGTGACTCAGCATGGGTTAATGAGAAAGTTGGAAGACGTTGAGAGAATCTTAGAATCAACACTAGGTTTGCATCAACACGTAACTGAGCATTTTGACTCTGGTTTTATCTCTCTCCAGTCCCATTTTCCATACTGTACCCAGGTGTTTTTGCTAAATGCAAACCTGATTATCATTTCCCTATTTCAAAACCTCCAAAGACTCCCCACTGTTTTCAGAATAAACTTCAACACCCGTCTTGTTCAAAGTTTTACTTGATCTGGCCCTGCCTACCTTTCTAGCTTCTGGTCTCAACCACCTCCGTCCCATCTTGAATGCTATGTGTGTTACTTACCTCCTGGTTAACAAATTACCCCAAACATTGTGACTTTTAACAATAAACGTTTATTATCTCACAGTTTGTATGGTTAGGAATTCGACAGTAATTTAGTTTGATGGTTCTAGCTTGAGCTCTCTTACAGGATTATAGTCTAGATGTCAGCAAGGGCTGTGGTCATCTGAAGGCTTGACTAGGCTTAAGTGATTCACTTTTACAAGGGGCCACTTACATGGCTGGCAAGTTGACACTGGCTGTTAGCAGATACCTTAGTTTCTCTCCATATTGGCTTCTTTAGAGGACTGCTGGAGTGTCCTCATAGCATGGTGGCTGTCTTCCCCCAGAGAAAGCGATCCAGGAGAGAGCAAAGCAGAAGCCACAATGTTTTTTGCTTTTTTTTTTTTAAACCTAGCTCAGAAGTCACATATCATCATTTCCATGATACCCTATTGGTATGGGAGGGAACAAGAACATGAATAGCAAAAGGCAACATGTTGGAGGCTGGCTACACACATCTATAGCATTTCTTTAAGCCCCTCTAGCATGCCCTGACTTGTCTGTGGCCATTGCCACATATTATTCTATCTTATCCCAAAGAGTACTCTCTTCTGTTTCTCTTTTCCTTGTTTGCCTTTCTAACTTTAATGTCACTTACTGTGGGAAGCATCTTTTTACACATATAATCCCCACCCTACCACCACCACCACCAATGGCATCTTATTCCTGCTATCAGAATACCCTATCCTTCTATCATCTACACATTTTATCATAGTTGCCTGTTTCCTGACTTGTCTCCTACATTAGACTCTGAGTTCATGAAGACGAAGACCGTGTCTTTCTGGTTCATTGTTGTATCTCCCGTGCCCAGCACAATGCTTGGCAACACATTGTAGGTTCTCAGTAAATAGTCATTGGTTGGAAAGATAAAGGAACGGATGGGTGAATGATGGATGGACGATATAACAAACATCTTGTCTCTTCTACTAGACTCTGAACTCTTGGAGAGCAGTGCCCTGGTCTTTTCATTTCTGTATCCCCAGGGTATAACACAGTGCCTAGCAGATACTAGGCCCCTAATAAATGTCCCTCTCTCCTTCCTTCTTTTTTCCCCTATTCTTTTTGGTAGAATAAAGATTTTGAGAGGTTCAGGATTTCTACAGGTCTGTTATTAGTGATAAATCTGATCATTTACAAAAATCTACCTCTTGATTATTTCCGATTGCAAACATTGCTGATATTCCCCTGTAAGTCAACATTGTAATAAGATTTCAGATAATTGATATTTGTGTTTAATAACTATAGTAGTGTTTATTCAGGCTGAGCAGGTACCTTAAACATGGAAGGTGTTTTGTGAATGGTGAATAAATTCAATATATTGATAGGTGCTTTTTACTGAGTAATTATGGTGAAGCTTCAGATTGTATGAGAAATGAATAGTTTTTCTTAGATCTTGATTCTGTTAACACAATAAATTACTTACTGACATGTAAGTTGAAGTAAATTGTTTCTGTTTCTGGATTTGAAATTTAGGAGAAAACTGACCTCAGTTGTTTCTAAGGCCAGCTCTCTTCAGCTACCCTGCTAGCTATGTAGAAAGGCAGCAAGTGAGAGGGAGGCTTGTTGTCAACAGTGCTGGCCCGGCTTCCTCCCCTAAGAAGAATATGTAGAACTGGGGTCAGTTACCAAGAATCCACTGGGATGAAATAAATAAATATGTGGTTACATGTTCCTTTCATTCTTTTAATTTCCTTCAAAAAGTATCTTATATTGTTCTTTATTTTTATAATTTATAAGTTAATTCTGTATTTGCTTTTTCATTTTCACATTCTATACTAGAGGTTCATTAAAAGGGCATGGACTTTGTAATTGAACAGAACTACATTCATATTCTGACTGCCACTTCCTACTGGCCGTGTGTCATTGGACAAGTTACTTTATATCTCTGAATCTTATTATTTTGTGTGTGTGTGTGTGTGTGTGTGTGTGTGTGTGTGTGTGTGTGAGATGAGGATAGAAATGACCCTTCATAAAATTGGCATCAGGCTCAGTAAGATATCTTGTGTAAAGTGCCAAGTGTGGTCTTTGGCATTGAGGCTCAGTCAAGTTGGGTAATACCTCCCTTCCCTAGGCTGTTTTGGCATAGATTGAAGCAGTGCTTAGCAGTATGGCATGTGATCAGGTCACGTTGCCGCAGAAATAAGAGGTTCATTGATTCTGACAGAGAGGTATTTTCATAGACCATCTGACAAAACTCCTAGTCTGCTTTCTTCTTTAGTTTACTTCCCAGCCAACCAAAGTGGTACAATATGAATGTATTGTGCTTTTCCTGTGTGTTTTCTTTTCTCTCCTTTTTTGCATTCCCTTTCCCTTTTTGACCTTGTTTTCCTCTCCTTCCCTTTGGTGATTGATATTTTTAGATCCCTGCTTACTTGCGCTTTCTGGTTACCACTGACTAGTTCCTCCTGCCTTGCCTTTACCATGCTGTAGAATCTAGACCCTCCTCCTGGGAAGCCTTTGTTCCTAAGACTCATAGGTTGGATTAGCCACTCAAGGTTTTACTTGCTGCCCTGCCAGGCAGTGGTTGTTTGGATGATGTGTCCTCCTTTTTCTCCATATGATCTCCAGAGAGATCCTCATGGGAAAAATGTGATGGGCCCTACAAATAAACTGTCTGGGGTGTCCAAATCTTGAGTTGAGTGGCCTGTTAAAACAGGTCTGTGTCAAAAGTAATAAATAGTTTTTGTGGATTTTGAGCAAGCTGCCAATTGATCAGCTACTGTTTAATGAGAGAGAGGCACTGTAAGAGGAGCAAAAGCCCAGCTGCCTGTTCGGGAGCCACCTGCCTTTTCTCTTTACTTCATTTTCTTGCTAATGAAGGAATCAAGTGGTTTAGAGCGATCAATGCTGACCTATTAGGATCAGACATTGTTTTGGCATTGCCAAGGCAATTAAATTCAGCAGGGTGAGGATTAGAGAGAGAAAGGCTATAAAAAAAGAGAAACAAGAGACTTTTTATTCAGTAACAACCACTCTGGTGTTGAGGTATAAAAAGGATTAGTTTAAAAAGAATTAATCATTAGAGCATTTTCTTTCTTGGTAAAATAATCAAAAGATTTGTTGACATTAGTTCTTCGATTTAGGGAGATAGGAAGCTCTGCTTTGCTGGTCTGACTTAAGGTACAAACCTTTATTATTGCCCTCTTTCCTATTTAAAGCAGTGACTTACCCAAAAAGCCTTCTCTAAGAGACTGTCTCATGTAGTAGGTACTATGACCTGTATGTGCCTGACTTTCCAAAGCAGCTCTGATTTTAAATTGTCTGGCCCCTCACCATTCCATTTAGATGATGTGATTTAGAAATTGCTAATCAGTCTATCACTGAAGACTTGATGGAGAGCATAGTATATAAAACCCTTGAGAGTAGGGTGCATGAGCTAATCTTGGCACACACACTCCTAATTCTTTCAACCAAGCATGGTGCCTTCCACTTAGATGCTCAGTAAATATTTGAGTAAACTGATAGTATTTTGGTGTATGTGATATGTTGAATAATAAAAAATTAAATTTACTTTAAAAAAAAGTGGGGTCTTAAAAATGAGTAGAATTTGAAAACCTAGTGTTCCAGGATTAGGGAAATAGCAGGAGTAAGCATATAAAAGCAGAAACGAGTAGAATAAGTTAGGGAGACCATAGGTCCTCTATACAGTGGAAGGCATCGACTAAAGCAAGAGTTCCTAGACTTCTGGATTTCACCAACTTGCGCAATTTCCAAAAGTAATTTTGCTAAGTAAAAATGTTGACTGTCGCCATTGTCTCATAATACCAAAATATAGAGTGGATATAATTTTGGCCAAAAAAGGGCAATTCTTTAAAATGCTTATATTTTGCTGTATTTTAAAAATTCTGTGTATTTCTTTCTGGTCCGTACTAAGGAAAGCTGTTTTTACAGACACAGGCAATGACCTCTAATGCTTGCTCCTTGTAGGGTGCTCCCTCAGAGTTGTCACTAAGGTTGCTTTTCATAGACAGCTGATGGTGTGCCCAGGAAATAACTAAAGCATTGCTGCCGCCACCTCTTTGTAATGACCTTGAGCCAGCCATCAGCTTAAGCAGTGGCATCAGTGAAGGTGATTCTCTGCATGTTCCTCAGAGTTGTATAACATCCTTGATTTGGAGGCGTCTATCTACATCTGGATAGATGTACAGATGTCTATCTACATCTGGTTGATCTTTGATTCCCCTGCTGGTGTCTCATGCTTTTTGGCTTGATTTATATGTCACCCATGGTTGTTCTTTTTTTCTTGTCCATGAGGAGCTAGATGTCTAGAATAGGAGATACTATTTTTACTTCAGCTGGGGCTTTCATTGGATAACTGCCTCTGCAATTGCCAGGAAACTTTATACCACTGGTCCTGCAACTTCTTGATGATGCACACCATTAATAAAAAAAAATTGCACATCAAAAGATGATCAACATTATTAGTCATCGAGTTAATGCAAATTAAAACTACAATGAGATACCACTTCACGCCCAGTAGGATGGCTAGGATCAAAAAGTCTGATAATGTGTTGGCAAGGATGTAGAGAAATTAGAACCTTCATAAATTGATGGTGGCAATGTAAAAATGGTACAGCCACTTTGGAAAACAGTCTGACAGTTCCTCAAAAACTTAAATGGAGTTACTATTATACCCAGCAATTCCACTTTTAGGTGTGTACCCAAGAGAAATGCAAACCTATGTGCACATGAAAACTTGAACATGAATGTTCATAGCAGCATTGTTCATAGTAGCCAAAAGGTGGAAAAAACCCAGATGTCCATCAGCTGATCAATGGATAAACAAAATATGGTATAGCTATGCAGTGGATCGTTATTCAGTCATTAAAAGGAATGAGGTACTGATACATATTACAATATGGATAAACCTTGAAAACATTATGCTAAGTGAAAGAAACCAGTCATGAAAGATCACACATTATGTGATTCCGTGTATATGAAATGTCCAGAACAGGCAAATCTATAGAGACAGAAAGTAGATTAGTGGTTGCTTAGGGCTGAAGAGATAGGGAAGTAGGGAGGCTGATAGCTAAAAGATACAGGGCTGCTTTCTGAGGTGTTGAAAATGTTCTAAAATTGATTGTGGTGATGGTTGTGCACTCTGTGAATATACTTTATAAACCATTGAATTGTATGCTTTAAATGGGTGACTTGTATGGTAGGTGAATTATATCTTACAAAAGCTGTTAAAAAAGGATTTTCAAGTGGGCACCCCAATATATTTATTTATAAAGTATATACATGTACTCCTGTACTAGTATGTATACTATAAAACATACAAAAACATAGACATTTTAAAAGTATACAGTAAAGGTATTGGCAATTTAAGTTCTAGTTATTTTCTTTTCTAACCAGTGAATCATGATCTTAAAGGCCCCTGGAGTGCATGCACCCCACTTTGGAAACCACTCTTTTTGACCACATAATAGAGATTAACATGTGTGAGATAAGCCTGTGTGGGAAGGGTGGGTTTCTCAATCCAAAGAACCTGATACGATTGGACTGTGAAGATATCTGGAAGTCTCTGCCTCTCTGGGAGAATGAAAGCCTTCTGTGCTCTTTTCTCCCAGTACACTCAAATGTGTGACGGCACCAGCAAAAAGGTATTTCCAGTCAATTCATTGTACCATCAGAAAGAAATTTGAGTGGCATATGATGACAATCATTGATGGCCCTGTAACCTCATATTTCGTAATTACTACTAAACTATATTCAATATGTATGTGGGACCCTACAGAGAGAGATAGGAAAAATATCCTATTCCCAACTGAATGGCATAAGCTGTATTTTTATTAAGAGGTTTGACTGACATTATAAATCATAAATCACTAACATGAAGCTTGAAGCACCAGAAACCAGAGAGAAAATATAACCTGTAAAATGTGCCATTCTGGTATAGTTTAATATTCATAGTGGCCAGCATTTTAAAACTATCATATATACTAAATTAGGCATCTACTTTTTTATCCAGTTTTCTTTTTTCAGGTGAGTTAGTCTTCTTGACCTTTTGTGCCATTTCTTTGGATATCAGCTGACAGTAATCAATTTGGGTATTTCTATATTTGAGTGATTGGTTCTTGAAAAAGGTGGTGAATAATTACTGCATATTTTTCATAAAATCTTTGTATACTATAAAGCACAGGCTGTTGTAAATGAATGTGAACACCCAACAACATCTAATACGGGGCTATAAGTGTAGTGCAGGTGTCTAATACCTGTGTATTGGTGGTGATATTATGTTAAAGGGTTGAAGGAGAGTATTTTGAGATTTCCTGGCTCTGTTTGAAATGTACAAAGAACATGGTATTGCATTTGCTTGTTTTTTGGTGCAGTAATGTATCATTAACAATTTATTGTGGTGAATCAAGCCATGATACAGACCACGTCTTGAGCATATTTCTCTGGCAGACAGAGGTGCAGATTTTATGTATTGAGCTAAAGGAAATGAAATTTTCCCAGCAAGGATAAAGAGAAAGAAATTTGCTTCTAGATATAATATATGTCTTTAAAATGTGGAGAAAGTAAGTTTAAAAGTTTCTTTATTAAATCCTCACCTCAATTAATCTCTATACTATAAATTATTGCAGATTTCCTGCCAGTTAAAGACAGTGAAAAGATCAAATGGAGAGTTTGGTACATTACATAGTCCTAAAAATAAATTATAATTGCACTGTTGTCATTCTCCTCCGTTGTTTAAAAATCTTTTTAGCTAGTATAAAACCTGTAGTCTAACACAACTCAGATTCCCTTCTTGAGAAATGATAAGACAGTGCATCATAAAACACAATTTATGTAACCCCTTTAAAAATGTAGCTTTGGGCTTCCCTGGTGGCGCAGTGGTTGAGAGTCCGCCTGCTGATGCAGGGGACATGGGTTCGTGCCCCGGTCCGGGAAGATCCCACATGCCGTGGAGTGGCTAGGTCCGTGAGCCATGGCCACTGAGCCTGCGCATCCGGAGCCTGTGTTCCACAACAGGAGAGGCCACAACAGTGAAAGGCCCGTGTACCGCAAAAAAAAAAAAAAAAATGTAGCTTTTATGTGACATTTTAATATTTCAGAAGTCATGAAGGTTTAACTTTAAGTTTCAGTTTAAATGATTCTTAGGTTTGTGGTATCAGTATTTATTAGAAACAGAGTCATTTCAAGAATAAAGATTAGAAACTGAATAGGTGTTTTTATACATATACAAAAAACTACTGGCCAGAGGATTGATGGGGACTGCCGTTTTCAACACACTTCATTTGAAAAGGTCCATATCCAATCTCTAAACACACTAAATTCCATTGGTATGTTCCTTTTCAGTCAATAGAACTCTAGTAAGACAGTGAAGAGATAGGAAAAAGTTAACACACCATGTGCAGAAAATACACAAATAGCTCACTATTCCAAAGCTCTTTGTTCCCTTTTCCTCAGTGAAAAACATAAAGCTGTAAAACAAATCATTATAAAAGTCTAAGTAGACTGTAATCCTAACAGCTAATCTAGGTACTAACTTATGCCATCTTCCTATCTTCTTTTCTTAAGCAAAACAAAGCAGCCCCTAATGTTGGAGAGCTGATGCTGCTATCATTGTACAAGTCAAATAGGAGAGGGGCCCTCGTTACAAACAACACGATCTAGCTCCAGCCAATTAAACTGTGAACCTCAAAGCTGTTCTCCTAAAGCAGACTTGTTGTCAGGGCAGTTATACTGGAAGCACTTTCTTGGCATAAAGTGCACATCTGAACATTTAAATCCAAATATACTAACAGATGTCTCTTGAGCAAGAACATTATAAAACCAGATTTCACTTGAGTGAGGAAAATACTTTTTCCATCATTTTATGTTTTTCACTTGTTCACTTTAGACGATGGCCCTATAGACTGTGATTAGAAGGGATATCTGAGAAGGTAGAATTGGTCCATCCTGTCAGTGTGAGGTGAGCACATGCATTTCAAATCAAGGTGATGCTGTGGGTTTGTCGTATATGGCCTTTATTATGTTAAGGTAGGTTCCCTCTGTGCCCACTTTCTGGAGAGTTTTTATCATAAATGGGTGTTGAATTTTGTCAAAAGCTTTTTCTGCATCTATTGAGATGATCATATGGTTTTTCTTCTTCAATTTGTTAATATGGTGTATCACATTGATTGATTTGTGTATATTGAAGAATCCTTGCATCACTAGGATAAACCCCACTTGATCATGGTGTATGATCCCTTTAATGTGTTGTTGGATTCTGTTTTCTAGTATTTTGTTGAGGATTTTTGCATCTATATTCATCAGTGATATTGGTCTGTAATTTTCTCTTTTTGTAGTATCTCTGTCTGGTTTTGGTGTCAGGGTGATGGTGGCCTCGTAGAATGAGTTTGGGGGTGTTCCTTTCTCTGCAATTTTTTGGAAGAGTTTGAGAAGGATGGGTGTTAGCTCTTCTCTAAATGTTTGATAGAATTAACCTGTGAAGCCATCTGGTCCTGGACTTTTGTTTGTTGGAAGGTTTTTTTTTTTTTTTTTGCCGTACGTGGGCCTCTCACTGTTGTGGCCTCTCCCCTTGCGGAGCACGGCTCCGGATGCGCAGGCTCAGCGGCCATGGCTCACGGGCCCAGCCGCTCCGCTGCACGTGGGATCTTCCCGGACCGGGGCACGAACACGTGTCCCCTGCACCGGCAGGCGGACTCTCAACCACTGCGCCACCAGGGAAGCCCTGTTGGAAGGTTTTTAATCAAAGTTTCAATTTCAGTGCTTGTGATTGGTCTGTTCATATTTTCTATTTCTTCCTGGTTCAGTCTTGTGAGATTGTACCAATGGCTGAGTAGTATTCCGTTGTATATATATACCACAGCTTCTTTATCCATTCATTTGTTGATGGACACTTAGGTTGTTTCCATGTCTTGGCAATTGTAAATAATGCTGCTATGAACATTTGGGTTGCATGTATCCTTTCAATTTAGTGTTTTTGTTTTTTTCATATACATACCCAGGAGTAGAATTGCTGGGTCATATGGTATTTCTATTTTTAGTTTTTTGAGAAAGCTCTATACCGTTTTCCACAGTGGCTGCACCAATCTATATCTCCACCAACAGTGTACGAGGGTTCCCTTTTCTCCACTCCTCTCCAACATTCGTTATTTGTAGACTTTCTGATGATAGCCATTCTGACAGGTATGAGGTGATATCTCATTGTGGTTTTCATTTGCCTTTCCCTGATGATTAGTGATGTTGAGCATATTTTCATGTGCTTGTTGGCCATCTATATTTCCTCTTTGGAAAAACGTCTATTCAGTTCTTCTGCCCATTTAAAAAAATTTATTTATTTATTTATTTTTGGCTGCATTGGGTCTTCATTGCTGCACATGGGCTTTCTCTAGTTGTGGCGAGCGGGGGCTACTCTTCGTTGCGGTGCACAGGCTTCTCATTGCGGTGGCTTCTCTTGTTGCGGAGCACGGGCTCTAGGCACGTGGGCTAGAGCGCGCGTTGTGGCTCACGGGCTCTAGAGCGTAGACTCAGTAGTTGTGGCGCACGGGCTTAGTTGCTCCGTGGCATGTGGGATCTTCCCAGACCAGGGATCGAACCCCTGTCCCCTGCATTGGCAGGCGGATTCTTAACCACTGCGCCACCAAGGAGGTCCCTTCTGCCCATTTTTTAACCAGGTTGTTTGTTTTTTTGACGTTGAGTTGTGTGAGCTGTTTATATATGTTGGATATTAATCCCTTATTGGTAATATCATTTGCAAATATTTTCTCCCATTCGGTAGGTTGTCATTTCATTTTATTGATGGTTCCCTTCGCTGTGCAAAAGCTTTTAAGTTTAATTAGGTCCCATTTGTTTATTTTTGCTTTTATTTCCTTTACTTTAGGAGAGGGATCAAAAATAAATACTGTTTCATAATATTTGCAGTATTAATCTCCTTCCCATTTATTTGACCATTCTGGTTTTTAATAATTAGTTTTGTACATAAAATCAATAATTTTCATATAATCATCATTATTATTGTAGCATTTTACTCTTGCAATAATAAACACAAATTTAAACTGCAGCTGATTTTTAAGATTTCAATATCAAAAATACAGAAGGAGCTTTTCATACCAACTTGTATCCAGCATGCTCACCTCTATTTGAGAGTGAATAATCAGATATTAACTATAAGTCCAAATGGCTTACCTTGTTCATATTACTTTGGTTGTTAATTAGATTTTGTGACATTTTACATGTCACATGATCATTGATTATGAATACATTCAGATGCCAGAAGTGACACTGAAGCAGACCTTAGGCTTTTAACACCCTTCCAAAGACTAAGGTTGAAGCCAAAGAGCAGATAACTGAGGCCCTGAACATTTAGGTTTGGTATGGAACAAATGTATTTTTGTCAGTATATTTCATAGAAGATGAGATAGAATTTCCCGTGAAGCCTGGAGGCCTTTTATCCTAGGGGTATTTTTCTGTTGAATTGGCCACCACATTGAAGCATTGTCTTCTTGTGACATTTGAAGTCATTCAGGAGTTATCAAATATACCCAATCAAACTGTTTCCCTGTCTTCTGGAGCTTGAAAATACTGATTTTCCTTATCAATTATGTGACGCTTAGGAAACACTAGTTGTGAAGACCTGCTAGTATGTGTCTTTTGCAGATGGTTATTCCGGTTTGTAAATGCTAACTGGTCTAACTTCTGTGTGAGCTTAGCAGGCCTTTGCTGGTGAGATGTATTTTGCAAATCCAAAAAAACATTTGCCAAAGGCCTAGGCTCAGAGAAAGATAAAAAAGAATGTATATCTGACAGCAATCTTTGTGTCTTTTAATACCATTTTACTGAATTCTTCATAAGGTGAAAACTACTCAGTGAGTCTAAAGATATACAAATTAGGCCTGGAGAATCAAGCACATTTGATGTTATAGCAGAGAAAGCAGTAAAACTTTATATAATGCAATGTGCTTTATTTTTATACAGCCTAATTCACAGTATCACAAGACACTTTACAGAGTCAATTGCAAGCTTAAAAGAAAAAGGAAACTTTTAAGGTGAGATTTAAGGACAGAATATACTCTAATTTTGTATTTATCTTGCAACTGAGTCAGAGTCACTGTGCCTTTTGTGCTGCCATTAAAATTATGCTTGAGGTTTTCCCACTGAACCCTGTAATGTCGCCTGCCAAAGGGGGATATTCTATTACTGAGGAGGGGTGCCGTGTTCTTGTGCTGTTCGCCACTTGTCCAATACAAAAGGCATTGGCTCTGCTACAGCTTGCTCAGTCATCCTTGAATTTGGGCAAGATTCCACCCAAAGTCCACGGCCCTATTTATCCTCCCAGTTATCAACCCAGGCCTTCCATTGGACACCTGTTTATTTGTTTTTGCCTCTGTCTTCTGTTTTAGAGGTTTTTCACATATGTCCTCTTAAATAACCCTTGATTTCACTCTTGCTATTAACAGTAGAAGACTAAAACCTGATTGGAAGCTTTGAGCTTCACTGTAGGGTAGTGGTTCTTAACCATGGCTGAACATGAGAATTGCCTACAGAGCTTTCATAAATCCCAACTCCTCGATGCCCCTCCCTAAGACTCGTTAAGTCAGACACTCCCAGGAGTGGAACACAGGCATCACTATGTTTTAAAGCTTCCAAGTTTATACCAATAAGCAGCCAATTTTGAGAATCATTGGTGAGTCATTCGTTATGGAATCCCAGGTGCCAATATCTTAGGAGTTTTCCCCCTGCTTAGGCTAGTCAGATTCTTCAGAGAAGAAACATTTGCCTAGAGAGTAAAGGTCTAGCTGCCATTGTTCTAGTTGCTGTGTAGCAGAAGAGGGTTGGGTACCTCAGTATTCCTTAGTGAGTAAATATGGTCGGTTAATCTGCTGATTTCAGTAAGATACCTATGTGTTCAACTGTCTAGGTCAACTTCTAGTCCAAAGACAGTTTTATCCTCTCTGAAAGACAAACCACCAAGTTTTCTGTTGGGGTAGGAGATGGGTTTACCCATTAGAATGAGTGATAAGGGGTCTAGATACTTAACTGCCTAAGAGTTAGTAACTTTCACCCCATCCTCACCTCTCCTTCACTCCTAGTTGCAGAGGCATTAAGGGCTGATGGTTTCTGAGACTTTTCAGAATTCTGCAGACTAACATAGATTGATTCTTATCTTCCCCCACTACTAACCAGGAATCAGCTGAGAACTGGCCTGGTAAGTCAGTTGCAGCCTCCAAAATCTTATTATCTTTTCTCCTTTTCTTCCTGTCCTTTGGCTTTGACTTTTTAAAAAATCTTTTTATTGAAGTTTTAAGGGATTTTGGTGGGATTGAACTTTTGGTCAATGCTTATTTTCCCCATAGCTGTTATTCCACTGTCTTCCATTGTTACTGTTCAGAAGTTAGCTGTCACTCTTATTTATGGTCTAGCAAGCCTGGGCATGCAATCTGTCTTTTTTTTCTCTGGCTACTTCCCGGATCTACATTTTTGTTTTGATGTTCTTCAGTTTCACTACAATGTATTTAGGTTTGGATTTCTCTTTGTCCCGTTTGGGGTTCTTTGGGATTTATCTGAAGATTAGTGTCTTTCAGTAGTCTGGAAAATGCTCATCTAATACCTCATTGAATATTGCCTTTCTCTCTCATTCTTTATATTTGTTCTTTCTAGAATTTTTTTTTTTTTTTTTTTGTGGTACGCGGGCCTCTCACTGTTGTGGCCTCTCCCGTTGCAGAGCGCAGGCTCAGCGTCCATGACTCACGGGCCCAGCCGCTCCGCGGCATGTGAGATCTTCCTGGACCGGGGCACGAACCCGTGTCCCCTGCATCGGCAGGCGGACTCTCAACCACTGCGACACCAGGGAAGCCCTCTAGAATCTTGATTAGATGAGATGTGTTAGGCTTCCTTACTCTGATCTTCATATTTCCTAATCTTAATTTCTTTTGTGTAATTTTTTTTTTGGCTGCACTGGGTCTCTGTTGCTGAACCGGAGCTTTTCTCTAGTTGAGGCGAGCGGGGGCTACTCTTTGCTGCGGTGCACTGGCTTCTCATTGCGGTGGCCTCCCTTGTTGGGGAGCGCCAGCTCTAGAGTGCAGGCTCAGTAGTTGTGGCACACGGACTTAGTTGCTCCGCAGCATGTGGGATCTTCCCGATCTTCCTGGCCCATGGCTCGAACCCGTGTCCCCTGCATTGGCAGGTGGACTCTTCACCACTGCGCCACCAGGGAAGCCCTGTGTAATTTCTTTAGCTCTATCTTCTTTTTTACTAATTCTCTCCAACTGTCTTTGATCTTCTGGTTAACTTACTCATTAGATATTTTACAGATTACATTTTTAAAAAATTTCTCAAAGAACTGTGTGAGTTTTCTTAAATATACTTTGTCAATTGTGATAGTCTTGTGTTTCCTTATCATACTTGCAGTCTCTTCTTTCTTTAAATATATTAAGCATGTTCATTTATATTATCTACAGTATTAGGTTAGTCAAATTAGGCTGTTGTTTCTGCTGACTCTGACTCACTGAGGCTTTTTTCCTTATGTTTTTAGTGATTCTTTTTAGTATGAGCTTATATTCCTTGGAAAGTTTTTGTGGGAATTATTTGAGAACTGCATGTAAGTGTGTTCCTCCATGGCTGACTTAGCTTCTCTCTGGCACTGAAGGACAGTCTACCAACCAAAGATCATTTAAAACTTAATTTTAATTAAAGAAAATTTTTTTTAATTTAAATTTTTATTTTTGGCTGTGTTGGGTCTTCATTGCTGCATGCGGGCTTTCTCTAGTTGGGGCGAGCGGGGGCTACTCTTGGTTGTGGTGGGTGGGCTTCTCATTGCAGTGGCTTCTCTTGTTGCGGAGCACAGGCTCTAGGCACGGGGGCTCAGTAGTTGTGGCTCATGGGCTGTAGAGCGCAGGCTCAATAGTTGTGGCGCATGGGCTTAGTTGCTACACAGCATGTGGGATCTTCCTGAACTAGGGATCGAACTTGTGTCTCTTGCATTGCAGGCAGATTCTTATCCACTGCACCACCAGGGAAGCCCTAAAAACTAATTTTTAATTTCAGGTTTTTCAGGCTACCCTGATGGTATGGATTCTGACCTGAAACCTAAATGAGAGTAAACTAGTGCTTATGAATTTTCAAAGGAAATTTTTCCCTTTTTTTCTTTTCTTATATATGTGAAAAAGAAGAGGGAGGAATATTTTTTCTGCTCTACTAAGAGTCAAGTTCCAGTTAAAAAAAGCTGTTTCCTTTTACAAGACAGATTTATTTCTTCCTTTCTTCCTTCCTCCCTTCCTCCCTTCCTCCCTTCCTCCCTTCCTCCCTTCCTTTCTTTCCCACTGAAAGTGTCACCCTTTCTGAGCTTGGGCTTTGTTCAGGAGTCTCTGGCTCAACATCTCACCCTGTTCAGACCCCAGGCTTTTTTTTTTTTTTTTTTTTTTTAAGTTTTTCCCATGCACACATGTGGCCTGCTAAAATCCAAACTGTTGCCAGGGATCAGCAAATAAGCTCTGGGTAGTGTGATCGTATATCTTGGTATGCCTGGAAAAGTATGTTTGTTACAGCTTAATTATTTTTACTCAAAAAATGTCCTGGTTTGGGTAACAAATTCTATGGTCACCCTACCAGAGGGCAAGCATCAGCTCTACAGCTTGCTCATCCCTGGAAAGGGTTCTTTCTTAAAGATTCTTGCCTCCAGTTATTTTCTGTACTTTACTTCCAGCTTAACCATACTTGTAAAAGAATTAAAAATATGTTTTATTCATTATTTTTTGATAGTCATCATGAGGATGGATTTCTCTACACATATAGTCAGCTATGTTGCTGGAAAGGGAAGTCATACCTCTATCTTTTAAAAGATCTTCTCTAAGAAAGCATCTAAAGATTTCTTTTTTAATAAGAACTTACTATATTCCTTCCCTTTACCACCCTATTGATTATATGACATTTCATAGATTAGAGAAATTAGTAATTCTATTAAAATGAAAAATGTACTGTGTGGAAAATTAATGTTTTAGATAAACATGATTATGAAAACAAAAGACAGGAACATCTTAACAACCTTCTCAAATATTGTAACTGGAAATTCCCAGGAGGGTCCAAAATTATTAAAGTGAGTGAGAGATAGTTCTGGGTAAGTCTAATAGAAGTGTGTGTGTATGTACATGTGCATGTTCTTAATTTTTATGAATCTAAGAATGAAATACATAGTAAACTGAGAAACAAAAAACCAAAGTAGAGGTTAAATCTTGTTCTTCATCTGTAGATAGTAGATTGCTTTGGCCTCAGCTGTGACAGTGGTGTAGTATCATTGGTTTCTGATATTCTCAAAAGGTGCCATAATAAATGATGTCTGTCCCTTCATCCCTAAATAGGATGATTTCATTCTGTTTTGAGTAATTGTTTCCAAATGGAAACACTACTACTAGCCCCAGAGTGGCTTCCTTGCTGTGTCTGACATGATTTCTTCTGAAAAGAATGTATTAGGCAGCAGTATATAGTTAATACTAAAATGAGTCTAATACAAAGGAGTAAGAAATCACTATGTAAAGTGTTTACTTTTCATTTCTCTACATATCAAAACAGACTTGTATCAAGTTCAACCAAAAGTTTATATACTTTCTGAATAGAATAAGATGGTTATAAAAGAAATATAGAAATATAGTTGATTCAAGTAACAGAACCTGATGAAATATTAGAGACCTCATATATCAACTCAAGAAATTGGTTTAGATAAGCCTAACTTTGCTCAAGAAACTTATCTGTGCCTTGGAGAGCAGCCTTTTAGTACAAGGCAGGGTAGGAGAGTGGGTGTCAATGAGTAGAAGAATGTACTTAAAGGAAATTGTGACACACACAGTGTATTCAGATGGCAGTCATTGTAATTCTAATTATCCAGTCCATTCAAGGTACTGGATAGCTTTTTATGATTATAACCACTCCAAGAAGGACAAATATAATGTAATAAGCATATAGAGCTATTGAGTACCCAGAGTGCATAGACTAGATAAAATATATCAGAAGCAGAATATATCAGCTTGTGTCCAATTTTGTTTGTACACAATTGCAATAAAATTTGATGTGCATTGCAGGGTGTTAGGAGGTTTCTTAGTGGTTAATGATTTACATAATGATTTCCCTTTTATCAGAGAGTTAACACAGCTCTTGTTTCTGGATTTAGAATGGTTTTGTTACAGCCTTCATTCTGTTTAACTTAAATGTCTATCTTTGTATATTCCTTTGTCGTTTGAGATGTGTACATTTCAAAAATTAACCTCTGTACATGGTATTTGTGTTACGTAGACTGTGGGAAGGTTCTGGCATTGAGAATAAAATTTCCTTCCCTTAATTCCTATTTCTCAATTCTTTGTTTCCTACCACACTAACAAATATTACCCCCCAAAAATTCTTCATCCTTGGAATACCCTTTAACATTATTTGTAGAGAGCAGGTCCCTATTTAGCCCCTAGCTAAACTGTGTGTGCTTAACTCTTGCACTCTTCCTGCTTGAACCATTCCCTCTAAGCTTTTCTTCACATGCATTACTTTCCCTAAATTTTCTTCACTTTGTACAACATCTTACTTTTTTTTTTTTAAAGGACTTTTCCTTTGTGGATTCCGTTTGTTAACAGCAAGGGATAATTTGGAGTTTGCTTTTTGCCCCTGAATCTTGAGTATGCTTTCTGGTTGTATTGAACGAGACATATAAGATTGCAGACTTGGCTTTAGTTTCCTGCCATAATTATTCCTACACAGTTTTTTTGGTTGGCTGAAGGTTAATTGCTTTGGGAAAGTCTTAGCCAAGATCAAATTTACATTTTTAGTTTAGTAGTAAACTGATGTCCAAAACATACTACTTCTGTTTTAAAGGAACTAGAATTGCTCAGTGTGCTGTGTGTGTGTGTGTGTGTGTGTGTGTTTGTCCATCCAGAACAACTCAAGCATGGCTGAAATTTTCAGCTTGCCCTTTCCCACAGACCTTGTCTTCCTTGAAGAAGTCTGTTCAATAATTCAAATGGTTAAATTCCTCTGAGTAAGAAAAGGTCTGATATTGTGGCCAGAGTTCAAGTATCTGGTAACCCTTCATGTTATGGTTAGCAGTGCTAGACAACAATCTGGAAGACGTTCTTCCCAGCCTCAGCTCTCTGACTAGGTTCCTGCCGACTTCCCATCCTCTGTAGTTACTGGTTGCAGTGGTTAGCATGTGTTACTGCTTGAACTTGCCTAGAAGATTGTAAGCACTTTCTGGGCACATGCTTTCTAACTTACACTAAAACTTCTTAATGCCAACTCCTTGGCATGATAGCATGCATCTTATGATTGCTCAGTAAATATCTGATGCTAATAAAAAGCAGGATACAAGCAATTCAGTTGTCCAGATGAGCCTTTCCACAGTTCTGTTGAACATGATTTTAACCAACTTTATGTTTTATTATTGTCAATGCTTTGCATTTCTGAGAAGGAGCTCATGTGGACAACTCAACAGCATTTCTTCCATTGACTCTCCTGGTACTTATCTCGTCCTGACACATCTGCCACATCCTGACTTCTTCTTCAATCCTGGTTTTATCAAGGGACTTAACATTCCATAGATAGAAGGAATATTGAGAAGTGATTCAGTCCATAGTCCTGTCTTAAAGACAAGAACATATAAAAGACAAATGTAAGCCTCTTTTTTCCCCCTCGAATCTCCAGAGTGATGGCTATCACCTCTCAGCTCCTCCCGGAGACCGCCTTGTGCTTTTTGGACATTGTGTTCCAAAGATCACTAAAATGTCACTGCTAACTCTGAATCCCTTTCCTTGTCACTATAGTCAGGGGAAAAAAAGCCAATGACACTTTTCCAAGACACAGTAGGTGTATCCATAGGTCTATCAGTGCTTTCAGGGCCACATAAAAGGTACTGATTTCATGCTGATTTCTATGCAGGGTTAGTTCTTTTTGTAGGTCTATGTGCAGGTGCACACGTGTGTGTGTGTATGTTTGTGTATCGAGGGGGGGTGGTATTTGTGTGCACGCATGCATAGTTTTAAAAAAATTTGTTTTACGTTGAAACATTTCATTAATTAGTTTGTTCATTCTGGTAATCATGCTAAAAATGAGAAGCCTCAGTGAGACAGTTCTTTTAATAGGATACAATAGTTTAAATAATTTATTAAATTTTCAAATAATGGTACTTATAATAATCTATACATTGCTGAATATCAATAAATCTAGCTCTGAAGTTTACAGAATATAACTTTTCTGTGCTTTCTTTTCTGGCCCTTACGTTGATATTTAAAAAGCTTATTTTTCAGAAAGATGCTAAACGTTGAACCAAGAAGAAGCAAGTGTTACTTTAATATCTGTATATTTCTTTTCCAGTTTTGATATTTAATATTAACTTCTAGGCCTGATTGTTAAACCAGTATTAACAAGTTTGTATGTACTGTCCAACACTAAATATAGCAGAATCCTTTCCTGAAGTACATATTTTATGGTCTCATTAAAAAAGAAACAATCACAATAAGTTTCCTTCAACACAAATTGGGTATTTAAGTAATGTACTAATGTGGGAAATACAAAGATGATTTAATCATGATTCCTCTATTCAGTGAACTTAAAACCTATTAATGTGCAAAGTTTAATCAGGAAGTTTTCCAATTTGTAGATTATTTTCATTGGTGTCCAGGGAATTTCTGGAAACAGCAGAATGACGTATTTTACTCTTGATCTCTTGTGGCTGTTTAGCTTCCTGAGGAGTGTAGCCAGCAAGGACCCAACACAATGGTCCTTGTCAAGTGATGGTCTCCACACAGATAGTCAGTGACCCTTAAGCTCAGAAAGCTTATTGAAGGACCTAATTCTACCCCTCGCCCAAAGATAAAGAAATGCACACACATATGCATGAATGCAAGGCATACAGAGAAACTCAGAGGGGGTGGTGGAGAAAAACAGGGAGAAAGAAACAGAGAAGGAAGCCCAGCTTAGAGTTTTCATAGAATCCGACAGACCTTTTCTGTATTTGTTTTATGGCAAGAGTAAGATGCTTTTGGCTCTAGTGCAAGGCATTTGGATGTATCACAGGTAAAAAGTGGTAGAAATCATGTCAGGTTTGGGAAGATTGTTGGAAGGAAGACTGGAAAGAGGCTCCTGTGGCCTGAGTGGAGGGTACAGTGGAAAAGGCCAGGGACTCTGAGTAGCCCTTCTAGGACTTTCTAGCACCAGATGGGGGGGCCATGATCTCAATTCTGAGAGTGCCAAGAACATATCCCCTAAAAAAAAAGAAAAGAAACAAAATAATAAATCTGTTTTTCCTGAAAATATGGATAAAAAGGGGTTTTATCCTGTTCTGCTTCATAAAGTGTTTGGTGTTTTTTTTTCTTGAAGGATCTGTAGATTGATGGAGCAGGCTTTTCTTCTAGCTGCTGTAGCCTATGTATGATTTTTAGAAAATGGATTATGTCAGTCCACACCACCCCACTAAAACCCCAGCTCTCCACTGCAGAGATAGCCCGAGGAAATAGCCTGACAAATTAGTATACCTCATTATACTGTGATTAGGCTCGGTGTCTTTTAATAATGAGTGTGACTCCACGTGGGAATAGAATAAACTGGCAGTTCTTACAAAGATATAATTTCCCAGGGATTTTGGTGATATTTAAATTTTAATCACTTTAGATTTGGGGTTATGAGTGAGCCGAAGATATGGCTAAAGATTCTGTCACTCAAGGCCCAAAAGACGCTTGTCTCATTGTTGACACATGTGACTGATGGCCCAGGAGATGCTGAATTGTGTGCATTGGGTTTTCCTGTGGGATTCTCAGGGGAAGGACAACTAATTGAACCTACTTCTTTCACATTGAGGTGGTGTGATGTTGTTGTTGTTGTTAGTCTGTGGATAAAATTGTCTTCTGTTTTATTTGGGTTGTCCAAAACTATATACAGATCTCCCCTTCAGTTTCATAAAAATTAGAAATAGACATTAAGGCCATAAAAGGGTACAAGGATTTTAAAATTTTATTAATTTTCCCAATTGTAATCGCAGGTTAGATACTGATAATAACAGTTTGGAGACATGAAAGAACATCAGCCCACATCATACTTATTGGATTCACTGTGGATGCAGGCCTTATTTTGTGAGCTAATCTTGTTTACATTATTTTCAATGTGCTGGTGTGCAGATTACAGAAAGATTGGGAAGCTGAGAGGTTTATTATTTACAGAAGGTGGACAGTAGAGTCTATTGCTCTAGGAAAACATACAGGTCACAGCAGCAGCCTATCCAACATTAATGAATCATGGCAATGGCAGTGACCTTGAGAAGTCATCCATCTCATGCACCCTGTGTTTCTGCACCGGTTTGTGTCTCACAAACATCCCTGGGCAGAACGAACCTGTCTGACATGTGCTGGGTGAGATCCTGGGAAGGAGGGCCTACCGTCTCCCCTCGTCCTCCTGGCCAGTGATCATCTGGTGATCCTGAGTGGTCTTAGCATCCATCACAATCACACTGGGCTCATTTTATTCATTGCTGCCTGATTGTTGGAATACTTTCAGAGTTTAAATTTTTCTGTCTTTTGGAAAGAAAGCCAAAGTTAAACTCTAGCAAAATAAAAGGTCTCATCTGTGCACAATACACGGAGTGGTAAATTGTCCCAGGTGGACTAGATCACCTTTCAGTAAACTAATACTGCTGAGATCCATTAAAGCAGTGGGGGGCTGCCAAGTACTCACATCCTAGACTCATCAACTTGTTTTTTTGCTGACCACTTAGTCAGCAAGAGCAATGTGATAAGTCCTGGATGATAAACATGGTTCTTTTGCAGAGACAAAATGGGGCACAGCAGAGAAGAAAAAATATTTCAGATGAGAAAAATAAATGCTAGGAGCAAGGTCCTTTCAGATCCATGAGCATCTCATTTTCTATATAGGAACTTGGGCATGGGGGCATTTAAAAAATGTCCCACCAGGCCCTTAGCCTCAGACACCCACAAGTCTGCAGAACATCTCAGGGGAAACCCTTGACTCTATGGCATGTTAAGGGCATATTTCAGTACTTGTTTAATAGAGTAGAGACATTTGTTGCAATGAAATGCAGATCTGCTATTCATGTGAATTTATTGTGCTGCTATAGCATCTTTATTATTTCCTATAAAATACAATCTGATTTAAAAATAACTGGTCCTGTGACACTTACAAGGTTGAATCTGATGGGATGTCCATTGCAGATGAATAGCCCTGTAAATAATTTATGTCTTTTGTCACTTATGTGTGGATCCTCTTAGATCTACAGTAATTAGCAATAAGTTCTGGAGTAAACTAGTGAGTGAAAGTACCAGAAAGTCATGTAGGTTAGTGAGTTCTATTGATTCTTTAAAATAATTTTACAGTAATGACTATGGGAAAAAAGCCAGAGCTTTTCCAAGTCTGATTAATAGCTGATTTAATTCATAAGCCTTAAAGCCCAAAGCAAAGATTCATTTGTTTTCAGTTCTGTTTAATGTTTTTTGGAGCATTGAAGCTTGGATAGTTTATTTAAATGAGGTACATTTATGATTTTTAATATGATTGCCCTCCAATTTACACAGAAAGTAATATATTATATTCAAAGATGCAGGATGAGTGAGTAGTACTGGCTATGAAACAAAAGAAGGTAACCTGGATTCCATACTGGGTGTCAGTTCTCTACTAACAATGACATAATCAAGTCACTTAGATTGCAAGGAATAGAAATCTACTCAGACTGGCTGAAACAGACTGGGAATTTACGACCAGGATACTGGGGGGTAGCTGATGGAACCAAGGAAAGAAATGTGGTCAGGCCTCACTAGAGACCAAAATAGGGACTGGAAACTGGTCATGAGCTGGTGTTATTTTTGTTGTCCTTCCAGGGGTGTACAGTCCCCTGTCTCACCACTGCTTCTGTCTATAGACTTTCTCTTCTTCAGTGAGAATATGTAGCCAAACATGGTTGCCTTCGTTTTAGATTTATATTAGTTACCATTTCAAGAAATACCAACCAACTAGCTGAAACAGTGATTCTTAATTCCAAATTCCTGGAGATAGACTCTGATTGGCTCAGCTTCTCAGGTGGCATATGGACAAGAGGACAGGGTAGTTCAGCGCCAGAAGGGCACTGCGGGGAAAGTTCCAATTTTGCCTAAGATATTTTTTGTTATCCCTCTTCCCTTACCTGCCTCTCTTCTTCTGTGAGTATTACAATATTCACATTTTTAGAGCAGTTACTTCCAAAGATGCAGAAGAGAAGATACTGAAGATGTTTCAGGCAGAGGAAACGGCAAGAATGAGAAGCAGCACAGTATGCTGAGTGAAATGCATCCAGTCAATCCTAGTCTGAGGATCAAGTGGGGAGTGGGAATGGCAGGGAAAGGAAACTTGAGGAGCGAGTGGTTTGGAGACTCTGCTGAGAATCTAGGACTTTATCTTGAAGGCCATGGGTGTATTTGTTTGTCTGCCTTTTATCCCCCCAGGGAGTTGGTCATTGAAGGATTTTAAGCAGAAAGTGACAGATTTTGTATTTTCAGAAGCTTACTTGGGCAGAAGTTTGAAGAATGTGTTGGATGGAGAAGGGCAAGAATAGAGGCAAAGACATCATTTGAGTGTCTCAGGTGGGAGATAAGGGCCTGAACTAGGGTGCAATGGTGAAAGGAAGGGACAAGTTTGAGGAATATTAAGGAGGTAGAGTGGGCAAGACTTGCTGATTGAATGGCTGTGAAGGGAGGAGAAAGGAATCAAAGACAGTCCTAATTTCTACCTGGGAAACTGGGAAGATAGGGTGGGGCATGAACTGAGTTGGAATCTAGAAGCAGGCCTGAGTAGAAGACGATGAATTCAGAATTGGACAGTTGAGTTTGAAGTATCTGTGGAACACCTAAATAGATACTTCTTGCATCTGAGTCTGAAACCTGAAGATCAGTGCTCAAGGGATAAATTGGGATTCACGAATACTCAGGTGGTAGTTAGAAGGTTGAGAATATATGCAGTCACCCCAGGAGAGCATGCAGAGAAGGAATGCTCAGGCTAGGGTCCATTAATAGGTTCCAGAGTTTCTTTCTAATGAATGCTCTGATTAAGTATAAAATTCTGTACATATGTACTGGTGATGGGAATCAGGAAAGGGTCCACAGCTTTTATCAGATTCTCAAAGGAGTCCATGAATCATAAAATGGTTAAGGAGCTTTGGTATAGAGCATACATTCTGGAAGGGGGCAGTATTTTCTCCCAAGAGGGCAAAAACTGGTTCTTAGGGGGCAAAAAAATCTTACTCTTTTTATGTGTAAAGTGCAGATATACATACAGTACATAAACGTACACAGTATGTCTGGGTTATTAAAATTTATAGGAGTGATAAGAAAGAAAATGTCTTAAAGGGCTCCTTAGGGAGGTGATAATAGATGAAAGGGTGCGAAACAGTGGTGTGGACTGAGAGGAGCAGTGGGTTCTCATCTTTTTTACTCTAAAAGCTGAGGACAAAAAGAATCTATTGTCTTTATTGCTGACAGCATTATTGCTGTACCACCTCTTCCTCCTTTCTATTATTGCATCGCCATCACCACGACCACACACATATCCAGTATATACCTTCTGAAAAGTTATATTACACTGAGCTAAGTTTACTAAGCGTACAGGGAATAAAGGAAAAACATTGCGTTTTTCAGAAATGGGTCTTTTTTGTCATTTCTGCTGCAACACTCCTTCAAGATGATGTACATAACAGCTGTTATGAATATCTAGAGTTAGAAGCACATTTTAAAACCAATCTTTTACATTAATAGATGTGTCTACTTACCCTGTCTGCTGACTGAGAAAGAAAGCACCATTTGTGATCTGGGGTTGCTAGAAGCTTCCAAGAATTATTCTCCCTTGGGCCTTTTCTCTACCTCTTCTTCTATAGTTAATAATTTCCTCCACTGAACGTCTATCTGTTGAGCCTTCATTGTGCATATAACACCAGATCTCAATGGTGAGTAGCTTTACAGAATTCAAAGAGGACCTAGTACCCTCTTTGAGGAGCTTGTCTTCCCCCAAAAAAGTAAAAGCGGCGGTTCATTTCAGAGGCGAGACACTGCTGCAGTGTAATGCCAGAAATCACGTTCTAAGTCCCTTCTTTTCAAGAAAACCTGAGTCACTATAATGTCTCAAGAGGTTGCCACTTTGCTATGTAATGTATTATGTACATTTCTAATCTTAATTCTTTTATGAGTTGCTTATGAAAAAAGATGGTCAAATTAACCAGATTTCACTAATCTTTCCATTCTTTTATTTTAATGTGAATTATTGGCCACCCTTGGGGCCAGAGCTGAGAGCAGCAAGTTTTGGAAGGGGAAAGCAAGATCAGCAGTTTTCTAGCCACTGTGGTTCAAGTCAGAAATCGTTTGTCTGCATTAACTCTTGTTCTAAAGTGTTCACATTTTTAAACATCCGTGGGTGAAGGTATTCATAGGGTAACTTCTGCTTTGTGCACCTCAAGAAAACAACTTGGCCCTGTGAACCTGTTGTGTTCATCTTGAAGCCTTACTACTGAAAATGGAGCTGTCATCAAGTCTCCACAGTCAAGACATTGAGAGCATGCCACGTGTGCTAACCTAACCAAGGACCAAATGCAGCATAATTGCAATAGCAACAGTATGGGAGTATTAGAAGAAACTGAGCATATATCACTGGAGGGAAAGATCATTCTTCTTTCCATTCCTAGTGAATGGTTATAAAGCTGAAAGTTTTTTTTTTTTCTATTCTTTCGGAAAGGTCTATAGGATAGATCACCATTACATTTATCATTCTTTTCTACTTTTTGTTTTGTAGAATCGATCACAGTTGTGTGCTTAAAACTATTTAGGAACATTTTGATGTTTAGCAACCTCCAAATACTCAATTTTAATTACATCTTCTGGTTTAAATTCATAAACCAATAATTCAGAAGCCAGGTCTGAATGTATACTCTTCAGTTCTGCCATGTAATGAAGTGTACAGCATATACGTGCTTTGTACGATGTGCTTTGGGGACAGCTTTCCTTTTCAGACCCTGCTTTTTGTGTCAGCTGATTGGCACCCGCAGTGCTGGGGAAATGGAGTGGTTCCTTGGTGACTCCCAATAGCTGTCAGGATTAATCTGTAGATAGGAAAAGATTTTCCTTGAAAAGAAGCTGGAGGAAACTGTCGAGCAATGCCTGCATATCATTCTAAGCAGACACTTATTGCCATGGTGGAGGCAAGGAAAGGGGATGCTTGTTTTGCAAATTTAAATTGTGATCCTCTTCTTGACAAGTGAAAAATCAGATTCAGTGGGGTTTTAGAAAATATTTAATTTGTAAGTTTTTTACATTTTGGTAAATCAAGCCTATCCACTTATGAAGCAGGTCCTAACTATGAAGAACTAAAGTTGGCATCTTTCTCATCCTTAAGCACTAGAGAACCAGATGCCTTACGGCAGCAGAAATGAAAACCACAGTTCAACCTAACCTCTTCCTTTTGAGTGAGAGGTATGCAGTTAACATGGAGACGAAAATCTCTTTTCTGTTGTTTCTTCTGAACCTTGTTTCTGGAAACCAACAGTTTTCTAATTTGTAAGCAGTCTTTCCTTCCATTTTTTTAAAAGCAGAAATTTTTAAAAATAATTTATCTGCAAGTTATTCATTAAGTAGGACACAAAAATTTTACTTAACGCATTGACTTGGCCTTCAGGGATTGGCTCATCCGTTGTAGTAGCCTGTTACTCCTGTTAGCATGGATGGCATGGTTGTAAGTGTGTCAGATATTTACTACTTGTTTTTGTTCAGTTCTCGTAGCTGTGCACATTAACCCCCAGGTCTATGGCCTGCGACTTACGGACTAAGTTAAAAAAAGGAGGCGGGGAACCTATGGCTCAGCAGCCATCGCTGCCCTGGGCTGGCCAAGCAGTTATATAATGTACTGAAACATAGCCTTTGTATTTAGCCTGGCTCAAAGCATAGCCCTTGACTTCCTAGCTTGTGAGCTTGAGCAAGTTACTTAAACACTATGATTGTGCCTCAGTTTACTCATCTCTAAAATGGGGATGGTGGTAGAGCCTGCTTCATAAGTCATGAAGATTTGACGAATTAAAATGGGTTAAATGCTTAGTATAGTGCCTGGCATAGACCAGTGCTCAATAAATGTTAACTGCTTGCTTTTTTTCCTTGCCATAATTATTATAATGTTAGTATTATGAGCCATTTAACATTAGCCTTGATGTTATAAGTGTTATACTTTAGCAGTCCTAAAAACACCTTTAGAGGCTGGACTGCTCAGTCTCCCTCAATTTCTGTTATCATAGGATTTTGTTTTCCTAGCTCTTGATTCATTTGCACAAAACTGGTACCTTACTGAATGATTTTGAGGAATCTCTGGGAGAAGTCATAGAACAGAGAGAATGCATCACCTCTCAAGATCCACAGGACCTTGTCTTACTCATTAACCTATTTGGCTTACTTTTTCTCCAGTCTGTGGTATGTCAATATTTTTATTTTATCCTGTTAAGAGAGCTGGGAAAAAAAAAAAAAAAAAGGTAAGGTTAAAGGATTTGCACTAGGTTACCTGGGTTCGGTAGCAGAACTAGGCACAAAACCATTTTGACTGCTATTCGTGGATGTGGTTTATGACATAAAATCCTTCCACAGCTAAGGTAACATATGTGCCATATCACATGAGCTGCCAAGGTCAGCCAAGGAATATTGCAAAGTGTTTTTATCTTGTGGAATGAACCACTTAAATGTTAAATCTAAATATTTTATTATAAATATTTAAAGCAAATAACCAATTTCCACTTAATCATAAAGCACAACTCTTGTTAGTCTTAAAGCATTTGCATGGAAAATTACACATCGCTTTAATATATTTTCTGTCTGCTTTTGTGTCCATATAAAAATAACAAACCACAGATGCATGATGACATCATCATCACTGAACCAAAGAAGGAAGAAAAGGAAGTCATTTTGTGAGCTGCAGATGTAAACTGTTCCCTGTCAGGTTGTCAGTGCTTTTCTTAATATTTTTAGGTGGGAGTTCCTGTGTGTAGAGTCAGCTGCAAGATCAAGGACAGTTGACACTCATTCCTGCAAATCGAGTCCAGAATTTAAACACAGTGTCCTCCAAATGTCCCTTGGCACCAATGAATGTGATTTTTTTTTTAAATGCTACATTAGATTCTCTAGTTGATCCCACTCAGCTCCATTGCATTTTCTCTAATGTTGCATCCAATTTTAAATGATTTGAGTGATGGGCCTTCCATCTTTTACCTGGCCAGTGTAACCCCAGAGTGCCCAGGATTCACAAGGCCTTATTTACTCCCTGTGACAGCCATGCTTCAGCAGACCTGAGAAAGGGGTGGCAGAGCTCACATGGCTTTAATTGCTGCCTAATATGCTATAGCAACCTGAGCATTTTATTAAGAGGGCATTGAAAATTAGCATTATTATTCCAAAAGATCCTTTCACACTGCAGTAAAAATCATGCTGAGAGAATGTCTGATATGCAACCCAATTTTTCCGTTTTCTTAATATCTTCCCATTACTCCTAGTAATATAACTCTCAAGCCATTTTATATTCTTCTCTTTGTTCTTCTCTGATTACATAAATAATTTTATCTTCTCCCTTTCTGTTTTTTCCAGTTATATTTGCCCAGAGTATTCATCATAAGCATAATCATGACAACAGAATTAGGGATTATTACATGTAGACTTTTCAGAGTTAGAGTAACTTTTTAAAAAATAGATGTTGAGGGCTTCCCTGGTGGCGCAGTGGTTGAGAGTCCGCCTGCCGATGCAGGGGACACGGGTTCATGCCCCGGTCCGGGAAGATCCCACATGCCGCGGAGTGGCTGGGCCCGTGAGCCATGGCCGCTGAGCCTGCGCGTCCGGAGCCTGTGCTCCGCGACGGGAGAGGCCACAACAGTGAGAGGCCCGCATACTGCAAAAAAAAAAAAAAAAAAAAATGTTGATGAATCTTATAGAGGTAAGCAGTATACGCTTTCTCATAGAAATAAGCAGGATAGTTTTGATTTTTTTAAAATTTTACCTTTATCTTCTCTTAAATCATTCAGTTCTGTCATTTCTGGGCCACTCTCTCCTATTGCTGACACTCCCATGAGTGAAAGCTGGACTTCAATATCATCATCTTTCTACAGAGGAATTTTTGTCTCTCCTCTGTGATGATATTTGCGCAACTATGTCATCATACCGTCGTTATTTAATTCTATTGTATTTATAAGCAATTCTCCAACCTGCTGACGGTTGTCACTTAGAAACCTTACTAGTGTTTTTCCTTTCTTCTGCTATACTCATCAAATCCTGCCACCTCATTTGTGCAGCTGTGCACTGTCCCACCAGCATTTGGCTACCTTATAAAGGGAAGTTAAAAAAAAAAACTGTTTAATTGAGGTTTATATATACCAAAACATAAGCATCTAGTTTCATACGCTGTATAACACCCCTGGAATATCCTTTGTCCTTTGCTCTTTAGGAGTAACTATACTCCTCTAAGAAGTAATTTCACATAAATATTATTTGCTTTGATGAACTTTAACAGTCTTCTAAGATTCTTGTATTCTTAAGTGCAGTTCTTATAATTATTACCTTTTGTTTATCCACATTGATTCATTCATTTAGCAAGCATTTGAGGATACTCATTGCATTCTCCTGGGCACTGTACTGGGTGCTTTGAAAAGGAAAATGAACAAGAAAAGGTCTCTCTTTTCAGGAAGATCAGAATTCAGTAGGGGAGGCCGAAAAGCAAACACTTAACTATCATACAATGTGAGACATGCTATAGTAGAAGTTATGTGAGCACTGATGAGGGAGAAATTACTGCTTCTTGGGAGAAGTCAGTACTCATGGGAAACTACATAAAGCATGTATCCTTTGAGCTGGGCTTTATAGGAAAAGTAAGGGAGTAAGGGGAGAAAGTTATTCCCAGGAGCAGAAACCACACTAGGAGGGCACAGACACCAGAAGTACATTGAGGAATGGCCCCTGAGTCAAACATAGGGCATATGATAGAAGTAGCTAGTGATGGAGCCAGAAAAATGAGTGCAGACACACTGAAGAAGTAGAGCAGCAGTCCAGTAATCCAGAGCAGCATTAACCCCAAAGTAATTAATCTTTGCTCTTGAAGTATGTGTTTTTATTTATGCATGACTATAGGTGTTTATTATGATTTAGACTATCATCTAATTCCCACCCTTAGCTATACGTTAGAATCTCTGCCTCATTCTAATTAAATTAGAATCTCTAAGGGTGGCATCCATATATTTTTTAAGCTCCCCAGGTGATTCTGATGGGCAGCCAGGATTGAGAGCCATGAATTTAGACCCCCTCAACATTTGAACAGGTAACAAGAAGACCTTGTCTCATTAAAACTGGTAAAGGGATACCCTTAAGTCAGAACCCATTCCACCCATAGGTTGATGGGAAGCAGCAACCTCTACCTCTCTACTCAGAGCTCTTTCCCCTACAGCCTGTCTTTAAATGTGCTCAAATAACTTCCACTTACTAATGAATAAAACGGATCCTTCTCTTGACTCTACAGTCTCCCTCTAGCCATCATCCTGTTGTTCTTCTCTTCATAGCTAAGCCCTGTGCTTCCATTTTTATTTGTGCTCCAGCCAAGTGCAGTCAAGACTCAGTCCACTGCCCTGCCCACAATTCTCCCAGGCTTCCTGGGTGTTGCATTCCTACACTTTGCACATGCTACTCTTCTCCCTTGATTTTTCTTCTATGCACATTTTTCCCTGGCATCACCCACTCATGTTTCAGTACTCAGCAATCACATCTGGGAAGCCTTCTCAAATCTTCCCAGTCTGGATTGGATGCCATTCCTTTGTGCTACTATGCTATTTTCTGTAGTATTTGTAAAATAATATTTATTAATATATATTGTAATTATCGATCTGCATTAAAACAGTGGGCCTTTTAAGAATTAACTGATTCATATTTATTTCCATATCTAGTGCCTAACAGTATTCAGTATATAGTAGTTCCTCAATAAAAACATTGCTAAATTAATGATGTCAAATATAGTCATTTAATATTTTTGTGTACCTACTATTCACTAGCTACCAATTACTGAGCGCTTAGAATGTGCCTGGTCAAGTACTGACCAACCACTTAATACATGCATCATTTAATCCCCCCAAAGTTAGGTACTGTTACTTTCCCTTTTATGGATAAGGAAACCGAGGCTTTGAGAAGTTGTTTCAAAACTGAATTGCTCTTTCTGGTGTCTTTCTTAAATTGGTACTTCACACTTAATGTGAACTGAGGGACTTCTTTAATGTAGGCTGTAAATTTTCTAAAGCATAATATATAATCATCCAATTATATTTATTTTGTAAATTGGCAGTATTACCAGTTGTCTCTGGTGTTTGACAAAGGACTTTTTTTTTTAAAGATGGGATCCTGTGTGGCTTAACTAGTAATTTTTTTTCTTTTTGTCTAACATTTATACTTTTGCTAGCCCTTCAGTGAAAATAGAGGAGCAACAATTCGTTCTGTTTGGGAATTAAGAGAGACCAAATGATTAAAGTCAATAGACCGTGCCACAGCCTCCAATTCCCCATCCTCTCTCCCCACCAAAGAACCTCTGGAGCCAATAGTTTGAATGCCCTCCCTCATAAATAGAAAAATCGGCTAGTTCAACTTTCCCCCTCCTTTCCTTTTTCCTCCTCCCTGCTAATGAGCAGTGAAATGGCCTAATGACTGGGACCAGAGGGAGGGGAGAGCAGAGAAGAAAGCCTGAGTAATCCATACACTGAATTATCAGCTCTGTGTAATTGAGTTTTCTTTGACTTCCTTCTTTTTGGAGTTCAGCATTTTCAAGTTACTGAGGGATGCACTGTTTCTCCAGGCACTGAGATGAGCCATGTTTTCAGTTTCTGCCATGATCGTTTTGATCCACCTGTGTGGGCTAGAAGGCTTGTGCTTCTGATAGGACTCCAGAAAGGAAGCTGGGAGGACTCTGAATGACACGGTTCCCTTTTCCACTGAGAGTCAAACACAGAATGGCCTTTTCCTGCCCTTGTCTGTTCGACTGTGTGTGATAGAGCCTGGAGAGCATTTGTGTGGCAGGAGCGGCCCTGGAAGATAAGGAAGGTGCTGAGCAGAATGTGAATGCAGCCCAGCTTCACATGAGCCCCAGAAGGGGAAATAGCTGTTGGTGGTGAAGGGTGAACATCTATCCTGGTTTTCCTGAGACTGAGTGGCTTCCTGGGCTGTGAGACTTCCAGTACTAAAACCAACACGGTCCTGGGCCAACATAGATGGTTGGTCATCCTGTGTGCCTAACTTAACTTTCCTTAGCTTAACAAAAAGTTCACAATCAGTTGGAAATTACTTCCTATTATCTTTAAATCCTGACTCACTGAATGAAAACAAACCAAAAACTTGAGAATTTTCTTGGACTCCCTGGAGTAAGCAATAAAATTGAATGGACCCTTTTTTTTTTTTTTTTTTTTTTTTGCGGTATGTGGGCCGCTCACTGTTGTGGCCTCTCCCGTTGTGGAGCACAGGCTCCAGACGCGCAGGCTCAGCGGCCATGGCTCACGGGCCTAGCCGCTCCGTGGCATGTGGGATCTTCCCGGACCAGGGCATGAACCCGTGTCCCCTGCATCAGCAGGCGGACTCCCAACCACTGTGCCACCAGGGAAACCCGAATGGACCCTTTTTGAAAGCTTTCCTCTTATTCCACCTGCACCTTGCACTCCAGTTGTCTGATTTAGAATCCTTGGCCGCCCTGCTCCCCACCACTGCGAGGTATTTCTTTGTTCTTCCTCCCCCTCTCTTTTTGCTGCTGCTGCAGTAACTCCAAGGATTAAAGAGGATGTACAGTATATAGTTTCTCTTACTTTGGCACTTGCTTCCCATGGCTCTGCTTAGATGCAGCTGGCTGGGCCGGGGCATTAGGGAAGCCTCCAGGCGACCCACAGCTGAATCCATCAGGTCCCCTGCAGCAACTGTTATCTGAACCAACTGGGTCGTGTGACAGCAGCAGAGGAAGGCTGCAGCACGAATGTGCAGGAAGAACACCAGACAAGCCTGTCTCTGCTCCAGAGAGTCTAAATCACCCCATCTGCATGTGGAGCATGGTGATTGTTCTGGAGAGAGTGGGAAGGGGGAGGAGATGGTGTTTTTCCACAGTTATTAAGGTAAACAGAGCAGCCAGTGCTGTCTGTGCAGCTGTTTCAGTGTGAGGTTGAGCTGAATTATTTTATTTTAACTTAGTGGGAATTAACACCCTCCCCCTTTCTTTCAGAGAGAGGGAGACTGTGGCTAACAAAATCACTCAATTATTTGAATCTTTCTGCAGAATGGTGATAATGTATGGGACTGTCTGGACGTATCCCTGTTTGGACATTTAATTAGTGAAAAACAAGTCCAAAAGATAAAATAGCTAAATAATCTGAGACAACCATATGACGATGTGGTAGAAGGAATGGGACAAGGAAGGGGATGGAGGAGCAGCAACAAGGGGAAAATGTTATTTCAAGACTAGAAAGAAAAAAGAGTTGTAGCCCTCAGGCTGAAGACAGGGAAGGAGATGAAGAAGAATGGTTATTATCCCCTGTATTATTGTCCTAAGTACCAGACAAATTTAGAGGTGTCCCCTTGTGGCCACAGCAGCTTGGAAGATCCAAGGTCTCAGACTCAGTAAGTCCGGCAAAGATCCTTGTTTGAACCTTTATCCTTGTAGGACTAATCACAGGCATGGACATACTTTTGTGAAAAATAGTTAAGCTTTCAGGTAATGATGGCAGAATGAACACACATTGATTCTCACATGCTTCAGAACAAGATCCTACTGAAATGACAGTAAAGGAATTTTTAAGATGTTAATCTATAAGGATAAAGAAAATGGGAAGAGGAGATTAAAAACATGCAGATGAACAATTGGTAAATGATTTAACAGTCTCAGGAAAACTGAATCCTAAGCCACTAAATCCTCGAAGACTTAGGAGTTAGGGGCACCAGGCACCTTTGAAGCTGTGATGAAGGAGATAGGTAGGAAGGGGCTAAAATGAGAAAACTGGTTAACTATGTACTTAGGAAACAATTAAGAGCTCTAGCTTCTCTTCCTCACTTCATAGAACTTTGACTGCTTCTTCCCCACTCTGATAGAAAACTGGAAATGTATTCTTTTTTTCCAGATCTATTAAGATATAATTGACATATAACATTGTTTAAGCTAAACATGATGATATATAACATGGTGATTTTTTTTAACTTTTTATTTTATATTGGAGTGTAGTTGATTAACAATGTTGTGTTAGCTTCAGGTGTACAGCTAAGTGATTTAGTTATACATATACATGTATCTATTCTTTTTCAAATTCTTTTCCCATTTAGGTTATAACCTAATGATTTGATACACATATATTGTGAAATGATCACCACAGTAGGTTTATTTAACATTTCTGTCACCTCATAGAAGTACCTCTTTTTTTTTTTTTTTTTTTTGCGGTACGCGGGCCTCTCACTGTTGTGGCCTCTCCCATTGCGGAGCACAGGCTCCGGACGCACAGGCTCAGCGGCCATGGCTCACGGGCCCAGCCGCTCTGCGGCATGTGGGATCTTCCCGGACCGGGGCACGAACCCATGTCCCCTGCATCGGCAGGCAGACTCTCAACCACTGCGCCACCAGGGAAGCCCAGAAGTACCTTTTCCTAATGGTGAGAGCATTTAAGATCTACCCTCGTAGCAACTTTCAAATATATATTTCAAATATATAATACAGTTTGGTTAACTGTAGTCTCCATTGCTGTACATTAGGTCCCCAGAACTTATAACTGGAAATTTGTACCAACTGACCAACATCTCCCCATTTCACTCACTTCCCAGCCTCTGCCCACTACCATTCTACTCTGTTTTATGAGTTAGGCTTTTTTAGATTCCACCTATAAAAGAGATCATACAGTATTTGTCTTTCTCTTTCTGACTTTGGAAATTTATTCTTTGATGAAGATAAAACAGAGCTAAAACAGAAGGTCTCTAAAGTGGGAAACCACGCATAGGTTAGAAAGGTTGTACTATAGGAATATTAGGTGGTCTGATGCTTAGACCCTACCTTTCAGTAATACCTCCCCTGCCACACATTCAGATGAATACCCCTACCCTGTTTCACCACTCTGAAACTCTGGTAGTCAAGCCCATATTTCCCATGCAGAGGATTAGAAACATCTTTCTAGATAATTCAGTCAGTCTAAGAGGGAAGAGCTAAAGAATCTGAAAGTGAGATTTTCCTGACAGTTGACCCATTCAGGCAACTATATTCTCAGAATTTCCTTTTGAGGAAAATGTCTAGGTTCCTTCCTGACAACCTTCTTGACAACCAGACATTTGAGGAAACTAATATGAAACATAAAGACTAAAACAAACAGGAAAAAAAAACTATACAGGGAGATGAAAACTTTAAAAAAAATTATCGCTATCTTCAGAGAGGTTAAATATGGCAATCTTAGACCAAGAAGGAAAAGCCATAAAAAAGGAACATTTGAAGAATAAGAAATACAGTTGGAAACTTAAAATATTAAAGCAGAAATGGAAAACTCGGTAGAGAGCACAGATGATAAAGTTGAGGAACTCTCCCACAGAGTGGAACAAAATCACCAAAAAATGACAGATAGAGGAAGTATGAAAATACAGGTAAAGATAAGGAGGTCCAAGATTCAAAACGAGGAGTTTCATAAAGAGAGGTTAAAAAAATCCAAAGGAAGAAGTCAATAACAATAATTCAAGAACATTTACCAAAACTGAAATATCAATACGTGGATTTCCAGATTGCAAAGGCCTTCTGAGTGCCCAACACAGTAGAAGAAAATAGACCCGTACTAAGGCATCATGAAATTTCATAATACTAGGGAAGCAGAGAAAAATCTGCATGTTTCCAGAACAGGACATGTTTTTAAAATTAAAAAAATAGAAGAGTGAAAAAGGAAGAGAGAAATCAAGTCAGGTATCATAATGATTTCTCAATAGCAAAACTAGAAACTTGACAGGCAGTAGAATAAGACCTTCAAAATTCTGAAAGAAAACTACTTCCAACCAAAAATCAAGGCTCTTTCTCTTAGTAGGGAAGAAAAACTGCAGAAAAGGAAAGTACTCCATATATTAGTTGTGAATAATATCTACATAATCATGATGTAAACACTGAGTATTGATTCAACCAAAGTTACAATACAGTCTAAATTGGGGGATAGGAAAAGGGTACATATGGAGGAGAGAGCTAAAAAATTGTCTTCCATAGTAGTAGATTGGTAGGTAAGGCCTAAAGCTGGAAAATCAAGAAGTAGCACTAAATGCATGATAATTATAGATGTGAGATAAATCCTGAAATAATCCATTAAAACAGGTAAGAACAGTTGCCTCTGGGGAGAGAAGGAAATGGAGCATGGGGGGAGTATTTTTCATAATAAGTCTTATAGGCTATTTGACTTTTTAAACTGTGTATGTGTAAAAGTTTCTTTGTAAAAGAAGAAAGAGAAATAGTTAAGCCAGTTTTGTTTTATTTTAATGAGGATTCCAAACACCACAGCAGTAGCAGTGACTACTAGTAATATAATAGAATCTTCTTGTTTATTAAAAAATAAATCCTCTCTTACAAAGTATACATTTTAGTTTATGTGCATTTCTCTCATAAGTTTTTCTTTCCTTGAATTTCTCAGACAAGTGTAAGGATTGACATTTTCTTTCTGATCACTAACTTAGCACTAATGCTATACCAGTAAAGTCTAGGTCATGAATGGGTGAGCTCTTAAGAAGCTTTGGGGAAGGAAAACAAAAATCCTTGCCAGACTACTCCACCTCCCAACCTACTTGCTAATTCAGTAGAAATATGGTTTGGGACAGGCTTCAAAACTTCCACAGTGCATAGGACTCCTAACACAAAAGGCATGAGTATGGGGAAATGTCTTCTAAAATGATTGGGCAGACTGTTAGGTTTGAAGCTGTCTCATGTCTGCTCAGCCCCTACTATAAGCTGCAGACTCTGTAGGTCACCAAATAGTGCCACTCAGAACATCTTGCTATTTTCTTTTCTCTTTTGCTTGTATTAAAGTTCTAACACATTGACAGATTTTAGGAGCAAAATCTCTTATACCAGTAGTGCTGAAATTAGTAATACTTCATGCTGTTTGGAAGCTGGAGTGTACAGGCTTCTACAGAGAAATCAGTCATGCACTTCTGGCTTTAACAAACCCTGAAATAGAACATAGCCACACCACTTTTGGTGCCCAAGACAAAAATACTTCTGTTTCCTATTATCATTTGCATTCCCTGTGCTGTTGGTGTGAGTGTTCTTCTCAAGTTTTCTGTAGTATTATTTTTGTTTACTTTGACTGCTCTGCCTCTGGTGGGTAGCTTTGTACCTAGTTATGCTGATACTTGAATTATGTGCTAAGTAAATCTCTAGATCTTTTTTTTTTCGCCCTGATCAATTCTCTAGGTAAAGGTCGAGAACTTCCCAAAGGGCAAAGGAGGGTCCCTGAAATTTTTTGTGAGCAAAGAAGTCTGGGTATAGTAGGTGGCAAGTATGTAGCTTTTCTGGGTTGAACTTGTTTTCTCCAAATATATTTCAGTTCTCTTTTAGAAGCTGTTACTGCCTGGAACACAGGTTTCTTTACATAGCTCATAAGGAATACAGAGGCTTTGAGGGACGTGTGTTCTGTTGAGCTTTGAAATCTCCAGCCTGATTGTATGAGTGTGTAGGGTAAGGGTTTTCCATGAAAGGAAATAATGCATTCAAGGGCTGGCACATGGGATGTGTTCAGAAGCTGGTAGCTTTTATTTTAATTCCAGTGCTAGTTTCTCAGAGGTCCGGAATGAAGATTCGTGGTTTCCTTACTCCCTATGCTTTCTTTATTACTCTCTTGACTTGTCACTCAGTTTTCACTTCTGTTATTCCAACCATCTTATGCAATTCCTGTCTTGTTTCTCAGTGTGTCAAATGTTTACATTCTTAGAAGGATTCTTAGATTTTTCTTCAGGGAAAGGCAAATTCTTTCTCCTTCTGTTTGCCTCTCCTCCTTCTGTATTTAATCTTCCACTCTAAAAGGAAAAAAAAGGACAGGCTCCTCCAGCCCTTAAAATTTTAAGTTATAGTAAGTGGCATATCTCTACCATAGTCTTAGGTTTTAAAAAAAAAAAAAGAGAAACTTCCCTTACCCATCATGATCCTAAAGCAGGCTGGCTACAGGTCATAGTCACCAAATGAGTTCTTACAGATTCATAGGGAAACTAACAAATTTAATTTTCTTCTACTTTTTCTCTAGTGCACAATTCCATTAGACTCATTTGTTTACATTCGTGGAAATGCACAGCCTACTGGATAAACTGAAAAAGATAATGCAGCCATTTTAAAGATAAAACTGGTGAAAATCTCTCTCCTACTCCCAGTATCTTGGGCTAGGGGAAAAGTTAATGAAAAAATGCAAATATTGAACTTTTGGTAATTTAGTTCTGTTTCTTAAAATATACTTTGTGTTGGTTTCAGATGTTTTATTGAGTAATAAAATTGGTTAACAGTATTCCCACATGGGGATTTGTTCACAATAGCACATAACAGACAGAAGAAGGGATTGGTTTATACATATTCATGATCTTTTCCTCCCCTCCCCCTCCCTCCTCTGGCTCCTCCCTTTGTCTCTCTTCTTTCTTTCTCCTTTCTTCCCTCCCTCCCTCCCTCTCTCTTATTCATTTTCTATTTTATATCTTTCACTTGCCATTTTGTCTTTCTATAATCCCTTGAAAATTACAATCCGAAAAAAAGCGGAGATAAAAAGAAAACGAAACCATGAAATAAATAAAATAAGACATTTCTTCCCATGAAATTCAAATCAATTCCTCTTTCCAGACGCTAACAAACCTACCTAATTAGATTTTTGCCTATATCCTGTTAAATATGTATAATAGGTATACTGTGTCCATATCGCAGACTCATTTATGGTATATCCATATTCTCAATCAGAGCTAGTCATGCCTTCCCATTTGACTCTCCTTTTATTCCTACAGGGAGAGGTTTTATAACTGTTTATCCTTACACTTTAGCAAGTTTGTCTGTAAAGTTCTATGCTAAATAGATCACCTACCAACCAATGGCTAATTATTTGAATTTTTTAGTTGTTGTCTGTCTCCTGACCTGAAATGTAAATTCCATGAGGAATAGATTTTATCTGTAGTGTTCAATCCCCTATCCCAGCACCCAGCAGGAGTAGCTGACACATGGTAAATACTCAGTTAATATTTGTTGGGTAAGACTGTGATCATGAGGGGGTGTGGGGGAGGGGCAGGAAAGGGATTATTTCTGTTTTAGCTATGTTTTGTTTTGTTTGAAGGGAGGACTTTTAAAGTTCATGCTGCTAAATTTGGTGTTTTAAGGTTAGGCTACCATTTGTGACTAGGTCAGAGGCTCTTATGTCTTTCTCCTTACCACTACTACCAATGTGGAACCTGAGACTGAGAGAGATTAAGGAACTTGCCCCCAATTTTATACCTAATGCATTGTGAAGCTCTGACTAGAACCTAGGTCACTCTTTCAGCTCAGTCCTGTCAAAAATCATAGTTTGATGGGTTTTAGTCTTACCTTCTAAACTGCACTATAAACTTCTCCAGATGAAGGTTTATGTCCTGTCTTTCTTGTCCATTCCTCACAGTGCTTAGCAGAATTTCTTGTATCTAGTAAATGTTTATTAAATCTTGATTAATAGCACATTTACTCAGTATACCTACAAGGCTATTGAAGGGTAAATGTGCAAGCAGAAAATAGAAATGAATTAAATAAATTTACAGGTTATATCATTTTCATATGATTTATATAAATAAATACTATAATTAAGTTCTTTTGTGATATTAATTTCAAATATGTTTTCATAGATTGAAGGCATATTATTATGGTAGGTTTTCGGTTCTGCATATTCGGGAGTGGGGAAAAAAAGCCTATTGTTAAAAATGCACATTTCCCTCAAATAAAAAACAACACTTAAATATTTCTCTCTAATGTTGGAATGACTTTCTATTTTGGGTAGCACTGGGTTATGCTGTGTTAGTAATTATTTACCGATCTTATCCCTTCTGCATACTTGATTCTGTATAGCATCAATTTTCTCTGAAAAACAAGATGACTTCTTGTTTTGTTTGCCCTTCAGGTTGAATAGTGGAGTTGCTGGAACATGATAGCTCCCTCTGCAGGGGTAATGGTCAGACAGCATCAGGGCTGTTCTCTGAGACAGTAGCCTCTGCTTAGGCTAACTCTGGCAGAGTGTTTAACCTTTCAATAATTCTTCCTCTCCCAAATAAGCAAATGCTTGCTGAAATCAGTAGAAGAGAATCTATAGCTCCACAGATCAGCGGGAGGGAAGGTTTTCTAAGAGTAACAAATCTGTTCTGTCGCAACATGCTTTTTCTAGAAACTTTTTGTCATTCTGGCAGTAAACTGTTTTCCACTTGCTGCCTTAGCAACAAGACCTGAAGTCACTTCACCCTCTGGTCTGTGGTTTGATTCTAAGAGCATTAACTTGGTACCTAGAACTAAAAGAAAATATCATACTGGGAAAACCCACATACATTTCCAGCTTTTTTGGCTAGAGAATTATTTATGTACATTCTTCATATCTCCTTGAAAGGAAAGGTCAAATAGGAAATCGTGGAAATGGTGAATTCAAATCCCACATGGTCCTAAGTCCCTAGTAAATGCTGTAGCTTGTCAGGTGACTGCCTCTGGCCACAGCAAAGAACAGTTTTTCTCTGCAGAGTTCTCCATGGAGACCTCAGAGGAAGAGCCAAAATGTTAAGGATCCCTTCTTGTGCTGTTCAGGATCCCAGTCTTAGGCTAACCCTGGTTTTCTCAAGCATCTTTGTTTAACCCAAGAATGTGAAGTTCAATTTGAGAATAAAACTTTGTTTACCAAAGAATAAAATTCTGATGGATTTTTGGCTTTAGTTGATCCCTTGAGAGCTCATTTAAAATTTTTTTGCTGAATTCAATTTTATCTTGTAGTAGAACCTGCTCAGTACAGTGTTAGATGATCTTATAACTAGAGGCAAAGGTTAAGGATCAACTGTAACCACAAGTAGGCTAAAGACTAAAGAATACCAAGACTAGAGGGTTCCAAGGGGTTTAAAGTGAGGGTGTACAAGTTGCTGTTTTTCTATATTCAGTTTGTTAAAGATGTATTGTATGTGACTTAGAAATGAAATATGGTAGCGTCCTGACAAGAAATGATGGAAAGATAGGTTAAGAATAGGAATTAGTAGTACCTTCCCAGGACAGGCAGGGAACACAGTGAAATCTCCAAGGCAAAAATTTTCTAGTTCACAGTGTTATGATGTTTCTTTGTAAGAAGTGCTATTTTTCTTAAAACTCCAAACTTCCAGAGTTAGCACAAAAAAGAAACTCTTCTGTGGGCCTGGGTAGCTGGACCAAATATGGGCAAAAGATTCTTCCCTTGTTTCCTTATGCAGAGCTGAGTCGGGTCAAGAACACTTAAAATAGACTTTTCTAAAGACGAGGGGCTTAAAGCAGGAAATAACATAGAGCCAGGTAATCTGCGTTCGGAATGTAGCTTCTTTCTACATATGCTGTGGGGCCCTAAGGGTAAGGACTAGCCCCTGCCCGTGCTCTTGAAGTCCATCCTCGGGCCTGCCTCTTCCTGGATGCGGATGCACCACTTTAACAACCAGAGTTAGGAACGCTCTCCCAGACAACCAGCAGTCTCGAAGTCCAAAAGAAATGCCGCCTCCAGCGGCCTACTCTTTGCATTTCTATTTAATGATACTCTATTCTGCCAAGCACTGCATTAGACACTTTAAATATTTATCTTGTTTAAATATCATATAAGGCTTGTGTACTGACATTTTATAGAGAAGGAAATTGTGGTTCAGAAAGGTTTAAAACATTTTTTTCCCCGAAGTAACACAGCTAATTAAGTGATGGGGCTGGGCTACACACCTGGTCTAGTTAGACTCTAAAGCAAGTACTTCAAAACTCTATAGTGCCTTTCAATTTCAGAGTGCTATCCTTGGAAGGTTTAGGTTTCATTTTTTTAAAAGAAGAATCTCTTTTCACCCACAATGTTATAGCTCCTAGAAACTGCTGTATTGAAACATCCTGTTCTGAACTGTGTTGAGGCCCCAGTCTTTGTCAGTGACTAGAAGACAGCTAACACAGGGAAGGGAGGAGAATATTGGAAACAGACTGTTATACCAGGGCTCATGTGAACAGCATTGATCCTCATCAGAAATGGCCAATCTGGGGCTTCCCTGGTGGTGCAGTGGTTAAGAATCCACCTGCCAATGCAGGGGACACGGGCTCGAGCCCTGGTCCAGGAAGATCCCACATGCCGCGGAGCAACTAAGCCCGTGCGCCACAGCTACTGAGCCTGCGCTCTAGAGCCCGCGAACCACAACTACTGAAGCCCGTGCACCTAGAGCCCACGCACCGCAACAAGAGAAGCCACCGCAATGAGAAGTCTGCACACCTCAACGAAGAGTAGCCCCCGTTCACCACAATTAGAGAAAGACCGCACTCAGCAACAACGACCCAACGCAGCCAAAAATAAATAAATAAAATAAATACAGTTTTCTAAAAGACACTAAATTAAAAAAAAAAAAAAAGGAAATGGCCAATCTGTTGCATATCTGCCTTTCTCAGCACTGTTTAAGTTTTAATTATCTTCCAACTGTCTGAGCTGCTGTTGAGGACCTTAGAGAGAACAAAGGATAGCTGTCATATTTTTCAGCAGCGCCCCTCTCTGCACACTGATGAAGTCACTAGCTGCCACTGTCCTTATTATCAGGTTAAATCAGAGTCTGAGTGTGCATTGGAGAGATGATGTTGAAAGAAAAAAAGCTTAAGTTTTACCTCTTATTCAGAATCTTTTGTGACAGAGAAATGTGGCATCTGCTTCTCCTGTTTAGGTGTTGTGACCCTGAAGCAAGTTTTGTTTTGTTTTTCAAAGAAAAAGAAGGAAAGAGAGAGAGAACTCCCTCCCATCACCAGCCCTTGGATTTTTCAGTAGCTTGGATAGTGATAACTTCGGCCTCCAGCATATACCCTTGTGAGTCCCATTAAGGAAATCTGCTTATGATGAAAGATGGTACCTTGATGGTGCTGCCTCCTTCTTCCTCTAGACGTTGCTCATGGATCAGGGCATGCCTTCCCCTGAGCTGGACAGGGCCCCTGTGTTCTCAATGGAGAACTCCAGGCTGCCCTACCCGTCACTGAAGTTGGGGGATTAGTTAAAGCCTGTTTGCTATTTCTAGATCTAGATCTTCAGTAAAGGATAGAGTCCTATGCTAAACAATTCCTTGCTGGAGAAAAGGGGCATGGCTTCTTTCTTGTGACTTTGTTACCATTTTTTAATGTGTATTTGAGTAAGGACTTTATGCCATTTTTGTAAATTAGGCTATAATATTATGTAGACTTAGAAAGTATTGTAGAACTAGAATAATTAAACTTGTTGTGAGCATTACATATAACAGGCTAATCAGGAAGTGTGATGTACAGTGGTGAATTGCTAATTTGACCTCAGGATTATGCAGCAGAGATAACATTATCTTCATTTATATAGAACTTTTTATCTGGAGGCATCTCTCAATGCTTTTGCAGTCATACATATTATCTTGTTAGTTATCACAAACACTATCATTAAGGCTGTAAAATGTATTCCAGTACAATTTTTTATTTTCAGTTTCTGTAACTGGGGGACAAGGGAGGGGAAGGTTCTATATTTTCTCCCACTCCTGATATTTGCACCAGGGTAAAATTTGGGAAATGACTGTTGTCTAAACTAGGAGAGCCTGGTTCCATATAATGTTTTGAAAAGAAAGGCGGGGGTGGGGGGGTGGGACGGACATTACTGCATCCCCTTAGGTCAGCCTGAACTATTTAACTTTAAGAACTGCCAGTGGGGAAGGGCCCTATTAGTCCCTTCCTGGCTCCTCTGCCTTGCACAGTATTAGGAGAGCTATCTCTCCTTTGAGAGATTTGACCTAGGGAACAGGAAAATGATCTGATCAAATTCCACCAAACCACATTCCCTCCATTCCCTCCACGATTGCAGACAGCAGCACTCAGACTGTCATGACTATGTGCGGTTGAAAGTGCTATGCTTGTTGAGTTCCTGTGGGTATAAGGAAATGGGCAAAATTAGATTCAGGCCAAGGTGCCAGGCTTAACACACCCCTTCCGCTCCAGAAAGCCCAGAGAGATTGTTACTGCCTACAGTAAAGAACCACACAGTCCGTTCTATCCAGATCATTTAGAACTTACTTTAAATGAACCCCACCCAAACCCAGTAAAATCAGCACCTTCTGTCTGCCTTGAGGGCTTGAAAGAACAGATCAGGGCCAAACTCCTGCTTACCCAGAGGACTCTGGTGAGCACCGCAGTTTGCCCTGACTCTCCACACAGGAAGAGCGGTGTCTCCCTGCAGTGGATGTGGGAACACTGAGCAGCCAGTCCAGGAGAAAGCATTACTATCGGTTATGAAGATGAGCGATCAGCTCGTGTCAAGGAGCAGGTGGCTAAAGGAGGTGCACAGGGAGTGCAGTGAGATTCAGGTTGGAAGAAACAGGAGGGAAAATAGCCCACGATACAAAACCCCCAAATATAGCCTCTTTTATGTGAATTTTTACAATTGGCATTTACATTATACAGTTAACTTGGAATAATGAGAAATGTAAGGAAATTACCGAATTAGTGGACAGCGATTAACTCAGACGTAAAATTGTATCATCTAAGTGGAAGGTTGTTTTACATAGCGGAGGGAAGATATTACTAAAACCTTGCCCAGTCTGTCATCACCTAATTGAAATCTGTTCGTTTAGTATGCCCCATCCTTCAGAGCACATAGTTCATAATTTGAGAGAGCGTTATCAGTTAATCTAGTTATTTTTTTTCTTATTCTTCTTTTGAATTCCAGTAAGACTGTGTGTGGCACATTACATTCCCTCTGGAATTGTGTGACACTCAGAAGAGTAAGTTTGTCTGTTCATTAACCTGTGAACTGTCAGATCCCTTTGAAGAGTGAAGGGAGCAAGTTGCTCCAAGGTTAATGCTTGTTGTCAGAGAGGGTGAACAGGCCGCGAGGCTCGAGACTTGCCCTGTGAAACTCTGCACTGTATGCAGATGCCAGGTCCGTGTGGCCAGGAGGGAGGCTGCAGAGCAGGCTGGGTCACCTCTGCTGATCACTTCCTCTGGTCAGGAGAAGGCTTCCTAGCAGTCAAGTGGGGGGCTGACGTAAGTATATTGGGTTAACTTCCTAACAAGGATTCAGGAGCAATATTAAAATATAAGAAGCTGTGAGTGGTTTTCAGTAGTTTCTGTGGATTTTTACTTTCAACAAGAAAGCAGTATTGATTTCATGCATTTCATCCAGTGGATGAAAGCTTTCATTGAGTTGGAAAGCATTTGACTTTGTGTGTGTTTGTGCACCTGTGCACAGGCACATTCCTAACCACAAAGCAAGGGTAGAAGCTGTTTGTTATTCTCCAGTGTAAATGTCTCATGGATATACAATTGTACTGACATTCAGGGGTTGAGCTGAACAGTCCCTGGTTTGATTTTCTAGGTAAACCAAATCCAAGTTCTACTTCATTCTCTGGAAAGTGGTACCTCCTTAATTTTGCTGTAATTCTTCCAGGCTCAGTTGGAGCTAGCCCTAAGGAGCAGGTACAGGGTCTGAAGCCAATTCAGAGTCTCCTTTAGTCCATGCTCTGGTACACTGTATGTTTACATAGTGTATCTTATTCTGTTATCTTTGGATTCGTTATGATGGAAGCTCATTTTCTTCAACAGATTTTCTTTTCTTTTTACCCCCAGGTATATTCGAATAGTTGGGACTCACAACACAGTGAATAAGATTTTTCACATTGTGGCTTTTGAATGTATGTTTACAAACAAAACCTTCACTCTGGAGAAGGGGCTATTAGGTAAGTGTTACAATTAAATTTCTGTGTATACACTTAGATATTTTATCTTCAAATATTTTGTTATTCCATTAACTCATCTTAATTCACCTCTTAATCAGCTTTGACTAAGAACTCTGGTTGATTTGAATGCCTTATGGCTGAGTGACATAGAGAGGGCTTATATTTTTAGTAGTCAAAATAATAATTCCAGTAAACTTAAAAGAATGTAAATATTGTACTAGTAGTTAAGAATTGACAATGTTCTAGTGATTCATTCAGATTTGCTATGTGGGGAATGCTTATGATAGGCAAAGCCTCTCAGACCAAAAGCTTTTCTATATTTAATGGTAGGTAGGATCAGGGAGGAAGTTGCTATATTATTGATCCAATGCTCCTACTTTCCAAGGCTATGCAGGTATTTTGGCCTCTGATTTGATATGAATGGTGTGCTCAGCTGTGAGAATATCTTCTTTTCATGGACACAGCAGTCCATATTTGCCCTACTTTGCCAAATTCACCTCAAGAAAATGCCTGCATATAAATTTAAATAAGACCAGAGTAACTAAATTATTGTAATGAAAATTAAGTTATCTTGTGGGAAATATGGCCTGGCTGATCTTTCGAAAGGGCATTTTAAATTTTGTTTAGTTGTCTATTTGGTTGTTTTCTGTTATGTTTTGTTTTTGCTTTTGTTTTAGGTAATATTTAGTCTGGTCTGTGTATAGTCTGTCCCAGGTCTTAACATTCCAGATATCATGAGGGGCTTTTCCTGTCTAGACCTCTCTTATCCATGCCCACAGGTGTTTGCTCATTTCCTATCAAGATCATAGTTTAACTAATTAGATCCTTGAATCTGTGCCTTTACTGCCACTTTCTTTGAAAAGGGACTCTATGTTCAAGTGGAGGGATAAGATGCCAGTGCCTTGGTATACCTAAAGAACTTTACCTCTACAAAGGGACTAATTTCTCCTCTCCTCTCCAAGTCCTGTTCATGCTGGGACACAGAACATATTGACTGTGTCCTAAAAACATGGTGAAAACTAGAATGGGAAATATGAGAGTAACTTGCAAATGTCTACTAATTCTTTGAATGGTCAAAAGTCTAAATTTTCGTAATGCCGTGTGTTTCCTAAATGTAATCCTTTACTTTAGGGAAATTGGGGAGAGTAATATTAATAAAGTAGCAGGAGTAGAAATTGTCCCAATGTATAGAGAACTTTCAGAGCTCAACTAAAATAAATAATTTGATTTTAATTTTGCTATGGATGTAAATTTTAGTATTAAATATAAATGTTGATAATCTTTGTGACTTTTAAGTCATTTGAAAGTTAGTGCTTGAGCATTACCTGATATTATCAAGGCTTTTGACTCCGTGGAGGGTCATAGAATGGTGATGATGGGGTGTTTGGGGGAAGCCACTCCTTTTCATCTGCTGCCCAAGTTGTTTTATAGACTAAGCTTCACTGTGTATGTGATTGTGTAGTTAGGGGCATCCTTACTGAGAAGGATCTTATTAGAAACCAAACCACCTGCAGTCACAGGATGTGTAGAGCATTTGGCTACTGGCTTCAGCCCAGTGCACTGCATTTTGAGCATGCTGTATAGAAGGCACCTCTCCCTTCTTACTGGAGAAGAACAGATTTGTGGACACTGTAATTATCAAAGAAACAGCTCTATCTGGCATGAAAGGCCATTGCAGGAATGAAGCTTGGGATCAGTTGTAGTGAAGGATGCTGTTGTTGGTCTGTATGTTTTGTCTAAACTGAGTTAGTCAGCATTATCAGAAGCCGTAATAGTCTCAGACATATCAGGGGATGAAAGAAGACTGCAGAGATGCAAGAAGTGTTTTTGGCGTCTGGTCAAATACTTTTCTTCAAGTCCTCTTCGATGATGCTCACAAGTTTGACCGCTAAGAGCACTGCAGTCATTTGTCTGTCATCATCCCTCCACCAAATAGGAGCACATAGGCAGATATGTGTGTGTACCTATCAGCAGATGGCCTGCAGCGGGATCCCCTTTGGCTTTTATTTTACTATCTTACAGCGCAAAGTTGCCCCCATGCTGGGCAGTCAGGGACATGGTTTGAGTTGTGAAGGAGTGTAGGGAGATTTCATTATTCTTTGTCTGACATGACAGCTCTGCTGAATTTACAGGGGTGTTTGAAGTAGTAATGGCCAGCTTTCCATGTTGATGATCTCGGGTGCATTTTAACTGCACACAGGCCTCAGCCAGCCACTCTACAGGGACCTGCAAGAAAGGAGTGGTCCTCTAGTGGGGCCACAGTGTGCGTCAGAATCACCTGGAGTTATGTTTAAATTGTAGCTGCCTCCTGCTGCCTCTTTCCTATGAAATATGCATCCTCCCTTGAGAACCACTGATACGAACTTCAGGTTTTCATGGGGGAAAAAAGTAAAGCTAAAATAATGTCATCATGAATAACTAGTAGGGTATCAAGCTCTACTCTTACATTTCAAGATTCAGAATTTCTTTCTTTCATAGTTCCTTGGTCTTTGTTTCATAGTTCAGGCTACTCTCATTAGAGTAGTACTCTCCTAATAGGCCTTAAAATTACTTTTAAAATATTTGTGTTGTTTTTTAAAATCAGATTTTAATGTGATTACTTAAAACATATAATGATGTCAGGAAAAACATAAATAAAAATAACTACACTGGCCTCATAAGATTTTAGTCTTCTTTTTCCACGAAAGGGTTTCTTTCACATTTTTGTTGACAACATGTCATTCTTCATGCTGCTTCACTTGCACAGACTCCTGGGGAAGCTTTGAAACCATGTGGGTTCATACATCCATGGGAATGGGGCCCTCCTCAACCACACTGACCAGATCTGGGCGTCAGACTCTACCCACAGCACTTCTCCCACCTTATCTGCTGCTGCCACCACAGCCCTTTCTCATTTGGTGGCTGCTTCTGGTTGGTGCTGGGATGTATCCTTGCCTGGGAGAGTCTTGCCTCTTTGTTAGGAGGCATTTGTAGGAAACTCTAACCTGTCTTACTGCTGATGCCTAGAAGGAATGTTAGAATAGATACGACTGCTATTTAAACATTAAACCTCTCAAAAAATGTATTTGCTTTGCCGTGGCACTCCACTTTGTGATATGTATGTAGCATTTGCCAAATCCCTCCCCTTTTTTCATAATAATTGCCAAAACTTCCTTTTCATTTTATCTTGTATTTAAGTTCACTTCTTTGAATACCCTATCAGTTATTCAAGGAGAGAGAATAATACCCACCACCCAGCTTAAAGAATTATCAACTCATAGACAACCTGGTTTTATCTGTATACTACCTACTTCCTCCCCACCAGATTATTTTGAAGCCAATTCCAGACACTTTATCATCTTACCCATAAATATTCCAATATATATCTCTATTACGTAAAGCCTCCTTTTTGTAGCCATAATCACAATATCATTATCATACCCCCAAATTGAACCGTTATTCCTTATGAGTATTAACTCAGTGTTCAAATGTTCCTAATCAAATCAAAGTCTGGAGTGAGTTTATGTGTTTTCATAGGTTGTTTAAATCAGAATTCAAATAAGGTCCATACTATCAACAAGTAGCTGTTATGACTCTTAAATCTCTTTAAATCTGTAGGTTCCCTTACATACGTCTGTCTCTGTCTTTCTTTGTTTTTTCCCCTCTCTCTAATTATAATTTATTTGTTGAAGAAACTAACTTTTTGTCCTGCAGAGTTTCTAACAGCCTAGATTTTGGTGATTAGATCCCCATGGTAACATTTAATGTGTTCCTCTGTTGTAATTCTTGTATTTAGTAGTTAGATAGAGGCTTAATCTGATTCAGGATATTTTTGGTTCTGTTTTTTGTTTGTTTTTTTGTAAAATGCTCTATAGATGGTGGTATATGTCTATCAAGAAGCACAGAAAATCTTTGATTGCCTCTGGCTTTTGGATAGTCCCGTCCATTCATGATTATTTCCTAAATTCATTCTTTCATAATTTGGAATTGCAAAATGGTTATATTCTAATCCTGTCATTTCTTCTTTGTTTAGTAACTAGAAAGAGAAAAACTTTCCTGAACACTCATTTGGTAATCCTAAAATGCAGTTTGCCCAGGAAAAGTAGGATAAATGTTATATTCTTTCTTCTTATTTACCACTTTTCAAATTAAAGAGGTGGTTACCTAGCATCCTCCAAAGGTGACCAGTGAAGTGTGATTGTGGGGGTTTTTTGGGGGGAGGAGGGTGGAAGGGGGAGTACATATTATTTTGAATTTATGGGATTAAACAAATTGGACATCTTTTAATCACTTGCGGTTATTTTTATTGATATTCAGATTGTCCCCATCTTTAGCTTCTTCATATTGGCTCTTGAGTCTTTCTGACATAATCTCAGTAGTCCTCAGTAAGTCCTTGATTTCTGGCGTGACACAATGTACCAGGTTCATCTTGTACATTTATTGTCCCTCATCTGGAATCAGCCATTTCTGCAAGAAGCCCTGGTTCCCTCAAGTGGGAAATGACATGTGGAAACCTCAGCCTAAGCACTTCCTATTGGGTTGGTCACTATTGCTAGGCCTTTTCAGTGGACGGAAGTAGGAGATACATGCACATATATTTATTTATTTGTATATCATATATTCAACAGGTAAAATATATCACTAGTGCCTGCTGACACTTCTAATTAAAATTCAGTACACAAAGTTTTTGTTTAACCTTTTGATCTTCCGTCTCCTTTTTTCCATACTGAAAATCTTGGTTACTACTGATGAAGCACAGTTAATTTGCTTTGTCTTCAGTACATGCAAAATAGTCTCAGAATTACATTACTAGTAGTACCTTAAGCCATATGATTACTGAAAATAGTTTAAGATTTTTGCAGTTACCTTTAGGGCCCTCAAGGTATATCCCACTAGAGATGTACAGTAAAATTACTGTGTTTAAAAGTCACTTAAAATAATTCTCTGGGTGGTCATGCCACTATTTCAGCATATAGATAGATTCATTTGTTCCATTTTGCTTTTAGTATTTAGTGATTGCCTTTAAATTTTTTTGTTTTATAACTATGTAAAATATACACATAATTCCAAAATCAAATATACAAAGCTCTTGTATTTAGAGAAATCCAGTTTCTATTCCTGTCCCCTCTACTCATGTAGGTAATCCCTTTTTCCCCTTTAGTTTCTGGGGTTATCCATTTTAAAAAAAAAAAAAAGGAAAATAAGTAAATATATGTAATTAATATTTTGTATCCTCCCCAGCATTCTTAAATAATTAGTAGCGTCCTATATGCTATACATTCTTTCTTTCTTTACCTTGCTTTTTTGTACTTAACACTTATCCTAGAGCTAACTATGTAGAAAGATATTCTTTATTCCTTTTGAATAACTGTGTGGTACTCATTAGTGTAGATGTACTGTAGTTTATTAAACCAGTCCTTTATTGATGAACATTTGGGTTGTTTTCAGTCTTCTGCTACTATAAATTGTGTTGTTGCCTTTGGGATAGATTCCTAGAAGAGGGCTTACTTGATCAAAGGGTAAATGCATGTATAACTTTGTTAGATATTGCCAAATTCACCTCCATAGGGTTTATCACATTTTAAAATTCTCATTGGCAATATATGATAACGATTGTTTCCCCCACAACCTTGCCAATGGAGCATATTGTCAAACTGCTGGATTTTTGCCAGTTTGATAGGTGAGAAATTGTATCCCAGTACAGTTTTAACTGCATTTCTCTTATGAGAGAAATTGAGCATCTTTTCATATTTTTAGGGCCATTTGCATTTCTTTTTTCCTTTTTAAATAGCTCTTCTCTTCTTATGAGTCTTGTAGATGAATAGAGAACATGCTTTTAGTAAGACTTGGGGGAGCAGTAAGTACTTAACGCTGGTACTAGAGTGTGGTATTTAGCATTACATGAGCCTGGTTTCCCTTCTTAAGGTCTCCTGGTTCTTCTGGAAGACATAAGCTCTCATAAGTCCCTTTCCGTCCTTATCCTTGGCTCTACCTCTGCTTAAGAGATAGTAACTAGAGCATGGAGCTGTAGGCTCAAAATTCAAGGTTTTTTAATCCTTTCAGAGAGTAAGAAAAAACTTCCGTTACCAGCTTTAGGCCATTAAGTATTACCTCTGTGTCTACCAGCATGGATCCAGGAAGACTGGTGGCTTTTTTTATTCTACTTCCTTGTTAGTAATTGAGGTAGGGCCACCAAACTAAGCAGCACAAGCACAGGAACTCTTTGTTGCTGAAGCTCTGGGAACGCTCACTACTGCTGCCACCAGGAACTCTGCTGTCTGAACAGGAACATTGGAGTCCGTATTCATCTGCCACTGTGCTACCTGCAATACCATCAGAAGCATCCTCCTCTCCTTCATTCTCACCAGTTTCTTCTATTGGTAGAACTTCACCAAAAACAAAGCTGGAGGGAAAAAAACCCACACCAAGCTGGCAAGCTTGGGAAATGTAGTTTATGGAGCTTTAGCCTCTGGCATACGTTGTAAAGCAAGGGAGTGAATGGAGCTGAAAGCAGATAGACAGATGATGAGTGCAAAGGCAGAAAGTGCAAAAGGGCTCCAGTCATCAGGGGACTTACCATCTGATTCAGAGCAGCTGGATAAGACCATTGGCAAGGCATAGAAATATGTGGAGTGGAGAACAACAGACAGAGGCACAAGCAGAGTGTGGAGAAAGGTTAACTGTTTAGTTGGGCTGTGAAGGAACCCAGCATATTTTCTTGCCTTGTAAAGTAAGGTTTTATGAAGAATGGTATTTTGAGCTGGGCCTGGAAGAATTTAGTAAACAATACAGAGCAATACAAATGTGCTAATTTACATAGTAACAAAAATGGCTGATACTTGTTCCCAGCTGGAGGCAGGAAATAGAAAATAGGTGGCCTGTAACTGCTATTGTCATCTAAAAGTATTTTGAAGTAGCATCTTTAGAATTCTGTAAAGTCCTGGGAAGGGAAACAGAGTTGGAAATCTGCTGTGAAGGGCTTTTGGCATCCACTGAACCAGGCATATGACTTCTGTGCTTAAAAAAATGTGTCCTCTGGAGCAGAAACAGAGATTTGGGAGTGAGGGAGTTCATCAGGGGGTGGAGGCGTTAGAATGTGGCAAAGAAGCAAACTTGTTGGAGTAACAGAGGGGCCCTAAAGACCTTAATTCAGAGAGTTTTCTAAAAATAGCACTATTGAGTCTGGACTAGTCTAGACCAAGAGAATTTCTTTTCCCAGCCTGTTTCTATAACCAGATATCAAGGCTGGTTCTAATTGTCAGTGAAGCTTAACTTCTTTATCTACTGTAAATTACTTGGCATTAAACAGACATTTATTAAGAGGCTGCCAACCAAGTGTATCTTAGGCACTGGGGATAGAAAGATACACAGGTGCAGTTTCTGCCTCGGAGGATCGTATGAGCTAATGAAGGAGAAAGACACTTAAATAGAAGGTGACAACACAGTAAACTAAGTCATCTCTTGGGAGAATTCAGCAGATGCTGTAGGAACACCGCAACAGGAGCACCTAAGCTGAGTTGGGGGATGGTGTCACAGAAGACCTCCCCATAGAGGTGATGAAGCTCCTTAAGTCTTTTTAAGGAAGAAGATGCAGAGTCAGGGGAGAATCACATAAAATGGTCAGTGTGTGCAAAGTGTGTTAGTGTGTTATTTATCTCTGACCAATTTCAAAGCCAATGCTCCTTCCAGTGGACCACCCTGCATTTGGTGGAGGGGGCAGTGGAGTAAGAGTTAGAGTTATTTGCAGTCTCTCACCCTTTCCCTGGAGAAGATTAAGCATTATTTTCTCACAAGGTCTTAGAGTTTTAGAAAAATTCAAATAAAATAAATACCCCACAATAATGCATAAAGAACATAATACAGTTTGTTTGCTTCCCACCTTGGGGAGCCCCTATTTTCAAACAAGAATGGGCTACAGTTTTTATGTGTGGGAGACAGCAGGCGGATGATTAGAAAGTGACCTTCTCACAGTCACTTAGGATTCTTAAGTTAGTATGTGGTCCTTTGTGTATATTTAAATTTCATTCTCTTTTTATACCTGTTCTTTTGTTGTGTTTGTTTGTTTGTTTGTTTGAGAGTAAAGACTGCCTGAAAAGTTTTTATGGCTCTTATCTTACAGAACTTATGTGTACATTTTACAGGATTGAATTTTTTGGATCCTACTTGTTATACCCCCTTGTTATAGCAGGAATATAGTAGGGTGTGTATGTGTGTCCAGGGTAATGTAAATGTGCACAACTTTTTTAAAAAATTATTTATTTATTTATTTTTGGTTGTGTTGGGTCTTCATTGCTGCACGCGGGCTTTCTCTAGTGTCAAGCGGGGGCTACTCTTTGTTGTGGTGGGCAGGCTTCTCATTGCAGTGGCTTCTCTTGTTGTGGAGCACGGGCTGTAGGCGTGTGGGCTTCAGTAATTGTGGCATGCGGGCTCAGTAGTTGTGGCTCGCGGGCTCTAGAGCGCAGGCTCAGTAGTTGTGGTGCACGGGCTTAGTTGCTCTGCAGTATGTGGGATCTTCCCGGACCAAGATGGAACTCGTGCCCCCTGCATTGTCAGGTGGATTCTTAACCACTGTGCCACCAGGGAAGTCCCACAACTTGTTTTTAAATGGGACATCATGGAGCATGTATTCAACATGACGCAACAATATCACTTTCTCACAAACCATGGTTCTGCCTCAGACTGGCATTATGAATAGCCAGGTTGTAATCAGCGAGATGTTTCTCTGGCACTGACTGTGAAAGTTATTCCGGTGGCCAAGGGGACGTAAAATTTAATTTTGTTGGCCTAGTCACTAGTTCAGTACCCCAATCCTCCAATCCAAAACCAGATAGGTAATTTTTAATTTCATATTTTAAGTAGGTAATACAAATGTTTATTCTTATTCCCCCCTTTTATTATTAAACACATATTCAGATATACCTTTTTTTAATTAACAATTTTTTTAGATCTTTCAATGCATAAAGAGCTTTCTCTTGATTCTTTTTTTTTTACATTTGTGCAATATTCCATTGACTAGAAGTGCTGTAATTTATTTAACCAGTCTCCTTTGACAGACATGTAGGTGTTTCCAGTCTTTAATTATCAATAACAATTCCATAACGACCCATTTTATAAATAGTGAGGTTGAATCAGAGGTGGTTGCAATAAAGCCTAAAACAAACGAAAAAAACCCATTATTACTCCCAGGGCCAGCTATATAATTTGCAGGGCACCGTGCAGAATGAAAATGTGGAGCCCCTTGCTCCAAGGGTAAGAAACAAGTGCATTAAAAGTATTTTAACAAAAAAAAAAGTTTTTTCCATTCTTTTTCAGTCTTTCAACCTCGTCTGTTGTTTTTATTTGCTATTTAATGTTCTAGGTAGAGAAAAATTAAACTTTTAAATTGTTAGCATGTATTTTATTGTTTGTCTTTTTATTGTGCAATGGTGGTTTTAAATGTAAATATAAGAGCATTATCTTCTATGCAGAATCGCCAAAATTACACAATTCACATTTACTGTTTGCTAGCCCATATATGTATATGTATTAATTTTTACTAGAACAGTGGAAATTCTGCACAAAACTATATTGTTTTTATTTCACTTCCTAATTCACACACATTCTACCAAAACCCTCTACTTTTGACTTACTCAGTAAGCTTCCTTAACAAGGAAGGACTGAAACTAACACAATATTGTAAACCAACTGTACTTCAATAAAAAAAATAAAATGAAGGACTGAAGGGAAAAGGAACTACGAGTTGCCCTGTCTTTTCAGCATAAGCATTTGGCTAACATAGGGAAATAACGAGAGTGAAAAAGGATATGATGGAATTCCTTGGTTGGTAGTGCTTCTTAGAACGTTGCTGACTTTTTTCTACCTTTGAGGTAGGTTCTGGTTCGACGGGAAAGTGGCCTCTCCCAGCCGTCAGCAGCCCAGTTTACTCAAGCATAGTCACGGCCCGTTGACCTTGGCTTTGCTTTGAGTCTCACTTGGCTTTGCTTTGATTTCTCACTCAACCTGTGAGTCCACTGGAATTCTGTGCTTCTGGGGCGTGGTGAACACTATACCCAAATTGAGGCAGTGGAGAAATGTGGACACATGTATGTCGCATATCTCCTCTGTTCACGGGCTTGCTCCATTGTCCCATGAGACTTCATTTTAAAAACATAAGTTCAAAGGTAAGATTATTAAGAACTTAAAGACAGGGACAGTGGAGCATTAAACTAAGTGTGGGTCCCTTCTGAGTGCAGGACCTGTCTGAAAGAACAGGTTGCGTGCCCATGAAGCTGGCCCTCATTACCATTTCTATTTAACATTGCCCTGGAAGTTTGGGGTGGTGGGGAGAGGGAATGGGGGAGGAGGTGAAGAACAAGAAATATGTGTGATAAATATTGGGGGAAAGGGACCAAATGTCTTTATTTGCAGATGTGATATGATAATATACCCAAGGAAATGAACTGAAAAATAACTAAAACTAATAAGAACTCTAAGGAATGTAGTCAGATACAATTGTATATGCAAAAATCAAGTTTTCTCAAATACCCCCAATAACCAAGGGAAAATTCCATTCATAATAGCAATACAAACTATATAACACCCAGTAACAGTTCACGAGCGATACTTTTCCTTTATGCCTAGTCCATGCAGAACCGTGTTAACAAGTATCACTCATCCCTGAACCACCTTATGCCATTAGAGATGGGCTTAGGGTCAGGAATAAAGGTGGGGGGCAGAAGGACGATGTGAGCTTATAAATAGTATGGATGTGAGGTGAGCATGCCGGGGAGATCTGCTAGAAGTTTTAAGCTTTTTTTACCCACAAACAACAAATACCTACCTAGGAATAAAGCTAAGAAGTCCATAGGTTCTCTTGTAAAGAAACTATAAATCTTTAAGAAACAGTGAATAATGGAAGGACATATTCTTGGATGGGAAACTTTAATATAGTAAACACTTTGGTTCGTCCCATCTTAATCTACTAATTTAATGCAGGACTACTCAGAATCCCAATTGTGCTTTAAAAAAAAAAAAAACTAAGTTCTTTAAAAATTTTTCCAAGAGAATAAATAAATGGAAACCTCTTCCCCACCAAAAAATGAAGGAAAAATAAATGAAATGAGAAGTCTAGTACCACCAGGTATTAAAATTCATACTACGGGCTTCCCTGGTGGCGCAGTGGTTGGGAGTCCGCCTGCCGATGCAGGGGATGCGGGTTCGTGCCCCGGTCCGGGAGGATCCCGCGTGCCACAGAGCGGGTGGGCCCGTGAGCCATGGCCGCTGAGCCTGCGCGTCCGGAGCCTGTGCTCCGCAACTGGAGAGGCCGCAACAGTGAGGGGCCCGCGTACCGCAAAAAAAAAAAAATAAAATTCATACTACATACTAAAGTAGTATGGCATTAATGCAAGAATAAACTGGTAGATACATTAAGCAATCATCCAAACTCTGAATTTTATCTTAGTATATGTAAGAATATAGTGCAAGATTAAAGATGACATTTCACATCCATGGAGAACAGAAAGGTAATATAGCAAATGGTGCTGAGACACTTGACTATTGAAAACACATGAGATTTTCTTCATACTATATACTAAAATAATTTCCTGTTAGATTTCGCATTACTCCAAAAGAACTGTAGAGAACTATTAATAGCTATTTATCTAATCTCAAGGTGAGATTTACTTCTTCAGCATAAAAGCAAAGGCAGAAACCATAAACAGAATTCAGAGGTGTTTGACAAACTGGGAAAAAAATAATTGCAACATATAGGACAATGAGTAATTGTCTTTAGTATATATGAAGTACTTTCCAAATAAGTAAGAAAAAAAATGTGAATCCCCAATAGGAAATGTGTACAAACAGCAGTTTATTTAAAAAGAAAGAAAAACACAAAAATCTAAAAAAAAAAAAAAAAGGCTCTGAAGAAACTAGGGGCAGGACAGGAATAAAGATGCAGACCGCAGACATAGAGAATGGACTTGAGGACACAGGGAGGGGGAAGGGTAAACTGGGACGAAGTGAGAGAGTGGCATGGACATATATACACTACCAAATGTAAAATAGCTAATGGGAAGCAGCCACATAGCACAGGGAGATCAGCTCAGTGCTTTGTGTCCACCTAGAGGTGTGGGATAGGGAGGGTGGGAGGGAGAAGCAAGAGGGAGGAGATATGGGGATATATGTATATGTATAGCTGATTCACTTTTTGTACAGCAGAAACTAACATACCATTGTAAAGCAATTATACTCCAATAAAGATGTTAAAAAAAAAAGGTTAAAAAGAAAGAAAAACACAGTAGTCCATAAACTTGAAAGAGTTTGACCTCACTAATAAAAAAATGCAAATTAAAACAAGATACCAGGTCTTCCCTGATTGTGCAGTGTTTAAGAATCCGCCTGCCAATGCAGGGGACCCGGGTTCGAGCCCTGGTCCGGGAGGATCCCACATGCCACGGAGCAACTAAGCCCATGTGCCACAACTACTGAGCCTGTGCTCTAGAGCTCGCGTGCCACAACTACTGAGCCCGCATGCCTCAACTACTGAATCCCGTGTGCCTAGAGCCCATGCTCTGCAACAAGAGAAGCCGCGCACCACAACAAAGAGCAGCCCCTACTCGACGCAACCAGAGAAAGCCTGCACACAGCAACAAAGACCCAACACAGCCAAAAATAAAAATAAAAAATAAATTTATATAAAAAAAGATACCATTTTTTGGCCTGTTTTATTGGCAAACATCTTAATTAAAATTTTTTTATTTACATGAGTAGTACAGCAATCAGTCCTCAGCAAAACCCAAACAATACAGAAGTACATGCACTAAAATAAAATATTTCTGTGTTTTAACTTGCATTAGCCTAGTTATTACTAAACTTGAGTATCTTTTTATGTTTCTTGGCCATTTCCTTTTTTATTTAGTGAATTACAGTACATCTTCATATTCTTTGACGTTTTTGTTGCTTGAGTTTTTTATTATTAATTTGTAGATTATGGATATTCATTCTTTGTCTTTTATATATGTTGCACATATTTTCTCCCAGACTGTTAGTTACTTTTAAACTTTGTTTATGGTGTCTTTGTTGTACAAAAGTTTTTTATTTTGATCCGGTCTTATCTGTCAGTCATTTCTTGTCTTTCTTCTGAATTTTGTGACTTGCTTAGAAACTCCCTCCCCAGCCCAAATTATAAAAATATGCTCCTCTGTAGTAGTTGTCAGTGGTTGGTTGTTGTTTTTTTATTGTTGTATGTATGTTCTTAGCATTTAGCTCTTTAATCCATTTAATATTTATTATGTGTATGGTCTGAGGTAGGGGTTTACCCTTATTTCTAAAATATGTAAGCAGTTGTTTTGAAATCTTTTATTATTTCTTCCTTTCCCTCATTGATTTAAAATAGCATATATCATGGATCTGTATATCTATTCTAGATTTTGTGTCACATCATTTAAAATAACTACATCTTAATAATCTATTTTACTGTCTACTACTGCAAATCCACACTCATAGCTATTCTTTTTCTAAATTTTCTAGGCTATTCTTTCAAATTTTCTTTTCCAGTGAACTTGAAAATCAGCTTGTCAAGTTTCATTTTAAAATCCTGTTGGCAAAGATGCTTTAAATGAAAATACTCAGTGTGGGTGAGGCTGTCATGAAATGGGCAGTGTCATATACTGCTGAAATATGTTGTGTGATGTAAGTTTTCTAGAAGGCAATTTGGCAATATATATTGTGTCTTAAAAATACCCCTTGGTATACTACTTCTACCTTTAGTAGTTTACCTTAAAGAAATCTTCAGGAAGGACATTTTTTTTACATTAATGTTAAGCACGGTGTTATTTATTTATTTATTTATTTTTGCGGTACGCAGGCCTCTCACTGCTGTGTCCTCTCCCGTTGCAGAGCACAGGCTCCGGACGCACAGGCTCAGCGGCCATGGCTCACGGGCCCAGCCGCGGTCCCGGACTGGGGCACGAACCCGTGTCCCTTGCATCGGCAGGCGGACTCTCAACCCCTGCCACCACCAGGGAAGCCCTGTTATTTATGATAAGCAAAAAGTTGGAAGGACTACAAATGTCCAACAATAGGGGCATAATGAAATAAATTCTGGCACATTAGCATATCAAAATTTCTGTATAGCCATTCATAACATAGGGAAATGGCCATAATATAATGTAAAATAAAAGTAGGGGGCTTCCCTGGTGGCGCAGAGGTTGGGAGTCCGCCTGCCGATGCAGGGGATGCGGGTTCGTGCCCCGGTCCGGGAGGATCCCACATGCCGCGGAGCGGCTGGGCCCGTGAGCCATGGCCGCTGGGCCTGCGCGTCCAGAGCCTGTGCTCTGCAGCGGGAGAGGCCACAGCACTGAGAGGCCTGCGTACCACAAAAAAAAAAAAAAGTAGGATACCATCTTTATAGCCAGATCAATGCCAGTATTTTAAAGATAATATATGTATTTTTAGATGTACATATATTAATTTGTTATGGTTGCCATAAAAAAATACTATATACTGGGTGACTTAAACAACAGAAATTTATTTTGTCACAGCTGTAGAGCTTGGAAATCTAAGATCAAGCTGTCAGCAGGTTTGGTTTCTCCTGAGACCTCTCTGGCTTGTAGGTGGCCGTCTTCTCACTGTGTCCTCACATGGCTTTTTCTGCATGCACTCACATCCCTGATGTCTCCTCTTCTTGTACCCATCTTATTGGATTAGGGCCCCATCCTTATGACCTCTTTTAATCCTAATTACCTCTTTACAGGTCCTACCTCCAAATACAGTCACATTCCAAGGTACTGGGGGTTAACATTTCAAAATATGAATTTGGGAGGGACACAATTCAGTCCATAACAGTGCATTAAAAAAAGGACATAAGGAAGACTATCAAAACGTTAATAGAGGTTTTCTGGATGGTGAGATTCCAGGTAACTTTTGTGTTTTTTAATTATATTTTTATGCACTTATATATTTTCATCAGTGAATATGGGTTACTTTTGTAATCAGAAGAAAATTAGTGTTTCTTTTTCAAATAAAGCTATTTCCACATTACCTATGAGGAGACAAGGCAGAGTGGGTAGGACCAACACCTGAGTCCTCCGTGCACCTTAGTATCCCACTTGCTCCCAAGTATAGCCACTAAATTAAGCAAAGTCCTGTTCCTGGGCTAGGTAGGGAATATCGTGATTCACCTAATGATTCTATTGAGTAAACAAAGAGTCCTTGAGAATCTAGATAAAAGATGCCAAACCAAAAAGAGTGTAATACATATACTGTATGATTCCATTTATAAACAATTCTATATCTTGAAAACTAGTGTATAGTGACAGAAAAGAGATCCACAGTTTTCTGAGGCTGGGGAGGAATTACAAAGGAGCATGAGGAAACTTCTGAGGATGATGGGAAGGTTTGTTATCTTGATTGTGCTAATAGTTTCATGGGTGTGTACAAATGTCTAACTCATCAAATTGTACATTTCAGATATGTGCAGTTTATTGTGTGTCAATTATATCACAAGAAGGATGTTTAAAAATGGGAAGAAGGAAGTGGAAGGAAAGATTTCAATAGCCATTTGGGCACTATGGTATTATTTATTTATTAAAATAGTGATGTGAGGGCTATGGTTTTGTGAATCAAATTAAATCTTTGGAATTTGGAGGCTGTTGGAGCAGACTGCTGCATAAAATGTTTTGGGAGGGGGCCTTTAAACCCAATGGCGTTCTCCTGCCCCATAATTCAGTGTAACACCGACTAGGCATGTCACTGATTTGAGTAAAATTAAGTGATTATATGATGTTGAGTGCCTGGTAGGTGAGCCAGTCTGGCACGAAGTGATCTTTTTGAATTTATTGGCTCGTTAATATTGTGAAGATGGGTATGTTTCTTTTATAGCTGCACTCGATACTTACCTTTTTAAAGACAGGAATCTGTACAGTGCTACAAGAGAGAAATGTACTTAAAAATCACAGCATTACCTGTGGTAAAATTATCATAAAAACTACCTCGTACTCAAACAGGGGATTGCTTCAATTCTGCCCTCATAATGACAGGAAATGGTCGTTGGTGAAGTTGTTTTCCATGAAGCTGTGATGAAATCAACTAAAATGGTAATAAAGTGGAGAGTAAAAGTGAGGGACTCAGGTGAGATGTAAAAGTACAGAAGGTGTTAGAATGTTCAAATTAGGATCTTCAGGAAATGATTCTGTAAAATATTAAATATGAATTGGTTGAGTTCTCAGTTCAGAACTGTCAGCAGTGCAGGCAGGTCTCGTGGCTGTTGGTGGTGGATTTCCCTGCATGCTGTCCCCTGCATCCTGACTGGGTGGCTACCATTTGGCTAATGGCCAGGGAAGCTGGATAACAGAGAAGTGGTCTTTGGTGGCGAGTGATAGTTTAGGAAAGGGCTTAGAGCCCTATTTCCTTCCTTCTTGCTCAAAACTGAGGAACTTGTCGCCCCAGGAGCATTATCATATTTTTTCCAATGATCCTTTGATGAATTAATGTTCAGTAGATGCCTGTTATAGCAAACTGGAAGCACACCTCAGTAAAACCTCAGTGAGCTGTGGAAACACACTAAAGTATATATCATCAGAGGTATTTTTTATACTATAGACATAACTGTTGATACTATGTTCCAAATGTCACATCTATTCCCTTCTTGCCACCACTGCTGCCACCACCCTAGTGCAAACCACCCCCATCTCTCCTGCACTGTTGTCTGTCATGCCTGCCTACTCAGCAGTGTCCCTGCATCCTCTCTAGTCCTTGCCATTGTTCACTACACTCCTATTGGAACACTCCTTTGCTCAAAATCACTCAGAGCCTTTCCACTGCTTTTAGGATAAAGTTCAAAATCTCCACCATAGTCCTCAAGGTCCTGTATAATCTGGTGCTTGCATGTACCTGCTTCATCTCGTGCCAGTCCCCATCTAGCTTTCTGCATTCAGGCTATGAGCCTTCTTTCCATTCCTAGAATGCGCCATGCGTGCCCTGACCATGGGGCCTTTGTACTTGCCATTCCCTCTGGAAAGCTTCTCCCCCTCTCCTCATTCTCAGCCTCACTGCATCACACCCCACCCCATTTATCTCCTTAACCTCCTATTGATCATTTAAATTGCAGCTTAAATGTCACTTCTTAAGAAAAGTTTTGCCTGACCCTCTACCCCCAGTCTGGGTTAAAGTTTCTTTGTATGATGCTAATAGATCTGGGTGTTTTTCTTCCAAGTACTTAGTTTCATTTGTAACTATACATTTGTTTATCTGGCTCGATAATAGAATGGACTGTGTCTCTTTTGTTCACTGCTGTATTCCCAGCATGTGAAATCTCAATATTCAATAAATATTTACTAGATAGGTGGATAGATGGACAGTCCGATGGAAAGAAGGAATGATGTGTTGCCTTCTGAGGACCAGAAGATCAATGCAGATTCTGGTTCTCACTCTGCTGCTGATTTGTTGTGTAATAAATAAGTCACAATCTCTCTGAAACTCCAATTTCTCAGCTATGAAATGAGAAAACTAACCCAGGGCTTCCCTGGTGGAGCAGTGGTTGAGAGTCCGCCTGCCAATGCAGGGGACGCCAGTTTGTGCCCTGGTCCGGGATGATCCCACATACCGCGGAGCGGCTGGGCCCGTGAGCCATGGCCGCTGAGCCTGCGCGTCTGGAGCCTGTGCTCCACATCGGGAGAGGCCGCAGCAGTGAGAGGCCCGCATACCGCCAAAAAAAAACCAAAAAACAAAAAACAGAACTAACCTAATGATCTGTTCTTTTGTGTTTAAACGAGTATCCTTTTGGTTTAGATAACTGTGTTCATTATATACCTTAGGCCATAATGCATCATCCTCATTGATCCAGGCAAGGCCTTCTCTTTTATTTGTGTTTACCCATCTTTGTTAAACCCCACTTCTGCTTCCCTCCCCTTATGACCATTTCTAAGATGTCTCATTATGTCCTTAATACGCACGTATATTTGGAAAATCTGTAATGTTGGGAGAGAGTTGTATATGTGTATTAATCATCCAGAATGTTTTTATGCCATAAGTTTTTTTCATAACTTTTCTGACCTAGTATTATGGTTTTATGACATCGTTGTTTCTTAATGCTACTTAGTATTTCATCATAATAACTATAAATATATTATCAGTGAATTTATATAGTTCTTACTATTTGCCAGACACTGTTCTAAGCTCTTGACATAAAATCATTTAACCTTCACTACTGTCTTGTAAGGTGGGTACTGTTATTGTCTTGCCGTTTCATTCATTCCCCCGGTGATAGAGACCTAGGTCGCCTTCAGCTACTTGCTCTCAGAAACAATGCTGCAATGAGTTTCTTTGTGTTTGTCTCCTTTGCATCTTTTTTCTGAGACCTATATTCAAATGTATGATCCCTGAGTACTAAAGCATGCTTACCTTTTATTTTGATCCATACTGCCAGATTGCCTTCCTGCAGGGCAGTGCCAGTTTACGCTCCCACCACCAGGAGTGCACGAGAGCCCTTTTCCTCCCCATGTCCGCACCCACACTTCATATATGTGTTTTTCTACTCTGCCGTTATGATGGCCATAAAGTAGTATCTTGTTATTTTAATTTGCATCTCTCTAATCCCTAGTGATTTTTTTTGGCCACCGCTACTGCTACCACCCTAGTGTAAGCCACCACCATCTCTCCTCACCACTGCCCTGGTCTTTCTACTCATGGGTCTCCCCCATCCTCTCTAGTCCTTCTCATTGTCCTTCACCCTCCAGCCAGAGTAATCTTACTGGAACACTCCTTTGCTCAAAATCACTCTTTAACCCACTGAAATGATAGATGTTCTGATGATGACCCATACTTGCATTCCTAGGATAATTGCTTCTTGGACATGATGTATTTTCTAAATAATTATTGGATTTGTTGGCTAATATTTATTTTAGAGTTTTTACACCTATTTTCTTAAATAAAATGGGCCTATAAATTTCTTTTCTCATCTCTAAGTCATTTTATAACCAAAATTACATTAAAATGACTTGAGAAGCTTTCCCTCTTTTTCTGTTTTCTGGATCAATATGTAATAAGATATAAATTTTCTGTGCCTTGGACTAAGTGCTCCTCAAGATTCTTTTCTAACCATAAATTCAATGACTTGATGAGCTACTGTAGCTCTGAGTTTCTTACCAGTGCTTCACTGGTTGTGTGGATTAGTCAAGCAAGTTCACATATATCCAAGCCCTCAGTCATGTCAGAAAGCATTAACCTCCTATGGGCACAAAAGTGTATGTTTTCCATCCTGTGCCCATGGAAATGGGCTGAAACGGGAGTTCCATAGTCAACTGGTATCTCTCTTTATTCATTTGTTTCATTAAATTTTAGCCACAAAAATTTTAGTGTATAAATTGTATCTAATGGATTTCAAGGAGCCCTCCTGGCCTCCCTCCACCCCAGCTGATGTCCTGGCCTCTCCTTTCCTTCCCCATAGAAACACACTGCTTTATTGTATTTCCTCCCTTCTTTCTGGCTGCACTCTTCTCTTTCCTGTCTGTCTGATCTTTATGGGTCTAGAGGAGAATTGGGTTCTTTGAGCCTGCAGACAAAGAGATTGCCAGAAGGGTTGGTTTTGGCAAGATTGGAATAGTGGGTTGCAGAGGGAGAAGATTTGATCTCTGCAAAATTGGCAGGTGATTGAAAAGAAATTCTCATGCTGGTGTGTAGTTTCGTGATAGAGAGATTCTGGGGTAGACACAGGCTGTTGGTGTGAACACCCAGTAGCTTTAAAGAACTTGGGCAGTGCACACTCAATCTCTTCAGTTTAAACTGCTTTGATAAGCTTTGCATCATGGTTCTCTGAATCTTGTTCTCAGAGCTGGAATGAAATCAGAACATGTGACATTGCTGCTCATATATCTCCCATTCTTCTTAGTACATATTACTTTAAACTGTAATAGTAATTGTCATATCATTTTATTTTTATTTCTCATCTGGCTGAGGACACAGTGCAGGCAAAGAAGTTTATTCGTCAGACAGGGGCTACCTGGCGAACACAGTCCATGTAATGGGAGTTAAGCTGAGATCCAGAGACTGACAAGCTATTAAATCTAAAAGGCAGGATTTCTTATGGTAGATCGGATATAATAATTTTATATCTCAGTATTTTATATATGTGACATTTTGTATAATATACAATTAACTGCCTGCTTTTGACATTTGAAAGTTAATGTGAAGGGAGTTATAAAACAGACACTGTAAACATCACCTCCCAAAGTGAAGTGGTAAATGGCTATCGGCCTCCAGGAGGGTGAGACCTAATTATTCCTCACAGTGCACTCTGTACCTTTTTACTACCAGTTTGGGTTTCATTGTCTTTGATAAACAAGATAATTGATATAAATGAATATGATCCTGTAAAATTGTTCCCTAATTGCAGGTTTTCAAGCTGGAGGTATAATTTTCCTTATGGCACAGTACTGTTAATCTTTAAATGGGTAGGTTGGTAATCTGCCTTTCATAAGAAGACATTAGGTGAGTCTCTCCTTACCAGAGCTGATAAAAGCATTGGGTGTACCCAGGGCACAGGAAAAAATGACTAATGGTCACATTAATGAACAAGAGCATGTGGATTTTTGAGCGGGAGGCTTACAGTTGGGAATGCAAGAGAACTATTTTGGAGGTGAAAAGGAGATGCGGTCTTCCTCAGGAAGAGAACAGAGGCATATGTGCTGCAAAGGGAGGTCTGGGCGCCATTGGCTTTCCCCTCCTTCCCCAGCCCCAGCTCTGATCAGTTAAATGCTGATTTGGCTGCACTGGCTGACCTACAGGCTGAAGATCTCAAACAAGGAGACCCTAACGTGCTTTCTCCTCTTATTTGGTGGAAGGGGACTGGGGCTTTGCTAAACTACCATTTTGTCCCTTAAATTAATACTCAGCGTTCTCGATCCTCTTTTGAAAGGCTCTCATTAGGAAATGTAAAGGGCCAAGCGAGCAAAAGAGGCGCGTATGTTTGCACCCAGCGGGGAAGTCTGGGATAAGATCATTGGCAGTCTTCTTTGAAGAACCCATTTCTCTTTACGTATAAAGTACAACCAGGAAGAGTGAATGAAAAAGAAAGTGGGTAAACGCTTAGGAGAGAGTATAAAATGGCGTAGCCATGACTTCTTTTAGGGTAATGTTGTGCAACTTAGCATTGGAGTCTTGGTGGTTTAAAAAAGTAATAATTAATAATTATTGACTTGTCTAGGGCATCTAGTGTTTAGTTTTAAAAACTAATTTAAGGGCTTCCCTGGTGGCGCAGTGGTTGAGAGTCCGCCTGCCAATGCAGGGGACACGGGTTCGTGCCCCAGTCCGGGAAGATCCCACATGCCGCGGAGCGGCCTGGCCCGTGAGCCATGGCCGCTGAGCCTGCGCGTCCAGAGCCTGCGCGTCCGGAGCCTGTGCTCCACAACGGGAGAGGCCACAACAGTGAGAGGCCCACGTACCGCAAAAAAAAAAAAAAAAAACAACCCCCCCCGCAAACTAATTTAAACTCATGGCAAGGAAAACCATGGTGAAATGAGATTTCTCCCCGACAGTTCTCCTTGGCAGTGTTATCACAGCCTTTCAAAGATCCAGCTTGCTAAGGGTAGCTTGCTGTCCAGCTTAATGTCATCTCTTCTCCGAACTGGTGCGCTGGCTCCCTCCCCCCTCTCCCTCTTGAAAGGTTAGCCTTTCTTCAGAATAGTACAGGTTTTTCCAGCGACATCTGTCAACTTGGCAACGAGCACACCCTAAGGAAATTATGAAAATTTGAAGACCATCTAAATACTGTAGGGAACCTTCCCTCTCCCTCTCCCTCTCCCTCTCCTTCTCCCTCTCCCTCTCCCTCTCCCTCTCCCCCTCCCCTCCCCCGGCCCCCATCCTGCTTTCACCCAAGAAGAGTAGAGCACCCATATGGCATTTATCACTGTCCATATCACTGGTAAACTGTAAGCCTATTTGTGTCTGTGATTTTTTTTTAATGCGTTTTGATTTGTTCATTCAATGGTGATAGCTCATGAAACCTCAAAGCAGTGACTATCCTAGAAGGCAGGTTGTGGACAGACCCCTTTGTTTAATGAAAGGAGACCCCCCCCCCGCCAGCCACTGTACTGTTAGCACAAAGAGACTTCTTTGGTCTAATAACTCCCATGATCTTGATCTGATTCAGTAGGTCAGAAATTGCTGTCCCCAGCAAATATCGACCAGAAGGAAGTGCTTTCTTGGTTTTTCTGAAACTGCCAGCTGCATATTACACTAGCAGGTGCTAATAGGTTTTTGCTGGTCAGTAGAATTGTTATTGGTTCTTCCTTTCCCTGCTTCCTATCCTTTTACAATTACAAGGTGACTCATGAGAATAAAAGTCTCACCTCTTGTGTAATACCCAGATTTCTGAAATGCTGGTCCCACCTACCCATACCATGTGGGGAAAGCCTGGCTCTTCATGACTAGGGAAGCACCAAGCCTGGATCCTGTGATTTTTTGAAAATCTCAGGATGCTTTTGTGAACATGATCTAATTTATTCTTTCAATATTCATAAGAAGGCAGAAGGAGGAAGGGATTCTTTTCTTTATGGGTAAAGAAACTGAGTCACGGGGTGGTTAAATGGCCTTCTCGAGATTGCCTAGGGCATGGTTTGCAGAACTGAGGTGAGTTCCTCAGGTACCTGCTTTCCAGTCCGTTGCCTTGGTCCAGTGGATGTTCGAGCTGAAGGCAGGCAGAGGGTAGCAAACGTTTTTCCTCTCAGAATTAAAGTATAGAGACATGATGCAAAGAGAGCTAGAACTCAGAAATAAGATACTTCCTAACTGACAGGTCCCAGAATATTCATAATAAACTTCTGTTTAAAAATACTCACACCCATTTTTCATTTCCCAAAGCACTAAGTGTAAACCATTAGAAGAATAATTAATTGAGAGTAGTAGCAGAAGGTGCTTTTTAAACTGCCTTTTATTGTATTTTAGACAAGACTCATTTCATCATACACTGTAAGCCTGCTGGAAAACATAGCATGATTCTGTTTCTTCAATCTAGATTAACTTTGGCCTCCAGAGGTAGTGTAAATCGTACTTTTTCCTGAGTTTTTTTTTTCTCATAACTACTTTACTTAGGAGTATGAGTAAAGTTGTTCCAGGGAACTTACAAGACTTTGATTGTCAGTCTTTGAAGCTAGGTAGACAGATTTCCCCAGGGACCCCAAGTTCGCCTGTTAGGGAGCAAAACCTCAGTCTCACCCAGGGGATTGCTCAACTTCCCCACAGCCCTGGGCTGGCCCCTCAGGTTAAAACTGGGAGAGCCCAGGGAGGCAAGTTTTCCCTCAGGCATCCTGTGGGATTTGATTACAGAGTCTCAATTCTGAAAGCTCAATATTCAGAAGTTAAGACTCACCTTTACCTGTATGTTTCTTCTGAATTCCAGTCTTGCTCCCTTGAGATTCTCAGAGATTCTTTCCTTCTCACACAGTTCAATCCAGGTTGCTTTGTGGGAACTAAAACATGTGAGAATTTGGTGTCATCTCCCACCTTTTTCTCTCTGCCTCCAAAATCTGTGGCAGGCAGTTTCTGCCAAAGTGGAACTGTAGGAGCATACTTGCCACAGATCTGATTGGGACATTTTCTGTAAAATGTACAGGATTCCACTTAATGTTTGATTGCCTCACTGCTGATAACTATTGTTAGTAAAATCTCAAATTTTATATTTATTGATACGTTTTAAAGGACCGTCATTCAAGATCATAAGACTCAAGTTATCCATTATCTCAGAATCATTCTGACTTAAAGTTTGAACCAGATACATCTGCCAGCTTAAAATGACAAAAATTTTAAAAGGAGAGAGAGAGAGAAGAGCTACTACTTTGTTAAAGGGATGGTTTAAAAAAAAACACACAAAAATTTCTGTGCAAACCACTGCTTCTTTTGTGGACCTTTTAAAAAACTCTTGTACATCTTTGTTCTATACTTAACACGAATGAGAAATATTCCCCCAAAGCTGTGGTGACATCTCTGATCTTGAGTCACAAAATTGTTGTGACCTGAGAAGACCTTTCAACCACTAGTGTGGAACAAAAATAACTCTGTTGATATCAACATCTTTTAGGACATAAGGAAAAATAAGTCCATGTAAAACTCTTATACTACTCATAGAAAAAGATGCCCTTTACATTATAACTTATAAATTTTTTTGAGAAAGGGTTTCCTAAACTTGCAAAACCAATTTCAGTGACTTTTTGTATGTTAGGTATTTTTCCCCATATCAGCTTAAATAACTTGTCGTGATGTAGGGGGCAGATGTGGAGTCTTTCTCTGACAGATTTTGTCCAGAGAAAAGGAAAAAAATCACCCCAATGAGATATTGCCTATTAGTTCAAACACAGAGTTAGCCGTTTGGGCTATCTTTTTTCTTACATCTGGACATTCCTTTGTCCTAAATTTAAAGGCCTCACCTGCAGAGTGAATCCCCCTTTGATACGCTGCAGTGCTTACCGCTGTTAAACATCTGATGCTTGATTCTTTAAGGTCTTTTTGAATGGAAGATTTTCACAGCTAAAACCCGCAGCCTGAATGCTGGAGTTTGAAAACTACAGATAAGAGAGTAAACCTCTTAAGCAGTTAGTTCTGGAAGGTGCTTTGTGAATTCACTAATCCTGGTGAACATGCCTACTTGGCATCCACTGACCCCACCCCACCTCACCTTTGCCCCTGGGAATAACCACCTCTGATTTCTCACCTCCGTCTTCTATAAAACTGCCATGTTCTCTGAAACATGTTTGGAGCTATAACTTTCTAAAGTTATAAAGTTTGCATACTTTGGGAGAAGGGAAAGCCACATTTAAAGTTTGGAAAAGTGTTACCTCTTCCTGTCACTGGCTAAATAGAACCCAGCATGATTGTCAACGTCCTTATAATCTCAAGATAGGGTGTGTGATTTGGGCAACGTTGGTGATGTTTAGAATTGGAGCTATAACAGGAATGATGAGAACACAGATTATACTGACTGAAACAGACAAAAATGAAAACAAAGAAAAAAGGAAAAGAGGCTCAGAGGAATGGGTCGCCAGCATTGAAAAGGCAAGGTCTGGTTTCTTCCCATGGGCTTCCCCTGCAGATATGGAGAGATGGTCATGACTGAATCCTTTGGAATTGTGTTAGGAAGCGGCCTTTCCACGGTGCTGGGAACCGGGGCATATTTTGGAAAGGAAAAGTTTAAAGGGTTTTCTTCAGCAATGTAATGTGATATACTATATGATTGAAAAGTGATTTCTTTTTAATTGAAATATAGTTGATTTACAATGTTGTGTTAATTTCTGCTGTACAGCAAAGTGATTCAGTTATACGTATATACATTCTTTTTGTTTGTTTGTTTGTTTTGCGGTACGCGGGCCCCTCACTGTTGCGGCCTCTCCTGTTGCGGAGCACAGGCTCCAGACGCACAGGCCCAGCGGCCATGGCTCACAGGCCCAGCCGCTCCGCGACATGTGGGATCTTCCTGGACCAGGGCACGAACCCATGTCCCCTGCATCGAAAGGCGGACTCTCAACCACTGCGCCACCAGGGAAGCCCTATACATTCTTTTTTAAATATTCTTTTCCATTATGGTTTATCACAGAATATTTAATATATTTATTTCCCTGTGTTATGTAGTAGGGCCTTGTTGTTTATCCATTCTATATATAATAGTTTGCATCTGCTAACTCCAAACTCCCACTCCATCCCTCTTCCACCCTCTCTCCCCCTTGGCAACCACAAGTCTCTTCTCTATGTCTGTGAGTCTGTTTCTGTTTCATAAAAGTTCAACTCTGTCATATTTTATATTCCATATATAAGTGATATCATATGGTATTTGTCTTTCTCTTTCTGACTTACTTCACTTAGTATGATAATCTCTAGTTCCATCCATGTTGCCGTAAATGACATTATTTCATTCTTTTTTATGGTTGAGTAGTATTCCATTGTATATATATACATCTTCTTTATGCATTCATCTGTCAATGGACATTTAGGTTGTTTCCATGTCTTGGCTATTGTAAATAGTGCTGCTATGAACATAGGGGTGCATGTATCTTTTTAAATTATATTTTTGTCCGGATATATGCCCAAGAGTGAGATTGCTGGATCATATGGCAACTCTATTTTTAGTCTTTTGAGGAGCCTGCATACTGTTTTCCATAGTGGCTGCACCAAGGAAATTGATTTTTTTTTTTAACCTGATAGATAAAACCAGGAATGAATGTAACTTAGTGCCAGTGTTGCAGAATACATTTTTGTAGCTTTTTGATAGTTTCCAAGAAAAATGGGCTTGTGCTCTAATTAACTATTGTTCATTTACAGCTGTTCAGACATAACAGCTGTGAGTATTTTTCCCTTTAGAGTAAGTTGACAGAAGGTTGGATTGCAGTTGGGTTGGAAGCTTGCCTGGTCAGCAACAAGTTCCTATGTAGGCCTGTGGATAGGCCCCTAGGGTAAGTCCCCCTTTAAAAAAATAGTGTAGGCCTGTAGGGGAATATCTAGATGTGACCTTAAGCTGATAGTCCTAGTTGTCTTTTTGAAGGAAATATTTTGTAACTGAAAATCTTGGCAACAGAGAAGAATCTCCCTGAGACTGTTAAGTACTTGATGGCTGCGTGAACCACTGTGCTATTAGAAAACAATTTGCAATGAAAACAGCCAGGGAAACATTGCATGAAGCCCAACACAAGCACTATTTGTTTGTTTGTTTGTTTTTTTACTTGCTCACTTGTTTATTTCCTTTTTGTTAAACATCTTTATGGGAGTATAAGTACTTTACGTTGTTGTGTTAGTTTCTGCTGTATCAAGCACTGTTTTTGAAGATGACAGTCCTCTGTTAAGTGCTATTTCACTTTTAAAAACTGTTTCAAATGGGTTTTTCCCCCTATCTCTCAAAGGTGATCTCTGGAGACAGTTAAATAACATGTCAGTCTTATCTTTAAATATAGCTGGTACAGGTGGCCCTCAGGTCATGTCCTAGTGAAGTAATACTGCCTTTTAAAAAATTTATTACTCCTGAATTAAATTTACAGGCAGGCTGTTGGCCACCCTGGTGCTGTGTAAGAACAGAGGACAGTACAACTGTTTTCAGATCACTTTTTCTGCAGTTCCCCACAGTGTGAGTCATCCCAATATTCATACACTTGCAGAATGTATACACTTTGTTAACATGCAATTTTTGCATTCAGAAGCAGCAAATTAAATTTGTCTGAGCAGAATTGCTATGTGCACAGAGGGGGAAAAGTAATTTCTGCCCAGGCACTTCCCCTTTGCTCCTAGCACAGGCTATTGTAATAGGTAAGTCGCTGAAGGATGGCAAAGGGAAAACCAGAAAGAGACAGATGCGAGATTCTGGGCTTTAGCAATATGGTTTTGTAAACAAAGTGACACAAATTGGGGCAGAAATTCCAGTGGGACAAGGGAGGAAACTGGAAGACTGGAAATACAGCACAAAGCTGAGCTCCATCCAGATGGTGTTTTTAATAAATTTATCAGACACATATGAAAGACGGTAATGAACATTCAAATGGGGCGTGGCCCGGCCCCTACGGGAAGAAAAACAGTATGGCACCTTCTGTGCGTTGCAGTCAGTTAGAATCACTCTCTAATTTTTCCCAGGAAAAAAGACCACAGGATTTATTCAAACCATTGAGTAATTATTATGCAGTCCAACTAGGCAGGCTGAGGTTTGTGTTTCTAGGAAGAAGAATTAATAACAGAATTTTTTCCTGCTGAAATGAAGGAAGTGGTCTATATTAGTAAACCCAGTGGTGACATTTAGGACAGACCTCTTCTCTGAGAACTCTTATAGTATGACTATAACCCGATAGCAATACTGTCAGGCATAAAAAAGCTTCCACAGTCTTTACAAGTCATGTTATTATATACATTCCTCCTATTCCTCCTGTTCTCCCCCAAATGGTTTCCCTATCAGAAAATATTTCAGTCTACCATGAGTGACCAGTCTTTCTGTATGTGGGACAAAGTTTTAGGGGAAGAGAAGCTGAGAGAGCTGAGGGTATATGTAGTGCTTATAAAGCAGCTCTTCTGCAGTGGGCATAATTGTTTTCTTTTTAATGTTTAGGTCAAGACCCAGAGATTGATCATACTTCACTTTTCTAAGAAAACTTTCCCTTAGAAAGCAGTTTTTTCTGCTTTATTCAGTAACTTTTAGATTTTCTAGCTTTTGGTAAGGAGCTATGTTAAGTGCCACACCTATATATGCATGCTTTTCCAGCTCTGATTCATTCTTTCAGCAAATATTTATTTAATAACTGGTATATGCTAGGCACTCTTTCTTATCAGTTGGGAATACAGCAGTGAAAAAAAGAAACAAAAGTTCCTGCCCTTATGAAACTCACATGCTAAATCTCCAATTGTCAAGTTAGATCAGATTGAAATACTGGTTTGGATATTAAGAATTGGCCCCGTGCTGGAATTATGGTCTCACCTTGGTCATTTACAGAAAGTCTTTATCCACAGGGTTTGTGCCCAGGTCCCTATCCTTCTCTTCTTTCCACCCATTGGCATCATTTGGTCGTTATATTGTTAATTTGACTCATTGTTTAAAACATAGGAATGAGAATTAAGAAAAGTGCTGATCTGATTTTCTACCTTATGGAATAAGTACAGTTGCTTATCAAGTTGCTAATAGAGTTCTAGCAAAAGCAATTTCTTGAAAGGAAATTTGGGAGTTGGTGTAGATTTCACTAATACAGTCTATCTCTGTGTATTATATGTGTCCATGTTTATCTGTGTTGGACACCCTTTGTAGATCCAGACTTTGACTGAAAACCATTAATGAACGATGATGTCAAGATCAAAGTGGAAACCATGGAATACTATTCTCCAGCACATAGATATAGGATATTTTGTTAAGAAGGCACTGTTTTTGTTTTTGAAATGTACTTTTTTTTAAAATCCCGACCAGGGATTGAACCAAGACTCACAGCAGTGAAAGTGTGGAGTCCTAACCACTGGACCGCCAGGGAAGTCCCAAGAAGGCAAAGTTCTTTAATGTAGCATATGTTAGACTACCTTAAGATTCCAGAGGGTCAGAGGGTGATATTACTAGGGCAGTTTTGCTTAGAGAAAATGTTGGAGACTGAAAGAATCTTCTTTAATAAATATTTCTAAATATGTCTTTAGAAAAGGAATTCTGAGTGCTTATCCCAGCCTTTTTTCCCAAAGAGCTTTAAACCATATCACTAATGATTTCATGATCGTCTCTGATGCTGCTGCATTAATTGACTAGTTAAAATCAGATCATCTAGGGATAAAATTGTGAGGCAGTAAGGTAGCTTAGGAGGAAATTGATAAACTCAGGGAGAGTCAACAAGGACAACCGTCAAGACCTAGTGGATACTACAGAGCACATCAGCATTGTAAAGAATCCTAAAAGGTTTATCCTTTCAAACCCTCTGAAATTACTTGCCATATTTCTGGTTTTCATAAAAACAGTATTAACATTTGTGGAATTTAAAAAATAACCAATATTCCATTTGTGGAAAAGAACATAAAGAACATATATGTAAAGTTTGGAGAGCAGGAACACTCACATGCTCACCACCCATCTTGAGAAATAGAACACTACCAAATCTTTTTTTTTTTCATCTTTATTGGAGTATAATTGCTTTACAATGGTGTGTTAGTTTCTGCTTTATAACAAAGTGAATCAGTTATACATATACATATGTTCCCATATCACTACCAAGTCTTTAAAGCCCTTTGTGTGTTCCCCCCACAGCACATCCCTGCTATCTTCCTATCCGGAGGTCACCATTCATCTGAATTTGTGTTTACTACTCCCTAGCTCTCCTTTCTAATCTCACCACATAGGTGAGATTCACTAGGTGTCTATCACTGAACAATAGAAGTGGAATTGTACGCTTTGTATTTTTCTGACTTGTTCTTCTTAACCAACTTTCTTTGTAAGATTGACCCTTGCTAATACACATAGCTTCAGTTCACTTATTTTCAATACTGGGTAGTTTTTGTTTGACAGTGAAATTTTAAAACTCAGTGGACAGGTTAAACAGTAGATGAGACACACCTGGAGAGAAGCAGTGAACACAAACAGTAATTTAAAGAAATTACCCAGAATGCTTCAAAAAGAGGTAAAGAGGAAAAAAATGAAAGGAAGGTTAAGAAGTAGAGAGGATAGAATGAGAAGTTCCAACAGAGGTCTAATGGGAATTCTAGAAGAAAAAAAAAAACAGAAAATGAGGGAGAATCAATACTCACAGAAATAATGGTTAAAATGTTCCAGACTTGATAAAAGCCATAAATGCTTATATTCAGTCCTGAGCAGGATAAATTTAGTCTGCATCTAGGTACAACATAGTAAAATTGCAAAACACTAAAACCAAAAAGAAATCCTTAAAATTAACTGTGGAGAAAAAACCGAATTGCAGCAGTTAGAGGGATAGCAGACATAACAGTAGAAGCTAGAAGACTATGGAATAATATCTTAAAAGTGCTGAGGAAAAACAGCTTTTCACTTAGAGTTCTATACCCAATTAAACTATTTTTCAAGAGTGGTGGCAAAATATACTTTCAAGTGAAGACTTTGCTGAATGGATGTGTCTTAGAAGGAAGTTGAACCAAGAAGAAAGGAGGATATAAAAAAAGTAAAGGTGAATAAATTGGTGAATGTGAATAAATAAGTTTTGGCTGTATGAGGTAATAATAATGATGACTGATTTTGAGAGTCTAAAACAAGGTAGAAGTAAAATGTTAGGTAAGAATAGCAAGCCAAGAGGCAAGATGATTTGTATGAAAAAGTGTTAAGATCTTTTATATTGTTCAGGAGAAGGGAATATGTGATTTTTAATTTTAGGCATTGTTAAGTCTGGTATGCATATATAGAATTTAGTAAAAGAATAGAAATAGAACATATAACTTCCCAATCAAATCAGTAGGGATAGCTGGTGGGGAAAATAAAGGAAATTCAATCCGTTAGAAAATAGGAACAGAGTAGACAGAGAGGTGGGGGAAGCAGCAGAGAAAAAAAAAACTTGTAAGTAGAAATAAAAGTGAGTTAATGGGACTTCCCTGGTGGCGCAGTGGTTGGGAGTCAGCCTGCCAATGCAGGGGACCCAGGTTCGAGCCCTGGTCCGGGAGGATCCCGTGAGCTGTGGAGCAACTGGGCCCATGCGCCACAGCTGCCTGGCCTGCTCTCTGGGGCCCGCAAGCCACAACTACTGAGCCCGGGCACCACAACTGCTGAGGTCCATGCACCTGAAGCCCATGCTCTGCAGAAGGAGAGGCCACTGCAGTGGAAGGCCCGCACACCGCCATGAGGAGTGGCCCCCTATCGCAGCCTCTGGAGGGGACCTGTGTGCAGCAACAAAGACTCAACACAGCCTAAAATAAATAATTTTTTTTTCAAAAAGTGAATTAGTGTACATCAGTAATAACAATTAATATAAGTCATGTAAATCTGCCAGTTAAAAGACAAAGGACACTGAATTTTTCAAAAATCTAGTTATATGTTATCACAAGAGACCAGAAAAATAGAAGAGTGATGCTAAGGAAGCAGTAGCCAAAATAAAGGCACTATATTTATTTGACATCAGAACATGTAGATTTTAGGGCAAAGGATTATTAGAGATAAAAAATTACACTACATAATGATGAAAGGTTCAATCTACCAGTTAGATATAATTCTAAAATAATATACACGAAATGATGTGTTCTCAAAATACATAAAGCAAAAATTGACAGAATTACAAGGAGAAATTGACAGATCTACAGTCATAGTGGGAAATTTAAACAAACCTCTCCCATTAATTAATAAACATGTAAGTGATTTGAACAGCTCAGTAAGTTTGATATAGTAGATATATATAGAACCATACACCTCCCAAATTAGAGAATACACATTCTCTTCAGGCACATGTAAAATATTTATAAGAACCATGAACTAGACCACAGAAAAGCAAATCTCATCAAATTCTACAAAGTCGGTATCATACAGACCACACCTTTTTATCCACATTACAGTGTAATTAAAAATCAGTAACAAAAACTTGAAAAGTTAAAAAACATTCTTATGAATAATTTGTGAAGCAAACAAAAATCTTAAGGGAAATTAGAAAAAACTTAGATGCAATCAACTTTTAAAACACTTTATGTCAGAAAACCCAGATGGAGGAACATTCTACACCATAGTTGACTCTAATACTCTTCAAAACACTGTATATTAAAACTTAAGGGTAAAGATAAAGCAGGACTTAGAGGTAAAATATTAGCTTTAAATGCATTTATTAGAAAAAAAGAAAATGTTTTGCTCATTATTTGCTTCAGATATTTAGAAAAAAATAGAATAAATCCAAAGAATAGAAAGAAGAAATAATAAAAAGAGCAGATTTAGTGAAGCAGGAAATAAAGAAAATAATCAGCAAAATTGAAAATTGTTTTTTTGAAAACACTAATGTAGTAAACAAACATGTATAGGACTGACAAAAAAAGAAAGAAAAGGTACAAATAAAAATATTTGGGGGCTTCCCTGGTGGCGCAGTGGTTGAGAGTCCGCCTGCCGATGCAGGGGATATGGGTTCGTGCCCCAGTCCAGGAAGATCCCACATGCTGTGGAGTGGCTGGGCCCGTGAGCCATGGCCGCTGAGCCTGCGTGTCCGGAGCCTGTGCTCCACAACGGGAGAGGCCACAACAGTGACAGGCCCGCATACCACACACAAAAAAATTATACATATATATATATATATATATTTGGAATGATAATGAGAACATACTGTGAAAATTTTTATGCTAGTATATTAGGATTTTTTTTTTGTCCCACATCAAGGCTTACTGCTTTCTTTTTCTTTTTCATTTTCTTTTTTAACATCTTTATTGGAATATAATTGCTTTACAATAGTATGTTAGTTTCTGCTTTATAACAAAGTGAATCAGCTATACATATACATATATCCCCATATCTCCTCCCACTTGAGTCTCCCTCCCACCCTCCTTATCCCACCCCTCTAGGTGGTCACAAAGCACTGAGCTGAACTCACTGCTATGCAGCTGCTTCCCACGAGCTATCTATTTTACTTTTGGTAGTATATATAAGTCCATGCCACTCTATCACTTCGTCCCAGCTTACCCTTCCCTCTCCCCGTGTCCTCAGGTACATTCTCTACGTCTGCATCTTTATTCCTGTCCTGCCCCTATGTTCTTCAGAACAATTTTTTTTTTCTTAGATTCCATATGTATGTGTTAGCATACGGTATTTGTTTTTCTCTTTCTGACTTACTTCACTCTGTATGACAGACTCTAGGTCCATCCACCTCACCCCAAATAACTCAATTTCGTTTCTTTTTAAGGCTGAGTAATATTCCATTGTATATATGTGCCACATCTTCTTTATCCATTCATCTGTTGATGGGCACTTAGGTTGCTTCCATGTCCTGGTTATTGTAAAAAGAGCTGCAATGAACACTGTGATACATGACTCTTTTTGAATTATGGTTTTCTCAGGGTATATGCTCAGTAGTGGGATTGCTGGGTCGTATGGTAGTTCTATTTTTAGTTTTGTAAGGAACCTCCATACTGTTCTCCATAGTGGCTGTATCAATTTATATTCCCACCAACAGTGCAAGAGGGTTCCCTTTTCTCCACACCCTCTCCAGCATTTATTGTTTGTAGATTTTTTGATGATGGCCATTCTGACTGGTGTGAGGTGATACCTCGTTGTAGTTTTGATTTGCATTTCTCTAATGATTAGTGATGTTGAGCATCCTTTCATGTGTTTGTTGGCAATCTGTGTATCTTCTTTGGAGAAATGTCTGTTTAGGTCTTCTGCCCATTTTTGGATTGAGTTGTTTGTTTTTTTGATATTAAGCTGCATGAGCTGCTTGTGAATTTTGGAGATTAATCCTTTGTCAGTTGCTTCATTTGCAAATATTTTCTCCCATTCTGAGGGTTGTCTTTTCATCTTGTTTATGTTTTCCTTTGCTGTGCAAAAGGTTTTAAGTTCCATTAGGTCCCATTTGTTTATTTTTGTTTTTATTTCCATTTCTGTAGGAGGTGGGTCAAAAAGGATCTTACTGTGATTTATGGCATAGAGTGTTCTCCCTATGTTTTCCTCTAAGTGTGTGATAGTGTCTGACCTTACCTTAGGTCTTTAATCCATTTTGAGTTTATTTTTGTGTATGGTGTTAGAGAGCATTCTAATTTCTTTCTTTTACATGTAAATGTCCAGCTTTCCCAGCACCACTTACTGAAGAGGCTGTCTTTTCTCCATTGTATATTCTTGCCTCCTTTATCAAAAATAAGGAGACTATATGTCCGTGGGTTTATCTCTGGGCTTTCTATTCTCTTCCATTGATCTATATTTCTATTTTTGTGCCAGTACCGTACTGTCTTGATTACTGTAGCTTTGTAGTATAGTCTGAAGTCTGGGAGCCTGATTCCTCCAGCTCCATTTTTCTTTCTCAAGATTGCTTTGGCTCTTCGGGGTCTTTTGTGTTTCCATACAAATTGTGCAATTTTTTGTTCTAGTTCTGTGAAAAATGCCATTGGTAGTTTGATAGGGATCACCTTGAATCCGTAGATTGCTTTGGGTAGTTTTGTCATTTTCACAATGTTGATTCTTCCAATCCAAGAACATGGTATATCTCTCCATCTGTTTGTATCATCTTTAATTTCTTTCATCAGTGTCTTATAATTTTCTGCATATGGGTCTTTTGTCTCCTCAGGTAAGTTCATTCCTAGGTATTTTATTCTTTTTTGTTGCAATGGTAAATGGGAGTGTTTCCTTAATTTCCCTTTCAGATTTTTCATCATTAGTGTATAGGAATGCAAGAGATTTCTGTGCATTAATTTTATATCCTGCTACTTTACCAGATTCATTGATTAGCTCTAGTATTTTTCTGGTAGAGTCTTTAGGATTCTCTATGTATAGTATCATGTCATCTGCAGACAGTGACAGCTTTACTTCTTCTTTTCCGATTTGGATTCTTTTTATTTCTTTTTCTTCTCTGATTGCTGTGGCTAAAACTTCCAAAACTATGTTGAATAATAGTGGGAGAGTGGGCAACCTTGTCTTGTTCCTGTTTTTAGTGGAAATGGTTTCAGTTTTTCACCATTGAGGACAGTGTTGGCTGTGAGTTTGTCATATATGGCCTTTATTATGTTGAGGTAAGTTCCCTCTATGCCTATTTTCTGGAGGCTTTTTATCATAAATGGGTGTTGAATTTTGTCAAAAGCTTTTTCTGCATCTATTGAGATGATCATATGTTTTTTCTCCTTCAATTTGTTAATATGGTGTATCACATTGATTGATTTGCGTATATTGAAGAATCCTTTATGCTAGTATATTTGAAAACTTAAACAAAACACAAAATTCTCCTGAAAGGGCCAGGAATATCTAAGGTAATTTTGAAGAAAAACAGAGAAGAAGGCGAAGGAGAGGGAAGACAGGTGTTCAGTTTGTAAAATTTTATGATACTGTAAAATTATAGTAATTAAAACAATAATGTAAAGGCACAAGGCTAGGCAAATTAAGGAAACAGAGTACAGATCTTAAAAAGAGATTTAGATACGTATGAAAACTTTATACGTGACTAAAGTAACATAAATTAGTGGAGGAAAGCGATGAACTGTTCATTAAATGGTGCTGGGGAAATTAGCTAACCTTATGAATAAAAGGTGAAAGTAGATCTGTATTTAATAGCATACCAAAAATAAATCCTAAATAGATTAAAGAACCAAACGTGAAAAGCAAAATTTGAGAACTTTTAAAAGAAAATATAGGGAGATATCTTTATAAATTTGGGGTTGGAAAGAATTTATATACAAGAAAGGGAAAATACAAATCATATAGGAAAAGATTAAATATTTCAACTCAACATTAACCAAGAAAGGACTGACATCCTGCCAATGAGGTAACTCATAGCCACAAGTGTAATTCCACTTCCGTATGTGTGTGTGTGTAAATATATACATATATATGTCTTACATATTCCTTGAAGAAACTCTTACCTATGTACACAAGAAGACACGTTTGTAATCACAAAGAAAACAATGGTTACAATCTAAATGTCCCTTTGGTATATTTATACATTGAAATATTTTATATACTTTACACAAGTGAACTAGATTTATCTGGCTATTGAACGTTCCTTCATCCTGGTTTAATGTTTATTGTAGACGTTAATATTGTTGACCATATATTCCCCTTCTTCTCCTGGGCACACAACAAGTTAGCCCTCTCCTAACCCCTTTGAAGTTAGGTAAGGCCCTGTGACTTGCCTTAGTGAACAAAATGTGAGCAAAGTGATGTGTGTTGCTTTGGGGGAGGAGTTTTAAGAGCCAGTGCCCAGTTTACTCCCTTCTCACTGCCGCTGTGATTGAAGAAGCATATATCAATCAATACAAAGCTTCCGTCACTAGGTTCCCTGCATGATGCAATGCTCAGAGTCACCTTGCTGATCATCGTTGAATGCATAGTGTGGGTGAAAAATAAATGTGTGCTATTTAAGCACCTGGGAGAATGGAGGCTGTCTCTTACTGCAGCTTAAGCTACCTACAGTGTGATTTTATGTCTCAGCTCAGTTTATTGTGTATCTTGTGCCACTTCCTTTAGTTCTCTCTTCCAAATCACAGAACACTTCCCCTTTTCCATGAGATGGAGGTACCATGACTTAGCCTCTAAATATAGTCCTTTATCTCTTCTCCTTTCAAAGTCAGAGGGGGGCTTTTCTGTAAGCCCCTTCTCTGCCAGTACACTGCTCTCACAGGTTACTTTACCAGAGATTCTGCTTATTGCTTTAGAGTTAAGCTTCATAGTCAAGGGATTCATGGCCAGAAAATCCAGTCTCTCTCCCTTCCTCCTTCCCTTCCTCTCTTCTTTATCTGTGGATGGCTCTCCTTATCTACAGAGAGCAAAGCAAGCAGTGAAGGTATATGAGATGAGGGAGCAAAGCAAGTAGTGAAGGTAGATGAGGGCTCGAGTACAGGCATGCCCACCTTTGAAAAGTTAATGCATTGCTTAGAAGATACATGGAAGATTATTTACTCCGCATCATTATAAAGTTAGAAATGTTTTGGCATGATAGTAGTACTGCTCACCCTCTCTCTTTGCATAGAGTATAATATTATACTGAAAAGTATAGTATATATCTAATAAGAAATTGTCTTTTTTTCAAGCCATTTTAAAATTTTGTAAAGTAAGCTACACATCTTGAATGTAAGTAGCTAAGGTTAATTGTAGATTTAGATTAAATAGTTTAAATTTCTGAAGAAAATCGCAGCACTAGTAAATGCACAAAAAAGGTCCCAGTGGACTTAAAAGGCTCTCACCTTTTATCATTCTCTTCTCAGTGTTTAGAGAATCTACATCATTTTTGGACGGCTGTATCATTTTGTGGATACCCTAGACTTTTGTAAATGAACAGGTGGATGTGGACTTGAAGTATATAGAGAGACACAGAATCAAAACAGAGCTGGTGTTTCAGAATGCAGCAGTTCATGAACAAAGAGATGAGCGTATGTGTTGAATTGCTCAGAATAGTAAACAGACAAAAAAGGGAAATGAATCATGGCCGAGGGCAACTGTATATTCTGCAAAGGGATTGTTACCATGTCCTGGATTGTTTTCCTGCTTTATGAATTCTAAAATACTGAATCTATATATGTCATGCTTCTTTAAACAAACGTACTACATTTATTAAGTGTAATAAATATGTACAGTTTAGAGAATACTAATAAAACAAGTGCCTATGTACCTATCGCCTCACGAGAATAGAAGAAAACCAGTAGTTTTGAAGCCCCTCCAGGATTTCATCTTGGAAATGAAATCAATTAATGTTTGGACACATTGGTAGGTGTCCCTCCAAGATTTTATCTCCCTCTTTCTCATACAAATGATCATGAATTTTGTGTAATAATTCCCTGGATTTCCTTTAGTTTTACATTTATATATGTATCCCTAAACAAATTATATTTTTAGTTTTGCCTTTTTAAAAAGCTTTGTATAAATGAACTCATGCACTGTGTTTTTCTGTGCGTTGCTTTTCTCACTCAACATTGTTTTCTGATTAATCAATTTGGATATAGCTGTAGTTAATTAATCTCAACTACTGTGTGGTTTCCCACTGTAGTAATATTTCACAATGTATTTATCCGTTCTATATTTTATGGGGTATCATGTTTCTTTGTAATAAAATTCTTTAGGGTTAATTGCTACATGTGGTTTGGTTTGTTCCAGCCTCAGGTTCATCTTTTTTGAAAGCTATTTGGCATGGAAATGTGTTCATATCTTGAGATAATCAAGATGCTCTAATTTCTATTTTATTATTGATAGTAATTAATTAATTTTGTTCATAGCACACTGGTGGGATATATTTGGCTTCTTTATCTTGATGCTGAATCTTGTGTTGGATTCACAGTTCCCATGGAGAACGTTGCAACAATTGCTGATTGTGCCAGCGTGATTGAAGGAGTCAGTCGGAGCCGAAATGCCTTGCTGAATGGGGACACTAAGAACTATGATTGGGATTCTGGCTATACATGTCATCAGCTAGGAAGTGGTGCAATTGTGGTTCAACTGGCACAGCCATACATGATTGGGTCAATACGGTAAGAAGATTCCCTTTCATTTATTACTTTTAAAATGGAAGACATGTGCAAATTGTGTTTTGGTACATTGACGATCCCAGTAACTTCAGTGAAGATACTCTTCTGTTTTTTGCTCTAAATATTGAGAGGAGGGGGTGGAAAAGGAGGGACAAAGACATACAAGGTGCTTGTTTGGATTTTCTGGTGGGGAGTTGCACCAAAGTTAGACTTGTGGAGGGACTAGTTTAGATTTGTGGAGGGCGAGGACTAGGGCCTCTCTCTGGATACAGCACAAGTCTCAGTTTGTATTGGTTAGGAACTTACAGGATATCAAAATCATTTTCAACTGGAATAAATGACTTTATATATGAACCAAACAGATCTGAATATGAAACCTGGTTCTAAAAGATCTTTTTACTAATCTTCACGTCTGGATTTTTGGTTGTTTTCGTTTTGTTTTGTTTTGTTTCGCTTTGTTTTAAGAAGGGAACTTTAACCCACTATTGCTTGATTTGTAGGATCATATAATTTTAAAATGTGACACTGGTGACATCTCCCAGAGGATATACTTTAGTTCAAGAGAGTCATCTGGGTCTCAAATAGGCTGCTCTTTTTTTTTAAGGTTCTAAGAAGGTCTCTGAAAGACTAATGTTGTGTGTGTGTGTATATATATATATTTTTTAACACAAGATATTTTACATTATATCTTAGCCTGCCAGAGGTAGAGATGTTGGTGAGACATGACTGCCTTCCTACCATCATGCTGTACCACATTTTCCTTACTGTTTCCTGTTCTCATTTTAAAGTTAGTATGTGTAAAGAAAGAAACAGCACAAAAAATAAGGTAGTGGGATTCTAATAGACAGAGGTTTATTGATGTCTAAGCTAATAACTGCAGAGGTTAATGCTGCTTGTCGATTCCCTGGGGTACCCTGACAAGTGATGCTGGATTTCTTGGAGAATTCAGACTGTTGGTTTCTTCATTTAAATTGTCAACCTCTTTTCATAAAGGGCCACATACAGGCTGAGTACCACAGGCAGCAAATCACAGATAAAGAAGCCTTGAATTCATACTGCAGGCCAGACAACTCACTTCGTGCTTAGGAAGGGGGAGGACACAAGCCACAATCAGTGTGGACAAGCTAGCAGTATAGATAAACTTCCGTCAGATAGCCATCAACGCGCCCTCCTTCCTTCTTCTCAGCTGCACGCATTAACTAAAGTAATCATAAGCCATCTATTTAATAAGTCATTCTAGAATCTTTGTCATAAATGGTGTGAAACTTATCTGAATATTTCCCATTACAATCTTTTTCTCTTTACTTTAAAAATCTGGAAAACAGTTGTCCTTCTCTTGTCTTAGAGTCTGCACAAATTCTTGACGATTACCAATCGTGTCTCTGAGATTGCGTCTGCAATTTCTTTCAGAAGGCTTGGTGTGTAACTCATCTGAGCAGGAGACTTGAAATCATTTAAAATGACTAGATACTTTCTTTCACTTCACCTATTTGGGGCTTCAGTTTTCTCTTATGTTTGTTCTGCCATTTCTAATTGGAAAACCAGTCTTCTTGCCAATGAAGATAGACACAAACTGGCAGCTTAGCAGCTCTGCCCACTCTCTTTTAGTGTTCCCTGTATTCTGTCTGCTTACCTGGCACCCCACATTCTCCACCCCCCATCCAACAACGGTCCCTGTGCATCTCAAAGCAATATGTCAGAAATGGAATTCCACCATTCTCCCCTTTCCCTGCTCAAGTTGCCTCACACTGCGATTTCCTCATCTGATTTAGTGGTACTGCTCATCCACCCATCCACTGAGCCAAAAACATGGAAATCTTCCTAAACTCCTTCCTTTCCCTCACCTCCCCCACTGAACCAGTCAGCTGTCAATACCAGCTCCTACATATCTCACAAATCCTTCCTCTCTTCCCCATCCCCACTGCCATCACCATAGTTGCATCTTTGTAGTTTCTCTTCTCTACGTAGCTCTTCCCCACCTGCAACCATCTCCCACACTGTTACCACAAATCTGATGTGGTCATGCCCCTTCTTAAGAGGATTCATGGCTACTATTTGCCTTAAGGAGAAAGTTCAGACAACGGCATTAAGAACATGTGACTTGGGCTTCCCTGGTGGTGCAGTGGTTGAGAGTCCGCCTGCCGATGCAGGGGACACGGGTTCGTGCCCCGGTCCGGGAAGATCCCACATGCCGCGGAGCGGCTACGCCCGTGAGCCATGGCCGCTGAGCCTGCGCGTCTGGAGCCTGTGCTCCGCAACGGGAGAGGCCAAAACAGTGAGAGGCCCGCGTACTGCCAAAAAAAAAAGAACATGTGACTTACTTCTGTCCGTACAGCCTTGTCTCCTGCCTCTCCACCACCCCTACACGTACTGTCTCAGCCTATCCAGCTACTTGCAGTTTTGCATGTGTCACGCCTCTCTTACCCCATGCCTTCAACTCTTAGAACATGCTGTTCTCATTACATGTGTGTCTCACTACCTTCTCATCACCCCTTTTTACCTGGCTCTTATAAACCCTTCAAGACTTCACTCCTTTGGGAATGCTTCCCTAACCTTCTATCATCTCCTGGGCTGATTTAGCCATCCCTATTCAATGATTCCATACATTCTGTATGTAATTCCTCCCAGAGCATTTGTCATGTTTGTATTATGATTGTTTACTTGCTGCCTCCTCCCAGCCTCACCCGATATATGAAGCCTGTGACAACTCAGAATAAGTGTTCCTTGACAGATTGAATGTGCAGATGAGGTAGTCTATCAAGATAGAAGGGGAAATTATAGCGGGTATAGTGGGAGATCTAGAATTCTAGATCGAGCAGGGACCTCATGAGGTCATTGCCAAGGTGACAACTCAGAAAGAGACAAACAAGCTTTTCATGTGGCAAGGCTACCTTGGCCTCTAGCTCTACTCAGTCAGAGATGTTGAATCTGACTCCAGATAAAAGGTGTTACTGGAGCTTAAGAGAGACAAGAGAGAACCGTGCCATTTGGTTTTCTTTAAATGTGGAAAAAGAATGGTTCTCCCCAAACAATTTCTTTTTCCTGACTCAGAGGGGGATGATGAGCATGAGCACAACCAAAGGCAGAATTGTGTATCTCAGCACCGCGTGAAGCCTCCACCTTCCTTAAGCCCAACTATTGCTTTTGCAGTGAGAAAATCCATGCAATTGAAGCCCCATGAAACTGGCTGAACACTCAGAGAGACACGTCCCTATGAAACTAACATTACGTTGTCAGGAACTGCATTTGCCTCTTCTGTGACATTATCAATAAGAAAGGGAGAGGTATTTCTTAACCGCCAATGCCTCTGGGTGATGCTGGATATCTCGGCAGGCCATGGTTAGCAGCAGCTGATGTGCCCAGATAGATGTTTATTGATAGGAAACTAGATCAGTGGTGTCTCTTCATGGGGATGGGTAACTGACAAATGACAGGTTGATTAGTCAGTGACATTTGACCCATGGCTTCTATTGCTTGTGATGACTCACTTGCTTTCCTAGTCACTGTATCCAAAGAAGCCCAGATTCCAAATCAACACCTCGAGGGAGAGCATTACAGAGCTGACTGTCTAACACTTTCTCCATCTAAGAGGGAGGAGATCTGGCAGTTCTGGAACCTCTTCCTCTGGGGGCCCGATCACAAGGTATACTGACTATAAAATTTCAGGTTTCTTTGTAGATGGTGAACACAGAGGCAAATGTCTCAAACATGGATTATCTTGATTACTGCATTCTTTATTCCTGAGAGAGGACAGAATTATTGTGTGGATAAGATTTCTTTTGTTTGTCTGTTTTCATCCACATAAACCATTTCTTCCTTTCCTGAGCGTTTCCCCTGTAGCTGGGTAGGCAAGCAGAGCTTCTTTCTTTCTTTTTTTTTTTTTATTTATGTATTTATTTATTTTCGGCTGTGTTGGGCCTTCGTTGCTGTGCACAGGCTTTCTCTAGTCACGGCGAGCGGGGGCTACTCTTCAGTGCAATGCGTGGGCTTTTCATTGTGGTGGCTTCTCGTTGCAGAGCACGGGCTCTAGGCGCACGGGCTTCAGTAGTTGCGGCATGCGGGCTCAGCAGTTGTGGCTCACGGGCTCTATAGCGCAGGCTCAGTAGTTGTGGCACGTGGGCTTAGCTGCTCCAAGGCATGTGGGATCTTCCCGGACCAGGGCTCGAACCCATGTCCCCACCCATGTCCCCTGCATTGGCAGGCGGATTCTTAACCGCTACACCACCAGGGAAGTCCCCAGCTTCTTTCTTGACAGACAATGCCCACAGCTAACCACAGTCAGTGGGAACCTAGTCCTGCTAGTGAGTCTGGTATGGCAAGTACCCTTGTGGATCCTGGAAAGGCTGACCTTGAAACCTGATCTCTGACTGTCTCCTCCTCCCTTCATTTTCTTTCATTCGCTCAACATTTTTTGAGCTTTTAACTGTGTGCTAGGCACTATTCTAAACCCTGGGGTACAGCATTGAATCCAGAAAACAAACATCAGTTTTCTCACAGAACTGACATTCTTGTTGGGGGAGGGGGCGGTGGTGGATAACCAGTAAACAACACTATTTGTAATATGTCAGATATTTCAAAGATGGAGCCATCAGAAGGGAGGACTAGGGGTTGGAGACAGCACAGCTTTAGATTGGGTGTTCAGGAAGGTCTCACTGTGCAGAGCCTGAAGGATGGGAAGAGTAAGCCATTGGGGGACCTGGGGCATGAGCCTCACAGGCAGAGTGCCAAGGCCCCGAGGCAGAGCACGTGAGGCAGGTTGCAGGAGCAGCAAGGAGGCCAGGGTGGCTGGAGTAGAGTGAGGGAGGGGAGGAGAGTAAGAGGCAAGGCGATGGAGGTGACTTGCAGAGGTGACAGCCCTGAGATGTTTTGTTACTGTTTCTATATTCAGTCACCAGCTCCCCAAACCATCCCACCCACCACCACAAACCCATCCCAGTGTTTCATTAGCACCATTAGAGGAGAGTTTTCTTTGCTGAGGAGAGGAGGGGAGGAGCGGGGAGCCATCGTGCCTTTAGAAGCCGCCTTCTTTGTTCCTGACCAGCCTTTGTCCAGTCAGCTCCCAGGAAAGAGACAGCGGGAGGCATCCTAGTCCTTGCAGTTTATATGAAACTTTCTCCCCATCTTTGGTGTTTATTTCTCTTTCCCAAGAGCCAGAGCAGGCATTATAACTTGGAAATAAAGGAGTTTGTCTTTGTTTTGTTGCTAGGTTTACAGGCACAGTGTAACTTGTTCATTTTATTTGAGAGAAAAAGAGAGAAGTTGCCTGGAATGTGCCTTAAAAGTGGGTAACTAGTAGTAATTGTATCATTTTCATGCCTTTTTTAAAAACATTAAAATTTAAATAACAGGAAATCTTCAGAGGCCTGACCACATAAAACGACCACATAGTAACTAACCAAATCTACCTAAGTCTTAGTTATAGTCCCTCTGTCGCCTTAGTTTAAGACTTAATTATCTTTCTACTTGCTAATCATGATATCCTTTTAAGTATTTTCAGGTTAGTATGAGAAATCACATATGCTGTGCATTAGGCATGTGTATTACCCAGTCTTTTTCAGCTAGTAAGTGACAGCACTTTGTTGAAACCCTCATTATTAGATAGTCAATTAAATTAACAATTCTTACATTAGCTTGAAAATGATGGTTTTGTAATTGATAATGCAGTACTGTAAGTAAAATACCCGTAATGCTTTAACTAACCTAATTGTGAGTAGGTAGGCTGTTGGAAAATGAAACAGTGCAGGTAGATGCAACTAAATAAACCCATAGTCTCTCTGGGTGTTATGAGGATTAAGGAGTTAATGACACAAAAATATTTTGAGTTCCTCAGTTGGAAAATGTTATATGAATATAATATGTTAGGACAAAGTGGATCTAACCCAAAGTATGTTCTTGGTGGGTATCCATAATCTCTTTAGTCTGTCGGGAGGAGGTTTTTACTTTGCAATAGGAAAAAAAACCCAGTTCTACCACTTATAAAAGTAAATCTGGCACAGAATTTCTGAACCACAAATCAGTTTATGCCTTGCAGTTATTAAACATAGATAAAACAAAGCAATAGAAAGTTAATCCTTTTTAAAAAAAAAATTAGATATGTCACTGTGCTCCTTATTCATCCCAGCATATATTTCCTTCTCTTTGAGCTGTTAAGCCCACACCCAGTTCAGCTGCCCTTTCACTATTGTGTGGCTGCAACCATTCTAGGTTATCTGTTCAGTTTGTAAATCAGAAATCCCTTTTTCACTGCTGTTTTTCCTTCTTCCCACTGCTGACCACCCTGCCAAGCTATTGCTCATCCACTTCCCTCCCAAGGATAAGCACAGAAAAGAAAAAGGAGAGGAATCACAAACCATTCCATTTTGTGTCCTGTTTAATAGCTCCAAATGAAGGCTTAGTCCATGAAGGTGAGGAAAGAAATTGAACCAATGACTCAAATGATGTTTTGTAATTATCTGAGTATTTTCTACGTCTGTGCAGCCCTCAAGTTCTTGTAGAACCACAGATAATCTCAAGTTGAAGATAGTGATTGTAGTATTGCGATGGACTTGGGTCTTTGCAGTGATTTCCAAGTGCCTAGTACAGTACTCTGTGCTGTGAGTACTCAATAAACACTCATTGACTGAGCTGACAACATAGAATGTTGGTGCAACTAAAGGGAGTTCTGTCTATCAAATAAACTGGACATCATATTTGCTCAGTGTGTCTGTTCTAAGTATATGTGAGGAAACTGCTAAAGATCTGGCATCTCCAGCAAATGACTAAGACGAAACTCTGGTGTTAGGTGCTGACAGAAGCACAGGTAAGGACTCTTGCCTCAAGTTTCATGCTGCTTCCATTTCATTCTATCTGAGTGCTGCACAGGCAAGCATACATTTATTTACATTAGGACAGCCTTCTTTGCAACCTAGAGAGCGAAAAGTTTCCTTTTTATAGTCTAAAGAATACAACAAACTTCTAAAAAATATGACTCCTCTGGCTTGGATTAAGATTGCCTATAATTCTAGTCAAAATTGGAAAGATATTTTACCAAATTTGCTTCATATCAGTCATGTCACAGCCCTGAACCAAGGAATTCTTCCTTGTCTTGCTGATCCATGATTTATTTACCAAACGTTGTTTCTCTCACAGCCTATCTGCATCGCACTAAAGTCTTCTCTTATCACCCTCAGACCTCAGAACTCTGGTTCCGAGAAAAATTGTTGAATAAAAAATTATAGTTGTGGTTCTCAGTAGATGCTGGAGTCTGAACTGTCATGAATACTAAGGCGACCAGAAATCCTGGAGCCTGGAAACAGCAGAGTTTTGGCGAATGGTAAATATGTCTCAGCTAGTTTCATCCCAGATGTATCTCAAAACCAGAAAGTATTGCTATGGCAACTAAATTGCTTGTTAAAAATACAGGAGGGGGGCTAGAATTCAGATGTTCTTTGGAAAAACAGGAAAGGTTAAATGCTCCCCCCAAAAGTGTGTATGTGTTTGATTTACCTCACATGTCAACCATTTATTTCTCTTGAGCGATTAGAGGAGTTGACAACTAGTCATCATAAAATATAGCTGAATACATGAAAAGAAAAATCCTTTCAGTTTTCAAAGATTAACCCATCAAGAAGACATTTTTACAGAGGATGTCACCCCATTTGACACAATGTTTCATGCACAAATGTATGTTTAGTAATTATCCAGAATCGTTCATTTGATACCCCTCTGAAACAAATACTTTACCAGTATTGCTTTAAACAATCATTTTAAAAACTGGAATCATTCACCTTGGAAGATCAAATGAATGGAAAGCATCAACCTTCTCCTTCTGTGGTTTTACTTTGACAGATGTTCCAAACACTGCTTCCCCCAAGATCAGCCATACAGGATCACAGAAATGTGGCTGTTCTCTTCAGGGCTAGCAGAAGCATAGGACTTTCAGCAAATTCACCAAAATTTCTACAGATTTAATACATCAAATTGCTTGAATCTATCTTTTGAGTATTAAGTAAATGAAGCTATTCTGAAATCTGATGAAGGGTCACCTTCATTTAAGAAATTACTCCTTGAATTAATCCAAAACAGTAATCTATCTTTCAAAACCTTCAATCCTCAGATACTCTTAAATCAGAAATTTTTTTCCCGAGGAGCCCCAATTTGTCACCTTGTTAAGATGCTTTTGGTGCATCATGGTAGCACTTGATGTCTGTCTGTCTGTCTTGTCTCTCTCTCCTCTCCCTCTCTCCCTCTCTCTTTAAACTTTGCCCTTTGTAACCTGGTAACCACAGAGGCACTTGACCAAAACATTCTTGTATCTTTAGTGAAGAACAAGCAGAAGCACTGAGACAAGAAAAACTCTTCCACTTCCCCTTCTTGCTTCTTCCCCATCCATCCACTTCCATTCTGCATCCTTCTCTTAGGAAAAGTGATTATGATGACAGGCTGGTTGGTACCCCTCAAGGGCTCCTTTCAGCAACTTTCCTGGACACTCAGGGCCTTAGCTCCCGCTGAGGAATCATTTTTTCTTCTGCTTTGTTACCTCTTTCAACAATGTGTCAGATTCAGTATAAGGAGTATTGGTTACATAGATAAATGCAGAGTGTGCTTTTACTTCTGCCTGTATTTTCTTTCCTGTGCCCTTAAGACCTAATGGTAAGGATCCTCTTTCTTCCTTTCACTTATGACGTCTGAAACCATGTCCCTCAGTGATTATGACATTACCACCCTTGCCACATTATCCTTTTACTGTAACCAAACACCAGTCAAGACTGTTTAGATTTTCCATACAATTTAATGGTCCTTTTAGTTGCCATGTCTTTCAGTAGCTCTGGAGTTTTAGCTGCTTCGCTGTCTCCATTTAAGATGTGAAGAGACTACAGTATAATTTGAGTTCCTTCTCTTTTTCTCTACCATCAACGTGGTGATACCACCAGTGCTAAAACTCTTCCTTCAAAGATTCCAGTTTGTTGCACAATCCTACAGAGCCTCTTATGGCCTTAAAAAGAAAATGAGAGAAGGCATTGTAGCTTCTGGTTCAACCCACTCTCATTTCTTAAGGATATAAATTATAGAACCTTTCATTAAATGCTATGGCTAAGACTTGACACATTAAAAATAAATGAATAAAAATTCATTTTTATTACTAGCCCTCATATGCTCCAAAGGAGCTTACATTTAGCTGCAAATAACAAAGAACCTGATTAAGAAAGACTATTTCTTAATTTATTTTTATTTTTTTATGGTTGCACCGTGTGGCTTGTGGGATCTTAGTTCCCCAACCAGAGACTGAACCTGGGCCCTCGGCAGTGAGACTGCAGAGTCCTAGCCACTGGACCACCAGGGAATTCCCAAGAAAGCCTTTTTAAATGTTTTTAAAACGATTTTGGATTTGTTCTGCTTTTGTTTGTTTGTCTCGGTCTCACATAACAAAAAGTCTACAGGTGGGTGGCTGCTAGGATTGGTTCTGCAATTCAGTGAGCTCTTTGATTTTCTTGGTCTTTTCTACTTGTATTTTTGCCTCAGAGAACAGGACAGCTGCTACAGCTTTACCTACCACATCTGCATTTAGGCAGGAAGAAGGAGGGCAAAGTGGTAAAAGTGTAAAGAGCCCTGCCAGTCAAGTCTGTCTCTTTTTATTAGGAAAAGCCAAAGCTTTATTTGAAACCCCACCTAGCCGACTTCCATTTAGTTATCAGGTAGAACTATGTCATGCAGTCAGTCCTAGCATGTCTGGCAAAGAAGCTGAGGGTCATGGTAAGGAGTTGGCTCATCCAGTCAACAGCTCTGCCACAGACACTACCTCCTGCTTGACATTTCACATCTACTTTGGAATTTTTATAGATCTCCATATTTCATATGTTTGGTTTATTTTTAAAAAAACAACTTTATTGAGATATAATCCATATACTGTACAATTTATCCATTTAAAATGTATAATTCAGGGGCTTCCCTGGTGGCGCAGTGGTTGAGAGTCTGCCTGCCGATGCAGGGGACGCGGGTTCGTGCCCCGGTCCGGGAGGATCCCACATGCCGCAGAGCGGCTGGGCCCGTGAGCCATGGCCGCTGAGCCTGCGCATCCGGAGCCTGTGCTCCGCAACGGGAGAGGCCACAACAGTGAGAGGCCCGCGTACCGCAAAATAAATAAATAAATAAATAAAATAAAATGTATAATTCAGTAGGTTTTTTTTCCATTTACTTTTTTTAATGCCCACAGCTTCTGGATGCATCTAAAACAGTAAATATAATAATTGTATTTTATATTATTCTCAGCTTCAAAAATTTTCTGTAAATAAAAAACCTATATCTGCTTACTGGGTAATTCTGCTCCAAAGTGAGAAGCATTACTGATTATATATCTTTGATCTCTTATTCATGAAATTTACCTCTTGGAAAAAAACTTTAAGTTTCTGTTACAAATTGTTACCTAGCATTTAATTTACTGTGACTGATCTTCATGCTTTACCAGCAGAGTGATAGTGGATGCACGTAATAAAACTTGGGAGGCAGGCAAGATCCCAAGTACCCTCTGATCAAAAGGAGAATAAATTTTGTTTGGTGTGGTTTTACTCTAGTTAAGTTTATTTTAAACATTTCTGAATTTTTGTTAAAATTGTCAATCCATATGGAGTCTGTTAACCAGACATATCTGATTAACCAGAATACCTGTTTACCTAACCAGGTTATAGGGACTTGACTTTTTTCCTGTACATATAAAATTCTAATATCAGAAATTTCACTGCATATCCATGTTATTATTATTATTTTTTTTTTTATTTTTTTTATTTTTGGTACGTGGGCCTCTCACTGCTGTGGCCTCTCCCGTTGCGGAGCACAGGCTCCGGACGCGCAGGCTCAGCAGCCATGGCTCACGGGCCCAGCCGCTCCGCGGCATGTGGGATCTTCCCGGACCGGGGCACAAACCTGTGTCCCCTGCATCGGCAGGTGGACTCTCAACCACTGTGCCACCAGGGAAGCCCTATCCATGTTATTTTGAAATGGTAGATTAAATTATGTCAAAAGTCCTGCTGGAAATAACATTTTCAGTTTTTTAAATTTTATTATTTTATTTTTATTTATTTATTTATTTATTTTTGGCTGTGTTGGGTCTTTGTTTCTGTGCGAGGGCTTTCTCTAGTTGTGGCGAGCGGGGGCCACTCTTCATCGCGGTGCGCGGGCCTCTTACTGTCACGACCTCTCTTGTTGCAGAGCAGCACAAGCTCCAGACGCGCAGGCTCAGTAGTTGTGGCTCACGGGCCTAGTTGCTCTGCGACATGTGGGATCCTCCCAGACCAGGGCTCGAACCTGTGTCCCCTGCATTGGCAGGCAGATTCTCAACCACTGCGCCACCAGGGAAGCCCCACATTTTCAGTTTTTAAGATCTGGAGTTAAAACACTCATGCCCATCAGCCCTAGCATGAAAAGATACATTAAAAGACCTCTGATTTTCTAAGGGGATATTGGGGAATAACTGTCATACTACCTCCAGTCTTTTCCTCCTAAGTCTTGGAATGTGGTGTTTGTAGGATTACAATGAATATTTCTGGTTTCTGGAACTTTTGAAATGTGAAGTACAGTAAACGGGAAGGTGATTATAGCAATACCACAATTCTAGATCTTGGGAGAAAAAATTAAAATACCTTCTGCTTTTCCTACCAGCATTTCTTTGTGCCTTCCCCGATCCCCATTTCACTCCTCCCCAAAATGGTAGTTATGGTCAAAGCATTTAGTCCCTTTCTGGGGGAGATGCTGATCAGATGCATGAATTTGCAGGAACAAGAGTGGGTCACATTTCAGTGGAAGCACTTCTTGTGTCTCTTGTCTTCCACTAGGCCCTAAGTGGGATGGGCCAGGACTAATTCTCCTAGAAAGAGGCCCTGTCCTCCTTCTTTGTTCCTACCTCTCCCCATCTCTCTCTCTCCTCTCTTCTGTCCTCACAACAAACACACCTATCCTTTCTTCTCCTTGGGCATTCTTACTTCCTCTTCTATCTTTTAGGGTGGCCAGGTAAGATTACTGCCTCAACCCAGGGATAGCTCAGTGCTAGGCAGCAGGGGACCATGATCTCTCCTGTACTCACTCTGTTTTGGTGGTACTAAAATGTGTATTGGGTTGATCCTTCCTTAAATTGTAGTGGTAAAAAGCAAGAATAAGTTTTGGGTGTGGAAAAGGCACAGAACAGGCCTCCTAGCTTGCTTTGGGTGAAGCTGTTCAGGCATAACCAACTTGGGGAAAAGGAGTGCTTATGCCTTTTGATTAGGGTTTTGGGTCAAAAATTCTACTAGCAGTAAAGTGTCCCTTTGCTTCCCACTTGCTGGGACTTTCCTTGGCATGTACTTACCTCAAGAACCTTGTGGGAAGGAGTAGTTGCAGTCTAAGATAATAGATCTTGTTCCTAATCCTCTTAGGCATATATCATTTAATTGTCCCCCGATGTCTAATGCAAACCCTTGTCAATTTTCTTCTTGATATCTCACTTTCTGTATTCACTTCTTCTCTAAGGTTTAAAATAATAATAAACATCTATAATCAAATAGTGTCTTTATTAGGAAGCTCATGATAGTCCTATTAGGAATAGATAAAGCATTATCTATAGAGAATTGTTTGAGAATTGGCAGTGACCCAATAAATAATATCTTGTTGATAATAACATTCTTAGTAGAATAGGTAAATTGCTTTGTCATGATTGTGTTCACTATAGTGAGATTTTAGCTGTATATTTCAGACTCAGGGAAAAAGAAGAGAATTCACGGCGATTATTTAGGACTATTTGGGAAGAACATGGAAATAGAGTCATCCATTTAAAACTGGTTTCATTAAAGATTCCAAATGAGTAGTTTTGTTAAAACACTAAGCAGCAAAATGTTTTTGTTGTTTTGTGGTCATAGACTGTCCTGGTCAGGTATTCTTGTAAGATGCTTTTTATAATCACACTAGACAGCACTGGAGAGATAGCAAGGGGATAGAGCCTTGCAAATCCATTTTCTCCTGGTGACCAATAAACAACCCTGTCTACCTAATTGGTGTGGTTTAGTCTGTGATGTCATCTTCCCATATAACTGAGATATTAGTGTTTTACTGCTGTCATATTAACTGCCTTATTGACTATATAACTTTTGTGTGTGTATTACTTATTGACTTTAAACATCTCTATAACTTCTTCACCCTACCCTGCTGCCTCCATGCTATTTAGTAGAGATCTGGAGGGTGGTGGTCAGTGTCTGTTCTGCTTGCAAATATCTTCAGTTTGAGAATGTAGCGCCTAGGCACTTCATCAGTTCTGGGAACAGAGAGGGTTTGGGAATGGTTTTCAGGTTTTCATTTTTAATTGGAATTTTTCTCCCTCCCTTCCTTCCTTCCTTTTCTTTTACTCTTAGCAGAAATACCAGAAGCTTGGGGTGAAAAGCAAGCCAAGAATTATCGGTACAGTTGTCACAGAAACAGCGATGGGATTAGGACTATAGCAGAATCTAAAAACTCCGTGTGGAATTTGCTACATGAAAATCTATTGAAACACTTTCAACAGAATAAAGGGATTTTAGCCATTTCTGGGCTAAGCTCAGCTTTTTTTTTTTTTTTTTTTTTTAACATCTTTATTGGAGTATAATTGCTTTACAATGGTATGTTAGTTTCAGCTTCACAACAAAATGAATCAGTTATATATATACATATATTCCCATATCTCTTCCCGCTTGCGTCTCCCTCCCTCCCACCCTCCCTATCCCACCCCTCCAGGCGGTCACAAAGCACCGAGCTGATCTCCCTGTGCTATGCGGCTGCTTCCCACTAGTTGTCTACCTTACGTTTGGTAGTGTATATATGTCCATGCCTCTTTATCGCTTTGTCACCGTTTACCCTTCCCCCTCCCCATAGCCTCAAGTCCATTCTCTAGTAAGTCTGTGTCTTTATTCCTGTTTCACCCCTAGGTTTTTCATGACATTTTTTTTTTTTAAATTCCATATATATGTGTTAGCATACGGTATTTGTCTCTCTCTTTCTGACTTACTTCACTCTGTATGACAGACTCTAGGTCTATCCACCTCATTACAAATAGCTCAATTTCGTCTCTTTTTATGGCTGAGTAATATTCCATTGTATATATGTGCCACATCTTCTTTATCCATTCATCTGATGATGGACACTTAGGTTGTTTCCATCTCTGGGCTATTGTAAATAGAGCTGCAATGAACATTTTGGTACATGACTCTTTTTGAATTACGGTTTTCTCAGGGTATATGCCCAGTAGTGGGATTGCTGGGTCATATGGTAGTTCTATTTGTAGCTTTTTAAGGAACCTCCATACTGTTCTCCACAGTGGCTGTATCAATTTACATTCCCACCAACAGTGTAAGAGGGTTCCCTTTTCTCCACACCCTCTCCAGCATTTATTGTTTCTAGGTTTTTTGATGATGGCCATTCTGACTGGTGTGAGATGATATCTCATTGTAGTTTTGATTTGCATTTCTCTCATGATTAATGATGTTGAGCATTCTTTCATGTGTTTGTTGGCACTCTGTATATCTTCTTTGGAGAAATGTCTATTTAGGTCTTCAGCCCATTTTTGGATTGGGTTGTTTGTTTTTTTGTTATTAAGCTGCATGAGCTGCTTATAAATTTTGGAGATCAATCCTTTGTCAGTTGCTTCATTTGCAAATATTTTCTCCCATTCTGAGGGTTGTCTTTTGGTCTTCTTTATGGTTTCCTTTGCTGCGCAAAAGCTTTTAAGCTTCATTAGGTCCCATTTGTTTACTCTTGTTTTTATTTCCATTTCTCTAGGAGGTGGGTCAAAAAGGACCTTGCTGTGATTTATGTCATAGAGTGTTCTACCTATGTTTTCCTCTAAGAGATTGATAGTTTCTGGCCTTACATTTAGGTCTTTAATCCATTTTGAGCTTATTTTTGTGTATGGTGTTAGGGAGTGATCTAATTTCATACTTTTACATGTAGCTGTCCAGTTTTCCCAGCACCACTTATTGAAGAGGCTGTCCTTTCTCCACTGTACATTTCTGCCTCCTTTGTCAAAGCTAAGCTCAGCTTTAAACTATATCTTTATTTCTTACCTTGGCGGCGTAAATCTTTACTGTTCAGTAAGAAGAGCTTTAGTTTTCTGTCTATTCCTGGCACTGGCAAACTTTTCCAAAAAGGGACAGATAGTAACTTTAGGCTTTGTATGCTATAGTCTCTGTCACCACTGCTCAACTCTGGTGAGAGATCATGGCTGTGTTCCATTAAAACTTTATTTACAAGAAGAGGCAGCCACAGGCCATAGTTTACCAATGCTCTATCTATTCAGCTCCTTTCCTCACTAAGAACTCTAGTCCATAAAGGCAAAAGTGAAGAATTAGGGAACTCATTTGCCGTTCATGGTTTCAAAAAATGTGAATGATAATATTTATAAGCCTGTTATTGAAAGATATGAACATTAATATCAGCATTTAGTTTGGGGTCAAGATATACACCATGACCCAGTGGTTTTTCCTTCTCTGTTTTATGGGGGATGAGCCTGGGGGGCTGCCACAGTAGGAAGTCTGGCAGATGAGGCTTCAGCCCCAAAGCTGACCTTAGTAGAGCAGTTCTGCTTTTATCTGTTATGGGTATTGATATTCTTCTAAGACGTTGTTTGTAAAAGGGGTTCTGCTACTAAAGAATATTTTTGAAAATATTGGTTTACGTTTTTTGCATTTAGTAAACACCTTTTTATTATGGATACTTTATAAGAAGTACCAAAGGATCTATCATGTATTACTTTGTAATTAAAAGAAAAAAAAAAATTAAAGAAACAAGGAACCACAGATCATCCAAGTTAGAATCTGTTTCCCTCTCTTCCGCTACCCTCACACCCCATTTAACAGATTATAAATCTGAGAGGATAAGGTTGCAAATTAGAAGCAGAGTTGGGACTCTTGTCCCATCTGATGGCACTGCTGCATATTGCCTTGGAATGTCCTTGTGTCCATCAGAGGCTGAAGGAGAGTTAGTGGAGCCCTTTGTGGTCCAAATAAGCTGAGGAGATAACTTGATCTAGAATGTCACTGAAGCTACACCATTTTCTTCTTCCTTGCTCATATTCCTTCTTCCTTTGACTTGCCAGGATCCCCCAAGCTCCTAAATGCCCTAAGCTATTAGGGCACGAACGGTGCTTACAGCTGGAACGGTTCTAGCACCAGCTCCTGGGAAATGACCCCCAGAGATATCTCCCAGCCCCTGACACTTAAACATTGATTGTCTGAAGAGTGTTAAGTTATGACAGTTTCATGTGTGACTCAGACCGGCTGCCTTAACCAAGTCCCCTTATGCCTTAGCCAGGTCCCCTCAGCATGAATCTCAGTGTTGATCTTGGGGATTCAGTACCAGAGTGGGAGGATCCTGAGAAGTCTGTGATCTCACCACTTTGGGCATGATTCCTTCCCTGGTTTGTGAGGTTCTTAATCTTTTCTGCCTATACCTTTCTGAATATGAGTCAGGGTAGTGATGTAAAGTGGGGTGGTGTGAGGTGTTTGTGTGTGTGTGTGTGTGTGTGTGTGTGTGTGTGTGTGTGTGTGTGTGTGTGTGTATGCTCGCATGCCTGCATTGGCTGCCTGCATGGTACCAGAACTGTGTTCTTGGGATGCCTGTGTAGGTCCTATCAGCCAAGCAAGAAGAAAGTAAAAAGGGGTCCAACAGATAGGGCTGTGGGGCACAGGGGAGATAAATGTTTGTTTTTCTTGATGAGGAAGGATAAGCCAGATGAACAAAAGAAACAGTTTAATTCACAGAGTACAGTATTCTAATGAAGCCTCATGCTGTGCTTGAGTCAAAGTGGCAAGTCTAGCTGCAGCAGGGCCTTAGACGGATATGAGTGATTTATTCATCTCTGCCTCCTTCACTCAGATTTTCTCCTTTCAGCCATCCAATATCCATCACCTGAAAGCCCAGTTCCTGTATAGGAGTTCACCCTGGTAGCTTGCCTGGAATACATTTTGAAGGATTAGTGTACATGGCATGGAGACTGGCCCCTGTGCCCGGCATACTCTTGTGAATATTCATGTCAGCACCTGGGAGGGTTATTTCTAAAAAGGCGGCTCATGCAGAATACATTCCAAAGAGGGAGTGTTTTTCTCTTGTCTGACGATCCTTCAACCAAACAAACGTGGGAGGCAGGGGGGAGAAGCTATTCTGCAATTCTGGTGAGTATTTATGAGACAGAAACTGCACCCTCACATCTTCTGCAGAAGTGAGAGAACCCACAACCCCATCCCATTCACAGCCTTTGCCTGGGCCTCCCACTCTGGGGAAATAGCATAGGTGATTCCAGAAAAAAAAAAAGGCAACTGCCCGTTTAGGCTTTGGTCCTGTAACCCACACCAGTTTGATTTAATTATGGCTGTTTAGCAGTTAGAAAAGTTAGAGTTATTAGTGTTCAGTTGAAAACATTTGAATTAAAACTTATGATCCCAGCTTTGAAGACCTGGATCAAGAAAACTGTTCTGAGTGGCCGGTGATCAAAAGAATTCCATTGAAAAACATAATTAGCTGTTTTTCCCTCTAGCCGTTATAAAAAAATTACATAAAATCTCACTTTTTTTCTTGCTTTTTGCCATTCTTCAAAAGATTTATCACACGGTTATTTATTAAATTAATTATCTTTTGTTTATAAGTACTTACCATTGTTAGGATTCTCACTTTTACATATTTGTGAAGAACATGCTATTATTATAATATTATTCTCATTAATGTCTTTATTTTAATGGTATATCATGTACCACATGGAGGATTATGATTTGTCAGATACCTCAAACTTCAAATAGAATAATCTACTTATTCTAAGTGTTTAAATTTTATAGCACTTGCAACTTATTATAGTTTTATTTTTCTGTTTTAGAGTGTAGTCGTTTTCATGTGAAAGCCTTCACAGAAGAATTTCGTGAGGGAAGTTCATTAGAGAAGGGATTTAAAGGGAAGAAATTTAGGCCGGGTGAATATGAGGGAGAGCTCAGGAAAGCATTTCTTGCAGGACCTAACGGAATAAATACGAGACTTGGGAATGCAACAGGAGGAAAGCAGCCACTTAGTGGAGAGAGGACCTGAAGGAGGAATGAGCCAGGGCCAGCACACGCGGTACTGCGGAAGGAGCACGGGGGTTTAGATTGGATGGGCAAGTGTTTTAAAATCATTTTCAGAAAGAGCTCAGAATTTTGTAGAGGGTGCCCTGTGGGGAAAAGAAGATGATTCGAAGCTGGAGCAAAGGTTGAAACCAGATCTGATTTGGGTGAAAAGGTGAAAAGGTCAGGCTGGTAAGAAAGAGAGAGTTGTGGGAAGATAGTACTGGCAGTGTTCAGAGAGACCGGAGAAGAGATTTGGTGAGAACAAAAATAAAGAGATTACATGACCGAATAGGAAGAGTTTTGCCTTGTAGTTCATCCCTGCTGGAATGTTCTCTTGCCTATAGTATTCGGAGTCTAGCCTTCCCACCTTGTTTTGCCCTTCCATTCTCTCCCTTTATCACCAGGTTGAGAGAATACAGAGATCTGCCTGTAGCTAAAGTGTGAGTTCTCCCACAGATACAGATTCCTATGAAAACCTGACCCAAGGGACTGAAAAGGAACTGTGGCGCTTATTAAATTCCCCTTTGGCTCTGCTTCTTGGTGCTTCACAGGCTGTGTGCATGTGGGCACATATTTGCAAGTGGTCAGAGGAGGGGCAGGAGAAGGAGCTCAAGAAATGAAGTAGTAGGGGCTTCCCTGGTGGTGCAGTGGTTGAGAGTCCGCCTGCCGATGCAGGGGATGCGGGTTCGTGCCCCAGTCCGGGAAGATCCTACATGTCGCGGAGCGGCTGGGCCCGTGAGCCATGGCCGCTGAGCCTGCGCGTCCGGAGCCTGTGCTCTGCAACGGGAGAGGCCACAACAGTGAGAGGCCCGCGTAACGCGAAAGAAAAAAAAAAAAAAAAGAAATAGTAGTCAGAGTTGGTACATTTCATAAATTATCTCTTCACTGAGACTCTCCAGAAGGGCATGGAGGTAGAGGACTGGCTGGGGGTGTGTTCGGATTGAAATGTAACTCAGGCTATAGAGCCTTAAAAGATGCTGTGCTGGGGCTTCCCTGGTGGCACAGTGGTTGAGAGTCCGCCTGCCGATGCAGGGGACACGGGTTTGTGCCCCGGTCTGGGAGGATCCTGCATGCCGCGGAGCGGCTGGGCCCGTGAGCCATGGCTGCTGAGCCTGCGCGTCCGGAGCCTGTGCTCCGCGGCGGGAGAGGCCACAACGGTGAGAGGCCCACGTACTGCAAAAAATAAATAAATAAAATTTTTTTAAAAATTAAAAAAAAAGATGCTGTGCTGCTAGCTCATAATGTGAGAAGGGTGATTTACCTGTAGTTCCGTCTCCTTTCCATCATCGTCTCCTGTCCTGTCCCCACGTCTCCTTCAGTTCAACCCAGTAGAGCTTATGATCTGTAAGGCACTGTGCTGGGGACGCCGAGCCATGCATGGTCCTGACTGAACCTGGTCCTGCAAGCTGAAGGGGGTGTGGGGTGGGGATTGGGTGGTGTTATGCAGGGAACCTGGAACCAGGTAACTTTGCTCCCCTGCCACACTGGGGCCACTTGTTCTACAAGGGTCAGAGGTGTAAGTAAAGATCCAAGAAGGAAAACCCCTACCACTCAACTGACAGATGAATGAGTTTGGAGCTATTTAACATGCCTGTCCCTTCTTCTCACTCTCCTAATAATTTCATAGAATTGTGGACAGGGGAAAGGAAAGCTCACATAAATGCATACTGCCTTCAGCTGTTAACGGAAGAAACTGATTCTGACCTTTTAAAATCACAACAGCCCCTAATAGCAAATGAAGCTGAAATGGAGCTGGAGCTGGACTTGATCCCTAAGGAGCTAAGCCCTGTGGTCTGGGCAGGACCTCTCCATTTCTACCTCTTACACATCCTTTCCCGATCCTACTGTTGAGCCAAATCGGGCCAAGCTCACTGACTGTATACACGTCATGATGAGGAAGCTGCTGAGATCAAGGAAGCTAGCCTTGCTGCGGAGAGGGGAACTGATGACGCCAAATTTAAACGCAGGGAGAGATCTGTAAAGGCCGCATACCTACTTAGCGTGCCACTGCCGAAGAGGTCTGTAACGGTCTTTTAAAATATAACGAGACCGTTTGAAATGGTTCCCAGTATTTTTGATGCCAACATCCCGCTTAAGGAAGGGGCTGTATTGAAAAGAGTCACCTTGGAAAATAAAAGAAAACTGCTTTTCTTCTCAAGGGCTGTTTGGCCTGGACAAAATTTTCTCATACATCCACACTGAAAACATAAAATGAAAGAATTTTCATCAAATTGGACTGTGTAGGATGAAATCTAAGCCTAGGCCAAAACTTACTTATTAATAAAGGGTTTGCCAAGTGATTGCCCAAGCAATCTTTTTTACAGATTATTCAAAGTTTAGCTCATGTAAAAGAATTAACCAAGTAACTTAGAAAAATAGATTTGCATTGAAAGCAGGAAATGTGCTGATTATAAATTGTTTTTTTTCCAAATGCGATAATGTATGCAAAAACATTTTGAAACCGTTGAGGTCTGTGTGAATGTGAGGTGAGATTATGATTAGCTCTTCACCATTCTTTCCACACTCCTTCAAGGAGTGAAATGATGGTCTCAATTAGCTGTTAAAAGTTGGTAGTTTTGTATTGTCTCAAAGTTGTGTCCCATCCAGCTTTCCATGTAGCCGTATCCTGCAGGTATATTCTCCACTGGCATTTCTCCACTTTCAGATAACTCACCTGAATTATACTGTACAGAACATAAGATTTGATGGGAGGAAGGCCCCTCCTTTTATCCCCCCCTTTCTCAGTGAACTAGCCTATGCGGTGGAGCCCGCGTGTACACATAACCTCACCTTTCCTCATCCTGGGGCTTCAGTGACTAAACACAGAAGCTGCATATGCCAGACAGCCGAGAGCTTGCGCTTACCTTTTCCCTTGCCGGCTGCAAAAGAAGATTATTTAGCCAGTGTCATTATTTCTTCCTCTCTTAGAGAAGTCACTCTCTAAGATATATGAGAGATTAAACAACGTCAGACAGTACGTGGACTCTGACTCACGTATTTCCCAAGTTCCCCTTCCATCTGTCGAGCAGTCTGTGTTTTCTTCTTCTCCTGGTGTCCCCTTTGCCCTGAGAGGTTGTGGCCCACTTAGAGGCAGGGCCCCTGTGGTGGCTGCTCCTCAGGGGTTCCCGTGTCTGGAATCTGTAGGGCAGCTACCTGGTCCGCTCCACACGCGTTGTTAAAGCGCTGCCTCTCAGTTCCAGTCTCCCGCTGAGAATCTCACTTTGGGCCTGTGGCCTCCAGCAAGCTTGACCTTGCTCCTCACCTGAGGAGGAAGCTACGTAATTGAACCCTGTGACAGCTGACAATAGGATCCCTCTCATCTTTGGGAAAATCCCAGTTTCTCACCAGTAAACTTGTTCCTCTGAAACTGTACTGACTTCTGGCAGCTGTTACAGGCTCCCTCCTGCCTCCCAATAGCAGAGATTAAAACAGAGCCTCTAACATGATGTTTGTCTTTCTGCTCCTCATTCAGAAGAGTGAGAACTGTACTCTTCTGAATGAGGTGAAAGCACTGAAATTTTCCCTTGTGACCAGAACTTCATACCTTTCTCCCTCACCTTCATGTCCATCACATCCGTTCTTTTGCGTCATGACCTCCAGTCCCTCTCTATTCTGAAAGGTAGTCAGCCCCCTCTGACCCCACTTAACTCCTCAGCAGCCTGAAGTGGTAAATACTCCTAACTACCCTTCACTTCCCCGATCCTGCACTGTCTCTTCCTTGTCACTGTTGATCCTGCTTTCTTCCCTCCTGTTCCCTCGGTGCCACTGCAGAAGAGAGTCACAACCCACGCTGATTGCTCCATCTTCGAAAGCCCCTCCCTGCAGCTCAGCCGGCCTCACAGAGCCTATTCCAAAACCTGTTTTGCCTTTTCACCCCACACTGCAGTCCTCGCACTCTTGGCTTCCACAAGGGATCTCCTTCATGTTTGAATGAAAAGGTTGCTGTCCAGAGTGAGCCTCCTCACCACCCCCGTTCTTCACCGCATAGTCTCTCTGGTCTCGTAGCCATCCCGTCATCATTGTCATCCTCATCATCGGAATGTCTGCTCTTTTCGTGCACTCTGCTAGGAGCTTATCTTAGGCCCTTTTGTTTCCAAGCTGCAGAAACCAAGTAAAGATGGCTTAAGTCCTAAATGGTGAGTTTATTAAAGTGATTGGGAAATTTCTCATGGAACACTAGGGCAGGAACTCTGGTGGCTCCCATAGGGACTAAAATCAGATGTTGGAATCCTGCGAGGGACCCAGACAGCCCTCCCTGGGCCATACCATCTGTCTTCTTGCTTCTCACCGCAGATGACTTTCTTTACTTCTTTGAGCTTCTGATGAAAGAGGGTCACTCCAGAATGTCTACATTTTTATCATCATTTTAAGTGAACAGAGCCAATTATGCTAAAATCTTACATAATTCTAAATTTTTGATATGAAATCTGATTGGCCCACCAGGGGTCATATGTCTTCCTGTAATGCAACTGGGTCTACAGAGCTCAGGAACCCCCTACATATAACCTCAAGTTTGGGCCAGAAATAGTTCTCAAAGAGAGGAGTTACTGGGACTTCCCTGGCGGTCCAGTGGTTAAGACTCTGTGCTTCCACTGCAGGGGGCACAGGTTCAGGAACTAAGATCCCATGCATGCTGCACAGCACGGCCAATAAGTAGATAGAGAGAGAGAGAAATAAAGAGGAGTTACTATGTAAAGGACAGATATACCCCAAAAAACCCCAAACCCCTGTACTGCATAGGCTGTTGCAGAAAATTACAAAATGTTGGAACTAGAAGAGCGACTTGCCTAATGTCACTTAGTCAGTGCTCAATAAATATTTGTTGAATTGTTGAATGGAAGACAATTATTTCTGAAGAACTTAATTTCTGAAGATTTTTAACAAAGAATAGTCTGTGCAAATTTTTGAGGTCAGAAGTAGCTTTGACTTTGAGAGATTGGAAATGGATTTTATGATAAGTTATTATTTTATGACTAATATCTTGGCAGTTGATCTTCCCTTAGTTGTCTGTTTTCACCCAAATGGGAAAACTCAGCAAGAGCAGCAGCCTTGACCCCTGGCCTTCCAGTGGAGTCTCCCACGAACAATGGACAGTTAGAAGCAGGCAGAACAGACACTTGCTGCTGATCTAAAAGACACCAATTCAGTGGAGAAGCTGTTGATCTCAAGTGTTAAACCTCAGCCATTGTTCACAATCTGGCACAGAATTAATCCCTTAAGAAAAGTATGAAAAAAATGCCATTCAGCACAACATAGTTTGTCATCGCATGCATAATGCAGACTTTCCAATTAGAATGCTATAATTTGGAAACTTTCTTCACAGACTGATGAGAGAGCAATTATTTTAAAAAAGGGAAAACTCAGTCCACTGGGTTTGCCTCAAGTCACTTCTGACTCAAGTCACAAAGACAAGAGTTTTGAAAACATATTCGCTATTGAATTTTGTATCAAAACACCAGCAAGGAGAGCAATTAGTTGCTGTAAACTGAACCCCAGTAATCAATGGTATGCAGCCAGCCAGAGCACTTATGGAAGATGTAAGCAAAATCACATCTGCTAATCAATTTAAAAAAGCCCAGCTCTTCACTGCTTTTCAGGGAAATTCCACAATGAGAATAAGGAAGATGGAGGAGACGGTATTTCATATCACCAGGCATTTCATGCAGTGCTCATTAGGTGGAGGGGTTTGTGGCCACAGCTAAACACAGATTTGAGCTGCATCAATAGATCTTGGCTTGCAGCTTCCTTTATTCAGCCCCTTTGAAAATGGCTTCTGATATGTGGGTGGGGGGATGTCGGGTATGTTTAAGGAGCTACTCTCAATTAACGTCAGAGGGAGTGTGTCTGTCCTGGGCCAGATCACCGGGCAGACCTTTTCTGGCAGATTACAAATCGGAAATATTGCTGTGTTGTTGCAGGTGCAAAGATAGGGGAACAGACTTTGCTGGCAGGGAAAGAAGTGAAGGGAATTGGTGGGCTTTACAGTTGTGCCTTATTAGAACAAAATTTCTCTCCATGGGCAAAAAAGAGATTGAGCCAATTTTTCCTTTAGTGTCCTTAAGCTGTGCTTGCTTTTTTTTCAGTTGAATCAACAGAGGGGTTTTCATTCCTGGCTAAGCCTACATTCCAAGCAAATATGCATCCTAGCACATAAATTAGAATCCCTTTCATATAGAGAACAAACTAGTGGCTACCAGTGGGGGGGGGGGGGGGGGAAGGGGAGGGGGAGGGGCAATATAGGGGTAGAGGATTTAAAAATGGCTATTATGGGATTATATGAAATCATGTGTGTGAAATCTTTGAAAATTGTAGAGCACTATAGAATTTGAAGAATCTTTCATTCAATTTAAAGAAAAGAATCTCTCTTAAAAACTCCTATGTGTAGGTGAGTCTGAGCCCTTGCTTGACAACCTGAGATCCATCAGTGTCCCTTTTCCACTCAGGAGTCACCGTGACCCCACATTTCCAGCCCCCAAGGACTCTTAATAGAGGAATAAAGAGGAGATGTCTCAGCTGGTATGTGCACTTGGCTGCTGTTCAGAAAAAAGAATTTAGGCCAGGAGAAATTATTGAGGTAAAGACTGATAGAGTAGGCTAATAAAAATTAGTATCTTCAGCATGCAAACTGTGATAGGAAGTGGATTAATATCCTTTAAATATAAAGGGCATTTTGTAAGTCATTAACAAAAGGATAAATATAAGTAGAAAATGGGTAAAACGTTCAAGTTCAATGATAAGTAAACGACAAATTAAAATAATGAGAGATATTTCATCTATCAAATTGGCAGCATTTTTAAAGATAATATACAATATTGGTGATGATGCACAGAACAGGCGTTTTTATACACTGCTGGTAGTGTGAGTATAAATTGGTGCAGACTGTCGTCGCAGGTGAGGGGACAGGTGTGCAGCTGTTCTATAGTACATATCAAGGCCTCATAAGCCCTGCTCCAGGAGTTCTGCTTCTAGCGACTTTCAAAGGCAATAACCATAGATTTAGCTTAATGTTTCATAACAGTGCAATATTATCAACTACCTAAATGTCCAACAATAAGAGACTAAGTAAATTATGGGACATCCACACAGTGAAATTCTATGAAACCAGTACATAGGATGAGGAAGAATATTTGATGATGCAAAAAAAAGATATTCATCATAGGTCATTAAGCAAAGAAGCAATTTGCACCATGTGTATGTGTTTACAAAATTACTGGAATTACAAGTGATCTTCATTTTACCTTGAAAGAAATTGGAGGACTTTATAGAATAAGTTACTGTAACTTTTTCCATGAAACATTTTTCCATGAAAAGTATTTTTCCATGAAATATTTGAAGATCTGGTTAGATTTTATCCCAAAAGGGACTGATTCTTTTCATTTGGATACACTAGTAGAAGCACTAACTCATGATTATCCAGAATGATATGGATTATGATAAACCTGGCTCTCCATAAATAATCCAAAATTCCATTGGGAAACAGCCTCAACGTCACCCCCCAAAAAGCCTGTTACCAGGGCTGTTCAATAAAGAGAATGGTTAATTATTTTGAAGTTTTTTTTCCTGGTTTTAATCTACTCTGGCAGAGTTATGAATGATTTCAGCCCAGAACATATATGGAACATATGCTATAAACAGAGCCCACATGTTTGGAGTAGAATTTTTTAAAAACAGAGAGATCAACGATCTTTCTAAAAGGTTTATATTCATTCTGAGAGCCAAACATAGAAGCAAAAATTACATTTTTAAAAGTTACTAAGTATAAATTAATACAGGCTAACTGCATAAAAGTGCTGAGAGACTAGAGTAATATTTGAGGAAATGACTAATGAGGGAAATGATTCACTTTCTTATCACGCACACTGGTATAATCTAAAAGTAGAATTATTGGACACTAAAAACAATAGGGTGGATTCCTGTCTGATTGATTCAGAGTACTTTGAGAGATTAAATACTTAGGTGAGTTCAAGAGAATCAGTAGCATGTACAGTATTACACATCTGTTTATGCTTTCCAAAACCTTTTAACAGTTTTCTCTACTTAAAAGATAAATTCTAACCTATTAAGTAGTGTGTACTATCATTGATAGCAAACAAAATTACAATTGAAAATAAGGAACTAAGGGGAAGGCAGAACACAGTGGCATTTCTAATCCTTAGTAATAGCTTTAGAGGTGACACTAAACCGAACTTGTGCAAAGGACTGTCATTGATTGTAATTGCAGGATTAAGGAGAAATAATACAAACTACTTTTGTAGAGTGATGGGTTATAGGTTGTAAACTATGACCCAGATACATAACCTGGGAGTAAAGGAAACATTTGACAGCAGAGTACAGAAAGGGGCTTTGGTCAGGATACCAGGTTGGAACCCTCACTGAGTTTAGATAAACTACTTAACAGCTTTAAGCCTCACTTTCACCATATATAATTTGATGAGAATAATAATGCTTGCTAAGAGGACTTTTGGAAAGATTTAATAAGTTACGTAGAGCATTTAGCATAGGGCCTGGTACATGGTAAGCATTACAGAAACGTTGGCCATTATAATAATAATGATCATTGTTGTTATTGTTACAAATGATCTACTGATATTCGCTCAGCAAATATTCAGAGTGTAGGCTCTGTGTGAGAGTCTGTGCCAAGTCCTGCGTGTGGAAAAACCAATAAGACACAGACACTGTCTTCAGGGAGCTCACTCTGTTCTAGCTGGTGGAGGAAACAAATGTGCATGCCCAACTGTAAAGCAATAAGATAGATATCTTGTATGGGAAGGACTTTTGAGGCTGAAATTATAGAAAACAATGATCTCTCACTACAGTGGCACTGTCAGAAGCAAAAGGCTGGACTGTGGTCTGCTCCCATATTATAATATTTAGATTCTTCTTTTATTCTATTTTTAAAATTCAGGAATGACACACATACAGTGCACAAACCTTTTGTGAATAGCTTGATGAATATTTACACATGTATATACCCATGTAACTTCCACTAGATCAAAATTAGCCCATTTCCAGCATCCTAGACGGTTCCCTCACCCTTTCCCAATCATTCCCTCCCCCAGAGGTAACTACCATTCTGATTCCTGTCACCATAGATAAATCTTGTCTCTTTTGAGCTTCAAGTAAATAAAATCACGTAGTCAATACTTTGGTTCTTATCTGAGCTGAAAAGGGGGATAAGAAGAACAGGACCAATATAATCAATTTCTAAGAAATAAGAAGTTTTACTGACGAATATATGTTTGCCTGTATCTCCCAGTCAGGCAGTCTTACGAGAGCTATGCAGAAAGTTTGGTCAGAATGAGAAGGAACCTGAAACATGTTTAAGGTCATTGGGGCATACTAGTAACTACCACTTAGAATACCAATTAGAAAGCACAGATTTCCCCATGAACAGTGGTCTCAAGGGTGTTACCTTTGTTCAGCCCAGCCAAAGAGATGAGAGCTGGAAGAATCAGGAAGGAGGATTTGGTGACATCTCCCTGATAAGCCAATCAGAAGATCTTTGCCACTTGGGGGACAGAGGCCGCCTGGGGTTGGGTGACTTGTGAAATAAATTTTTAAAGAAACAAGCCTCTCACTGCAGGCTGACTCCACCTTCTCCCAGCATGCTTTCGTTGGGGATTCACTTTCTTTCTTTAGTCCTGGAAGTGTGTGGGCAAAGAAGACAGGTTGGAAGGCTAGAGTAGACATAGATCCCCTCACGCACACAGCCTAAGGAAAGAGCCAGGTGGAGCATTCACAGCATTCTTATGTTTTCCTCCTGTTCAGGTTATTACTGTGGGACTGTGACGATCGGAGCTATAGCTACTACGTCGAGGTTTCCACCAACCAGCAGCAGTGGACCATGGTAGCCGACAGAACTAAAGTCACCTGCAAGTAAGTTACATCCTTCAGGAATTTATGCCACTTTAAAAAGACAATCTTTCCACTGGATTCAGAAGGTTCCAATGAAGATTCATGGGGTCACCAAATTATATTCTTATTTGGAGGTTAAAACATTCTAATGATCCTTTACTTCAGTTTTGACTATTAAGTACTTGGATGAGAATTTACTTTATATGACCAAAGAAGCATTTCTTATTTTGTGGTTTTAACTTAATTTTTAAAAATGGCATGTATCTAGGCAGGGAAAACAAAGATACTTTTCACATGCAATCCTCTCTCAGGTCCTTCCCCCACATCCCATACTACCCCTTAGGGACTTTTTTCTTCCTTAGTGATTTTTGCTGATGCAATACACACTTCAGTAGTATTCTGAGACTCTCACCTATTCCCCACCCTCATATCATTCTCAGGGTTACCTTTAAATATTTATTTCATCTCCATGTTAGTTACACTGTTACCTAAACTAAGGAAAGTTTGTATCTTAGGTCTCCTGTGGGAAACAGAAACGTTTCATGCATATGGCATTGGAGCTCTGTTTGACCTTATCTGGTTATGGGTGAAGCCAGGCAGAAGGATTCTGAGTTCTGACCAGCTTAGAATCATGCTAAGAATGAATATAACCACCACTCAGATTGAAAGTAGCACATCTGCAGCATCCTAGAAGCTTCCCTCATACCTTTTCCCAGTCATTGCCTGAAAAGAGCTCAGTGCCTTTTTGTGTAGAGCCAGATGCTGTGGGAGGCAAGATAAAGCAAATAGCTGAGATTTCTTTTTTTTATTTTAATTGAGATATGATTCCCATACCATAGAATTCACCCTTTTAAACTGTACAATTTAGTGGGTTTTAGTATGTTCAGAGTTGTGCCATCGTCATGACTAGCTACTGTTCCAGAACATTTTCACCACCCCAAAAAGAACCCTCCTGCCCATTAGCAGTCTCCCCACTTCCCTCCAGAGCCCACAGCTCCAGCACCCAGTAATCTGCTTTCTGTCACTATGGATTTAAGTATTCTGGACATTTTATATAAATGGAATCATATAGTATATGATCTTTTGCTCCAGCCTCCTTTCACTTAGTATAATGTTTTCACGGTTCATTCATGTTATAGCATGTATCAGTACTTCATTTCCTTTTTATGACTGAGTAGTATTCCATAATATAGGAATATATATAGCACATTTTGTTTATCCATTTATCAGCTGATGAACATTTGAATTGTTTCTACTTTTTGGCTATTATGAGTATTGCTGCTATGAACGTTCCTGTACAAGTTTTTGTGGGAACATATGTTTTCAGTTCTCTTGTATATATACCTATGAGTGGAATTGTTGGGTCTTATAGTAACTCTGTGTTTAAGTTTTTGAGGAACTGCCAAACTTGTCCACAACAGCTGTACCATTTTGCATTCCTACCAGCAGTGTAACAAGGTTTCAATTTATCCACATTCTTGCCAGTACTTGTTATTGTCTATCTTTTTGTTCATAGCCATCCTAGTGGGAGTGAAGTAGCATCTCATAGTGGTTTTGATTTGCATTTTCCTGATGGCTAATGATGTTGAACATCCTTTCAAGATTTCATAATAGCATTAATGATGGCTTGTTTGATGCAATGTCTGACATCCTCACCATTATTATTATAGTAATTTTATAGCATGTTTGTATTGGTTAGGGTAACATATGCTGCTGTAACAAATAGTGGCTTCAGTATGTCAGTGGCTTAACACAGTAGTGTACTTCTCAATCATAAGTATTCCTGGTTGTCAAGTGGCTCTTCACAGATGACTGAGGAACCCAGGTGTCTTCCTTCTTGTGGTTCTGCCATCATCTAGGGCCTCATCAGCATCATTTGCATCTAACTGATAGATGGGGAAAGAGCAGAGAGAAGGTAAACCTGGATCTGAACAGCCTTGGCCTGGGTATAGTAAACATCACTTCCACTTGCATTCCACTGGGGAGAACTAGTCAGTTGCCACACTAGATGCTAGTAGGACTAGGAAACGTAGTCAGCTCCCGGCTGGGCAGCCACTTCTCAGTGGATCGCAGATCTTGTAGCCATCTCTACCATACCAGAAGAAAACTAACAATTATTTAGTAACTAGTATTCCTTTACCTGCATGTATTTTATCTTATTCTGTCCTGAATACAAAACACCTTGTGTGGGATATTGTCCTCATTTTATAAAAGAGAGAATGAAGGGCTCTTTCTCTGGTACCACATTCCCTCCTAGAACCCAAAGCATTGCTAAACCAAGGTGGATGATGAAAACTGGGAAATGAAGTGATTCTCTTATTTCCAAGCTCCCAGAACCCTTTTTATACACTAGGAAGGCCTTCAAGGCCCATGAACAACCACCCATTTATCTTTCCAGAGTCCTTGCTTATTGGGCATATAGCTCACAAACCAGACCCTCTCTGCCTCATCTTTTACACATCTCACTGATTACCATCACCCATCTCTTCTGTCATTTTATGAGTTATAAATTGGATTCCTCATCTCTTTTATGTCCTCCTGTTGAAGGTGTTATACAACTGGGTTTTCAACAAGAACTGGTTGACTAACTACTGACAAAGTACATATAATGATTTTATATTTATTTAAATGGATTTTTCTTGATTCAAAAACCCATTCACTCATTAGACCCTCTCCCAGTAGCCTTGCATTAAGTCATCAGCATCTTTTTTTTTCTCTTTTTAATTTTTTGTTTCCATTAGTTGGTGGGTTTCAATAATATAAGTGTTTTTAACCTTGTATGTTAGCACTTAGATACTATAGCAGTAAGTGTTTTACAAATTAATAAATAATATATTAGAAGAACAAGAGTAGTAGCAAGAAGGCGAGTGCCTATTAATCCTCTAGGAATCAATGGAGCCAAAGGTTATGATTTAATGTTTATAGACATAACCTGAATCTGTTGTGCCTCCCATTTTTGAGTTAGTTCTTAGAAGTTGTATTGGTTGGCCAACAAGTTCATTCGGGCTTTCCTGTAACATCTTATGGAAGATATGTAGATGATAAAAGAAGAAAGCCTTTCCTTTTGAACTAATGTACTCCAGAGCAGTCCTCAAGAGAGGATCCTATTAGCTTCAAGTATTGTGGCCTGTTTTTTCTGTGTGTGTGTGTGGTTTTTTTTTGTGTGGTACGCGGGCCTCTCACTGTTGTGGCCTCTCCCGTTGCGGAGCACAGGCTCCGGACGTGCAGGCCCAGTGGACATGGCTCACGGGCCCAGCTGCTCCATGGCCTGTGGGATCTTCCCGAACTGGGGCACAAACCCGTGTCCCCTGCATCGGCAGGCGGACTCTCAACCACTGCGCTACCAGGGAAGCCCTGTAGCCTGTTTTTTAGTGAAGTAAGGTATGCAAGTCATGTTATAAATGAAATTCTATAGGACCATTAGAAATCAATAGCCCTGCCTCTTGATAGCATTCTACCTAGTCAAGAAATCAGAGGACAGATTTTTGCTGTCCTCTGAAAAAGACCTAGGGAGTGAAATTCTCCATTGTCTTCCTATAAATTCCTGCTCCTGGGTTAGGATAATTTCCTTTTTTGGCCTGCTACAGTTGAAGCTTTCAGGATAAAGGCTCATTTTCTATCATACATAATCCTGTTTTTATATTGACTGATTAGGGGTTTTTCCCAGCTTATTGAGATGTAATTGATATATAACGTTGTATAAGGTTAGACTGTGCAACACAGTGATTTGGTATATGTATACATTGCAAAATGATCACCACAGCAAGTTTACCATCCATCACCTCACCTAGTTATAATTTTATTTCTTATGGGGAGAACTTTTAAGATCTACTCTCTTAGTAACTTTGAAATATACAATGTACTGTTAACTATAGTCACCGTGCTGTCCATTAAATCCCCAGAACATATTTATCTTATAATAGGAAGTTTGTACCTTTTAACCACCTTCTCCCATTTCCCTCACCCCGCACCCCCCCCCCCCAGTGCCTGGCAGCCATCAGTCTTTTCTGTTTCTATGAGTTTGTTTGTTTAGATTTCACATATAAGTGAGATCATACAATATTTGTCTTTCTGTGTCTGAGTTACTTCACTTAGCATAATGCCCTCAAGATTTATGTATGTTTTCACAAATGTATCATCTGATTTTATAAAATTACTTTTTGTTCACTTTTTTCACATAATCTGTTCCTATACCTTTTAACCTTATTTTACTTTCTTTAGAAAATAAATTATTTATTTTTGGCTGCATTGGGTCTTTGTTGCTGTGCGCAGGCTTTCTGTAGTTGCAGCAAGTGGGGGCTACTCATCATTGCAGTGCACGGGCTTCTCATTGTGGTGGCTTCTCTTGTTGCGGAACACAGTCTCTAGGCATGCAGGCTTCAGTAACTGCGGCATGTGGGCTCAGTAGTTGTGGCTTGCAGGCTGTAGAGCGCAGGCTCAGTAGTTGTGGCGCACGGGCTTAGTTGCTCCGCAGCATGTGGGATCTTCCTGGACCAGGGCTCGAACCTGTGCCCCCTACATTAGCAGGTGGATTCTTAACCACTGCGCCACCAGGGAAGTCCCTTATTTCACTTTTTAATCATTGATTCCTTTTCTCTACTGTCTTCTAAATTGCTGAACCCTAAATCTGTATCAGTACAGTAAAATACTAACATCAGTTTTTCTTTTTTATTATAAATGTAAAACATGCCCATGGAAAGTTATTTTCAACAGTCCAAGAAGATATAAGTGAAAAGTAAATTTTTACCCTCCCATCTTCTGTTTCATTCCTCAGAAGTAACTACTTTTAACTTTTTTTAGTTTTTATAACTTCTCAATTATAAATAATATTTTTAGATCTCTATTTATCAACTTCACTAACTCCTTGGTATAAAAATAAATGAGGAATTTAGCTCACTTAACCACTCCTCATTTTTTGTTAGTTATGTTTTTCTTTTTAGTTGTACTGTTACTTACCTTTTAAAATTAAACAATGTACTTAAACCTCTATTTTTTGATCCATCAATTGTGGATAGTGTATCTTGACTCCCTACTATGTTAGTGAAGAAATTACCACCCCTACATTTCCCTCTGTCTCTCCTCATCTGTTAGCTGTCCCACCTCATTGACATTGTGAAGATTTTTGATATTATTTTCTGTTTGTTTGATTTATTTAAATCTTCCATGTGTTGGCTCTAAACTGATCCTGAAAAGGGAAAACCACTGAGAACTCATTATAATGTTATGATTATATAAACATTGCTCCCTACAGATCTAGTAATTCATTGGCTCTGTAGTGAGGGAAATGCTGTTCAATGTCATTGAACTTGTGCCCTTCTTGGAAGAATTGTGCTGTGTTCAGATCACAGATTCGATTTTCTTACAAGTGCTCAGAAGTATTCCACAAATGATAAATAACTAGCTTCATATTAGCCAGCTTTTTGTTTTCCTGGAGTTCCTAATTGCCTCTTTTTCCTGTTATAGAAGTTCTGAAGCATACTTTTGTTCGCTGGTTAATTTTTTTCCCCTTTTTTTAAATTGACTTATAGTTGATGTACAATATTACATAAGTTACAGGTGTACAATATAGTGATTCACAATTTTTAAAGGTTATCCTCTATTTGTAGTTATAAAATATTGGCTATATTCCCTGTGTTGTACAGTATATCCTTGCAGCTTATCTTATACATAATAGTTTGTACCTCTTAGTTCCCTACCCCTATATGGTCCCTCCTCCCCTCCCCACTGGTCTCTGTATCTTTTTTTTTTTTTTGTATCTTTTTTTATTGTTATTATATTTAAATTTTTTTTTTTATTTTTTGGCTGCATTGGGTCTTCGTTGCTACACACGGGCTTTCTCTAGTTGTGGTGAGTGGGGGCTATTCTGTTGCAGTATGCGGGCTTCTCACTGAGGTGGCTTCTCTTGTTGCAGAGCACGGGCTCTAGGTGTGTGGGCTTCAGTAGTTGCAGCACACAGCCCTAGAGTGTGCAGACTTCAGTAGTTGTGGCGTGTGGGCTCAGTAGTTGTGGCGCATGGGCTTAGTTGCTCCACAGCATGTGGGATCTTCCCAGACCAGGGATCAAACCCATGTTCCCTGTACTGGCAGGAGGATTCTTAACCACTGCGCCACCAGGGAAGTTCCTCTTCTCTGTATCTTTGAGTCTGTTTTTTTTCTTTCACTAGTTTGTTGTATTTTTTAGATTCCACGTATAAGTGATACCTTACGGTATTTGTCTTTCTCTGTCTGACTTATTTCACTTAGCATAATATCCTCCAGGTCCATCCATGTTGTTGCAAATGGCAAGATTTCATCCTTTTTATGGCTGAGTAGTACTCCATTGTGTGTGTGTGCGTGTGTGTGTGTGTGTGTGTGTGTGTGTATCACAGCTTCTTTATCCATTCTTCTGTTGATGGACATTTAGGTTGCTTCCATATCTTGGTAATTATAAATAATGCTGCTATGAACATTGGGGTGCATGTATCATTTCGAATTAGTGGCTTTGTTTTTTTCGGATATATACCCAGGAGTGGAATTGCTGTGTCATATGGTAGTTCTATCTTTAGTTTTTTGAGAAAACTCCATACTGTTTTCCACTGTGGCTGCAGCAGTTTACATCCCATCATTGGTTAATTTTTGAACAGACTGCTTCCTAGGCCTACTCTACAGCTGTGATCTTTTTGTAGAATGTGGGTAAAGGGGTAATAAAACTCTTTTTCCTTTGCAGGAGATATTGTCCTTTGGCCCAGTTACCTTTCTAGATCTCTTCCCCTGAAAATCTGATCGAAGTGGAATGTCAGCTGGGTTATTAGGCAACATTGCTTATGATAAAAATCACCCCTGATTGGTCAGTTGCATCTGGCTGGGAGGACTTTTAATATCTCCTTGGAAGTCATAGCTTTGGGTTTCCTGAGTGTGATGACTTGTGACTAGACATGTCCCTCATGAAAGTTCTGGGATCTGTGTTTATGGAACTATTACAAGAGATATTATTTTCAATTTGAAATATAAGGCTTCTAGGCCAGAGAGGCCCACACCTGCCCAGAGTAAGTCTGTACACTCACCTGAGCTGTGTCACTTGCATGCCAGCAGGAATAACTCCTGTACATTTGTATGGACTGCTACAAGGACTCCCCCTGAGGAGGAATGCCTGCTGCTACCCTGGTGGCACAGTCTTTTCTCTTCTCTCTCCTGGGTGAATTTGAAGCCAAATATGACTTGATTGGGTCTTAGTTAAGAAGATCCCTTATGAGCATTGCACAGAGTAAATCTATAGGTAATTTCTTCAGAAAGGGTATGTGGAAGGCAAATTTTCAGAATACTTGCATACCTGAATCATAGTTTAACTGGATATAGAGTTCAGTTCCTTCAGAATTTTGAAAGCTGGGATTTATTGCCATCTGTCATCTAATGTTGCTGATGAGAAATCTGATATAATCAGATTCTTATTCTTTGTAGTAATTTATTTTTCCCTATAGAAGCCTTTAGGATCTTCTCTTCATTCTTGGAGGTCTTAAATTTCACACTGGTATGGCTGGATGTGGGTCGTTTTCCTTCCATCCTGCTCAGTTTGCTATTATATGGAAATCTGCCCAATTTCCCTCAGATTTATGAATAATGTTTCATCCACCTACCATTTTCTAGAAATTCAACAAAATCTTGATTTGCTAATAGCCTTCTTTTGAGTTTGCAACACTATTATGAAGGTATCTCCTTTGTACTTCTTTGATGTCACCTCACTGGTTTCCAGGAAGGGAGCAAGGTAAATGTGCCTATAATGTTGGCCATCTTGAACTTGCAGTCCCAGAAGCTCTACTGCATGGGCTGTTGATACGCCCCAGTGACCCCACGTCCTTCCCCTTTCCTTCCTTGTGCCTGGTTGCGTTTCTCCTGTGTTATGCAGCTGTCTTGTTTCCTGCCAGCATGCGCTCCTTACATATTGACCTCCTACATGTTCATTTTTTAACTGTTTCTTCACTTGTCTTGGTTCCATTGACTAATAATTCTGTCTGCCAAAGTGTTAGTGATGTAGGCCAGCATCTGTCCAAGACTGTGCCCTCTTGGCAAACATTTTGGCAAATATAAAAAATTAGATATAAAAAATAGGGTAATGCTGAAGATTTTCTTTTTCCACTTGAGATTTCTGTGATTCTAATCTGGAACTACCTAGTGTCTCTAGATTTTAGGCTGATTTTCTCACAGACTGTCCATCTGCCTGCCAGATATACTAACCAGATTTCCTTTTGAGTAAATTTTCCTCCCTAGCCTAAGTGGTCATTAAAATGATGTTGTGAAGAGTTTTTAGGGAATTCACTGGCAGTCCAGTGGTTAGGACTCCGAGCTCTCACTGCCAAGGGCCTGGGTTCGATCCCTGGTTAGGGAACTAAAATCCCATAAACCATGTGGCATGGCCAAGAAAAACCAAAAAAAAAAAAAAAAAGAAACAGAGTTTTTAATAACTTAAGAAAATACTTATACAAGATTTTTTAAACAGGATACAAAATTATAGAATTAATAATCACAAGTAGGGAAAAAAAAACAATGGAAGAAGAAAGCCAGAAGGAAATATGCCAAAATGTTAATAATGGTTGACTTTGTATATTGGGATTAGGGAAATTATTTCTAGTTTCCTACATTTTTGACCAATTTACATGTACTTCTTTTAAAATCAAAAGGAAAACTTTATTTTGAAAAAGATTTTTTTTTTCTAGCTGCTGCCATAAATGTAGAGACTTGTCCTTGACATTATTTGAGTAGCATATGCTGGCAGAGTGGCATGGTTTATTTACTGTCAGCAATAAATTAAAGAAATTAAATAAGTGCTGTACATAGCAATATCCTAGTAGCTTTTCAGAACCTTGAAGTCACTTACCCTAAGCACAAGTGCTTCCCTGAAAAGGACACCTGAGCCACATTTTCCTTATGCTTCTCCCCGTGGGCCTCTCAGAGCCCAGTTCTCCAAGAGTACTTCTTCCTTTCATCTTTCCCCAGGACTTCAGAAGACCATTTCCACTTGGGTTTCCCCACTCAGAGGGGCCTGGCCTACTTGAGACCGTGGAACACTACCTTGGATCAGGCAATTTCTATAGCATCCTAACTTTAGAAAGTTTCTCCCCTGGGCCTTCCCTGAGAAGCACTTTGACAGTCTCTATGTCACCTGGAAAAGCTCGTCTGCTCCCTGTACTTCAGCCTGACAGTATTCGTATCTGAGAAGCAGTGTGTCCCCTTTGCTGAATGTTCTGTCGTTTAGTCCTGGGGAGGGGCAACATTCTGTTCTGGGGTCTGTTTCTATTTATTCACTAGGAATCTTAGAATGAGAAGTCATGTTTCTTTCTCTAAGTGCTGCAGTGGTTGAGGACAAGGGGATAAATTAAAAGTGGAGAGTCACAGCCTCAGTAGACTCTGCCAAAGTGTAGCAAGATTGAAAAACGGGACATTTAAACCTAGACTGTTTATTTACCTTGCTGCATCTTCTTTGCCATTGTTAGTGACAAAGTTGAAAAAGCTTCCTTTCCACCAGCTTTGTTTCTTAGGTTGGCACTTAACAAAACGAAAATCTTGGGTCGGCTCCAGGAGTTCACTGCTAATCATGTGACCTGGGGTTGTGTGTAGAGGGCTTGGGGTCACTAATGTGATGCAACAGAAAGAAAGTGGGATTTAATGGAGAAAATAACTTCACCATTGAGACCGCTGATGAGAAGAAGTTCCTGTTTAGTGTCAGGTTTTAGTTTCCAGGATGGGATTGCAGATCTTGGCTGTTGCATAGGTCCTGTATTGAAATATTACCATTTTTTGTGAGTCTGCTGTGGTAATGGGTGGGCTGCCCTCCTCAGATCCCCTTCCCTGAGCAGTTGGAGGGGTGTCCTTGCTGCTCCTTCTTGAAGCGTGAGCCAGTTAATGGGCTCTGGTTATGTAATTGTCACTTTTAAAATGTTCGATGGAGATTTTATTTTTCTCTTTTCATACTTAATTCCATTTCTCTACACAGCATTTGACAGCAATGAAAAAAGCTAGTCATGTTCTTTCCTGTGTTTCTTTTTTTAAAGGGCAAACATTGGTGTTAATTTTGTCAAGAGTTTTAGAGCTTGAATGATAGAGAAACATGTATCTGTAAGAGGAATGGCAAAAAAAATGAAAAAAAAAAACCCACCAGAATTCAGATAAAACACAGAGGATAAAGTCTGGTACTAGGCAGACCCCTGTGTTAATGATGAAGTATCAGAGCCTGCCTTGTGGAAGGCATCTATCTGTTAGACCAGACTTGGAAACACTTGTTAATCATACTTTTGTTTATGGGGTTATGAAGTAGCCGGAGTAGATGAATATTTTGGAATAAAAAACATCAAAAGGGAGTCAGTCATTTATCCTTGCATGTCTAGAGAAGGGATTTACCTTTTGTATTGCAGAAACTTTTTAAGGAAAAGTTTACCCCCGTGTTGGAAGCCACATGGAAAGTAGATTTTGATGCTAAGTGTGTGAACTGAGTTGTAAGTTTAGAGCTATTGGCAGTTCTGTGGACCACCAGGGGAGAGGCTTCTCCCCACCCAGAACATTTGACAGGTGACAGCTCTGGAAGGAAATGAAGTCCCCTTGGATAGCCAGTGATCAGGAGAGAAAAGCTGAGAGCTCTTTTCCCTCTTCCTTGCTTAAGCAAGGAGCCATGTTATTCTGTGAGGATAATAATTTTTCCACGTCTATTATTAAAAAAAAAAAAATGAGGCATGCCTCAATAAAACTTTCTCAGTGAGCTGTGTGAGTACACTTAAAATGTACGTAGTCAGAAAGATTTTTCTTTTTTTATGGAAATAGCTTTCATATTAATATTATAGTCCAGATAACAAAGATAAGTCAAGACCACCTAGTCCAGCTAGCATCATCTGTCTCCTCTCTGCTCTGCTAACTGACCCCTCGACCTTCTCTCTGTACCCTCCCTCAAGTTTACCTCACTTACTGTAGCCAGAGTGGCATTTTTCAAGCACAACTCTTGTACTATATCTGCTTAGAACCCTTAACTGGCTTCCCATTGTTTTCTGGGTAAAGACCATGATTCTTCACGTGGCCTAGAGGGCCTACACAACCTGCCCCCCTCCTGCCTTATTATAAGTCTGCCTTACAAGTCTGCCTATCCAGACTTATTCTGCATCACCCTCCCTGTGCTCCCCATGTTCACATCAGCCTAGCTTCCTCTCACATCCCACCACATGTCATACTCTGTCCTCCCACAGAGCCTTTGCACATGCCATGGCCTCTCTCTGGAGCCCACACCCCTGCCCTTTGTCTGGTTAACCCTTATTATCCTTTTGTTCTCAGCTCAAGTCCACTTTCTCAGGAAGTCTGCCCTGACCACCTGTGGCGATCCTTGTTTGTTATTCCCTCTCAGAGAACCGAGCTTCTTTCCTTTGCAGCTGATACTACAGTTTGCACTGACACTTTGCTTAGCAAGGTTATTAAATAACTGTTGTTCTTCCCCTATAGAATGTAAGCACCATCAGAGCAGGGATTTGGTCTGTTTCACTCACTCTTAGCCATGGTCGCCTAGCAAGGACCTAGCACTTGTATTGTTTGAATGAATGAATGGATGAGTGCTACCACTCTGTCTCCAATCATGCGTGCATGTTGGTTTCTTTTGTCCTCCTGTCTGGAGCTCTTGTCATCAACAGGACTCAATCAGGACCTCTGTCCATCCCAGCTCAATGCTGTCACATAGAACAAGGAAGAGTTTGTGGGCGAAAATAAAAGTTGTTTGTTGCCCTGATAATGTAGTCCTTGTAGACTAGAAATGTGTCTTCCCAGCATCCTGTTATTAATCCATGATTGATCTGTCATCCTTGATTCATTTATAGCCTTATTCCACAGCTTCAGTTATTGCCAGAGTTTAGTTTTCTCTGGTCTCCACCATCTATCCTTGCCCCTCAAGTTAATGACTTAGATCCCCCAGTAACAGTTTATCACTTGAGATTGGTTACTGGCTGAAAGTCCATTACTTTTATTTTTAAACACTCACAGAGAGAGTTAAGTTTTTCTTTATGGAGGAGCTGAGTGCTTTAAAAACTGTTTGCCAGCTGTGTCCCTTTTACTTTGGAAATTGATTTGATTTAAAATCCCAAATTTGAAAGGTTAATGTGTCTCAGTTGTTTCTCTGGATTTTCAGAGTAAAAGGTTAAAAAATTTAAAAAAAAAAACAAAAAAAACTGGCCTTAATCTCTGAGGTGGAACTCTAAACCACTTGGTAAGGCACTCCGTGTGCCTCTCCCAGCAGGGTTAGAGTTTGTTCCACAGAACAGGTCTCACTTTGGGATCCTGGAGCTCTGGATCCCTCCCGTGGTTTTAGGATGGCTTTCAGAGAGTCCAGAGAGGTGCTTGGGAGGCACCCGCCCCCCGCTTACCGTGACCAACCCTTGATTAACCCCTTCCCTGAGATAGGCATTGCCAATAATACAATGCAGTCTGCCCCCCTCCCCTGGGCCTCTAGTCAGAGTCACATAACCCTGAGTAGGCAAGCAAACTGGGCACCTAAAGACACCAGAATAACAGTTGTCATAGAAATCCATTTATAAAAATGAATGGTCAGCATGTGATCTGCAAAAAAGGAAAGCAGAGCCTATTTGTTGGTCAGTGAACAAACGCAGCAGGAAGGAAAGTCAGTGTAGTTTTGACCATATCTTCTTAGAATGACCTGCCTCAGTTTGTCCTGGGGTGGAATGAGAAGTGCTGTCTTGGTAATCATGCCACGATTAACGCTGACTCAGCCGAATCCCAGAGTGCTAAGAGGCTGGTGTTTTCTTCCTAGGTTAAAAAAAAGAAAGCGGGTGGGGAAAGTGTTCCTGTGAACTCAGGTGACCAGCATGCACATAGAAGTCATTTTTAGAGCTAAAAGGGCACTCTTCCTTTGCTATCTGATTTATTTTCTTGGCTTCAGGGGTCTTTTCCATTCATATGTTCTATTAAATGTTGGCCCCTTCTAGAATGGCTTCTCAAACTCAGTTTGTCTAAACCTAGGCTCATCATCATTTTCCCCATAAAGCAGCCCCTCTCTTGATGTCCCTGCTCATGTTGGTGGTAGGACAACTTCTCCAGGGCATCTCTTGCCCCTTTGGTTCTTTCTTCTTTGCCTTCCACAGCCAGTCAAGTACCATGTCTTTTGGTTTGCACCATGTCTTCCTTTATTCTCTTCCCTATGTTGCCTCCATCTTAATTCAGACCTTCATACCTCTCTCCCAGAATATTATAGTGGCCTCGAGTGAACTTCCCTCAATCTATACTCTGCATCCGTTGCTGTTCCGGTGTCTGGAACACTGTTGCTGGGTGCGTCTGGCTGTGATTCCTTATTCCCCTGTACAGGCACCTCCAGTGCCTGAGAAAAGCCTCAGATCCTTTCCTGGGTCATCTTCTATTTCTGTATGACCAGCTTTCCCCAAACTTCTTGTTTTCAAATATTCTGTCCCGCTGTTAGACCTCATGCCCAGATTTCAAATATATAATTACCATATCTCTCTGACTCTTGCCAAACTTTCTAACCTTTATCTCTTTAATTCTGTCTTTACAGGTATCCTACTTAAACTTTCAGTCTGGTCTAATTACTATTGCCAAATAAGTCAGTGTCTTAGATCAGCTAATTATCTTTATTTCCACTGGCTGATCTTCATGTCTCTACCCATCCTCTGTTCCCTTCAAGACCCAGCTAGAAATGCTCTGTGAGTTCTTCCTTGATCTTTCTCCTCCCGAATGCAAGTAACTGCTCCATTAGCTGAATGCCCACTGTAACTTGTTTACATCTAAGTTGATAACATTCACTTTTTCTTAGATCTGTTTCAGAGAAGGGAGGAAATAAGGGGCTAGGCTGGGAGGAAGTTTGCTTTCTAAAAATCTAGCCATTTTTCAAGGTGCAATGGTATCCCCCCCCCACCCCCCGCGGAAGTACAGGCCAGATTTTCTCAGAGTAGCCTCTACAGTAGTTCATAGGTCTGTCATCCAGTCCGTAGCCCGACCAACTTTGATTGAGTCATATTTGTTGAGCAATCCTAGTAGGTAGAGGCTACCTTGTAAAGGAAAATACTGAGGAACCAGGAAGACATTTCTCCTCTGAAGGAACTTACAGACTCTATACAACTTCTGAATGTTTGGGAGCCATCGCAACACACACCCCACCCCCACCCCCACACAGAATGTAAAATATAAAACAGGATCCTATAATCATAAAATATTGTGACTCAAAGTACCTTGGAAATCATAGTCCAAGCCTCTCAGTTTACACATGAGCCTCTCAGTTTACACGTAGTCCAAGCCTCTCAGTTGACACAAGCCTCTCAGTTTACACTTGCCTTTCCCAAGTCCTCATCTAATGAAAGGGTCCAGATCTCCTGATTCTGAGTCCCCTTTTCCCAGAATTTTGCCTATAAGACCATAGGAAAAAAGAGACATATAAGGGCTGTAAGAATATAGACATGGTCAGAAAGTGGCATGAGGTTAGGGAAATTTTTCTGGAAAAAAGCACGTGAGCCTACCCACCTACTACTGGCCTACACGGTAGCTGGGAAAACTGGTAATTTCCCGACCAAAGGGACCTATGAACTTCAGATTTAAAAATCAGATAGACATGCAAGTCAGAAATAGACTCATCTTCAAGAAGGTATGATGAGGACTATAGATTACAAAGAAATCCACTTACATTTTCATATAGTTTCCTACCTTGCTATCACTACTACTTTCTCCACACAGTATTAATTTGACCAGCTTATTAATGTTTAATCTAATGTTTGTAATGAGCACTTGTATCATAATTCATACTTTAAAACTTGATTTTAAAAGTATAGTCTCTAAACCAGATTACCTAGGTCTTCATTATCCAGGTTTAGAGTTATTAGCCTCTGTTTTTCTTCCCTTTTTCTTCCTATTGCCTACTTTAAAAAAAAATCATTACATTGTTCATTAAGCCATTTATTAGACTGTTTCCTTTTACCAAAAGAGACTTGCATGTGTGTTTTTCCTCTGTTTTAAGCCAAGATCCATGAAGCATATTTTCCCCACAGTTGACATTTTCTTTTCATGATCCCTTGACATGGAATGTAAGTGAATTTCACCATGGTGGTTGTAAATTATGTACTGAGTTGTCAGTAACACACATTTCTCACAGAGTTTTAAAGTGTAGTTTTAGAGTGGTGATCGTCTGGAATTGCACACATTTACCAGATGTTTTGGAAGGAGTTAGTGAGTGCTTTCTGCTCATACACTTTTCACCTCTGTATCCAAATTTATGCAACAGTTCAGAGCCCACGTACAAAAACCTAAACTGAGCAAAAGAATGTTTGTGCTCTTAGTGACGTGGCTGCACAGTCTTGACCAGGAAGGAGTGGTGAGTTGTCACCTTGTTCGTCCTTCTACCTCCAGGCAGAGTTGCAATTAAACTTGTCCCAGAATGTTCATGGTTTTTCTCTGGTGAAAACCTCTGGATAATATCCCTTGCTTCCTCATCTCCAGTTCATGTTTGGGGGGGATGCTCAGGCAAAGGAGGGCAGACATGTTGGTACTGCTGGTGTCAGATGCAAGTAACTTGTTTATATTGTTCTTGTTACCTTCCTCATTCTCTAGGGAGTTACTAACTTCTCTGTAGGATTTGGCAATGGATACATAGGCTTAATAGAAGTTCAGACTGCTGGAGCTTTGAAATGTATAGTCTTTTCTCTAGGGTGTGCTGGGGGTGGGGGAAGGAGGGGCTCATGGAAGCTTGGCTATTTGTTTCACATTTCTGAAACTCTTCAATTCATTTTTCCTAATTAAAATAAAAATTCAAACCTATACTAATCTAATGTTGAGATCCCAGGTTTAAACTCACAAGAGGATATGATTCCAAAGTTCATGTTCTCACAGTACCAGTGAACCCCTGTATCACAGCCTCTGCCTGTTCATAGGTGCTTCAGGTAGATTAATTGAGACCTCAAATGCTCAGATATGTGGCTGTATTGCGCTGCGAGGACAGAGAGCCACAGTAACGTCTAGTAATCAAGTTTTTAGTAAGACATGGCATGTGCTGCGACCTACAATTACAAATTCATTCAATTTGGGATTTCTAGTCTGGTTTTCAAATTTATACTTTCACATGGCATTAATATCATATTCTTACGTTAATATTAATGACCTTTATAAAGTCCTAAGGAGGTGAGAAGGGAGGACAGGGCACAGTCTTCTAAGCCATTCATATCTGTGGATGGAACAACTGGTTTTCTCGGGCATATTTCCTTAAGTTGCTTCCTTAAGTAAGATTATCATTCAACTCATATTGAATCATTGCCCTGCTAAAACCCCCAATTCGTGGGACAGAGGCCCATGTTAACTCAAAAACGTGTTATTGCTCCATCCATAACTTAGCAGATATATTTCTGCCACTGCTCTAGGTCAGGCACTGTGTTGGGTGCTTCCCTCCTCTCATGGGCTTGTCAGCTAAGCTTTCCCAGTCAGCTCCGGACCAGTAGTAACTGAGGGGCCTTGATCCAGATGTAAATAGAGGCATTTGTGGATTCTGACATACTTAGCTAGACCAAATCTTCTCTGAGTGAATCAGTAGGGCTGACATTTATGGGAGCAAGCAGCATGCTAAATCTGGAAACACATACTACCTAGGTGGGCGTGAGCTTGGCCTTGGTGGATAAGTAAAGATCACTTGTTCTCCCTTCGTCCTGCTAGAGGGAAGTTCAAGTGTGCCTTTGAGCAGAGAAGATCTTCCTGGAGATGGCAGAATTGCAGCCTGCACACTCAGCCCATCCACTTCTTTGTTACCTTTGTACTGGAAACAATAACCTCAGTCATAGGGAGGCTGAGCAAATTGAGCATGTTTTGTTGCATGCCTGTGCCAGTGCTCTGGCTGCCCTCTCTGATGATAAGTGTGATGTTCCGTTCGTAATGAGCACTTGCAGTTTCTGTAAACTGTGTAATACCATATAATAAGTAGTAATTTTCCACTTATCCTTGATAACAGGAGTTTTCTGCTTGGCTTTTAGTGATAGCCAAAATGTGAGTGTTTTTTTTCCCCCTCACCATATGATGAATTTCCAGAGGCATCTTTTTTCACAAGCTAGATTGACAAGTTATTTTCCAAGTGTGTCCAAAATGTGTAATAGCTAATCTTGCCTTTAAAAAGTCAAAGTCAAATAAAATGGTTCTGAAGTAGCCATTTATAATAAAATGACTATATACATTCTTAAGCTTGTTTTAGCTGTCTCCTGGCTGTGCTCTTCCTCAAGGGATTAGTAGCTTGAAGCTTAGCCCAGTAGCTTGGATGATAAAACTGCCATGTCTCAAGGTTTTGTTTTAAATTTCCTGTAAGAGATTATATCTTAAGTATAAGGTGAACTCGCCCTAGATAACTTTGGTGCCCTTCCTGGAGAGAGGAAGGAAGGCCGTTATGCTGTGTCCTCTTCTCCCCCGAGTCACACACTGTCCAGATTGGTTGGAGTTCTTGCTCTGATTTCTGCTTTTTAATCATTGGGAAATACTTTCAGAAAAGAAATGGACAAGCTTTACATTGTAAACCTTCTTACCTCCATTTAAAATCATCCCTTGACTTTCCCTTGATGCTCAGAACACCCTAAAATTCAGTGTTTTTCTGTAATAAATTAAGACTGCTTTTTCATCAGACTGTCTTCTCCCTTTCTGAGATACAGCTGGCATTATCTATTCATTCGTTTATTTCTGTAGGCCTCTTGGTAACCACTTAGCCCTATCAGATGGCTTGAGCAAGACCAGCAGCTGTTGGTTTTGTGATATCAGGGAAGTCTTATGAATCATGTTGATGGGAGCCTTGGTACTTCCATGATCACTGGGCACTACCTTTTATCTGTCACAGAGCTGGCCTTCCTGCAGATTTCTTGCCTGGGACTTCGGTGTGTCTGACTTGCTAAAACTAGGATATCAGTGAACAGTGGCAAATAAGATGCAGAATTTGCTTGAGCTGACCTCACTTAAAAAATGATTGTGCCTTTTTGGCACAAAAAGTTGGATTTGTTCATCAGAATGACTGATCCTCTCTGTGTGCAGAGCTCTCTGTGTGGGGTTATAAAGAAAAGAGAAGATAGACAACTTGCCTGTAGTCTAGTTCAGAAACAACATACATATCAAAAAAGACACTCCTATCAGCTGACTCTTTCCAAGTGTCACCTAAAAAGCAAACTGAGGTTGAATAATTCTTTGTTTCCCATGTCTGCTTAAAAATTCATTCAAATCACAGAAGAATTAGTGTGCAGTTTATGAAGAAAGTTTTTTAGAACTGAAAAACAAGCAAGTCACACTTTTACAGAGTTAGGATGGTGATCGGCGAGTTGCGGGAGACGTGTGCTTGGGCAGGGACCTGGCTTCTTACAGACGCCAGCATTTCCAGCGGCGCTCGGAAAAAGTGCTTCTCCCCCATTTCGTACATCTATACTCTCGTAGCCCTTTGCTTCTCAGATCTGAATCCAGATACACCATCTCAATGGCTCTGGAGTCTGGGGAGCTATTGTTTTGTGTTTTTCCTCCCTCAGGGCCTTCCACTGAAAGGCTACCCTGCATGTGGAACTGAATCAACTCTGCACATAAATGCTCTGACTCAGGTGGAAGCAAACTTTTAATCAAACACCAATAGAACAAACCATTCTCTACTGAAATCTCTGGAGTTGTGGTATCACTGGTGCCCACATTTTCCAGTTGTTTCCTGGGATTTGATATCTAGCCCAGCAGGTTGTCTTTGGGGTTTACTTAGATCGGTGTAATTAAATTAGAATTTATAGTCTTGTGATCCTTCTACTTAGGAATTTTACATGGAGACCCACCCCGGTGCAGATTGAACATTGTGTGTTGGCAGTCAGTCATGATCAGAATGAGGGTCTTTACTTCAAAGCAGGAGTGGTTTGCCCTACATTTGATTTGAATGTTATTGTTTAGCTTCTGTTAGGATGTTGGGTATTTGGCTTTCAGGTTTGGGCATAGCTTCCCAAGTTGTTTGAAATGATGTCACAGACCAGTGTTCTCCTTTAGAAATGTATACATCACATGATTTGTTAATTTTAGTACAGTGAAAAGTAAAATAACGGGGGGAAAGCTATGGAAAACTCAGGATTGTATTTTCAAAGAGAGAACCTAAAATTTGTACCACTGTTGCCAATTCCTGGTCTCTGTGCTGTTTGGAAAGGGAGCTGAGGAGGAAAATCACATAATGGAGAGCGAATGGGGAAAAGGGTGTAGGGAAGCAATGTGAAAGCCGTTGTCATAGTTATTATTTCTTAAATGAGGCACGCCTTTCCTTTAAGAATGTCTAACTTACGTCTTCTTGAGAAATGAGAATTCTGGCTTATAAAGAGATCCAGAGTCTCCTGCCCCATGTAGCACCCTTATGCCAAGTGCTGAGGCCTGCCTGCCCTTTTCCCTCAGGGCAGGGATCTTTCAGTGTCATTTTGCCCAAGGGCTCTGTGGGCAGCACTGCATATCAGTATCATTGGTTTCCTTGTGTGGTTTGTTTTATGCATTTGAAACCATTCTGAGAAGGGGTTCATAAGCTTCGCCAGACTGCCAGAGAGATCCGAGGCACACAAAAAAAGGGAAGGTCTAAGTGTCAAATGGATACTCACATATGAAAACCTTTGGATAAAGCAGGCATTTTGAAAAATTAGGAAGCATGGGTTTACAAACATCTTTGTTATCGTGTTTTTTTCCTTACCTGATTTCTACTTGATCTCCCATGACCTTGCCCATCTGGGGCGCACCATAGGTCTGGGGCCATTTGCCACTAAGATGAGCACGCCAAGCTCATCTTTGCCACTGACCTCTTCATCTTAAACCTTGAAGTGTAGTGACCTCAGTTGTTACACTTCAGCCAGTGTTCCTGGGAGCCAAACGAAGTTCTTTGCAGGGGAACCCGAGCCCTCCTCCCCAGGCTCAGATTTCAGAAGCAGTTCTCTCTTTGGAGCTGCATTTGCATTTGCACAGAAATCCTGAAGGTTCCTTCTAAGAGATCAGGGGTGGGGAAATGCGGCCACCCCTGTGGCTTCATTTCAGCCCTCTCTCTGATCCTCCTGGCCCGCCTGCCGCCTTTCAAGACTCCTTCTGTACTGACAGGAGAATACAGTATCTACCTGCCGGAAGCTTGTGCAGACCTTTATCATTCAACCCATTTTATGAAGTGCAGTTGACCCTTGAACAGCATGGGGGTTGATCCATAAATAACTTACAGTCAGCCCTCTTACCCATAGTTCCTACACATCCGTGTATTCAACGAACCCCGGACCGTGTCATGCTATGGTATTTATTATTGAAAAATACCCATGTATAAGTGGACCCTTGCAGTTCACACCCACATTGTTCAACGGTCAACTGTTCCTACTATGAGGTTGGTGCTATGCCAGACAAAAGTCCACCTGACCACAAAGTTCAAGAGCCCGTAGGAGTGGGCTGACGCTTGCAGTGTGGCTGCCCCAGGTGACTGCCCCACCCCCAAGGAAAGTTGACCCTGGTGGAAGAAATAACACAGGCATGGAAGTGAAAGCCTGTGTTGGAATTGTTTGTTGTAAATGTAAAATGGTTTCAAGCTCAGCCTTTATATTCGTGATCATGTTCTTGAAATATTTACCAGGATCTTGCCATCAGAAAGAAAAGTGTGTAGTATGGCAACATTAACTGCACGTGAGTGAAGTAAAACAGGCAAAATTTAAATCCCTGGACTAGAAACCAGGAAGCCTGGCTCTCAGCCTCGGTTCTGTCACTGACTGGCTGAGCATCCTTCAGCAAGCCCTTCACTCTCCCTGTACCTCGGTCTCTACAGCTGTAAAACACCACTCCTAAAACGAGGCTCCGTGCTGGACTCCCAGGGCTGTTTTTATTAAAATAGTACAGTTTATTGTTATATTATCAATGAAAACGTGAAACAGTTATGTAAAACATAAAATCCATCATACTTTTCTAAAGTTCCTTCTAATATTTATGTACCGCTGTTCTAAAGTTCTACTGGATAGTGTATTGTTTGGACAGATATAGAGATACCAACATACATGTGTGCTAAACATACAAAACATATGTGTGTGAGCTTTTAACTCTTACATATGAGATAGAATCAACCCCTGTAGCTGCTTCTCTGCATCTCCTTAGGTCTGGACTCCAGGATTTACTGTCATATACCTGGGCCTAGATGGCCATAACAACCTCCATCTCTAGAGAAAAGCTTACAATCTGACATAGTCTTATTGGAAAGTGGAAAAATGATAATAACAACAAACTAAATGTATTAAATACTTTTGAGCTTCCTGGAGATGGAGACTGTAACATGTATAGTTAAATTGTATTTGAAAGAAATATAGTCAATGTGGAACAACAAATAAAGGTGCTGAAGCACAGGTCGGATGAGTTGGTGTTGAAAGAAGGGTCAGGAAGTTCACCTTTTACTCCAAAAATCACTGAGAACATATCTGCCTGGAAGCCTTTTCCTAATGAACTGTTAACATCCATTAAATGTTGAGTGTGCATTAAAAATGTCCTAATAATTGTATTTTTAGCATGGATACAGTGGTATCAGTTAAAATAATCAGCCCTTGCCTGTAATCTAGAAGTCTTATCCTTACTCTTACGTTTTTAGAAGGCAGATGTTTTAAAACTGATTTGAAAATCAGATTTGCCCTTCAGTGATTTCATTTGGAAGAAACATAGAAGTAAACATTATAAAGAAGGCTTTTCAGTACATTATGCATGCAAATGTGGCAGCCAAATTCAGGTTCACAGCAGAAGGTGGATGACTGCTCTGGTTGAGAAAGGTTGAGTTGTCTAAATGAATACAAAGGTCATCGACCCTCAGATTGTGCTTTTTTTGTCATTTAGTAGCAAGGCTGTTGCTTTGTGTTTAACTCTACCTGCCAAAGGTAAGATTTGAAAGGCTGGGGCAGGCAAAGTGAGGCCTGTTGAAACAGTCTGTAGTGTGCTCTTATCCAGCCCTTGCTCTCTGCCTAGCGCTGTGCTGGATGCAACAGGATGGGGTTAAGGGGGGTTTGGGGTCTTCCCAGAATACCCCACTGCTGATGTGGAGAATCTGGATGCTGTGGGCATAGAAATTCAATATGTGCTGCAAAGACGATTTCTGATACATTTATAGGTTTGTCTGACCCCTGAAGAGTCAGGGACTATGTCTTTGAATCACCAAAACAGCAGAGAGCGTGGCATGTGGTAGGAGCTTAGAAATGATCCATATACAAATGAATGAATGAACTTTCGGATGAATGAGTGGTTATATTTTGGGGGCAATTTATTATTTTTTAATGGAATTGTAACAGATTGTTCAGACTTACAGTGAATTAGATAAAGGTTGTCACTATGGTAGAATGGAAAAAGAGATTTAGACTAATCCAAACCAAATTCTTGCTCTCTGTCCTGAAAGTCAAAAACTTGAGCCCTCCTGCAGGTCTGGAGAGAAGAGGTCTCGCATCTAAGGAAGTGTGACGATCCTGCCTAAAATTTGATTTAAAAACCCAGTTGGCCCAGCTCCTCAGTGGGTGGATTCAGGAAGAGGCTGGTTTCCCAGGGTGAGCAAAGCATCCCCTGGGAAGGGCTAGCTAGAATGGGCGGGGCTCAGCCTGAGCTTTTGGAGGAAGCCTGACCTCTTTATGTGACTCTAATCCATGCTCCAGAGAGACTCATTTAAAAATGCCTCATTAGCCACCATCACCCTGATACCAAAACCAGATAAAGATACTACAAAAAAAGAAAATTACAGACCAATATCACTGATGAATATAGATGCAAAAATCCTCAACAAAATACTAGCAAACAGAATCCAATAACACATTAAAAGTATCATACACTATGATCAAGTGGGATTTATCCCAGGGATGCAAGGATTCTTCAGTATACACAAATCAATCAATGTGATACACCATATTAGCAAACTGAAGAAGAAAAACCATATGATCATCTCAGTAGATGCAGAAAAAGCTTTTGACAAAATTCAACACCTATTTATGACAAAAACTCGCCAGAAAGTGGGCATAGAGGGAACCTGCCTCAACATAATAAAGACCATATATGACAAACCCACAGCAAACATCGTTCTCAATGGTGAAAAACTAAAAGCATTTCCTCTAAGATCAGGAACAAGACAAGGATGTCCACTCTCACCATTATTATTCAACATAGTTTTGGAAGTCCTAGCCACAGCAATCAGAGAAGAAAAAGAAATAAAAGGAATACAAATTGGAAAAGAAGTAAAGCTGTCACTATTTGCAGATGATATGATACTATACATAGAGAATCCTAAAGATGCTATCAGAAAACTACTAGAGCCAATCAATAAATTTGGTAAAGTTGCAGGATACAAAATTAATGCACAGAAATCTCTTGCATTCCTATATACTAATGATGAAAAATCTGAAAGAGAAATTAAGGAAACACTCCCATTTACTATTGCAAGAAAAAGAATAAAATACCTAAAAATAAACCTACCTAGGGAGACAAAAGACCTATATGCAGAAAACTATAAGACACTGATGAAAGAAATTAAAGATGATACAAACAGATGGAGAGATATACCATGTTCTTGGATTGGAAGAATCAATATTGTGAAAAAGACTGTACTACCCAAAGCAATCTACAGATTCAATGCAATCCCTATCAAATTACCAATGGCATTTTTTTATAGAACTAGAACAAAAAAATCTTAAAATTTGTATGGAGACACAAAAGACCCCGAATAGCCAAAGCAGTCTTGAGGGAAAAAAACCGAGCTGGAAGAATCAGACTCCCTGACTTCAGACTATACTACAAAGCTACAGTAATCAAGACAATATGGTACTGGCACAGATCAATGGAACAGGATAGAAAGTCCAGAGATAAACCCATGCACCTATGGTCAACTAATGTATGACAAAGGAGGCTAGGATTTACAATGGAGAAAAGACAGTCTCTTCAATAAGTGGTGCTGGGAAAACGGGACAGCTACATGCAAAAGAATGAAATTAGAACACTCCCTAACACCATACACAAAAATAAACTCAAAATGGATTCGAGACCTAAATGTAAGACTGGACACTATAAAACTCTTAGAGGAAAACATAGGAAGAATACTCTGACATAAATCACAGCATGATCTTTTTTGATCCACCTCCTAGAGTAATGGAAATAAAAACAAAAATAAACAAATGGGACCTAACGAAACTTGAAAGCTTTTGCCAAGCAAAGGAAACTACAAACAAGATGAGAAGACAACCCTCAGAATGGGAGAAAATATTTGCAAACGGATCAATGGACAAAGGCTTAATCTCCAAAATATATAAACAGCTCATGCAGCTCAATATTAAAAAAACAACCCAATCAAAAAATGGGCAGAAGACCTCAACAGACATTTCTCCAAAGAAGACATACAGATAGCCAAGAAGCACATGAAAAGCTGCTCAGCATCACTAATTATTAGAGAAATGCAAATCAAAACTACAATGAAGTATCACGTCACACCAGTTAGAATGGGCATCATCAGAAAATCTACAAGCAACAAATGCTGGAGAGGGTGTGGAGAAATGGGGACCCTCTTGCACTGTTGGTGGGAATGTAGATTGATATAGCCACTATGGAGAACGGTATGGAGGTTCCTTAAAAAAACTAAAAATAGAATTACCATATGACCCAGCAATCCCACTACTGGACAGATACCCAGAGAAAACCATAATTCAAAAAGACACACGTACCCCAATGTTCATTGCAGCACTATTTACAATAGCCAGGTCATGGAAGCAACCTAAATGCCCATCGACAGACAAATGGATAAAGAAGATGTGGTACATATATACAATGGAGGATTACTCAGCCATAAAAAGGAACAAAATTGGGTCATTTATAGAGACGTGAATGGATCTAGAGACTGTTGAAGGAAGTCAGAAAGAGAAAAACAAATATCGTATGTTAATGCATATATGTGGAACCTAGAAAAATGGTACAGGTGAACCGGTTTGCAGGGCAGAAATAGAGCCACAGATGTAAAGAACAAACGTATGGACACCAAGGGGGGAAAGCAGCGGGGGTGTGGTGGTGTGATGAATTGGGAGACTGGGATTGACATGTATACACTAATATGTATAAAATGGATAACTAATAAGAACCTGCTGTATAAAAAAATAAAATTCAAAAAAAATTAATTAAAAAAAAAGGCCTCATTAAATGAACTGTAGCTCGAAAGTCCAATGACAGGACCCTTCTGCAAAGAGCTTTATGCTACACTACATCTTTATTGTGTCTTTTATCTCGTTTCTGTTGAATCTTTATTTATCTCTGGTTTCTTGGGGAATATGATGAAAACGTTTGGAGGCTGTTCTCGTCTAGTTTCCACCCTCCTTTCCTGCTGGGAGGATTCAGATTGGGCAAGAGGCCTGTTCTATTCATGGTCCCTTGCTGCTTGATCCTTCTAGCATTCTTAGCCCAGGCAGGCAAGACTGCAGTTGCCTCTTGTTTTCTTTTTTTTTTTGCCGTACGCAGGCCTCTCACTGTTGTGGCCTCTCCCGTTGCGGAGCACAGGCTCTGGACGCGCAGGCTCAGCAGCCATGGCTCACGGGCCCAGCCGCTCTGCGGCATGTGGGATCTTCCCGGACTGGGACACGAACCCGTGTCCCCTGCATCGGCAGGCGGACTCTCAACCACTGCGCCACCGGGGAAGCCCTGCCTCTCGTTTTGAACTGCTGCTGCTGGCTCCCAGAATTTTTTGAATACATCTAGCTGAAGCTATTTATGTATCTCTAATCATTGGAAATTATAAAAGGGCCTTTTTTCAACAAATAATGTGAGCATGCACTGCACTGAGGCACAGAGTCAGTGCTACATTCCTACTCATTGTCCTGTTTCCAGGCTCAAGTTGAGAATTCACTGAACTCTTTTCTGCATCCTGGAAAGTTAGATTTCTTACATCATAGGCCTCCCCAGGAAGCTCTTGGGAGGCAAGACTCTCAGCAGCCTCTTAACAAACAAATAAGAAAGTCAGATTTCACAGAAACAGTAAGAGAGGTTAGGTTCTCTGGCTTAAGAACTTAGTCAGTTGGTGGATAAAAAGAATGTACGTGTACATAATGGAATATTATTCAGTCATGAGAAAGGAGGATATTCTGCCAGTTGTGACAAAGTGGATGGATGTTGAACACATTATGCTAAGTGAGATAAGTCAGACAGAGAAAGACAAGTACTGTGTGATTCACTCAGAAGACATGGAATCTAAAAAAGTCAAACCTGTAAAAAACAAACAAACAAAAAACAGTAAAATGGTGGTTACCAGGGGATGGGGATGGTGGGGGAGATAAGATTAATGGTGTTTAAGGGTATAAACTTGTATTGAGTAGTAAATAAGCCATAGAGATCCAATGCACTGTGTAATGAATATAGACAATAATATTATACTATAGTTATGGAATATAAATATTGCCATAAAGGCAATCATATTATAATATATAAATGCATGCTGTATACCTTAAACTTATACAATGTTACATGTCATATTTATTCAATTAAAAAATATATTGTTAAATAAAAGAACTTCATCATTCAGGGAAAAAAAGGGTGGGGTGGGAGAGGTAGGGGGTATGCCTGCCAGATGCATGGATGACTGATGTTAGGAAGGAGAGACTCTGCCAGCCCCACTAATGTGTCTCTGTGTCTCTCAGAGATGGTGAAGGAAAATCTCTCTTTGGTTTCCTCTAGGATTGAGGTGCTCTGGTAGAAACGAGTCAGGAGAGCTAGCACTGGTGCTTTCCACTTTACTCTTGCCCATGAAGAGAGTCTCCATCACCAAGGGACAGGGCAGCCTGTGGGGCTCTGTACTTCCGGGGAGAGGGGATGGGGAATCCTCCATGGCCAGCTTCACACAATGACCCACACAATCTAATGCCTTTTTCTATATTCACATCCATCTATTCCGCCACCTAGAAACATCTAGTCATACTCAACTCCATGCTCTCCATTGTCTAAGTCGGTTCTGTCTGCTTCTGTCCTCTCACTGACTCTCAGGTGGTCTCTCCTCAGTCTCCTCCCTCCACCTCCAGTCTGTCTTCCAGTCTACCTCTAGAGTTACCACTGTGAAACAGAGCTTTCATACACCCACTTTCCCACAATCCAGATGCCTCAGCCTGACAGGCAGGATCTTGCAGTCTGACCCCAAACTTTATATCCACCTCCTTTCATTGCTTCCGTATACCCACTCTGCTTTCACTGCTGTGGGCTACTCCTTGTTCTCTGGACATGGTCTGTGCTTTCTCATCTTTGTGACATTTCCATATGCCACTGCCACTACCTGGAATGCTGGTCTTTATTGTCCCTCCCCACCCCCTGCCCCTTCTCTGAATTCTAGGTCATTCTTTATGTCCAGCTCAGTGGCACCCCCTCTTTGGATCTTATCCTGACCTCTCCAGACTAAACTTGGAAGAACTAGAATCCCCAACTCAGGCTAAATGTGGGAAAGCCCTTCTGCTCTTCCTTGATCGATCTTGAAACTAGACTCACAGACTTGACAAGGGAGGGGAGGATTTTAGGCCTGGTTAGATGGTAAAACCACTTAAAGGATTCAAAAGAAACCATTTTAATTGCACACCTCTTCTTAAGTGATGAGGGAGAACCTGAATCTGGTCTGTTCGCTACTACACTCCTGTCACTTGGTCGAAGCTCAGTACCTGTTAATGTGCATGAATGATCCCGATCATCTGTTTCCTAATCTAGAACTTAAAAATCACAACTGGAACTCAAGAAACTCATGGACAGGGCTTCCCTGGCGGTGCAGTGGTTAAGAATCCGCCTGCCAATGCAGGCGACACAGGTTCGAGCCCTGGTCCAGGAAGATCCCACATGCTGCGGAGCAACTAAGCCCGTGTGCCACAACTACTGAGCCTGCGCTCTAGAGCCTGCAAGCCACAACTACTGAGCCCACATGCCACAGTTACTGAAGCCTGCATACCTAGAGCCCGTGCTCCGCAACAAGAGAAGCCACCACAATGAAAAGCCCACACACCCGCAATGAAGAGTAGCCCCCGCTCGCCACAACTAGAGAAAGCCCACGTGCAGCAACAAAGACCCAATGCAGCCAAGATAAATAAAAATTAAATTAAATTAATAAAACATTTTTTAAAACTTATAAAAAAAAGAAAGAAACTCATGGACAACATAATCATTAAAAAGAAATTATGGGACCCAGAAACTCCACTCCCAGGTATCTACCCAAGAGAAATGAAAACATATGTCCACTTGAAAACTTGTACATGAGTATTCATAACAGCATTAGTCATAATAGCCCCAAATTGGAAACGATGCAAATGTCGATGAACTGATGAATAGGTAAGCAAAATGTGGTATATCCATGGAATATTATTTAGCAATAAAAAGGAATGAAGTACTGATCCATGCTACAACATGGGTGAACTTTGAAAAATTTTGTTACAAGAAGGAAGCCAGTCACAAAAGACCATATTTGTATGATCCATGTATATGCAATGTCCAGAATTGGCAAATCCCTAGAAACAGAAAGTAGATTATTGGTTTCCAGGGGCTGGGGGTGTTGGGGGAGTAAGGGATGACTGTTAAAGGGTAAGGGGTTTCTTTTCGGGATGATGAAAATGTCCTACAATTGATTGTGGTGATGGTTGCACAATTCTGTGACTAGACTAAAAACCATTGAATTGTACACTTTAAAAGCGTGAATTTTCTGGTGTGTGAATTATGTCACAGTAAAGTTGTGTTTTGTTTTTGTTTTTTCCCCAAAGAAAAAAAGAGTCTGGGGCACATTTCCTGACCACAGCTAAAACTGCCCTACAAGGAGGACTCTCCATGTCGGGCAGCAGGGACAGCTCTGGGCAGTAGGAAGTACCTTCTTTGTCCAGATTTGATAACTCTGGGTTACAGACCCCTGCAGCTTTCAGCTTATGGAAGGACCACACTGCTGTTGGTGGGGTTCTTAGCTGTGGAAGGAAGCTGGACGAAAACTGCGGCAGGGAAACAGAACTTTCCTGTCCATGGCATCTCCTTTGCCTTTTCCTTGAGATTCTTCTGAGAAGGAAGGAGAGCGGTGTGGGGTATCGATTCTCTTTTCCCTTCTCTCCTGGTTCCCTGACCTGCCTCACCTCTTCCCTGTCTCTCAAGGCTCTCTCCCCATAGATCTGTGGCTAGACCAGGAATTACTGCTTTAACACATTTTTAATTTACATGCAAATCCAGAGAGTTCATTCTGGGGTTTTTGGGTGTGAAGAGGGCAAAGCACAGACCAGAGGGCATTGCTGTTACAGTAAAAAGGATGATCCTACCTTCCTGACGTGTGACTGGGCCACAGAAGCCACTGGGAGCTAGTGCAGGCTTCAGTGGCTCTTGACGGGTCATCCAGTCCCTTTTATAGCCGGCTTCAGTGTGTTGGCTACTGGGTCAACAGTAGGAGTTCCTACTGTAAATCAAGTCTCACACTGGCATTGTAATGGGATTCTAAGTCAATAAAATTCAGATTTTGAAGTCAGAATGATCCCTGCCCCTAATGTTATATTGGAATATATATAAGTATATATAAATACAGGAGTTAGAGACATTTGACCTGACTGAGCCAGAGCCCTCATAAATGGCTCTTTTGATGATGAAAACAATCTAATCCTGTAACCACAGGCTACATACGAGATGTTAATTCTGTACCAACATCAGAGACGTCTCTCATAGTACATAGTTTTTGAGTAGCGTGTCTGTGTTATCTTACATAATGCATCTTTACTACCAATTGTTGTCTGACCTAACTCAATGTTAGTAATTCAGTTTGATTATTTGATGACATCATAAAATATTAATTACAAAGTTGATGATAATAATGGTGAAAGAATGGAACCAAGGACCATTTTTATTAATGCAAGTGAAGTCATAGCAAATATATTTGACTTATCCTGATTCTACGAATCTCACTATTTTTCATTCATCCAAGAAATAAACAAATGGAGTGCCTACTAAGTGTTAAGCACTGAACAAGGCAGACAGCATCCCTACTTTCATCAAGTTTACATCCTAGTAGGGGGAAACAGGCAGTAACAGAAAAATAAGTTTTCACTACTGATAAATGCTATGAAGCAAATGATACAAGGTAGTAGGTAGATAGTGACAAGACTGTGGTAGGCAAGAAACAGCTACTGGAGGTCAGAACAGCCTTTCTGAAAAAGCGACATTTGAGATAAGTGATACAGAAGCCAACCTCACAAAAGCTGGGGGGAAGAGAATTTAAGGAGGAGTTAAGGCCATGAAGAAGGAATGAATTTGGTGTGTATGCAGAACAGAACGATGGCTAGGGCAGCTGAAGCTTGGAGAAGGAGTCAGAGAGCAGCACAAGAGGAGATGGGGAGGCCTGTGCATCTAGATTGTATATGACCTTTAGGTCTTGGTAAGGAGGATGAATTTGATTCTAAGAGCAATGGGAGCTATTGGAGGGTTTTAAGCAAGGGAGTGGTATGATCTGATTTCTGCTTTTTATTTTTTAAAGAATTTATTTATTTTTGGCTGCGTTGGGTCTTTGTTACTGCACATCGGCTTTCTCCAGTTGCGGCAAGCGGGGGCTACTCTTCGCTGCAGTGCGCGGGCCTCTCGCTGTGGTGGCTTCTGTTGTTGCAGAGCACGGGCTCGAGGCGTACAGGCTTCAGCAGTTGTGGTTTGCGGGCTCCAGAGCGCATGCTCAGCAGTTGTGGCACACTGGCTTAGTTGCTCCGCGGCATGTGGGATCTTCCTGGACCAGGGCTCGAATCCGCATCCCCTGCATTGGCAAGCGGATTCTTAACCACTGTGCCACCAGGAAAGCCCCTCTGCTTTTTAAAGATCACTCTGGTTGCTGTGTGGAGAATGAATTGTAAGGAGATAAATACAGAGCCGGGAGACCAGTAAGGAGGCTGATGCTATAACCCTGATAAAGAGAATACGGGGTCTTGGACTAGGATGGTGTGACACTGGAGATGGTGAGAAGTGGTTGGCTGTGGAAAACATATTGCTGATGGACTGGAGACCAGGATGGGGACCGGGGAGAGGAGAGAAAGAGATCTCGATATGCACCTTCTGGCTCTGTCCTTGGTCCTGGACATTTCAACATTTCGCTGTTTTTATCAGTGCCCTGAAAAAAGACAGAAGGCGTGCTTCCTGAATTTCTAGATGAGACAAAGCTAGGAGGGGTGACTACTGTGATAGATGACAGACATGAGATTCAAAATGATCTCTCCAACCTCTAATGTGGGACCAAACCAACGGGATGGGACTTAATGGGGATAAATGTGATGCCCTTCACTTAGGTTCAGAAAATCAATTGTGTAAGTACAGTATGGGGGCAGCCAAGCTTGAGAGAAGTTCATGTGAAAAAGAGCTGCGGTTTTAATTGGCCACAAACTCAGTACGAGGTAATGGTTAGGATGAGACTGCTGCAGACCTTTGGCAGTCTTAGTGTGCACTGACTGTGTAGTGTCCATATGCCCGTGCGACCTTCCTATTGTGCTCTCTGCTGGTCAGGACAGATGTGTTCGTGCTTAAAGAGGTACACTGACGGGGACCAGGTGATGAGAGTTCAGGAAGGTGAAGCTGTTTCATGGGGAGGGGGGGATCAACTGAAGGAACTAGGGATAAAACAAGACCAAGTAAGACAAGACTGAGGGAGTTGTGAGGTCATGATAATTATCTTTAAATGTGTGCAGAGCTATTTTGTGGAAAAGAGACCCTAATTCTATTAACCCCAGAGGTTGGCACTCAAATTTTTTATTCACACTTTGAACACACATTTAGTGAGCATCTACTCTGAGACAGTTACTATCAAAAAAAAAAAAAAAAAGTCCCTGAACTTATGGAGTTCAGATATGGTCCAGAGAGAGGGATATATAAACAAGTAAGTGCAATAAAGTATTCCTGATGCCACCATAGAAGTGTGGGACACAGTGGGGAGAGTGACCATTCTACCTGAAAAGGGTTGAGAACAGTCTCTGGGTGGAAGTACCACTTATGCCGAACGCTGACAGATGAGTGGGTGCTGGGCGGGGTACCAGCTAGGGTGGGGAAGGGCATTTGGAGGCCTTTCAGGCAAAAGGAAGAACGTGTACAAAGGCATGAGGTGTGAAGTAGCTTGGCACATTTAGGTGATAAGCACGGTTTGGCATGATTGGAGAGTAGATGGAAGGTCCAGGGACTGCCCTTTCTCGGTTAGAGGATGAGGAAGGCTTGTCCAGAAGTGTGCTCCAGGCTGCCCCTGAAGTCTAGTGTGCCAACAGGAAACAAGCTGGAGAGAAGACTGGAGAGACAAACTGGAACCAGACTGTGGAAATCCCTGGATTCCATGTCAGAGAGTTTAACCTTACTCTTTGGGCAGAAGAGAGGAGTCATAAAAGTGTGCTTTATTCAGGTAGATTGTTCTTGTAACAATAAGTAGACTGAATTGGGAGTAAGAGAGACCAGAGACAGGAAAGCCAGGGAGCAGCAGTTAGAGATGAGAGGTCATGGGAGTCTGAGCTAGAGCCATTGCAGTGGGGACATGAAGTCTTCCAGGTGAGAAGCTGAAGTGGGGTGGCCAGGAAAAACTCTTCATAACTCTGTGCCCTGGTGCCCAGAGGCAGACAGTGGAGCAGAGTTGGGCAACCATTCAGCAGGCTGGACAGCCGAGGGCCAGAGGGTGAGGCAGAGGGACTTCTGAGGAAAGTACCACACATCATTCCAGAAGTGCCAATTGCAACAGAACCCACTGTTCTCAAGTCTGTCCAGTCATCAGACTCGAGGTGCCTGGGTTCTCAGCATGGACAGACTGCCAGGCCCACGCCACCTGTTCCCTTACACTCTCACCCCCAGCTCCGTCAACAGGAGGAGCTGCAAGCATGAGGGAGAGCGAGCACTCGTTTTTCGTAGACACGGAGCTGTGACCTTCTGCAGATGTGTTTGTGGCCTCTTCTGAAGCTCTCAAACCTATTCCTCAAGCAGCTAACTCAGCCTGCGCCTGGGGCCAGCCAGCCGTGCAGTTCTGGCCACTTTCTGCCGTTGGATTAAGTTCCTTCCCTCCTGCCCCTCAGAGCAGAGGGGACAAGGACAGTCACCGAAGCAGGGGTGGGGGGAGCGGGGGGGCTTCTGAGCATTCAGCCAGCCTTCATTGTGCGGCTCTTTATTCTTTAGCTGTTTTTGAAAGGCTCATTGGTTAGGCTTTCAAGAATCTTTGGATTAAACATCTGAGGAATTTGAAGCCAGGAGGTAGAAGAACATGACTGTGAACCACATAATAAATATGTGCTCTTAAAACAACATTAAGTGGCAACACTAACGACTTCAGCCAGGACTTCAAGCACAAACCCCGGAACTGGTCTCCTTTGGAGAGCAATCAGAACTCTGAAAACTTGAAGAAAGGAAATATCTGACCGCCTCTCTAGACGATGCTCTGCGTCCCCTTGCGGTACAGCATGTGGTCTCCCTGGGAAGTGACTTTGCACTAGGGAAGCCTGAGGCACATGCTGAATGAGGAGGCCACTCCAGGACACACCTGTTAAGTGGTAACACTCACACTGCCCAACCTTTGCTTGTTTCAGCTGTAAAATCCTGGGTCAAATTGTGGTTAGAGAGTCGATTGCTTGCAAGACAACCCTGCCGTCTTTAGGTCTTTGTTTCATTCAGGGCTGCTCTGTCAGCTGTAGGCTCGCCTTTGATGGGCCACAGCAGTTTTTCACGTCTAACTAGTGTTTTGTTTGTGAGAGACTGTGGTTAATTGGATCCCCGTGGTACCACAAACGGCTTTAGAAGCCCCTTACGTCCAGGGGTTGGGGGGGTAATTCTGGGACTGCGTGTGCTTGCACGCGTACCCATGTGCCCTCACACCTGAGCAGGCACCATGAGATTTTAAGTGTTCTTTGACCCACATCTCAGGTTTGAGAGTTTTTAATAGTTGTTTATCCAAAGTCAAGAGTCATGGCATATCCCCTAGATTCTTAACCTTTCTCTTCTCACCCTTTTTTGTTGTGTGTGTTTTTCTGGGGCCAGTTGGAGCTGCGCAGCCAGACTCATCTTGATCACGTCTCATCCCCACTCACGGATCTGTTACGCACATCCACCGCCTTGCAGTGGATTAGGGTTAGGGTTAGGGTGTGCTGTGTGCCATAAGCCCCCGTTTGCTGACTTCCCTTTTGCAGGGTTGCAGCAGAAGCAAGGCCCCCCACTCACTTATCTCTGTGGTGCTCTGCTCAGTTGGTGTGAAAGCATCCAAGGGCCTGCCTGTTGGTCCGTCTTGAGAAGGGCGGCCACAGGCAGTTCCTTATGCACAGATCACCATTCTTTGAATTGTGCAGTCCAGCTGCCTAGGTAGGGATCGGCATCCGCAAGAGAGAGGGTCTTGCCCTCTCATCCCCTCTCTGAAACCTGAGATGACCTCTTTCTCGTAACCTGAACAAGCCTAACATTCCTTTGGACGGAGCAGAGAGCGCAGGTTAGAGCAGGTGCTTTTTTAAACTGGTTTTTTTTTGGCGGGGGTGGGGGGGGTGGTACGTGGGCCTCTCACTGTTGTGGCCTCTCTCGTTGTGGAGCACAGGCTCCGGACGCGCAGGCTCAGCGGCCATGGCTCACGGGCCTAGCTGCTCCGCGGCATGTGGGATCTTCCCGGACCGGGACACGAACCCGTGTCCCCTGCATCGGCAGGTGGACTCTCAACCACTGCGCCACCAGGGAAGCCCAGAGCAGGTGCTTTTATAAGGGAGCAGGCAGGCACAGGAATAGCTCAGTACCTTGGGGCAAGACAGGCTGTTGTGCCTTAGGATTTGGGACTCCTGGGAAGTGGAGAAGCTAATCCACCTCTTATCTTTAGCCTTGTATTCTGTCCCAGCCAATGGACTGTGCTTGCTGATTGAGCTGTGCTTGTATCTTGTTAGTCTTCTCTTGTTATCTATGCGTCATCTGCCTCAGGTGAATTGGTGTACTGGAGGTGATCTCTAAGTGGTAAAACTCTAAACAAAGAGAAGATGTCATTAGGGACTTCCCTGGCAGTCCAGTGGTTAAGACTCTGCGCTTCCACTGCAGGGGGTGCAGGTTTGATCCTGGTCAGGGAGCTAAGATCCTGCACGTTAGATCTCTTCAACTAGATCATAAGCTCCTTGAAGCCAAGGTTGCCCCTGAGGCTTCTTTGCGTTCTCATAGGTAGTCCCTAATCTCTCTGCTCTTTGCCTGGCTGGTTAAATGACCATTTCCAGCCAAGCTAGAGTTGGCCTCCTCTGCTATTCTCTCATAGCACCAATTTCTTTTCCTTCCTAATACGTGTCACAACGTATAATTTTATGTTATTTGTAATTTACTTATTTATGTATGTCTTTCCCAGTAGGCTTTAAGTTCCATAACAGTAGGGGTCTGCTTTGTTCCTACCTACATTCCTAGCTTGCATATGATGCCTGGCACATACAATGTTTTTTGAGTTACTAAAAGAATGGTTCCCCTGGAGGACATCAGCAGCTTTAGGGCCAGAGAATGTCTCTGTTTTCATAGATCTTACCAAATGGGGACGTCCTTGGCCTTCACCTTCAGGTTCTGCTAGGCTAGCTTCCTAATGTACCCTGAGTATTCTGCCTCTTCCTGTTACCTCTGAATGTGACTGCCGGTGACTTAATTCAAATGGATCTTAGAGATGCTAGGGCACACCACTGGGCAAGAGATGGCAGCTACCTTAGCTGATTTGTTCTTGTTCCATTTGTCCGTGGGAGGAGGGATGGGTGACTTTAGGGCTCCAGATGCAGAGAAGTGAGTAAATGGACTTCTGACCAAGCGTGTAGGGACAAATGCAGAGGCTGCCCTGGGGGCACACGCAGAGGAAGCGTGTGCTTTCCTGTCTTCTGTCCACGGTGGTGGTATGTGCCCATCTCATAAGGGAGCTCATTAAGGCAGTCACAATGTACCAGCAGGAATTCCATCAGAAGTTAGTTACCTTAAACTAAATGTGACTTTCTGACCCACATTTATGGATTTACACTAATTAGACTGTAAAATTGCAGCATCACATCTCATTATTACCTTGAAATTACAATTTCATTCTGAACGACCAAGCCTTGTAAGCAGTGTAAGCACCACCTGATACATACTCTGAAACAAGCCCCATGTTAAGCTACAGATGTGTAGTGGACAGTATTTGAATAATTCTGATTAAATATATAAATCATGAAAATCAGAAATGGAGAAAAAAGTTAGCTTATATTTGAACCCGCTACATATGGTATTTGGCTCAGTGACGGATCATTCTCTCTCCTGTACATCTTTGTCTCAGACAAGCTCTTTCTGTTACGTTTTTACCTTTCGTTCATTGGCATTCCCTTACCCCTGTTCAGATCTTCCGGTACAGAGTCTCTCCATTGCTGTTTATACGTTTTATGAACTTTGGCTGGTAATCTCTAAAAGGCTTTGTGTTTCATCTAACATTGGTTTTGCCCCAAGGCTCCTTTTTCCCTAAGCAGTGGCACTGGTTTTGACAGTCCTTTTCTCCTCATCGTTATGAGGTGGCCCTCATCCAGAAGTGTGCTCGTGGCCATATCCAAGATTAGGAACCCTTGGCCAGGGGCTGCCAGCTGGACCAGGCAGACAGATGAAATCCCAGAAGAGGAATGACAACGTAGAAAAGGAGGTTGTGCGGCCATGAGACTCGAATCTTATTACTGAGTTATCCATACCTCAGAATCGTTAAGAACTCCCAGAGGGAGAAGTAAGACCAAGACGGGGATTTCCAGAGCAAGATGAGAAATTGGGAAAGTTTGGGAAAGATGTTGGGGCTGCGTGTGACAGATTAAAAAAAGGAAAGGAGCAAAGGGGACAAAGAAAACGTTTGGCTGAAGTGGTAAAAGTGAGCAGGAGGAGGGTGACAGGGTGAGGGCAGACCTGTGGTTGGCGAGGACCTGGGTGGGAAGAAAGGTGACTGAGTACCTAAATTCAGAATTCCTGTGCGGGCACACCTTCCCCTTCTTAGAAGGCTGGTGACCTAGCACTGTAGTTTGGTGGGCTCAGTTGTTAGAGTGCTTTAAAATCGTTGTGATAATCTACATATCTTCCCCCAAACTCAGGATTAGAACCTCATTTCTTTTGGCTTGCCCACATCAGATCTATTTTTTAAAAAGACAAAAAAAGAGGTAAAGAATAAGTGAATAAAGCAGCAGGAGGAAAACTAGAATGGGATGCCAGAAAGAACACATGCGGCCATGTGACCTGCTTACGTGTGTGTAACACATCTAGCTTTAAATGTACGTTTTACTTACCTGTTTACATTTGCTAGGTGTGGTTTCTCCTATGAGAGACAGAGATGAGCGTGATCTGTTCTTCAGCTGGAGCCTTTTCAGTTCATGGTGCCCCCACGGGATTATGTACTACATCTCATTTTGTCCATGATTAAAATCAGAGCTCTTTTGTTAAGTAAATAAACTGAATGAATTATCAGTGCTAATTTAGTCCTTTCTCCCTTCATCAGTGTGATATTTAAGCGTTTTTATTAATACTTTTAAGTGTTATATTTGAGTGGCAGCGAGCCCTGTTTTTAAGACAAATCTTACAGTTCAATGTCAAATGTATTTGATTCATAGTAACTGCTGAGACCAGTCTCTTACCTTCTCTGGGCTTCATTTCTTCTGAACAATGATTGTTCTTCTGAACAATTTCTTCTGAACAATCCCAGCTCCTCCCTGCACTGTGGAGATATTTGGAAGGTAAATGAGATCACATCTCTGACAGCACTGCCTACTCTTCAGAGAAAGTCTGCACTATTGTTGTTAGTCGTTAATATTGTTCTTTTCCAGAGTACAGCTCGCCTAATACTTGTGGTGCCACTGTCGCGCTGGGCTTTCACTGGCAAAATGATTTCATTGCAGTGGCTTGCTGTGCGCTGAGCTCGGGGTTCACTGACATTCTGTAGGCATGACTCTATGGTGCTCTTGGCCTGCGTTTGTGCACTGAGGTGTTAGATATCCGAGACGGAAGGAAAGATGGTGCCAGTAGCCTCTTAGTGGGAGGCTTTGGACTGGGGGTGGCTGGGTGATTGCAGGAAGGCAGGTGCTGATTTACCTGTTTGCCAGTTTGTTTTCTTTGGGGAGGCAGCGTTTCAATTTACTGCACTCCTTTGAGGTTTGACATATCAATTAGATGTTATCGACAGTAATAGAGGGGCAGTTGCTGTAAATGTGAAGTTTTTACTGGTAGGCCATGAAATGACACCCCAAGGGACTGTAAGAGAGGGCGTGATAAATATCGCGTTACCTGCACACAGGCAGAGGGACTGATTAATAAGGGAGGGTGATTCTGTCTCCTGCACTAAAATGTTATTTATTCATTTGTTGTCCATCAAACCTTCTGTTCTAATTGGCTGAAGGGTTAAATCATCAAGATCTGCTCATAAACCAAGTTTAGGTAGGAAGAAAAGCAGCATTAAATCATAATCAGAAGCTTGTTTATTTACTGCATTATTGCATCTGTGTGACCTTGGGGAGCCTTCCTCTCCCTCTGGTTACAGTAGCAGCCCTGAGCTGGGGACTCACGCGTGGGTAGGGGTTGCAGGGAAGGAGGAGATGTTTGCTGTGCCTGGTGGTGTCCCCAGAATCTGAAGAAGATGGCAATAGTGCTCCATGCAAGGCTGCCTTGGCATAATTAGACCACGGCTACCCTTTCCACTGCATCTTTAACGTACGGCCCTTGTATTGCACGACACTTGTAAAAGGAAGAATTATTTGTCGAAAAGACAAATATATTTCCACACTAACAGTTTTATAAAGATGTCAGTGAATAAGTATAGGCATCATTAAATCACATTTTAAAGGCAGGCTTCTCCTTGTGATAAATCTGCATTATCAAGTCTCATTTCTGAAATGAATCATACATTGTAAAACTTTATGAGAGTTGAGTAAAGCGTCCCTTGTTGGCCAGTACAAGTGTATATTGTCAAACCGTGCAGAAGGGTAGCTTCGGGTCCCAGTGAGAACGCTGATGGTGTTCCACCCCTTTCTTAGCAGTATTTCAAGTACAAGCTACTTCTGGGTGGTAAGGAGCTTTTCTCACTGCCAAAGTAGCTTATTCAAAGAAAGCCAAGAGTATGCTCCCATTCAAAGGATCTTTCTCCTCAGCTTGACGCTGAACACAGCTTGCTCTTCAGTGGGGCTGGAAAGCTCAGTCTCCCAGAACCACAGTGCCAAGCAACGTGGGGCCACTTTTTTTTTTTTTTCTTTTCTGCTTTTTTATAAGCAGTTGCATTGCAGGCTCACTGTTAACATTTTCCACCAAACATAAAACTGGTGTCTCTTGAAAACAGGGCATCTGGCGAAAGTGTCTCTCCCCAGCTGCCCAGAGGCAAGGTTCCCACGTAAATGACAGTGTAAACGGGTTCCTTCACCAACCAACCGCTAACATCCACGGATGGTGCCGGTGGGGGACATTCGGGGGTTTCATCCTCAGCTGCCCATCAGTTTCGATTTTTCTCCGATTTACCCCAAACCCTCCCTCGCAGAGAACATGAATGCTGCAAGTGTGAAATTATCTAGGAGCAAGCAAAGTACCCCCTAGGATACTTAGACCACCCGTCCGTGCACCTGGCCCAGAGAGCCAGATACTGCAGCCTTCAACACGGCCCGCCTTTCTTTCATCTAGATGTTTAACAAATTCACGACCACAGATGTTGACTTCAGTATTTCAAGCACAGAGAGCCATGATAACTCGTGTATCTGACATACCATATTTCTGTATCAAATACCATTGATATGGCATATTAAAAATAAATTAGCCAAAGAGGGTCTAATTGTCAGCTCTTTGGAGAGCGTCTCTGAGATGACAGGGATAGCTGAATGCCTTCCTCAGTTTGGGGATTATTTGTATTTGTGTATGTATTTTAGGTTATCATGTTTGTGGAAAAGTATACCAAATGTATAATGGTGGCTCGTATGGCAAAAACGGCCAGCATTATCTGCTTCTTCATCTTGTGTGACTGAGTTAATTTTCCAGTAGGAACGCTCACCCATCTCAAGACCACCTGGCCTGTGTTATTCTCAGTAAATAACAACTTTGTGGTTGTGTTGCTCCACAGTCAGGTCGCATGTGAGATGCATGACAGACTCCTAGTTGGTCTGACAAAATTGGAACAATTTCAAGTCAGAGAATTAATCAGAAAGATGAACTTTGAGAAGGTGGACTTAGGTGGCTAATTTAGTAAGGAGAGAACATTTAGTCTAAGGAAGAGAAAGTAGTAAAGTAATGGCCTCATTTTCCTTCTGAAGGAACAGACTGAACAGCACTTGGATGTGTGTTGCTTTTTACTAGACCTACACAAAGAGCTAGTTAGTCATCAGTAGCTGTCGGTGTCGCCAAAGTTGGTCACAGTCTGGGTGGGCACTCACAAAAAACCCTATGAGAGAGGAGGGTCTATCTAGAAAGCCAGACTCAACAAGTGGATTGTTTTTCTGCAATTAGATAAAATGCTATATAGAACTAGAAATTACATTTCATATACATAGAAATTAAATGTCATATGTACCTACTCATTAAATGTTTGTGTCGCGCTTCCCTGGTGGCACAGTGGTTGAGAATCCGCCTGCCAATGCAGGGGGACACGGGTTTGAGCCCTGGTCCAGGAGGATCCCACATGCTGCAGAGCAACTAAGCCAGTGTGCCACAACTACCGAGCCTGTGCTCTAGAGCCTGCAAACCACAACTGCTGAAGCCCACATGCCATGACTGCTGAAGCCCGCGTGCCTAGAGCCCATGCTCCACAACAGGGGAGGCCACCACAGTGAGGGGCCCGCGCACCGCAGGGAAGAGTAGCCCCCACTCGCCACAACTAGAGAAAGCCCATGCACAGCAACAAAAACCCAACAGAGCCATAAATAAATAAATAAATAAATAAATGTTTGTGTCTAAGAAATATACAGTCTATTGATCATTGGGATTTGAGAATAACAAATTAAGTCAAGGGAGTTTCCTGGTGGCACAGTGGTTAGGAATCCACCTGCCAATGCAGGGGACATGGGTTCGAGCCCTGGTCTGGGAAGGTCCCACATGCCGTGGAGCAACTAAGCCCGTGTGCCACAACTACTGAGCCTGCTCTCTAGAGCCCGAGAACCACAACCACTGAGCCCTCGTGCCACAATTACTGAAGCCTGCGTGCCTAGAGCCTGTGCTCCGCAACAAGAGAAGCCACCACAATGAGAAGCCTGCGCACCGCAACGAAGAGTAGCCCCCACTCACCTCATCTAGAGAAAGACCGCATGCAGCAACGAAGACCCAATGCAGCCAAAGATAAATAAATAAATAAATTTATAAAAGAAAAAATTAAGTCAAGATGATGTTGGGATCACAGCGAGTGTTTCCTTTATAAAGTTGCCCAGGCATAGCTTCAGCGTGGCTGTCCTTTTTGTGAGCTTCTGTCCGTGGTCACACTCAGTCTGAGGGTTAGAGCCCAGGCAATCGGTGGTAGACAATTTAGACCAGGAACTTCCAGACGTGGACATGGGCCCAACGTACTTCGATGGAACAGAATATTTGGGAAGGTCTCTGTAATAGGAGGGGGTGAAAGTCAGGATAAGCAATCCTCGGGGAAGTCAGCAGGTCCAGGGGGTTGTTCTAGACCAAAGGCAAATAGCACAGCTTAGGGAGTGTCCCAGGCAAGTGGCAGCAGGGACCCAGCCTTGGAAACTGGGGTTCAGAAACAGACTGTGGCCCTAGGAGGGCTGGAAAGGTTAGGGCATGACTGTAGGACTTTAGGGAGTGAAAGGTTTGGATAGAGCGGCAGTTGGGGCCAAATTCAGGCCATAGCCTGTTTTTATATGGCCGCTAAGTTAAGAACAGTTTTTACATTTTAAAAGGGTTGTAAAGAATAAAGAAGAATATGTGACGGGGAGCTGTGTGGTCTAAAAGATTTACTATCTGCCTCTTCACAGTAAAAGTTTGCTGACCCTGGAGGGGGTAGGCGTAGACTTGAGTATAGAATAATTTCTGGAACCAGGGGTATGACATGGTTTTTGAATGACCAGGAATGAAGTGAGAGCCGACTTCTAGCATCCAGGTACACGAGAGCAGGACCCATAGTAGGGCTCACCTAACAACTGAGTGACTTCCTGTGTTCCTGCTCACCGGGGGTAAGATTGGGCCAGGGCCTGGGTAGAATCCACAGGTAAGGGAGGGTCAGGGGGCTGCTGCAGCAGGCAGGAAATTGGTCATGGACACAGCTAGTGGCAGCAGAGGATATCTGACACTTACAGTGACAGTTTATAGAGTGTTCTTCCAGCCTCCGCCTCATTTAACTTTCCTGACTACCTGCAGGATAGGTGTTCTCCAGGTGTGACAGCAAAGACTCCAGAGAGCAAGTGATTTACCCAAGGCCATACAGCTAGTGAGTGGCAGAACCCGGACCCAGACCCTGCCACTGTGGCTCCTGTCTGGTGGAGTTCCTGCTTCACCCCAGCTCCTCTCCCATAGGTGATCCCTGGCCAGCAGACCTCTCCACCTAACCAGGGTATCTAGGGAGTACTTTTGAAAGCTGAATTTGGAACCTTCCTGCCCACAGTATCACCTCCATTTCAATCCCCCATCCTCACTGCCACTAAAATGATCTTCCTAAGTCTTCCTGGTTCCCTCATTCTAAAACCTCCCTAGACTTTTCCGACTTGCTGCTTCCTACCTGGTGGACCATAAGCTCATCCTCTTTGTTATAGAGTAGAGCAGTGGGTCTCAGAGTGTGGTGCCCAGGCTGTAAGCATCACCTGGGAATGTGTTAGAAATGAAGATTCTCAGGCCTCACCCCAGACCTACTGAATCAGAAACTTGGGGGGTGGGTACGAGCGGTCTGTGCCAGCACACCCTCCAGGCAATGCTGAGGTGCTCAGGTTGGAGACCCCGGGATAGCACATCAGAATCACTATGGACGCACCTCTTATGGACTAGAGCGTCACCTTTGTTCTCTCCAGAAGGTAGTTGCTCTATTCTTCACTGACTATGAAGGTGCTAGTGACAGCTACAGCACAGGTCATTGTGTACTGCTGTTATGAGGACCAGGGAGAATTTCACTGCTGTGGCAAATTCTTCAGAATTTGCCAGCTGCTAAGCACTCCTGTGCTGGAGGGAAATAATAGAGTTCAGGAATATGGCACATAAACCAGCTACTACACATGTGGACCCAGACTTGGGAGTCCCAACATCTAGATCTTCAGAGGGAACCTATGTTTCCCAAATCCTGCATTTCTGTGGAATGCACACTAGTGCATCTAACCAGACTCACTTGCTATGAAAAGGGGTCCCAACCAGGGGCTCTCAGAAGCATTCTGCAGAGCCTGTACCAGTCTTCTGGGTCCCAGATCCCCTTGCTAACAGGACATTTTGACTCAAAGTTGGGAGTCATGATCTTTCCAACAGAGGTTATTAAATTGAAGATAAGAAAACCACAAAAGCGAAGATGGATCTCCCAGAGGTACAGCTATCACCCATCACGTGCACTGAGTCCACAGGTGGTGCAGTGTCACAGTTGCATTCTTAATTCTGTCACATACAGAAGAAATGGTTCCAAAAGGACATTTGTCATCTTCAGTTATAGAATAGAGCAATGGTCCTTCAAGGAGTGAAGGGTGAAAATATAGGTATCCTTCCCAAAGCCTTAAAATTGATACTGAGGGGTCTTCTCCTCAGATCAGTATCTAGGCGAAGGTTGGAATTGTTATTAATGGCAGTGGTATTAGGAGGGTTTTTGGTTGTTGTTAATCTCTAGTTTAAAGGCTTCTCAGTACAGATTTTCAGATCTAGAGTTCTGCTGACTTGATGGGAAAAAAAAAAAAAAAAAAAAAGCTGAATGACAAAACAGCTGAAATTTCATCCATTGCAGCATCTCATACCCCACAGCCCTTCGGGACTGCTCAGCAGGACACCAGTGAGATCCTGGTGGGGGCAGAGCCATAACAAAGCGGGGAGATGAGCAAAAATCATCCAGCAACTTTAGGAAAATCCACTTTGTGCTTTCACACACTTGGCTGAACTTTTCAAAAATATTGACTAAACCACTTGCCAGCTGTGATTACCAACAGCTCTATTCGACAGTCTTTGACAGAAAGCCAATGGGCGTGTGCGACGTCATCCAGCACTAACAGGGCCTTCGTTAGCAGCTGTCGGGGGGGGGGGGGTGTGAGTGTGCTCCTGGGCCTGGGCGAGTGATTCCTGTCCCCGGGTGCTGTTCACTGGAGCATCACTAAACTGTTTGCCTAGCAAGCGCAGGGGCAGACATGAAGCCTGCCTGTACATCTCCATCACTCAGAGAGCTTTTTATGTTCCAATCTCCAGGAACACAAATGATATTCTTTCTAAGCCGCTCCAAAATACAAGGGATAGAAAATATCACAGAAGAGGTGAACTGCCAGACAGTAAGCCCTCATGACCGAGAGTTTATACATAAAATGATGACAAATTTATTACACACATTCACTGCCGGCTTTCTGAGATTAATAGCTCATCTATCTGAATTTAAAGCCTGACAATGGAATCAGAAAGAGTTACTGGTTAGTTTCCTCACCCACCGTCTTCACTCAGCAGCCTTCCTCCCCAAGAAATAATACAGAAAAATAAGCTGATTTAGCTCCAGCAAGGGTCTTACAGTATTTCATGGCAGGAGATTTCCACGTGCCAAGGATAACTTTTAATCTCATTGAATGCAGTTTGACTTCTTGGCATCTGGCTTCACCTCTGCAAAACCCTCAGGGCAGGAGACTAGCACAGTGAATAACTAGGGGTAGATTGAAACACAACCTGAAAGGAAGCCATATTTTTGTGTCTCATGGTTGCTTGTTTACTATGAAGTAGTAAAGAAGTCATTGTTTGATGTCTTAGCCTTGCGGGCATGAACAGAATTCAAAGCAGATGTTAAGAAAAACACTGCATCAAATCTTAAGCATGCAAACACACACACACACACACACACACAAACACACACAGCCTAGGTTCAGAAAATATGGGGAGGGGGCTTCCCTGGCGGCACAGTGGTTAAGAATACGCCTGCCAATGCAGGGAACACAGGTTCGAACCCTGGTCTGGGAAGATCCCACATGCCGCAGAGCAAGTAAGCCTGTGCACCACAACTACTGAGCCTGCACTCTAGAGCCCACAAGCCACAACTTCTGAGCCTGCGAGCCACAACTACTGAAGCCCACGCACCTAGAGCCTGTGCTCCGCAGCAAGAGAAGCCACCGCAATGAGAAGCCCACGCACCGCAACGAAGAGTAGCCCCTGCTCGCCACAACTAGAGAAAGCCTGCGCTCAGCAACAAAGATCCAGTGCAGCCATAAATAAATAAATAAATAAAATTTATTTAAAACAAAAAAGAAAATATGAGGAGGGAATCTCTGAGGTTGCTGGCTCGAGGGGAGTCAGGATTCGTCACAAAGAGCGAGGTGCCTCCTGTGCAGCTTCTTTCTCCCTGATTTTGTTCCTGTGCCTAACTGAAAGGATCTGAAGATAACCCCTGGCCTGCCATACCTCCAGCCTCTCTCCTTGCCCAGCTGAATCCTCCGACCTGGCTTGGCATCTGATTGTAGTGTCATAAATTATCTAAATTATTCAATTTATGTGTTTAGCACATGCCCTGGTCATCTCCTGTCTTGTCTCCTTGTCCACCGTGCTTTGTGAGTTCACGGGAGCCAGCGGCTGCCTCTTTCTAAGATGGCATCAGTATGATGCTGGCCGGAGGCCTGGCTGAAGGTGCTGAGCGGAGCAGAGCAAGGTCGTGGAGGAAGTTCACTCTTGCCTGGGTCTAGGCCAGCGTACAGCAAGAATCCGGGGAAGGGGTCGGAGAATGACTTGGAACCAGCCCTGGAGAGGAAGGGGCCTGCCATAGAACATGTGCCTCTTCTAAGTCTTAAGAGAAGTCTAGGCCAACAAAGGCTGGATCCAGAAAGTCACCAACAGGTGAAGGTGGCGGTGACTTTTTAATCAAGAAAGTGCTGGAAAAGAGAAAGAGATGATTTTTTTTTTTAGTTCAACTTTTTTACCATCAGAAAATGTCCCAGAAGAAAGGCTGTCACATGCACGTACTGCCTTACATCTGCTTGCGGGTCACTCACTGTCTTGCTTTAATTGTGTTGACTGTGGCAGCCAACAAATTCCAGAAAAGGCCTTTATGGGGCCTGCCACGAACACCTGTCACCTCTTCATTACAGAACTCACAGAGATTTCAGTGCCTTAAATGGCTCTAGGCTAATCTTGGGCGGCTCCGTGCTAAGAGCGATAGTTTTCATCATAAAGAAACATTTTTTGTGTGTGCTGGAGATTTTTAAAGCTCTCCCCAGTGCCCCCAATATCTTACCTGTTCAGTTGCAAATATCAGGCCCTTTACTGGCTGGAGAGGGAGAGTCTATTTTTAAGTTTTTACTGAACATCTCCCCAGTGTGAGGTGCTGAACAAATTTGGCATGTCATCAGATCTGGACTCCCTGCAGGGGCTTAGTGTAATTTTTAGGTATGAAATTGGTCAGGTTTGATTCAGAGAATGCCTGGTGGTCCTTCTGGAGGCCGCTGGCTGGCTTGGCCGTTGTGTAGTGTTGTGGGCTGCTGAGGTCAGGGCTGGGCTTTGTTCTGCACAGGCTTTTGGCATGGATTTCCATAAAAGCAGGCTTTTTTATTGATCGTGAAATTCAGGGGGCATTTAGTCCTAATTGTGTTCTAAGTCCTTTCGGTATTTAAGACACTAGGAAAGGAAATTGCCAAACTCTTAACATTTGAGAATTGGCTCCTGCCCACTCCTGGGCCTCATGTTTCCAGCGTGCACGTCAGGGAGGGAGGGTTCTGGGGGAGATGTGGAGGCGGCGCTGCCCTGGAGGAAGCAAGCCTCTCGGAGCGAGAGCCACGCACGTCATTGAGTCAACACTTCCGTTGAGCCTTGTGCTTGCCGGGGAAAGCCAACCGAATCTGCCCTCCCTACCAGCCCCCAGAGCTACCTGCTGGCAGACAGTGCGGCCGAGCCGCCAGCTCCCCCATCCTTTCTGTGGAGGCGCAGACCCAGGTGGTGATTGTATTCCATGAAAATTTCAGCAAAATTTCCAAGCGCCTGAGCTGGACACCGAGAGATCAAACGAAGGAATATCCCTGACGAACAACGTGGAGCAAATCAAGGTATTTGGAGCCTGTTCAGGGCCACGAGGGAAGAGAGGCGAGTCGTCCCTCACCCCTTCTCAAGCCCCCTGAGCCCCACCAGAGGCCTGGCTCAGCTTGGCCCAGTCTGTTACGGAAAGGAACGTCACAACATGTGAAACCTCAGCTGCATGAAGAGCCCTTGCTCTTCTGCTCTCCTCACCTCCAAGGGAGGGCCACGTCTGTGCACCTCTTTACCACCACCAAGGACAGCAGTCCACAGCCTCTCCTGGTTACCACATTGACTGGCTTCTCGTTCGCCTGTGTGCCGAGAGTTACTACTCAGTGACCAGAATGGGCATCTTGCTGATTTCCCTTCTGCTCATCAGCCACTAGTGGATCATATCACACCAGAGGGGCCGTTGGTGGACTCAGCCCAAGGATGGCAAAAGGTTGGTCTAGACACTGCCTGGCTCCCGAAGTCTGCTCTGAGTGTTTATTTCCAGGGACAGCAAGGACTTTTGGCCTCTCGCAAGTGGCAGCAAGAGTGCCCTTGTTAACTCACAAACACAGCCCTGTTCAGCCTCTTCCCACCAGTCCCCCCAGGGCAGGGACAACTTGGTGGTTCTTCAGAGGAAGAAAAAGATTTTTGTTTGTGATGTGGACCTAGAACCATATGAGTAATGAGTTTTGTCTGAGGAAGATGATGGATAATCCTTCAATATCAGACAAAGCTGAGCCAAAGTGAACTTTTTATACAAAATCCTTATTTTTGGAGCCTTCTAGAACTCCAAAGAAGTGGACAGAACGTGGAGAATTTGTGGGTGAGGACCTCCCAATCTCCACACTGTGTCTTGTGAATTGGTTTGTTGAAATTCTTTCAGGCTCTAGATCTCTACATTTTGAACAAGGTTATCTTGGATAGTAGCTATTTCTGAACCTATTTCTTATTCCCTTTATATGTTCATAAATCTCCTTAGAGGTGTGAACTTTGTAGCATAACATCTTTGTACCTAAAAAGCTCAGCTGTATTGGTCAGCTTCGTCAGAAAAACCAGTGACCAAAGGCTGCTGAAGAATACCTTTTGCCCTGAGGGGGAAGAGGAGGGGCGCTGTTAGGCCAGGAACTTGGATGGCAGGTGACCCAGCTGGTGTTTGGGAGGGTCTGTAGGGACTCCTGACTCTGTGGTAAGACACACACACGTTCCCTTGGAAGAGCCCCAGCTTTCTCTCTCCTCCTGACCGTCTCCTGGAGAAGGCAGATAATAGGCAAGGGTAAGAGTCATTAATTATAAGGTCCAAGTGTGACAGAAACCCTATTAGAAAGAATGCATCTCTTCAAAAGACTTACCAGACATTTAAAAGTTTCAACAGAGTTTAAATTTGTGAGGGAAACCATTAAACCTTGTAAGAAAGAAATGCCAGACCAAGAGGGTGCTTTATAGACACTAATTGGATTGACAAGGCCTCCCCAGTTTCTACACCACACAAAATCTCTTGCCCAGATGCGTGTGTGTGCGCGTGTGCACACGCACACAAACACACAGCAACTCCCAGCACCAGCTATGTACAAACATGAATACAGAGGCAGAAGGAAACATGAATTTTCTTTTTTTCTGCATGTTACCCAAAACCATTGTGTTCCTAGAACAGCTGCTTGTGAGAGAGAGAAAAGCACTTGGCCCCAGAGTCTGTTTATGTGTTTGAGCCGAGAAAGCGATTTTTGTTGCAGGAGCTCTAAGTGAGACAGAGTCAGAGAATAAGAGAGAGAGATAATTATCTAAATTATGTTCGTGCTATTATCGAAGACGAATATAGTTAAAATGTAATTAAATATGACGGGCTAGCAGGATGTAAGCCAAGCTTTGGAATGCTAATCATCAATTACTGCATCCCCTTAGGGGAATCAAGGAGAGCTCTATGGCAGAGAGTGGGAGCAGGGAGCTTGGGGATGGGGGGATGAGCTAAATGTGGAGTATGGAAACAGCCCCCTCTCGTCTGTCTTCCCCGCACTCTCTTTCAAACACTCCACAGAGGTCCCAGGACACATACCTTTCTGTAGGTGCCACAGAGTTAGAAGCGTCCAGCTCAACTCTTAGGAGGAGCTGGCAGGAGGGTCCCGACCTTCTTTTTGAAAGGAAACTTCTCTAAAAGGGAAAATTAGGCTATGAGCAGGGAAGGTAAAGCCGGGACTGGCTCCGGTCGGAGCAGTAAATGCAAGTGCATCCACCAGAGAGGCCTGAAATCCCTCTTGGCCAGAAAGTGTAAAAAGCACCCCTAGGTCCAGAAATCCCAGGGGCAGGAGGAAGCTAGGGGAAGGCTGATCTGGACTATAATTAGGACAGAAGATGACATGCGTCGTCCTAGCAAACTGCTCCCCACCAGCCACCCCAGCCTGAGGAGGGGCTCCACCAAGGCTGAAAACTGACCATGACCTGAGGAGTTCAGATGAGACTCAGGCAGGGCCCACCCCCGGAGAGTCTGAGCTTTAATTGGTCTGGGGTGTGGCCTGGGAGGTGGAAGGTTTAGAAGCTCCATAGGTTACTCTGATGTGCAATCAGGATTGAGAACCCGCTGATCCAGCTAGGACCCAACTTCCATTAAGGTAGTCACAGGAAGCAGGCAGCAGCTACTGGGGACTGTATCGGCTGCAGCGTCTCTCCATGAACCCCAGCTCTGCCTGTTTCGAGGCAAAGAAGAGATCAGTGTAAGACGATAGATTTTTTTTTTTTAAACTGAAACATAATTTGTGTATCAGTTCTGTTGCTAGATCCCCAAAGTGTTGAGTTTTCTGGGATTCCTATATAAGAGTTAGAAATTTAATTCTCTCCATTTAACACTGCCTGAGCTCTGTCTAAGGCTGGGTGGAAACCTGGCCACCTCCTGGGCCAGGTGGGTGATGTACGAGGCAGGCTAGGGCAGGCTCCTGCGCATGAGGGAGACGCCACAGGCTGGAGGGGCTGAGTCCATCACCTTTACTTCGGAACTAGCCAATGTTCTCTCAAGACGACCCCAGGATGCCAGATCATCTCGTTTTCAAGAGAAACCAGAAATTTGTATTTTTATGTGAAATCTTCTAATTTGTAAGTGGCAGCTAACTTAAGTTTTTAAAAAATACTCAGTAAACCAGCCAAGTATGTCTGTGAGCCTTCCCTGCGTGACCTTTGATCTCAGTAAGCATGTGGCTGGTCAGCATGTGACTAAATGATCACTAATCCCGGTGGCTCCTGACAGGTTGTTTCCCTGCCACCTCAGGGCTGCAGTCAGACGAACTTGGCACCGTTTTTCCTAAGCCTGGCACATAGAAGGCTCTCAATAAATAGCTGTGGAATGGAGGGACAGACAGAGTGTATGGCACGAGCCCAGAATTCCCTGTAAGTCGGGGCAGTGAGTTGGCTATAAAATCCAGTTAAGCATCCTGCTAGACAAAAGAATGAACTCCCAGGTGCCAGATTGGTTGCTGAGGCCTGCACCAAGGAAGGCTTCAGCGTAGCCTGGCACCAGAGGTCTGAGCAAGTGAGCGGGTTGCGGTACGTGCTAGGCTGGGAGCCAGCAGGAGTGCGTGCAGGGCCCAGTTTTAAGGCTGTTACAATGCAAGGGTCCCCAACCTCACCACATCATGGAAGACGCACTCTCCCTCACGTGCCTGGTCCACGGAGCATCTTCAGATGTGATTAAAGAGATGAGTGTGGTCCTTGGCCCATGGCAGCAGCAAGGCAGACGAAGAACAGCGTGCTCAGAGGGACAGAGGGACGGCAGGCAGCTGGGGGCCCAGCGCAAGAGGTGAGTTCATGAAGATCCGTCAGAGGGTCTTCAGGCCAGGCAGGCCTGGAAGCTCACTCAAGACCTTCAGCACCCGGCCCTGCTCAGTGCCACACGGCTGGGAGTAGGCACCACCGCCACTGCGTACGCTCAGTTGACAGCAGACAGCCTTTAATATTTCCTCCCTTTTCGAGACTCTTTTCTGAAGGTTCACGTTTTCCTTCTAGCCCTGCACCCAAAGGTTGTAAATAAAACGCTCCACGCGTATCCTTGCCATTCCTCGTCACCACAGGCTTCTCTCCCTTTCTTGGCTCTGTTTTTTATTGTTTTGTTTTTAAACTTTTGAACTTTGAAATTTTTATCAAAGATATACCTGTGGAGGGAGACGCAAGAGGGAAGAGATATGGGAACATATGTATATGTATAACTGATTCACTTTGTTATAAAGCAGAAACTAACACACCATTGTAAAGCAATTATACCCCAATAAAGATGTAAAAAAAAAAAAAAAAAGATATACATGTTCAGCTTTCAAAGTCAAGTAGGAGCACAAGGCTTATAACAAGAAAGCAAACCCCCTGCTTCACCCTTTTCCACCCCAGACCCCGCTCTCCAGAGGCAGCTGCTTTCCTTTGTTCTCTTTAAAATTTTAAAAAATATTTTGAAACGACAATACATTCAAAGAAAGTATATTTAATATGGTTTAAAAATGTAAAACTATAGATAGTGAAATGTCTCCTTCCCACCCACCCCTTCCTCCAGAGATGATAATGTGTAAACATATAAAAATGTGTGTATTTTCCCCATTTTTTAATACAACTTTTTCTACACCTTGGATATCTCTAGAAATTCTCCATCCCTGTCTCTCCAGCTGCACAGTCTTTCATGGTAGGGATAGAGACGTACCATAATTTACTTAACCAGTCCCAAGTGATGAGCGTTTAGGTTGTTTCTGTTCTCTTGCTGTTCAAACAATGCTACTGCCTTGTTCCCGTGCTCAGAGCACATCTAAGCTAAAGCTTTTGAAACATCTCATGTGATTCTGGTTCCCACATCTTTGTGCTGCCCTTCTGTCTTCCCCTCCAGAAGCATTTAGATCTTCTAAAGTTTCTCAGTAGTATGCTTTGCTTTCTCATTCATGGTGGAGGCCACTCGGTGGCTCTAACTTAGAAACTTGCGTCCTTCATATCTGGGAGAATTGCTTGTGTGACTTTTACATTTTATAGCTAATGTCTTTTCTGCTCTTTTTCTGGAACATCTGCTAATTGGATAGTGGACCTCTTGGTTTGATCATCTCATTCTCTTATCCTTTTTTTTTATTTTCTATCTTTGTCATTTTGTTTGACCTAGGAAATTTCCTCAACTTAAGCTTCTAACTATATTGTTGAATTACTTATTTCAATTCATAGTTTTTTTTTTATATATAAATTTATTTATTTTTGGCTGCATTGGGTCTTCATTGCTGTGCGCGGGCTTTCTCTAGTTGCAATGAGCAGGGTCTACTCTTTGTTGCGGTGTGTGGACTTCTCATTGCTGTGGCTTCTCTTGTTGCAGAGCAGAGGCTCTAGGCGCGCAGGCTTCAGTAGTTGTGGCGCACGGGCTTAGTTGCTCCGCGGCATGTGGGATCTTCCTGGACCGGGGCTCGAACGCATGTCCCCTGCATCGGCAGGCGGATTCTTAACCACTGCGCCACCAGGGAAGCCCCATAGTTTTAATTTACAAGAGCGCTTTCTTGTTCTCCAAGTATTTCTTTTTCACGTATTTTATTCTTATTTCAAGGGTGTGATACGGTTTTCTTTTATCTTTCTGGTGGTAATATAAGTTTCCCTGAAGTTTTATTCTGCTTACTGAACCATATCTATATCCTTTGAGATATTTTTCTTTTCTATTTGCGTTTGGTCTCTATCTTTAATGTTGGAGTCTTCGGTGATCTTTGACTGGTTGTTTACCATTAAGCGTTAGGCACTGAGAAAGCAGGCAGAGAGCTTTTTGAGTGTGGGTGGGTTTGTGGACTTCATTCAGGGTTATCAGACAGGGCTTAGGCGTTTCATTGGGAGAGAGACTTCTGCCCACTCCTTCAGATCCAGCACACCGGCCACCTTAGGTTCCTTCTCATGGAAATGCGCTTCAGATCTGCACGGCCATTGCATCCATTGTGTAGGTCTTAGCTCAGTTGTTACTTTACCGGAGAACTTCCTTAAATACATTATCTAAAGAGGCGTGACCCTCTCAGTTTACTTACATTGCTTTATTTTTCTCCATAGCCCTTCTTTAACTCTGGTATATTTGTTTCTTTTATTTGTCTCTCTCTCCCACTATAAGGTAAGCTACTTGAGGGCAGAGTCTAAAATAGGGCCTTCTTCATTAAGCACTTGATAAATATTTACAGAAGGAAGAATGAAGGGACAGAGAGGAGGAAGGTAGATCAGTATCTCTAGGTCTTTCCTCTTGGGCTGCTCCGAGTCTCAGAGGGATCCTCCAGTCCCCTTCCTGGGGGTTAAGCCTGGATCACGGTGGCCTGAAAGCCGAGGGAGGGAAGGGGGCTGGAAGTCTTGCCATCTGGGATATTCACTTCCGTGTATTCCTCGCTCTCAGCCCCTGCAGGGTCCCACCCTCTGCTGTGCATGGTGTCCCAGAGTCTAGACCCTCTCTGTTCAAAGACTCCAGAGTGAAATCCCTGTCTCTGCCGAGGTGGAAAAGGGCTCATCCCCGCTGTGCAGGAAGAAGGAGAGGGGGGTTGAGGAGTCCGTCTGCTCCTTTTACCTGTTTTCAGCCAGCCCCCTGCCTGCCCCCTACCTTCAGAAGTAGCTGGTGACTCAAGAGTCTGCAGTGTGAATTCGCTTGCTTCCTGTGTGTTTCTCTCTGAGGTGCTGGCAGAGAAAGACGGTGACATCTCCTCATGCTTTCTTTGTGCTTGTTTTGTGTTTGTGTGTGTGTATTGTAGCACATATATTTGATATGAAACATACATTAAATTTTCTTACTGCCCTTTTAGTGGAGGGAGCAAAGCTTAACCCATGTGTTCAATTTGCTATGTTTAACTGCCAGTCTGGCCCTGGCCAGACACTCCTGGCCATCTCCCTGGTGTCCACCACGTGTGCTGCAGAAAAAGTCTGACATTTGCTTTCCCTTTATTGCGTAGGCAGCAAAGTCACGTAATTTTTCAGAGCTGAAAAGACCTTGCCATGGGATCTGCAGGATCCCCAGAGAAGGCGGCTTAGGATGGGAAGCCCTTCTCAGCTGAGCCCTCAGGGCCTGTGTGGTGCTCTCATCACCCAGAGCCACTCTCACAAGCCCTGTACTCACAGAGGGCAGCCGCACCCTCCTCCCCAACCAGGCAGCTCTCCTGTCCTCTGCTTGCTTCGGACAAAGACTCCGCTGTCCTGGGACCTGGCGACCCCCGCCCCCCCCACCGGCAAACCCCCAGCCCCACCGAGGGACTGACTCCACCTTTCCCCTGACATAAACACAGACACCATTTTAATCCCTTTCTTCTCTTTCTTTCTTTTTATTTATTTTAAGGAGTGTTTAAAATGCAGAAAAGAATGAAAAGTATTACAACATTCACTCACATACTCATCCCCAGAATTGACTGTAGTTAATATTTTTCACATACACTTTGTCTTTTTATTTTAATCAAAGAAATAAAACATTCCAGTTGGTGTTGAAGTATCCTTTGTTCCCCATCTGCAAACCCCAGTCCTCACCCTCTCCTGAGAGACAACCACTATTATGAATTCAGCATATCTCCTCCCAGAATAGTAAAAAAAAAACTTTACAAGCATGTATGTTTTCATGAGTAGCATGTTCACAGCGATTGTGAAGACTCTGTAAACAACATGGTGGTCTGCAGGCCGAACAGGCTTTTAGAAGGACAATTCTTGGCCCACTTTTTCACTCTCCTTATAAACAGACAACCTACCATATTTCAGCTGCAGCCCTAGGATTTTATATGCATTACAGGGTTTAATCCTCATTCCTCAAGCAGTAGCTTTAGATTGTTTTAAATCACTTGTTTTTCTGGCTTGTTTAATTACTACTATGGCAACAACAACATTTTTTCCTTCCATTTTTAAACTTCATATACATAGTATTTCAGCCTCATTATGGGTTAAATTGAGTTTCTTGGGTGGGCCGGGTAACTCAATCAAAATGTATAGCTTTATTTCTCTGAAAAAATTGCTTCCAAGCTTCAAATAGCCAATTACCAGGGAAGTTTGGGAACACTACCAGTCTATGAGTTGGGACCACAGTACTGTTTGCGTTGTTCTCTGACTAGTTCATGGAAGGATAGCTTATGTCCCCAGAGAGATCCTAAGCTTCTTTAGGACAAGCACTACATCTTGCATGTTTCCCATAACACCCAGCAGGTACCAACCTCAAGAACGTATTCAACAAATGCGTGTTTAATTCCTTCAAAGCCCAGCTACCTTGTCTGCCTCCAGGAAATGGGTGCTGATGGGAGGGTGGTGGGAACCTCTGCAGTAGTCACTAAATCATATGCTATCAAACTCAGTGACTCACAGATGGGGCCCAGGGAAACAGTGGGTCATGTCCAGGTTCACATGGCTGGCTGGTAATTACAGTAGCAATAACAGTATCAGCTATTTTTCTTAGAGCCTAGTGTATGCCAGCACTGTTCTAGGTGGTTTACATTTGTTAATGTATTTAATCTTCACACACCAAAAAAATTTAGATAGGTATTTTTATTATCCTCATTTTACAGAGAGGAGACTAAAGCCCAGAAAGGTTAAGCAGCTTGCCTAAGGTCACAGAGCTGGTAAAAATTCAAACCCAGGAGCCTGGCTCCAGAGCCCATGCTGTCAACCACTTTGCCATCCTACCTCTAGTTCATGAAAGGCCATGAATAAAACCTGCTGTCTTGACTGTCCCCCAGTGATCCTCCCAACTGGAAATATTCTACGTAATAATACAGTGCTGGCATTTTCACTTGCTTCATGTCACACGATCTGTGTTAAAGCCTTGGGTGATAGGCAAGATAGGTACTTTTTCTAATGCTTTCATATACATTCTACCAAACTCAAACACTACAGAAAAGTACAAAAGTACAATTAATGTCTCTTGAAATTCTTCCATCCAAACATTTTGGCAAACATTCTTGTAGACATCCCTCTTTGAATGCGTGTGTGTATAGGTATTTACAGTTTAACATAATCAGGACCTCATTCTAGATGCATTTTTGTAACCAAGGGAGTGGTATTATTTCTGTCAGCGTTGGACAAATGAAGAAACTAGCTCAGGAAGCGGGCGTGATCTGTCAGCTGGAGAGATGGCAAGTGCTGGAGTTGGGACTTCAGTCCCGTGTGGGTTTTCCCGTTTGGGGTAGGTGCTCAGAGCAAAGACTCGCACGTACTTTTTGACACCCATTGTTCCTGTTCAGACACGTCCTCCCGGCACCCAGTCTTGGCTCTGAACTGAGTGGTGCTACACCCCTGTTGTTCTGTTGTCTTCCTGGGAGTGTTGCCTACTAAAGAGATTCCGAGTCCTGGGCGAGTAGGAATATTTATACAGCTCTCCGTAAGCTCAATGAAAATGGCAGTCAAGCTTTTGTGTAGACTAAGTGGTGGTGATGGGTCCTGGCCCCGTGAAGCGTGAACCCTCCTCAAGGTTGCACCCTGATTACAAATGCGGCTCCGATGTGACAATGTCCTGATGCCACCTTATCCTTTCTCCACTGGGCAGCACTGAAAGTTGTTTTGAAAAAGTTCAGGGGAAGTGGAATCTGATATTTTGGAGGGAGAGTTGCTCATTATCTCATCCTCACCAGCTTCCCTTCCTACTCGTATTTTGGTCTTGGGGTTGTTATCCAGTTTGCTGAAAATGAAATCATCTGTTCAACTCTCGGACTGTGTTAGTGAAAATGAACTCTAATGTGATTAGATATTAATGCAGGGTAATGGAGGATTGGTATTAAATTGAAGCCTTCTGATCTTATTACTCCACAAATGCTCCCTCCTTCTCAGGCTGCTGCCCCGCCAGCCCTGCTTCCCCCAGCAGAGGTGGGGGCCGGTGGTGCCAGCCCAGGCCCGCCGGGGAGGCTGGGGCAGGAGATGGGAGCCGAGGGGGCCATGGTGAGGAAAGGGAGACTGGGGTTCAGGCCCGGCTCTGCCCAGGATGACTCACAGCGAACCCTCACTTCCTTCAGGGCCTTGGCCTCCACTCCACACTGCGGAGGGAGGAGGGGTCTTCCACAGAGGGAATGATTAGGGGCCTGTCTGCACTCTCAGAGCCCTGAGCATGTTGTCGAGTACCATGAGCTTACGAGAGTCAAGTTATACCTTCACGTCCAGAAGCGCCGAGCGATATTTTGGATTAGCATAGGACTAGAAATCTAAGAAGAAAAGTCTTCACGCTGTCTGCTCCACTCCCGCCCCCTTCTCTACCCCAGTCCTTTTTGTGAAACTGGCTGAACCTAATAGCTGTCACCGGCTGAGGTCACCTGCCCTAGTTCTGTTTCCCTTTCATGGAAGGGTGGTCTGAGCAGCAGGGTGGACCAGCTTTGGTGTGTGCTGCCTCTTGCAGTAGCAGCAGGGATGGGACTGATGCCCTCGCAGTGTGGACCCCAGCTTCCCCTGACCTGCTGGAGGAAGGATGCAGATCTGTGCTCAGTTACCCTGCTTAGCTCAGAAGTGACCCCGAGGCCTGTGGGAGCGAGCCCAGGCCCAGAGTTGAAGCCCCACAGGGCCTTCCTCATAGGCCCACCGGCTTTCCAAGGGAGCTGCATGGGTCTGGGAGCAGAACACTGAGAAAATGGGCCAGGAGTGCAGGCCCTGGGGATGGTCGGATGGCATCACCTTCATGTATGAATAACAGCCTTTTTACAAAGAGTGATTTTTCTTATGCTGTTCCAGAAACATGCTTCTGGAGGCACAGACTTTGCACACAGGATGGTAACGACTTTTTAATGACCTTAAGGGGCCTGGTGTCCAGGCAGCAGTGAATCAGTCTCAGTGGGAAGCTCACAGGGAGAGAGAAGATGGAACAGCTGAAAGCAAAGGGGGAAAAACAAACGGCAGATACATGTGTTTTCTTCAGTAGCATTACTTGGCAATTAGACAATTACAGGAAACAGCTTCCCAGCAGCTGGCGCTTCCACTGTGTGGACGGAGGAGGGATGCAGCAACTGTGAACTCCTCACATTTCTTATGAAAGTATTACTGGCGTTTGCAGCTGTAGATGCTGAGCTCCCTGTGTGTTCTGATGAACGGGGCGGTAAACCGGGAGCAGACTGCCTCCTCTCAGGGGCGGCTTGGGGCCCGCGCGGCTGGGCTTTAAATGAACTGGCCCAGCCCCTGCTGATCCTTGAGGAATGGCTTTTAAAATAGTGGGGCTGCTTTTGAGCCCACCCGGAGACTGGCTGGTCCAGAGAATAAACTGTTTGGGAGGCATATTTGGAAGTGGGAAAAGGAGGGCTGGAGGGAGGCCTATGGAGAAACTGCCTCTTCTTCCCCAGGTGCCACCACTCGCAGGGGCTGGGGTGAGGGGTTCAGACAGGAGCCTGGGGCTCACACTGCAGCGAGTGCCGCCCAGCCCCGTCCTCCCCTTGCCCTGCCTCGGCTCCTCCTCCCAGGGCTCCCCAGCGAAGTCACTGCGCCCACCTGGACGCATCCATTCAGCCCACAGCCCTCTGAGGGCAGCCCCGTCGTGGCCCTGTTACTTCATGAACTCCACCAGCCTTGGTCACTCCTCTGTTCGGCCACACTCTTGTCACTACGTGCACGCAGTCTGCCCTTCACGCTTATGTCGAGCTTTATGAGAATCCCGTCGCCTTCGCAGAAGGGCAGGGCACCTTCTTTGATGAGATTGTAGGGAACACCGTGTGCTCCTGCCCGTCTCCCCACAGTGGGGGAGCCCTGTCCCCGCCCCCCTACGGCGCAGGAGGCCCTCCCCGTCCACGTACTGGGCTCTGCTGGCCCCGTGCTGTCAGCAGGGTCAACTGGGTGGTCTAACCAGGCAATGCTTGTGCTTCTCCTCACAGGTCCTGGCAATCAGTAACTTTTGAAAGACGGCCGGCCTCCTTCATTCGAATCGTTGGAACACACAACACAGCAAATGAGGTAAGGGTCCCCTTTCCTGAAAGACACGGTGATATTTCCTGGTGTACAGGTAAATGCCACATCCTGAGTTAAGTGGAGCTGTTTGTTCTACCCGCTACTGTCCTGCTGTTCAGCTTGGGACAGGAGAAAGTCCTGCTCTTGCACGGTGGGGACATCGTTACCATTTCTGGGTAGCTCTTCACCAGCGAATGGAAGCCTGCTCCTGCGGCTTTGCTTCCGCCTACCAGCCACTCTGCAGAGAGCTGGAGAGGTCAAACGCCCTGTCCTCAGAGTCCTCCGCCCTCCCAGACGTCAGCTGTCTCCGTGGTCCCTGGGCCCTCTGAGCATGGTGTGCAAGGAGCCCCAGCCCCGCGGGGCAGCTGAGGCGCACAGTTGCTGGTTTCTGCTGTCCGGCCCCCCGGTCCTGTGCCAGCCTGCACATAAGTGTTCTTGGGTGAGCCTCTTCCTCCCTGGCCTGTTCCTCACCTAGGCCCCGGCCTGGATCCCGGGGCAGCAGCCATTCCGTTGGGCTGCACTGTTTGTGGATGTTCCGTCACCTTTGGATCTCACGAGGGAGGAGTGGGCAGGTTATTCTCCCCACTTTGGGCTCCTGCGGTCAGGGCAGCAGGCAGGTGAGGTTCCTGGGCCTCACACATGCTGTTTTTCTCTGGAGAAGTGCACTGGGTTCCTCGAGATCAGAGAGGAGAGGACAGGGCCCGCAGTGAGTCGAGAGCGTGAGGGGAGGGCGCTTTGCGTGCTTGCACCAGGACCGCGAGCGCAGCCCAGGGCCGCGCCAGGCACACCGGGACTGCCCCCCTCGGCAGCGTGGATCCCCGCTGGGCTCACAGAGGCACCTCAGGGTCCACTCACACCGTTTACGGTGAGAAGGACATCTGTTTCCATTTTGAGCGCAAAGTAATCAATCCGTAAGTTAATTATTACTTAGCCTTTCTGTTTCTCAGGTGGGCATAGAGTAAGCGCCGGTGCTGGTGGGTTGGAGTCCGGCAGGTGCTCATCAAGCTGGTGCTTTTGCAGCCAGATGTGCTTAGCGTGCACCCCTGAAGACCTGACCGCTGGCTAAAGACCGCAGTCATAAGGAACAGTAAGGTTGAAACTCGAGGTAGTAAACGCAAGGCATAAAAGTAGTAACTGTCCTGCAGTTTCATCTTAACGTGAACTTTCTCAGATCTGTACAGGACCGGCTTCCTGGGTGTGTGACCAGGGCCGTGGCGTGGGGCTCCGTATCCAGAAGGGGGCTCAGAGCTTAGGGTTTAATGCTCTCTAGCACCCTCTTGATAGTCTTGGCAATTTTACCTTTGAATTTTCTTTTATAAGGGAAGCCCCCGTGGGACAGTGGAGCGCCCACCAGGGCTCCGAGCCTCGGCTGACCTGCAGGCCAGCCCTGCCCCTCCTCACCTTCCTGGGACAGGTTCTCAGCCACCCACCCCCTGACCCCTGGAGCATGGACTTGCCCAGCCTCCCCCTCCTCAGCCTGCCCTGTGGCCACTGCCACCCGCCACTCCCAGTGGGGGCCTCGCACGCGTGTTGGGAGAGTCAGGATCTAGTGTGAGTCTCACGTGCGAGTCCCAGGATAGGGCCCAGGGTGCCGTGAGCGCCTGCCCTGACCTAAGGCTCTCCCCCAAGCCTGAGCCCGAGCGAGCGCAGCATCAAAAAGCAAATGAAAACCCCAGGATACATCAGGAGAGACACTGTGGGAGCAAAGGAGAAGCTTTTTTCCTGCCTTTTTGAACAAGAGGCTCTGCATTTTCATTTTGCTCTGAGTCCCACACATCACGCAGCTGGCCCTGGATTCACGCATTATGTTTGTCAACTCAGAATTCTCCAGGGCACATCAAGTGCTTCTGGTACTTCAAAAAGTATTTTAAGAAGTGCAAATATTGTGATAATTTATATTCATTTTGCCTTTTTATTTATTTAGAATAAAAATGATACACGCCCACAATGTGTTTCTTGCAGAGAAGAGCTTATAAACAGAAGCCTGAAACTTTTTCTTACCTCTTCATTTCAAAACAAACCTGAAAATTACAAAAGTAAAGCAACTGATTTTTTTAAAGCATAAAATTAAAGAATTCTAAACATCAGGTCATAAAAACACTTTTTTCTTTTTTTTGATGATGGAACAAAAGTAAATTTGAATCTGCATTTTCATATATATTTGAGCCCCAAACCAAACATCATAGTTGTTAAATTTTGCCAATAAATCTCGATTTTTCTTACCACTTAAATTAATTATGTATGTATTACTTACTAAATTGGAAAACAATTTGAATTTATCTTTACATAATAGTATATGAAGCTAAAATTAAATATTTTTATTTGCAGTCACTTGTTTCTTATATAATGCATTAAAAAAAAGACAGACTTTTTTCTTTAATTCCTAAATGGGACTCTGTAATTATCATTTCCAACAGAAGGAATTCTTAAGTCAGAGAAGGCTGAGAAGCCCTGGAGCAAGTCTGGTCAGAGTCCTTTTCCAGCCCTCCGCCCCAAGCCCGTCACCTCAGAGACCAGATGAAAAATAACTTCCCCTTACAGAACTCTAAAGCTGGAGTGCAAGATCCCCTCTCCCTGATGAGTTTACAGAACTATCTGTGCAGGGAGCCCCAGCTACTTTGGACCTGCCAGTTTGGAGACTGCACCAGCCAGTTTGCGTGGGTTGACTTAGGTCGCTAATTAATGGGTGACCCGCCATATCTGGCTGAAGAGCAGCTTGCTCAGCTGCCCTGTTGAGTGGGTTGTCGCTCAAGAAAAAAAGCCTCCGTGTAGTGTTGCCAACCTGGGAACATCTCAAATCATAAAATAAACAGTGACCAGGATCACAAGGCAAGATCCATAAACTGTCATTCTCAGAACAGACAAGAAGGCACAAGCGTTGAATTTCACAGAGCACCAAGGATGTAGTGAGCCCTCAAAGAGAACGTTCTTTTCTGCAGCACACTGGCTTCTGGGCGTCATATCCCCGTTCTTAGAGAAGGGCAAGGATGTGGGGCAAAGGTCAGAGGTGTGAGGGAAGGAGGGTGACTGGGGTCGGTCGGGCAGGACTCCTGGGGAGGCCAGGAGTGATGGCGCCAACGGCCGGGGAAGGCAGGCGGGGGTCCAGGACAGCCCTGGTCCCGAGTCCCATGGAGCCAGAACCGAGTCATGAGAAGACAGCGGTCAGGGAGCCTCTTCCTCACAGTGGAGCGGAGGCAGGGGTTCCTCAGTCTGGCCCTGCTTGTTTGCTGAGTGACATCAGTGGCCTTGGTTTAGTCAGAGCCAGGACCTCTTTCCCTTTAGATGCCAAATGTTACCAGCCCAAAGACTGTGTGCGAATTTCAAGAAGCATAGATGGAATTGGTTTCTAGCATGGGAAGGTTAGATGTCTTTGTGGATAGCAGAAAGAGAAATGTGCCACGTCTCCCAGGTAACACTGGTTTCTGCAGGCACTGCCCCGCCCGGAGAGGGGGGTCCGCGCAGGGCACGGTGGGGAAGCGCAGCTTGGAGCTCCTGAGAGTTGAGAGCGTTCAGCAGAGATGGGCGGCTGTTCGGGCAGCAGGTGGAAAGTGGCCTGTGTATGTGGCCAGAGCTGCCGGCAGCTCAGGAACTGCCCCCACCTCCAGACATCCCAGCTGCTAGCAGGATTGCAGAGGTGTCCAGAGCTAAAACTGATGGGGAATTCTTGCCCGACGTGGGCATGTGTCTGTCTTGCCGTAGCCGGCCAGGCCTTCCCGCGTCAGGCTCGGCATCTGTGCTGCACGCTGATCCCCACCCCGGATCAGGGCCAGCTCTCAGGTGACGCAGCCAAGGAGGGCTGCGGACGTTCAGATTTCTCGATCACCTGTTTGGGCACGCTTCTGGTTTCCTCAGCATTTCATCCCTGTCCTCTGGGAAGTGCGTGTCTGCTCCTGGCATCTGTCTCTCATTTTCCTTTGTGAGCACCACAGCGATGAATTCATTTAATTTTTTAGCTACGTTTACGACTTCTGTCAATAAATTCCCCTAATGTTTACCTCCCAAAGACTCCACCACTTGCTTCAGTGACCTCCTGCGCCTTGTGTACTCAGCATTTCCTTGTCATTTATCTTAACTTCTTAGAACATTCTCCTTTCATTGCCTGCCAGCGAGTTTGTCATCCTGCTCCTCCTCTCTGCTCTGTAATCCTCCCCGCGGCGTGCTTCTCACGTTTCTCTGCTCTGCCCTTGGATACCATCCTCCCTCTGCGCCCTTTCGCAGGCTTCTTTCCTCTGTCTTCCTCTCACGCTTAGCACTAGATGGCAGGCACGTGTCAGTTTGTCTTTCAGCGAGTGCCCCCTCCGTCCTGCTCTCCTTCAGTTGTTTTCATTCCTCTGAATCTTCCCAGTGCCTGTAGCCAAAAAGGTCTCCTTGGCTGTTTCCTCCATCACTTTCTCTTGGTCTCAGTCACCAGTGCAACCGCGAGGTCATTCCAGCCCACCTGCCTCAACTGCTACTTGACTCCGAGCTACTCGAGAGGAGGCATTGCTTCCCTTTCTAAGGCTCTCCTGTCTGAAGGACGTTGGACGTGGTCCTGGTGGATCTGAAGTTTCCACTCGTGCCGTGCAGCGGCCGTGCTAGTTCTGATGCAGCTCCTCTCACACACCTTCATTTTCATTTCACTAGTTACCACAGCAAAGCCGCAAAGACACACTGCTTTGTCCTTAAGGAGGTCAGGCTGGGTCCAAATGAGGTCTGTCTGTGGACCTATGACAATCCGTCAGTCTATTAAAAGAAATACAAGTTACGCCTGTTTCTTCTTATGGCTTTGATGAAACCTGGGTTGGAGAGCAGGTTCTGGAGTGATTTTTTTAGGAGGCAGAGACCTCAGGGGCACAAGCAGCCCCGGGGGTTAGAAAGGACTTGTAGGAAAAGCTAACTTTCTGCACTATGGAAAGACCCGCGGGAAAGTTTTTGCCTAGTCAGTAATAGAGAGTGAGGATGGGGTCGACAGTCTGTCGGCAGCTCTCAGGTCTCCATTTACGTATTGAATTTATGTAGCTGTGGAGACAGGCTACGTGGTATTTGTCTTGTATCCTAGCCTTAGCCTGGACCTGGCGCATGTGAGCAGAGAGTACCTGCTGCCTGAGTGAGCAGATGAATCGTTCGGTCTGTCCGTCCATTTCTCCCTCTCCCCATCAGGCAGCCAAATAAAAGGAAAGATTTAGTGAAACAACTTCTCCTCCCCGCGATCCACGGGGATGAACATGACAGCATGTTGAAGGACAGAAGCCAGTACAGAAGAATCGTGTAGTAGGATTATGTTCATACAAACGTCAAAAACAGGCAAAACTAAGCTGTAACATCTGAGGATGTGTACACAGAACAGAAATTATTATTATTAAAGCCAGACTGTGGGTCTCCAGCGGGGAGGCTTAGATCAGGAAGGGACCACAGGGCGCCAGCAATTCTTCTGGTTCCTGACCTGCGTGTGGTTTACATGGCTGGTGTTGACTATATAGTTATTCAGCAAGCTATACATTTGTATTTCCTGCACCTTTTAGTGCATGGTTTTCACAATAAAAAATGTTCTGGTTTAAGCAAAAGGGATAAATTGACGAGGAAACCAAAGCTGAGCGACGTTCAGTGACTCGCACACAGTCATGCCTGGTGAGTGGCAGAGCCAGGGTTTGAATCCAGGCAGTTGGCACTTAACATCCAGGCTGCTCTGTCTCCCCAAAAGGCATAACAAATGGTAAAGCTTCAGAAATGAGCCCAGTTCTGCCTGGGCCAGGTCGTCGAGTCAGGCGCTGGGGAGCAGACGGTCCCTGCGGGCAGGCTTTGTGCACCAGCCGGGCTGGAACCAGGAGAGAAACCCAGGCAGGGCCCTTCCCTGGGGGGCGTTGCAGCTTCAGCACCTGACAGAAGTCAACCCACGAGAAGACGCCTTCCCCTGGAGTGGGGGTGGGGGGATGCTGCGAGGAGCAGCGCTGGTGGAGGCCGAGTGATGGAGTGAGCGGAGCAGTGGCGGCTGACGGGGGTGGTCCTGAGGAGGGGTTTTGGCATCTGAAAAGTGGATCAGGTCATCCTGATGGGCAGGCAGGGATGAGGCTATGCCGTGGCGGGCTTGGGAGGGCGGGGAGTGCAGATCCCTCCATGAGCTCCAGGGAGCTTGCCGCTGGAGGGTCTGCACCGCTGGCACGAGCAGGATGGAGAGTCTGTAAGTGGCTGCTTGAGCTGCCCTCCAGGACCACTCAGCGCCGAGCCTGGAGCGAGGCAGAATTTATTTACAGGCACTGTCAGGCCGGTGAGTGGCTCTGGGCTCCCTGTGCCATCCTTGTTCCCATAGCAACATGTAGCTCTAGTGAAGAAAAAACAAAAAGAAGGAAACAGACTCTGCTTAAAAAAAAAAAGCTCCTTCCTGGCCCCGTGACAGTTATTTCCCAGGCCCCACCCCCCCCCAGGTCTGGTCACTCCCTGAGTCCCCAAGGATTCCCTCCCCGGCAGTATCCTCCAGAGGATGTCGTCTGAGACACAGCCATAATGCACAGGGTGGGGAGGTAGGGAATGAGCTGAGGAGGAGAGAGAAGTGGGTGGACCCACTCCATTGTGGACCAGGAGACCTTGGCACTGGTGCCAGCCTCATGCCCAACCAGCTGTGTGACCCCCAGCAAGTCACTTCACCTCCCTGGCTCTCAGGACACTTGTCTTTAAAATAAGGAGAGTGAACTAGATCTTAAAGGTTCCTTCCCAGTGAGACAGAAAAAAAGCAGAAAAATATTTAATTTATAGCACAATTATAAAAAGGCATATTTTATAGGCATCTTTATACTTAAATGTCTATTAGGAAAGATTTTATTGGAAAAAGAGAGGGAAAGTGACACAACAGGGAGCACGTCTTTGTTCCAGACACTCCACAAGCCTTATGCCTGTTGTAGTGGCGCAGCAGTAATTCTGCACCAAACAACCAGCCTGGGAGGAGGTGCACACAGCACCTGAGCAGGTGAGGCCTGGGGGCTGCCGGGCAGCAGGATGGACAGAGACGCCAGCTGGTGAGGATGATGTCCAGCCATGTCCTGCTGCAGAGCCAGCGGTGAGTCAGGCCTGCAGTCTCCCTGCAGCTGGAAGCCTCTGAGACAAAGCAGACATGTCACCTGGATGAAGTGAAAAGCTGCCCAGGGCAGTGGGGCCGCCCGCGCGGCCTTGCGGGGAGAGCAGGAGCCCTGGTAAGGCCATGTCTCCCGGTTCTACCTGGGAACTAGAATATTTCTCCTTTTTTGCTTTAGTTTTTCAAAAATAAAAAGATACCTCTACCACTCTAGGGCCAAATTAATTAAGACAAGAGAGTGAATCGCTCCCTGGAACTCTTGAGTGTGCACTCATAAAAGTCGGTGGTCGGGAGTTCTGGGACTGCCTGGGGGGATGTGTTTTCTTTCTTTTTTTTTTTTCCTTTGGCCGTATGGCATGTGGGATCTTATGATCTTAGTTCCCCAGCCAGGGATTGAACCTGTGCTCCCTGTAGTGGAAGCACGGAGTCTTAACCATTGGACCACCAGGGAAGTCCCTGTGATATGTTTTGGAAAGGCTGTTTTCCAGAAACTTCCAAGCAGTGGAGTTCCAGTTATTTGTGAGTGTCCTGGCCTATGTGAAGATGGGAAAGTGACATTGGAAAGTTAAAAAAACTGTTAACCGTATATAAGTGGTGTCACCAAGAAGCTTACTCCCATCCCTAGTAGGCATAAGGACTTGTGCAAAACTATGGGGTTGTCCTGTCACCCCTAAGCAATGCTGAAAAGTTGTTGCTCACAAACTGGAAGTGTCTCCCTATGAAATGTGTTCCTTAACTGAAAACCATGTTTTGGGCTGTACAGAGGTACGTACATGAAACTTTGGTTTTAAATTGCAGTGTTTTGTTAGAAACACTTGGTCTTCATTTTTAAAGGAACAAAAATAAACCATCTCTACAATCTAAAGATGGACTCATAACTTGTTCCTGAGATGAGTGTAAGAAGATGTAATTGTCATTGTCATCAGGCTCAGTTAATGTTTGCTGAGTGTGTGTGTGACGCTGCCACGCCACACATTGCGAAAGGAGAGAGGAGGTCTTCAGGGTGTATAATTCAGAAGCCACATCTCTGTGTCTGAGTTCTGGGCAGATATCATTGAGAGGTAGGTATCTATTTTATAAAGATGTAGATGTAAGTTGAAAGCTTGGCTCAAATCCTATTTGTATTGGTTGGCATGAAAGCAATCTGTGAAAATTACTCAGGAGAAACCAGAAAGGCAAGGTAGAGTCATTGATCAACATTTATTAAATTTTCCTGATTTCTGCTACAGTTCACGCTGGACTCTTAGCCCAACTTGGGAAAATTAGCAGAGGCTTCTCTGCCTTTAAAAACCTTGAAGACACATTGAACAAAGTGCTCAGGGAATCCCTCTAATGAAAGGCGGCAAACAGTGGCTAGCCGAGGAATTTGCCTGTTCGCCAAGAAGGGGCCAGCACGTTTGTGTACGTCCTTTCCAGGGTTCACCCTAGACTATCTCAGACACGTCAAGAATTACGGCTCCCAGAGAGGAAAGGCAAAGGGATAAGAAACAGCAGCTACAAAAAAGGACACACGGATGTGACTCAGGCTGCATCGGATTCATACACACGACTACATTCCAATTTAACTGACTCCTCTCGGAAGACAGATCCAGAAGCCACTGAAGCTGGTTCAGCGAAGGTACCCCTTCGTGAGCAGCAGTAATCAAACAGGCTAATGGGATACATGATTGCCGAGAAGGGAAGGGAAAATGATGCGGCGACTGCGGTAATGGTTTTGCATAAATCAGTAGTGTTACTCTGCCCTGTATGCCTCATTCACTTTTGGTCACATCCTTTCCAAGGGGTATCGCAGTCTTGGGAAAGTTTGGAGGAAAGAAATTGAATCACACAAGCTTCTGAGCAAAGAGAAGCTCAGGACCTGGCTGTTCCACCAAGAGGGAGGCCTGAGGTGCTCTGTGGGGAGAGGAGCTTAGGGGTGTGAGGGACAAGCGGCAGTTTCCACATGGCACCTGGTACCGCCCCTCGTGGCAGTGACGACTCCTCCAGGCAACAGCGACCTCCAGTGTCTGTGTGAAAAGAGCAGACGCATCCCAGCCTCTCTTCCCTTTGCACCTCTGCAGGGGTGGCAGGCATCTCGGGCCAGCCCCTACCACTTGGCCACCAGAGAAGGTGCCAGTTTCTCCAGGACAGACTCACTTTCCACCCCTGCTCCCATGAACAGAGTCAGGACCGCCCACAGGCTCCCTCTCTGGATGCCCGTTTGCAACGGGTGCACATCCGAAGGGGCCTAGGGTCCTAAGGGAAGAACCCCAGCCTTGCACAAGATGATGATGGTGAGGTACAGACACCGTGATGTTCATCCTCGTCTGCAGTGGTCCAGGACCTGGCTGGGTGTTGGCTTCGCACTGTTGTCATGTTAGGTTCAAGGCCAGTGGGTTGGATTATCCACTGAGACAGCTGAGCCGGCACGTTGGTGTACAGAAGGCGAGAGCGAGGCCCCAAGCATTTATCTGGAAGTCCTCCCTGTCCCTTCTGCCTGGAAGGCCACTCCCGCCCTGTCTTCAAGGCCTGGTTTAGGCACACCTTCCTCACTGATCTTCCCTTCCAGGCGAAATTAATCTCTCACACTGTGTATTCCTTCTCACTTGCTATTATGTTGTCTGTGTGAGGAGGCATCCTGATATGGAGAGAGCACGGATTCTGGAGCTGCTCCACCCTGAGGTTGAATCCCACTCACCACTGTGGGCTGAGGTCCGTCTGGTGGAGGTCCTGACGGCAGGGACTGCGTGGTTTAGCCTTGGGCCAGTGTTTGTGCCTAGTGAGGTCACTGAAGGTTAAAACACAGAAGCAGTGAAAGGAAGGCTCTGAGGATGAGTCCAGGTCCCCTGCTTGGCTGGGCCTGGAGGCCCCTCGGACCCCCGTGCTGTGCCCGCTGCAGCACCATAGTCCCCCAGCCTCCATCCTCCCAGAGGATCCTTAGAGGCTGTGAAGAATCCTCCCCTCTCCTGTGTCAGTCTTGCCAAGCCTGTTATCAGGTTCTGTTGTTTATCCTTTAAAAATGATTCTCTCCTGTTTATCCCAAATTGCTATGTTCTACCTCAGGGGATTTCAAGTGTAAGGGTTTGTTGTCATCTACCTTCTTTCCTCAGGCACTTGTATTATTTGTCACCATAAATGTAGTCTTTTTGTAATATTTTTAACTCAAGAAATACTTAATTTTTAAAGACTCTCTTCTGTCCGGCGACCCTGGCTCCCTGCCCAGGTCCAGGCCGGGTCCTCGCCCAGTCCCCTGAGCCATGGCCTCTTGCCCCTGCCGCCCTGCTCCCCACCTCCCCCGTTCCCGCCTTTCTTTGTCATCACGCTGGCTGGGAGTCCACAGTGGTCACCCTCCTCCTGCACCAGGCCTCCCTCCTCTGACCAGTTCTGCTTCACTGCCTCACCTTCCCCGACTCAGCTCAGGCGGCACCCCCTGCTCCACTGGCTGACTGGGGGCCCCTCCTCTGCACCCTCATGGCTCCCTTGGTGGCCAGAGCCTGTCCACTCACGTGTCTCTATCCTTACTGGTTGGTGCACCCTTTGAGGGGGCCAGGCCTCACAGGAGGGGGTGCAGGAGGTGCCTTGTGTTTTGGAATGAATAAATGAATGAGTGAGTGAGTGAATTAAAGAATGCACTTGGACCTCCTGACCTCCAAACCCTCCTCACCGTGTCTGGCTCCTCTGGCCACGCCTACCGTGTGGTGTCACCTTGTCCTGCCCCCCGGCCTGAGCCTGGAACATGGAGGCGCCGGTCCTTTCCCAGCTTGCCACCCTTATCTGCTCGCTCTGTCCCCACTGCACGCTCTACCTCCGCACCCATCGTTCCATCTGTAAAACACCCTTTTTCACTTGGAATCTTCACATGGTTTGTGACTTACAGAGTTAACTGTTTCCTGTGCGTTGCCTTTGACTTGGCAGAGCCCGCTTGGCTCTGGAGATGCTCAGTGAACCCGCATCAAAGTTAGTTGGTCCCTTAGTGACACCCTTGGGACTCCGGGGTCACAGCCTGAAGCGCAGCCCTGACAGCCCTGGTTCCTCACATCCGGCCGCGGAGGCTCGGCCAGGCTGCTGGCGGCTAGGGCTTCCCAGGGCTCCCAGAGGCTCCCAGTTTCCCCCAGCTTAGAGGGCAGAGCCTACGCTGAGCTCTGCAGGGTCAGGGAGAGGCGTGACTATGATTTCTCCAAGGAGGAGCATCCACAGGAGGACACCAAAACAGTACCGTTAGGTATGTCGGGAATAAGAGCCATTCGAGTTGCTATTTTAAAACAGGTTGGTTAAGTGGGCTAGAGACAGTGGTGCAGTTAAGTCACCCAAGTTAGAGGAATGGGAGTAACAGTGGGAACGAGGCAACAGCAGGGGTCCGGCTACCAGCAGTATTGAGTGCTCACTGTAGTCGCGTCCTCCAGGCTTTTTATGGGTACGGCGTGGAGCAGAAACCCACCCTGCCTCTCTGGACTGCGTCACCCATGGGGACCCTTCCTTAGGTGAGAGCCAGACGTTAGTTAGCGGCCAGCTACACTGAGATCTTTTTTAACTTTATTTTTCAATCCAGGGTTTTTATTGATTTGTTTATTCTTGTGCAAGGCCCTGAGTGGGAGAAAGGACGGCCACGCCTCGGTCCTTGAGTCAGATGGGAACTGACAGGTCAGGACACAGGCAGGAGGAGGGGCTGGGCCTTGGGCCCTGGAGCCTCACAGGCTGGCCTAGAAACTAAGAGACCCAAAGGGAGGTTCGTGAGAGCACGAGGAGAGAAAACCCATTCACTGGGAAAGGTAATGCGCAGCAGGACGGTGTTAAATCAGTTGAAGGATTAGTATCAGCCTAGGGCTCCGAGGAGCAGCCTCAGAGATGCTGACGGGGAGCGAGAGAGCGGGGTGACCTAGCCGACCGCGGGCGTGATGGGGCGGGGTAAGGAGGTCAGGTCAGAATGGGGACGGTGCGTAAGGTGCATCGTTCAGAACAGGTGGAGGAGACACAGGCGCCGGGGACGAAAGATGACTGGGTGGTGTTGAGAAAGAGAAGGATGTTTGTTCGTTTACAAGGAGGTCTAGGGAGAGGATCCACTGAGAGTGCGGCGGGGGGTGTGCAGAAGCCAAGATGTGTTCTGGGGGGGTGTCTCCACGGCCCCACCCCGTGCTTGGAAAGACGGGTGCTCCTAAAGCAAGAGACCGTCAATAACCCACCAGAAGGTGGTCCTGTCACTTCAGAAGCTCAGAGAATGTGGAGCTGATGGAGAAGAGGTATTAATAGCTGCTACTTAGAAGAGGATTTTCAAATTTACCCTGAGTAGCCCAGGTGAGAGCTGACGGCCCAGACAGGTTTTAAATCCCCAGAAAAGGCCCTTCCCTATGGCTGTTGACAGGTAAGCACCTGCAGGTGGGCCCAAGGGGCGAGATTTGATATAAAAGGGAGGGAGAAAGGAAAGAAAAGGAAAGGAAGGAGAGACTGGGGGCTGACTCGGGTCCCCAGGAAGCAGCACCAGCCTGAGCTTTAAGGGGAGAAATAGGCTCACTCTAAGAGAAAATACACTCTGCCCATACAGAGGACGCGTGGTCTCGAGCTTCATATTAGTTTGAAAGGTGAAATTTGAAACAGTGGTAGATAAATGAATTGAAGTGGGAATATGGAAGAAATAGTGATGCAGGAAGGTAAGCATGGAATTTATATTTTAAGTATAATTTCACAGTTGATACTACATTTGTCTTCTCCGTGAACCTGACTCTGCAGAATAAGGGCACATGTGTATGCGTGCACAGTGCACGTGTGCCTGTGTGCGTGGTGTGGGTGTGCACGGTGCGTGTGCTCTAGCCGTGGAGGCTGTAGAGTTCCCAGGAGGAAGCAGGGGCAGCCGTGTCCCCCTGGCTCTCTGCACTTCCTGAGCCCCCTGCGGTCTCCTCCGCCTGGTCCTTTCTCAGGGAGAGTGGCAGGTGTCCAGCCCTGGCTGCATCCTGCCCACTCCCGGGGTACCAGTGCCTTATCCTCTAAAGACAGGCCCTTATCCAGGACTCAGGAAACATGGGCAGATCCAAGTTCAAGTAGGTCCTCTGAGCTAGCAGGCCACTCAGAAGGAAAGGGTGGGCCCGACCCAAGGAGAGTGAGGGTTGAGCTCTCCTGGGAGCAGTGGGTGGCCAGGGCTCGGAGCCTGGCCCTGGCCCTGTGCCACATGGCTTGCCTCTCACAGCTGTCCACACAGGCCCAGGCACCCACCAGTCCTTTCCAAGCACATCACTACACGCCAGTTACATGCTTACAGTTTAGCCTCAGCATTTGCGCCTAAGTTCGATGACAGCTTTACAACAACTTGCATCATCTTACTTATCTAGGGCTGGTTTAGAAGTCTGGAGGCCAAAGGGAGAAAACCCTTGGGATACGGTAGCACCGGTAGGAGAGCCGGGGCCCTACCAGGTATTTGTCCACGGTGCTGGTTCTGCCTCCTGGTCCCCCAGCCACTGGTGGCCTCCGGCTCCCTCAGCCTCAGTTCCTGTCATGTTACTGGCCTACCACAGCAGTGTCTCTAAGACTGTCTTGTGCCATCAGGCCCCTCCGGAACTGGCACTCGCCCCTAAATCCTATTCCAGCAGATCATAGAATGTTTCTGCTCCAAAGCTCTCAATGGCCCTGCTGCCGACTTTCCCCTCTCTTCACGGTTTGCCACTCAGATCTTCTCAGACATCACTTGGCTCTTTCCTCCCAAGGTCTTCACCCATATTATTCCCCTTGCCTGGAACACTTCTAACCCTAAAATGTCCTCGCCTTCCCTCCAGATCCTGCCTATTAAGTTTCTTTTAATTTTATTGAAGTATAGTTGATTTACAATGTGTGTTTATTCTGTTCAGCAAAATGACTCAGTCATACATACATATATTCTTTTTCATATTCTTTTCCATTATGGTTTGTCACAGGATATTAAATACAGTTCCCTGTGCTATACAGTAGGACCTTGTTGTTATCCATCCTATACGTAATAGTTTGTATCTGCTCATCCCAGACTCCCAGTGCTTCCCTCCGCCATACACCCCCCTCACCTTGGCAACCACAAGTCTGTTCTCTATGTCTGTGAGCCTGTTTTTGTTTCATAGATATGTTGATTTGCATCGTATTTTAGATTCCACATATAAGTGATATCATATGGGAATTATCTTTCTGACTTACTTCCCTTAGTATGATAATCTCTAGATCTATCCATGTGGCTGCAAGTCTGCCTATTAACTTTTCTTTTTTCTTGTTGGCTGCACCACACGGCTTGCAGGATCTTAGTTCCCCGAGCAGGGATCGAACCCACACCCTTGGCAGTGAAAGCGCAGAGTCCTAACCACTGGACCGCCAGGGAATTCCTGCCTATTAACTTTTAAAAGGACTCTATCGAGGGCTTAGAGTCTTCTAAGTGCTGTGAGCAATGGCCTTCAAACATTTTGTTTGCATATCCCCTAAAAGAGCTCTGGGAAAAAAATGTAATTTTTTGAACATTTTAAGGTTGAGAAGTAAAAATTTCTTCATAAGTTTAAATACAATTATTTTTGTTAATATGAGATCGAAAAAAATAAACATTTTAAAAGATGGAAGATAAGGATTATTAGGAATACATATTTGATGACATGGTTTGGTAAAATAGATTTTAACCAACTCGTTGAATAAGGCACACCAAATCTGAAAGTAATTGTGGAATTATTCATGGGATTTAGCCAGTGTATTTTGAAAATGTTTTCATAATTCTGGGAAAATTGCAGTTACGTTTAAAAGAATTACCTGAGTCACATATACAGTTCGGTTCCGAATTCAGAACATCTCACTCAGGCCAAATTTCACTCTCATGGGGACCCGGAAAGTATCAGGGCCCATGACTCATGGGCGGGTGCTCCCCATCCAGGGCTTGGCATCCGTGGGAGGGAGGTCGGTGTGCCCCCGTGCGTACTGTAGCACGGGCAGGCGAGGGCTGTGCTTTCCTTCTGTGAGGTGGGGAAGGGTGTTGTGAATTCATTCGTGTTCTCAGGCAGTTTTAGAAAATACTGAATTTGAGGATCTGGAAATTGATTCCCTTAAAACTGCCAGCATGCTCCCTGGAAAGTCGACCTGTGTGCTTCAGACTGAAGACGCCCCCAGGAGAGGATGTGATTCTCCTGCGCAAAGAGCTCAGGACAGGCACCACACAGCAGGGACCCCTGGAGGACTTGGCTGTTAGTGGAGAGAGGAATTTCTGTGGCGGGGAGGGCATCCCTAAAGACCCTCCTCTGGCGTGGGCTTCCTCTGGCTGCCCCCACGCCCCCGGCTCACACACCAGCAGTCACCTCCTGCTCCGGGCGTGGCAGGCTCACCCCCAACCCCCAGCCGTGCTGTGTGTTCTCAAGGTCAGGGCCGAGGCTCACCCTTGTTTGCGAGCTCTGAGTGGTGCCCCGTCTGCTCAGTGGTGCTTCCTGAGTGAGTCACGGTGAAACACAGGCTTTTCCTGGCTCCTGCGGGGGGCCATTCCTCCACGTGACGGTGTTTGTTCCCGGCTGGCCCAGGTCACCTCAGGTTGAAGTTCCCTCCCCAGCACTGCTGCCCAGAGGATGATTCCGCACCAAGAACTTGTTCCCCTCCGGAGGGCACAGGAGGAGGTGAGCAACTGCTCTTTGGATCCTTGGAGATAAGCCTGGGTCCTCCCCTGGGGTAATGATGCCCTGTAGGCTTTTTTTAGAAAATAACTTTATTGTAGTATAATTCACATGTCATACAACTCACCCATTTAAAGCATAGCGCTTTTTAGTATATTGACAGAATCATGCAGCCATTGCCACCATCAACCCCACTGACTTTTAACCCAACTGCCAGATGTAAGAATTAATTAATTAAAAAAGAAAGAAAAGCTCATGAGACAAAAGTAACCCAACATGGAGAAATCCAGTGGGAACATTTTATAGGAATCCATGCTGTGCTGCCTGCAACTCTTAGACTCATCGGTCCCCTCACTTTTATCCTGACTGATTGAAAAGCGCTTACCACCCTCTAGTTGCTGCCTGTCGGTGCCAGTGGCGGGGGGGGGGGGGGGAGCGGAAGGACCTGCCGTCACTCCCATGGGGACAGTGTCCCAACTCATGGCAGCTCTGGGCTCCGACACTGACCCATCACTCACCAGGTCTCTCCTTTCTCTCACCAGGTGTTCCACTGCGTCCACTTTGAGTGTCCCGAGCAGCAGAGCAACCAGAAGGAGGAAAACAGCGAGCAATCGGGGACAGGGGACACTAGCCCAGCCAGTCAGCAGCCCGACCCCCACGCCCTGCAGGCCCCCAGCGGCAACTCACTGCACTCTAGCCCAGGCTCCAACTCATACTCAGCCAACCGGCAGCACCAATAAAGGAGGCGCACGTGTGGAGTGACTCGGCCGGGCCCAGGTGGCACAGGAGCCGTGTCCTCCCCAAGCAGGGATGCCTGTGGACGCCTCGCCCCGCCACCCCCGCCCCACGAGGAACAGACCTGGCTGCAGAAACACACAGGACAGGTTTCCTCCCAAGGACACAAAGGGGCTGCTTTGTTCTCCTCAGTTTGTTCAAATCAGGCTGGTCTCCAGGGGGAGAAAGTGGGTCTTCAATCTTCATCAAGTCCATTAACACCCTACCTCTCTAATCTAACCCCGCAAAGACCACAGAAGGAAGTAATAGGCCTGAGTCGGAATACAAAGATGGCACATGAACACAGGAATGGAAGAGAATGTATTAGGCCTTCCTTACCTGGAGGCAAGGCACCCTGTAGGAAATGGGTTTCCTTAGAGTGTTTACTTTTATGGAACACATTGCCCTGGCAACTAAATAATTTTTTATTTCTTTTAGTTATTCTCCATTTGCTGAATCATAGGTTTTCCAGATCTTTATGAAAGGTTCAAACAGCAAATCACTTGTTTTAATCCCTTTTGACGCTGTAATTTTCCTTCCTTAGTTTTGAACGGTTGAGCGTGGGGTAGAGCTGAGAAATATCATGCGCATCTCCTAAACGAGGCACAGATGCAGCTCATCATGGCACCTGGTCTGACAAGGAAAATCCTTTGAGGAAGATCAACAAAATACACAAGGAGCAGATTAATCTGTGGACACTGGAGTTAATAATCACTCGAACTGCCAAGTTATTAACCTGTCATTCCTGAAACGTATCCAGCCTTTAAGCTTGGGAGGCTGACAAGGAAACAGTGATTATGCCACCAGCTAATTTAATGTTCAGAAGTATGTATGAGTGTATACCAACTTCCGGTTGGGCTGGACCTGTCCTCCATTTGCCACAGGTTAGTGAGCGGTGTGGAGGCAGCCGTCCTGCCAGTCGGTGTCAGGAATGCAAAAGTGGGCCTTTCCCGCGTGGTGGTGATCAGTGGTTGCTGTTTTTCCCCCAGACCATAATACTCAGCCAGGGATTGAAAAAAAAAAAAATCAGTTCTAAGAAGCTTTCCTTTTAATCCTCATTGAAACGATCTCATCTGACAGTTGTCGCTTGGTCTGGCTCTGTGTGTCTGAGTAATTTCCATCCCTCATTGAAACGGTCTCATCTGACAGTTGTCGCTTGGTCTGGCTCTGTGTGTCTGAGTAATTTCCATCCCAGTGCTAACTGCCCTGCGTAACTTGATCAGATTGTGTCCGGTTTTTGCTCATCCCCCGATTCTTCCGTTGGCTGGCTGTCGCGATCAGGTCCTCTGTGCATCCTGCTTGGAGGAGGGGTGGGGCCGACGGGGGGTCCTTTCTGTCTTAAAGACACATTGGTCGTGGGTGTACAAAGAGCCAGTGGGTCAGCTGTTTCCTCCTAGTGTGATGTAGTTGTGCTTTATCAGTATTGGAATAGTAAGGTAGCTTCAAGCTGCATGATTAAACGGGAAGGTTGTCTTTCTGCTAGTCTCCCTCGGTGCCCTCGACTCTGATCTCCGTCTGCGTCCCCCTGCGTGGGGTGAGTTGAACCCTCTGAGGGGAACAGCTTTTCTCAATGGGAGGGGCTCTGGTAACAAATAGCGGTGCCGCTCGCTTGCTTGCCACGGGTGGCTGGCCGCGCTCTGTGGCTGGCGCTGCCTCCCTCAGCATCCAGCCCCTTCTCCAGTTAGACCTGAGGATTCCTGACAACTCAGCACTTCCTCCAGCGGTGCATTCACTGCCCACAGGGGAGGCAGGAGGAGCAGGGAAGTCAGAAGAGGGCAGGGTTCAAATGTTTTGCAAGTATCATCCATTCAAGGGCTTCTTCTCAAACTCTGAAGTCACCTGTCCAGAGAGGAATCACTGCTGACCCGGGGAAGTGTGGGGTGGGTTGGGGGAGGGTCTGGAGCCCTTCAGTACCCTTCTCCATCCAGGCACAGGTAACTAAATGCGTCCTGGACACTCAGCTTCACACCTGAAGAGGCATGAACTGTGCCCTGCATGGCCAGTGGCTCACCCTCTGCTTCCTGTCCTCTGTGAATTCTCTTTGGTGTTTGTTCCTTCCAGATCTCTGCCCTGAGGTCTGGAGAGAATAAAGCTTGTCTCTCTCCTGCTCCTCCAGCACTTCAGACATGCCTTGTTTTCAGATAAAGGGAAAGAAGGGGACTGAGAGGCAGCGCTGAAGACGGGCGGGACTGAGGCCAGCTCTGTGCAGCCGTATCGCCGTCCCCTAGCCCCGCAGCTGCCTCCCCCGAGGCCCCCGATGGTCTAGAGGCCTTGCTTGGATGCAAGCCTGCTCTGGACCCCAGCAGACACTGATGAAGCTCAGCAAAGCCTGCTCTGGTCGGCCTCCTGTTACCAGGCAGGGGCTCTGCCTTCCTTGATGAGCCTTGTGGTTTGGGGAATGGGGGCTCTTTCTGTATGCCTGGCTGGAGGGGCCTGGACACCCCAGTCGAGGTGCGACACGCGTTGCCAGGGAATGAGGGATGAGTGGGCAGTCAAGAAAAAGTCCCCAGGTGCCTGGCATTCTCCAGAGCCCTGGCTGGTCCCACAGGGGACTTACCCCCACCATGAGCCAGCGGGACCAAGATGGCCCCCAAACTTGGGGAGAGACCAATAGAGCTAAACGGGAGTGCTGATGAGACCCCGCTCCAAGGAGCCCGATGCCTGCGGAGCCGTCAGCCCAGCACAGGGTGGAGGCTGATTCCCTGGGAGCTGTGGGACACCAGGCAGCAGGCTTGGCCAAGCTGTGCGGGGGGCAGCGGCAGATGAGGGTCCGTGGCTCTCCCCCAGCCCCGTGAGGATGCAGTCCCACGGCGTCTGCTTTGAGGAGGTCTGGTGAGGTGGACAGAGGGGTGCTTGTGGCCTCTGGCCCTTTATTGTGAAACACCACCTTTGTAACCACTACCCAGGTCTAGAGATTGAGCATGCAGAACCTCCTGCCCTTCATTTTAGGTCATGCCTTGTGGGGGAGTAAAATGCACTTTGTTGGGGCTTTTGGCGAAAGCCTTCAACGTCACCTTCTGGTACCTCCTTGGAGGGCCAGTGCTGAGCACGGCGGGCAGGGCGGGGTGTGTGCTCGTGGCGCCCCAGTCAAGGCGGGCTTAAAGGTGGGGGCTGCTGCAAAGCACTCTGAACGTGAAACAGGTGTAAGAGTATCACACACGCAAACACGTTTTCCCATATATTCTCAGTGCTTCTTCCGTTTTTCTTCTGATTCTAGTTAGAACCATGAGCCCACGATGGATGTGGGACTCTTCTCAATTGCTCTTTGTCACTTCTTTAATCTTAGTAAATGAAGTGTTGATTCCTGACAAATACATTAAAAGTGTTTTATTCCTAGAAGAGTTGGGAAAAGAAAATTATTTTCAGCAAGAGTGGGATGTGTTTGTTAGACTAATTCCTTGGCCAAGAAAAAAGTAGCTTTTGAATTGTGCAAAAATTGCTAAGTAGTTATGCTGTCGCCCCAATTGTCAAACCGCTGTGCAGACAGTGCCGACCCAGTCAACTTCACCTTTTTTTAATTCAGAAGATAACAAAACTGTAATCACTTACCCTTTCTAGAGCCACGGGGAAAAAAGGAAGGTCTAATCTGTGATAAAAAGCAGAGCATCCTGCGTGCTGAGGCCATTTGATAATAAAGAAAGGGAGCGTTCCCCATTGTGGGCTTCAATTAAGAACCTCCCTTTGGACAGAGAAGAAGGGTGTCAAAGAAGGAAAAGAAAATTAAATGTGTCTCCTTCTAAGAGTTTTTCCTCATTAGTGAGTTTTGGTTTTGTTTTCTGGTGCTATCGTGTCACTCCTGCATTCCACATGGGCGGCCAGCTCCTCTGGGTGCAGCTAAGGTGCTCAGGGTGGCGGCCGGACAGGCGGCAGCTGTGGCTGCAGTGGTGCAGGCCACGCTCCACTTCCTTTCGTGGCTGCAGCCATCCATTCTGAATGTTTGTCCTAATAACAGCTCCAGCAGGAGTTCAGTGCTCATTAGTGGCCCTAGGAATTTAAAATGCAGTTCGTGGTTCTGTGCCACCATGGTTTTCATTATTCTAATATTAAATGAGAAGTCGTCCTGGGGCCTGGTGTTTGCACAGGAGTTTTTGGAGGAGGGGGAGGGATGTGCAGGGCAACAGGGATGCACCCGATTCTCCTCCTAGAAGCTGACCTGGTCATACCTGGTTACTGGACAGGGTCCTGAGGCCCTGGTGTTTTGCATAAAATGAGTGGAAACGGTGGTGGGAGGGTTTGGTCAGAGAGTAAACCAGATTCCGATACACCCCAGCCCCCGCCCCTGTGTTGAGGTGTGGGGAGAGGACCTGGGGGTTCTGCTGGTTTCCATCAGACGGGCCGCAGGAGCCGTCGCACCGCAGCAGGCGCGGGGAGCTGCATGTCCCCCACCAAACACCCCACGTGCCTTTAGGCAGGACTTTCTGCTGGGCTGACACAGGCCAGGACCTGCCTCCACTGCAAAGGTGAGAACAGGCATACACTTTTGAAAATCACTGTTCTATTTTTTAAAAATTACTAAAGTAATGATGCTCATGGAATAACCTAGCAGAGGGGTGAGGTGCCCTCCCTTTCATCTGGCTGAGCCACTCCTGACCTGGGCCTGGTCCTTTGCTTCCTCTGTGACTGACTATCCAGATGGGCAGCAGAGCCCCTGGCCCCCGGCCGTCCTTCCCTACACCTGTCCTCTCCCAGCCAGAAGGCAGACTCTGAAACGGGCCCTCCAAGCCCACCAAGTTAGCTTCTGCTTTCCCCCGCCCCCTAAAGAACTCAAATATTCCCCTAGAGGCCTCAGGGCCTAAAGACCCACAATCATCCACCTGTAATTTATGATAAATGTCTCGTGCATTTACCCCATGCATCCTGAGTATTTAAAGCCCTGAGCCCGGAGCAGGAGGCGCTGCTGCCTACACCTGCCTCCACTATTGTCTCCTCTTGGCCGTCCCTGCGGCTGGGACAGCTGGAGGCCACCACCTTCGAGAGCCAGCGGCAGGAGGAGCTGAGAGGCCTGTAAGGCGGGATCTGGGGCCCAGGGCTTGGGTTCCCATGGATGCCCTGGGAACACTGGTGACACTGTTACAGCCTGTCCATCTGCTGCCAGATAGCGTCCTCCGAGGGCTTGTGGCTCAGGACAGGGAGGGTACTTGAGCAGCAGTGGGGCACAGAGGACCAGGCTGTCCAAGGTCACCATGCCCCTCGGCCTCTGCTTTCCACCCTGTGTGTAGGGGGCACTGTCCTCCCCGATGGCTGCTTGTAGCGCCACGTTCCTGGTTTACTCCCAGCTGCTACGGGGGTTTTCCCTCCCAGACCTGCCCCAGGCAGTGGGTCCCCATCAGTGGCCCGGGGTGCTGACAGTGAGATCCAGAAGCCTGTGGGCAGGGATGGCAGGGAGCACAGAGCCGCTGACCAGCCCAGGCCAGCTCAGAGCTCCCCAGGCCTTGGGGCCCAGCTTCTCCCGGCCTCCTTCTGCAGAGGGCAGCTCCAGTTCTCAGAGCTCCCTTCCAGAAGGGACCTGAGAGGCAGCACCAGCTCTGAGGAACAGCCAGGACGCTCTCGTCAGGCTCTCCCAGCACTGAGGTTCCGAGGCCGCCCCACCCGTACCCTCACACCTAGAAAAGCCAGAGGAGGGTGAGGACTGGACTCAGCCTCGGGACTGCGGTGTGGAGAGGGAGGGGTGGCAGGAGCACCTCAGCGTGGCCGTGGGGCTTGGCCCATGAGCTACTCTTGCCAGACGTGTATAACCTGAATTCACCCAAGAACGCAGACGTCCTCCGTCTTTGGTTTCTGGGTCTGTAAAGGTTGGTGAGGACCTCTTTGATGTGGGAGGGTAGGGGCCATGCTGGGCTGGGGATGGGGAACAGCTCTTCTGAGCCATCTGTAAAGGAGGACTGTGTCCAGAAGCCCAAAGGGCACTGTTGCTGTTTGGAATACGTGTTCATTTGTGGGCAGGATGCAGCTTCATTTTGCATAGCAGCCTAGGTGAGCAAACATACAAATTGTGTGTTCACAACAACCGAGTTGACAGCTGTGAGACTGCAATGTGGCTTCCCTTCAGAAATCATGCGAAGACTCCTGTGCGTCGTGGTCCCTCCCCCACGGCTCCATGCTTTCTCTGCCTCTGGGCAGGAGGCAGACAGACAGCACCCAAACAAGCCCGTCTCCTCTGATCTCAGCTAGCCCTCTGTGGGGCCTGAGTATCACGCCCAGTATACGTGTGGATGGTGAGGTGTGGCTGACTTGCTCTAGGACGGTAAGAAAGAGGAATGTGGGCCCACGCTGTGACCACAGCTCTACAGCACCTTCTTCTCAGAACGCCTTTCCAGGCCCTGGGTACTGCAGACCCCAGGCACCACCTCTCCATCCTGAGATAGCCTAGTCTATCTTAAGGCGTGTTAGGTGATCCTCTACACAGCATTTACATCATTCTGATCGTCCCTTCCGGGAATCTTTCTCCTCCAGGCCTGTCCTTCGTTAAGTCGGGTCTTGGATATGCCAGGACCCAGGCACACCCAACCCTCGCACAGCTGGGGGCCCTCTGGGCTGGTGCTCATTCTTCCCATCTCCCCCAGGTACGTAACCTCCCTGCTGCCAGAGAAGGCTGGGCCCAGCAGACACACCTCTACCCCAGGGTCTCCCGAGGTGGAACCACACAAGAGAAACCAGAGGAACAACTGTGGAGCCTGGACACTTACCAGACAAGTGAGCCCCAGACAGTGCACACAAGAGCCCTCCATCTCGTCCAACCTCTGGCTGGGGAGACCTTTTATTGTTTTTCTGGTCATCCAGGTGGCACTTAGGAGAACCGGCAAAACAGAAATCCAAACTTTCATACGATTGGTTTAATTTTTTTTTTCAGCAGGAGAAAAAAGAATAAAGTTACAAGATTCTTTTAATATTTTCACAATGTTAAAACTAAAACTGAGCTCTAGGCTATGTGTGTAAGTAAATCTAGAACACAAAAGGGTTAAATAAGATTTTCTCTTTTAAAGATACAAGAATTTAAGCTTTCCTTACATTTAACAAACTTCACAGAACAGATACTGCCGGGGAACAAGCCCTCCCACCCCACCCCCAGCTCTACCATCAGGAAGTGACCATGGGCTGCGAGCCCCCTGTGCGGCCGGGCTCCCCAGAGAGCCTGCTTCCCATCGCTGCCGCCGGGAAGCAGCAGCCGGTGGGGCCTGAGGAGGGCCGGAAGGGCGCCTGTGGCCTCTTCACGATCAGAGCTTGGTGGGGGGCCGAGGTGGGCCGCATCACTGAGGATGGCCAGGTACTGGCCAGAGGGCCGTGGCTTGGTAACAGTGGTAAACGTGGGCAGACCTGGCCCCTCTGCCCTGGGCTGCCCTAGAGCAAGACGCCGGTCTGGGTCCTGAAGCAAGAATTAAGGCTGGAGATTTTGCAGCGGATTCCACTCTGGTGGGGGTGGGGTGGGAGAGGAGGCGGGGAAGAGCGTGATTTCCTATTTCAGTATTTCGGACCAAAAACATTTGTAGTTGCAGGTATTAACTGTTAATTTGCAGACAGAGTTGAGCAAACACTTGCTGTGGTATAAAAGGGTAAGTTGCTGGGTTAAACTATTCCAGTAGCCTGTGTGCGGGCAGATCCAAACTGCCTCTGCAGGAGCCTCCGACCCTCACCGGCCTGGATCAGATGGGGCTCTGGGGCCATTCAACCCTGCTCAGGCTTTCAAGGGCATCTTTCTCCTGTCTACCCACCCCCCACACCTGATCGGCGATGATTTCCTAACACTGGCAAACAGGCCCATCTCCACCCATCCCCACTGGGCCTGAGCTCCTGCCTCCACTCAACTCCTCTCTGAAGAGAAACACGCTGAGAAATAGGCCCTCCCCGCCCCTGCCTGAGCGAGTGTGTCTCTCAAGCTGGGCCATGGCCACGAACCTCTGTCCCTGTGACATATGCTGCCCCCCCTTACTAAACTTGCTATGTGGTAGAAGTGGACTGGTCGCCCTTGGACTGTGGGGCTGCACAGACATGAGAGGCGAGGCCAAGGCATCGTCCCCTTGGCCTTGGAGGGGCTGAGCAGGCTCCTGCTGGAAGGGACGGAGCTGCAGGCAGCTCCCAGCTCTTCTATTGATTCCTGCTGGCTGTGAAACATCTTTTTAAAAAACTTCCAATCTAGAAACCTAGCTGCAGAGGCCAGTTTGGAGGCCACAGCTGCGGTGCTGCAATTAGCCTTATTTGATCCACTGCCAGATCCCTGCACTCGGCAAACGGCAAACCAGAGCCCGTGGGTCAGGGCACGCCCGCGGGCGCTTCTCGTGACCAAGGGCCCTGTGTAGAAAAGGTGGTTCTCATTCGTGGACTAGGCTTGAGTGGAGCTGATTTTCAAAGTGAGGTTACTGTTTCTCTTCTCGTGTGATGAGAGAGTTTTTTCATAGCAAGTCAGGTAAATTTTCTTAACCTGTCCCCACCCCCATTTCCTGCTCAGTGGGAGAGCGAGGCCACCACCCAGCCCAGCCACGGGGCCAATCTCAACAGCCTCCCGTGGCCCGGGCACGCGTGGCCATCAGGTATCCTGGCTACTGGGACTAAGGATAGTGAAGAGGTGAAGGCCGAACACTAACCAGAGCTTCCGGCAAAGCCATGTGCGTCGTGGGGACTTGAACACCAGCTTCTCCTCCTCTATTGACTCAGAGTCTCCGTCTGGAACACTTTCCACTTAAGGCTTTTTGTAAGTTTGACTCCAGCAGTGACAGGTATGTGTTGTTTTAAATCCACTAGCCATGCTCAAAAAAAAATATTCTTCATGTTTTAATTTTATACAATGGCTAGCAGGCACCTTAGTAACCAGCCAGAAATCAATTTCAACCACCATCAACCCCTAAACTACAGTACCAGGATGGCTGGCTAAGGAAAGGAAACGGACTGGCTGTAGTCTGACGCGTGCCCAGTACAAGGTGTCTGGCTGACTTTGTCCTAAATAAGGCTAACATTAGTGAACTAAGAACAGCGTCACGTAGCGGCCAAGCCGGCCTTCAGGAGCACCCTTCCCCAATGCGCTGGCAAGAGCGCCCCACTTTCCGGTCCAGTTTCACCATTTTCATGATGGCTTCCTCTCGGCCACGGCCCATGTGGTCAAACGTACAGTCATGCTGCTCGGGGAGGCGATGCAACATACAGAACACGTAACCTGCAGCAGTGGGGGAAGCAGAGAAGACAGACCATTAGGGTGGCCTCCACGTGCACAGAGCCCAGCTCTCCCTCAGGTCCAGAGAGCGGGAGGGCCGTCCAGTGAGTGGACAATGGTTGCAGCAGGGGCTCCGGCTGCTGAAGAGCCTATTACAATATCCCCACTCTAACAAGACAGCCAGCACTTTCACGCAAGTCCAGCGACATCCTCAGAACGTCCAAGGGGCACATCTGCCTTCAATGCTGTTCCTGCCTGGACCCTGAGGGTGGAACCCCAATGTGACTCTGCAGCGCCTGCCTCAGAACTGAGTGGGCTCTTGAGCCCCTTCCCTCCCAGCCCCACACAGGCGGGAGAGCCCGGAGCTGGCAGCACAGTGCTTCCCTGGCCTGGATAAACCTCAGTATCTACCACAAGACACGCACTGCTTCTAGGGGACCGGGGCCGGGGGGCAGAAATGATTATGGGGACAGTGGGTGTGATCAAACCAAAGCTCACACATGAATGGGGGCTCTCAGAGGGAAATGGATTACTTCAAGCACTGGACAAGGTATTACATTTAAAGAGAGGAAAGAACAGAAATGTCGAGCTCCGACTGGCATCTTAATGGAACCTGATACTTCCAACCCCACCTGGTGGGCAGGAGGTGAGGCCCACACACTCGGGCCTCCTGGGAGCACAACGCTGGAGAACAAAGAGTTGAGGAGAGGCTGGCAGAGCAGGTAGAGGCACAGATGAAACCCCTCTGGCAGCAAACAATGAGAGGAGGCCCTCAGGCTGTCAGCAGAGAGGCTCAGAGGACAAAGGGAACACAGTTGTGTCAGGATGTGGCCCATTCTCCCCTTCTGGTCAAATTCTAGGAGTGCTGATGGGGGTGTGGACGTGTGACAGCGACAGTCACCCGATGTTCCCTGGGTCTGTCTGGCCCTTTCTTTCAGGGGAGGGGGCGTGAGATCTGGGCTGGCTCCTCCCCATCACCTCATCCCAACAGTTGCACCTGGTCATACCTCCAGGTCCCACGGGCCTAGACCAGGTCCACAGGACTGACCTGCAGTGAGCTGGAATCCTTTCCTAAACTACCTCTCCCTGCATACTTGGGGCAGGCATCCCAGAGCAGCACCCCCGGGCCAATGCTCTCCTCACTTATTCTCCAAGCAAACATCATCCCTTCTCAGAGATTTCTCTTTTAAGCCCAGACTCCAGCAGCCAGAGTGAATGGACAGCCACCACTGGCAAACTGTGATTCGTCCCTCTCCCCATCCTCAGTTCTTTTCAGAGAAGAGGGGTGGAGGCAGTGATTTTAGAAGGATATCAGAAGTTGAAGCAAAGACTGGCCATGATGGACAACGATTTCAAAAGCCCTAACTTTTAAGATCAACTTCACCCAGAGAATATTCCTCAGCTGACACTCACAGCCCTGCTCTGATGCCTTCAGCTCATGCTGAGTACGGACAGGTGCCCACGGCGGCCTGAGCAACCAGGCCGAGCCTGGACCATCCATTGTACAGAAAAAAAAAAAAAAAACACGTTATTAACTGCTTCCCAGGGAGAGCAGGGCAATATGTTTGACTCTAAATTAGGACTAGGTTTAAGGAAAGAACAGAGATGAAATTTTTGTCTCCTGAGAAGCTGAGCTCCCACTTGGCTCAAAAGCAACGTTAAGATTAATGAGCTAGTGTGTTATATTTACTGATAAGTTCATTACTTGAAGGTATCGGGTACCAGTTGTCTTTCTCCTAAAGGATTTCACAGCAGAAGCATGGATGGCCTCAATATTCATCCTGCATCTAACAAGCACAATCATCTTTTTGGAGCAAAGCCCACCTGGTCGGGGAGAACCTGCTGTCAGGTCGGGGTTTGGGGTAGGGGTACCAGCTGTGTGGCAGCAGGAAGCGTGTGGAGGCATTTCTGTCGCCAAGTCCTGACATATTTCTATACCTTCAGCATCTATAATTAGGGGTGGGAAGATCCCTGCTTCCCTTCCTTCAAGATATTGGGATGATGCAGAAGAGGGTCCCAAGGGCTCTCCTCTCCTGATGAATGGTGCTGGCTGAATAAAAGTAGCAGGAAATGGATTACCCCTGAAATTAACTCAGCCCTGGCTCAGTCTAACACCTCACTAGTCAAAGGTAGACTGGGATGGAGGGAAGAGGCTCCAATCTTGCCCTCACTACGCCCCTGACAACTCTGCTTTAGTTTGCCTTCCGCCAACTCCTGGGGACCACCAACTCGGTGGGTGGACTTGAGAGCCCCAGGTTCTGTCTGGGAAAGGAAACAGGGCACAACAACCACAGGAACTCCTGGATGTTCTCTCTACCCACCCAAGGATTCTCCATTCAGCCAAAAACACCTTATTTCTCTACTCAAGTCCTGTGTACCTCTGTCAGACACACCTTGCCTGACACTTGCCTTTGATTTTTGAAAGGTGAAAATCACTGAACAGCAGGTAAATTTTTACCAGTTCAGCAGGGAGCAGAGCTGGTGAAATTTACAATATATGGCATTGTAATTCACTGGGGAAAAGTCTGGGGGAAATTTTGGAAGGCTAACTTCCCAAGTTGCTGCACTGAGGTTATTAGATGATATAAATTAAGCTCAATTCCCTCTCCTGTCAAGTTCACTCACCAAGTGGAAGTTACATGCTGGAACTTGTCCCAAATGCTGAGTAGGTATTACCCACTGACAGCAGCCAATTGGCTAAATGTACTTTGGTGTCAGTAGTTGGGGTGGGCTGTTCTGGATACAGGAAAGCATTCGGGGGCGACTGGGGGGGGGGGTGAGTCTTTATTGTCTTCTCTCGATACCCACAGACCTGTTTCCAGAAACCACTCAAGTGTCATGAACGTTCAATTATTCTCTGAAATCTGGAGACCAAGCTGGGCATATGGAGAGAAGTGAGTTAGGCTGCTGGGGAAGCAGATTGTTCTCATTTCAGTGATGAACACAGTTTTAGAGCACAAGGGGATTTACAGCCTCAACACTTCCTCATGCCGTTTATTAGAAACCAAGTGGGGCCTTTCCAGAGTGGGTCAGCCAAGGCAGTGTCCAGAGGGAAGGAAAGCAGAAAGGACACTGAACTGATCAGCAGAGCTGCGACAGGGGCTTTGGTATTACTACCCAGCGTATCATGAAATTCTTTCTCCCCGAATTTAAGAAGTTATATATCATTATCAAACTCACTCACATATGTACAATTCATATCTACACCCTCCTTATGGTCACATAGTTCAGCATCATGTAGTATTAAAAACAATTTCAATATACTTTTGCTTATGATAGCTATATACATACAGTGCTTTGGAGAGATAAGCAGTAGGATAATGATTAAAAGGATGCCAACCCCCCAAAAGCGAGGAAAACACCCAAGGCAAAAGTTCTTGAAAAAAGATCAGCCTGTAATACTAAATGTGGTTTAAATTTCACAAAACGCTCAAGAACTTGTGTGGGTGTTTCTTTGTTTGTCAGGGCAGAAGAGCAATTTGGGATGAGCCCTTGATTAAAAGGCGAGGGTGCAGAAGAGCTGTCTAAGCACTGGGTCCCACAGCCCACCTTCCAGGCCCCTCTCCACCTGCCACTGCCTGGCTCCTGACAGGCCATCCTGGGCATGGGGAGACGAGAGGAGGCCCGACCAGCACAGGTGAGACCAGTCAGCCGTCCTGCCCCCGTTCTGCAAGCTAAGCAGCAAGGTCTCCGGCAGCTACACCCTCATTTCGAAAACACCTTCAACTGAGCAGGCAGCCTCAGGGCTGGATGAAGAGGCCTGCCCAGGGAGCCACAGGGGCTGAACCGCGCGGGGCTCCTCTCAGGGTGCTGTGGCTGTGGGCAGCAACAGAGGGGGCAGAGCAGGCAAAAGGCAAAAAGTACAATTCAAGACCTATCTTAACCCTCTGTCCTGAAAGGGTCCCGTGTGAATGAGAAACGCAGAGGCAGCACGCTCAGGTCACCCTCACCCTGAACAGAGAGGCCGGGGGATTCCTGTGGGAGGACAAGCATTTCAGCGCAGGCCGCTCACGGTTATAAACAAGCACACCTGGTCTCAGCCCTCCTGGTGTAGAGCCTCAGGCCACATAGACCTGACGACGCTCGACACCTTAAATCTCTAAAAACACATTCCCGGCAGAAAATGGATCCAAGGTTCACTCTTCCAAGACTCATAAAGGTCTGACATGCAGGTTTCTAAAAATGCTCATCTGGTGGGAACCAAACTTCAGCTTTTAAAGCTAACATCTGAAAGTCATCCATTTCATTCAGACGCCCTCATCCATAGCTAAATCTCACCTCTGCTCACACAGAGACGGGTGTGGGTATTTTGAGACTATACACCAGGATTGAGAACAGTCTGACAAATGCCATCATTAAGCAAAGATGATATAACTAACACCCAATACCTGACTATAAGTGCTATAAAGTTGTAGCAGTATTTCCTGTTTCACTTACTTGTTGACAAAAATCATTGACAATCACTGCCCAAGAGGAACACCCAGGGCCTGAGGAGAAAGGGTCACTACCTCTCAGCCGTGCTGGCAGGCAGGGGCCCTGAGGGCAGCTGAACCAGATAACTGGCCTCATAGGCCAGTCCCCTTTCCCCCCACTCCCCCCCCATCCTCAGGCACCACTGTGGTGTTGGGGGTGGGGAAGGTGTGTGGAGGAGGAGCTGGAGCACCGAGGGCGGAGCCAACCTGTCACCCCGCAGGCAGTACAGCCCCTACCCCTGGCTGAGGCCCCGGATCCCCAGGCCAGTGCTTCCCTCTGAACCTTAAGAACTGAGCAGGGCTTGGAACTGTCTTTTTCCCATGGAATTTCCTAAAGGAGACAGAGAAAGCGATGCCAGAATTCACAAAGTCTGAACCCTTGACATTTTTATTCAGTCCCTGCCAGACAGAAATGTTGCTTATTGGCTTTATCTTGGAGTAAAAAAGCACCATTTAAAAGTTGACAAAACTGGGCAGCTCTGGATACTTGTGGACTTTAATTAATTAAACATTTGTTTTCCTGCAGATCCCCCCACTCGGGGGCTCTCCCAAAGTGGCCATTTCAGTGAAGCCTCAGACCAGGGTGGGCCTCGGCTCCAGCTGCTCCGGTGGTTTTCACCTCACTCACAAGAAATGTTTTACACTTTCTTGCTCATTTGAATTTCAGATCGTCAGAGGTTCAAGCAGAACCTAAAAATACTGACAAGCCTTGTGGACCGAGGCACTGTAAAATGATCTCCAGGTGTGCAGCCTCAGGCAGCGCCATGCGTGTACGCGCTATCCAGACTGACACGTCTGTTCCCGGTGCCTGCCCACCAGCAACAAGCCCCAGGCAGATGTGTCCAGGGAGGAGGTAAATCAGAGAATGCACCTTGATATTTTTATCCAAACAGCAAACAGAGCCCACCCAAGGCCTCCCAAAGCTCCCTGAGAAACCTAGGTAACACAGCCTCCAAATCTCAGGTCAATAGGTACCATTTGCTATCTGAAGTGTCTACTTCAAACATAAACAACAAATATACCTGACTCGTGTCTGAAATAACCAGGCAAGCACATTAGAAGAAAAGAATCACATTTTTCCAACAACAAAAAAGTTTCTTAAAACTCAGGACAGCTAACTGACCTCACAGCTCATTTGTAAGTACATGTTAGGAACAGCAGGAGGGTACAGGAAAGCCTGTTGGAAAGCATTAACCATTTATACTCCCACCAGCAGCAATCCCTGGATTACACCATGTCCACTGACCCAATCAATGCCCAAGGCAGAATTTGTACCACAGAAATGCATTAAAGGATCTTAATGCATTTTATCTCATCAGGCCCATGGTAAAGGCAAAGCAGCCACAGGTGTTTCGGGAATGGAACGCGTCTGTTTTACATTCTCCTCCATCCCTGACTTTGCATGGAGGCGGGAAAAGCAATCACACTCCAAGAAAAAGAACTGGATCGTGGCTCACTGAGTTAGCTCACACAGTGCTCGGCTGGGCTGCGGGAGAGAATGGGTGGATGGACAGAGTCAGCTGCCCAAGGAGCTGGAAGCAAAGCCACAGTGAACCACCAAGCAGGCATCAGTCTCTTTTCCAAGGGGAAGGAGAACATGCAATTTAGAAGAGCCCAGTGTACTCAACAATTCAGTAAAAACCACAGAACAATACCAAGACAGCTCTAAAACAGAAGCAATGATTTTTTCCCCCAAATCAATTAAAACATCAGTTAGATACAAGCTAAACACTACAACAAAAAGCACTGTGACAGAAGGCAAAGATACACAAGCCCACGCAAAGAGCACTCGCAAAGGCCCTGGGAGCGGCCGGTGGTGAAGGGGAGCCGCGCCGTCACGGCCCAGCTTAATGAAGCTCCCGACACTGTGTGTGCACACGTCAGTTCCCAAGTATAGAAAAATCCACCATTCTTGTGTCCTTTATTGCCGTCTCTTCAGACTGCTTCATTCTTGCAAAAACCCTGACCTCCTTCCTTTCGTCCGTGGGGAATGTTCGCCCTCTCCCAGGAACATCTCCTTCTACCACCCGACGTCCAGAGAACAAGTCTTCCACCCTTCATTCCTGCCTCCACCCAGGAAAAGCCTACCCTATTTTTACCACAGGGTGTATGTGGGAGGTAGGGGTGGGCCGGGCCTGGGGTCCAGGTGCCCGCACCAGGAAGGAAACTGTGCCCTCAGCTTTGACCTGAGAACCCTCCCCCAGCAAGCTCTGTAACCCCTCGGTGCACGAGGAGAAGGGGGCTGGCTGCAGGCTCACGTTGTGCTAGGCTGTTTTACCTAGAGATGAACATATATTTTAAAACTGAGAGAAAATGGCTCAAGGCAGCTTCTGCCACAGGAATAATGACTTGCTCTTTCAAACATTTCCTTTCAGTAGCTGAAAGCAGGCAGCCAGCGTCAGCCTCTTAGGAGCTGGGGCACTTTTTAGCATCCAAAAGCCCTAGAAGGTGCTTGCATTCCTGGCCTCCTCTTTCCTCTGCCCACCCCCACCTCTCTGGGGCCTCAGGAGAATAGTGAGGTACAAGCAGGAAACTTCTTTTTTGGGGGAGACCTTATCCTCCTCTCCGCAGGCTCCTGATTTGTTGGCCTTCTCTTTCAGTATTTCCTTGTCCTGTACAAGATTATCCTCTCAGAGAGGTCTCCTAGAAAACCAACTCCAAAGCTGCAGTGGAGGCAAAAAAAGGGCCAAACCCATCCTACCCAAGAGCGGCCGAGGGCAAAGCTTGGGCCCACGGGGGCAACTTAGTTAAAGCCAGGCTCCTCACACACGGCTCAGCAGAGAACTGTGGCCTGTTTCGCCACCCCTGAAGGCTACACTGGCAAGAGCCAGTTCATCCAAGTCCAGAATGGCCAAGTGGCAATGCCGTCAGGGGACACCAGACTGCAGATGCCATGCGTCTCTCTAGAACAACACCTGGAAAAGAGAGGAATACTCACCCCATTTTTCTCTGCTGGCCTTTCAACAATCCACATTCTGGGGTCACAGGGGAGGACAGAGATGACAGACCGGCATTGGGAGAAACCTCTGGCTTAGTCCCACCCCTGCTGCTACGGCATGTCCCTTAGGGCAACCTCAAGTTCTCTTTCTGGATAATTCAGTGAGGATCTTGTGCTCTGGAGCCCAAGTACTGGATTCGTGTTCCAGCTGCACTGCTTTGACAGTTGTGTGCTGCTAGTAAGCCATTTAGCCTTTCAGACCTTCAGGTGTGTCTCCTGTAAACGGGGTTGTTACGGGCACTAAAGACTAGAGCAGCTGAAGCCTCGACTCAAGGAAGGTTGGTTGTTACCAGGATAGCTCTTCCAGCTGTTGTTGCCCCTTGCACCTTACACAGTACAACTCACTCAGCTGGTTTCAAGGCTGGGTGCCCCCTCCTCCCCTGCTCCTTCCCCCTACTCACATGGCTTTCTTTCTGCTACACAACATTTTACACAAAGAAAATTTCTTTACGTGTAAAGAAAATCCGCCTTCCAATGCAGGGGATGCAGGTTCAATCCCTGGTGGGGAAACTAAGATCCCACATGCTGTGGGGCAACTAAGCCCGTGTGCTGCAACTACTTAGCTCACGTGCCTCAAGGAGCCCACGTGCCATAAACTACAGAACCCATGTACCCTGGAGCGTGCAGCCACAGCTCGAGAGAGAAAACCCACAAGCCATAACTAGAGAGATGCCCATGCGCCACAACGAAAGATCCTGCATGCCACAACTAAGACCTGACACAGCCAAAGAAAAAGAGAGAGGAGGGAGGGAGGGAAAGAAGAAAGTAAATTTTTAAATATATATTAAAAAAAGAACATTTACTGCTGGTAACTGTGCCCTCGCCCCCTTTCCTGGAGAGGATCACCACCACACAGTTCACTTCCAACCACCTGGGTGAACAGGGTACAGCAAACGCAATGTAAAGATGATTACTGTCTGGCTTTAGCTTTGGATGTATTTTTTTAATTTTTTTGCAGTAGCAAGTTTACTTTCCTAATTATGCTTTTCTATTGCTGTTATTAATATGAGCCTATATTTGCTGAGCTCACTCTGAGAGGCAACCCAGGAATGTCCAAGATGGCATTAGATGCTTTCTTGGAATTAAAACTTTGCTTTAACTCATGATCACAAATGTGCCGAGTACAGATAATGAAGAACTGAACGTGAACACACAGGTTCCCACTGACATTCGTTTCCTCTTCTACCCTAATATTTTGGTCAATTACTCCAGATTCCAAGGAAAATTAATCCTGGGGTAGCAGTTCAGTTCAAGGGAAGAGCAATTTAATTGATGCAAGAGAATTAACACAAAGCTGGCCCTGTAATCTGTGTGTCTGGAACTTTCCCCCTTCCTGGTCAATCTGTAACCGAGGTGCACAGCTCTGAAGAACACATGTCATCACATGTATTAATCACAAGGATGCAAAGACTCCATCACGTGCTGACTCGGAGCTTCTGTCTCCCACTGGACAGCAACAGCCTGTTGCTGCACAGCGGGCGTCCTCACGACGATCCAGGGAGGAAGAGGCCCGCTCCTGAGCTCCCTGAGGAGCAAATGGGTTGTCACTAGTTAAGCCTCCTTGACCCACAGCAAATGTCTTCAACGGCCACAGCCACCGCCTGCCACCTCCCACTCTACGGCATAAGAACAACCCATCTCCGGCATTACAAGCAGTGTCTTGACCGATACCTAACAGAAAATTTGGCTAGAGAAAATCATCTGACACCTGCATGAACACTTCCCCCAGCACCCCCGCAGCCCCGGAGCACTTTTCTGGAGGACTCATTGGAATAACTACAGCAGGCCTGGCTGGCTGCTGCGGAAGAGAGCCACTGGGGGAGGTCCCCACAGGCCAGGGTCACCTGTCTCCCAGGTATCCACCAGGTACTGTACATTTTACATGTACAGCAGTTGGTGAGGTACCCAAAGCAAAGAGGGGCACTTCTTGTCGTCCCCTCTGTCCAACCATGTCCCAGGCACTGGGGTAGAAAATAAACTAGACAGTTCGGTGGCCCAAACTCTCAACTCCACAGGGGACAACAGAGAAAGAGAACACCTTTCAAATCACAGGAGGAAATAAGCAGCGGCCCCTCCCAAGCTCACACTACCCCATGAGTCAATGCCGGGATTCTCCAACACCACCACACCTCAACTTCTGCTCTCTTCCTTTTTCTTTTTTGTGCCTCAGTAACTATGGTTGCCTTAACTCCTGATCTGACAGCAGAGGGTGGTTTCTGGACTGCAGGCTCAAGGGCAGGTCAAGTTTGGTGATGTTGAGTACCCACACCAAGCAGCCTCTATATGCTGCTGCCCTCACCTCTCTGCAAAGCCTGCAGTAAATGCCTTCATTCCCTACTGGGTTCTGCCTAACTCCGAACAGGGATGGGAATAACATCTTAACAAATAAGGAGACGTGGAAAGGTGAGAAATTTCCTAGACAAGCCAGCTGATCCAATTACTTTAGGCACTTCTCCAATAAATTATAGGGCGGACTCACTTACCCTTTTCAGTTTGTGGCCTCTGAACTCTGCTCCAATATCTCACGGTCAGTCTTGACCACCCACATCTGCAGTGTGACAGCTCCTCTCCCACCAGCTAGGAGAGCACCAGCTCTCAGCACTTCCTCCCTGCCTCACCAGCACTTGTTTCTTTTCAGTCTCTGGGTCTCATGCCCTTCGTGGGTCCGTCCCAGGGACCCAGCCCCCTGGCAGGGTGACTTGGAGTCTCAGAGGCTGAACAGTTCTAGCGACACCAGGCACTGTGTGAGAGCCAACAACCCTCCACCACTGTGCCTGGGGCTCTGGCTAGTGGGCGGCCTTCTCCATATCTGCCTTCCAAAAGACAGCAGCACCCTGCCCCCCAAATGCAAGTTCTCTTTTGGTAACGCTGGCTACAAAGTCAACCAACACTGCAGAGCTGTGCTGCTATCTGCCACAGTCTTATTCAGGCTCATTTCCGACAACAAAGCAGCAAAACTTGAAGCGGCAAGGCTTTTCCTGGAGTCTCCATCTTCAGGGGCCAAGAGGTGAGGAGTAAGGACTATCATGTGATCTTGTCAGAACCTCAGTCTGCTTAGCTAAAAGCACTTTCCAGAAGCAAAAACAAACTTCACTGATATTGATCTCTTCAGAGGAAAGGTCCTATAGAAATCTCACCTAATAAATAAAGGATTCAAGCTCCAGTGTTGGGCTGTCAGTCCAGGAAGGAAAAGAAGCTATCAGACTCAAGGAGTCAAGAGTATTTATTGGTCATCTGTGCACTGTTTACAGAGCTCTATTCTAGGGGCTGGGTGGAGGAGAAGGGGAAAAAAGAAGTCACTAGTTCCCGGCTTTTAAGACAGCTGGAGATGCACAGAGAAGAAAATGCTGAAGGACACAAGAAGCAAAGCAAGAAATCAACTGCAAATAAAATCAATACAATCCAGCTATGTGTAATAAATCGGGGGCACTGAGGAGAGGTCAACTGCATAAGGTATCCTGGAGGAGGTAAGTTTTCAAGGAAAATGAGGACATGAATTCGCACTCAGGAGAAAATGGAACAAACACGTCAATGAGAATTAAGTGCCACTGTGTCTCTCATTATCCAGGCGCAGTGGGGGACAAAAAAGGGGCAATGCCATGGACCCTGTCCTCCAGAAGCATCGCATCTAGATGGAGCAACAAGTATCACATGGAACAGTGGTTCCCAGACAGAGGCCAACCATGGACTCCACAGAAGACTTTTGAGCAGTCCCACAAGGAGATCAGCAGGTGAAAGGTTTTATTAAAAAGACTCTCATATTTTGTGACGGCCTCTGATGAGGAAAACTATGGAGACAAGCACTGAGCCCAGTCTGGCATTCCTGTACCCCACCCTGCCCTTGATGTCCCCATACTATTCTTCAGTCCCTGTGAATGAACTTGCTACTGGAAGGGACTGGGGTGCTGGAAAGCCAAAGCCACTGTGTTCAAATATCTGAAGAGAAGCCTTGCAGGAGAGGAAGATGATTTGTGACAGGTCTCTCCAGAGGGCAGAGTGAGGAGGAATGAGGACATGTCATGTACGGAGGCTGGTTTTAGCTCAACGGAGGAAGCACCTAGTCAGTCTAAGCTGCCTGCAACAAGACAGGCCTCACTCCCTCCAGGCTGGAGATGTACATGGTGGCTGGATTACCTGCCAGGGCAGGGCAATGCTGATGTAGTTTCTGCAGCATTAATTCAGGGAGTTGGACTGGCACCAGATGGATAACTTCTAAGTCCCTTAAGTGCTTGGACTCTGTGTCAGAGAGTGATAGGTTTGTTAGGCAGGAGTGAGAGACTGGTGTGGTTATACACAGTAGGTCTGTGACCTGTAGTTTCTGTGAGCCCCAAAGAGCCCATCTTATTCATGTGCAAGATGAATCACCAGTTTTATTTAGGCAAATACACCCATCCCCAAAGTTGAGTATTTAATTAAACCAAAAGCATCTCAAATAATTTTAATCAGACCAAGCAAGCAATGCTGCTCTTATAACATACCTGTCTCGCCTGATATTTCCCCCTCTACCAATAAAAATTCAAGGCAGATAAAAGTATGTAAAAATAAATAATGCTAAGGTTTTCTCTCCAAACCTTATTCCTTAAGTCAATTATTCCATTGGGAAACCCTCAGGTTGTACATGTATGCCAGCATCAAGAATTTCCATGGAGGGCTTCCCTGGTGGCGCAGTGATTGAGAGTCTGCCTGCCAATGCAGGGGACACGGGTTCGAGCCCTGGTCCGGGAAGATCCCACATGCCGCGGAACAACTAAGCCTGTGCGCCACAACTACTGAGCCTGCGCGTCTAAAGCCTGTGCTCCACAACAGGAGAGGCCACAACAATGAGAAGCCTGCGCACCGCGATGAAGAGTGGCCCCCGCTCACCGCAACTAGAGAAAGCCCACGCGCAGAAACGAAGACCCAACACAGCCATAAATAAATAAATAAAATTTTTTTTTTTTTTTAAAAGAAGAATTTCCATGGAGACTGGGCCAGACATTCTCCCATTCACCTGCTTAGGCCTGCCTTCAAACACTACCACAAAAGGACGTTCCCCTAAAGAAAACCAGCAGGCTCACCAGAACACCACATTTCATTGACTTCTAATTTTTTCTTGTATGTTATTACAAGAAATAATAACAGATGGGGTACCTACTATAGGCCACATTAACTCTAACAGGGGCAGTGGGAAGTTACAGAACAACACATGGTCCTGCTCTCTGAGTATTTTAGAATCTAGCAGGAGAGAGGAGACCAGTGGAGGAAGGCATGTGTTAAAACACTCAGAAGATGTAAATCTCTGATTGAAAGAGAATGGAGTTGCCTAGATCTGACATAAAACCTCTGACGTGCATGACCTCATTGGAAATTTCTAGTAACTATTTTGTCTTAAATTACCTTTACATTTCCTATGAAGAAATGAGCTATTAAGTGTATAGGCAGTATATCAAACTTTGGGGTATATTAGAATTGCCTGAGCAACTGCATTTTTGCTTTCCAAAGACACATCCCCACCTACTCAGGGACTCTGAAGTGCTGGTCTGAGGCCCGCACTTTTTATTTATTTATTTTTTTCCCCGCACTTTTTAAGAAGTTCTACTCAAGGGCTTCCCTGGTGGCACAGTGGTTGAGAGTCCGCCTGCCGATGCAGGGGACACGGGTTCGTGCCCTGGTCCAGGAAGATCCCACATGTTGCGGAGCGGCTGGGCCCGTGAGCCATGGCCGCTGAGCCTGTGCGTCTGGAGCCTGTGCTCCGCAACGGGAGAGGCCACAACAGTGAGAGGCCCGCGTACCTCAAAAAAAAAAAAGAAGTTCTACTCAAGAGGGAGTCACATAAGAATATAGTATGATGACAGAGAGTGTTTACTAGCAGATATCTGCATACAATGTACTAAACACAAATTAGTTTTAACTACACACACAAAAGGCACAAGAAAGGACATTTCTTTAGCAACACCTTTGTGAACAATTTGATATCAATTCTGAAAGAAATAATATTTTAACCCTGTTATTTTGACTAAATACTATTTTTACCACAACTGGTCTAATTTGGTGACATTTTGCTGTGAAGGGTCCATATAAGAGTCCCAAGTCCTGAACAAGGTTCTGGAGGCTGAACTAAGAGAAGGTTAAGAGAGTCAGGTGTATTAATCTGGAGGAAAGACCAAGAAATCTTCTGGGTACTTCAGAGGAGATAAGAACAGAAGTCCCCCAGGGATGGCCAAGAATATATGACAAGAAGCTGTAGTCAGTGGGGGCTGAAAGCTATGCTGAAGGGAGGGAGAGTGGGCTCTGCTGTGAGCAGTTATGTTGGTCAGAAACTCTTCAGCAGTCCTTGAGTTTCAGATCAAAGCCTGCGTGAAATACCAACATTTAGCACACAGGTGTGATATGAGGCTAGTGGCAACTTTTCTGGCCTTAGTTTCCTCGTTTACAACAAACAAACAAAAAAATGGGGGAGGGGCGTTGGACTAAATGATTGCTAAGGCTGCCTCTCATCTTGGTGGTACGTGATTCTATTATCTATCTACCCACAATTTTTTTGTGATTTTGTATTGTAGTAATAAAAGCATTTAATTCAAACAAAGCATTTCTCAGTGTGGTTTGCTTTCATTATCTCAAGTGAGAATAACCCAGAACGGCATCTTGGGTTATAAATCTGTTACGATTTTGGTTTTGAAAAAAGAGGAGTGCCCTCAGGTCACAGGCTTTCCCCACTGTGGCTGGACAGACACGTTAGGACTCTGAACAAAGGGCATGTGTTTCAACTGTAAGCATGGGACAGGAGAAGTCTTTAAAACATGCCTTTGTTCACCTTTTTTAGGTCACATCGTAGCTCACCATGAGTTGTATCAGCTGTTTTGGGAGAATGTATTTGAACATTTCCTATGTTTTCCTACAATGTATTCCACAGGTAACAACTATTAAACTTTGTCAGGATGGAGAACAGCTATGCAAAATCTACAGCTAAGTCAGACATAAATAGTAAAAAACTGAATGCTTTCTATGTAAGATCAAAGACAAGGCAAGGAAGTTCATTCTCAACACGTCTATTCAACATCATGCCACAGGTCCTAGCCAGTGCAATAACACAAGAAACAGAAGTAACAGGCATACAGATTGGAAAGGGGTAAAACTGCCCTCATTTGCAGATGGCATGATCATGGATACAGAAAACCCTAAGGGAATCTAGTGAATTTAGTAAGGTTGCTAAATTTATCTTTAGTAAGATAAATTTACTTTTTATCTTTAGTAAGATAAAAGATCATATACAAAAACCGGCTGCACTTCAAAGTGGCAGCAAAGAACAATCTGAAAATAAAATTTTTAAATTCTTTACAGTAGCATCAAAAAACTAAAATAGTTATGAATAAATTTAACAAAGAATGGAAACTGAAAAATATAAAACACTGCTATGAAATTAAAGAAGACTTAAATAAGAGGAGAGACATATCATACTCATAGGTTGGAATATTGTTAAAATGGCAATTCTGTAAATCTTTTTAAAATGGGCAAGATATCTGAAGTATAAACAGACTCTTCAGAAAAGAAGATATATGAGTGGCCAAAAGGCATATGAAAAAGATGCTTAACGTCACTGGTCATTAGAGAAATGAGTTAATATACGACAGTGAGATGGCACCACACAACCACTAGAATAGCTAAAGTTAAGAAGAATGACAATATTAAATGCTGGCCAATCATGGAGAAATTGGAACCCTAATACACTGCTGATGGGATTTTCTTAGAAAATGACCATTCAACCTGGCAATTCTACCTCTATGTATTTACCCAAGAAGGTACAACATATGTCCATACAAAGACTCCTGCATGAATATTTACAGCAGCTCTACTCATAATATCCCCAAACTGGCAACAACCCAAACGTATGTCAAATGGTAAATGGATAAACAAATGTGATTATCCATACAATGAAATAATACTCAACATTAAAGAGGAATGAACTACTGATATGTAACAACATGGACGAATCTCAAAAACAACATACTATGTGGACACACAAGACTGTATATATATACTGTTTGAATCCACTGATGCTAAAATTCTAGAAAAGGCAAAATTATACCAACAGAGGCAGATCAGTGGTTGCCTGGGGCTAGGGTAGGAGAGTGTAGTGACTAAAAATGAGACACGTGGGAACTTTTTGGGGTAATGGAAATATTCTAAAATTTGAATTTGGTAAGGGCTGTACAACTTAAAGTTACTAAAACTCACTGAACTATAAAACAGGTGAATTTTATGGTATGTAAATTATATATCAAAAAATCCAAAAAACATACACATATAACACACACCTTGCTAGGCAAAGAACTAAAATTATCTACTCTTAGAATTTAAAAAATTCATTTCCTTTTACAATAAGCCATTTTTTTCTCTCCATAAAGAAATATCCTAAAACAGGGTAATCTATCCAAGTAGTTTTTGTTGGTGGTGGTGTTTTTTTTTTTTGTTTTGTTTTGTTTTGTGGCACGCGGACCTCTCACTGTTGTGTCCTCTCCCGTTGCAGAGCACAGGCTCCAGACGCACAGGCTCAGCGGCCATGGCTCACAGGCCCAGCCGCTCCGCGGCACGTGGGATCTTCCTGGACCGGGGCACGAACCCATGTCCCCTGCATCGGCAGGCGGACTCTCAACCAATGCGCCACCAGGGAAGCCCTATCCAAATAGTTTTGATTAAATTATTATTGTGTTGTTATTGCTAAGACTAGACTATAGAAATAGTTGCAAATTTGCTATCCAGATGGAAAATATTCACTTCATGGGACAAGGGTCTGCTGGTTTGCCTGTCGGTAGGGTATGAGTGGGGAAGTGACACAGGCATCAGTAAATGTGCTCTGCACATTTTGTATTTTAAAAGCTTGGTCTTTGATGCTCCTTTGCTGGGGAGGGGAGCTCTTCAAGTTTCTAATATCTCTCTACAGCCTTGTTAAAGGACATATGGTAGCTTGGATCTCTGGGACGTGGTAAACTAATGGGCCAAATATGTGGAGCTAGCGTTCAGTAAAGGTTTGATTTGTTTTGCTCTAACACCTCAACTTGCAATTTAGAGGAGCAGCAGAGGGACTAATCTGTTTGGTTTTAGACCAGAACTCTTACACATTAAAGATTAAATGGGGACTACAAATAAGCATACTCTTGTTTAGGTGAAAGTACAGTGAGAGTGAAAGGAAGAGAGTAGCAAAGGGAGAAAATTTTCTCAATTTGCCTCAAGACTTTCAATTACTCTTAGCTCTCATATATACAGTAACGCCCATCAAAGGTTTTCTGTTGCTGCTGTTGTTTTTGTTTTTGCTTTTGGGAGGGTGGGCAGGCACCTCCTTCTCTTGAGCCGTAAGGTAACATAACACCCAGCTGCTGTCTCAGAAGTGCTGGAAAAACTTTAGCCTTTCACTGCCAGACTCAGCATAAAACAACAGGAGCTCCTAAAGGGCTGGGATCTTGGTCACCACACTCTATACAACACACTGCAGAGCATGGACTCGATACTCAACGGCAGTAATGATAACACCTAACTGACCAAACCAATTTGTTCATGATAAAGGATCTCAGGTGTTTCCATGGATACTAGGGTTTTCTGACAGATCCAGGCTAGAACTCTGTACACAGAATAAGGCCTTTTATAAGAAAATATAGCCTCGCTTTCTTTGAGACATAGGACAGAATGCCAAATGTCCCTGACAGTTTTAAATCACACTTGGAAGAGAGTTAAAATAAAGGCCTAGATGTGGGCTTATTTGTGGTGGTTTCTGATGCTGGTGGAATGGACCAGCCTGGTAGTTTCACGTCACCTACATGCTTCATAATCACCACAGCTCCTCGCCCCACACTCGACCTCAGAATATCACTATCTGTTCACCACTCAGTAGGTCCCCTGTAGTGGACGGGGACGGCTGTGACACGTGCACATTCCTTTCCACTTTGTGAATCAGTTCACACTCTCCCTAGATCATTCCTCTAAGAAGATTCAACAGCCTCCCGGGCTTTCCTGTGTGCTTAATTTTTTAAAAAAAAAAGTCAAATTAGATTGTGTTGACCACATTCAAACCACTGATAGCTTTTCACTGCAAACCAATGTCCAAACCCTACAGCCTGGAATCTGGAATCCCTTCCCTCCTTTTCTAGCAGTCTCTCCTCACTCAACCCCAAGGCTCCATCGGGCTGCACAGAGGTCACCTGCAGAACACCAGCTTGGTCCAAGCATCCTGTCTTTCTGCACTTCTAAGTCCCACCCTTCCTTTAATGCCCCTATTGTGGAAGCCTGTCCAGAGTCTTCCAGTTGGAATTAATCTCTCCCTCCCCATATTCCTATAACATATGGCTTGTACCTTGATTAAAACTCTTATGGTAGGCTGCCCTGGATGCCACTTATTTCATGCATGTGCCTGCCTTCCACTCAGGACCAGCAAATTCCTACTCTGAATGCCTATTTAAATCAGCTTGGGGATCTTGGAAAAGTGGCTGATTCCAGGACTAAGCAAGTACAAGATGCATCCAGAACACATCATGTTAGGCCACAGAATAAGAAAATGCTTTTTAAAAAACGGGAGGCAGGGACTTCCCTGGTAGCACAGTGGTTAAGAATCCACCTGCCAATGCAGAGGACACGGGTTCGATCCCTGGCCCAGGAAGATCCCTCATGCCGTGGAGCAGCTAGGCCCATGTGCCACAACTGCTGAGGCCCGCCTGCCAGGGCCTGTGTTCCGCAACATGAGAAGCCATTGCAGTGAGAAGCCCGTGCACCGCAATGAGGAGTGGTCCCCGCTCCCTGCAACTGGAGAGGGCCCGCGCACAGCAACGAAGACCCAATGCAGCCAAAATTAATTAATTAATTAATTTTTAAAATAAACAAAAACAGGAGGTATGTCACAAAAATACAGAATTCAGCTTGAAGGAATTTCCACCGGCCAAATTTGAGACAATCTGAGCAACAAAATAATTAAGTACAGTAATGAATTATAAACCACTGAAAAATACAAGAGCCCAGAGTCCAAACCAGTAAGAGATAAATAAATGGGGGAGGAGAATGCTCCGTGCAAATGGTAAATGCAGGAGAAGGACTGGAGTTAGCAAAGCATCATTTTGCAACCATCATAGTAAAGACTGGTTCAGGCAAGAATCATCAATGGATGCTAAATCTAGGAGACCTTTTTGATGATGATCAGGACATTTATATAGTCAAAGTGTTTCCCACAGATTGCTTACTAGTTGCAAGGGCAAAAATACTATTTTTAGAGACATCAGGCAACACCTAGACTGGGTGAATGAAGCAAAATTAACATCAATAATGAGATGCAGATAAACATCCGTGCCTCCCAATGAAGAACCCTGAGGGGGACACAACATCACCCACATAGCATTCTGGCTGGGAATACATAACCTGAATCTAATCATGAAGAAACATCAGACAACCTCCAAACAAGGAGTGCTCTATTTAAAAAAGTGGGGGGTTGGGAAGGGTAAGCAGAGGAGGGTGGAGAAATGTAGCCTTCAAAATGTCAGTATCATTAAAAACAAAGAAAGGCAATGAAAATGTTACAGCTTAAGAGTCTAAAAGAAACATGACAACTAAATTCAACACTTGATCATGGACTGGATTCTGTACTAAAGGGAGGAAAATGCTTTTATGAAGTATATTATTGGATCAACTAGCAAAACTAGAATATGGACAAGAGATCTGATGAAAGTATTTATCAGTATCAATTTACTGAAGCTGATAACTGTGCTGCGGTTATATAAAATAACTATTCTCAGGAAATATTCATTGACGTTTATAGGGATAAAGGGTCACAATGTTTGCAACTTACTTTCAAATGGTCCAGGACAAACTTTTAATTTCCAAAATGTAAAAAAAAACAATACCCAGAAACCTTTTCTGATTTAATTGTTAAGTGTGAGGCCCAGACATTCTATATTTTAGAGGCTTCCCAGATTGAGAAGCTCCTAGAACAGTGGTTCTCAAAACATGGTCCTCAGACCAGCAGCATCAGTTATTACCTGGGAACCTGTTAAAAAGGCCCACTGAGTCAGAAGCTCTGGGGGTGGGCCCAGCAGACTGTGTTTTAACAGCCCTCTGTGCAATTCTGATGCCCACTTAAGTCTGAAATCACTGACCTAAACTATGAGCTCCTATATTCTGTATTCTACCTCCTATATTCCCCACGAAACCTAGCAAAATGCTTTATGAAAAATCACATCTCAATAAATGCTAGCTGAATTTAGCGTGACAGTGCATGAAAAGGCAGAAATGACCACTGAGGCACTTTAAGTCGATAAACTAAAGGTCCCAGCTAAAGCATCACTCTGAGTTTCTAAAGGGAATATAAAATTTATTTTGAAAGCAGTAAACCAAGTCAGATTACTCAAGAGGTTAGTAAAAGCACTGTTGTCCCAAAAGGGAGCATATCATCTTACAGTGTAAGTCACTGTCAACTGAAAACATGCCATAACTTTTGCAAGCTCTTAGACTGGTATTTAAAAATTAATTCTGTGGTTCTGGGAAGCAATGCACAGCGATTAAAAAGCCATGCGGTATGCGTCATGCAAGATCTGATTAGAAAACACAGTATCCACGTGGCTGTGCTGTGGCCCAGACTGGATGAGGATGGCCAGATTTCAGAACACCCTCCAAGTGGCCTTTGGAGAGACAAGACCCCTGTAAAGACAACAAGCTGATCAATTTGCCTACTGAGTAGAAAATGAAACAAATAAATCCATGTTTATGCAATTGTTTTCCATCTTGAGAAGTTAAACTGCTGAAGATACACTAGGATGCAGGGTATCACCCCAGCCTCACCACATGCTTTTACTGATTGGCACCCAGCAAGATTTCACAGGAAAAGGGTGTCACTATGGTATTGTTGATTTAAAGGTTATCTAGTCACAGCGAGGCAGAGGAGAATTCATCTTCAAAATTCACCTCCTTATTGAAAGCCCATGGAGTGTCTTGGCAATTAACAATTCCTATCACCTCTAGCTGTTCCCTATGTGAGAAGGCTCAGAACTCGCCTTACAAATTGCTCTTTTGAAGATCAAAGGGGAGCTGAATGTGTCTGTGTGCTCTCGATGAGACTGTGATTTAATGGAATTTTTAGAGAAGGCTTTGCTGGCAGTGTTTGGATGACAGCCCCAGGCGGAGGATTCAGGGGAGCTTGGCCACTCTTCCCTTTGGAGCGGCTTCCCTGTCTTTAATTGGCACCTCATTAGAAATTAATGAAAATGACATCCTCTGTTCTTCCTGCTCTAGGCATCGAATGCTACAAAAAGGCCCATCACAATTCATAACACATTCAATTTATATAGCAACGGCTCTTAAGCATTATTTATGAGATGTGAATTTCTTGTCAGCAGTTAATAACCTGTACAGAGTGGAAGGGGAATGGAAAAAAAGATTGTGAATACATATAAAAAAAAAGATTTTCTGCAGTGGAAAAGTGTTCTGTTTGAGTTCAAACTGCCTTGCTGAATCTTCACTTTCAGTAGTAAATTACTGTGTTTCCCGTCTTCCAAAACCTTTCAGGGCAGTTAAACGTCTCCCTAGCACTCCATACAGCCTCAAGGAAATAACTGTACAACTCACCTTTTCCTAGAGATCCAAGCAGACAGGCAGGAGGAACACAAGAGATATTTGTCAGGGACAGTCCCAGAGGTGTGTGTTCCCATTACTGTCCTTCATCTTTTAAAATGTGGCAGCTGACTCAGTCATTTTTCTGGGCACATAAGTATAATGCTCTCAGTGGGCCCAATTGAACTCCCAGCTCTCTCTAGGAAGGCTACATCTGGAGGGACTGCAGAAAGCTCAGGGCTCTTCTCCAGCAGAAAAATCAAATCTCTCTATAAGATGACCCTCAGAATTGGGCATAAGCCAAGGGACCACGTGTTAGATCATTTAAAGAGAATGCACGTCTATGGCAAACCCAGTAGGCACTTACTTAGAAACCCAGCCTCCTGCCTGAGAGGTGAAGAGCACAGCAGAGTAATCTGCACTTACCAGAGTCAGTCAAGTTGGCTTCACTTTAGAAGCACATGAAGTCATCCAACATGTATTTCTAGATATTTTCAGCTTGGTGCTTAAGACCTTAGGAAATTAGGTGGCTTGCATCAAAGCTGAAGGGTAAACTGGGAGACTCGGTTACCACACCTCTGGATCTCTCAGCACTAAACTGTGAATTCTCACTGCTTGCCTGACAAGAGAGGAGGTTATTAGCCACTGCCAGAGGCGAGACAGCACACTTGATGGATCAACTGCTTGATCCACTAGGGCAAATCCTGTGTAATACCCAGAATTCAGTTACTTTCAAGAAGGAAACAAGAATGTAAGGTACAGGAAAATCCCACGATTCTAATTTAGGAATCACCAAAGGCCTGTGTTACAAAAGCAACAGGCAAACGGTCAGGGAAGCTACACAACACTGGTAACAGACTGAACTGCTGAAGCCCCCAGGGGTCCACGTGAAGACCAAAGCAATAATTTGCAGACCACAAAAGATCAGACAAACCACTAAGGGCAAAGCTGGTTAGCCATGAGACCCCAAAGTTTCCTTGGGTAACCACAGTATTCCTTCACTACCTCATTAAGAATTTTACATTACCTGGGAGGGTTGATCAAGATACAGCCTAAGAAAAAGGTTCTGGGCTCACCTGGACCATATCACATTGCAGGAACAAAAGTGAGGTTTGAAAATTCTGCTGACAGCCTCTGCACCCACGTCTTATCCTACCTCTCTCCTCACACTTTCACACAAGCATTTAATAGGATAAATAAACGCCAGGCTAAAGAATAAAAACTGGTCCAGTGATACCTGGACTCCACATGCTAGTCACCGTTTCTGCAGTTGAATATAAATATGTTTCTGATACTGCTGAGTACCACACACCAGACTGTGTAACAAACAGATTTCTACTCATGACAGGAAAGGAGTTCCAACTCAGTTTCCATGAGAGGCTGGAACTCCCTCCTGTCCTTCTCACTTCCAACAGGGCAGATAACTCAGAGACAGGAGCAGCGACGGCTATCTCTTCAGAAGATGAAGAGCTTTGAGCAGCTGTAACTTTCTAACTGCTGGGAGAACCACCCAGTCCTGACTACCAGCATCAGTACTTACAGGATATCTATGGCCATCCCAGAGGTAAAAGGAAGCTTCTAAAAGCTCACTTCTAAGAACAAAGGATACAGGACTCTCAGAGGCTAGAGCCAATGTGCCTGATGACAGCTCTGTCCCAAAGAACAATTTCACAATATTATGCTCTAAAGTCAAGAAATAAAAACAGGGACAGGAAAACTGTAAGTCAGCCTCAATAATGCAGCTACACAATTTCGCTTCCATGTGACACGATGTATATGGTCAAAGGGAGAGGAAGGATTGTTCTAAGTTTTGTTCCACTGTGGACAGGCATAAAGTTTTTAAAAAGTACATCCCACCAAAAATTCCAAGAGTTGGTATTACACTGGATAATACAGAAGGAAAAGGTTACTTTAAAGCTATTTCAAGGGGTTAACTGACAATGAATTATGGTTCAAAGAAAATAATTTTCTAATCAAACTTTAATTTAAAAGGGATATGGGGGAGAAATCTTTCATTTATTATATATAGTAAGAAGCTCATTCAAAATTAATCTAATATCTGAATTTTATGGCACCTATCTCAGAATTTCACTGGTTTGGTTAACTTCTAAATAAGTCATCAATGAGAAGGAACCACAGTCATATGCAGTGGGGAGAAGCTGAGAGCAGTAAGCAGTGACAATGCAACTCTAATGAAATATGTGTACGAATAGTTGGGGAGGTTTTTGCCTTTTCTGTATGTGTAAGAGGAAATAAAGGGTGTTTAGAAATAAGAATCCTCTACTCTGATTTCCCAAGCTCCAGAGCTATAGCTCGAAGGGAGGTAGGTACTCGGGAGAAGAATGAAGGAGCTCAGCCTCTCAGGGCGCCAAGGACACAGCCTCCACCATGCTGTGTCCTCCACTGGGGGGACGCTTACCGCAGCGGCATGATCCCAGTTCCTGCTGCACCAGCTCCAGTTTGGTTTGGCACTGGAAGCACCGACGTCGGCTTTTCTGTTTAGATCGGCTGGTTTCCTCGGGTCGTTCAGTATTCTCCAGTAGTCGTGGCCGTTTCACTGGCGAAGCCTCATTCTCAGACTGCGAATCTGAGCAAAACAACACATTTAGGGGTCAGGGTTAGTGCTTGGCCTGGCAAGCACAACTGATTAATGTACAGCCGAGGCATTCTTCTGACCAGGCTACTGCCCTTTTCCAGGAACTGGATCAGTATGAGCAAGAGCCAGTTCTTCTAACTGGCCTGGTTTACGTCACAAATTGTGACAAGCATGCACCTTTAGAGCTGACTTCTAACAAGCCAGGCCCAAGCTAGGAGAGGAGGGTGGGTGGCTCAACAAACGTCCGTTCTGTGCTGTCTTTAAAAAGCATCCATCTCTACAAGGAGACCATTCGAGCTGGAAATGGGATCCTCTCTTTGTGCCCCTTCTTTGGGTCCTAGCTGTTTACTGCTTGTATTGGTTATTTATCTCTTCTTGGATCTTTGTCCTTAAGTAGACTGTACTTCACCAGAGAAGGGACTGTGTCTACTATTTCTGTATGTCACCATGCTTAGCACAATTCTATACCTGAAGTCAGTGTTTCATGGGTGATCCATGATCTTTTCTAGTAAAAAGACATTTCTAAGGGCTTCCCTGGTGGCGCAGTGGTTGAGAGTCCGCCTGCCAATGCAGGGGACACGGGTTTGTGCCCCGGTCCAGGAAGATCCCACATGCCGCGGAGCGGCTGGGCCCGTGAGCCATGGCCGCTAAGCCTGCACATCCGGAGCCTGTGCTCCGCAACGGGAGAGGCCACAACAGTGAGAAGCCCGTGTACCACACACAAAAAAAAGACATTTCTATTCCTATGCACAACTAAACGCACAAGAATCAGGTTCTAATACTGAAAATGATTCCAACTTTATTCAGAGTGAACAAGTGTCCTTGCTTGTTCACAAATAAGCTGTCCCACGGCCTCCAGAGTGGGGTGGTACAGAGGCAGCACTTGGCACCGCAACCCTAGGGCTGGTGCCAAATTAGCAGGTGAAGGGAGATGTAGTGTGCAACAAGTGTTTTGTATAATCTTAAAAAAGTAAAATGCAATAAAGTTCATGTCACAGGCAGACTGTAAATAACTCTTGCTTTCAAAAACAAAGAAAAGAAAAGAGCCAGCACTTGGGGGGCTCTGTATTCTTGGAATTACTGCCACTACATACTGACGATGCACCTCTCGCCAAGGTTCCAAAGGGATTTGTGCTAAAACACCTCTGGAAGAGAGTCTCCTAATACAGTAGCCTCTTACTGGTCTCCCTGCCCTTCCCCTTGTCCTACAGTCTATTCTCCACACAGCAGCCAAGCGACCCTGTTAAAAATCAAGTTAGAATCACTTCACAATCCTGCTTAAAATCCTCTAATAGCTCCCCTTCTTGGAGGAAAAGTTCAGATACTTCCTATGACCCTCAGAAAGGCCCTGCCTTTCTTATGTGCCCTCCTCCCATCTCTCTCCCCTCATCCCCTGCTACTCTCTCCCTCTGCTCCACCCACACTAGCCTCCTGATTGTCTCCTAACTCAGGGCCTTTGCACCTTCTGGTCCCTTTGTCTGGAACACTCTTCACCCAGATCTACAGGGAATCCCCTCTTTTAAGTCTTTTAAGCTATATTTTCAATGAGGTCTTCTTCCCTGAAAACCCTATCTAGACCACTCTTGCCCCCTTCAGCAGCACTTCCCTTCCTCCCTTTTCCTGCCTTTTATTCCTCCCCAGCACTTATCTTTTGACATTATCCTCCAGGAGAATGTAAACTCCTGGAGGGCAGGAAGTTTCACCAGCTTTGTTCACTAATGTGCCCTCTATGCCTACAACTCAGTATTTCTTACATGAATAAATCTTCTCCTAAGGCAGTCCTGATTTTCTATTTACTGTGTCTCTAGTGAGAAGCGGTAGACCGTTGGCAGTTTTTCTTTCTTTTTTTTGGCCGCACTGCGAAGCATGGAGGATCTTAGTTCCCCGACCAGGGATCGAACGGAACCACGCCCCCTGCAGTGGAAGCAGGGAGTCTCAACCACTGGACCACCAGGGAAGTCCGGCTGTATTTCAAGGAAGGCTGTCTGTATCCCCTTCCCAGCCTCCCTCTGTGTGGAGAAGATGCTGCATTTCGCCCGAGCACTCACTGGCCCCGACAGTGACAATGGTAACAGTTTGCTCACAGCCCTCCGGCCCACCGCACCTTGCACTGACTTTCAGAAGGTACGCACCATTCTTAGCAATTGTAAACTTCATTTTTCATTTCATTTAGTTCTTGCAGCCTCCATGACATTTTCCCCCAATACAAACCAACTAAACAAGGCCTTTGATGAAAACAATTGAAAGCAAGTTCAGCCTATTTCCCAGCTCTGCTGAGCAAAGCTGTCCAAACCTAGTCAGTGTGATGACTGAGGCAGCCAGACACACCAGGCCCCTCCCCTTCCCCTATAAGAGCAACAAGCAACAATCTAAATGTAAATCATTACAAGGCAGGAAGACAAAAGAAATTCACCTGGTATGGGCCACACTGTTCTCCGGGGGTCCTTTTTTACAAGCCAGAAAGGGCACTATTTGTATTAATAACCCTATTTCGACTTTTTTTTTTCCATTGGGTAACGAGAAGAGAAAATTCTAGAGTAAAAACCGAAACAAAAAAATGGTGTTTGTTCTGAGACAAGGTCCTAACTCTGGAGCATCCACATAAGAAATTATCCCCCAACCCTGGGGGGTGAGGTGGGGAGGGGAGAGAGATCAGGGTTCACACAAGAAGGTGGCTGAAGGCTTTGCATTATTAAATTGTTAAAATCCAGAGGGTCTTGACACGAGGCCAGCACACCTCAAATATAAAAGAGGACCACTCGGACCCTCTTTTATTTGCACTGCGACCTCACAGAACTGAGCTTGTGTCTGGAAATGCAATGTTCACATTCAAAGCTGTTTCCCAAGTGAATCTGCTCCAAACTGTCAAATGTGCTGTCTACCTACATAGCACCTATTTCCATTTCTAAAGCAAGCCTCTGCTACAAGAAGACAATTTACTTTCAGTATGTCAATGTTATCCATTGCTAACTATTTTCAAACAAGCAAGAGAGTGATATGCAAAGACAATATTTTTTAACATATGATCCTAAGACTGAGAAGCAGAATTCATATTGATATAATCATCACTGGTCATCACCAAACAACCCAGCTGATGGAACGCCCCCAAATTAGGAGGCCTGTCCAGGCCTGATCTCTTTTCTTCTAATTCTCCACCTTGTCTGACCAATGAGCACTCAATAATAATAAAACTAAGGAATAGGTCTGCATGGTCTCATCCTGAAATTTTCCTTTATCCATTCCACACTATATATAAAGACAACTGCATTATTTGTTCTGGAAGGCAGGAGGCATGGGATGTTCCTGAAACAGTGGGTCCTTAGGGAGGTCTCTGATGCTGCCAACAGCTTCTGGCGGCACTGCACTGGCCATCCTAAAGGAACACCACTCAGCCCTAGTCAGTCCTCTGAGAGTCAATGTCTCAGCATCTGTGCAAGTCCAAGACCTAAGGCATCCATGTATAGAAAGCCTGAGCCATGAGAAGCAGTCCTCAACGAGTCTGAACCAAGACAGGTGAAATGTTTACCAGAATGTATTATTTTTCAGAATCAAGGAACTGCTCCTAGACATTAAGAGATTCGTAACTTTAGCATTCTGGAATACGCCCACTTATCCTTCACTCAGTCAATGGTCTGTTAAGTGGAAAGGAATCCTTGTGCCCTCTAATGCTCTCTACCACAAGGAGGGAGGGGAAAAAACTCCCTAAACTGTTTACCACCTTCCACATGCTGCCATCCAGTTATGTGTTATCTGTAACTTCTTGGCGAAGCAAACCATTCCTTGGCATTTCCTCACAAGTCAACTTAGTATTTTAATTATAAGCTGATGAAATAAATAGCTGTCTACAGGATCATCATCATGTCTGCATAAGAAATTTACATCTCCTCTGCTAATTACTTAATGAAACCTGTGCCATGTGGGGAGTTGCCTAAATAAGAGAAACAGATGTCCAGGACAGGGATTTTAATTACATAATAATGAACTAAATAATTCAACTGTTCAATTACAAATTTAATGGCAATTTTAAAAGGACCACCAGAAGGAAAAGATCCAATTATGGTCAACACTAAAGGAACCTTCATCTACTGTCCGTATTTGAATAAATTAAAGTTTGATTATTTACTTTTTGCTCACAGATAGTAAATAGGTCTTGTTACCCTGAAGCATTTTCAACTCCTCAACAATGATGGAAAACACCTACCAATCTACTTGCATAATCTGAACTTGGTTAGTAAGGGTTTAATGCAGAGAGAAAGATGAACAGAAATAGCTCACATGCAGCTTTAACTGTCAGAAGAAACGCATCCTTGCAAGGAGCATGCTCATTAGCAGCAGGAGTGTAGCGGCAAGCTAGAAACTGTTCCCACCCCAGGAGTTAGGAGTGACTTCTAATTAAAGTCCTTCATAAAGGGCCAACAAAGCACCTTTTTCCAGTATGCTTTTTCTTGAGAACATAATCTAGTCTGTATGTACCCACACAAGAGCTGCCCACATGCCTATGCCAGGCTCACAGTTCTTGATATTCAACCAGTCCCCCTCTTCCTCTGCCTACGTTTAACGGCCTGAGGAAGATACCGCATCAGACCTTCTAGTCAAAGGAAAGTCTGATCAAGAATCATAATGGGATTAAATGAGAAAGGAAAATCTTAAGAAAAAGTATTTTATCTCTCAGTTTCCTAGATTTAAAGTAACCATTGCTTTATTTGTGACAGAGAAATAAGTACAGTGATTTTTAAAATATATAATCCTCTGAAGAGAGAAAGTCTTCTAATTGTACTTTCCTAGCCAATAGCAGAGAAGTAGTGGTAAGACTTTCAATTTAGGAACACAGTTTAACTGGAAAACTTGACTGGAGACGACAACAGACCTACTTCTTTTAAAATTCTGTTTTATCTCTGACAGAAATTCACATTTGTTCCTTACTGTCACTGTTCTTGTCTTTATAGCTCATGTTCTCTCCTGAAAATTTCCAAATAAATTGTGTCAGCCCTGTCAAGAGCTGAATCCCAATCTCTCTGAATCTCCCATCGCTGTGCAGCTGGCAGCCCACACACAACTGAGACTGCTAACCATGACCATGTCCCTCTGACACCTCAGGCAGGCTCCTGACCCTCTGCACAAGCCAACACTCATGGTTTTGAACAGGAGAGTTGAAATAGCAAAGTGGCAACAAAGAGAAGGAAGCTTCTTCTATTCACTTCACCCATACCTTCCCTTACTTCTAAGAAAGATGAATCTGTTTAATCTCAGGTTTTATGACAGCTTTTGAGGTACTCAATCAGTTTTTTTAGAACCTATCACAGTCTCTTGACAGACTGACATTTATGATCCCAACCGTCTGTGCAAACATCAGTAAGAGCAATAATTAATGAACCCTCACACATCACTGCGGTCTCTCCTTCGACCATTTATAAGAAGCTTAAGGGCTTCCCTGGTGGTGCAGTGGTTAAGAATCCTCCTGCCAACACAGGGGACACGGATTTGATCCCTGGTCCGGGAAGATCCCACATGCCGCAGAGCAACTAAGCCCATGTGCCACAACTACTGATCCTGCAAGCCACAACTACTGAGCCCACGTGACACAATTACTGAAGCCTGCGTGCCTACAGCTCGTGCTGCGCAACAAGAGAAGCCACTGCAATGAGAAGCCCGCGCACCACAACAAAGAGTAGCCCCCGCTCGCCACAACTAGAGAAAGCCCGCACACAGCAACGAAGACCCAATGCAGCCAAAAATAAAAGAAGCTTAAGCTGCTAAAACCTCTGTCCATGAAAAACACCACACTCTCACTGGAAAAACTGATAAAAGACACTTAAAAAAGAAAATCTGTTTTATAGGTACTTTCTCTCTCTCTTTCTCCTCAGGCATCCTTTCAGTGTGTGCAGGGATTAGATTCATCCTCTCTGGCTTCTTACTCTGTATGTCATAAAAGACTTCAAGAGAGAAAACTCCCTCATTATCCATTAAAATTTTGCTTCCACTTTATTTGGCTGGAATTTCCCCCTTCTTTCTTATTTTCCTAATGGTCCCACAACTATTTTGGAATATCACACCTGTTAAAAAGCTGTTACACAGGGCTTCCCTGGTGGCGCAGTGGTAGGGGACGCGGGTTCGTGACCCGGTCCGGGAGGAATCCCACATGCCGTGGAGCGGCTGCGCCCGTGGGCCGTGGCCGCTGGGCCTGTGTGTCTGGAGCCTGTGCTCCGCAACGGGGGAGGCCACAGCAGTGAGGGGCCCGCGTACCGCAAAAAAAAAAAAAGCTGTCACACAGAGAAAGAAGTTCAACTCTTTGGAAGAGGCCGATTATTAAAATTTTGTGGAAAATGCCTTCATTTTCATTTGATATGTAATACAAAGATGAATCTAGTTTGAAATACTCCTAGGATGCCACGTCTTAGATGATAACCATTTTAAAGGTCAGGTGTTCTCAAACTGCCAGGCAGTACTGTTGTGAAGCCTAAATCCCTCTCTTCTCCTTCCATCTCCACCCCCATCCCTCCAGGTTATTTCCTCTGGCTTGCTCCTTTTCTTGAGGGTGGTCTCCTCCATCACAACCTCAAGACAGCAGACCTCTGACTCTTCCTCCCTGCTGGGAACACAAGATCGGGAGACCTGGGGTGGCCAATCAGTAGAACCAATTATCTTGGGAGCACACCTGAACTTTTGGGGTCTCTGTCCTCAGTATGCTCAAAAGACATAAAGCATCAGAAATCTTGAGGGTAATTTTATCATCTAACTGTCTGACTTTGATCTTCACAACAGCAATGCAAAGCTGCTTCTGTAGGGACATTTTTTGATTGGAAGACAGCTTAAAGAGTAGCAGAAAATGCATAAGTCATGAGCCATAATTTGTACCCTTCATGAAATGAGCACCCATACGTCCCAAAGACATGTTTTAAAGACTGGAATCAGATTTCTCACTTCCTCATAGCCCATCTTTCCCTCTGATTCCCGCTGGACAAGAAGCTGAAAGCTGATTTTGGTGGTACACACTGACACCAAAAAAAAAAAAAAAGCAATTATGAATTCATCAAAGGATCAAGTAAGAGAAGCTAATGGGCTGTGGGGAGAACAGCTCTCCATTAAATAAAATCATCTTAAATGAAATCATGGCATCAGAGCCCAACAATTCTAAAGGAAGGGGTTTCTCTCAATTTTTCTTTCTTTCTAATCTGTCTGCCTTTTATTTCTTTTTCTTGCCTATTGTTAGCTAGGCTTTCTAGTATGATACTGAATAGGAGAGTTGAGAGAGGACATTTTTGCCTTGTTCTCAACCCCAAGAGGAAAGTATTCAGTCTTCACCCAACTTTTTATTTTGAAAAATTTCAAAACTATAGAAAAGTTCAAAGAATAGTACAATTAATACCTGTGTACACTCCAGTCAGATTCAACAAGTGTTAACGAACTATCTGTCACACTGCTTTATCTCTCCCACCCCAACACCAAACCATCTGAAAATAAGTTGCAAACATCAAAATACTTCATATATACACATTTAACAATAAGGGCATTTCCTTACATGACTAAAAATCATACCTAAGAAAATTAAGAATAATGCTCCAATGTCATCTAACATTTGGTCCATATCCAAATTATCTCCATTGTTTTCAATGTTTACCTTCATAGTTTCAAAGGCATGTCCAATCAAATTGTATGTGTTACATTTGGACCTTACATCTAAATCTCTTTTTAATCCAAAAGAGCATATACTCTCAAATCGTATATTCGTTCATTCATTCAAAGGACATGGACTTCTGGATAGTCCTGGTTAGTTTTCCTGTGGAATATACCACCATCCGGGATTGACTGATTCTTTCTCCCTCTCTTTTCTATTTATCTCTCTATTTTTAATGGCATCATTTACTTGTAAGGAAGGAGATTTTTTAACTGTACACCTCCTCTGTTTCATATTCAAGACCAGCAATTAAACTTCCAGCAAGCCCCTGACAAACCCACATGATTGGAGGGCTGGCACAAGTAAGGGCAGGTGAAGAAGGGCAAGCACTGTGTAATCAGCTCAGTTCCCATACCACCTTGGCAGTGGGGGAAGGAATGTTCTTCCTCTAACTTCCTCCATTGCACACCTGCCGTACAGGACATCAGGATATAGTTCATCTGTGCCTTGGCAAGGAAAGGATACTTAGGTGAACGTTAGGAGAGGAGCTAGCTGTCAGTGTTTTAGCCCATGATTTCTTAAAGTCTGATGGCACTGCCTGTGACTGAAGTTGGTGCCAGAAGGCCACAAGTCACTTCTCTAAATATCTCCTTTCCAATAGCTTCCTGGCCTTTTTCTATTTTTTTTTTTTTTTTTTTTTTTGCGGTGCGCAGGCCTCTCACTGTTGTGGCCTCTCCCGTTGCGGAGCACAGGCTCCGGATGTGCAGGCTCAGAGGCCATGGCTCACGGGTCCAGCCACTCCGCGGCATGTGGGATCTTCCCGGACTGGGGCACGAACCCGTGTCCCCTGCATCAGCAGGTGGACTCTCAATCACTGCGCCACCAGGGAAGCCCTTCCTGGCCTTTTTCTGATTGCCCTTCCCCTCCTGATGGACTCTACACTGTTGCTAACTGTTCCTATAAGATATCCCTTTCATTGCTGATCACTCAACTCTCTAAACCTAAGGAAAATTTTCATCAGAATAAAAAACATAAAGCAAAAGCCCAGGAAAGTTCACTTGCAATAATAATCACAATCTCATTAAGTAAAATAAGATTCTCAGTTTATTTGATCTAATTTATGTACGTCTCCAGATTAATGACCACTCTGTTCAGGGCCCAGACAACAGTCAATATTTTATTAATTATTTATCAAGTGCCTACTGTGTGCCAGGCACTGGGCTTTAAACTAGCAAATCAGAACTACATATGGCAATGATCTCTCCTCTCAAGGAGGCCACATTCCAGGAGAGATATAAACAAATAAACCTACAGCATATTAATATATGAAGAGACTATGAACATAAAATGTGGAAGTGATAAATTCTGTTAAGGGGGTGATTAAGAAGCAGAAGAGGGAAAGGTCGAAAAGGTACCTCTTAGGGCTTCCCTGGTGGCACAGTGGTTAAGAATCCACCTGGGGGCTTCCCTGGTGGCGCAGTGGTTGAGAGTCCGCCTGCCGATGCAGGGGACATGGGTTCGTGCCCCGGTCCGGGAAGATCCCACATGCCGTGGAGCGGCTGGGCCCGTGAGCCATGGCCGCTGAGCCTGTGCGTCCAGAGCCTGTGCTCTGCAACAGGAGAGGCCACAACAGTGAGAGGCCCGCGTAATGCAAAAAAAAAAAAAAAAATCCACCTGCCAATGCAGGGGACACGGGTTCGAGCCCTGGTCCGGGAAGATCCCACACGCCACGGAGCAACTAAACCCATGCGCCACAACTACTGAGCCTGCCCTCTAGAGCCCGTGAGCCACAACTACTGAAGCCCACGCACCTAGAGCCCGTGCTCCACAACAAGAGAAGCCACCACGATAAGAAGCCCGCGCACCGCAACGCATAGTCCCCGCTCACCGCAACTAGAGAAAGCCCACACGCAGCAATGAAGACCCAACGCAGCCAAAAATAAAATAAAAATTTTTTTAAAAGGTACCTCTTGAACTTAAGAACTATACTGTATACATATAAACAGGTGATTTTTAGCTCACATCTGTCATCCTCGCATTGTTTTCTGTTAGCCCTGCTTTTCAAAATACCATTTGTATAAAAGTTGTTGCTCATCTACCTTCTACCTCATCTCTTTACCAACAATCATATCAATTAGTAGACCCTTTCACAGTCTGGGGAGCAAAGCTACATGGAGAACACCTGATTGATGGGTTTTCAGGGAAACAAAGCTGTTTTATATCTTTCTCCTCTCTTTGACGCCAACTGGTTCAATGTGCGGGGGCGGGGGCGGGGTGTTCATGAACACCTCACTAAAATGTCAATGGCCAGGTTAGTTCTCCTTCCATCACATTTATTAATCTTACTACTGGTCTGTCGGTCTGATCAGACACATACATGACACTAACTGCCAATTTTTCTCTATCAGGAATCTTTCAAGCCCATTTTCCTCTTATTATTAAATGATTTACTCTGAGATAATTGTAGGTTCAAATGTAGCTATAAGAAATAATACAGAGAAATCCCATGTACCCCTCACTCAGTTTTCCCCAATGGTAACATCTTGCAAAAGTCTAGTACAATATCACAACCAGGATGCTAATGTTGATACAGTTAAGCTACAGAACCTGTCCATCGCCACAAGGATCCCTCGTGTTGCCCTTTTACAGCCATGCCTACTTCCCTCTCCCCCTCCCCCACCTTGCTCCCTGGCAAACACTAATCTGTCCTCAATTTCTAAAATTTTGTCATTTCAAGAATGTCATTTATATGGTCATACATGGACTTATAGATGAAATCATATGGTATGTAATCTTTTGTCCAAGCTTATTTTTAAGGTCACTTACCACAATAGGTAGATATGCCACAAGAGATTCCTTAAGTTACGCTTCAGTAATAATTACAATAATAACCACTAACACAAAGCACTTATCCTGTACCAGCACTTTTTTTGGAGGGGGGGTAGGCGGGCCTCTCACTGTTGTGGCCTCTCCTGTTGCGGAGCACAGGCTCCTGTCTCTAATTGTTATTACACTTCAAGACTCTACTTCTGCTCTTCCATGAGGGTACCTTACTGTGAAGATGAATTTCTGCTACTTTGTATGTATCCAAAGACCCCACTGCCTCTGGGTTGAGGGTGAGGACGGATACTGGGTCAAGTGTGAGGATGAAAAGCAGCACCCCTCTCACTTATGATCTCCTTAGCCAAACATGGTGGTGCAATTTCTCTAAACTACATCTCTGTTGAATAACCCTGTTTGTCCTCTGCTCTTAGAATATGATTTGTAAGACTCCTCATACCATTTTCTTCCTATTCCTGTTAACTCTCTGAATATCTCTGGATTGTAGTCACAGTATTTTACTTATATGAAGTCAGCTTTATTTTTTTCTCTCATGTTATTTTAAAAAATCTGTCCACAGATGTTTCTTTATTGATTATTTGTAGGATGATAACTTTTCCCCCAGTAGCAAAGGAAAAGGTCTCTTTAAAAAGGCACAGGTGAGGGTGATTACCCCATAAACCACGCCTGGGTTCATCTGAAAAACTGTGGCCACCATCCCTGTTTGTGAAGTGCCATTCCTACTGCACTGTTTACTTAAAAGGTATCACCAGGAGCTAAATTCTACAGAGGGGTGGCTGGTCAGCAGAACGTGTCAGACTAGCAATACAGTAGTCATCCTTTGTAGCTGGTACTGGCCTGGCACCACCTCCTTGTTTTAGCTTCTCCATTAGCAAGACCTGTCCTGCCCGCCCAACTAAACCATATTACTTTCCCCATAGATTTTTCAGTTACTCATTGTAACTGAAAAATTACCCTCAATAGATAATCTTTCCTTTTTATAACCTGTTTGGGTATTTTACAGTTCAACAACATTACAATTCATTGATTTTTAAAAATATTACATTCATAGCATCAGTAGCGTACAGAATAAGGTAGTATCACTACTGAGGTGAGACAAACAAAGAGAGAGCAAGATGAAGAAATCCAAGAGAAATACGTACTTCTCAAAGGCCACACGCCTTCGTGTTCGGTGACCACAAAACACGCTCTATGACCACAAGGATTCCAAGACTCTCAGTGCTAAGACTGGTCTTGAACTTCTGTTCTACTACCTTTTCCAGTATTTCCAGAAAACTAATAAGATCAGCCACGCTTTACTTTCATTTACCCAAAGAAAGGGAAATTTGAGAGACTCCATGAAGTATCTATATAACCAGACTTATTTTCATATTAACTGGGTCTAAGGCAGGCAATACTATTTTCATTTAGTTTCTTAGAACACTCATTCATTTAGACGCTACACTGACTAAAAAGTATGTAATAAGTCTACTTTGTAGTTACATGAAACCTAGATTTTTCAAATTATGCCTTACAAAACTATACAACTGTTTTGAGCAGCTGGGCAGTACTTGTGACTATAGTCACTTCTTCCTACTGGTGACATATTTAAAGAAGCCAGGAGGAAGGAACAGGCCAGAAGCCTTCAAATAATGTTGTACCCTCATATCTTGGTCTCCAAAGCCAATGACTTGCCCAAGGGTTAATCTGATTTGACCCTGGGTCTTTTTGCCAGGACGACTGAAAAATAGGTGTCCTTTATGGAAAACAAGAGTATGGGGGTAGGGTGAGGACATGGGTAAAGAAGAATGAGACATTAATTCTGACTTTTTGTTAAAAACATACAGACGAAAAGTCAAATATTCCCACACAAATCATCTCACCCCTATGAAGCTTATAATTGTTTTGTCTGCCTGACTTATAAATGCAAGCCTCTAGGGGCAGGAACAAAATCGGCCGCGTTTAGTACTCCACTGGTACTCAACAACAAAATAATAATGAAAAAGAATATCTCTATAACAGAGGACAAGTTCCTAATGACGGTAATCTTGCAATGAGAGATTGTCACCTGTGGGCTGTGCTCCAGATTTAATGTAAGGTGGGGGGAAATGTTTGAACATTTACATTTTGCTATTTTTAAAAAAATCAGCTTGAATGCATAACTAAGTAGATGCTAAAATAGCTGATTTGTTTTTAAACTATTTTTGTTTCTAATTTAGCATCAACTTAATTCAGTTCCTCTCTCTACCTATCACTTAGTTTCTTCCACCCAAGATTTAGTCTTTTGACTCATTACTCCCAGGGTAAATCCTTAAGCTTATAAATAAACACATCTGTGCCTCATTTTAACTCTTTCCGATGTGAGGCTAAATGAACCTAAAGTTAGAACTTAACATGATGATAAAGAGTGCCCAGTGAAAGCCTTGTCCCGGCCCCTCCCACTGCCCCCAAATGAGTAGGCTTTCATTACTCAGGGGTGTATCAGTGTTGATGTAGATACTACCAAGTGTGTAGGGGGTTGAAGAAAGCTGCCTTAAGAAAATGGCTTATGAAGGAAAGCGAAATAACACCATTTGTAAAATGAGCCACTGGAAAATCAGAGGCGAGAAACTCTACATAAAATTATTATGAAGATTTATCTTTAGTCCATATTTGAAACATGAGAGGAACAAGCATCTAGCATTTCAACCTCAATTCAACCAACTTTGCTCAACACTCTTCACTTACAGAATTATGATTTATCAAGATGTCCACACTATGAACCATACTAAAAAAAAATCAACTATTATTTTATCAGTGTTAACTTCCCAACTTTGAAAACTGTACTGTAGCTATATGAGACAATACCTTGATTTTAAGAATTACACACTGAAGTTTTAGTATAAAAAGGTAATTACTGAAGTGGTTAGAGCTGTGGCTATAACACACACACACACACACACACATGCGCGCGCGCGCGGGCATGCACAGAGGGGGGTGAATAGAGAGGAGAATAAAGAAAGTCAATGTGGTAAAATGTTAACATTTGGGGAATCTGGGTGGGGGAGTTCCTGAGAATTATCTTCTCGTAAAATTTCTGTAAGTCCGAAACTGTTAAAAAAAGCAACAACCACTATATCCCAGAGTAGCCATACTGTCTTTTCTTAAGGCAGCTTTCTTCATACTTAGAGATGACTGGCTAGAGTGCCTGCTGAATTCCTTCCCAGAAATGTTGATACTGCTTAGGTCTGATGGGAAAGTGCATGACCAAACAATTGTAGCAGGTAATCAACAGTAAGGTCAAAGCTCATGCTTCTCCAGGTTTGTAGTTAAGTCAACACTTATCTGTAAGTACACTTTAATGATTAGTCACAGACTTGTACCTGTCACTCTCTTAGTCTATACTTCCTCCAATTCCAATAAGGATCCATTTTAAATTGTATCAATTACTGCAACAGCTGTTCCAGGAAGGATGATGACCAAGACCTTAAGATGTGATTTTAATCTTTTAGAAATGGATTTATCAACAGGAAGCCAAAGAAAAAGTAGTTCTGAACCCTTGTCAGTTACAGGAACTATCAGTTAATGCCAAGCTGGAAAACAGACTGCTGCAGCTAACACTTCGCCTTCAAATCAGTACTACACAACCACCCGACCGCCCCCACCCCAGCACAACTTTCTTTTAAAAGCGACCCTGTATATTTGAACACATAATTCAAGCTGTAATGTAATAACATCTTTGGAGAAGAGTTCTTCAACTTTCTCTAGAAACAAAGAAGCAGTGCCCAAAATACTTTTTTTGCAAGTAAAGTCTGGCCCACATTCAAGGTAAAAATCTTAAAGATTGTCTCCTGTATTCTTTCTTTATCCCTTGCTAAAGTAACAGAAAAGCTAATCTGAGTTAAATGCCCTGTTTTCTTGCTTATATATGTATACATTTTTAATAAGTTTTGAAAGGGTGGATGGATGTGGGAAATGCATAGCATGTAACTAATTCCTCCGTCCATTAAGCTAATAGAGATGTGGTTTATTTAAAATTCTGAGTTGTGGTTCTGCTATTTGGGAATGGCTTTCTGAAACTCTGTGGGTGGATACTGGTAATGAAACAGAGAATTCAGAACGGCAGGGCGCATAGGGCCAAATAAGCTTTTATAGCAGAGTGTGTGTATGCACTAAAAATAATTGTACATATGTAGTGGGAGGCTGGTTAACTGAGCCCACAGAGGCACTTGGCTGTTCAGATAACTAATCACAATATGAAGTCTCCCATGACAGGAATGTTTCCGAGGTTAAACTGTCTGATTTTTAATCATAAAGAAGTAAATTTATTGGCTAAAGTTCTCTCATGTTGTTAAGATGCAACAGCCAGTCTTTTTTATTTATTTTTTTGCAGTACGCGGGCTTCTCACTGTTGTGGCCTCTCCCATTGCAGAGCACAGGCTCCAGATGCACAGGCTCCGGACACACAGGCTCAGTGGCCATGGCTCACGGGCCCAGCCGCTCAGCGGCATGTGGGATCTTCCCGGACTGGGGCACGAACCCGTATCCCCTGCATCAGCAGGCGGACTCTCAACCACTGCGCCACCAGGGAAGCCCACAGCCAGTCTTTTTATCAAGATTTTAACTACAAGAAAACTATCAGCCCTCTGCGGCTCCTAAATTGTGATTTGCCTCAGAAAGAAGGAGTTTTCAATTACATGTATAAAAACTTAGAGAAGAGCTCAGAAAATAAGAGTATTTATTGGTTTTTTTTGGAAAGTAAGGTTGTGAAATTTCTGTAAGAATTACTTTATACCAATACATACAGTAAAATTTTACTTTTAAAACAAGGCCTAGAAACAAAAAAGAAGTTTGATTTACCCGTTCTGATGCCCAGTTTTCTTAAGAAGGGGTTTTCTGGGCTTTCTGTCATTACCACCCTCATCTGTTCAAACAGGGCTGCTAACTGCCCCTGACTCCACTATCCTTCACTTCTTCCTTTCCAGGTCTGCACTTGCCAATCTGCTTGGCCTCGGGCCCTCATTACCAATTTCTGATTCCACCTCTTTTTCCAACCAGATCATGTGAGTTATGTGAGTTCTTTCTCACTTTCCTCCACACTCCCTCAAACTCCTCTTTACCTTCCTTTCATTCAGACCATCAGGTACATTCTGTCCATGTCTCGATTACCTACTGAGCATTTATCAGGCACTCCGTACTTTAAATAGATTATTTCATTTCCCTCAACAACTCAATAGCTGGGTCTGTTATTTTACAGAAGAGAAAATCAACGCTCATAGAGAGGTACAATTATTCTTCCAGTTATATGGTTGGTAAAAGGGGGCACTGGAATGTGAACCCAGGTGGTCTGCCTCTAGAGGCCCCCATTCTCAACCATGAACACGTATATCTCCCTTCCCTTCAGGATTAGGGGCTTTACCTTGGGTACAATCCTATCCCCTAGATTTCCAAAGAACCACATACTACTGAGGCTACCCTTTCCTTCTGTCTTCCACCGATGATTAAATCAGGAAGCACAATCCTGACTTTGTCCCAGATAACTTTTAGTTCAAGAGGATTAAACACATTTTCCTCTGATCCCAACCCCCAGACCCAACTGAAATAAAAGCACAAAAATAACAAGAATGAACCCACTGCAATAAATATAATTGTGTGTTTAACATAATCAGCAAGAGATTTTAAACAAATCTCTAGACGGTGGTAGCAACGGGAGTGGGTTAAGGCTGAAACTTGGTGACTGCAGAGGTGGTAGCTGCTGCGTACAAAGGAAAAGTCTTAAGAGAAGCAGAATGAGAAGCAGGGCAGAAAGCAGGGGATGCACTGAAAACACTTTTGTTTCTTTCTTTCTTTTTTGTAAAACAACTATACTGGTTTTGGCAGCAGGCCATATTTACCTGGCAGAAATCTGGACAGCTCCTGTCTAGAGAAACTGAATGACCTGCCTAGGCAAAGCCATTTCTATGGTTCCTCAAAGTCCAGTCTTCCTCCTCCATCAGGTTCTTAACTTCCTCACAACGACCCTGCCAGCTAACACCTCGTCCCCACTCCATTCCACACAGAGCCCCAGTAAAAATTCCCATTCAAGAAACAGGCATGGTAGAAACCCTGCCCACCCATCTAGGCCTTTTCTCTTAAAAGTCAACAGAGGGATTTCCCTGGTGGCACAGTGGTTGAGAATCTGCCTGCCAATGCAGGGGACACAGGTTCAAGCCCTGGTCCAGGAAGATCCCACATGCTGCAGACCAACTAAGCCCGTGCGCCACAACTACTGAGCTTGCGCTCTAGAGCCCGTGAGCCACAACTACTGAAGCCCGCATGCCTAGAGCCCGTGCTCCCAACAAGAGAAGCCACCGCACCACAATGAAGAGTAGCCCCCACTCACCACAACTAGAGAAAGCCCGCGCACAGCAACAAAGACCCAACGCAGCCAAAAATAAGTATATATATATATATATACACACATAAAGTCAACAGAAAACCAAGTTTCACCAGGCAAATGAGGAGAACCTGAAGCATGAAGTAAAAGACAAAGATAAATAGGAAAATTGGCCTCAAAGCAATCACAGAGAACTCAGCAAACAGAAGGGCACAAGTCTAACCACTAATTAATACAGTCAGAAGATATTACTATATGGGAATTCCCTGGCAGTCCAGTGGTTAAGACTCCGCGCCTCCACCGCAGGGGGCTCAGGTTCGATCCCTGGTTGGGGAACTAAGATCCCACATGCCACATGGTGCAGCGCAGCCACAACAGACAGAGAGACAGAGAGAGAGACAGACAGACAGACAGGGCTTAAAAAAAGAAGATATTACTATATGATAGTAATTCTTATTATATCCATAAGCAAGAATAGGATACTATGAAAAAAAAACCTTCAGAGAAGCAGAGCAAGCGCACTGAAAGCTTGATTGTTGAAATGCAATCAAAAGAAAAACTGAGATAAAGTCAACAGAATCACCCAGAACACAGAGAGGAGATGGAGACTATAAGAAAGGAGGTTAAGATCACCAATCTAGCAGGTCCAACATCTGTATTATGAGTCCCAGAAGAGAAGAGAACCATTGGGTTGGGGAATATCAAAGACAGTCTGCAGCTCCATGAAGGAGTACGTCAGTCTTCAGATCTTAGGGCCTAGCAAGTCTCCAGCATCTTGAATGGGGAAAAAAAAGGATGACCAGCAGATACTTACTACAAATTTTGGAACACCAAGAATAAAAACATGATCCTAACAGTTCTCGAGGTGGAAAAATCCTAGCTATACTACTTAGCATCAGTGTCATCTGACTTCTCAGCAATAACATGAAATGTTAGAAGACAACGGAGCAATGATTTTATCCAAGAATCTATACTTAATCAAACTTTCCATCAAGCTGGGGACAGAAGAGACATTTTCAGATATGCAAGAATCCCAACACTCTTTCTCTTAGGAACTTACTTCGGCGTTGTATTTCAAAAAATGAGGGAATAAAAGAGAACAGTAAAGGGAAATTCTGAGGTGACAAAATAGGCTTATAAAACATCTAGTCTAGATTGAGGCAGAAAGATGGTGGGCTCCAGGAGGGAGGTCTTGAGTGAAAGGTATAAATACAGATTAGAAAAAAAGAAAGGCAAGTGTAAGTTCCAAGAAAAAAAAAACTGTATTAAAAAAATTACGATCCAAATATAAAGCAAACTAAAATGTGGCATGATTTTTGAGCAACTGATGGAATATGACAATAACAAAATCTGATTTGGCTTTGACGTAAGAACATTCTCCTTACAGGCCCAGGAACTGTGACATTAGACCCACAGAAAAAGCAATTTATTCCTATCATATAACTTGGCCTCCTGGCAGGGAACAACATTTACAGTCATAATAATATAAATGTCATTTATTGGCTTTCAATTTAAAAAAACAACCTATGGACATAACAAGGAAGATTTGCTTGTGGCTATAGGCCAAAAATAAATAGTTAACAACTGTGATAATATAAAAAGTATAAGTGTAGCTGACAGGAGGTATGATAAGGTAGTAACTCTTATCACAGGTACTAATATCCTCGTTAAGAGATGGTGCTGAAAATTGATGGATTAAGAAAGAAAAGGATGAAAACAAATAACATACATTTCAAATGCTGGGATGAGGAACTGTGTGAGCTAAATCTTCGTGTTTCAAACCAGTTGACATCTCAAAAAGCACGAATATAAGCATTTTTTCTTTCTTTCACAGTTAGTAAAAAGATAACGTAAAGAGTGAAACTACTAAAACAAAAACTGTCGAGAGAGATGCTGTTCAGTTTTGTGGGGTGGGACCATCTCTACATTATCTTTCTCTTATAAACTATTCTGGGTTATGATGTGCTACCATGTGTTACTTCTGTAAAAATGAAAACATATAATTAAAAAAAGAAATGAGTACCACTTATTCTCTCTTCATGCTTTTCTTCTGGGTTAAATATAGTAGCCAGAGAAAGTCTCACTTTGGCCCAATATAAATTTAAACTATTTAATGACAGTTTGGATTAGCTACTATTTAGAAATCCTATTTTCCTCCCTCAGTCCACAGTAGTTCTCTCAGTTCTCTGCTGCTGATAGCTGTATGATCTATTTATTCAGAAAATGATGACCTTCAAGGATGAACTCCGTAGTGCATCTTGTCTCAGCTAACTGTCTATATATTAAAAGAGAAAACCTATTTATCTATATCTGTATCTCTTCGCTTATACTCTAGGAGGAAACTAATGCTTCTGGGTTTCTGCTTCTAAAGAATCTTGCTTGTGCACCTTTTCTATTCCTCCTCTAATATTCTCCACTTCTTTCCCTCCTTTTTGTACTTTCCCTTTGTATCTTAACAAGGGTAAAATATTTCCCTATCTTAACCACCTCTGCATCAAGAAATGCCTGATCCTGATTCTCCCTCCAACCATCACTATTTATTGGTTTTTAATGGCCCAACTAACTCCTTAACTGAATGACTTCTCTGCTGCCTTTATTTCCTTGTTATCAAATACCTCTTTAATGACCTCCCATCAGGCTTTGGTTTCCCACCATATGACTATGACACTAACTTCTTTCAGGTTTTCCAATGATCTTCTGCTACCCATAGACAACAGCTTTCCTTAGTCCTCATATTTCCTGACCGCTCTTCTCATAAATCTTTCATGATGCTGTATGAAGTTTTCTCCCTTCTTTAGCTTCCTTAACTGACTGGCTCCTCTTCTCTTTCCCAGCCCCCTAAGTACAACCCTTAGCCCCTTGTTCTTCTGTATTCATTCCCTTACCCACTTGCACACCTTTCATCACTGCTTCAAGATCGATGATTCCCAAACTAGGTCTATATTTTTAACTTTCTACAGGACAATCTACAACAATGTACAATTTAGCTCATCAAAAACTGAAAATACAGGGCTTCCCTAGTGGCGCAGTGGTTGGGAGTCTGTCTGCCGATGCAGGGGACGCGGGTTCGTGCCGCGGTCTGGGAGGATCCCACATGCCACGGAGCAGCTGGGTCCGTGAGCCGTGGCTGCTGGGCCTGCGCGTCCGGAGCCTGTGCTCTGCGGCGGGAGAGGTCACAGCAGTGAGAGGCCCGCGTACCGCAAAAAAAAAAACAAAACTGAAAATACATTCAACGAGTTTTTCTTCCCATTCCCTCCCTGCCATCAGTCACATCTTTCTTCCCTCAGTTCCCCAAGTTTATAAACTTTGCATGCTTTCTTCAGCCAACTCTAATCAGTCATCAAATCCTGTTATTATTATTTTAAAACATTTTTCTCAGTTATCTTTATTCCTCCATTCCACTGGCCACTACCACTCTGAATGAACTGGTTCTTCTTCATTCAGAGCTCTGAATGAACTGGTTCTTCTTCATTCAGAGCTCTGAATGAACTGGTTCTTCTTCATTCAGAGCACTCTGAATGAACTGGTTCTTTGGTAAGTCAAATATTAATTTGCACAAGGAAAAAAACCTATCCATATAACCCAGTGGCCAGACATTTTACACAATGAAGGACTCCTGTCACATTAATTCTTGGTTTATCTGGTTTGTAATATTGAGATTATAATCTATCAGGCTTTTTAAAAATAATTTAAGGCATCAAAGAACTCTATAGAAAAATGACAATTTCTCTAACAGCAGGAGGTCTCCTGGCAGATTAGTTTTGAAGGTACTGCATAAAGAGGTGTATTCACTTAAAGGCACCAGTGACAAACAGCAACCCCAGAATGCTCATAAACTCCGGGGATCAAACTGGTAAACCCTTTTAAAAGCATTCCTCTGCGGCTCTGCAAAGATTTCTCCTATCGCAAAGGTCTAATCACTGTGATTTAGTGAAGTTGAGTGATCAAAGTTCAACAGAGCTGTATCTCAATTTTCCCAAGTATTAGGTGCTTATCTGCTACTCAAAAGCACTGCCAGGTTGTTTATCTGCAGTTTTCTGTTCAGTGGAAAACATAATCCCCACTGCTAGACTTTCCCTCCACATTCCAGTAGCCCTCTATCACTTTAGGTTAGTCTAACACTAACCCTAACTCTAACTCTAACCCTAACCCTTGTACTAAGGCACTAAATTCTAAGCATTTCACCAAGGAGATAATTCTTTAAAAGAAAAAAAAAAAAACACATTTGTATATTTTCTCTTAATAATTAGCATAATTTATCCTCCCTGTCTTTTTTTTTTTTTTTTTTTGCGGTACGTGGGCCTCTCACTGTTGTGGCCTCTCCCGTTGCGGAGCACAGGCTCCAGACGCACAGGCTCAGCGGCCATGGTTCACGGGCCCAGCTGCTCCGCGGCATGTGGGATCTTCCCAGACCAGGGCACGAACCGGTGTCCCCTGCATCGGCAGGCGGACTCTCAACCACTGCGCCACCAGGGAAGCCCCCCCGTCCTCACTTTTAAAAATAAACATTAGTTACATTTCTTGCTCTCTAAAGCTGGAATTAGTTGTATTTATGTTTCTGTACTTATTCTGTCTCTTTATGGTATAAGCTCCCAGGGGCAAGATGCATGTTTATCACTTCTTTTGCATGTTCCTACAGAATCTACTACAGGACTTTGTCACAGTAGTTTTTTAATAAAGTACTAGACTGGCTGACTAACTACAGTGTCTCCAGTTGTCCTATATTCCATGTAAGCAACCACTTCTGAAGGTGTGATCTATAACCACAACAGCAGGCAATACAATAAGATCACGGCTTTAATTGGCCATGATTATGAAATATTTCTGAAACTCTTCTCAACGGGGGTGCCTTAGAAGCAGACACAGGTATGAGGAATAAATGCCAGCCCACCTGCTGGCAGGAGAGGCAATGGGATGCCTCTGCAGATAGATGAGCAAGCAGGAAAATGGATAACACAACTTGTCTTGGAAGCAAGCAGCACGATGAGGCAGTAAAAACCCATCAGCATACATCATCCTATCACAGCCTAGTGTCATTCCCAGCCTCTATTAGCCCTCACTGCATCAGCGCAAGTCCCAGACACTTTATCCTGTTTATAATTGCTGATGAGCAGTAATAAGGGCTCCATGCCTCAGCTCCGTCCGTTCCACTTCAGCACACACCTATTAGGTAATAACTTTTATTTACAGCCTTGCCTGATGTGCTGTTCTATTAGTACAGCCAGGAACTGAGGAGGGCAGAAAAAAAAAAGTCTCCTTAATGGGCAGTATCATTGTGAGGCTCGGATGATTTATAATGCAGCTCTGTGGTTGTTCTATCCCGCTCCTGGTTAAGACTGCTTCAGGAAAGCCACATTTCTAACACGCTGCCCTCCAGCAGGCACACAAGTGCTATGGAGCAGAACCTGAAAGGCACGCCCCCAAATCCACCCCCCAAAAAGTCCAAAAGTTTCAAAGGAGGAGAGGGGTATTAAATTCCCTTGATATCCTTTTTAAATAGTGTTGGCTCAGGCGTTTTGCCCCAGTGGAGCAATAGAACAACTAATTAATGGAAGTTCAGGGCTTTTCTCCTTGGTAAGAGTGCAAGCTATGATAAAATAAATGACCATAAAGGCAAAAAAACAGTTGTAACTGCATTCAAGGATCCAAGCAACCTGAATTTGCACAAAGCACGTGGACCACAAGCAGCTCAACACCAAAGCCTAGGACGGACACACACACACACACACACACACACACACACACAATAGCAACAAAGCTCATCACACTTCCTTTTTCTCTTTATACTGGAGTGCATTTTTATCCTTCAAGTGCAAAAATTCCCCTGACAAGACTGGCACCCTGGCTTGATATTCACTTGTATCAGCCTTTTCTCAGAGGGGGAGCCACTGCTTTTCACAAGTTAAAACTCAACCAAGGCCTCTGAAACAAGCCTCTGACTTCAAGTTCAGCAAACTTACACATACAAGTCTAGCTGGCCTGTAACACAAACACAGGAATTGGTGGCAATGGGGCCTAACTCTCATTTAGGGGTACAAATGAAAAACAGTAAGCTTTCCTTAAACTTTTCTGAAATCTATACATCGTGTGAGGTGCTTTTAAACTTACCTGATATTATTTACATATTGAGTATCGAATCATCTTATTATAATGAGCCTTGCTACCTCATTCTATTCTTTAATATATGCAACAAATCAAGCACATTAAACTTTTTACCAAAAAAACAAAACAAAAAACCCAAAAAAACCCCACAAGAAAAAGCATTTAGCAGATTATCTCCCTTCCCAGTTATCCACTCAATGGACAAAAACCACTGTCAGTAAACAATCACTGTGGTATACCATGATAACCTGTGGCTTTTTTCCTATGTTAAACATAGCAAGATGACACCTTCTAGCTTAGAGAAATTTTTGCAGTCTTGCCTAATATTTGGTATTTGTCCCCCACGCCAGGATTCAAGATGAGTGCACAAGGTAAAACCATTTTCTTTTAATACTTTTCCCCTTGCCGTGACAGTTTTAGTATGTTGATCTTTCTTCAATGGTTACATTAAATACTAATAAAAATGACCACCTAGAGAGGTGGGATAGGGAGGGTGGGAGGAGACGCAAGAGGGAGGAGATATGGAGATATATGTATATGTATAGCTGATTCACTTTGTTATAAAGCAGAAACTAACACACCATTGTAAAGCAATTATACTCCAATAAAGATGTTTTTAAAAATGCTAATAAAAAAGTGAAAGGTTTGTATCTTCCCTAATATTCTCCTGACGGGAACTTGCATATTACATAAGTAGGTCAAATTTCTAATTTTCTATCTCAAATGCTGATATTGCAGACCTGAGGGAAAAGCTATACCTGAAGGACCAGAAAAAAAAGAATGAAAAAAGAACTGAATTACATAGTTGAACTCACACCCAAAGCCACCTTCCTTCCTTTAAAGCTTCACAGAGTCCTTCTGAGAAGAGTTACCTACAGTGTATGATACTGACCAATACAGTCTATAGTCACTGACTCAACTCTCTGGGATTAAATGCACTGTTTCCATGAATACTGAATCTACCAGGAGATAAAACACACAACTGTAGGTATTTCTAAGATTTATAGGGCCACCTCTGATTTAACACTACCACCCTTTAGCTTCTGGATCAATTTAGAAGATCTTATATAAACCTCTTGGTAACATATCGACAATGAGACATTTCCCTTTAACTGGCATCTGAACACTGATGTGGAAAGTGTTTAGCACATCAATCTTCTCTGAACTCCCAGGTGAAAAGGAGTTCCTACTCTTGTCTTTGTAAGAACAGACAATAATATCATGAGTAGGCTGCCTGAGAGAAGTGAGTCAAGAAAAGGTTTTGGGGGAAAAAAAGGAAACAATGAACAATAACAGGCTATCTAGTTCATGTCACGGTTTATCACACTGAAATAGGTGACCCAAAAGGATAAACATGTGCTTTAGCAAAGAAAAGAAGAAAGAGGAGAGGGGAGGGGAGGAGAGATGAGGCAAGGGATATACAGTTAAAATGAATTAGCATGCTTCTTATAGAGTGGAAAGACAATACTTTCTGGGAAAACCTGCCTTGATGTTTAATGGGACAGTTTCTAGTCCCATCTGCTTTCATCTTAGGCAATACTACAGCTCCCTTATGGCCCCACAAATGGTTATTTTACTTGCTATTCTACTAAGCATAATCACATTTTTAACATACACACAGCATTTTAAAACCATCATTTTTCAAGTCTATCAGAGAGAATATTATTTACTCAACATATTTGCTGGAAGAAGAGTAAAAGTGAATATACGATATAGTGGAGCAAAAGTCTGTTGACAGGACCACCTAGTCTGTAAACCTGTCTGTAACTTTTTTCTTATTTTAACTTCAGAAATGAAAGGACTATAAAATGAAAAAACAAACAAAAAAGGCATATAAGAGTGGTGAACTAGGGAAGGAGCAAATTCCTTTTTTTCATGTGCTAAAAAGTCAACCTTGATAAACTCAACCTAGGGCCTAGAGCTAAGAACTGGTTAATGCCCCACTTGGAAGAAGGGTTCTTGGGTTGGTCACTGTTAAGGATTCTACTGGAGGGAGACTAAATTTTCCAAGGAAATTTAAGACAAGGAAGGCATGGTTCTATCTGCCTATTACAGCTTAAATTTTAAGGTTCATCAATGGCAAGCTCCAACAAATAAAATACAAAATAACATTTCTTTTGCTGTAACTCTACAAATTAAGTCTTACCAAAAAAAAAAGATTACATAACATGTCTTTAAATAAGAAATCCTAAGAAAAGGCAACAAACCTCTTCCCCACAAGACACTTTAAACATAAAAATATGACCTCATGAAGGTATTCACCTAAGTATCCAAATACATTCCGCAAAAAGTTGACTAAAGGAGATGACTGCAGCTCAGATTACAAGTTTTGTTTAAGGTATAACTTGATAGTTAGAAAAGATGAAGGACAAAAGGGAATCTTCTGGTAGCTTGTTGCCAAGAAAGCGAGCTCTTTCCTTCACAATATACGTGTTCTTGGCAGGAATGTTGTGAGAATTAACAAGGGAACATGTGCAAAACATTCTGAGCTCTTTGAAGAAATGTAAGTGTTCTCTAGTAATCTGAAGGTGTGATATACTTTAACTCTCACATTCTAACCAAAAGCAACCTGGGACTTGGCAGTCTTTGCTGACTGTAGATATCCCAGAGCGCTACAAAGCCACACCTGCACTTAATTTTTCTCTCTTAAATACCAAAATGATCAAGGTGCCATTATTTTTTTCCATCTAAAGATCACCGAGTTTAACTGTTAATGCTACGTGACTAAAAGCCAGCATCTAAAGAAAAGCCTTTCCCACCAAGCTCACAAACACGAACTGATCTTTCATTTGCCACTACTGCTGCCTTTTGCAATCTGCTTCTTAAGACTCACAGCTACCAAAGAACAATTTCTTAAAGGGTCCCCTCCCCTCTCTCACTTTTGATGGCTACAGACCCACCACTCTGCACTGCTGTCCACCTCTCTATATTACAATACCCTCTGATCAAACAGTAGTCACCTGAGATACAAATAGAGACACTTATCAACCACTCAGGCTACATTCGTTCCTTGACTTATTAATAATGGATCTAATGCTAACCTTTAGATCTAATTTGCAAAGTACTAAAAAGAAAATGACCTGTGTACTGAAGAGGTCACTAACTTTTTTTAAGTGCACACTCCCATCTAAGACACTTGGCCATGTACGTTTAATATGTATTTGTATGTGTATTTGCTGATTTTAAACTATACATATGGGCTAATACATAATTATGAAATTAATCTGCGAAACAGAAATTTTAAAGGGCTGAGATAAAGAGCTTTTATGATTTTCTCTCCATACCTCACAGACTGTACCTTGTATGCCCTTCTTCAGAGACCGGTGACTTAAAGAACTTTATTCTAGCCTAAGTATCCTTTTTCTAGCACACATCATTATTAAGCTGGAGGCTGCTTTAGGTCCAAACTTATGTGGATAGATTGGCTGGGAGGGAGTCAGTAAGATCTAATTCAGAAGGCTTTACTCTATGGCTCCTAAAAAATGACACCACTGTAAAATTTTTTTTAACATCTTTATTGGAGTATAATTGCTTTACAATGGTGTGTTAAAGTAATTATTTACTATCAGCTGTGCCTGAAGCCCTGTGCTCTGGAAGATCTCTAGGAGAGCTACTATCACTGTGTCCCTTGAGGTAGAAGCACCAGAGCATGTGTTAGAGGCATGAGTCCTATTCTTGAACAATCCAGACACCAAGAATACAGAAACACTTCAGCAATGTAACACTAAAAAGTGTTGATTCATAAGAAAAATGTTCAGAATCCCCACCATGGGCAACCTGCTGATTTTAGGACAGAGAGAAAGATGGAGACAAAGACAGTCAGCTTATGGTTCTCAAATCAAACCATTTAATTTACCTCTGAAAATCAGGAAGCTCTGTCCTCTAGAGTCAGGGCCATTATTTCAGGCTAACTGGAGAAGCCTGAGGGGGCCACTGACCGGCTACTTGAGAAGAAGTACAGCAAGCTGAACCTGATGACCTTTAATGTCCACAGTGAGAAATCTCAACTTTCCTTCAGGCTTTCTAGGAGATGACCTGCACATTGCATTAATTTCCTTCCAAGTCAGAAACTCTCAATCTTTTTCTAGTTAAGAGGGATGTATTCACCTAAAAGAAGGCCTGGAAATGTGTGACTGAGAGCTCAATGTCCCACTTATCATTTCATGTAAGGAGACTTTAAAACATTACCTTCAGTTCCTACTATAATACTGACATGCAACAAAGAATGTGATCAACATAAAGCCAATTAATGAAACTAGGCATGGCAATGCATTCTGGTACTTCTAATCTAACTCCTTTCTGCCTAAAATACCGATTGATGTGTTACCAACACTATCTAATGACTGGCCACTCTATACACATAATCTTTAATGGTAAGACAATATAATAGCAGCTACCATTACTGAAGATCTATTATGCAAGCTTTACATGTATCATTTCTTTTCTTACATCAAGCTATGAGATTTATCACCTCATTTTAAAGATGAAGAACAAATTTTGAGATATTTACTTAAAATCACATTTTGTAAGGGGCTAGGCTAGGATCTGAAACAAGACCTACTTCTAGAATTGTTTCAAAAACTATGTCACTACCTGCTATAATTCCAAATCTGTGTTTCTCTTTCTCCACATTTCATTCAGTGATAGGCTTTGTACTGTCTGGTTAGGAGCATAAATAATTACGATAAAATATGATATGATAAGCAGTAATATGATGTAGTGAAAAGCAGGCTTTAGGATCTGAAGGATCTGTGTTCAAGTCTTGACTCTATTACTTACTAGTAATATTACCCCAGGAAATATATTTAAATTTCTGAGTGCCTGTCTTGGTTAACTGTAAAAGAGGAATAACTATCTTGCAGAATTGTTCTGAAGATTAAATATGCATGTATGTAAAGTATACTGAATGGTGCCTGGTAATGTAGTAAGCATGCAATAAATGGTATTAGTATTTTTAAATACACAAGATAGTATGGGAACAGAAAGGATGAAACAGATCTGCCTAGAAGATGAAGGACACAAGTACATGATATTCAGGAGGGGTTCCTACTAGTTTCAGTGTCTAAGCTGAGCACACAAGTCTCTTTCCTAAATCTCTCAGGACGATTCAATGCGCTCGAGGCTCACGCCTTGATGATACCTGAACATGTCAGTAGTGCTAACCATAAACCCTGTCCTGAGGGCCAAAACTGGAAGGAAAAAAGAAAGACCAAAGTAACCTGTGTGTGTAAAGCGCTGGACCTGTAATCAAAGGGCTCGAGTGTTGTTTTAGGCTTCTGGCTGGAGTGGGTAAGAAGATGGCTCTCGGACTTCCCTCTGGCTAAGCAGGACGGTCTGTCTCACCCCAGGGCACAGTTCTCTTCTGTCTCAATCAGGAACTACCCAGTGGAGCTTGGGTACTGAGCACAGGTGGGATGGGAGCATGTAAGGACTATCTCACACAGCCCTGCCTCAAAACCGGTCATTTGGAACAAAAGAGTAAAATTAAAGTTCCTCAGAGTTCAATGCCTGGATGTTACTCTGAAACTGTGCAAGGACAGGCCTGTTTGAGGTTAACATCAAAACTATGAGTATTTAAAGGGGTTGAGGTTTCAGTGTAAGTCCGTACACAGAAGTAGTTTGTGCTATTTCTGCTGGGGAGTTAAAAGGACTTTTTAAGTTATGAAAAATACTTTGCGACCTTTAGAAAAACAAAATAATTATTTTGACTCTTTCAAATATAATCCTTAAGATACTCTAAATAGCAGGCAGCATTACTTAAAAAGGCAAATATTGTCGAAAATAAATTAAGCTACAGAGTAAGGGAGCAATGGGCATTGAGTGCTCTTTAGAGAGCTACAAGATTCATGGCTTCATGCTTAATACAAATGTCACAGATGCACTAAGGTTTTTTTGGGGATTCCATGTATCTGAAAAGAATGATTTCAGCACACCCCATGGCTTTAGCACAAATGAAAGGAAATAATTTTCTAAAACTATTAGGACACTATACTAGTCAGTTAGCCTGATTATCTGTACTATAACTTCTTTTACCCTCCAGCCATCATTATTTAAATAATGTTTTTTTAGTAGTTCCACGACTTATACAAATTAGCCACATGCTAGAAACTGGGCAATGATTTGCATTTTCTGTATGGTTTAGGTCTTAATAACATTCTTCAGACATGGGGAAGTAGGTAAATTTTGATGTCCACCTTCTCGGTTCTAGCTGCCAGCATTAACTCAGTGAATCTGACCTCCAAGAGCATCACTCCGACCTCTACTCACACCCCACTCCCAATACTAAGCACATAATACATCACTTCACAAATCATGGAAGAAATTAGAGCGTACTCTGGCAAGGACACCGCATTAAAACCAGTAGCTAATGCCTGTGAATAATTCAGGTAAGAATGAATCCAGGTAAGAATGATGTACGTACCTGTACCACAGGATCTTTTGGTTGGTGTGATTAATGAGACATGAGCTGTATCTGTGCATGGCCCACCTGGAAACAGAAAGGCAGGTACATCAGTTAGGACATATTCTCCACATACCCAGAGCTCCTATATTGCATAAAGAGAAATCTAAAAAGGAAGGGATCAACCTGTAAATATGCATAAGGAGGGGTATTAGGAAAGATGAAGGTGGTGATGGTAGTGGTAGGTTAATTCTTAGTTCAGTAATTTAGTCTACAGGTCCATATTCTTTCTACATTATACCATGCTTTTCATAAAAAATAATCGAGTCTCACATAATGTTAAGACATTAAAGAAAAAAAAATTAACTAGAATTCTGATCTGGGTAAGAGTAAATTACCCGTAAGTTTGGGGAAATGAGTTTTTCCACAGAGAAATAAGCAGGAATACTCCTTCTCAGGCTTATCTCAGTGGTCACCCTACTTTTGAATTTATTGCAAAACTGGCCTTATTTAAAGTGGGGGCGACTCCCTGAAGAAGAAACAGCTTGTCAGAATAAGGATCACTGTAATATTTAAAGACAGCACTGCTGACTAAGGAAGAATATCTAGTTTAATTATAAAAATATGATACCAAGAGAGCCTTCATGCAATCTTTGTGGGCCCAGGGATCTGATAGATAGGTGTAATTCAAGAATATGCAAGGGGGCTTCCCTGGTGGCGGAGTGGTTGAGCGTCCGCCTGCCGATGCAGGGGACACGGGTTCGTGCCCCGGTCCGGGAAGATCCCACATGCCGCAGAGTGGCTGGGCCCGTGAGCCATGGCCGCTGAGCCTGCGCGTCCGGAGCCTGTGCTCCGCAACGGAAGAGGCCACAACAGTGAGAGGCCCACGTACCGCCAAAAAAAAAAAAAAAGACACAGAGGAGAAATGGGAGGAAAACCAAGTAAGTGTGTTGTTAATGTCAAAGAGCACGTAGCAAATACCTACTATGTGCCACCACAGGTTAGTCTCATGCTCTGGAGCTTATAATCTTGTTAGAAAGACAAAATTTGTTTACTTAAACAAAGAACAATACATGATAGCAAAAAAGAGCTGGATGCGAAATGATCAACTGCCAAAGAATATGGAACAAGTAATAAATGCTAAATGTAATCAGGAGGAAGGATTACACTGGCCAGCATCACGTGGAAATACTTCTCAAGGATTTGAAAATGAGGCAAGAATAAATTAAAAATTAGAAAGACCAAAAGAACAGGGCATTTCAATTGAAAAATTTTCTACAAATGTCACATTCACCAGAGAAAGCTTAACATACTAAAATTCCAGAGGAGGCCCAAATGGGCACTGGCGACATAAACATAAGTAACGTGGAGAGACAATGAGCTGCAAGAAAACCTAATACAGACCCCACATCCTCGAAACCCTCTGGGCACTGGCTCTGTAGCTCCATAAAATGTTATAGCTTCTGCTTCCATGTGTGATTTTTTTGTCTTTTGTTTTTTTGTTGTTAAATGAATCATTCTTATTTCTGGGAATATAAGTAGTTAAGTCCTGCAACTATTCTTTATTTAGTGAGTAATCCTGGGTAAGTATCCTTAGTTTCTTTAACAAAAAAATGGGGATAGTTAAAATTGCCCATAAGCCACAGTGTTAATGAGATCATCTGTACAAAAAGACTTCATAAACTATAAAGCCTTATGTTATGTATCTTCACTTTCTCTCCCATGAGGTTTTATGCACCCAAGGGTCAAGACTCACTTTGTCATCTACTCTTGGGTCATGACTGTATGGACAAAGGGCACTTAATAGTGTTCAATAAGTGACCACCGCAAGCCACTTGATTGAATCAGTAATGTACATTTTTTAAAAACCCTTTTTTACTGAGGTTTAACATAAAGAGAATGAAGTACTAGAATGAAGTGCACAAATCTTAAGTATATACCTTGAAGGATTTTAACATATATATAATTGTGTAACAACCACCAGATAAAAATACTGGAACATTTCTGGAATCCAGAAAGTTCAAGGGTACATTTTTAAAAAGATTCCCAAATCTTGACTTTGGAAATTTGGATGCAATAGGCTGGGGTGCGCATAGGAAGAGATTAGTGTACATTTTTAAACCAGCTGAGCACGATGTACATTAAGAGCCCAGTTAGTTCCAATCTCTGGAAACACTGAACTCCCAGCTCAATATATGGCGAAGATCACTGAGCTCACACAACATCGTGAGCCACACAAAACACAAGCATCAATAACAGCTTAACTAGCAGAATATTTTTTTAAAGGACGTAAAATAATTCATTCAGTAAAATTATAAGAGCAGAGAGAAACTGGTTAAATCAAAACCCCTAAAGAAATTTGGCTGGGACTCATAAATTAACACCCCCCTGTTTACAAATGCAATCTTTACCTCATTTGTAGGTTGAAAGTTTTATCTTTTTGAAAATTCCTAATGAATGAATTTCTGTAGGTTTCGGCAAATACACAAATAACTTCAAGGCTACCTAGCATATCTCAACATGCATCATCATGAAAGTGTTCTCCAGAGAGCTTGTTAAACTAACAACCCAATCCAAAGTATTCACTACATTATAGTAAAGTACAAACAGAACCATAATTGAGCCAAAACAAACTGACAGCAAGAGTAACTGGCAGTGATAATATATCCCAGCTTTGATAATTGGACAATATTATAAACAGAGAGCTTGGAATTAAATTTGATCTGGTAGACTATAACCTATGAAACTCTTTAAACTCCAGAACAGATGCACGTGAGCACTGTACATATATTCTATATACTAATTGTGCTGTCATATAAAATTCCTATACTCTCAAATAAAAGGAGTAACCACAGGAGATTAAGGTATCTACCCTTACACAATTAATTGCAAATCAACTCTGTTAAAATGAATGCAGGAGATTAAGGGCCACTCAAGGGGAACCTTTTCAGGTTTGAGTCCACAACAATAAAAATATAACATGAGTCCCATGTGGGTACAGCAAACAAAGTAATTTTGAGAGTTGATGGTAAGGGTCAAACTCAGGGCATCTGTTCCATCAAGGAATGGAGTTGGCTAATGTCTGAGAGGGGGGCAGGAGTATGTTCTCATAAATCATTGTAAATTCTGCTCCCATTTTTGGCTTTTCTTCCTCTTCTTTCCAAACAGAAGGGTAGACAGAGCTAATACCTGAAGAGTAGGATGAAGAAGTCTTTTCTTGCCTGGGTCCTACAGGTTAATGTAGTGATGTTGTGTGTGTGTGTGTGTGTGTGTGTGTGTGTGTGTGTGTGTTGGGATCGGGATTGGAAGATTGGTAAAATAAATGCATTTCTAAGCACAGAATGATTCACACTATTACCCTCTATCCTATATTAGTAGCAACTGAGTCTGGAACAGTAAGTTTGGGGTTGTTAAATATTAAAAATAAAACCACAGTAAAGGTACCTTGCTTAATATGACAGACTCTCTGGGAATTCTGAACCAGACAATATCAAGATTAACTCATCTAAACTTTTAGCCCATCACACCATGAGTGTTTGTTGCTTTCTTTTGCTAAAGCAAAATTAAACATGTCAAATTTTTTCAAGTTTCTTCATTATCTGAAGATACTTAATACTATCATTTTTCATTTGATATTACATTCAGAACTTTTTCCTAAGTTTCAACAATTCAGAGTCTGGAATCTGCAAGTAAATAATGTGTGTGGTAGCTTGTGGTTTGTATTCTGTAAGTCTGAATACTCTCTATCTTGTCTTTTAAGGATGTTTCTATTCTTGTATTAAAGGTGTCATACATAATGCAGCACTATGGATCACATTTGCAATTCCACGTGAGAGCCATGGAATGAAATTCTTCAGCTGTATTACCAGCAACTAGAGATCTTTACAGCCTTTGCAACAGGGTAGTGGATTTTCTTAGGGAACCAGTAGTGATTTCAGCCAGCCCTGTAAAGTTGAAGACAGGGGTCAAATCTGCATACTAAAAGTCACTGTAACCTGCAAAACCAGAAGGACTGAATAAAGGTATCCCGTCAACTATTAACATTCACATTTCAAGCCAAAGTGGCAGGAACCTTTTTCAGCCTCCTATAGAGTTAGTTACTGAGCATGTCAAAAAACACTGAGCTACCACAGTAGTCAATCCAACTGACTGGTTGAAGACTACGACTCAGGAGAAAGACAAGAACACAGGTATGGAGGGCGGCTGCATTTATGCTGGTTATCATCTTAGGCACTCAAAATCTAAGGCTGAGTAAATATAGAAAAACAGTATTTCTCCTTAACCTTGGAAACAGAGATCAACAATCTACCCAGAAAGGTTTTGTTAAAAGAGCTGTGATGAGTAGTTATTTTTGCATCCTGATTCCACTAGCCCCCATTGGCTGCAGTTATACCATGTGCTAAACCACATCAATTAGGAAAAATGGACTGTCAAGAAGTCAGTCAGCTAAAAATTGCCAGAAGCTCAGTAATCAAATATTCTACTACCAGCTTTCATGATAACTGCAAAACATTAATACACAAAAAATAGCCATTCTTTTTGTAGATTTATAACACTTCAATATTCTTGCTTAATTAGCATGACATTTACATAACAGTATCTAATTAATTTCTAACTAAGGCACTGTGGGCTAATTAGAAATGCATCATCCTTTTTTAACCAGCTTGTCAATTCCACTCTGTCATAATCTGTACATTGTTTACTTTTGCAACATCTCACTTTTCCAGGCTTGCTATTCAAAAGGTGATTTCAGACAACAGATTTATGAGCTACAATCCTCCCTCCACTCTAGAGATTCATAATATCTTATGGGAGTGTTTTTTGATGAGCCATCCTTAAAAAAAAAAATCTATGCAATGGAGATAATGAAATAAACTCAACACTGTCTCCTGATGTGGTCATATTAAGAATGCAAAACTATCTTTTAAAAATATTCAAAGAATGTATATTCCTTCAGCAGTAAAACATTCTTTTTTAAAAGCCTTCAAAATACACACGGATACTTCAAATAGTAAATGGTAATAAATATTAAGGACAGACCAGAACGCACAAGATAATAAGCCATCTCTTCAGAAAAGAAAACCCTATCCTCCAGCTTCACCCTAAACCTGCAATTCATGAACTGTTTTAATCAGAAAGGACACACCTAATCTGTCTACATAATTGAGTTTGAAGTACACCATCGATTATAAATAAGGATGCATAAAGATATAATGAGTGGGAATCTAAGTTTGCAGAAAATCTTCAGCCCCGATAATAGCCCTCCCATTTCTCCGAATGAAACTTCCAAATTAAACCATTTACGAAGCTTGTTACAGAATCTTAAATTTTAATCTCTCAGAAATTCTAATCCTAACTCACTGCATGATTTTTCACACCATTTAGCTCTAAATCAGGGATTCATGAGAAGGGGATTTCCAAAGTAGGTAAGAAATTGCTATTGGTAAGCTCTCTGTTTTGTTCATAAAAAGGGTCTCTCAACAAATTTCATTACCATTCCACCCCGACTCCCCTAAATAATTGTAGCTGGTCAGCTCTGCAAATATTAGTGTGTGTGTTTGTGCGTGAGTATGCTTATTAGTCTATCTGCACAACAGAAATAAAGTTTAATTCTCCCACAACGCCTTCCTCAGGGAAAAACACTACAAGCAAAATGAAATCAGGAATGCTTTCCATTTGCCCAGTACTGACAGACTCTTCTATGGTAGCGTGGACATCCCTGTTGGGGCCAGGGTATGCGTTTTGGAAGAAATGCTCTCTCTTGACCCCGCAATGGCCTTAATGGCATGATCTTTAGGGGTAGTGGCAAAGTCTTAAGCTTCTTGGTACCCTAGCATATGAGGTGTTCAAAATATGTTTTTCACTACCGAATGAAAATGATCCAGGCTAAAATCAATTATTGAACATGCATATCTATTCAGAAGGGAAATGGAACTATTAATAAACAGTTGATTTTCACCATATTTACATGTTAATCTAGCACAGCAGTTCTCAAACATTTGCATCTTAGGAACTTTTTACACTTAACAATTATTAAGAACACAAAAGAGCTTTTCTTTATGTGGGTTGTATCTAGTGATATTTACCTTATCTGAAATAAAAACTGAAAAAAAAATTTTAATTTTCATTTAAAATTCACAAAATAATTAATGTCAACATAAAAACATATTTTTATGAAAAATAACCACAAATTTTAAAAATATAAGAGCAGCCTGGCTTAAAGAAGAAGCCTGGATTTTCACATCTGCATTCAATCTGTTACAATGGATTGCTTATATGAAGCATATGAAGAAAAATCACCCTCACATGGATATATAGTTGGAAAAGGAAGGACCTCATGGACCCTGTGAATGGGTCCTGAGGACCTCTATAAGTCCTTGGACCACACTTTGAGAAAGATTGGTATAGAACAAAACAGGTTAATATAATTTCCATCTTCTCCACACTCTGCTCACATGCCAACTGACTGTTCTAGTCCTGCAGAGACCCATCAATGCACTAGTACAAAAAGTAGTAAAAGGTTTGCCCATTCTCAACAAAACATTAATATTTAAATAAATGAAGGCAAGAATAGTGGAATAAACTCTAGAATTATAATTTCAACCCAGAACATTCTATTTCTGCTACTTATGTAGGAAGAGTAAAACCATGTTTCATGTAACTCAAAGGATTCTGAGCAGTTAAATCTGTTTGTTTTTCAGACGTGATCTCTCACCTAGAACCCTTGTAACCAAAAAAGAGCATCCCGTATATTAAGATACCGACAAACACTCACCACTAATACTCCGAAATGTGATAAAGTCCAACAGCAATTAACACTGAATTTCTAAGACACCACTATCTTGCAGTTCAAAACTAGAAAGAAACCTTTTTTGAGAGGTCAAAATATCACCTGGCAAATGAAGTCAGTTCTATTTTTAGACACTTGTTTCTGTGACAAAGCATACTTAATATGAATATGAAATCGGGAGCTGTCACTTCTCCAATTTAGACTTCAGTTCTGACTATTTACAGGCTTAACTAAGGCCCAACTCAGGTTTCTATATTTGCATTTTACCATCAACACAAGCATGAATCTCATAACATTAATGAAGAAACCACTCAGTATTACAAGAGCTTTTATTTTTTTGACATATTTTAGCTACCAAGAGTGTTCTCATAAATCTTGTCCTGCATCTGCAAATGAAAGAATGCACTGCCTTCCAGAAAAGGAAGTGACCTGTGCATGTTCTCTATAAGAGGCTTCAGAGAAAATTAAAAAATACGTCTATTTAGGCCATAGGTACTGCCCCGTGGACATTTAAAAAGAGTTCTGAACATAGGTGCCCTTCTTCCCTGACCCTGTGCTGAGCCTCTCCTGTAAGTAGCTGTACCACAGCTGGCAATGTGTTCAAAGTGTCAATGATTGAAAGGAAACTTAGCCAAACCTCCTTGCTTTACAGAAGTGAACACTAGCAGGTCTTACTAACAGGACCTATCTTTGCAAATAATAGTTGAAAATGTCACAATTTGAATTATGTAAAGAAGTGTTTATATTGATATTTGGGAATTTTAAAAATTCCTTGCCAACATGGCATCCTATTGTTTATTAAATCTAAAGAATCCTCCTTTTGACAGATCAAAAAGTGAAATAAACGGTTTATGAAGCAACAGAACATATGAACACAAAACATAAAGTTACATGTAGTCATTTTTTGGCATGGGCACCTCTGAATTTTCAGAGAGAAGTTCACAAACACCATTAAAATATATTCACGTAAGTTTAAAATAACTACTTCTAACACGCAAATAGATAGATGACCCTATTATATGGTTTTTTTTCAGCCAAACACTTCTGTCATAACAAAACTCAGATTTAATTTAAAATCAGCACAGCGTCACCTATTACCTGTATCTAGACAAAATAAAAACAGTATGACAACTGCAGAGGGCTAAAGCTATGTGATGTGTGGTTGTTCACTGTGACCTTTCACAGTCCAGTGTAGAGCATTTCATTTAATAAGAACATAAAAAAAATCTGCATTTGCAAAGAGGGGGCAGTGATGATGCTGCTTCAAAACCTAGTATGAATATCAATAACTGTATAATCTCATTAAGTGCCTGAGGAAACCTTTATGGGAAACTAACCTTTCAGATTTGCAGACTTCTTAAGGGATCCTTGAAAAATGGGTGTTTAAAGTTTGCTAGTCTCTCTTGCAAAGGGGAATCTTGAAGAGGGAAATTCAGGTGATAAAAGAAATACCCATAAGCAGAAACTGCTGTTTGACAACAGGCAGGTGCCTATTTGCAGTTAAAACAACAACAGAAAAAACAGTCTCTCATTATGCTAAAAGCTCTGTTAAAAGAGATGAATTGTCACCACAACAAGACAACCAAATTTCAAAATTAGGTAGGGGAACTGCCTTTTTGAGTTACTTCACCTTGAGGTTACTGAATGGCACAGAAAACAATAAAAATATTAAGTAGCTGCTCAAAATCAGGTTCAGGCAATGAGAAGCCTCTCTTTAGTGTATCAAAACACATGAGCACATGAAGGTTCCCAAAAGTATGAAAAACTAGTAAACTTTTCTAAATATTTAAATCATTTACTGAGTATTGCCTTGCTGGGTGCTATGGGGCAGAGCAAAGCAGAATAAAATTAAGTCTCTGCTAATTTGGGGTATAACCTCTAAATTGGTACAGAGAGATGAGATTCTCATGTCAAAGAGGTGACCAACACAATATGTGATTAGATGTTACAGGGAGGAAGTTAGGAATTCCTTGGAGGAAGCAAGCGTGGATGAAATGGTTCTGAGGTAGGCTTCCAAGAGCGTGAATAAAAGTGGTAATATGAGTTGCCATGGTGTCTTTTGGGGACAACAAGGACCTGGTTCAGTTCAGAGCTGAGTATCAGTGCTGGGAAAGGTAGGAAGGTCAAAAACAATGAGGTTCCAGATTATGTGGGGGAAGGATGTCTGATACAAGATTAAGAATCTGGATGATCAAATAGGCAGTGATGAGTTAATAAAAGAATTCCCTTTTTTGTTTAACATGATGTCAATGGGGATTCATCTGACTAGTTTATTGACTAGGACAAGATGAGAAGCAAGAACAGTCTAAAGATTATGGCTGTAATCCTATGCAAACACAATGGTGGCAATAACAACTTCCCAGACCTTTAATATTTCTCCATTGAGCTAACACTAGAGGATCATAAACAAAGACAAATTAGGAAATATAAACAATATTAGACTAAGAATAAGATTTAGTTTGTGTACTTGGTACAATACATATTCTAAAATTAAGAGCACCTTTAATAGAAAAAAATTTTTATATAAGAATATGTTCCAGTAAATTCCAATAAATTTAGAAATGTAGATGAAATAGACATTTTTATAATAATACTAATTGCCAAAACTAACTTTAAATGAGGTCGAAAATATAAATAGTCCAATATCAGATATCAGGCCAATCAGTTTTATGAATAAATTCTTCAAGCTTTCAAAGAACAGATACATGACACAATGTCAGAACATAAGACAAAAAGCAGTGTTAGGGCACAGGAAAAGATGAAAAACTTTCTATGAGATTAATGTAACTAGTATCTAAACTAGACAGGAATAGCATGCCCACCATATACAAGCACACATGTACACAAAATTAACTCACTTATTAAAAAGGTACAAAACTTAAAATAAAATTAGCATTTTGAATCCATCAGTACACTGAAAGAACTAACAGAGTTTATTCAAGGAATGCAAAGATGGTTTAACACTGGAAGTCTATTAAATTAAGAGATTACATATTAAAGGAGAAATGTATATGATCATCTCAACAGATGCTGAAAAGCATTTTATAAACATTCCTCTCTGATTTAAAAAAATTAACAAGCTAAAAATAGAAGTTTCTTAACCTGATAAATAATATCTACAAAAAAACCTGTAGCAAATACTACATTTATGTGTGATATACTAATATATTTCACATACATTAGTAATAAGAAGTAGTATCAGAGTTAGGAACAGGAAATACATATATAAAGCTATAAAGAAGAATTTCTAACAAGAAATGTATAAGGATTACACTAAGAAAATAATAAATCTTTACTCAAGAATATTTAAGAAGGTTTGAACAAATGAAGACAAATGATATTCCTATATGAGAAGGCCCAATAATGTATTAAAATGTCAATTATTCCCAAATAAACCTTTATTTTCAGTGTAAACCCAATTAAAAATTACACTGTAATTTTTAATAGAATTTGACAAAGTGCATTGAGAAGAAAAAATGCAAAAAAATAGCCAACAAAATTTAGAAAAAGATAAACTAAGGGGGAACTAGCTCTATCAGATACCAATACACACCACAAAGTTATTTTCCAGTCTCAGGAATATACAGTTAGACCAATGGAACAAAATAAAAGAGTCGAAAAACAGATTTACGTTTATAAAATAGTGACGGAATTCCAAACCAGGCCTAACTGATAAGTGGTTTTGACATAATTGGTTATCCATTTGGAAAAATAATAAAGGTAAATCCCTATACCTCATAGCATATACAAAATAAATTCCAGATGGAATCAAGAGCTAAATATAAATATAAACTGTAAAATATGAAGAAAAATATTTTTATAACCCTGTGATGGAGAAAGCCTTCTAAGAAACACACAAACCTAGAAGACAAACTAACAGACTTGAATTTTAAAATCTGTGAATTTTCTAATGGAATACAAGGCACCCAAATCAAAATTAAAAAGTCTTAAGTGACATACCGGAAGAAAATATTTACATGATATGTAACAAATATATAAGAATATATAACAAATATCCAGAATATATAAGGAGCTCCTACAAATCAGTAAGAAAAAAAGGCTAACAAAAAAATGAGCAAAGAATATAGATAGGCAAATCAATGGAGACACAAATAGCTAATAAACATATAAAACAGTGCTCAATCTCACTATCAGGAGATGTCAGGTAAATGCAAGTTAAGATAAGCTTTTCTTGGGCTCCCCTGGTGGTGCAGTGGTTGAGAGTCTGTCTGCTGATGTAGGGGACACGGGTTCGTGCCCTGGTCTGGGAAGATCCCACATGCCGCGGAGCGGCTGGGCCCATGAGCCATGGCCGCTGAGCCTGCGTGTCCGGAGCCTGTGCTCCGCAACGGGAGAGGCCACAACAGTGAGAGGCCCGCGTACCGCAAAAAAAAAAAAAAAGATAAGCTTTTCTTTTGCCTGTTGCCCCCCAGAAAAGAACACCTAACGTTGGTAAAAGTATGGGAAAAATGCTCACTCAAATAAAGTGGCATATAGGAATAAAGTAGTAATGTCATTTTGGAAATTAATTTGGCAGTGTATATAAAAATTTTAATACATATTCTTTGACTTGTTAGTTCCTCTTCCATGTATTTATCATGGAAAAATGATACATGCACCATTACTTATATTTAAAAATGTTTACATCATATGGTTTATAGCAGTAAAATATAAGAAACAGTCTCAAAAGAAAAGAGATAATAATAATAATACAGAATACTACAGAGCAGTTTAAAAAGAATTAGGCTGACCTAGAAAGATCTCTAAAATATATTGTTAAGTAAAAAAGCAAGTTACAGAACAATACATATAGTATGTTCTCATTTGTATAAAGAAAACCTTATATTTATGTAGACATGTATATAACTGCATAGAAAAAGAATATATATAATCCAAAATAAATAAACAGTGGTTATCTCTGAAAAGAGTGGGAATTTGAGGGGTGGGGAACGGGGTGGAGGCATTAAAAGAATATTTTCACCTTCTAACCTGTATGTTTTTGCTTTACTTGTATACTTAAAAAATAAAGTAACTTAAGACAAAAAAGAGGGCAGCAAATAATTAATTTAAAAGTCATGGTTTTGCTTTAATTTTGACTCTATTTTTAGACTACAAAAAAGGTCAGATGACACTCTAAGTGCTTGAACAGATCTGATCCAGCTAACAATGTGGAATAGAAGTAATTTCCATAAGAAAACACTGCTAAACTGGTCAGTCCTTTTGCATTTTGACCAGGATTCATTCAATGATCCCATACATTGATTCCTGGTGAATTACAACCATTCAATTCAATACAGCATATAACTGTACATTATCAAACTGTACTGCAAAGTACCAATCCTTTTAGAACACAAGCCCTAATAAAAGCACCATGCTTTACAGAATCAGCTTCAAGATAAATAAATGCACTGGAAAAAAAAGTACCTTTAAATTAAAATCAGAAGAGACATTTAAAATTTTGGCATTCTTCATTATGGGAAAGAATCTCCCACTTTGATACTATTATATATCAGAAAAGCTCCATCTGTTGTATAATTATCTCTGATAAATGGCCTGATGCTCCAAGCTTCATTAGAGAAAAAGGAAGAGAAAGACACATACAGAGAGAACTGTAAATAAATCTCCTCACCATATTTCACTTAAAACCAGCCCAGCAGGAAGGCATAAAATATTTTTAATAGGTAATATTTTCTGAATGTTCTACTAGAATAAGTCAGCCTGTTTTGCACACTATCTGGTCTTCAAGTAGGCATAGTCCAAAAAGGGAAAACTAGTTTCACTTAGAGATTATTATAAATTTAATTGGTAAAAACAGACAAACATGAAGTTCAGCCACTCAGTGGCAGTGATATTAATTTTCCAAGGGACAGATCTGTCAGACAGGAATGAAGACTAGCAGCCAATGAAGCCCAATTCATGTTCAAAGACCCAAGGGCAGTTTAGCAAGGAAATCTGTTAAAATGTGCCACCGTTTTATTTTTTAAATGCCTGGGGAAGTTAGGCTATGACCAGGAACCAGTTTCCAAGGAAACAATGGAAATCTCTTTGTTCAAAAAAATTAATTTAACACACAGATAAAGAATGCTCTCAAATTTCTGTTTTGGGAATCACTGTCATATTAAAGGAAAATCCAGCCAGCACTTGGAAAATGAAGCTTTATTCATTAAAAGTCTTCACTAACATTCCAGTTAGTATGGTTCTCACGTTTTCTGTATATTTTCTTTTGGTTACAACAAAATCATCTCTTGGGTATATATAGTAGAGAAGAACAGGAAAAATTTTCAGCATTATGGATGAAAAAAGGCCCAGAGCTGAGCTCTAGCCCTGTCATGTGACTCAAGGCAGGTCACCATTCAAACCTTTTCCTCATCTGTAGAATAAGGAGGAGGCTATCTGCCCTGCCTATGTTGCAGACTGTTTGTTAGGATGATCCCAGAAAAATAACGTTTGTCAGAGGGCTTTGTAAAACAGGGGTTGACGAACTTTCTCTGCAAAGGACCACTGGGTCTGTGTAGTAACTACCCAGTTCTGACGTTAAAGTGCAGATGCAGCCACAGGCAACACATACATGAATGAGCATGGCTGTGTTCCAATAAAAATTTATTTGTGAACACTGGAATCTGAATTTCATGTAATTTTCACATGTAAAATTACTGTCCTTTTGATCTTTTTCATTTAAAATCATTCTTAGCTCGTGGGCATACAAAAACAGGTGATGGGCCAATTTGGCCTGTGGGTTATACTTTGCCAACTTCCCTTAAAAACTATTGTTTTATATATGTGTTGGTGGCTGTTTATTGCTTAGTATGTGCCTCTACACAGTTTAGAAAAGTGTTCTGTACGAGGTGGGCCCTCTCTAACTGTTAGATTAGAATGTCAGAATATTTAAAAACAAGCCCATTTCTTGCCATTACTCTTCCCTAGTAGCAGGTATCAGTTCTCTTCCTCTCCTGCCTAGAAAGAAACAGACCAGCTAACTCTCCACCAACACCTCAATTTCCCTCCAGTACATAGTGGGACTGGCTAACCCCTGCCCCCTGCCACCAAAAACCCCACAAAACCTAGCTCTGTAGGCATGTACACCATAAGGCTCCCCAGAGGGCACAAGCAAGGATGTCCAGGCCTTTAAGAGCATAACAATAGGAAATCGAATTTATAGGAGAAATAGAGAGAAGGGTCTTTTAAAAAATCTTTTAAGTCCAATCTTATAAGACTCTGACTTAAGGTGACCAGTCATCTGCTCATCTTGTTAAGGCTATCAGGACAGATGCATCGTCTAAGTCAAGAGTAGATAACTAAAGTGACTGCTAAGTAGCAGTGAAGACCCAGGTGATCCACTGACACCTTGCAAATTTCTTCAACTGTGACCCACCTAGGAGAAGAAAGGTGGAGGAAGAGGCAGCAGGGGATTACTCATATTGATCTTTTAGTACCCTCAAAGAGACCAGAATTTCATATAATGCATCCGCCCTGACAGCTTTAACAACCAGTTCCAGCGTTCTACCCACAACCTGACATTATTTCAAAAGTTGGCTCAAGAAACAAAGCACAGGGCTTCCCTGGTGGCACAGTGGTTAAGAATCTGCCTGCCAATGCAAAGGACACAGGTTCGAGCCCTGGTCCGGGAAGATCCCACATGCCACAGAACAACAAAGCCTGTGCGCCACAACTACTGAGCCTGCGCTCTAGAGCCTGCAAGCCACAACTACTGAGCCCACGTGCTACAACTACTGAAGCCCATGCACCTAGAGCCCATGCTCCACAATAAGAGAAGCCACTGCAATGAGAAGCCCGTGCACCACAACAAAGAGTACCCCCACTCGCCGCAACTAGAGAAAGCCCACGTGCAGCAACGAACACCCAGGCAGCCAAAAATAAATAAATTTATTAAAAAAAAAAAAAAGATCAATGTCTCCTAGACTAGATTTGAAGCTTCTAGGAAAGTGTTCTATGCCTGTTTGGGGTCATAGATATCTTTAAAAAAAAAAAAGAAAAAAGAAAGTACAGTAGCTGATTCAATTTGTTGTAAGGCAGAAACAAACACAACATTGTAAAGCAATTATACTCCAATAAAGATGTGGGAGGAACAAAAAAAGAAACAAAATAAACCATAATTTATCTCCTCTATGAAAAACCTGGAAATTGAAAGAACAATAAATTGGTAGTAGCAAGAGCATTAAGAAATGTATGTTATTTTGTTCTTTTTAAGTGTCTGCGCAACATTCCTTCCTCTGTAGTTTGTTTGCAAGCAACAGCCTTTACACTACAAATCACTACAGAGACAGGCAGCAATGGGGTGGTGCTGGAAAGCCAGGCTGCTTTGTGATGTTGGGCAAGATACAGAATCATCCTGTGCCTCCATTTTCACATCTGAAAAACAGATACGGTAATACCACCTGCTTTACAGGGTATTATAAATATGAGGTAGGTTAATACAAATAAAAATTTGGAACAGTGCCTGGTACTTAGTAAGTACTCTGGTAATAGCTGTTACCATTTTTATAGCATTTAAATGTTACAACAAGTCCTTTGGTCACTATTAGAATTTTGTTTACAACTGCTTTTTGAAAATGCTTCTAATGGCTAAAGTTCCATGGACTCTTCTGCAGACACACATAAGATGGGATAGGAAGAGACACGTGTGTTTAGACAAAGAAATATCACTTTGAGCTTTTGGACACCTGTTTTATTGACCTCCAGTCAAGGTGTTTTAAGAAATTCTTTTGTATAAAAATCTGTCCTGCTCTCTGCTTTACACATTCTTGTCAATAGTTCTTACTCTATCTGCAGTCTTTTCAAAACAGCATTAATGTACCCAGACTCTCACCACCTTTCTATTCTTATATTCATTTAACTTTGAGAAGCAGAAAGCAGATGTAATCAAGAGAATGAGTATTGCTTATTAGGAAGAAAAGTAAAACCTTTCACAAGCCCCAAAGAAGATTCAGCACTTCCAGTTCTACACTAACGCTTCCAGTTCTACAATAACAATGGATCCATAACTACTACAGAGTTTACAGATTATGTAGTACTTGGATTTGGAATCCCAAACCCATTTCCCAGCAACTCCTACACCTTACTTCTCCATAACTCTCTAGGGGAAGCTAAGGACCAACAGATGAAATTCTGGTCTCTTGAGAATACTAAAAGATTAATGTAAGTAATCTCCTGCTGCCTCTTCCTCCACCTTTCTTCTCCTAGGTAGGTCACAGTTGAAGAAATGTACAAGGTGTCAATGGATCAGGCTGTCTACTCTCACCTGGGTCTTCACCGCTACTTGGCAATCACTTTAATTACCTCCTGTTGACTTACAATGCATTTGCCCTGACAGCTTTAACAAACCTTCCTTACTTTTCTTATCCCTATATCACCCCATCCACAAATCAGGCACATACCTCCTCACTCCAGCATAGTTTTCAACCTAGGCAAGATGGCAAAACTCGCCTGAGAAAGCGTTTGCAAATGACATGCTTATTAACCACTATTCCTGCTACTGCCTCCCTTTCACCCTAAAATTCGCATGCACCTGTTAGGGAGAACCAGAAACTCAAGGAGAGACGTATGTATCTGAAAAGGTGACCTCCTTGTGTATAGAGACCTAATCTTATTCATTTCTGTACCCAGCACTTAACCTAGTGCCATTTAGCAAAGACTGCTAAATGAATGTACAAACCACTGAAATAGTTTATTAAATAGTTTATTTAGAGAATTAATCACATGATCACCAAATCTAAATTTTTCTTGTCAGCTTACAGTTTCCTGAAGCATTTTCACAATGTTGAGGCAATATACTATAGTGGTTGAAAGCACAGGCTCTGGAGCCGATTCAGTGGGTTAGAACATGAGCTACACTGGGCAGCAAGAGCTCTGAATTTTGGGTAGAAGTTACTGAACCACTCTATGCTTCAACTTCCTCATTTGTAAAAACAGGGATAATAAAAGCACCTACCTTATAGGACACTGTGAGAATTAAATGTTAGTATGTGTAAAGGGCTTAGAAGAGGGCTTAGAAGATAGCCAAACACTTCATAAATATGAGTGACTATTTTCATTATTAATTATTTCATTATTAATATTTCATTATTAGTAGTAGTATTAAGAATTAAACGTTAGTATGTGTAAAGAGCTTAGAAGATAGCCACTTTATAAATATGAGTGAATATTTTCATTATTATTAATAAAGTCTACACCATACGATGAAATTTGTTCCTTGCCTTTTGTGACCTTGCCCACTATCATTTGCCTCCTCTCTGACTTCTTCAGTTGCCTCCTATGTTTTGGTTTCCCTCTAGGTTCTATTCTCACTGCTTTTCTTTCTTCTCACCTTTGGCAATCTCACTTAACCCCTAAGGCTTCACTTATCATCTGCATGTGGATGAAGCCAACCTTGACTTCTTTCTCCTGAGCTCCAACTCAAACTGCCCAGTTGAACACTTAAGTCATCATTAAACCTCATATTAGCAAATCTCCTCCTCTCTCCAGATCTATGAAAATCCAACGTTTACAATAATGAGCTCCACAAGAATTAGGAAATGAGATTAGACTCTGAGAGTTTCACTTGAAGAGTTAACCACATAATGGTTTAAAGCAGTGATGTCACCAGAAAGAGAGAATGGATCTGAAACTGGTAGAACTACACATCCTTAATCAGATTGAAGGTATTTACGTATATATCGAAAGGAAAAATGTGGCAGTCTACAGAAGCCTAGAGTGGCAAGTTATGGAAACACAGGAAGTGCTGTGTCCTAGGGGCTCCAGAGCTCAGGGTAGGTCTAATCCCAAGCAGAGGAGGGAAAAAGGGCATAAAGATGGAATCTCGTACTGAACATAAGACCTTCCCTATATGTCCTCGGAGTGTACCCGACAATCAGCGTGACTCAAATTTTCACTTCATCTAACTCCACTTGTTCTGAGTCCACACTCTGCCATTTGCTATGTAAATCCTTGTTATGGGTCTGCTTCCCATAAAGATCTGACTCCAGAGAAAATATTTTAGTCATACAGTCATATGGATATAGTGTTTTTATTTTCAATCCCTGTTATAAGGATAGTTCATGATGAATTAACCAAGTAACTTTTGGTTACCATGTGCGTTTCCACATACCTTAATTTCACAGAAAAAGTGTTGATCTTACCAACACGAATACTTCTATTCTCTGTGGCAGTTATATTTCACATTGCGAATTAACTAATTAAAAGCATGAGTTCTAAAGCCAAATGCCTAAATTTGAATGCTATTCTGGTTACTAGTTTGCTACCACAGGCAAATTACTTGATCTCTTTTTTCCTGTTTCCTTCTATACAATGGGGAAACTGAGTATTTACACCTCAATGAGTTGTCATGAGGAGTAAAAGAAAAAATATGCAAAACATATAGAACAGTGTCTTGCACATAAAGTGCTCAATTAAAGGTAGCTGTTGTTATCTCAGAGCACTTGGGCTGCTCAAGTTGTTTTGATCCTGGCCTGATCCTGGTGTGTGTGAATCCAGTCAGATGCCATTCCATAAGATGAGATTCTGATCAGCTCCAACCTTTCCCTTAGACAAGGAGTTCTTAACCAAAGGCCATAGTGAGCTTTAGAAAAATTTTACTCAAAATTGAGTATAAATGGTTGGTGTCATTTTTCTGAGACAAGGGGCCAGAGCTTTCATCAGCCTCTCAAGAAGTACACAACCCTCAGGCTTCCCTGGTGGCGCAGCGGTTGAGAGTCCGTCTGCCAATGCAGGGGTCACGGGTTTGTGCCCCGGTCCGGGAAGATCCCACATGCCGCGGAGCGGCTAGGCCCGTGAGCCATGGCCGCTGAGCCTGCGCGTCCGGAGCCTGTGCTCCGCAACGGGAGAGGCCACAACAGTGAGAGGCCCGCGTACCGCAAAAAAAAAAAAAAAAAAAAGTACACAACCCTCAACAGATTTTTAAAAACAAAACAAAACCTACTGCCTTAACATTATCACTACCATTTTCATCTTTTTTTCTCCCCTTACATAATTTCAACACCTTTGCCTAGGCCTCTATTCAATAGGTTACAATAATTTTAAATTTTTCTCTGTGCAATGTTATCTAGTATAATCCTTCCCATTTTCAATACTGCCATGCTACTTCTGCAAAATAACTGTAGTAATATTACTTCCTTTGCACAAAAACATGACTACTGTCTAACATCCAAATATCTTCGCTGAGCGTTCAAGCCTCTATGGCACGGCCACAATCTACCTGCCCAGCCTTGTCCTCCATAAATGGCCCTAAAGGAGTCACTTGCCATTGCAGAACTCCATGCAGCTTTCCTCCATATTGTGTCTATCTTCAACAGCACCTTCTCCAGTAAACCAACACCCTTCTTCAACAGTCAATGTCTTCAATACGTAAGAAAGACCATTAAAATAGGTGCATACAACCATGTATCAGGGTTTCTCAACCCTGGCATTACTAACATGTCAGGCTGGATAATTCCTTGCTGTGGAGGGCTGTCCGATACAGTGTCAGATGTTTACAGCATTGGGGGGAGGGGGAGGGGCAAACTCACTCCTGGTTGAGAACTACTGATATAAGAAATATATTTAATTTCTGCTGCTAAACAGTAAATTCTTTGAGGACAGGGACTATGGCCTTTTTTACCTTTATATTCTCAACTCTACCTAGTACAGTGGTTTATGATAGGGGTTTAGATAAACATTTGTTCTCTGCTAATCTTTCCAAAGTTAGTAGATAGAACATTCTAACCTACCATATTCCAAGGATTTCTAGATATTCATTAAATTTGAAACACCAGATTTCAACCTGTTAAGTAAAGCTTTTAAAAGGTAAAAAGCTGCTATGTCATAACATCACTACAATTTTCAACAAACCCTGCCAGTTACAGTTGTGCCCTAAAGGATATGGTTACAGCATTATAAAGCTTAAGTGGACAATGGACTTCCATATCACATATATGATAATAGTATTCTGTCACTGAGAACTTACAGAAGAGTAAAAGAAACTACTTCCTCCTCCCTTCAAATATCCTATGTTCTATGAAGTATATAGTGTTATCTCGTTAACTGCCTAGAAACACTTGAGGCCCACTTAGTGACAGAGGCAAGGCTTCAATCAAAGGTTCCTAAATCAGGTTAAGTTCCCTAGACCAGTGGTCCTCAATTTTTGCTGCATATCTGAATTCTCTGAAGAATTAAAAAGAACAGATCACTGAGCCTCACTCCAGACCAATTAAATTACAGATTCAGGGAATGGTGCTGAAGATTAAAATTGTTCTAAAAATCCCCAGTGGATTCTAATTTACAGCCAGGGCTGAGAACAACTGCCCTAAACTGGTTCAAAACCTCATGTACCCTGACAGTTAACATAAAAGGCATTCCTTTAAGAAAACTTTAAGCTGGTTCCCTGGTGGCACAGTGGTTAAGAATCCGCCTGCCAATGCAGGGGACACGGGTTCAAGCCCTGGTCCAGGAAGATCCTACGTGCCGTGGAGCAGCTAAGCCTGTGCACCACAACCACTGAGTCTGCGCTCTAGAGCCCGCAAGCCACAAATACTGAGCCTGAGTGCCACAACTACTGAAGCCCGCACACCTAGAGCCTGTGCTCCACAACAAGAGAAGCCACCGCAATGAGAAGCCTGCGCACTGCAACAAAGAGTAGCCCCCGTTCACCACAACTAGAGAAAGCCTGCGCACAGCAATGAAGACCCAACATAGCCAAAAATAATAAATAAATAAAATAAATAAATTTAAACACACACACACACACACACACACACACACACACACACACACACACACACACACACACACAAAACAACCTTAAGCTCAATGGAAGGCTGAAACTTACTCTCTACCTTGCTGACTTGGGGCCTAAATGTTAACACTTAATCTTGAATTCAAAGAGCTGCTATCATTTTTTCTGGAAGAGGCATTACCAAGAAACTCATGATATGATTCTTAGGCTGCTTTCTCTACCACTTCACAGGATCTGAGACTTACACTCCTCTTTACTTGGTGAAGTTACATTCAGTTCTGTCGGAAGCGGCTGCTGGCTGGGACTAAGAGTTGGCGTGGTTATCGAGGTATTGCTGTTGTCACTGGTGGTCTCTTCGGAAAATAAATCTGATTGGCTGTTACTTGTACTTGGAGCGGAATCATCGTCTGGTTGTTTCTTTTGAAAATCTGAAGAGAAAGTGTGAGAAAACCAGTTTAAATAAGGAGTTCACAATTGCCTTGGGTATTAGAAAATAATGCAAGTTAGTATAAAAATTAAAACTAATTTGGGTGATAAAAAGAATTGAAGTAAAATACTGGTCCAAAACACAGAAGGTTGGTAGAGGGTGAGTTAAAGATTTCCAAGATGAGTGGTAGACATACTGATTTTAATGTAAGACTCTGCAAAGCCAAATACATGTTAAAATTTTAGGGTAGGGGTAATCAAGGATAAAACAAATAAAAGTTGTTCAAACCAATAAAGGACAGATAAGAAGGAAAAAAACAGCAGAGGAAAAAAGGGTAAATACAAAACACATAATATGTGGTAGAAGTAAGTGCAGATATATCAGTAGTGGTAATAAATGTAAACAGACTAAACTTAGCAGTTAAAAGACAGAAAATTCAGACTGAATAAATAAAGTTCTGTTTTATGTAGTTTCCAAGAGACATACTAAAAACATTAACATGAGAGAAAACTTTCAAAGTATATAAACAAAATACCAGCAAATACAAATGATTAAAAAGCCAGTAATAGCTATAGTACTGTTAGGAAATGTAGACTTTAAGGCAAAAGCATTATTAGAGATAAAGAGGATCATTACATAATAGTGAAAAACAATTACCAGAAATATAAAACAACTCTTAATCTGTATGCACCTAATAACAAAGCCTCAAAATATGTAAAGCAAAAATGATTGTATCTATGGGAAACTGACATTAGATAATGAATTATTTTCAAACACATTTGGAATATTTATAAAAACTACCTAAAACCTGGATAAACCGTGACCACACATTAGGTTATAAAGCAAAAGTCTCAACAAATACCAAAGAATTAGTAAGATACAGGCATTATTAATTGACCACAGAGCAATTAAGTTAAAAATTGGTAAAAAAAAAAAAATCCTATATATTTGGAAGTTTCTAAAACACACTTTAAACTCATGGGTCAAATTAGAAATTAGAAAATATGTATAATTAAATGATAATGTAATTAGTACTTATCAATATCCATTAAAGATAAAGATGCACATACATTACCTATGCCCCAGTCATTTTATTACTAGGTATATGCCTGACAGAAATTCAACACACAGGTACAAGGATGTTGATTACATACTGTTTGTAATAGTAAAAAGTCAGACCTAAAGGACCATAAATTATATTATATTCAAATAATGTACACAGTGAAAATAGCTATTGCCACACACATCAACATGAATAAATCTCAAAATTATAATGTTGAACAAAAAAGTAAGTCACTAAATAACATAGTAAGACTGTATTGCACAAACCTTAAAAACAGGCAAAACTTCAAATAATATATTGTTTAGGAATATGTATCTATAAACACTAAAAAAAATTAACACAATTCAGGAGGGTGGTTACGTCTGAGATTTGGGGGGTGTGAAGTGAGAGCTATGCAGAAATATTCAAAATTATAGACAATGTCCATTGACAGAGAATAGATTAGAGTGATATATTCATTCATATGATGAAATACTCTATGGCAGTTAAAATAAATGAATAGAGCTATAAGTACAACAGAAAAATCTCAAAAACAATGTTGAGAGAGAAAAGCAAGCTACAGAAAGATATATATCTAATAATATTTATATAAAAATTTAAAATATGTAAAAACACCATATATTGTTTATTGGTACATAATTACAATATAAAAACATGTGGAAATGATACACCAAATTTAGGATAATAGTTATCTGGGGGTGGGAGGAACCAGGATCTTCAATCCTATCTGTAATTTCTTTTATTTCTTAAAGCTAGTGGTCAGTGTATGACTGTTTAAATTATTATGTTTAGTCTCTGTATGTTTCATTTAAAAAAATCTTATACTAGTCTATGAAGTACAGATTATACTTCACTGCATCAATTCATAAAAGGAACAGAAGATCCTGACAACTCCATTTTGCCTTATCTTTTGAACCAAAGAAGCTGTTGCTATTATGCTCTACAACCTCATCAGAATCACTATTCTGACATATTCTGAGCATAATAGCCAGCTAGCATTTACGTTGCATTTACCATGTGCCAGGCACTGAACTAAATGTTTTATGTATTTAACTCATTTACTTTAATCCTCTGAACAACCCTAACAAGAGAGTTATAATTACCACCACTTTACTGATGAAGAAACTGAGGCTCAGAAAATTTAGGTAATTTGTTCCAAGTTAATAGCTAGTAAGTAGCAGGATCAGGATTTAAATACAGATCCATCTGACACGAAAACTCATGGTCTTCAATCTCAACCACAGGATGTAGAATGGTGTGCATTAAACTGGCCCAAGGAAAAGGCCTCCATGTCAAGCCCCCACCCATTTACAGCACCAACGGTGAATGCAATGGATTTAGCCAAAGAATTGCTAACCTGCTGTGCATGCCCATCAGTGATCGAAAGCCTCTACTGCTTCTGTGTATTTATTTCTCCTAGCCACTTTCTTATTCTTCAGTGTTTTGACATTTCAAAATGGCTTATTATCTCAATGTTATTTGTATAGCACCCTCAGAGAAAAAGGTACTGTATAAGTGGAATAAAAATATTGCAAAAGATGCTTCTTTTTTATATCATATCATCTCATTAGTTCTCCTATGTCAATAATCATTGTGTCCCTCCTATAGCCACCTCTCTACCATTTAATTGGAAATGTTATAAGACCCTAAAAGAACTGAAACTGAGTCATCATTGTACTATTTAACAGAATCCCCAATGCCTCGAGACAGACAAACACATAGAATCACTCACTGAGGCACAATAACCCTTTGAAGTTAAATGACATTGGTGTCTAAAGACAATTACCAGGTGCCACCTACATAATCTCCAGCCCATGTTTGCCATGTTCCTTGCTTGATGTTCAGGTACTTTTAAGTTTTCTTTTGTGAATCTGCAGCTGTCATAATGCCTTCTTCTGCACCTTCACTGGACGATGGTGTGAAAAAATCATCAGGCTAAAAGTAAAGATTACAAACCAAACTGGCTGCAAACAAGAGAACTTAAGTAGAAACTTTACACATTCTCCATTTCAATTCAATAAAGAAAGCAGACATAACAGAATTTTACAACCAGAATTAACTTTAAAGCTCTAGCTCAATCCTCTCAGTTTACAGATGAAGAAAGCAAGAGCCAAGAAAGTTAATGCAACCCACCAGAAATTCACAGTTAATTATAAGAGTTTACTAACTCTTAGGCCAAAATTAGCAGCTTGTAGGATACAGAGAGCTTTAGAGTTGGACCTGGATTCAAATTCTGACTTGGCTATTTACTGGGCATATGGCTGAAAGCAAACTGTTTACTCTTTTGTGGCCCTGTCTGTAAAACGAAGGGAGGGAGTTATTTCTACCTCTCAGGATAGTGTGGATTAAACAAGATAATGTACATAGAGTATCTGTGCATGGGTACTCAAAAAATGATAGTCATTAAAGAGAAAAGGTATTTTCCTGGTTTAAAGAAAGAACTATCTCTTCCTTTTAGTCCTGATGTTTGCATTATAGTTCTTACTCTCTTGTTCCTTTCTTTCTGAATCATTCAGCATCCAACTTCTGACTACTGACCAAAAGAAACAGAAGGAAAAAAAATCCCAGGAGTCTACTCCAAGGACAAAGGGGAGCAGATTTATGTCCCATGTAAAAAAGTAAACAATAAAACAGGCAGAGACTGCCTCTCGTTAACTCTACTCTGGAAAGCAGTGCAGGAAAGGAACAGAAATAGTCACTCCATTTGATCCAGACACAGAAAAGACTTGTTCACTTGTTGTTTTACAGTTCTCATATAAATGGGAAAACTAGAGCTCTCCAAGCTTATCCATCTCTTTAAGAAAAACAATTAGGAAAAATAATCTATTTTTGTAAATTGTTAAGAGTTTATGGTCTTGAATAGAGTTTTTCCAAAATAATCTGCTATTTGTAAAACCTAAGTAAAAACCTTTGACCTTTAAAGGGACTGCTGTTGAAAAGTGAACAGAAGCCAAGATCTTGGCAGCTTACCTTATTATCAACTAAGAGAAAAAATAATTTCTCATCGAAGGTACTCCTGAAACCTGCGGTATCCAGAAATGAGATGGTTCCACAAGCTAGAAAAACTGACCTAATGGTACCAGCTGAGCCAAAATGGCCAGTGAAGAAGTCCCTGGGGCTGGTTACAAACATACTCACTAGACATATTTTTTTCTCTCAGGTCAGTCTTCTTACTACAAAGTATACCTCAAAAGACTGGGAGCACCAAGAACGCGCACGGCCCCTGCTCTGCCGACAAGATCATTCACCTGGGCAGCCTCACTGGGACTGTAACTTATCTAGTCATTACTCAAAACTCATATATATGTGTGTGTGTATGTGTGTGTATATATATGTGTGTGTATCTATGTGTGTGTATATACATATCTCAATAGCTGATCTCTCAGATGTATTACACAGACTTGGCAAGATGCTTAACTCACTTAAACTCCCACCCAGCTTCCAGATTATGGCCATACTATGTCTTTTTGATGATTTCTTCAAGGTAAAGAATACCCAAAAGTGATTTGGAAAGGACTTCACTAAACTTTCTTTCTTTGAAAATTATTTTTAAAAAACCCTCCTTGGTAACCTACTTTTTGCTCTTAGCAATACATACATTTTTTACAGATCTCTGTGATCGCTACACAGAATGTCCACTTATAATATAGAAATTAAACTAATTCACTTTTGTTATACATTTGCAATTACCAATTTTTCACTATTATAAGCAGATTTCATCAAACTTCCTCAGGTTATGTTGCTAGAAGTAGATCAACTAGGTAGAAGAGGACGCACATTTTTAAAGCATTTGGCACATATTGTCAAATCCTCCTGGTGCAGCACCCTGTGATTTCCCACAGCACAAGCCTTACTATGGCATGTCAGAATCATCTGTTCACTTCTCCGTCTCCCACATTATACAGGCCTGGGACAAAAACAGTGCTCCACAAATGTTAACTAAATGAGTAAGTGGCCAAATGTTTTTTAGTAGAAAGCCCAGCACTGGATTACATTTAAAATTATTTTATCAATTGTTATTTTAAATCCTTCAAACACTATTCTGTGTGCCTCTAAGGGCAGTCCTAGCATCATCTGGTTTAGCATTTCTAAAAGACGAAGTGCTGCGAATTCCTATTTTCATAATCAATAAGGAGAGATGAGAAATTCAACTGCATTTGTTCTAACTCACTCATTAAATCTGTTTGGCCACTAATAAGGCTTCTGTATCATTACTACAGACACTAAAGCTGGGTATAAAGAAAATTAAACGAGGTGAAAGAGGAACTAAGAATGAAGTGTCTGCTATGAGGCAAGGCACTCTGTCAGAGGCCTTACGTTCATTTTCTCATTTAATCCTCAAAATAAACTGCGTGGTAGATGTCATCCCCATATTTCAGCAGAGGACAGGGGGCATGGCAAGTTTGGGCAACCTGCCCCCTCCTAACAAATGCCAGAGCTAGGGTGAGAGGCCCAAATTCGTGTAATTCTAGTATTCTACTTCCCACTACAGCGTGAATCACTGAAGCAACCACAGCCCAGCTTGCAGGGGTGACTTTTCCAGTTCCCAATTTCCATTCCCAGGCTCAAACTCCATCGGACTCTATATCACAGATTACAATTCCACATTCCCACTGGAAGCTTTAATTTGGTATTTCACACCATAAAATGCTTCATGTTTCCAGTAGCCAATTAAAGTAAAATAGAAATGTGGACAATAAAAATTTAATTCTGATATCTCAAAAGTTTGGTTCATGCAAGGCATAGTATAAAAGCCTCCTTTAACAAAACAGGGCCCTTTCTCTTTTCTTTGTCTCTTCTCCTAATTTATCTCCATAACAGACTACAGCTTCCATTCATAAGCACATTTCTGTTTTCAAAGCTTCACATTCCCACCTCAACCACAAATCTTAGATATCTTACTTTAAAAAGCTACAAAGCTGTTAGCAGTAGTCAACCAATTCATAAGCCAGGGTTCTAGCCTCCTAATTAAAATCTTAATAAAATTCTAGTATTTGAATGTTAATCTGGGTTAACAGCCTCAGAAAAAGACAAACTGGTTTAAATAAGAATTAGCAAGAACCAAAGGAGAACTAATTACTATTATTAAAGCCTTAAAATACACTCGCTCACCTTGGATCCTAGCTTATGGGGAAAACTGTGATCTGCTCAATGTGGCTGTGTTCATTTAACCTTTCTTTCATGAGTAATCTCTTCTAACTTCTTTAAAAAACAAAACCAAAAACCTTTACCCTACCAAATTCTCTCTCATGATGATTCCTTCCCTTTAAAATTCAGACTCTTGGGCTTCCCTGGTGGCGCAGCGGTTGAGAGTCTGCCTGCCGATGCAGGGGACGCGGGTTCGTGCCTGGGTCTGGGAAGATCCCCCATGCCGCGCAGCGGCTGGGCCCGTGAGCCATGGCCGCTGGGCCTGCGCGTCCGGAGCCTGTGCTCCGCAGCAGGAGAGGCCGCAGCAGTGAGAGGCCCACATACCGCAAAAAGAAAAAGAAAAAAAAAAAAAAATTCAGACTCTTCATCGACTGATTGATACTGTTTTGATACTGACTGACACTTTCAAACAAGTTTTAAAAACACACACACATATGTATATGTATATATACACCCACCCACATACCATATATATATCCTGTTGAGGATAAATGACTCCTGTCCTGTGTTCCCTATGTATGCCCACAAATTTGTCTACTTTGAGGTATTACCTCAGAAATTAAAAGGGACCTTGTCTTCTGTCCTTTTCTGGGGATGGTGCCAACATTCTCCTAGAGACTGAAGTCAGAAGCCTGGGAATCATTTCAGACTCCACATTCTCCCTCTCTTAATTCTACATCTCAAAAATCACCAAGTCTAGTCTTTACCACTCCTAAATATCTCTGGAATCCATCCACTTCTCTATTTCCGCTCTAATCTAAGTCATCATCATCTGTCAGATTCCTTCAATAGCATGCTAACTGATTTCTTTGTATCCTATCCTTTCTTGGCCCACACTCTAATTCATTCTACACAAAGCAATCAGAGTGATGTAAAAAACAAATTTTGACACAGTCATTTTCCTCCCTAAACCCTGAATGAGCTTCCATTACCTTAATAATCATATCCAAATTCCTAAACATGGCTTACAAGTTAGAAGTCTCTCCATGAACTGGCTTCTGGCTATCTCTTCAGTCCCGTCTTAAGCCACTGCTCCTCCTCTCCCTCCTCCTGCTTCAGCCATACTGGAGTGCTTTTGCTTTTTTCTGAACACTATTATTTTTCTCATCCTGGAGTACTTTGATCAGGCATGTGGGAGACGCTTTTTCTTTATCTTGCTATTCACCTTGGTAACTCCTACTCATTCTGAACCTTAACTTAAGCACTCTTTCCTCAGGGAGGCTCTTAAGATTAACCATAGAAGACACTTAATAAATATTTCTGGGTGAATGAATGAATGTCTTATTGACTGTACATCCCAGTCCCTAGCAAAATGCCTGCCACACAATATACAATATAGATTTGTTGAATTTAACTTATTTGATACTGGTGAACATACCAAGTTTAAAAACATTTGTTCTCTCAGACATTAATAAGTAGACTTCAAATTGCTATAAAATGTATTTCTAGGAAACAAGAATGCAACTACATACAGTAGAAATATTAAGCACCCCCGTCAATAAACAGATGTTTGAATTTTACAAACTATCCCTGCACATATAAACTTTTTCTTCCTTACTACACACCACAGGTAACTGGTTCTGATAGAACTCAAAAGGTCTCTCAAGTCCTGTTTGCTTAGATTCAAACCACAAAGCTGCAAGCTTTTATTTCAGAATACTAGAAATAACACTAGACTGGCTCCCAAAAGCATGTCTTCAAATGCTTCCTGCGAAAGTAGGCAGTAGAGAATATATGAAGGTGACAAAGCTTATAAGCAAAACTCTTATGAGTAATTAGGCTTATTTTATAATCTGGTTTATCACTGAAATTATACAGTCCCTAAATTCTTCACACCTATAGCACCTACTGCTCAGAACTGTGAACTAGCAAAAAAAAAAAAAAAGTTATTTGGAAGAAGGCTTGTTTCTTATACAGCATTTATTGCGCAGACTATACAGTTTTCCCAGCAATAGTGTCTCATATTCATTTACAGGGCATAAATTAACATGTTAACATTATAGCAAATACCTAACAATCCATTAGTACTACAATAACATAGTGCACAAGAGACACATTTACCTCATTTTGGTCTAACCTCAAAAATGTGTCAATTTTCTAAAAAACTGAAAACACAAGGAGAAGTCTTCTGAATATTGTGACATTAATCTAGTTTCAACAAAATGAGAATTTGATGGTGTGTGTGCATATACATACATCCTACACATACAGCTCAACCATCAAAATAAACAACAGAGTAGGCATATTGTGTAAATATTAGACAAAGCTGACAAAATAAAATAGGCAAATAGAACCAAAAAACGAAACAAAAACCTCTGACCTATCTGTTTACAGCTGATCCTTGGTACCGTTTAAAGACCTCCCTCAAACCAACAGTCCTTACTGTCATTCATGAATCATCGGATGGCACAGGTGTGGCATGAACATTAACTGTTGGAGAGGCTGGAGCCCGGAAGATTTTTTTCACTTCAGACCGAAGGTTACAAATGGCCCAGAAAGACTTCAGTGACAACAGAACAGAAAATTAGAAAAGCTTTGGGAATACACTAGAAAAAGAAAATCCTCCTTTTTTAGATCCTTGATTGTTTTTATAATTGTATGCACAGTCTTCACGCTACCAGCCCTTCATTTTACCATGTAGAAGTGACAGGAGAAAAGGCAAAACAAACACAAAACTCCCTCTCACTGGCCCTCCCTTTTGGGGAAGTGGAAGGAGAGCAGTGTTTGTGCTCCTGCCCACTGATACCCTTGTAATTTGGTCCTCTTTGTCTTTGCTCCCCTCCATGGGTGACGGGCAGCTCTTGCCTTTAATGATACTTCATTTCCACTTAGTTCTCAGTCTCACCATCTCACATCAGGGTCACAGCCCACCAAGCTTCAGTCCTCCTACAGTTAAGCCCTATTGGCAAGCTGAGCACTTCACGTTTCAGGAAATTCAACTCAGGGTGGTGGTGGTGTTAACTTTTGAGACACACTTTCCCTTATGATAAAACTTGCAAATGTTCAGCACAAATAATTATTTTTCAAACAGTGCCATTTTAAGAATGGCAACCTCTTTCTCAAAAAGTTAATAGACCACACATTGGTTTAAACTGCTAAGAGAAATTTTTTTGAAGGATGAAGTGATAGGTTTGCTAACATTTTATTACATCTATTAAAGCATATCAGGGGATGTTCAGCAAAGACCATGATTTTCACAAGATCCAAAGATCAGGGCTAACTGACTAATGTTTATCCGATGAACTCGAGGTAGCAAAAGAATATATAATGCCTGTATGATTCACAATGCCCAAAAAGGCATTTGTCTAATAATAGAAAGAGTACATGTTCTCTCTGAAGAACACGATGGATAGTTATTAAAAAGCTGTAGCATAAAGTAAGGGAAAACTTGTCCTTCACGTAATGGTTACCAGGTAAAGACCTAAGAGATTTTTTCACTCATGAGGAAAGCTCGTGCAGTTACCTACAGATCCTCTGTCATAGTGTGGTGTTTAGGAATGCAGAATCAGACCGAGTTCACACCCTGGCTCAACCTCTTAACTGTTGTGTGACCTTGGGCGAGTTATTCAACTTCTCTTCCTTCAGTTTTCTCCTTCTCTAAAATGGGAATAACAATCACATCTACTTCATAAGGTTATTATGTGGATTATATTAGATAATTACACGTGAAAAGTTTCAGAACAATGCCTGGCTAGTAAGTCTCAAATTAACTGTGGACTTTTTATTACACTTCTGCCTTCTTGCACACAATTTAAATATTTGCTAGTTTGAGACTGTGACAATGAAAAATAATTTCTCTGGAGCCAATGAATGAACAGAAGGGAATTATATCTAACTCGTCTTCATAACAATGCACACTAGGTAAGCCAATCTGGGCTTATAAACTCAAAAGTTTACAGGGACCAGGTAGATATTATAAATGTACAAAGTCAGCTGGCTTAAAGTAGCAGGAAGTGATTGATGGTTACTGTGGCTAACTGGCAAGTGTAAGCCTCGCCTAAAGGTATCTGATTCCAAACTTAAAAACAAAATTAAAAACCTCCAAATACAACATATCTGTGCCCTGGCAAGCCTGCAGTTTATAAGATGCCTGATTTAAATAGAGACAAAGTAATTATTATATAAAAGTTTTGTACACTGTATTATCAATTCCACATATCGGTAAGGAAATGATTCATCAGATATACGTGCTTAGAGCAAATAGGAAAGTATAGAGATACAACACAAAGAGAATCAGACAGACCTATGTTTGAATCCTGGCTAAGCTAATCAGAAGCTGTGTGACCTCAAGAAAGTTACTTACCCAATTTATGATTGTTTCCTCATCTGCAAAAATGTTGAAGACCTATCCTCTAGGATTGTTGTGAGAATGGGAGATAATGTGGGTGTCCCCCACATTACAGAGGTGTTGCATAAATTTCTGAATGAATAACAAGTGAGTGTCAAAACCCTCATGTAGGTCTAGAACAGAGATTCTTAACCTAGGGTTCTTATATCAGCTTAGGCTAATGTATGCTGCAATTACAAATGACCCTAAAACCTATGTGCTTACCACAACATTTGTTGTTTTTGCCCACATGTGTCTTCATTCCAGGAATCCAGAGTGAAAGAGTGGCCCTAACTGGGACACGACTGGTCTTGTGGCAGAGAGAACAGAGCGATGTGTAACCATACCATGGCTGTTAAAGTTTCCATTCATTAGTGACATATGAATTTTTCTGTTCACTTTTAATTGGTTAAAAGATGTCTCATGGTCAAGTCTGATGATGAAGACAGGGAAGTATAATCCTCCCACTGGAAGGGGTGGCAAACACCTGGGAACCATAATACAACCTAGGGTTCATAACATGTGTGCACAGAAAATTTTGCATATAATTCTGGATTAATCTTATGAAATTATATGCAATACTGTATATACATACAGGCCCATTTTTCCCCTCAGAAAACAGAACACAGATATTATATTCTGAAAGGTATCACAGACTAAAAGGGCCTAAAAGAAATCAGATTGAGTTTGAAAGAAGTCAAGTCTCAAAAATATGGCCATTACTAGTAATTTTATAACACTAGAGCAATACAACAGACCTAACTCTGGTTTTCTGAGTTGCTGATAACTGTGACAGTGTGGGCTGGGGAAACAGTCTGAATTTTCTAACAGGCTCCATCAAATTCGATTATTGTCTTATGAAAATCTGAGTATATGAATTGCAGTAAAACTACAGTAGGCTGATAACCGGTTTATTGAAAATAAAGTCTTCTCTGAGAAAACTGTGATTTCCTGACAACTGAAAACCCTGTGCTTTATAAAATACAAGGCAGTCTGACCCTAATTCAAAATTTAATTTGTTTTAAATTAACAAGGCCATGCTATGTTTATTTTATTTTATTTCTCTTTTAATGATTATAACCCAGTCTTGTTCCTGATTCTCAAATGGATGAAGGCTACTAAGTCAATGTGCTAAAATATTTATAGCTCCCTACCAAATGGGAAAAATAAGCTATTAGAAAATTCTTCTTAGGAACCAACTGCCTTATACTAACCAAGTAATCCAATCTGATTTTGTCTAAATTTCATTTAAGCAGGTGAAATCTGACATAACTCATTTTTAAAATTTTTTTTCCATTTGGGAATATGCTTTTATTTCACTTGCAACTGTTGGTAAATGCGTTTTGAATGGGATGAGGAAGAGGAAGTTATCCATTTAAAAATTATCTTTCAAATATTTAATGGCATGTGATATAGGCAAATTCTTCCTTTTAAGGTCATAATAGTACTAAACAAATTAAGTGTTGATGTTCTGTGTAGATACAACTCTAATTGTCCCTTACTCTTATTCTAGGTAGCCCAACAAGAGGCCATGTAATTCAAATCCTTTATAAACTTCTAATTTACGCAATTAAATTTGGGCTTAGATGTTACATTAGTTTGCGAGACTCTGCTTCCTATATTAACTCTGACCAGTAAGAAAAAGGAAAATGAGATACACTTCATGGGACTTTCCTGGAGGTCCAGTGGTTAAAACTCCATGCCTGCAAGGGGCGCACGTTCAATCCCTGGTCGGGAACTAAGATCCCACATGCCACGTGGCATGGCCAAAAAAAATTTTAATTTAAGAAAAAGAAAAAAGAGATACACTTCAATTGTCACCACCAATACTCAGCCTTTACAGATAATGCCCTTGGCTTCTAATAGGAATGCTATTAAGAAATAGCCACATAAAACACACCACTTTTTTTTTTAGTTGAAGTATAGTTGATTTACAACATTGTGTTAGTTTTAGGTGTACAGCCTAGTGAGTCAGTATTTTTGCAGATAATATCCCATTATAGGTCATTACAAGAAAATGGGTATAATTCCCTATGTTATACAGTATACCCTTGTTGCTTATCTATTTTATATATAGTAGTCTGTATTTGTTAATCCTATATCCCTGATTTGTTCTTCCCCCACTTCCTCTCCCCTTTGGTAACCACAAGTTTGTCTTCTATATCTGTGAGTCTGAAACACACTACTTTTTGAAGGGCTGTTACTGAGAACATGGTTCACTACTCTTCTCACTGTCTACTTTAGAGCTCACAGGATGTTGACCTTTGAACTGTTTGCATTTCCATTTTTGCTTTGACTCCTAGGAAGCTCAGATCTCAATCTGTACTCTGTCTTGAATGGTTATACAGAGGTTTATGGCATGAATTTCTGTGTTGACATTCTTCGTCTTTATCTTACTAATCAATGTAAATTTTCCCTTTGTCTTGATTTCTTCTTTTAAAAAGAAAAAGCATATTGTACTCTATGTTATTTTTTACTAAACTACCATTTTTTGGAAAGTAATGATAATTAAATAAAAATAAATACCATAATCTCATTTTTATGTGGGGATTTCATAAAGATAAACATCTGTAAATAATACATATTTATGCCTGTATCTATATTGAAGTGAAGGCTACTAATAAAACCAAAAAGGTAAGAAAATTACTAGAAAATGTATGAGTATATCAAGTTAGGAATAAAATTCTACGTGGACTGCATTATATTTTCTGTATGAGGAGCCCATAGTTATGGTTGTTGTTTTTTTGTTTTTGTTTTTTTCATTTTACCTTTCAGGGCAAAGAAGGCATGCAGAAGAAATATCAACTAAATAGAACTGAACAGGTTTTAAGGCAAGACATGCCAAGTCTAAGTAACAGATCTAAAAATGTGAGGAGCTGAAAAGTAATGGACAAATGAAAATGAACAGAGGATGCTTAGGAGGCTAGGTATAACATTGCCAAAGCAGTACAACAATTTCCCTTGCAGCTGACACCTCAGTTGTCTCAGCACAAATCATACAAACCTAAAAAAGATCTGCTTCATCACTTTTGCATCTTCACAAGTACTTTATCAAAAAACATCTCCCCAGTACAACCAGCCCCAAAGCTCCCATTTCATGAAAGTGATCTACCATTTCACTTGACTCTATATGTGAATAACACTGTAGTGCAAACTCAAGGGAAAAGGCTAGCATGTCAAGAAAGGCTACAGCACATTCACAATTTCTCTTTTAATACTGTGTTTATCCATTTGATCGATGTTAAATTCCATTCATCTTTTTTCCTAAAAACTATAAAACTGAGAGTGACAAGGAAAATTACATTCTCTTCAGCCAAGTTCTTGCTGAGACATTTGAGAGGCTGGCATTCCAAGTCAAGAGTGAATAGTGGCTCTAGCAAGCAGGAGCTCAAATTCTGCAAGAAAGCTAAAGGATGACCTTTTGTTTCAATTTTACTCATTTCAGATAGAGAAAACATTATAGTTACAAACTTATCTGCATAGATAACAATGTTTCCCCCCACAAATCATTTAAAAAGTAAGGGCACTGACTAGGCCTTACTGTCAACCAAATTAAAATCCAGCAATACTTTAAAAAAAAAAAAATCAATCTTTTCCATTAACCATGTCGTCATAGTCAGAAATAAATGCACCAAAGGTAGTAATTAGTATATTGCGATGGATGGATGGATGGATGGATGGATGGATGGATGGATGGATGGGAGGATGGGAAGGAGGAAGGGAGGGAGGAAGGGAGGAAAAGGGTGCAGAGGATTAATGGGAGAAAAATAGCAAAACTGACTTATACTAGGAGTAATTATAATCGTAGGGACAGATTAAAGACTATGGACTAGGTTTTTATTGGACTTTTTTATTGGTTTTTGTTTAATTGGCTATAAGTAATGATATAAGAGAAGTGATTCTTTGTGACTACTCCAGTGACAGACCTTGTCACAGAATCTACATTCTTCACCTTGTCATTTTAAAATAATTTCAAAGAATATACTCACGTAATTTTGGAACTGAAAAGCTTTTATAAATAATCTAGTACAAGGTTTTTGAGCTAAAAACAATTTCAAAGGTACCACCAGCATTTTAAAGAAACAGAAAAGAAAATATGAGAATGCCCTGCAGATAGTAAGGTTAAATTTTGTTTTATAAAACTTTGTTATACGTATGTATTAAGCCCATACATATGTGTATACTGATTCACAATGCAAAATGTATTTCTTATTGTAGGACATAATAAAAAAGTTAAATACCAATGATCAAATACATCTTCATTCTACAGATGAGGAAACTGAGGCACAGAGAAGGAAAGAAGTAGACTTGTTCCGGACATCTTAGTCACTGAAGTAGGAGCTCAAATGAGAAACACAAAAATGTCTGATCCTACAAGGCAAATGCACCCCACTATGAATGCTAATCCATAACTTTCCCAAGTAGGTTTTATATACTGCTAATCAGCTGTTCTTTAAAATACCCCTTAAAAGTCTGGTATGGCATTCAGACAGTTGTGAACTATTAGTCCTGAATAGCACTAAAAGAAAGATAAACCCTTCTTGATCTGTCTACTTCTCTTGCAGATGTTTCTTCTAGCTGAAAGCCAGTAATGACAAAAATATCCTTATGTTTTTTAAAAAGCAGTTCAAGAAATATATATCAAAAGTTTAAATGAGCATACTTTCCCCCCTCAAACCAGCCATAGGGGTGAAATGTGCATATTTTACAATCCAGCATTTTCACTTTAAGAAAATTGTTTTAAGGAAAACAAAAGAAGTACAAAAAGGTTTGTTTGTTTGTTTGTTTTAAATGGTGATCTGAGAAAAGAACATAGAAGTCAGCTTGAAAAGATTCACAGTGGCCATATCTGGGACATTTTGAGCATTAAAGACAAAAAAAGACAGTAATGGATTATAATGTACTGCATAAAATAGGAATTCATGGGTTCATATTGATATAATTTAAAAATGAGGGAGAAGGGAAAGCTCTTGTTACAGCAGAAAGCAAACCAATAAATATAGAAGAAATATGGTTAATAAAAATCATCAATGGATGCTAAAACTAGTGGGTGAAATTTTGATGAGGAACAGAATACTTATATAGTCTCAAAACAACTCCTCACAAATTCCTTATTAATTAGAAAGGAAACATAGTAATTTTATAGTGGAGAAACCTGGGGATTTCACCTTACTCACACACCTCCTGATATGATGCAATGAGGATACAAACATCACTTTTGCAATATTCCTCTCAGAAATGCGTAACTTGAATCTAATCATAAGGAAACATCAGACAAACACAAATTGAGGAACAGTCTACAAAACAGTTGACCTGAATTCCTAGTGTCAAGGTCAAGAAAAACAAATAAAAACAGGCTGAGGGACAATTCCAGACTAAAGGAGACTAAAGAGACATGACAATTAATTAATTAATTAATTGACTAATTTGTTTTTTAATTTTTTTTGAGACATGACAATTAAACGTGATGACAAACTCTGATCTTGTGGTGGTGGGGGAGAATAGCATAAAAAGGGCTATGAGACAAATGATGAAATTTGAGGGACTTCCCTGGTGGTGCAGTGGTTAAGACTCCACACTCCTAATGCAGGGGGTCCAGGTTCCATCCCTGGTCAGGGAACTAGATCCTACATGCATGTTGCAACTAGGAGTTCACATGCCACAACTAGGGAGCCTGCCTGCCACAACTAAGGAACCCACACGCCACAACTAAGGAGCCTGCCTGCTGCAACTATGACTCAGTGCAACCAAATAATAAATAAATAAATAAATATTTTTTTAATTTGAATATGGTCTGTGGATTAGATAATAAAATGGTATCAGTATTAGATTTCTTGATTTTGATCATTTTACAGTGGTGGTTATATAAGAGAATATCCTTGTTCTAAAGGAACTACACAGTGGAAATATTAAGGATAAAAAGGCATAATGTCTAATTTATACTCAAATGGTTCAGGAGAAGATGTGTTTGTGAGTGTGTGTGAGTGACAGATAGAATGATAAAACAAATGGGGTAAACAACTGCTGAATCTGCATAAAGGATATACTCGTTTGTTCTATTATTTTTTGCAGCTTTTCTTTTTAAGTTTGAAATTGCATCAAATAAAAATAGTTTTTATAAGGTGTGTAAACGGAAGCAACCCAAGTAGCCACTGGTGAGTGAATTAATAAAACATAGTATATGCATGCAATGGAATATTATTCAGCCTTAATGAGGAAGGGAATTCTGTCACATGCTACAACATGGATGAACTCTGAGGACATTATGTTAAATGAAATAAGCCAGTCACAAAACGACAAACTGTATGATTCCACTTATATGAGGTATCTAGAGTAGTGAAATTCACAGAGACGGCAAGTAGAACGGTGGTCGCCAGGGGCTGGGGGAGAAGGGAATTGAGAGTTGCCCTTTAATGGGTATGGAGTTTGTTTTGCAAGATGAAAAGAGTTCTGGAGGCTGGTTGCAAGACAGTGTGAATGTACTCAACACTACTGAACTGTACACTTAAAAATGTTCAAAATGGTAAACTTATGTGAATTTTACCACAATTTAAAAAATCTAATATATATATAATGAATTTCTTTAAAAAGATATATACAAAAATAGTAATTGCAACCTTTTCTGTAACAGTGTTAACCAAAATGTCCTTCAAGAGGAGAGGAGAGGAGGCAGGTCTTGTATGTACACAGACAGTGGAACAAAGGTGGAAAATGTAGGCTTACAAATACTACATTTAATATACTACTTGTGCATAAAAATAAATTGTTTAGGGTCTTTCTTGTTGTTGTTCTTTTATCCATTTTGCCCCTAAAGTCTAATAGCGATACACTGTAAGTTTAGGGGTAGTAATATCCAGGTGGTAGAATTAAGAAGGGAAATATTTTCTACACTTATGTCATAATTGACTTTTTTTAAACAATCAGTATGTATTTTTTAATATTGAAAACAAAACATAGAGAACATGACAAATACCTGCATTCTCACCACCTAGATTCAATGAATTTTAGTATCTGTTGTATTTGCATTACGTCTGTATGCCATCAATAGGCTAGAGGGTAATACAGCTTTCTAGCAGAGCTACTTCTACCCTTAGGTTCCTCAGTACAGCAATGGCAGATGAAAAGACAGGATAAGATGCATAAGACCAGAGGACCTGGACCAGCAGATGAATCTTCGAAGCTCTCCTTTGGCTGAACTGCAGAGAAGCCTTGGAAGCCCCCTTCCCCATACATGGATGCCCATGAAGGAGCAGAGTGTGGCCCCCGACTCTGTTTTTACTCTGTGCCCTGTCCATTCTTGGGCACTTGTATTAATTGGCTCATACCCTTCCACACAACCCCGTCATAGATAATAGATATTAAGACCATGTGATGGAAAAGTCAGTCCCTGCAAGATTACGGACGTGCAGTTTGGGAAATTAATCTTTGATTCACCCAACTTTGCAGTAAACATTTAGTTAACATGCTGGGTTTGCTATCAGTTATTTATACTTGGTGAACAGGCAGTCACTTGGCTGGTCTCCAGAAGAGCTGGGAGGGGACATGAGAGCACAACCTATACACTCACCCTTCAACAAAATGACAAAGACGAGCTTTTTAAAGGGCCCAAAAAGAGTTCTCATCCTAATTAAGGAGTACTGGCAGTGACTGGGTGCCCCTGTGTGGCTCCTCCCCAAAGGGAAGTGCTACTGTGCCCCCTGCTCTGGGATAAGCTGTTTCCTTTATTTACATTAAAGCATATATACCTTTTACCTAGCAGCCAATGCCTTTCAATTAATTATATCAACATCAGCTAAGTGCATGGGCAACCTGGATTGTGGGGACATTTTTATCAAGAAGTTGTTATCTAAGCACTTACGTTTAAAATGGTGATGAGTTGGTGGCTATAATGCTTGTTAAACAAGTGCCATTAAACTTTGTGAACCAAAAATCTGAACTGTGACACACTCTAAATTCTTCGTGGAGACAAGTGAATACTGGGTCAGCTTAAAGGAAAATGTAAGTTATTATACTTATTTAAGGACAAAAATGTTTGACACAATTTATGCATGAAATCAGGACTCAGAGGGAAAAAAGATTTTCAAGTCTTATTTATAATGCATTCCTGTACTATGGATACGCCTATTTCCTTTAATTAGCTAGAATTCCCCGACCATGCTTATCCTGATCAGAATGTTACACTTCATGACTTGAAAATCTGAGATGAGTATATGGCAAGAAACAGTGTTTACTGACATGCTAGAAGGTGAATTCCACTCAACTACCCTGAGCTTGAACCCCAGCTTGCATCAAACACCAGGAACACCACAACACGAGGGCTACACCAAGGCCTGGCTATCACTCAGATTATACTAAAAACATTCTCTACTCATTTCCTGACATTTTACGTTGTGCGTGTTTACCTATTACACTTTACAGCCCTTTTAGAGGTTCTAAGCTAGAAATGGCCGTGGGATTCCTATTCTCTGTTCCGAAAGTGACTCAATAGCTCAGAGAAAGAAAAAAAAATGTCAGGTTAGCAGGATATCATATGACTATGGTTGAGATTCTGCTCCTTAGGCAAAAACTACATTATGTTCTACACAAGCTCTGAAGCGACAAGCAGAATTAAATGGACAAGTGTTGTCTGTTCAAGTGAGAAAAGTATACATTATATAGAAACTGAATTCTGATTTTATAAGTTTTTGGATATACCATCAGATAGTTTAGCTTTTAAAATATATTCAGGTATTTAATATTACATGTTAAAATTTGCTTACAACTTAGCTTAAGTTTATTTCTATTTGGTTCATTTCTATCTGTCGATACTCTATTTGATTAGTCACTGTAATCATACCTTCCTTTAAACATATTATATAATTTTTAAACATATTAAAATTTGAAATCTGTGTCTAAGTCCAACATCTGGGCCTACTGAAAGGCAGTTCCTATTGCCTGTTGTTTTTTTTCCCTACATATGGTCATACTTCCCTTTTTTTTTTTGCATGTCTTATAATTTTTTGTTGAAAACTGGACATTTTAGATAATATATTGTACCAACTCTGGTTACTTACTCTCCCTGTTTGTGGGGCTTTTGTTGTTGTTTGGTTAGCTGGTTGGTTATCTGTTTAGTGGCTTGGTTGTACTAATTCTGTGATGTCTATTTACCCTGCAGTGTGCAGTTCAGACTTTCCAAAGTCCCCGTTCAGACTTTTCCGTTGTTTTTATCTTTTAGCCGAGATTCCCATGGGTCACCGCTGGGTCCACATAAAGCACTTATTGATCAGAGGTTGTACTTAAGCCTCCTTAGCCAGTTAGGTTTTCAACCTCTTAATGTTTGTGTGGCTTGGAGACTGCCTTCACTTTTCAAGGAATTTATGATTTTGTCCTGCATTCAACTAGGGAACGGTAGCTTGCAGGTACTCTCTCTACTACTAGGAGGGTGCAGCCTTGGGCATTCGCACAGTCTTCCACACCACCAGGGATGAATGTGCAATGTGGCTTTCCAGGAATTCCCCCGGGGTCAGAATAACTTATTGTTTAGTCAGTATTTGTTTTCAAGTTGTGCTTAAGCCCTTTGAGCCAGTAAGACTTCCACATTTTGCTGATGGATCTGTATGTGGCTTGAGGAATGCTTGCAAGTCCACCCCACATCCTGCTCAAACTGCTCCCAAATGGGTACAGTCTAATGCACGCGGCACAGCTTTCCACATCCCAAGAAACGGCGGTGATCCCAGGAGGGCTCCTTCTGGCTGTCCTTTTCCTTGGTTCTGTTAAATTTCTGGCTGGTTTACCTTTCTGTTTATTGCTACTAGTATCACAGAGCGACCTTCCCTCTCTTACTTTCACCAGTGTTTTCAACAATGCTCTTCGGCATGACTTCTCTAGGCTTTGTTCCAAATAAAGGCAGTGTCTGCATGCCCCCCACCCCAACAATGCAGAACCCTTACCAATGCACAGGTGCTGAGGGTGAGGGCAGCAATTCACTTCTCTCAGAGTGACACCCTGCTTCATCCTGGCTTGCCCCTCCTGGTATAGAATCCCTATCCTTTGAGCAAGCTGAGGCAAGGGCAATCAGGGGTCTAGTATCTTTGACTTGTTACGTCTCAGGCAGAGTCCTTGCCCTAGGAGTAGAAGCTGGGCCCCAGTCCTCTCAGCCCCTCCTGTCCAGAACAGTCCTTCTGCAATATAAGGCTGGGGGCAGATAAGAGATGCTGGCTGCCTGTCCCTCCTAGGGTGAAACTGTATTCCTAGACTTGGAGCAAGAGGGAGAAAGAGCTCTGTATTCTTGGCCACATCTGCTTGGAGTAGACATTCTATAACATCGAGCTGGAAGAAGCAGTAGATGGGGGAGTAGGTTGTGACTCAAATGCTAAATGCCCTTGCTGTTCTTACCAAGATTTAGTAGATTTTGTTGAGTAAGTGTTTCTCCATTTGCTGTGTGCCTTTAGGACAATTTCCAGAATTTTTTTTTAAAAATTTAAGAAATAACTTTCACTAAATGGTTGCTTCACTGAGGAGAGGGTCCATCAACCTTCTTACACAGCCATTCCAGAAATTCCCACCCTGAACTATTTCTAGGAAACTAAAATATGCATATGAGATGATAGAATCTGCACCTTTCCCAGATTAGTGGTAATGTGCTTGTTCTGTTCTTGAATGACTCAACACTGTTTATACAACCGTCCATATTTCAGAAAAAGAAAATACAGAAATCTTTAAGAATTACATTGATGAGAAATTCCCATATACTAATTAAGCAACATAAGTTTACTGTTTTGTCTGTGACTAAATATAAATATTACTGAAAACTCAGAATGTGAGTACATTAGAAAATGTACCACCCTCCTACTTTTCAAGGACTATCTTTAAGGGTTTCACAGGTAAGATACACCATTACTTAAATGCTGGACATACATGCCCAGCCATGTATCTTCTTGGTTGCTTAGAAACCATGAGGCATGGCCTGAATAAGCAAAATTAGAGCAGCAGAAGGAAGGAACCCTTTGTTAAAAAGAGGTTCAGAGGGCTTCCCTGGTAGCACAGTGGTTGAGAGTCCACCTGCCGATGCAGGGGATGTGGGTTCGTGCCCCGGTCCGGGAAGATCCCACATGCCGCAGAGCGGCTGGGCCCGTGAGCCATGGCCGCTGAGCCTGCGCGTCCAGAGCCTGTGCTCCGCAATGGGAGAGGCCACAACAGTGAGAGGCCTGTGTACCGCAAAAAAAAAAAAAGAGGTTCAGAGAAAAATGTCTTGGCTATAATTATATATTTTGAAAATGAAACTGCAAAGTAAAAAAACATAATGGAAGGTTTAGGATGTCACATGTAAAGATGTCTTCCCAAGCAAAAGCACTTTAATTCTTACTGCACTTGAGTTACACACTTCAACTTAGTTGCAGTTCACCAATGAAAAAGAACAACTTTAATGCATGTACAAAATTTCCATAACCCCATGCATCAAAGTGTCAAAAAAACACCAAGAAAGAAAAGCTGACCTATATTTATGAACCCCAAAGGTCAGTGTGAAATCAACTTTACACTAGGCTCAGGAGGTGTAAAAATTTAATTTCCACTCAATTCTGACCATTTAATAGCATGAATCAGATGCATGGCAACCCAGCAACAACCCTGTACATTTAACAGGAAATTTTAAACCTGACTATATTATAAACAACAAAAGAAGATCTCTAAAGAATGTAGTGCGTCAGAAAACATTTACTTAGGTTGGTTCCAGTTTATATTATCTATGAAATACCCATCACAACTTATAGTTGGTTATATCTAAGCAAAAAGTGATTTGTAAGAATTAAATGAACTTAAATTCTAATTGTTGGTATTCATTCTGGATCATTATCCTCTCAAAAGATACATGTGTCTATGGTTTATGTACTCAACTTCCTCAGAAATAAAGCAAAGTTTAAAAAATAATAAATTGCAAGAGCAAGTGGCTAAAGCAAGAATTTCTCAAGCAAGAAAAGAGATGTTCTCTTCTATTCCTTTTTAGAAGGAGAGGAGTAGGATGATTTTTAAAGTTGCCAATAGTTACAGTTCCTGCAGCAGACAGGAAAATTACCTTAGAGACCAAAAAGAAATATCATATAAAATTCAAAAATTCTCTCACAGGCTTTATGGTTCATTTGTTTGTGGGCTACAAACCTTGGGAGACTTACACAGTTTGCAAATGGTGTTCATTTTCCTGGCTGTACAGAGATCAAATAAGAGGAAAGGACTCACCACACAAAAAGGGTAGTGGCCCCCCTGTATGTTCTAAAGGTCAGCAGAGGGACCTGTATGCTTCTTTGTATTTAATAATAATGCTGTCTCTACACAACCTGATTTCCACTTAACATTTCTTGATCATTTCTTAAAACATGATGAACAGTCTGAAATTCCTAAGAAAATGGACTATTTCCTATTCTCCCATATTCAACCTAATTCTAGAGCTAGAGAAGTTTTATTTAGGGTCCAATCTGACTTTCTGTTGCGTTAATACATGTAAGGCATACAGAACAGTACCTAGTATGTAGTAAATCCAATAAACAGTAACTGCTACCCTCAACCTTATCCTGCAGACAACCTCCCCAACACGAAAATCACTGAGGGCTTTCACCTCATTTCTAATGACATTTATCTCCATTCTGCTTCAGCTAACCATTCCCAAGGCAATAACTGACCCTTAGGAACCCAAACGACCCATTTCAGAAAATCTGACTCACCATCACATACTCTGATCATAATCTACTTTACTTCTACAGTCTGTACTCCTCTCCTTTATTCCTACTGTTCTAGCTTTTGTTCCCCAGTTCCTCTTAAGTGATCAGCTTCTTGCCAGTCTTTCGTCCTTATCTAATCCAGTCCAAAATCCTATGGTCTATTATTTGGCCTATTGTGACCAATTCCTAACTCCCTTGCAACCTTTGTCTTCTGTTCCATAGGCCCTGCCAACAAACCCCTAAATATGAAGCGATCGCACAGTCTGCTTCTAATCTAGACTGCCAAACTGTGTTAGAAAGAGTTATGCGACTGTGCAGGGCAGACTTAGGGCCACTTCAAACCAGCTATGCCCCTCCAACTCTCCCTATGGGCTGGTTCCTTACCATCAGCATATAAACATGCTAACATATGGTCCTGTGATACATGCTGAAAAACAAACAAAAAGGCTCCCTTTTGATCTCTGACCCCATAGCTATCACTCTCTCTCATTTGTCTCTCATTCAAGATTCTCAAGATAGAAAATCTAAATGACTTTAGGTTTAATGATGACTTTTTAGATGTAACACCCACATAACCCATAAAGAAAAGATTGGTAAATTAGACTTCATTAGAATTAATCTCTGCTCTGCTAAAGACACTGTCAAGAAGATAAGAAGACAAGCACAGACCAGGAGAAAATATTTCCAAAAGACATATCTGATAAAGGACTGTTATTCAAAATATACAAAGAACTCTTAAAACTCAACAATAAGAACACAAACAATCCAATTATAGAACAAGCCAAGACTCTGACAGACACCTCACCAAAGAAGATGTACAGATAGCAAATGAGCATATGAAAAGATACTCCACATCACATGTCATCAGAGAAACGCAAATTAAAACAAGATACTACCATACACCCATTAGAATGGCCAAAATTCAAAACACTGACAACACTAAATGCTGGTAAGGATGTGGAGCAACAGGAACTCTTACTCATTGCTAATGGGAATGCAAAATGGTACAGCGGCTTTGGAAAACAATTTGGTGGTTTCTTACAAAATTAAATATATTCTTACCATATGATCCAGCAATCAAGCTCCTTGGTATTTGCCCAAAGGAGTTGAAAACTTAAGCCTACACAAAACCATGCAAACAGGTGTTTACAGAAGCTTTATCCATACTTGCCAAAACACGGAAGCAACCAAGATGTCCTTCAGTAAGTGAACGGATAAATAAACTGTGGTACCTCCAGACAATGGAATATTATTCAGGGCTAAAAAGAAATGAACTATCAAGCCATGAAAAGACATGGAGGAAACTGAAATGCATATTACTAAGTGAAAGATGCCGATCTGAAAAGGCTACATAATGTATGATTCCAACTATACAACATTCTGGGAAAGGCAAAACTATGTAGACAGTAAAAAGATCAGTGGCTGCCAGGGGTTACAAGGAGGGAGGGAGGGAGGAATCGGTAGAGCACAGACGATTTCTATGGCAGCCAAACTACTCTGTATGATACTAAAACAGTGGATATATACCATCATCATACATTTGTCCAAACCCACAGAATACAAAATACGAAGAGTGAATCCTATGGACTTTGGGTGATAATGATGCATCAGCATAGGTTTATCAATTGTAACAAATGTACCACTCTGGTGGGAGATGTTGATAATGGGGGAGGCTGAGCATGGGTGGGGGGCTGGTATATGGGAACTCTCTGTACCTTCCACTCAATTTGCTGTGGACTTAAAACTGCTCTAAAAAATAAACTTATATATATATATATATATATATATATATATATATATATATATATACACACACACACACACATATTTTTTAAGAATTTCAAGATATATCTTCTGGCTTTAGACTTAACAAGTGGTGTACATATTAACATTATCAGAAGACGATAATGCCTACATAACAAGGATTAATAACTCGAAACAACCACCACCACCTATTCACTGAGTCATTGATTACTGAGGGTCAGATACTGTAGCTGGTGGCCTTACCCTACTTTAAGGAAGTAGGGGCTTACAGAGATGAGGAAACTGAGGCTCACAGGGAGTAATTTGTCTTAAGTCACACAGCTAATAAGGGGTAGAAAAAAATAAAACAGGACACATCCCTAGAAAGCAAATATGGATTGAAAGAAATAATATTGGGAAGTGGTTTCCTTAAAGCATTCATATGGTCCCCAGAGGGATGAAATTCCTCAATGTGAGGAACTGATTTGGTAACACTGGTGAAAAGAGGTAAACCTTATGTCAGTCAGTGCCATGCTTAACCTACGAGATTTGATTTTAAGTCATCTAGCAAAAAAATATGAAGTTCTACTACTGCAGTTATTTTCTTTAAAGAATCCAAGATTAGAAATTGTAATCTGCCTTGTTAATTTAGTCTTTACACTATGATACAGTTTGAATATTAAATCCACAAGTTCAACACAATTCATTATTGCACAATTCTTTTTAAAAACTCTTTTTAGGGAGTAGAATTAGGTAACTGTATTTATCAAATTAAATGTTTGAACTGTAAAATAACATGCAGTAAACAAACAATTCTCATTGGTTGTTTGATTTAACTCTTTTTAAAAATGTCTAGGTCAACTTTTAAAATGCCTACTAAAGTCATTCTATTTTGAGAACCATTCTTTAGAACTGATAGTTTCTCATATCCAGGCATACCTTGGAGATAGTTCAGGATGTTCCAGACCATGACAATCAAGCAAATCTTATCACAGTTAAGTGAGTCACATGGATTTTTTGGTTCCCCAGTGCATATAAAAGTTATGTTTACACTATACTGTAGTCTATTAAGTGTGCAATAGCATGATGTCTAAAAAAATGTACATACCTTAATTTAAAAATACTTTATGGCTTAAAAAAATGCTAACCATCATCTGACAACAGGATTACCACAAACCTTTAATTTGTTTAAAAAAAAAAAACAAAAAAAAAAACCCCACAGTATCCACGAAGCACAATAAGCAAAAGCACAGTAAAATGAGGTATGCCTGTACCCGAAGTCTCTACTTGGGTAGAAGACCCATTATCAGCTTTTGACAATCTTTTTTGTTTTTTTCTACTGATTTTACTTAATTTCAATTTTGGAAACCACACTGGAAAGCATATTTATTTTTACTTACTTTGGTCAAGAATCTTTAAAAAGACATGGCATATTTTTCAAGACAACTCAGCAGATAAAAGATGTGCTCCCTCTGCTGGCTTTGCAGTAGTTCCTTTTAGATGTTCCCTAGCCCTTGAAGTGGAAATACAAAATATTTTTATTTCCTAATAAAATAACTAGAGAAGGGTGGCACATCCCATTATGATGTATTAGGTGGCTTTTCAGCACAGCAGATTTATCAAGGGTCTGTCAGACTAATATCAATGGACTTTCCCTTTTCTTATTCTGGATTATTTTCTTGTTTTTGTTTTGTTTTCTAATTTTTGGCTGCACTGGGTTTCGTTGCTGCGCGCAGGCTCTCTCTAGTTGCATCAAGCAGGGGCCACTCTTCCTTGCAGTGCATGGGCTTCTCATTGTGGTGTCCTGTTGCAGAGCACAGGCTCTAGGCATGTGGGCTTCAGTAGTTGTGGCACATGGGCTCAGCAGTTGTGGCTAGCAGGGTCGATAGTGCAGGCTCAGTAGTTGTGGCACACGGGCTTAGCTGCTCCGTGGCATGTGGGATCTTCCCAGACCAAGGCTCGAACCCGTGTCCCCTGCATTGGCACGCCAGATTCTCAACCACTGAGTCACCAGAGAAGCCCTTTTCTTCTGTTTTAACATCTCCATTTCTCATATGGACTGGGGTGGAGACAGAGAAGGTAAAAGCTTCACACAGAGAGAAAGGGGAGGTCCCAGTATCTTTCACTAACTAAAAACACTGAAGCATGCAATTTGGCACATCTGAATTCACATAAAGGCTGAAATTGAATGTAAAACATAACTGGTAAATTTAAATCTATTTTTAAAAGCTGAGGAAACAACTGCTTCAGTAAAAAGGCCAATTTTGGATGAATGTTTTTTCAGATCCCAAAGGGGATGGAAGGGGACGGAAAATCGATATACAACCTAAAAAATATTCTTTCATTAGAAGCTATATTTTTTAATTTATAGAACTTTAAGTCATTTGCAAAATAAAATTTATTTAGAAACAGTATGTATCTAGAAGTAGGGTATTTAAACAAAAGCTTTAACTACACTTGTTTAAACATCTAAAGCTATTAATTTTAATTATTTTTCCAAGTGCCGTTAGATGAATGTCATGAGAACTGTTACAGAGATATCCTGTGATTGACTGAGCCATCCCTGAAAGGTTTCTACAGAGAACATGAGTACCTTCTTCTTGACCATCAGTAAAATAAAAGATGAAAGGACTTTCAACTCAAGGTACAGTTGTTAATTTTGTACAGTACTTTACCACAGAAAACTGTGGATTGGCATGTAAAATTTGGTATAAATAGAGAAATGTGAGTAAATGGAGGGGTAAATAATCCTTCTAGACAGAGCTGAATTACTACTTTAAACTACTGACTGTCACACACTTGCTGTTCTAATTACCTGGTTAAAGCAGCCTGCATACCATTCCTGTGAGCCTCCTACAACAGACAAGCTTGGTCTCACAATTAGGTAAGGAGGGGAACACTGCAATAAATACAAGTTCCATTAACTAGATCAAACAAGCAGCTGGCGCAATGACATCAGCTCTAGCTAGAAAAACGTTTCAACCTGATTTACACTCAGAAAGGGAAAAAAAAAAAAAAAGATTGGCAAAGATATTTCTAACTAACATCTCAGGAACCTAGCTCCTGATAGGGGTATACTTGCAGCCATTTTCGCTAAAGTGTTTACATTTTTCAGCTAGCAGGTTTCTATGTCTTTTCAATAAGCTTCTCATCAGCTTTATACGAAAAGGATGCATCTTTTTACTACGTTGCTATAACATAAGGCTTTGTATTAGCATTTGGGGCAAACAACCAAGGCTTAGGTCTTACACAGAGTAGCAACATGAGCTCTGTAAACTCACAGTCACAAAACCAAGTCTGATCTTTACTTTCTAGTTCCTAGATTTGAATAGATAATAATAAAGCATTTTAGAACATATCTTTCAAATAAACCAAAGCTGATCATAAGGAAAAAAATTCGCTAGATTCTAAGTACAGCTGACCCTTGAACAACACTCGGGGTTTGGGGTGCTGACCCTCCGCACAGTGGAAAATCCGCATATAACTTTATAGTTGGTCCTCCATATCCTCGGTTCCTCAGTATCCCAAGGATCGTGTAGTACTACAGTATTTACTATTTTTAAAAAACCTGTGTTTAAGTGGACCGACAAAGTTCAAACCGATGTTGTTGGAGGCTCAGCTATAAGATAAGACACAGCTCCCGCAATGCAGGTACTTGAGCTGAACAAAGTCCAAGGACTCCTTTGGGCTTCGCCTGATCACCGTTCTCCTCCAGAGTTACTGGATAAGCAACTTTTCTTACTTGCCCTTAACTCTAGCTTTTAAAAGAGATGTAGATATTTATCAAACACCTTTTGAAAATGATCCAGACTTCTGCCTTCTCCAGCAGTTCCTCAGTACATTTTAAAGAAAATGGGTGTTCAGAGTTTTGTTCTCTTTTGGATAATGAGGTCCATGTCTCCCTATAACCTGCTCTCTCATTTACGGCCCTTCCTATCATACCTCCATGACCACTGAGCAGAGCCCAAATGACACTTCTGATACAACAACTTAACTGTCTCAAAGACTTGACAAAGATGTTCTCCACAGGGTTATTTTTCTATTAGTGAAACTTTCAAACAGAATATATGATCAATGAAAAAAATGATTAAAGTACAGCATGTCCATATATCCTGACTATACCACCATTAAGAACATTTTAAAAGACTATTATCTTTCCTATAAAATGGAATTGTTGTTATCATTATATTGATTATATTGCAATATAATATATAACAGAATTATCAGCATTATATTAACATGGATAAATGCTCATGATATAGCAAAAAATGCAGGATGCAAAACTAAGTAGGATTCCAATTATGTAAAATATACATCTATAAAAAAGGAAATACATTAAAATATATTAAAATGTCTAGGCAGGAACTTTATTGGGCAATTAAGTGTTAGCTCAATTAACTAACAAGCTTTTGAGGTAGTTATAATTATCTTCATTTACAGTTGGAGAAACTGAGGCTCATGGAGGTTAGTAAATTTGCTCAGAGTCACAGAATTAGAAAGTGGCAGAGTCAGGATACAAGTACTCAAGTCTATTAGACTCTAAAGTCTGAGTACCTTCCTCTATGCACCAAGGAAGGATTACAGAACTAAGACAGGTTTGCATCTAGACCTTGAACTGAGGTCAGGACTGAACAAGCTAGGGGTAGTTTGTTGTTTCCAGAGTGGAAGATAAGAAAAGGTAGGGCTGAGCATAGTGGGGTAATTAGAAGTTCCTCTGAAGAGCAGGAGAGTAACAGTTAATGGAAGATGTACCTGAAACCATATTAAGTATTGAGGCAGTTAGGAAGTGAATGAAAGTTGTAGAAAAAGAACAAGCAGAGGATTATACAGTAACTATATGTCCCTTTAAGGAAAAGAGGGCACAAACATGAAGCAAGCTGGTGATACTGCACCAAGAATGGAAAAGAAACAAAAAACATTAGGTAATACAAAAAAGCAGCAACTGAATATAGAAAAACCTGACTTCTACCATGGCTATATGACCTTAAGAAAGCCAGCTTTCTCCTTTAGTTGCATCCTTAATCCATCACATTCTTATTCAAATGATTATTTTTACCTTATCCCAGGTACTGCTAAGAACCTCAGCAGGATCTTACTCCATTTATTATCCTTCTTCCTTTTTGTTACTGTTGTCATCCATTTTGGTTCTACATCTATTTTAAACTGCAGAAGACACTGGAATTATCAGTTTTCACAGTCAATATTCACTTAAATTAAGTGACAATTTTATTTCATCTCCTGTTGTTCATTTCTTCTACTAGTTTTTTTGTCTGGCATTTTCCCCCTCTCTTTCCCTAAAGGTTTCCTTCCTTCTTTCCTTGTCTTTCCCTCTCACTCTCTTTTTTACATACTTCTTTTAAAGCAGATTTGTGGTTAACAGACTCCCTTAGTTCTTTGTTTTCATGAAAATGCCTTCTCACCTTTATTTTTGAAGGATATTTTCCCTGTGTTTGAATTATAATTTCAAAATTATTTTCTTTCTGCCTTTTTAAAGATGCCATCCTACTGACCTCTGGATTTCATTGTTTCTGTTGAAAAATTAGCTGCTGGTCTTACTCAGTATTGCCTTTTTTTAATGAAATATGACCTTTTCTCCAAATTCTCTTACTTTGGCATTTTTACTATGATCGTTACCCAATTCTCTGTGCCGCCACAGTTAGTTTTACTATGATAAACACTAGTGTGGATTTCTCTGTATTTAATGTTTTGATGAGGGAACTAAATAGAAATTAGCCAAACTGGATCACAATGAGAAAAAAAATGGAAAATAAAAAACAGAGTGTCAAGGGCAGTCAAACAGTCTTACACATGTGTAACTGTAATACTAGAAGAATGAGAGAAAAATGAGGCAAAATTAGTACTGAAGAAATCACGGCTGAAATTTTCCAAAGTTAATGACACCAAATCCCAGTCCAAGACACTCAGAAAACATGCAACACCACACACACACACACACACACACACACACACACACACACACGTACACACAAAGGTGAAAGAATTTATTGCCAGCAGACTTGTGTAACAAGAAATGTTCAAGTAAGTTCTTCAGGCAGAAGGAATTTGACATCAGATAGAAACTTGGATCTTCACATAGAAATGAAGAACACTAAATATAGAATAATTTAAGGTAAATATAAACAATAGTTTCCTTATTTGTATTTGCTCCGATACGTGACTGCTTAAAGCAAAAATGGTAGTAATGTATTATGTGTTTACAGCATATGTAAAAGTAAAATATTTGACAATTTACCCTCCTACTAGAAATGCATGAAAATTCCTGTTGCTCGACATCTTCACCAACACGTTATACTTTCTCTGTACTTTCCTAATGATTAAAAGCTCTAAGTATTTTTTCATGTTTATTGACCAGTTGGATATCCCCTTTTTGTAAAGTGCCTAATTTTTGCCTATTTAACTACAGGGTTCTTTATTTTTAAGGGGGTGGTCTTTTTATTTTTGATATGTAGGTATTCTTTATGTATTCTAGATACGAGTCCTTACTTTAGTCATTGCCTGAGAGATGACAACCAATTACAACCATAAGTACCGTGTTGTTTCAGTAGTATTAGAGAGATCCAAATGAGTAAGAGTAAGAAATCACAAGAAAGACATTTTATTACAGTCCTATTTAAAGTGTTTTGCTTGTTGATATTTAGTAATAACAACAACAACAACAAAAAACCCAACAGAGGTAAAGGCAAAAGGTAAAATCAGAATTGCTACCCTTCCTGAGACCCAGAGGTAGAAAATCTGTACAATCAGTTTATAGGATGATTGTCAGCCAGGGCAACTTTATATCAGCCATCAGAAAGAAGGCTATCCACCTGCAATAGTTTGTAGATACAAATTTCAAAAACTAGTTTTTAACACTATACTGTTTAAAGAAGATGATTAAAGATGCCTGATAGAACATTAATGGTTTCTTTTATAAACTCTAATTTTTTCAAGGTAGGAGTTCAGATAAAACTGAAACAGTTAGCCAGGTGCAGGACTGAAGATTTGGGTCCTTACTGACTTGCCAGTTCCTCCACTGGCTATTAAGTAAGGCTCAGTCAAGATGGTCAAGAGAAACAGAGGTGTCTGTGATGAGAGTCAAGGTCAACTTCACAGAAAACACATCTAATCGGGGTAATTAAAACAGTTCCTTAGAAGCAAAAAATAGAGCTTGATTTAGAGTGGGCTGTTCTGCCTCATGCCTTCTTCCTAAAGAACGGCAAGTCATCAAGTTACACTCTACTGTGGAATTCTGCATGGAACATATGAAATCTATCCATGATAAACCAGAAGCTAGGCCAAGATCACAGCACCATTTCAAGGCAAGATGAAAAGCTGCAACTTGGAATTTATTCACTGGCACAGTAACTCTGACCTTATTTTGCTGCCATACTGTTACAGAGAGGTCAGTAAGTGGCTTCTTTACCACCCATAACACTTTAGGTCAGACAAGCTTTAGTTGCAATTGGACATCTGAACCTTCTGAACCTAATAATCAAGCACATCTGCAGTTGTCTGAGGAAATTAACTGGGAAAAGAGACATCTTGACTAGACAATAAATACAAGCATGGAATATTGACTACTGTTCATTCAGATGTAGTTTATTAAGGCTAATCAGAGATGAGTTCAAAAAAAAGATAAAGAAAAAGGAATGTTTTTCAAAAATCATAACACAATACAGAAAATCTGGTGTAACGTTTACCTAAAATTCTCTTTATTTACTACATAGACATTTAGGTCCTATAAACCCTATGCAAAATGTATAATGGAGGCTAGAGCCTGTGTTTTCTAATTCACATACATTGTTATCTTGTAAAAAAAGTATGCCACATAACTGTGCTCTTAACTCTAGTAGGAGGTACAAACTACAGAACAAAAGAAAAAAAAAAAAAAGGAAAGGAAGAAACCTGGCCTGCTCCTGGGCTTGATGGTATTTCTGGGACGCTGGCTAAAAGGGAGACCTGAAGACAATTCCCAAATATTCTGATAGCAATGTGCTCTCCTAAATAGAGCAGCAACTTGGGGAGAACAATCCCTTGAGGAATGTTGGTTAACCATCTTTAAGCCTTGGAAAAAGCAGTGTCTTCCCAGTCCGTACAACAAGAGGACTGCATGAATTACAGAGAAAACAAAAGCAAGGCTCCACAGCAGGGGCAGCTCAGATGAGAACAGCTGCGCTCCTACCTTAGACTGTGGCTGAGGGCTCTCTGAGATATTTTGCTGAGTCAGAGTCTTCCACTCACCCTACCACACCTTCCACCCTCCTAAGATATCCAGATTGGTTTCAAAGCCTATGCTGAGAGCATCAGCCTTTTGTACAAATATAAATATTTTATGCCTACCAAGGCAGCCAGCCGTGAAGAACAGTTTTTCTTCAGAATTTTGCTTTGATTCCTTGCCACTCTCTCTGAGCTACTGAAAGCTAGATAAGTTACACACACACCATTGGGTTTTTCAAGCCTTAGTACATTCATTAATATTTTACAGATTTAATTCCAAGGCAGCTAAACAATATATTCTATTAAAAATGCTCTATTAAAAAAAGAGGTATCTTCAGAAGGGCAAGTTGCTGCCTAAAATATACTTACAAAAGGAAAAGTTAATCTTGGAAAAAAGGTATCTCCATATGCTATTCAAAGCTCCTTGGTTCTTTTGAGAAGGACCTTAACAAGTCCATGGGGTTACTGAATGAGAAGGGACTACTTGTAAACAATGAAGCATTTTAAAAGCTTGCTGAATTTATATTTAGAAGAAATATTTAAAAAGCAGGAGGTAGAAGGACATGGAAGAAAATCACTATGATCTACCCTAACATCCTTTATCTTAAGGGACTAACAGATGTTTATATCCAGTAACACCATTTTTGCTTGTGCTCATTATTCATTATCCATCACTAGAGTCCATGTCCTTAGAGCCCCATAAGCTCCTGAAGGTCTCTCTTCCTGGACTGGAGACTGGGGGAAATATGTATGTAATGAGGCAGGAATTCACTTAGTTACAAAAAAAAAAAGTCAGTAAACCCATTCCTTATTTTATAAACATTAATCAATTTAAAAACCTGGATCTGAAATTTCATCTGTAAGAGAGAAAACTAGCCAATGTGCAGACAGGAACTAAAACTAAATTTGCTTCGCAAAGAGAGCACCCACACTTTGAGAGTGATGTCTAAACTTTATACTATATACACACACAATATAAAGAGCTATAATACCTATCACACATGTAGATGGGAGATGCCACTGTCAGACTGAATAAGCATTTTAAGCTCATCTGAAGAGAGATCCTAAAATAATACAAAAACTAAACTTGCATAATGTGATGCCGAACTTCAAAGCTGAGTAAGCATACTCTGAGTCCTTATATTGTTACCAAGCATTCCTAATGTCTTCTGTGGATAAACAAAGCCCCTGATCACAGTGCTAAAACAGAGTGCAAAAGAAGCTATTCTAGGACTTGAGACTGAAGCAGGATTCATAAAGAAAAATTATAACAATGTAACAAGTATAAAATGATCCAGTATAAATTGAATAGATGAGTGTTTAGGGGACAGAGAGATTAAGGGGTGTTTCCTTTAAGAACTGGATTTTGAAGTGGATCTGGAAAAGAATTTGTCAATTTATAATTTAAATTTTTGTAATAGGTTTACTGAGATGTAATTCACATACTATACAGTTTGTACATAATTCAACAGTTCAAAGTACATTCACAGAATTGTGCAACCATCACCACAACCAATTTCAGAACATTTTCATCAGCCCAAAAAGAAACCCTATACCCGTTAGCAGTGACCCTCCCCCTCCCCACAATTTCTCTCCAACCTCCCCTCCCAGGCCTAGGCAACCACCAATCTACTTTCTGTTTCTATAATTTGCCTATTCTGAACATTTCATTTAAATTAAATCATACAGTACATGGTCTATTGTGACTGACTGCTTTCACATAGCTAATGTTTTCAAAGTTCATCCATGTTGTAGCAAGTATCAGTACTTCTTTCTCTTTATGGCTGAATAATATTCCCTGTATGGGTGTGACTGGCTAAAAGAGAAGTAAGCAAGTTATTTGTTAGACTCATCTTCTCTTTAAAGGCTTATGTTTTATAGTAATAAATATCACTAATTTGGCATTACTAAATATTTCACAAGAAGTAAACAGACAGAAAAGAATGATGGAAAAAAAAAGAATGATCAGTTCACAAGAATGATGCAATATTTTCATGTGTACTTTTTAAAACAATCTGACTACAATATTAATTCAAGTTTCAAAAAGTAAAAGCATTCAGAGAAATTTTCCTTCTCATTTGATGTGCATGACGTGCCATTTTTCTTCCTTGACTTGGATACTGTGCCTACTTTTTAAGGGAAAAAAATAAATTAGCACTTCTAATTAAGAAGTGAAAGCATCGTGAGTGATTATGAAAAATACACTGAGGTGACTAAAGGAAGACCTTTGCCTCTCCTAAGTAGTTTCCACTCCTACAAGTAAGTGGCTTGTGAATTCTTTGAGGGAAAAAAGTTTTTTTAATGCTGCCATGTTTACAGCTGTTTACAGCAATTTAATTAACACCCTTGAGTTAGAAAATAAAACTTATTTTAAAGCAAAATAAAGTAATAAATGGGTCTGATATTAAAATGTACTCTCCTCAACACTGAAATCTGGAACATTGAAACACTGAAATCTGAAAGAGCATCTCTCAGATGACTATGTGACATGTGCATGTACCAGAAAGATTCAACCAAAGAGAAATAATGAATAATATGTGTACTTTTTATTGAGGTGAAATTCACATAAAATTAACCATTTTAAAGTGAACAGTTCAACAGCATTTAGTACATTTATAGTGTTGTGTGACCACCACCTCAATTCAGTTCCAAGCCATTCTCATCACCCCATAAGGAAATTTTGTCATGTTAAATGGTTGTTCCCCATTTTCTCCTCCCTGTTGCCCCTGGTAACCACCAATCTGAGTTCTGTCTCTATGGATCTCCCTATCCTGTGTATTTCATATAAATGTAATCATACAATATGTGACTTTTCATGTCTGGTTTCTTTTACTTACAATAAATGTTTTTAAGGTTCACCCACGTTTCCACATGCATCTGTACTTCATTCCTTTCTATGGCTGGATAATATTCCACTATATGGATGTGCCACAATCTGCTTATCCATTCATCCAATGACAGACATATGGGCAGTTTCTACCTAGTGCTGCTATAAACATGAATGTACATGTACTCATTTGAATACCTGTTTTCAATTCTTTGGGGTATATACACCTAATAGGAGAATTCCTGGGTTGAATAATACATCTTTGAAGAAAGGAATACTGAATATAAATAGTGATTTCTACAATTGGCCAATATCATTAACCTGATTTTTTTCCTAATAATGGAGTAGTTTAAACACTAATAGAAAGTATTTGAGACCAAACTGAGTAATCACGTAGAAATACCACTTAAATTACTTGAAATCTTTTCAAAAGCTATTCTTGATTCATTCCTGATTTTTCCAAAAAGTAGTGACATTTTTCTCGTGGGTGTATGAAACTGCTCTTATATTTGGATATTTCCCTCTTGCCAAAATGAAATATTTCCTCCTTGCCTATGCCAAAAAGATTATAGGCAGCTTAGAGGCAGCACATTCTGGATTTTTCTTTAGAAGAATTAGTTTTCTTTTAAAATACAAAAACTTCCATGTTGTTATTAAAACATCTAAATTGTTAGTAATTATACCTCAATCAGACCAACTAATGTTCAATGAAAAGGGGAAAGTCTACCTTAAAATTCATTTTACACACACATGCATAGCTCCTTCTCCAGAAAGGTTTTCCAAGTAAAAATCAGAAAAATTAAACCTTCCTCAATTCAGAGTGTTTGGCTAGCTCACCTATGAAAGCCCCTTCTACCCTTAGAGATTTGTTGAAAGGTAACTAACCACTTTTTCCCCTAGTAAATTAGAAGTTGAAAAATTCAGAAAGAATAGTACATACTATTTGCAAATTTGATTTTACTTATTTGCAAAGGACATACAGGTTCTTTATCTTTAAAGCTAACCACCACCACCCCCAACACATATTCTTGGCTAAGTTTACAAGGGAAAACTAAAACAAAAAACTTGATGTTAGCAGAACTATACTAGAATCCTGATCTCTTGAATTCTGTCTAAGGCTATTTGTACCAAGTTGTATTATGCTCTGTAAGATGAAAAGAATGGTAATCCTCAAGTCAAATATTCTGAATTAGTAAAAACTATACATTTCACCTCCCTGCTCTTAGATAAATTCTGAACAAATGGCAGAAGAACAGAAAAGCACACTGGCTAAAGGGCTCCGAAAAATTTAGGTCTGAAGCTCAGCTTTAATACTTAGGTGATATATGACCTCACCAAGTCACATTAGAATTCTCTGGGCCCCACTGCCTATTTCTTCAGTGGGGGGAGGGGGGGATGTTTTAAAGATTAAATTAGAGAACTTTATAAACTTAGTATAGTGCCTGGAACATAGCAAACTCTTAATAAACAGTAGCTGTTGTTATTAAAAGAGCTGCAAAACAAAGAGCTGACTTACTCCTGTTGCAGAAATTAGGTAGAAATAACTGCATGTACAAATAACATCTCCAGGAAGATACAGAAACAGTACCAAACAACATGGCATTGCAATGACATTAAAATCATATTCAGACTTCCTGTTGGTGAAATAAAAGGCATTTTCTTTCTTTGTAAAAACCTTTTTGCCTACTTCAAATCAAGGGGAAAACATAGCAGATGCTGATTTTAGAAAAGCAGGCTGTGGTTTACAGCAGAGCTTCTCAAACTCTGCTCAAACTCGAATAACTTGGAGGTCTTGTTAAAATGCAGATTCTGATTTGTATTTGGTAGATTTAGGGCAGGGTCTGAGACTCTGCATTTCTAACAAGCTCTAAGGTGATGAGGATGCTGCTGGTCTAGAGATAATGCTTTCAACAGCACAGGTTTACAGGATACCATATTCAAACAACACCAAAAGCCGAACTTTGGTCCTGATACCAGATACTTGATTTCCAAATCACAGGATTAGAATGGTGCTGATACCATCCCAAGTCCGCTATGATACATAGATCTACGTTTAAGTGCTGATGGTTTCTTAAATACTCATCTAAGCAGTTTTCCTCTTCCAAGGCACACACCGCCTCAAAATGGTGCTGATGCCACTCTCCCGGCCTCACAGTGAAGGTCTCAGAAAACAGAAGCACTTGTGGCTGAATGGGGAAGCAGGGACTGCCTGGGGCAGCCCTTCTGAGTCAGGGATTCTAAGGTTTTAACAGCAGCCCAACTCAATTTTACCTTTAATGACTCATGCAATGGATAAAGAGGAGAGGTATTACCTCTACCACCACTAATTTTTCACCCTTTCACCTTTAGACATCTGCCCCAGGAGGAGAGATCATGGTACCACAACTTATCCAAGGAAAAGAGAAGAAAACTATACCTATACCAATAGGAATACAGAAGTAAGAACTTTTGTTATTTAAAGAAGGTAGTTTTTTTCTAACCTCTCCTCTTTCCAGGTTCCACCCTACTTTCTCTAGTCAATGCAAAGTTCTACTCCTTGGGGGTACAACTGAAATTTAAAGCTTCCTCGGTATAACCAAGGGAGAAAGAGCTAGGGAATCACTAGTTTACATAAAAAAGATAAGCATTTAGCTATGAAAAGCATGGTCTGTCCTTCCAGCCTGCCACCTCTCTCACCTCCACCTTTTAAAAAAGGGCACAGTAGCAGACAATGTTCACTGGCTTTCATAGAAAAATCATTAATCTTCTCCACAGTACTTATCACTGCAGCTAGGATAATGTTTGCTCTAATCTAACAGATTTTCATTTCAAAACCAATTGTAAAGCTCAGCAGGGTGGTATATACAACTTTAATGAGAGCTTCTTACCCAAGACTCCTCCAATGTATGCTTGTTCAGAATTGTTTTATTTTACTGGTGGAGGTTCTTGAATGAAGCAAGGGAAAGGTTAACAAAGACACAGAGTTTAAAAACGGAAACTCACTTCCTTATATATATTTTCTACTCATATAAGTATAAACATTAATAAATTGAACTCAGCTGATGACAGGATTTATGTTTACCTTCTGTGATATGAAAGTCAGCTCTACGTAACTCCTTTATGGACCCTTTGCATTGCATCCTGTGGCTCCCTACAATTAAGGCAGAACAAGGGAACAGCCCTGTAAATCTGCTGACAGCTGTTCAACGGGAGAGGTGGAAAGTAGTGGACGTATCCTGGCAGTGTGCTTAATGGACACACAAACACCACAGTCATCAGCCTGAAGTGATTCTGGCAGAAAATTAACTTAGAGATACAAACCTCATTTGGCGAGAAGACCCACAGCAATCTGGACAACATCGGACTGTATAATGGGGAAAGGGGCAAAATAAGAAGATGTGTTTTCTAAACTCCGCTTTCAGGAAGAAGCATTTAAAGAAAAAAAATTTTTTTCACGTGCCACTGTGTAGCTTTTTTGCTTTAACATATATGCCTGCAATTGCCTCCTCTTTGGAAAGCAAAGCAAATAGTTACTATTTAACTATAAATTATGCAATGGACAAAGTATGTCAGAGATTTGTTAATACCAAAGTGCTGCTATAAGCACAGTATTTTACCAGATAACCTGGAAGATGTTTTTATCATCAACTGAATCCTATCTTTTAAATTTTCCCCCCATCACTGTAACACTCAGGTCAGAGGAAGGAAGAAAACTAGTATGTGTTGAACTATAAATTGTGATGTCCTGCTCTAAGAATATAACTGATATATTATCTTTCAATTTTCATAAGTACTCTGCAGGTAGGTACAATTATCTTTAACCTACATATGAGAAAACAGAGGCTTGGATTCATTTATCTGCCCACCTCACAGAGCAGTGAAGTAATGGAGCTATGATTTGACTATTAGGTCTGCCTGGATGTACAGTCTATGCCATACAGGCCATCCTACAATTAAATTGTTATTATGAACAAACTAAAAATGGTGTTTTGATATTAATGTTTGATATGTCTTTTGTTGACAAAAATAAGCCTATTCAAACATAAAAAGCAAAACCAAAAAAGTAATAAAATAAAACAGGGATTTTTCTTTTTAATTTCAAAGAAGGGACAGCCTTTCAGTCTGACATAAAACCCAGAAGCCATAAAACTAAAACCTGGTAATTTTGACTACATAAAAATAAAAACTTTTTGGACTTCCCTGGCGGTCTAGTGGTGAAGACACCACGCTTCCACTGCAGGGGGCACAGGTTAGACCCCTGGCCGGGGGGACTAAAATCCTACGCACCGCACAGCCAAAAAAATAAAAAACAGAAATTTTCTGCCATTTCAACACATGCCGTAAATGGTCAAAATGACAAATAACTGGGTAAATTAATTGTAGCACATAGTATAGAAAAGGGACTCATTTCCTTAATAAGGATTCACACAAATAAAAAGGAAAAAGACAGAAAGCCTAATAACAGAAAATCGACAAAGGACATAAACACACTATTCAGAGAAATCTGAATCACTCTTTATGCATATGGAAAAATGTTCAACCTCAGGATATATGAATTAAAACAAACTTAAAATATTTTAAAAAATATACTAGATTGGCAAAGATCAAAAAGTTTGCTCTCTACTGCCAAAAAGAAGGGACTAAATGATACTCTCAAACACTGCTAGTGGGAGTATAAATTGCTGCAACCTCTCTGGAGAGCAATTTGGCAATATCAATATTAAAAGTGCACATACCCTTTGACCAATGAATTCTACTTCTAGTCGTTCACCTTAGAGATACAATAACCTCACTTGTGCAAAGTGCCCAATGTACACAGATAATAACGCAACACTGTTTTAGTAAAAAGTGGGGGTGGGGGCGTCCCTGGTGACGCAGTTGTTAGGAGTCCACCTGCCAATGCAGGGGATGCGGGTCTGAGTCCTGGTCTGGGAGGATCCCGCGTGCCACGGAGCAACTGGGCCCATGTGCCACAGCTGCTGAGCCTGAGCCCTGAAGCCCATGAGCCACAACTACTGAGCCCACATGCCGCACTGCTGAGGCCCGCACCTGGAGCCTGTGCTCTGCAGTGGGAGAGGCCACTGCAATGAGAGGCCTGCACACCGCAGCAAGGAGTGGCCCCCAGGCCCGCGCGCAGCAGCAAAGACCCAATGCAGCCAAAGATAAATAAATAAAATAAATTTAAAAAGAAGAAGAAAAGAAAAAAAAAAAAAGCGGAGGTGGGGGGGTCCTAAATATCCAACAACAGAGAACTGGTTAAATTTATAGTATAATGTAAAACTATGCAGCCATTAAAAAAAAAAGTCAACTTTAATGCTGTTTGTACGGATATGAAATGACCTCCAGAACATAATGAATGGAAAAAACAAGGTACAGTGGATGTGTAAATAAGAAAACCAAAATGAGTATACATAAAGGGAGGCAGACTATGTAGATGGGGGACAGCAGCAGGAGATTTACTTTTTGTGATGTACCCTATTGCACCTTTTAAAAAATTTTTGCAGAATGTGTGTGCACTTTCTGTTCAAAAATAAATTGGTGTTTATACTTTTTAAATTTAAAACATATGCTCTGAAAAGATAGTGAAAAAAATTTAAAAATTATGAGACAGCTTAATTGTAACCATTTATGATGTGCTACAACATATAATATTTTATTTCCAGCTTTATGGAGATAGAATTGACATATAACATTGTGTAAGTTCAAGGTATACAGTGAGTTGGTTTGATACATTTATAAATTGCAAAATGATTACCACCATAGTATTAGCTAACACCTCCCTCTTGTCACATAACTACCATTTCTTTTGTGTGTGTGGTGAGAATTTTTAAGATCTCCTCTCTTAGCAACATTCAAGTATATAGCACAGTATTATTAGCTATAATCACCACGCTGTCCATTAGATCCCCAGAACTTGTTAATCTTATACCTGGAAGTTTGTACCATTTGACCAGTACCTTCCCATTTCTCTCACTCCACAGACCCTGGTAACCACCACTCCAACTCTCCATCTCTCTGGGTTTGGTATTTCTAGATTACACATGTAAGTGACATCATACACTACTTGTCTTTTTCCACCTGACTTACTTCACTTTTAGCAAGATATAATATTTTAATGTTCTTTGTATTTTATTTCAAAATGCAAACAAATATTTTCTTCATTTAGTCATATGAGAAGATGTTAAAGGAATATGTAATATCAGTGGATACCTTTTCTAATAAAAGTTACAGATGACAAGGCTAAAACCACCTTATAGACTGTTACACTATGTTTTAATTATTTAGGAGACAGGTTACAAGTGACATTATGTAACCCATCTTATTTTGAAATCCACATAAAAACAGGCTAAGTTCATAGTCTATTGGGAAAACTGGCTCTTCAGCTGTGATAGTCCACCAGGGACTGTAAAAGGGAGCTGACCCTAAAAAGTCTGTGAAAGTTGGGGAAGTGGGAGGGGGGATAAATAATTATAATTAGTTTTCCAGGAAACTAGGAATAGCACAGTTTTGAGAGTAAAGGTATAGAGACTTGGGGGGACAGGACAAAACCTAAAACCAGAGATCCAAGAATGCCGATGTGAACGTTATTTTCTGTTGTTTAAGAAAATATCTCAGTTAACACCTATTTCCATAAAGTAAACAGCACAGATGAAGAAACAAAAACAAAACAACCAACCAACCAAACAGGCCCATATCTTTGGCTAGGAAAGCAGAAGATGAAGGGAATTCCTTAGAAGATAGACAGAAATGTATATCTAGAAATGTATGGTTCTTTTTTTTATGAAGGACAGGTTATCCCTCTTTAGTGAGACACAAACACCATATCTTCCCCCCCTCAATTTTTCAAGTATCAAACATAGTAATTCTAAAATGTATATTTACCATGAGAGTATCATTTACTTTGCAGTTTAGTATTCACAAAATGAAAAGACAGGCTCTGCTAAAGTACCTTCAGAAAAAATATGAACAGTGGTTTAGTGGAGCTAAGCAGATCAAGCTTTCAGACTTTATTTTAAAAACACTGAGCTACCTCAGGAATGCATGGCTCACTGGGCACACTAATAACTAGCTTCAAATACCAGTTGAAGTCACTGTGGAATGCAAAGGCTGTGCTTCTAACTGAATGCCAAACAGTCCCTGCCCAGATCACCCACAGTGGTTCTTCCTCCTGTGCTTTATCCCAAAGCTTCCTGCCTCTCTGTAAATTGAGAGTTACCCTTTGGGTTGGTGTTTCTAGAAGTGCTCAATCCATTGGGAGAAGCTGGATGAGGAAGTCGATCTATTTCCACAATATGGCTGGACTCAAAAAGCCATTCCCTCACTCCCCTTGGCTTTGGGCAACTGCCACACACCCACAACTCTAAAATGCCTATAACCCTTTCACTAGGGGGTCGCTAAAAATGAAATCTTCTCAGATATGGCAGTACTCCCACCCACTTCTCAATTTGATGAGTTTGACCAGAAGGCAAGCAATGCCAGGTTACGGAAATTCAAGACATTAAAAAAAAAAAAATAGTTGTTCTCTCTTCCACACACAGTAACGAAGGACTGACCCTCTAAATAGACGTCTGAGTCTGGTTTATGAATACAATGTTTCCAGAAGTCCCTAAAGCCAGTTCTCGAAAGACAGTTAAAAATATATTAACATTAATCCTATACTAAAAAGTCAAGAAAAAAAATCACCAGAAATATCATCTTCACACAAATGATTTTTTTGTCCATTTCATCTGCTGTAGTTGTTTGAATACAGCCTTATCTGTTTTTATTCATAACTTTCAGACAAATCCATTAAGAATGGAGATTTCAGTTGCTGAAAAATTACAAGTAATTGACCTATTTTTAAGGAGCTTTTTCTTTTAAAAAGCAAGGCTACACAAAAGGAAAGCACAATAACATAGTTAACCTCAATGATCTTTCATAATTAAGTTTGTAGGTAGAAGTCAGCACAGAAATACAGCTCTAATGTGGTCTCTAGGTGTTGGCATGGATTTTGTATTTTAGAAACTTTTAATTACACCAATCATATAGAAAACAAGCAATACTGTGTATGCAACACTTTGTCCCCACATCACCATGAATCTCTACTAAAGAATCGCTCCTTGAAATTAGGATGATTTAATCTAAGTGGTTAAAGGCTAAGTGTATCAGTCATATATTGAGTGCTTACCATCTGTCACATTTTTTTCTTTTTCAAGTCTCACAACCCACCCCTTGGAGGTAAGTTTGACCGCTGCTTCACACATGAGCATACTAAAGCCCAAAGTCAGACAGCTGAGTGGATCAACTGGGATTCTAACCCAGATATATTTGACTCCAAAACCTAAACCACTGCCTTTAAGTCTCAGGGTTACATGCAAGAGGTGGTGTGCTGTTCTACATTACTACTGATGACTTGAATTTGTGGCACCTTATAAACACACTACTCTGAATGTATCTAATCATGCTTTATAAATATGCAGAAGGTTACAGAGAATAACATGAACTGATATCTAGCTTTGTCTAATTTAACATTTCACTATATTTGCTTCAGAGACTTTAAAAAGAAAGAAAACATTGCAGGTCAAGTTGAAGGCCTCAGTGTACTCCTTCCCCACTCTTATCCCCTTCTTTCTTTCCCAGAGGTAACCACTATCCTAAACTTGGTTCAGGATTTGCTTTCCAAGGCATGTTTTTATGCTATTTCTACAAACAAACATCCATTAAAAAGCATGATTTTTGCATGTTTTTAAACTTTATATAATGGTAACATATATACATCACTCAGAAACTCTACTCAGCCATGTTTTTAAGACCTATTCCATGCTGACAGTTGCATAGTGTTCCAGTGTATGAACAAACCGCAATTAACGTATTCATCTGATGATGTACAGTTAGCTTGTACCTAATTTTTCTGCTAATACAATCACTTCTTGTACCTGTCTCCTTTGCACAAGCATTACAGCATTTCCAGGGTATAGACGTGAATTGCCAGGCCAAAGGGAATGCTGCCTTTACGAAATATTGTCAAATTGCTCATGAAAGGGATATTCAATTCATACTTCTACCAAGAGCAGGACCCACACATCCTTGTCAACACTTGGCATTGCCAGACATTTAAATTTTTGCCAATATGAAAGGTATGAAATTATCTCTTTTTTATTTTAATTTGTATTTCCCTGATTAGCAATGAGGTTGAGCATGTTTGCATAATTACTAGCCACATTTTTTTTAAAAGAAACAACAGCACAGTTAACTAAGCATCAAGGGCATAGATGTAATATAAAATGGATATAATATAAAAGTAGATATTCAATACTGAATTCTAGATAATAAGAAAAACAGTAATATATATACACACACAGACACACACACAGACACACACACATATACACTTCCCTTCCCCTGAGGCCTTAAATAAAGTATAAGTTTTCATCTGTCAGTCTTGTACTGGTAGAAGGCTAAATTAAATGATCAAAGGTATTTTCCAATTAAAAATGTAATTGGAAAATACACTCAAACCCTTCTACAGGAAAATCATTAAACTCCATGTATGAATGAATGAATGAATTAATTAATTAATCAACAACATAGCAATTAGCAAATTGCTTTGTGTTTAGAAAACCTCAATAATTATTTTCTGAATTCGCAGAATTGTACCTGCTTCACCTTTAGGCACCCTTAGAGAAAATAGTATTTTGTGCCTAGGAAGCAGAAAAAACAGACAGAGAAGTGGGATGATGCTTAACTAGATACCATCCTCTCTGTATTGGGTGGGGGGAGCCTTCTCCCTTTAGAAAACAGGGCCCCAGGAGGAAAAGAATTCCAGATAAATGACAATGTGAGTGAAATGAGATGAGTGAAAGCTAAGATGCATTCTGCCCACCTGTGTTTTTAAAATTAACAACAAAAATCTCTCAATATTTTACCAATTAGAGATCCAAGTTAACAAACTCTTTTTTTTTTAAAACTTTTTTAAAGTTTTATAAACTTTTACAGAAAAGGTACAAGACTAATAAAGGGAACTTCCATATAGCCTTTACAAGATTCACTAACCATTTACACTTTGCCCAATTTGCCTTATCATTCATTTTCTCCCTCTGAATATTTTTTGGAACCATTTGAGAGTAAACTGAAAAAATATACAAAATACAAAAAGAAAACAAAATCCTCTTTTATCATCAAATACCTGGATATTAAGCCTGTTAGTTATTTATAGGTTTTAAGCCATCAAAACACCTTGCACCTGATTCAGGGAAGGTATTTTCCTATAAAAAGCAAATGGCATGAGTTTAACTTTACCTATGCATTATAAGTTAAATAGGGCAGTGGCTCATAAATTTTGCTTCAGATTAAAATCTTGGAGATCTTTACAAAATATCAATGCCTGCTCTCATCCCAAATACTTTTATTTATTTATTGGTATGGTGGGGAGGTGGCCTAGGTACATGGATTTTTAAAACTCCCCAGAGTTTTTAAATGTGCACCAAAGTTTTGAAATCAGCTTTAGGGATTAGGCACCTACACACTACTTGAAATACTGGTTCCAGGATAATACATTACAGTTCCAAACAACTGATGAAAACAAACACGGAAAATATAATCAAATTTCAAATGGAGGCAAGCAGAAGCCCTCAACATATGGTTTTAGGCAAATACTTCCGATTGTGTGCTGTTCTGGGGCTATAGGATATAAAAAGGCACAGCAAAGCCAGGAAATAGGCAACACACATAATAACTACAGCAGATGGCAATAAGTACCATACTAAAAACATTTTAAGACTAATAGGGGGCTTCCCTGGTGGCACAGTGGTTGGGAGTCCGCCTGCCAATGCAGTGGACACGGGTTCAAGACCTGGTCCGGGAAGATCCCACATGCCACAGAGCAACTAAGCCCATGCACCACAACTACTGAGCCTATGCTCTAGAGCCCGCGAGCCACAACTACTGAGCCCACACGCCTAGAGCCCGTGCTCCACAACAAGAGAAGCCACTGCAATGAGAAGCCAGCGCACCACAACGAAAAGTAGCCCTCACTCGCCATAACTAGAGAAAGCCCGCGCACAGCAACAAAGACCCAATGCAGCCAAAAATTAAAAAAAAAAAAAAAAGTAATAGGAACACAGAACATATTTACTTCGAAAGTTCACAGGCATGGTGAGTGGTCCAGAAAGAAAGTGACATTTGAGATAGTCATTAGAGGATGAAGAGGACTTTACTGGGAAGGTTGAAGTAGAAGTGAAAGAACATTCTGGGAAACAGCATCAGCAAGAACTCTGTGCCACAGAAATGCTAGCAAATGATCAGTGTTCCATGAAAACCCCAAACAAGGTTGAGAATCTTGTACGTAGGAATCAAGGCAACTGAAATCTGTATTTTAAGGATTAGGGATGATGTATTTAACAGTGCCTGGTATATAGAAGTGAGCAGTAAGGAGCTTTCTTACCCATGAATCTCCCTTAATAATATTCCTCTGGCTTAAAAACACAAAAAGTTAACTGAATAAAATTAAGAAAATACACAAAGTATAATTATGAAAATAAAGCCATCCGTAATCATACTACCCAGATAACCAATGCTGTAATTTCAAGTAACTCCTTACTAAAGTTGTTCATCAATCCAGATATTTTACTCTGGAATAAGGAAAAGAATTCTATAGAAACAAGTCCCTCAGTCATTATCCTTTCTGATGTACACTAAAAGAGGATCAGTTAAATTGCAATATGGCCACAGCGGCCACTAGAGGGTGGCCAAGTCTGATGTATCCCTCACTCTCCCATACTTTCTCAAAGGCCCTTAACTGACATTCAAGTTAAGATTTTTGGAGCCTATCACCTCACTACATAAAGATTAAAAAGCAGTTTCAAACAGAAAGGAGAGACTCCCACAGGGCAATGAAGTGTTAACAGCTGGGATATCAAATTTGGCTGCTCAGATATTTTACCAAATGTTTCCCCTACTTCTCAGGAACAAGATACAATTTCTCCAATAGGGATGAGAGTATCTGCATTACAGGGCATGCAGCAGCATTCCACTACTGTCTTTCCCAACCCCAACCCCATTTAAAATGTACTGAAGCACATTAGGCTGAAAATCTCAATTCTGAATACTTCTACAGAATTTCCCTCAAAGTGCTATGCTATATCCCAATGATCAAAACTTGGGTATATCCTTCTCTTTTTATTTTAAACTTTCGTATTATCGTTCCACCAAAAAAAAAAAAAAAAAAAAGAATAACTTATGAAATACAGCTATGTATCCTTTAGTTAACTGAGAAAAAGGTTAAAACCATTTTGAAGATTTACATAATGTTTTATTTCTCCAGAATCCTAACTGATAAGGTACAATCACAAAGATTTACAGTATTTGATATTTTAAGTGTAACAGATTTCTAGACAACCAATTAATATAAAAAAACTGTGCTGTTGATTGTGGAGAATCAAATTATATTCTGTGAACATAAAGATTACAAAGCAAAAGTGGTAATAGGACCTGAAAAGAAAAACACAAAACCCATAAAACGACTTCCTATCTGGTGCTTTTAACACAAGTGCCACGAAGTACATATTCACATCCACTAAAAACAAACTTTAAGGAAATGCAAGTTAAAACCACAATGAGATATTACCACACACTCACTAGAATGGCTAAAATTTGAAAAGACTGACAATACCGAGCACTGACATGGATGTGGAGCAACTGGAACTGTCATACATTACTGGTGGGACTATAAAGTGGTATAGCCACTTTGGAAAAACAGTTTACCAGTTTCTTATACAGTTACCATACACTTGCTATATTCATCACACATACAACCCAAAAATGCCACTCTTGTGTATTTATGCCAAAAATATATAAGCATATGCCAATACAAAGACCTATAATCAAATGTTCATAGCAGCTTAACTAAAATTAGCCCAAACTGAAAGCAAACCACAGGTCTGTCAACTCAACAAACTATGGTAAATCCACACAACAAAAAGCAACGAAAAGGAACAAACTACAAAAACAAGCAGCAACATAAAGGAGTCCCAAAAATATTACGCTAAGTGAAAGAAGCCAGATGCAAGAGACTAAATGCTGTACACTCCCAGTGATACGAATTTTTAGAAAAAAAGCAAAATGATAGTGACAGAAAGCAGATCAGTGGTTGTCAGGAACCAGGGATGAAGGAAGAGGATGACTACAAAGAGGTATGAGGAAACTTTGGGGGGTAATGGAAATGCTATATACATCATGATCGTGGTGGTGGTCATAGAATTATATATATATGTCAAAACTCACCACGTTATATACTCTTAAACATCAGTGAATTTTATTTCAAATAAATTGTATCTCAAAAAAAGCTGATTTAAAATTCCATTAAAGGGGACTTCCCTGGTGGTCCAGTGGTTAAGAATCGCCTTCCAATGCAGGGGACGTGGGTTCGATCCCTGGTTGGGGAACTAAGATCCCATGTGCCACAGGGCAACTTAGCCCTCACGCCACAACTAGAGAAGCCCACATGCCACAATGAAGGATCCCACGTGCCGCAACTATGACCTGACACAGCCAAAAAAATTTTTAAATAAATAAATAAATGTATATTAAAAATAAAATTCCATTAAAAACCTGCAAAATAAACTGATTCTAACAATAGGTCAAGACTTAATCAGAAGAAGAATAAAAAGAGATGGTCAAAATGAAGGCATACATACAGAGAAATAATTTTTCTCCTTTAGCTCTTTAAAGGTCCATCACAAAGGTTTACAGGTCCCTACATGTAAAGATCTACAAATGCAAAACATGCATGTGTAGAGGTGGTAATTATTTTACTATTCACAACATTCTGTCACTGTTGCTCACCACGTTAAGTCTGGAACATGTCCCCTTATCACTGTTCTCACATGGTCACCGCTACCAGCCAGCCACGGAACCTTCAGTAACAAGCCCAGCTTTCCCCCAAACTATGTGTCCTAATACTTAATAAAATACAAATGAGGTAATCCATTCATTCCATCTCTTGGGCCTGCCCTAATTACCGAGCAGAGCAGCAGAGCATGGGAAACACCAAAATGATCTGTCTCCTATACCCTTATCACGGTATCTAAAACCTCCACCACTAGACTCACTCTTTTGAGTTATTAAATGGTGTTCAAGAGGTATGCAACTATTGTACAAAATATGTGGTTGAAGATCCACATTAAGTATGATCAAATCAATATAGTTTAAGGGTACAGAATTTCTTTTTGGGGAGATGAAAATATTCTAAAATAAGATTGCAGTGATGGCTGCACAACTCTTGTGAATATACTAAAAACTACTGAACTGTAAACTTTAAATGGGTGAATTTTATGGAATGTGAATTATATTTCAATAAAACTGTTTTTAAAAAATCAACACAGTTTTTATCATGTTAGTTTAGAACTCTGGAACACTGGAACCAGAAAATTCTTAATGCAGCATGCAGGGATGGGTTGATGACTAGGAAAAAGACAGGTATCAAAGGGGGAGCCTCAGCATCCCCCAAGAGAGGAATACAGAGGAGCAGAGAGGAGAGCGCACGCACTGGCTCAGTGCTAGGAGAGTGGGCCTCAGGAAGGAATGCCTAAAGGCGCTCCAGGGCTGGTCCTGAACATCTGTCGTCCTTAAGAGAAATTTGTTGCTTTTCTACAAACTAACAGTAATGTTGTGGGTTTTTTCCCTCCCCTTTCCAAATTCATGATTATCAAGGTTTTTCTTCAGTCATCTACTGAAGTATCTTAACTAATTTACTTCTTCATTTATAAAATTGCTGTAAACTATATACAACTAGACGAATAATCAACAAAATATTGAGACCTTAAATAACACACTACTTTCCTATTTTTATAGAAGAGGAAATTAATGCACAGAAAAAGTGACTTGCCCAAGTTTATCAAGCTAAATATGGAGTAAAAACAAATTTCTAATCCAATGCTGATTTTATATACCAGCATGCATCACCCATCTTAGAAGTTCACAAAGGGTGTACTTATTTCTTAAAATCATGTAATCATATTAATTTGTATAAAATTATTTATGCATATAGAAAATGGTTTTCTAATCTACCCCAGAAGAACTATACAACAGCCAAATACCATCACAGGTACACCCAATATACCAGTGCTGTCACGCACACTCAATTCAACTGGTAAAGGAAGTTTTCGCTATCAAGTTGCAGATTTTACCAGAGTGGAGCAATGAATTACAAGTTCATATTCTTTTCAGGGTACTGGGACAATCACGAACTACTAGATATGTAAAGCAGAGCCCTATGGAAATATCTATCTTCAAATGCGACCTTACAATTAAGCATTCACTAGCTTCTTTCCTATTCTGCATACAGAGTATTTAGAGAAAAGTTCAGCTAAATAAACTGAAACAGAAAAGTTAGAGCTTTTCACAATCTGTCATTATTACATTCCCACTGAAGCTCTAACAAAGGCATGAAAAGACTCACAGCTGCAGATGAAAGTGAAAGGCATCCCACTGAACCTAATCAAAATGATGCTATCATATATGAACTTTCAAAATCCTGTACTGAGGCTTTAGGCTCCAGGGTAGGCTGTATCCTTCTGAGGAGTTATCTGATAGAAATGAAACAAAGTAAACATATTTTTTCTCCACAACATTCTCCCCCTAAGTATTCTCATTTCATCTGGAAGACCAAAACAAATAATAAGATATAAACTTTAAATTTCAGAGATGGTACTATTAACTGTAACCTACTGTTATTCTGGTGACTAAGCACAGTGTGTAACTTAAAAGGCAGTGATAACCACCAGTCATCGCATCTGCTCCCTTAAAATGTGTCCAGATCAAAGCAAAGAGAGGTCTCTATGTTGGTATATGAATACAGTTGGAAAGAGGAGACCTAATCTGGCCCAGAAATTTCCTGGAGAACCCCCTCCAAAAGTAGCTAAATCAACCCCACTTCCAAAACAAAACATGGATGGTGGCTACACATTATAGGTTATGGCAGGGTCTTATAAAGAGTTTAGAATACAGCTTTGGCAGGCTCTTGCAGACTAACAGATGTTAAGAGAGAGATGTGGAAGATGCTTTCATCTCTCCTGATAACAACCATTTTCAGATATTCACACTGAAGACTACAGGATGGGAGATAAACACTGACTCTCTTACAACCTGACATCCAGCAGTATTCTAGAAGTTACTTGCTGCTGAGGGAGAAAAACAAGAGGTCCACCACCAAAAGTGTAGGATATTAGTCGGAAGTGAGGCCAAAATCATTTGTCCTTTGTCAAAATGCCATCTCAACCTCATTATTTTCTCCCTTTCCACATAAAATTGCCTGGCATCAGAATCACACACTCTTAATTCAAAAGATACAAAAAGGTATATAATGATTCCCTTCTGCTCAGATACTCCAATCATTCAGTTCCTCCACAGAAGGCAATTCAAGCACTTAGTATTTACTGATAACAGATATAAAGGAACCAATTCTACTACAGGAATAAGGAGAGCCAGCCTTTGAACATGCTTGCAGGTAAGCATCCTCAAGGGAATTCTTAATTACAGGGGCCTAAAAGCTCTGAACCCTGTATATAAGCATAAAGCAGTGATTATATATTTAAATATCTATTACTAGAAATTCCAGTGTGATTCTCATATATCATATCACACTCAGCAGGTCTAAACCTATTATACCCTTCAAGAGAACAACAGTCTTCGTGTAAGTACCAGACAAAGTCCTCAAGAAGTTTAGTACTGTCCTCAAGAAGCTTAAACAGTGAAACTATCTGTGGAGCAGACAAGAGGGAGAAAGAAAAAAAAAAAGATAGGGGGGAGGGAAAAACAGGGAGGGAGGCAGTATCTCCCGGTGGCTACACATGTCCAAACAGAGTGGAAGCCTCATATTCAAAATGCTTACTGTAAACAGAGCCCTGAAACTGGATGGGCTAGAGTGGGGGGGGGGGGGGGTTGAAGTAGATAAACTCCTAAGGTACTTTCCAACTTTTCATTTTTAATTTCAAAATTCCATTGCTTGTTAATGGTGTAGTTCAAAAACTGTGACATAAAATTCTTCCTGTTTAAAAAAAGTCCCTGTATTTTTGATTATACCGAGGTTTTCTAAATATAAAACTAAACCTGGAAAGATAAAACTTAAAAACAGCTTCCAATTTCTTTTAAGATACCAATTTATATCTAATTGATAAGCTAATTATAAATCACGTTATCATTTGTCAGTCTCAAGGCCTCTCTGTACTATATTTTTAGCTTAGTCTTAGTTGCTATTTTAAGCAATTTACTTCCTCTGATAATCCTAGTTTTGGAACACCTGTTAAGGAGATGAGGCAAAGGCTACCTGAAAATTACCTATCTGAAACTTTGGCTTTTAGAAAGATGCCCTAAATCAGTGTCTAACTCTGCTATTCATGTGAATCACCTGGGAGACCTTGTTAAAATGCAGATTCTGATTCAGCAGGTTTGGGGTGGGGCCTGATAGTCTGCATTTCCAGCAGCTCTCAAGTGATGCTAATGTAGGTTGTCCCTGGATTATACTTGAGAATATCAAGTCCCTAAATCATTCTTCAAGAATTCAAGGTATCCATTCCACAATCTCACGAGAATTACTGTCAATAATTCAATATGGCAATGTAATACCACCCAGCTTTTTCAGTACCTACTGAAACTGATTTGGGTTGCTTTCTCAGTTGTGTTCAAATTTTCTAGAAGCCTCTCTAGTTGCTGAACCTAAAATTAACTAAAAATACTATTCTGCAGCAGTGCTTACCACTGGGCAAGAACTTTGAGCGGCCATAGGCTAATATCATAATTTTTAATTTTAAATTGCTATGTTATTGTTCAAGTTAATTATGACCACTTGATTAGTAATTCCTAAATCCTGGGCCATGGTTAAATAAGAGTAAGGGGGACTTCCCTGGTGGTCCAGTGGTTTAGACTTCGCCTTCCAATGCAGGGGGTGCAGGTTCGATCCTTTGTCGGAAAGCTAAGATCCCACATGCCTCAAGGCCAAAAAACCAAAAAACATAAAACAGAAGAAATACTGCAACAAGTTCAATAAAGACTTTAAAAATGGTCCACGTCAAAAAAAAAAAAATCTTTAATAAATAAGAGTAAGAACATACCAGTTTTTCAAAAGCTAAATATATTCTACATCGTTACCTATTATTACGTTTGTTAAAATTTATGTCAACTGTATGTTAGTGATTTCTTTTCAAATATACAACTAAATAAAATAAAAGCTGGCAATCCTACGTTGGTCACTTTCCCTTCTCTCTAATATTCTTTTAAACAACTTAATGCAATCCAAAGTCTGAGAACCACCAAACTGAAATAACTTCTCCATACCTCTCCTTTCTCTGGGAACGCTGGACTCTCAATAGGACACGTGTGTGTGCGTGCGCACGTGCGCTGTGTTGTGGGGTGGGGTGAGAGAAAGGGAGAGAGAGAGACTGACTGTGACTACAGGAGCAATTAGAACCACTTGTCAAATTTTTTAATCCTCTGCTCCAATCCCCAGGTTGTGACTTTACTATTGGAACAGTGCTGGCTCTCTCCGGTGAGTCTGGATTTGGGGTGGGGGACAGAGTGTTAAGATATTATACACACTAGATGAGGTGATCCCTAAGGTCCGTGCAACTTTTGACAGCCTGTGATTTCAAGGAATCTACACCTTTTGTTCCTCCCTCCTCTGAACAACCCAGAGCTGACAAAACCATCAGTTAAAAAAAAAAAAATCTCATCCCCTGCTCTGTAGGCTGAGCACATGTCAGTATTATGCAGAAGTTTTGTTTTCTCCTCAGGAGAAGCATGTGGATTAATTTTGTACCCTGTGTTATTCATAAAGAAGCTATGTTTTAGCTGGGTGCAAGTAGGCTATTTTGCATTTAAAACACTGCAGACTTCCTGAAGAAAGCCAAATTTGTATATAATTTGGAAAGGACAGCCTCTTAATTCGGCAAATTTCACATGTTCTGTATAAAAAAGAAACAACTAGAATTATTTAGTGTGAAATAAAGTGAAATAAAATTAGTGTGAAATTTCTCACCATCCCACATTCTATTACATTAAAAGTAGAGACACACAACAGCTGGTCAATTTAACTTACATCTTCTGTTATTAAACATTATCTCAGGTCCGTTAAACACTCTCTCTCCCCCAACTCCTTCCCATACAAAAGGTTATATATGAATTGTATACTGTGTGTCAAATTGGGCAGATGATGACCTTCTCTGAGGTATGATGCATGTTGAACTGTCACTACAGGAAACTGAAGCAAAAGTAACCTATATTATGTATCCTCAATGTGAGCCTCAGAACCATACCATGAAGGGGAGAGTAGCTAAATTAGCTGGCTCTGCCTTCATCTGAGTTCATTTAGCACACCATGAGAAGATCCTCTGGTTCAATGATCTGTGATTATCTAATTAATAACTTTTTTAAAGGGATTTCGAAGAACCAGAATCACAGGCTTAATAAATCTGCCAAACGTCCATATATGTGCTCATGTCCCCTGTATTGTACATTCAGTTTAGTACAGATTGATGACACCCAAGTTGTCTACTTTACCTCATACATAGCAAAGAACTATAAACCTACAGTAATTGCTGAATCCTATCCTGTTCTAGAAACCTGGTCAAATTAAGATTGTTCAGCTGTAATATTCTCCTCCTGGCAAGCTGCACGTTATTAACTATGCAGAATGTAATAACTGTATAATAATTTAAAAGATTTTTTAAAAATCCATCATTATAGGAAAAATGATTGATTTAATGTGTTCAGATTCTTATGTAACACCGTATAAATGGAAAGCTATTTGTCGTAACTGGCAAAGGAAGCAAAATTACTCTGACTGTAATGGTGTTTTGAGAAAGGTAGCTTCTGTCAGCACTATTTTCTACTTCTTACAATAAATAATTCCACCACATATGCTGAAAATACACATGATCATGACTTACTTAGAATCAAGTAAAAACAACTCACAGTTCTTACTGGATTCTACACATAATGGCCCCAGCCTTAAGAAACCTCCACCATCAGAGAGCAGAATACCAGAGGATCAGATTTGATCAAACTGGAGCTTGCCTGTTAAAATCTAGAATCAGTAGTAACCCCTTGACCACAGTTCCACTTTCCACAGTTTCAGTTACCTGTGGTCAACCTCAGTCTGAATATACTACATGGAAAATTCCATAAGTTTTAAATTGCACGCTGTTCTGAGTAGCGTGATGAAATCTCATGCTGTCCCACTCCATTCCGCCCAGGACGTGAATCATCCCTTTGCCAAGCATACCTACACTATATACACTACTGGTCCCTTAATTTAGGAAAAAAACATAGTATATATAGGGTTCAATACTATCTGCAGTTTCAGGAATCTGCTGGGGGGCTTGGAATATATCCCCTGCAGATAAGGGGAGACTACTGTACATTTTTTACTTCAGTGCCTTAGTTATAATTTTCCTTCCAGAAATCTAAAATATTTTTGTCTAAAAAGGAAATAAGGGTACACAACCAGTTTTTACCCCCTTCCGTTCCTTTTCCTTCTCTTTCTTCCTTTCTCTCTCTCGTAAGAGAAAGACCATTTTTAAGAGAAAGACAGTACTTTTAAGAGAAAGTACATAACTAAATTTGAGTCTAAAGGGAAAAAACTATAATCAATATGGTGTGCAGAAAAAGAGTAACTCCCTGGTGGCACAGTGGTTAAGAATCCATCCGCCTGCCAATGCAGGGGACACAGGTTCGAGCGCTGGTCCGGGAAGATCCCACGTGCCACGGAGCAACTAAGCCCATGTGCCACAACTACTGAGCCTGGGCTCTAGAGCCTGTGAGACACAACTACTGAGCCCGCGTGCCACAACTACTGAAGCCCGTGAGCCTAGAGACCATGCTCTGCAACAAGAGAAGCCATCACAAATGAGAAGCCTGCGCACCACAACAAAGAGTAGCCCCCACTCACCACAGCTAGAGAAAGCCCGCGCGCAGCAACCAAGACCCAATGCAGCCAAAAATAAATAAATTTATATATATTAAAAAAAGAGTAACTGGATTGTTCAGGAGACATAAGTCACAGTCCTGAATCTGCAACTTACTAATTATGTGAGACAGACCTCAGTTTCATTAATTCTGAAAAGTGTGTAGTAACTAGTTCAATAAATAATTTTAAATTATTGAAAGATTTCCCTTCCCAATCGGAAAATGCACTTGTGACGGTACCATGGCCATGAATTCTTTGAGTACTACTTTCAAAATTATTTAATATACATTATGTCATTTTTTTCTCACGAGAATTCTAAGATACAGATGGAATAAGTAGTATTATCTTTTTACAAATAAGTAAACTGTCTCTCAGAGTGATTAAATGACTTGCCCAAGAGCCCAAAACTGAGAGGACAAAGACTTCTTGATCTTGTTTACGAGTGCCTTCTACTACATTGCATGATTCTGATCTAGACAAGTTGGGTGCTATTAAAAGTATATTTTTGGCAATCAATGTTAGTTCTTATTGGCAATGTAACAATACACACCTATACTCATTTTATATATTGGCACTAAAAAGAAATTAAGGTTTGATTGCAAGGAATTATCCTTAGAAACTATGTCAATGTCTGTATCTTTTGGTAAAGATATTAAACCCCATCTTTGAGACTTCAGTACTCTTTTTCAAAAAATGCACCGACAAGTGAGACTAGATATATAGAATACGTCCATAACAGAGCCCAAAATAAAGCCATCCTATGTGGAGCTGCTGGGATTTGAAATGGCACTAAAAATTTATCAAAGATTCTCTGCAAATGTGCTGAGTAGACTGTCATTTTCAATCTTACTCATATAAAAACTTCAAAGCCACTGCTCTTTCAGAAGCTGATTATCTCCTTGAAGATTGTGCATCTCTTCTTGTTACAGGTTGAGCATTACACTACCCACATATACTCCCACCAATTTGTAATGCCAAGAAAATCACCAACTTTCAGTTAGAAGGAATCATAATGATTTTCTAGTTCAAGACCAGTATTTTACAGACTTTGGCAAAGCCCTGGCTGATTATTCACTGAACCCGCAAAAGAATCACTCTGGTTTTCACTTTAGTATACCTTTACCACATGATGCTGATCTTTTTACATCTAGACATTTAATAAAAGGGATGAAAATTTTAACTTTAAGTGGTTAAAGTTTGAGAATATCTCTGGATCTCATTTTTGCACACCATTTCTATTCCACAATAACATCATGTGTTGGGCTAAAAGATCAAGTTTGAAGGTTATGAATTTATATGTTGCACACTCAAATATCAAAAATTTAGAAATTACAGAATCAAAGGTGCAAATGAAAATTTGTTGCATGTAGTATTGGTCACTTCCATCTTAATGAACAGCTACCTAGTCTTGTCAAAAACAGGTAAGTTTTTGTATTTCCTATAGTATGTCACCAGTATCAGGACACTGCTGTCCTAAAGTAGAAGGAAAGAAGAAAAGAAAAAGAGAGGGAGAGAGGGAGGGCAGGAGGGGGAAAAAAATTCCACAGAAAAAGAACAACCATGACGGGAATTCCCTGGCAGTCCAGTGGTTAGAACTCTGTGCTTCCACTGCAGAGGGCACGGGTTTGACCCACGGTTGGGAAACTAAATCCCGCAAGCCAGGCAGCACAGCCAAAACAAAACAAAACACCACCCATCATATCTCCAAGGCAGGCAATACAGTAATGCTAAGAGCTAATGTCTTAGAAATCAGGTTCCTCCTTTGCCTGGATTCCACCAAATATCTACTATCAGAAATCAACTTCAAAATAACACAAAAGTTTTCTAGAACCACAAGACCCCAAACTGAATACATCCGAGTTCTAGGACATTAATTTGAAGCCCCTACCATAATAACCTCTCCTCATCTCCTATACCCAACTCCATGTTACCAAATTTTTTAAATACAATACTCCAAATTTCCTCCAAGGGACCACACTGTTAAACCTAGAAAGCTGGCCTCAGGAAGCTGAACGTCGAGCCTTGGTCATCCTTTGGTCTGATATGAAATATAATAAAATTAAATAGGAAAGCTGACAAGAAGAAAAAGTGTGTTGCCACTCAATATTAGAGCCCTAAAGAAAAAATAAATTAGAGTGTTTTCATTCAGAACACGGAAGATGATGGACGGATATAAAGAACGACAGTGATAAACAGTGATGGAGGGGTGTCCCAAAGGCAGAAGGAAAAGAGATACAAACAGGAACCTTGACATTGTGCATGGCTTAACAGTACAAGTTCATTTACTTAAATTTCATTAATTCCCATTTATAAGCAAATGCAATACAAAACATGTTTTAATAATTATAAACTAAAATACAGCAATATAATTCAGAACCAGACTCTAAACTTCCTGTGGGTATCATCTTTGTACTCATAATAGCTTCATAGAGATTGTCAAGTGTTTATTGTTGAACCAAACCTAATTTATGGATATATAGGCTTATATAACACACACATAGTACTATATTGTTATTTTTTTTTAAATCACATCTCTTTTTGAGTGTTCTATAATTCAGACTCTATTAAATTGGACAAAACTTCTGGAGCCTCTTTTATTTAAAATGTTCACACTTGCGACTTCCCTGGTGGCACAGTGGTTGAGAATCCGCCTGCCAGTGCAGGGGACACGGGTTTGAGCTCTGGTCCGGGAAGATCCCACATGGCACAGAGCAACTAAGCCCATGTGCCACAACTGCTGAGCCTGTGCTCTAGAGCCCACGAGCCACAACTACTGAGCCCACGTGCCACAACTACTTAAGCCCGCGTGCCTAGAGCCCGTGTTCCACAACAAGAGAAGCCACCACAATAAGACCACGCACCACAATGAAGAGTAGCCCCCGCTCACCGCAACTAGAGAAAGTCCGCGTGCAGCAATAAAGACCCAATGCAGCCAAAAATAAATAAATTTATATTTTTAAAAAATGTTCACACTTGATTGTATTTTCAGTTGTAAAAACATATATCCTTCTGGTAATACAATAAATTAGCTCAGTTTTTCTTTGTCTGCTAATTAGACACCAAAGGTCTTGGTCATAAAAGAGGAAAGGGGTAGTTTTTACTGAACAACCACTATTAATACCTGCTAGGCATTGGGTCAGATATTCCAACATCTCACCTTCAAGGATATTAAAATCTAGTTAATCAGGAAAATATAACTATTTCCTTTTGATAACTGAACAATTTGATCTTGGAATTAGTCTTGTTTTAGGTTTAATACGTCAATGATTTCAACAGAGAAAGAGAAATATCAGAAGCCCAGTAGATTTTTACCTACTTTAAATAAAATCTAAACCAAAGAGGCAAAGCTGACAGATCTTGAGCCCTAAAATTTCAGTGAGTTTGAGAACTAGTCTTATCTCTATTTCAAATAATGGGAAAACTAAAACATAAATGAAGCATAAAGGTCACACATGACTGTTAAACTCTGCAATCACTTAATAGACCCATATTTAGACTAAAAGAAAGGGGCTGAGAAGAACTCAGGCCAACACAACTCATTTCTTTTGTGTGCAACTAATTTTTATTCCCAGGGACAAAGAAGTCACCTTTACTTTTATTCCCCTGAAATTCTCTACAGAGCTTGTTGGGAGCTATGGGAATGTACAAATTACATGTTTATCCATGTTCTGAAAACGGTTTTCCAAAACTGGATAAATCAGACATCTCACTACACCAATTACATCACATAAATTTGGGCTATTTACTTGTGACCATAGGACGAATTAATGGCTTTAAAAAAGAACAAGTGCTAACATCAAGCCTGTAATTTTACAGCATAAAAAGTAATGCTACACTCTCTAAAATCTAGAGCTCTGGACATCTGGCCAAAAGCCCACTAAAAGATAAGATTCTAATACAGCTTGTGTTGCTCTGTGGAAGATCCCAGGAACACAATATAAACTGAGCAGGAAAGAACACCAAGATGGAGATCATTTATAACAGAACACAGACTAGCTCACAAAGTACATCTGCATCAGTCTTTTAGTTCTCTGACCTAACTACAGTTTCAGGGGAACTCTGTACCTTCCAGAAGGTCAAACACTAGTAGAAATGAACTTGTGAAGAGGGGAACTGTGAACCAGTTTCAGAAATATCTGAGCAAACTTTTTTAGGGGATTAAGGTTATTATTCAACTTGGAAGTTTTTACCATCCACTACAGGTTAAGTTTAAGAAGAATGAATAAAGATGAATCAGAATGCTTTCCACACAAAGGCTCAGAATTTATTTTGGAGATTAAAAATTCTCCCTTACAAAAGGATACACAGGCATTCTTGCTTTTCTAAATTACCCTGCATTCTTCAACCTGTTCTCCTTAGAGTACAATCAGAGCAAACTCTGAGCTTTATCACTGCATCAGAGGAGGATTCAGTGTCTATAATTTTTTTCATTTATGAATACTTCTACTGATATATAAAAATAAAAGAATTATTAAGTAAAGTAGAAGGTAAGCGTAAGACCCATAATAAGGATCTATGGGCTTTTCGCTCTTTCATAAACTTGTTTGGAGGGCATGGGAAAACCAGTTTCTATTTCTCAATTTCAGATTAGATGAAAAGAGTTTACAGTTAATTAATAGAAGCTGATTGGGTCTTTGCGAGTGATAGACATGAGAATCAATATAGTTCTCATATTGGAACCTAGGTTCATCACAGGAAACTTATTGGTTTATCCGAATTTTCTTTCATTTAAAAAAAATTTTTTTAATTCCATCAGGGGATAATTATAAGCAATTCTAGCTGCATGTAACTCAGAAGTATTTTCTTTTTCTTAATAATAAGTTTTGTTTCTAGGATAGTTTTAGATTTACAGAAAAGTTGCTATGGTGGTATAGAGAGTTCCTATATACCCAGAACGCAATTTCCCCTAACAATAACATCATACACTAGAGTACAGTATGTTTGTTACAATTAATGAAACAATACTGATACACTATTTTTTTCTGCTTTGTTATATTCATCCATTTGTTTTAATTTTTAGGTTCCACATATAAGTGATAACATACAGTATTTGTCTTTCTCTGTCTGATTTATTTCACTAAGCATAATACCCTTCAGGTCCATCCACATTGTTGCAAATGGCAAAATTTCATTCTTTTTTATGGCTGAGTAGTATTCCATATATCACATCTTCTTTATCCATTTGTCTGTGGATGGACAATTAGGTTGCTCCCATGTCTTGGCTATTATATGTAATGCTGCTATGAACACTGGAGTGCATGTAAATTTTCAAATTAATGTTTTCATTTTCTTCAGATCATATAGTAGTTCTATTTTTAGTTTTTTTGAGGAACCTCCATACTGTTTTCCACAGTGGCTACACCAATCTACATTCCCACCAAGAGTTTATCAGGGTTCCCTTTTTTCCACATCCTTGCCAACATTTGTTATTTGTGGTCTTTTTACTGATAGACATTCTGACAGGTGTAAGGTGACATCTCATTGTGGTTTTGATTTGCATTTCTCTGATGACTAGCAATGTTGAGCACCTTTTCATGTTCCTGTTAGCCACCTGCACGTCTTCTTTGGAAAAATGTCTATTCAGGTCTGCTGCCCATTTATCAATTGAGGGTTTCTTTTTGATATTTATAAGCTGTTTATATATGTTGGATCTCAACCCCTTATCAGTCATATCATATGCAAATATTTTCTCCCATTCAGCAGGCTGTCTTCTTGTTTTGTTGAGGAATTCCTTTGCTGTACAAAAGCTTTTAAGTTTAATTAGGTCTCATTTGTTCATTTCTGCTTTTGTTTCCTTTGCCTTAGAAGACAGATCCAAAAAAATATTGCTACAATTCATGCCAAAGAGTGTTCTACCCTATGTTTTCTTCTAGGAGTTTTATGTTTTCCAGCCTTACATTTAGGTCTTTAATCCATTTTGTTAATCCATTTTGAGTTTATTTTTGTATATGGTGTGAGAAAATGTTCTAATTTCATTCTTTTACATGTAGTTGTCCAGTTTTCCCAGCACCACTTATTGAAGACACTGCCTTTTCTCCATTGTATATTCTTGCCTCCTTTGTCATAGATTAACTGACCAAAAATGTGTGGGCTTATTTCTGAGCTCTCTATTCTGTTCCATTGATCTATGTGCCTGTTTTAGTGCAAGTACCACACTGTGCTCATTACTGTAGCTTTGCAGTATAGTCTGAAGTGAGGGAGCATAATATCTGCAGCTCTGTTCTTCTTTCTCAAGATTGTTTTTGGCTATTTAAGGTCTTTTGTGTTTCCATACAAATTTAAAATGTTTGTTCTAGTTCTGTGAAAAATGCCATTGACATCTTGATAGGGATAGTGTTGAATCTATATATTACCTTGGGTAATATGGTCATTTTAACAATATTAATTCTTTCAATCCATGAAAACAGTGTACTGTTCCATCTGTTTGTATCATCTCCAATTTCTTCCATCAGTGCCTTATGGTCTTTCAGGTACAGGTCTTTTACACCTCCTTAGTAAGTATTTTATTCTTTTTGATGAGAGCATAAATCGAACTGTTCCCTTAATTTCTGATAGTTGTAGTTATAGTATGCCGGAAATGGAAGAGACTACTGTATATTGATTTTGTATCTTGCAACTTTACCAAATTCACTGATGAGCTCTAATAATTTTTTGGTGGCATCTTTATCATTTTCTATGTATAGTACAATAATGATACACTATTAACTTCATTAAATATGAAATCCAAAACTCATTAATATTCCCTTGGTTTTCACACTAATTCCTTTTTCTGTCCAGGATCCCATCCATAATATGTACTATATTTAGTTGTCATGTCTCTTTAGGTCCCTCTTAACTCTGACAGTTTCTCAAACTTTCCTTGTTTTTAATGACCTTGATAGTTATGAAGAGTACTGCTCAGGTATTTTGTATAACATGTATTGATTTGGGTTTACCTGGTGTTTTTCTCATAGTTGGACTGGGTTTATGAGTTTGGGGGATGAAGACCGTAGAGGTAGAGTACCCTTCTCATCACATCATATCAAGGGTACATGCTATCAACATGAATTATCACTATTGATGTTAATTTTGATCACCTGGCTGAGGTGGTGTTTGTCAGGTTTCTCTATTTTAAAGTTACTCTTCTCCCCTTCCTTTCTCTTTGGGGAAAAGTCACTGCTCACAGACCACATTTAAGGGGTAGAAACTTGGGCTCCCCCTCCTTGAGGGCAGAGTATCTACATAAATAGTTTGGAATTCTTTTGTACAGCAAATTGGTCTCTTCTCCTACTTTTATTTATTTAATCAATCCCTAATTATATCAGTACGGACTCATGGATGTGTTATACTTTGGGTATAATCCATTACTACTTTATTTATCTTTGCTCCAATTGTTCCAGCTTTGGCTATTGGGAGCACTTTTTGTTGGCTCCTATGTCCCTCTGACATGCTCCCATCATTGTGGTTTTTTTTTTTTTTAAAGCACTTCCTTTACTTTCTGGCATTACAATATGATCCATGCTCATCTTGTGTATTTTCGGCCCCAGTCTTAGAACTGGCTGTTTCTCCCAAGAGACTGGATGGTTTCTTTTGTTGGAGAATGATCTGGATGCTAGGTATGCTCATTGCTAATGGGATGTCATTGCTTCCAGGCCCTCTCAGCGGACAAAGCAAGAAAATATATCTACATAAACTAACCTGTGTGTACACATATTTATAAATATTTTATATGTAACTATTTACATCTATAATAAGCTAAACATGAGTTCCTACTGATGTCTCCAACTCTAATCCATTACCATACAGACCATTTCTTTTTATCACTGAATAATATTCCATTGAATGGATGTACCACAGTCTGTTTATTCACTCACCAATTGAAGGACACCTTGGTTGCTTCCAGGTTTTGAATATCATTATAAAGCTACTAAAGACATTCATTTTTTTCAGGTTTTTGTGTGGTTTTAAGTTTTCAAAGGAGGTTTCAATATAGCAGATAACATCATCTCTTCTTCCTAAACAATCTTTGAATTCTGTTAACCATCCACTGAAGCCATCAAACTCTCTTCCCACCAACTCTGTGCATTTGCCCAAGAAGCCCCAAGTTATCTAGTACAATTTTCACTGCCTAGCTGCTAACCACTCTTTTCAAAACTCATCCATGAATTTAACTCAAGTGAATGGCCTATTATGTGCCAGGCACTCACTGTACTAGGATTCAAAGGATGAATGAAACAGTGTTATTAGCCGTCAGTGAGGGGAATAAAGCACTTCACCTGGAGCAAAAAGCACCACAAGAGTGCTTCGCAGTGCACCCAAGCTTGCTCCAACAGTTACCTCTCCCTGCAGTGGCTGTCTTCACCCCAAGTAGGAGCGCCTGGGGCTCCCTAGGGATATGACCTGGCTGTGTATTTCCATTTGAGTCTCTCCACTTCTCCCACTATGCATCTGAGATGGTTAAATTCCTAGCTCTCTGGCATCTGCTGATATAAAACTACTGATGACGATAAAATTATCGTCATCATAGTTAAATAGGCATTCCTGAACCTTACTCGTCACCAGTGCAATGCCATTCTTCCCTCTATCCCTGTTTTCTTTACAGGGCTTGGAATCGCATACCAGTTATACTCCTGAAAATATAAAAACTAAAAGACCATGTCAGAGAATGACAAAACTGAAACGCTACAAGCACTTCTAACTTAGTATTGCCTGTATCTCTGTAATTTTTACTTTTCCCAACAGAAATAAGAAAATAACATAACTCAACCTCTATTTTTTATATGCAAAATGATTTTAAAAGGAAAATAACACATTTTATTCTGCAAATTTACTTATCCCTACCTAATTAACATAAAAAAGGTATTGCTAGACATAAACTAACACATGAGGTTCAAGAGTGTATCTGACCCACTTCTGGGAATTTATCCTACAGAAATAATTCAACAGAAGAATACTATTCTGTGTAGAAAAATATTCATTATTTCATTATGTATAATAATGAAAAACTGAAAACAATCAGAACAGTCCCAAAGTGGGGAAACAGACAGCAAATGTGGATAAATTAGGTCAGAGGCATAATATATAACAATTCAAAATAATTTTTAAAAAAGAAATATGTGAAATGTCTGAAACAATGACAAATAGTAGAATATAGCAATTACACATTGCAAAAATACGTGGTATTTATGTAAAAATTGATTTAGGTAATGAAATTATCCACATTTTCCCACATAATTTTCCTCTTACAATAAAAGTTTGAAGAAAAAAGTTACCTTTATTTTAAATTGAATTTTGAAGGTTCTTCCAAATCATATTTAAAAAAAAAAAAAAAGGAACCTAGCGGGGGGGGCGTGCAGAGGATAATTGAGCCCAAGAAATAAAACGAGTTAAAACATCTGACTTGCCTGGTTTGAATCCAGGCTCTGTCAGCTAAGCTCTATAACTGTGGGACAGTTACTAATCTCTAAGAGTCCCCTATAAAATTTACACTTAAAGTTTATAAATAAAAAAGAAATAAGTGTATAGCAAGTATATGATAAATGTAAGCAGTTATTATTTCACTGCTATATATGCTCATCAGGTAACAGTGTTGAAGAGAAATACTGTGAAGACTATCAATATAATCTTTTATTTATTTTTTGTGTGTGTGTGGTACGCGGGCCTCTCACTGCTGTGGCCTCTCCCGCCGCGGAGCACAGGCTCCGGACGCGCAGGCCCAGTGGCCACGGCACGCGGGACCCTCCCGGAGCGGGGCACGAACCCACGCCCCCCGCATCGGCAGGCAGACTCCCAACCACTGCGCCACCAGGGAAGCCCTATCAATATAATCTTAAAGCAGCACATATTTTGTGTCAATTATTTGTCTGGTGTTGGCAAGACTACAACTTTTGAAAATCTGCTCTTAAAATTGTTTTTCTAGGGACTTCCTTGGTGGCACAGTGGTTAAGAATCCACCTGCCAATGCAGGGGAAAAGGCTTTGAGCCCTGGTCTGGCAAGATCCCACATGCCTCAGAGCAACTAAGCCTGTGCGCCACAACTACTGAGCCTGCACTCTAAAACCCTCGAGCCACAACTACTGAAGCCCACGTGCCTAGAGCCCGTGCTCCGCAAAGAGAAGCCACTGCAATGAGAAGCCCTCACACCGCAACCAAGAGTAGTCCCCGCTCGCCGCAACTAGAGAAAGTCGGCGTGCAGCAACAAAGACCCAACGCAGCCAAAAATAAAAAGTTAATTAACTAATTAAAAACAATTTTTTCTATAAAATAAGAGCCCATTGGTTTAAAATATTTTTAATTAGAATTATTCATTTGACAGTATGCTGCAAAAAAAATACTGACTTTTTAATATTTCAAACACATAGTTACACATTTACTTGTTAGTTGTTTACTTTTAGTGTTCATTAAAAGGCTTTTTAAAAAATAAAATTTCATTCAGGGAAGGGCCTCTGCTTTACTCATCTTAGGATTTCCCCCAGCAGAGTAAACAACATATACTGTCAACATTCAATAAATATTTATCAATTGAATTCTTTAAACATTTTTTATTCCCACTGCAAAATTAAATTATGCAACATCTGGCTAAGGAACAGGTATCACTGCACATTCCTAATGCAATTTTCCAAAAGGGAATTCCTTTGTCATTCACAGAAACCCAGAAATAATGTGCACAAGAAACAAACAGAACGGGGCAATCTAGAATTCAACTGCATTCATATATGGCTTGGGCTGCTAAAGGCAACTAAGGTTGAGAATTTAATGTCTGAAGACAGTAAGTTCTCCTAAAACCCTTGCCCCTACAATTGCAAATGAGACTGATACCCAAGATAGAAGCTTCCCTCACCTTAAGAAAGGTGAGGGCTTCCCTGGTGGCACAGTGGTTGAGAGTCCGCCTGCCGATGCAGGGGACACGGGCTCGTGCCCCAGTCCGGGAAGATCCCACATGCCGCGGAGCGGCTGGGCCCGTGAGCCGTGGCCACTAAGCCTGCGTGTCCGGAGCCTGTGCTCCACAGCAGGAGAGGCCACAACAGTGAGAGGCCACGTACCACAAAAAAAAAAAAAAAAAAAAAAAGAGAGAAATAAATTCCAACTGAGTAAATCACCTAAAAAGGAGGGAAAAAATCTGTTTAAAAGGATCTGCCAGGAGGCAATAGCTGCCTTTCTGCCCTTGATACAGCACACTGCATCAACAGACTTAATATCCTCACACAGGTCTCTCCAGCATTATGTCACCTTCCCACTTCTACCCTTACCTTTTACTCTCAGCTATTCAAAGAAGCTGTTCAACTGCCACACCACTTGCCAGCAACAAAGGCAGTTAGAACCGCTGGATCAGCTAGGGACAACATTCTAGAACACTATCATTAGGATCACCCCTCCTCTCTGAGATAGGAAACCTTGGGGGTGGCCACTATCATACACCAGTCTGCTTGCAGAACCTGTGTGAAGTCTAGCCACTACAGCTGAACGTTAACAAAGCACAGAACAGCACCAGCAAAAATCTGGCCCTAAAAATCTGGCTTGGTAAATCTTCATTGTTTCAAATTACGCAAATGAGCCACAGATACAACAAACTGCTTAATCCAGCCTGATTTGTAACTGAGCAGCTGTGTTTTATTGATGGAAATTGGAAGGTAAGAGTTACCAATCATATATTTAATATTATAATGGCATCTACATTGTATTTGATAAATACAGACACCCTGAAGAAGAAGTACCCTACACCCTGCCAAGCACACAATGTCAAAACAGCAAAAAATGTTAAGACTCCAGCTTATAATTAGTCATTCTACTGCCAGGGAGTTGATGGCAGGCAATTTCTGTGGGAAAAGTAATGCCTGAGCTTGGAATAAGCAGTTCTTCTCTATCAAAGAAGTGGACACTTAAGAACTGCCTCAGCCTGCTCATAAATATTTCTGTTCACTCAGAGCCAGACACCAGGTGGTCTACCTAATCTAACAGATTTCCTAGTAGAAGGAAATGCAAGAAAAATAAAATGAAAGAAAGAATAATTGTTTTCTCATTTCCATGGTCCACTATGGGAAGTAAGCCACCTGTCCTCTTAAGATACTTTAGGAGTTTCCCTCCAGGGGCTTTAAGCTCTTTGCTCCATCTCTGGAATTATAACACCGTAATCATTATACAAGTATCATTATTTTCTAACAGAAGCCAACACACATACCACCAACTTGTTCTGTGAACCACACACACACAATTCTAGTAAGTAAATGTAAAAGGCAAAAAGTTAGAAATCAAATTCTCTCACTGGTTCTATGGCATACCCTGTTTCTGTGGTAGTTCAATAATGACTTACCTTTACTGGTGACATTCATTCTTTAAAGGAGGATTTCCATGTCTTTACCAAAAAATGAAAATATCATAAGCAGCCCCAAAAGAGTTCAGAATTACATGAGGGAGGGAGGGAGGAAGGAAGGAAGGAAAAAGAAAAGAGAAAAACACTACTATATTGTGCTCTGCAATGTTATGTATTTTTAAGCTAATCATTACTATGGGACAATTTCGACTTGGTTAGGTTGAAGACAAGCTATTAAGTAAATGAGAAAACACTTTTTTAAAAAACTTCAAAGTTGAATTCCTAAGCTTTTAAAGAAAATGGATATATCTGCACAAGTACTTTATTGTTATTGATAATAATAAACAGCCCATGTTGCCCAAAATTTGAATAAAGAAAGTATCGTTAAAAATAAAATCGTGGGCTTCCCTGGTGGCGCAGTGGTTTAGAGTTTGCCTGCCGATGCAGGGGACACGGGTTCGTGCCCTGGTCCGGGAAGATCCCACATGCCGCGGAGCGGCTGGGCCCGTGAGCCGTGGCCACTGAGCCTGCGCGTCCGGAGCCTGTGCTCCGCAACGGGAGAGGCCACAACAGTGAGAGGCCCGTGTACCGCAAAAAAAAAAAAAAAAAAAAAAAAAAATCATTTGTTAAAGGTTAACAAAAATGAACAACAGCTGTATTTCTAGCTCTATGGTTTCATTAGGCTTAGGATCACATAACAAAGACCAAAAAAGTACGCCTTAGGCTAATAAATATCCAGATTTTCTTTCTAAATTGATAAAACACTTCTTAACACGTATAAAATTTAATCCAAAGGTGAGCCTGGATCCCACAGATTACTTAGTCACCACAGATGAAAAAATATACATATATAATGAAGCAATCTAGTAGTCACCAACTTGGGCAAGTGATCAAACTTAGCTACTAGTACCAAGAGTAGCACGATGTAACTTTGTGGAACACCTCAAGAAGTATATGTCATCTACTGTACAAAGCAATTCTTGCAAAATAAAGTTTAAGCTGAATTTAATCATGAGGAAACCAATAAGATAAATCTGGAATACTGAACAGTGTAGAATTTGACCAAGACTCAGATTCTTCCAAAAAAGAATTTTTTTAAGTCAGGGAAAACAAAGAAATAAACCAAAAAATGGCAGAGAAACCACTGTGAATTAAAATAAAGAGACATAATCAAATGCTTTACCCTTGACTGGATCCTGGATTAAAAACAATATTTTAAAATCTGCTAAAAAAAAAAATGGGGAACAATTAGGGAAATCTGAATCAAGCCTGTGTATTAACTGTTATGAAATTGTTGATACTTTTCTTAGGTATGATAATAGTATTGTGGTAACACAAAAGGATATCCTTATGCTTAGGAAGTGCATGCTAAAGAATTCAGGGATAAAGTGTCAGGGTTACTGCAACCTGCATGCAGCAAAGTAGCAAAGAAATAGAAGAAAAGCTGGTTGGTCTAAGTGAAGAATATACAAATATTCATTTTTCTAGTCTTTTAGCTCTTCTGTAGGTTTGAGTTTTTTTATTATTATTATTTTTATTTTTTTTGCAGTACGCGGGCCTCTCACTGTTCTGGCCTCTCCCGTTGCGGCTCACAGGCTCCGGACGCGCAGGCTCAGTGGCCATGGCTCACGGGCCCAGCCGCTCCGCAGCATGTGGGATCTTCCCGGACCGGGGCACGAACCCGTGTCCCCTGCATTGGCAGGCGGACTCTCAACCACTGCGCCACCAGGGAAACCCCTGTAGGTTTGAGATTTTTAAACTATAAAGTTGGGAGAAGGGAAGAATGGGTGTGGGGGCTTCCATGTTTTCATCCAACTGCAGTACTGTGCTTTGCTTATATCCCCAAAGAACACCCACATCATCATTACTTTTCTCTCAGCACCAAAGATGATAGATAAGCAGCACAGATATAGGGCACCTGCTGGCCTGTGGTGGGGGACTATGACCCCCAAGGAGACAGGAGGAACCCCAGAGTGACGTAGGGGGACTAAAGCGGGGGAGGAGAAGTGGAGGCCAGACAAGATCGGTGCACCTGAGGCAGGAGAGATCAGGAGAGGCAGCTGGGAGGGACTCTCTAGGAAGAGCGGGAAAGGAACGGAGGGCGATCACCTTGCCCACTCGGGCAGGGAGCCTGCTGAGCTCCCAAGCCGGATCCCCCACCTCCAAAGCCCCACCCAGGCCATGTGGATCCTGGGGGCAAAGGAGGGAGGCAGGGAAAATAAGGACTGGCAGGTGGAAGAAGCCATCCAGGAGGAGCAGAAGAGAAGCAGAGTTCATTTGCCCCGCCTACTTGGGCCCAGGGAGTCTGCTGAGCTCCCAGGGTGATCCCCTGCCCTCCAAAGCCCAATCCAGGTCATGTGGCTCCTTGGGGGCATAGAAAGGAGTGTGAGGGGAGAACAGGAAAGGCAGGTGAGAGGGGACTCCGGGAGGAGTGGGTGAGGAGTGGAGGGCGACTCCCCCGCCCACTCAGGCACAAGGAGCCAGCTGAGGTCCAGGCCACTCCCCTGCCCTCTAAGCCCCCCCTTCCCACACCACCACCCCCACCCTGGACCATATTGGTCCTGGGGGCATAGGAGGGAGGCGGGGCAGATCAGGAGAGGCAGGTGGGAGAGGTCCTCCCAGACCCCAGACCAGAGGAGCAGGAGACGAGAGGAGGGCATTTGCCGGGCCCACTCAAGCCCAGGAAGCCTGCTGGACTCCCAAGTGAGGTCCCCTGCCCTCTGAGACCAGGGGTGGGGGGCACGCCTGGGCCCCTTCTGTTCCTTGAACCTAAGCCCCAGCCCCCACAGCCCCCAGGGCCTTTTCCAGCCCTGTGGGTCCTGAAAATTGGACCCACCCACCACCCAAACCTCACCCTTGCTTAGGCCCTGCTCTCCACAGCCAATGCCTCCCCCCACCTTTTCTCTTTTCCCTCCTCCTCTTTTTTACTATAGTGGTACTGATGTACCTTACAGTTGTTGATTCATCTATATTTTTTATTTTTACATTCTTGCTAGCATATCTGTTTGTTTCCTTCTCTAATTTTATTTTTCACTTCGTTATTGTTCTCTCTCTCTCTCTTTTTTTGGCACCCCAGGCAACTTGAAGGATCTTGATTTGCAAGCCCGGGTTGGGCTGAATCTCCTGAGTGGGAGCTACAAGTCCAAACCACTGCACTAACAGAGAACCTCACACACCAGGGAATATTCATCGGAGTGAGGTCTCATAGAGTTCCTCATCTCAGCACCAAGACCCAGCTCTACCCAATAGCCTACAAGCTCCAGTGTTGGAAGCCTCAGGCCAAACAACCAATAAAACAGGAACACAATCCCACTCATAAAATTAAAAAACATAAATGAGAAAGCAAAAAATATGTCACAGATGAAGGAGCACGGTAAAAACCTACAAGACCAAATAAATGAAGAGGAAACAGGCAACCTACCTGAAAAAGAATTCACAGTAGTGATAGTAAAGATGATCCAGACTCTCAAAAATAGAATGGAAGCACTGAATGAGAAAATACAAGAAAAGTTTAACAAAGATGTAAAAGAACTAAAGAACAAACAAAGATGAACAACACAATAAGTGAAATGAAAAATACACTAGAAGGAATTAAAAACAGAATAACAGAGGCAGAAGCACGAGTAAGTGAGCTGGAAGACAAAATGGTGGAAATAACTGCCAAGGAGCAGAATAAAGAAAAAACAATGAAAAGAATTGAAGACAGTCTCAGAGACCTCTGGGACAACACTAAACACACGAACATTGGAATTACAAGGGTCCCAGAAGAAGACAAGAAAAAGAAAGAGTCTGAGAAAGTATTTGAAGAGATTACAGTGGAAAACTTCCCTAACATGGGAAAGGAAATAGTCACCCAATTCCAGGAAGCACGAAGTGTCCCATACAGGATAAACCCTAGGAAAAACACACCAAGTGACACACGGTAATCAAACTAACAAAAATTAAATTCAAAGAAAAAATATTAAAAGCAGCAAGGGAAAAACAAAACATAACATACAAAGGAATTCCCATAAGGTTATCAGCTGATTTTTCAGTGGGAACTCTGCAGCCAAGAAAGGAGTGGCAGGATATACTTAAAGTGATAAAACGGAAAAATCTACAACCGAGATTACTCTAGCCAGCAAGGATCTCATTCAGATGCGACAGAGAAATTGAAACCTTTATAGACAAGCAAAAGCTAAGAGAATTCAGCACCACCAAACTAGCTCTACAACAAATGCTAAAGGAACTTCTCTAAGTGGGAAACACAAGAGAAGAAAAGGACCTACAAAAACAAACCCAGGGCTTCCCTGGTGGCGCAGTGGTTGAGAGTCCGCCTGCCGATGCAGGGGATGCGGGTTCGTGCCCCGGTCGGGGAAGATCCCACATGCCGCAGAGCGGCTGGGCCCGTGAGTCATGGCCGCTGGGCCCGTGAGTCATGGCCGCTGAGCCTGCGCGTCCAGAGCCTGTGCTCCGCAACGGGAAAGGCCACAACAGTGAGAGGCCCGCGTACCGCAAAAAAAAAAAAAACCCAAAACAATTAAGAAAATGGTCATAGGAACATATATATAGATAATTACCTTAAACGTGAATGGATTACATGCTCCACCCAAAAGACACAGGCTTGCTGAATGGATACAAAAACAAGACCTATATATATGCTGTCTACGAGGGACCCACTTCAGACCTAGGGACACATTCAGACTGAAAGTGAGGGGATGGAAAACGATATTCCATGCAAATGGAAATCAAAAGAAAGCTGGAGTAGCAATACTCATATCAGATAAAATAGACTTTAAAATAAAGAATGTTACAAGAGACAAGGAAGGACACTACATAATGATCAAGGGATCAATCCAAGAATATATAACAATTATAAATATATATGCACCCAACATAGGAGCACCTCAATACATAAGGCAACTGCTAACAGCTAAAAAAGAGGAAATCGACACTAACACAGTAATAGTGGGGGACTTTAACACCTCACTTACACCCATGGACAGATCATCCAAAATGAAGATAAGTAAGGAAACACAAGCTTTAAATGACACAATAGACCAGATAGATTTCATTGATATTTATAGGACATCCCATCCAAAAACAGCCGATTACACTTTCTTCTCAAGTGCGCACGGAACATTCTCCAGGATAGATCACATCTTGGGTCACAAATCAAGCCTCAGTAAATTTAAGAAAATTGAAATCATATCAAGCATCTTTTCTGACCACAACGCTATGAGATTAGAAATCAATTACAGGGAAAACAACGTAAAAAACACAACACATGGAGGCTAAACAATACGTTACTAAATAACCAAGAGATCAATGAAGAAATCAAAGAGGAAATCAAAAAATACCTAGAGACAAAATGATAATGAAAACACGACGATCCAAAACCTATGGGATGCAGCAAGAGCAGTACTAAGAGGGAAGGTTATAGCTATACAAGCCTACCTCAAGAAACAAGAAAAATCTCAAGTAAACAATCCAATCTTAAACCTAAAGGAACTAGAGAAAGAAGAACAAACAAAACCCAAAGTCAGCAGACGGAAAGAAATCACAAACATCAGAGCAGAAATAAATGAAATAGAAACAAAGAAAACAATAGCAAAGATCAATAAAACTAAAAGCTGGTTCTTTGAGAAGATAAACAAAATGGATAAACCCTTAGACAGACTCATCAAGAAAGAGAGGGAGAGGACTCAAGTCAATAAAATTAGAAATGAAAAAGGAGAAGTTACAACAGACACCACAGAAATAAAAAGCATCCTAAGAGACTACTACAAGCAACTATATGCCAGTAAAATGGAAAACCCTGAAGAAATGGACAAATTCTTGGAAGGGTATAATTTTCCAAGACTGAATCAGAAAGAATTAGAAAATACAAACATACCTATCACAAGTAATGAAATTGAAACCACAATTTAAAATCTTCCAACAAACAAAAGTCCAGGATCAGATGGCTTCACAGGCAAATTCTATCAAACACTTAGAGAAGAGCTAACACCCTTCCTTCTCAAACTCTTGCAAAAAACTACAGAGGGAGAAACACTCCCAAATTCATTCTACACAGCCACCATCACCCTGATACCAAAAACAGAAAAAGGTATCACAGAAAAAGAAAATTATAGGTCAATATCACTGATGAACATAAATGCAAAAATCCTGAACAAATTACTAGCAAACAGACTCCAACAGCACATTAAAAGGATCATACACCATGAAAAATGAAAAACTGGGATTTATCCCAGGGATGCAAGGATTCTTCAATATACACATCAATGTGATACACATTAACAAATTAAGACATTAATTTACATTAATACACATTAACAAATTAAAAAATAAAAACCATATGATCATCTTAATAGATGCAGAAAAAGCTTTTGACAAAATTCAACACCCATTTATGATAAAAACTCTCCAGAAAACAGGCATAGAGGGACCCTACCTCAACATAATAAAGACCATATATGACAAACCCACAGCCAACATCGTCCTCAATGGTGAAAAACTGAAAGCATCTCCCTTAGGATCAGGAACAAGACAAGGAGGTCCACTCTCCCCACGCTTATTCAACATAGTTTTGGAAGTCCTAGCCACAGCAATCAGAGAAGAAAAAGAAAAGGAATACAAATTAGAAAAGAAGAAGTAAAACTGCCACTATTTGCCAATGCCATGATACTATACATAGAAAACCCTAAAGATGCCACCAGAAAACTACTAGAACTACTCAATGAATTTGGTAAGGTTGCAGGATAGAAAACTAATGCACAGAAATCTCTGGCATTCCTATAACCCAACAATGAAAAATCAGAAAGAGAAATTAAGGAAACACTCCCATTTACCACTGCAACGAAAAGAATAAAATACCTAGGAATAAACCTACCTAGGGAGACAAAAGACCTGTATGCAGGAAACTATAAAACACTGATGAAAGAAATCAAAGATGACATAAACAGATGGAGAAATATACCATGCTCCTGGATTGGAAGAATCAATATTGTGAAAATGACTATACTACCCAAAGCAATCTACAGATTTAATGCAATCCCTATCAAACTACCAAAGCCATTCTTCACAGAATTAGAACAAAAAATCTTACAATTCGTATGGAAACACAAAAGACCCGAATAGCCAAAGTAATCTTGAGAAAGAAAAATGGAGTTGGAGGAATCGGACTCCATGACTTCAAACTATACCACAAAGCTACAGTAATCAAGACAATATGGTACTGGCCCAAATACAGAAATACAGATCAATGGTACAGGATAGAATGCCCAGAGATAAACCCATGCACATGTGGGCACCTAATTTATGACAAAGGACGCAAGAAATACAATGGAGAAAAGACAGTCTCTTCAATAAGTGGTGCTGGGAAAACTGGACAGCTACATGTAAAAGTATGAAATTAGAACACTCCCTAACACCATACACAAAAATAAACTCAAAATGGATTAAAGACTTAAATGTAAAGCCAGACACTATAAAACTTTTAGAGGAAAACATAGGAAAAACACTCTCTGACATAAACCACAGCAAGATCTTTTTTGATCCACCTCCTAGAGTAACATAAACAAGAAAAAAATTTTTTAATGGGGCTTAATTAAACTTAAAAGCTTTTGCACAGCAAAGGAAATCACAAACAAGACAAAAAGACAACTCTCAGAATGGGAGAAAATATTTCCAAATGAAACAACAAAGGATTAACCTCCAAAATATACAAATACCTCATGGAGCTCAATAACCAAAAAACCAACAACCCAATCCAAAAATGGGCAGAAGACCGAAATAAATATTTCTCCAGAGAAGATATACAGATTGCCAACACACACATTAAAGGATGCTCAACATCACTAATCATTAGAGAAATGCAAATCAAAACTACAATGAGGTATCACCTCACACCAGTCAGAATGGCCATCATCAAAAAATCTACAAACAATAAATGCTGGAGAGGTGTGGAGAAAAGAGAACCCTCTTGCACTGTTGGTGGGAATATAAATTGATACAGCCACTATGGAGATTCCTTAAAAAAATAAAAATAGAACTACCATACGACCCAGCAATCCCACTACTGGGCATATACCCTGAGAAAACCATAATTCAAAAAGAGTCATGTACCACAATGTTCATTACAGCTCTATTTACAACAGCCAGGACATGGAAGCAACCTAAGTGTCCATCGACAGAGGAATGGATAAAGAAGATGTGGCACATGTATACAATGGAGTATTACTCAGCCATAAAAAGAAACGAAATTGAGTTATTTGGAGTGAGGTGGATGGACCTAGAGTCTGTCATACAGAGTGAAGTAAGTCAGAAAGAGAAAAACAAATACCGTATGCTAACACATATATATGGAATCTAAAAAAAAAAAAAGGTTACAAAGAACCTAGGGGCAGGACAGGAGTAAAGACACAGACCTACTAGAGAATGGACTTGAGGACATGGGGAGGGCGAAGGGTAAGCTTGGACAAAGTGAGAGAGTGGCATGGACATACATACACTACCAAATGTAAAATCGACAGCTAGTGAGAAGCAGCCGCACAGCACGGGGAGATCAGCTCGGTGCTTTGTGACCACCTAGAGGGGTGGGATAGGGAGGGTGGCAGGGAGGGAGACGCAAGAGGAAAGAGATATGGAGATATATGTATAGGTATAGCTGATCCACTTTGTTATAAAGCAGAAACTAACACACCATTGTAAAGCAATTATACTCCAATAAAGGTGTTAAAAAAGAAACAAAATTGAGTTATCTGTAGTGAGGTGGATGGACCTAGTGTCTGTCATACAGAGTGAAGTAGGTCAGAAAGAGAAAAACCAAATACGGTATGCTGCATATATATGGAATCTTTAAATTAAAAAATGGTACTGATGAACCTAGTTGCAGGGCAGGAATAAAGAGATAGGCATAGAGTATGGACTTGATGACACGGGGTGGGAGGGCGAAGCTGAGGCAAAGTAAGAGTAGCATCGACATATATACACTACCGAATGTAAAACAGTTGGCTGGTGGGAAGCAGCAGCATAGCAAGGGAGATCTGCTTGGTGCTTTGCGATGATAACATAGAGGGGTAGGATAGGGAGGGTGGGAAGGAGGCTCAAGACGGAGGGGATATGGGGACAAGTGTATGCATATGGCTGATTCGCTTTGCTGTGTAACAGAAACTAACACAGTATTGTGAAGCAATTATACTCTAATAAAGATCTATTAAAAAAAAAACGCAATCACAAGTCCTAAGGGGATCTTCCTTCACAAAAAAGAGCCTCCACAGACACACAGAAGGGAAATGCCTCTCCCATGAGTCAAGGGGCTGAGTTCTAGAAACCAATGACAAGACATGCTTTTAAGAATTAGGGCTATTCCTTGTAACTCTGACGGTTTCCACAGCCACTCTTTCAGGAAGAGATACTCAAGCCTGCAGAACTTACAAGACATTGGGTTCTAATGAAGCCAGCTAATCCTTGGTGGAAACTGATTCTCAGGAATACAAACTCTTGTCCCCGGTTCATCTCTTAAGAGACTAAAAAGCCTATACCCAGCTCAAGGACACTTGTCATGCCCAGAATCATTCTTTCCACATCAAGTGAAACAACAAGCTTCACTTCCAAGTCTACAACTAATTAGACCAAGAATCAGCTACCTGAAGTAAGGCTAGACATAATGGAAGAGGCCAGGAAGACCGGGTGAAGAGGAATGCTGGTTAGGCTGGCACTGTCTAAAATAGGTGTCACTGGCCACGTGTGGCTATTAGGCACTTGGAATTTGTTTAGTCTGAATTGAGATGTGCTGTAAGTATAAAATATACATCAAATTTCAAAGACCTGTTATGAAGAAAAGAATGTAAAATATCTCATTAATAATTTTATATTGATTATATTTTGTAATATTTCATATATTTTGGATTAAAATAAAGTTAATTGCACCTTGTTTGTTTTGTTTTGCTTACTTTTTAACATATGGCTACTAGAAAATTTTAAATTACATGTTGCTCATATTATATTCTTATTGGATAGCACTGGCACTATAACCAAAAAGAGAGCTCGATAAAAGCATCATTAACTTTATTAGTGGCAGTTACCATATTTCAAGGATATGCTAACTACTTCAAATACAGTATTTCTTTTAGTCTCCTCACAGCTTTAAGAAATACACACCCCGGGACTTCCCTGGTGGTCCAGTGGGTAAGATTCCGTGCTCCCAATGCAGGGGGCCCGGGTTCAATCCCTGGTCAGGAAACTAGATCTCGCATGCATGCTGCAACCAGGAAGCCCACACGCTGCAACTAAAAGATCCTGCACACGGCAATGAAGATCCCACGTGTTGCAACTAAGACCCGGACAGCCTAAATAAATAAATAAAATAAATATTTTTAAAAAAAGAAAGAAAGAAATACACACCCTGATTCAAGGAAAGGAAAATCTGGCTTGTTAGGGAAGGAGAGGAGACAGGAAACGAAACAAAACAAAACCCTACTCCAAATCACAGAGCTACTAAATACCAGAACAGGGATTTGAATTCAAACCTTCTGATTCCAGACCTTAAGTCCAGATACCCTATGCCAAAATGTTGTCCCGAGACCAGCAGTATCACCTGAGACCTTGTTAGAAATGAAAGCTCCCAGGCTACACACCAAGCCTACAGAATAAAACTCTGGAGGTGGGGCTTAGTAGTCTGTATTTTAACAAGCCCTTCAGATGATGCTGATTCAGCCCAAAAGTTTGAGAACTACTAGGGCTTCCCTGGTGATGCAGTGGTTAAGAATCTGCCTGCCAATGCAGTGGACACAGGTTCAAGCCCTGGTCCGGGAAAATAACACATGCCAGCGGAGGAACCAAGCCCGTGCGATGCAACTACTGAGCCTGTGCTCCAGAGCCCACGAGCCACAACTACTGAGCCTGCATGCCACAACTACTTAAGCCTGTGCACCTAGAGCCCGTACTCCACAACCAGAGAAGCCACCGCAATGAGAAGCCCGCAGCTGCAACGAAGAGTAGCCCCCATTCACCACAACCAGAGAAAGCACGCACGCAAAAACAAAGACCCAATGCAGCCAATCAATCAATAAGTAAATAAATAAATTTATTTTTTTTAAAAAAGTCTGGGAACTACTGTCCTGAGCTATACTGGTAACAGCCAATCAAATCATCCTAAATGAGGATAACTATAAGAAGTCTGAGAAAAGGGTAGTCCCTGTTACTGTGTCTTTTGCTGAAGCTCTTCTTGAGACCTTCTCTATCTGGTAAGCACTGAGACTCTGCAGTAACATCCTGACTTCCCAGAGCATCCCTTCAACAAGCCCATCATCTAGGACAGCTTTTCATTTCATTTAACATCCAGATGGATTGAAGATTTAAATGCAAATAAAAACACAAAAGTACTAGCAAAAATATATATAGTCTTCTTTAATGATACCACGGTGAAAGCCTAAGTATGACCTTAACTCTGACACTGTAAAAGACTGATTGACTCAATAATACAACAACAACAACAACAAAATCTGAATTGCACAAAAACACCATGAGCAAGTTTTAAAAATAAAAACAACTGGGGCAGGGTGATTTTTGCAACAAATATCACAAAGGGTTAAGTTATTAATTTATAAAAAGTATCCCTACAAATCAAAAGAAAAAGAACCACCCAAGAGATAAATGCCTCTCCAAAATTAACTAATTAAAACAGATGAGTCACAAGAAAATACAAATGTTAAAATTTCACTCATAGTAAGAAGAATGAAAATTAAAATGAGATTTTTTTTTCTTCACTTTTAAGACTGGCAAAGATCAAATGGTTTGAAGTCATGTCTAAAGGTAAGCTTCAAATATTGCTGCCCCACCCCCATGCCTTCTGCAATTCAGTTTGTGGTCATTTCATTCAGGAATTACTTAGGCCAAAAAACCTTAATTTCACATGTGATTTGACCTCTCTCTCTCTGTTCCTCTCTCCCCCTTTCCCTCCTCCCCCACATCTGATCTGACAGCAATCCTGCCAAGTCCACCTTCAAAGAAAGATGCCAAATTCAACTACCTTTCATCATCTTTACTGTCATCATTCTGATCCAAGCCATTGTGAACTCTCCCTGGATTACTACAGTAACCTCCTCACTGCCCTTGCTCCTGTCGCCCAGTCATTTCTTAACAGAAAAGAATCACTCTAGGTGCTAAAGCGCACAGCAGATTATATCACCACTCTGCTCAAACCCTTCAAATGGATTTTCATCTCATTCAGTAAAAGCTAGTCTTTATCATGATACACAAGTGGTTACATGACCTGAGCCCCTTACCCCTTGACTTCATCCCCTACTACTCACCGTTTGCTCTCTCTGCTGCTGTCACACTGGCTCCCTTGCTGTCATTAAACACTGAGAACACTGCTGCCTCTGGATCTCTCCACTTGTGTTCACTCCGCCTAGGATGCTCATCTCCTAGATATCTACATATCTAGATATCCAGCTACCTCACATCCCTCAGATTTTTATTTAAAAGGCCTTCTCTGGTCACCCTATCTAAAATTTTACTCTCCAACCCTGACACTTCATATACTGTTTTGCAGGCATCCCCACATTGATTCATAGCATCCAAAGATGCTACGGAAGTCTGGCTATCTCACTCTCCTTAACTAGGGAACCTGCTGTGAAATTTCTTTTGGAAGCATTTTTTTTAATCTGCTGAGTTATGACATTTTATCTTGTATGGTAACAAATTTTATCTTACCTCATTTACCTTGTTATTTGGTGTGGGTCCACTGACTTTGAAAATCTCAGTCTTGAGGAGATTGGTTCAAGATGGCAGAGTAGAAAGACATGCGCTCACTCCCTCTTGTGAGAGAACAGAAATCACAACTAACTGTTGAACAATCACCAACAGGAAGACACTGGAACTCACCAAAGAAGATACCCCACATCCAAAGAAGTCACAATGAGATGGTAGGAGGGGCGCAATCACAATAAGATCAAATCCCATAACTGCTGGGTGGGTGACTCACAAACTGCAGAACACTTATACCACAGAAGTCCACCCACCAGAGTGAAGGTTCTGAGCCCTACATAAGGCTTCCCAACCTGCGGGTCCGGCAACGGGAGGAGGAATTCCCAGAGAATCAGACTTTCAAGGCTAGTGTGATTTGATTTCAGGACTTCAACAGGACTGGGGGAAACAGAGACTCTACTCTTGGAGGGCACACACAAAGTAGTGTGTGCATTGGGACGAAGGGTAAGGAGCAGTGACCCCATAGGAGACTGAACCAGATCTACCTGGTTGTGTTGGAGAGTCTCTTGCAGAGGCAGGGGGTGGCTGTGGCTCACCACGGAGACAAGGACACTGGCAGCAGAAGTTGTGGGAAGTACTCCTTGGCACAATCCCTCCCGAAGTCTGCCATTCGCCCCACCAAAGAGCCTGCAGCCTGCAGTGCTGGGTCACCTCATGCCAAACAACCAACAGGGAGGGAACCCAGCCCCACCCATCAGCAGTCAAGCAGATTAAAGTTTTACTGAGCTCTACCCACCAGAGCAACACCCAGCTCTAGCCACCACGAGTCCCTCCCATCAGGAAGCTTGCACAAGCCTCTTAGATAGCCTCATCCACCAGAGGGCAGACAGCAGAAGCAAGAAGAACTACAATCCTGTAGCCTGTGGAACGAAAACCACATTCACAGATAGACAAAATGAAAAGGCAGAGGGCTATGTACCAGATGAAGGAACAAGATACAACCCCAGAAGAACAATTAAATGAAGTGGAGATGGGCAACCTTCCAGAAAAAGAATTCAGAATAATGATAGTGAAGGTGATTCAGGACCTTGGAAAAAGGATGGAGGCAAAGATCAAGAAGATGCAAGAAATGTTTAACAAAGACCCAGAAGAATTAAAGAACAAACAGAGATGAACAATACAGTAACTGAAATGAAAAGTACTCCAGAAGCAATCAACAGCAGAATAACTGAGGCAGAAGAACGGATAAGTGACCTGGAAGACAGAATGGTGAAATTCAATGCCGTGGAACATATAAGGAAAAAAGAATGAAAAGAAATGAAGACAGCCTAAGAGACCTCTGGGACAAGATTAAACGCACCAATATTCGCATTATAGGGTCCCAGAAGGAGGAGAGAGAGAGAAAGGACCCGAGAAAATATTTGAAGACATTATAGTTGAAAACTTCCCTAACATGGGAAAGGAAATAGCCACCCAAGTCCAGGAAGCACAAAGAGTCCTAGGCAGGGTAAACCCAAAGAGAAACACGCTGAGACACACAGTAATCAAGACAGAAATTAAAGACAAAGAAAAATTATTAAAAGCAACAAGGGAAAAATGACACACAACATACAAGGGAACTCCCATAAGGTTAACAAATGATTTCTCAGCAGAAACTCTACAAGCCAGAAGGGAGTGGCACGATATATTTAAAATGATGAGAGGGAACAACCTACAACCAAGATTACTCTACTCAGCAAGGATCTCATTCAGATTTGATGGACAAATCAAAAGCTTTACAGACAAGCAAAAACTAAGAGAATTCAGCACCACCAAACCAGCTCTACAACAAATGCTAAAGGAACTTCTCTAAGTGGGAAACACAAGAGAAGAAAAGGACCTACAAAAACAAACCCAAAACAATTAAGAAAATGGTCACAGAAACATACATATCAATAATTACCTTAAACGTGAATAGATTAAATGCCTCAAGCAAAAGACACAGACTGGCTGAATGGATACAAAACAAGACCCATATATATGCTGCCTGCAAGAGACCCACTTCAGACCTAGGGACACATTCAGACTGAAAGTGAGGGGATGGAAAACGATATTCCATGCAAATGGAAATCAAAAGAAAGCTGGAGTAGCAATACTCATATCAGATAAAATAGACTTTAAAATAAAGAATGTTACAAGAGACAAGGAAGGACACTACATAATGATCAAGGGATCAATCCAAGAATATATAACAATTATAAATATATATGCACCCAACATAGGAGCACCTCAATACATAAGGCAACTGCTAACAGCTAAAAAAGAGGAAATCGACACTAACACAGTAATAGTGGGGGACTTTAACACCTCACTTACACCCATGGACAGATCATCCAAAATGAAGATAAGTAAGGAAACACAAGCTTTAAATGACACAATAGACCAGATAGATTTCATTGATATTTATAGGACATCCCATCCAAAAACAGCCGATTACACTTTCTTCTCAAGTGCGCACGGAACATTCTCCAGGATAGATCACATCTTGGGTCACAAATCAAGCCTCAGTAAATTTAAGAAAATTGAAATCATATCAAGCATCTTTTCTGACCACAACGCTATGAGATTAGAAATCAATTACAGGGAAAACAACGTAAAAAACACAACACATGGAGGCTAAACAATACGTTACTAAATAACCAAGAGATCAATGAAGAAATCAAAGAGGAAATCAAAAAATACCTAGAGACAAAATGATAATGAAAACACGACGATCCAAAACCTATGGGATGCAGCAAGAGCAGTACTAAGAGGGAAGGTTATAGCTATACAAGCCTACCACAAGAAACAAGAAAAATCTCAAGTAAACAATCCAATCTTAAACCTAAAGGAACTAGAGAAAGAAGAACAAACAAAACCCAAAGTCAGCAGACGGAAAGAAATCACAAACATCAGAGCAGAAATAAATGAAATAGAAACAAAGAAAACAATAGCAAAGATCAATAAAACTAAAAGCTGGTTCTTTGAGAAGATAAACAAAATGGATAAACCCTTAGACAGACTCATCAAGAAAAAGAGGGAGAGGGCTCAAATCAATAAAATTAGAAGTCAAAAAGGAGAAGTTACAATGGACAACACAGAAATACAAAGCATCCTAAGACACTACTATAAGCAACTCTATGTCAATAAAATGGACAACCATGAAGAAATGGGTAAATTCTTAGAAAGGTGTAAGCTTCCAAGACTAAACCAGGAAGAACCAAAAAACATGAACAGACCAAGCACAAGTAATGAAATTGAAACTGTGATTAAAAATCTTCCAACAGGGCTTCCCTGGTGGCGCAGTGGTTAACAGTCCGCCTGCCGATGCAGGGGACATGGGTTCATGCCCCGGTCCAGGAAGATCCCACATGCCGCGGAGCGGCTGGGCCTGTGAGCCATGGCCGCTGAGCCTGCGTGTCCGGAGCCTGTGCTCCGCAACGGGAGAGGCCAGAACAGTTAGAGGCCCGCGTACCGCAAAAAAAAAAAAAAAAAATCTTCCAACAAACAAAAGTCCAGGACCAGATGGTTTCACAGGTGAATTCTATCAAACATTTAGAGAAGAGCTAACACCCATCTTTCTCAAACTCTTCCAAAAAATTGCAGAGGAAGGAACACTCCCAAACTCAATTCTATGAGGCCACCATCACCCTGATACCAAACCAGACAAAGATACTACAAAAAAAGAAAATTACAGACCAGTATCACTGATGAACATAGATGAAAAATACTCAACAAAATACTAGCAAACAGAATCCAACAACACATTAAAAGGATCATACACGATAATCAAGTGGGATTAATCCCAGGAATGCAAGGATTCTTCAATGTACGCAAATCAATGTGATACACCATACTAACAAACTGAAGAAGAAAAACCATATGATCATCTCAGTAGATGCAGAAAAGGCATTTGACAAAATTCAACACCGATTTATGATATAAACTCTCCAGAAAGTGGGCACAGAGGGAACAGATCTCAACATGATAAAGGCCACATACAAGCAACCCATAGCAAACATTATACTCAATGGTGAAAAACTGACAGCACCTCCTCTAAGTTCAGGAACAAGACAAGGATGTCCACTACTGCCACTATTATTCAATATAGTCTTGGAAGTCCTAGCCACAGCAATCAGAGAAGAAAAGAAATAAAAGGAATACAAACTGGAAAAGAAGAAGTAAAACTGTCACTGTTTGCAGATGACATGATACCATACACATAATCCTAAAGATGCCACCAGAATACTAACAGGGCTAATCAATGAATCTGGTAAAGCTGCAGGATACAAAATTAATGCACAGAAATCTCTTGCATTCCTATACACTAACAACAAAAGATCAGAAAGAGAAAATAAGCAAACAATCCAATTCACAATTGCAACAAAAAGAATAAAATACCTAGGAATAAACCTACCTAAGGAGGTAAAAGACCTGTATTCAGAAAACTATAAGACACTGATGAAAGAAATTAAAGATGATACCAACAGATGGAGAGATATACCATGTTCTTGGATTGGAAGAATCAATATTGTGAAAATGACTATACTACCCAAAGCAATCTACAGATTCAATGCAATCCCTATCAAATTACCAATGGCATTTTTTATAGAACTAGAACAAAAAAATTTTTAAATTTGTATGGAGACACAGAAGACCCCGAATAGCCAAAGCAGTCTTGAGGGGAAAAAACAGAGCTGGAGGAATCAGACTCCCTGACTTCACACTATACTACAAAGCTACAGTAATCAAGACAATATGGTACTGGCATAAAAACAGAAATACAGATCAATGGAATGCGATAGAAAGCCCAGAGATAAACCCACGCACCTATGGTCAACTAATCTATGACAAAGGAGGCAAGGATATACATGGAGAAAAGACAGTCTCTTCAACAAGTGGTGCTGGGAAAACTGCACAGCTACACATAAAAGAGTGAAATTAGAACACTCCCTAACACCATACACAAAAATAAACTCGAAATGGATTAGAGACCTAAATGTAAGATCAGACACTATAAAACTCTTAGAGGAAAACACAGGAAGAATACTCTTTGACATAAATCACAGCAAGATCTTTTTTGATTCACCTCCTTGAGTAATGGAAATAAAAACAAAAATAAACAAATGGGACCTAATGAAACTTAAAAGCTTTTGCAAAGGAAAGGAAACGACAAACAAGACAAAAAGACAACCCTCAGAATGGGAAAAAATATTTGCAAATGAATCAGTGGACAAAGGATTAATCTCCAAAATATATAAACAGCTCATGCAGCTCAATATTAAAAAAACAAACAACCCAATCCAAAAATGGGCAGAAGACCTAAATAGACATTTCTCCCAAGAGGACACACAGATGGCTAAGAAGCACATGAAAAGCTGCTCAACATCACCAATTATTAGAGAAGTGTAAATCAAAACTACAATGAGGTTATCACCTCACACCAGTTAGAATGGGCATCATCAGAAAATCTACAAACAACAAACGCTGGAGAGGGTGTGGAGAAAAGGGAACCCTCTTGCACTGCTGGTGGGAATGTAAATTAATACAGCCACTATGGAGAACAGTATGGAGGTTCCTTAAAAAACTAAAAGTAGAATTACCATATGACCCAGCAATCCCACTACTGGGCATATACCCAGATAAAACCATAATTCAAAAAGACACATACACCCCAGTGTTCACTGCAGCACTATTCACAATAGCCAGGTCATGGAAGCAACCTAAATGTCCATCGACAGACAAGTGGATAAAGAAGATATGGTAAACATACAGAATGGAATATTACTCAGCCATAAAAAGGAACGAAACTGGGTCATTTGCAGAGACGTGGATGGACCTAGACACTGTCATACAGAGTGAAGTAAGTCAGAAAGAGAAAAACAAGTATCATATATTAACACATATATGTGGAATCTAGAAAAACGGTACAGATGAACCAGTTTGCAAGGCAGAAAGAGACACAGATGTAGAGAACAAACGTATGGACACCAAGGGGGAGAAGCAGGGGTGAGGGGGGTGGGTGGTATGAATTGGGAGACTGGGATTGACATATATACACTAATATGTATAAAATAGATAACTAATAAGAACCTGCTGTATAAAAAAATTAAATTCAATTCAAAAAAGGAAAATCTCAGCCTTTAACAATGGAAATTTTCATTATTACTTTGACTCTCCTTACATTTTTTTCTGCTTCCTCTTTTTGGAACTCCTGTTAGACAAAGTTTCTGAGGGAAAATAATTTTGAATTTAGACCCTTATACTATGTCAAACAGCATTCACACCAAAGAGCAAAACACTAACATGGCTCTCAAATTTACCACATGGATATTTTTGATAACAATACCATAGCATGCTCTCCAACAACAACAAAAAAAGTGATCCTCATCAGTAGGAAGAAAGAGTTGTAAGGGGAAAAAAAAAAGTTAAACTTACAGTTATGTATTAGTTGATCACTATTTTTGTTGTTTTTAACCAAGCAAATAGCTAATTCCAAAGAAACATGATTATTGAAAAGCTTTTGGTGCCCTTATCTAATATAATAGCATCTCAAATTTAACATGTCCAGAACTCAACTCCTCATTTTCCCACCAAAAGTGCTTCTCTGGCAGCCTTCTTCATCTCAGTAAGGGAGTCATCTTTAACTCTACCAAAAAAATCCTCTCAGATCTAACTTCAAAGTAGATACCGAAAGTACTAACAATTCCTCCCAGCTCCACAGTCCTGGTCCACACTATCATGATCTCAAACTTGAATTACTGTATTAATCTCCTAAATGGTCTTTTTGCATCCTCCTTTACCCCCATATAGCAGCCCAAGTAACCCTTTTAAAACAAAGTCTGGTCACATCACTACTCTGATATGATCAAACAAACCCTACTCTACACTGACTTCCCATCTCATCCAGAGTAAAAAGCCTACAAGGGCCTCAAGACTCAAGCCTCTTATTACTTCTGACTCCAGCTTTTACTACTCTTTCGCTGTGCACCAGCCAACACTGGCATCTTTGCTGTTCCTGGAACACATCTTGAAGGCTTCCCATCCAGCCTCAGGGCCTTTGTATTTGCTGACTCTTGCCCTAGATAACCACATGGCTAGGTCTCTACCTATTGACCTCCCCTACATAAAATAGGAAACCTACACATTCACAAACGGTTTTCCCTAGCACCCCCTGTCCCCTTAATTATTCTTTTTTCCCATAGCACTCATCACCATCTCACATACTACATATTTATATACTGATCTCTCCTCCCACGAGAATATAAGGTCCCTGAAGGTAGAGACTTTGCCAGCTTCATTTTCTGCTATATTCCCAGTGGTAGGGTAGTGCTTAGTATACATTAGGTGTTCAGTTAGAGTCCCTGACATAGAGCATACTCAGTAAATGTTGGAGAGAGGGAGAGAAGGGAAGAGCTAATGACCTACATTAAGGCCATGCCCTTAAATGAGCAAGAAGAACAAGAGGAGTTGTTGGAAGAAATATGAAAACAAGTCAGTGTCAAATATTTATTTTATCTCAGAGTAAGGGCATGTCAAAGGAGACATGGAGCTAATAAGAAAAGCATTTAGCAAGTAGTATATTTTAATTTTGCAAAACAAAGAAACCCAATAAGCTTATAGTTAGAAACTGAACTGAGAGAACGTGAACGGCTTGAATTACATGGCGGGGGCGGGGGAAAATAATGCAGAATGTAAGGAATGGAGAGACAAAATGACAAATTTCATAGCAATGACATTTCTGGCAGGAGGTGGGGGACAGGGGGGGATGGGAAAGAGTTTGCAACATATGTAGCAAGATACCACAGCAAGGACAAATTTTGGCAGGAATAGAAAGTATAAAGGTCAAACTGGAGATACATATTGAGACCACATATTTACACAGCTTACTGGGAAAGCAGCACTAAAGTTCATACCCAGTGATACAGAAAGAATCCTATGTGCTTCTATGGTTATCAGGAAAAAGCATTAATCACACAGTCCAATGGGGTAATAATACAGCTGTGTGAGGGCAAAGATAGCGTTACTATGGGAACTTTGCTTCATTTTTTCAACTTTTTTGCAAAATTAGTATTTCACTTCCAATGTAGCACTTAAAACTTTTACCAAAAAATCTAACTTATATAGTATTTTCTCTCAGCTCCAATAACCTTAACAATCAGTTTTCAAAACATGCTCTATAAGAGCAAGATTTCTTGATCTGCCTAAGAAACTCAGAATTTCTTACCAGAAAATACTAACAAATCTATTAGAAACCACTATTTTAAAGAGGATGGTTCATTTTGAAGGTATGTCCAACATTAATAATACTCCCTTTTAGGGACTTCCCTGGTGGCACAATGGTTAAGAATCTGCCTGCCAATGCAGGGGACATGAGTTCGAGCCCTGGTCCAGGAAGATCCCACATGCTGTGGAGCAACTAAGCCCAAGTGCCACAACTACTGAGCCTGCAAGCCACAACTACTAGGCCCTCGCGCCACAACTACTGAAGCCCATGCGCCCATGCTCCGCAACAAGAGAGGCCACCATAATGAGAAGTCTGCGCACCACACGAAGAGTAGCCCCCACTCGCCGCAACTAGAGAAAGCCCGCACGCAGCAACGAAGACCCAACACAGGCAAAAAAATATAAGTAAACAAACAAATAAATAAAATACTCCCTTTTAAAGAAAGTGCAGTTGAAACCAAGCAAATCATAACCTAGGGTCATTAGATCCACGCCAGTTTCCAGTGAGAAGAGTCCCAATGTCACTAACCTATCTGGCTCTTATTCTCCTCTCCTCTTAATCCTGATTCAACAAGGTACACGCAATAGTCTCAGAAGTTCTGCATCAGGACAGTGGTGTCTACACAGGGGTTAAGATTTAGATACAATTAAGTCTGAGGCAGGGCCAAGGTATTTAGAGTTTGCAAAAATCCTGCAGGTAACTCTGAACTACTGTTTGACAGTGGACAATTACCACATTGAGAATGCTTATGATTTTTTTAGGTTTTATAGGTTTAGGTTTATAGTCCCAATACCACACACGAGTACAGTTATCTTTATTTTTCTCAGAAGAATGCACTCCAGGATCATATTTTAAATCTCTATAAAGTGAATTCTGTTTTCTACTAACTTCCCATTTGATTGTAAACTTTTTTGGAAATAAGGTTACCAAATCAAGGAATGCTAGATATTTTTCCTGGGAGGACTTCTACAGCAAATTCAAACATCTGAACTATTTTTTCAAAACCTAGAAACTAGTTCCTCTGAAGATCATCACTGTAATCTCTTTCTCCTCATATCACAGAAATGAATTTTTCGCACGCTCAGAGATCTGCTGGCTACTCACCTCGAGTCCCCTCTTTTGTTCTGAGTATTTACAATGTCTCCTAGAACTGGAGTTAAATTTCAAACTTTGCCAGCAGATACCATAATCTGATTCAAAGTAAAACCGTACTCCAATCTAAATATTCTTGAATTTTTTCAAGGTCACCGGGTCACTGAGATAAATCACTGACCTACATTCAGGAGTAAGCTTTAAAACAGATAAATCACAGGCTGTCTGAATGCTAATCATCTTTGTATTCCTCATGCCTGGAACACTTAATAAACTTTCTGAAATTTTTTTTCACTGACACAGTTATGACTTAGGCTTAAGAACATGTTGAGTATGAAACAAAGTTTGCCTTTAAACACATAATAAAGGAATAAATAACAAAAAAATCCTTTCTGGTTACGTATGAACGGTTAAATATTTTAATGTTCCTTCTTTAATTAGAGATTCATCTCTTGCTCTAATGATTAAACTTTCTTGGATGGAAAGATAAAAGTAAATGATTTGCCAAAATGCTTTTTAAAAAAAAAAAGCTAGATAAATGTAAATCTGGACAGAGGATTCAGGGGATTTTACTAATTAAAACACTTATTTTTATCCACTAAACTAAGGATAAAAAACCTAAAAATGGGGGCTATCCACTATATGTCATTTAAGGAAATTGGTGGAGTTCTTTTTTCACTTCCCAAAGAAAATATTTATGTGCAGGTGGTACTGGTAGCAGCTTACAAAGCATAATTTTTGGTGCCTACAGTGACATGCAACCTCTGTCACCATCCCTAAGTCTGTTTAAATCCTCTCCTAGGCAGTAGCTGATAAGTGCCATCAGAGCTCAGTCACTTAAGGTCACATGCTACAAACTCAAATATATTATCTTACGTAATATATGTGAGTAAAGTAAGCTAGATTCAGAACAAAAGGCAGTGTGAGTCTGTGGCAAACTCAAGAATGCCTGCCAGTCTCAAGGGGCAACATCTGATCGACTCCAGCAAACTGGAGCTACACAGATATTTAAAGAGAAAAGAAAAATACTACATTTTGTATAGAGAAGCCGAACAGTCAAAATTTTTGTGAAATCTCCCCTAGTTTTAAAATACTGGAGGCCACATCAAACACATCTGCAGACAATCTCTACTTTGTGTTTCCTGTTAAAATACAAATGCCCCTGGAAGAACTGGTTATCAATTTCAGTCTAGGGATATCAGCACAATGCCTAGCACAGTAGGTACTCAATAAAGACTTGTTAGATGGGTGGCTAGATCTGAGTTTAAAAGGTAATTCAGGTGTTAAAAAGAAACCAGAAGAATAAAAGGCAAATTTCATACCACTTCACATCACAATTTCACAGAGATCTGCCTCTCCTGTTTACCTCTTCTCCTAAATTCTCTTTTATCTGTTCCCCTCTTTTCTTCCACAATTGCTATGCTTTGCTCTGTTGGTGGCACTAACAGCTTAAGTGGTAACATCAAACTAAATTTTACTGTTGATTTTTTTTAACTTTGAAAATTAATGCATTAGAAATAAGGTGTTTAAAAAAAGGTGTCAAATAAATTCTAAGATTTCCTTTGGGCCAGGATTATTATAGTCATCCATCTTCCAACTACCACTTCCCTATTCCTCGCTCCACCTAAGATCGTAATACATAACTATTTGTTAAACTGAATGTCATTACAAAGAAATTTAAAAAATTTTATTTTACAAAAGGACTCCCTTCAATATCCCATTCCTCTAATGCCTCACAAATGTCTGGTGCCCAGTAAATACTCATAAAAGATTGTTATTTACCAAGATAGAAGAAGCTGAGGGAAATAAAGTACTTAAGTCTTACACAAATGAACAATTACAAACGAAACATTCCTTCTAAATTTTTTCAGACAATTTCCACATTCAACTTGAGACTATGTTAAAAAGAAAAGTACAACTGCTGCATCAGCCCCATGTACATATAACACATACAGGCAATGTTCTCTCTGCAAATTAACAGACTAAGTCCTAGGCATTTCACATTCTCAAAAGGGAGATATGCTGACAGCATCTATAACTGGCTTACTGCCTTACACAGCTTAGCTGGACCTTCCCCTAACATCTGGAAGAACAACTCACTCTCATAGATTGGAGTTGTGCTAACAATGGATTCTGGGATGTGGAAGTCCATCCTGCTTCAACAGAAGTTTTGAACAAATCATCCTTTCTTTAAGTCAAGGTTTATGCCAACTCACCATTAGCAGTGTGTCAGGAATAACAATGTTTTGTTCAAATTATATAATCAAATACAATTTAAAAGTTGCCAGAAATTTAAATCTCTACAGCCTGCCATCAACTAAAGAAGAGCCTATAAGGAAATGACTGGTATTCAAAATTTTAGTTTGCTTTCTGACATCAACTGGGGGAACACAGAAGCTAAGAATGCGTACATCTGTTCCACCATTCCAACCCATGGTTCTGCCACTTCCACTTCTCAAATGCACGATGGGAGACCCAGACAGCTTTACCTTAAAGCTCTTAACCCTCAGTTCATCAGACTCAATTTTAGTTTTCAGTTTCTTTCTTAGCAGTTCTAACTAATTGTAAGGATTGATATTTATTAACCTTCATTCTTAGAGTCACTGAAAGAAATTCTATGCTCTTTCTTGCAATTACCATATCGGACCACTGGATCCATTTTACAATTATAGGAGCTTAGAGATCTTATTTTTCCTATATCTTGAAACATTTTGCCATTTCACCATCCTCGAAATTATTTTACTACACTCATTATTCATCAAATATATCCAACTATGCTTTTAAAAAAGACGATAATAATAAGAAAAAAGAAAAATGATGGAATTGCCTACATTGAAGGATGATGCAAAAGAGAAATAAATCATATCCTTCCGTTTCTCACTACATTGTACAAGATATTTGCATCATCTTTCAAAAAGAAATAAAAGACTGGAGACACCATCTCTGTAGACTGCTTTTAGCTTCTAGTGAATACGGCTGAGAATTCAAAATTTTTCATTTTCTGCCTGTGATAGCAAAGAGAAGACAATTAACAGAGGAGGATGGTTAAACAATTATTAGACAAATCAGATGAGCACAAGGAACCAGAAAGCAGCACTCTAGACTCTAAGAATATATTTCTAGAGATAAAAAGAAACCTTAGTCATTTACCAGGAAGGACACTGTCACACAGTATTTTGCAAAAAGAATATAGACTACCCTATCTAGCTAAAAGCAAATGTTATAGTATTTTCACCTTTTATGATGTTTGCAAGCCAAAATTTACTTGATACAAAGAGGTTTGCTACATTTAAATTCAGTTTTTCACTATTCTTACTTCTGTACATTATCCATAACAATGACTTAAAATATAAAAAATATGAATACTCACTGTACCCAGGTGACAAATGTTGATTATTTTTCCAACCTACCAGAGATTCGACATCAACTTTCCTCATCCTAGCATCTACACTCACCCTCTTGAAGGTTGCTACACTGCTTACATCATTTACAAATACAAAAATATATATAGGGCTTCCCTGGTGGCGCAGTGGTTGGGAGTCCGCCTGCCGATGCAGGGGACGCGGGTTCGTGCCCCGGGCCAGGAGGATCCCACATGCCACGGAGCAGCTGGGCCCGTGAGCCATGGCCGCTGGGCCTGCGCGTCCGGAGCCTGTGCTCCGCAACGGGAGAGGCCACAGCGGTGAGAGGCCCGTGTACCGCAAAAAAAAAAAAAAATATATATATATAATTGGTTAAAATTTTACTATACAACTCATGTTGACTTTCTACAAGGAAAACATTTTTATCTTTTTATATATTTGTACTAAATATAAACATTTTACAAAACTGAAATACTATATCTACGTAACTATATCTCAGCATGCTTCTTTCATTAAAAAATATAAACAACTGAAACTTACCTCTTGGTTTAAATAATTACTATAGGATTCCTCCTACAGTAAGAATTAGCATTCCAGATTACCTACCTAACCATGACCAGAAATCACCCAAATACCCTGATATCTTGCTACAGAGGTAACAGACATGAGATATCTGCATCCATATGGGTAAAAATGTTAACTTTTAAAAAAATTCACAGAAAAGCATCATTCAGTCTTAATTTTGAAATAATGATTAACAGCTCTCTTTATTTCTGAGTCCTGATTATGACACTATCCTGATTTATAAGTATTAACACCTCGTTGTGTAATTTTTAAGTGCCCCTAAATTCTTGGAATAGAAGAAACATGTTATTCCTATGAACAGAAGATAACAAGATTCTAAGTCAATCCAAATTCTTCTACTTATACATCTAATACCACCAGCACTTCCATCAGCCTTTAGGCTGGAGGCACTCACTAGGTGTGGTTCCCCCAGGCTCAGGCCCCTGATTTTCTTATTTCTCTCTTTAGAAAATCTTACGCACTTTAAATTTACCCTTCCCTCATTATATTACGCTTGTGCCCTTAGAAGTATATTCCAATTGCTCTTTTTGTGCACATGAACAAGTAGAAAGCACAGAAATAAATTCATGTTGTAATTCTTCCAGGAGGATTCTACTTTACCCAGCAAGGTACTGCTTACCCTACAATTAATTTTAATATTGTAGCATGGAAGATTTTTTCCTCTATGTTTTAATCTAGGGACAAGAACAAAACCAGTAACAGAACGTCAACATTAATTTGAGGGGAGATGAAAAATGGCTTAATAACCCTGGAGCAGGATTAATATTGTACTAAAGATAATGGAACTATCTTGACAAATTCATTTTTGTACCCCTGTATATTCTTGCTAATAGGGCAGGGCATATCTGAAAGGCTGTTAATACCTTACTGCACAAATGCCAATCAAATTGCACTGCAAGAGGATGTATTTTGCAGAAGATGGGAGAACAGAGAATTGTCCTCACCCATGTGCAGCTTGCATTTAAATGCAACGTCAGAGGAATAAGAGCAGAGTGATTTCAAGCAGGAAGCTAATGCTTGCCTGAAATCAAGTGGTGCAATTCAGAAAATGAGTTGATCTTTACCAGGAAATCTGCTTCCACTTCAAGACCCTCTAGCCAAGGAATTAAGAGTGAGAAACAGATCAGCGAATGACACAAGACAGATTTTACCCCAGTTATCAAAACCAGGTGCCAAGCCAACAGACCATATAGGAGAATACTGGTTTGACACAAAAGAAGTTAGCAGGTCCTTAAACAAAATGAAACAAAACAAAACACAAATAAAAAGAAGCTACCAGATCTTTACACTTAAAATAGCTTCTGCTTCCAGCTGAGATGGACTAACAGGAACTGGATTATCCTCCTGCCTGAAACAACCAAAACCAACCCCTCCCCCCAAATGCATGAGATAATAGTTTTCAAGACTCTGGACATCTGGTAAAAAAGGACAGAGATTCCTGATATACAAGAAACAAAGGAGGCAAAGCCCTATGGCTATCTCAGCTTACTGCTTTGAAGAGAGTTCCAGGCCACAGTCGGAACATGAGATGAAACCCAGCAGTAGCACTGGCTTCAGGGGCATGCAACCTGTGCAGCTACAGTTCAGAAGGGACCTATGCTTGGTTTAATGCTCTACTGGTGCCATCTTGAAATTCTAAATAATTTTTGGACAAAAGGCCCACATTTTCATTTTACACTGGACCCTACAAACTGTATACAGCAGATCCTGCCCAACAGATGCCCTGAGCTGAGGAAATGAGATGAGTATGGTTAAGACTGATACAGCTAGAGTTCACAGGACAGAATAACAGAGTACAGATCATCACATGCGTATTAAAAAAAAAAAAACTATCTAAGGCCAAGGAAATAATCATTCAAAGGATTGGGTGGAATAGTACCTGTCTTGCACACAAGGCTGGGAACAGCGCCTATTCCCAAAGGTCAGAGAGAGAAAACTCATAATTCAGGGACAGTGGGTAAAAGCACTCAAGATCTGGCCTCGGAAGTGAAGAACAATAGCCCTAGAGAGAGCACCACTCCAGATCCATCTAAAAAAAATCATAAAAGCACAACTCCAAAAGATCAAATTGCTTCCAAGTAAGTTAACTGCATCCCAGAACAAAGCTCAAGAAGATTTGTAGGTGGACAAAAATCCCCAGCATCCAACAAGGTAAAACTCACATATTTGGCATCTAAACACAAATTATCAGGTACACAAAGAATTAGGAAAACACAACCCATAATAAGAAAAATAATCAATCATTCCCAATTGCTACAGCCTGAAAGTCTCCCACCTCAAATTTGTATGTTGAAATCCTAACCCCAAAGGTGATAGAATTAGTAGGAAGGGCCTTTGGGAGGGGAGTAGGTCACAACTATAGAGCCCTCACGAATGGTTAGTACTCTTGTAAAAGAGATGCCACAGAGCTACCCAGGCCCTTCCACCACGTGAGGATACAATGAGAAGTCTGTGATCTGGAAGACAGTCCTCACTCAACCTTATCTGCACCCTGATCTTGGACTTCCAGCCTCCAGAACTATGACACCTAAATTTCTGTTGTTTATAATCTACCCAGCCTGTGTTATTCTGTTATAGCAGCCTGAAAGAACTAAGCCAGCAACCAACCCAGAACTAACACAGATGTAAGAATTAGCAGATAAGGACATTAAAATGACATTATTAGCAGAATATGTAGGCTGCTACTAAAGCAGTACTTAGGTAGAAATGTACAGTATTAAACATCTTTGTTAGAAAAGATCTTAAATCAATAAACTCAGCTTCCACCTTAAGAAATCGGAAAATGAAGAATAAAATATTAAATGCAGTACACAGAGGAAAGGAAATAATACAGATCAGAGTGAAAATTAAACAAACAAACAAAAAAACAGAAAAACAAGAGAGGAAAAAAATGAAGCCAAAGCCAGTTCTCTGACACAATCAATAAACTGATAAACCTCCAGCCAGACTGAAGAGAGACAGAGAGTGAGAGTGAGGATGTGAGAGAGAAAGAGAGAAGAGTGAGAGAGGAGATCCAATTACCAGTATCAGAAATGAGAGGTGTCATCCCTACAGTTTTACAGATGTTAAAAACACAATGGAAGGACTTCCCTGGTGGTGCAGTGGTTAAGACTCCGTGCTCCCAACGCAGGGGGCCCAGGTTCGATCCCTGGTCAGGGAACTAGATCCCACATGCAAGCCGCAACCAAGAGTTTGCACACCACAACTAAGGAGATTGCATGCTGCAACTAAGGAGCCTGCCTGCTGCAACTAAGACCCAGCTCAACCAAATAAATAAATAAATATTTTTAGAACACACACACACAATGGAATATTATGAACTGTATTACGTAAATATGACAAGTTGCAAGAAATGGGCAAAATCACTGAAAGACAAGCCACTAAGACTCACTCAAGAAGAAACAGATAATCTGAATAGCCCTGTATTTTTTTTAAAAGTAATTGTGCTTACAGTTAAAAACCGTCCCACAAAAAAAACTCCATGCATAGATGGCTTCATTGAATTTGTTTGGTGAGTTCTACCAAACATATAAGGAAGAAATAATGCCAATGCTAAACAAACTCTTACAGACAATTGAAATGGAGGGGATACTTCCCAACTCATTCTATGAGGTCAGAATTTACTCTGATAACAAAACCAGACAAAGAAATTGTAGGATAAGAAAACTATAGACTAATATCGATGATGAATACAGATGCAAACATTCTAAATAAAATTTTATCAAATTGAATCCAAATTATCCATTAAAAGGATAATGAATCATAAAGTGGGGCTTATTTCAGAAATGAAGGACTAGCTTAACATTTGAAAACTAATTAGTGTAATTAATTCACCAGACTAATTAAAAGAGAAAAGCCATATAATCATGTCAGTGTATGCAGAAAAAGCATTTTTACAAAATCCAACATTCATTCTTGATAAACACCCTAAGCAAACTAGGAATAAAAGGGAACTTCCTCAACCTTATCTAGAACATCTATTAAAAAACCTACAGCTAACCTCATAATGGTCAAAGATGGAACACTTTTCCCCTTAGATAAGATGTCTGCTTTCACCACTTCCATTCAACACTGTATTTCAGGATCTAGCCAGTACAATCAGGCAAGAAAAGAGAAATGAAAGGCATCCAAGCTGGAGAGGAAGAAGTAAACTCGCCTTATTCACAGAGAATATGATTGTTTATGTAGAAAACCAAATGAAATCAACAATAAAGCTTCTGAAACTAATATGTTAAGTAGTTTACCTAAGTAACAGGCTACAAAAATCAATATACAACTGATCAGAAATAGAAAAAACTTTAAATAATATTCATAATAAGAACAAAAATATTAAATGCTTATGGAAAAATCAAAAAAAAATGTGAAAGACCTATACAATAAAAACTATAAAATACTGCCAAGAGAAATTAAAGACGTAAGTAAATGGAGAGGGAGATTCTGGATCATGGATCAGAGGACTTAAGACTGTTAAAATCTCAATTCTCCCTGACTTGATCTATAGATTCTCAGCAATCCCAATCACAAACTGATGGCTTCTTTGTAGAAACTGACAAACTGATACTAAAACTCACATTGAAAGAAAAAGAACCTAAAACAGCCAAAACAACTCTGAAAAAGAAGAACAAGGTTGAAGGGTTAACACTACCGGATTTCAAAAATTATTATAAAGCTTCAGTAGTCAAGAGAATTGGCATAAGATAGACAAATAGATCAATGCCAGTCCAAAAAAACCCCACATATAAATGGACAACTGATTTATGATAAAGGTCCAAAAGAAACATAGAGGGGAAAAACAATAGCTTTTCTAACTATTGGTGCTGAAAAAAAATTAACTTGGATCCATACCTCATACTTCATATAAAAATTAACACAAAATAAATCATAGATCTAAATGTAAAACCTAACATAATAAAACTCCTTGAAAAAAACGGAGAAAAGTGTTTAAAAGCGTAATTTTTTCCTTGAAAAAAAATATAGGAAAAAGTCTTCAAAAGCATAATCTAGGGCTTCCTTGGTGGCGCAGTGGTTGAGCATCTGCCTGCTAATGCAGGGGACACAGGTTCGAGCCCTGGTCTGGGAAAATCCCACATGCTGCAGAGCAACTAGGCCCGTGAGCCACAACTACTGAGCCTGTGCGTCTGGAGCCTGTGCTCAGCAACTAGAGAGGCCACGATAGTGAGAGGCCTGCGCACCGCGATGAAGAGTGGCCCCGGCTCGCTGCAACTAGAGAAAGCCCTCGCATAGAAATGAAGACCCAACACAGCCATAAATAAATAAATAAATAAAAATTTAAAAAAAATAGTCTCTTGCCTCTTCGGCAGCTCCAGACTTAAAAAAAAAAAAAAAGCATAATCTATAATAGACCAAATAAATAAACTGAACATCAGCAAAACTAAAACTTCTGCTCTTCAAAAGTCACTGTTAAGGGCTTCCCTGGTGGCGTAGTGGTTGAGTCCGCCTGCCGATTCAGGGGACACGGGTTCGTGCCCTGATCCGGGAAGATCCCACATGCAGCGGAGCAGCTGGGCCCGTGAGCCATGGCCACTGAGCCTGCACGTCCGGAGCCTGTGCTCCGCAACGGGAGAGGCCACAACAGTGAGAGGCCCATGTACCGCAAAAAAAAAAAAAAAAAAAAAGTCACTGTTAAGAGAATGAAAAGACAAGCCACAGAGCAAGAAAAATCTTTACAAAGCATGTATCTGAAAACGACTTGTATCCAGAATTTCTAAAGAATTCTCAAAACTCAGTACAAATAAAACAAACAATCCAATCTAAAAATGAGCAAAAAATTTCAACAGTTCATCAAAGAAGATACAAGGACAGCAAATAAGCCCATGAAAAGATGCTCAATGTCATTAGAGAAATGCAAATGATAACCACAATGAGATACCAATACACATCTATTAGAATGGCTAAAATTAAAAAGACTGGCCATACCAGTTGTTGGGGAGGATACAGAGGGAACAGAACTCCCATATACTGCTGGTGGGAGTATTAAATGGTATAAGTTTGGTAGTTTCTTAACAAGTTAAACATATACCTACCATGAGATCTAGCCATCCCAGTCCCAGAAATTTGCCCAAAAGAAAAGGAATATAAGGAACGTATGTCCATACAAAGACTTGTTCATGAATGTTTACAGCAGCCTTATTTGTAATTGCTAATACCTGGAACAACTGAAATGTCCATCAACATATAAAGGGACAAATAGCTTGTAATATATCTACACAATAGAATACTGCTCAGCTATTGAAAGGAATGAATTATTGATACAGCCAACAGTATGGATGAATCTCAAAATAATTATTTTGAAAGAAGGCAGACACCACGCCCAAACAGAGTACATATCATATGATTCTATTTATATAAAATTTACAAAGTGCTAACTAATCTATAGTGACAGAAAGCAGATCAGTGGGAGTAGTAGGGAGAGATTTCTAAGGGGCAAGAAAAAAACTTTGTAGATAACAAGTATGTTCAATATCTCAATTGCGGTGATGGTTTCACAGGTATAATAATATGTCAAATATATCTCAATAAATATATCAAAAATAAAAATACTTAAATGTACAATAAACATTTTTCAAATATAAGCCACATAAGCTAATTCAGACCACTATCCTGTCTCCATTAATAACACTTTCTCATTTCTTTTCTTTACCATTTACAACACTACTAGTAAAAGCACTTCTCAAACTAGAATAATGTCCTTCAAATTTTCCCTCAGATTTCTGCATTATAGCTAAGCAATGCTTTTATATTATACTTAATGAAATGTTCTGGTAAGTCTTTCCACCAAGCTGATCTTCCTACAGCCTATTTATCTCAGCAGTGGGTTATTCTGGGTTATACACAGAGTAAGGCCGCTTTGGGTAAGACCCTACTTGTGAAAAGGCCAAATTACCCTTTACTTCACAGTGCCTCCTAAGAACCCCTTTTCTCATTCAGAGAATGAACCTGAGTGAAACTGTTATTTCTCTTCATTACTTGTATTAATCTTAACTTTACAAAAATAGACTTCTTTCTGCTATAGTATAAGCAAGGAAACTGAGGCAGCTTAGAATGAAGTATGTAGATGGAAATGTGAGGAGACAGCTCACCAGTTCATGGCTAACTGGCCAGTGTTCTAGGGCAGTCATGCCTCACTTCATCCAATATGTGATCAAAATTACTTTTTTGTACACTGAATTCTACTTTCGCATTGGTTAACACAGCTTCACTTCCAACTGACCTTCAACTGATGAACTGAATAACTTAAGGTTAATGACAACGTTAAAGGTGCTAGTTAGAGGAAACCGTAAAGACTACCTCGAAGATCAAGAAGACTTCTGTGATGTGAAAAATTACTCCCAAATTTACCTACATATGAAATTTTGTAGCAAAGAATACTTGTAGGCAAAAATTTTTTCAAAGACAATAAGTAATGATGGTAAGAGTGACAGGTACGGGAAGCAGCCAAAAGAAGAATTATTTGTTGCAAAAAGGCAAAAGCTGTTATTTCTACTTCCAAGTCCAGAAGTTTTGAGTAAAGCAAAAATCAATTATTTTCCTACAGATAGCAGGCAATAAACTCTCAGGTCGCTAAAACTGTCTCTCTGAGACAGAGCACTAATCTAACTTATAACACAATATACCGACTACAATATTGCTCATTTAAGATGATAGTAAATGCTTTACTAAGTAGATGAGAAAGAAGATTTCAGAAGTTCCCCAATGTAAAAACTGGGAATAGTGGAAGACAGTTCTTAATTTATTCTATGGAAAAGTCAAAAAGAGTAACTCCAGGCAGTATTTACGTCTTCAGCTTCAAGAAAATCCCAACAGGATCACTTTCTTTCAGAACGGTCAACTCAGTACTCAATATAATGCTCCATAACTGTGCTAATACAAAGTACATCAGAACAGAACTGTGAAGTCACATGTGGCTATTTAAATTAAATAAAATGGAGAATTCAGTTCCTCAGTCACACGAGGCACATTTCAAGTGCTCTATAGCCACATGTGGCTAGTGGCTACCATACTAATAGCACCGATGTAGAACATTCCCACCATCATAGAAATTTTTATTGGACAGTGTGCTACTCCAAGTTTAGAGTAAGACGGTGGCTCTCTTTCACAAACTCTTTAGTCCTTTAGATAAATGACATTTCATTTTTGTGAAACTTATATTTTCATTAAAAAATACAGTTTTTACCCAATCAAAAATAGGCAGAAGACCTAAATAGACATTTCTCCAAGAAAGACATACAGATGGCCAACAGGCACATGAAAAGATGCTCAACATTGCCAATTTTTAGAGAAATGCAAACCAAAACTACAATGAAGTACCAACTCACACTGGTCAAAATGGCCATCATTAAGTCAACACATAACAAATGCTGGAGAGGGTGTGGAGAAAAGGAAACCTTCCTACACTGTTGGTGTGAATGTAAACTGGTGCAGCTACTATGGAAAACAGTACGGAGGTTCCTTAAAAAACTAAAAATAGAGTTGCTATATGATCTAGCAACCCCACTCCTGGGCATGTATCTGGAGAAAACTCTAATTCAAAAAGATACATGCACCCCAATGTTCACAGCAGCACTATTTATGAATACAATAGCCAAGACATGGAAGCAACCTAAACGTCCACTGACGGATAAAAATGTGGTCTATATACACAATTGGAATGCTGCTCAACCATAAAAACAAATGAAATAATGCCATTTGCAGCAACATGGATGGACCCAGAGATTATTATACTAAGTGAAATAAGTCAGAAAGAGAAAGACAAATACCATATGATATCAGGAGTTTGAGATTAGCAGAAACAAACTTCTACATATAAAACAGATAAACAACAAGGTCCTTCTGTATAGCACAGAGAACTATATTCAATATCCTGTAATAAACCATAATGCAAAAGAAAAAAAATACAGTCTTATGAATCAACGCTTTTTAAAGTCCAGGTACTGAGGCCATCCATGGAATGAAATTAGCTTTGGACACAACATAGAATGCAGCACAGATTTTTTTTTTTTAATCCTATAAAGTTCCCTTTACCTTGGGTGTATTTAACTACTTTGCAAAGAGCCATCAATAATGTTGCACTAAGGTTGTTCTGCCCATTTGGAACATTTGAAGGCTGACAGAGAAGAAAATCATGTCAGCTTTACCAAATCAGCAACTCAGGAATTGAGACAAAGCAGCCTACAATTAAAAGCCACAGATATAGTTACAGAAGATCTAATGGCTTTGACAAATGAACTCAAGGGAACGAAGTGCCAACAAAACGCACTAAGTGCAAAGGTTGCTCAAAATAAACTATCATCTTATTAATGGATATAAATGTTGGTAAACTGCATAATAATAATTCTGGTTCAGTTTCATTTAAGTGGTATCTTCACCGAAGCCATACATTACTGACTTCACAGCACCTGTCTTCCAGTTGACTGCTAACAAAACCACTCTAATTTCAGTTTGCAGTCAACAGTGCAGAAGAGTATTACCTATTATTCACCTAACTCTTTCACTTAAGTCCCTTCGGTCAAAATAAAATCTTGCCCCAATGTCATATATAATTTAATAAGGCCAAAAACCTCATGAAGGAAAGGGAGAGCATAAAGTATACCAACCACCTTGTCCCAACTATCAATCCACTAATAACATAATCCCATTCAAATAAAATAACATCTATTGTGACACTAAGAGCTATTCTTCGATGTTTCAAATTATACTTTGGTAAGTATTAACTCTTCACAGATCTTTAAAATGAACATGCTCACTCCATATACCTGCAAGGGCCCCAAAAAGGCTACAAAGCCACATCTGTTATTCTAACAACATATTTGATGTGTATCAGGCATCGAGGGATGTATTTTCATTAACAGAAGAATCATCGATTACTTCTGAAGCCTAACAGAGGCAAGTATAGACTTTGAATGGCTGACAAAATGAGAAGACTGGTTTGATGAATGGAGGCTCCAAGAGTGAGGTTTATGTGCTGAACCCAGCTTTATGAGAATCTTCTGTGTGCAGCTCAAAGAGCAGCTAGTGACTAAGTCACTATTAAAAAAAGGTACTGCACTGAGTGAGGTGTAACACCTGGGTCATACCAAGCCTGGTAAACTGCTAACAGGTTAAAAAAAATTGCTAACAGGTTAAAAAATAGGAGGAAGGTTGTTTAACCTGAAGGAAGGAAGCAGGAGAAAAACTCAATGCACACAACTAACTTTGGTCTTCAATTTTTTCCTTCCCTCCTATGTACCCAAAAACCATCTGGGGAAACCACTATTTAATAAGGACAAGAAATATCAGCTAGACAAAGTTGATACAAATGTAACATGAAACCCTCATTTCTGGTATTAAGACAGAGGGAAAATAATGCAAACATGAAAAGCAATTTTTGTGACTTAATTTTTACATAATTCCAAACTTCCAAAAACATCAAGAATAGTACAAAGAACTGCCATATACCTTTTACCCAAGATCCACCAAGTCCTCACATTTTCTTGGCATGGAAAAATCTGGTAAGTTTTTTTTATCTCTGACCTATGTTTTTTTCCTTCTGGAAATGACTTTACGTTCTAACAACCCTCTAATTTTTCTCACTTTAATGATTCTAAATCAATTCAGTAACCACAGGGAGATCTGATTGCTTCCTAAAGATAAACACGGAGCAAGACCTTACTAAGCAGGGTTCCCATCAGAGAAACAGTTTCCCTCAAATATTCAGGGAGTAACTAATTCCTAATTACTGAATTCAGGTAGGAGAGGGACAGAAAAAAATTATGAATTAACTGGAGCAAATTTCAGTAACTACTAGACCAATTTTCTCCAATATCTTAAGTTTTTCTGAGTAACTCATGGCTCTGGCCACTATTATAAATTCACCAATACACCTTTCACTTGCTAAAAAAACAAAAAACAAACCTCCAAATAGCCTACAGTTTAATTGCCCTGAATTACATCTTTAAGAATTTTAGGGGTAGGATTTCACGATATCCCCAAATTACTGAATACACTATGGGGTGTTTCAAAAACAAAGTAATTTTCTTATCAGCTTGTTCTGATGAGAAAAAAATGATAAAAGTATGTGGTCCTGGAAATGAGTTTGCTCTAGGGCAGTGTGCCATCTTACTCATTCACCGTCCCAGTTCTCACTGTTAAGAGATTTAAAACCTCCCTCTGGTAACTGCTGGCCATCCTTCCTGCTTATTTTCCCCACAGAACAGCACAGACCAAATATAACTGTCACCCTACACCCCCCTCCCCCATATTAACACGTAGCTTCATGCCTCCTACTGATCTTCTGTCAGGCTGTCTGTTCCTTCACCCTTCACTAGAGCCTCTGCATCTAGTTTGCCCCACCCTAAGTCTCCATCCTGTTTGGCCTTTTGAATGCATAATATCCTGCCAATGGTTAGGCCTACCTCAATTAGTCCCTACCGAGAAGATCCTTTTTTTCCATCCATTCTAAGCCCTCCTGCCCACCCAGGAACCTATCACATTCTCCATCCTCTGCATAACAGTAAAACTTGTTTTTCTTTTAATCTCTAATGAGACTTCTAGAGACAATCCATTAAGCCCCAATTTCTTGTCAAAGAAACAACTCTAGTTCTGTGATAATTTGCAGAATACAAATTACTGACCCAAGCTGATCCCAGGAAGTTTTATTTTTCAGCTCTAATGTTCCCAACTTAGACATTTTAGTTGGTGCTCTCCTACCAGCAGGACAATTGTTTTCAAGAACTCTTAATGTTGCATTTTATATATAGTAGCAAAAACACCAAAATAAGAGGACTGAGATGGCATAATACATAATTTTCACTATGAAAATTCACTTGGGAACCCAAGTTGGGAGGATGGTACCGTACACTGGGAGAGAGAAAATGTGGAAATGTTTGGAATGAGCAGTCAGAGCCCAAGAAAGAAAAGCAGGGCATTCAGGCAGGGGAGGAGGTAGTGACAAGATAAAGACTAGTAACATACAGGGGGATTATAACAATATTAAGTAAACAGATTAAAGGACACTTATATATAATAAATATATTAAGGACAGTGGAAGCCAAGTTTCTCACTGTAAGAGGATGGCATTACAACAAGAAAGAAAGTGGTGTTAGACTGGAATTGGAGTTAATATGAATTCATGATTTTCAATATACTTAGATGAAGATGTAAATATATACTGAGGTTCAATGTGTATGTATCCACTGGGAGGGTCTGAGAGCAACACCACACCAGCAACAATAAGCACATTAATTACCCAGATCTTGGCTTCTGAATACTAATTTCCACTAAAAATAATCAAGGTTCCTTGGAGAAATGACTGATTCCAGGGCTGGCGCAGGGAAAGCATGAGATGAACCTAGAACATCATCTTGTGCCAGAAAACAAGAAAATGCTCAAGTATATTCTGTCAACAGACATGTCAAAAAAGACACAGAAATCAGCCTGAAGGGGCTCTCACTGGCCAAATCTGGGACAATTTGGACATCAAAATATGCAATGGTATTAGATTATAATTCACTAAATAAACTAGCAAAACATGAGTCCATACAGACACAAATTTAATGAATAAGTAGTGTCATAAAGATGTAATATTTACCTAGTTAAAAGGACTTTCCCACATAACATTTATTAATTACAATAGCAAGAAGAGTAACTTTACAGTAATAAAGCCTATCAGATAATACCTCAATAAAGCAGTCAAAGTAGTCATCATTAGCAATGGATCAAAATGAAATTGTATGACATGTTGACAGGGCACAATGAGAAAAACATCACTTACGTGATATTCCTCCAAAAGTACGTAACTTGAATCATGAAGAAATAACCAATAAAATCAAATCAAGAGACAGTCTACAAAATAACTGCCTTGTAAGCTCCAAAGGTGCCAAATTCACAAAGGTAAGAAGAGAATAAGGAAATATTCCAGAAGGAAACAAAAAGACATTATGGGGATATATAATATAAAAGACATCACTGGGACAACTGGCAAATTTGAATGCTATCTAACAATTAGATAATAGCAATGTGTCAATGTTAATTTTCTGAATTTGATCATTATACTTCAGTTTTGTATGAAAATTTTTTTTAGAAAATAAACACTAAAATATTTGGAAGTGATGGCATATCAGGTCAGCAACTTACTCTCAAACGGTTCTAGAAGTTATGTGTGATATTTTTTAAGGTGAAAAAGAAAGAAAACCCACTTAAGAACCTGGCAAATCTAATTTCAAACTCAGGTTCAGCCACTTACAAACTACAAAGCTTTAGACAAGCTGCTTAATCTCTCTAAACCTTGTTTGCTCATTTAATAATGGGAATCAATCTCATGATCTGTGGTGAGAATTAAATGAGATATGTTTAAAACACCTTAGCACAATGCCTGGCACTTAGTATGTGCTTGCTGACAGTTACACTTTCTCTGAAGATAAAATTTGATAATGCTTGGTTTCCCCTAAACTACTTGGAAGAGAATACCCAATCCTGGCTACATCTAGCATTTTGCAGACTTTTGGTTGTCAACCACGGTTGCAATTTGTAAAATCTGCTGGTTGCAATTCTGTACCACAGATGCATGGTCGGTCACTGCCTCTGCATAGAAGGAAAACACAAACACCAAGCTCCTCTGTCTATAGTTCCCCATTTGTCCACAAGCATGCAGTCTGGCTTGAGGTTGTGCTATAGGGAATCCTTAAGTTATTTTTCTTGACCACACCGCCAGCGATTGCTTCACCTCAGCCCACAAGGCAGCATTACTCAGCATCCTACTCTCATTCACTTAGCAGAACTGATTTGTCCAAGACAATGCATGCTTATCTGGACTTCATCGAGGAAAGTTTTCTAAATTGATGAGCAACTAGGGGAGAATTGCATAGTTTAAAGAAAAAACAACAAAAACTCCATTATCTGGAAAGGGTGGATTAACAATCTTACAAAAGGCATTCCAGATGCCTCAGATGTCCCTCACACTCTGTCCAGGTCAAGAAATGGATTTGAATTATTAGCTACTAAATGTTATAAGAATGGTTCTTTTTTGTCCCATAACTACATGTTAGTGCACACGTATTCTGCCTTCTTTGAGATTCTCCATACAAACTAAGATTGGGCTACGCAAAGTATGATCCAAGGACCAACGCCACTCTGCAAAGTATTAAAGATCTATAATGAGATAGGCAGCAATACTAAGGGTAAGAACTTGGAAATTTTTGTAATAACAGAATAACTTTGCCTACTGACTATAATGAAAAACTAAGACATATTCTACGTCTTTATTGTTGGGTTTTTTAATCTTGCAATTCATTTTTATTGTATTTTCCAATAATATTGGATTGTGACAGGTTGGGAGAAAAAAGAACTGGCCTTTCACCACAAACAGTTTGAAAAGCAATACACTAAGATTTTCACATCTTAAGTTTATATACAATAAGCTAACAATTACTGAGCACTTACTACATACCAGGTACTGTTTGCTTTACACACATTACCTTATTAAATCCTCACAGCAAGCTAAGTCTTATCTCTACCCTCATTTTCCAGATGAGGAAACTAGGGTACAACTTGCCCAAGAAACAGAGTAAATAATATGTCTGACTTTTGAACTGAAGCCCTTAACTACTAAGCCAAAGAGTCTTGAAAACAATACAAAGTAGAAAGAGAAAACAGCTCACTTAGAAACGATAGGGAAAATTTTCCTGAATGCATGATTTTCTGGTTGGCATTCACTGAACATGAGTATCTTCACCTAGACTTCATCATGTCCAAGAGAGAGAATAAGCCACTTAACCTGCCCTGTGCAGAAACAGAATGGGTGGTCACAAGAACACACACATCTCACAGGGAGTCAACAGCAGGCCCTGGGTCACTGTCAGAAACTAAAGCTAAATCTGGCTGCTGTCTCTCAGGGGCTGTGCAGTCATTGATATTATGCATGCTTCTGCTTTGTTCTCTCTGCCCGGGGCTTCCTCTACTTCAACCTTACACGTATACCTGCCCATCACTAGTTTAAATTTCCCTCTGCCTCTCCTAGAAGTTCACATTTCTCCCCGGAGCCACACAGGTCAGAGGTTATAGGCTGGTTACCTCATACATCAGGCACCTCTTCCGGTAGTTTGGCATGGTGGTCAAGTGACACAAAAAACCAGGGTGAATCCATCCACAATAACTAGGGGTCAGAGCAGGGCTCTAAAGTCTGCATTTCTTCTACTATATTATATTACCTGATCTTTGAGAAGATGGTAATAGTTCATAAGGTCTGAGGAAAGATTTGGACTCAAAGGTCTGTTTCATTTTGTAGGACTTGAGGAGAGGAATACAGGGGAAAAAGCTAGGGGGAAGAAAAGAAAGAATGGAACAGAAAGAAAAACAGAATTCAACAGGAAAAATAAAATATTGAAAAGGATTTTAATATATGAAACATTGGCCCCAGCCAAAAACAGTCAACAATTATTGCAGAAAAGCAGGATTAGTAAGATAACAGACCTCACAACTGAGATCCTGAGAAAAGTACAGAAAAACATACATTTATATATCCACCTTACGTACTTTATGTTATGGACTAATCCTGCTGCAGTATGGTCAAGTATTGCATCCAATATAGTACTAGAGAGAGAGCTTGGATAGAAAAGTTTGACACCTAGATCAACAAAACAATGTTAGGTTTTAAGTTCAGAGGCATAAGAGCATAAAGTCGAAGGAAAGAAAGGATTTGAGAGGAAAGCCTTCCACATTCAGAAGCAGACTATAAAACTTCACAGGAAAAGCTTTTGGTATTGTTGAAGCAGGAGGGAAACCTAGAAACTAGAAACCATCCATGACTTTAATTTTTTTAAAGGGGGGGAGGAGGGGTGATCTTGGGAAAGATGAGTATCATTTAACATGGAGATCAGTAAAAATTTTAGTAACAGTCGTTTCCATAACTAGAATGAATCAACAAATATGTGAATATGGCAGCCTTTTCTAAACTTATAAATAAAGGGAAAGTATGCACATGGAAAGGTAGCTACAAGGTTCTGAGATGGTTGTGTGAACACATGCTAAGAGCATGTAACTCTTGGAGAGTGAGCAGTTTCACAAAAGGGAGGAAGATGCCAGGCTCAGGTGAACATCACTGATGGCACTCCCCATCACACTCTGTCCAGAGTGCAAGGTGTATGTGAATGCATGCTGGCAACAAAGACCTGAAACATTTGTCACACTCAACATTTGGCATTCAAGGATTTAACACTTGGGGTTTCAAGGCTCACTACATGTAATCAATTATTTTGCTAAGTATGAATTTAAATTCTGTTGCAGGACAGCTGTGCAGGCATGCGTTACTTAGCTGAACACTGAGCCTAAGCAGACCAGCTCACCGTGGTTTTACAGTTTTTTTTCCACACAGGATCTCAAGTAATTCTCAGAACAATTATGAGAGGTATGGTACTACCACCCACATTTATAGCTAAGAAAACTAAGGAAAAGATTTGCTTCACTGGTATCTTAAAGGTTTCAGAACACATCTCCCACAAATTTCAAGGGTGTACTGTATTGCTACTTGTTTATGCCTAAACTTCCCAATTCAACTTTATGGTCTTTGAGAGTAGGTACTATATATACACTTCTCCCTACAGTGCTTTATGTAAGCAATAAACATAGCAGATATTCAAGAAAATTATCTTCTGAACAAATGCAATTTATTTCCACATAGCACTTCTTTTCAAGTTTCAAAGGCGCATGTTACAAGTGTTCTCAGAAAAAAAAGAAACAACAGTTTAAGCTGAAATTGGAAGCCTGAAGAATTTGCCTCTATGTGGTCTCAATTTAATTCTGGATCTGAAAGATAAGTTACCCCTCTTTAATGGAAAGATTTTCAAAGTACACATATAACCAGAAAGCAGTTCCAAAAATGCCCACTTATATAAAGCAAGGATTACAAGGATAAGATCTTTTAGTATGGTCCCATAGTGTTCACATCAGATTCTTATATATTCAGCTATTTATATTTATATATTTGACAATTTACATGACATCATTACCACTTCTATCTGTAATGTGCATCCATGTTATTCAAACTGACATCCTTTGAATGGTGAAACTACACAGATGAAACACCACCACAGAAAATACATGGTTAACTGCTTAAAACTCTATTTTTTTAAGTAAAAAATCTGTTTTTAACATTGTGCATAATAACAGTAGTAGGCCAGAATTCACAGATTTAAAGCCATTTTTATGAGTACAATGCTAACATTTCTATCCTGATGAAGTCAGGCTAAATGCATTTGCAGGAAACCATCACTACTGTGGAGAAACTGCACTGATAACATTGAAACAGCATCTGCTGTTGCTGCACATTAATGTCACACAGCAAGAATGAAGCTTGATTTATTCATCTTGTAACTGAAAGTTGTACCCTTTGACCAACATTGATAACACTTATTACCCAAATTTGAAATCCTGAAATACCTCCTTTCTAGAATCGGTATCACTGGTGTCATTTAGTGACTGATGGTCACCACCTCTGTGGCTTCATTTATCTCCTTTTCTTCTTCCTCCCCCAAGATTCTGAGCACACCCTTTGTGCTCTCTATGTTCACTTCCCCTAAGTCAGTGATTTTCAAAACGTGACCCCTGACCAGCAGCAACAGCAGTATCACCTGAAAATTTGTTAGACATGCAAATCACTCCAGCCCCACCCCTTCTGAAGTACACCCTTCAGACAGAACAAAAATGACACCAGATAGAAACATCAATTATATAAAGGAATGTCAAAAGCAGTGGAAACAGTTATTACTCTGATAAATAAGATTTTTTCTTAAATCTTTTTTTTTTTTTTAGATGTTGGGGGTAGGGGTTTATTAATTAATTTTTAGTCATTTTTGGCTGTGTTGGGTCTTCATTTCTGTATGAGGGCTTTCTCTAGTTGTGGCAAGCGGGGGCCACTCTTCATCGTGGTGCGCGGGCTTCTCACTATGGTGGCCTCTCTTGTTGCGGAGCACAGGCTCCAGACGCGCAGGCTCAGTAGTTGTGGCTCACAGCCCTCGTTGCTCCGTGGCATATGGGATCCTCCCAGACCAGGGCTCAAACCCGTGTCCCCTGCATTAGCAGGCAGAATCTCAACCACTGCGCCACTAGGGAAGCCCTTCTTAAATCTCTTTAAAAGAAAATTGACTACTGAAACACAAATAGTAACAATGTAGTAAAAGTTTTATAAAATATGCAAAAGTAAAATGTATGACAACAGCACAAAGATGGGGAGGGAAGAATGAAAGCACAGTATTATAAGGTTTTTATACTATATGTAAAGTAATACAGTATCACTTGAACACAGATTGTGAGAAGTTAAAAATGTGTATGACACACCCTAAAGTAAGCACTAAACTACAAAAATAAGTTAACAAAGGAGATACAATGGAATCATTAAAAAATGTTCAATTGATCTAAAAAAAAGCAGAAAAAGAAGAACAGGTAGGATAAATAGGAGACAGATAGCAAAATGACAAATTTAAACCTAATCATACCAATAATCACACTAAATAGAAATGGTCTAAAAACCCCCAATTAGGGCTTCCCTGGTGGTACAGTGGTTAAGAATCCACCTGCCAATGCAGGGGACACAGGTCCGGGAAGATGCCACATGCCACGGAACAACTAAGCCCGTGTGCCACAACTACTGAGCCTGCGCTCTACAGCCCGTGAGCCACAACTACTGAGCCCACGTGCCACAACTACTGAAGCCCTCGTGCCTAGAGCCCATGCTCCGCCCACAATGAGACAAGCCACTGCAATGAGAAGCCCACACACCACAATGAAGAGTAGCCCCTGCTCGCCGCAACTAGAGAAAGCCCGTGTGCAGCAACGAAGACCCAATGCAGCCAAAAATAAATAAATTTAAATAAATAAACACCCTCAATTAAAAGGTAAAGACTGTCAGAGCGGATAAAGAAGCAAAAACTATAGGCTGCCTACAAGAAATGCATTTTAAATATAAACATAAATAGGTTAAAAGTAAAGAATGGAAAAAGACGTACTGTGCTAACGCTAATCTAAAGAAAGCTTGAGGGGACTTTCCCTGGTGGTCCGGTGGTTAAGACTTCGCCTTCCCACGCAGGGGTGTGGGTTCGATCCCTGGTCAGGGAACCAAAATCCCACATGCCTCGCGGCCAAAAAGCCAAAACATAAAACAGAAGCAATACTGTAACAAATTCAGTAAACAAGAAAAATGGTCCACATCAAAAAAATCTTTAAAGAAAAAAATAAAGAAAGCTTGAGTAGCTTAATTAATCTCCAAGTAAATTTCAAAACAAATAATATCACCTAGGATAAAGATAAGTCATTTCATAATGATAAATGGATCAACTCATAGATATGTAAAAATCCTAAACATTTATGAACCTAACAACAGAGCTTCAAAATACATGAAGCAAAATGTGACAGAAATATAAGGGGGAAAAAAATAGAAAAATCCACATTTATAGTCAGATATATCAATGCCTATCTCTCAATAACTGATAAAACAAGTAGGCAAAAAAGAGATAGTAGACTTGAACAAACACCATCAACCAACTTGACCTGACGTTTACAGAACACACCACCCAACAGCAGCAGAATGCACATTCTTCTCAAGCACACATGACACATTTACCAAGACATGATATATTGAGCCAAGGAACAAGTCGCAATAAAGTATTAAAATAACTGAATTCACACGAAATATATTTTCTGAATACAAGAGAATTAAAATAGAAATAACATTAAAATACCTGGGAAATACCCAGGGAAGGAAAAAAGAAAGAAAAGGAAATACTATAGTACACTGAAATGTCCCAAAGGTCATAATACTTTATATACCCATAATAACATAAATGCTGAAGAATTATTTAACCACAAGTTGCACTATAAACATATCTGGAGTGGAAGGGGATAGGAGAGTATGGTGTAATAAAGCAAACATTTTATACATCATAACAAAAAGTAAAAAATGTCTAAAAGTGATAAATCAAAAAGTAGCAATATATGTATATTAATCATAAATACACAGAGTATAAAATTAGAAGAAACAGAAGAACTGAAAGTAGCTAGCTGCTTCTGGGGAAAACTGGAAGGAATAGGGACGTGTGGGGCATTTTGTTACATGTAATATTTTGACTTTAAACTATGGGTATGTAGTACTTTGACAAAATAAATACTTTTATCAATAAAAGAGATTTCATCTACATCATCTCAGTTGATTCCTAGTGAGGGACGTATAATGACCTCCATTTGACAAATGAGTTAGCTGATATTGCAGTTAAGTAGCTTGCCCAAAAAATCAAAGCCACCATACTTTCTTTGATAATTATATATATGACACTTATCTGGCATCATTTACACAGATAATTAAAGGAAGGAAAAAACATAAATTGTTTTCAGTTCTCATTTTTATTTATTTCTGTAAATACTTTTAGTTTTTATTCTCCTCTACTGAAGATTACTAGTTTATTGCTTGCAAAGAACAAGAAGGAATATTCACAATTAACCTCCTGTTAATAATGGATTTTTAAAAGAAACTGGAACAAAGATTGATTCTTGGCAAATATGGAGAGCAACATTATACTCAAAATCCAAGATTAAACACTTCTTTTAATCATTATTTTTAATTGTGGTAAAATACACATAACATCAAATTTACCGTCTCAACCATTTTAAGTGACAGTTCAGTGGCATTTTGTACATTCATCTCTAGAACTTCCCATCCTTCCCTCCCCCAGTCCGTGGCAACCACCATTCCTCTTCCTGTCTCTGTGAATTTGACCACTCTAGGTACCTCATCTAAGTGGAATCAAAGTTATTTGCCCTTTTGTGACTGGCTTGTTTCACTTGGCACAATGTCCTCAAAGTTCATCCATGTTACAGCAAAACTTTTTAAAACTAGTTTCCAAAGCAGTAAAACCAATTTCTTTGATAATGCTGTGACAAATTAAAGCACCAGTGAATTTAAGAGATACTAGTTAAGAAAAATTGTTTCCCTCTCCTTCAACCATGATCCAGGCACAAAAGAATAAAAAGAGTAAGTCACAACTTTAAACTACCAAGAAAGGGTTTGTTGGTACTTTATAATGTGCCTGAAGGAAGGGAAAAACCCAGTTCTGTCTTTGAAAAATCCAAACAATTACTTTTCCTCTAAGGTTGTGCACTTTTATGTTGTACAGCAAAGGTCTACAAGAAAGAGTTTCTGTAAATTCAGAGTCTTTGTTTTCTATATTAAGGGTGAGGCCACACCGAGACAAAAGTGCTAACAATGTTAGGTGGTCACAAGATACTGAGTCATGGTAAATATCTTATAAATCAGAAGCGAAATAGCCTCCATTCAGTCATACAGAGCACAAGTAAAAAAATACATAAAATCTGACCTTTACAATATACTTTGAAAAGGTTCCCTTGGTTGCAATTTTTTAAAATAACAAGCTTGTTGTGTGCCTTTCCATTCCCCTCCATTCTGTCACTCGGAATCTCTACCCTGAATACCCTGCACTTATTTCCATCTAAAACGCACACAGAGGTCCCAGACAGCCTTTCAAAGGAGGCACTCGACAAAGGACACCAGCCCTTTGAGATATCAAAAACACCACTCTGATATTGGGGTGCGATGGTTCTCTGAATTTTGATATATGATGCAACGAGAGTCACCCACAGAATTTTAACAAGGACTGATAACCAGTAATGCCTCAAGTGTCCAGGTGTCTGACAAGCACTTAACCAAGAGATGTGCTTTTCACAGGCTCAAAAATATTAACACCAAAAAAAAAAAAAGTTTGCTTAAAACAAAGTCAGATATTTTATATGACAACTATACATTTTTTAAAAGTCTTTTATGCAAGACATTCATTCATTTTTCTTTTATAAAGATTATATCATCTGGCATAGCCAAAAATAAGTGATTCCCACTGCCAACTAATATAAGACTATGTCAATGATGTTCCAACACAAAATTTCCCACTGTCCAAAATTATCTGCTTCATTGCTATTTTTCTAGATACTATGCAGTTTCCCCCAACACCTCAAAAGACAAAAGTATTAAGTATCCAGCACTGCCATTACCTAAGTTCTTAAATTGCCACAAAAGCTATAAGTGACACCATCTCTATGTGACACCCACCATATGTCAAAACACAATACACCTCACTCATCCCAAAAGAAAATTGAATTTATTGCTTTTGACTTTCCTTTCAATGAAGACAAATTTCGGCCTGAAAGACGCATACAAAGTTTTTTCTCTTTTCTTCTTTAGGCTCCTCCTCTGGCAGGACCTTTTAAGAATTTTAAGAGGAGAATTTTGTCTGCTTTGTGATATCTCATAAAGCCAGACCACTTGACAGCTGGGGGGAATATATATAAAATAAAGACTTGTCAGGCTTCCCTGGTGGCGCAGTGGTTGAGAGTCCGCCTGCCCACGCAGGGGACACGGGTTCATACCCCGGTCCAGGAGGATCCCACATGCCACGGAGCGGCTGGGCCCGTGAGCCATGGCCACTGAGCCTACGCATCCGGAGCCTGTGCTCTGCAACAGGAGAGGCCACAGCAGTGAGAGGCCTGCATACCACCAAAAATAAATAAATAAATAAAGACTTGTCAAGTTCAGGGGGGTTTAAAGTACTAATGATGTAGAAAACATTTTTAGGACATTTTAGTGATTCTTTAGTTGCTTTATGGGATAAATCTCATTTATAATGCAAGCCTCACATTAAGAAAAATTTTAAGATTAAAAAAATTGTAATAAATGTAACACAAAGTTGTCAACTGTACCTACTCTACTGAACAATGAATAAGCTTAAGTAACTTTGCAAAACAATCAGGAAATGAATTAATAGATGGTAAACAGAAAAACGCATATAATCCCTTACAAATACTCACAAATAAAAATGTTGTCGCCACTTTGTTATAGATTTCTTCCTGGTCCCATCTTCAAGGTTACTAACAGAGCACAGTTACAATGTTAGGAGAAAGGAAATGGAGTTTGAACGATACACATTGAAGATGAAAAAACAAGCCACTTTTTACCCCTACCACTTCAGTTTACTTTGAAACTCATTAGTTCAATAAACATTTGGAATAAGCACCAGTGTTTCAGAAAGGCTCTAAGATTTCTTCCAAATATTCCATGATCACCATTTTCTAATACCACTTGATTAATGGAGATTTAACACTTCTACTAGACCTCCTAAAAACAATGTTATATAACACGACATATACTGAGTAATGGAATGGGCACAGAAGAAATGGACAATCTAGCTTTCAGTTGCCATTAGAAGTCTAGGACCTGTGTTACAAGTATTTTTAAGAGTAACTTCTCCTGAGGTTAATAGCTACTGGATCTTAAACCATATTAGCCAAAGAAAACACCATTGTCATCTTATTCAAAGCTGGCAAATTCAGTGATTTCTGAAGATGTTGAATATTTTAAAAGTTATCTGTCTTGGCCTGTTAGTTCAGCCACAGAACAGTGCTAAGAAGGCAGCTGCAGGTTTAAGCCTTAATTATCTTTACTCAGAAAACTGTTCAAACTTAAAATATTATCATTCTGGGTGTTAATCTTCAAAAATGAAGTGTAGGACCTTTAATAATTCTGTTATAATGACTTTCTCTTAAAACTATCAGTAGGGCTTTCAAGACTTTAGGACAGTGTTAGAAATGTATAGGTTTAGTTTAGTCCAATTAAACTAGCTTCCTCCAGTACAGAGCTCATTTTTCCAGAAATAATTTTAACAGGGTATACCTATATACTTTTTTTTTTTTTTTTTTTTGGCAGTACGCGGGCCCCTCATTGTTGTGGCCTCTCCCATTGCAGAGCACAGGCTCCTGACACACAGGCTCAGTGGCCATGGCTCACGGGCCCAGCCGCTCCGCGCCGGGGCACAAACCCGTGTCTCTTGCATCAGCAGGCGGACTCCCAACCACTGCACCACCAGGGAAGCCCTATACTTTATTTTATTTTATTTATTTTTATTTTTTTTTGGATTGATTGCGGTACGCGGGCCTCTCACTGCTGTGGCCTCTCCCGTTGCGGAGCACAGGCTCCGGACGCACAGCCTCAGTGGCCATGGCTCACAGGCCCAGCCGCTCCGCGGCATGTGGGATCTTCCTGGACCGGGGCACAAATCTGTGTCCCCTGCATCGGCAGGCGGACTCTCAACCACTGCGCCACCAGGGAAGCCCCCTATACTTTTTAATTGAATTATTCCATAGAAACATACTCCTCTTGTTCTCTCTTGCGTGTATATGTTAATAAATGTTAAAGTGTTGTCTAAACCCATTATCAGTCTTTATATGTACAACTTTCCCCTTGGTGTTTATATTTCCAAGCTTTTGATAAAGTTCTATTTTTTCGTTCAAATCAAGTCCTATGGAAAACAGAAAAAAAAATCAAGCACCTTTCCTTGTGCCAATGTTGAATTCTAGAGTTTATGTGATATATCAGCTAAAAACAGAACTCTATTCTTTTTAGTGTAGATATAAATACAACATTTGAATCAACTTACAAAGGGGTCTCCCTATGGAGTGAATAAGTAAACTGTCAGCCTATAAAGATCTATTCAAAGACATTTGTGCTTTAAATATTTGATGAAAGTGCTGCTAAAATTCCAAATAGTCTTAGGTCACTGATAGCTCAAAATTCTATTATCACCTAAAAATAAAATAACATTCATACACTAAGGCAAATCTTACATTTTCCTCATAATTTTCAAGTATCATTTTTTTTGGGGGGGGGGAGTTCTCTATTACATTGAAAACTTGGCTTGATATATTAGAAAAATAAAGAGGTGAATATAGCTACAGTTGTATACACCCTCACCTTCCTAAACATGAATAATTCAAAACTTGGAAACTGCAGCAGAATTTAGTCTGCAGAAATTTAAAGAATTTTGTTAACATGTCTTGATCATGAAGAAAAAGTGGATTTGAAATAACAAACTTTTAAATTTATTCAGTCCATAAGGAAATTTACAAAACTATTTTTTATGAAGGTAAAATATTTACCTTTCTTTCCCCCCAAAAAAGTGCTGAACTTTAGTAATGGCTCTTCTTTGGTGAGTCAAAGAGTTAAAACCATCTCTTTTACTCCCAAATGAGTGTCAGTCCCACTCAGAGGTGCCATGTTTTATTTAGAACATACTCTTTCTCAGTAACCACTTTGTTCTAATTGGCAAGGCAAAGCCAGGTCCCTAAAGCACATAGCTGGTTAGATTCAGTTTGGATTACAAAAACACACAATGAAACAAACTGCCCTGAAATGTACAAATTAACCGTGCAGGAGTATGGGACAGGGAGGTAGAATTAGATTGTAATAGGGAACAAAATCCACAGGGAGGCTGGGGAACAAATCACTAGTGTCTCAATAAACTATACAAGGTTTCCAAATGAGCAAATACACAAGGCAGAGGACAGGCTTTTCCATAACTCAGCCAAATTGCTTAAATATGGATACAACAAAACAAGACTTTTTTCCAATGCTATTATGCATACATGAGAAAATGGGAACACCAACAAGAAGGTTTAACAAATGAAACCTGCAGCTTGCACTGTCTAAATATGAAACTCATCTTTGCCTTCACACTGACAATGTGCAAAACAGCCCTGCAATTAAATCACACCTCCAAACATTTGTGAAAAAATCTTCTGAGAAGCAAAACAGAAGACTAAATTAGAAATAGTGCATCACTATGCAGTGCAGAGAGCAAGGTTAATGAGCTAAAAGTTATACAAACAAGAAAGATATTAAGAAATGAAGATCTCACCACCAAAATAGAAAATGCATCAGACAAACACTCCCCCCACCACACATGCACACCTTTTCCCAAATTAGCCACTGTGTGAAGCTTCCAGCACTGCTTCTCTGATTTTCCCGTGATATCTAAAGACAAACTGCAACTGAACTAAATAAAAGAAAAGAGAACAGGAAAAGTGTGTAACCCTAATCTACACACAAATGCAAAACAATGCCACTGCTACATCTTTGCAGGGTTTTTACAGTACAACCCCATCTACACCAGCTACCTTCACTCCTGACAACATCAAATAGTGGTAGAAGACTGGGACTGGTGTGTAAACACCTAAAATCAAATTTCAATTCTCTGCTTTAAAATTTAATCTTGGGAACATTATTTAATCCATCTGAGCTGCAGCTCCTTTACCTGTAATATGGAGGTACAAAATCGCCAAAGTTGTGAGGATCAAATGGGATAATATTGGCTTTATAATATAAAAGGACTGCAAAAATCTTATTATTGCAATTACTTCATTTCAGGATTCTATTGCCTTTTTAAAAACATAGATATAATTGTCCATGTACTTCCTCCATCTTATTTTACGAACAGTAATTCTTATTCCATTACTATTTTAAGTATCCTTTTTTTGGCATTCGCTTTTTTTTTTTTTTTTTGCCATATGCGGGCCTCTCACTGTTGTGGTCTCTCCCGTTGCGGAGCACAGGCTCCAGACGTGCAGGCTCAGCGGCCATGGCTCATGGGCCTAGTCGCTCCGTGGCATGTGGGATCTTCCCAGACTGGGGCACGAACCCGTGTCCCCTGCATCAGCAGGCGGACTCTCAACCACTGCGCCACCAGGGAAGCCCTGGCATTCACTTTTAACATTATGCACCCTTGTTGTTTTTCTCCAAACCAGAAGTCTTGGGTTAAGGTATTTTTTTCTTCTCTATAGCCAGTATTTTGTCTAAAAAGTAAATTAAGAAATTTAAAACTTTGGTAATAGTTAAAACTATTAACATACACTTAGTTCTACTTTACACACTAAGACCCAGCTGAGCAGTTGGGGCTTTTAAATGATACAAAATTTTGTATCATTAATGATCATATTTTAGCTATACATTAATGGTCTATCATTTTTCCCATCACCCCTTCTGCGGACTAAGAATTAAGTGTAAGGGGGTTATAACCAAGAAAAGTATAAAAAAGCAACCTTACCATAACTCTCTAAATCAAGCACAAAGGAAAGAGCCAGACTAAAAACTACTCTAGGGACTTCCCTGGTGGCACAGTGGTTAAGAATCCGCCTGTCAATGCAGGGGACACAGGTTTGATCCCTGGTCTGGGAAGATCCCACATGCTGTGGAGCAAGTAAGCCCGTGTGCCACAACTACTGAGCCTGCGCTCTAGAGCCCATGTGCCACAACTACTGAAACCCATGCACCTAGAGCCCGTGCTCTACAACAAGAGAAGCCACTGCAATGAGAAGCACACACACCACAACGAAGAGTAGCCCCCTCTCGCCACAACTAGAGAAAAACCCGTGCATAGCAACGAAGACCCAATGCAGCCAAAAAAAAACTACTCTAAGTACCTGTAGCATGGTGGAGTCAAGACCAGTGAAGCACAAAAAAAGCCTCACGGTGCTTTCCTGAGTCTACCTGTTATCCATTTTCCCACCAAACCTAAAAGGAAGCCCATAAAACTAAGTGATCGTTTTGATTTAGTTTGCATTAGACTGAGAACATGAAACATTAGCATTGAACTCGTCACTTTTCATGTCGTAGAGGGCTGACTTTATTACATGAAAAGGGGCCAACCACATCTAACCTAAGCAGGTCTCAGGACTAGGGATCTCCAAGCCTCTTTCACAGAAGAGCACCATCAATTTAAAATTTGAGCACATACCTCTCACATGTCTTCTTGTTTTAAAAATAGTTATATACTCCTGAAGTGGATTAAATGGAGTGCCCCCTCACAAAACCACCCCCTCCCCCAAAAAAAGTCCACCTGGAACCTGTGAATGTAATCTTATTTGGAAAAAGGATCTTTGCAAATATAATTAAGGATTTTGAGATAAGATCATCCCCTACATGAGGGTGGGCCCTAAATCCAATGACACTCATCCTGAGACAAGACAGAGACACACAGGAGAGAAAGCCACGTGAAAATAACAGTAGACTGGAGTAATGTGTCTTCAAGCCAAGGAATGCCAAGGATTGCTGGCAGAAACCAAAAGCTAGGAGAGACATGGAGTGGATTCTCTCTCAGACCCTTCAGAAGGAACCAACCCTGCTTGCTGATATCTTGATTTCAGACTTCTGGCCTCCAGAACTCTGAGAGGATAAACTTCCGTTGTCTTAAGTCATCAAATTTGTGGTAATTTGTTATGGCAACTCTGGGAAACTAATAGCAATAAGATTATATACATTATTAAAACCAACAATTTTTAAAGAATGACAAAAATAAGTATTAGTAGAAATTCTAACATCTTCTCTTTATGCCTCAATGGACAATCCTGTGCACCATTACAGAGTCCACAGCTTTAGACCAATATGTGGGCAGAAATAAAACCAAATAACAGAGTCAAACTATCTTAAAAGACTCAATGACTATTAAATTTCTTCCACTTAAGAATGACACACGGTCACAATTTTTCTACTCAAGGCCTAAAAGAAGTTGCCTTTCTGCTACTTAAAGCACTGAGCATTTTGTTTCCCATTAGAAATGCAGCAATTATTTTTGACATAATTTCCATAACAACATCATCTTCAACACACTGCATTTATCCTGACTAGCATAATAATTAACCACACAATTTAAGAATGCTTATTAGTAAGACAGCAAAGTGCTATAGACTAAGAGGTCAGAAAGGGCTGCCAGAGTTCAGCTTTGCTAATCAGTTAAGGACCTGCTGCCTCTGAGTTGCTTTCATTTGAGAGCAAGGAAGCTACACCACAAAGAACAGGGTTTCTAATACAGAAACAGTCTCAACATATTCAAGTGTTAAAAAAAAATAGATAAAACATGAGGTTATTAAAACTGTGGTATAAAAACAGTAGCTGAAAACTATTTATATGTCCATCAAACAGAGGACTAGATAAACTGGAGCATGTATAATGAAGGTGACCAATAATTTATCAACCAAACTGGGACACTGAGGAGGAGTACAAAGGGATGTTATTAATTTCACTGATATAAAAAGCATAAACTAAGACTGTTCGGGTACATTAAGACATTTGTTAGAATATTATAATGAACTAGATTTAATGAACATTAACATGAACTAGAGCAACATGTGTCAACATAATTAATTTCTTCTGTTTTTTAATTTTATTTATTTTATTATTTATTTGGTTGCACTGGGTCTTAGTTGCAGCAGGTGGGCTCCTCAGTTGCGGTTCATGGGCTCCTTAGTTGTGGCATGTGAACTCTTAGTTGTGGCATGCATGTGTGATCTAGTTTCCTGACCAGGGATCGAACCCAGGCCCCCTGCATTGGGAGCACGGAGTCTTAACCACTGTGCACCAGGGAAGTCCCAACATGACTAGTTTCTAACAGCATTATTTTAAAAAATACAAGTTTATAGAATAAGTACTGTAACAAACCACTTACACATATTAAAAACAGAATCATACATTGTTTATATAAATACCTATTCATAGTAAAAAAGTATAAATATAAGAAAGATAATGATTATCTCCGAGGTAGAAAGAGGATGACTGGGGTAAAAGAAACCTATATGATTTTAGTTCCCTTTTAAAACATGTTATAAAGCAAAAAAAATGACAAAACGTTCGTTAATTCTGGGTTGGCTTGTGGACGTTTATTATATTACTTACTATAATATTCTGAATTTTCAGACACCCACACCAGACAGACACCCACCAATGGACATAAAATGGTTCAGAGAATCTGATAAGCTTGTCACTTTTTAACAAATACATGACAATGTGTGTTATACTTGAGTAATTGGACTTTTCAGCTTTAAAGAAATCAGAGTATACAACAGTAATCAAGTTAACAGAATTACAAAGACATAAATACCCTATTCAAATGCTTCATTTTAAGAGCAGCAGCTGCCTTTCTTCTGGGAAAAAGTGATTTGAAAAATCAGGGTATGACAAGCATACAGATTCTACTATACTGCCCAAACCCTCAACATGCTATATAAAATGACTCATTAGAGTGGGTGTTTTGTTTTACACTATTTTACACTATTTGTTTTACACTATTTAATGGATATGGGGTTCCCACAATTTCTAAAAGGAAACATGCATTACAAGAAGTGCTTAAAATTTTCAGATTCACTCTGTTCCAAACTTCTAACATTTCACTTCCAGTCCAAACTTCTAACAGGAAATGGAAGCAGAAAGGAAATTAGAGTATAACTCCAAAGCAGTAAGAGTTCCAGGTGCATGAGGAAACATTTTAGTTTACTTGTTGTGAAATGGGAACGTTGCCCTGTTCTGGAAATTACCATGAAACTCAAGTCACCTCAAGGAAAAATGTTTGCATTTGGTTTACCATTCCATCTTATGCCCACCATTGCTGTATCACTTACCCTGGATGTCAACATTGAGATTTCCTATGCTGCTAGCTACAGCCAACTTTATTTTGCTCATTCCAAAATGAAACTAACCACTTCTGGAGTCTGTCAGACATATGTAGAATGCACTCTACTTTTTAAAAATTTATAATGTTTACAGTTAATTAATAATAAAAGTCTCAACATATAGACAAAATCAAAATTAATTAAAATCCCCCCCAAATACTCCTACTCTGAGACTACCAAAATTAAATTTTTCACGTACCTTCACCCAGCTTTATTCCATGCAACTATATACATATAATGTGTTGTCTAACTAAAAACAATATACAACACGTGCTTCAATCAACATTTAATTAATGTCCCTATGTTATTTATCAGCATTTAATTAATGCCCATATGTTATCATTAAAAGGAAAAAAAATCCCAAATAACCTAATGGCATGTTAAGAGTATAAGTTACAAAACTCTATTATTCAATAATCACTTTGGACTTATATAGAAGATTAAACAGCAATGAACAAGCTTGGTAATTTTCAGATTGGACACAAAGTATGCAGCAATGAGGAAAATGAAATCTTGCTTTAATACTAGCTATTTCGATCCCTTAAAGCCTCTCCAAAGTCCATTTTAAGTTTAAAACAATATCTATAAGATAATACCAAGAAATAATAAAAGTGAAGATGAAATTACTATACAAAATTAATAATTTTCTCGAGCTGACAAAGGCTAATAACAGAAATATATTCATTTATAACCATATTTCTCTCCAATGTGAAATATCAGAAGTCAACATCTAAGATCACTCATTTGAATGGGTACCTGAAAACAGATTCTTACAAAACCAAGTACACAGCTCTAGAGTCATTACCAGAATATGCTTCCTACATGACATGTATCATTTTCTTTATTTATTGCAATATTCTTCACCACTAACAAGGCACAAGGTACAACTAACCATGAAACAAAGGTAAGCTTGCTTAACTATCTTTCCATTAAGAAATACACATATTTGAAAAGTTACACTGAAACTAATTTTCAGAAAATTAAATAACCATTCAGAAAATTAAAAACCATGTTTTATCTGCTTTAATTGATCTTCAACTGACAAGACTCCTCACACTTTAGTTCTTCTAGTCTTATTCTTGTCTTTGTATAAATCGACATAGTAATGCATTAAAAGTACTCCTTTTTAAAGGAAACATTTTGTAAAAGGTTTAAAAAAAAAAAAAAACCTTCTTGCACTGTGAATAATCATCCCTCCTTTATTTTTCCAATTTTATGTGAATCATGGAATAGCAAGTTTCCTAAAAGTTAGGCTTAAATGGAATGGTATGTTCAGATCATGTCTATAGTTTAAAAAGAAATTGCTTACTTTGATTTCTCAATGAAATACTTTTTTCAGTCAATAAATAAGACATTTTAGTGTCCGTTTTTTAAAGAAATTACTGAAAATTATTAAAAACCATATACATACAGTCTAAAAGTCCACAAGACCAAACTGATTCTTTTTACACTGAGCACTTGTTAAGTTTGTCTTCTGATAAGCATCTGTCATCAGTGCTACTCAAAGAATCTTCCATCCCTTGGGACCTATCTTCAAGCTCACTCCCTTATAAAGTATAAAAAATGGTCTATGGATTATAGCTACTTCCTAGTGACCAGACTCCTCTGTCCCCCACAGCAAGCATTTCCAAGGGTGGTAGAGATAATGCCACATTGCTAGAGGTGTTACTTCAGTCAGTGCTTTAAAATTTCTGCCTTCCCCACCTTGTGATCATCCTGGTTGACGTTTCTGTCATACACACTTTTATTTAGCAAACCCATTCTGTGAAAAGCACTGCTTTATGATAGCTGGGCTTCAATACAGTAGTACAGGAGGTCGTTGTGAATTTGGTACTAAATGTCCCTAAATATCCAGACCAGTTGGTATCTAAAACTCACAAATTCAAAAATTGGGTTTGCACTCAAACAGAAAATAATACCCCAGGCATTTCTATGGTCGTTAAGAGGCAAGACCACCCTTTAGATGCTATGGTTGACCTTTCAGATATCTTCTTAACACAGCTGTAGGCAATCGGGATTAGTTCATGCTTTCACACAGAAAATCGTATAATCCAAATAAGTCAATAGCTCAGAATGAACAAAGATCACAAGAAATCAGTTGGTTAACACCTTGCCTAAAGACAGAAAGGAAATATGCCCTATTCTGCAAAGAAAATGAGATCTCAAGTAACTCAATGGCTTTCCAGTGAATTTCTGCAATTTGGTGGTTTTAAATTTTTTAAACCATACTCCACAGTAATATATATTTACATCACAACCCATTACACATATAAATGAAAATAACGTGTAACTCAAACAAAAGTTTTACAAACAATACTTATCCTTAATATCTGTGATGCATTCAGACTGTTTTCTATTGTAATCCATTTTTAATTGTGGATCATGACCCACTAAATTGATTTCTCTACCCACTAATTAATCACAATACCCACAGTTTGAAAAACTGCATTAAAAAGTAGTGTTTCAACCAGTAAGTGTTTATATCACCCTAATATAACTATTAGTACCATGTCATGAAATTTTGTTCTATTATAGATATATAGATATTTACTGATTCTTTTAGTAAAGTCATACGAAAAACAATATGAAATGTTTAATGAAAAACAGAATAGCATGATAGGTAGAATATTATAAAGGGGGTAGAAAAGCCAAAACTAGACAAGACTTTACACATGTTTTTACTCATTTCATTCAATTTCATGTAAACAAGTTATAACAAACTCACTTTTCCACCATAGTTTTAAAAAGGAATCCTGAAAAATCTCTTTAACCTAATGGTACACAATAGCTATTTTTAATTTTTCCACGTTTTAAAGTACATTGTACACTTTTAAAAGACTATTTAAAATCACAGTGGCTTTGGCCAAAGTAATCTTCATGTTGTCTTTCACATCTCATGCCTCTGCTACAATGCATTTCTATACTCTCCCTATCTTCATAGAGAAACAAAATGCACAAATGTATCTTTAAAGTTCAATGATCTTTTTTCTCTTGAATTTCAAAAAGAACACCAAAAATGCTGCTTCAGCAAGCAGGACGTTACTTACAAGTCATTCCTTTCAACTGATGTTGGGGAAATCAGGAGTGTGGGGGCAAAGATAAAGGAAGGAGAGAGTATTTTCTTTACACACTTGAAAATATCCTCTTAATATTTTTAAAAGCAAAAATAACTAAGCTGTGTAAAGAGTCAATGGACACAGACCACCAGAGATACAATAAATAATGATAACCATAGAAAATAAAACTGTAACAAGTCCAAAGAAACGCAAAGACCGTGGCTGAACTATCTTCGCTGATACTTTTTTTAACTTTATATTTATTTAGAGACATGAGTTCTTTGAGTATCTGATGTGAGCCACCTGACTCACAGGTGCCTGGCTTCGCCCACAGCCATGCTTTACCGAATTATCAGGGGGAACTAGTTCTATGTGGAGACAGACACATAATATACATTTTCTCTCATTGCTACTTCATCTTTACTACTCATACATATAAACTCTCATCAGTAAGGAAGCATTTCTTCATATCTGTAATTGTAGATACGCGTGTGGAGACAGACACACAATATACATTTTCTCTCATTGCTACTTCATCTTTACTACACATATATATAAACTCTCAGTGAGGAAGCATTTCTTCATATCTGTAATGGTAGATATGCAAAGTAAGAAAAGCACAATACATTCACTTAACATGGCAGAGATTCTGTTAAAAGTGGGATAAAAACCAAACTTACCAGTATTTTTTCTTTTAAAAACCTAAAGTATTTGACAAATTCCATACCTTTAACAGATACAAACTGCCAGATTCCCCAGCCCTCCCAACTCCATCAACCTATCCCCTAGTTGTGGCATAAATATAAAGGTCTAAAGCTTACACTATGATCATTTCCTTGTCCAAATAGCACAATGAACAGAAGATGAAAACTGCCAAAGATTCTCTCCTTGACCAAATTCCAGCCAGGCTCCTCTGAGCCCTCTTCTCTACCAGGCCTCAACCTTGACCTAAAAAAACTACCGACTCCCAACACAAATCATTTTATACACTCAGATCCCCCCACATTAACAGATTTAAACAACCACTAACACAGTTTTCAGACAGCTTAAGGCCCCTTCCCTAGGGTGATCCTAGTCCCTCTTAAAGTGCCTGTCTGAGAAAGCTCAAAGCTGCCAAAAGAATTTAAGATTTGTTCCAACAAACAGCTGACTATAGGCCCCTGACTACCCTATCTTAGAGCATTTACTAAAAACGGTTTAAAATTGTAAACCCTTCCTCTGTCCCTTTGAGATGTATATGTGTATCTCCTACAACTCTATCACTCAGGAGTGTCTTTCTCAAGGACATGAAAGCCATTCCTTTAAATGTAATCATCAGGAAGAACAGGGTCTCAATCTCTATCTCTGTAGGAGGATAAAATCCTAACTTTCCTAACTTCAATAACTGTCAACCAACAGACCCTGCCAGTCTCATTTACAATAACCAATCCTTTGTGATTTTTCTACTCGCCTGATTATACTGAGCCAAGCTAGCAGCCCCTCCCCTACTCCTTCATTCTCCCTTTAAAATGCCCATTTCCCTCTGCACAAGTCCCCTTTTCCCTACTGCAGCGGTATATTACTGATTAAAATCTGTCCTTACCACTTTAACTTGTGTCCAGGTTTGTCTTAGACAAAACAATAAAGTAATAAAAAGTAATAAAGAATGAAACTTAAACATATCCTAATTAGTAAGACTTAATTATTTTATGTAAGATCATTAGATGTGAAGTTCTTTTAAAAAAACACCTGAAGGTTTTAACTTCATTAAGGAGTCATAATTCAAGGAGTCAACCAATCAGCATTTAGGGGGTGGAAAAGGCCCTTGTCAAACATCAAGCCTAAGCCCTTCATGTTACAAATGATGAATCTAATGCCCAAAGAGATTAAGTGACTTACCCAAGGTGATTTCATTGAGGGATTGGATTAGAAAGCCTAATTCAGCATTATTCTCTTCCTGACTCCAACCTGAAAATATTCTTTCTCTTGTATTCTCATTGGTAAAAGCAACATTCACCATTAATCATTCAAATCAAGATCAGAGATGAACATATATATTTTACCCTACTACAACACAAGTGTTTACAATTGCACTATATGCCAACAACTGTAAAGTGAGGAAAGTTTGTTTGGTACAAGTACACACAAGATTTCATTTCACTCAGGGAAGACTGTTCCAACAGTCCTAAGCAAGTATATGAAGCAACTTAGTGACGAGAAACTGCTTTCACACACAAGCAAATAAAACCCCATGCATAAACCCAAAAAAGGGTAGACAGTCTTAAAATAATTTAGACAGCCTTAAAAACAACCAAAAGAAGAAAATAAATTTAAAACCCTTTTTCTGCACTTACCAGCAAAGCATTTGGAACAGAGATTCATAGTCTTGCTGGACCTGGGGCAAAAAGAAAGAAAGAAAAGAAAGAAAAGCTAAAAATTCAGTTATCACTCTAATCAAAACATAAAGATGTTTGAAACATAGGCAAAGAATTTCCTGGCCAGGCAACTGAACTAATAAACTAATGAGAAGTCCCTAACCAGCTAGCCACCCTCCCCCACAACAAAACAAAAACAAAACAACAAAAATAAAATGCTTTTTTGTTTGTTATCTGTGAGTTAGTCAATGCTTTATTTTTTGTGACTAGCAGCTTATATGGGGCAAGTTCAGGAATACTGTAATATGCCCAGAAGATAACAGAGGAGTGAATTTATCCCACATGATTGCCACATTCCCTCTGTTTACATTAGAACATACACCACAGACTCATCACTAAAAAAGGGAAAATTTTGTCTGTAAAGAGGTAAAACTTGCTCCTTATTTACACACTCAATTACCTCTATAATATTACTTGACCTTTTGTCCTCTTTCCCCTCATTCCAGTCCAATTTCAAATCCTGGTCATATTATGACCTTGCCATTTAAAATTCTTTCTTCAGATGTTCCCAATCAAATTATTTTTCATGTCCTTTCATCTGTTAATAATAACTACAATTCACTGAGTACTAACTTGGATGGGCACTTAACATACATTATCTTATTAATCTTCCCAACATTCCTGAAACTGGGCATTACCAGATTGCTTCGTTTCTAAGATACACCTTTTAAAAAATCACATAAACATTTCTACAACCAGGAAATGAATAATTTAATGAGGAAATGTTTCCACCACCTCCTTCCAAGATGTTATTAAATTGAGTGGTCTTCAAAATCAAGGACATACAGTCATCCTCATTTAACAGGTGAGCAGCTTGCCCATGGTCACACAGCTGGGGAACTAACTGCACAGGTATCTTACCTAAGGTCTGAGCTAACTCCAAAGGCCACCCTAACTACAAAAGCCTCCTAGAATACTCTTTCTTGAGTAAACTGACCTATCTACAGCTTCATTCCTCAGCAACTCCCCTCCCAACATCTGAGTCTTCCCAGAGCCACTCCTACACATGGAATATGGCAACAGTCTTCTACCCTCCACAGTTAATTTAACAATTAATGAAAGCCTCCCTCGGGAAGTATTCCCTGATGACTATGATTGTCTTCCAATGTACTGGGACCCAAGATCTAACTGTCAGTAATTGTCATAGGGTGATAAAATGAGGGGGGGGGGGTGGGAGAGGAGGCAGGAGGGATCACTAGTTCTCTTTCCCAAAAGAGATGCTATGTTAACAGGTGGATCTTTCTTTAGAAGTCTGCTTAATATAAAGACATCAAAGGCAGTAAGGAAATTTAAGTATCAACAAAATGAATAAAAATGAAAAAAACAGACAGAGATGTATTAACAGTGGCATCTAACATTTATTACAAGCCTACCACGTGGTAAGCATAATAGCACATGCCTTCGACCCCATTTTACCAATGAGGAAACTGAGTCTCCAAGAGGGTATATAACTTGCCAAAGTTACAGAACTAGTAAGTAGATGAACCTGGTCTAATTCCAAAGCCTGTGTTTTCACCATGCCAAACTAGGGCCTCTGCCTCAATACAGAAGTTTAGATGAACACACTCTGGTGGTTTGGGGGAATGGTCCCACAACCAAGATTTAATCTACGGTAATCAAGGCAGCTCCTGGAAAAAGTAAAGTCTTTAATCTGGAGGAAGCACAACTACTGCCCGACCCTCCAAATACACATATATATACACAGGGAAGCGACCCAAGGCTGCCAGTCATTTCAGTTCCAACTTAAGGAAGAACTGGGGATGAAGGAATTCCTTTGTTGCTAGAACTACCCCCAGGGAGGAAGGCCTCTTCCTGATGTGGTCGCTATCTCTTGCCCATGCAGTGCCACAGAGAGCCAGAGATAACTTGTTTATCCTCCGCTGCTCCCCATGATCCAGCAGGAATCATGGACAGCCTGCAGAGAATTACTGAGGGCAGCTGGGCACCAAGTGTGCCAGTTTTAACATCTGTGTTTCACAAAGCTGGTAAGAAAAAAACGGCAAAATACAAGAGCAACTTTTTCGACTTGCCATTATCTCTCTTCAGATGGCTGATGTATTTTAAATGCCCACTATACCTATATATTACCTAGATGACATCTATTCTACTTTCTGAGTAAGAACTTTTCAGCAACACAGTCATCAATCAGGTTACAAAAGAAATAATACAGATATTGATATTATTAATCAAAACAGAGATGTTGTCTAAAATCTGAAAGAACCAGATTTTGGATATAGAAGTAAGAGCTACTGGTAATGCCAACTTGGATCACATATGTCAGTAACACTGAATGTGAAAAAAATGGCAGAGGCTTCTGAGAACTTTGCTCCTTTCTCATGTTCAATATGTAAATCTTGAAGCTAACCACAGGCATACAACCACCAAAAAACGCAGTGTGATCCACCTGCACAGTCTTGGGGTAGACTAAATAGAGTTCTCTATGTGGCCACAAGCATGAAAGGTAGATATGATTCTCTTACATCTCCAATGTTCCAGAGAAATTGCTCTTACTGAGATATCCAATGGCTACCATGTTTCTAAAACCAAGGTTTAGTAGGTTGAATAATGGCTGCCCAAAAATATCAAATCCTAATCCCTGAAATTTGCAATTCCCGGAATTTATCTTATTTGGGGAAAAGGTCTTTGCAGAAGAATTAAGCTAAAGATTTTGAGCTTACTCTGTATTATTGAGGTGGGCCCTAAATGGCATTACAAGTGTTTTTGTGAGAGGAAAAGAAAGTTTGGAAACACACAGAGAGAAGGCAATGTGAAAATGGAGGTAGAGACTGGAGGAATGTGGTCACAAACCCAGGAATACTGGAGCAGCCACTGGAAGCAGAAAGAGGCAAGCAAAGGATTTTTCCCTAAAGCCCCCTGGAGGGAAGGCAGTTCTGACAGATTTGGGGCTTCTAGGCTCCAGAAACTTAAGAGTATATATTTCTGTTGTTTTAAGCCATCAAATTTGTGGTAATTTGCAGCCCCAGAAAACTGATACACAGGGTTATGACCCTGATCTCATCTTACTCCCTCTCTCTCAGCACCATTCAACTAGATCCATCCTTCTTGAAACTCTCTACTTTTGCCTTGTCACTCAGATCCCAGATCAAATCTACCCCTACCCTCCACCCCATTTTCCTCCCACATAACAGCTCCCTCTTAGCCACCTTTGCTGGCTCCTCCTCCACTGTCAAGGCCTTATAATTGGAGGTCCCAGGACTTGGGTCCTCATTATCCCTACTTCCAACTTAGTGATATCACACAGTCCCATGGCTTTAAATACTATATCTATACACTAAAGACTCACAATTGTTTACCTTCATCCCAAACCTCTTCACCTTGCTCCAAACTCATACATCTAACTGCCTATTTGACATCTTTACATGCAGCTCAGTCACATTTCAAACTAGAACATTCAATATTCCCCCAAAACCCGCTGACCCATTTTGTCCACCTTTATAAATAGCAAACAGCTTCCTCCAAGTTGCTCAAGTCAAAATCCAAAACACCAACCTTGATTTCCCTCTTTCCTGCAGTCTCTCATACACAGTACTGAGCAAGATCCATTGGCTCTATTTTCAAATAGACCTAAATCTATCTACTTCTCTCCTTTGCCAATGCTTCTACTCTGGCCACCATGCTCTTACATAGGTCACTGTAAATGACGTTTTACTGGTCTTCCCACTCCCATACTTGACCCTTGACAACGATTTTCCACATAGCAGCCAGGGTAATCCTTTTTTTTTAAGTTATATCATACTATTTTCTTTCTTAATGCCAACTTCCTGTCGCATTTATATTTTAGTGGTTTGGTTTTTTTTTTGGCTGCATTGGGTCTTCATTGCTGCAGTCGAGCTTTCTCTAGTCGCAGCGAGCGGGGATTACTCTTCATTGCAGTGTGCAGGCTTCTCATTGTGGTGGCTTTTCTTGTTGCAGAGCACGGGCTTGTTGCTCCCCGGCATGTGGGATCTTCCTGGACAAGGGCTCAAACCCGTGTCGCCTGCGTTGGCAGGCAGATTCTTAACCAATGTGCCGCCAGGGAAGCCCTCCTATGGCACTTAGTATGAAATTCAAACTTGTTAACGAAAGCCTTAAGTCCTCTCATGTTTTGTCTTTTGCTCCTCTCACGTACCACACTTCAACTATACTCACCTTTTTATCTGTTTCTAGAACGCACTGCAGAGCTCTTGCCCATGCTGTTCCCTCTACTCTTAAATCATTGTAGGACTGGCTCTTTCTTGTCACTCAGGTCCTAGTTCAAACCTTCTCAGTAGGTTTCACCTGACCACCCAATTTAAATCACTCATCTTCCTGTTCACAACACCTCATTCTTTGATACCTCACCACTGGCCTGTTTGCTTGTTGACTATCCTTCAACGCCAGAATATAAGTATCATAAGAGCAAATACCCTCTTGGACCCTCATTTGGTACTTAACAGGCACCCGATAAATACTTGTTAAGTGAAGAAATGAATCTTCTCTTGAAGGCATGAACCATGAAAATTCTAAGTAAATTTTTAATATATATTTTGTAAAGGTCATTCAAACACCTCCTAGAAGACACGGCATCCACAATTCCTGTCGCTGTCAGCCTGTCATCGCTCAGGAGCTCTGTCACACTGTAATATCTATAAATGGTAGATAATGCCACCCTCTGTACCTGGTCATGATTTGTCACTCAGGAGATAACAGGTGGCAGACACTTTCAGAATTTTCTTTCCCATGAGATGGAGTTGCAAAGAATCCAGCTTAAATTTTTTTCTTCTTTCAATAAATAATGTTTAGTGATATTTTCTGGTTTTGAAAATACATGTCCCTTGTACAAAATTTAGAAAAAGAACAGAAGCATTTAAGCAAAAGCCAAAGATCACTCATAATCCTTCTTCCAAACATAAGAATTGTTAACATTCTGAAATAATGCCTTTTTATCTTTATGGATATATGTAATAAGAATTTATTATATTAACAGTACTGGTAAAGTTGTGTGGTATGTTCACATGTATGCTTTATAACATACACGTTGCATATTTTCTTTTGTACATATAAAATACAAAACTCACCAAAAATATATAATTAAAATATGTAAATTTCATTTTATATTTGTTTAGTGATATTTCCCATATCATTAAATATTCTCCAAAAATATTCTTGTTGCTCTGTAATAGTCCATTACATACTAACACTATAGTCACTCTCTTACTGTTGAATGTTTAATCTTTTCCCCAGATTTTTTCTATTATAAATATTGCTATAATGAGCATTTCTGGACATAAGTCTTTGGTCATAGATCTTTGGCTGGTAACTTTCTTTAAAACTGACTCTGGGGGGCTTCCCTGGTGGCGCAGTGGTTGAGAATCTGCCTGCCAATGCAGGGGACACGGGTTCGAGCCCTGGTCTGGGAGAATCCCACATGCCGCGGAGCAACTAGGCCCGTGAGCCACAACTACTGAGCCTGCGCGTCTGGAGCCTGTGCTCCGCAACAAGAGAGGCCGCGATAGTGAGAGGCCCACGCATCGCGATGAAGAGTGGCTCCCACTTGCCGCAACTAGAGAAAGCCCTCACACAGAAACGAAGACCCCACACAGCCATAAATAAATAACTAAAAAAAAAAAAAAAAAACTGACTCTGGAAAGGAGAATTACTGAGATGAAAAAGTATGATTTGGTAAATACTGCCAAATTACTTCCCAGATGAGTTCTACCAATTTACACTCATCAAAAGCATCTGAAAGTATTTTTTTCAATACACTCCCACCAACATTAAGTAAATAATTAATTTCAAATCTTTGTTTAATGGGAGAAATGGTTATCCTGCTTTAATCATGTGTTTTCTTCTGAAATTAAAAAAAATTCTAATTCTGAACGATATTAATTTTTTTAATGAAAAATAAATTAATCTTCCAGCTAGTTTGTCTCAAGGAATTAAAAGAACATTCCCAATTTCTGAGAATTCTAAAAACATTTTATTTACAGCATTTTCTTGACATTCATACAACACTACTAACTCTCACCACTCAGAAAAATGCATACATGCCAGGTCCCCCCCCCCAAATATTTTAATACAAATATGGAAATAGAAAACAACCCTGTCATCATATCAGTGAGGAAGAAACTGAGGCACAAAAAAAATAAAGAGGAGTCAAAAGGAAAAACAAAAGTACCAATACATAACTATGCCAAGCCATTCCAGCCATTCCACCCTAAATTTCTCTAGGTAAGGCATGGATCATAACATTTTTAAAAACCTAGACTACACAGGGATTTCCTTCCTAATGAAGAAAACCAATCTGTAAAAACCAACGAGTCACATTTCCTAATTCAATCTCCTTCAATAATCCAGAGGAAGGAGAGGGGAGCTGGGCAGGGATGTGCATATACATGCAAAGGAAGAGAAGGAATAAAACAAACCACAATGCCTCCTCCACTCTAAAAACCATTCCAGTCACCTTAGAAGTAAGATTAGATGATTAAAGACTAGTAACAATCCACGTGCCACCTCATACACGTTAAGCCAGAAAGTCTTAACTTCCTACAACAGCTAGAAAGCAGCAAACAACTCTACTAAATCATCACTCTTTGCTCACCCCAGGCAAACAAGAAAAAGGCCAGTTCAAACAGATGACATCCTAGCAGGCAATGACAAAGGAGGCTTTCAACAGTGCATCCAGCCTGTCTGAATTGCTATCCATCACTCTAAATCATTCGGACAATATCTGCAAAGTTTTCTTTTTAAGGGAATATTACAAAGGAAAAGATGGAGTTGTTATTAAGGGGGATTAGTTGCTAGAATGTAAGCAATATGGGTCATGCTACTTTAAAAGCTAATTTCACTGTAATAATTTAGATTCCAGGTAGGGTACTGTAATGAACCGTGTCTTAACATTTTATACCCAAATTCAAGGACAGGAAGGACATAGCACACACCTCTGGTTTTCTTTGTTTTAAGTCCCTGCACTAAAAAGATATACAGATGTAAAACAAGTCACATTATCATCTGTGGCCCTGTACACATTACTAAAAGGCTAGCCCAGCACTACCTAACGATTAAAACAAGATGAGGCATGGCCATCAATAAACTGATAAAAAGAAGAAGAAATATTAAAACGTAAATCCTTTGTAGAAATGCAGGAGAAAAAAATACAATGAACTGAATAAAAATGGCAAATAATTTTTCCACATAAGAGAAACTTAATGACCCTATCAATTCTAACACATACTGTATACAGTGGCTGCAGCTGTCTTACCATATATGCCCAAACATAAGGAAAGGTTTTCTTCCCTAAAATTATCCTTCAAGAAGCAGGAATTGTTTTACAATTAAATCCTTACTTTTGAAGTAGGCATCAATAATTTTATATTAAATACAAATGGGGAGAAAGAAAAAAAAGAAAAGGCTTCCCAAAAACCTTGAAGTGAAAACTCCAAGCGAGAAGTCATGCCCAGGGGAATGGCATTTGGGATTCCAAAAGAGTAAGACCCTACCAATGGAATCAAACTCCCAGGGACGTCCATCCAGTCAGAGTCTGTGAAAGGGGCAAGACAGTGAAGTTCTCATCTCTGGGCATAGACAGGGAAGTTCTCATCTCTGGGCATAAACACTTAAGTCTGGAAAAACATCACATAACACTAGCGCTGGATGCTTTGTCAAAGTTATTACACCAAACAAGTTTCAAAAGGGAGTAAAATACAGATTTAAACACAGATTAAGTACTTATTCCTGGAGTGTAATGTCACAATTACAAGAGGTAGCTGCCACCTGAAAAAGGCCTCTGAAGATCATTTAGAAAGAAATGCAATAAAAGAAACCTTGGAAAGTTAGGAAGATCACAAATAACATCAAAATGACGGCAATTCTCCTAATGTTATATGAATGAATTCTGTGGCTTCAGATAAAACTTACAGAGAGCAACATTTACAGATTCTTTAAATGCTCCATATCTCAAACAACTTGTAAGGAAGTAAATAACTGAAAAACGGGGCCAATACCTTTAAATGTGGTTTCAGTAAATAAATATTAAAGACATTCATGGCTGTGAAGATGTGTAGCATTCAAATAACTGTTTCATAAAATGACTGTGGGAAAGTAATATCTTTAAATGTATATTAGGAATAAATTCAAATACATGGAACTTGATAGTATAACCTATTCTTAAATATGCATGTGCAATTACTACTGGGGTAAACTGAGAGAAGAATATAGGAGATCTCTCTGTATTATTCTTTTTCTACAATTGCATGTAAATCTAAATTATCTCAAAATGAAAAAGTTAAAAGATTTTTTTAATATATATATGCAATTATTATAATTAACTATTTAACATTTTAATTATTTCGTCTATACCCCTAAAAATTTCTGTATTTATGTTGACCAAAACACTTCTTTTTCTTATTGAGAAGATGGAGAAATGCCTTATATCTGGATCTCTTCATTTTCAAATATACGTAATATTTTAGGAAATTCAAACCCTGTATTGGAGGAAAATAATGCTCAGCAGAATTCACTTTTATAGTAGAGAAAACAGCAGGGGAAAAAAGAAGACTAAGCTCACTGCTGGCCAGTTACTTAAAGAAACTGCATACGAGCTGATTATTAAACTTGTCCCCTAAGTTATTCCTATCCATTTTTTTTTTTTTTTTTGCGGTACACGGGCCTCTCTCACTGTTGTGGCCTCTCCCATTGCGGAGCACAGGCTCAGCGGCCATGGCTCACGGGCCCAGCCGCTCCGCGGCATGTGGGATCTTCCCGGACCAGGGCAAGAACCCATGTCCCCTGCATCGGCAGGCGGACTCTCAACCACTGCGCCACCAGGGAAGCCCTATTCCTATCCATTTTATTGGAAGTTTTTTAGAACTTTCTGAGTGAAAGAGTGAACTTTCTGGAGTGATGCAAATGCTCTGTATCTTGATCTGGTGGTGACTACATAAGTGTGTATATTTGTCAAAATTCACTATATTATATATATAAGATTGTGAATTTTACTGTATATAAATTATAGCTCAATAAAGTATTATTGGTACAAAAAACAATTTTTAAAATTCTACACATTAGGTACTATTACTGGTTCATTACAAAAGGAATTCTTTATGCTGCTCTGAAAACAACACACAGAAGATTTCCCAACCATTTGGTATAGAAACAAATACCTGAGAATTAAATTGAGAACAGAAAATTTAAGAGAGAGAGAACAGTGAGGTATTCCCTGTCCTTATTTTTCTCCTGGCTAGCCATGGTGCTGCTGCAAATAGGTGAGGGTTAGGAGACACTACATTTATGGAAGTCAGAATGTTTTCACCTGAATAGTGATCAAAATAATTAACTGGCTACGAAACTTCCGTAATGGGTTAATAATTATACAAAAGAACCACTTCTTCTAAGAAAAAATAGTGAGCCTTGCATTTTCCATCATCTTTGCAACCATCATTACATAAAAACTACTGAAGAATTATATATGTACCTGTCCTACCCAAGTGACAAATATTTCTGCTTCATCCTGGTGAAGTGTGCATTTATCTACTCTTATTATTAAGACAATTTAGGCTTGCGAACAGAGGCATTCACTTATCCATATTTAAGGAAAATCAGATCAAACACGGGATAATTTTAATAAAAGATGAAAAGTAAACCTAACACATTATTATTAGATCTTTCTTTGCCAGAAAATGAGACATAAACCTGGGAGATGATAGTTACAAGGGTTCAAGCTGCAAGGTTAATAAAAAGGCTAACACAGGTACTGTACAGCTAAGAAAGAAAAGCATAAGGTGCTTCTAACAGCTGGAAAACATCCAGGTAAAAAGACATCTACAAGATGTAACATTTCAGTTCATGTCATTCAGTTAAGACTGAGGTACCAAAAGAGTATCCACTAAATATGGAGGAAGAGAAAGTAATATCCAGCAGTATACAAACACAAAATATTTTTAATGTGCAGTTACTGTCACTGACATCAAAAAAATGTCTTCTGTACTTCAATAGCACCTTTCATCTTGTTCAAATTCTAAACATTTCATATATTACATCAGTCTACCAGGATATTCTTGGGGTGGGGGGAGTGGGGGTTGGGGCAGGTGAAAGGGTTGGGATCACACCTACCATGAATCTAGATGAGAAATGGATGAAAGGTGACAACAGAAGAGAAATTGCTCTCCTTATTCCCAGTCCAATGCTCAGTGAAAAGGAAGAAAGTTCAAAGTTTAAAATTTCCATTTCCTGACTATTTTAGTCATTCACCACAAAATACAAGATTGCCTAAAGTCTGCAAAAGAAAATTCTCCATGTAATCAACCTGAACAGTTAAAACCCCCAGCAGAAAAAGAGAAAGAGCTAGAAGGAAACTCAAGAGTACATCTTTTCTGTCCCTGCCTCAATAAGATAAAGTATCCCTGTTCTATGACCACAAGAGGTTCCACTGCTTCTTTGTGTGTCATGTTTCACTGCCTCCCAAACCTCAAAAACATTAATATCTAATGTCTTACTTTATAACCTTCCTACTATTGTAAATGCTTTAATAATCTTGTCATCAGAATAAAAACACAGGCTGCCACAGGGGTAAGTGGTAAGAACAGTGACCTGAGAGGAAAGGGCCTGTCTTGAATGTGTGACCTCAGGTTTGTGTTTTCTCATCCATTAAAACAAAATGAGTTTCTTAAACCAGTGACCTCTGACATTCTATGAATCTATGATCACACAATAATACAATCATATATAATCTAATAAGAATTACTAAACTCTCCATTATTTCTAGGCTATATATCTACTAAAACCTTCTGATGGGGACTATTTCCTAATTTTTCAGTCTTCTCACTCTGGAACATTTTCCTGAGATTTTCATTTAATGCTTACACTGTGACAAAAACTAAATATGGTGAAGGAATGCCCCTATGGATTTCTTTAAGTGCCATTCCAATTATATGACTTGTTATCAATGGTTTTAAATGCAAAGACATCATGACTCTTATTTATTAACTAGTTTTCTTATCACCTTGGGACTGTTTTGTACTACCACTGGTATAAACCCAATCCTACATCCATACTGAATTTCCACAGCTATTTACTTTCCTTAAGAAAATTATCTTGTCTTAATCCTGTTGAATGCCGTATTATGTATATTCATCAACTTTTCTAAAATATCAGATATTCTGAATTTTAATCCAGTTGTCTATTGAGCCACCTATCCCACCCAACTTGATGCCATTCACAAACTTAGTGAGCATGTTCTGTGTACCACCCACCATCTAAGACTCTGCTGGAAGTATCAGAAGCTCAGGACCCATCTGACAGAATTCAACTTAAGAGTGCACAGCTCCCCTCCCAATGCTGAGGACCTGTGCTGAGGCATGACTGAATTGTTCTAAGAAGAACTTGGTAATCATGGGTCAGTTTATCCTCCTGGCCATACATCTTTGCCACCCCTCACAAACATGCTACCTAAACCATCACAAGAAAACCAAGATGAAAGGCTGTAATCTGGCAGAAAACAGACTCATAAGAAATAACCTACAGTAGGTGCCCTAAGATGGTGAGTCTGCAGCAGCAGCATCTTCTTCAAATACAGCAGTTTTCTTGACAAGACTCCACTCAACTGGCTATATTAACCTGTGCCCTTAAGACCCTCCATAAAACAGACTAACATGCCCAATGTTAGTGTACCAAATGCTCTCTCAGCCAGCAGAGCTGTTTTCCAATATAGAGGTTTATTTCCACTCCTGTCATTTGAGCTGAATGTTTCTGCAGAACCAGTTATTTTTTCCCCAAAATCTGTCTATGCCTTACAATTACACCTATTTTACTTGTGGCTGTGATCACATAGTTTAGTTACTATCTAAACGAGTAAGTGCAACAAGAAAGCATTATTTCTATGAAATCTAGGTTGAATACTTTGACTTGATTAAAAGACAAGTTGCTATTTAAAAAAAAAACAAAACAAAACAATGCTGCCAGTAGGCATGAGCAAGACAACTTAAAGACTAAGGAACAAATCATAAAAATCTAAAGAGTGCCCTCAAATTGCTTCATAAATGTCTTTAGATTCTTACCCCATTAATGAGACCAAAACTGGATGTCAATTAACTAGCAAACATTTATTTAGGCATTCATGTGCCAGTCACCAGCAAGATATTTTAAATGAGTTAACCATTTCACACTAGTATATGTTTTACAATTACTAACACAGTGCTTTTATCATCAGCATTTTTCACATGAGAAAACTGAGGCACAGAAAAGTTAAGTAACTTGCGTAAGTTCACATGCTAGTAAGGAGTAGAGTGACGGTCCCAACCCAGAAGGCCAGTTCCAGAAGGCATATGCTACGCTATCGCAGATGATGTATTATTTGCATGGTGAACACAAGAAAAAGTGTATGGCTCTCAAATCAGTTGACAGATATGCAAAGAAAAGGTCTTCAGCCTACCACCCAACACACACACATTTTAAATTAAATGCAGCCATAAATAAACAAAAATAAATAAATAAATATATAAAATCAAAAACAAACCAAAAAAAAAAAAAACCAAATCATAAGACAGCAATGAGACAAAGCTGAAAGGTGGGATAACTGGCCTGTATTTTTCTAAACCTCACTGACATGAAAAACAGAGAGGAAGAGGAACTATTCTAGATTAAAAGAGACTAAGAAAAACAACAACCGAATGTAATCTAGAAAATCACTTTTGGATCCTGGATTAGAAAAAAGGGGTAAAAAAGCTCTAGAAGACATTTTTGGAACAACTGGGGAAATTTTAATATGTATATAAAATAGCTGATATAAAATTCTTGCTAATTTTTTTAATATGACAATGATACTGTGGTTATGTATGAAAATGTGTGTCCTCATTCTTATAAGATTCATGTTCAAATATTTAAGAGGCAAACTGTCGTGGTATCTGCAAATGGTTCTGAAAAGGTATATTTATAGAAAGAGGTAAAGCATGGGTAGCAAGTGCTAATAATCAGTGAATCTAGGTGAAGAGTATATGGACATTCAGTATACTACTTATCTCAACCTTTCTGTGGGGTTGAAATTTTTCAAAATAAAAAAGTTGAAGGAAGATGTCTACACAAAGACTTGTACATGACTGTTTGTTATTCATAACAGCCAAAGACTAAAAGCAAGCCAAATGCCCATCAACTAATGAATAGATAAATGAAACATGGTATTATCCATAGAATGGACTACTATTCAGTAATAAAAAGGAACACCCTATGGATACATGCTACAACATAGATGAACCTTGAAAATACTCATCTCAGTGAAAGAAGCTAGCGTTCTATATATTATGATGCCATTTATGTGGAATATTAAGTAAAGGCAAATCTACAAAAACAGAAAACAGATGAGTTGCCTGGAAGTGGGCAAAGAAATTTACCACCAATAGCCCTGAGGAAACTTTTCAGGGTGATGGAAATGTTCTAAAATTGTATGTGGTAATGGTGGTAGAACACTGGGAACTTACTAAAAATCATCAAACTGTACAATTACAATGGGTGAATCTTATGGTAGATAAATTATACCTCAATAAAATTGTTAACAAAAAAGTAAGGAAAGAAACATTCAATCAAAAAAAAAAAAAAAAATGAGGGACTTCCTTGGTGGTCCAGTGGTTAAGAATCCGCCTTCCAATTCAGGGAATGCAGGTTCAATCCCTGGTCAGGGAACTAAGATCCCACATACTGTGAATAACTAAGCCTGCACGCCACAACTACCGAGCCCATGCGCTCCAGAGCCTGCACACAACTAGAGAGAAGCGCACGTGCCACAACGAAGAGCCCTCGCACAGCAACTAAGACCAGACACAGCCAAAATAAATAAATAAATATTTTTAAAATATCAAGGTAAAAATAATAATTGGGAAAGGAATAAATTTGGTTATCTGCTAGTATAGACTGGACGCAGGGAGCAAGACATCAGGCTAAGCTATATAATTGAAGCGAGTTACATTTATCTAAAAAAATAGATAAAAATAAAACATGCAATAAAATGTTACTTTAAAAGAATGTCAACCCCTTATTGTTATATTTCCAAATAAGGTCTCTATCCAAATGATAGTATATAAATTAATTTTATAATCAAAAGACTCTGCTTTCAACAACACAAAGACAAATAACCCAATTTAAAAATGGGCAAAGGAGGGAATTCCCTGGTGGTCCAGTGGTTGGGACCCTGCACTTTCACTGCCAAGGGCCCAGGTTCCTGGTCGGGGAACTAGGATCCTGCAGCCGTGCAGCGCAGCCAGGGGGGGAAAAAGGCGTGGGGGGGGGGGGGTGGTGGCGCAAAGGACTTTATATATATATATATATATTTTTTTTTTTTTGGCTGTGTCGGGTCTTAGTTGCAGCACGCAAGATCTTTCATTGCAGCACGCAGGTTCAGTAGTTGGGGTGTGCGGGCTTTGTTGCCCCGCAGCAAGTAGGATCCTAGTTCCCCAACCAAGGATTGAACCCACATCCCCTGCACTGGAAGGCAGATTCTTAACCACTGGACCACCAAGGAAGTCCCAGGGCAAAGGACTTAAAGAGACATTTCTCTAAAGAAGACATACAAATGACCAACAATCACATCAAAAAGATGCCTAATGTCATTTAGTTGTCAGCAAAATGCAAATCAAAACCATAATGATGCCAACAAATTTGACGACCTAGAACAAATGGATAAATTCCTAGAAAAATACAACCTATCACGACTAAATCATGAAGAAAAAGAAAATATGAACACACTAAATACTAGGAATGAAACTGAATCAGTGATCAAAAACCTCCCAAGAAACAAAAGTCCAGGACTAGATAGCTTCACTGGTGAATTCTACCGAATACCAATCCTTCTCACACTTACCAAAAAATATTAAGAAAAGGAAACGCTTCCTAACTCATTTTACAAGGCCAGCATTACCCTAATACCAAAAGCAGAAAAGGACACCACAATAAATAAAATTACAGGGCTTCCCTGTTGGCACAGTGGTTAAGAATCCGCCTGCCAATGCAGGGGACACGGGTTCGATCCCTGGCCCAGGAAGATCCCACATGCCACTGAGCAGCTAAGCCCATGTGCCACAACTATTGAGCCTGTGCTCTAGAGCCCGCATGCCACAACTACTGAAGCCCGTGCACCTAGAGCCCATGCTCCACAACAAGAGAAGCCACCGCAATGAGAAGCCCATGCACGCAATGAAGAGTAGCCTCCGCTCGCCGCAACTAGAGAAAGCCCACGCACAGCAACAAAAACCCAACACAGCCAAAAATAAAAACAAATAAATAAATTTATTTTTTAAAAAAATTACACGCCAATGTTCCTGATGAATGTAGATGCAAAAATTGTCAACAAAATACGAGCAAACCAAATTCAACAATACATTAAAAGGATCATACATGATGATCAAGTGGGGTTTATTCTGGGATGCAAGGATGGTTCAACATGTGCACATCAATGTGATACACCATATTTAAAAACTGAAGGATAAAAATCATATGATCATCTCAGTAGATGCAGAAAAAGCATTTGACAAAATTCAGCATCCATTTATGATAAAAATTCTCAACCAAGTGGGCAAAGTGGATATATCACTAAAGACTTGCATGGAAATTCTGAAACCATGAAATTCCTAGAAGAAAACATAGGTGGTAAGCTCCTTGACATAGGTCTTGGCAATAATTTTTTGGAGTCTGACATCAAACGCAACAAAAGCAAAAATAAACAAGTGGGATATATAAACAGCTCATATTTTTTTAGTCTGATTTTTAAATGGGCAAAAGATCTGAACAGACATTTATCCAAGGAAGACATACAGATGGAAACAGGTACATGAAAAAATGCTCCACATAGCTAATCAGCAAGGAAATGTAAATCAAAACCACAATGAGTTGCTACCTTATACTTGTTAGAATGGTTATTATCACAGAGACAACAAATAACAAGTGTTTGTGGGAATGTGGAGAAACAGGAACCCTTTTACACTGTTGGTGGGAATATAAATTGGTGCAGCCACTATGGAAAACAGTATGGAGGTTCCTCATAAAATTAAAAATTGATCTACCATAGGATCCAGCAATTTCATTTCTGAAGTATTTATCTGAAGAAAACAAAAAAGCTAACTCAGAAAGATATATGCACCCCCATGTTCACTGCAGCTATTTATAATAGCCAAGATATGGAAACAACTTAAGTGTACATCAATGGATGAATGAATAAAAAAAGAATATACAATGGAATATATTATTCAGCCATAAAAAAGAATGAAATCGTGCCATTTGCAACATGGATGGACCTTTAAGGCATACTCGTGACGTTAAGTCAGAGAGAAAAAGATAAATACCATATGATCTCACTTACATGTGGAATTTAAAAAAACAAAAACTGAGCTCATAGACAGAACAGAATGGTGGTTGCCAGAAGTGAGAGGGTAGAAGTTAGACAAATGAGTGAAAGGGGCAAAAGGTACAAACTTCCAGTTATAAATAAGTCATGAGGATGTAATGAACAGCATGGCAACTATAGTTAATAATAATATATTGCATATTTGAAAGTTGCCAAGTGAGTAGATCTTAAAAGTTCTCGTGACAAGAAAAAAAAATTCTTTTTGGTAACTATGTAAGGTGACAGATGTTAACTAGACTTGTGATGATCATTTTGCACTGTATACATTATGTATACATTATGGTATACACTTAAAACTAATTTTTTTAAAAATCTAACAAAAATACATCATGGGATACACTTCACACCTAACAGGATGGCTATAATTTTTTTTAAAGTTTTGGCCAGGATGTGAAGAAATTGGAACCTTCACCCTCATGCCTTGCTGGCAGGATGTAAGATGGTACAGCCACTGTGGAAAACAGTTTGGCAGTTCCTCAATTAAGATAAATATAGAATTATCACATGAACCAGAAATTCTATTCATAGGCATTTACCAAAAAGAACTGCAAACAAGTGTTCAAACAAAAACTTGCACATGTATGTTTGTGGCAGCATTATTCACAATCACCAAAAAGTTCAGAACTCAAATGTCCATCAACTGATGAATGGATAAACAAATTATGGTATATAACCACACAATGACTTATTATTCAGCCATAAAAAGAAGTGAAATGCAGATACATGCTAGAACACAGATGAACCTTAAAAACACACAAAGTGAAAGAAGTAGACACAAAGGGACACAAACTGTATGGTTCCATTCATATGAAGTTATATAAAATAGGCAAATCCACAGAGACAGAAAACAGATTAGTGGTTGCAAGGGCTGGAAAGAGGGGGAAATAGGGAGTGACTGCTTAATGGGTACTGGGTACAGGTTTCCTTTTGGAGTGATGAAAATGTCCTGGAAATAGAGAGTAATGATGGTTCAATGCTGTGAATGTACTAAATGCCACTAAATTGTGCACTTTGAAATGGTTAAAAAGATGAAGTTTGTGTTATATGTATTTTTAACCACATTTTTTAAAAACTCTGTTTATGAGTATACAGCATATTTAACTTGCATTTCAACTACTTCTTTTAGCTTTTCTGTATTTTTCTACTTCTTTTGGCTTTTCCGTATGCCATAGGTCATATAACAGGTACGCCATAAAATCTAACATTTGTTGATCACTTACTACATGCAAGACACATGCTAGTAGGCATTTTTTGTGCACTTTAATCCTAAAAACCTATAAGCTAGGTTAAGTATTATTACCCCCATTTTAAGTATAAGAAATGAAGGCTCAGAAAATGAGATAACAGACAAAGCTGGGATTCAAACCCTACCATTTTTAAGGTTAACTCAAAGATAAAAGAAAGAGAATAAACTAAATGATTTCTAAAGCACCTTCTAGTATTACAACTCTATGAATATGTCACAGGAAAAAAAGAAAATCATATCCTTCCCCAAACTGTCCTGATGATAGCTTTCTGGTAAAATATACGGACAGAAAGTCAACACTGATCCTAAACGACCTTCAATATGACATATGCTAGCATTTCTTTTCTTCCACCAGCATAAGACCAAGACATTAATTACTGTGCTGGTTATTGTTTCCAGAGAACCCAAAAGGTCCAAGGTAATTGTCACCACTCATTTTGAAGTACATAATGAAGCGGTGTGGGAAGACTAGCTGTACGTAAGCACCCAAGGAAAGGAAATTTCTTTACAGTATATATTCCCAGTCTCCGCCTCAGACCTAGTGGACCAAAATCTCTGGGCTAATACCTTACAATCCTTATGTTTTTTTAAAAGCCCATACAGGTGGGCGGCCAAGTTTGAGAACTGCCACAGACAAGTGGGGGGGAAAATTCTTTTTTAATCAAACAGAACAGAGCAAATAAGCCTGGTCCAATTAGCACTGATTTTAGAATACAGGGGCACCAGACTTATTTATAATCTAGTTATGATATCAGATCTCTTTACTATAGTATACTTACATTTCAGACGACATGATTCTGCCCAAATACACTTGAATCTTTGCATAAATTCATGATACTCACTCAGCATATCAAATTGTACCTAAAATGCCTTTAAGAAATCTTTTACGGATTAATTCGAGCTGCACATGTCTATGTAGTATGTATATTATGTATATGTACACAAATGTACACACACATTGTATTAGTAACCTTCACAACATTTAGCAAGGTGCCTGACAATCTAGCTCCAAACAGCTTTCAAATAAACAGATACAAATAAATCCAATAAATATTTACTGACACCCACATTATGTGCCAAGTACTGTGCTAGGTGCTGTGAATATCGCCAAAAACAAGACAAATTCTCACAACACTTCTTATTAGCAGGGATATCAGTCGTTAAGCAGGCTGCTATGGAAGTACCCAACTGTCTTCATCATTTTCCTTATTTTACTCTTAGATGTGAACTTTCTGCTTCATCCTTCCCTGGGGCATTATAGGATTCTCACTTTGTCATATCAATCCCTTTAAATTCCAATTTTCATTTTACGTGGGGAAAATGTACATCCAAGCAGCCTCCGTTACTGTTTCAAAGCAATTGGAAAAATCCCAGAACCCACATTTCCATTGGGCTGAGACTTTCCAATATGCCTAATAATGATACTTTATGACCCAGAAGTTCCAATGAATTGGTAGTAAGAAAACACTGGTGTGCTTCAGTGGCACTGTAATTGGAATGGTGATTAAATGCATCATGTTAAATTTACCCTGGGCCTTTTCCAGTGTGGCAAATATAAAATGAGTTATCAGCATCAGCAGAGCCTAAACCACTCTTTCCTTCTAAAATGATACTTCTCCTGCATGTCAAAGGTGATATGTTTGAGCTTCTCCATTATTAGGTAGCATAACACGACAAACTGTATACACCCATACAGGCTTCCACGGGATGTACAGTGCCCAACATGGTTTACTGTACTTAGCAACTTGGGACAACCTTATGTATGTCAGAGCAGTGCATCTGCACCACTAAAGTTAATGGTCTGTCAGCGTTTCCATTATAAAGCAATTTTCAAAGGTTTATTGCTCTGATGAAGAATTTCCTCTGAGCTGAAATTTAGCATTGCAGAAAAGCAAAAACTGTAGCCCATAGTTGTTTATTCCCTTCCAAGTAGACCAAGTAGTTTGTTTTTGGTTTTGTTTTGTTTTATTTTTAAGTTAATCTGGCCCTTTATTTCAGAATTTCCTCGTATAGCCCTTTGGGACTAACCACAGAACAAAAATCTTATACCTCACAAAGGGACTACTGGTTTGGTAATAGCAGCTACCAAGGTTCACAGCACAAATTCCAATTTATTCATGGAAAACAATTTTTAGAAAGCATATTTTTGATGAACAAACTGTAAGTTTAAAAACTTTATCAGTTCTACCTAGTTATATTAAATTATTCATGCTATCAGACTATGCTGTCATTTACATTAAAATCAATGGTAATTTTAAATCCTCATCAATTGTTAAGCTTTCTTTTATCCTTCCCACTCAAGAAGAATAGCTACTACTGACCTAATACGAATTTTACCTACCCTCAACTCCCTCTTATCCTACAAGTTAAAGGGAGTAAGTTCTGTAAGTAACAGCTAGGTAGCAAGAAATGTTATATAGTAGATAGAAGCCTGAAGGCAATTTAGAAAATTCAGAAGATGATGATCTGTCCCTGAATGACAAAGTTCACAGAAAACAACTGTGGTAATCTAGAAGATTGGTATATTAGTGATAAACTAACAGTTTTATCCAATCTCTGGAAACTGTTCTATTAGCCTGAAAGCCTGCCGGAATATTTCATGCTTCAAACAAAGAAGAAATCAACTATTCTAGTATTTTGGTTTCTTGTTATTGAATCTAACTTGAAAGCTTAAATATTTACACTTTAAATTACAAGGTTTTTCAACTATACAGCTAATTATAATTCTAATACAGCTCTACTCAATAAATAAAGGAGTTATAACATAAGAATGGTTTTCCAAGCTTAAAAATTCTGATTATATACAAATAAAGACTCTCTAAAACTGGAGATTAGTGATCAAAGCAATCTTTTAAAAATGAACGCTTTTTAGAGAAGTATATTTATTCCAAATTACTACTGATACAGGTTAATATATTTTGCCAATTTTCTAACTTTACATTACTCTGAAGACAACTAGCTATATAATCTCAGAAATTATTTATATTAAAACCATCTATGAAACCACGTCCAGACAAAGTAACAACACAAAATAATGTTTGTAAAATGTTAAGTAAATGGGATCCAATTCATGATTATAGCTATTCGAAATACGAAAACGAATGCACCAGACAAGGACTAGAAGGATTTAACAAACATTAAAAGACAAGATTTTGCTTTATTATTTTTATTGATGTTGTTATATTCTTTTTATAACACAACTTCTATTCAGATTCCAAATTGATTCTACCTTTACCTTCATCAGGTATTAATAACCATACTTGCCAAATTTACAAGTATAAAAGCTAAAGTCAAAAAAAGTTACATTTGGGCTTCCCTGGTGGCGCAGTGGTTGAGAGTCCGCCTGCCGATGCAGGGGAGGCAGGTTCGTGCCCCGGTCCGGGAGGATCCCACATGCCGCGGAGCGGCTGGGCCCGTGAGCCATGGCCGCTGGGCCTGCGCATCCGGAGCCTGTGCTCCGCAACAGGAGAGGCCACAGCAGTGAGAGGCCCACGTAAGGCAAAAAAAAAAGTTACATTTAATAAGGACAAAACAACAAAATACTCAAGATTAACCCTCAAAAGCATCAGTGTTACAAGTTAATTGCTTTGATGTATAGAATCAGAGATCTAGGTAAAAAAATAAAGTTACTTTTATCTTTTGCAATTTTGTTAAATGCCCTAGAGCTAGTAGGTCTGTCCAGTAGTTAACCCAAGGACCTGTGTGTCCTTTTGGCTTTTGTAAAAGATACCCAACTCAGCCTGCAATGGCAGTTCAGATGCAGTAATGAAGAGGCAGCAACCTAGCATATGGGGTTGGCCATCACACCTCTACTCAGCTTCAATGCTTTCATGCCAATGATTGAAAGTTCTCTAAAAAACTTAACTGAAGCACACCAGACGTTAGTTATCAACGTTTTCATTTCCATGTTAGAAAGACAAACACAGCCTTGTTAATGATGTAAAATAAATCAGATTTGATAATAGCTTTTCATCTTCTACCCATTTTGCCACTCAAAACTCCCTTACTTTCTCAGGAAGTCCTATTCCTTAATATGCTATTAGTAGGGACTTCCCTGGCGGTGCAGTGGTGAAGAATCTGCCTGCCAAGGCAGGGGACACTGGTTCATGCCCTGGTCTGGAAGATCCCACATGCTGCAGAGCAACTAAGCCTGTGCGCCACAACTACCGACCCTATGCTCTAGAGCCCGTGAGCCACAACTACTGAAGCCCACGTGCCACAACTACTGAGCCCACGCACCCTAGAGCTCATACTCTGCAACGAGAAGCCACCGCAATGAGAAGCCCGCGCACTGCAACGAAGAGTAGCCCCCACTCACCACAACTAGAAAAAGCCCATGCGCAGCAATGAAAACCCAACACAGCCAAAAATAAATTTTTTAAAAACATTTCAACAACAACAACAAAAATACACTATTAATAGGAAAATACAATTAAAGAACCACTTCTGACTAAAAAGGCCTGGGCCACAGTGAAAGTACCAATGGACTGAGCAAAGCAGGGCAGCTCTCTGCTCCCTCATCTCTAACACCACAGTAGCCTCTTTAAAAAAAATTTATTCTTATGAATGTATCACATAACAGAAAATTCAAAAGGCACTAATAAAGAGTATTAATGAAGGTATGTCTCATCTCCATCCCTGTCTGCCAGACACCCAGTCCCCCTATTAGAAGCAACCACTATTACCAGTTTCTTGTAGATCCTTCTCTGAGGCACATCCTATTTTAAAATATCCACTATGCTCCAAACCTCAGGACTCCCTAGTCTTCCTGCATGCTTCATTTTTCTCTCTAGCAATGATCACCAATGGGCTTATCATTATATATTCATTATTTACTACTACATGTTTGATTACTTTATTCTTGTCTCACCACCACCTGCATTGAGAATAAAAGCTCCATGTAGAACTCTCTTCACTGCTACATTCCCAGAGCATGGAACACTGCATGGAACAAGTTTGCTCAATGAGTTAACAATCCTATTATTACAAACACTAGTAACAAGCAGGTTATCTATTCTCTGCAAAATACTAATGCTTTCCCCAAAAGGAAAGAAAAACTACAGAAATAGTATATATACTCTGCTTAGGGAGCTAAATCAGTTTAAGACTAAAACTGCAAACATTCAATATTGCCTATTATTTGAGATTATGAATTTTACATTGACTTTCTACATAAAAGGTTTTTTACTTAAACTCTACTTGTAAGATTACTTTCCCCTGAGATTTTCTTGAAAATAGATGCCTTCTAAAAGTCTATGTAACGGAGTAAAATTTTAAATGGTAATTTGCATCTCAAAAGCACTGACATAGGGCTTCCCTGATGGCGCAGTGGTTGAGAGTCTGCCTGCCGATGCAGGGGACACGGGTTCGTGCCCCGGTCTGGGAGGATCCCACATGCCGCGGAGCGGCTGGGCCCGTGAGCCATGGCCACTGAGCCTGCGCGTCCGGAGCCTGTGCTCTGCAACGGGAGAGGCCACAACAGTGACAGGCCCGCGTACCGCAAAAAAAAAAAAAAAAAAAAAATCACTAACATAGTTTGCGATGCAATTTATTCAAAACAAAGTATAAATACATTATAAATAAAAATATTAAGAATAAGTATGGGAAGAAATCATCACACATTTGCAGAAAGACATGTATTATAAGGTTTCCTGCAGCATTATTTCAAACAGTTAAATGATTAAATAAGAGTTAAAACAAGATTGGCAAAACCCTGCATGTCTATCAAGAGACTAATTAAAGTATACTGTAACTACTGAGAATAATATCAAGCTATCCAAAAGAATGATATAATTCTACACACAGTGATATGGAACAATCTATAAGATATATCACAAGAAGGTGAACAATATGTGCAGTACATACCAATATGTATTGTTTAAATGTATAACTGTTAAGGACAATGAAGTATGTAAAGATACCCCACCACCACCAAAAACAAGCTGGTAAGAGGTTGCCATAGGATAAAGAAACTGTGAACTGGGGTAAAAAGATTCACTTTTCACTGTAAATCATTTGGAACTGTTTGAATTTTTACTGTGTGAATATTATTTTTTTCAAAACAGAGGGGGAAGTTACAGAATAAAATTGTAAAGAAATTTTACTTAAAATATGCAAAGATAATGGGCACCTCTATGTCTATTAGGCATAGGGTTAAAAATCAGATCAATCTTATTTGAGTAATGTTTATTTCAAGTATTAATTTACATACTTTAAATTATGTAAATCCAAATACACATCTCAATTGGACAGATGAACAATACTTTCAGATCATGAAGGTAAACGAGCCACCTCAGAAAAATCACAACATAGAAACAAATAGTAGGGACTTCCCTGGTGGCGCAGCGGTTAAGAATCCGCCTGCCAATGCAGAGGACACGAGTTCGAACCCTGGTCCTGGAAGATCCCACATGCCATGGAGCCACTCAGCCCGTGTGCCACAACTACTGAGTCTGCGCTCTAGAGCCCGTGAGCCACAACTACTGGGCCCTAGTGCCACAACTACTGAAGCCCACGCGCCTAGAGCCCGTGCTCCGCAACAAGAGAAGCCACAGCAATGAGAAGCCCGCGCACCACAACAAAGAGTAGCCCCCACTCGCCACAACTAGAGAAAGCCTGCGTGCAGCAATGAAGACCCAACTCAGCCAAAAAATAATAATAATAAAATTAATTTAAAAAAAAACAAATAGTAGCACAATGACATATCACTCTAACCATCAGAATAGCTAATTTAAAATAATGACAATAGCAAGCTAACATCACACTTAATGGTGAAATACTGTACACTTTCTCACCACCCCTGAATCAGGAGAAAGGCAAGGAATACACTAACATGACATCTACTCAACATTATACCAGAGATCTCTGCCAATGAAATTAAGCAAGAACCGTAAAACCAAAACCACAAAGATTAGAAATAAAGAAGTAACCCTATCAGTATTTATACATGACATGACTGGATATATATTGATAAAAATGTGCAAAGGAATCCGTAAACATTAAAATTAGCAAGGGAACGTGGCAAGGTCTCTAACTATAAGGTCAACATACAAATATTTTACTTCTACATTTGAAGCAACAACAATAGTAAATTTAAGACCAGTAGTATTTACCATAGCATTAAAAAAAATCAAACACCAAAAAGTAAATCTAAAAGGTGTACAAGGTCACTTACTGAAAATTTCAAAACACTACTGAGGGACTTCCCTGGTGGCACAGTGGTTAAGAATCCACTGGCCAATGCAGGGGACACAGGTTCAAGCCCTGGTCTGGGAAGATCCCACATGCCACGAAGCAACTAAGCCCGTGCACCACAACAACTGAGCCTGCACTCCAGAGCCCACGACTCACAACCACTGAGCCCACATGCCACAACTACTGAAGCCCACGTGCCTAGAGCCCATGCTCTGCAACAAGAGAAGCCAGCGCAATGAGAACCCTGCTCACCACCAACGAAGAGTAGCCCCGCTTACCGCAACTAGAGAAAGCCTATGCGCAGCAACAAAGACCCAACACAGCCAAAAATAAAAATAAACAAATAAATTTATAAAAACTAAAAACAAACACTACTGAGAGAAATTAAAGAAGACTTATGTAAATGGAGGTACATACACAATGCTCACAGTTGGAAGACTCAATGTGATGAAGTGACAGTTCTCCCCAAATTGATCTATAGATCCAATAGAATTTCAGTAAAAATCCCAGCAGCTTCTATTTAATTGAAATTGACAGGCTGATTCTAAAATGTATGTGGAATTGCAAAGAATGCAGAGTAGCTAAGACAATCTTAACAACAAAGCTAGAGGACCTACACTACTAAATATCAAGACTTACCCAAAAGTTACAGCAACAAAGACAGTGCGTCATTGGTATAGACAAACACAGCAATGAAACAGAATAAAGAACACAGAAGCAGACCCACACATATTTGGTCACCTGATTTAATACAAAAGACACCACAGCAAATCATTGGGGGAAATGATCTTTTCAATAAATTGTACTTCATTAAAATGAAGAACTTCTGTTCACTGAAAGATAACACTAAGGGGAATAAAAAAGTAAACCAAAGATTGGGAAAAGATAGCTATAACATCCATATTTTATGACGTGTGTTAGTGTGTGTGTGCATGTGTATAAAATATAAAAAACTATAAATCAATTAGACAATGAGTGACATGCCAATTTAAACTGGACAAAAACTTAAACAGGCATTTAAAAATGTGGATACCTATGTAGTCAATAAGCAAATGGAAAACTTCTCAACATCATCACAACCATCAGAGAATGCAAATTAAAATCACAATATAATGCCAATATACCCATAGAGAGACTAAAATTAAGAAGACTGGGACTTCCCTGGTGGCTCAGTGGTTAAGAATCCACCTGTCAATGCAGGGGACACAGGTTCGATCCCTGGTCCAGGAAGATCCCACATGCCGCGGAGCAACTAAGCCTGTGTGCCACAACTACTGAGTCCGAGTGCTGCAACTACTGAAGCCTGCATGCCTAGAGCCTGTGCTCCACAACGAGAAGGCACCACGATGAGAAGCCCATGCACTGCAATGAAGAGTAGCCCCCGCTCGCCGCAACTAGAGAAAGCCCACGCGCAGCGACAAAGACCCAACGCAGCCATAAATGAATGAATGAATGAATGAAAATACCCAAATGTTGGCAAAGGTATGAAACATGGAATTCTAATACACTGTTGCTGATACACTGTTCCATGGTGTATGGCCACCATGGAAAAAGCTAGGTATACATAACCTATGACTCACCAACTCCCTCCTGTGTATATACCCAAGAGAAATTAAGCTGTATTTCTACCAAGAGATATGTAAAGCAACACTCATAGCAGCATAATTCCTAACAAAGACTGAAAATAATCCAAAATCCCTATAAATTAGAATAAGTGAGTTGAGAAAGGCTGCTTGATACAAAGTTGATATGCAAGACCACACTGTATTTCTATATAACAGCATCAAATATATTTGGTGATACTAAGGCACTATCATAAGGCATTATATTAAGGTAATTATTTTATATAATAATGGTATTAATGCTCTGTGAAGAGAAAAAAACTGTCCTGAGTATTTAAATACATTCTAAATTACTTTTAGGTGAAATGATATGATGGCTAGAATTTGCTGCAAAATAACTGAAGGGATATACATTAAATAAAACAGAACTCAAGTTGATAACTGCTGCAGCTACATCATGCATACAAGGGTGATTTATAATACTATTCTAATTTTGTTTGCATTTTCCCATATTAAAATGCAAAAATATACAGAATGAGAAGACAATCCACAGACTGATAGAAAATATTTGCAAAAGATATATCTGATAAAGAACTGCTATCCAAAATATACAAAGGACATCATATGAAATTAGGGAAATGCAATTAAAGTGACAATGAGATGCCATTACACATCCAACAGAATGCTAAAATCGAAAACACTGACAACACCAAATGCTGACAAGAGTTTGGAGCATCAGGAACTCTCACATATTGGTGAAAATGCAAAATGGCACAGTCACTATGGAAGACGGTTTGGCAGGTTCTTGATATGCCTACCTCACTTCATACATAGAAATTCCAGGTGGATTACAACTCTAACTATAAAAGGCAAAACAGTATAGTTCCTAAATGATAATGTAAGTAAAATATTTTCATGTGCCCTAAATAAAGATTTCTTAGAACACATAAAACACTAACCATAAAGAATTACTCCACGGGAATACATTCAAATTAAGAACATCTCTTCATTGAAAGACAACAAAATAAAAAACTAAACTAGAAATTAAGAAAAACTATCTGTAGCACACACTAACTTAGTGCTCACACCCAGAATGTATAAGAACTCCTACAAATCAATGAGAAAAAGCCAAATCAAAAGAAAAAGGGGCAGGACTTCCCTGGTTGTCCAGTGGTTAAGAATCTGCCTTCCAATGCACGGGATGCGGGTTCGATCCCTGGATGTGGAACTAAGATCTCACATGCCATGGGGCAACTAAGCCCGCGTGCTCTAGAGCCCATGCACCACAACTAGAGAGCCCATGCACCACAACTAAAGAGCCTGCGTGCCACAACTACTGGGCCCACACTCTGGAGCCCACATGCCACAACTAGAGAGAGAGAGTAACACAACTACTGAGCCCACAAGCCACAACCAGAGGGCCCAAGCACCCCCCAAGTGCCACAACCACTGAGCCCACATGCTCTGGATCTGACATACCACAACTAGAGAGAAGCCCACGTGCCACAACAGAGATCCTGCATGCCACAACGGAGACCTGATGCAGCCAAATAAATAAATGAGTATTTTTTTAAAAAAGAATAAAAGAAAAAGGGGCAAGGACCAAGAAAATATTTTAAACATATGAAAAATAATGTAGTAATCAAAGAATTGTAAGTTAAAACCACAATAAGATAATATGACAATATCAAGAGAATGGATAATATTAAAAAGAACCACAATACCAAGTGTTGGCAAGAATGTGAAACAACCAGAACTCATTTGTACAATTTTGGAAAATAGTTTGCCATCACCAATTAAAATAGACAAATATAGAAACCTATGTCTTAACTCTCTTAGTTATATACCCAACAGAAACACATGCTCAGGTACACTGTAGGATATGTACATGAATATTCATAGTAAACAACCCCAAGGTCTATCAACAGCAGAATGGATAAATATACTGGCATGCTCCTAGAATGGAACAGTACATAGTAAAGAAAATGAATGAAATAAAACTACACCCAGCAATGTGCATACATCTCCCAACACTGACCAAAAGACTTGAGAACCGGTCAGACTTGAGAGGATACAAAGTGAGCCTCTGGGATGCAGATAATGTTCTATTTTGTGTTCTGGGCAGTGGTTACACAAGAACTCGATATGTGATAGTTCACTGAGATGTACACATCAGTGGTGTACAATTTTATGTATGTATGCTATATACATTTAATTTCATACACAAAAAAATGAAAGATGAAGACTCCCACTTTCAACCAAGACAGAATAACAAGAATGACATTTACCTTCCCATTTCAAACAACAACAAAAATAAACAAAATATAGAAACAAAAGTTCTGAAGATACTGCACATCAGAAAATGAAGGTCAGTGATCACTGAAGAGAGAGTAATAGACAAAGTGAGCTTCTAATTTCTTCAGTTTACTGAAAGCAGAAAATGTATCGAGGCCACAGCATAGGACATGAGCGTCTAAGAGGGCCAAGGCAGCTAGAGTTTTCAGCGCAATTACAGGAAAAGAGAGCTGCACACACAACTCTGGAGATCTACGTAGGGTCTTCTCTGAATTCTCATTTGAGTTATTTAATCAGTGTGTACATGAGAGGAAGAGAAAAGAACCACCAGAAGGGACTAGGGACAACAACTGCCATACCTCACAGGCTATTGGAACACAGGGCCTGGGACAGTGGCTATTCCTATCAGTCATAATGGAAAATGGAAACTCACAATTCATAGGGCACTGGGTAGAGTGCTCAGAAAGGTTTTTGCCTCAGTAGTGGAGTAAATGAACCCTAGATTAAACACTAATCTGGTAGAGCCTAAAAAAGCTTAAAAGACATGAAATAATCAACCTCTTTCCAAGGAACTGAACTGCATTCTAAACAAAGCTCAAGAATATTTACAAAAATACAAAAATAGCTATCACAAGGTAAAATTCACAATGTCTGGTATACAATCAAAAATTACAACAACCATGCAGAGAAACAGAAAAATATGACCCAGAGTGACAAGAACAACTAAATCAGCCCAGAACTGATGTAGATGATAGAATCAGTAACCAAGGACACTAAAACAATTATTACAATGGTATTCTATACGTTCAAAAAGTTGGGACTTCACTGGTGGTCCAGTGGTAAAGAATCTGCCTTGCAATGCAGGGGACAGGGGTTCCATCCCTGGTCAGGGAACTAAGATCCCACATGCTGCGGGGCAACTAAGCCCACGTGACACAACTACTGAGCTTGCGCACCCCGGAGCCTGCGCGCCACAACTAGAGAAAACCCGCATTCCACAACTATAGAGAAGCCCACACGCCACAACGAAAGATCCCACATGCCTTAACGAAGATCCCACATGCCACAACTAAGACCAAACACAGCCAAAAATAAATTTAAAAAAAATAAATAATAAAAAAAAAGTTAAGTAGAGACTTGGAATATATTAAAAAAGAACCAAACTGAACTCCTACAGATGTAAACTACATTGTCTTGAAATGAAAAATACACTGAATAGACTTAACAGCAGAGTAAACATTGCATAAGAAAAGATAAATGAAACTCTGGCGATAATAAATGTTCACAACGATGGAAAAAGTGAAAAAGAATAACGTATGAGTGAGAAAACTTCATAAGGCTTAGCACGTGTGTAACTGAAGTCTATGAAAGAGTTAGAGGGAGGCTGAAAATATATTTGAAAAAACCATATCAGAAATATTTAAAATTTTATTAAAAACTATAAGCCCATAAATACATACACATACACACACACACACACCCCACATGTTCTTTATCCATTCATCTGTTGATGGACACTTAGGTTGCTTGGCAACTGTAAAAAATGCTGCTATGAACACTGGTGTGCATATATCTTTTTGAATTAATGTTTTTGTTTCTTTCAGATATATACTGAGGAGTAGGACTGTTGGGTTATATGGTAGTTTTATTTTTAGTTTTTCGGGAAACCTCCATACTCCACTCCATTCTCCACAGTGGCTGCACCAAGTCCCACCAACAGTGTACGAGGGTTCCCTTTTCTCTACATCCTTGCCAACATTTGTTATTTCTGTTCTTTTTGATGAGTGCCATTCTGACAGCTAGCTGTGAGGTGATATCTCATTCTAGTTCTGATTTGCATTTCCCCAATGATTAGTAATGTTGAGCGTCCTTTCACGTGCCTGTGGGCCATCTGCATTTGCTCTTTGGAAAAATGTCTCTTCAGTTTTTCTGCCCATTTCTTAACTGGGTTGTTTGTTTTTCTGATGTTGAGCTGTATAAGCTGTTTATATATGTTGGATATTAATCCCTTATCGGTCATATCATTTGCAAATATCTTTTCCCATTCAGTAGGCTGTCTTTTTGTTTTGTCAATGATTTCCTTTGCTGTGCAAAAGCTTATAAGTTTAACTAGGTCCCATTTGTTTATTTTTATAATAAAGATGAAATCTTAAAGCACCCAGGACAAACAGGCATGCAGGGGAAGGAAGATACGGGTGACAACAGATTTTTCCCTGGAAACAATGCAAGCTAAAAGACAGTGGAGCATTATGTTTAGAGCACTAGAAGAAAAAACTGCCAAACTAGAATTCCATACCCAGCAAAAATATATTTGAAAAATGAAAGCAAAATAGACTACAAGAGCTAAAGAAATTCCACACAAGCAGACCTGCATCCAAGAAATGTTAAAATAAGTATTTCAAGGAGTAGGAAAATGATGCCAAATGGAAATAAAGACCTAAACCAAAGAATAAAGAGCATGGAAACGGTGACTATGTGCGTAAATAAACTTTTTTCTAATTATTCATACCTCTTTAAAAGACTTTTTTTAAGCAAAAATAACAATACAGTACGGATTTTTATAACATATGGAGAAAAGGACATGATAACAATAACACAAAGTTCAAGTGATGAAAAACAAAACTAAGGTCCTTACACTATACATGTATACACTATACTACAAATGAAATTGTATAATATCACTTTAAGCAGACTGTCATAAGATAAAGATAAAAGCAACCACTAAAATAACAATTAAAAGTTGTATCTAGGGCTTCCCTGGTGGCGCAGTGGTTGAGAGTCTGTCTGCCGATGCAGGCGACACGGGTTCGTGCCCCAATCCGGGAAGATCCCACATGCCGCAGAGTGGCTGGGCCTGTGAGCCATGGCCGCTGAGCCTAAACGTCCGGAGCCTGTGCTCCGCAACAGGAGAGGCCACAACAGTGAGAGGCCCGTGTACCGCAAAAAAAAAAAAAAAATTATAGAATCTGCATCTAGCACCAAATAGAGTTCTCCAATCTACAGAGAAACAAAACTAAAATACAAGTGTACATTCAAATTGCTGTGGACTTAAACTATCAACAAGATACCTTCCCCGCTCCCCGAAGAGGAGGGTAGTTTACTGTACACAGAAGTCAATATATATCTTTTACCAGAAAGGTTAGAATAAAGATCTCACATTTGTAAAGGCACATATGAAACATATTACAGCAATGACAGGGGCAGTGAGAACATAAACATACACAACTAGGAGCCATATCTAAAGACTTTATAAAAACAGATAGGAAGCTGCAAAAAATACTGTCAAAAGTCAGTTTTATACATGTCGTAACTCTATAAAACTGGCAAGCATAAGTTTATTTACTGATATTTAAAAAGCATATAGAATAAAATGCATAGTTTTATTTAAGGCTTTTAATATTATTAAATTGAGAGGGAGTCTATACCACAGACAAGATTCTTCCATCAGAGAGTACAGTTTAAGGTGGGGCTTTTCTTTTTATCACAAGGTCATTCCCAACACCAGAAGTTCCACTTTGGTTATGACTTTCTCATAATATACATTAAGGTTAACTTAACTTGTTTAAAAGATAGATTATTTCTTTTAATAATCCTGACATAAAGCAAATGCTTTAGTTGGTAAAAAGTACTAATGATTTTTATTTTAAAGAAGAAAGTCACGATGATTACATATTTAATACAAATTCTTAACACATGACAAGAACAATAAATGCATTTCTTTTAAACTGAGAAGTAGCTCTGATGTACTTTTAAAAGAAAATTACTTCCATTACTCTGTAATTTCATTGCTTTCAAATCCAAGAACAAAATTTATACCTAAGAATGAAGCTTAAAAGAAAAATAAAGGGGGCTTGTTTCACCACATCACCACATTTCCTACTTCATTACAACTTTCTTTACGCTTTATAATTTTCATTGATTGAATAAATTACCAGATAAAAGAATAGAAACATGACGTACAACCAATAGCTTCTTGATTATAACATCCAAAACAAGGAATTCTTACTTGTAGCATATACACAGATATTCATATAAACATATACTAAGCCACCTTCTTAAGTTTTTAAGGTAATGGCTTTAACTGAGCAAAAGTTTGCTGAAGAGATCAATGTGGAATTGTGGGTCCTTTCCATGCTATAACAATGGAAGGTCTCCTCCAATTTTAGAAATCGCTAGTCCTGCCCAATCTGAACTGCTTTAGGATTCGATTTTTCAAACCAACTAGGCTTGTGCTTTAACAGGTCAAGTCTAAACTTCTAATCATTCACACAACGAAGTGAGGTCCAGAGATGCGTAACTAACCTAATATATTACTCCTCAGTTAAAACCTAGAATTAGTTTGTCATCTAGTTTGGTTGTAGTACTCAAGGCTGAATTTTGGCATATTCTTTGGACTTAAAACATTTTTGCAACATCCCAGACAAGTCAATTTTGTTCAGAACTAAAAAAAAAAGAGCTATCAAGCCATGAAAAGACATGGAGGAACCTTAAAGGCGTATTACTAAGTGAAAGAAGCCAATCTGAAAAGGCTCCAAACTGTATGATTCCAACTATATGACATTCTGGAAAACTCAAAACTATGGGACAGCAAAAGGATCAGTGGTTGCCAGGAGTTGGGGTGGGGAGTGAGGTAAACAGGTGGAGCACATAAAATTTTTAGGGCAATGAAAATACTCTGTATGATATTATAATGATGGATAGATGTTCTTGTATTTGTCCAAATCCACAGAAAGTACCACACCAAGAGTGAACCCTAACATAAGCTATGGATTCTGGGTGTATATGATATATCAACGTAGGTTCATCAGTTGTAACAAATGTATTCAGCTGGGTGATGCTGATAATGGGGGAGGTTATGCATATGTGGGGGCAGGAAGTACATGGGAAATTTCTGTACCTTTCTCTCAATTTTCTATGAAACTAAAACTGTTCTTTAAAAATGAAATAAAAACATTTGCTCAGCTGCTTTTGCTCAGAATTATAAAGACTTTTTTCCTATTTATTTATTTATTTATTGCTCCGTTGGGTGTTCGTGCTGCACACGGGTCTTCTCTAGTTGCAGCAAGCGGGGGCTACTCTTCGATGTGGTGCACGGGCTTCTCATTGCAGGGGCTTCTCTTCGTTGCAGAGCACGGCCTCTAGGCACGCAGGCTTCAGTAGTTGTGGCACGAGGGCTTCAGTAGTGGTGGCTCGCGGGCTCAGTAGTTGTGGCTTGGTCTCTAGAGTGCAGGGTCAGTAGTTGTGGCGCACGGGCTTAGTTGCTCCGTGGCATTTGGGATCTTCCCTGACCAGGGATCAAACCCATGTCCCCTGCATTGGCAGGCAGGTTCTTAACCACTGCGCCACCAGGGAAGTCCCTCCTTTTTCTTTTTTACAAACAAACAAACGGTATGCCCAATTAAGTGCTGTCTTTTAAAGAAGTAATCTCAAAAAAGTTATTCTGGCCATTACTCAAAATCAGTGTTAGAATTTTTCTTCAAAATTGTCTTCAGATCTATACTTATAAATGGTAAGCAATTAACATATGTGAAGGCCAACTAAAAACCAAGCACGGAGACTCTCCACTTACCCCTCATGCCAATCCTATAAGGTGGATATGCTCTTGGTTTTAGAGATGAGGAAACCAAAGTCAGGCAAGTCACCTCAGTAGAGACCTTAATTATTCTTCAAGGTGATGATCATCCACCTTTTTTCCAATCTTGTCCCTAACAAGTTTGTTAGTCATTTTCCCCAAAGACATACCCAAGCTCCAGGAAATGACTGGCCACCATAAGGAGCAGTCAGAGAAATGTTCTTCAGTGCCTGAAGACAGACTTAATATTTACAGTAGTAGATACAAGGTACAAATGAGAAACTTTCACAGGTATCTTGTTGTACAGCCTGAGGCCACGCTGGAACTATATCCTAGCACTCTCTCAAAGGACATGCAAATTTACTGGGTGGAATTCTCACTTTTGTCAGTCAAGACAAACTTCATTTTCAACCACCTGTAAAGCCCTGACTGGTCCCAAACAACATCAAAACCACCCACTTTCTGGGACCTCCCTGGCGGTCAAGTGGTTAAGACTTCGCCGTCCAATGCAGTGAGTGAGAGTTCGACCCCTGGTCAGGTAGCTAAGATTCCACATGCCTCGGGGCCAAAATACCAAAAACATAAGCAATACTCTAACAAATTCAATAAAGACTTTAAAAATGGTCCACATCAAAAAACAAACAAAAACCAATCACGCCACTTTTATGTGAAAAGTTCAAAACTAATCTCTATTACAAGAGCTACAAATATATTCCAGAACTCTAGACATCTTTTCATCCACACAAGTTCTTAGGGCCCTAGAGCTCTTGGTCAACCAAGGATGACTGTAAGCTTTAGATGCTCTACATAAAGGCTCAGGCCTGAAAAAATCTCCAGAATATCATGAACTACTTGGGTGGGTGGAGGAAGGGAAAGTAGACAGTAAAAGCGATACACCATTTAGGAATGGGGTAATTTCTAAATGCTCAATCTATTTTCTATACTGTCAAGAGCAATAAAGAGAGGGAGAGGGAAGGGGGCAGGTAGGAGGAGGGAGAGAGAAGAAGGGAGGGATAAAGAAATCAGGAAGAAACGAAAAATCCAATGTTAATTCTCTTCACAGTGACAAATAATCCTGCTGATACAAGATAAAATTATCCTAGGATGCACTCACCCTCCCACACGTGCCTTGTCCACTACTTATACTGTCTGTGACTCACACTACTGGTTTATTAACTAGACCTATAAGATGTTTTAAATATAACTATATACTGAATAGTGCTAATGAAACATTAAGCAACCACTGGAATGCCCTGAGCAGGAGAATAAATGTTTATGGGAAAAACACCAAAAACATTCAAAGTCCCACAATGAACAAATATACAGAGACACAGAGGATGTGACAAGAAATGCCAAAAGAACTGGCCAACTATTCCCCATTCTTCATCTTTACATATAGCCCAGGTCACGAACTGGGCTAATCTAGTCCTGGCCCTCACTCTAACATCAAAAAGGAGGGTAAGGGGCAGGACAGGAATAAAGACACAGAGAATGGACTTGAGGACATGGGGAGAGGGAAGCGTAAGCGGGGACGAAGTGAGAGAGTGGCATGGACATATATACTCTACCAAATGTAAAATAGATAGCTAGTGGGAAGCAGCCGCATAGCACAGGGAGATCAGCTCGGTGCTTTGTAACCACCTAGAGGGGTGGGATCGGGAGGGTGGCAGGGAGACGCAAGAGAGAGGAGATACGGGGATATATGTATATGTATGGCTGATTCACTTTGTTATAAAGCAGAAACTAACACACAATTGTAAAGCAATTATACTCCTATAAAGATGTTTAAAAAAAAAGAGGGTAAAGATGTAAACTCTCCAAGCTAAACAAATGGGGTCAGGGTGAGGTTGGGGGAGGGGTATGCACAAACCAGTGAGGTTGGTGTCCCTGGATCATATAGGAATTAAACTCATCTCTGCTTTTCTTCTCCAGAAGAGAAGTGTAGCAGCAGGGTCTGACCCCCTAGCACTGGAAAAAGTACCTTCCAATATAATCCTTTCATCCATTAAAGGAACCCTAGGCCTGGGAGTCCTAACCTTAACAAGTATTCCCTCCTTGGGCAAAGGGAGAGGGAAGAGATTAAGAGGGCTATATCAAGCATCTGATTTGATCACTGCCCCTCAATAAAGAGAATCTGAAGAGCCTAAGGTTAAATGCTTAATTTGGCCATCTCATAGTAAGAGGGAAAACAAGAAACCACTGCTAGTATGAACAGCTTTAAACGTTTTTATCTAATTCAGTGTTATTAACCCAAGTCTATTGTTGGTCCTTTCTATTTCAGAGGAAGCTGAATTTCATTAGAGACAGACACAAAGAGGATTACTTTTGTTAACACTGGCCCTACATTAAAATGCCCACCTCCCAGCCTCACGTTCAGAGACCTAAACACACAACTGGTCTGTCATTGAAAAGCACACTATCTTTGCACTAGCCATGCTTTAGAGAACCTGAGAAATTCAACACTGGGCATAGTTCTACTGCATCACCAGTGAAATTAAATTGTCTATTAGGAAGTGAAAAGAACAAAACTGTACTGCCACACACCACGTGCACCCCAATACCCTGTTCATGTAATTATACAGGGACCTTTTTGAACTTATTTAACCATATACTAGCATCCAGAGGAATAATTTTTTTTAACTACATTTGTTGAAATTCTAAATACAAAGTCTTCATTCCCACCCCTGCCTCAACCCCCACCCCTGCAGCCCTCACTCTCTCAACACAGAATCTTTTCTTTCAAACCCTAAGAAACCAGGAACAAAAATCTCAATGAAGGTTCAAAAGACTTAAAATTCTTGTTTTTACCCCTTAGTGGTCTATTGCTATGTCCAAAACCCTATATCGCAGGTACCTTTTGACTAAGGAGACTGGAAACAGCCCAGCTGTTTTCTTTTCTGATTAGTGAAAGGGGAACCTGTGGAGGAATTAAAGATTTAGCCTTGCCCCAGAGCTAACAGTCTCCCTCCAGCTACATCTTGCTGGCCCTAAGCAGAAAGAAAGAACAGGCAATCAAATCTACATCTCTTGCATCTCTTTACAGGACATTAATAATGACCCTGACAGTCTGGCCAGCCACCACCCAGCTCTGTAATTCAGCCCTTATAATTCCAGCCCACCCTTGCAGGCTATCTTTTATGACACGCTAGCACAAGATAGCAGGGGACCTAACAAGGAACTTTTAAAAATATTTGAGATGCAACAGCAACTTATGATCTAGAACTGTATAGCTTTTTAAAATACTTCCCATTATTCAATATATCCTAATGGAAAATGTTTGAAGAGCTTAAAACATACCTGAAAAACTAAATTATTTTAGGCAATATTTTCTCAAAACTTGTAATACAAACGTTTTAATTCCTTTAAAATTTTTAGTTCAGAGGAGTTATCTCATCCTGGAGGATTTTTCCAGCTTGATGTTCAATTCCAAGTGGCTCATTCTAGTCAACTCTGAAACATCTCTAGTGAAAGATTCTCACTGAACTCCCTTAGCAAGTTATTCCACTGTCTGAGTGACCTCACTGTCAGGTAAAATTTTAGTAGCAGATTAGAACATTTTTCTTTTTCAGTTCCAGAACAAAGTTGTTTTTGTATCAAAAAGAACTGCTGCAGCATCCCTGCTGACACAACAGGATAAAGCAAAGAAGAAAAGCACTGGTTAATACCACTCAGCTACTGGAGAGTTTATTTCTAAAGCTTGAATATAGTTTTGAAATACGAAGCTTAAAGTAACATGGACAGCCGGAGTGTGTGGTTTTGCTGCTACATTTTTAAAATTAAATCCTTTAATGGCTATTTTGTCCATTCACCTTTCTTTTAATACCAAGAAAGGGGGGAAAAACATTTCATGTTAGTAAATGCTTTATTGACCTAACTCTTACCTGAACAAAAATGACCCATATCTCACAACCTCCAAAAGCTTGTGGGGTTTTTTTTTAAGCCAAATATACAAAACATCACATACAAAGGTTTTGCTTTTAATCCTTATAATACAGCCACGCAGCTAGTGCTAATGGTTTGTACCCATACATAGCCTGCTACACAACTCCCTCAAAAAATTCCAAATCAACATCTTTGAGGTATCACGACATTAGCTCAAAATTAGTTCAAAAGAATTAAATATCAAATATATCTGGTAACAAGTGTTATTTAGTTTTTCATACCCAAACTCAGATTCTAAAAGATCTATTACATGCAAGATAATACCTTCTACCGATAATGAATTTATTTACTGTTACCCATATTTAAACAAATGGCATGTTTATTCATCCACTTCATTCAGTTATTTGAATACTCTTTTAAAATACTCACTAAATACAGGCAAAACAAAGTTTCAGACCCACGCATTCAATTAACTTTGATTATGCAGTTAATTCATTTAGCTGGGTTCTGATACCTGGAGATACCTACATATTTGTTAATTACAGACAAAAACCTGTATTGCATATCCACAAGAAATAATTACCTCTAGTATGCAAATCCTTGAGGACATCAAATAAGATGGTGCCGTTCAATCCTGCTCCTTTCTAAAATCAATTCCATCTCCCACACAACCCCTAAAAAACCACTTCTGCATTTGGAATGAAAATCAGAGGTGGAATGGAAACCTGTTCTTGCTGGACAAAAGATCTATGAAGCATCCTACCTCACACAAAGACAATTTTGAGCAAAGTGGTCCCAACCTATTCTCTCTTTGCCATCCTATCCACTCCCCACTGTAATTCCTCCAAGGTGCAGCTTGTTAGGAACATAAAGCCAGCAATTACACAGGTCACAGGGGTTGAATGAAGAACAGTAAGTTTACTCAGGCTGATAGTCAACCATACACGGGCTGGGTATGAGGGGTTTCCCTCTGAAGTTCCTGACCCCAACTGTGACCAGCAAGGATGTCTGCTCCAGTCACAATGTTAAATCAGTCCAATCAAACCCTGTCTGTAGGATTAATTCAAAGGATTGAGAAGTGGTTATCTGGAGCAGTTAGCTGTCCTGAAGCAAAAATGAGAGGGCTTTCCTAGCCCTTTAAGAAGCAGTTAGCTGTCCTGAAGCAAAAATGAGAGGGCTTTCCTTGCCCTTTAAGAACCTTATCAGGAACACTGGGGACTGAGTACTACCTATGCAGTGAATGAAGCAAATTCCCCTTTTCTACCTCTCATTTCCATCTCTGATTATAAAGTGTCTCTCCCTCGCCACTCTGAGAAACCTGACCAACCAGATCAGTACAAATCCTTTTGAGAAACTAATTCTCCCAAACGTAACAGCTTGAAGTTGCTTCCTTTCTCTTATTTCTCCCAGTGTCAAAAAAATATCTATACAACCAGGAACCAAGCAAATAATTCCCATGGTAATCTGGGGCTCATATTAAATAATAAATAAGCATGCTACACTAAAGAATTTTTCCCTCCACAAGCATGGGGAAAATACCAATGAAGCAATGCTCCCAAATGAGAAGTGGTACGATTTGTCCATGCTCAGGATAAACAGTAAAAATCATCACTGTATTTATTCCCACTGGAAAAATAACATACTATCAAGAATGTCTTTAAAATATATATACCATTGAACACCTATACAAAACTCTCCACACTCCTTTCACATGCATAAACTGCTTGCATAAATACACAAACATTAAAATCTAGGATCCATGTGTCACTCAAGGAAATGACTGCTGCAGGCACAGAATTAATTAATACATTTCCAGAGTTTCCACAATGAAGCAGGAATACCTTCAAAGCAATTTAGTAAATTTGGATAACTGATAACTTGAATTGATTTCATTTCTGCTGTGGCTTCCCCATCATTATATTAACCCAACTTAAAATAACCAATTTCCTTATCTCCTGCCTCACCTTTTCCTATTAGGTTACACATGCTATACCAGCAACTTTCCAAATATTCAAGAAGTAAAAAACTTCCTTTTCAAATGACACCTTACAAAGAACATGAATGTAAAATTGAAAATAGTCTTCTACAGTAAAAATATTTTCTAAGTTCAAATGTAAAGTCTTCACATAAAGTCAACTACTGTTAAAAAGGCTAATTTGATTAACATACACTGAAATCAAGGGTATGGATAAGAATCATATACAGATATTAAATACTATACAAACAAGAATATAGAGATGGCAATCAGGAAAATCCTGATTCACGCACAAAAGTTGCTCACGATAACAGATTGATTTTTATTTTAAACAGGTCACCTCACAGTCTTGGGAAGCTCTTTAAAAAGAGATGGCAAGGGCTTCCCTGGTGGCACAGTGGTTAAGAATCCACCTGCCAATTCAGGGGACACAGGTTCGAGCCCTGGTCTGGGAAGATCCCACATGCCACGGAGCAAATGGGCCCGTGACCCACAACTACTGAGCCTGCGCGTCTGGAGCCTGTGCTCCGCAACAAGAGAGGCCGAGATAGTGAGAGGCCCACGCACCGCTATGAAGAGTGGCCCCCGCTCGCCGCAACTAGAGAAAGCCCTCGCACAGAAACGAAGACCCAACAACACAGACAAAAATAAATTAATTTTTTAAAAAAGATGGCAAAAAAAATTTTGAGATCTGCACAAAAATCAAAACATAATAGCAACAATTAATGCATTAGTGGTAACCGATGTATTAAAATTGAGTTTATTTTTTAAATAAAATTCTTATCTTTACAAAAGTCATGAAGAAGCACCTCCACAGAACACTAAGCAACTATTTCAAATCACTGTTCTAAGCCACCTTCTATTACATTACAACTCTGACCCACCTCCCAGGAACATCTCCAAAGGGGAGATAGGGGACAGGGGGTGGAGACAGGATTTATTCTTCCTAAAATTAAAAATATAAAAATGGTTATTTGAACGTGAACTATAAATATGTCTCAGAAGATATAATCCTATACTCTGGTAAATCAGTATAAACTGTTGTCCTTCATATCCAAAGATGAAACTGATGACTGTTCCTCTACTGAAACTGAGAAGTTCACTAGATCAGCCATCTCACCCAAAGATGCACCTAGACAAGCCTCTTGGGCTGGTAAATCCTACAGGTATCATCTCTGTCCCAATAAGATAAGCCACGGGCCAACAAAGTGTAGCCAGCTGGCCAAGTCCAGCCTACCACTTATTTTTTAATGACCCACAGCTAAGAATGAGGTTGTGGATTGAATTGCATCACCTCCCCTCCCCTGCCAAAAAAAAAAAAGATATATTAAAGTCCTAACCCCCAATATCTCAGAATGTGACCTTATTTGGATATAACGGCCTTCACAAACAAGGTCATGAGGGTGGGCTCTAATCCAGTATGACTGGGAAACTGTACACAGAGACAGACACAAAAAGAGGAAGAAGATGTGAAGTGGCACAGGGAGAAGATGGCCATCTACAAGCCAAGGAGAGAGGCTAGAACAGTTCCTTCCCTTACATCCCTAAAAACATCCCTAAACATCTGAAGTAACTAATTTGCCAACACCTTGATTTTTTACTTCTAGCCTCCAGAACCCTGAGGCAATAAATTTCTGTCATTTAAGACATCCAGTTTGTGGTGCTTTGTTACAGCAGCCCTAGCAGACCAATACAAATGTTTTTTTCATTTTCAAGCAGTTGGGGAAAAAGAAAATCAAAGAATGTTATTCTGTAACATGTGAAAATTATACAATTTCACATTTCATTGTTGATAAAGTTTTACTGGAACACAGTCACACTTCTTCACTTACATATTGCCTATGACTGCTTTTGCACTGCAGTGGCAGAGTTGAGTATCTGCAACAGAGTATATGACCTAAAATATTTACTCTCCAGCCCTTTATAGAAAGAGTTCCCCAGTCTGAAATAACTTTTGTGTCACAAAGCATCACACCATATAGTGTAGATGCACCCCAGGAAGGTCAACCTCTTACCATTTTCCATCTTTCTCTCAGTTGCTCTTCAGTTTCCTGCTTTTCTTCCAAAAATTAGTTACATCACACCTACTTTCCAAGGCTACTGTGTATAGATTAAGTGAATAATAAGTGTATATACCTCTTTAAACTACAAAATATAATAAACATATAAAAGCTATAAAATTCCACCACACACAAGTTGTAACAAACAATTTTAAGGGCAATACTTACATATTTCTGTACCACGAACCTGACAAGTCCATCAATGTTAGCAGAATTTATGTAACTAATAACACACCTCATATGACTGTCAGTAACACATCCAAGAAGCATAATGACATAAATGATTCCACTAAAACTCAGTAAGACTGAGCAAGCAAGCAAACAAGTGTTACATATTAAGGCTATATTTGCCTTTTATTATCAAACTACCAATTTATCAAATACTAGGGGGCTAGCATGAAAAGAAGGATAAATTGTGCTTGCAGTAATTCTAGCTCCAATTTCCTAAAAGCTAAAACTTCCTAATAGTCGTTTATTCAAAAAAAAACCAATTAGGTACTACTGCCTTAGTCAATTGTTTGGCAGTATCTACTACAGTTAAACAAAAGGGTCACATACCCTATGATCCAATAATTCAATTACTTGCTACCACCCAATAGAAATGCATACACATGTACACCAAAAGACATGTAAAAGAATGTTCAAGCAGCACTTTTTTGAAATAGGCCCAAAATGGAAATAATTCCAATGTCCATCAATAGTTGAAAGGAAGGACTTCCCTGGTGGTCCAGAGCGTAACACTCCATGCTCCCAATGCAGGGGGGTCCAGGTTCGATCCCTGGTCCGGGAACTAGATCCCGCATGCATGCCGCAACTAAGTGTCCGCATGCCGCAACTAAGAACCGGCGCAGCCAAAATAAATAAATAAATAAATATTTTTTAAAATTAAAAAAACAGTTGAAGGAATAAACAAATTATCATATTCACACTATGAAATACTCTTCGGCAATGAGAATGAACTACTCCTACACACAACATGGAATAATATCAAAAACATTAAAACAAAAAGCAAAATATACATATAACACCATTTTTTGGCTGCGCCACATGGCTTACGGGATTTTAGTTCCCCTACTAGGGATCGAACCTGGGCCCTGGCAGTGAAAGCGCCAAGTTCTAACCATTGGACTGCCAGGGAATTCCCAAGAGTGGCTACTCTGGAGAGGCAGGTGGGAACAGTGATTGGGAAGGGGCAAAGGCATGAAAGGGGCTTCTAAGATGATGGTAATGTTCTATTTTGCTCCCTAAGTCATGTCCAATTAGTAATGGCATACTGAGCTATAGAGTTATGACTGGTGTACTGTGTGTGTATGATATATCATACTTCAAGAAAATGGTTAACCGGGACTTCCCTGGTGGCACAGTGGTTAAGAATCCACCTGCCAATGCCAGGGATATGGGTTCAAGCAATGGTCCGGGAAGATCCCACATGCCACGGAGCAAATAAGCCTGCGCGCCACAACTACTGAGTCTGCGTGCCTAGAGCCCATGCTTCGCAACAAGAGAAGCCACCGCAATGAGAAGCCCGCGCACCGCAACAAAGAGTAGCCCCCGCTCACCGCAACTAGAGAAAGCCTGAGCAACGAAGACCCAACACAGCCAAAAATAAATAAATAAAATAATACATTTATTAAAAATAAAGAAAAAGAAAATGGTTAACCAAAAACTTAAGTCCCACTTCCAGAAGCTGCTTCCTAAGGCTTAATATGCTCCCACTGGACTAACACTCCCAAAGATAACTATAAACTCTGGACAGAATATAAAAGGTAACTACCTGAAGGCACTGGAGAGTAATCAAAAGCAGACAGACACTTAGGAAGGTCACTGGAAAAAAGAAACAGCACTGACAAAGTTTTTCTTTTTTTTCTGGCTTTTTGCCTGAAGGGAGGCCCAGTTTGGCATAGTCAGGTAATAGAATTTGAATAGAAACCACATTCTTACTGAAATGAAGAACCAGACAGTAGAGTTCAGAGTGACCCCACCAGGTGGAAACTGAGGGGTGAAATCAAAGAAAGGAGAGAGCCACAGAGGGAGAGGTCCAGAATCTACATATAAACTTGGCCCAAATCTCTGGCTAATCCCTGAAACATGGAGTGTGGAACAGACTACAAACATCCCAGAGAAGACTAAACACTGAATACAGAGCTAAACTGCCGACCTCAGGTGTGGATAATTTGGAGTTCGAGACCATCCTACTAAAACAAAAATCAATATTCTTTGGAGGTACAAAAAGGATTCAGAATCTCTACATGCATTGTTCATAATGTCCAGAATGCAATTCCAAATTACATGAATTCAGAGAGGTAAACGTGTGCTTCCCTGGTGGCGCAGTGGTTAAGAATCCGCCTGCCAACGCAGGGGAAAAGGCTTCGAGCCCTGGTCTGGCAAGATCCCACAAGCCTCAGAGCAACTAAGCCCGTGCGCCACAACTACTGAAGCACGCACGCCTAGAGCCCATGCTCTGCAACAAGAGAAGCCACTGCAATGAGCAGCCCGCGCACCACAGCAAAGAGTAGCCCCCGCTTGCCGCAACTAGAGAAAGCCTGCGCGCAGCAACAAAGACCCAACGCAGCCAAAAATAAAAAATAAATTTATTTTTAAAAAAGAGGGAAACATAATCCACAGAAGACAAAAGAACCAATAGAGACCAACACCAAGATAACTTGCACATTATAATTAGTAGAGAAGACTTTTTAAAACTACCTCTACCAAGGTTTTTAACATTAACATCTTACATAACCCTTGTACAGCTATAGCAACCAGTAAATTTATGACACAAAACTATTCATTTACAAACCTTATGTGTTATCTGTCAATCAATCCACTAATATACTTTTTTGGACCTAGCATCTAACCCAAGATCCCACATCGCATTTAGCTGTCATGTACTGTTAGTCTCCTCAATCTGAGGTAGTTCCCCAGCATTCCTTCACAGATAAGAATTTTAAAAGCAGCTACTATGACCATGCTCAAGAATTAAAGAAGAAGATATGCTTACAACAAATAGGAAATCTCAGCAGAGACACAGAAACTATAAAAAAGAACCAAGTGTAAATTCTAGATTGAAAAATATCTAAAATTAAAATATTCATTGGATGCAGATTAAAAGTGGCAGAAGAGTCAGTACACTTGAAGATCAATAGCAATTATCCAATCTGAACAATAGAGAGGAAAAAAACCATATGAAAAGTGAACAGTCATATGTGTAATAGGTATAACTGGAGTTCTATAATCAGAAGTGAGAAAGAATAGAGCAGAAAAAATATTTGAAAAAATAATGGCTGAAAAGTTCCCAAATGGAGTATAAGATAGAAATTTAAAGATTCTGGGAGCTCAGTGAACCACAAGCAGGGAAGATACAAAGAAGATATCTAAGCATATCAAAGGCAAACTGCCAACACCCAAAAGTAAAGAGAGAAGTATTAAAACAGCCAAAGAAGGGCTTCCCTGGTGGCGCAGTGGTTGAGAGTCCGCCTGCCGATGCAGGGGACACAGGTTAGTGCCCCAGTCCAGGAAGATCCGACATGCCACGGAGTGGCTGGGCCCGTGAGCCATGGCCGCTGAGCCTGCGCATCCGGAGCCTGTGCTCCGCAACGGGAGAGGCCACACAGTGAGAGGCCCGCGTAACGAAAAAAAAAAAAAAAAAAACAGCCAAAGAAGAATGACAAATCACAATAATATGAATTACTTCTGACTTAAAAAAATAGTGGAGGCCAAAAGACATTGGAAAGACATTTTAAACGCTAAAAGGAAAAAACTCTGACAACCCAGAATTCTATATTCAGCAAAAATATCCTTCAAGAATGAAGACAAAATAAAAATATTTTGGGAATAACAAAAGCTAAGAGAATTCATCACCAACAGACCTAGAATAAATGCTGAAGGAAGTTCACTTAGCAGAAGGTAAATGATACAAGATGGAATCTCCAACCTTCAGAAAGAAATGAAAAACACAGGAAATATTAAGTATGTGGGTAAATATAAAAGATTATCTTCTCTCTTAATTTCTTTAAATACATGTGACTTATTTTATTTTATTTTATTTTTGCGGTGCACGGGCCTCTCACTGCTGTGGCCTCTCCTGTTGCGGAGCACGGGCTCCAGACGCGCAGGCTCAGCGGCCATGGCTCACTGGCCCAGCCGCTCCGCGGCATGTGGGATCTTCCCAGACCGGGGCACGAACCCGTGTCCCCTGCATCGGCAGGCGGACTCTCAACCACTGCGCCACCAGGGAAGCCCCATGTGACTATCTTAAAATATTAAATAGCACACTACCAATGGGTCAAAGAATTCACAAAGGAAATCTAAAATACTTTTGAGAACAATGAAAATGAAAACCTAACATATCAAAGCTTCTGGGATACAGCTAGAGCAATTTTCACAGGGAGACTGACAGCTGTAAATGACTACGTTTTTAAAGAAAACTCAATCTATAATCTAATCTTTCACCTTAAACACTAGAAAAAACAGCAAACAAAATTAAGCCCAAAGCAAGCGAAAGGAAAGAAAAGTATAAGTAGCAAAAAGAAAAATAGAGAAACATCAATGAAATCAAAATGTGGTTCCCAGGGACTTCCCTGGCGGTCCAGTGGTTAAGACTCTGTGCTTCCATTACAGGGGGCACAAGTTCAATCCCTGGTTGGGAAAAAAAGATCCTGCACACCACGTGGCTCGGCCAAAAAAAAAAAAAGGTGGTTCCCTGAAAATATTATTTTTAATGCCTTTAGCTAAACTGACCAAGGAGAGAGAAAAATCAAATTACTAAAATCAGGAATGAAAGAGAGACATCACTACCCACCTTTCAGAAATAAAACAGATCATAAAGGAACAGTAATTTAGAAAAACTCTATGCCAACAAATTAGGTAATTTAGGTGAAATGAACAAATTCCTAGAAAGACACAAACTACCAAAACCAACTCAAGGAGAACTAGAAAACTGAATAGATCTACAAGAAAAGGATCAAATTCTTTTCCCCAAAGAAAAGCCAGGCCCAGATGGCTTCACTGGTGAATTCTACCAAACATTTAAAGGAAAATTACTACCAATTCTTCATAGACTCTCCCCCCAAAATGGAAGAGGGAACACATGCCAACTTATGCTAAAAGGCCAGCATTACCCTCAGCCAAAACCATATAAAGACATCACAACAAAGGAAAACTACAGCCCAGTATCCCTATGACTACAGACGTTAAAATCTTCAACAAAATACTAGCAAACCAAATCTACCAAAAAAGAATTACATACTCCGACAAAAATGAGATTTATCCAAGGACAGCAAGTTTTACTACTTAAAATCAATTAATGTAATATACCATATTAACAGACTAAAGGACAAAAACCCATATAGATCACCTCAATAAACAAAGAAAACACCATACATACACACACACACACACACACACAAAATCAATCACAGACCTAAATATGAATTAAAAATTTAATAAAACTCTTAGAAGAAAACTTAGGTATAAATCCTATGGCCATGGATTAAGCAATGGTTTCTTAATATGACACCAAAAAGCACACGCAACAAAAGATAAATCAGATTCATCAGAAGTTAAAACTTTCATGTTGCATACAATCAATATAGTGAAAAGACAACTCACAGAACGATAAAAAAAAAATATTTGGAAATCATATATCTGGCAAAGGGACTTGCATCCAGAACATACAAGGAACTCTTACAACTCAATAACAAGATAAATGATCCAATTTAGAAATGGGTAAAGAATAGATATTCCTCCAAAAAGACATACAAATGGACAATAAGCAAATGAAAAGATGTTCACCATCATTAGCCATTAGTAAGCAAAGCACAAAGAGATAGCTGCTACAATGGCTATAATCATAAAGGCAGATAATATCAAGTGTTGAAGACGATGCAGAGAAACTGGAACCATCACACTGCTGGAACCATCATAAACCAACACACGTTGCTGTTTGAAATGATCAATGAATCATGTGGCCAGTTTGGAAAAAAAGTTTGTCCATTCCTCAAAAGATTAAGCATAGAGTTACCATATGACAAAACAACTCCACTCCTAGGTGTATATTCAAGAGAAATGGAAACATACAACCACACAAAAGCTTCTATTCAACCGTTCACAGAAGCATTACTTATAGTAGCCAAAAAAATAAACTGATGTATAATAAAAAGTAGCATAACCACATAATGGACAACAAAATTCTGCAACAAAAAAGGAATGAGTTTTTATATATAACATGGATGAACCTTGAAAACATTTTAAGTGAAAACAGCCAGATGTAAATGACCATATATTTTATAATTCCATTTATATGAAATCATCAGAATAGCAAAATCTACAGGGACAGAAATTAGATTAGTAGTTGCTTAGAGCGAGGGAAAGAGGATGGGTGGAAATGGGGAGTGACTGTTAATGAGTACATAATTTCTTTTAGGGGTGGCAAAAATGTCCTAAAATTAGATTGTAGTAATGGCTGTACCAACCTGTGAATATACCAAAAAACACTGCATCATATACTTGAAATGGGTGAATTGCATTGTAAGTGAATTATACCTCCCGAAAATAAAAAGAGTATGTATAGCAAACATGGCAATAAACTAAAATAAAATTCCAAAAATGTTCAAGTAACCCAAAAGAAACAGGAAAATATAAAGAAAGGTACAAAAGAGTTGGGACAAATAAAACAAATATTAAAATAGTAGACCTAAATCAACAATTACAACACACATCAACAATTACATTAAATGTTACTGGAATAAGCACTCCAATTAAAAGGCAGATATTGAACAAATGAGTTTTTAAAAACGAGAACTAAATGCATGCTATCTACGAGAGACATACTTTAAATACAAAGAATCAGAAAGGCTGAAGTAAAAGGATGCAAAAGGACATACCAAGTAAGGAATAAAAAGCGTAAGAAGACTGAAGTGGCTATATTCCTATCAGAGGAAGTAAACTTTATTGGCAGAGAGAAAGAGGGGGATTTCATAAAGATAAAAGGCTCAATTCATCAGGAAAAATGACAATAATAATGGATACGAGGCTAATACTAAGGTTTCAAAATATATAAAGCAAAAATTTCCAGAATTTTAATAAAAGAAAGACAAATCCACATAGTTGGAGATTTAAATACTCTTCTCTCAGCAACGGATAAAACAAGATTTACAAAATCAATAATATAGGGCTTCCCTGGTGGCACAGTGGTTGAGAGTCCACCTGCCAATGCAGGGGACACAGGTTCATGCCCCGGTCCGGGAAGATCCCACATGCCGCGGAGCGGCTGGGCCCGTGAGCCATGGCCACTGAGCCTGCACGTCCAGAGCCTGTGCTCCGCAACGGGAGAGGCCACAACAGTGAGAGGCCTGCGTACCGCAAAAAAAAAAAAATCAATAATCAAAAACACTATCAATACCCTTGAACTGACATTTATAGAACACTATACTCAACAAGTGCAACAAGAATATACATTCTTTTCATCAATTCCAGCACACTTCTAAATAACCTATGGATCAAAAACAAAATCACAAATGAAATTAGAAAATACTTTGCCCTAATGCATAATAAAAATACAATATACCAAAATTTGTGGAATTTTGCAAAAGCAGTACTGAGAGAAAAAGTTATACTTTTAAATGCCAATATTTGAAAAGAAGAAAGGTATAAAATGTGATGAGTCTGCCCTAAGAAACTAGAAAAAGAGCAAAGAAAACCCAAAGAAATAAACGAAATAAGGGAAGGAGCAAAAACCAGTGTCACAGAAAAACAGAAAATAATGGAAAAGGTTGGGTTTTTTCAAAAGATTAGCAAAAGTGATAAACACCTATTTACCAATATCAGAAACGAAAACTGGCAATATCACTATAGACTCTACATATACTAAGTGAAAAATAAATATAATGAATAACTTTATGCCAATAAATCTGACAATTAAGATGAAATGGACAAGTTCCATGAGAAACACAACTTTTAAAAATGGACATAATGTAGACTAAAATACTCTAATAGCCCTGACTCTATTAAAGAAATTGAATTCCCTATTAACAAATGAATTCTCTAAAAGAAAACCACAAGCCCAGATGGTTTTACTGGCTAATTCTCTCAAACATTTAAGGAGTAACTAATGACAATGAACACAAACTCTTCCAAAAAACAAAAGAAACCTTTACCAACTCACATTGAGGCCAGCAAAACCTGATAAAGAATATTACAAATATTCTTCACGAGCATATGTGCAAAAACTCTTACCAATATACTGAACAAACGGAATCCATCAATATATAAAAAATATGGGGACTTCCCTGGTAGCACAGTGGTTAAGAATCCGCCTGCCAATGCAGGGGACACGGGTTCGAGACCTGGTCCGGGAAGATCCAACGTGCTGCGGTGCAACTAAGCCCGTGCGCCACAACTACTGAGCCCATGTGCCACAACTACTGAAGGCCACATGCCTAGAGCCCATGGTCCACAACAAGAGAAGCCACCGCAATAAGAAGCCTGTGCATCACAATGAATAGTAGCCCCCGCTCACCGCAACTAGAGAAAGCCCGTGCACAGCAACGAAGACCCAACGCAGCCAAAAATAAATAAATATTTATTTTTTTTAAAAATAACACATCATGACCAAATGAGGTTTATTCCAAGAACATAAGGTTGCTTTAGCATTAAACAAATAACTCATCGTCATCCACACTAATCACTGCAGAAGAGATCTCTTTATCACAAAAATCTAATAATGTCACTCCCATTTTCTCAAAACTTTGGTGACTCCCCACACCCACATACAAGACAGAAACTTTAACATAGCATGGAAGGTTCAATCACCCTCCCCCTGCACAGCAGCCACATTTCTGGCTACCAACCTCCAATACGCATCCCATACTCCAGCTACAATGGCCATGCCCTCTAAGATGTGGCACTCCCCTCTCCTTCCTTCCACTCACAAATTCCAAATCTCCACCTCAGCTGAGTTCCTCTGAAAGCCTTCCTGACTTCGTCAGGTGGATTTCACTACTTCTCTCTCTACATTCCCACTGCATCTTTTGCAACCCTCAATTGTAATAGATATTACCATTATTTCTTTGTTTTTCTCTCTATTCAACTATCACAGCAGAGGCCAAATCTTTTCACCATATTAACAGAATAAAGAAGGAAAAATCATTTGATCATTTCAATAGATACAGGAAAATCATTTGACAAAAGTCAATACACATGTGTGAAGGAAAAAAACTCTCAGCAAATTAATAAAGAAAATGTCTTCAATCTAATAAAGGCATCTAAGACAAATCCACAACTAACATTATACTTAACTTCCAAGAAGCACTAGCTTCAGTAGCAATATTCAACATTTATATATGCTTTTGTATCGTCAATGGTCCTTCAACAACCCTGTTTAAAAAAAATTTGTTTTTAAGTAGGAAGCTATTATTCTCTCAAATGGTATTAATAGCAACTCTGGGTCAGAAATGGTAAATGATACACCAAAGTCAGAAAGTCAGTATTAGAATCCAGCCTTTGACCAAAAGTACTTTTCAATTATAGTATGCCATCTAGTCTAGGTGATTACAGCAGATGGTAAGATATTCAAACAGCTATTATATTTCATTAGTTGATAAAATAAAATAGGATAAGTAACAGTAACATGGAATGAAAGTATTTTAAGCCCACAATAAGAAGAACCTCAAATCCCCTTTTCTCAAATGGCTGTGCCACAAAGAGAAAAGGGCACAACGAATGGTGTGTAATATTTTCCCTTTATAGGTCTAAAATGCAGCAGATAGGCAATTCAAGGCCTTATCTGAATTTACATCTCTAATCTGCTACTTGTCCATGCCTTAACTGAGCAGCTGTCAGCTGGAAGCTTCGGCCCACAGCTCCTTAAAAAGAAACCAGAGTGCCACGGCTACTTCTGAGTTTCTGTTTCTGATTCAAGTGAATTTTTCATGCAAGAATATATGAATGCTGTCTTAACATCTTTCCATCTGTGATACACCCACAGCCAGCGAGTTCCACAATGAGGCTGGATTTGCTTCTTTACTGCTCAACATGCACTTCACTTCAAAGCATACAGGGAAATTCGAGTGTCTTCAAATAACCTGTTAACTACAAAAAAAAGATAGGAAGAATTGTTCTTTAAACTAGCTTCGCCACCCAGCTGCCTACAGACCAATCATTTCTATGCATCTTCTTGTGTTCCCTAAAGGTGAACATTTGACCTGGAGTCATTTGTCTAGGACAAAACATTAAACAATTAAGATAAAATAAGCCTTCTCCACAATTGGAGTTGTCTTCTCTGTGAACATCCCAGGCCCTTATAAAGGAGCCCAAGTGTTTCTTGATAACACAGTGCCCTTTATACACAAGTTCCTAAAAGGCTTCTTATCTGACCTTACTCCTGCTGAAAGTCAGTGACCATGAGGTATCACTCACTGACATTTATAGTGATTTAAGTAAAAATACGGACCTCTTTTCTCCAAGTGACACAGAAAATTCAAAGGTCACTGGATAATGTACTACCAAGTAGAGTACACCAGTATCTCAGATATGTCTGTACTCAAAATGTCTGCTTTCAACAATCTTTGGAAATGTCTTATGAAAACCAGTGGGTGACCGAAATTTTTAGTCAAGAAATCGACAATATAGTTTTATTATGATTACTTTATGGATAAGCCAATATTATAACTTCAAACTTCTCTTTAATTCCAACAAGAATTCAGAAATGTCTAGATAATGTCTTTGAAAATAAGATGCTCTTTTAAAATTTAATTTTTTTTATTAATCATCTAAGAAAAAAAGAGGGGAAGGGTTATCGAGTTAATTCAAAATTCCCTTAAGTACCACACCATGTAACAACATTGAGCAAACTATAGACCAATACTCCTAACTTCACAATATCACCCTCAAATCTAATTTCAGGAAGAAATTTAAAATGTTCAAAGAATGATAACCTCAACCAATCACCTTCTAACAAACTTTTTTGTAAAGCTTGCCTCTAGCTGAATAATTCCAATCAACTCTCTCAACCTGAGGTTGGCAGTGCTGCTGCTGTCTCAAGATTAAATTTAACAACAGGCAGGACTTGCCACTAGAGATGTGGCACTAGGGCTCATAGACCAGAAATTAAGTAAAGCAGTCAGAGATCCAGGGAGACTGAAGGATGAAAGCCCCACTCCCAGTTTCATAGTCTGAGCACAGAAGACATTTTTGCACCCACTATTTCACCACCAAACATGCTGAACCACATTATCTGGACCCACTCCTATTCAACCCTGCTCTCCATTCCCAATGGCAACTCCTGCCTCCTCAGAACCTTTAAACTCTGAACTAAATTCTGAAGCTTTACTTTCAAAGTTTTACTTTTAAATTTACTTTCTTCACTCAAACTGTTCAGACCACACCCGCAAGCCATAAAGTTCCATTTCACATAAAATTTGTTCAAAGATACAGCATTACAGATATTACATGTGAAATAACAGTTTCTAAATTTTCATCAAAAAGGGGAATTCTTCAGTTAGAAAGAAAAGCTAAGACAATGCTTATTTGCAATTACAGATATTGTTTTACCTGACTTTAAAAAGCATAATTTCAACAGAGAAAAAAATTATATATATATGAAAATGTTGAGAAGCCTTATTTTACATATGTGTGTGTATAATTTTCCTGAATTGGTCTTCATACAAAAAAGGCTGTTCAACCCTTGTGCATTGTTGGTACTAATGTAAACTGGTGCAGCCACTGTGTAAACAGTATGGAGGTTCCTCAAAAAATTAAAAATTGAACTACTACATGAAACAGCAATTCCACTTCTGGGTATTTATCTAAAGGAAATGAAATCACTATCCCACAAAGATATCTGCACCTTCATGTTCACTGCAGCATTAGTTACAATGACCAGGCCATGGAAACAACCTAAGTGTATATGAATGGATGAATGGATACAGGAAATGTGTTTTATAGATACAATGGAATATTATTTAGCCATGAGAAAGAAGGTAATCCTGTTATTTGATCCAACATGGATGGGCCTTAAGCGCATTATGCTAAGTGAAATAAGTCAGACAGAGAAAGACAAACACTGTATGATGTCACTTACATGTGGAAACTTAAAAAACAAACAAACTTCACAGATACAAAGAACAGACTAGTGGTTGCTTGGGGGGCGGGGGAGGTGGAGGAGTGGCTGAAATGGGTGGTGAAGATGGCTAAAAGGTACAAACTTCCAGTTTAAGATAAATAAGTCCTGGGGATATAATGTACAGCATGGTGACTACAGTTAACAATACTGTATTGTATATTTGAAAGTTGCTAAGAGAATAGATCTTAAAAGTTTTCATCACAAGGAAAAAAAATTTGTATTATGTTTTATGATGGATAGTAAAATTATGGTAGTGATCAGTTCACAGCATATACATATATTAAATCATTATGTTGTATACCTAAAACTAATAAAATATTATATGTCAATTATATCTCAGGTTTTTTTAAAAAAGCTGTTCAACACAGATATAATACACTTGACAATATGCTATATCCCTTCTCCTAACAATTCTTCATCATGTCCCACTGGAAGAAGAATCTTGCAGGGAAATCTTTAAGCCTTCCCATGTAGAATTATGGTAACTACTTAACAGTTCTCATGTTTAATTAGGAAACCATTACATTGCTTGTCTTAGATCCCCCGATAAGTGTGCAGTTATGGAGAAGGTTATCTGGTAAGAACATAAAGGGAAATTGCTTATATATGTGAATGCAAAAATAAATCAGGTAGATAGATTCAGGCCTCAAAGCAAAAGCCCTATTTAATTTTTTATTTAAATTCAAAAACAGAACTTTTAAGTTGTCACTAATCTTAAAATTGATCAAGGTATATGTCTCATTGACCTCATAAACTTTGTAAACATTTACCCTTAAATGACGTTTTGGGAAAGAATAAATGTCTCTAACTTAGTCCTCAATGATTCACAGAATGCCCTGCACTCGTGGAGATTAGTGTATGCCATCAATCCAATCCATCCACCCATTTTAGACAAAAACAATTTGACCTGACAGGAGTCAGCAAATGGTCCAAATGCCACTTGTCCTGGACTGTCTAGTTTGTGTCCCGGAACAGATGGATGCCTAGCCCTAGAGTTAGGCAGTTATTATAATCAAAGCCATGAGCACCCATTTGAAAATATGTTTGATAAATCAATTTGGTTAAACTGGATGGAAAATCTGTGAAAGCTAAAGATTTTCAACAATAACGCCAAACAGGTCATTGTTAAAAAGACAAATCAAAGTATAACTTAAAGAATAAAATTAAACTCACACAAAATTTTCTTATATCATTCCCTCCTTGAGTGCATTTTTTAAAAAGAACTCTGGGCTTCCCTGGTGGTGCAATGGTTGAGAATCTGCCTGCCAATGCAGGGGACATGGGTTCGAGCCCTGGTCTGGGAAGATCCCACATGCCGCGGAGCAACTAAGCCTGTGAGCCACAACTACTAAGCCTGCGCGTCTGGAGCCCGTGCTCCTCAACAGGAGAGGCCACGACAGTGAGAGGCCCACGCACCACGATGAAGAGTGGCCCCCGCTTGCCACAACTAGAGAAAGCCCTTGCACAGAAACGAAGACCCAACGCAGCCAAATAAACAAATAAATAACATTTATAAAAAGAACTCTGAGGCCAGATCCAGACTAAACAGGAAACAGTGCCATATATCAATTATCCCATTTCCCCCAGTGCTTTGGTGGGGAAAAGGGGTGCAGAGCAGAACACAACATATTTTCTATCCCCACTACCACTAGGGTCAATAAAATTTTAGCAAGCACTAAAAACAGTGAAATTTTAGAATGAAGCTCCAGTTACCCAGACTTAATGGCTACTAAGAAATATTTGTAAGTAAATTTTGGAGTGTGAAAATCACACATCGTAATACCTATGCTCCATGGCCCTATTCAACTCTCTCTTTAGTTACAGCCAGAGGAGAACAAGCTTCATCTGCACCCAGACATATGCAGGATAAAAATCCTAGAACTTTCATGACTTGTAAATGGAAATGTTAACAATAGTTTTAACCCCTGTAAGTCTTTCTTACTTTATCTGTGAAATGTAGAGTCACACCACACCAGAGGACTAATGTAAGGATTAACTCAGTTGAGTGTGTAAAGCTGTTGGGACAGTGCTTTCCACTGTACCCTAAATAAAATACACTAATATTCTACTCTTGGCCTGGAATGCCTGTCCTTCACATCCCCCCTTCTGCCTATCCGAACTACATCCACTCTTCAGAGTCTTTTAAGTCATTCTGATGCCTGGCTTTTAACTTTACCACCACAATGACCTTCCTCATCTTTAACATTAAGATGTGTTTAATATCCAATAGCATTCATCATACTATTTAATGAGACACAGCTCTGAATATTATTTAATATTTCAATGGCATATACTATAGATGTCAAGCAGAGAAGAAGCTCCAAGCCTTCATGCAGTATCACATCATCCTTCTATGTTCACCTCAATGCCTGCGAGGGCTTTACAGAAACTAAGCAACATTCAGTAAATAAATGCCGTATGAATGAATGACCAAATAAAGGCACACAAATTACAAGTTGTTGGTTGAAAAAGGTAGCTGACGTGGCTTTTGAGAACACAGAAAAGTAAATTTATGACACATGCTATAACTAAAATCTAGTTTACCTTTTTAAAAAATTTTAAATGAATACCCTCTAGGCCTAAATACCACTGCAAACATGTTACAAATGAAGAAAGACATAATGCAATCAATTCCTTACCCAAATGACACCTCCTATAACATTAGCCACTTCTACAAAGACTATAAAATTTGACAGATATTCTCAGCTCAGAATTAGTATTCCTCTTTTCCCTAATTCATTGTATTTCTAAAGAGTCAGCCAGTGGGGGGAGTGGGAGTTCATTAACAATGTAGTCACATAATACTAATGGCTAACAAATTTTTGAAATTGTGGAAATTTTTTTAAATTAAACTTCTGAATATTAATCACAAGAATCACCAGTGCCCACGTACTTATAAATTATAATATTTCATAATATTATTTCTATATCATGTAAATACTCCATTAAACTGTCACTCTTCTTACCTCAAGTTCTTCTGGGATATAGAGGTACATTCTAAACAAATAAAATGTAAACGCACATCATTTTTAGAGCCAGAAAAATAAACCAATATTAATCAAAAATCAAATGACAATGGAGAAAAGTCGCTACTTTCTAAAACATTACCCAAACTGACAGAAGTACAAGGCCAGTCTCATAATCCCAGCAGTCACTCATCAATTTAGTCATCTATTTGTTCATCCCAAAGCCTCACCAGCTGGTCTCCAGGCTGCTATCATAACCCTCCCCCAAAAGCAAACCTCATTTTTAGTCTGTGACCATAATATTCATCAGAAAATAGCTAGGGCCCTGGAAATTATATATTTCTGAGACACAATTTAAGGAGCATCACAGTCTCTGTTGACAATTACAGACAAGCACAGTTACAAATGGTATGGTGAGGAGGGTACAACAGGGGGATCAACAATAGGGAAATACTGAAAGTTAAGTTCAAATTGCCAAACACAGACAACTCAGATAAAACCTGCTCTAAGCAAAGGTGAGTCATGATTGTCTTTATTAAAAAAGACCGAGACAAACAAAACCTAAATGTAATATCCAAATTTTCTCTGTTCTGCTTAAAGGTACTTCCATACACGCTACCATATTTGATCCCTAAAACAACCTTTCTGAAATGCAGGAAACATGCCTATTTTACAGTGAAGAGAATTAAGATGTGGAGAGATTGTGTTACTCAAAATAACAAAGCTAACAAGCGGTAGGGAAAAGATGTTAACTTGAGCTTTCTGGCTGCAAAGGCAAAAAGCTCTATGCATCACAACATGATGTCTTTCTGAAGCCTGGGCTAGAACATTGTATTGGAAATGTGGTTAACCTGCTCCCATAGACAGAGATATTATTTTTCAATAATAGATACAAGAACAATTATATTCCAAGGCACTGGACAAACTAGAAGAAACGGATAAATGTCTAGAAACATACAACCTAACAAAATGAGTCATGAAGGCAGAAAAAGCTGAACAAACCAATTACTAGTAAAAAGATTCAATCAGTAATCAAAATCCTCCCAACAAACAAAAGTCCAGGCATAAATGGCTTCACTTGTGAAATCTACCAAACATTTAAAAAAGATTAATACTGGACTTCTCTGGTGGCACAGTGGTTGAGAATCCACCTGCCAACGCAGGGGACATGGGTTCGATCCCTGGTCCAGGAAGATCCCACATGCCACAGAGCAACTAAACCCATGTGCCACAATTACTGAGCCCACGCACCACAATTACTGAAGCCCGCAAGCCCTAGAGCCTGCGCGCTGCAACTACTGAAGCCCACTCACTCTAGGGCCCACATGCTGCAACTATGGAAGCCCACGTGCCTAGAGGCTGTGCTCCACAACAAAAGAAGCCACCACAATTAGAAGCCTGCGCACCACAACAAAGAGTAGCCCTGCTTGCCACAACCAGAGAAAGACCACACAGAGCAACGAAGACCCAATGCGGCCAAATAAATAAATAAATAAATAATAAAAAAGAATTAACACGAACCCTTCTCAAATTCCTCCAAAATATAAAAGACGGGGGAACACTTCCAAACTCATTTTATGAGGCCACCATCACCTGATACCAAAACCAGGAAGGACACAACAAGAAAAGAAAACTATATACTATAACTATATAACTGTAAACTAATATCGCTAATGATCATAGATGCAAAAATCCTCAAAAAACAAAAAAAACCTCAAAAAATCAGCAAGCCAAACTCAACAATATTATTGAAAGGATCATACACCATGATCAAGTGCAACTTATGCCAGGGATGCAAGGATGACTCAATATCCACTAATCAACATGATACAAAACAATAACTGAAGGATAAAAATCATATGATCATCTCAATAGATGCAGAAAACCAACTCGAAATGGATTAAAGACTTGGACACAGGTCTTAAAACCATAAACTCCTACAAGAAAACACAGGGGGTAAGCTCCTTGACATCAGTTTTGTCAATGATATTTGACACCAAAGGCAAAGGCAACAAAAGCAAAAATAAATAAGTGGGACACATCAAACTAAAAAGCATCTGTGCAGCAAAAGAAATCATCAACAGAATGAAATGGCAACCTACAAATGGGAGAAAATATTTACGAATCATATATCTAATAACACGTTAATATAGATATAAAGAACTCATGACTCAGCAAAAAAACCAAACAATTCCCAATTAAAAAATGAGAAGAACTGAACAGACATTTTTCTAAAGAAGACTTGTATTGATAAATGGCCAACAGGTACATGAAAAGGCGCTCAACAACACTAATCATCAGGAAAATGCAAATCAAACTACAAGGCGGGGCACAAGCCTCTTAGACAGCCTCATCCACCAGAGGGCAGACAGCAGAAACAAGAAGAACTACGATCCTCCAGCCTGTGGAACAAAAACCACATTCACAGAAAGATAAACAAGATGAAAAGGCAGAGGGCTAAGTACCAGAGGAAGGAACAAGATAAAAGCCCAGAAAAACAACTAAATGAAGTGGAGGTGGACAACCTTCCAGAAAAAGAATTCAGAATAATGATAGTGAAGATGATGCAGGACCTCGGAAAAAGAATAGAGGCAAAGATCGAGAAGATGCAAGAAATGTTTAACAAAGATCTAGAAGAATTAAAGAACAAACAAACAGAGATGAACAATACAATAACTGAAATGAAAAATACACTAGAAGGAATCAATAGAATAACTGAGGCAGAAGAATAGATAAGTGACCTGGAAGACAGAATGGTGGAATTCACTGCTGCAGAACAGAATAAAGAAAAAAGAATGAAAAGAAATGAAGACAGCCTAAGAGGCCTCTGGGAAAACATTAAACGCAACAACATTTGCATTATAGGGGTCCCAGAAGGAGAAGAGAGAGAGAAAAGGCCCAAGAAAATATTTGAAGAGATGACAGTCAAAAACTTCCCTAACACAAGAAAGGAAATAGCCACCCAACTCCAGGAAGCACAGAGAGTCCCATACAGGATAAACCCAAGGAGAAACACGCTGAGACACACAGTAATCAAACTGGCAAAAATTAAAGACAAAGAAAAATTATTAAAAGCAACAAGGGAAAAATGACACACAACATACAAGGGAACTCCCATAAGGTTAACAAATGATTTCTCAGCAGAAACTCTACAAGCCAGAAGGGAGTGGCACGATATATTTAAAATGATGAGAGGGAACAACCTACAACCAAGATTACTCTACTCAGCAAGGATCTCATTCAGATTTGATGGACAAATCAAAAGCTTTACAGACAAGCAAAAACTAGAGAATTCAGCACCACCAAACCAGCTCTACAACAAATGCTAAAGGAACTTCTCTAAGTGGGAAACACAAGAGAAGAAAAGAACCTACAAAAACAAACCCAAAACAATTAAGAAAATGGTCACAGGAACATACATATCGATAATTACCTTAAATGTGAATAGATTAAATGCCTCAAGCAAAAGACACAGACTGGCTGAATGGATACAAAAACAAGACCCATATATATGCTGCCTGCAAGAGACCCACTTCAGACCTAGGGACACATTCAGACTGAAAGTGAGGGGATGGAAAAAGATATTCCATGCAAATGGAAATCAAAAGAAAGCTGGAGTAGCAATACTCATATCAGATAAAATAGACTTTAAAATAAAGAATGTTACAAGAGACAAGGAAGGACACTACATAATGATCAAGGAATCAATCCAAGAAGAAGACATAACAATTATAAATATATATGCACCCAACACAGGAGCACCTCAATGCATAAGGCAACTGCTAACAGCTATAAAACAGGAAATCGACAGTAACACAGTAATACTGGGGGACTTTTAACACCTCACTTACACCAATGGACAGATCATCCAAACAGACAATTAATAAGGAAACAAGCTTTAAAGGACATTTAACAAGGTTTAAATGACACAACAGACCAGATAGATTTGACTGATATTTATAAGACATTCCATCCAAAAACGGCAGATTACACTTTCTTCTCAAGTGCACACGGAACATTCTCCAGGATAGATCACATCTTGGGTCACAAATCAAGCCTCAGTAAATTTAAGAAAATTGAAATCATATCAAGCATCTTTTCTGACTACAACGCTATGAGATTAGAAATCAATTACAGGGAAAAAAACGTAAAAAACACAAACACATAGAGGCTAAACAATACATTACTAAATTACCAAGAGATCACTGAAGAAATCAAAAAACACCTAGAGACAAGTGACAATGAAAACACAACGATCCAAAACCTATGGGATGCAGCAAAAGCAGTTTTACGAGGGAAGGTTATAGCTATACAAGCCTACCTCAAGAAACAAGAAAACTCTCAAATAAACAATCTAAACTTACACCTAAAGGAACTAGAGAAAGAAGAACAAACAAAACCCAAAGTTAGCAGAAGGAAAGAAATCATAAAGATCAGAGCAGAAATAGATGAAACAGAAACAAAGAAAACAATAGCAAAGATCAATAAAACTAAAAGCTGGTTCTTTGAGAAGATAAACAAAAGTGATAAACCATTAGCCAGACTCATCAAGAAAAAGAGGGAGAGGACTCAAATCAATAAAATTAGAAATGAAGAAGGAGAAGTTACAACAGACACCACAGAAATACAAAGCATCCTAAGAGACTACTATTCTATGCCAATAAAATGGACAACCTGGAAGAAATGGACAAATTCTTAGAAAGGTATAACCTTCCAAGACTGAACAGGAAGAAACAGAAAATATGAACAGACCAATCACAAGTAATGAAATTGAAACTGTGATTAAAAATCTTCCAACAAACAAAAGTCCAGGACCAGATGGCTTCACAGGAGAATTGTATCAAACATTTAGAGAAGAGCTAACACCCATCCTTCTCAAACTCTTCCAAAAAATTACAGAGGAACACTCCCAAACTCATTCAATGAGGTCATTATCACCCTGATACCAAAACCAGACAAAGATACTACAAAAAAAGAAAATTACAGACCAATATCACTGATGAATATAGATGCAAAAATCCTCAACAAAATACTAGCAAACAGAATCCAACAACGCATTAAAAGGATCATACACCATGATCAAGTGGGATTTATCCCAGGGATGCAAGGATTCTTCAGTATACACAAATCAATCAATGTGATACACCATATTAACAAACTGAAGAAGAAAAACCATATGATCATCACAATAGATGCAGAAAAAGCTTTGACAAAATTCAACACCCATTTATGATAAAAACTCTCCAGAAAGTGGGCACAGAGGGAACCTACCTCAACATAATAAAGGCCATATATGACAAACCCACAGCAAACATCACTCTCAATGGTGAAAAACTGAAAGCATATCTTCTAAGATCAGGAAGAAGGCAAGGATGTCCACTCTCGCCACTATTATTCAACATAGTTTTAGAAGTCCTAGCCACGGCAATCAGAGAAGAAAAACCAATAAAAGGAATACAAATTGGAAAAGAAGCAGAACTGTCATTGTTTGCAGATGACATGATACTATACATACAGAATCCTAAAGATGCCACCAGAAAACTACTAGAGCTAATCAATGAATTTGGTAAAGTTGCAGGATAAAAAATTAATGCACAGAGATCTCTTGCATTCCTATACACTAATGATGAAAAATCTGAAAGAGAAATTAAGGAAATACTCCCATTTACCACTGCAACAAAAAGAATAAAATACCTAGGAATAAACCTACCTAAGGAGACAAAAGATCTGTATGCAGAAAACTATAAGACACTGATGAAAGAAATCAAAGACGATACCAACAGATGGAGAGATATACCATGTTCTTGGATTGGAAGAATCAATATTGTGAAAATGACTATACTATCCAAAGCGATGTACAGATTCAATGCAATCCCTATCAAATTACCAATGGCATTTTTTACAGAATTAGAACAAAAAATCTTAAAATTTGTATGGAGACACAAAAGACCCCAAATAACCAAAGCAGTCTTGAGGGGAAAAAAACGGAGCTGGAGGAATCAGACTCCCTCACTTCAGACAATACTACAAAGCTACAGTAATCAAGACAATATGGTACTGGCACAAAAACAGAAATATAGATCAATGGAATACGAATAGAAAGCCCAGAGATAAACCCACGCACCTTTGGTCAACTAATCTATGACAAAGGAGGCAAGGATATACAATGCAGAAAAGACAGTCTCTTCAATAAGTGGGAAGATCCCACATGCCATGGAGCGGCTAGGCCCGTGAGCCATGGCCACTGAGCCTGCACGTCCGGAGCCTGTGCTCCGCAACGGGAGAGGCCGCAACAGTGAGAGGCCCACGTACCGCAAAAAAAAAAAAAAAGATGTGGTACATATACACAATGGAATATTACTCAGCCATAAATAAAAAAAAACGCAATTGGGTCATTTGTAGAGATGTGGATGGATCTAGAGACTGTCATACAGAGTGAAGTAAGTGAGAAAGAGAAAAACAAATATCACATATTAACACATATATGTGGAACCTAGAAAAATGGTACAGATGCACCGGTTTGCAGGGCAGAAATTGAGACACAGATGTAGAGAACAAACATATGGACACCAAGGGGGGAAAGCAGCGGTGGGTGGGGGTGCTGGTGTGATGAATTGGGAGATTGGGACTGACATGTATACACTGATGTGTATAAAATGGATGACTAATAAGAACCTGCTGTATAAAAAAATAAATAAAATAAAAAGAATGTATAAACATTAAAAAAAACCACAATGCGGTATCACCTCATGCCTGTTAGAATGGTTATTATCAAAAAGATAGGAGAGGGGAACACGGGAGGGCCACCTGGCCTTCATGCTGTGTGCTGCCACATCAGTGTTTTGCCGCCTTGGTGTCGTGCGGCTGACGACAGGACTTTTACCAAATGTATTTTAAAGTGTTGTCTCACCGGCCACTGGAATTCAGAGCCTTCTTTGCTGACTACAATGCCATCTGTAACAAGGAAACAGGCCAGCTCTGCCAAGCTGACAAGGAACTCATCATTGTGGTAACCAGTCTGGCCAACAGGTGCTCATATAGTGTGGTTGTTCACAGTGCCTGGTACAGGGTCTTCTCAAAGAAGCCAGTGCTCTCTGACCAGCCGGCCCCAAGCCTGGGCCTGTCAACGCTCCCATTCTGGATCTGCCTCCCTCGACTCTTTCCCTCCAAGACCGGTTGTGAAATGGGTCTTGATCCCCCAGCCAACAGGTTACTCTCTCCTTGTTTCACCCAAAGTCAGGCCTTTTGGGTGTCAGAGGTCATGCTAATTCTTCTCAGAGAAATGAACTGAGGATAAAGACACAGTGAACACGGGTCTGTGTGAACTGGAGAAAGTCTGACCTCCCTGCCCAGTAAAAGGCAATGCTGGAATTTGCTCTTGCTATTTCCCGAGCTGATGACATAACAGATGACCATTTCAAAAAGTTCGAGGTGCATGGCTTCAACCAAGAAGATGCCTGGGATATAGCTGCAATTTCAGCTTTTTATGCTATGTCCAACCGCCTTGCTCATTTCGTCAGTCTTCTTCCCAACAAAGAATTCTATTTGATGGGCAGATCCAATGATGTCAAAGACATCAGGAGTGAACCTGCTGCTCCCAAAGTATAAAAGCCTGAACAGAAAGGCCAGTGTTTACATTTCCAGCACATTGCATTGTAAGACACCAGTTGGGAAGTAATTTTTTTTAATGTTTAGTCAATGGATAAGGAAGAAAGTAAATAAATTTGTTCCCTGCCTGCTTGATGAGATAGATCCTAAGGGACATGTGATATCTGGGCCTAGGGGAAACCTTTTACGTTTTTACTTTTGCTGTGAATCTGAAAGGAGCATCAGGGACAAAGGTGAACATTTTTTAGCTTTTAAAAATAGTGTTGGGCTTCCCTGGTGGTGCGGTGGCTGAGAGTCCGCCTGCCGATGCAGGGGACCCAGGTTTGTGCCCTGGTCCGGGAGGATCCCACAGGCCGCGGAGCGGCTGGGCCCGTGAGCCACGGCTGCTGAGCCTGCGCGTCCGGAGCCTGTGCTCCGCAGCGGGAGAGGCCATAGCAGTGACAGGCCTGCATACCACGAGGAAAAAAAATATATAGTGTTACATAGAAACTGGTCTATATAGACTGTGGTTTGAAATCAGTCCCTTGTTAACATGGTGGTATACCAAGGGTCTGAAAGGCAGTGGGTAAATAGAAGCAGGCACCAAGTTGTTCTATCTTTAGTGCCTTCTCCTTTAACCTCCGGTGACTTTTGTTTAAATCATGGTCATCTCAATAGAATTTTAGTCCTTATGTGGTTTATTCGTATTTTAGGTTTTAGTAAAAAATTATTTGGAACAAGAGGGAGCTCATATTTTAAGCAGAAATGTAAGAAAAAACCGACCCTGACATTACTAAGCAACTCGTTCTGCGTGTCACAACCACTGCTGCCTTATGTGTGCGGCTGCCTTAACTTTGCAGGAGTCATTTTCATTATCTAGCTGATAGAGGTACATGCAAACCTACAAAATGTTTTTGTTTCCACTTGACTTCTTTGGATTCTCTAAATTGCTAGTGAACAATTCTTAATCAGTTTGGGGGCGATAGTGAGTCAATTTTGAATTGCCTGAACTGTGAAACCTGATTATCTTGAGACAGCACAACTCTTGCTGCAGAGCTTATGTTTTTCTGCTGGAACTATATCTTAAATACCTTGGATTATGTAACCTTTTAAAACTGACTTTTGAGGGGAGGAGGCAGGGGCATAAAAAAGAAAAAAAAAAAGACAAGAGACTAAGTGTTGGTGAGGACGTGCAGAAAAGCTAATGCTTGTGCACTGTTGGTGCAGCCATAATAGGAAACAGTATAGAGGTTCCTCAAAAAATTAAACATTGAACTACTGTACAATCCAGCAATTCCACTTCTGGGTATATATCCAAAGGAAATGAATACAGGGTATCAAAGAGATATTTGCACTCCCATGTTCACTACAGCATTATTCACAACAGCCAAGATATGGAAACAACCTAAGTGTCCATCAAGGAATGAATGGAAAAAGACCATGTGGTATATATACACAATGGAATATTATTCAGCCATGAGAAAGAAGGAACTTCTGCCATTTGCCACAACACTGATGCACCCTGACAGCATTATTCCAAGTGAAATAAGCCAGACAGAGAAAGCTGAATACTGCATAGTATCACTTACGTGTGGAATCTGAAAAAAAAAGTCAAAATCAGAAAGTAGAAAGGTGGTTGCCAAGGGCTTGGGAGCGGGGGAAATAGGAACAGGTTGGTAAAAAGGTACATAAAAATAATCATAATCATAATAGAAGAAACATGTATAAAAGTCAATGTGACATGCCCAATGCTGGCTCTGGTAGCATATCTATTCTTTCTAGTTCTTCCAGTCCAAAGAAATGACAGTGCAGTTACTGGCAAACTCAAAAATAATGTTTGCAGCAGGGAACTGTAAACACAAAAGAGCCGATTAAGCATTAATAGCTCCTCGCGGAATAAACATATTGGTCTTCAAAGCACTACATAAAGGACTGTTCTAAAACAACAGCTTAACCTTTTATACCTTTTCTTTACCTAGTTTAACAAATAGGTTTCACAGTGTGAGAAAAGTTGGACAGCAATATATGCCATTCAAGTTCAAATCAACAAATACAAATATGTAATAGGATGTGTTTTATAATCAATGCCTTGCTTTTTAGTAATCTAGATGGGAATATAGGCTTTTGTTATATATTTGCAAATTAAAAATTTTTAAGAAAAAACTACCCTCCACCGTCAGAAGCCATTGTCTTTCATAAGCCTAAAACCTCAAGAAGGACAGATTTCAAAGCCATAGAATACCCCACAATCTATTCAAATGCTAGTTTGTTTTGTTTTAAATCTTATTCAAACCTTTGTGCATTTCAAGTCTACCTCTTCCCACCACATCTTGGCATTCTGGTGAGAAGTCTCGAAGGCCCTCAGTATCTGCTGCAAACCATCTAAAATTTACGATCCTCCCCCCCTAGAAAAAATGTCCCCAGAGCTTCTTGTGGCATAAAGTTGCCTGTGTATCAATGAAGTTGACCCAGCTATTGCAGTTGTGTCAGACTGAACCAGGGATTGGTGCACCAGCCTAAGGCAGCCATGGATTAACTGAACAGCTAGGGTCCAACTTGGTCCAAAGAGGGTAACTGCACAGAGAATGGTGACAAATATATTCAGACCCTCCCATACAATTAGGGCACAGAGAAGGCAGTCACTGGAGATCAGGCAGTGCTCCAAGTGATTCTAAGCTGTCCATGAGACCTACTCCATATTCTAGACTGAAAAGGATTAGGACCCCGAGTGAATACACAGTTAACAAGCAAATAATATCCTACGCTACTGCACAGTCCCAATCCTGAAGGCATCTCTTCTGCACAATCCAGAAAAGTCTAATACAACTGATCTACTTCCCTAGAGACAACATGTTCCAGTCATCACACCCATGGACTTGGTCACTGAAGAGCCAAGCCTTCACACACATCTTTGTGCTCCTCCGGCAGGAGAGGTGGGTAAAGCTGCAATGAGACCCTTGCAATTACCTAAAATTCTCTCTCATCACAATAATCCATAAAGTAAGCCTGAGCTGCTTGACAATCACCTCCTTCAAGAAGACTTCTCCAACTGATCCAAATGACATTAAAATTACTTTATTCTGTGACCCCCTCCATTTAGTTTTTTCTATAAATCACACATCATTTCAATCAACTCTTGAGATTCAGTCCAACCTCCAATAACACAGAACTTGACTCATCTTAAACATTACCTGAAATTTGCTGGGCCTCAATTTTTTTTTTAATAGAGACCTTTATTCCCATATGGTTTGACTGGTATATTTATTTATAATTGTTTCCACAGAACGATGTTCTTCAGATCCACTAGTAAAAAGCATTTGTCGGGCTTCCCTGGTGGCACAGTGGTTGACAGTCTGCCTGCTGATGCAGGGGACACGGGTTCGAGCCCTGGTCTGGGAGGGTCCCACATGCCGCGGAACGGCTAGGCCCGTGAGCCACAGCTGCTGAGCCTGCGCGTCTGGAGCCTGTGCTCCACAACAGGAGAGGCCGTGATGGCGAGAGGCCCGTGCACTGCGATGAAGAGTGGCCCCCGCTTGCCACAACTGGAGAAAGCCCTCGCACAGAAACGAAGACCCAACACAGCAAAAATAAATTAATTAATTAATAAACTCCTACCCCCAACATCTTCTTAAAAAAAAAAAATCAGTAATATAAATTTAAAAAAAAAAAGCATCTGTCTCCCCAATACAAGGCAAATAAACTAAAGTCTATATCATGTCTATTCTTTTATATGTTTCCCCAAATCCAAGACTGTTTTAACCTCAACAAGCGAACAATTTTGTTAATAAATATACTTATCCTAATAAGATTATTTCGAAGGATATTTGAATATGGGATATTTTTACTATTCCATTATTCTGGATTTTCTAATACAGCTGCACAAAAATGTAAAAAGGACAGTTATAACCATGGATTGCATTTTAGGTGCAGTATTTACTATGTTAATTAACATTATAAAATATATCCTTACAGGGCTTCCCTGGTGGCGCAGTGGTTGAGAGTCTGCCTGCTGATGCAGGCAGGGGACGCGGGTTCGTGCCCCAGCCAGGGAAGATCTCACATGCCGCGGAGCGGCTAGGCCCGTGAGCCATGGCCACTGAGCCTGCGCGTCCGGAGCCTGTGCTCCGCAACGGGAGAGGCCACAACAGTGAGAGGCCCACGTACCGCAGAAAAAAATATATATATCCTTACAAAATTATTGCATATAAACAAATGAGATATATATATAATTATTTACAAAGCACAAAGGTATTAGGCAGCAACATAATGCAAAATATCAAGAGAACAAAATCAGAATGTGCCCTAAGGAATTTAGAACTTAACAGACGACCTAAGGTAAGTATGAACAGTATGCCTGAGGAGATGAAGGGTACCCTGACTAAAAGGAAGGGAGATAAGGGAAAGTGAAAGTCAGCAGGTGGTATTTGCTTCACTGCATAGGTAGTGTTTTGAGTGTTATCTGAAGCAGTCAAAAAAAGCTAAATATGTTAAATACTGAAAGAAGCAGGTATCTGGCATAGCTAGAAGAGGAATATTAGGTGCTGAGAAAGGAGAGTAACGTGAATCCAAGAAGAATGCTCCTACAAGAAGCCATACAGATGAGCTGACAGAAAATAAGAACAGAGAAGAAACAAAACCAATACCAAAGATAACACAAGGAAGGGCTAGGTCTAAAAGAGGGAGAGTAGAATAAAGACAGTGGGTTACAGATCATCCTCGTGTGCGATGCCGGAGTTCAAGAAGAGTATAATGCAGTATTATGCATGATTATGAACAATGCCATTATTTTACAAAGTTTCTATCCAGAAAGAAAATTCTTCGTATTTATTCCTCAGAATGAGGCAGCAATCATTACAAAGTACATTAAGTGTGTATATTCATAATACATAAAGTTTTACATATGCTCTCCCACTTCAAAATGCAACCCAGATTTTAAATGCATTAAGTCACTGCAGCCTGCCACCCCGAAAAGAAAAGGAAAGAAAGAAAGAAAAGGTAATGCTTTTCATCTAACAAAAATCAGACAGGGTACTTGCTCTTTCCTCTCTTCAAATTTTAACCTTTGAAGCAGGTATCTCTGGTTAAGAAAAAATTCCTAATATCAAAACCAAATTCCTTTCCTCTTTCATTAGGCTCAAATTGCTATTAAAGAATTAGTATGACTGAAAAAAAATTTTTAATTAACAGTTGAATTAAATTATGGACATAAAATTCAACTGTCACAGAATCCAAAGTAATTCCCTCAGTGCAATCTTCCAGAAAGCAGGATTTTAGACGGTTGATATTAGAGAAGATCACTAGAAATTGGAAAGGAGATTCAATGGGCATTTATATCATGATCCAGCAAGATCCTGAATGCTTCACCAAAGAACTATTATATTTCTCTTGTGAACCTCAAACTTCTAATAGCTTGTCTTCTAAAATGCTCTTATTACTAATTTATTGGCTTTGGCTTTTTTAGACCAAAATATGTAGAACTGCAGAAGCTTCTGATCAGCATAACCATAATTAAGTGATACAATTTTAGGCCAGCCCAGTCCTCATAAAAGAAAAAGAGAAATAAAAAACTTTTTTTAATTTAAGCTTGACATTTTAGCCTATGTAGTCTCTCATTAATATAGTAGTTAAGAGAGAGTTCTGGAGTCAAACTCTTCTCTTACAATCCTGACTGATCTTGGGCGAGTAACTTAGATCTAAGTCTGTGCCCTCATGTATAAAATATAGGTATTACTAATACCTATCTCACAGAGTTGTTAAGGCTGAAAGGAGACAATACATGTAATATTCTTTGAACATTGCTTCACAAATAGAAAATATTCAGTGAAAGTTTTAGTCACTTTTCACATTTGTTTAGGCTTTAAAATGCATTAAAACAACCTAGGGACCTCCATTACCACCTCCAAGAACCTCTAAGGAGTACAGGGATCTGAGATTTTATAATCATGCCCTAATATGTCCCTCCACTACATTTTTAAATTAAATCAATATATGCACTTTTTACCTGAATTTATGTCTCCCTAAAGATGGCACATTCAGAAAAATATTTTGTCTGTTGATTTCTGGTGGACTTACAGCAGGTTAGAACACTATAAATGGCAAAGAACCATAAAAGCCATATTTTTGTGTGTTTGAGTTTCCTATTCTGAACATACATTACTTTTGTAATCAGAAAAAACAGATGTTGTAAGATTAGTGTTTTCCCTCAATAATTTATTTTGGCAGTCAGGAATTTTTATGCAATCTACTTATTTATCCAAGTGCCTAATAAAATAGATTCTTAGAGGTTTTAGTATTTTCTTCCTACTTCTTACATATTACATTGCTCACAAGCAAAGACCTGGAAACAAAACACATTTACTAAACCATATTATATAAGTAAATTTTATATATCATAAGTTCCCTTCTAGAGTACAATCTATTTATAATTCAATTGTTTGGACCTCAGAACACATTTTCCCTTAAAAGCAATGTTGTAAGTATGGCTGAAGTTCCTAGATTAAGCCAGAAAGATTATTTAGCCATATTATTACTGAATTCTAGTAATAGGATTATTGACCTAGGTTTCAAAATCCAGGGTCAAGCCATACAATAGAAGGAAACAGAAGTTTTAAAAAAATCCAGCTTCTTTTATGAAGCTCAGCAATATCCCTTGGCAATTTTCTTAAATAGGCAGCTTGCTTTGCTATCTTTTGACTGCCCTCTAGTTTGTGCCCCCCTGCTCTCATGCTGCCCCTTGTGCCCACCTATTACAGAACTCCATCCAAACCTGGTCTCCCATGATGCAATCTTACCCAGTCCTCTTTTCCCAACTATCCTACCAATGTAAGTGATCACATTTAGATATTAAATATAGAGTAATATGAATGAACCAACTCACACTGAACCCCTTAATTCTAAGCTGGAGCATTTCTGGTCATATAAAATGAAGTGAAATATTCAGGCCACATCAAAACAGACATTACTGACCTACAAGAGAACCAGGCACAATCAAATTTTCACAACTCTTCTTTTATATTCTTCTTTCTAAGCCCACCAGGTTTCGAAAAGTACTAAAACCGTCAAAGACATGTACAGTGAAGAAAAGATTAAAAGCAGAGAGTGGACACCCTCTGAGAAACTTAAAAGTTTAGAAAATGCAGTACACAAAGAACATGTGAAATTGAAGAACTATGATTAGTTTAAATTTATTAGTTTATGATTAAATTCATTAGTTTATGATTAGTTTAAATTTAGTTTAAATTAACACCAAATGCTAAGGGAACACAAAAATTATGTCTTAAGCAACATTATAAATACAAATGACCCCTGGACTATGTGGGGTCAGGGGCACTGACTGACTCTATGTGCAGTCGAAAATCTCCGTATAATTTACAGTCAGCCATCCGCATCCGGAGATTCAACCAACCAGAGCTTATGTAGTACTGTAGTATTTACTACTGAAAAAAAAAATCTGCATATAAGCAGACCTGAGCAATTCAAACCCGTGTTGTTCAAGGGTCAACTGTATATGAGTAGGAGGCAGAAAGACATTCCAGGAAAAGAGATAATAAGAAGGCAAGGAGTTTAGAAAAAGCAAGACAGGTGCATGAGGTGATAAAGATACCACACTGGGTTAAAAAAGGAAAGGAACATGGTTTTGATCTGGAGGTATATGGGACCAAGTAGAAAAAAAGGACTTCAAGTAAACGGTACAGTACAGAATTGAACAGACCAAAAACTGGACCACTTCCAGGTAATCCTTTGTTTTGGAGAATGTCCTATATATTGTAGAATGTTTAGCAGCATCCTCGGCCTCTACTCACTTGATGTCATTAACACCTCTCTCCACTAAGTGATAACAGCTAAAAATATCTCCAGACATTGTCACATGTCCTCCAGGGGACAAATTCAACCTGCTTTAAAGAATCAATCTTTAACCAAAAAGCCCCAAACAAAGCAAAAAATATATTAAGCTACGAAAGGAACCAAAGCAGGAAATGTGCAACTACGCTAAAACACTAACTGGTCAGATCCCCGAGCACCTGAGTATTCTAAGAAACCAATTTTTCCTAATAGCTGAGAATCTATCCTTGTAAGTACCAAGTATCTCTTTTTTCCAATTTTAACTCTCTTGGACAGAGGGGGTTTTTTAATTTTATATATTTTATATAAAATATTATAATATTTTTATTTTTATATACGACCTTGCCTTAAGCAAGAATATCAAAGAAAATTTTAACTCTATTTTAAGATTCAGGGTCATTGTGAAATCCATTCATAACTGTATTATAAGACTTTGAGATCTTCAGAGAATATTATAAGTAAGGAACAACAACAGTTTTATGTGGCTCAAGGAAAGTACATGTGGATAGAACTGGGTAATTAGGTAAAACAGTATAGTCTGGAGTCAGACCAAGGAGTTTGAATTTTATCTCTAAGAGTAAGCACTCATCCTGTTCTTTTGGTGGGTAAATAACATAAACAGGTCTGTTTTCTGAAGGTCATAAATGAATGACTGAGAGAAAGACCAGAACCCAGTAAGAAGCTCCATTTAGACATAACAGGCCAAGCAGAAGGCAGAGGCTGCCTGACCTAGGGTGGCAGTGATGGCAAGGAGGGAGAGAAAAATATAAAATACAGCTGGAAGACCAATTTGGTGAACTACGGATGAAAAACGGAGGGGATATAAAGGGTCAAAGATGACACTGGCTTCCGGCTACGTAGATATATTTATTTATTTATTTATTTTTGCGGTATGCGGGCCTCCCACCGCTGTGGCCTCTCCCGTTGCGGAGCACACGCTCCGGACGCGCAGGCTCAGCGGCCATGGCTCACGGGCCCAGCCACTCTGCGGCATGTGGGATCCTCCCGGACCGGGGGGCGAACCCGCGTCCCCTGCATCGGCAGGCGGACTCTCAACCACTGCGCCACCAGGGAAGCCCCCGGCTACGTAGATATAACTAAGACTGGGAAAACAGTAAAAGAACCTCATTTCCAAGGAAAAAAAAATAATGAGCTAGATTTGGGTTTTAAGGTCTAGCCTCGTGAACTCAGTAACCTAGGCTTTATTTAAGCAAGTCAAGTTAAATTTCTACTAAATTTCACCCTCAGTGAAGAAAAATAACACACATCCAACTTATCTGTGAAGATTAAATAACACAGTAAAAGCATTCTGGAAAGAACCAGTCTAGTATAAGAAATGACTATTCCTCTTTTTTTTATTATTCCTGGCAAAGCTACCACTAAGTACAAGCTTCATGGGGTACCTTCATTTCCCTATCACAAATCTTTCCAATCACCCTAAAATAATTCACATTCAAGCCACCAACAGCTTCTTCCTGGACATTTCTGTTCCACTGTACTGGTTGTTTTATTTCACCACTGTGTTTCACCTCTGCCTTGACATCCTTTACAGCATGTTTTAGGAAAACTACAATAAGGATATTAATTCTGAAAGTTTCTTTTCCATTAACACATTTTTCATCTCTATGTGTTTCTTCTACTCTATCTTGTCTACTCTACTTCCTAATACCCCAGTCCTACTTCAAATCTGCACTACATACTTCAATAGCCTCATAAGCCTCCAACTTTTTCCAAAAAGTTAAAAAAATAATTCACTCCACTACACTCCCCCTCCCAAAAAAAAAAAAAAAAAGTCCTCCTGGCTGTGAAGGTCTGACTCATCTGGACAAAAGGAGAATCACTGAGGCAAACGTGTGTGCCTCTTTGTATTAAGCCTCGAGAGAAAAGGGTTGTAGGAAGTTGGAACGTCATACTCTCTCCCTCCCAAAAGAACCTCCAAAGCTGACTCAGACTTTGTAAAGAAAATGTGAAGTTTTACAAACAGTAAGAAAGCGTGGGTGGGAAAAAAGGAAGAGAACTCCAAATATAGAAAACTAGATGACTACAACACACAACCCACCAGAGGTGGTTATATGTTTCACTGGACATGTCTCATGGCCTGTATCTACCATCATGCCCTTCAAGAGTAACTGCCCACCAGAAAAATTCCTGTTTAGATGAAGGATGGATACCAGACACCCCGATGGCAAAAGGAAATCAGAAAACATCCATATGTCGTCAGAGGTGAATCAATCAGATAATCCCTCAAAGGAGCTTACTAAAGTTTTCAAAGTGTGGTCCCCAGCGGAGCAGCATCAGCATCCACATCACAAGCAAGGGAACTTGTGGGAAATGCAAATTATTTGGCCCTATTCTAGGAATAGGGCCTAGCAATCAGGTGACTGTGATACACCCTGAGCTTGCCTATTATTAAGATCCTCTGAGCCTCCTTAAATCCCGGTTTATTAAGTATACCATGGAGCTTGCGCTTGGATTAATGTTGAGATTTCCCTGTATCCTTGAATACCTAGAATAGTGCCTGACACAGAATGCCTGACTCAATAAATGTTTGTTGAATGAATGAGTGAACAACCTTAAAATAAACTTTACCCCTTACTAAACTACTGTTAATGGAATTGTTTCTTGTAACCAAAGAATCTTAATTAGGCAATGTGCATGGGGAGTGGGGGCAGGGTACACACAAGATGGCCAAAGTCATTTGGAGCTAGTCCATGGGGACGTAGAGAGAGCTAGAACACTGTTTTGAGAAGAAAAAGCTAAGAAACATACCCTGTCCAAAAGAAAAAGTGAAGGAATTTCAAGGGGCAAAATTGAGAATTTAATAACACGGTCAAAGAAACTGCAGCTATAAGGAACTGTGATTTGACCTTGTACAAGCTCTGAGGCCAAAATAGAAAACTGCCATGCTTTTTCAAGAACCTAGGAAGTTAATAAATAAAGACTTTGACCTCTGCCTCAATGAGAAGTGAAAAAGTCTATGTATCTAATGATTTACCTGATCTGTATGTAATTTGTACCTTAAGATTCCACCACACCATGGAAATAATTTATACCTTTTAACTCTGCTGTAGCTGACAGATCAGGGACATAACCATCAAAAATACGAGTGGCCAGACTAAATTCAGAGAGCTCTCAGAAGCAGAATTCTACCCTCTTCCCTATCCCTATTGATCCTCTGAATATTGACAGCAGAAATTTACTCCCAAAAAGGCAAAAAAATAAAACAAAACTAAATGAAACTTTTGGGGGCCCAGGGGCAGGGGGCTGCCTCTACTTTCAAACCCCTGAACTCCAATTCTCTGTATGTCACAGAAGGATTCTTCTTTCTCAAATGCTGTATTAATAACATTATATGTCCATCAACAGATGAATGGATAAAGATGATGTGGCACATATATACAATGGAATATTACTCAGCCATAAAAAGGAACGAAACTGAGTTATTTGTAGTGAGGTGGATGGACCTAAAGACTGTCATACAGAGTGAAGTAAGTCAGAAAGAGAAAAACAAATACGGTATGCTAACACATATATATGGAATCTAAAAAAAGAAAAAAAAATGGTCGGAAAAACCTAGGGGCAAGACGGGAATAAAGATGCAGACCTACTAGAGAATGCACTTGAGGATACGGGGCGGGGGGGAAGGGTAAGCTGGGACAAAGTGAGAGAGTGGCATGGACATATATACACTACCAAACGTAAAATAGATAGCTAGTGGGAAGCAGCCGCATAGCACAGGGAGATCAGCTCGGTGCTTCGTGACCACCTAGAGGGGTGGGATAGTGAGGGTGGGAGGGAGGGAGATGCAAGAGGGAAGAGATATGGGGACATATGTATATGTATAACTGATTCACTTCGTTATAAAGCAGAAACTAACACACCATTGTAAAGCAATTATACTCTAATAAAGATGTTAAAAATATATATATATTATAGTCCCTCAGAGGCCTCCTAATGAGACCACCTTCCAATTATCTTATAAATCATATTTAAATTACTAACCACGGTCTTTTTTTAAGCGGGGGGGGGGGGGTATTCCACCTCTCTTATTTCCCACCAAACCCCCACTTATGCCCTCTACCGCATTAAATAACTCTATCACCCATAAGATGCATCACCCTCACGCAGGCTACATGAGGGCAGGGACTTGTATCCCCAGTGCTTAGAACCATGTGAGGCACAAAATGAACAGTAGAGTATGTGTTAATTGACTGACCCCCACTCCCACTCCTAATCCCAGTTTTGTTTTGTTCTTTTAATCTCTTTATTAATCTCAGTCTATCCTTCCTCAGCTCACCTCTTCCAAAAAGCCTCTCCTGACTGGCTCCAAGGAGCTGAAAGAAAACCATCTTGCTTCTGTTAGTACTTAACGTACAACTATCACTGGTTATGTTTCAATCACCTATGTTTTATTCTTATCTCTCTTCCATTTTCGATAAGATACTCAAGGGCTAAAAGCAAGCCCCTACTGAAGTAGTAAACCTGCCAAGGCTGTGCCCAGGGTGAATGCAATGTTCTCTCTCATAATCCATTGCTCAACTTGATAATTAGACACAACACAGCCACTTCACCCGCAGCAGGCAGTAGTGGCAGCAGCACGGAGGAGGAGAAGGGAGCAGAGGGGAAGGGATTTGGCAGAGAAAGAGACCACATCTAGATGAGACTATGGGAAAGGAGGGGGGAGGGTAGTAGGACCCAGAAAGTCTCACTCACTCTTTCCTTGGGACCATCATAATCCCTCCCACAGGCACTTGATATATCAAGTTGTAAGTCCATTGGCTATACTTCAGGACATTTTCCTGCTATTACCACAACTCTATTTCATCTTAAATATGATGAAGTTTTAAACAAAGTCAAAATACTGATGGCACAAGCATAAATTATTAAATGAGGCAAATCATTTGGGGAAAATAAGTGTTTATAAATTACTTACCACCCGCCTTCCCCAAAGAAGGGGTAGGGGAAGGCAGACCAAAAAAAAAAAAAAAAAAAAACACAGAACTAGCACAAAGCAACTCTAAAAGGACAGCTCTGGCTCTAGGATGTGATGGATCTACACTCCCCACCTTTCCCACCATCTTCACTCCAACTTTCTGGCAATCTGCTGCTACTGCTGAAGGGCAGTAGGAATGTAGAATCTGAGCTAATTCCTTCAACCTGCAAGGCAATTTATTTTAATTACCCAAATAATAAGACACTATTCACTGATATGCTTTAAGACTTCTGTCACACCTTGGAGTTGATTTTTTGTTTAAAGATCTACTTCTACAGGAAAACAGGATGTCGAAGAACCTCACTTGTCAAAACTAGATCAAAGTTATAAAAGTTCCGTACAAAACAGAAGTTGAAAGGAAGAAGTCGACAGCTTTCTCCTCAACAGTCCTTATCCCCATCTATAATTGTCTTCAGCTTCATGTAACACAAAACTACCAGCGCTAAGGCAGCAAAAACATCCCTCCCCTGTTTTTTCAAACAAGTCTTCATTAGCTCCCTCTTCCGTTTAAAAGTTCCATGGCTAGTTTAAGTTATGACAACTCAAGCAGTTCTATTTCTACATTTCCTAATTAACAAACTTACCAGAAAAATGATTTTTAACCAAAGCCAGAAAGAGGTTAGCAGAGAGTAATTCATGATTAGGCTACAGAAACAAAAGGAACATTCCACAGAGGCAAACTACCCCGTTTCCCCATTTAGTGCTGCAACTCCAGGAATCTAATGATTCTTCATTTTTTCAAAAAATTAAAATGGTAGTAAAATTCCCTAGTGTTGACAGCAGGTGATTTTTAACTTCACTGCTGCCTGACAGGCACCTACAGGCTTTACCTGGCCTCAATCTGTCCAGTTTGGAACTGCCAATTAGTCGCTTCTCAAAAGCAAATCTCAATGTAAGTCATTAAAAAAAAGTGCTTTGCAAAGCGCCAGATACAATGAATTAGTCAACCTCAGGACATTAGAACAAAATAAAACTTGGGTGCCCAATCCAGGCTGCAACTGTCAAAGCCAAGTGACAAACGAATATCGTTCCAGAGCAAAGAAAGGATCAAATTCTCAGAACAGTTGTGATACATATAGTGCTCCTCTTAAATACAAATACTCTTAACTACCGCAGCAATTGAACAGGTGTCTTCATTGGTAAGCTTAGCCTTTCTCAACTGAGGTTCCACAGGACAAAATTAAGCACTAATGCCCTAAGGCACAGGTTGGCAAACCTTTTCTGTGAATATTTTAAGCTTTTCAGACCACAGGGTCTCTGTCACTATTCAGTTCTGCCACTGGAGCTTGAAAGCAGCTGCCAACAATTAAGTAAAGGAATGAGGTAACTGTTCCAATGAAACTTTACGGACACTGAAATTTGAATTTCATATAATATTCACAGAATTATTCTCTTCAATGATTTTAAAACATAAAACGATTCTTATAAAAAATTTCTTAGTTCTTTGGCTAGATTTAGCTGAGGAGCAGTTTGTCGACCTACTCCCTAAGCCATCCTTTGTGTATTAATAGATTAACTTCTCTCTTATGCATGCAGAATTACACTAATTACACACCATACTACAGAGAATTGAGAAATAGTCACTCAAATCATTTTTTGCATGTCTGTAGTACTCTGATTGTCTAACAGAATAATACTCTGTCTAGTATGAAGCTAACTGATGAGATTTTGTTAGCACTTGTTAATTTGGGCAAATAACTTTACACAAGTTAAAAGTTACTCTTCTTAAAGCCTCTTAAATAAAAAATGTTGCCGATGGATAACAAAAATCAAACTGTTGCAAATTAAATCTCTGGTTAATATATTGCTAGAAATAATGAAGAAATTCTTTTAGTAAAGCCCAGAATTCAATTATCATCTTTCAATCCATTTTGTATCTTCAGATCCTGTTTCTTCTTAAAGCAGAACCTACCTGAATAAAAATCACAAGCATACATTACAGGATTGTCTCAGACAATTAAGTAGATTTGAGTTCTAGCTCCACCTCATTCTAGATGAGTGAGCTTGAGCAAGTTCCATACTCTCTTTACTCATCTGTTAAGCAGAGGAAATATCTGCAACCCTCCAAGAGAAGTCAAAAGTATACAATTAAACTTAGGCAGAAATAGTTTGTATAGTGCTCTAGAAATATCAGTTGCCATTATTAGGTGCTCAGTAACTTTCTTCATATTATCATCTTCTAATTTTTTATAACACTCCAGTGTTAGTTTCTGCTAAGCCTCAGGTTTAGTGGAATATTGTGCACCTAGTAGTACATTTCATTCAACACATTAAATTTAAGCAAAGCATAAGCAATAAGCAGTAAAGATGACTGAGATGGTCTCAGCACTCAAACAGTTTAGAATGAACGCCAACACGTATACATGATAAGTCAGTGCTGTAAGAGGAACAAATGAAAACCAACATGAATACTGTGGAATGAGAAAAAGTTTCACAGGTAGTTAATAAGGGCCTGGGTATGTGATGGGAGAGATACTGTAACAGAGGGAACTGCAAAAGCACAGATACAGAGGGGTAAGAGAACACTCCACACACCCCAAAATGCAAGGCAGTTCAAGTTCTAAAACAAAGTACAAAAGGAGAATTTCATTTTTAAAATCCAACCAGGAAAAGAAAAACCTTCCCATTAAGTCTCTAAAAAGTACACATCTTGAAGGATAAACAAGGGGGCTCATTTTAAGCCAAAGAGTTGGAAAAATTATGAACCATGCTACCTTCAACCCACTTCATCATCATTTCCCAAAGCACTTTACAATGTCTAAGAGGATATATTTAGAGGGGACTGAGTTACAGGAAAGGGATGTCTGGCCTAGCAAGTCTCTGAGGAAGTGGGGACTGGCATACCTGTCTCCCTTGATGACACATGCAATATATCAACCTGCTTCAAAAACCATTTTCTTAAATTCTGCAAGTTATCACCGTTCTCAGTAAGAAAAAGCAATACAGCAATTCTTAAAAGAATAAGTTACGTATGTTTCCTCGAGGGGAGTGGGGACTAGGAAATCTTACGTTCTTCCTCTAGAGTTTATTTTCTTACATTATTAAAAACCTTTCCCGTAAACAAATTTTATTCATGTTTTCTACCCCTTTACCACCAACAACAAAATTAATTTACCTTGTGCCTAAGCATGGTGAATTTTAACCCAGAAGACGAATGAGTAATGAGAAGGGTGTTCTGTAATTATTACCTCTCCCTCTCAAGATTGCCACTGCATCAGCCACGCCACCAGTAGAAGATTAAAGATGGCCCCCAACTCTCTGCTAGGCCTCTGACTGAGAGATGCAGTCCAGTCCCCATCCCCACTCCCGCCCCCTTGAATCTGGGCAGGTAACTGCTTTGACCATTACAATATGGAAGAAGTGATGCTACACCAGTTTCCAGATGAGCCTGTCAACTGTGTGAAATAATAATAAATTGCTTTTTTAAGGCCCTAAATTTTAGAGTAGTTTGCTAAGAAGCACCAGATAACTGGAACAGTAACCATGTCGCAGCTCCAGCTTTCAGGGCTTTCACCACACCACAACCAAAATACTGTTTCACTTATAAAAGGAAATAAAAACTCAGAAGTTACAATGTATTGGAAAGGTTTCTAACAGAATATGCTGTCAACTCTCAGAGCATAAAAAAGACGACCAAAGTGTCCTAATTCCTCCTAAGAAATGCAAAATGACCTAACATCAGTCAAGTTCCTCTGAAAGGTTATAAAAATCAAACTCCTTGAGTATACCCAAGTGATGCATTGATTCTTTAAACCAAAGAAAACCCTCTGGTCTGGAAGGTTAGATACCAGGAAGTAGTCATCTCCAGAAAGTAGTATTTAAAAAGGAAGTGAGGCCTTTTTCACAATGGGTTTGCCGCCAGGACACAGGTGTCACCACTAAACCTAAGCAAAAATGGGAAAGGAGAAGACCCACATCAACATCGTTGTCATTGGACACGTAGATTCGGGGAAGTCTACCACTACTGGCCATCTGATCTACAAATGTGGTGGGATCGACAAGAGAACCACTGAAAACTTCGAGAAAGAGTCTGCCAAGATGGGAAAGGGCTCCTTCAAGTATGCCTGGGTCTTGGACAAACTGAAAGCTGAATGCAAGTGTGGTATCACCACTGATATCTCCCTATGGAAATTCGAGACCAGCAAGTACTATGTGAACATCATTGATTCCCCAGGACACAGAGACTTCATCAAAAACATGATTACAGGCACATCCCAGGCTGACTGTGCTGTCCTGATTGTTGCTGCTGGTGGTGGTGAATCTAAAGCAGGTATTTCCAACAATGGGCAGACCCGTGAGCATGCCCTTCTGGCCTACACTCTGGGTCTGAAACTGTTGTTAACAAAATGGATTCCACTGAGCCACCTTACAGCCAGAAGAGATATGAGGAAACTGTTAAGGAAGTCAGCACCTATATTAAGAAAATTGGCTACAACCCCGACACAGTAGCATTTGTGCCAATTTCTGGCTGGAATGGTGACAACATGCTGGAGCCAAGCGCTAACATGCTGTGGTTCAAGGGATGGAAAGTCACCCGTAAAGATGGCAATGCCAGTGGAACCACAATGCTTGAAACTCTGGATTGCATCCTGCCACCAACTTGCCCAACTGACAAGCCCTTGCCTTTGCCCCTCCAGGACGTCTACAAAATTGGTGGTACTGGCACTGTCCCTGTGGGTCGAGTGGAGACTGGTGTTCTCAAACCTGGCATGGTGCTCACCTTTGCCCCAGTCAACGTGACAACTGAAGTGAAGTCTGCTGAAATGCACCATGAATCTTTGAGTGAAGCCCTTCGTGGGGACAATGTGGGCTTCAATGCCAAGAACGTGTCTGTCAAAGATGTTCATCGTGGCAATGCAGTTGGTGACAGCAAAAATGACCCACCGACAGAAGCAGCTGGCTTCCCAGCTCAGGTGATTATCAGGCCAAATCAGTGGCGGATATGCACCTGTGCTGGATTATCACACAGCTCACATTGCTTGCAAGTTTGCTGAGCTGAAGGAGAAGACTGATCGTCGTTCTGGGAAAAAGCTGGAAGATGGCCCCAAATTCTTGAAATCTGGTGATGCTGCCATCATTGATATGGTTCCTGGCAAACCCATGTGTGTTGAGAGCTTCTCTGACTATCCTCCTCTGGGCCATTTTGCTGTTCGTGACATGAGACAGACGGTTGCTGTGGGTGTCATCAAAGCAGTGGACAAGAAGGCAGCTGGAGGTGGCAAGGTCACCAAGTCTGCCCAGAAAGCTCAGAAAGCTAAATGAATATTATTCCCAATACCTGCCACCCCAGTCTTAATCAGTGGTGGAAGAACGGTCTCAGAACTGTTTGTCTCAATTGGCCATTTAAGTTTAATAGCAAAAGACTGGTTAATGATAACAATGCATCGTAAAACCTTCAGAAGGAAAGGAGAATGGTTTGTGAACCATTTGTTTTGTGCGTGGCAGTTTTATTAGTTTTTCAAATCAGTACTTTTTAATGGAAACAACTTGACCAAAACTCTGTCACAGAATTTGAGACCCATTAAAAAAGTTTAATGAGAAAAATTTTAAAAAGGAAGTAAGAAACAACTTTCATTTTATGCTATACACAACTCTGACTTGCTTAAAATAAGCATGTAATACTTTTACATTTTTAAAAAGATACTTCCTTTGAAAAAAACCAAACCATTGTAGTCCTAACAACTTTTAAATGCCTTTTTGGTTCACTAAGATGATGGCAAATGCCATTCTTAGCTATGCTTTCACAGAATGAAAGACGGTATCAGCCCCCAAATCGATACCTATTTTTAACAATGAGTAGACCCTGGCCTCTAACTTATTTCTCTTTCTCATCCCACTAGCCACATTCTCCTGCACAGTATGGCACTTCCAGTTAACACAGTGCCCAGCAAAGGGAGGAGGACTGTGAAAGTAGAAACTGCTTTGACTTCCTTCTTTCAAGCTTTGACGGGTACTAGGTAAAAGGAGAACAGTTTCAGAACTTCCCCCATGCCTCCAGCAACTCTGTGCTAGGCCTCCTTGCAAACCATTTCCCATGGTTTTCTCCTCTTGAGGCCTCTGCCTTACTCCCAAACCCCAAAAAATTAGCAACACAGCTGGATGCATATGAAAAAGATTGGCAAAAAGTCAAATCAGAAAGATGAGGGGCTGAAAAAAAAGGAGAATAGTTTCTCCCCTGAATATCTTTAAGTTTTCATAAACTATCCATATCTCTAACCTATTCTCTTTAGACCAATTCCTTGCTCCTAAGAAATTCCATCAGGAAACAGATAAAGGAAAGATGAAATTCAGAACATTTTGCTCTGCTTCTGGTTATTAATGTCAAGTAAAGAACCAAAGTGGAAAGTAAATAACCACAAGAAAAGTTACAAGTTTTTGAAATTATCACAGGTTTTGTTAGGTTCTTCTCTGACGTATCATTAAGCATTGAGGACTCACTGTTAGCTATAAGCACTTGCAAGGGCCCTTCCCAACCCTCAGTTTATCAGCAGACTCCCTAAAAGGATAGAAACAAAAGTTCAGCAAGTTCCAACTACGAATATTTCTTCCAAAACATCATTTATTAGAGTCTTATGATCTCAGATTCAAGTTATTCCACTTACTAAACCCTAATATTCCAATTTAGTTTCTCTCAGAGGAAAATACACAATACACAAATCAAGATAAAATATGAACTGATAAATGAGTTCTATAAAAACTTGATAAACAAAGAATAATGTAAGTACGGTTTAGCAAATTTAGATGTTAAAAAAAAAATGAGTCAAAAATGACCAAAGGGGGCGTCCCTGGTGGTGCAGTGGTTGAGAATCTGCCTGCTAATGCAGGGGACACGGGTTCGAGCCCTGGTCTGGGAGGATCCCACATGCCGCGGAGCAACTAGGCCCGTGAGCCACAACTACTGAGCCTGCGCGTCTGGAGCCTGTGCTCCACAACAAGAGAGGCCGTGATAGTGAGAGGCCCGCGCACTGCGATGAAGAGTGCCCCCTACTTGCCACAACTAGAGAAAGTCCTCGCACAGAAACGAAGACCCAACACAGCAAAAATAAAATTAATTAATTAATAAGCTCCTACCCCCAACATCTTCTTTAAAAAAAAAAAGAAATGACCAAAGGATCACCCATGCTAAATACATTAATAATACAGGGCAACTTGGAGAGCAAGAGATTGAGGAGAGGGAATCATGTAGCGTTATTTTTAAAGCAGTATAATGCGTGCGAAGTTAAGAGATAATCTTTTTTTTTCCCCCAGTACGTGGGCCTCTCACTGTTGTGTCCTCTCCCGTTGCGGAGCACAGGCTCCGGACGCGCAGGCTCAGCGGCCATGGCTCACGGGCCCAGCCGCTCCGCGGCATGTGGGATCTTCCCAGTCTGGGGCATGAACCCGTGTCCCCTGCATCGGCAGGTGGACTCTCAACCACTGCGCCACCAGGGAAGCCCTAAGAGATAATCTTATTACACCCAGCATTAGTTAGACATCTATTAACTTTGGGGATATGTTCCAATCCGTTTTTTGTTTTTTTTTAAGAAACTACAAGGATCCACACTGATAGTAGAAAAATTATCAGAGCTTTGTGTTAAAGAAACATGGGATGTCTAATCCAGAGAAGAAAAGGAAAAAAGGTCTCGTTTACCAAAGATTGTTGGATATATTAAAGGTTTTTTTAATGAGAAAAATGCCAAGTAAATGCAAAACAGGCTCAAATGTCAAGTCATTAGGCAAACACGGTCTCTGAACAAGAATACAGTGGACCACAAAGTTCCCAAAACAAAACTCTCATATTAGCTCTCAGTGTTGCCTTTGGCTTCAGGGAGACAGGCAGGATTTTACAAAATTGGACAAGTGAGGACAGGCACACTTTTGTTTAAAAAGCAAATCACCTTAATAGTCAGCAGACAGTGGGATAAAGGCACTAAGATTTAAAAAAAATCATCCCCTAGTAGAAATCAACACATAATGGATCAGATGGTTTTGCAACTGGGGTGCGCAAAGGGCTAGGGTATCTCACAAACCGTACCTAAAATCAAATCAAGGCAACTAGAAAAAACAAGGCTGGAATACAAAGTTACTTAAGAAAATTACAATCAATTCTAGCCCATTTCCTGATGTCAGGTAAGAATGCTTGGTGATAAGGGACTTTTGCAGTTATAATTTAAAAACCAAATTAGGGTATCTATAAACAGAGAAACAAAATAGTGGTATATTCACACAATAGAAACTATTAAAAAGTACACAATAAAAAGGAACAAACTACTGATATACCCAAGACTAATGAATATCAAAACATTACACTGAGTCAAGGAAGCCTTATAAAGAGTACATACCATGTGATTCCATTTACATGACTTCCAAATCAGGCAAAACTGATCTACAGTAGGAAAAACATTTTTCCCAGGGAGGGAAGAACAGGGAGCAGAATGACTGGAAAGAAACACGAAGGAACTTTTCACAGTGAGAGTACAATATAATATAGTATATACAGTATGATGTATATCTTGATAGAGGTTTGGGTTACACAGATAAGTACATGTGTCAAAACTCATCAAACAGTATACTTAAGATTTTTCTGTTTTCCACTCTAAACTGTACTTCAAATTTTTAAAAAAGTTAAAAAGTTAATAATATGCATATTGAAATATTTGGGGGTAAATGTACCGATGTCTGCAATTTACTTGGAAAATAAAAAAGTAAGATAGCAGAGTAGAAAGCAAATAAAGCAAAATATTACAGAATCTAGGTGGTAAACAGGTGTACAATTTGTGTACAATTCTTTCAATTTTTGTTTTTCATGATAAATACAATTATTTCATGATAAAATGTTAGGCAAAAAAAGAAAATTTGATATTAGAAAAAGTCTCTTTCCATTAAGCTATTACTCAAAGAATTAAGGCTCATTTGGAGCCTCTCTTTGGAATAGGGACTATCATTACCCACCTTCATTACTGGAGTAAAATATTTACTCAAGACCATCCAGTTCCCTCTGTGCTGATTCTTCTATCACCCAACAAACTTCTAACCAATTACTGTTCCTCAAGTACCCTGAATTCACAAAAGGGATGCTCTGGACTGAGGCAAACATATAAAAGCATTATAGTCACAGATGAAGTACAGCCTAAAAAGCTTTTAATCAATTGGTTCTGTGCTTTATTAATGTAATTAATCTTCCTCTTATCTCTGGTTTTTCTAATCAACTGGTCTCTTATGAGTCTGGTTAGCATAATTACCTCCCCAAAAGTCTTAGGAAACCTTCAATATAAGTTTCTAGTTTGGGAAGCAAAGGACCAGGCCACAGACAGCATGTCTCAAAAACAGACACCAAGATTTCTCTGTTGGCGCAGTGGTTAAGAATCCGCCTGCCAATACAGGTGACAGGGGTTCGATCCCTGGTCCAGGAAGATCCCACATGCCGCAGAGCAACTAAGCCTCTGTGCCACAACTACTCAGCCTGTGCTCTAGAGCCCGCGAGCCACAACTACTGAGCCCGTGTGCTACAACTACTGATGCCCACACACCTACAGCCCATGCTCCACAACAAGAGAAGCCACCACAATGAGAAGCCTGCGCACCTCAATGAAGAGTAGCCCACACTTGCCACAACTAAAGAAAGCCCATGCGCAGCAACAAAGACCAAATGCAGCCAAAAATAAATTGATTAATTTTTTTTTAAGTAAGTGTAAATTTGTAATTTAAAGGAAGAAGAAAAGCAACACCAACCTTGTGAAGGTAACCATGCCTGAAGCAGCCAGCTGGTTTTCTCACCTGTAAAATTCCGATATCTGTCTTGCCCAAAACAGGCTTGTGAGGATAACTAAGATAACATACATGAAAGCATTTTAAAAATAAAGTTCTACACAAGTGTTATATATTATTATGATTCCATGATGCTACTAACAACCTCTCAAAACCACCTGTGCTGCTGAATAAGGAAAGAATTATTTAAACAGATCATTACCATAAAGGAATAAGGTCACTTAAGAGAATTTTCCAGTACAAACACCTGACCCACAGTGATTAGTGTTGACTCACAGATATCTCTATGAGTCAAGAACTACTATCCCCCATTTACAACAGGTCTTTTTGTCTCACCCACATTCAAGTACACAAAGTAATAGGGGAGACAGACACTGTTGAGTTTAATGGCTTACTGGCATTATTCTGGGAGTACTACTAAATACCTCTTGCAAATCCAATGTTCACAACACTACTACACAATTAAAAAGGCCCTAATTCAAGCAGTTATCACCAAGTAAATTATCTTGTCCATTTCAAACAGATTCCCCATGAAGATCAGCAGCAGCACCTAAGGCTTTATATCACGACCGACCTCATCGTGGTTTTGAAAATAAATTTCTCCTAATCCTTATAGCTACTCAACAGATTCAGCATAACTTTAAGATCATTCATTTCAGGCTATCATCAAAAAGTCTACAAACAATACATGCTGCAGAGGATGTGGAGAAAAGGGAACCCTCGTGTTGGTGGGAATGTAAATTGGTGTAGCCACTGTGGAAAACAGTATGGCGGTTCCTTAAAAAACTAAAAGTAGGGACCTCCCTGGTGGCACAGTGTTATGAATCCACCTAGCCTACCAGTGCAGGGGACATGGGTTCGAGCCCTGGTCCGGGAAGATCCCACATGCCACAGAGCAACTGAACTCGGGTGCCACAACTACTGAGGCTGCATTCTAGAGCCTGAGAGCCACAACTACTGAAGCCCATGCACCTAGAAACCATGCTCCGCAACAGAAGCTACCGCAATGAGAAGCCCGCGCACCGCAACAAAGAGCAGCCCCCGCTTACTGCAACTAGAGAAAGCCCACACACAGCAACAATGACCCAATGCAGCCAAAAATAAATTTTACAAAATAAAATAAAAGTGCAACTACCGTATGATCCAGCAATTCCAATTCTCGCTATACAGTGGGAAAAAATGAAAACTTTAATTCGACAAAATCCATGCACCCCAATGTTCATAGCAGCACTATTTATAGCTGCCAAGACATGGAAGCAACCCAAGTGCCCATCAACAGAAGACTGGCTTAAGAAGATGTGATATATATATACATATATATATATTATATATATATATAAAATATATACGTATATATGTACTGGAACATTACTCAGCCATAAAAAAATATTGCCATTTACAGCAACATGAATGAACCTAGAGAATAAGTCAGAGAAAGACAAATAAATATATCATTTATATGTGGAATCTAAAAAATAATACAAATGAATCAATATACAAAACAGAACCAGACTCACAGACAGAAAACAAACTTACGTTACCAAGGGGAGGCGGGGGAAGGACAAATTAGGAATATGGGATTAACAGATATTTTATACTTAAAATAGATAACCAATAAGGATTTACTATATAGCACAGGGAATTATACCCAATACCTTATAATAACCCATAATGAACATAATCTGCAAAATAAACAAAAAAAGATTATTCATTCAAATGGGAAATAGTACCATACTTGAAGACAGGGTCATCTGCAGAAAACTGAGACATACTTAAGAGTACAATTTCTCTCCCTCTAAAAAAAAAAAAATTCTCTCCCTCTCTTTTTTTAAAGTAGTGATTGAAGATGACAAAATAAACTTTCTTCTAAAAATTTTAGTTTAAGCCTAAAATTCTAAGTTCAAAGTTTATAATCACCACATACCCTGTGGACAAAAGAAACAAAAAGAAAAAGGGGCTGATTAAAGTTTATCCCAAGGCCTTCATCATTCACTATTTACTGATTAGTTATAAGGTGCTCAGCACCATTATAAATTACAAAAGATACAAAAATGTATCCTTTATACAACCTTATAAAAACAGAAATCTGGTAAGAGGCAGGAAATGCATACTAATTCCCTTGGCCAATTTTTCCAAGGGTCAACAAAGGCTCTTCTTTGTCCCACAAGCAATTCAACTGTACAAAAAAAATAAAGATGAAAATATTTAAACACTTGCTCTTCAACACAGCAATGACCTACCTAAAACAAGAGTTAACAAACTGTGGACATAAGTTACCTTTCATATCAGAATTTGAATACAAAATACCATTTAAAGCTCTTTTTTGATTCAGCAGGGCTCCCACAAAACACACATTTAAAAGCCAAGCCCAGCCAAAATCCTTGTAACATTTGGGAGGGAAAGTCTAAATTTCAAATGTTTAAATGGAAGAAAAGATGGCACGTTATATGTGAATAGAATGTGACAAATATTAAATGCAGTCCAGCTACTTACATTTAACCTTCTATGTAAAGGAATTACCACTACTCTTACCAAGTAGTTTAGAGTGGGAGTGCAGCATAGTGAGAGGAATACAAGCTCTGAGGAGTCAGGCCACTGATTTGCTATGCAAAATCTTGGAAAACTGACTAAGCTTCAATTTCCTTGTTTCTAAAACAGGAAACCACTATTTCACAACCACACAATTCCTATGAGGATTAGGAAAATAATACATATAAAGTGACAGTCGTCCTGTAAATGGCAGCAACTGTTACTGCTTCCAGTATTAATGTATATTTGAGCTAACACCTTAAAAAAAAAAAAAAAAGACTGAAACAAAAAGAAATTAGAAAATACTCTGAGATGAAAACAATACACCAAAATTTACAGGATGCAGTTAAGGGAGTGCTTAGAGGGAAATTTATACCTGTCTATGCCTATATCAAAAAAGAAGAAAGATCTCAAATCAAACTAATCTTCCACCTTAAAACATGAGAAAAAGAGCAAATTAAACGTAAAGAAAGCAGAAGAAATGAAATAATAAAGCTGAACAGAAAGTAATGCTATAAAAAAAGAGAAAAACTATAAAGTAAGTGAAATTAAAAGTTGGTTCTTTGGGCTTCCCTCGTGGCACAGTGGTTGAGACTCCGCCTACCAATGCAGGGGACACGGGTTTGTGCCCCAGTCCGGGAAGATCCCACATGCCGCGGAGCAGCTGGGCCCGTGAGCCATGGCCGCTGAGCCTGCGCGTCCGGAGCCTGTGCTCTGCAACGGGAGAGGCCACAACAGTGAGAGGCCCGCGTACAGCAAAAAAAAAAAAAAAAAAAAAAAAGTTGGTTCTTTGAAGAAAATCAACAAAACTGACGAACTTGAAGCTGGACTGACCAAGAAAAAACAGAGAGAAGACCCAAATTATTAAACTCAGGAATGAAAGACAGGACATCACAACCAATGCTACAGATAATTAAAAAGATATAAGGGAAGATGACTTTGATGAAAAGGATAAATTTCTAAAAAACACAAAGTACTAAAACTCACAAGAAACATTAGAAAATCTGAATAGACCTACAAGTAAGGAGATGGAATTGGTAATTTTAAAACTTTCCACAAAGAAAAGCCCAAGCACGGATGGATTCACTGATGAATTTTAACAAATATTTAAAGAAGAATGAATACCAATTCTTCACACTCTTCCCAAAAAATGGAAGAGGGAACACATCCCAATTCATTCTATGAGCCCAGTATTACCCTGATACCAAAACCAGACAAAGATATCACAACAAAACAAAACTAGAAATCAAAATATCATATAGTCACAAAAATCCTCAGTAAAATACTAGCAAACCAAATCCAACAACAAATAAAAAGGATTATACACTAAGACCAAATAGGATTTATCCCAGGACTGCAAGGCTGGTTTAGTATCAGAAAATTAACCAAACTAATAGATCATGTAGTGAAAGATTAAAGGACAAAAAACCACATTACAGTCTGAATTATACACAGAAAAAGCATTTGACCAAATCCAATACCCCTTCATGAAAATAAATAAATAAACTCAACAAACTAAGGATACAAAGGAACTTCTTCATCCTGATGAAAGGGATTTACAAAAAAGCTAAAATCATCACCACTGCTAACTTCATTACTTAATGGTGAAAGACTGAAAGCTTCCCCCCATAAGATCCAGAACAAGACAAGGATGTCTGCTTTCATCATTTCTTTTTTTTTTTTTTTTTAAGGTGGGCTTGTATTGCTATAAACTTCCCCCTTAGAACTGCTTTTGCTGCATCCCACAGGTTTTGGGTCGTTGTGTTTCCACTGTCATTTGTTTCTAGGTATTTTTTGATTTCCTCTTTGATTTCTTCAGTGATCACCTCATTATTAAGTAGTGTATTGTTTAGCCTCCATGTGTTTGTATTTTTTACAGATCTTTTCCTGTAATTGATATCTAGTCTCATGGCATTGTGGTCAGAGAAGATACTTGATACAATTTCAATTTTCTTAAATTTACCAAGGCTTGATTTGTGACCCAAGATATGATCTATCCTGGAGAATGTTCCATGAGCATTTGAGAAAAATGTGTATTCTGTTGTTTTTGGATGGAATGTCCTATAAATATCAATTAACTCCATCTCGTTTAATGTATCATTTAAAGCTTGTGTTTCCTTATTTATTTTCATTTTGGATGATCTGTCCATTGGTGAAAGTGGGGTGTTAAAGTCCCCTACTATGAATGTGTTACTGTCAATTTCCCCTTTTATGGTTGTCAGTATTTGCCTTATGTATTGAGGTGCACCTATGTTGGGTGCATAAATATTTACAATTGTTATATCTTCCTCTTGGATCGATCCCTTGATCATTATGTAGTGTCCTTCTTTGTCTCTTCTAATAGTCTTTGTTTTAAAGTCTATTTTGTCTGATATGAGAATTGCTACTCCAGCTTTCTTTTGGTTTCCATTTGCATGAAATACCTTTTTCCATCCCCTTACTTTCAGTCTGTATGTGTCTCTAGGTCTGAAGTGGGTCTCTTGTAGACAGCAAATATATGGGTCTTGTTTTTGTATCCATTCAGCCAATCTGTGTCTTTTGGTGGGAGCATTTAGTCCATTTACATTTAAGGTAATTATCGATATGTGTGTTCCTGTTCCCATTTTCTTAATTGTTTTGGGTTCGTTATTGTAGGTCCTTTCCTTCTTTTGTGTTTCTTGCCTAGAGAAGTTCCTTTAGCAGTTGTTGTAGAGCTGGTTTGGTGGTGCTGAACTCTCTCAGCTTTTGCTTGTCTGTAAAGGTTTTAATTTCTCCATCAAATCTGAATGAGATCCTTGCTGGGTAGAGTAATCTTGGTTGCAGGTTTTTCTCCTTCAACACTTTCAATATGTCCTGCCACTCCCTTCTGGCTTGCAGAGTTTCTGCTGAAAGATCAGCTGTTAACCTTATGGGGGTTCCCTTGTGTGTTATTTGTTGTTTTTCCCTTGCTGCTTTTAATATGTTTTCTTTGTATTTAATTTTTGACAGTTTGATTAATATGTGTCTTGGCGTATTTCTCCTTGGATTTATCCTGTATGGGACTCTCTGTGCTTCCTGGACTTGATTAACTATTTCCTTTCCCATATTAGGGAAGTTTTCAACTATAATCTCTTCAAATATTTTCTCAGTCCCTTTCTTTTTCTCTTCTTCTTCTGGAACCCCTATAATTCGAATGTTGGTGCGTTTAATGTTGTCCCAGAGGTCTCTGAGACTGTCCTCAGTTCTTTTCATTCTTTTTTCTTTATTCTGCTCTGCAGTAGTTATTTCCACTATTTTATCTTCCAGGTCACTTATCCGTTCTTCTGCCTCAGTTATTCTGCTATTGATCCCATCTAGAGTACTTTTAATTTCATTTATTGTGTTGTTCATCGTTGCTTGTTTCATCTTTAGTTCTTCTAGGTCCTTGTTAACTGATTCTTGCAATTTGTCCATTCTATTGTCCATTCTATCTCCAAGATTTCGGATCAACCTTACTATCATTATTCTGAATTCTTTTTCAGGTAGACTGCCTATTTCCTCTTCATTTGTTAGGTCTGGTGGGTTTTTATCTTGCTCCTTCATCTGCTGTGTGTTTTTCTGTCTTTTCATTTTGCTTATCTTACTGTGTTTGGGGTCTCCTTTTTTGGAGGCTGAAGGTTCGTAGTTCCTGTTGTTTTTTGTGTCTGTCCCCAGTGGCTAAGGTTGGTTCAGTGGGTTGTGTAGGCTTCCTGGTGGAGGGTACTAGTGCCTGTGTTCTGGTGGATGAGGCTGGATCTTGTCTTTCTGGTGGGCAGGTCCACGTCTGGTGGTGTGTTTTGGGGTGTCTGTAGACTTATTATGATTTTGGGCAGCCTCTCTGCTAATCGGTGGGGTTGTGTTCCTGTCTTGCTAGTTGTTTGGCATAGGATGTCCAGCACTGTAGCTTGCTGGTCGTTGAGTGAAGCTGGGTGCTGGCATTGAGATGGAGATCTCTGGGAGATTTTTGCTGTTTGATATTATGTGCAGCTGGGAGGCCTCTTGTGGACCAGTGTCCTGAAGTTGGCTCTCCCACCTCAGAGGCACAGCACTGACTCCTGGCTGCAGCACCAAGAGCCTTTCATCCACCGGGCTCCTTAATTTGGGATGATTCGTTGTCTATTCAGGTATTCCACAGATGCAGGGTATATCAAGTTGATTGTGGAGCTTTAATCCGCTGCTTCTGAGGCTGCTGGGAGAGATTTCCCCCATAAGATCCAGAACAAGACGAGGATGTCTGCTTTCATCATTTCTATTTAACCTTGTATTACAAAGATTGGGGGAAAAAAAGAAGTAAAACTATCCCTATTTGCAGATGACATGATCTCGTATATAGAAACATCCTAAGGAATTCACTAAAAAATTACTGGAGCTAAGAAGTTCAGCAGGTTTGCAGGATATAAGAATACACAAAAATCAATTGTATTTCTATATGCTATCACCACACAATCTGAAACTGAGTATCAAAACAAATAAAATAGGTATACATTTAACAAAGGAGTGCAAGCCTTCTACACTGAAAACTATAAAACATTGTTAAAAGAAATTGAAGATATAGGACTTCCCAGGTGGTCCAGTGGTTAAGACTCTGCCTTCCAATGGAGGGAGCATGGGTTCAATCCCTGGTCAGGGAACTAAGATCCCACATGACACGTGGTGCGGCCAAAAAAAAAGTAAAAGAAATTGAAGACACAGATAAATGAAAAGATATCCCAACATTCAAGTGTAGAAAGACTAAATACTGTTAACATGGCAACAGTCCCCAAATTAACCTAAGAGATGCAATGCAATCCCTTATCAAATTCCTAGCTGGTTTTGCAGAAACTGACAAGCTGATCCTAAAATTCATATGGAAATGCAAAGGACCCAAAATACGCAAAACAATCTTGATAAAGAAGAACAAAGTTGGAGGAATCACACTTTCTGATTTCAAAACCTACTAGAAAGTAAGTATTCAAGACAGTGGGGATATAGGCATCAATGGAATAAAACTGTGAGTCCACAAGTAAACTTTTACATTTATGGTTAACTGATTTTTGACAAGGGTGCCAAGACAATTCAATGGGGAAAGAATAGTTTTTTCAACAAATTGTGTGGGGGCATTCACATTACCCACATGCAAAAGAATAAAGGAGGAACCCTGTCTCACACTATATACACAAATTAACTCAAAATGATCAACAATTTAAACAGCTAAGACTTCAAAACATAATTTTAATGATACAACATAGTTGTAAATCTTCATGATCTTGGATCAGGCAACATTTTCTTAGATATGACATCAAAAACACAAGCAACCAAAAAAAAGACGATAAATTGGACTTCATGAGAATTAAAAACTTCTGCGCCTAAAAGGACACTATCTCAAAAAAAGTGAAAAACCACCTACAGAATGGGAGAAAGTATATGTAAATCATATATCTGATAAGAGACTAGTAACCAAAATATATACCAATAAAAAAAGGTTTATAACTCAACAATAAAAACACATAACCCGATTTAAAAATGGACAAAGGACTGAACAAGCATTTCTCCAAGGAAGATATACAAATGGCCAAGAGGCATATGAAAAGATGTTCAACATCATTAGTCATTAGCAAAAGCAAATCGAAACCACAGTGAGATGCTACTTCATACCCACTACGATGGCTGTAATCAAAAAGATGGGCAAGGATATGGAGACACTAGAGCCCTCATACATTGCTGGTGGGAATATAAAATGGTGCAGCCACTCTGGAAAACAATATGGCAGTTACTCAAAAAGTTAAACATCGAATAACCATATCACCCAGCTTCCCCTCCTAGGTATATATCCAAGAGAGTTGAAAACACGTGTTCAAACAAAAACTTGTACACAAATGTTCATGGCATTATTCATACTAGCCAAAAAGTGATTAACAACCCACAATGTCCATCAACTGATGAGTGGATAAACAAAATGTGGTATACCGGGACTTCCCTGGTGGTGCAGTGGTTGGGAATCCGCCTGCCAATGCAGGGGACACAGGTTCGAGCCCTGGTCCGGGAAGATCCCACATGCCGTGGGGCAGCTAAGCCCGTGCGCCACAACTACTGAGCCTGTGCTTTGGAGCCCACAAGCCACAACTATGGAGCCCGTGGGCCACAACTACTGATGTCTGCAAGCCTAGAGCCCGCCCACCACAACGAAGAGTAGCCTCCGCTCTCCACAACTAGAGAAAGCCCACGCACAGCAACAAAGACCCAACGCAGCCAAAAACAAATAAATTAATTAATAAAAAAAAAAATGTGGTACACCCATACAAAGGAATATTATTCAACCGTAAAAAGAAATGAAGTACTAATACATGCTACAACACAGATGAACCTTAAAACCATTCTACTAAGTGAAAGGCGGCAGACACAAAAGGCCACATATTTTATGATTCCATTTATATAAAATGTTCAGAACTGGCAAATCAATAAAAACAGAGAGTTAGATTTGTGACTGCCAGAGGGAAAGAGCAATGTAGAGTAACTGCTAATGGGTACATGATTTCTTTTTGAGGTAAAAATTTTCTGGAGCTTGATGGTGGTGACAGCTGCACAACTTTCTGAATATACTAAAAATCACTAAATTGTACACTTTTAAAGGATGAATTTTAAGGTATGTGAATTGTACTTTCTATGTTCAATAATGTAATATTAAGGCCTTATTCAAAAATTTTCAATCTCTTAACTAGAAAATGATAATCCCAAGGTTTTAGCTGAAACAAATAGCAGCAGCAGCACTTCAAACATGCATGAAATTCTGAGCCAGGAGATCAAGCACCACCTTTCTAATCTTTCTGGGTTAAAATACTGCAAGTTGTCCTTGTCTACAGATCCAGCCAATGCCCTGGACCTTCTTGTCAGTCTCCATGTTGTAAAGCAGCAGGGAGTCAAAACAGCTTCAGGCTGGGTATTCCAAAATCCAGCAACAGCAAGTTGCCAATATACTTATGAGACTATTAAACCAAAACCATATAATTTTAAACAAATTTAAAGTTTATCTTTGTGTATTTACCATTAACACATATTTAACATTAACGTATTTACCATTAACACAAAAGTATACAATTGTACTTTAATAAGAGCTCATCTAAAAATTCCAATGACCCAACTGTCCTTGATCACAGAATTCAAATGCTGAAATGCTTAAAATTCCTTCAAGTCATAACATAGCAGTCACATAGCTAAATAAACAGAAGACTTTATAGAAAATAACATGCAGCAAAATAATATTTTCACAATACCTGAAAAATGCAGTTTGACCTTAACTCTCAATCACACTATGTATGGACTAATACGTACTCTCTTCTGTGTCATACTGACACACAACCATAATAATGAGTAAAACAGTACAAATCAGTATCAGCCAAGAAGTGTGTGCCCTCATATTACTTCAGATCTCACTTAATTTTTCCTAAATATATACTGAACTTTATTTTTAAGAAACAAATTTTACTACCTCCCACATGATCAGTTTCTTTCTACGTCATTCCAACCTACGGGCAGGAGGTGGGGGGGAATAGAGAGAATATATATATCTATTGTCTTCAGCAACATAGATGCACTTCAAAAATATAACATGCAATTGGAAAGACTTCATAAAAGACATCTAAATATTTACAGGGATGGAAGTGCAGACTAAACAGACTTGTTTCTAGAAAACCCAAAGCTGAGAAAGGAGGATTAAATCTATAAAATTAAGTAAAATATCAAGACAAATGAGGTGAGTGCAATCTTGTCCACCAGAAACTAAAGGACCTAAGAACAAGGTACCTCTTAAAATCTAAGATGTTGGAAGTTCAAGCTTTGGTTTTTTTAGAAATATAACCTAGAGTAGGAACCAAGATGGTGGAGTAGAAGGACGTGCTCTCACTCCCTCTTGCGAGAACATCACAATCACAACTAGCTGCTGGAAAATCATTTACAGGAAGACACTGAAACTCACCAAAAAAGATACCCCACATACAAAGAAAAATGAGAAGCCACAATGAGACGGTAGGAGGGGTGCAATCACAGTAAAATCAAATCCCATAACTGCTGAGTGGGTGACTCACAACACTTATACCACAGAAGTCTACCCACTGGAGTGAAGGTTCGGAGTCCCATGTCAGGTTCCCAACCTGGGGATTCGGCAATGAGACGAGGAATTCCTAAAGAATCAGATTTTGAAGGCTAGTGGGATTTGACTGCAGGACTTCGACAGAACTCGGGGAAACAGAGACTCCACTCCTGGAGGGCAAACACAAAGTAGTGTGTGCATCAGGAACCATGTAAAGGAGCATGACCCCAGGGGAGACTGAACCACACCTACCTGCTAGTGTTGGAGGGTCTCCTGCAGAGGCGTGGGGAGGGAGGGGGCGGGGTTGTGGCTCACAGTGGGGACAAGGACACTGGCGGCAGAAGTTCTGGGAAGTACTCCTTGGCGTGAGCCCTCCCAGAGTCCGCCATTAGCCCCACCAAAGAGCCCAAGTAGGCTCCAGTGTTGGGTTGCCTCAGGTCACAAACCAACAGGGAGGGAACCCAACCCCACCCATCAGCAGGGAAGAGGATTAAAGTTTTACTGAGCTGGCCCACCAGAGAAACAGTCAGCACTACCCACCACCAGTCCCTCCCATCAGGGAACTTGCACAAGCCTCTTAGATAGCCTCATCCACCAGAGAGCAGACAGCAGAAGCAAGAAGAACTACAATTGTGCAGCCTGCTGAACAAAAACCACATTCACAGAAAGACAGACAAGATGAAAAGACAGAGAGGGCTATGTACCAGATGAAGGAACAAGATAAAACCCAGAAAAACACTGAATGAAGTAGAGATAGGCAATCTTCCAGAAAAAGAATTCAGAATAATGACAGTGAAAAGATGCAGGACCTTGGAAAAAGAATGGAGGCAAAGATCGAGAAGATGCAAAAAATATTTAACAAACACCTAGGAGAATTAAAGAACAAACAAACAGAGATGAACAATACAATAACTGAAATGAAAACTACACTAGAAGGAATCAATAGCAGAAAAACTGAGGCAAAAGCGGATAAGTGACCTGGAAGACAGAATGGTGGAATTCACTGCTGCAGAACAGAATAAAGAAAAAATAATGAAAACAAATGAAGACAGCCTAAGAGACCTCTGGGAAAACATTAAACACAACATTCTCATTACAGGGGTCCCAGAAGGAGAAGAGAGAAAGAAAGGACCCAAGAAAATACTTGAAGAGATTACAGTCGAAAACTTCCCTAACATGGGAGAGGAAATAGCCACCCAAGTCCAGAAAGCACAGAGAGTCCCATACAGGATAAACCCAAGGAGAAACATGCCGAGACACACAGTAAGCAAACTGGCAAAAATTAAAGACAAAGAAAAATTATTAAAAGCAGCAAGGGAAAAATGACAAATAACTTACAAGGGAACTCCCATAAGGTTAACAGCTGATTTCTCAGCAGAAACTCTACAAGCCAGAAGGGAGTGGCATGATATACTTAAAATGATGAAAGGAAAGAACCTACAACCAAGATTACTCTATCCAGCAAGGATCTCATTCAGATTCCATGGAAAAATCAAAAGCTTTACAGACAAACAAAAGCTAAGAGAATTCAGCACCACCAAACCAGCTCTACAACAAATACTAAAGGAACTTCTCTAAATGGGAAACACAAGAGAAGAAAAGGACCTACAAAAACAAACCCAAAACAATTCAGAAAATGGTCATAGGAACATACATATCAATAATTACCTTAAACGTGAATAGATTAAATGCCTCAAGCAAAAGACACAGACTGGCTGAATGGATACAAAAACAAGACCCATTTACATGCTGTCTACAAGAGACCCATTTCAGACCTAGGGACACATACAGACTGAAAGCAAGGGAATGGAAAAAGATATTCCATGCCAATGGAAATCAAAAGAAAGCTAGAGTAGCAACACTCATATCAGATAAAACAGACTTTAAAATAAAGAATGTTACAAGAGACAACGGAAGGACACTACATAATGATCAAGGGATCAATCCAAGAGAAAGATATAACAATTATAAATATATATGCACCCAACACAGGAGCACCTCAATACGTAAGGCAACTGCTAACAAGTATAAAAGAGGAAATTGACAGTAACACAGTAATAGTGGTGGGGGGGGGGGGCTTCCCTGGTGGTGCAGTGGTTGAGAGTCCGCCTGCCAATGCAGGGGACACGGGTTCGTGCCCTGGTCTGGGAAGCTCCAAATTGCCGCGGAGCGGCTGGGCCCCTGAGCCATGGCCGCTGAGCCTCCGCATCAGAGCCTGTGCTCCGCGATGGGAGAGGCCACAACAGTGAGAGGCCCACGTACCACAAAAAATAAAATAAAAAGAAATAAAAAAGAAAATTACAGACCAATATCACTGATGAATATAGATGCAAAAATCCTCAAAAAAATACTAGCAAACAGAATCCAGCAACACATTAAAAGGATCATACACCATGATCAAGTGGGATTTATCCCAGGGATGCAAGGAATCTTCAATATACGGAAATCAATCAATGTTAAACACCATATTAACAAACTGAAGAAGAAAAACCATATGATCATCTCAATAGATGCAGAAAAAGCTTTTGACAAAATTCAACACCCATTTATGATAAAAACTCTCCAGAAAGTGGGCATAGAGGGAACCTACCTCAACATAACAAAGGCCATATATGACAAACCCACAGCAAACATCATTCTCAATGGTGAAAAACTGAAAGCATTTCCTCTAAGATGAGGAACAAGACAAAGATGTCCACTCTCACCACTATTATTCAACATAGTTTTGGAAGTCCTACCATCACAATCAGAGAAGAAAAAGAAATAAAAGGAATACATATTGGAAAAAGAAGAAGTAAAACTGTCACTGTTTGCAGATGACATGATACTATACATAGAGAATCCTAAAGATGCCACCAGAAAACTACTAGAGCTAATCCATGAATTTGGTAAAGCAGTAGGATACAAAATTAATGCACAGAAATCTCTTGCATTCCTATACACTAATGATGAAAAATCTGAAAGAGAAATTAAGGAAACACTCCCATTTACCACTGCAACAAAAAGAATAAAATACCTAGGAATAAACCTACCTAAGGAGACAAAAGATCTGCATGCAGAAAACTATAAGACACTGTTGAAAGAAATTAAAGATGATACCAACAGATGGAGATATACCATTTTCTTGGATTGGAAGAATCAATATTCTGAAAATGACTGTACTATCCAAAGCAATCTACAGATTCAATGCAATCCCTATCAAATTACCAATGGCATTTTTTACAGAACTAGAACAGGAAATGTTAAAATTTGTACGGAGACACAAAAGACCCCGAGTAGCCAAAACAGTCTTGAGGGAAAAAAACAGAGCTGGAGGAATCAGACTCCCTCACTTCAGACTATACTACAAAGCTACAGTAATCAAGACAATAAGGTACTGGCACAAAAACAGAAATACAGATCAATGGGAGGGGACAGAAAGCCCAGAGATAAACCCATGCACCTAAGATCAACTAATCTATGACAAAGGAGGCAAGGATATACAATGGAGAAAAGACAGTCTCTTCAATAAGTCATGCTGGGAAAACTGGACAGCTATATGTAAAAGAATGAAATTAGAACACTCCCTAACACCATACACAAAAATAAACTCAAAATGGATTCGAGACTTAAATGTAAGACTGGGCACTATAAAACTCTTAGAGGAAAACATAGGAAGAACATTCTTTGACATAAATCACAGCAAGATCTTTTTTGACTCACCTCCTAGAGTAATGGAAATAAAACCAAAAATAAACAAATGGGACCTATTGAAACTTAAAAGCTTTTGCACAGCAAAGGAAACCATAAACAAGACGAAAAGACAACCCTCAGAATGGGAGAAAATATTTGCAAATGGATCAACGAACAAAGGATTAATCTCCAAAATACATAAACAGCTCATGCAGCTCAATATTAAAAAAACAAACAACTCAATGTGAAAATGGGCAGAGACCTAAATAGACATTTCTCCCAAGAGGACATACAGATGCCCAAGAGGCACATGAAAAGCTGCTCAACATCACTAATTGTTAAAGAAATGCAAATCAAAACTACAATGAGGTATCACCTCACACTGGTTAGAATGGGCAGCATCAGAAAATCTACAAACAAATGCTGGAGAGGATGTGGAGAAAAGGGAACCCTCTTGCACTGTTGGTGGGAATGTAAATTGATACAGTCACTATGAAGAACAGTATGGAGGTTCCTTAAAAAACTAAAAATTGAATTACCATATGACCCAGCAATCCCACTACTGGGCATATACCCAGAGAAAACCATAATTCAAAAAGACACATGCACCACAATGTTCATTGCAACACTGTTTACAATAGCCAGGTCATGGAAGCAACCTAAATGCCCATCAACAGACGAATGCATAAAGAAGATGTGGTACATGTATACAATGGAATATTACTCAGCCATAAAAAGGAACGAAATTGGGTCATTTGTAGAGACATGGATGCATCTAGAGACTGTCATACAGAGTGAAGTCAGTCAGAAAGAGAAAAACAAATATCGTATATTAACGCATATATGTGGAACCTAGAAAATGGCAGAGATGAACCGGTTTGCAGAGCAGAAATTGAGACACAGAAGTAAAGAAAATACGTATGGACATCAAGGGGGGAAAGAGGCAGGGGGGTGAGAGTGGTGGTGTGATGAATTGGGAGATTGGGATTGACATGTATACACTGATGTGTATAAAATGGATGACTAATACAAACCCGCTGTATAAAAAAAAATAAATTAAATTTTTTAAAAAATAGACAATGTCATGGGGTAAGGAAGTTAATTATCTAAAGTTCAGCATAGCTTTAATTTCTTTTCTTCCAAGTAAAATTCTATTTTATTTATTTCAAAATGTTATTATAGTATGTTAATTTTTGTTCTTTCTAACCTTTTCTCTGCAAATAAATATTCTATGTCTAGAAAAAGCTAATAAAAAATTTAATTTAATTTAAAAAGTAATAAAAGATACAAAAAAGCAACAATAAACAAGTGGGACTACATCAAATTAAAAGGCTTCTTCTGCACAGCAAAGGAAACCTTTAACAAAATGAAAAGGCAGGGCTTCCCTGGTGGCACAGTGGTTGAAAGTCTGCCTGCCGATGCAGGGGACACGGGTTCGTGCCCCGGTCCAGAAAGATCCCACATGCCGTGGAGCGGCTGGGCCCGTGAGCCATGGCCGCTGAGCCTGCGTGTCCGGAGCCTGTGCTCCGCAACGGGAGAGGCCACAACAGTGAGAGGCCCGCATACCACAAAAAAATAAAAAATTTAAGAAATGACAAGGCAATCTACAAATGGGAGAAAATATCTGCAAATCATATATCTGATAAGGGGTTAACATTCAAAATATATAGAGAACTCATAACTCACTATCAAACAAACAATCCAATTAAAAATGGGCAGATCTGAACATTTTTCCAAAGAAAACATACAGATGGCCAACAGGTACATAAAAAGATGCTCCACATCACTAATCATCAGGGAAATGCAACTCAAAACCACGATGAGATATCACTGCACACCATTAAGAACTGCTATATTCACAAAGACAAGAAATATCAAATGTTGGCAAGGACATGGAGAAAAGGGAACCCTTGCGCACTGTTGGTGGGAATGTAAATTGGTGTAGCTGCTATGGAAAACAGCATGGAGGTTCCTCAAAATATTAAAAAATTGATCTACCATATGATCCAGAAGAGAATGAAAACACTAATTCAGAAGGATATATGCACCCCATGTTCACTGCAACATTATTTACAACAGCCAAGCCATAGAAACAACCTAGATGTCCATCAATGGAGGAATGAACAAAGAAAATGCGGGGTGTATATATATGTATATATATATACACACACATATATACATACAATGAAATATTATTTGGCCATTAAAAAGAATGTAATCCTGCCACTTGCAACAACATGGATGGACCTTGAGGGCATTATGCTAAGTGAAAATAAGTCAGAGAGATAAAGATAAATGCTATATGATCTTACTTTTATGTGGAATCTTTAGGGAAAGAAAGGTCACATATAGAAAACAGATTGGTGGTTGGTGGTGGCAGGAGGTGGGGGGGGTGAAATGAGTGAGGAGGTCAAAAGGTGCAAACTTCCAGTTATAAAATGAATGTCATGGGACTGTATTGTACAGCATGGTGACTATAGTTAATAATACTGTATTACATATTTGAAAGTTGCTCAGAGAGTAGACCTTAAAAGTTCTCATCACAAGAAAAAAAAATTTTTTTTTTTAAAGTTGCTTGGCAAAGTCCTTCAGAATTTCACCTATTTTTATTTTTTGGCTGCACTGGGTCTTCATTGCTGCACACGGGCTTTCTCTAGTTGCAGCGAGCAGGGGCTACTCTTCATTGTGGTGCATGGGCTTCTCACTGCTGTGGCTTCTCTTGTTGCGGAGCACAGGCTCTAGGCGCTCAGGCTTCAGTAGTTGTGGCACACGGGCACATTAGTTGTGGCTTGCGGGCTCTAGAGCACAGGCTCAGTAGTTGTGGTGCACAGGCTTAGCTGCTCCACAGCATGATATCTTCCCGAACCAGAGATAGAACTTGTATCCCCTGCATTGGCAGGCAGATTCTTAACCAATGCACCACCAGGGAAGTCCCGAAAAAAATTTTTGTAACTACGTATGGTGATGGATGTTAACTAGATGTTTTGTGGTGATCATTCTGCAATACCTACAAATATCAACTCATTACGTTGTACACCTGAAACTAATATAATATGATGTATCAACTATACCTCAATTAAAAAATACGATTCAAGTACACTGACATGCTATCTAATTCATCAAAATGTACACTCAACCTTTCTAAAACTAATCATCTCTTTCCCACAACACGCTCATCATCCTCCAGATGGAATCACTTCAACTTAAGAACTTCCAAAGTATAAACCTTCTTCTACCAAACCAAACTTCACACACCAGTGACAGATGGCATTAGTGCCTGCTTCTACAGTTTCACGATGGACTTAGAAATAAATGGATTCACAAACAACCTTTCAAAAGCTAACTAGTGTGTAGGCAGAACTTATATACCCACCATATGTGACTGACCATCTTTCACCCAGTTGCCCATGTCAGAAATCTTGCTGCCTCTCTTTTCCTTTCCACCCCCCAACCCCATCCCCCATCCAGTCTGTCTCTGCTCTTACGCTCAAGCCCTCCTCTGCAGTCCCCACTGTCCCAGTGCTAAGGAGTGAAATGTTTGCGCTCCCCCACCGGAATTCACATGTTGAATCCTAATGCCCAGTGTGATGGTATCTGGAGGTGAGGCCTTTGGGAAGCAATTAGATGGTGAGGGCTCTGCTTAGATCATGGGATTAGTACTGTTATAAAAGAGGCTAGAGAGAGGTCTCTCATCCCTTCCACCATGTAAGGTTACAATGAGAAGACAGCATCAATGAGGAAGCTGGCTCTCCTCAGACACCAAAGCCGCCGGAGCCAGGATCTTGGACTTCCAGCCTCCAGAACTGCGAGAAACAAATTTCTGTTGTTTATAAGCCACCAGTCTACGGTATTTTGTTGTTACAGCCCCAACGGACTAAACTACCCAGGTTTCAGCCTCCATTCATTCTCAGCTCTCCTACTACAGCATTCACTCAGGGTTGCTTTATCTAGGGTTCACAGACTCTCTAATCCACATATAGAAATGCATTTAGATCTAACTGGTTTCCTTTGTAATCCTAAGTAATTTATTCTATGCATTGTCCTGAAAAGGGGGCTGCAGACATCCACGGCCCAAAAAGGTTTATGGGCTCTAACTGGACTCTGCTTCCATGCTTATATCCTCCAACTCTCCTCCACACTGCTGCCAAGGTAAAGTTTTTGAAATATAAATATCATCTGTCATCCATCCATACTTAAATCCTTAAATGGTACCAACTATTTCCAGGTAAAATCTTAACTCAACCATCCAACAATCAAGTAGGTTCATGACTGGCCCCTGCTCATCCCCCCAGCTTCATCTTGCCTCCCGCCACAAATGCAGCTAACATCCTGAGTTGAATCTGCAATTCCCTGAATTCAGCAAGCTTTCTCACTCCTCTCTGCCTTTGCATAAGCCGTTCCCCCTGCTTGGAAAGCCCTTCCTCACCCCTCACCACCTCCACATGGTTAACTCCTGCTCATCGTTTACTCCCAGCTTAAGCACCATCTCCTCAGAGAGCCCTCCTGGCCATCCTCCACTCCCAGTCTCGGTAAGATGCCCAGTCAGTGCTCTCACAGTACTCTGTGATGATCTCCCATAGCACTTTCCTCGTGGTGTTTTGTCCATTTACTGTCTGCCACCCCTTCCACCCTGTGAGCTTTCTTAAGGCAGAAACTAAAACATGCCTAGCAGAGCTCAAGCCACATAACAGAATGCTTAACAAATGCTTGCTGAACAAGGGATAGGCTCTGGAAAATAGCCAAACCAGCCGAAGTCCAGTCAGAAACCTCATCAACTAATGAGGTGGCACTGGTCTGGAGATTACCATAAATGCAAATTGCCAGTTGAGGCAAGAAAGTTCTACATCTATTAATCTGCCACCAATGCTCCTTCATTCAAGGCTGGGAAGTCAGCCCTTAATAAATTTAATTACCCTGGTCAGGCACTGTGTCAAGGGGCTTGACAGGCATTAGAGCTCACTAAACCTCAAAACAACTCTAGTATATTCTTTTTTAAAGAAAAAGAGGCAAAGAGGTAAACTGCCCAAAATCAAGCAGAAAGTTATAGTTCAACCCAGGTCTTTGATTTCAAAGCCCATTGCCTAGCCACTGAGCTCAGCTGCTTTTCTGGAGATGAGATATCAGCATGCCCTGCATCTTTGGAGGCATTCTGGAAGAGCCTAGGTTGGATGAGAGGGGGCCCTTCATCAGCCTCACAGCAAATAAGAAAGGTCTTATTCCTCCAACAAACACTACGCACTACTATTAAATTCTTTAAAATTTAATGTAAACTCCCCTACATGTATTCATTGAAAAATCTTTTAAATGGGAAGGGCTTGTGAGAGTTTTCTCCCCCAAGAACAGCAAGTAAAGGAGGAAATGAGCAAAACTTTGTTGAACTCTCCACACCAGGCTTAGAGGTTGAAAAGGGAGATGAAAAATATCAATATATCCCAAGGAATGGAGTTGGTTGTGGCAATACCAATAAAGGAAAGAAGGCAGAGTCTCCATGGTCTGCTGCAGAGACACCACGAAGCACCATCCTTTAACTGGCTGAGAAGGCTTAGCAGAAGAAACAGCCCATGGGCTTCTAACAGATGGAACACTAATTTTGCAGAAAGCTGCTGCCACTTCCACTAAACTTTAGTTTGGAATGTGCACCACAGCTCTCATCCTATGATCTTCAGCACTTCCCTGTAAGACCTCTGGGGGCTCACACCCAACACTTCAAGAAAAAACAGAATGTTTTAAAAAAAAAAAAACAACAACAATGTTTTCTTTAATCTCACCCACACCACCTGTTCACATTAGTTTCTCGAGCCCTTACAGATGTGGTCACCTCTCATATTTTGACTAGAAGTTGGTGATCACAAAGCATCTTCATTCCTAATTAACACCACTCCACATTTCCCCATCCTCATCCTCCTTGCACCCCAGTTTCCCCCTTGACCACCTTGTGTGTCCTTACTCTTCCAACTCACCTCCAAATCAGGTGTCTGATACTGTCCAGTGACTTTTCTGCATCCCAAATTTCAACACAAAACCAACCAGTCCATTCTTCCTGTCCCTAACTCCAACCAAAAACACATACAATGTAAATATCTAATTTATCTACAATGAAAACTATTCAGGTAAACCTAGGGGCCTTTCAACTATGGGATTATAAATATCTAGTCACCAGACAGCTTAAAACCAAGAAGAAGAAAATGCAGCCTTTAGGGACACATACTTCCACAGATAAGATTTTACTGTGACTATCATTTTCTAAATTAATCCATACTGGTATTATTGAGATTATAAACCCCCAAAGAGACTCTCAGTATACATCATGTAACACTCCACACTTCTACTCAAGACTGTATCTTTATCACTTGTTACAGCAACTGTTCCATGATTAGATCCTGCCCCACATTCAGTGAAGAAAAAGATTAGCTTTACAAATAAAATGCATAGTTTAAACACATCTTGAAAGTGCTTCAGTACTGGGGGTGGGGGGGATGACATGAACAACAGGTAAAGCTAATTAACCGTGATATATACACAGAAACAGGGAATACAGGTCTCAGAGAATACATGATTATGTCCCCCTAATCAACAAAAGAATAAAACAAAAGTTCCTCTAAGCAAGGATTTTTGTGGATCAACATGCAAAAACACACCTTTATTTTTAAAGGTGAGTACCACAGCTCTGTGTTATGTGAAAAGGGAAAGGCAAGCTAGATAAAACTGTATAGGGTCATACACCGTGAAGATTTTGTATATACACGCAAAGTTTCATATGCAAACACAAAGACTTGAAAAACCTGGTTTTCTGAATTTCAGTGGCATCTGAAGAAAAGGAAGAATACCATCCATCCATCCCCAGGACAGAAACCAAGCAATCATAAATCTAGAAACAACACACACTGAAATACACCACACTCTCTCCCACCTCCAGTTTATTATTTCTTGCTGGTTAATACACACCCGGACAGTTAAGAATGACTGTATTATTCAATCTATTTTGTGTCTCATTCATTATGTTGAAAAAAAAATTCTTTCAGGAGAGAACTTTCCCAGCACATCTATCTATATAAAGCACTCTAAAAAGGGCTGAAATTGAAAAACAATGACCTGAAATAGGCAGAGACTCTGAAAGCATGGACATGATCAGCAAAGCCCCCCACCCAATCTATGTTCTCCAAATTCCTGCCCCACTTTTCCCATTAGGTACCCATTAGCTAGAGAAAACTTCGCACACCCTGTTCAGGAATGCTACCAGCACAACCATGTAAGAAAACCAAATGACTGCAGGAAGAGTATTTGCGATACTTTTGAATAATGAGAATACTTCTCCTTCCAGGAAGTGTGGCTAAGAGTGTGATTATTCATATAAATGCACTTCAACTTACCTGTGTGTAAGAGTCCAAGAGGTAGATAAGACACGAACAACTGTTACTCCATGTCATTCCACTTTAGCAGAAAGAAATGAGAAAAGGCACGCCCCAGAAGGTCCCAAGTGCAACAACACCAACCTAACTCTTTACCAGGACATTAATGAGGCAGCAATGAGGCTAAATAGAGCCTGTCCACAAACTAGAAACACAAAATGCTGTGGTGTGGTCTGCCCTCATCCCCACTTCTCCCCCAACCAGAGTGGTCACAGCTGCAATCCATGATCTTTCCCAGGACATTCTTCTGCCCTAACACAAAACTGCACCTGTCTATAATACAGGACATTTGGTACAGTTGAATGAACAAACGCAGTTAGCTAGCACTACATCTTCTTCCTACTGCATTCTTCCTTCCTGCAGCAGTGAACAGCTGCAGCCACAACTTCAGATGTCAGGCACTGTTTGCAGCTCTGTCCCCTGGCCTCAAGGATGACATGGCATTTTCATTCATCTTGTTCCATTCCCTCAGTCTGATACATCACAGGTCAGTTTGGTTTTGCCCACTGCTGCTGGATATTCCAACATACTCCACCTTCCCCTGTACAGAGGGACTTCAATTTACCAGAAAATCCAATGCATTTATCCTTAATCATATATCAAAAGCTGTCATATGAGATTTACATTTGTGAATCTACAAAAGTCATAGTCCAAGGTGAATACCTTCAAAACTTCTCTCACTAAAGAGAAAAAAAAAAGATTCTGTATTAGTCCAACATCTCCCTGTATAGGCCTCTGAGGTTGCCAGTTTAATAGACTTAAGAAAGGGGCAAAGATGACTGACCCAAAAGCTAACATGAAAAAAAAAGTTCAAATTACAGACTAACTTGTACTGAAATTTTAGTTCCCAAAACTGATCAAAGGAGCACTTTCCAGTAACCTGAATTAACAATAGGACTGCTTCCCCCTTTGGAAATAAAATATGTTGGAGCTGAGAAAAAAAACAACAACAATAACACAGAGCTAAATCAAACGCCCCACATTTTCAGAATATGAGAGAAAACAGGGATCTAGAGAACTCACAAGAAAATAGGCTTGAATGTCAACTGTTTCTTAATAAAACTAGAAAAAAAGCAAAAAAAAAATAGGCTTGAAAATCCTGGCTGCCTATCAGATCAACATTCTAGAAGAGCACCGTCCAACAGAACATTTTGGGAGGATGAAGTGTTCTATATCTGTGTTCCCCAACGAGGTAGGCACCAGCTACTGAGATACAGAGTACTTAAAATATAGCTAGTGTAACTCAAAACTGAATTTTTAATTTTATTTAATTTTAATTAGTATGAATTTAAACTACTACATGTAGCTAGTGGCTACCATACTGGACAGAACAATTCTAGAATGCAGTCTTAGATTCTGGTTATTAAAAACTTCAAATAAAGCTTCTTAGCCTCCCTTCTGCATTGAACACACATAGGAAATTTCTTCCTTATATCTAAATATCTCATTCAGCAACATAACTTTGTTACATAGGGACCCAGCCCAAAGCAGGATCAGCCTGTTTCTCAAAGCCCCTACCAGAACTGAGAGACATCAGTGTCATCCACCCAGTTGGAATGAAGGCCCTCTTTTGCAAACCACTCTGACAAAAAGTCCCACAACAAGCCTGAATCTGGACTGTTTTGTTTTTTTGCGGTACGCGGGCCTCTCACTGTTGTGGCCTCTCCCGTTGCGGAGCACAGGCTCCAGACGCACAGGCTCAGCAGCCATGGCTCACAGGCCTAGCCGCTCCGCAGCATGTGGGATCTCCCCGGACCGGGGCACGAACCCATGTCCCCTGCATCGGCAGGTGGACTCTCAACCACTGCGCCACCAGGGAAGCCCTGGACAGTTTTTTAAGTGTATGATTAAAATTATACAAGTTTTTGAGTTGTGACTGGTCAAATTCCTACATGTAGCTTTGATCAGATACTGAACTTAACCTTTCTTCAAAAGAAAAAAGAACTTTTAACCTCAATCTTGATCTATAATTATTGTGGTAGTTCAAAACTTTGCATCAGTTTGCACAGACACACCTCCGTATGACCTAATAAAAAAATCCAAATTATATTAGTTCTCACCATCTTCATACTCTGCCCTCAATAAGTAATATTTAATACACTAGGGTTTCACTTCAAAAAACTTTATTCAAAGAATTCTTGGCCCTCTGATTTTTCCAGCTAGAAAAAAGTTAACTTGTAAAAATTAATGTTAACTTTAATACTATTAAAGACTATGAAGAGATTTTTAGTCAAAACTTTTCAGTAGACTTAAAGTGCTGTGTTCTCTTTTTTTGGGGGGGGGGGCGATGAGGGGAGGAGAGTGGTGAATGGGGAGGAGAAGAGAATTATACCAAAAGAGCCTATGTCCTATATGTTAACTGGATCTAACTCTAAAAAGCTACTGTCTCAAACCAATGTAAACAAAGAACATGTTTTCTTAAAAAATAAAATTATCTCCCCATGTTCCATCACTGCAAAGGGGCAAATTTTTCTGGATACTCAAATGTAATCAGGAAAATGGGGCAGATAGATAAACGTATTGACAGTGAATACTTCATTTAAATCATGTTGCATCTTCAGATGCACACAAAATTCAAAAATGCAAAGTAAAACTGCATGACTCCTTGGTATTTACCCAAAGGAGTTGAAAACTTATGTCCACAAAAACCTGCAAATGGATGTTTATAGCAGCTTTATTCAAAATTGCCAACACTTGGAAGCAACCAAGATGTCCTTCAGTAGGTGAATGGATAAACTGTGATACATATAGACAATTGAATCTTAAAGTGCTAAAAAGTAATGAGCTATCAAGCCACAAAAAGACAAGGAGGAACCTTAAATGCATATTACTAAGTGAAAGAAGTCAATCTGGAAATGTTACATACTGTATGATTCCAACTATATGACATTCCGGAAAAGGCAAAACGATGGAGTAAAAAGGTGAGTGGCTGACAGGGGTTGGGAGGAGGGAGCGATGAATAGGTAAGAGTAAAGAGGATTTTTAGGGCAGTGAAACTACTCTATATGACGCTGTAATAGATACATGTCACTATAATTCATCCAATTCCACAGACTGTACAACACCAAGAGTGAACCGCAGTGTAAACCATGGACTTCGGGTGATAATGACATGTCAATGTAGGTTCATCACTGTTACAAATGCACCACTGTGGTGGGGATGCTGATAATAAGGGAGGCTGTGCATGGGAGGGAGCAGGGGGTATATGGGAAATTGCTGTACCTTACTCTCAAGTGTGCTCTGAACCTAAAACTGCTCTAAAAATATAAAATCTTTAAAAAACAAAAAAAGTAAAACTGTACAAATGAGCTGTTTTGTGTTTAAGAGAATGTTTAAGGGGGTTTTATAATCAGATGGATAATTAGTGACATCACTGGAATGAACATTCTACTGATTAACTAGTGATTCATGCTGTGTTCACATGGAATTTGAAAGCCCAGGTTAAGCTGGTTGAAGTGTGGCAACATGTTCCAATTGGGAGACAGAGACTGATAAATCAAAAATGTGTGAGGGCCACACACTACTAGGAGCCAAGCAAACTTGCCATATAACTCACAGAGTGACAGAAACAGAGTTCTACAGCAATTCCCAAAGCCTGGGCTCAGAGAAAATAAAAGAAACAATAAAAATAAATAAATAACTTCTGTTTAAGCTAACTAGTCAGTATCTTGGTTGAATCAACTTTCTACTAGTAACCATTTCAGGAACAGAATTTATTTTGTGAGATTACTCTTGATCTCTGCCCTAACTCCATCTTTACTTAAAATTCATCATTATCTAGCAGATCTAGCTGGTAAGTAAAATGCTTCTCAACAGAATAGATCACAAAAATGAAATACTAATAAAATCTATTTCCCTAAAGAAAATGTACCCATGTAATATTTCTTTTATGACATGATTCATTAGAAAATAAATCATAAACATCTTTTTTTTAATCAAAACAATGAATCGTTTACCTAATACATCCCATAACTAAAATACTCCAGGGACTTTCCTGGTAGCACAGTGGTTAAGAATCCGCCTGCCAAGCACGGGACACAGGTTCGAGCCCCGGTCCAGGAAGATCCCACATGCCGGAGAGCAACTAAGCCTGTGCGCCACAACAACTGAGCCTGTGCTCTAGAGCCCACAGCCACAAGTACTGAGCCCGCGTGCCACAACTACTGAAGCCCATGTGCCTAGAACCCGTGCTCCACAACAAGAGAAGCCACGGCAATGAGAAGCCCGAGCACCGCAACGAAGAGTAGCCCCCACTCGCCGCAACTAGAGAAAGCCCGCGCGCAGCAACAAAGACTCAACGCTGCCAAAAATAAATAAATTTATTTAAAAAATAAAATACTCCATTATTCCCTAAATATCAGACTGAACACTTATGTCTACTACACTTTAAATTTACTTATGAAAAGAATAACACTTCTCAAAGTTTCCATTAAATTACATTGTGATAGAGACCGTCTCCAATTATAAAGGCAGAATATCAGTAATTGTAATTAGATATTTATACTTAATATGCAGAATTTGAAAATAAAGTCCATCTTTCCCCCATCCTAATTAATTACCCGTTCTATCACCCTATAATACACTCAGGATATTCTTATTGTCTTCTTCCTGTCTTTTTTTAATAATATTCTAGGTCTGCTCTTTCGAAAACTTTTGAAAATATCTGTGAAGAATCTATATCCCTCAGTACATTCTGTAGCTTCAACTAATACCACTTATATCTATATGATTTAAAAGTGCTTTTACATATGTATTTCAACTAAAGAAAATGCACCAATTGACTATTTCATTTCAGATTTGGCAATTACAAACTAGCATGATTTTTTGCATGATTACTGAATGCCTAAAATAAGCCAAGAAAATGCTCATGCTCATATTTCACTAAAAGTTTTAAGTCCATGTCTCAGGGAAAAAACCATTTATGGTCATTAACCCTAAAAACATTTATGTGCTATACAAACACCTTGCAACTTTAGTAAAACTTCAACAATTTCCAAGGTAGCAAAGTTTCCCAGTGGTCTCTCTGTAACACATTAACTTAATTACCTACACTCAATTTCACAATATAAAACCAAGGAGAAAACTAGAAATTTTGAGTGTTCAAAGCACTAACACATTTGCACTGCATGCTCCTCTAGGCATTCTCCTTTCTCATTGCAGTCCCACAAGACCCACCTGACAGCTCTATGTTAACCAACCCCCACTGATTGGTGTCCTGAGTGGACAATGCTGGGCAGCAAGTCCTTCTGCCTAAGTCACTAGAGAGAAGAGCAATCCTAAAGGAACTGCCTTTAGTCTGCTAGTACCAGAACATTCTGCTAACAGGCTCCTCAGCAAAGGGCTGGGTGTGGGCCCTGACTAGCTGACTTCACAGGCCTGCGGCTTCCGCAGAGTGCAATGCTGACTAAAGTTTCCAGAGAACACACTCACCTTCATGCTCATGAAGGGCAAAGGCAAGTTACCTCCTGAATGGCTTTGACATCTACTTCTCTCCATTCTCCCTGGCCACTATACAGGTATAGTAATCCCCTGGGGATCACTCCTCCTGACAAGTCTTCTGTACCTCTGGACTTTACAACATGCCACAAACATACAGACACCACATTCACAAACACACACACACACACATAATCAAACCCACATACACAGGCCACCCTCAAGATCATCTAGTAATCTTTCACATTAAAGAAAATCACCTCACAACCCACTCAAAGTTCTTCAACAGCTCCCCAGTGCACTCAGGATAAAAATCCAAAGTCATAAGCATCACATATGGGGCCCTGTATCACCAGTTGCTCTCACCATCTCAGCCTCATTTCTAGCTGAACCCTCTTCACAATCTACCAATCCTCTACAATGAACTTTCAGCTGATCAAATGTGTAGTGCTCTCCCTAATATCCAGGCCTTCATCCATGCTCTCCCCTCTGCCTGACAGAAAACACCCTTCTCCCTATCTATTTCCATTCTCTCCTAATCTTCCTGCAGGCTTAGGCTGGCATCACCCTCCAGGCTATCTTCCTCTACATCCACCTCAACTGGAGTAGGTGCCCCTCCCAACAAACCCTATTCCAAGCCTAACACACTTCACTGTAACTGGTGTTTTTACTCCTCTATGTCCCCTGCTCCCAGAGAATGGTGCCAGTGCCCCTCTTGTCTACCATAATATCAGAGGCACTCAAATATTTGCTAAATACATTATAAGTTTACTTAATGAATATAACATGAATGTAGCCCATGCAATAAGGGAAACGTTCAAAATCAGTCACGATATAATGGAAACTAGGCAGCAATTTCCTTATACTTTGGTATAAACTGCAAACTACACAGGTGCCTTTAGGAAAGGTTAAAACATTACACATTAAAAAGAACAGCTTCCACCATAAAGATATTAGTTTCGCCTAACTCTTGTTAGGCAAATTGCAGTTCATAAAAAGTGCCATATTGAAAGTATCAAAAAAGCAGCCCTGGTTGCTTATAAGTCAACTATGGCATCAGTGTAACTATTCCTCTCTACTACCAAACTCTCCTTGCATTACTCAGAACCTTGCTCAGTTTCTAAGTCTTGATGTAAATCTTTTAATGTGGGTTCCACTCATAATAATGGTCCCAAAGACATTAACATGTTGCCAGGAAATAGACCTCTGATATATCCTGGGCATTAGCTGCCACTGGCAGCTACTTTCTCTGAGCCACATGTCTTCTTATGAGTTACAATCTGAGGCTTGTGACACCAGATTTTTCCAGGGCAGCAGACTGATGTCATAAACGTGATGGTACTAAGCACTCTACAGAGCTCATTAGCTCCACCCTGAAATCCCAGAATGCAAAGGCAAGTTTCCCGTGTATAAATAATGCCTCAGTTTTCCCATCTACAAATAAAAGAGAGAATGGTTCCCACTTAATAAGATTCTTGTGGGAATTAGATTGCCTATGAAAGCACTTAGCAAGCAACACAATTATTTTCAAGCCAAAAAGAAGGGGAGACTATAAAACCTAAGATATTTTCACATCTTCAGAACTTTTGGTAACGCCGTAACTTATTTTTCGCTAATATCCTTTCACCAAGAAATTTTTGAGAAAGAAAAGGCTGAAAGATGAGAAAATTAGATTTTTTTTGTCATAACCTTTGGATATGACAAACTCCACAGAAATCTACACTAAGATCCACTTTCTAATCTTTCTCTGCACTCCCAAAAACCAGAGCCTTAATTTCTACCTCAATCATCCCTAGGATCTGAGAGACAGTAAAGATAAAATACTTCAATACATCTTCCCAAGATGCCCTCACCAGAAATAATCATTTCCTTACTGCCTCTATGCACCCCCAAATATACTGAATCTTTGGAAAATAAAACAAAAAAAGAGATAAATCACAAAAGCTGGCCTTCAAAGTCTCCAGTTTCCTTACAATAGATCTAGAATCATAAATTATGACGGAGGCACCTGTCTGGTAAGAGGGGTGGCAATCCATAAAAACTCCAAGTGTAACAAGAAGAATTAAACTGTAACTACAGGTGGAAAAGTTGATTTCCCACCTCAAATATTTTCACTCTAACACAGGATGGCCAAGCAATAATACAGGCTGGCCAAGGTGAATATTTTTATCATTAAAAAAAAAAAATGGGGACGGAAGGGAATTTGAGCCAATTAAGCAAGTTGGCTCCCACGTTCCTAAGCCAAGCTGACTTGAGTTTTTTTTTGACAAGGGAATCTTACAGACCTTCTGAAACAAACGTGTTTTAAATAAGATGAGACCTCAACAGTCTTGTAACTTTACCCAAACCTGGGTTCTGGGCTCGACTTTTAAAAATGGGTGACGTGTGAACAGCTTCCTAAAAGCAAAAGGGGCACTAGGATATAATTTAGGAAGTGATGATGCAAGTCTCTGGGGGACAGGGAGGAGGGGAGGTGAAAAAGTCAGAGGAAATACCCTCCTGGTTCCTGGGCACCAACTCATACCAAGGAGGGGAGGAAGGGCTGGCCTCCACAAGCCAAGGGAAGGGGGCACCCCAGCTCCACCGGGAGGTGCCAACGCCGCCCCCTCATCCCTGAACGCAGCCCTGCCCCCCTCACCAGTAGCCCGGCCGGCCCCTTTCGGCCCGAGCCTCTGGCAGCCGAGTCTCCGAGGGTGGCAGCGCACCTCCGGCAGGGCCTTCTCTGCCCACCCCCAGCTCCCCACCCGGTGCCCCTCCCCAGGACGCGGCCCCTGCCCCCTCCCCGCAGGCCCGGCCTGGGCCCAGCCCCCAGGGTTCCGGCCTCCCCGGGCCGCGAGGCCTGCCCGGGCAGCCCCGGCGCCCGCGCCCCGGCCCCCACCCCCACCCAGCCGGGCACTTACCCCCAGAAGCCGCAGGGACAGCGAGGCGGCAGACTGGGCGCTTTGCTGCGCTCGCTCCCGGCATCTCCCATGGTGCTCGGCGGCAGCGGCGAAGCTCGGCGGCGGCAGCGGTGTTAGCGGCTGGGCCTGGGCCCCGCTCGAAGGAGGAGGAGGAGGAGGAGGAGGAGGAGGAGGAGGAGGAGGCGGAGGCGGAGGCGGAGGCGGCGGCAGCGTCGGGGGGCTTGGGGCTGGGGGAGGGGGAGGGAGCGGGCGCGCGGGCGGGCGCGAGTCCGGGGCTCCGAGCCGGGATTCCAGGCCGGTCAGCTGGAGGCGGGCCGCACCACTCGGCCTTCGGAGATGGGGGGGCCGGGGGGAGTAGAGGGAGGGGAGCTGAGGAGGTGGGGCGTACGGGTGAACCGAGGACCACGGGGGAGGAGGGAAGTCCCGGCGCCCTCGGCAGCTCCCACCGCCGCTCCCAGCCAGAGCGATGTCCCCGTGCGGCGGCGCTAGGAAGGACCTGAGGCCCCCCCCGCCGGCTTTAGCGTAGCGGCAGCCGCTGTGAAACCACGGGCCCCGCTCGCTCCGTAACACCCTCCCTCCCTCGGAAGCTGCGCTGACCGGACAATGGCCGCTCCGCCCCCTCCCCTCCTCACGCACCCCTCCCAAGGAGTCACAATGGTCTCGCCGGGGGGAAGCCGCCGCCAAAGCCCAGCAGCTGATCAGCTGGGATCCGGGCGTGCCACTTTGTTCAGCGCCTCAAAGGAAGAGGACGGGCCCGTGGGCAAAGCCGAGACCGTAGAAATATCACTCAACGATAGCCCTCGGAGGCTTTCTTATTCTTGGAACTTTTAAAATTTTAAGGAAACTTACCTTCCTCTGTCTGAAGAAGGGGAGCAGGCTTCTGAATACTCTGGGGCATGTTACCTCCCCCCCAAACGCGAATGGTACGCCCCAAGCGAGAGGGGGAGGAGCAGATTAGTTGTTTAGGGTTAGTTGAACCAGTCCCAGAGCGGCGGCCGAGCACCGCGCATGCGCTCGGAGAGTCCCATTACCCGGCACTGGGAAGGGCCAGGAGGAGAGCTTCCAAACCCGGAAGTGGAGCTCGGTCTTCCTGGGGCTGCTGGGGTCTTCAGCTATCCGAGAGGTCCGCGAGCCCTTCGCTTTTGGTCCCGGGCGATGCCAGAGGACATTTCTCAATGAACTGCTAATCTGGAAATTAGAATCTCTGGAAATCTCTCTTCCCAGGCCTCCCACACCCAACTCACTCTTCCTGTACCACCCAGAGAACCGGTTTCTCTTTGGCAATGATGAACTTCTGGGAAACGTCCCTCCCCTTCTCCGCACCCGCAATGGCGGGGGGAGAGAGGCTAGTGTCTTGGTCAGGTTCCGTGCCCCTCTAACCACATCGGTGTCCCCAACCTCAGAGACACAAATCCACTCCCTATGCCTAGGCTAGGAGAACCTCTCTTCTTTCTGGAGTGGACATTTCGGCTTTGGGAGGGTAGGTATGGCCAAATTAGTGATGGAAACTGGTAAGTGACCAAAAAGTTTGAGGCACTAAAAAACGAGTCCTTTAACGCTCATTGTCTTTTATCCTGAACCCATTCTGAGCTTCAGTCAATCGTGAGAAGAAGGCGATTGTTAATGATTAATTTCAACAAGGAGCAAACTTCCACCAGACCTCTTGGAGAGGTAACCCATAGCTGAGGCCCTATGGGCGGACTTCTCAGTCCCTGCTACTTCTAGGAAGGCTTACTGGCTTTTTTTTTCCCCGCCACAGCTGAGCGTGTACAGAGACCCTCTCGAACCCCATCCAGGGGGGCCTTGAACCCCTTTTCTTGGGATAGAGAGAAGGAGGCCTTGCCAGTTAACAGCCACAAGCCCTATTGTAAGCAGGTGTTGCTTGCTTTCCCCTCCTGCCCCCCACCAATTAGTTTTCTGAATAGTCACAATTATTTAAAGTTCAGTAGATTTCTCTTAATGCCTGGGTTTCCAGTTGCTTTTGGAAAGCAGAAGCTTGACACCACTTAGCTCAGTCACTCACAGCACTGGTGATACGGAGTTACATGTACCTGCCCATTCTGTTTGTACATGCTCTGTGGACTTATTAACATTGTTGTTGCCTCTTTTGGCCTCTAAATGATCTCAGAGAGACAGCAGTGAATAGTCCTGAAGAGAGATCTTAGGGGCCCATCTACCCCCTACCTCATAAAGAGCAAGGATCACACTTAGTTTAGCATCCTCCTAAAGAGGCTCCTGCTGATGAAGACAATAATTGCAAAAATCAAACCACTTAAAGCCAAAGCACCCTCCAAACGTGAATGCTGATTTATTTTGCGTAATATTTAGTTTCGGCTTTGTTGATTTTCACAAGCCTTCAATAAATATTTCTGTCGAAAGCCCATAGAATGGATGAAGTCATATGGCACACCCAGCTCCCATTGGACTCATATTTCCTTAAATCCCCACTTAAACTGACATAAAATTGCCACATTCACAGAAGATTTACAGGCTTTGAGTTTAACAAACAGATTAAGTGGGACTCTTGCTATTGGCATCTTGATGACTTTCTTTTGTATGTGGAAAAGGAAACCCTAAAACCAAAAGGAAAATTTTATATAAAACATGATTGTCATATTACAAACTGCTTGCCTACCTGTTTGCCAGTTATTCAATTTAACAACCATTTATTAAGTACCCAGTATGTACAAGGCATTTCCTAAGGCTTTGTCCCTCCTATTCCCCTCTGCCCCTTCCTGTCCTACCCAGCACACTCCTACTGCCCCTTCAGGCATTTATTACCTCTATGCCTCCCATACTCTGCAAGGCAGAATTGGTCCCTCCTCCCTCTGCCCATGTAGTCTCCATTATAGGACCAGGAAATTTACATGTCTGTCTCTCCTCACAAAACCTAGCTCCAAAAGAACTGGCTCTTAGAAATAGCTGTTAATGTACCCACAACCCAGTGGGGATAGCAGAGACTCAGAGGGTGTTACTTAGATTAATTTTATTACCAAATATTATTATTTTATTTCTGTACATACCATTCTGTTTGTGCATGCTCTGTGGACTTGTGGGCTCCACCAATCTCAGTGGGATTGACACAGACTCAATCCATGTTTGTTGAACGAAAGAGCTAATCTGATAAAAACCCACTCATAGGGCTTCCCTGGTGGCGCAGTGGTTGAGAGTCCACCTGCCAGGGCAGGGGACACGGGTTCGTGCCCTGGTCTGGGAAGATCCCACATGCCGCGGAGCGGCTAGGCCCGTGAGCCATGGCCGCTGAGCCTGCGTGTCCGGAGCCTGTGCTCCACAATGGGAGAGGCCACAACAATGAGAGGCCCACATACTGAAAAAAAAACAAAAACAAAAACCCACTCTTAGTCAAGGCTCCTTTGTCTGCAAGTACAGAAACCCACTGAAACTTCTTCATGGCAAAAAAAAATTTTTTAAGGAATAATCTTATAGAGCCCAAGGGCACAGAGATCAACAAGATCTCAGGAAGGACTGGAACAAGGATCTGAAATACCAGCAGGAAGCCAAGTAGCTATTCCTTCATTATCTCTTTTCTCCCTGGTCACATGCTCTTCTCTCTACAGTGCTGCTTCATTCCTCTTTGCAGATCTGTTTTCACTGCTTCTCTAGGAACATAGTGGAACATGGCTGTCCAAGCTTACCTATCCTCATTTCAAGAATTAGCAGAGAGGGACTTCCCTGGCAGTCAAGTGGTTGAGACTTCACCTTCCAATGCAGGGGGTGCGGGTTCGATCCCTGGTCGGGGAGCTAAGATCCCCCATGCCTCCACGCCAAAAAACCAAAATATAAAACAGAAGCAATATTGTAACAAATTCAATAAAGACTTTAAAAATAGTCCACATCAAAAAAAAAATCTTAAAAAAAAAACAAAAAAACTAGCAAAGATTAATTAGTATCTATGAATCCCAATTCCCAGGAGAAAGATCCTTATTGGTCTAGCTCATGTCAGATTGTCTATTTCTGGTACAGTCTCCTTTAGCCAGTGGAGCATTGTGAAGCGAAGGCTCTTTGCTTTGTAATGCAAACATGGCTGCCAGAGACCCATCCTTGTAACCTACAGTTCTCAAAGATCAGTTATGTTCTTGGCAAAGATTCCAAAAGGTGTCTACCACAGACCAAAACAGGAGTAAATTGCAGCCTGAAATTCAAACTCATATAGAACAATGGAAAAGTTCAAGAATTTTCCAGCAAAGGAACTGCTAGTTGAGCTATTTCAGGCCTAAATTTAAATGGCACTTCCTCAGAGGAGACTTCACTGACACCCAGCCCCAATTAAAATTATGTTGCCCCATTTTTATCTTCTATGGCACTCTTTCTTTGCAGCACCTATCACAGTTTATAATTAAATATTTATTTGTGTGTCTCCTCTCCAAAGATTATGTCTGTTTACTGTTATATACATAATCCCTAGGGCACATTTGGTAGGCATTCAATAAATATTTGTTGAATGAATACAAAGGCACAATAATTTGTTAATCAATGTGAGACCCATATATGAGCTGGCATCCTAATCAGACTATCCTGAGGGAACATCTCCATCACCACCCAACTTCCCTAAAGACACTGAAACTCACTGTGAGCTTTTTTGTCACACTGCAGTTGTAAGAAATGAGACCCAGTGTTCATTTGCTTCTTCTCATTACTTTCCTAGCTGGCTAACTCTTCATTCTCAGTTCCCAAGTTTTCTGTCTGAAGAGCCCTTGAACCAGTTCCTATAACGTGCCCACTCGGCCAAAAACTCAGAGAGGACATAAAATTCCAGGGCATCATCAAATTAGGGGACCAAAGTGCGGGGGTAATTGGCAGAAGTACTTTTGTCATAATTGTCTTGACTATTTTCTGCTGTGGATTACGTTCCAGATGAACCTGTGATGTGACTCTTGGGGGTAGTTTGCAATCACCACTGGCCCAAAAGGAGCCATCTACATGCTCAGTAGGGTTTAGGAAAGGATAATATTAATGCTTCAGCAGCCAGAGCTGCTGTGAAAGAGCCAGGTGTGGCTCAAGGGCAGGGGCTCACAAGGGCTGCTTTCTTGGTAATACTGCGTCCAAAGACCTTAGTCCTGAAAGTCACAACCAAACAGGAGGCACATGTAGAGACCTGAGACAAAGCAGATGGTCCTCCAACTCTGATTCTAATCCTTATCCCACAACTCTCTCTAACTCCCAGTTTAAACCCTTTCATCACTAACATTCATTCTAAGCTGGTATTAGTCCCAATGTCCAATCCAAACTCTAGCCTCAATCTTCATCCTAATCCTAATATTATCTGTAAAATTTAACCCTAGGTTTTAAGCCTAATCTCAACCCTAATTCTAAGAGCTTAACAAGGCTCCTTGCCTTGCCACTGTCTTTTTTTCCCTTGCTCTCTTTCTTATATCCCTTGGCCCTGACCCACTCTGGGGAACAGAGAACTCTATAATATCCTGGACCCCTGGAGAGAATGGGAGCCAGTTTCTTCAACAATCCTAAAAAAGAAAAGAGCCTTGGGCTTTCAGGAAAGAGAAAGTGGGGGGCATCTCTCACCTGTGCAGGATGCAGAGACCGTCCACAGTTACAACATGACTTGTTGCCTAATTCAGGAGCTTCTTGGGCTCTGAAAATCCAGAAAAAAATGCAACCCAAGTATAGACTCAGGAACCTTTGGTACAGCTGGCCAAGAGCAGGAGACCTGACACCCTTAAGCAAAATGATCGGGTTAGATTAGATGAGTGACTGGCAAGCCATGTTCTCAGAGCAAGAATTCTGGTTTCTGCTCTCCTCCCTGACTTGAGTATGGTTTTCCAAAGGAAAATAAAAAATCTTTTATTTTATTTTTTTAAAATCACTGAGGCAGCCCCTCCCTGAGGTTCCTTCTGGCCCTTGAGTTTTCTGATGTGCAGTTTATTTTTTTACTCACTTACAGTCCAGTTGGCATGAATAAACTCTCAGAGCCAAGGGAAAAGAAGAGCAACCGAGCATACTGTCTCCAGCCCTTCTCAGGAAACTAAAAATAAATTAAATAAAATGAAGATTGCAATGGGAGGAGAGGGGAAGGGCAGAGATTATGCTGCCATTTCACATCCTGTGTTCTGTTCGTGAAGCAATAGCTGATTTCCCTGCTGCTCACACCCATCTTGGTGTGAAATTTAATTTTACTGACTCTTAAAATTTCTTTTTAAGAATGGAAATATTGTTTTTCCCAGAAATACTTGACCTTTGTGGGGAAAAAAAATTCAAATAATGAGAAAGGAGAAGTTCTCCTTAATACCATCCCCCTCCCCAGATATACCCTGTGTTAACACTTCGGTGTATACTTCTCCAGGCTCTTCATTTATATGTGATTATATTAATGGGGTCATTCAACACATAGTATATTCTAGCTGATTATTTTTAACTTAGAAATATGTCTTGAACATCTTCCAGATCTATGCATATAGCTTTGCAATATTGTCTTGTAGCTAAATGTATTAGGGTTCTCCAGAGATAACATATGATCTGTATATATATGTATGTACATGTGTACATACATATATATAGATATCTATATAAACATATACATATCTCCTATCTCCTAATGACTAGTATATATATGAAACCATATATAAAAATATATATAATAGCCATATATATGAGATTTTATTTATTATATATATAAAGTATAACCAATATATTAATTTTATTTATTCATTTACTTATATTTACCACATATGTAAAAAGGGGGTTGTTATAAGGCGTTGGCTTATGCAATTACAGTGGCTAAGAAGTCTCAGGATCTGCAGTCCTAAGGCCTGAGAACCAGGAAAGCCAACGGTATAAGTTCCAGTCCAAACCTGAAGAAAACTTATGTCTTGGTTCAGAGACCATCAGAGAGCAAATTCTCTCCTGCTCAACCGTTTGATCTACTCAGGCCTTTAACAGGTTGACTGGGCCTGCCCATGTTGGGGAGGGCAATCTGCCCTACTCAGTCTACTGATTCAAATGTTAGTCTCATCCAGAAACACCCTCACAGACACACCCACAATGTCTAACCAAATATCTGGGCATTCCACAGCCAGGTCAAGTTGACACATAAAATTAAACATCACACTAAAATCATGGGCTCCAAAGTCAAGCTGCCTGAGTTTGAATCAGCCTCCTACCACCTACTAGCTCTGAGTCTTTAGGGGAATTATTTAGCCTGTCTGTGCCTCAGTTTCCTCATCTGTTACAGGAGGCATCTGTAATGTGCAGTGCTTTTCATCTGCCTAGTTTCTCTTTGGTAGTCCCACTTTTCCTGTTCCCAGGCCTTCTCAGAGATGCACACACTAACTAGTTTTAGTCAGGGAGCCCTAACCTCTGGCCATAAGAATTCAGAATGGCTCAAGGAGAGCCAGGGCCATCCCTGGCCTGACTTGCTAGCTTTACCTTCTGATAGCAAGTGTCCTTGGGCCCATGTAACCCAGAGCTACCAGGGACCCTCCATGTGGAACTAGGCTGCCAAGGGACCAAGACAACGAAGAAGAAAGAAGAGAGATGGAAAGAGAGAAAAACTAAATCATCAAGACATTGTTTGACTGAGAAGTGAAAAATTAAATATTTTGACTATGCGTAACCAAGAAAAAAAAAGACATTGTTTGAGTCCTTGAATCCAGCCACGTCTGAAGCTGGAGCAACCCTCTGGACTTTCTAGTTACATGGACCAAAAAATTCCTTTTCTTCCCCCTAACATAATTTGAGTTAGGTTTCAGTATGTTTCAATGAGAAAAGTCCTGACTATACATTATAGTATCTACCTATGTCATAGGTTTATTGTGAGAAATTATATAATCCATGAGGAAATCTTAGCATAGTGTGTAGCCTAGGGTACAAGCTCAATAAACATTCACTGTTATTATTCACTTCTTTTTAATGGCTGCTGACCACTATACATGGGTGAACCATTTAATGAATTCCCTCTTGATTCATTTGTCTTATCATTCATTCATTTATTCATTCAGCAGACAATTGAGCCCCTACTCTGTGTTAGGCACTGTTTGGGGCATTGAGGATATAGCAGTGTATGAGACACATAAGCTTCCCTACTCTAGTGGTGAAGGCAGGCAATTTAAAAGTTTTTTAAAATGTCTTGGGACTTCCGTGGCAGTCCAGTGGTTAAGACTTTGCCTTCCAATGCAGGGAGTATGGGTTGGATCCCTGGTCGGGGAGCTACGGGAGCTAAGATTCCATATACCTCTTGGCCAGAAAAACAAAACATAAAACAGAAGCAATATTATAACAAATTCAATAAAGACTTTAAAAATAGTCCACATCAAAAAAAAAAAAAAAAGGAATTCCCCTCTGGTCCAGTGGGTAAGACTCCATGCTCCCAATGCAGGGGACCCAGGTTCTATCCGTGGTCGGGAACTAGATCCTGCATGTATGCTGCAACTAAGAGTCCACATGCCTGCAACTAAGAAGCCCGTATGCTGCAACGAAGATCTAGTGAGCTGCAACTAAGACCCGGTACAGCCAAAACAAATAAATATTAAAAAAAAAAAAAAAGTCTTGAGGAAATTCCCTGGTAGTCCAGTGGTTAGGGCTTGGTACTTTCATTGCCAGGGCCAGGTTCAATCCCTGGTCAATCCCTGATCAGGGAACTAAGATCCTGCAAGCCATGCAGCATGGCCAAAAAAAAAAAAAAAGTTTTGAAGGACAGCTAGGTCCAGCTTTCCACTTTTATAAAAATTTTACAACGAATCTTCCCCCATTAGTCTTATTAATATCTGGGATAAATTTTTTAGAAAAAGAATTGCAATACCATTTAACACTTGTTACATTTGGCCAAATTTCCCTCCAGAAATGTTGTACCAATTTACATTCCCTCCATCAGTGAATGGGAAGCCAGATTTCCCCACACCTCTGTAGTACTGGGATATCATTAATCTTTTTAATCATTGCCAAGGTCAAAGGTGAAAAATGACACCCAATGGATGTTTTATTTGCACTTTTTGATTATTAATGAGGACCAGATTACTTTTATATCCTATCATGTTTTTATATATGATAAGATATAAAAATCGTTGAATTTTAATTTGGATTTATTTTTGTGTACATTATCTGTTTATAGCCTTTGTCAATTTTTCTATAAGGGTTTTTTTTCTCCTTTAAGATATTTTTGTTGATATTGAGAATATTAACCTTTCATCATATGTACTACAAATTATTTGTCTGTTATTTGTTTCTTAACTAGGCTTTTGGTTTTCAAGAGTCTAAAAATTCAGGGGAACTATGTGAAATAACTCTGGCTGATGTTTGAATTGCCAGCATGGGTGCTATTTCTTAAGGCCTCTAGTTGCTGCTTATAGGTTAAAAAGAAAAGGAATTAAAGGGAAAAAAGAATTAAAGGGAGAAAGACAGGAAATTGCAGGAGTTGGCAGGCAAGCACTGAGGGGAACCCCATCCTCTCAGCCCCTAACTCCACCTCATCTCAGGCAGCCTCAGCTCTGCCTCCATGGGTCAGCTAGCTGCTCAGGCTTGCTGCCAGCCCTGAGCTCCCTGAAGTGAGTCGTCCAGGACTGACCTCAGCCTTCCTGATTTCCTGTCTAGAGGTGGAAAAACAGCCAGAAGCAGTGGCCTTATAGCTCTGTCAGCCCCCAGGGACTGACCTGTAGTTCCCCATCAAGTCCCTTGCTGAAGTTTGCAGACACAGCATCTAGGAGAGAATAGCACCACATGCGGCCAGGCTGGGCTCCAAGAACTGACCCAATGGGAAGAACCAAGGGTATTTGAGGAAGGCAGAGTGGCTAGGGAAAAGGGTTAAAATTAATTGTTAGGTTGAAATTAGGGGGGAAGCCAGTGTTGCAGGGACTGGGCTGGGGAGTGAGGGATAGGCATTTAGAATGCCAAGCAGAGTTGGTGGCTCAGGAAAACGGTTAGGACTGGGGAAGAGGCTTAGATGTCCAGGATGGGGTTCAAAGGCTAAGGCTGGTGTCTTAGACTGGATTCCTTCCCCCCAACGAAAGCTGACATGGATACAAAGATTGGGAGGCGCAGAAAACAATTCTAGGTGTGGTGAAGTGACCAATAAAAGGTGTGTCATCAAGCCAGCTATCACTGGGAGTGGCTAGAGCTCAGTGACTAGTCCTGTGAGGACTGGGCAAAATTACACCTTAATGGTATTCCACCTGAGGGAGGGGAGACTGGGTATTTATACAACCGCTTCTCTCGCAGCACTTTGGCCTGCCTTGTGCTGGCAAAGCACCCTTTCCTTGTTTCAGAGAAAGCCTTCAGACAAAGAGGTGCAGAGACTGGCCATTGGAAGTTAATGGGATCATTCTGAAGTGGTCAGTCCCAAGGGATATGGAGGGGGCACCTACAGTGTCTGCGATAGCTGGGGACTGTGTGTGTAGGTAGATTTGGAGGGTGTGATATTTGGTAAAATTATCCAGAGTTTTCTTCCTAAGGCTGTGATTAATCCAATAAGGCTAGTTGCCTTCTGATTAGGAGTTAGGGAGCAGAGATAAGATTACTATAGGAATAGAGAATTAGGGTTCTGTTAAGGGCCCTCAGAGGCTCTTCATCGTGTCCGAAGTTACCCAGCTAGTAGGTGATGAGCTGGGGCAGGATTGTGGCCTGGTCTGTGTTACTCCAAAGTCCATTAAGAGGACAGAGTACAGGCCAGCCTAGTGAAGGGAGAGAGGTATCCACCAGATCCCTGCTGCCTGGGGTTCTTCCCAGCAGCCAGGGAATGGGGTTAGGAGGAGGCTGTGCAACTGCCATCTGTTCTCTTGGCTCCACTACCTGGCAACTGCCCACCTATGTCTGCTGTCTGCTCTGGAGGAGGACGAATTCCTCCACGGCCCCTCAGGCAGGACAAGGAGCCATGCCCTCGCCAGGGCTGCACCCCATGATGGATTCATTGATTATGACTTTCTGATGTGTGGGCTGCTCAGTCGTGTAGCAGACCCAATCCCATCTGGTGTATCTTTCTTCAAAGAGCTGCTGGAAGGAAAAATCTGCATACTGCTCATACTGGTAGGCATGTGTGTGTATAAACACAGGTACAGGTATGTACACAGGTGTGAATCTGGGTGTGTGTGTGTGTGCACATGTGCACCTAGATGTGGATGTGAACATTGGGAGTTCAAAGCCATCGTGGTTCTGTTTCCTTCTCAGAGATCATTTCGCAAATAAGTCATTGATAAACAATAATGCTACCACTTTTTTGAATAACTTCTACACACCGGTAACTGCGGTAGATGCTTTACATACATTGGTTATTGTAGTAAATGTAAACCTTACAGCTACCATGCAAGAGAAAGTTTACCTTCTTCATCCTGCAGATGAGGAAACCAAAGTTCTCAAGGCTAAATTAGCTGCCCGAGGACTTAATTTTTAAGTGGTAGAGCCAGGATTCCAGACCATGTCTCTGATTCCACAGTGCATGATATATAATTTCCACCTCCTCCCAAATCGTCTCAGAATGAGAATGAACAAACAAACTACTGCTACACATGACAACATGAACAATTCATATAAAACTAATGTTGAGCGAAAGGAGTCAGACACAAAATATCTGCTATGTGATTCCATTTATGTAAAGGTCAAAAACAGACATAACTGATCTATGCTGTCCAGAGTTAGGGGAACTGTTACCCTTGCAGGGGACAGGGAATTATTGGAAGGGAGCACTGGAGGGACTTCTGGGGGCTAGGAATAGGTAATATATTATTTCTTGACCTGGGTACTGGTTACATGGATGCATTCAGTTTGTTCAAATTCAGGAACTGCGTATGTATGATTTGTGCACTTTTCTGTATGAATGTTTCACCTAAAAAAAAAAAAAAAAAATCCCAAAATGGAAGAAAAGTCTTTCCAGGGGCTATGAGGGATTCGGAGAAAGGAAGCGCCCCAGAGCCTGCCCTTGGTGGTGGTGGTGGTGGCGGCGGGGGGGGGGGGGGGGGGGGGGGGGGTGGTTCTTGTTCTAATCAGGTGACACAGCCTCAGGAAGCCCCTAGGCTATGGAGTGGGAAGGGGTGTTCAGGTTAGTGGACTCCAAGCCGAGTACTCCCGGGGCCTGGCAAAGAGGCATGATAAGGGCCTAGTGGAATTAAAGGTGGTTCTGAGTCTACAGACCAGGGCACAACAGAAGCTTCCAGAGGTGGTTGATATGTAGTGGCCAAGAGAAGATTATGGCCTTTGAAGCCCAACAGAGCTGGGTTGACCTCCTGGCTCCATCCTCTACTGACTGGAGACCTAGATAGAGCTATTTATCCTTTTAGAGTCTTGGTTACCTCCCCTCTGCAATAGGTCACCAAGACCAAAGCCTGCTATAGGATTAAATGACATGATATAGTTAAAACACTTGGCACAGAGCACGGTACCTGGCAGGCATTCAGCAAAGGTATGTTTGGGAGGTAGAAGAAAAGATGCTCTGGATTCTGAGAGCTCCCTCAAATATCAGAAGGTCTGGCAGGTGGAAGGTGCCTCACACTCACTCTGGTACCTGAACAGAGTGATGTAGCATCCATGAGGTAGGACCTGGGCTGTGATGGGTGGGAAGAAGTAAAGTTAGCGGTGGCAGCTGGGACAAACTGATCCACTCTGCAATGCAGCGGGGAGAGGTTTCCAGATTGGGAGCTCAGCCAGAGAGGAACTTTGGGGAAGAATTGTCTGATTTAATGGAAGCTTATGAAGCTGCGTGCTGTGGGGTGGGAGTTCTTCCTCTAGGGAAGCACTTGGAGTCTACTCCTCAAATTTTTTCCATAGAATCAGAGGCTGACAGAATTTGTTTTAAAACCTGGTGAAGGAACTAAGTTTGGCCAGACTGAGAGAGCATGAACCCTCTAAAGACACAGCTGACAGATGAGATATCTAAGGAAGAACTTTCTGACTCATCCCCTAACTCAAATGCCAACTACCCCAAGAAGCTTCATTCCACTTAGAAGTCTGCACTTTCTCTTTCATGCTCCTGTAGCACACTGCACACACTGTATGGCCTATGGGACGTGCTGCCTGGAGAAGGGAAAGGGACTTGCATCAGTTATTTTTCTGCTTATAACATAAAACCCAGATAATAATGTCTTAAACACGACGGCAGTTTATTTCACCTTCATTTCAGAGCAGTCCAGAAAAACTTGTGCTTTAAAAGTTACCATCAAAAACGTGAAGACAAGCCACAGACCGGGAGAAAATATTTGCAAATCATATATTTGCTAAAGGACTGGAATCCAGAATATGTAAAGAATTCTTGAAACAATAATAAAAAGACAAACCATCCAATTTAAAAATGGATAAAGGATTTGAAGAGACATTTCACCAGAGGAGATACATGAATAGATAATAAGCATATGAAAAGATATTCAACATCATTAGTCACTAGGGAAATGCAAATTAAAACCACAATGAGACACCACTCACAAGCACTGGAATGACTATAAGCAAAAAGACAGACATTAGTAGGTCCTGGCGAGGATGTGGGATCTTCCTGCATTGGGAAAACCGGAACCCACAGAGATTGCTGGAAGGAATGTAAAATGGGTCAGCCACTTTGGAAAACAGTTTGGCAGGGCTTCCCTGTTGTCGCAGTGGTTGAGAGTCCACCTGCCGATGCGGGGGACACGGGTTCGTGCCCCGGTCTGGGAAGATCCCACATGCCGCTGAGCAGCTGGGCCCATGAGCCATGGCCGCTGAGCCTGCACATCCGGAGCCTGTGCTCCGCAACGGAAGAGGACACAACAGTGAGTGGCCCGCATACCACAAAAAGCAAACAAAAAAAAAAAAACCAAAAGGAAAACAGTTTGGCAGTTTCTTAATAGGCTCAACATAGGCTTATTATACAACCCAGCAATTCTGCTCCTAGAATCTACCCACCAAGAGACATGAAAATATATGTCTGCACAAAGACTAGTAGACAAGTGTTCATAGCAACAGTATTTATAATAGCCAAAAAATGGAAACAACCCAAATATTCATTAATTGGTTAATGATATATCCATCCATTAGAATATGATTCAGCAACAAAAGGAAAGAAGCACGGATACCTGCTACAACATGAATGAACATCCAAAACATTATGCTCAGTGAAAGATGCAAAAGTCCACATATTGACTCCGCTAATATGAAATGCCCAGAAAAGGCAAATACATAGAGGAAGAAAGTAGATTTGTGGTTGCCAGAGGCTGGGTGGGAATGAGAGCACATGGGCACAAAGATGGTGGTGAGGGTTGCACAACTCTGTAACTTAAGTTACTCTTGCTGTTCCCTAATGTTTGTTTGTTTTTATTGAAGTGTAATATACATACAAAAAAATGCACAAACCCTAAATGTACAGTTTGACTTACACCCCTCCCCCACCAACACCCCTCTATAACTACCATCCAGATAAAGATAGTGAACATCTCTCGCACCCCAGAAGGCTCCTCTTAGCCAGTCCCCCACAAAAGTAACCACCATTCTGACTTTTGTCACCTTAGAGGAGTGTTGCCTCTTCTTGGAACAATACTGCCCCAGAGCAGGCACTCAGGGAGTGTCACTCTCCATTTCTATTTTCACGTGGCTCTTAATGTTGGCCCTGGGCTCCTTGGCCACTATCTTTTTTTTTTTTAATATTTATTTGTTTATTTTGTTGCGCTGGGTCTTAGTTGCAGCAGGCAGGCTCCTTAGTTGTGGCATGTGGGCTCCTTTGTTGTGGCACATGGGCTCCTTTGTTGTGGCACGTATGTGGGATCTAGGGCTCCCTGCACTGGGAGCACGGAGCCTTAACCACTGCACCACCAGGGAAGTCCCTTGGCCACTATCTTCTTATTGCAACACTCTGCCCCACACTGGTCACCACCTGTCTTCCTTCATCCCCTCGAAGTGCCACTAACCCATTGCGACAGTGTCGATTTTTACTGAAGATTTAGTCAATTGGGAGTAAATACAACACAGGATAGAAAACAACCGAAAGTTCCTTAGTAGGTGCCACAAGGCCTAGAACTGCATTGGCCATTCTCTGTCATTTCATGGGTCCCTCCCAGGTCCCTTCATCATGTGATTGCTCCCTGTGCCCGGTAAGGATCCCAAACTCCAAATCCTGCATGAGATAGGAAAGTAACATACATGGATGAAGTAGCCTGGGCGTAAGGAAGGACTGTGATGAACCCCAGACTATGGGACCCAGGGACCAGGGTAGCCACTTCCAGCTCCACCTCTATGTCCCTAAGGCAGGACAAGGGGCATGGTTTTAAAAAAATTTTTTAATACCTTATTGTTCCCTTTTTAAAATTTTATTTATTTATTTTTGGTTGTGTTGGGTCTTTGCTGCTGTGCACGGGCTTCCTCTAGTTGCAGTGAGTAGAAACTACTCTTCGTTGCGATGCGCGGGCTTCTCATTGCAGTGGCTTCTTTTGTTGTGGAGCACGGGCTCTAGGCGCGCAGGCTTCAGTAGTTGTAGCATGCAGGCTCAGTAGTTGTGGCTCACGGGCTTAGTTGCTCCGTGGCATGTGGGATCTTCCCAGACCAGGGCTCAAACCCGTGTCTCCTGCATTGGCAGGCGGATTCTTAACCACTGTGCCACCAGGGAAGCCCGAGGGGCGTGTTTTTATTTTTTTTATTTTTATTTTTTATTTTTTGGCGGTACGCGGGCCTCTCACTGCCGCGGCCTCTCCCACCGCGGAGCACAGGCTCCGGACGCGCAGGCCCAGCGGCCATGGCTCACGGGCCCAGCCGCTCCGCGGCACGTGGGATCCCCCCAGACCGGGGCACGAACCCGCGTCCCCTGCATCGGCAGGCGGACTCCCAACCACTGCGCCACCAGGGAAGCCCAGGGGCGTGTTTTTAATAAGAGTCTCTGCATTCAGCCAGTTTGCATTATTGGCTCCAGACCCTTCTGGCTTTTCTCTTTCCCCTTTCCAGGCCTCCTGCCCCCCACTACATTGTTATGCAAAACAATTTAGTTCCCCTTAGCCTAGGGCTCCTCACCCGGGGCGGCCCAGGGCACCTCCTCTTTCCTGCCAAAATCACCTATGAGACTCATCAAGGTGTTTTCCTGAATGAAAGAACCACCTACTCAGGAGGTAGAAGAGGCTGTATTAGCTTTTTAAAAAATAGCACTTTTGTTTTCCCTGCTTTAGTCTTTAAAGATGAAGAAACTGAGACCCAGAGAGGATAAATAACTTGTCCTGATCAAAAAACTCTTAATGGGGGACTTCCCTGTGGGCGCAGTGGTTAAGAATACGCCTGCCAATGCAGGGGACACTGGTTCAAGCCCTGGTCTGGGAAGATCCCACATGCCATGGAGCAGCTAAGCCTGTGCGCCACAACTACTGAGCCTGCTCTCTAGAGCCCGCAAGCCACAACTACTGAGCCTGAGTGCCACAACTACTGAGCCCTCATGCTGCAACTACTGAAGCCCGAGCGCTGGAGACCGTGCACCGCAACGAAGAGTAGCCCCCACTCGCCACGACTAGAGAAAGCCCGCATGCAGCAATGAAGACCCAACACAGCCAAAAATAAATAATCAAAAAACAAACAAAAAAAACTCTTAATGGGTACAACTGGAAGTTGAGTCCTGACTCCAAAGTCCACAAAGGTGGCTTGTTCACCTCCAATCCCTAGAATTTAGCAAAGTGTCAGAGCTCAATGAATGCATGCTGTAGTTGAATCCAAATTAAAGGATGGATTTGCGGGAGGAAGGCATCCTAGGCCTGTGAGGAAAACTGGAGAGGAGAAAGGGCAAATTGTTTAAGGAGCTGGTGGAGGGCAGCGAAGTGGGGAGGGGTGGGGCGCTACCCACTGGCTTCGGGAGGGAACGGACTGCTCCCACTGGTTCCTCCAACCCTTGCCCAGCCTTCCAGGGAGACTGGTGCTCTGGGCAGAAGCTGCTGCCATCATTCATCAAGGCCTGGCAGCCCAAGGAAGCTCAGGGCCTATCCTGTAGGACACTTTCAATCAACTTCGGTTCAATTTATTCCCTCTAAATGACTCTGAAATGTAAATAAAATTAAATTAACGCTAGTGTATTTGTCTCTGGTTAGGGCTGTAATGGGCTACAGCAACGCTGGCCCTGAGATCAGCTATGGAGAGAGAAACCCAGACAATAGCAGTGTGACCAGCATTGTGCCCCCCTTTCCCAACCCCTTCCCCATCCTCCCTGTTCTGGAAGGACAGGCCACACTGTCCAGATTCATCCCTTCTGGGGAGTGGGGAGAGTTCATATCACTTCTACCCTTTTTTCCTCCACCTGTGACCAAGCCAACTCTGACCACCTAACTGCTCTCTGCAGATACCCCCATTCCCATGGCCCCCCATCACCCTCTGAAGTTTTCGGATCTTTGGAATAGAGCAGAATGGCTTTTTCTTTGCCCACCAAGCCAAGAGTCACAGATGGCCCCCTCACCAGGACTTGATCCCTGGGTCTACCCACACTTCCACAGAGTGGACTCCATTACCCTTGCCTGGGAACTCTCAGCCTTGGCACCGTTGACATTCTAGGCCTGATAATTCACAGTTATGGGGGCTGTCCTGTGTCTACACATCAGGTGTCACCAGCACCCAGTCTCCCAGTTGTGACAACCAAAAATGTCTCTACGTATTGAATGCCAAATGTCCCCAGTGGGGACAAATCACCACTAGTTGGAAACCCCTGCCCTGGAGGAGGGGAGTGGGGAGACTAGAGGAAGGAGGAAGAGGGAGAGGTGGGCTACAAAACCCTATGGGGTCTTTTCACTATCCACCAAGCTCACCTATCCTGCCTCCCAGTACAGTTTCTTAAAACATATTAACATGGTCCTAACGGAAGTAATAAATGACCATCCAACCTTTGGACTAAACACCAGGAACCCTGACCTCTTCCATCCAGAAGCCTCTCTCCGGCCCTTCCCACTCCAGTCCCCCAGCTTACCCAGCCCAGACTCGAGGACTGCCCACCAAGAAACCAAGAAAGGGGTTTTCCTTGAGTATCAATTCCTCTACCAACTTCTCCATCGGTAGAGATGCCCCAAGTAAAGGAGTTCTCAGTAGATTGGGATTCCCCACGAAGGAAGGCATTTCTTACCAAAATAAGGTTCCCCAAAGAAGGAAATTCCAAATAGGAGGCGATTTTCCAGTAGAAATAGCCCCCAACACATTTTACAGACCGGGCTGTTAGAATTCTTCAGTTTCTTCCTAGTACTCACCTGCTGGGGGTAGGGACAGGAGGCGGCACATTGGGGGCTGGCAGAAAGCTCTCCCAGGGTGCAGCCCCTTCATGCCTTGTGGGGAGGAAGCTGGGAAGGGAGAGGAGCTTTATCCTCCAGGATTCAGAGGTCCTGATAGCAAAGGCAATAGCAGGGAATTTGCCCTGGGAGTTGGGGGGGCAGGGCAAGTCCCCTCCACGCTGGGCCCTGCCACCTCACTTAGCCATCTCAATGTACAGAACCAAAATTTGGGAAAACAATCTGGGATTTTAACTCTACTTATAAATGTCCTAAAGCTTTCATGTGGTCCTGAAGAAGGCCTCCCAGAGCATTCCAGCTTACACAGAGGAAATCAAAGAAAATGAATTAGAATCACAGGACAAAGCCTGAGCCCAGAAGTCCAGGAACCTGGAAGCCTCCCCACCTCCTACTGGATTCATTACCACAAAAATAATTAAAATCCCATCCCCCATCCTTGGATTTCATCATAATCTGATTTCTGTGTACATGTTTGCTATATTTATACTTTTTGCCAAAGTCTGTTCCTGTCAGAATTTCTGATCTTTGAGAGTCAGTAAAAATCATTGTCCAAAGGTACATTCATTATCTGGAGGTTGTCCATCAACCAGCTTCATGTTTGTAGGATGTTTATTTGACCCATGGCTGTTGGACTTACTACCTTACCAAAATGTGCAGATCTGGACCCAGTTGCACTTGTGCTAAGTCTTTGGGCTAATTTGAAAATTTTCTCTGCTAATTTGGCCATGCTAGGAGACCCTAATACAGATGATAAAGAATCCATTGACAAGACAAAAGGGTGAGCACTTCACACACCTTCACCTCGGTTCATCAGCACAGCAGTGACTTCCAAGTACAGTCTCCACCCTTTCCAAGCGTACAGAAGAGTTGCTTTGATCACCGCCCCCCTGCCCCCCCCCCACCCCGTCACTGGGAGACACACTGTGCTCCGCCCTCTTGAGGACAGATGGAAAGGAGTGGGTTTAAAGTGCAGTGGGAAGGACTGAAGCTGAAGCTGCCCGGGCTCTCAGTGACTCCTCCAGCTCCTCTGTGGAATCCCTCTTTGTATCAGACACATGCCTCCCTCGTCTCTGCCTGCCTGCTCCCTCCTGCTGCAGCCCTCCCTGGGCTGTCCCCACCTCCCAGCTCTGGAAGGAGCCTCATCCTTAGGGGGCCTGGACCTGGAACTTGATGGACCCTGTGTCGCCCTATCTCAATCTGAGAGGCATCCAGAAATAAAGAATCCAGATCCAGATCATTTTCCAGAACTTCCTGGAGAGCTGAGGTTAAATCCATGCATCTTTCACACCAAAGCCCATTCAGGACAAACAGGATTAAGGAAGATACTCTATGCCCACCAGGGTACCACCCTCCCACCCTGACTACCCCAGCCCCAGGCATCCCTGTCCCCCAGCCCTCTCTCCAGCAGCCTCCTCCAGGGTGAGGTGTTAGCACATCACTGATGGCACAGTGCTTGGTCACAGTGCCAGTTTCCCTTTTTGACTTTGATGGTTGATGAGTGATTGGAGTGGGAAGTGTGTGTGCTCGTACTAAACAGCTGGTGGCGGGGTGGGGGGTAGGCAGACAGAAATAGAAGGAGGCCAGGAACAGGAGGCAGAGTGAGAGGCCCAGATACAAACCTTGATTGAGGAATAAAAACAGAAAGAGATGAGTTGGGAGAGGAGGAGAGTCAAATGGGAATCTAACAGAGACCAGAGTTGATCAGAGGAGCCAGAGAAGTTGAGTTTATTACCCACGTGTGCCTCCGTTTTCTCATCCATAAAATGGGGACGGTAGTAGCAACCTTCCAGTGTTATTGAGAGGATCAAATACATCAATATACCTACATGCTCAGAACAGTGCCTGGCTGTTTTATTGACTATAAACATTAGTTCTTCCTTTCATCATCACTATTGTTATTATCATCATCGTCTCTAGTTTTCAGCCTTGGGGCACAGGACATGTGGGGAGAAAGACAAGCCTCCTTTGGCTCCATTACCCCATCCTGCTCACTGCCCATGTCCTTCTTGCCAAGCACACCCTCTGCCAACACTTCTCAGCATCTCAACACTTCTCCATCTGTGGGGACACATTTTTCCTGAAAACTCCCAAAGTCCTCTCTCTTCTGCACTTCCTTGCTAAACTGGACAAGTATTTCTATTTATTTGAACTACGTGTCTTAAAAACTGGACACATTGGTTGTATGAAGTAGGAGATAAGGCTGAAGAGATGGTTTGGATTCAGTGCTTTGAATGCTAGGCTACGGTTTGGGTTTTGTTCTGAGATAAATGGAGAGCTGTGGATGATGTTAGAGTAAGAGCATGTGTGGTCCAGGCGGAGCATCTATAGGGTTGGCTTTCAGGGACTATTCAGGACAGGGTAGTATTTTAAGCTCTTCTCAGTCACTTATGTGTTTGTGAGAATGAATTGCAAATAGTTTCATGGGAGCAGGTATGATACCAGAGAAGAAGAGAGAAAGCATGAGGTTCTGGGACAATTTGGCCTGGGGACTGTTGGCCCCAAAATAAACAGGATATAGGCCCCTAGCATCCAGGGTCAGGCATTTTCTGGGCTGGGAACCAAATAGATAATGGTGCACACCTAGTGGTGCTGTGTGTGCATGTGTGTGCGTGTGCATGTGGGTTGGGGGCCAAGGCTCAAGCACACACTTTGGGACACAAAGTAGAATCTCCTGTGTTACAGCATAATCTGACACCATACCGCTTGGATTCAAATACCGGCTTCTAAGTGTGCAGCCTTAACTAAAAGCATTCTACACCTCAGTGTCCTTGTCTGTAAAGTGGGTGTGATGACAGCCCCTTCCTCATAGGGTTGTTTTGAAGAATAAATGAATTAATACATTTAAAATGCTTAGAACAGCACCCAGCAACAGAATAAGTCCTCAAAATGGCATGGCTCCTATCATTACCATTATTATTCTACTATTAATAGTATTATTATGCCACATATTATTAGTATTTTATACCATAATCATTAGTTGTAAGACACTGAATTGAGAATGAGGACACATTGAGCTCATCTTAGTCTTTGAGATTCCTCCTTCTTACCTCGAACTCTCCTGTGGGGCTGTCCCCTCCTTCTGACTTTCACAGGGAAGGTCTCCAGGGGCCAAGTTAGTTAACTATGGCCCTGTCCACTGGCCCCTAGGATTGGACCAGGGATGGTACCTGCCCTGAGCTTTGACATTCGGACGCTCTGCCTAAGCATTTGAAATGGAGAGAAAGAAAGAGGGCTCTAGGGAGCCTCTTGAGGCTAGTCCTCTAATCTAAGCTCATTTGGGGCAGAGGCCTCGTTATGTTGGGGCCCAGCTGTGATGGTACCTGTGTGTTCCACAAGACACTCCTCTGTCTTCATAATAATAAATTTCTCCTTTCTTCCTTAAATTAGTTTCTAGTGCTTGCAACCAGAGTATTAACAAACACAGTCTCATATACATGTATAATCTTATTCTGTGTGTGTGTATGTATATGTTCACATATATACTCCCACTCCAAAACACACACACACACACACACACACACACACACACACACACACTTCCAATTTCTGTTACCTGTCGTTAATCAAGGTCACGCAGGTACTCTGGCCCCTGGGGCCAAAAGATAGACGCTCACAGCAGGCAAGTCCTTCATCTCCTGCAGCTGCTTCCTCCCACTCAGGCTTCAGTCCTAATGGCTTCCTGAAGTTCCATAAATATGGCTCATGCAGCCATGCCTCCACGCCTTTGCACACTTGGCATCGTCTACTGGAATGCCTTCCTTTGGGCTAACTCCTCCTTCAGTTTTGGTTCAGCTCCAGCATCACCTCCTCCAGAAAGCCTCCCCGGGCCCTACCCCTTCTGCCCAGTCTGTTCTCCTCTTCCTCCATCGGCACTTCTTCTCTGTGCCTTGGTGACAATTTCACCAACTGAGCACTGGCTACACTGTGTCCGTTTACCCATCTGACTTCCCATGAACTGGGAGTCCCCTGAGGGTCGTGACGGCAGCTTTTATTTCTGAATCTCCAGTGCCCAGGGTAATATCGGATGCAAAGGGGATGCTTGATGCTACTGCACTGAATGAGTATAGACATTGGGGTGGAGGGTGTGGACAGATGTTTGAGTATTATTACTGTTATACTATTTATACTATATATGCTATTCATACTATTAGCATGTTTTAGTAAATTAGTATTTACTACGCTATACTAGTCTCTTTTTGTGTGCTACCCCCCTTGATCCTCCTCAGAGCAGTCTTCAAGGTAGACACTGTTATCTCCATTTTACAGATCAGGAGTCTGAGGCTTAGAAGGTATAATTGTGAGGAATAGGTTAGGTTGCAATTAACAAAGATCCCAAGAGAGAAGTTTGCTTCTTGCTTATGTGAAAGTCTGTAGGTGAGCTGTCCAGGCTGGTGTGGCAGCTCTTCTGCGCCCAGTCCTCAAGGCTTGCTGTTCCATCACTCCTAGTGTGGCCCTTGTTACCATGGCACAAGATGGTGGCTAGAGCTCCAGCCATCACATCTTCATTCTAGCTAGAATATGGATGAAGGGAGAATGAAGAAGAGGGTAAAAGGATGCTTGACTTTTAAGGAAGGTTCCTCAGAGCTGTCACATGACGTTTCTGTTTATTTCCCATTGGCCAAAACTTAGTCACATGGCCACCTATGAACATACAAGGGAGCCTGGGAAATGTCTTCTGAGTGGCCATGTGCTGAACTAAAATTTGGAGGTTCTACTACTATGAAAGAAGAGAGGCAAGAAGAATTTGTCACAGAAAGGTTTAAGTAATCTATTCAATGTCACCCAGTAGAGAAGTTGCCAGACCTGAAACTCAAGCCCATCTCTGTGAAACACCAGACCCAGGATTCCTTTTGGTAAATTATGCTGCCTCTTACAATCAGAAGGACAGGGCAAGGCGTTTACAAAACTTTAAGGAGAGGGTAGAGCATGTTAGGGATTGGAGACAAAGAAAATTCCGAGATCAAGATCAACACACATATGTACATTAAAAACAGTTTCTAAGTCAGCCCCACAGGGATGGATGACTTTCACGTGCAGGGTTGGCAAATAACAATGACACTAGTGGCTGGAGCATCCTCTCATACGCTCTTCCGGGCCAAGGCTCCCAGAAGGACTGGGGTCACTTCCTGGGTAGTAGCCTCAAGGGGCAGAGAGTTCGGCCCAAGCCCAGACAGGATCCCAGGGAGGACCCAGTAGGGGGCAAGTTTTCCTGATGACCGTCTGCAGCAGTCCAGGTGGCCTAGTACTGGACTATGGAGCGGGATTACCAACCACTGATAGGAAATTGCTGGATTTTGCTCCCAGAATGAAGCCTCAGTCACTTCTCCAGGAAAAGCTTTAGGCTTAAAGCCATTTGGGATGGGACATGGTTCTGTTCTCCTGGGGGACCCTCCAGGGAAGGTGAGGCACCCTGCTGCCAGTGGGGATGAGAAGGAGGGGGTGAAGGAGGATGCGGCCTCAGCCAGCGGAGGCAAAGCTGTTCCCTGCCCGAAGCTGGCTGCTGCAGGGAGGGTGGGAGCCCGCTGGACAACGCTGGATGGTGAGGTTGGGTTCCAGCACACTCGCCTCCTCTTTCAAGCACTCCAAACGCTCTCTCATTCCAAAAACACATAGAGTGCTATTTCCAGCTACATGACTTCGGGCAAGTCACTTCACATTGCTGAGCCTCAGTATCGTCATCCAGGTCATGGGAAAAAAAATACTATTTTGCATTCAGAATAGAGGTTACCTGTAGGGGTTATTGACTGGGATGGGGTGAGGGAGATTGCTGGGGCACTGGAAATGCCTGTATCTAGATCTGGGTGATGGTTACACAGGTGTACATACAGGTAAAGATTTGTTGAGCTGTATGTGCAGTTAAGGTTAGGGCACTTTACTGCATGTAAGTTACAGCTTCTACAGAAGTAAAGAATCAGAAAAGATGCCCCTCATTCTCAAGTCCAGCCTGAAGGGCGGTTGTGAGGATTCCCAGAGAGGGTGAAAGCAAAGCGTTTCACACAGTCTGCCTGGCACTGTTGTGTTCTCTTATTCCTTATTTGCACCCCTGATGGATTTGTAAGACTTTGTAAATGAAAGCAGTTTCTCTAAGTCTTTCTGGGGAACAAAGCTGGGACTGTGATTAACTACATCAATCAACCAGGAAAACTTCTCTGACTTATCAAACTTGAGGCATAAACACAAAGGACAAATGAGACATCCTGGTTTCAGGCAGGAGAGGTCTCATCATGCCCGTTTTGGAGTTAGCTGAGGCACAGAGGGAGAAAAGGGCTTGCCCACCACCGTGGCCAGTAGGCCGGAGGCCCATGGGGGTCTAGCACCCAGGCCCCGACTCCCAGCCCAGTGCTCTTCCCCGCACAGGAATGGCCCAGATGGGCCGAACGCCAGGCCTGGCTCTCCCCCGCCCCCCTGTGGCCAGCCTGGGAATAGTCGTGTTGCTGGGCTGCCAGCACCAGCTGCGCGCAGATGGGCGAGGCGGCGGCTGCCCCTCCTCTCTGGAACCCTCTGCACTCACGACAGCTCAACCGTGAGTCATCCCAAAGGATAAATGAGTGGGAGAACCAGCCCCACCTCCTTGAGGTGGAGGCAGGAATCCCAGAACGGCTTCCTTGCCTTTCTTCACATTCTTTGCAAACTTGCTTGCCTGGCCCCTGGGTTTACAGAGAGATAGAATGGCCGTGTCATCTCCCAGGTGCCCTGGCTGACCTCTTGACCGGCCAGCTGAGGTCTGGGACTCCCATATTTAATGTGGCCCCATGAGAGCCCGGCTCATTGCCAATGTGGTTCCCCTACTGTCCCTTAGGCACCTGCTCCCGTGCCGCTCTCTCTTCCTACCTTCCCTTTCTACCTGCTCCCTGACACATACTCTCTGACCCAACCTCATTCAGCTAATAAATCCTTCCTGTCTGAGGTGAGAGCCTGCCAGGGATGCCCATCAACCCTGCGGTCCCACCCAGCCAGTTTCTCCATCCTAATAAATCCCAGTTGGTAGCCAGTCTAAAATAAGGCTTCAAAGCAATTTGGGTGTGAATGACTGGGTTTATTTGTTCACTCCTCCATTCGGTCATCCAGTAAGCATTTATTGAGTGCTAACTGTATGTTGGGTATGATGCCAGATACGGAGAAGGCAGAGACACAAAATATAGTCACAGACCGTAATTTAGCCTCAAAAAATATTCCTTTTCACTCTTTCCCCTTCCCTTTAAGAGCTCTGGTTTTGTTTTTTTGTTTTGTTTTGTTTCCACTTACTAGCTGTGTGACCTTGAGCAGAAAATAAACAAGAAAAAAATCATTATTATAGATGCCAAGTACTGTGCTAGGTGATTTACATGTTATTTAATTCTCCTGACGATCCTATGAGGTAAATATCACTATTCCCATTTTTCTAAGTGAGGAAATGGAGGCTCAGAGAACTTAAACTTGTCTAAGACCACACAGCTAGAAGCTGGCAGAGCCATGATTTGAACCCAGGTTGCTCAACCTCTCCAAACCTCTGTTTCCTCATCTGTGAGATAGTATACATATCATAAAATCCATGCTAGACACACCCAGGCAGGTTTTAGAACCTGTTCTGCTTTTCCCTACCCTTAGGTTCTGGGTACAGAAGTTGGCTAGGGCCTTATCTAGTGGCACAAAGACCCAAGGCTATAATTAGAGGTTTATGGGGTGTGTCCAGGGGGTCCTGAGGCTGCCTTTTCTCCCACAGGCTCTTCCACACTGTGGAGTGGCAGCAATCTCATCCCAGCATGGCACAGCTCAGTGGGAGGAAGTGGAAAGTGGTATGTTGTTGTTTATTTTAAAAGTCAAGTGTGTGTCTCAAAATATGTTAATGGATTCATCAGAAGATGGTACAACGGGGTTCGGAGCAGCTTCATAATAGCCAACAACTGGAAACAACACAAATATCCACCAACAAGATGTTAAATAAATAAATTGTGATTTTACGTATTATATGCATTTACACACAATGTGATACTGCTAGTAGTATACAACGAAACTACTCGGTAATGAAAAAGAATTCCTATAACCACATGCAACACCATGGATGAATCTCACAGATGTAACGTTGAGTGAAAGAAGCCAGGCACCAGAAACATCACATACTTTAGGATTCCATTAATACGAAGTTTGAGAAGAGGCAAAATTAATTTATGCCAAGAGAAATTGTAATAGTGGCTACCCTCGCAGGGGTGTTGACTGGGAGGACACCTGCACTTTCTGAGGTGCTGGAGGACGCCTGCACCTTCTGAGGTGCTGGAAACGTGGACGTGTTCTATGTCTTGATTGAGGTGGTGGTTACCTGAGTATATGCATATGTAAAAATTAATTGAGGGACTTCCCTGGTGGTGCAGTGGTTAAGAATCCGCCGCCAATGCAGGGGACATGGGTTCGAGCCCTGGTCTGGGAAGATCCCACATGCCATGGAGCAGCTAAAGCTCGTGCACCACAACTACTGAACCTGCGCTCTAGAGCCTGCGCTCTGCAACAGGAGAAGCTGCCGCAAGGAGAAGCCTGCTCACCGCAACGAAGAGTAGACCCCGCTCACCGCAACTAGAGAAAACCCTTGTGCAGCAACAAAGACCCAACACAGCCAAAATAAATAAATAAATAAATTTATTAAAAAGAATTAATTGAGCTGTGTGCTTAAGGTTCATGCACTTTCCACATATATGTTGTATCTCAATTTAGAAAATAATGTCAACGTCTCCCGGGGTGTTACCCATGCCCTGCCACTTTTCCGCATTCCCGAATGGATAATGAAAGCTTTGCCTAAGGGAAGGGCGGGGGTCTGGGCAGGTGGGGAGGATCAGGGGCTCTCCCGGGGGAGGGGGCAGATGGGCACCCACTGTTCTCAGACTCCTGCCCATTGTTCTAAGATTCTTTCCTTAACCATCCCCTAAATCACCTTGAGGGGGTCTTGCCCTTGGTTTGTGGGGTTGTTCCCTGGGGTTCTCTCCTGACACGCTAAGCAAACTAAACAAATGGCATGGACAACCTGCAAATCCAAATGAAGATCTTCTTTTAAGAAGAGACAGCATTCAGAGCCCTTGCAGGTGCTTTACCTCATTGAAACCTCTGGAGTTTATTGGATTTTACCACTGAGGAAAGAAGCCTGAGAATTGAGGACCTCACTGCTGTTGAAGGTCTCCTGGTGAGTTAGTGGGGAGCTGGGTGGGAGCCCAGTCTCTTTTCTCCTTGCTGAGGGCTCCCTTCAGCTGGGGGAGGATGCTGGAGCTGAGGTTGGGGTGTGCTCCTTGTGTGGGGGGGTGGTCTTTCCGCGAGGGCAGGGCTTCTCCATTAACTGGTGAGAAAGCAGCTCCGCCTGGGACCTGCCTCTGGGAAGGCGGATGTATGGTGACTGGGCTCGTTATGTGTGTGTCTGGGATAGATTGAAAGCTCAGACTTTCCCTTCACCCCATCCTAAGGGAGAAGAGAGCTGAAAATAAACACACACAAAAATGACACCTCCCTCCTCCTGCCCTCCTGAGGGCTCAGGTGACTGGTGGCAGGCCCAGGGTCGGGACAACCCAGGAAGAGTTGGTGGCAGCAGCAAGTTGCTCGAACCAAACCCATGCATTACACACTCCAGGGCTTCTGGGCTACCAATTTAATTATCAAATATTTCCCACTTAGTTTTAATTGATTTCTTTTATTTTTTATTTTTTTTTACTGAATAGGTCTTAAATCCAAAAGCCACAGATTCTCCACTCCTATCCCCAACCCTCAAATTCTTCTCAGAGACAACCAACTTCATCAGTTTCTTTGAGTTTTCTTCTGAAAATATTATGTATAGACCCATTAAGTTCATGTATATTCTGTTTTCCCCCGTTTTATGCAAACATATACTGTGCTCAACTTTTCACAGGATTTTTTTTTTTTTTTCCTTGCAGTACGCGGGCCTCTCACTGTTGTGGCTTCTCCCGTTGCGGAGCACAGGCTCCGGACGCGCAGGCTCAGCGGCCATGGCTCACGGGCCTAGCCGCTCCACGGCATGTGGGATCTTCCCAGACCGGGGCACGAACCCGTGTCCCCTGCATCGGCAGGCGGACTCTCAACCACTGCGCCACCAGGGAAGCCCCACAGGATGTTTTGGAGGTGGTTGCATATGAGTACATATCAAGCTTTCCTCATTTCTATGCAGCTGCATTGTATTCCATCGTATGGATGATACCTTAAATACAAAGCACCTACTAAGTGCCAGGCACTGCACTAGATGGCGGGGTTATGAAAACCTCAAAAGTTCCTGTCCTCATGGGGTTTACAGTCAGGGGGAGACAAAGATAAGAACCTTTGCTGTATAATTAGTTTAATAATGGGAGAAGTATGTTTTAAAATAGAAAGCCAGGGGAGTGCCAGGAAAGGCTTCTGAAGGAAGTGACATCTACCATAAGACAGAGTGTGCATTAACCAGATGGGGGTATGAGTTGGGGTGGGGAGAGACTTTAAGCTGAGGGAACAACGTATATAAGGGGCAGACATAATACATTCTGGGCACTTGGTGATTCAATACAGGTGGGATGGAGAACGAAGGGTAAGGTCAGAGGGGCCCCGACGGGTTCGCCTTGTCAGCCATGGAGCAGGGCAGGACTCTAGGTTTGATCTGTACAGTGGGGAGCATTGGAGGGACTCAAGCGTGACTGACATGAACGGGCTGGTGTTTTGGAAAGATCCTGGAGGCTGCTGTGCGGAGGGAAGATGGATGGGATAAGAGACCACAGCAGCAGCAGGGAGGCGGGCTGGGCACTCCATCCACCAGGCTGGAGGCCTAGCCATGCTCACTGGCTCAGCAGGGTAATCACAGCCTTTTCTGGACAAATTTTCTTACCTCCAAAATGCAGGAGGGGGTGGGGTAGTGGATTAGATGAGCCCCCAGTCCTTCCCATGACTTCAGACTCTTGTTGAGAACACTGATTTCTAGGTTCTCCCCCAGCCCTTCTCCCAACACCTTTTCCTACCTGGACGCTTTTATGCAGATTGTGTGCCGTCTCTGCCACCAAACTCTGCTGTCCCTCCCCCCTTCTCAAGTATGTCTGTGCTTGGCGCCAGGTAATCATTCAGTTAGCTCCTTTTCAAGTGGGTGAAGAGGGTCAACTGGATGGTGATGGATGGTAACTAGACGTGTGGTGGCGAGCACTTTGTAGTGTATACAGGTGTTGATTTTAATGCTGTACACCTGAAACATATAATTAAAAGAAAATTCGCTCCTTCTCTACCTCCCTCCTTCAAACTTGCAGGCAGACTCCCATTCTCCAGGGAACCTTCACTCTCTCCTGGTTAATTTTTCAGCCATTTCTTGGGGTCCCAGTTCTATTTGGGTTTCCTTGGTTCCCCAACTGATGTCTCAGCCTAAGGATGCCCAACTTGGTACCTCCCCACTAGACCAGAACAAGTGCTGCTCCCATAGATAGAAATTGGTTTCCAAGTCTGGGGGCGCTTCCTTCCTCTCTCCTGTAGACTCTGCAATCTCTATTGGATCCAGTTGGCCCTTTCTCAGAAAGCCCTGAAAGAATGTCCCATCCCAAACTGGCTACTCGTTCCTCTTTGATCTACTTGGAACCCTGGAAGGCCGACCTTCACAACTGCATCTTTTGGTCTCTTTGGCTCTCTGGCTTCTAGTTGGGCTTGGCTGGTGGCAGACACTAGCAATAGATCTGAGAGCAGCAAGAGACAAAGGCCAGGGTACTTAGCACACCCCTCTCCCCCCCAGGCTGCAGTTTGGGCTGTGGCTGCATTTCCCCACCAAGGCCATAAGTTGCAGCTCCTGTTGGGTGAGCTGCCAGCTCCCATAGCTACAGCTCTATCCAGCCCCCTCCCTTTCCCCCTTCATGCCTGGGATAGTAACTAGCCCTGGGTGCTTCATTGTCTCATTAGTTTCCTTAAAGCTGCCCGTCTCTCTGTAAATAGTACATTTACATGCCTTCGATGAAACCTTGCAGTATGCCCTGTGTTTCTGGCCAGGACTGATGGATACGTTCCTCACCTCCTCCATCGCATCACTCTCCACCCATGCTGGGGTGAGGAAGTCTGTATGTCTCCCCTTGGGCATTGGTGATTCTTCTCTTCGATCTGGGACAAGTTGCTTAAGCTCTCAGTTTTCTGGTGGGTAAATGGGATGATTGTCAGACCTCATTCCAAGGGTGGTTGTAAGGATTCCATACGTCCTCCTGAGTCCTGGGTCTATCACGATGCCTGGCATGCCGGAGAACCTCGGTAGGTGTTAGGTTCTTCTCCGTTTGGGAAGTGGCTTCCTCTCCACATCTGCCTCCACCTGACCTGGGATGGGGAGAGCATCCCCTCTGGGTCAGGGGCTGGATGGGGGGCTGTGTACTGGAGACAGAGGGGAGTTAGGGGCTGGAGGGGGTGCTCCTGATGAAAAATCCTGTCCCCAAACCGTGTGTGTGACAACATTAACCTAGAGAGTGCTGCTCAATGCTTCGTTTGCCTTTTAAATAGAGAGTGCGGTGGATCGTGGGCGTGGGGGGGGGGTGTCTGCCCGGTGCAGGACCAGAAGAGGTTGCTCCCCTCCCCAGGCCCACGCCGTCTGCCATTAGTGTAGCCTGGCCGTGCGCTCCTCTCATTCCATTAGCCTTCAGGAATAAGAAGAACGATTTCTTAAGTCAAGAATAATTATTTCAACCAGCTTGCCTCCTCAGCTTGCTGCTGTGCTGGCTGGGCCACATGTGCTGGCTGACAAATTAATTTCTATTATTTATATTGGGGTAGAGAGGAGCCACATGCCTGGGGAATAGGGGGAGCAAGCAGGGGGAGGGCTGGGAGAAGAGGTGGGAGGTAGAGCACAGGGAGAGAGGTAGAGGAGGGGGTAGGAAATACAGAAACAGCAGAAAAGACAGTCGGGTAGTTGGATGGAGAGAAACAAAGGAGGATGAAGGAGCCAGAGGGAAGGCAGGCTGGGTGGGCTCCAGGCCTGGGAGGGCTGGGCCTGGGCCCTGGGGGTGCGGGCACTGGCTCTGCACCCTGCATCTGTGAGGGTGGCTGGGTCCGGGCACACAAGCTGGCAGGAGTCTGCGCCTCCAGGAAATGTGCTAGCAAGCCAACCTCCCCATCCTCCCCATCTGGGACATGCACTGGCATATCATCTAGCACTCAGAGCAAATGCTCTTCAAGACCCATCCAAATGTACGGAAATGTCTCATCTCCCCCAGCCTCCCAGGCTCCTACCAGCCCCACTCCTGCTCCCTGGGTGACCGAGAAGCTCTCGGTCTTATTCCATTGAGAGTCAGAACCACAGGAGGCATGGAGGAAACGTGCCCTTACCCACCTCTTGCCTTCTCCTCTCTCCTCCCTGCTCTTCTTCCCTCTCTTCCTGCCTCTCACTCCCTCTTCCCCTCTTGGATGGAGGGGGGCACTGGTCTGGCACTTCCCCTGGGGGAGGCACTGGGGGGAACACAGGATGCAGACACTCCTCCCTCTCTGCAAAGACACAGGACCTCTCCCTCCAAATGAAGGGAGAGTGGGAGAGGGTCTGCCTCCCCACCCCCATTCCCTGCCAGGATGCAAAGCCAGAGTTTACTTGGCTACTCCACTGTTGGCCTGGCATCTTTATTTTTTAATTAATTAATTAAATTTATTTATTTTTGGCTGCATTGGGCCTTTGTTGCTGCCCACGGGGTTTCTCTAGCAGCAGCGAGTGGGGGCTACTCTTTGTTGCGGTGCTCGGGCTTCTCAACGCGGTGGCTTCTGTTGTTGTGGAGCACAGGCTCTAGGCACACGCGCTTCAGTAGTTGTGGCACGTGGGCTCAGTAGTTGTGGCTCACAGGCTCTAGAGCTCAGGCTCAGTAGTTGTGGCACATGGGCTTAGTTGCTCAGCGGCATGTAGTATCTTCCCAGACCAGGGCTTGAACCCGTGTCCCCTGCATTGGCAGGTGGATTCTTACCCACTGTGCCACCAGGGAAGGCCAAGCCTGGCATCTTTTTAATGATATATATTACACATTGATTTCTTTACTTATTTGTTCATTTTCTTTCTTTTTTATGGAGGAAAATCTTAAGGATGCAGCTCGATGAGTTTTTACATATGTACACGCATACTCATAACCACCAACCACTTAGACCTAGATAGAAAACATCTCCAGCACCTAGAAGCCCCCTTCATTCCAAAATCCCACTCCACTCCCTACGCTTCGAGGGAACTATTATTCTGACTTCTATCACCACAGAACCGTTTTGCTTGTCAGTGAACTTTATATATCAATAAATAGAATCATGCAGTAGATACCCTTTTGTATCTGGCTTCTTTTGCTCGACATTACGACCATGAGATTTGCTCGTGTTGCTGTTTGTAGCAGTAACTCATTATTTTTCGTTGCTATGGAATAGTCCACTGTGTGAATCTGTACCACGGTTCAGTCAAGCATTCTCTTGATAGGAATCTGGGTTGTTTTCAGTTTGGGGCTACAATGAATAAAACAGGTACATTCTTGTACCTTAAGCAAGTGTGATACTGTGATTTGTAAGAAATATATGTTTTTTGTCTATGGTTCCTGGCTCACAGCTCCCAAAACCCTTGGAATTTCCTGAGTGATAAGAGCAACAGGAACATCTTTTATCATGTTTGGTCTCTCGTCCTCAGCTCCTGAAATCACTCCAGAGCCATAAAAGTGAAATGGGTGCCTTATTCATAACAAGACCCTTTCCACCACACCTGAATTTATGTTAATGAGGTGACGTTTGGAAAGCACCTAAGCACGGTGTTGGGGGGGGGAGGGGCTGGTTGCCAGAGGAGCCAACCAAATGATTAGAGGATTGGAACTTTTAGTCCCCGCCCCAGGAACTCTGCGGAGTGGGGAGGAGCTGGAGGTTGAATCCATCGCCAATGGCCAATAATTTAATCAATCATGCCTTTGCGATGAATCCTCCATAAAACCCCAGAAAAGAATGGGGTTCGGAGAGCTTCCAGGTTGGGAAACAGAAAGCTTCCAGGTGCCACCGTGCTGGGCCTCACACTCCATGATGACACAGTTCCTTCCTTCAGAACCCTGTCCTAGGTATCTCTTCATCTGGCTGTCGATTTGTATCCTTTGTAATAAACCAGTAATCTAGTGGGTAAGCGAGTTTCCTGAGCTCCGTGCAATGCTCTAGCAAATTAATCGGACCTCCAATCTGTGGCCTGTTCGTCAGAAGCACAGTTAACAACAGGGGCTTGTGACTGGCATCTGAAGCAGGGGGCAGCCTTGTGGGACTGAGCCCTTAACCAGTGGGATCTGATGTTATCTCTGGGTAGTGTCAGAATTGAGTTTAATTATAGGACACCCAGCTGGTGTCATAGAGAACGATTTAGTGGTATGTGGGAAACACTCTCCCCCTACCGCTCCACCCACACATTGGAATTGTGGATGCAGAATCTTTCAGCAAGGTGCCCCACTTCTCTGAGCCCCAATTTCCTCATCCCTAAAATGAGGAGGGAGGATGTTACCTATCCTGTTAGTGATCATGAGGATTAAATGAGATAACACATGCAGATGGTCCAACACAGTGCCTGGCACGCAGTAGGTGCTTAATAAATACCATTTCCTCTATTTTGCAATCTGTTGGGAGCTGGGCAAGAAGATTGCAGTATATAATTCCCAGCCTGGGACTCTCAGGTCAGAAAGCTATCTCCATAGCAACCACCATTACAGCAAATAATGACAGCACCAAGGACTATTTGTTGAGCACTCACACAGCTGATGCTGTGCTGTAGACTTTTACTGTCATTTCTACCATCATCCATGGCTGCTCTCTGAGACCAACTCTTTGTGGCCTTTCAGCTTTCCTAAAGTACCAGGTATGATTCCCCTTTTACAGATGGGAAAACTGAGTCTCAGAATAATTGAAAAGATTTGCTCCAAATCACTCATCCATCTGGCCTGAGAGTAAAGACACATCTCTTTCACTTTCTATGCCTTCTTGAACCCAGCAGTGTCTGGCTCAGGATGGGCACTCCTGTTTGTGGAATAGACCGAAAAAGAAATCCCTCCCATGCCCAACCCTTCCTCCTGGACAGGTTTTCTCAGAGAATTATGACTGCTGCTCTCTGCATATGATTTCTCCCTTAGAGAGCCTCCTTTGCCTTAAACTGCTATGCAACAAGCAATGGGGAGCTTTATAGCCAGTTTTGAAAGTGAACTGGGTCACCTCATTTGCTCTTGCCCAGCATGTGGGAGAACCCAGTGTCCTGGGCTGATAGGAGACTCCCAGGGGTCGTCACATTTGGCCTCCAGTCCTAACCAGGTCAGTGGCCTGCTTGCTTTGCAAATCCCTTAGAGAAGGGGCTGCCTTTGCTAATGGTGGGGGAGGAAGCAGAGGAGACCCCAGGCTGGGGACACAGTGCTAGGAGGCTGGACGCCTGCCTCCAGTAGGGCTTGCCCCATGCCCTGGCTGGCCTTGGGCAAGCCTCATGTCCTCTCTGAACCTTGCTTACCTTGTCTAGGATAGGTCAGGGTGAATACAAATCCTTTCCAGCTGCAGCGCAACGTGTACTTTGGAAGAGAGGCAGGGGCAGTTTCACTCCATTTCGGAGAATTTGGTGCGTGGTTGTGGACGGGGAGTAGTGGAGGCTGCCGCAGTCCACTCAGGGCCTTGGGTCTTAGAGGCTCCACGAGGCTTTCTTCCCCTCCTGCAGCTTTTCGGAGGAGGGGCTGCTAACTGCAAGGCAGAGGGCAGCTAATGAGCCTGCTGAGGACCCACGAGACAGCTCTGATGGTACTAAAGGGCTTCCCTGAGCTTCCTTAAAAGCCCCGGTGGCAGTGAAGCCTCCATTAGCGGGAGGATTAATCACCAGGCAGGTCTCAGCCACCCCCTTCCAAGCTGCCCCCAGCTGCCCCGGTGGTGCCCTTGGGGTTTAGAGATGCCCCCATCCATGGCTTGCCCTATCTGATCTCCGATGAGGGAGCAGAGCAGAGAGATGGGAGTCTGTGGGGCTAGGCTTGCGGGACATGGGAGGCACAGGGATGGAGGATGGAGACCTGAGAAACAGGGGCAGGGGCCTCTGGGAGCAATTGCAGGTTATGACAGCCCCCTGGAGAATGCAAATGATATGCAAAATATGCAAACGATTAGTGATCAGTTGTGGGTCAACAGCTTGGATCATTTGAGCAGTAAGTTGACAGCTCTGTGCTCTAAGCCTCTGACTGGGCCCAAGGGAGGGTCAGGCAGGGTGGCCTTCATGGGCCCAGACCAGGAACTCTGGCCCCTCAGCTTGCCAACCCTCCTGGGCACCCTGGCATGCCACCCTCCCTGGGCAGTGAGGGGTTCAGGCAGCCAGAGGCTCAGAGAAACCCCGGCAAACTGGCCACCCTCTCCAGAGTCCAGGGCATCTCCTCCCCTCGCCTTTCATGGAGCGTGAATGTCCCTTCTTCCCTCCCCCTCTGCCTTCACCTTGCCCCTTCCCCTCTAGCCTCTGAGTCTCTGGAGATCTCCACCTCCTGCTTCCCTCGCCCACCTGTTAGTTATTCCCAGTGACCTTCACTCAGTGCTCTTGATGGAAAATTTACCAACTTCGATGCCCTTGTGCTGCAATCACTTAATTTGCACCTGGGTCTAATTCGATGCTTTCAGAAGGCCCAGCCAACCCTGGGGTGGGGGTGGGAGGGAGGAGGACCTGCTCTATCCTCTCAGCTCTTCGAGAAAACCCATAGCTGCCAGTCACGTCTGCCTCTGAGGGCCGCACAGAGGAACCCCGAGAGGTCGCCCTGTCCATCCCCTGTGTCCCACCAGGCCATGCTGGACATGTAGAGAGGTCTTTCCAGGCTGGCAGGACCCAGAAGGGTGGCATGGCTTTCTGAACACCTGGGCCTTCTCCCAGCACCTGTTTGAGGGGGAAAAGTCTTCCTGGAGTCTTTGCCACAGCTGGGGGTGGGAGGAGGAAGAAAATCAATATTTGCCAAGTCCCTGCTGTGCGCCTGGCAGTGTCCAGGGACTATAAAATGCAGTGCATGCTGGGTAGCGGACGGTGCTCAGGGTGTCTTCAGAGCAGCCACCTTCTAAAAGCCCCTTCCTCAACGCGCCCTTCCTGCCGGCAAGGGGAGGTCTGTAGCCTGGCAGGCCTGAGTAGGGAGCTCTGCCTCTGGGTCATTCTCTGGGAAGGTGAGAGGCCCTGAAGCCAGGCATTAAGGGAAGCCAGAGCGTAGGGAGGGGAGGCAACTGGCCCGACCTTCACCCCAGGGGAGGGGGCTGCAGGGGCTTGAGACCAGTGACACTGGACCCCACGGTCTGACCCTCCGTAGTGGTGGATGTGGGTAGCAAGGGGGGACCAGGCAGTTCTGAGTGGAGGGACAGAAAGGGGCAGACCCCATGACATCCCCATGCTGGCTCCCCCTCTGGCTCCTATGCCGGCTCCCTCGAGTGCTGGCTCTAGGAGGAGAGCTGAGGTTCACATCGTCCTACATATAACACCAGGAGCCAGACATTTTGCTGTTCAGGGTGACGGTGGTGTTTGTCCCTCATCTGGCCCAGGGACCCTCTCCTGTTCCCTGTTTCCTCTATCACTCTCCCTTCGCTTCCTGGAAGAGAGGCCAGGAAGTGAAGAGGAGGGAACTGGGAGATCTGGGGTCTGAGCTGTGATGACAGCTGGGACTCCCTGCGTGGAGTTCCCTCATCTGCAAAATGGGGATTATCTGGCCTGCCTCCTGGGGTTGTGGTGAGAACCATAAGAGAATGTTGAAGGGCTCTGGGGACTTTAAAAATCTATGCAAGTGTAAGGCCTCCAGTGCACAGCCTCCCACGAGGATTGCTCTGCAGGCTCACGCAGATGTAGAAGTTAGAGTGTGCTTGTTAAAGCTGCCCTTCGCCTTCTACACCTGGATTCCGTACTCTAAGAACTCTGTTACACACATGTGCCTTCACTCCGTTACACACGTGTGCCTCCCCTCCTGGCCCCCGTCTCTGGGGTGGAGACCCCCTTTTCCCAGACTTTTTCTCACCTTCCAATCCACCCTCCCTCAGCAGTGTCCTTTGTGACATTGCTAGGAGGCTGAGAATCAGACCCCCACCTCCCAAGGGCCTCTCCAGAGCCAGCAGCATCAGCTTTCCAGCATTCCCCCCTGCAGTGGCAGAGACACCGCTGACTGCCCCTGACCTTCAGGCGGTACCAGGATCCTCTTTCAGCTCTCCCATCTGCTCTCCCCACCTCCAGCCTCAATCCTCCCTGCTTGCTGCCAGGCTGGAAGGCTTGCTATCTCTGCAGCCCCGAGGGGGGATCAGGTGTGGGGCAGCAAGGGCCCAGCTCCTCCCTGGGGCCCAGGAGTAATCGAACAACTTCACTTCCGGCAACCTGAGCCCTGTTCTCTCAGACGGGAGCAGAGAAATGCATAGCTGGGAAAGGGCTTGCAGAACTTGGCTGGATTCTGGGCAGCCAGAGGCCCAGGTTGCTTGGCTGGGCTGGGTCTGAGGCTGGGAGGGGTGGGCAAGAAGGAAAAATAGGGCCTGGATTAGGACGCCTCACTCAGCTCAGGCATAAAATTTAAGGGGTGCCCCCAAAATATTTTCATGCAATATTTAAAAACATCAAAATTAATGCAAAACAAAATCCATTACTGTGCTACGCAGAATAACTCCCCGCCTTCCCCCTCCCCCTCCCGCCAGAGGTCTGTGTCCTAATTTCCAGAACCTGTGAATACGTTGTTATATGGCAAAGGGGAATTAGGGTTGCAAATAGAATTAAGGTTGTTAATCAGCTGACCTTAAGATAGGGAGAGTATCCTGGGTTGTCCAGGTGGGACCAATGTAGTCACAAGGGTCCTTAAAAGTGGAAAAGAGAGGCAGAAAGAGCCAGAATCAGGGAAGGAAATGTAATGACAGAAGCAGAATCAGATTGATGTGATGTGATGTGACGTACTGTGATGTGATGAAGATTCTGCTGGCTCTGAAGATGGAATGGGGCTATGAGCCACAGAATGCGGGCAGCCTCTAAAACCTAGAAAAGGTAAGGAAACAGATTCTCCCCTGGAGCCTCCAGAAGGGGATGAAGTCCTGCTGACACCTTGGTTTTAGCTCAGTCAGACTAGTGTCAGATTCTGTCCTACAGAAATATAAAATAATAAATGTGTTGTTTTAAGCCACTAAGTTTTGTGGCATTTTGATACAGCAGCAATAGGGAACTAATACTAATCAGACAAATATCAACATTTTAAGTAAAGGCAGGATCAGGAGACTCTAGGCTCCTGGCAGGGGATCTATATATATATATATATATAAATCTTGCATGTTGGAAAATGTCTTTATTCTACCTTCCCTTTAGTTTTGCTGGGTATGCAAGGGAAAACCATGTCCCTCAGAATTTAGAACGCATTGATTCATTGTCTTCCAGCTTCTACTGGTATGGTTGAAAAATCTGAGTCCATTCTGATTCACTTTTCTTTGCAAGTGACCTATTTTTTTTCTCTCTGGAAGCTTTTAGGATTTCTTTTTTAGCACTAGTGTTTTGAAATTTCACAATGAGGTGGTTTTGTAGGGGTCTTTTTCTGTTCATTGTTCTGGATGATCTCAAGCATGTCTCACTGAGAAATTTTCTTGTATTATATCTTTGCTTCTTTTTTCCCCTCCATAGGCTCTGTTTTTCTTTTTCTGATACTCCTGTTAGTCAAATGTGGATCTTCTCAACTGATCTTTGTTTTCTTAAATTTTCTCTCCCATTTTCTCATTCTTTGTCTTTTTTAAAATTTTAAACATTTTATTGACACACATACAGAGATGTACATATATCATACACATATGACTCAACTGTAATTCTTTGTCTTTTTGTTCTACTTTGTAGGAGATTTCCACAACTTTATTTTTAAATTTTTATATTAAATTTAAGCAGTTATTCTTTTAAATTATTTCTCATTTTTAAGAGCACTTGTTTTCTGAATGATTCCTTTTATAACATTTTATTTTTATTTCATGGATACAGCATACTCTCATCTCCCTGAAATAGATTTTATATTGCTTTTTATTAAGTTTTCATCTGTTTCCTGGTTTCTGTTTCCTCCGATTTCTACTTCTCTGTTTTTCTGTTTTGTCTCTGTCTTTCAGGTTAGAGACTTTCTGTCCATACATGGTGATCCCTGTTGTCTGTTCATATTTAATAGTGGGTTACTAGGAAATCATTTGACAGCTCCATGGGAAAGCTATCAACCACTAGGCCTCATGGTCAGGTGGGGACCTAGCTGCTTCATTGATAGAAGCCCAGACTTTTCTCTTAAGCCAATCAGTTTCTCTAGGAAAGATTTCCAATCTTCCCCCTGGTGGTATGAACTTGACTGCCAGGATACTGAGACCTGAATAGGGGAGGAGAGCTAGAGTCCCACTGTTCAGAATACAGACTTTCATTTACCATCTTTTCCAGTAAAATACCTGTAGCAAGTTGTTAGATGCCCCCACCCCCTGCCCCAAATATGTCCATGTTGTAATTCCTGGAACCTGTTAATGTGAACATATTTGGAAAGAGGGTCTTTGTAGATGTAATTAAGTTAATAATCTTCAGATAGGGTCATCCTGGACTACTAAGGTGGGCTCTAAATCCAATGACAAGTGTCCTATAAGTGACATACAAAGGAGAGACACACAGAGAAGTCCATGTGAAGATGGAAGCAGAGATTGGAGTGATGCAGCCACAAGCCAAGGAACACCTGGAGCTACTAGAAGCTCAAAGAGGCAGGAAGAATTCTCCCCTAAAGCTTTGGGAGGGAGCATAGTCCTGCTGACATCTGGATTTCATAATTCAGGCCTCCAGAGCTGTGAGAGAATAAATTTCTATTGTTTGAAGACACCCAATATTGTTTCTATTGTTTTGTGGTAATTCATTATGGCAGCCCTAGGAAACTTACATAGCACCTTACTTCCAGCTGGCCTGTTATCCCTGAAACCAGATGCCCTTTGGTTCAGCCTCTCCTGGGAATAAGCTGCCAATCTTCTGCTGGGGTGGAGATGGAGTAATTGACCAAGGTCTGAGAGGACACCTGAGGGTATAATTCCTCCTATTAGAGATTTTTTAAATTAATCTTCCAAGCTTCAGCCTCACCCCTCACCTCCACCTTCAGTGGTACTTGGCATCTTTAATGCTCAAGCATTCCTGAGGTTCTGCAGTGTGAATCATCTAGCTTCTTGTTGGCATACCCCTTCCAACTTGAGGGCTTAAAATGCTGCTTTTTAGAGCAAAAATCCATTACCACCCATCCATCAGCTTTCCAACTTCCAAAATTTTAATGACATCTCTCATCTGCCATCAATTCTTCTTCATTCTCTTTCTTTTTGTGGGTTTTTGCCTTTAAAAATATCTTTAACTGTCATTTAGTGGTGTTTTAGGAAGGAACAGAGAAAGATGTGTACATTCCATTACTTTGTTTAATCAGAAGATTCATATTATTAACATGATCAGAAGAGTCATATTCTTTAATTATTTGAGTTTGATTGCTATATCGAAAGTCATGTACTCCAGTTTGCCACAGACCTCACCTCTCCCTGCAGTGCTATACCTGGTTTGATTTGTACATTTGTGTTTCCCATCTGGCTTCCTCCTGTAGGCATGCACGTTTGTTATCACTGGTTCAGGTAACCTCCAGAGATCAAAACTCCAGAGAACCATAGTGAAGGGAGTGGTACTTGGTGAGACAACCTCTATCTAATTTTCTCCACTTAAAAAATCCTGGAGCTGGGCTGGAAAAGTAGAAAAAAATCAGAGTTAGGAAACTGGGGCAGGAGAGGAAGGACTTAAGGATGGCTCACCTCGGCTTGGTTGAATTTCTGATTCCTTGGTTGTATAAGCTACTGACCCCTGCCTGTTTTTTATCCCTCTGCCTCAGTTTTTCAAGTTGTCTAATAAGCACATTCATCTATGCCCAGGGGAGTGAAGTTGGCATGGTGACATTAGACATAAAAAAACCTCAACAGCCGTAAAAAAAGAATGAAATTCTTCCATTTGTAGCAATATGGATGGACCTAGAGAATATTATGCTTAGTGAAATAAGTCAGAGAAAGAAAAATGCTGCATGGTATCACTTATATGTGGAATCTAAAAAATAATACAAACGAATATATATAAAAAATAGAAGCCGACTCACAGATATAGAAAACAAACCAGTGGTTACCAGAAGGGAGAGAGAAGGGGCTGCAGCGAATTAGGGGTATAAGATTAAGAAACACAAACTACTATGTATAAAATAGATGTGCAACAAGGATATATTGTATAGCACAGGGAATTACAGCAATTATCTTGTAATAACTGTTAATGGAGCATAATCTATAAAAATACTGAATCACTATGCTGTGCACCTGAAGCTAATATAATATTGTAAATAAACTATACTTCAATTAAAAAAAAAAAACCTCAACAGAAGGAAAGCTGTAAGCTTTGCTATTTTTAAAAAAAAATTATTTATCTTAGTTTTGGCTGCATAGGGTCTTAGCTGCAGCATGTGGGATCTTTGTTATGGCATGTGGGTTTCTCTCTAGTTGTGGCGCATGGGCTCCAGAGTGCATGGGCTTTGTAGCTGCAGCACACAGGCTCTCTAGTTGTGTCCCGCATGCTCAGTAGTTGCAGCTCGCGGGCTTAGTTGCCCCAGAGCATGTGGGATCTTAGTTCACCGACCAGGGATAGAACCCACATCCCTTGCATTGGAAGGCAGATTCTTAACCACTGGACCACAAGGGAAGTCCCTGCTATTTTGTTTTAATCTGCAGTGTCACAAGTTATCTTGATCAGCATTGAATTGTATTGCACAGATACATCTGTTCCTCCTCATTGGAACTAACCGTCTGGGCCCTATTGGCCTAGAATGCTGTCTGTCAGCAGGAGAAATCTTGATACTAAAGAGACAATGGTTTAGGGGTCCTGTTTTTAGAATCGGTGCTTCCCAGCTGGGACGTATAAACACCACACTCTGGGTTCCTCAGCAATACCCACACCCCTCTGCCTCCAATAATGGAGGGTGTAGGGATTTTTCAGCTACAGGAGAGACAAAAGCCTTTAAGAAGGATTCTGGGAGGAGCTAGAGATGCAGAGGTGGTTGAGGCCAAGGTCTTAGCTGATGGCTGCGGGTCTTTGAAGGGGATGCTGAGCAGGTACTATGTGGAGGGCCGGGGGAAGGTGGGAGGGAGGTAGAACAGGCTACCGTCCTCCAGTGAGAGCCACTAAGCATTAGTGATATATTAACCTCTCCTCCTTTTCCCTTCTTTCTTCTCCTCCCTAAAGCCCCAGGGGCCCCAGCCAAACCTTCATACAGTGTAGGAGTTCGGATCAGTGGGGCTTGTTGGTTGGATTGAGTATAATGTCTGCGTCCCAACATGCTCTGTCCTCCCAGGAGACTGGGACCCAGGGAAATAGGTCCAGTATTTCAGGCCGTAACTGCACGCTCCAGATCAGCCACCTCCTCACTGCCCACCAGGACTAGTGCCCCATGGCTTTGGTCCTAGGCAAGGGGAGCCGAGGGGAAAAGCAGAATCTGACAGCCCCAAGGCCCTGCCACCTCTTCCTCTTCTCTCCTCCCCTCTTTCCCCTGCCTTTCCCTCTGCCATCCCCTAGGAAGCAGCAGACAAAAATCAGCAACTTTTTTTTTTTTTTTTTTTAATAAAAAGGCACTTTAGGGCTTTTATGAAGGAGGCTGAGGCCCATTAAGATACAAATTAAATCTGTGGGAATAGCCAGAGAGCAGATTCCCTGTGTGAGGAAGGCCCCTCACTGGCTCGGCTGCCCCCAGCCCCAGGCTTTCACCCGGCCTTGGGCCCCACCTCCCTCCCTCCCTCCTGCCAGGATTCGAGTGCATCTCAGGTGGAAAATCAATCAGTCTTGGTGTTAAGTAGGTTATAGGGCAGGGCTAGAGTGGGGTTGCGAGAGAGAGAAAGAAGCAGGTGAGGCAGTCGTGGAGTGAGGCGAGGGGGAGCGGAAGGGCAGGAGGACACTCTGCATATGGTTTTATTTAACCCTCTCATCAAGCAGAAGAGGGAACTGCTATTGTTATCCCCCATTTGACAGGTAGGAAAAACTGAGGTTCCGAGAAATAACATGACCAAGGTTATGCTGCTAATGTCAGCTGGGATTTGAATCTCCTCCTAGAAGATTGGGGAGAAGGGGAGAGAGAGGCACACACAGTGTTCCCAGCCCTCCGTCCCCCTCCATCCACCCCCAAAGCATCTCTATGCAGTCAATTCAGGAAGTCCTTCAACTGCACTTGCCTGTGACCCGATCACTCTTGAGGGTCCTGCAGAGAGGTGTGCTTTATTTGGGCAAGGGCACCAGAGTACGTAAGGCACCCCTGGATGGGTGTGGGGGGGGCGGGGGGAGGGCCCATTAGCCACCCAATTAACCTGTTGGGAGCCACACAAGGCCTGGCGAGACGTTTGGAGGGGTTTTTTAGTCTGGATGTGGAGAAAGGGGGAGAGGCGGAGACTGAAAAGCCTTGGGCCTGGCAGGCTCCACTGTGAGGGAGATGGGATCCAGTGGGGTAGGGCAGTGGGGGAGGGGCTGTCACTGAGGCACATGTGCCTCCCCACACTTGCGTGGGTGCTGCCCTGTCACTGATTCATTCACTCTGAAAATGTTTTTTCAGCAGCTGTCGTGCAGCTGGTGGGGGGCTAAGCGCTTCCTTTAGGGAGCAATAAGAAGGAGAATAATGCCATATTTCACCTTTCTAACGAGCACATTTTTCCCACAATTTTAACGTTTCTCAAATCAGGATGCGCCTTACAAGCAGTGAATGCTACAGTTGTTGTCAGGAGCGTTTTATTTTTCTTAGAAGTACATAAAGTCATGATGTATCCAAACCATGACAGTTCAGATTTGATGAAAGTCGGTAACAGCGACGCTTGCAGTACTTCCTACCTGCCAGGTGCTGTTCTGACTGCTTTACATGTATTAACATATTAGTTCTTCCCAACAACCCTGACATAGGAATTATTTCTGTTCCCACTTTAGAGATGGGAAAACTGAGGCTCAGAGAGGTGAATTCTCATCTCCCCCCATGGGCTGCTTTGTAAACGCCAACGCCAGGCTTGTAACCGCAACAGAGCTGTGTGCAGGACAACAAAGAGACCCCAGAGCCCACCCTGGAAACCTCCCACCCAGAGCCAGCTGTGGGAGCCCTCCCTTCTGGCTGAAGGGACCTCCCCTCTCCCGGCCCACATTCCCCTCTCCTCCTCGGTGTGTGATCAGTCACGGAAGCAGCTGCCCTTCCTATCAGCCCAACAGCTATCAGCTCGGTCCAGGCCTCTGGGAAGGCATGGATGGGATGGAGAGAGGAGGTGGGGGTTGGAGGGGTGGAAAGCCACAGAGAAACTCAGAGCTGGAGGTAGAGCACCTCATCATTCCTCGCCCCTCCCTGAGCAAACATGGGTAGTTCTCGGGGTTTCCAGCTCTTTCTGCTGGTCTGTCTCAGGCTGGGAAGGCACCTGCTGATGGGGAAGTTTTACAGTAGGGGGGAGGAAAGGGAGAGAATTTAGTAGAAATCCTGCCCTCTCCCCTTACCGTCCACACTCTAAAGCAGGCCAAAAGCCACGTTAGGAGACAGAGGGCCTGGGGTGCCCCCCCCCCGCATCAAACCTGTGATCCTAGGAAATCTCTGTGTCTCCCTAGGCCTCAGTTTCTCTATCTGGACAGTGGGATCATCTCTCCACAAGAGACCCTGGGCAGGGGGTGCGGGGTGGGGGTGGGGGTGCCAATAAATGCTGATTCCCAGGCCTTAACAAAGGCCCCTGTGTCCTCTCTCTCTCCAGACTATGCACCCTCCACCCCCAGTTCAGTCCTGTCCCTTCCCCAGCCTGCCTCTGCCAGGTGCTGGGAAATGGAGACCTCACCTGACAAGAGGAGCTGGGAGGGGTGCTGCGGGCCCTGCCAGCAGCCCGGGCTGTCAGGCTGGCTGCCGTCTCTTGCTGGCTGGCAGTAACTATTTAATCAATCCATCCACAGGCCCAAGGCTGCCCTCGGCAGTGTCTGCCGGACATAGCACAGTGGACAGAAACGGCAGCTCCAACTGGGCGAGGGCCTGGGACCCTGCCAACCTTTGCCATGTGGACCTAGTGTCCTGTGGTCTGAGAGGGGCCTAGGGGAAGAGGGGAGTCATCTTCCCAAGCCTGATGTGTCTCATACTTGTTCAATCATTCAACAAACATTATTAAGCTCCTGCTGTGTGTCTTGGGTCAGATTCCCTGAAAGCTGAGCCTGAGACAGGGATTCAGACGCATGTGGCTCATTAGGGGGCACTTGTCAGGAACCCCTTGTAGAGGAGGGAGCTGTCTTAGTCTGCTCGAGCTGCTGTAACGGTATCCCGTAAGACTGGGTGACTTAAAAGACAGGCATTTATTTCTCACGGTTATGGAGGCTGGGAAGTCCGAGATCAAGGTGCCAACCAATTCAGTTTGGGTGCGGGCCTTCCTCTTGGGTTGCAGACATCTGCCTTCTCACGGGGCTCACAGGGCTTTTCCTTGGCTTATGCTTGTGGAGAGAGAGGAAGAGATGTCTCTCTCTTCCTCTTCTCATAAGGGCACCAACCCTATTATGAGGGCCCCACTTTCATGACTTAATCTAAAGCTAATTACCTCCCAAAGGCCCCACCCTCAAATACTGTCACACTGGGGATTGGGTCTTCAATATACAAATGCGGGGGCTGGGGAGACACAGATATTCAGTCCATTGCAGGAACTAAGCACGTGGCCTCAGCAAATGTCTCGTCTTGGTCTGGTGTCCAGGGGTCGCTGGAGCATAAACCGCACTGCAGAGTCGTCTCCCGCTTTGAGAGGAAGGCCAGCCCTTTTCAATCCCTCTTCAGTCGGTCATTGGCTATGAGCCATGGAGGCGGGTAACCTTCAGGACTAGGTGCTTCCCATCAGCAGAGGATGATCCTTTAGCAAAGGGGCAGCTGGGTACCATTAGTAGCCAAAATCCACAGTAGCTGAGGGATGGTGCATCTGCCTGTGTGCAGGGGATCTGGGCAATGAATCAGCAGGTTCTACTGCACCAGAGTGTGGTCCCAGGGACCCTAAAATAGAAACTCTGGGGATAGGGCCCCCTAAGCTCTGTTTTCAACAGCCCTCCTGACAATTCTGATGCCTGCTTACTTTGGAGACTGAACTTCAGGATGTACAATGAGCAACGCAGTTGCCATCTCAGTGCTCATGGGACAAGTCCAGTGTGGCCAGACCGGCAGGATGCACATGGGTCTGCTGGTGGGTTTGTGCACCCAGGTCTGTGGCTGGTAGCTCAGCTGGTTTGACTAGAGTTTCCTGTCAGTGGTGGTACTCCCCACCCACCCCTCACAGACCTCTGTAGCCTAGGACCCCCCTCATTACATTCATTGTACATCGCCCTTTCTTTATCCCCCCACCGTGGTGCCACTATGAGAGGAGGGCATTCATATTCAACCAACATGTATTGAGTCTCTTCTGGGCTCTCTCTCATAAGCTATTTTATTTGATCCCTCCCTACAGCATCCTGTGTTGTAGATATTAACATCTCTGTTTTACAGCTGAGGAAACTGTGACTCAGGATAACTTGCCTTAAAGTGACACTGTTAATAAGGGGATGAGAACTTGCCCTTTCAATTCCAAGCTCAGTGTGTATTCCTCTATAAAAAATGTTGGCAGAAGTCAGATAGTAGCTACCTTGGGTTGGGGGTGGTTGTGGGATGGGGTACTCAGGGGACTTCTGTGTCACTGGAAAGGCTGTATTTTTCATCTGGGTGGTAGTGATACCCACATGTGTATAAGTAAAAAGTCACTGAGCTTTATACTTAAGATTTATGCATTTTATTGTATGTAAATTTTACCTCATTTTTTAAAATGCAAAAATAGGGCTTCCCTGGTGGCGCAGTGGTTGAGAGTCCGCCTGCCGATGGAGGGGACGCGGGTTCGTGCCCCGGTCCGGGAGGATCCCACATGCCGTGGAGCGGCTGGGCCCGTGAGCCATGGCCACTGAGCCTGCGCGTCCGGAGCCTGTGCTCTGCAACGGGAGAGGCCACGACAGTGAGAGGCCCGCATACCACATAAAAAAAAAAAAAAAATGCAAAAATAAAAGTCCTAAACAGTCACAAAACGACAAATACTATATGATTTCACTTATATGAGGTCTCAGAAGTAGTCTAACTCACAGAAACAGAAAGCAGGATGGTGGTGCCCGGGGCTGGGGGCAGGGGACAGGGGAGATGTTGCTTAATGAGTACAGAGTTTCAGTTTAGAAAGATGAAAATGTTCTGGAGACTGGTTGCACCGTAATGTCAATATAGTTAACACTACTGAACTGTACACTTAAAAGTGGTTCAGATGGTAAATTTTATATTATGTCTATTTTGCCACCATTTTAAAAAATATTAAAAAATAAAGCTCTCAAAATTTGAGACGTTCTGCGGAGTCAAGGGGCGCTCAAGGATAAATGGCCGGCCTTTAATAGTACTGGCCAGGGATTGGCCTCCGGAATGAACTGGCTAGAACTTTGGAGTCTTGAGGTCAGAGAAGGCAAGATTTCTCATTTGATTCTTGAACTCTCTCCTACAACATCCCTGTAGGTGGTTTCCAGCCTGTGCTTAAACACCTTCTAGTGACAGGTGCTCACTCCACCCACGCTTAAGACAAAAGTAATGCAAGCTAGTGCTGGATACTAAGAAGATGCAGACAAACGCAGAGAAGAATGTCTGTCCTCTTTTCAGAGCTCTATTACAAAGTCTGTACTTCCTTGTATGAAGCCCACACCTCTGCCCTTTTGTCCGTGTTCCAGGTCGTAGGGCCATGGGAAATGCGTGTCCCCTTCACAGGACCCCCCCTGCAGGGTTTTGTCTTGTTTGTTTTGTTGTTTTGTCTTTGGCTCCATACATTTCATACTTGACTTCTTCTCCCCTCTCCAAATACTTCCAGGACACACTCATATATGGACCCCGCTCCTTTGTGTCCCGTTACCAAATGAGTCAGCACAGTCAGCACAGCACAGGAATATTCCCAAATGTCATCCCTGCACCAGGAAGGCTACCAATAAAGCAACTCATATGGAAGTGATCATGAATCAAATAAACATATGCACTAAACCCTACCTAAGTGGGTCCCTCACTTAATTACGCCTGAGCTGGATCCCATAAATGCCCATGGCCACTCTGATACCAGCCAACATGAGGGAAAGTGTGATGAAGGGGAAGTTACAGAGGAAAGAGACACGGCTCTTAACTGATGAGAGTTAAATTATCTATGTTTGCAAATTTTACAAAGCCATATGACCATGTGAACATTTTTGCCAACACCCCTTGGAGGAGCTTGGAAGGGCCTGTGTAAGTGAGGGGCCCTGAATCAGAAACTACATCAGCTCCATGGTGAATCCATCTCTGCCTGTGAGCTGTGAGTCCCCAGGGGGCTGGGCAGCCCTGTGGGTTTTTGAGGACCCTGACGATCCTCACTCCTGACCCCCTCTCCTTGAACCCCAAGGTTTTTCTTTTGCTGGTGAAACACAGCCAGTGCTTTCCATACTGCCTCAAAGATAGGTCTCTGGTTCCTGTCTGACCCGGTAGCAGTTTGTCTACATCTGTTTAAAAGGATCCAGAACTGAGTGACAGGCTGCTGATTCCCTCAGACGGCCTGGGGGCCAAGGTGTCACGACCAGGCGCCGCCCCATCCTTCATTCAACGATGAATTTGGTAACTCTTTCTGAGTGCTTTGTCTGAGCCAGGCCCTGAGGTAGGCCCTGGGGATCTGGAGAGAAAACAGGAGGGTCCCTGCCCTTGGGGAGCTCACCCCCTCCACTTGCAGAGCTGCAGCTATAAAGTTATGACTCCCAACCCATCCTGTTCCTAGGAAGTTAGGTTTTAGCCCCTGTTGCAGGGCCTTCCACAGATCCTTGACTCCGTTTCATCTTATTAGGTTTCCTCCACTTGGCCGTTCTGCCAACATCATTTTGGATCTTGCTTCTGCCATGCCCTGTCCTCTCTCTCCCTCCTGGCTTCATGTCATCCGTGAATGTGATAAGCCTGCCTGTTATGTCTTCATTGCAGTCCCTGATAACAGTGCTGGACTGCCAAGGACAAGGACAGAGCCTGGAGGCACTAGAAGTTTCCCTCCAGGTGGACACAGATTCCTTAATTAGCATCCTTTGGGGGACAGTGGTTCAATCCACCTAATGACAGGGTCACCCAGCCATATGTGTCCATCTTGTTCACAAGGATATCACAAGATGCCTTGTCACACTCCTCGGTGAAGTCCAGACACACCACGGCCGACACAGTTTCCTGCCTGTCAGTCTGGCAACCCTGTCAAGAAAAGAAAAGTGGATTTTGTTCTCCAGTCACTGATGCCACACTTTAGAAAAACTTTTTACTGAAGCACGTGTTCAGCAAAGGCCCCAAATCATAAGCGTACAGTTTGACAATTTTTCACAAGTGACACACAATGTAATCAGCCTCCAGATGAAGGAATGGAAGGATACAGGCGGCCTGAAGACTCCCTCATTTCTAATATTTCCAGTTACCTCCCCCTGCCAGGAGTGATCATCTTATGACTTCTAACACCATAGGTTAGCTTCTCCCATTTTTGAACTGTGTATAAGTGGAATCATATAAGATGTATTCATTTGTGCCTGGTTTCTTTTGCCCAACATTATCTGTGAGATTCCTCCGTATTATTTTCATAGATGCTTAATACTCCATTATGTGAATATAGCACAGTTGATTTATCCGTCTGACTCGATGTTGGGGCTATTATAAGCAGCATGCCTATGAACACTGTTATTTATAATTTGGTGCACATGTGTACTTATATTTTGAGTCTATCCCTGGGCGTGAAACCTCTGGGTCATAATGTATGCATTTTGTAGATTTTGCCAAACAGTTTTTGAAAGTAGTTGTACCACTTTATACTCCCACTAGAAATATGTGAACATCCTCACCAACATTTGGTATTGTCAATCTTTTAAATTTTATCCCTTCTCTGGGTGTGAAGTGGTGTCTTATTGAATTTGCATTTCCCTGATGACTAATGGTGTGGAGCACCTTTTCATGTGCTTATTGGCCACTTGGATGGCCTCTTTTGTGAAGTGTCTGTTTAAATCTTTTGCTCATTTTTCTATTAGGTTGTGTGCCTTTTTCTTGTTGATCTGCTGTAGTTTCTTTTTTGCATTCTAGATGTGCACTGACTCTGCTCTTAACCTCAGCCAATTATTTTTGCAAATGAGTGCATTTGATCCCGGGAGTGAATGAGTGTCCCTTTAGTGAGAAACCACCTCACAGAGGGGCTGGTGATTCCAGTTGTCATGTTCATAATCAAGCCCCCTGTTACTCTTGAAAAGTGGTCCAGGTGTGTGGGGAGATGAAAGGATCCAGAGACCACATGTTGAAGGGAACAGGACCCCTTTGGGGGCAGGCCCAATAGCCACGGTGGGGCGCTGTGAGGTTCCTTGTCAGAAACCCTGAGCTCAGGCACTGGCCTAACCACTTCTGAACATGTGATATTGGAGAAGTCATTTAGCCTTTCTAGGCATCTATTCCCTCCTCAGGGAAATAAAGATAATAATACCCATTTCACAGGGTTTTCTAAGGTTAAATAAGAAAACAGTTTATCAAATGTAATATTCTATGCAAATGTTGTATGTGTCTTAGAGTTGGGAGGCCCTCATGAATCTGGCTTAATATAGTAACTGCTCAATAAATATGCATTGTTGAGTGTCTGATGTATACAAGGTTGGCAATCTAATAGTAAAGAGGCTCTGATGGCAGCTTACCTGGGCTCAAATGCCAGTTCCATGACTTACTAGCAGTGTGTCATTAGGCAAGTTGATTAGCCTCTTTGTGCTTCAATTTCCTTATCTGTAAAAGAGGGATAGGATAGTACTGACCACACAGAATCCATACGTGAATTAAATGAGATCATTTATGTAAAGACCTATACCAGGCTCATAGAAGGCACATAAATGTTAACACTACATTTGTAATCAAGACCTTACCTATGTCATCTCACACTTATTTTTTTTGGCTGCATTGGGTCTTCATTGCTGTGCATGGGTTTTCTCTAGTTGCAGCGAGCGGGGGCTACTCTTCATTGTGGTGCGCGGGCTCCTCATTGCGGTGGCTCCTCTTGTTGCGGAGCACGGGCTCTAGAGTGCAGGCTCGGTAGTTGTGGCACACGGGCTTAGTTGCTCTGAGGCATGTGGGATCTTCCCGGACCAGGGCTCAAACCCGTGTCCCCTAAGTTAGCAGGTGGATTCTTAACCACTGCACCACCAGGGAAGTCCCATCTCACATTTTCATCCTAATGAAGCAAAGTGTGTGGTTATCATTTCCATTTTGCGGGTGAGAAGAAGTTAAGTGAATTGCCAAAGTCACTTGACTGGTAAGTACCTGAGGTGGGATTTGAACTCAGGCCTCTGTGGATATGTGGCAGCCCAGTGCATCTAACTGGGCTGCCATCTAGCTCATATTTGTCTCCCCTACTTCCAAGGACATTAGGAAAGCCTTGCTAAATGCCTCCCTGGATTTTTCAGGGTGGGAGAGGGGATAAGACAGGCCTGAGCCCCTAGATGCCTCAAGGGTGTATTGGGTGTGCCTGGCCTGGTGTCCTGAGAGGGGATGAGGAGGTGAGGTTGGTGAGGCCAGGAGCAGAGCTGCAGAGCCAACAGGGCTGGGAGCTCTGCATGGGGGGGCTCTCCCGAGCCCCAGGCCAGGCAGCCCGGGATGGCCCCGGGGCTTTCTGTAATGAGCCTGCCACATGGCTAGACAGAGACTTATGGCTTCTGGTGGCTGGGCGGCTTCCTCCCGCTTGTCCTCTTTGGTTATTTATCACATTTGTCCCTCTGAAGAGGCAGGGCCATCGCTTACACTGTCCAGAACAGGGAACGCAATAAAACCAGTTCTACAGGAGGCCCTGAGCCTGTCCCCTTCATTGAGGGCAGAAGGGGCAGAGGGGCTCTCCAGGTTGAGGGTAGGGGTGGGGCAAGGCACCAGTGGAAATGCCAGCCTGTGTCACGCTTGCCAGGAGGTCTCCAGCAGCATTGCCAGGACTGCAGTGTGGGACATCACTTGCCCTGCCACGGCTAAGGTGGCACTAACAGCATCTCGAAGAGCATCCTGACACCCACTCCCGCCACCTTGGGCACTGCCACCACCAGTAAGACTAACACCGTCACTGGTGACATCACTGTCATGTGGCAGCAGCCAGCATCACTACCACCACCATCAGCACCACCATCACCACCATCATTACCAACAGGAAGGTAATTCCCAGCCTGGCTTCACTGCCCACTTTAGCTTGGCTCAGAAAAACAAGGTAGTCAGAAATTTCACAGCTGTTTCTATTTCCACTCCTGACTTCTGCTCCTCCATGGCTCCTAGAAGTAGTGTCCTTCTTGTGTCGCTTCCCTGGTTTTTATGGAGACAGAGTGGGGTTGTGAGAGGAGCTTGGCTCCAGACAGATTTGACCTTGGACTCCTCTATGCCAGTGACCAGATGAGAGGCGCAGAGCCAATCACATGCTTCCCTGTGCCTTAGTAGCCTTGTCTGTAAAGAGGGGAGCATAAAATTCACCTCACTAGGTTACTGTAGGGATAACAGAGTGAAGTGTCTGGCACATAGTAGGTGCTCAATGCATGGCACGTGAAATGATGATCACAGTTACATTATTCCTGGGTGAAACCGCTCTCCTAGACACCCAGTTCCCAAAATGACAGCCTCTGTGCGTCTGCCCAGAGCATCTCCTGGACCTCCCCATCCTGGTCACCTAACCCAGGACAGTGGCTTCTCTCTCCATCTCTCACTGCCTGAGCCAGTTTCTGTGAAAACCCAAGTTTCTCACTGAGCAGAGACGGCAGCGTCACATCTCCAGGTCTCATGGTCCTATTAGAACAACATCAGTGTAAACATTAGTTATTCACAAACCCAATTATGTTTTGATTGCTCTGACCCAAGTGAGATTGGGGTTACTCTTGATCCACATTTATTTTTTGTCACAAGCTACCTAAGGCGTGGGGAGAAGAAAACAACCTCCTTCTTCCTCCACTGTACCCAAGCAGGAATCTTCTCCCAGGTTCCCTAATTTCTTCTCCTTCCCTGCTCCAGGACTCAGCCATACCTGGGCACTCCGCCATTAAATGGAGAGGAGGAGGGGCTGGGCCAGGGAGGGAGGGAAGCCCAAACGCCTTTGAAATTTCAGTTTTAGTGAAAGGAGCAGCTCCACCAGGGAAGTGGGTAGGAGAGGACATGAGAAGTTATATCTTTGCCTAGCCGGGGAGACTGAGAGAGGAGCTGCCTGGATTTGGGGTGGGGATGGCAAGCTGACCTCCCAACACCTGGGGCACCATGTGCCCACATTCTGGGCTATGCCCTTACTGATGTGCTCTAATTTGAACTCTGGATCTTCCCCCCAAACCTGCTTCTCCGGATGTCTTCCCATCTCAGTAAATCTTTCCACTTGCTCAGGCCAAAAACCTTGGAGGGGTCCACAGTTCCCTTCTTTTGTCATTCCAATCCATCAGCAAGTCCTGTTGGCTTTACTTCAAAATCCGTCAAGAGTGTGGCTGTTTCTCGCCACTCCCATCACTCCCACCCTGGTCTAAGCCACCACGGCCTCTTGCCTTAGGAGTCGTTATTATGGTCTCGTCCATAATAGTCCCGAGTGGCCTCCTGTTCCATTATAGTCTATTCTCAACACAGCCACCAGAGTGGCCCTTTGAAACATGTGTCTGATCAAGTCACTTCACTACTCCAAATGCTGCAAGGGGTCCCCGTTTCCCTCACAGTAAAAGTCAAAGTCCTTAAAATGCCTACCAGACCTTAGCTGACCTGGCCTCCTGCCTCCTTTCTAACTTATCTCTACCGCTCTCCCCCTCGCTCGCTCTGCTCCAGCCACAAAGATGCCAAGCGCAGTCCTGTCTCCGGCTGTTGCACTTGCTGTTCTCGTGCCTGGGAAACTTTCCTCCCAGATATCCACATGGAGGACTCCTTGGTCTCCTTCAGACCTCTGCTCAAATGTCACCTTATCACGGAGCCATCTCTATCTGTCAGGTCCCAGCAGAAAACAGATGGCACACTCAGATTGAGATCTATTGAGGAGAGTTTCCAAAGAGGTGGGCAGGGTGTTTGGAAACCACAACGGATAGAGCAGGACCCCTAGGCTACTAAGAGTGAGGGGCCGTGACCATCCCAAGGACAGACAACAGGGTGGGGAGGTCCAGTTGGAGGGAGGCAGCTGTTATAAAATCCAGGATGCGAAAAGGACTGAGTGGAAAGGGCAACCTGCTAGGGGCTGAGATCCTCGGTGGAGGGATGCAGTCAACCTGGGTACTCCCCCTTTTCCCTCTGATCTGTGGGGCTCCCCATTGGCCAGACCTAACAGAAGCCAGAGAGCAGGGGGCCCAGGTGATGCAGCCTCATGGGGCACAGAACCTGGTGAGGAAGGGTGGTGAGTGAGTCTGGAGAGGCAAAGGGAAGGTGGTCAGGTCATTACCCATGACTGCACTATTTAAATATCACTCCCAGCACTCTAGACCTCTTCCCTGCTTATTTTTCTATATGCCACTTATCACCTTCTAAAGCACATATAATTTTTGTTTGTTGGTTTGTTCATCTTCACCCATCAGATTGCAAGGTCCCTGAGGACAGGGACTTTGTCTATTTTTGCCCACGGATGCATCCGCAATGCCTTGAATAGTGCCTGGCATATCATAAATGCTCAACAAATATGTGATGAAGGAGCAAATGAGTGAATTTTTAAAAGAGGGAAGCAGTGTGGGAAGGGCCAGGTGAGATCTAATGGGGCCTGAGCTCCCTGGATTTCACCCTGGGAATTGCCATGCGTAATGGAGAAAGAATGCATTCCTTGTTCAAGTAATTGATGGTAATTTCAAGTAATTAAACACTAATCCAATGAGTCAGTAATGTATTTATTTATGGTATCTGTTTGTTCCTTATAAATAGTGGTATTACTTTTGTCAGGCTATTAAAATCCATTGGCTTTTAAAATCCTCAGCGACTTCACTGAGGTCCCCAGAGGTTACAGAATGAGTGGTGGGACCCGAGTTGGGTGAAGTTTGAGGTTGGAGCACAGGTCACGTGGGGTGGGTCAAAGCAGGCACTGGTAAGGGGTTTCGCGTCTGGTCGACTGATGCTGGTTTGGGGATGGGGATTAAGAAACTCAGTCACAAAACCCTTTCCAACTTCTTGACTTCCTCTTTTACTCCCCTCTCCGTCTCAAAAGTATTCTTTTTAGATTGGGACATATGAGGTCCACGGGGGTCACTGGGTATAGGAGGTTATTTTTCCTCCCCTGACTTCTTTTCTAAGAGAACAGCAGTGTCCTGAGCTCTTGGACTTCGAGCCCAGCTAATTCTGGGCTAGATAAAAGGTGGAGGCGAGGAATGGGGGATACCTCAGCCTGCAGACCCCGAAGGACCCAGAGCAGAACCTGAAGGGCTGAGAGGAGTTGTATGGGGGGTGGGGGGTGCTGGGGGAGAGCCTAAGCTCATAAAAGGCAAGTCTGAGGCTTTGGGGGTGTCTCGATGAATTTAGGTCCAGCAGGTATAAACCTGGTCTCACAGATGGTCTTGCACAGAAGGACACAGCGTGATGATACCTAGAGAAGACACGGCCTCATCCTTCTAGATTCCCAACCCACATTCTCCCAACACCCCCAAACTAGGGGTGTCAAGCCTTTGGCCAAAATGTAAACCTCTCCTCCCCCACCATACTTTGCTTTTTAGATCCTCCATGGCCACTTGGCAAATTAAACTTATTACAGGTTAGAAAAAAATATCAAATGGGCACAGAGAAAGCAGAGAAAGAAGTCGGTGCAGGGCTGAGTGTCTCAGAGGCTATAGTACGTAAGAGATCGCCTCTCCCTTCATGAGCCTCCACAATGACTGTCTCCCTTCCCTATGCTTCCAAAGTGGCAGCAGGAAGGCATTAAGGCGCAGACCCTGGAGTCAGATGACATGGGGTCAGACTCTGGCTGACTCTACCACTTCCTTGCCCCGTGATGTGTTGGGAAAGTTACTTAACATTTCTGAGCCTCAGTTTTTTCATCTGTGAAATGGGGATAATAACAGTACCTGTCTTATAGAGTTGTTATAACATTTAAATGCGCTTATGCACATAAAGCACTTAGCCCATGTAACCTGGCAGGCAGGAAGTGCTTAATCTGCCTTAGTTAGTAGAATAACTATGCAGGTGTCCTGCCACCTGTGACTCAGTTTCTGCATTCCAGTTTGGCCTCATCTCTAACCGCAAAGAATCTCAGATCCCCGATAGTCCTGACCAGTCCTAATAATTCTCCTTCCAAGGCTCAAGTGAACGAGCACTGCCCTTCTAGATCTGGAGTGGGCATCTCCTTTGTAGCAGACTTTTGATTTTGGCCCCTAAACATCAGCCAGGAATCGTCTTTCCTCTGCTTCTCCCCTGCAGCCTAGCCTCTGGAGCGGCCCCAGCTGCCAAGTGACCTCCAGCTTCAGATTTCTCACTGTCTCTGTGACTCACCGCCACCACAGCCTTGCTCTGTCTTCCTGTCTCTGTCTCACTGTCTCTGTCCTACTGTCTCTGACCCTGTCCCTGTCTCTCTGGCCTGTCTCTCATTTCCCCTCCTCGCTCCTCCTTTGTTCTCTCTGTGTCCCTTAATTAGCCATATTTTGGAACCGAAGTGTTTGTATTACGTATTACTTATTGAATGGCTGTACGTTTCCTGTTCTTAATTTAAAAGGCAGATCGATAAAATGCTTTATATTCCTTGCTTAAAACAAAACAGAGCTAAGTTGTTCTTTGTTCATGTGGCTTTTTCTTGCTTATTTCTTTTTTCATTGGAAGAAAAGATTCCTCACCCCCATTGCCTTAACTGACAAGAACATTTAATTTACTCACTAGTTCATTCATTCAGTTAATTATTCAGTTAACAGCTATTGAGCCCCAGTTGTGTACCAGCTGTGGGACTCGGGGGACATAAAGATAATACAAAGCAATGTTCCTGTCCTCAAGAGGCTCCTATCTAGCTAGGGAGACTTGTTTGGGGGCTGATACATGCCAGAAAATGTTAGAGGTACTGTGTCAATGCCTGATAGCATTGGATCTGGCGCAGGGAGGGAGTGGGAAAGGCTTCCTAGGTGGAGAGCAAGTTGGGCTGAGAATTCAAAGATGGGTAGATGTCTTGATTTGAGCTTACCCAGAAGGAAACCCTAAGGCAAGGAAAAGAGTGCAAGGAGTTAATTTGGGAGGATCCCAGGATGCACTAGCAGGAGTGGGGAAGAGAGACCTGGAAGGAAGGGAGTCAATACAGGGTATATCAGTGAGCGAGTTATCACTGTGGGCAACTGGGCTCACTCCCTCTGGGAACTGTGAAGTACTTGTCTCAGAGTTGGCCCAACTGAGTGGTGAGGGAGCTGGGGTATTTATACTCCCATCAATTCCCATCTGTCATTGGTGAGAGCCACCCTGGGAGGCATTAATTCTTCAACACTCCTGGCCGGCTGCACAGATGGCAAAGTGGGCTCTCATGGCCAGAAAGAGCCTTCAGACAAAGAAGCAGGTTCCGGCTGTGGGGAGTCAGGCTGGTGTGCACTGAAGTGGCAAGGACAAAGGGGTGCTGCGGGGCCCGACATCATCTGCTACAGTGGGTGTTGGGGGAGGAGAAGGGCATGCCAGAGAGGTGGAAAAGGTGACCCAGGGCAAAGGGTGTGGTGACCCTCGGGGCCCACACAGAGTTTTGGATGGTTCCAAAATTCAAGTGGAGGAAGCCTGGCTTTGCTTCCCCTGGGCCTCAGCTTTCTCATTTACAGAAAGGGGACACAGATACCTTCCCTACCCATCCAAGATGATTTGCACAGAACCCCTTACCCCAACTTGGACCCTGAAGAGCAGAGCCCAATTCAGCCCTTTCCTTGAATTTTTCTACCACAACTCCTGCCAGCCTCCAAGGCCCTGGATATGCGAGGCTATTTATGATGCCCTGTCGATATCTGTCTTGGCGGAGGAGTGTGGAGGGGGACAGATGGAGCCTGTGGTCCTATCCATCAGTCACTTGGCTGCAATCTCTAAAGAGATTTTAATTGTGAGTTCAGATTTACTGTAGCCATCAGTAGTGCCGCCCGCCTCTCTACCGGCAGAGAGCAGGGCCTGCAGGCCTGCTGGGGTTTGCCGAATGGATGTCTTGTAGCAACGCTGAGGAAATATTTGCTGCGGTGAAACAATGAGCCTGGTGGAAAGCAATTGCCCAAAATCGCCCCCTGACAGCCTGCTGGAGCTCTGCCGGGGACTCCCCGCATTATATGCACAGCTTTCTTCATTGAGCTGCTGCACCCTTGTGACCTGCCCGGGAAACAAAGAAGATGGCCTCAAACTTGAACTGGGGGGAAACTGGGGCAGGGAACCCTCACCCCCCATCCTTGGGCACCCGTTCCCTGATCTGCCACCCCAGGAAGAGAAATCATCCTGAACTCTGGGGAAGGGGCACACAGAGGCTTCCCACGCAGAGGAGCAAGTTCCTGGTCTAAGCCTGGAAACCCTGTGAATCCAGCCTGTAGATGACCCTAACTGAACTACACACACACACACACACACACGCACACACACACACACGCCAGCAGTGGCCTCCTTGGGTCCCTACAGCTCCTCCACAGCGTCCTGTGATCAGAGAGCATCAAGCCTCTCACCCCCTCCCCGTAATTAGAAGCCTTGGGGAGAAAATGCCCCTCCTTGTCCTCCAGCTTCTGCTATGTCTAGAATCAGCATCTCATTAAGGGACACGTACTGTACTGAGTCAGGTAGCAGTCAGCCAACTTCTGAACCGGGGCCCAACTTTGGTTACCTTCCCCCCGCTGCCCCTGCACCCCCATACCCCCAGACAATCATGAGTAGAAGCATTTGGGAGGCAGGAGGTCAGGGAGTGAGCACAGGGGATTCCGGAAGGATTCTCCATGCATCTCCTCAGGTGCCTAGTGGGCTCTGCAGCTGAGTGCTGGGAGGGCAGGATGGGGTTCATTCTCTTTCCTGGATTGGGGAGGGGAGTCACAGGGCGGGTGACCGTATACCAGGCTGACCTGGTGACTTCAGGGTTCTGTGTTCCAAAGCCCTGGCTGCCACGCCTCACCCTCATTTGTGACTTGTTTTCCCGCTTCTGAGACTGTGTCTTTTTTAATACTATTTATTTATTTGGCTGTACTGGGTCTTAGTTCCGGCATGCGGACTCTTAGCTAAGGCATGCATGTGGGACTACTTCCCTGACCAGGGATCGAACCCGGGCCCCCTGCGTTGGGACCGCCGAGTCTTAACCACTGCACCACCAGGGAAGTCCCTGAGACTGTCTTTTTTTTTTTTTTTTTGCTGTACGCGGGCCTCTCACTGTTGTGGCCTCTCCCGTTGTGGAGCACAGGCTCCGGACGCACAAGCTCAGCGGCCATGGCTCACGGGCCCAGCCGCTCCCCGGCATGTGAAATCTTCCCGCACCAGGGCACGAACCTGCGTCCCCTGCATCGGCAGGCGGACTCTTAACCACTGCGCCACCAGGGAAGCCCCCTGAGACTGTCTTAACCGCCACCTCCTGACTATCCGCTCTCTAGTCTCCTCCCTCAGACGGGCGGGGTGGGGTAGCCTCCTGTACCAGAAAGGGGCTTCCCGTGTCCTTCAGCAGATGGGGAACTGGCAGAAGCTGGGAGAGGAGTACTAATTCCCAGACGTCGGACCCCGCCTCCCTCATCAGCCTGGACACACAGCTCTGGCCTCCCGGGAGCTCAGCTGGTGGGGGGCGGGGGGAGGGCGGGGGGCTGGGCAAGAGGAGGCAGGAAGAGACCATGGGTTCTGCCCTCTGCCCCCGCCCCTAATTGCCTCCTTCACCTTTCCCAGGTTGTGTTTACCTTGGCCTCCTCCTTGTGCCCTGTTCTCCCAGACGATCTGATTGCTGTAATTAGTTAATCAGTAACTGGCATAATTTCCCCCTGATTAATGCAGGAATAATCACCCGCCAGGGCTGCCAGCAATTTGCTTATCAGAGTCACTTTGAAACAGCTTTGAAAAAGAACGATTGGCACCTTCCTCGGGGTTAAAATTAGAGCCAGAGGAGGCTGCCCTTTGCCTTGGGCATCTGGGATATTGGGAGGGGCCAGCAGGGGAGCCCCCGCCCCACTCCCTGTGTCCGGGCCTGGGGCGGCCTGCGGGGCCTGTAGAGAACACGAGAGGTCCCGCGGGTCTCCCGGCCTCCCCGGACCCTGGGCAGTCACGATCCTCCGGCTGCTTCCCGGCTCACGTTAGCACGCTGCGCCCCAGGCAGCCCGCGGCCTCCCGAGCTCGTGAGGCTGCCGTTCCCACGGTGGCTTCTGGCTCCACAAATATTTGCTGAATGGATGCAGGAGAGAGGCTGTTCCTGCCTCCTGTGTGCCCGCTTCAGGGGCCTCCCGGAGACACGGGGAGACAGGACACGGGTACTCACATCATTTACAGCCACTCGATCATTTCAAGGGCGATGGCAGTGCTGCAGGGCCCTCCAGGATGGAGCTGGTGGGTGGAGACCAGGATCGGAGGCCTGTCCAGGAGTAGGAGATTGTCGGTAAGGGCACCGGACAGGGTGATAGGACAGCAGGAGGGGCCTGCTCTAGGAAAACCACAGCCCTCCCGCCCTTTTCTGGAGTACAGGAGTTATACTAGGTTCTTTACATACATTACCTCACTTAATGCTTATGAGATAGTACATACTTAAAGCCCTTAATGAGCATGTACTATGTGCCATTTCTGCTTCTTTATTTTTATAAGTTTACTTTTAATTATGGCAATTTCCAGACATAAAGAGAGAATTGCAATAATGAACTCTTATGTACACAATATCCAGGTTCTACAACTTATTATTTTTCTAATTTTGTTTCATCGACTCCACCCTCCCTTCTTGTACTTGTTGTTCAAGTATCTTAAAACCCATCCCAGACATTATATCATTTCACCTGCACAATGAGATGCAGATAATAAGAGCATCATCCTCACAGGGTTGTTGAAGGATTTAAGGCCATTATGGTCTTAGGACATGTATCCCTCAGTAGATATTTGTTATTATTATAGAAGTGGTGGAGGTGTTTAAATCTTGTCTAAGTCTGTAGGGTCTAGAGGAGAAGTGAAAGGCAGAGCCAGGGGTGTGAGAGCCTCCAGGTGATGGTGCAGGGGTCTCTCAGACAGGTCTTGGGGGTGTGGGGCAGGGGAGGCTAGTGTGATTGTTATTAACGTTTCCTGTGAGTGTAGGTCATCTGTGGAGCTGTGATAGGGGCCTGAGAGAATGATCACAGGGGATGCTGTGGCCTTACAGCTGAGCTGTGGCCCCTGCATGTTCCACTTGGCTCATCAGGTACACACCTGTCTCTCCAGCTCTCCTCTAGGGGGTGGAAGAATTGAGGGGAAGGGGTAGGCGGGTCACTAGGGGCTCTGGAGGACTAGTTCTAAGTCTCTCAGAAGGAAGCATCACAGCATCAAGTCAGGGGAAATCTGAGCGGTCCCCGAGGACCACTGGGGGCTCGGGGTGCTTTGTTGTTGGATTTGCTCCCAGGTGCTTGGATTTGCTCCCAGGTGCACCACCGGGTAATGAGGGGCATGGGAAAGAGGTGATAGAAGCCACTGTGCTGGTCGCTAGGAGCCCGCAGGCTGGTTGGAGCACAGTGAATGAAGCCACTGATCTATAACAAGACACGCACTAGCGCATGGTGGGGTGTGATTGTCCAAATCAGTTCCCAGGCCTGGCCTGCTGGAGCACTGACCCTGAGCAGATGGATGTCCATGTGTGCACATGTGCATGTGCACATGCACGTGTGTGCATGCATGCATGCACACACTGGACTCACACTCCTGACTTACAAATGCCCTGTCCTGTGCATACACTGTCAAGTCACGCCTGTCACAGAAGCTTTTGTCAGGGTGAGGAATAATATGTTAATTTAGAAACATTTCTCTGCCAAATAGGTGAGACTGTATGACATTGCATTAAAAAAAATAAACTCCACAAAAGAATTCTAAAATGGGCTTTATTTTTAAACAACCAAGCTGTTTTCCATGCTGGGCAGCTGCCATTGGCCAGCTTGCCGCGAGTGCAGGAAATAAGCTTGGTGGATCAGACGTAGCAGGGGGTGTCTGTATTTCTCAAGGTGAGTCTGCTCCCCTCCCTCTCCTCCCCATTCCACAGTGTCACCCTGGGTAGGTCCCACTTTCTGTGGGCAGGGTTTGCCTACCCCTCTGCACGACATTGACACTTGGTATCCATCTACTTCCTTCTTGAAACTCACTCTCTCCATTTTGCTGACACTGAGCTCATTCACTTCTCCTCCTACCTCTTTGGCACCTCCTCTTCTTCCACTCACTCCTCCCTCTGTCCTCCCCTTAAATGCAAGCAGCCCCTCTGAGATACCATCCCCAGCAGAGTTCAATTCTGGCACCACGTGTCCCCCTCCCAACCACCGTCATGATCTCTTCAATCCTCTTCAACTCTTTTATTGCCACCAGGCTGATTCCCAAATAGATCCCTATCCCTTGTCCTGATATTTCTCCAAGGACGCCCAGCCGGTAGTTCCCTTTGTGTCCTGGACACTTCCACTAGGCGCTCATGCTGGAACCTCAAATTTAATTTGTCTCTATCAATTTGTTAGAATCTTCATCTGCAAATTAGATTATCCTCTGCAAATCCTAAACCTTCAACCAGCACCACAGCCCCTTCAGTCCCTTTATCCAGAAACTTGGGAGCCACACACAGCCCCCACCATAACCATGTGGATCCAGGGCGTCCCATCCTGCGTATCTTTTCCTTCAACCCCTCCTCACCATCCCCACTGGGTTGAGCCTCGGCCCTCTCACAGGGACTCTTTGCCTCTCATCTTGCTGTATCTCCCACCCACCCTCCAAGACCAAACCAGAGTATGAAGTCCAGACTACTCAGGAAGGCGTATGTGAGCTCTCCAAGGTTGGTCCCAATGAACTCCTTCCCCTTCATCTCCCTGTACTCACTTTCTTCTCCCTGAACCCTCTGTGCAAGCATCACCCTGGGTGTGGCAGCTTTCTCAGAAGACACCAGGCAGTCACATACATTTGTCCCTCACCTAGGAAGGCCATTCCCTACCCCATTCCCGACTTCTACTCATTCGATTCCTACCTACTTTATTATTTATTTTTTTAAAATTTTGGCCGTTCTGCATGGCTTGCAGGATCTTAGTTCCCTGACCAGGGGTCGAACCCATGCCCTCTGCAGTGAAAGCACAGAGTCCTAACCACTGGACCACCAGGGAATTCCCCTTACTCATTTTATTAGTTAGCATTAGGTTTAGCTGCAAATCACAGGGACCCCAAATAATAGTGACTTAAACAAGATAGATGTTACTTCTCTTTCATGTGGAAGTCCAGGTGGAGCTCTGCTCCATAAAGTCCTCAGGGACCCAGGCTCATTTCAGTTTATTGATTTGTCATCTCAAGGCTGTGGGTCCCATCCTCATGATCCAAGATGGCAGCTAGAGCTCCAGCCATTACCTCTGTGTTCTCGGCAGCAAAGAGGGCAAAAGTTATGTGTGACTGCTTTTAAGGAAGGCTACCAGATGTACTACACTGCATTTCCACTTATCTCGCATTGGCCAGCTGCAAGGAAGGATAGGAAATTTAGTCTTTATTTTGAATCATGTGCCTGGCTAAAAATCTAGTCCAGAAGAAAGGGAGAGAAGATATTGGGGAACAGCTAGGGTTCTCTGATGTCATCTGACAGAGACCTATTTAAATGCCTCTCCCTTCAAGTGCCCTCTCAGAGCCCCAAATGGAATTAACTACTTCTTCCTGGGCCCTTGCCTATAGTACTTACCAGAAATTCCCTCTGCCATCTATTACAGTTAGTTCTGGAGTTGTCTTCCCTTCCAGACTGTGAGCCCCTGGGGACATGGGCAGAGCCTTCTACAACCTTGAGCCTCCTTATGGCCAGATGCAAGTAGGGCAGAGAAGGTGCTTGGTGAGTACATTTTTTTGACCAAATTAAGCCCTTGAGCATCTCAGCTCATTCCTCCCTGGGAACCAGGGCTTTGAAGGTGCCTGGCCATTATCAGATCGTAGTCTACAGCTGGTGCACTTGTGGAACTACCCTGTAGCTATGATTGGTTTGCTTTTATGTAACAGGGCTTTATAGACATATAACATATACCATAAGTGCCCTAAACTTAAGTCTAAGACAATAACTTTGAGTAATGAACACATCCATGTATCACCACTCAGAGCAAGAGAGAGAACATTTCTAACACCTCAGAAGACACCCTTGTGCCCCTCCCTAGGAACAGACCCTGCAGAAGTAGCCATTGTTTGTGTTTTGTGTGTGGCTGTGGTTTTATTGATGCTTGTATTAACTTCAGCAACAACTGGCTGCTTGGTAACCATAAAGAAAGCACCTATCTCTCTGGCTCCAAGTCTTCTCCTGCTTCTCTATGTGCCAATCACACTAGTCTTTAAGTTTCTTGAACTCACTGAGATTTCTCTGGCCCCAGGGCCTTTGCACATGACAGTTTATCTTCCTGGAGCACTCTTACTCCACACATGGCCTATTTAATTCCCGTTTGACCTTCAGGTCTCAGCTCAAACATCATTCTTCATAAGACTGTCCCTACCTCACCAGGACTGTGTTCTACCTTCCCATAGCACTTTGCACTTTTTCTTTTGTAACAATCATCACCCTTGTAACTCTTTAATTCCTTCTGTGGCAGACACACCCTAAGATGACCTCTTGATGAGTCATATCCCTTGAGTGTGGTTGGGACCTGTGATTTGCTTATAATCAATAGACTAGGTCAAGGATTACAGGATTGTGCAGTCCCAAATCAATTGAAGTTGAATTAATCAAAAAGGAGATTATCCTGGGTTGACTTTACTTAGTTTAAAGCCCTTAAAAAAGGGACTGGAGGCCTCCCTGAGGTCAGAGACTCTCCTGCTGGACTCAGAGAAGCAAGTCACATCAAGTTCCACCTCTACAAGGAAATTAATTTGCCCTGAGGGAGCTTGGAGGCAGATGGTTCTCCAGTCAAGCCTCTGATGAGAATGCAGCCCAGCTGACACCTTGACGTAGCCTGTGGGATCCTGAGCAGAGCACCTAGATAAGCCAGGCCTGGACTCTCGACCCAGATAAGAAATGTATGTTGTTTTAAGATTCTAAGTTTGGGATAATTTGTTACACAATAATAGATAACTAAGGGAGGGTGGGACAGAGACGCAAGAGGGAGGGGATATGGGGATATATGCATATGTATAGCTGATTCACTTTGTTATACAGCAGAAACTAACACAACAATGTAAAGCAATTATACTCCAATAAAGATGTTAAAAAAATAGATAACGAATACATCTGCCTTTACCTCTTGTAAAGGGACCTTGTCTTATCTTTAGTGTGGGTATCCCTGTTCTCTAATAATAGATGTTCCCAAACTTTCTTGGCTCATGGTATCCTTAATGTCTTAATTTTTTTTTCACGATGCCCCTAGATCAAAAGAAATAGTAACACTTCCATTTATTAAGTAGTTATATCCAACAACTTAATAAGTATCTACGTCCTAACAACTTAGTAGCCATTTGAAGAAATAACACACATAAATTAAAAGAAAGAAAATTTTAACTTTACTCTTAACCACAATTGCTTACTAGTAGGATGTGTGAACTTGTTGGGCATTGCACAACTTCTCAGACCTTGAAATCAGATTGGACACCACCACCCACTTCCTCTTTTCTTGTTCTCCATTGATTTTCACATGGATGAAAACCTATCTTCACAAAGATATGACCTTGTTTTTTTTTGCAAAAGACATATCTGATATAGGACTGTTATCCAAAATACACAGAGAACTCCCGAAACTCAAAAATAAGAAAACAAATGGGAGAAAACAATTGCAAACCATACATTTGACAGGGAACTCACACAGCTCAATAGCAAAAACGTATAAGGAACTCATACAACTCAGTAGCAAAAAGATCAAATAATCCAATTTAAAAATGGACAAAGTATCTTGTGAGATAATGGAAAATATATATTGGTCTCTGTCCCCAGTTCCTGAAACCCTTGTAATTTCCTGGGTGATAGGAGTGTCTTTTGTTCTAATGAGGTGACTCTGGGTGGGCTCCTGGATGAGGGCTGGTCACCTGAAAGATCAAGCCATAATCAGAGGCTTGGCGTTTTCAGCCCCACTCCCCCATCCTCCAGAGAGGAGAGAGGAGCTGGAAATGGAGTTAATGATTGATCTTGCCTACGTGAGGAAGCCTCCATAAATATCTTAAAAGTATGGGGTTTGGAGAGCTCCCAGGTTGGTGACCACATGGAGGTGTGGGGAGAGTGATGTGCATGGACAGGGCATGGGAGCTTGGCACCGCTGCCCGCACACCTTGCCCCCTACACATCTCTTCCATCTGGATGTTTATCTGTATCCTTTATCATATCCTTTTATAATAAACTGGTAAACAGTAAGTAAACTGTTTTCCTAAGTTCTGTGAGCCACTCCAGCAAATTAATTGAATCCAAGGAAGGCATTGAAGATATCACCTTTTTGAAATAAATGCAGTGCAATCTACTGTTTAGTGTGAATGAGAACTACCTCAAACTAGTAGCTTGTGTGGTATACAACAGATGTTGCTGCGTTTTCTTTGAAAATTTTAAATATCCCACAGTGCCCCTATGAATTCACTGAGGTGTCCCAAGGTACCTTGACTCACAGTTTAGGAACCGTGAACCTGATACATGGAAGGGACTCAACAAATAGTCATTAACTGAGTGACTGGCTGCCTGGATGAATGCATGAACTGTGGTGGGAAGGGAAGCCCAGAGAGGACCAAAGGGAGCTCTGGGTGGAAAGGCTCATTTCCTCTCACCTAGCACAGTGGCTCCAGAGGGCTTACAGTCAGAGTCCAAACAGAAGCAGAAGCCACTCCAGATGTTTCAAACAGGAGGAATTCAATACAGGGGATTGGTTTTACAAGTGGTGGAAGAACAGAGAAGCTGAACAAGGGATGGTGAGGTGACTCAGAGATTAGTGAGAGTAGGAAACTGCTATTACCCTTAGTCTGTAAAGACAAAAGGAGAAGGTTATTTCCAGGCCCTAGGGGAACCACAGTAGCCCTGTTGGGCAGGAGTTGCAGCCATGAAGGAGATGCAGCAGCTGCAAAAGATGCCAGATGAGGCACAGAGAGAAGGGGCACAACTGCCCTGGCGTTTCCCTACTTCTTGCCTTCCAATTGCTCACCAGTGCCTCCTATCAGCCCAAACCAGCAGGAAACCAGTTGGCATAGAGCCTGATAAATGTACCCTGGCAGGGGTCAGCCCCTGTTACAGAAAAGAGTTGGTGGGAGGATGGTTCTGAAAACAGGCCCAGGACCTGCTCAAGAGGGGTTGAATGAATTGGTTATGTAGGGAAAGAGACTGGGCTGGAAGGAGGGTCACTTTACCCAGGCCCTTAGCCTAGCTTAGGAACAAGCCAGCATCATTCTGAGAAGAGCCAGTGTATCTAGGATTGAGCTAAACTGGACACACTATGGTCTCCCAAACACTGGGGAGACTCTTCCTCCTCAAACTGGAACTGAGACCAAGCCTACATTATAGAGCTTTGGAGACAGACCTGTGGCCCACCGGCCGAATGACTTCCATCAGGTCACTCAAACACTCTGAGTTCTGGTCTCCTCACTGTAAAACAAGGGCTTGGACAAGATGATCTCTTGGATTCCTCCTATCTCCGGCATCTTTCTGTGAATGGCTAAGCCAGACTTTGAAGATGGAAAACGTCCCAAAGGGCAGCTTGTAGGTGGAGGAATGGGTGGGCAAGAAGGTGGAGCCAGATTCCACCCATTTATCTAGTAAAGCATGGGCTGGAGGCAGGGCACCAGCAGACTGAATGCATCTGAGCTCACTGGCAGGATCTGGGGAGTTGTCTTCTTCCTGGAGGCATTGCCCAGGTCCAGAAGCTTTCTCTGGAGGGAGAAGAGACCCAGAACAGTCTACCCCTTGGCCTCACCTCTTAAAGGGTGGAGAGAGCTTGGAATCTGGGAGAGGGAATCATCTAACTCTGGAGGCATCTGCAGTGATCCCAAGGAGGGAAATAGAGTTTGCAAGACAGATTCAAGGGACCCTGAAAAATTGGAAAAGGAATGGGGAGGAGAGAACTGGACCAGAAGTTGTCAAATGGCTCATAGACTTGGAAAATGTCAGAACTAGAATACACCTGACATATTACCTACTGTAGTCCTGTCACTTTACCAATGAGGAAACTGAGGCACAGAGAGGGAAAGTAACTTGCCCAACACTTCTCATATATTATCAGCCAGTCTCCCGACTCTCAGCCTGGTTCTTTTCTGAACTACAGCTATCTCCCTCATCACACCAAGATCAAAACTGACTTGATCTGTGTCCCATTCTCTAAAGGCTCTTCTCTGGGTTTTCTGTTGCTCCAGAAAGTGAACTGAGTAGTGAATTTTCATTAAAACACGAGTTAATATGCGGTCCTACTAATAGAATGTCAGCCTCACAAAGACAGAGATGTTATCTGCTCTGTTTCCTACTGTATCCCCAGCACTTAGAACAGTGTCTGGCATGTTATAGGTGCTATCTCAACGATCCCACTCTGAAATCACAGTCTGTCGGGGATGATGTTCTGGTACAAAGTGTAACGAATGGTGGACATTTCAGGCTTTGGTTGTGGGAGCTGTTTGTGATTTTTTTTTTTCCTGAACACCCACCCCACTGGCCCTGGTGAGACTGTTCTATCTTTCCTCAGTACCCCTCCCTCAATATTTTCATAATAGAATTTCTCCAGCTGGATTTGCTATGTCACAGAGTCTCTCCCCTCTCTTTCACTTCTCCCTTCAGGACATCTTGTGGAACCCAATTCAGAAGGTTAGGAGAACAGTACCTAAGACCCTCCTTCCCCCTTGACCCCAGCTTGGCACCACCCTCAGAGCCGTTTTTCTCAAGACGTCAGTTCCAAGCTCCAAGTCCACATTCTCAAATGCTCACAAGGCATCTCTTTCTGGTTGGTTGTTGTGGGTTGAATTGTGTCCCCTAAAAAGATATATTGAGGATACCTGTGAACGTGATCTTGTTTGGAAATAGGGTCTTTGCAGATGTGAACAGTACTAGGGCCTAAATCCAGTGACTGATGTCCTTATAGAGGGAAATTTGGACACAAACACGGAGAGAACACCATGTGGGAAACCTAGAAGCTATGCCTGGCCACCTACTTTGATGGCAGATATAGGGACAAAACATTTATAAGGGCAAAGGACACTGAGAATTTCCCATGGAACATCTGGGAGCCAACTGGGATTGGTTTGTAGTCTTTCTAAAGGAATGGACCAGCAGATGCCCAGAGATTGATGGCAGATGAAATGACAGGTGGGGAGTGCCACACCCACGTCAGGTAACAATGATAGGTGAGAAAGCCCAGCAGTGAGTTAGCAGGGGGGTGTCTTTAAAGAACCCATGAAGGGACTTCCCCGGTGGTCCAGCAGTTAAGACTCCGCGCTCCCAATGCAGGGAGTCTGGGTTCGATCATTGGTCAGGGAAGTAGATCCAGCATGCCACAACTAAAGATCCTGCATCACCACAACAAAGATCCCGTGTACCACAACTAAGACCTCACGCAGCCAAATAAATAAATAAATAAATATTTAAAACAAAAACCCCACAAAGTTTCCCGTGAGAGGAAAAGGCAGCTTTGCTCACATGCCGAGACCTGGGAGACCTCCACTAGAGTATGAGACAGTACCAGGCAAGTCAAACCTTTCCTGTTCCAGGCCTCTCCCACCTCCAAACTTGGAGGGGCAGAAATGACCTGGCAATTGGAGGAAGGGAGAGAGGGCTCTAATGGGGAAAGAGACAAGAAGCAAGTGAAACACATCCCTCCCCTTCCCACAGTGGGGGCTGGACACCTGGCGCGGGCAGCCAGGAAGAGCCTTCAAATTTGTATGTAGGTACCTCTCTGGAAAGACGTAAACTGGACTTTAAAAAAATACAAGCTTTATCAAGGAAAATTTTAAACATATCCCCAAGTAGAGAGAATGCTATAATGGACTTCCATGGACCATTTCTCGGCTCCAGCTGTTGTCAGCACACAGCCAGTCTTGTTTCATCTGCACTCCCACCCCTTTCTTTTCCCCTTAATGAACTGGACATTTTAATTACCAAATGAAAGATTTTTTGTTACATAAGCAAATGAGAACTTTTTATTGCCTAAGAGTGGTTTTGGTACAGTGTGGCCTGAGGATAGTGGTTTCACCTCTCTGTGCTGTAATTATTGCAAGGTCATGATCCCTGCTCTTCTGACCTCATGTAAGATGCTGGACCATGGAAGTCCTCTGGGAATGATCACACACGGGGTGGATGGGAGGTGGTGACGATGACGACGAGGATTACCAGGGTCAGAAACTAAGCATGTGTGTGGTTGGAGTATGAGTGACGTGCAATTGCCATTTGGTGGCATGTGGTGGTATGTGGGTGGAGCGTGGTGACATGTGTGCTGGTGTGTAGTTGGCATGTGTGTGGTATGTAGGTGGGAAGTTGGGTGGCATGTGGTTGGCACGTAGCTGGTGGCTGGGGAGAGAGATGTGTGGGTGTTGGCTGGTTCACTCTGGGCTCAGAGCGTGAAATGATTTATCTGATTTGCCCTCCCTTGTGCCTCCCCTCCCGGCAGCTGACTGCATCTCATATATACCAAGGTTCTTATCACATCAGGAATTCATAATCATCCCAAAATATTCAAAGGGGGCATGAAATATTTACACACAAGGCACCAGATGATGAAATGAAGCAAGCCCGTCCCCAGACCCCGGCAGAAATCTCTCTCCTGCAAGGACAGCAATGGGGCTGAGAAGTGGGGACATCTCCATGGGTTCCATCTCACCTTCCGGAGTTCTGGGGTCCCCAGGGCACACACAACAAGTCCTTGTTTGGTGGGGGAGAAGCAGATCTCCAGACTCCTTCCTGCTGCCTGTGTAGGCATCCCCTCTCCCACTCTCCCCATGAAGCCAAGGATGCCTCTCCTTGGCAGGGGGTGGCTGAGGGAGTGGCGGGAAAACCGAGAGGGGCTTGTCCTATATCATAAGGGCCCCAAATCTTGGATGTGGAAGCAATTGCAGAATTCACTCATTCTTCTCTCCACCAGGTGCTGCAGGAATCCTTATTTATCTGCTTGCTTAACTCTACCAACAGGGAGGTCATTACCCTTATTTAATAGCTGGTGACTTGTGGTTAGAAAGCTCTTCCTTGTATTGAAATACCTGCCAGCCTTCTTTAATCTGATGACCCTTCAGCTCCCTCTGAGGGTCACCTTGTTCATTGCCCTGAAGTCTGGCTTCTCAGTGTCTTGAAGCCCCCAGTCCTGCCAGCCACCCTGGGATGCCCCGGAGCACAGATGGGCCCCTGAGCAGCCATAATGACCTGGTCTGTTTAATTAGCATGTGATTAGCCTAATGCATATTTTAACATCACACCAGAGCTGCTCATCAATCACCTGCAGCTGGGGACAGACAGACAGTCAACCTGCAGAGCCAGGAGGAAGAAGTTCTTCTCAGTGACTTTTCGGGGGCACAGCACCCCCAGAGGGTTACAGAGCCGTGCCATGTTAAAAGGCTCAAAGTCCTTCCCTCCAGCTTCCAGGGCAGGAGGATGATGCTCAGGCCTCAGTTTCCCCAGTTACAGCTCTACCCCGACCTGGGCCAGCAGAATCGGCTGGGCTTCCTGCTAGTGATGTTGATTCCTCAAGGACACTGTTTCCCCCATCAGCCTGGAAATCCTTTAAGGACAGGAACCCTATCTTCTCTTCTCTCCTGTCTTCTCACTCCATCTGGAATTCCCAGCCAAGAACTAGGATCCAGAACAGAAAGAACCGTGGACTGGGAGTCACTGAATGCATGTATTATGTTGCCCAAGCCATGCCTTCTGGCACAATCTGTCTTCTGGCAGAGTCTGTTTCCATCATAGTGGAGTGCAGAGAACAGAGGCTTGCAAGCTAGATCAGTTTTCCATTTCAGCTCTGCCAGAGGCTAGCTGGGTGAACTTAGGAAAGTATCTTTACCTCTCTGAGCCTCCATTTCCTCAAATGGATCATAATAATACCTACCTTATAGGGTTGGTGGGAGAATTAAATGAGTTAATACAGTTCCAGCACTTAGAGATGCTTAACACACAATGCCTTCCTCCCTTCCCCCCTCCCTCCCTCCCTCTTTCTCTTCCATCTCAGACTGTCTTGAATTCACAGGTCCTTCCATGGACTCTGGAGATTTTGCTGGTGGGGAGGTGAGACAGTGGATCCCTGGAGCACAAAAGAACCCTTACTGTCAGTGCTGGGTGGAGCCCTTAGTGGGGAGAGCTGGGGTGTGTGTTGAGCGGGGTGTAGCCTTGGGTGGATGAAGCAGGGCATTCTGATTGACACATCTTCCATGAGGATAAACCAGAATGTGACACTGTTACTGTCAGACCCTGTGCAGCAGAACATGGAGGAGCCTAAATATTTCATGGTCAAATTCATCAATAATGGAGACCGAGACTAAATTACATAACTGTCACCTTTCTGTTAAATAATATTTTCTGCAGGGTGCTGGGAGGGGGCCATGGAGGCCTTTATTGCAAGTCATGAATGATTTAGGCCAGCAAATAAAAGGGATCAGGAAGAAAGAAAGGGAGAGGAATTTTCTAGGATCACCTAACTCATCATTGAGGGTGGCTGGAGGGAATCTGAAAGGTGTGAGGGTCTTGGGGGAGAGGGTGCTAGGCATACCTACAGGAAGGCTTTGGGGGCTGAGGCCCAACTTCCACAGCAGGACAGGGTGATTAGCATGCTAACCTGAGTCTCACTGTCAAATTGTTCCTTTTATATGGAGACGGACCAACAGAAGCTCAGAGACAACCAGAAATCAGGGGCTATGTCTCCTCATCGAATAGAGAGGTACTCGGAGTACAGGGGCTTGTCTCTCCCATCAGACCAAGGGCTTCCTGACAGCAGCAGCTATGTCTCCTCCATCAGAATCAGAACGCTAGTAGGCAGGAACTGTGTCTCCCCCCATGAAACTGGGGGCTCCCAAGGCCAGGGCCTAGGCCTCCCTCATCAGAGAGCTCCCCAAGGGCAAGAACACTTCCTCTCCACTGTGGTGGGTGGGGGGGGTAGGGGTGGGCTGTGCCTCTCCGGCAGGCTCCCTGATGGCGTGGGCATGATCCGACGTCTGCCCTGATGTCAGAGCAGGGGTTCCTGGAGGGCAGGCATTCTGTACTCCCGATCAGAATTGGGCCCTGTAGGCAGCAACTGTCTGTTCCATTAGACTGGGGTCTACCTTTTCCATTGGACTTGGGAGCTCCTAAGGGCAGAGGCTATGTCTCTCCACTCAGACTGGATGCTCCCTGAGGGAGGTGACTGACTTCTTTTTCCTCTCCTTCCTTCTTTGCTCAGTGGAGGAGGGAAGGGCTAAGGCCTAGTGGCCCCGTGTCTCGGGACACAGCAGCAGCAGGTGGGCCCTCCCCTCCCCGGGAGGGAGCTCCAGTGGGTATGGATGCAAACTCACCCTGCACCGTCAGCCCTCCGTGGGAAGGGTGAGGGTTGGGAGTGCGGTGCCCGCTAAGTGTATAATTACACACTACTTGGGGTAATTTTCCTCTTCCTCAAGAAGCGCACGTTGGCCCTGATTTTCTTATCTGCAGATTGTAAGCTCGTAATTAGCAGCAAATTACCCACACAAGTGACAAATTTTTGTGCTTTCAAGCAAACAGACAAAATACCCACGGTTCATAAATTGCCTCTTGGTGCGGCAGGCACCTGGCTCCCGGCAATGCCCAGCCTGTCCACACGTGGCGGGGAAGGGGGTGAAGAGCTGGCGTGAAGGCCGAGGTTGCAGTCACAGGGATCAAGGGTAGACTGGCTTGCCTTTAGAATCAATCCTCCCTGCTCACTGACCAGCGCCACCAGGTCAGAATACTTGGTCTGGGTCAGCTTCGTGGTCCCTGACGAGGATGTGGAGCATGGGGTGGCAGCATCAGCCTTCAGGATAAGAACCAGGTCCCCAAACCCTCATCCTCACCCAGGAGCTCATTGTAACCAGTTTTGTGTCTTTTCTCAGCCAGTATCCCCTCTTTGGGTACCACATGCCAGCAGAGCACTGCCTTTTACTTGCTTTTAAACAGGGATTCTTAACCTTTTCTGGGCCATGGATCGTTTGGAGACGGGCATTTAAGGAGGTAATTAAGGTTAAAGGAGGTCATAAGGGTGGGGCCCTAATCTGATAGGACTGGTGTCCTAATAAAAAGGGGAAGAGACACCAGATCTCTCTCTGTCTCTCTCTTTCTCCCAAGTGCACCTGGAGGAAAGGCCATGTGAGGATACATTGAGAAGGCAACTGTCTGCAAGCCAGGAAGAGAGGCCTCCTAACTGCAAAACAGCCCAGCTGATACCTTGATCCTGGACTTCCAGTCTCCAGAACTGTGAGAAAATAAATTTCTGTTGTTTAAATCTCCCAGTCTATGGAATTCTGTTATAGCAGCCTGAGCAGAGTAACACACTCGGGTTACTTCTCTGAGCCTGTTTCCTCATAGGTAAAATGGGGGTAACCACTGAGCCTCCCATACAGGATTGTAGGGGTCACATGAGATCAGGTGCGAAATTCTTATCAGTGTCCCTAGCACAAAGTAAGTGCTCGATGGCTGTGTTATTACTCACGTTTTAGGATTTTGGTGAGTTACTCTCTTTGCCCTTCCTCTTCATGTTCATTCAAGTTCTTTCCCACCAGGCTCCCAGACTTGATGAACACTCATTTAATAAGATTTGATTTCCTGTGCTCCCCAATACTCTTGAACTCCTCAATACCATCCAAAAATTATGGGTTGGCCAAAAAGTTCGTTTGGGTTTTTCCATAACATCTCATATAATATATGTAATGCCCCTACCTTCCTGCAGAGGAGATGCCTCACTGCTAGAGACAAATAGGATCTGAAGTTACAGACTCTGTCACCCTCTCTGATCTCAGGGTCCTCACCTTTAAAATGGGGTTAATAACACCTACCTCATCAGGCTGAAAAGCGGTAATATGTGTAAGATGCCTGGCCCAAGCATCTCTTACCCGTGGGCATAATGTAATGATAGCTGTGATCAGTGTTATCGTCCCTAGTAATCTGTTACTTTGGTAGCTCCCAATGAAACACACCTCCAGGAATCATGGCCTGTGTACTTCCCTCCCACCCACATTGATGCTGGGCTGGCCTGATACCTGCTTTAATCAATAGAATATGGTGGAAGTGCTTTGGGTCAATTCCTGGCCTAAACCTTAAGGAGGCCTGGCAGCCCTGGTATGCTGGAGCTTGCTCATACCTGCTTGCAAGAGCGGATTGTTAAATCTTTAGGAATTTTATGGACTGATTGACCTCAAGTTGGTAGCTTAAAGTTAGTCTTGATGGAAATATTTACCCTATGGAAATTGGCAAATATTACAAAGCAGGAGCCTTCCTTCTTTTCTTCCCCCACTCCTTCCCTCCCTCCCTTCCTTCCTTTTTCTTTTTTCTCCTGTAGAGCCAGTTACCAGCACCCCACTGCTTGGCAGCTTCCACGTTAGAACTTTTGTGAATCCTGAACCACCACATTAGAAGTTCAGCCACCTTTCAGGAAAGACCATCACGTGGAAAAGCCGCATGAGGAGAGAGAGGCCCTGGGACTACATAGAGGAGAACCAAGGAACCTGGATAAATGACCCAGTTGGGTCACTCCAGCCAGCCCGCAGCCTCTGTGCCCTCCTCGCTGAGGTTTCCAACCTGTGAATGGAGAGGCCATGGACATTCCAGCCTCAGGAGACATCATCAAACGGGTCAGAGACGAGCTGTCCTGGCTGTAACCTGTCTGCGTTCCTTCTTTCTATCTTTTTTTTTGGTTTGGTTTTTGTTTGTTTTGGCTGAGTGGCTTTCGGGGTTTTAGTTCCCAGACTAGGGATCGAACCAGTGCCCCCTGCAGCAGAAGCGTGGAGTCCTAACCACTGGACAATCAGGGAACTACCTGTCTGAATTTCTGACCCACAGAGTTGTGATCAAATGAAGGACGTATTGTTTTAAACCATTAAGTCTTGGGGTTTCAGGATGCATCCATGGAGAGAACTGCTGTCCGCCCTGAGGCAAAGAGCCAGACACTCTCTTCATTGTGTGGCTTTTCATCCCCTTCCACATTTCCTGGGTTCCAGGAAGCCCAAAGGAGAGGTGCCCAGCATTCCACACCCCAACAGGGGTGGCCTTATTTGCCCCTGAGTCACCCTGATCTTCCAGGGATCTCAGGGGGCATCCCCCACTCACACCCCTCCCCCACCCCATATAAACAGATAAGGAGATGTGGAGTGAGGGATTCTGCTGGGAAGGCTGGTGTGGAGCTGAGAGAGGAACAGAGCCCCCTCCCTTCCCTGTTGACATTTGAAAAGGACAAAATTAGGAGGAAGGTAAATGTTACTCTTCTCTTCTCCTGGGGATCAAGGAAGAGAGAGGCTGACCCAGGGTTCAGATTGTTTCAAGTTTGGTGAGGGCGCTGGAGTGCTGGGCATGAGGTCACTGCAGGCTGAAGGGGGCTGGTGGGCTTAGCATCCTGCAGTGGAGCTTACCTGGGACTGGTATGGGGCAAGACTGTCCTCTCCGTGCCATTCCAGCACTGCTGAGCCTGGGTATATCCAGTGTTCCCTACCAGAGTTGATCCTACTAGTCTGCAGTGTTTCCGAATTCCTGACAGCTACTAATTTGGTGGATTTGGAAATAAGAAATTGGAATCCTGAGAATTCTTGGAAATTCCTGAAATCATTCTGTATTTTGTACTTTGCATAACAGTATATTTGTGTGTTTTTAAAAATGAGTGACCATAAATAAACGGTGAATAATTTTTCTGTAATAGTTTCTAAAAGTTTCAGAGGTTTTTTTGTTTAAAAAAATAATGTTAGGGCTTCCCTGGTGGCGCAGTGGTTGAGAGTCCGCCTACCGATGCAGGGAACACGGGTTCGTGCTCCGGTCCGGGAAGATCCCACATGCTGCGGAGCGGCTGGACCCGTGAGCCATGGCCGCTGAGCCTGCGCGTCTGGAGCCTGTGCTCCGCAACGGGAGAGGCCACAACAGTGAGAGGCCCGCGTACTGCAAGAAGAAAAAAAAAAAATGTTAAACACATGGTTCATTATTACAGGCACACCTCACTTTATTGCTCTTCGCTTTGTTGTGCTTCACAGATATTGCGTTTTTTTCTCTCCTTAATTTACTTTATTATTTTTTTAAAGCATCTTTATTGGAGTACAATTGTTTTACAATATCGGGTTAGTTACTGCTGTATAACAAAGTGAATCAGCTATATGTACACATATATCCCCATATCCCCTCCCTCTTGCGTCTCCCTCCCACCCTCCCTATCCCACCCCCCTAGGTGGTCACAAAGCACCGAGCTGATCTCCCTGTGCTATGCAGCTGCTTCCCACTAGCTATCTATTTTACATTTGGTGGTGTATATATGTCCATGCCACTCTCTCACACTTTGTCCCAGCTTAACCTTCCCCCTCCCCGTGTCCTCAAATCCATTCTCTATGTCTGCGTCTTTATTCCTGTCCTGCCCCTAGGTTTGTCAGAACCATTTTTTTTTTTTAGATTCCATATATATGCGTTAGCATACGGTATTTGTTTTTCTCTTTCTGACTTACTTCACTCTGTATGACAGACTCTAGGTCCATCCACCTCACTGCAAGTAACTCAGTTTCATTTCTTTTTATGGCTGAGTAATATTCCATTGCATATATGTGCCCTAGAACTACCATATGACCCAGCAATCCCACTATTGGGCATATACCCAGAGAAAACCATAATTCAAAAAGAGACATGCGGGCTTCCCTGGTGGCGCAATGGTTGAGAGTCTGCCTGCCGATTCAGGGGACACGGGTTCTTGCCCCGGTCCAAGAAGATCCCACGTGCCACGGAGTGGCTGGGCCCATGAGCCATGGCTGCTGAGCCTGCGCGTCCGGAGCCTGTGCTCCGCAACAGGAGAGGCCACAACAGTGAGAGGCCTGCGTACCGCAAAAAAAAAAAAAAAAGAAAAAAAAGAAAGAGACATACACCACAATGTTCATTGCAGCACTATTTACAATAGCCAGGACATGGAAGCAACCTAAGTGTCCATCGACAGATGAATGGATAAAGAAGATATTGCATTTTTTACAAATTGAAGGAAGGTTTGTGGCAACCCTGCGTGGAGCAAGTCTATCAGTGATGCTTCTCCAACAGCCTTTGTTTGCCTCATTTCTCTTTGTCACATTTTGGTAATTCTTGCAATATTTCAAGCTTTTTCGTCATTATACTTGTTATGGGGATCTGTGATCAGTGATCTTTGATGTTACTACTATGACTCAATGAAGGCTCAGAAGATGGTCAGCATTTTTTAGCAATAAAGTGCTTTTTAAATTAATTAATTAATTAATTAATTTTTGGCTGCTTTGGGTCTTCGTTGCTGCGCGAGGTCTTTCTCTAGTTGCGGTGAGCAGGGGCTACTCTTCATTTCAGTGTGCAGGCTTCTCATTGTGGTGGCTTCTCTTGTTGCAGAGCATGGGTTCTAGGTGTGTGGGCTTCAGTAGTTGTGGCACATGGGCTGAGTAGTTGTGGTTCGCGGGGTCTGGAGCGCAGGCTCAGTTGTTGTGGCACACGGGCTTAGTTGCTCCACAGCATGTGGGATCTTCCTGGACCAGGGCTCGAACCCATGTCCCCTGCATTGGCAGGCGGATTCTCAACCACTGCGCCACCAGGGAAGCCCCAAGACTATATATTTCAATAACGTAGATTTGCTGCCTTCCGGATATAGACATTTGAAAGAGAAAACATTAAAAGAAAGGAACATTAACACAAAATTAATGACAAGACTCATTAAAAATTGAAAGACACAAATATTTAAAAATTTTTATTCTTAAAATAAAAGTTTTTTAAACCCACAAAACATTAATTGACCTGACAATTTTGATCTTTGTTTTGCAACAAATATTCCAGACATAGAAAAAAATCCTTTGTGTTGACACTGTTGGAATTGTCAAGCAAATGTCCAAAAGCACCTTCAATCTGAGTGTCAGGATGCACATTGCTTCATATAAGCTCATTTTTTGTTTAACAACGGAAGTGTTTTGTCTGCTTTTCCTGATTTTTTTTTTTGGCCACTGAAATTGATATTGCCTTTGCTCATTCAGATTTAGATCAGTATCTGATTTTGCGTCTGAGAATTGTACAACATTCCTATTTCCTTCTCTTTGCATTTCTTCCGCAGAGAATATTCAAGCACTGGAAGATGCCAGTGATCATGACTGGGTAGTACTTGAAGAATGTAACATTCAGATCCCAGCAAAATTAACAGGACTACAAATACCAAATTGCCAATTTAAGGGCTTATTTTTCTTCCAAAGCTTATTTCTTGGAATATCATTCAGAGGATTTGTATAAAATATATTATGCATATAAACTTATTAATATTTATTTTATTTGTGAGAATGACTCACCATTGGGAACAGACAGGGCTCCCAACATACACTGATATAATAGCAACAGCTACAAGCAAGATTGACAGATTAGATGGTAAAATTCCCACCTATGAGCTCCTGACCAAATTCCCAGAGACATTGACCTTAACATTCAACTCCATGTATTGGGGTTTTCAGCTTTTGCTTTCAACTTGACATCATCAGTTGATCCCTTCAAACCAGTAACATCTCTATTGTTGATTATGAAGCTTTAATTTTTGCAGGAGAATTATAATACTTTTTCCCATCTTTCAGTTTTCTTGACTGACTTTTCTTGAGACTTGGGATTTGAGAAAGAGAATTTCTAGAAACGCAGAAAAGACATTGCTGCCTTGTAACACTAGGTCTACAGCATGGCTTGAGGGACATGAGCTTTATCCAAGGAGCGTGAACTCTTGACATGCCTGCCCTTGGATGGGATTCTGTTGTGCAGAGTTTCATTAAAGAGAGAGCTGGACTTCAGTAGAAAGAACACCCAACCTCACTGGCTCCCAAGTTCTCTGCCTCCCCTTCTGAACTCTTACAAGGCAATGTTCCCCAGAGACTTGTTTTTAACTCCTTTCTTGTCTTCAGCTTCATACTTATTTGGGGCACTCCATCTCTGATCATGGTTTCAATGCACTGATGAAACCCAAATTCATGTCTCCAACCCAGATCTCTCACTCTTTTACCTAAATACCCATTTGTAAGGTTTTTGCTTTCCAGCCGCATGACTCCAGACTTTGTTACTTTAGAAGTCTGAATATCCACGATAGGAATACTTCTAGCAGGGGACAAAATAGTTCCATTGAACTGAAAAGTGGGTTTGTCACCAAGACCTTTTGGCTTCTCATGCTAAAAGGGGGATTATAGTGTTGACTGGGGTGATTGACCTTAATAACCAATGGGAAACAATGGGGCAGGAAGGTATATGGGGCATCTCCTAGTAATTCTACATCAAGTGATAAAAGTTAATGGGAGGGGGACTTCCCTGGTGGTCCAGTGGTTAAGACTTTGCCTTCCAATGCAGGGGGTGCGGGTTTGATCCCTGGTCGGAGAGCTAAGATCTCACATGCCTCGGGGCCAAAAAAACCAAAACATAAAGCAGAAGCGATATTGTAACAAATTCAATAAAGACTTTAAGAATGGTCCACATCAAAAAAAATTCTTTAAAAAAAAAAGTTAATGGAAGACCAGAGCAACCCCAAACAAGCAACACCATCAAAGGCTCAGCCTTCTTCAGATGGAAGATTACAACTGTCCCATTACATAAAGAACCATGACCAACTGAGGTACTTGTGAAGTGCAAACAGGATATGGGATGAGATGACAAATACCAGCTATGGTCTTGTGAGTAGATGCAGAAACAAGAACTATCGTTTCTACCCATATTGTACTCACCCCCATTTGTGATGGATATATTGATCTGCTTTTTTAAAATTTCCCTTTTTTCTCCCATCCCCATTCCCTATTATTTGTATATAGGGATTTTCTGGATGGTTATATTTGCAATTTGTTGAATGGATTATAGGATATCAGCATGGGATCATGATGGAATTGGAAAGAGAATGGACATGCCAGTTATCCTGGTGTAATTACCAGTACGAATTTGGGTTGAATCCCTTTGGGCAAAAGGGTAAGTTTTCATTAGTGAGGAATAATTATGTTAGGTGGAAGCAGGTTTTGGTGGTAGTGGTGGTGGTGGATGAGCTTAAGAACGGAAGAAGGGTGTATGTTGACCTTAGGCAATCAGGAGGTGGATTGTAGTGGGCATTTGTTATTCTTCCTGGCTGCCTAGGGCCTTTAAACCTTCTTCCTTTGTTTGGGACTTCATATCTTGTGTGTTTGCCTTTCCCCTAAGTAGAAGCCAGAGCTCACTTTCCCAGGATGCCTTGCACCCAGTATGTAACTTAATAGCTAACGTTTATTTAGTACTTGGATTGCACCAGACACTGTGCTAAGCACTTTTCCTTCTATATCTCAATTCTCACAACTACTTTATGTAGTAAGTACTATCATTGTCCTCATATTGGAGACAAGGAAACTGAGACTGAGTGAAGTTAAGTCACTTGTCCAAGATCACACAGCTAGTAAATGGTGGAGCTGAAATTAATCAGTAAGTGGTGGAACTGGGGCCGTCTGACTATGGTGACTGTTCTAATTTTAACCATCTGCCTCCAGGTGACATCTGTGTTTGGTGAGAGAACACACAGATAAAGTCATTATAATTTCATTGTATTAAAGGTTATACTCTAAGAGCATGGAGGAGGAGAACTTAATAGAGATCCAGGAAGACTTTTGGGAAGAGATGTTGCCTGAGCTGAGTCATGAGGGATGTGGGGAACTGGTTAGACAAAGGAGGATGGGCAGGATACTCCAGACTGTGGGAACTGCATGTGCAAAGGGCCAGAGGAATGAATTGGCATGACCGGACGGGCCATATTGCAGTGTGTCAGGAGAGCAGAGGGTGGGAAGGCAGGGCCCGGATCCTGCAGAGCGCCGTGTGCTAAGCTAAAGAGTCTGTACTTGATCCTGGAGTCTGTGGTGAGTCACAGTGGGATTTTCAGTGGATTTGCAATTCGGAAGTCTCAGCCAGAGCAAGAGGGTGGTTTGCAGGGTGTGTAGGTTGCAAGCAAGGAGCTATCAGGAGGACTTTGCATAATCCAGGTGAGAAATGAGGAGGGTCACACCACAAAAGTAGTGGTGATGGGAAGAGGAAGTGGATGGAGGAGATGGATGTGAGATGTGGGAGGAGGTAGAAGCTGCAGGACTTGAATGTGGATTTAAAGAAGGAGGAGTTCAGGGTTTCCTCCCAGGTGTCTGCCTGGGTGATGTGGAAATGGTGAGCCGTTCACTGAGAGGAGAAATGCAGGAGGAAGAATGAGGTTGTAAGTGCTAAGCAGAGAGATGGGCAGCCTCAGAGCAGCCCAGAGCCGAAGATGCAGCTAATAACAGCTAATGATTACTAAGCGCATGTAAGACGCTAGGCCTGGTGTTAAGAGCCAACGTCACAGGGACATTCGAAGGTTATGTGAATTTACACGTATGAGGAGTTCAGAATAGTGCCTCTCACAAAGTAAGCAATCTGGAAGAAACTACTGTTAATACTATTAGTAGCTTTGTTTTACAGACAAGGAAACGGGGGCTTAAAGAGGTGAGGTAACCTGTCCAAGGTCACACAGGAAAGAAGCTGCAGTCTGACTCCAGGGAGCGCCCCTGACCTCATATACGCTGTGGGTGGTGATCAGAGGAGGGGCAGTAGATGAGCTCACACAGGGGGCGCGTGAAAGGGATAAAGGTGCGGGCCAAGAGCCCGGGGAACGCTGATAAACCGTCCCCAAAGACCCTTGGCCAATTGTGTGCCCTTGGGGCCTCTCTGGTGCCCGCGCTTTAATGCATGTACTGCTCACCCCTGGATGTTTTTGAACAATACATTCGCAATATATTCCTGTGTCCCACCCAAGAACTTCTCCTTCAGTAATTCTAGGAGAGTTGAGGTCCTGGGCCAACCTTGAGAGACCCCGGGGCTCACAGTGAATTCCTTCAGCACAGGAACGATGCTTCGTGTCCTCCACTGCAATGCAGGTGTAAATGTGGTACGTCTTAAAGTGGTGAAGGTTGAGATGGTGTTGTACATGTACTCCATTAAGCTTAGTCATTATTATTATTACTCACCATTATCGTTATTGTTATTGAATCTCCAGGGTTTAGCACAACCTCTAGGACCTAACAAACACTTGTGGAATGAATGTCTGAATCAGAGCACCTTGGTTCTCGTTCTACCTTCTCCTTGAACGAGTCACTCAGAGCCTCAGTTTCCTCACCTGCAGGCTGGGGTCACCAATCCCCACCTCACAGGCTTCCCAGAATTAAATGAGCAAATACGAATCTGTATTTTGAGGACTGTGGAGTGTTCTACAGATGCAGTGCACAGTCATGCTCTGCCTCCCCTCCTGGGATGCCGCTGGCAGCAGACCAGGGACAGTGATGGGGAGGCTGCCTTGAACTAGTAGGAAGCTCAGTTCCTTGTCAGTCAAGTGGGGTGAGGCAGGTAGGGTAGCTGGGAGGACGTGGGTCAGGCATCGCCGCCACTGGCTTACCAGCTCCAGGAGGGATTGTCAAGGCTAATGGACTGTAGCCTCCCCAACACCTGCCTAATGGTTTGGCATCAACGGTGCTGCATCCTGGATGTATACTTTCCATTGCACATATGCATGTGTGTATATGTCTGGGGGAGGCTCAGCTATCTCCCAGAGTAAGGTGGTGGCAAGTATTAAATCTTTGAGAAGCTTCCTCTTATTTGGGATGGAGATAGTTGAAGTACTGGGAGCATTTGAGTTTGTTTGGGTGTCTATCCTGATATCTTTAAGCCAAGCATGTGTGTCTGTCTGAGCTGCTTAACAGGGCCAGTGAGCCACGTGGGAAGTAATGATGGGGTCAGTGGTGACAGTGGGGCCAGCCTGGGGGGTGATATACCATGACGAACACTGTGGTAGCAATGGCGGTGGTGTTGAGGGTGGGTTGATGGTGGCCTCTTGGCTGCCCCTTTCACACACTGTAAATATTTAAGAAGGAGTGGAGGAGGAAGGAGGAGGGGCATCCTCATCCCTCGGTATCCAACCAGCAGCTTCTCCCTAATAATCCAGCTCTTGCAATATCAATTTTTCCTTCCAGAAAGCAGTTCACTTTTGCTGTATGATTGGGAAGGTAATAGGTGGGAGCAGCACCCTGCCATGGCATTTTTATTTAAGTGGAGTGAACACACTGTACCTGACCCTTCCTCCGAAACTTTGCTGAGACTGCTCCCACCATTCAAAACACCTTCCATTCAAGGCGACATCTCACCCATCCCTAAAGGCTCAGCTCAAATTCACCTCCTTTATCACGCCTTCTTAAGTCTTGCATGATAGAATTAAATTCTCTGTTCTTGGTACTCCTAGGTTGCAAAGACAACTGTTGTAGGAGTCCTGTGTGGCTCTGAGGCCAACGAATCTGGGTGGGCTAAAGGTTGCATTGGAAATTGGGTCAATGTCCTTCTCTGGTTTAGACTGTAAGTTCTTGGGGTTCAGCTTTGTGTGGCCCAGTATACCGAGGCCTGGTATAGTGGTGGGTTAGTAAATGTTTAACAACCAGCTCTCTGGGGAAAAGGCCCTGATTTATACCGCTTGCCAATTTCCGGGATTTAAATTCTCCCACCATGGCTGACCTAAAGCTACCGACGTGATGCTACTGAAGGAGCAGTTGAGAAGAGATATGTACAGTCATCTGTGAGCACGTATGAGCTTGTTCCAGCACAGAATTGCTGATTCCTGCCTATGCTCCAGAAACGTCAACACCACCTAGTGCCTGGCACATAGTAGGCCTCGATACATGTTTGAATGAATGAATGAATAAATGAATACATAAATAAATGAATAGACCGAGAGCTGGATGAGTGGGTGGGAGGAAATCAAGAGGCTTGGGCAGTGGTGACTCATGGCAGCTTTGGCCGGGGCAGGTGGGAGGAGAGAAGAGGTTGTTCTGCTCTGGGCAGGGGCATTGGTGGCCAGCACCAGGCAAATGCAAGGTATCCCAGTCCCCCATCCAGAGGGCCTTCCTGCCTCCCCCAGACTTCCCCCAGTGCAGGCTGCCTTGCCTTCTCTTATAAATAACCCGTAATGCCTCTGAACGGGGTTTTCTTGCTGGGGCTTTTGTTTCTTCAATCATGACGAAAGCTGCACTGATGAGTTATTGGAAAAACCAAGCCCTGCTCCAGGTCAGAGAGGCTGGGTGAGCACAGAGGGGGAGGTGCGGAGCCCGGCAGCCCAGACGGGGCAGGAGGCTGACCTATTCCCTGAAGAGAGCTTGCCAGCTCGAGAGAGGGAATTTAAAAAGCCCTAATGTCTCATATGTGTCCAGGGCTTTCCAGTCCACACAGACTATCTCAAGGAATCCTTCTCTGCAAGCTACTGGGCAGGTGTCATTAACATCCCTCTGTTCCCAGGTGTTTCCACCTCAGGGCCTTTGTACCCGTTGTTCCCTCTAACTGGAACACCTTTGCTGCCAGGTATCCACTTGTCTCCCTCCTTCCATTCACTCAGGTCCTTGATTGAACTGAACGTTACCTCCTCAGAGGGGCCTTCCCTGACTACCTTGTCTAAAGTGGCACCTACCCTTGTTCTCCACTCTCTTGTACTACTTGAATTTTGTTTTGATAGCACCAATCATAATCTGATGTCTTGGATTGGCAGAAGCAGACCCCAAGACAAGGATTTGAGGGCAATAGTATTCAGTGACTCCAGGAAACACCCAGGGGAGGATGGGGAAGTGATACAGGGGAGGGGAAGCAGCCAATAAAGGGTGCAGTTATTTATCCAGTTACTGCAGAGGGAGGGGGACTGGAGCCCAACCCTGCTGGGGAACTCTGGGAGCTAGTGTGGGACACATACCTTGGGGACATCCTGCCTGAGAGGTGAGGGAGCTGGGGTGTTTATGCACCAGCTCTGTGAGTCATTGCTGAGGGCTGCTCCCGGGGAGCTGGGGATTCCTGGCTCTTCTGGCCACTATGTGGGCAGGCAAAGAAGGCCTTGGGCAAAGGCAATTAGAAGTCAGTCCGAGGGCAGTGAAGTTAGTATAATAGGATATGGGCTGACATAACAATGTTATGTTTGTCTCATCCAGTAAAATGGAAGGGAGGGACTTTGTCATGTTCACTGGTACAACCTCTGTCCCTGGAATGGTGTCTGGTAATCATGACATAGTTATCAAATGAATGGATGCCCATTTTACAGATAAAGATGTTGAGGCTCAGAGACGTGAAGGACTGTGCCCAGATTAGATTCATCCACAACAGAAGTATTTACTGAGCACCTACTTTGGGTCTAGCACTTTAGTCTCGGACTCCAATCACTGGGTTTCCCCCTAGTCATGCCCTCCCCCACCCAGGGTCATAGTGAGGGGGAGATGGGACATCCAGAACTCCATTCCACACCCCCTGGCGCATAAATGCTCCTCTGCCTGACCTGGCAGGGAGAGGTCTAAGAAGTCGTCAGTTGAAGTTCAGGCATGAGTTGCATAGCCAGGATCTACACTGAAATGTTATTTTGTGTTTTCCCATTTCGCTTGGAATAATGAGTGACATTTCCCCCTCCTCCATCCCAAGAAAGGAACCAAGGTCAGTGTCTGGGTCTGGGCTTTCTTGCCTCAAGGAGTTTTGGGTTTTGTTATCAATGCAACAGGGACACCCCCATCCAGTTCGGTTTGGAAGTAGAGGTCTTTTGCGGGGGAGTGAAGAGTAGACTAGACAAGCGATGAGGAAAAAGTGACTGACTCGAAGGGCCTCTCCAGCCCAGGAAGGGACAGACATTTGGGGGTTTTTGTTTGGGGCCTTGTGTCCCTCTGGCCTGCAGTGCCAGATGGGGATACGTGTGGAGGCTGGATGACAAGTGCTGAGGCCCTGAGGGTCTCCAGGGCCCGATGTGGTCACTGAGAGGGCTGCTGTGGAGAGCTCTCACAGCCTGTCCAGGGCAGCCGGCCAGCTGAGGTCTGGTCCAGGGTTCAGGAGCCAAGGCAACAGGAGTCAACTACCATGGCAGCCACAAGGCCCAAGGCCTCTTTCCTGGGTCCCAGATTCTCCTATGACCCTGGAGACTCCCCCCACACATAACTAAGGATTTCTCAGCACTCTGGCAATTGGGGAGACTTGGGGTCAGAATTTATTTGACTTGAAAAAATAAAACGGTATGACATTTATTGCATGTGGATGTTGCTGAGTAAATTCAAACCCACTCCAGTGCAGAGGGACTTGAGGGCCTGTGGATGAAGGGGACTGAGCTGAGAGGCACAACACCAGCCTCCTTTCTGCTAGGAAATCTGGCCAGGCAAAGCCAACCCCTGGGTCAGACCTCCTAACTGCTTGGAGGGCAGAGGAGACCACAGAGGAAACACTGGAAGAACTTTATTATTTTTTTTAATGTATTTGAAAATCACACTTGTTTATTTCTGGTTATGAAAATAATACATACTGCTTAGGACTTCCCTGGTGGCACAATGGTTAAGAATCCTTCTGCCAATGCAGGGGACACGGGTTCGAGCCCTGGTCCGGGAAGATCCCACATGCTGCAGAACAACTAAGCCCGTGAGCCACAACTACTGAGCCTGCGCTCTAGAGCCTGTGAGCCACAACTACTGAAGCCCGTGTTCCTAGAGCCTGTGCTGCGCAACAAGGGAAGCCACCACAATGAGAAGCCCGCGCGCTGCCACCAAGAGTAGCCCCCACTCGCCGCATCTAGAGAAAGCCCACGCGCAGCAACAAAGCCCCAATGCAGCCAAAAAATAAATAAATGAATTTACATTAAAAAATAATACATACTGCTTGCAAAAACAAAATGGGGAAATAGAAGCATATGAGGACAGAAATGCAAATCACCCATAATTCCATCACCCACAATAATCATTAAAACGGAACTATCTGTCCTTCTCACCTTTATTCTATATACAGCTTTTACATAATTGAGACCATATTAATATTATTTATAGGATTTATATTCTATCTATAGGGGACAAAGGTCCCTGTGCTCTGCATGGTAAACAAATAAAAAACACAAACACACACACTCACATGTTAAGTTGCACAGACAGTGGAGAATAGAGCTGGGGGCAGAACACTGAAGAGTAATAATTCCCCACCCTGCTACTAAACAGCATCATGAACCTGAGGAAGTTACTTCACCCTCTCTGTGCCTCAGTTTCTTAATCTGTAAAATGGGGTTGATGAAACCTCATGTAATTGCCTCCCAGCACTTTGGAGAGGGTCAAATGTAGTGGTATCATTAGGCCGTGATAAAAAGAACCAGGAGTCCTAGCTTTTGGCATTTAATTTGCTGTGTGGCTTTGAAACAATTCCTTGATTTCTCTGCTTCTTAACTACCTACTGAGTTAAAGGAAGGACTGGACTAGAATTCCTAATAATAAAAATAATTTTTAGGGACTTCCCTGGTGGCGTAGTGGATAAGACTACGTGCTCCCAATGCAGGGGGCCCGGGTTTGATCCCTGGTCAGGGAACTAGATCCCACATGCATGCCGTAACTAAGAATTTGCATGCCACAACTAAGGAGGCTGTGAGCTGCAACTAAGGAGCCGGCCTGCCACGACTAACACCCAGTGCAACCAAATAAATAAATAAATAATTTTAAAAATAATAATTTTTAGAATGCTTACTATGTGTTAGGCACAGTATGGAGCACTTCATATGCATTTCCTCATTTAATCCCCCTAACAGCCCTATGAAGTTGGCACTATTCATCTTTTTTTAAAAAATTTTATTATTATTTATTTTATTTATGTATTTTTGGCTGCGTTGGGTCTTTGTTGCTGTGCGCCAGCTTTCTCTAGTTGCCATGAGCAGGGGCTACTCTTCGTTGCGGTACGTGGGCTTCTCATTGCGGGCTCTAGGCGCCCGGGCTTCAGGAGTTGTGGCTCGCAGGCTCTGGAGCGCAGGCTCAGTAATTGTGGCGCACGGGCTTAGTTGCTCTGCAGCATGTGGGATCTTCGCAGACCGGGGCTCGAACCCGTGTCCCCTGCATTGGCAGGCGGATTCTTAACCGCTGTGCCACCAGGGAAGCGCCTGTTGGCACTATCCTTATCACCATTTTCTTGGATGAGGAAACTGAGACACAAAGAGTTTAAGTAACTTGCCCACAGTTACTCAGCTAGTAAGCAGTAGAGCTGGGGTGAGATTAAAGACTCCTGAGCACTGCCGTCTACAGAACTCCTATGATGATAGAAGTGTTCTCTATCTGCATTGTCCAGGACGGTAGTCACTGGCTATGTGTGACTGTTGAGTTGAGCGCTTGAAACGCAGCTAGTGTGACTGAGAAACTGAATTTTAAATTTGACTTGATTTAAACTTATATAAATACTAGTAGCCAGAGGCTATGTGTTTGGCCAGCACAGCTGTATTATGTCAGCTTTTGGCCCCTCTTCTATGTGAGAGGCAGCACCAAGTTGTGGAGAAGAGTATAGACTCTAGTTTCTGGAGCCAGATTCTCTGATTGGAAAACCAGCTTTGCCACTTACTAGCTGTGTGACTTTGGGGGAGTAACTGAACCTCTCTGTTCCTTAATTCCTCATCTCTAAAACGATGATAAAACTGCCTACGTACTGGGTGGTTGTGAGGGCAAGTGGCCTTTAGGCTGCGCATTTTATGCTTATGCGATTGTCTACTTACTCTTTCAGATAAGCCCTGGGTTAGGGGGTGGAAACGGTGAGAGGTGGGGCTAGACTGCTTTCAAAGGGCTGAGTGGGAAGGTCCCTCGGGGTCCCCCTTCCACGCTTACTCAGGGCCAGATGTGGCTCCCAAAGGCCCCCGGGAAGTGGCGGTTCCCCAAGGAGAGCCGGGAGGGCCAGATAATGAGGCGAGTTAATCAAAAAGGCAGCGAGTCCCCAGGGCTTGTAGTGTGTTTGGAACAAGGAGCTTGTGGGACACTGCCCGGGACCCCTCCCATCCCCTAGCGCATCGTGCTGGGGGCCAGAGGGGCTGGGGGCTGCGGTGGATTGGGAAGAGAAGGAGCGTGGTGCAGGGGGTCGGGGTGGGTATGAGGCACAGAGTAGGATGACATCAGCTTGTCCTGGGGTCGGGACAGAGCGGAGGGAGCTGCAGCTGGGCCTCCATGTCGCACCCACTGGGGGTGGGAGATGGGCGCCGTTCCTGTCATATTCTATGTGAATGGCGCCCCCTGGAGTTTATGCCACGCAGCGGTCCTGTCCGTGTGTGTGCCTGCGATCATTCTGCTCCAGATTTCTCGCTAGCCTCACCTCCACCACCACTTTGAAGGGCTCAAAAAGAGGTGATGGTTAAAGGAAAAGGAATTTGCTGGAGAACTTAAACGGAAAGGGACCTGGGAGAATCACGGGCCCTGGCCCTGGGCCCAGCCCTGGCCCCCTCCCCTCCCGTAACTTCAGCTTCACTCCCCTCCTTCCTTTCCTCCCTTCCCCTCATATCCCAGCCTGTTTTTTCAAGCCTGAGGACATTTGATCCCGCTTACGAAGAGCTGCCCTGGAGAAGGTGAGAAAGACCAGCTCAGCGAAATCTGATGCCTTTCACTGGTGCCCTGGGGGCAGATGCCAGAGGACAGAGCCACCCTCAGCCTGGCAGAACGCACCCCCCACTTCAGGAAACTCACCTGACCCACACCTCCCCTCCTAGAAAGCATCCTAGAATGAGGCAGCAGTGGAGGGTCACATCCCCTGCCACTTGTGTACACAATGATTTTCCCAGAACGTTCTGTCCCTCACTTGCCTACTTCCCTTCCCTAAGAATTTGCTTCCCCTTGGCCTGCACATAACTCAAACATGTCTTCTTATATATTCACTATGTCTATTTGTCCCTAATCTACACATTGTCTGGACAATTTGGGCCTCCCTTATCCTGATAATTCAGGTCTTGCCCAGAGCCTACTTCTGTTTCAGTCAGGGTAACCTGACTCAGTTCATTTTAATGAGCAGACATTGAGTGGCTGCTATATGCTCAGTCCTGCACAGGGTGCTGTCTACGAGTGATCCAAACAGGAGCAGGACACCCACCCTGCCCTTGAGCTCACAGCACATGTGGAAACCGAGCACACCGCACAGATGCCACTCTAAGCCTGGTGTGGGAGGTGACATCCATGAGACCAGAGTTAACAGGCGGGGCCTTCAGGGAGGAGCTGGTCTCCAGGTGCTCTGCAGCCCCCTTAGCCAGGTGTGTCTTCCTAGGGAGGTTAGTGGAGTGAGGCAGGGATGAGGCTTCTGGCTGGGGTGGCGCCTGGCCCCCAGAGAGAGTGGGTTCTCCTCCCAGTGGGTGTTGATGCTGCATGCCAGCTTCACAGTTTCGCCTTCAAGCAGGCCGGGTTCCCAGGAGCCCAGAGAGACATTTGCATTGGGAGAAACACCCAGATAAAACACCAGGCTGCTTCCCTTGGGCTTGGTTGAGACTTGGAAGGCTGCAGGCAACCAGGCTTAGGGGTATGAAACAATCTTGCAGTAGAGCCAAGAGTCAGAGTAACCACACCTCGTGCTGTCCTTGTTCCTTATGCCATTAGCATTTACCCGTGTAGTGGATAGTTTATGGCTGTTATCAGTGTATCTGTTCCTGTGTCTATATCCTGGCTCCTTTTTTATGCCAGGATCTATGAACCTTTAGTAGCAGTCTCCCCACTCCAGGTGGGGGGCCTGAGGGTAGAGCTGTGTCTCCTCCTTCAGACCGGGGCTCCCTGAGGGCACGGATGTGTCTCCCCTCAGCCTGGGGCTACCTGAGGGCAGGGCTGTGTCTCCTCAGACTGGGGCTTCCTGAGGGACTTTACTTGTTGGATGTCTCCACCAGGATGCTCCGTATGATGCAGGCACAATGCCTGGATTAATAAATATTTATTGAATTAATGAATAAATAGTCAAGAGCACCTGACTTTTCCAGCCTATTCACCCCCTTCCTAGACCCACCCCGTGGGGAAGTGGAGCTGGGTAAATCAGTGTTCCTTACGCCTCCTCAGAGTGGGAAGACCATGTGTTTCCAAGCTGGTGCTAAAACCAAATTACTTCTGGTCCACTGAACTGTCAGCTCAAAAAAGTTAAAACTTCCCCTGTTCTAACATTAGTGTGGACAAAGGGAGCTTGAGACAGACCACGTGACCCTCACTTGAGAAATGGTAGCATCCAGGTCTCTGACACAGCTCATAACACTTTGGAGTTGAGGCACATCCGCTTATTGTGGAAATGAGAATCTGCAAGCCAGAGAGGGAAGATCTCACAGTGAGGCAGGGTGCAATCATGACAGTGGCCAGAAATGCGGGGGAGAGACTCCTGTCTCTTTTGCATCCCCCAACCCCACCGTTCTAGGACTGGTATTTTAGTAACACACTGTTAAGCCAGTCAGTGAATGTCTCTTTGCCTCAGTTTTCACATCTGTAAAATGGTGAGGGCCACATGTCTTCACTTAAGGACCAAGTAGGATGGTGGATGTGGAATTCCTTGAAAAATTCAAATGTGCAGGCACCCTTGTAGGGTTGTAAAATAATTTACAAGAGAATCCCAATAAATTGGCTTTCAAAAGTGATCATGGTTCCCATTCTCACAATCTAGCCCCATGAATTTTTGTTTGTCATTTTATGACAAGTATTTATTGAGCACCCACTAAGTGCCAGGCACCGTGTCAGGTGCTAGGGATGTTGTGGCACCCCCTTCAATCAATTCCTCACACAGAGCCAGAACAAGCCTGCTAAATTAAAGTCAGATCCTGTCCCTCTTTTCTTCATAACGCTGTCATAACTCCCATCTTACTCAGAGTAAAGTCCAGCATCCTGCAATGAACGCAAAACCCAAATGACCTGCCCCCTTAACTTCTCTGATCTCAGCTCCTACTACTCTTCCCTCATCTACTCAGCTACAGCCAAACACTCCTCACCACCGCAGTGCCTTTGCACTTGCTGCCCCCTCTCCCTGCAATGTTCTTCCCCCAGACATTGGCACGGTTTGATCTCTCTTCTCTTTAAGGTCATGACTCAAGTGTCAATGGGGTCTTCTCTGGACACCTTCTCTAACATTTCAGGCCTCACATTTCCTGCTCCTCTTCCTAGCTTTTGGTATTTTCCTTACCATCTAAATACTATTTATAGACTATATTGTCTGTCTCTTCACTAGAATGTCACCTCCATGAGAGGAGGGGTTCTTGTCTGTTTTGTTCACGTTGAATTTGCAGTGCCTAGGGTAGTGCCTGGCACATAGCAGGAGCCTATTAAGTATTTCTTAAATGAATGAGTGGTGAACATATGGTCAGGTCCATATGTCCCTGCTCGGAATCCTGCATTCCATGAGCAGAGAACCTGCTGGGGGTATGGAGTGAGGGGGCAGTGGAGGGGGCTACAGACCCTTTGAACAACAGAAGTCTCTATGGCCCTTCCTTTCTGAGGATGTCATTGCAGGATTGCAATATTACTAGTCTCGAGCAGCACGATTTATAACAGGAGTTAACTGCTTACTAATTAGCAGCTGGAACTGTTAAATTGGCTATTTGTTAGAGCTGGAATTAATAAACTGGTCTTTCAGTGGGGTCATAACTCTCCCCGTTCCTCACTCCTCCCAGCCAGCCTTCCCCTACCTGACCAGAAAGTGGCTTGCCCCTAGATTGAATCAATACCTCTCACTGCACGATTTTCAGAGACAATTTCCCTTGCAAGGTGATGACGCTATTCCCGCAAAGACTCTCTCTCTCCCTTTTTCCTCTCCCAGGCTCTGCCTTGCTGGAGACGAGCGAGTGAGCGAGAGGCGGGAGGAGACAGGAGAGCTTTCTAGTAAGGCACTCTCACAACAAAAGCCCGAAGCTGCACTGCTTGGCTGAGATCTGGGGCTCCTGGTTCCCTGGCCTCTCACGTACCCCCCCACTCAGCAGCTAGTTACTTAGTCTTCCTGGAGGTGGCAGGCTGGGCTTTCTCTAGGGCAAAATAATGGGGTTCTTCTTAGAATATCATGGGTGGAACCCAAGAGTTGGCAGTTGGGTGCTGACCATCGAGCCTCCAGACAGCCTGTGCCCAGTGGTTCGCTTCATGGATGCCTCAGGTCCAGTGGTCTAGCTCTCATCCCCCACCCCCCAAGAGCCCAATTTGGGGCCCAGAGGACTGTTCTCTATTCGAGAAGAGAATAGGAACACTTCTTGTGAAAATATTTACTAAATACCTAGGCCCTTACGTCTCTTCTGTACCGAACAGTGGGAAAGAGCAAGGCCGCAGAGCCCACTTCAGCCACTTAGCAGCTGCGTGAATCACTGAATCTTTCTATGTTATTCTATGAGAATAACAGTCCTATCTCACATAGTTGTTATGAGGATTAAATAGTTAATACACGTGAAGGGCTTAGAACAGTGCCTGGCATGTGGTGTCAGCTATTACTATTATCACTCGCTTCTCTCAACCACTCTCTGAAATAGGGACCCTACTCACTTTACAGCTGGGGAACCTGAGGCCTAGAGAGGTTAAGACTGGAGCTCAGGACAGATGGCTCCCAAGCCTAGTGCTCTTTTCCTTCTCCAGGCTGCCTCCCATTGTCAGACTCAGGGCTCTGTCAGAGGCAACAGGCAAGGCACACCTAGTGGAGGAGATGACTGAATTTACAGGCACGCGCAAGCAGGCTGTCAAGGTATTTACACTGCATACAATTAGCTGCAGAGTATTCACAAGTGGATTAGCTATAGCAAATGTTCAGTCCCAGCCTGGCTAGAATTTGGTTCTCTGCTCCCCCTCCCTTTTATCCCTCCCCCATCGCAACTCTTCTCTCTCTAGGCCAGTGTCGGTATTCAGAGATGGTAAATTCAAGTGACTGTCAGCTGAGTCAGTGGGGTTCCTTGTTCACCAGTAATGCACCCCAAAGCCAAAGAGGATCAATTAACTATTTGGGGTTGGACTAGCTAATTGAAAAATAGGAAGGCAGTTTCCAATGACATGGACAAGTGCCCATTCAACTCAAAATGGGCAAAGCCAAGGAGGGTGGGAATCACTGTGATCACTCCCTGAGAGCTTCCTGGAGGAGGTGACGATTTTTGAATAATGGGAGAAAGATGACAATAAAAGAAGCTACTCACCATCACACCCTCAATTGGTGCCACTTCCTTTTCAGACTGGGTGGGGGAGGTTGGTGGGAAGATACAGAGCCTGATAGCTCTGTATCTCTGTGAGGCAGAAAATGGACTTTTCTCTTTGGTTTGGGGGGGCGGTAGTGGGGAGTGAAATTTTTTAAATTTTGTTTTAATTTGCGTAGAAGAGATGGTGGCATTGAGGGTATCCTAGGTCTGTGGTATCTGGCCTATGATGGGAATCACTCATTCATTTAACAAATCTTCAGTTGGCATCTGCTGGGTGCCCAAAACTAAGTTGGATCTGGTTCACCTTATTCAGCCTTGGACCCACAGGTAAGGAAGGAGAGGAAAAAAAGGAGGGGTTGAAAGAGGAGAGGTCAAGTGGAGGGTGGGCTGCAGAATAAGATTCTTCCGATAAAAGAATATGAATAAGAATGTATGTATTGGGTTGGTCAGAAAGTTCATTCAGGTTTTTCCGTAAGATGTTATATGTATAACTGAATCAGTTTGCTGTACAGCAGAAATTAACACAACATTGTAAATCACCTATACTCCAATAAAATAAATTTAAAAAAAATGATTCTTCCGATGGTCTCGGACTTTCCGAGATGGACAGAAGGAAGCTGAGATGTTACCTGATGGCACGACCCCCCCATGCTGCCTGGAATTTCTCTAGACACCTCCCATTCCTGCCACCCCACCTGCGAAGCTGGGGGCACGTGCTCCTGTGAGGGTTAGCCCCTGGAGGGTCAGGAGAGGAGGGAACCAGCAGGACATGCGCCTGGGAAAGGGGTGGCTTTTTTTTTTTAATTTTGTTTTAATTTGAGTACTGAAAAATAAAGTCTTTTTTGGTATACAGTCTTTGACTTTTGACAAATGCTTAGAGTCGTGGACCACCATCACAACCAAGATATTACGCAGTTCCGGGGGGTGGGGGAGGAGGGTTTGTAATCTCCCCGCTTGTTAGTTGCTGCGGTTTTCCGCGCTCCCACGGGCAGCCCTAATACAATCCTTGCGCACACGCCGAGATAAATAACGGCGACAGGTGGAGCAGGTGAGATTAGCAAGACCTGGGTAGAGGAAAGCGATCAGAGGTGCGGGGGAGGCCGCCCGCCTTGCTTCCTAGCCTTTACCTCTCCCTGCCGGCGTTTGGGAGGAGCACTCTCCCCATCCCTGCTCTCGGAGGGCCGGTTTGAGGTAGCGGAGTCTGGGAGTGCGGGACCCCGCAGGTGGAGCTGGACCCTGGCTTGGCTGCTGAAAGAGAGGGCGCCCCTGGGGCGCCTGAGGTCTTGAGGGGAGGCAGGACGGAGAGAGGGGCGAGCTGGGGATAATGGAAGGTGGCCTGGGGAAGCTCTGGCTGCGGGGTCCTGCGGACAAACCTGTTGGCAACCTGCGGGCCGAGGCAAGGGCAGGAGCTCTGATCGCACCCTTTTCGCCCCGGGCTCAGCCAGCTGCTCCGGCGGTGGCCCCCAAGCCGGACGCCGGGAGAGGCCGAGGCTGCCTAGAAAGGGGCGGGGCTCGGCCAGGGGCGGAGGGACTCCAGGGCCGCGCAGACAACCCTGCAGACCCACAGCAGGCGACCGGCTCGCGAGCCTGCAGGACCCCAAGAGCCGCGGGCGCCCCGGCCCCCGGCCTTTCCCTTCGACCCCCGCTTCAGTCCCGCCCCCCCAGAAGTACAAAACATTTACAAAGTGGGCAGTGCCCCGCAGGCTAGGCTAGAGTCCCCGGGGCGAACGGCCGTGCTTGCCCAGCGAGAGTACTGGGATCGGTGCACCCGGCTCGGGCAGCCGGTCTGGGTGTGCAAGGGCGGGCGAAGAGCGAGTGTGCGAGCGCGCTGCAGAGCCCGCGCCGAAACCCACGTCTCTTCGCCTCTGTCCTCGGGATAGATGGATCCATTTCTGCTTTCTGACATTTTCCTGCTGGGGGGATGGGGGGGCGGAGAGAGGGAGAGAAGGGGGGGTGCAGAGAGGGGGAGGGGAGGGGAGAGAGAGGGAGGGGGAGGGGGGAGAGAGAGAGAAAGAGAGGGAGAGAGGGAGAGAGAGAGAGAAAGGCAGTCTGCTTCCCCCAGCCCTGTTTTGTTTTCTCTAATTGGTCCTGGGGGAGGCGAGGAAATTGGACAGAGGCTGCACCCGGCGAGCTGCGCTGCCTTTAATTGGCTCCTTTTTTTTAACTGGAGGGGAATCAAACAGGAGAGCGAGCGACAAAGGGTGGGAGAGCGAGAGACCGAACGAGAAGACGCGAGGAGGAGGGAGGAGAGGGGGAGGCGGGGGGAGCGCGGAATGAAAAGCTCGGAGCGGGGAAAAAGCAGCACAGCGAAGCCCAAGTTGCCGAGCGAGCGGAGCGCTCTCGCGGCCCGGAGCCCAGCTGCAGCCGCGCCCGGCAGCCCGGCCCGGCCCCGCCTGCTCTGGGCCCCCGCCGGCGGAGGCCGCCGGGCGGGGGCGGGGACGGGGACGACCAACTTGGGTCGCGGCGCATCCCGGCTCTCCCGAGAGCGCCGAGCCCGGGAGCGCCACCGCCACGGCCAGACGGCGGGAGCGGAGCGAGGCGAGCAGAGGCGGCGAGCGATTCCCGCGCCGCAGCCCAGGCCTTGGCGAGAGCGCGAATATTTTTCAAACGACTCAAACTTTCCTTCTTTCCCCGCGTTCTGGGGTCTCTCTTGGATGGAATTGCTCTCCTGATTCCCGCGGGGCGCTGGGGCGCGATTCCTCCCCGGGGTTCCTCGGTGGCTTGGCTAACTTCGCGGACCCGTGGACCCGTGACTCTCGCCCCTCCGCGGAGCCTAGCCCGCGCTTCTCCCCTGCTCAGGAGGGCCAGAGCCGAGGCTTTTCGCCTCCGAGAGGACGCCCAGCCCGGCCCCCTTGGGTCGGGCCATTGAGCCCCCAGCACCAGCCGCAGAACTGGAGACAGCGGATTAACCCCAGCGGAGCCCCGGCCTCCCCGCCCCAGCTCCGCGGAGGGGCGTCCGCTGGGCGGGGAAACGACAAGTTTGTCAGTCGTCGGTGGCCTGTTGGATCGAAGCGCCTTCGCCTCCGCAAAGGGGTCCCTGGCGCCCAGAACCCCGAGCGGACATCCCTGGGAACCCGGAGAGGCTCGGCGGCCGGACTTCTCGGGCCGGGGCGCTGGCTGCTGCGCCGGGCGCGCCGAGGCACCCGGGGCCGGGCCAGCGCCCCCTGCGTTCCCACGCGGGCAGCGGCCCCGCCGGAGGAGAAACCCAGGTCGCTGCCGCCGCCACCGCCGACTCCTCAGCCTCCTGATTTCCGTCGCCGTCGCCGCCGCCGCCGCCCCCTCCGTCGCCTCTCGGGGAAGGGGAAGACGCAAGGGGCATCGCAGGGCCCCGGCGGAGGCGCCCCCCACCGCCTCTCGGGCTGTGCCGCCTCGCGGGGATGAAGCACGGGCCGTGAAGATGGAGGTGACCTGCCTTCTACTTCTGGCGCTGATCCCCTTACACTGCCAGGGACAAGGAGTCTACGGTAAGAGCCCGCGTCCCGCTCCATGCCGGCTTAGCACCGCGCGGAAACTTTGCAAAAGGCGCAAAGTGCGCGCTGCCCGGGTTTGGTGGGTACCCCGGCTCGGACTCTGGAGTGGATGCCCGGGTCCCCGCCCTTTTCCAGAGAGCGAGGAGATCGAGCTAGCTGCTTCAGAGCACGGAGACAGGTTGTAGGGTCTGGCGTGAAGCCAGGGATGCCAGGGGGAGGTAGTACCCACTTTCCCAAACCCTGCCAGGGGCGGGAGTGAATCGGAACCCTTGAGAGCACCCAGTTGGCTCGGGAGACCCTGACAGACCGCACACCGGGGGCTGGGAAAACGACTTGCACCGAAACCTCATCCCACCCTGGCTCGGCCTCCGGAGTGGAAGCCGAGCGATGCACGATGCGGAGTTGCGCCCGGCTGGCGAGCGAGCCGGCTGTCAGTACCGCGGCCCGGCGGCTGGCTCGCCTTCCCGGCTCTCGCTGGGCTTCGCTGCTTCGCTTCTTGACAGCCCAAGCGGATGCAGGCATCCCCTAGATCCGGCTCCCAAGACCCCAGAATCCCTTTTCGGACCTCTCCTGAGCCAGTTAGTTCTTCCTGTCCCCGGTTCCCAGCTACAAAACCCCAGCCCCACCTTCCTTCTGCCTGCGCGCACACATTCAGCCACAGTCCCCAGAAAAGCAAACACTGCACGCACCCATCAGGCTACGTGTCGAAACTCTGCCTCCTGCCACGCAGCTTTGCTCCCGCGTCCGCACCCACACTCTCAGGCGCCCAGGGAACTCTGGTTACCCCTTCTTCCTTCTCCCTCGTGGGTTTTCCGGGAGAAAGATCCCGGGAGTGGACATCATCCGTTCAGGAGGACGAGGGCTCATCCCTCTCGGGGACTTTCCCTCTGAGTTCTGGCAGCCAGCAATGCCCTGACCCACAGCACAAAAAGTCTTTGGGGCCCGGTGGCCCTTACTTTACCTTCTTCTAACTGCAGGGTGGTCTGTATAGGTCACTTTTTTAATGATGTGTAGCTGGAGTGAGGAAGATTCTCTTTCCTTCTTTCTCTAGGGTTGAGGACCTAATTATTCACCTTTAGACCGGGAGAGGGTTTGACCTATTCTGTTGAGGGGGTGGGGGCAGAGGCATTGTCCCTCAGCTGCCAGCCTCAAGTGCAGATGCTAAATGCTTCCTTCTGGGGTTGCCTGGCCTGTCTCCCTGAGCCTGGCAAGAGGGAGGGGTGTCCTGGGGGTATCTGGGAGGTGACATCCTCCTGGCTCTACACAGCTAGCTGGCTTGGGCTTAATTCCCTGGGGAGGCTGGCCCAGGCATCTGGCCAAACTCTGCTTCTTAATTAGTTTGTGTGTCTCTTACTGCCTGGCTCTTTACATTGGCCAGAAAGGGAAAGAAGGAGGAAGAATGCAGCAGGGACTGAGAGAGGCTGCATTGTGGAGAGGAGGCCACTGAGCGTCTTCCAAGGGCCTTGGCCTCCCCAGGGTAGGGGAAGACGTCAGGGTGTACTGGGGGGTCCTCTTTCTTTTTTCTCCTCAAGGTTTCCCTACAGCTTCACTGTCTCCTTAAGAGGTGGCCTAAGGAGGGACCTGCTGAGGTCTTTGCCTTCTCACCACACCCCAGGGGCTCTGGAGAGCGATGGGGAGCCCCCCGCCTCTGCTGCTATCCTCCACCCTGCTCCTCCCTCTGAGTGCCCTTGGGCAGATCTGGCAGGCCCATCTCCTGGCCATTCCTCTTCTCTATCCCCTCCAGTTTCTTCAACCTTATCTGGGGCTGCATGGGACCCATCTTGAAGAGGCTCCCCTGAGCCTAGCCTGGAAACCTCAGCAATGAAGGCAGGGGGTGGGGCAGTAGTTTCTGTGGACACTGATTCAGAGTACTTTGGGGCCAGGATTTAGCCGTTGGCTTGTAAGTCCCCCTTTCTCTGTATTTTCTCCACTCCCTCGTGTGCCTGGGTCCCAGCTGCTCTCACTCAGAGCACATCAAGGTGTGTTGCTGTGCACTGGGGCCAACCCGGAACTCTTGGGTAACATTCTTTCCACTTGCCCTTTGAGAGCATGACTCCAAGGAAGGCCTCAGGGGAACTGCAGGGTGAGAAGTCTTAATCGAGGTGGATGGAGAGTGGTGGATCTAGTGAGGAGGAGGACCACAAGAGGCTGCCGAGTTCCTTGTGATGCTAGACGCTTTGGCCAGATATAGCAGAAGGGAGAACTATGGTATCACCGGGTCTGGGTTAGAGAAATAGTATGGGAGGGGCTTCCCTGGTGGCGCAGTGGTTAAGAATCCGCCTGCCAATGCAGGGTACACGGGTTTGAGCCCTGGTCCCGGAAGATCCCACATGCCGCGGAGCAACTACTCCCGTGCACCACAACTACTGAGCCTGCGTTCTAGAGCCCGCGAGCCACAACTATTGAAGCCCGCGTACCTAGAGCCCATGTCCACAACAAGAGAAGCCACCGCAATGAGAAGCCCGTGCACCGCAATGAAGAGTAGCCCCACTCACCGCAACTAGAGAAAACCCGCGTGCAGCAACGAAAACCCAACGCAGCCAAAAATAAATAAATTAATTAAAAAAATATTAGTTCGTAAAAAAAAAAAAAGAAATCATATGGTGAGCTAGTTCTTCTGCTCCACCCGCCCCCCAAAGCAGATGAAGCAGTTTGAGAAAGAGTAGAGTGTAGGGGTGAGGGATGGCCACTCATGCCCATCATTGTATGTCAGCACCTAGCACGGTGCCCGGCACACAGCAGGAGCTGGCAAGTACTTGTTGCGCGAATGAAGGGCCATTGTTGGGGGGAAGTTGAGGAAATGCTTCTTGAAATTCTTTCTCTCCAAGAACTCTGTCTAGGATGGTTTCCAGCAGCGTAGTGGGTCTCTCTGAGAGTCTCTGCTTAGGGAGAGTCATGGAGTCCTAGGCCGGCAGCCGGAGGGGACCTCAGCTTCCCTGGCAGTGAGAAGGGAGGCAGGTTTTACTCAAGGCACAAAAGAAAAAGTGTGCCGGAGGGAGGGAACCCCAGCCTGTGTGGCTGAGGGAGGGGCAGATTAACATGGAAGCTGAATTGAGGAGAGGGAGGAAGAGCAGGCTGTGTAGGATAAACCCATCAGGATCTGGCCTGGGCTGTGGGTCTCTGATGAGGCTGGTGGGAGGCAGGTGCCTGGAGCCCTATGCCTGGCTTCCCTCTGAGTGTGCTCTTGTCGTCTCTGAGGTCCGCTGTCTACAATAGGGCTGGGGAGGTGCTGTCAGTCTGGTCAGGTGGTTTTGCTCTTCTTGGGGGCACAGATGCTACAGGAGCTGAGTACTGGACCAGATGGTCCATTTGGAGCCTGTCCCCTCTTCCCTCCTACCTCCCAATCTCCCGGCCCAGTTTGTTGTGCTCCCAGTGGATCCTGTAATCTGCTTTCTGGCAAGCCAGGGGGGTGGGCTGGCCCCAGACGCCTAGTTCTGGGGCAAAGACAGTAGCTAGGTGATGGAGGAGGAATAATCTATGTGTGGATAGCATCAGAAAACACCCCCTCCTCCATCCTGGCTTCCTCTCTTCCTTCCATAGCTGCTGGACTTCCAGCCAGGGGCAGGTCAGTGGGACTCCTCTCCTTTACAAAAACACAACAAACCCCTGGATTATTTAATATGCAGGAGAGCAAATTGACATTATCCTTAAGACAGGTTGTTTGCAACTTACTGGTGGAAGTCAAAATATTTCACCAAAGGTGTCATCAGAAACTACTATCCTATGCTAATTTTTGTGGGAACATGAAGACAGATGTTGAATAATTTGACAAGAGCAACATAGCTTACAGAATTATCACCAAGTCAGGTTTTTTTCCCTCCTCTGAGGGGTGCAGAGAGAGAATTTCAGGAAGTGTGTCTCCCAGTGCCGTCTTCTGGGTGTTGATCTGAGTGTGGGCACCCTTGGGATTTTTCACTGGCATTTCTACCCCATGCCTTGAAACTGGCTGTCCCCTGGAGAAGGAAGGCATCGCATCAGAAAACTCTTGCCTCCCAGGGCAAGCAGAAGGCTTGGGGGTTTCTAAATGTCCTCAAGAAGATCCCTGCCTCTGTCCCTTCTTCCTTCTCAGTTATAGAAACTACATGAGGGAGAAAGAGGGCCTTGTGCCCACAAATCCAGGCTGTTTCGTTTGCTTTGTCAGCATCGTCTGCACCCCTGCCCCACCGAGTTTAAGTTGACCCCTGTGCTTGTCTGAGGGCTCCCAGGCCTGACATCGGGCCAGAGAGTCCTCCTTCAGGTCAAGAGCCCCATGATGTCCCATCGTACACTGCAGGCTGCAAACCTGTGCTTCCCGCCTGGAAGGGGGCTCTGGGGAATGGGGCTGGGGGTGGTTAGAGAGGATGAGTTTGTTAGCCAGGAAGGCACCTTCGAGAGGCAGGCTGGGGACATGCCAAGAGCCTACTTGTAATTGGCCAGGCCTGGCTGTGAGCTACTGGGGCCAGGGTGGCAAAGCCTCGATTAGAGCCTGGTATTAGCTCTGCTTTGCTGGAACATGGAGGGACGGGTGAGGGCTCCATAGGGAGAATGGAGGGAGCTAATCACAGCTGCCAAGGCCAACAAATGAATGATGCAGGAAATCAATACCTGGGGGCGGGAGTGGAAATCCGGGCAGTGGTAGCAGCCATGGCTTCTCCCGCTGCCCAGGAGGCGCAGGTGGGCCTGGGAGGAGTGAGACAGAGGCAGCAGTGTGAGGACCCTCCTCTCCCCCATACCCTCCCCCCTCCCCTTCGTCTGCCTTCCTCTCCCCCACTCCTCCCTTTCATCTCCTTGTGGCTGGGCTCAGGGAGGATGGGCCAGGAGATGCCCCACCTGGCAAAAACAGGGGGCCTGGGAGATGGGACCTTGGGCCACTCAGTGCTGGAAGAGCGCTCCCCAGCTCTGACATGCCTCTGGACACCTGAACCTGACTAGGCTCCAGGTGTGAGGGTGTGTGTCTGGGGACCCTGCCCTGTGCTGCTGGCACTGCCACTCCAGAAATGGCCAGCAGGGGGAGGGCTTGGCTGTCACATTGCTTCTTGCCTTTCCTGGGCTCCCTTGGCCTCAAGACTCCCAGTAGGATGAGCTTAGCCTGGGGCCCACGGGAGCTCCTTAGGGCCTTCTGAAGCCCCAGGCCGCCCTCCACCTCCTGTGTCCCCACCCCAGTGTCCCAGGGCATTCGCCTGTGGCCAAAGCCACACTTCCTGAACCCTAGGCTGGAGGAGAGCTCTCTGGTGGGGCTTGGCTGGGTTGTGTGCAGAGCAGGGGCCTGTGCCTCGGCGGAGCTGCCTCTTTGTGAACCTGGGTATGGCCCCTCTTCTGCATCTTCCTCCCCATAGTCAGAGACCCTGCTTTGCAGGCACACATCTGCTGACGGCTGATACTAGGTATTAAGGGGCCCCTATTGCATTTAAATGCTGATATGGAAGGCAAAAGCAATGCTTAACCCGAAGGAATGAATCTTTTTTCTTAAGCAACGCAATCTCCCTTTTCCCAAGTCTATGAGTAACACGTGTTCTCTGCAAAAACAATCAGAGTAAACATATAAGTATAAGGAAGAAAGTAAAACCCACTTGACATCCTGCCTTGCATTCGATGATGATTCTTTCAGGCATCTTTTTGGGCAAATAGGAATGAACTTTTTAGGGGAGAATCGTGGGTTATGACGACCATATCTTATAGGTGTGTAAGTACCACGTGCATTGCCAAGCATTTTCATGTGTCTACCTCCTTTGATTCCATAACATTCTGAGAGGTCAGAACAGGGGGTCCTATTGTCCCTATTTAACAGATGGGAAAACCAAGGTTCTAAGAGTTTAAGAACTTGCTTAAGGTTACACAGCTGGTAAGAAGTGGCTTGTAGACTCGATCCCAGTGGATCTTCTGATTTGGGGGTTGGAAAACAGTATGGTGTCCCTCTTGCCATTCATTAAATATTTACTGAGCACTTCCCTTGAGCAAGGCCCTGTTCTGAGCATTGACAGGGCTACTGAGATAATAAGATGCTCTCAAGGAGAAGGGGAGAGGAATCACATACACGACGGTGGTTCCTGGACGATCTTGATAAATGCCATGTGACAAGGGCAGATAAAGGGCTGTGGGAATTTGAAGAGGGAGGAAATTACTTCCAAGGCCTGGTAGAGGAGGGGGCATTTGAACCAGAAGTAGAGGAGAAGGGCATAGACGTAAGGAGTGAGAAGGGCATCCCAGGAGGAGGACTCATTATGGCAAAGGCATGGAGCATAAAGAACCTGGGTGTGTGTGGGGAGTTGTGAGTCGTTGATTTGGGCTGGAGGGTAGGTTGAAAGGGAGTCAGGGCAGTTAGAGTTGGAACAGTAAAGGAATAATAATAAAAACTGCTCACATTTGCTGCCCAGGCTGAGATAAGGAATATGTATTGTCTTCTTTAATCCTTACCATAATCCCTTAAGAGAGAGTCACTCATCAGCCCATTTTACCAATGAGTAAACTGAGGGCTCAGAAGGATGAAGTTACTTGTCCAAGGGGCAGAGCTGGGCTTGAACCCAGATTTGCTGATTATAAAGCCTGTGCTTGTGGGGAGTAGGCTGGAATCTTGGGTTTGTGAGGGTGTTGAGCAGGGGAATGGGTTGATATGAGCCCAGGTACCTCATATCAGGCTGGGTAGCCGTGCAGCTGTGTGTTTGAAGAGGCTGCGGTCAGGCGGAGGGAGACTGGTCAGGAGATCCAGAAGTTGTCTGGGGAAGTCGTAATGAGAGCTTCATCCAGGGTGGTGGCTGTGAGAATGGACAGGAGGGAGTGGGTACAAGAACTGCAGCCAACCAACAAACATGAAAGTGAAGCCTCTGTAAGTGGCACTTGAGATGTTTGATGAAATAAACATGCTCTTATTCTCCTAGAGTTTAAGTTCAAGTTGAGGGGAAACAGGCAGTAAACAAGTCGGTGAATAAGTAATGCATTCTATGGTGATGAATTTTATAAAAAAAGGGTAAAGCAGCAAAGGGGACAAGGTGTGGTAGGCTGTGGTTCAAGTTCATACCCATTAGTTGGGGGTAGAAGTGCTCCTTGAGTATGTGCCACCAGGGCAGAGACCTGAAGATGCCCGAGGGAGGAGGGAGGAAGCCCCGTGGATGTCTGCAGGAAGTGTGATCCAGGCAGGAGAATAGCCAGTGCAAAGGCCCTGGGGTAGAAACATGCCTGCACTACTTAGTAACAACGAGGAGTCCAGTATGGCTGGAGCAAAGTGAGCCATGGGGAAGGGAGTAGGAGGTGGGGTTAGAGAGTTAATGGGGGCAGGTTGTTTGCAGCCTTGAAGGCTAACTAAGGACTTTGGATTTTTTTTTAATTAATTAATTTATTTTTGGCTGCGTTGGGTCTTCATTGCTGCACACGGGATTTCTCTAGCTGCGGCGAGCGGGGGCTACTCTTTGTTGTGGTGCGCAGGCTTCTCATTGCGGTGGCTTCTCTTGTTGCGGAGCACGGGCTCTAGGCGCGCGGGCTTCAGTAGTTGTGGCACGTGGGCTCAGTAGTTGTGGCTCGTGAGCTCTAGAGCGCAGGCTCAGTAGTTGTGGCGCACGGGCTTAGTTGCTCCGCGGCATGTGGGACCTTCCCGGACCAGGGCTTGAACCCGTGTCCCCTGCCTTGGCAGGCAGATTCTCAACCACTGCGCCACCAGGGAAGCCCAGGACTTTGGATTTTATCCTGAGAGAGGTGGGGGCCATGGGAGGGTTTTGAGCAGAGGACAGACATGAACTGACACCTTTTTAATAGAATCCCTCTGGCTGCCATGTAGAGCATAGACTGTAGGAGGTTGGGGATGGGGGAAGGATCCAGTCAGAGACTGTTACAAAAGGCGAGAAGTGAGACTGTACAATCATTGGGTCCTGACAGTATTTCAGAGCTTGGGCAAGGGATGGGAGCTGAAAACGGCTCTGAAGTTTGGTGTTGGGAGGCTTGGCACACAATGGCAATGAGATGGAGTGAAGGCCATGGGAAGTCAGACAGGTCTGGGGCAGTGGAGTGAAGCAATTAAATGCCTGGACTTCTGGGTAAGGAACCTGTGTTTGAACCAGCTGTGAGAGCCCGAGAAATTACATCTGCTTTCAAAGCCATGGCTCTTCTGCTTGTCAGATGAGTTTGTGATAAGCATGCAGTAAGCCGTACCTGGAAAGCCCTGAGCACTGTTCTTGGCACTTAGCAAGGCCTCGGTGAATAGTTTTATTTGAATGACAATGCCAGTGCAGTTTTGAACGTCATGGGATTCTGGTGCTGGGATGTCTGGGAGAGATGTTGATGGACATGAGTGGCGGTGCTCAGGGGAGAGATCTGTTCTGAGTGGTGGACTTGCACATCTGGATTTATGTCTACACAATGATGTGAGGTGAGACCACAAGGTGGGATAAAATTGCCAAGGAAGAGAGAGTAGAGTGAGAGAGGAGAGTGGGCTGAGACCAGTGCCCTGGGGGTGGGAGGAGAAAGAGGAGACAGAGCAGGTGGCATCAGGGAGGTAGGACCAGAAAGGCAGGGAAGGGATGGAGTCCATGGGAGGAAGGGCCATCTGAGGTGGGGAGGAGACACAATAAGGGCCATCTGGGGACTGGGAGGTTAGGGGGATGCGGCTGCAGCACAGAGCGGGGCTCCTTCTCAAGGGGACTTCCCAAGGAGTCCCCTGGGGATTTTGTGAAAATGCAAATTCTGACTCAGTGGGTCTGGAACTGAGCAGAGATTGTGCATTTCCAACAAACTCCTGGGTGATGCTGACGCTGCTAGCCCACAGATTGCTCTTTGAACAGCAAGGCAGACAGGGAAGAGGACTGGACTCAAATGGGAAGACTTGGGTGGGAGGGTCAGTGGTCAGCTTGCTGCCTCTGAGAGAGCCTGGCCCAGGAGCCTCACCTCTCTGAGCTCAGTGTCCTTGTCTGGAAGGCTGGTTCAGGCGCTCCCACCTCTTGGGATTACAGAGGAGTCGAGAGTGATAGCACTTCGTAAACTCTAAGGCAATCTATGTGGACTTTGCTTCATAAGAGCAGAGGAGATGGCGGGCAGATGGTAGGGAGCCCTGGGTGTGGGTGGTGTGTGGAAGCAGGAGGTGCAGGCTGCGCTTTTGAGAAATGTCGCAGGCCAGGGAGGGCTGGAACCGCAGGTCCCCTACCCAGGCCGGGCCTTCTGCCTGTGGGAAGCTGGGGCTGCAGGGGTGGGTGACCTCAGTGTGTGTGTGTGTGTGTGTGTGTGTGTGAGAGAGAGAGAGAGAGAGAGAGAGAGAGAGAGAGAGAGATGCGGGCGGGCGTGAGGCCGCTGCTTGGCCAGCTTTGGAGATTCCACCCCAGGCTCTTCTTGGTTCCTTTCCAGTCCCAGAAACTCAGCAGGGATTGACTTTGATTATCTGGAGGGTTGGGAGCTGTGTAGAGAAGTTTCTCAGCCCAGAGGGCATGTCAGAACCACCTGGAGAGCTTTTTCAAGAACAGATGCCTGACTCCACCCCTAGACCTCCTGAATCAGAAACTCTGCAGGTGGCATCAAGGCAGCTGTGGTCAGAAGCTCTCCAGTTGATTCTCAGGCACAGCTGGTGTAGACAGTGCATCTGAATGAGTCAAGCCCAAACAGATGCCTTCTTCCCTTGGGCTTTCTGAGGGCATTTCTGGGTTTTCCAGGTCACCGCCCAAGCTTTGTTTCAGCCACGCTCATCTAGACCCTCGGGTCTTAAAAAAAACGCACTTACCATTTTATAAATTATGAGCCAGGGGACTTTCTAGTTTAGTAGTCTAACTGGAAAGGTCAGGAGCTTGGGAGAGTAGCCTCTCTCACTCTGCTTCTAGCCAGGGAATTTCCAGACCTGAACCTAAAGAGACCGAAAGAAACTGCTCCAGGAATGTTGTTTTCATTGATTTTCAATAGGTAAATTCTGTTACCTTTTTGAAATGTGGCCCTTTTGTTTATTCTCTTCTCTTTTTGGTTTAGAGAAAATGAAAATTTCAGAGCGGGGCCCCATCGTAGCAATTCAATTCAAATGTAAACCGAGCAAATGTTTAATGAGCAGTTGCTAAGTGTCTGGAAGGGAGGTGGGCGCTGTGACTGCAGGGAGGGCTGAAGGATACCTGCCCCCAAGGAGCTCGCAGTGGTGCGGGAGAATGCAGCCTTTTCCAGCGTCCTCGTTTTCCAGATGGCGAAGCTGAGGCTCAGCTTGAGGGACTTGCCCAAGCCCCTGAAGTTAGCAGGTAGTGGAGTCAGGATTTGAACTCAAGCCTGCCCAATACCAAGTCTGGTACTTGCCTACTGCCCCCCGTGTGAAATTCCTGAGGGCAGGATCTGACCTTTTTTTTTTTTTTTCCCCTAGACTGTGCTGTGGAGAATGGGTTGCTGATGGGAGCAGCACGAGGACCCTCAGTCCTATATCAGTTAGGAATCACATTCTGTTGCCAGAACCAAAGACCTGACTACAGAGTCTCCAACAAATTAAAGTGACTTTCTTAAGTCTAGACGTAGTCTATCCACAGCCGCTCTGGTGGCTCCTTGGTCACTAGAGATCCAGGCTCCCTTCCTCTTGCTGTTCTGATCTCCTCACAGTGGTGCTTCTCAAACCTTGCTGCATATGAGAATTACCCGGGGGTGTTTAAAATTTGTGATGCTTCTGTCATACCTCACATCAACTAAGTCAGAATGTCTGGGAGTGAGAACCAGGGATCAGCATTTTTTTTTTTTTTTTTTTTTTAAAAAGAAAGATCCCGAGATGATTCAGATGTGCAGCAAAGTTTGGGAACCCCTGCCTTAGAGCCCCTTGCCTTAACGTCACCAAGGGGCTGCTGAGGCTCAGCCATCATGACCCATTCCAGGCAGGAAGAAGGGAGGAACACTTAAAAGGCTGAGTCGTTTACCAGTTGAGTCAGCTTTTCCAGAAGACCCTCCCAAGGATGTCTGCTTACATCTTACTGGCCATTCTTTTTTTTTTTTTGGCTTAGTCGGGTCTTAGTTGTGTCACATGGGATCTTTTGTTGTGGCACGCAGGCTTCTCTCTAGTTGTGGCGTGAGGGCTCTGTAGTTGCGACGTGCGGGCTCCAGTTGCCCTGCGGAATGTGGAATCTTAGTTCCCTGACCAGGGATCCAACCCGTGTCCCCTGCATTGGAAGGTGGATTCTCAACCACTGGATTACCTGGGAAGTCCCTTACTGGCCATTCTTAGATGAAGGGAGGCTGATAAATGTAGCCTTTTAGATGGACATATTCTCACCTAAGAGAATATCAGGGTTTATTTAGATAGAAGGGGAGAATGGAAGTTGGATAGGTCATGAGCAGTCTTTACCACAAATCCCCACCTCAGGATCAGTTGGCATTTCTTGAAATGAAAGGATTTAGATGGATGTGAACAGCTGTTCTTCTCCCCACCTCACTCTACCCTGCCAGTCTAGCTCGGGTTGGGTGGGGTGCTCTGGCGGCTCTGAGTATGGCCAGAAGGAACCTTAGAGAAGACAGAGAACCAGAGCAGGGGAAAGGCTTGCTTGGGGCAACCCAGACGTTCATGTGAGGGTCCAGCTTCCCATCTGCTAATGCTCATTTGCTCCCCCTCACCCCAACACGCTGTTCATTCACATTTCCATGAGGTTGTTCATTTCCACTGGTTGGTACCTCCCTCCACTAGCAGGTGGCTCCTTTCAGTCCCAGCCGCAGGAGAGCTCTGTGGACCCTCCTGGTTTGGGGGAACCAGAAACTGAGGGACTGTGCTAGAAACCATGATCTACCTCATCTTTCTGCCTCTCAGCAAGCCCGTACCCACATGTGCCCAGGCAACCCCACTGCTGTTTGCTCAATGTCTAATCCTTTGTTGGGAAGTTCTTCTCATTGTCTAACCTTATTTCAGCTTGTTGTAACATAATCTCTTATCAGGAAGATTCAGAAGCTGAGACCTCTGACCTGAACTTGAAAATCTCCTTAGCCCTGAGGCTTTTCCTATGTGAAACTCTAAATGAAGGCACTTATCCCATCACTGAGAGGGACATCCCGGGGGTAGACTTGGGAAGGGAGCTGGATTCTGGTGTTCCAGCAAAATGCAGGGGGCCTCTAGGGAGGTCAGTTTATCTCTAGCAAAATACATAAGCCCACAAGGCAAGCTGAAGGTCTGTGCCATCACAAGACCTGGCTTTACTCTCCTTTCTGGAATAAGGCCATGTATTCCAGACACAGAGAAGGCCAGGAGTTGGAGCTTGAGGGTGTGGTAAGAAGTGAGCTCAGCTGTGATACAGTGGTCTTAACTGACCCAGAGGCACTTGAATCTCAAGGAGTTTGTGCAGGAAGAGACTGAAACCAGAGAAGGTAAGGTCAAGGTCACACAGCAATTAGGTGCCAAGGCTGAAGTTAAAAGTCACGTCAAAGGACTTTCCAGCTGGATCTTTCTCATTCTCCTATATTATCCTGTGGGCTCAGGAGAAGCAAGGACACATCTGCATGGCATTTATAAGCTCCCATGAAGTTCAAAACTGCACTGGCATTGTCAGAGCCAGGAGGGAACTTAGATCAAATATAATAATTTGTTAGAAAAGAAACCTGAGGCCTAGAGAGGGCAAGAGAAGTCCCCAGACCACAGAGCAAACAGGCAGCCCAGCTTGGAATCATGGAAGGTCACAGGTAATGGGCTTAGAGGTTACCTGGCCCTAACTGGTCAGTTTTTAGAGGCAGAAACCAGTGGTCAGAGGTGAAGGGTCGCTCCAAGCTCTACCTGCCATTGAATACACCCTTCTCTCCCACTTCTATCTCCCAAGTCATATCTGGGCTCTAGGATACCGAGAGGAGTGTGTGCATGTGTACACGTGCGTGTGCATGTGTGGCTTAATGTGCCGGGGGCAGCAGGCAGGAGACGTAAGAGGCTTTCTCCAGATCAAGCCACCCACCTCCTTCTGGGGCATTCAGAGGACAGTGAGTTCTCGCCCCCCCTCCTGGCTTCCTCCAGTTCCCCATACAGCCATGGCCCCTGGCGTTGCCCACTGGCACAGTGGCCTCGGGGGTGCTGGGAGGGCTCAGCCCTGAGGGATGCCCTAATCTGCTTGAAGCACCGACACCCTGCCTGGCTCACTCCCTCACCTTCTCGGGAGCTGAGGGAGCAGGGACTGTGAGGCTGTCCAGGGCGAGGGTGGGCTGCATCTCCCCACAGTCTCCTGCCCTTCATTCTGGCGAAGCTGGGGCCGGTGAAGCCAGTGGCTCCTTCAGGCTCCCTTGCAGAATTATAGAGCCAGGGATGCGGGGCTGAGGGGTGAAAGGAATGATTGGTGGGGAGCCCTGGCTGCTGGTGGAGATCAGTGTGTGTGTGTGTGTGTGTGTGTGTGTGTGTGTGTGTCTTTCTGTCTGTCTGTGTATGGAGAACCATTGGCAGCAGATAAGCTGTTCTCACTGGGTACCTCAGCCAGAGCTGAAATACATTCCCCAAGTCCTCTCTATGCTGGGCATGTACACTTCATCAGTATTTTCCGTGCACACGTAAATATACGTGGGCATGCATGTGCTGAAAGTGTGTATATATGTGATCATGCCCACAAGAACATGGGTTTATGTGCAGGGAGTCATGTATGTATGTGTGGGGGGACTGCAGACCTCTTTGGGGGCTTCTTTGGGTCCCCCTTTATCCCACTGCTCCTCTGGGCAGCCCCTGGTCATCCTTGCCTGGGTCCCCAGGCAGGGGGCGGGAATGGGCATCCAGCTCTCTGGACCGTCAGCCCAGCGCTATGTCCAGCCTGGGTTATAACTGCCCACCACTGCTTCTGGGAGACCTGAAGTGGGGGGCAGGGACAGGCTGAGGCTGGCCTGAAGCTCCTGGCTAATTTTCCCGGCCTCCATCGATCCAGAAACTTCTCCTGAGTCTATTAGCAGTCGGCGAGTGAAAATATCCCCCATTTCAAGCCCTGACCTGAGACAGGGAGGAATCCATAGCAATTTGTTCGGAGGAAAGCATTTCCCTCTGATTTGTATTCCAGTTTATTCCAGGCAGGAAGGGGGCCAGGGTGGGGGGACGGGGAACCTGGCACGGCCAGAGCTGGGCCCAGGCCATCTCCCTCAGCCCCCCATGCCAGCCGGGGTGGCAGCTGGTACTCCCTATGGCTCCTGGGGGTGAGGGCTGAGGAGGGGAGGGTGGGCCCCAGCAGGGGGATGGGAAGAGAGACCCTTCCCAGCAGGCCCTGCTTGGCTGGAAAGCTCAGTTGTGGATGTGGTTTTCACAAAATACAAAGCTGCCTGCTTGGAGCCTCTCTCCCCGCACCGGGGCCTGTGCCAGGCGTGCGCTCACCCGCTGTGCCCGTGCCAGGGTGGGGGCTGGGCTGAACGCATGGGCACAGTGGCCCCAGCTGGGCTGAGTGGCAGGGGGGCCTCTTCTTCTCCTGAAGCCCTCCCGAGCCATCCTCGCAGGAGCAGAACTGCCCAGGCTCAGAGGGGAGCTGGCACCTTGGAGAGTCCCCTTGCAGGGCAGGGGGCCCCTCACGGCGGGAGCCCTGAGCACATCTGCCTGACACAGCGCTCACGCTTCATTCCTGGCCTGAGCAGACTGGAGCTCACGGGTGTCCTAACCAGGGAGTCTCTTTTGAGCACCTAGGATAACGATAGCTCTGGCTGACATTTATTAAGTACCAACTACTTGCTGGGCACTGGGCTAGTGCTGCCAAGCACCCAGTTTTGGCAGCGTCCAGGCGTCCTCCTGCACCTCACTTTCCTCAACCTTCTGCATACTTCTGTCACTCCCTCAGCCGTCTCTGCTCAGTGTTTTCAGTTTCTCCTGGGAATCACTTCTCCCTTCCACCTGCGGCTGGCCCTAGCGACCTAGGGTCTCAGGACTGATGCCTCTGCAGCCCCCCTTTTCCAAGGGCCTCCACAGACAGGCCAGCTTCCTTCCTTCTGGATCACTTTCTCTGGCGCCACCTGGTCTTCCGCTCCCCGCCAGGGCCCAAGCCTCTGCAGAGGTGGCTCCATGGCAACCAGAGAGGAGGATTCTGGGAAGGGTCAGCCAAGTGGTCCTGCAGCTTTGCCCCCAACCCCTGCTCTCCACTGTTTCCTTCCCTCATGCCTCAGTGCCCCAGGGAGGAGAGTAACCAGAGAAGTTCTTCACACCAAGTGTCAGTGACTAGCAGCTCTCAGGTCAGCTGTGGCACATGACTTGCCAGGCTCCATGACACCCCCGAGGTCTAATTTCAGAAGCAAGTAACTAAATATATCAAAGTCATCTCTCTCGCTCAGGTGGGAGTGTGGGAAGCAGTGTGGCCTGCAGGCTCATAGCAGAGGCTTCTGCAACAGGTCTGGGTTCAAGTCCTGCCCCAGTCGCTCACTGGCTATGTGATCTTGGGCAGGGTACACTCTGTGTCTCAGTTTCCCTGTGCGCAAGCAAATGATAATAATAGTGCTCCCCTCAGGGGGCTGTGGTGAAGAGGAAATGGGAACTTGTGGAAAACCATTCTGAGCCCAGTGCCTGGGGCTTTTCAGAGGAGGCACTGCTAAGTGAGTGATTCCAGCGCCCAGGCCTGCTCAGGCCTGCTCTGATGAGCCACAGAGGCTGCCACTAGGGAAGTGGCATGTGAGGCTCTATGTACAGGCATGTGACACAATATTGGAGGAAAGACCGAGACCCTGGTCCTGGAGAAAGTGTGGCAGAATTCCACCCCTCCTCCCATCTTCCTCTTGGGGAAATTTATAGTAAGAATGTTCCCTATGAGCTACTTTATGAGTTGGGAGACAGGTGTGTTTTGCACCCAGCCCTTTACTGCTACCCACATGGCTACCCATTCCAGACCTCACTTTCCTCCTAAGAGGCAGTGCCCCCCACCTCCTGTCCTTAGCCCCCAGGAGCCTCCTAATGGCAGTGACTTTTCTGTCCCTTGTTGTGATTGAACTTAGGTCCAATTGGCCTCCCCCATCCACAGATCCTTCACTTTTCTCCCCCAGCCAACTGGGTTTCAAGTCATTTACAAGTTGTTCAGAGACTTGGCATGCTGAGATCCTACAGTGCACTCCACTTATGTGGATTCTTAAATTTCAGCCAAAAAAGGAGAGAAACCCTTCAGTGATGGAAGATAAAATAATGAGAATACTTAGCAGGGGGGCAAGTATTACATTTCCCAATTTATAAATATACCTGATGCTAAAGGAAAATATGTTCCCAAACTTTATGCTTCTGGAATTGACTCTTGAAAAAAAAAAGAAAACAAAGATTGGTCATCCCTTTCAGAAATTTAACGTGCTTTCCCTCCCAGGGGTGTTCTCCTTTTGAAAGGGACACAGAAAGAGAATGCACAAGTCACTATTTATTTATTTATTTATTTTAAAATTTTATTTATTTATTTTTTGGCAGCATTGGGTCTTTGTTGCTGCACGCGGGCTTTCTCTATTTGTGGCGAGCAGGGGCTACTCTTTGTTGTGGTGCGCGGGCGTCTCATTGCGGTGGCTTCTCTTGTTGTGGAGCGGGGGCTCTAGGCACGCGGGCCTCAGTAGTTGCGGCACACAGGCTCAGTAGTTGTGGCGCACGGGCTTAGTTGCTCCGCGGCATGTGGCGTCTTCCCGGGCCAGGGCTACAAACCCGTGTCCCCGGCATTGGCAGGCAGATTCTTAACCACTGCACCACCAGGGAAACCCGCAAGTGACTATTTAATATGCTGGTGTTGATGAGTGGTATGAAGAACACACAAAGCAGGTAAGGGGATTGAGAGTGATGGTGTTGGGGGCAGGAAGGCTGTCTTAAAAAGGGTGGTCAGGGAAGGCCTGTCTCAGAAGAGAGCTGAAGGAAGCAATGGGGTGAGCTCTGGAAATCCGGGGAAGAGCAATCCAGCAGGGGGAGCTGCAAGTGCAAAGGCCCTGAGGTGGAAGTGGGCTTGGTCTGCTTGAAGAACAGCAAAGACAGCAGTGTGGCCGCAGCTGGGAGGAGGACACATGCAGGGTGTGGCAGGCTATTGAAAAAGCTATGGCTTTGACTCAAAGTGAGAGGAGACCCATGGTAGGGTTTTGAGAAGAGAAGGGACAGGGTCTGACCTAATGTTGTAAAGGGATCCCTCTGGCTGCTTGTGGAGAACAGACTGTGCCAGGCAAGGGAGGAAGCAGGGTAGAGCTCTCTGGAGGCTGCTGTAAAAATCCAGGCAGGGCATCGTGGTAGTGGTTTCTAAGACCAGGTTGGTGTTTCAGGGGTCAGATGCAGGATCAGTTCCGAAGGTTGAGCTGGTGGATTGGGCATGGGATGTGGACGGAGAGAAGGCAGGGATGACTCCCAGGTTTCTGGCTGCCAGTGTGTTTTCAGTGACGGAGGGTGAGGAATGGCTCTCAGGCCTTGGGGGTGTGGCGGGGTCACTAAGTGCTGTCCTCCTGAGGTCAGTGGATGTGGACAGAGGCATAAAGTTAATCAGGCCCTTGCATCTCTGATCCCTGGTTTTTAAACCTTCAGAGGCAATCCTCCTCCTGCCTCCTGAGCTGGGGTGAAGGTCCAGCCTGGAGGAACTACACAGGGGCAGCTTTAAGAGATTTCAAGCCGTCAGGTTGTGACACCCATAATTCTAACCCCCAGATGGGTGGGGTGATGCTCAGGAACCCACAGTAGCCTGGGGTGGGGGTGGGGGGGGCAGAGTGCTGCCCAGCCAGAGTGGCGGTGGTAAGCTCTGCAGAAACACTGTCCTTCTGTCCCCTGTCCTTCTGTCCTGGTGTTTAAGGCCCCACCTGCTGTTAAGCTTCAAGATTGATTTTGCTTTCAGGGTTGTTATTATCCACTTAAACAACTTCATAGGAAAAAAACGGAACCCAGTGACCATCAAACATTAACCATTCATTCTAAATTCCCTGCCCACACCTGTCAATATATTTTTACATAGCAGTAAACAGTGGTCCATTCGGCTCTCTTGGCTGACTTTATCTCCTACACACATCTCCTGGTATTGACTGAGCCCTCAGACCTGTCAGCTTAATGGCCGCAGGGCACCCCCTGCATTGATGCGCTGGAGTTTGGGCACCATTTCTCCAGTGCTGGGCATTTGGGCAGATGCCAATTTCTTCTTCTAAATAGCTCTGCCGTGAATATCCTTATGTGAATTACTTTTTCCTTTTAAATTATTTCCTTGGGGCCTATTCCCCAAAGTGAGATTGCCTAATAGGTCATAGGATAGGAACAGTTTTATGGTTCTCATTTCGCACTGCCGGCCCGTGCTACAAAAAGTTTGAGCCGGGCTTGTGCGCAGCCCAGCCACAATGGATTTTTTTCATTTTAATTTATTTTCCCTGGTTTAATAGGTGCATTATGGCCTGCTTCTTAACTTCCAGTTTTTACTTCCAGAAGCTATATTTGGGTCTTTTGAACACCTAATAATAATAAGACCTGATCTGTGCAGAACTTTACAGTTTACGTGAGACACGATGAGCCTAATATTATTGGCCTCTGTTTTGTATGGTGAAATGGGGGTTTAGTCAAGTTAAGCGCTGGAGTGGAACTTCCAGCCAGTTCTTGCAGGTTTGGTTGGAAAGAACTCCCACCCACTTGCCACCATCCCGTTCTTTCATGGGGCCCAAACCCCGCCCCCCCACCATCCTGTTCTTTCTGAGGACCCAGGTCCCCAGATGCTCATTTCAGCCCCAGTCCAGTGCCTCAGCCCCCTGTCTCCCTCGGTTCCCACAGCCAGGCCTGTGTCAGGCTGCAAGCTGTGCCCTGTGCTTCAGGCTTGGGTCTCAGCTTGGGGGGTGGGAGGAAAACACTGGGCTTTTGGGTCATAGGGGCCTTTGAGGGTTCTTTGCTTTAGCGAGGCCACTGCTCCCTCCATTCCCTGGCCCAGGGTTGGCCAAGGCTCTGCATTCTGGGTTGGGGGCCTGGACCTGGCAGTGTGTCTCTGGTCCCACCCAGGATGTCCCCCATCCCTAGTGTTGGTCACAGGTACGCTGGTGCCCAGGTGACTGAGCCTCAGGTTCCAATAAACAGGGTTACTCAGGGGCCTGTCAGGCTCACACTGGAGGCTTCAACTCTCAGACTAGGGGGACCTTCTCAGGGTGGACACACCCTTAGGTATGAGTTTGTTTGTTTTTTGCGGTACGAGAGCCTCTCACTGTTGTGGCCTCTCCCGTTGTGGAGCACAGGCTCAGGACGCGCAGGCTCAGCGGCCGGGGCACAAACCCGTGTCCCCTGCATCGGCAGGCGGACTCTCAACCACTGCGCCACCAGGGAAGCCCTGTGAGTTTGGGTTTATTCTGCTCCCTTCTAACTATACTTCTAGAGCATCTGCTAGGCAGCATGTGCTGTGATTGGTGGATTCCATTCTTATTGTATTTAACACTCTCAATAGGGAGCATTCTTATGCCCATTTTACAGGCAGGAAACTGAGGCTGTAGACTAGAGAGTTAATGATTTGCCCCAGGTCACACAGCAATTATTGCGAACAATCTGAATGAGAGTGCTGTGTCTACTCCAGCCCTGCCCCTCCCATGGGCTTGGTTCAATAGGTATGCTTGGTCAGTGGGAAGCTTGGTCACCTCCAGAATTTGGCCCACTGCCAGGGTCCAGGGCCAAGTGAACTGCAGTGATGGGGTCTCCAGGACTGCAGATCTTGGTGGGGCTGCGTAGCGGGACCCCAGCAGAAAATTTTTACACGAGAAACCCTATGTCCATGGGCCCCACAGCCCCGGGCCAGGCAGACTCAGGTCCTGGGTTCCAGAAACCATTCTCTGCTCTGATAGGTGGTAGCCCCTCTCTCTCTCCATCATCCTGGATGTTCTTCTGGGGAGAGCTTTCCTTCCAGTGATTACCTCTTTCTGTCCATATTGATGTTCTGGTCTCTCGGGATTATGGCTCTTGGCATCCCCCCAAAGTAGACCTCTTCATTCAGTTTTACATTTTCCTCTTACAGGCCCTTGGAACAGGTTCCCAAAGGGTCCCAGGCTATATGATCAAATGGAAAGGGAACTGAAATTTATTGAGCACTTACTAGGTGCTAGTGATTATGCTCTGTACCAAATGTGCATTATCTCGTTTAATCCTCACAACCCAGAAGTTATTTTCACTAGAGCTGAGATGTAGTATTATCCCCATTTTACAGATGAAGAGACTGAGGCTTCGAGAAGTTAAATAACTTGCCCAAGGTCACATAGTTATTAGAGGAGAGATAGAGCCCTACCTCCTGCCCCTCATACTACACCATCTGGGCAGCCCCTCAGACTTGCATTTACAGCTTCGGCTCAAGCAGTGCCCAACTTGAGGCATGTGCCTTTCTGATCTCTCTTCCCTGAGTGTCCTGCCTATAATGTTAGCACTGTCCTGGGGCACCTCATTTGTTGACAGTTTTGATCTCCCTGCCCACCAGGGAGAAAGTCCCTTTATAGTTTCCCCCAGGGGACCTCAGAGCCCCCACTTAGAGGGCTTTCTGGTGGCCTGTCCTAACATCCCTGAGTGCATTAGTTGTGTGCAGATTAGACTTCCACTGGTATGCAGACAGTGAAGATTCTATGAGTAGAACCTGGCACTCTCAAAACCTGTGTGCCTTCTGATGGGGCCAGGGTGTAGGTACAGTGGTGCCAAACCTTCCCAGGGACGGGGGCACAGATGGACTGGCCACCACTTTCAGCAGTGCCAGGCTCTGCCGGAAGCATCAGGCTGTGCAAACAGTATCAGCTCCTGGAAATGGAACCGGGCCTTACACACAGCGGCAGACCCTGCAAGCCCTACCAGGCCCTGCCTCTGACTATGAGAGCGGAGCTTGTTTTCATGCTCAATCATGGTGACAGGCTGGCAGCCTGTGCCCTGATCTTTCAGCTGTGGCTGCTTTCCACACTCAGTAACAGTGCTCTTGGACCCGGAGGTCAGAGATAGATACATACATACTCAGGTTGGGGAGAGATTTTTGAAGCCAAAGGGGAGGTCGGCTGAATGTGGATCTGGTTTTGGTAAGCAAAAAAGACATATTGCTGAGAGCAGACTTTAATAGAGTCGGCAGCAAGGGGAGGGCAGAGGTGCTTCAGGGAGGGGGATGTGCCTGACTGCCTCTGCATCCTAGAGCCGAGGGCAGGACAACAGGTGCTCAGGAAATGTTACAGAAGGGATCCATGAATCAATGGTAAGTTAACAGGTGATCGTATGTGCCTCTGAAGGGCTGGGAGGCCAGGGAGCAAGAGGGAAGATGGAAAGAGAATCATCCTGGACCAAGGTCTAATGCCCTGAGACAGTGACCAGAGGTGGACGGGGCAGGGTGTGCTGATGCTTCCCCTCAAGATGACTGACATTAAGGAGAGGCCAGGGAGGTGGTACTGGTGGGGGGACTGGTTCAAACTTGTTTTCCCAGCATGGAATTGGCACCTCCCCTAGACTCCAGAACTCCTGAGAAGCCACCTGGCCTGCCCCCTGGCCAGCGGCCGAAACAGAGGGCAGACTTCAGCCAGCTCTGCAGACAGGGCTGTGGGGAGGGCAGGGCGAAGCCCCACTGTGGAGAGCACAGAGAGCAGGGTTAATTTTCCTGAGAGGTACACATTTGATGGCCTGTGGTCCGCAGGAGAGGTGTGTAGCATCATCTCTGGCAGAAGGAGGCCCAGGAGGAGCCAGCCGAGCGCCTGCCCTGAGAGCCTCCTTTCAGGCCCCAGCCGCCATTCTCTGAGCAGCTAATTAAAAGAGAAAAGCCTGTTAATATTTCAGCACTGTTAACTCTGCTAAATTATTAAGTGTCCATTTGCATTACATACACAAAAGGATCGATAAACATGTGTGTACCAGGAGCTGGGAGAATGAGGGAGGAGTAGTTTCTAAGGATGCCACGTGGGACAGGCCCAACCAGTGACTCAGAGACTATGTCCTGCACCTGGAGCCCTGTGTCCTCAGCACTGTGCCCGGCACTTGCAAACTGGAAATGCATGGGGCTTAGCACAAAAGTCAGAGAGTCAGATGGACTCCAAACCAGCAGGGTGTCCTTGGGCAAGTTACTTAAACTTGCTGAGCCTCAGCTTCCTTATCTGACTAGTGGGAACAATAATAGGCTTGTTGTGGGCAATAAATAAGATAATAGATACAAAACACTCAATAAAATGCCTGCGCAGAGTAATATTATTATTATGTATATATTATTATGTGATCGTTATATCATGGTGATGGGAGGGAGACCTGAGACATAACTCCAGCTCACAGTAATCCCTCCTTGTTTCCTTTCTGCCTCTCAGCAGGCCTTTATAGACATCATTCTTATCCCACCTCTTCTAGACTATGCACTTCCCTAGCGCAGGGCCTGAGTGCCATAGCTCTCTGTACCCCCAGCACCAAGCTCAGCACGTCACACTTATAAGGATTTGTTGAATGACTATCTGATAGAAGGTAGGACCAGACCACAGATTCTGCTTCCATATCGCCTGGCCCGGAACACTCAGTGATGCTTCCAGGAGGTGGTTAGGGTGATGGTACTTGCCCTGCCATCCTCCAGTAACTGGGAGATAGAACCAACTTCAGGTGGGGGAGTCGGCAGCACCCCCTTCTTCTTTTCTCTCCTTGCCTTCCCACCACTCTGCTCTGTTTGGAAGTTTCCGCAGCCTGCAGACACACTTCCCCTGAAAGAGTCAGGAGAGGGAAGCAGAACACCAGATCCCACTTGGTCATGATTAACCTTTTAAAATTTAGGGTGGAGAAGAAAGCTGCAGGAAAGCTGATGTGATGGGGCTTTTCATCAAGGGTTTTCATTCCCTTTGCTGTCTGTCAGCCTTGTTTGGCTCCACATCCTACTGTTGCATCCTCGTGTGCTTTGCCAGTGTCCCCCACCCCCTTGGCTCGCAGCTGGGGAGAAAAGTCTCTGATGGGGGATGGGGATCCTTGATGAAATTCCCCTTCTAGGTTCCAGTGAGAATTCTCTTCAGAAGGCCACGGAGCAAGCTGGAATTTGCCTTAACATGCGTCCTTGAGTTTGTGGCTTCCTCACTGGGCCTCCTGGGTGCTGGCAGTCCCCACCCCTACCTACGGTTTGGGGTGTACACTTTTGGAGGTAGAAAGGAGTGAGCTGATAGACCAGAAGCATGTGCCAGGGACTTGCCATTTCTGCTCAGTTGCCCTCCTTAGGATGCTGCCTCCTTGGTGACATGTCTCATGCCGCTTGGTTACTCTCAACCAAGGGGCTGGGGAGGGGAATGTTACTTGGCTCCACAGCCATTATACTCTGTTAGGAAAGAGCTTTATGGTCAAGTGGAAAGCACTGGATTAAACCAAGTTACATGGATGTGTTTATTGCAGGACTTTTCAGGGCCTTTAATAGTATACTCTTGTGTGCTGAGACTCTGAGAGGGAGAAGATGCAGCATCCTTATTTGGCGATGGGCTATCTGTGAGCATTTTATGGCGCACAGGTTTGGCAGACAGTGTTTTCCTTTTCCATGGGGTTTGTTGCTAAATATTGGGAGAGTGAAATAGCAGAAGTCTCATAGGCCAGAAACAGGGAAATTGTTCCACAATCCTTCCTATTTTCTATCCACCAACGTGGCGTCAAGCAGAGATAAATCCAGCAGCGCCTCTGAAATTCAAAGGGAGCGTGTTACAAATACAACCTCTGAGGCCCGCCCCTGAAGAGTCAGGGCTAGTGGTTCTGCATGGGCCTGGGAATATGCATTGCACACATTGCAAAGGGCTCCCCTAGTGACACAAGGCGAGGGTAGAGGAGTCCGTGGAGGGCAGTGAACTGAGTTCCAAGCTAGTGGGAAGAAGGCCTGGGTTCGAGCCCCAGCTCTGCTACTGTCCTGTGTCTGTGAGTGGACAGGGTGTTCCCTTCTCCAGGCCTCAGTCTCCTTCTCTGCCAAAGGAGGCTAACTAGGGCGTGCCCTTTCTGGCTCTCAGAACTGAGGCAAGGAGCTTGCAAATATACAGTGGACCCCAGGAATGTATCAGGCCTCATCATCTGTGGCAGATAAGACATCGTCCTTTCATGCGAAGGCCTTGCAGTCCCCTGGGGAGGTGGGGTTTTAAGAAGAGTGCAGGATCACTTATGGAATAATAATGCTGGCTGACATGCTTGACGGCTTACTGTGTACCAGACAGTTTTAAGCACTTTACCTGAGTTTACTTATTTATTCCTCTCCACAACCCCATTTTACAATTGAGAAAACTACGGCTTAAATAACTTGCTAAAAGTCACAAGGTAACTTTCTGAGAGTTAAGTGTGTAAGAGGGATGCTCAGAAAGGGCTCCATTCCATCCCTCCCCTCTGGTTTTCTGACTCCCTGCACAGTCCTCAACATGAACTCTGAACACGTTCATGAAACATCCCTAATGGTTTAGCGTCTGCTTTGAACGGCTCCACCCCTGAGATATAGAGGGGGCCACAGGGGGTGGTCTTCTGTCCCCACCTCTTGCTCCTATTTAATCATCTCAGGAGCTGTCATTTGTTGACAGAACACATACTGTTTGGCCAGATGTTTGACATATATTGTATTCAACCCTCACACTAGCCCTGGGAGAAGGCATTATTGTTCCCATTTTACAAATGAAGAGGCTGAGGCTCAGAGAGGTTAAGTAACTTGCCCAATGTCACCCAGCTAGTGGGTAGCAGAGCCAGAAATTAGTCCCAGATTGTCTGCTCTTTCCACCTCTCTCCAGCAGATCCCTTCTCCGCCCACTGTTCCTTTTTTCACGATGCCCTGCTTTAGGGTCATCTTAGCACTTAACACACTCTGAAACCATCCGTTCATTTCTGTTTCCTTGTTTGCCATCCATCTCCCCAACAATGCTCTCTCAGAGCTGGTCTTTGTTTGCTTTTCATGACAGTCTCTCTAGCATCCAGGGCAGCGGCCTGCTTTTGTTGTTTGATAGACTGAATGAAGGGATTATGTCATGGTGCCTCTTGACTCAGGCCCTGGCCTGGTTGCCTTAAGAATCAGAAAATGTTGCCGCTGGTAGTGACTTCCTGGTGTGTAGAGTGAGAGGCTGAGGCTCAGTGGGACAGAACCCCTTTGGGGGTCTGTAACTTGGTGGGATCTCCGTTGGTTTAGGGTCAGAAAGCAGTTCCAGCCATTCCAGGGGTGAGCAGAGTGGGGCAGCCTGACTCATGTTAACGAAACTCAGTGGGGGTGATGGGCAAGTTGGAATGTCTATGCCAAGGGGGTCTGAGTGCTTTGCAATTAGGCAGCACTTGCACCAGAAGGCAAATCTGAACCGGGAAGAAGTCAGCCATGGGAAGTGGCTCCTCAGGTAGGACTCAGAGTAGAGGGAGTGGGTAATTGTGATGGTTAGTGTCAACTGAGGAAGCTGGGTAACATCACCAGACAATGTCATCAAAGCGGGGGTGGGTGCTCTTTTTGTTTTTAATCTAATTGAAGTGTAAAGTGATATAGTAAAATCTTAAGCAAATACCTTGATGCATTTTTACGTGTACATCCACCCGTGTAACAGCCGCTCAGATGAAGACTATGAACATTCCCATCTCACGAGATGGGATCCCACCTCCTCCCCAGAAACTTCTCTTGTGCCCTTCCCAGTAAATAATCGCCCACCTCCACCCAAGGGCCACCACTGTTTAGATCTCTGTTACTATAAGGTTGGTTTTTCCAGTCTCGAATTTCAAATGTATGAAATCATACACTATTTCCTCTTTTATGTCTGAGCTCTTTCACTCAAATTGTGCTGTGAGGTTCAACAGGGTTGTTGTGTCCATCTGTAGCTCTTTTTTTCACTTCTGTGTAATATTCCATTGTATGAATGTGCCAGGATTTATTCATCCTTGCTGCTCTTGACGGACATGTGGGTTGTTTCTTGTTTTTAGCTATAATGAATAAAGCGGCTATGAATGTTCTCAGACCTATTGTTTGGTTGTCACAGCACTAATTTCTGTTGGGTACATACCCAGCAGTGGAATTCCTGCATCCTGGGGTGTACCCTTGTTTAGCCTGAGTAGGTGCTGCCAAAATCTCTTCCAAAGGGGTTCTACTATTTTAGAGTTGGATAGTCTTAGGAGTTAATGTCATTAAAAGGCGTTAGATAATCTTAATGATGTCATCACCGATGATGCCAGCTCATAGCCCAATGTCCAATGAGGAAGAGTACCTGTCAGGTGGCCAGAGGCCTTGTGTCTGCTGGCCAGGCCCCATCTTTTCTGGCTTGGGCTGGCCAGGCCCTGAGAAAGTCCAGCTCTCCAGCTCTTTTTCAGTATTCCTTATCAGTCACCGAAGTGTCTATCATTACAACACTGCCTGGCTACGGGCAAGCCACAGTGTCCAAGATTACAGCTTATCTTCCATTGGAGCCTGTTAAATCAATGTCTTCCTTGTTGAGAGGCACCCCAGGCCTCTTGCAGACATCCATGCAGCCTTCTGGGCTTATCAACAACTGGCACACACATCACACATTGGTGGGTTTTTTCCTGAGGACCTTGGCCACAGATGGCTATCTTTTCCAAAGCATTTTCATTGCAGGGGATGATAGTTTCAGACCCATTCCCTAGATTCCAGGGTGCATCTTATACAGGGCCCACGTGCTGTTTATAAAATTCATAGAAAGTAGGAGTTGAAAAAAAGACCTCAGAAGTCATCTAATACACTCCCCTCCTGTAGGTGGGGAAACTGAGGCCCATGAGGTTTCACTTGCCCAAGGTCACACAGCTTGTCTCCTGACAACTAGCCTAGGTTCATTCCTCCATGGCAGCCAGACTGGACACTCAGACTCTGGGTTGGTAGCAGCTGCCACTGTTTGCAGAGACTCTCATGGTTAAACACAGCCTACATCACCCCCCAGATGGCTGCCCCACAAACTTCTTGATGTGTGGCCGGGCTGCCTCTGTGGACCCACCTCTGTAATGAGTTCATGACTGTCCCATCAGTGTTGGTTGGAAAGACTCTGTTAAGGTGCTATTTGTGGCGACAGTAGAACACATCAGAGTTCTACTAAGCACTTCTCATTTATCCTGTGTGATGATCACATCCACCCTTGTGAGTTCTCAGCGTTGGTAGCATTCTCTCCATCTTAGAGATGAGAAAATGAAGGTCCAAAAATCACTAGTGTTTTACCCCGGGTAATATGGAATATAAAACTGCCCTATCAACCTGCAGGAAGCCCCCCTGTTTTCTAGGGCTGGTTCAAAAGCTGCCTCTTCCATAGAGCCTTCTGTGATTCTTTCTCCAGCAGACAGTGATGTCTCTCTCCTCTAACCTCCTCTTTACCTTTCTTAACAATGCTTAGCAACTTCACCATGGCATATTCCTATAAATTCATTCATTCAGTGTTCACTGAGTACCTGCTATATTCAAGGCTTTGCGCTGGGGATACCAAGGTGTGAAGCTCATGGTCTGGTAGGTAGAAAGATAAGAATGCTGAATTTGGTAGACACGCAGATTGATGCTTTGCTGTTGCACTGGAAAAGTGATGGATACAGAAGGAGGGAGGATGTAGGTCAATCATGGAATGCTTCCCGGAGGAAATTACACATTTTATGAACAGGTTTTATCTCACCTCCCTGCACCTCTTTAGGGCAAGGACTGAGTTTTCACCCCCTTGTGTCCCTTGTGCCCTGGATTAGCTCTCCTGCCTCCACTCCCTCCATCCTCATATGTGAGCAGACAGGTTTGAAATTGGGGGCCTTGCCCTCCTTCCCAGAGCCCAAGTACTGGTCGGCTGGGGGCTGGTTTGCCTTCAGGACAGTGGGGCTAAGACACTGAAGGAGGGCCATGAACTTTTCTGGTTCAATCATTTTCCCTTTGGGTCCCCCAGCCATATCGCAGCTCTGGTCCCCCAGCCCTGGTCAGATCCCAGCCCTGGCCACTGTGAGAGAGGTTAGGGAGGATCCAAAGTCTTGTGAGAGCTTCCAGGCCCCCGGTGAGAACTTCTCTCCCTTGGAGAGGAGGCTGGCATAGGTTCAGAAGAATGAGGGAGAAGTAACAGGCGTTTGGGCGAGGGGAATGTGCAGTCCCTGGGGCTGGGGGCCATCTTAGTTAGGTTCGCTGAAGGTTGAGCCTTGGATGGTTGGTGGCAGTGAGTTCAGGCAAGTGATTTGCTGAGAAAGTGCTCTAAGGACCAACTGAAAGGGGACAAGGGAAACAGCCAGGTGAAAATGTGGTTTAGTTGACTTAGTCTCAGCCTGTTCCCTGGGGTGGGGTAGGGGGCCTCTGGAGCATGAACAGAACCGCGGTCACCCCAGCTTGAGGCAAGGTGGCTGGGCTTTTGCATCATGTCCACCAGTCATTGGGGTGTGTATGTATTGGGGAAGGGATGACCTCCTATAGGCATGTCTGGTCCAGGCAGCTCCCACTGGTTGAGGGCAATTCCCTGGGGCAGGTGAGCTCTGCGTGCCTAGCAGCTAACACAGCAGCTGGGAGTGGAGGCACCTGCCAGATACAGGGAGCTGGGCAGAGCACCAGCAGCCTGCACGACAGGGGGCTGCTAAGACATGATGCTCACTGGGTGATAACCACTCTGCACAGATTACAAAGCCCCCTCACAGTCCTCAGCTCACTGAAGAGCACAGATCTCTTGCAAGGGCCGTGGGATGGGGAGGAATTGCCCCTGTCCTGAGTCCCTGGCCCTTCTGGTCTGGCCCGGGGCCCTAGGAGGATTCTTTCCTGAGCTCGATGGCATCAGGCCTCTGAGGGATGTCATGGAGAAGTCTGGGCTGACCCCTCCCCCTGACACACTCAGGAGGGAGCCTTAGACCCCCTCTGGCCTTGGTGCCTCCTGTCTAAACCTCCCCATCTCCCGCCAGCTCCAGCCCAGGCTCAGATCGTGCACGCGGGCCAGGCGTGTGTGGTGAAAGAGGACAACATCAGTGAGCGCGTCTACACCATCCGGGAGGGGGACACCTTGGTGCTGCAGTGCCTTGTCACCGGGCACCCTCGGCCCCAGGTAAGCCCCTGGCCTGGCTTGAGCAGGCCCCTCCTGCCCCACCCCTCTCTGGGATCAGAAGAGGCAGTGGGAGCTGTGACTAGAGACGGACAGCAGCACGTCAGCAGAAGACAGGAGCCTGGGGCTGGGGAAATAGCTGGAAAATAAACCCTGTGGGGAAGGGCTAGAGGCTGTGGGCTTACTCACCTGGAAATATTGATGACTGAGGGCAAAAACTGAATGTCAGTTGTTCAGGTCCACTCCACTCCCTGTATCTGTTGAGCAGACGCTCTATCAGATATATACCTTCAACCACTGTTTGAAGGCAGACCACGCGCCAAGCACTATGCTCGTTACTTTCTCCAGTGTTTTCTCTTTGGAGCCTCGCAACTGTGCCGTGAGGAAGGCATCAGGGCCTCCATTTTAAGCTGAGGAAATCGAGGTTCAGAGAGGTTGGGTAAACTCCCAAGGTCCCCAGCTCTTGTGAGGGTGGGAGCAGAATTCACATCCAGAACCAGCATTCTCTGTAACTTGGTACACTTCCTCCTACTTCAGGAGGCTTCCGGTAGGCCAGCCCCACACTTTTGACATTAAGAGACTCAAAGCTATTAGAAAGTAACAGAAGATGCGGATCTGGAAAATCTGGGTGGATTTTGTCCCAGACTAAGTGTTTGGTTCAGGCAGGAAGTATTGGCTGGCTATCACTGAGAGCTGACAGGTGGAGGCAGGAGGGGGGGCTGGAGGGATGGGTAAAATTTGCTGGCGAGCTGCGGTGACCTTTAAAAGCAACAGAAAAGGTTTTGATTGGATCCTAGGAAGCACAGTGATTGCAAAATCCTTTTTTGGGGGGACAATTTTGGGAATAGGGACAGCTTTAGTAGGTTTGGTCTTGAGACAAGCAGATGGACAAGAAAACTCCTAAAGACTTTTTCAAACGGAAACTATCATCACCGCTTCCTCCTTCTTAAGGGTTGTTTTTTGGAAGTGTAAACAATGCTGCCAGTCTTCAGGTTGGTGTTTGCATAGGTGTGACTTTAGGCATGATGCTCCCTAAAGCCAGGGAGGCAGCTGGCCCACCTCTCCCTCAGGCTGCACTGGCCATCTGTGTGTGTCCCCTTCCGCATCACATGTAGAAGTCGTTTGTGGCTGTGGCTGTGAGTGCATGCACCCATTTTCTATTTCCATTTGTAGTTTCATTATTCTTCCTGCCACCTAGGCTCAAACCCTTGGGCTCATATTTGACTCAGCCGCATATCATTCCCCACACCTAGCCAGGCTCTGAGGCCTTTCTTTTTACGTCTCTTGCATGGGTCTCCTTCTATTCCTCATTACCCCTTGAGGTCAGACCTTTAGCCTTGTCCCTTGGACCACTGCAGTAGACTCTAACTGGCCTCCCATTCTCCTACATCTCCCCCTCCAATCCATTCCTGCACCCTGCTCCCAGAATCATCATCCTTAGACCTGCTACATGATATCACTCCCCTGCTCAGAAACCTTCGACGACTCCACATTACCTACCAGACCCAGTTCAGGCTCATAGGGGTGGAACTAAAGACCCCCCCACAATCCAGCCCCCACCTGCCTGTCCTGTCTGATGTCCCACGGCCATCCTCCTCACACCCCGTCTTCAGTGAACCGGTCCAAATACACCCTGTTCATTCTTGCTTTAGCCACTGCTCTTTACCTGTCCTGAAATGCCTTCTAGTGCCTTTTGCTCATTTCATTACAATAAATATTTATTGAGCACCTGCTATGTGCCAAGTACTGTGATGGGTCCTGAGGATACAGCTGCAGTTCCTGTTGTCATGGAGCATCCAGTCTAGGGGTGGAGCAAGTATCATCGCATAGCCCAGTTTGTTGTCAGATGGAAGAATGAGTGGGCATGGAATTCCCTACTCCAAACTAATAGCAAGAGAGAGGGACTCTCTATGGTTAAAATGAAGAAGAAATCTATAGCGATGGTAGTGAGCAAAAGCTGAAGAAACTGGCACTTTGAGGGACTTAACTGCGTACTCACCTCAGGGGGAGTAGTATTAATACACACGTGGGGGGTAAGCGCTGAGGCCACAGGCCCATCTATGACTGGAGCTAGAACTGGACTTCTTACCTAAAGCTGGAAGCTTGGTAAGAGTGATACCACCTATGAATGAGGACCAGAGGATCTCTGCCCCATAGCCCAGAGTCACAGCAGGGAGCAGACTTTCTGCTTCAGGGCGTGGGTGCAAACAGTCACCTATGAGGGAATAACCCTAATCCAGTCTGTGTCTTGCACTATCCAAGTGGTGAGGAGACCTTAAGCTGAGAAACTAATATAAAAACTGGGACTTCCCTGACGGTCCAGTGGTTAAGACTCTGTGCTTCCAATGCAGCGGGTATGGGTTCGATCCCTGGTCAGGGAACTAAGATCCCACATGCCGCGGGGCATGGCCGAAAAATACCCAAACTGGTTGAAACCTGTGAATGCATATATCTTGGGCGTAGGCAACCATAAAGCTACACCACAGACAGGCCTGTCAGTGCCCAAGTGGGAATTCTGAGGAAGATAATTCCTACTGAATACAAGCCCATGGGGTGAAATTTTAAAGCATATCTAAAAATACAGTGCCAGGAGAGCCAGTCCATAGACCCAAATAATTGAACAATTCACATCTGAGAAAACAGAGATGATAGAGCAATATGAAAGAATCTTTAAAATAAATGTGTTTAAAATGTTTAAAGAGATAATGGAAGGAATAGAATCTATAAGATGGGAGATTATAAAACCTGATCAGTTAAGATATGGAAAAAAGCAAATAGAAATCCTAGAAATAAAAAATAATAGTCTTTAGAAAAATTTGGCCTCAATACCATAGAAGTAGCTAAAGAAGAAACTGGTGAATTGGATAATAGATCCAAGGAAATCAGCTACAATGCAGTCTGGACAGGACAAAGGGATGGAAAATGTGAAAAGGAAGTTGGGAGACATGGAGGATAGAATGAGAAGCTGTAACAAATTTAGGCATTCTACAAGGACTAGAGAAAACTTAGAAGAGGCAACATTTAAAGAGATAAAGCCTGAGAATTTTGTAGAATTGAAGAATGGTATGAACTCTCAGATGGATAAACCAAGTCCTAAGCATTTGTAAACAAACCCCATCTAGATAAATCATGGTAAAACTGCAAAATGTCAAGTACAAAAAGCAAAAACATTTTCATGGTCTTGTTCTTTTTCCAAAGCACCCTCTGATCTACGTCTGAATGTCCTGAAACTGCATGTAGCCTTCCCCAAGTTTTGTAACCCCTGGGTCCATGAGGGTAGAGTTGAGGGTGGTGAGGAGATGAGAACAGCAGTGACACACCGTCACTCCTGCCAAATTCTATTGGTCACACAGACCAGCCCTGGTACAAAATGGGAGGAAAGTACAGAAAGGTGTGAATACCAGGAGGTGGGGACCACGGGGGGCCATGGTGGAGGCTGGCTATCACATAGACCTCTTTCACAGATGAGAAATCTGAAGCTAGGAGATGAGTAACCTACCCAAGGCCACTAAGCTAATAAGTGGAATAACAAAAATTTAATCAAATTCTTACTTTTCCAGGAATGAATTATATACTCATTTAGTCTTCTCAGTAAGCCTAGGAAGGGAGTAATATTTCCATTTTACACATGCGGAAAGGAAGGCAGGAGAGGTCGGGTAACTTGCCCGCAAATCCATGATGCTAACAACTGCACATACTGCCTTTTTAAAAGCCTCTTCCACCTGACCCCAGATTCCCCAGGCTCTTCACTGAGAGGTCCTACCTCCAGCGTGCATTCCCACGAGGCTGTTTGGGTTAGTTTTGCAGGCCTGTGTATGCCTTATGTGCACTCGTGGAAAAGTATGGGGGTGGGCGGGGACCCCCCTCCCCTTCCCCCTCTGTGCGGTCTGACTCTGCCCTGCCTGGCTGGCCCAGGTGCGTTGGACCAAGACCGCGGGCAGCGCGTCGGACAAGTTCCAGGAAACATCGGTGTTCAATGAGACACTGCGCATCGAGCGCATCGCGCGCACGCAGGGCGGCCGCTACTACTGCAAGGCTGAGAACGGCGTGGGCGTGCCTGCCATCAAGTCCATCCGGGTGGATGTGCAGTGTGAGTCGGGTCTGCCTCTGAGTACCCGGGCCAGGGGCCTGCTTCTGGGGGCTCAGGCTGGGAAGGAGGAGTGGGGAGAAGGGTAGAGAAGTGGCACCTCCGTGGAGAACAACGGTAGAGACTTTCTCTTTTCCGGGATAGAGAAGGGCATCCCTGATGTTCCTTTGATGTGCACTATCTTATACCATTCACCCATCTCTATCTTTAATCCCATATGAACCTTGCAGCATCCCTGCAAAGTGGTCAGGGAGGGCAGGACAGGTTGGATTATACCCATTCTACAGATGAAGAAGCTGAGACCAAAGGCTTGTGACTTGCTCACTGCATAGGTCTCTTCTCATTATGGTCCAGTGTCCTTCCCACAGTACCTCATGTCTCTGCTTTTGTCCCAGGGAAGCTCTGAAACTTCCCTATCCCAACACCTGCAGGACCAGGCACCCCTCAGTCCTTGCTACAGGTTGAATGGGAAGCCCTCAGTCCCTGCCTGCCATCCACGGATATTCCCTTGACCACTCAGAGGCTATCTTCCTTCTTGCCATCCGCCTCTGTGCCATCCAGGCTGACCTAGGTACCCAGAAGCTGTGGGGCCAGGCCCAAAGGTCTGTCTGCCACCATCTTAATATCTACAATGAACCTATCCATTAAATACACCCCCCTGCCCCAAGTGGGACCTGATAGAGTGGTGGAACCCCAGGCCCTCTCTTCTGTCCCCCTTCAGCCACCCAGGGGCCTGACAAACCCTGGGGCTGAGGGTCGTTTCTCAAGTTATTGCAGCTGGAAGGGTCTGGCAGGCATGGCCTGATTTCCAGTGTGCAGCTGCTTCCTCCATCCCATGATAGGAGGGTGAAGATAGACACACACATACCCCCGCCCTCCCCACCCCCCAGCCAATGCAGATCCCTGGGGAGGGACTGCTGAGAAGCCAACACATCCAGTCCCCTGCCTCTGACAGGTTGCTCAAGCTTGCAGGGCTGGGAGAGCATCTTGCTCTCTGGAAGCATCCCATGAGGGTAGCTTAATTTTCCCTGAGAGCTGCCAGGGGCCCAAGCCCTCCACCTAGGGGGTCACGCATCTGACTCCACTGGGGCTGTGCCCTTGCAGACCTGGACGAGCCAGTGCTGACAGTACACCAGACAGTGAGCGATGTTCGAGGCAACTTCTACCAGGAGAAGACGGTGTTCCTGCGCTGTACGGTCAACTCCAACCCACCTGCCCGCTTCATCTGGAAGCGGGGCTTGGACACCTTGTCTCACAGCCAGGACAATGGGGTCGACATCTATGAGCCCCTCTACACCCAGGTCAGGATGGGCGGCAGCTGGCTTGGTCTCCTCATGGCTCACCCCACATTCTTCCTCCTGCACCCCACAAGGGAGGGGGCCAGGGGGGCTGAAGCCTCACCATCTGGAGTTCCAGGGACTGCCCTGACTCCAACAAGTTTCTTCTGACATCAGAAGCAAGCATTCTGATTGGGCTTCAGACCACCTGGGGCAGACAGAATTGAGACAGAAAGGTCAGGAAGCAGTGGTGAGGACAGGAGAGTCCTCAAGGCAGCATGTCTTCTAAGAACTTTGCCAGTTAGGAGAGGCACCTCCTGGGGCAGACAAGTCATCCCTGCCTGTTGCTGGCTGTCAGGGTCTTTGGAACGACGAGCAGGAACAGCAGGAGTTGGGGTAGAAAGATGAGTCACTTCCCATGGCTCTCCTGCAGTCCTAGGAGATGGTGATGAAGCCATCCTGCAAGAGAGTGTTCAGAGGCAGCTTTCCTAGGTGGCTGTCAGAACTCCACATGTAGCCATGGCCTGTAGGGCCAGCCCTATATTTGTATGGGTTGTAAGACAGAGCAGGATTCCCTCGTTACCCTTCCATTTCCTAGAATGGGGAAACTGAGGCCTGGTCCTGACCAGTGTGTACCAGGACACCCTCAGACCCATGGAAGCCCAGGGTATGGGGAGTGTGCCATCCACCCCAGGCTCAGTCCTGAATAGGAATTTGCTTTAGCCTCTGGTGCTTGGTGAATGTGTGTGAGACCCAAGCAGGCCCCTCACCCCAGTGGTCACTGCCCAGGGGGAGACCAAGGTCCTGAAGCTGAAGAACCTGCGGCCCCAGGACTATGCCAGCTACACCTGCCAGGTGTCTGTACGCAACGTGTGTGGCATCCCGGACAAGGCCGTCACCTTCTGGCTCACCAACACCACGGGTACAGGCACTTCCCCACCCATCCCCTTTCCCACCTGGGCTGAGTCCTCAACCAGGAGGTGGTGCCCATCTCATGCTAGACTCCAAGCACATCACCACGAGTGTTTCCCCTCCTCCTTCCTGCCTGCTCCTTCCCTTCTCCCCCTGCAGACCTTCCCCGGCCCCCATTCGCTCCCTGATTCTCCTCCCCCACATCTGGCCCTGCCTCCTGGTCCCCTAAGACCCCATTCTTGTCCTCCTAGCACCACCAGCCCTGAAGCTGTCTGTGAACGAAACTCTGGTGGTGAACCCTGGGGAGAATGTGACGGTACAGTGTCTGCTGACAGGCGGTGATCCTCTGCCCCAGCTGCAGTGGTCCCATGGACCAGGTCCACTGCCCCTGGGTGCCCTGGCCCAGGGTGGCACCCTCAGCATCCCTTCAGTGCAGGCCCAAGACTCTGGCTACTACAACTGCACAGCCACCAACAATGTGGGCAACCCTGCCAAGAAGACTGTCAACCTCCTGGTGCGATGTACGTGGCTCCGGAGGGGTGGAAGGAAACTTGGGAAGCAGACAGGGTCCCTGTACCTTGGGAACTGAAATGGGAAAGGGGCCTGTCTGCTTCTCCTTGGTAGGGGAGGTAGGCTGAGAAGGCAGGTTCCAGGCACTTTGATTTCCCTGCAATTCAGGTGTCTGCCAGCAGATGGCAGGACTAAAATTTGCATAAAGTTTTATTTACAGTTTACAACCAATACATTTTCAAATATAACCTCAACAACCCAAGAAGTAGGAAGGGCTGGTGTTGATTACCTAGATTTTTTTTAGACTGGGAAACTGAGGCTGCAAAAAGCTAAATGTGGACATTCCAGACTCTAAGAGAAAGTTCCTGACTTTCTCCCTGTACAATGGTTTCTACATGATTAATAGAATTAAAGTGAAAATAACACACATTTCCACATACCTCATATGTAAATCTTTATTAGCAAAGCATTTCAGTGAGTATAAAGATAATTACTAAATGTAAAAATGATTAAAACTTGGAGCACAATATAAAGAAGTACAAATACTTTCCTAACTAAATTTCAGCCTCAGTAATTATCATTAGCTGCTCGATAAGATCTTGATTTTACTACTCTGCTTTAAGGAGGAAACTTTAAATTCTTCTGCTTGTGCAGCTTTAGGTGGTTGTTTTAAAATTTATTAAAAAAATTTTTTTTTAAAGATCCAGGCTTGTTTCCAGCTCTTTAGCACTTGAAAGTAAAGTACAGCTTCTGTCAAATTCAATTGAGCATCTTCTGATGAACACTCTTCTTTGTTCATCTGTCACTGACCAGTCTCTCCCTGACTCTCCTCACCAAGAGAAGCTAGCTCTCTATGACTTTTTACTTAATTATGATTAAGTAGTGAGAAAGATAATAGTCAAACTGTGGTTATCTAATGACTACTGTTTCCTTTGATGGTACTTTTCCCATCAGAAGATTGTTCTTCTCCACCTGATCCATATGCCCTTTAAAACCTGGGTTGATAAGATTGCCATTTTCATCAAATACTTGTGGTCACCTCTCGGGGTGACATACAGCCTGCTTCACTCAGCCCAGTCCTGATTTATGGCTGTTGTAGCAGAGTCCTTTCCAATGAGCACCTAATATTAAGAATTCGGTCTAACTCTTGGCATACATAAAACAATTTTTAGATTTTTAAAGGAGGCCAGACCATTTTCTTTCTAAACTCTGTATTTTTATGTAATTGCATGTAAAATGATTGTATTGGTCTTTTTTTTTTTTATGACACAAACTTGTTGCAAAGAGCTAAACAGCACAAAAGGGCAAATTAAAAATTTCCCCTCAATTTCCCTCAGTCCCATTCTCTAGATAGAACCAGTGTTACATTCTGGTGCCTCTTTCCAAAATTTGTATTTTGTATATTCTGGGTTTAAAACAACAATAAAAATAAAGCAGCGTAGTAGTTAAGAGCACAGGCTCTGAGTGTGAATTCAAGATTGGCTATTTACCAATACTTCTTTGAGCAAGTGAATTAAACTGTCTGAGCCTCATTTCCCTCCTTTGTAAAATAGGGAAAATAAAATGCCTCTCTCAAAGATTGTGGGATGGGCTAAACGAGGAAACCCACATACAGTGCTTAGAACAGGGCCTCTCATAGTGTATGTTTGGTCAACAGTGGCTGTATTGATTACTAAACCCCCTTTTCTACAGCGAGCTTTTTTTTTTAACTTTTGGAAACACATCTGAGAGAGGAGAACAATTTCCAAGCAGAAAAAGTGATGGTTTCTCCTGGGAGTGGGATCGTAGCCCCCAAACTCCAGGAAGGCCAGTTGGAGGGTAGAAGCTGCATCTGGATGGGGGTGGTGAGACAGGGAACCCTGGCTTTGGGCCAGCTCCAGCCACCTTTCCCTCCCCATCCACCCATAGCCATGAGGAATGCCACATTCCAGATCACCCCAGATGTGATCAAAGAGAGCGAGAACATACAGCTGGGCCAGGACCTGAAGCTGTCGTGCCATGTGGATGCAGTGCCCCAGGAGAAGGTGACCTACCAGTGGTTCAAGAATGGCAAGCCAGCACGCATGTCCAAGAGACTGCTGGTGACTCGCAATGACCCTGAGTTGCCCGCTGTCACCAGCAGCCTAGAGCTCATTGACCTACACTTCAGCGACTACGGCACCTATATGTGTGTGGCTTCCTTCCCGGGAGCACCTGTGCCCGACCTGAGCGTCGAGGTCAACATCTCCTCTGAGACAGGTGGGCAGCTGGAGGGGGGCAACAGGGAGGTATGAGGGGGCTGGAGAAACCCACAGAGGGGAGGTGGGGGCAGCAGCTTGGGAAAGGGAGGCCACAGTGAGGAGGATATCATTTGTTCATGCCATATGCATTTATTAAACACCTGTCATATGCCAGGCATTATGCTACACACTGGAGTAAAGTGGTGGGCAAAACAGGCCACATTGAACTTAGTAGCAAATGTTTTTCAGATCATCCCACAAATAAATGTATCACTGCAAACTGTGATGCATGAGAGTCAGGAAAGAGTTTCCTAAGATAGCAGGTTTGATCTGAGATCTGAGGGAGGGGCAGGATTTTAGTAGGTAAAGGAGAGCAAAGGGAGGGTGGAAGAGAAAAGCAGGCCAAGGAATCAGCATATGCAAAGGCACCAAGGCAGGAAAGTACATGGAGCATTTGGCGCACTGAAAGAAGGAGAGTGTGGCTGGGAGAATAGAGTGAGATGAGAGTGGAGAGGTTGGCAGGGGCCAGATTTTGTAGAGGATTTGGGTCTTTATTCCAATAATAATAAATAATGATAATGAAATAACGGCCAACATTTACTGAGTGTTTTACTATGTGTTCTGATAATTTTATATTTATCTCATTCACCTTCATGATTTACTTTATGGGGTAGATGGTTCATCTTCAGTTTTTAGAGATGAGGAAACTTAGGCTAAGAGAGTTTAAGAATCTTATCTAAGGTTACACATCAATAAGTGGTGGAGCTCGGATTCAAACCCAGGCAACCAGACTTCAGAACCTGCTCTCAGCCACCCCTGAAGGGTTTACACTTTAAAAATTACAAGAGTTTGGAGGGAGTGACTTTGGAGAAGGTCTCTGGAATCTCATCTCCAGCCCCCAGTACCTTGCACTGAGTTGCTGGCCGACTTTGGCTAAGCCTCTTCAACTCTCTGGGCCTCAGTCTCTCCTCTATGAGACATTGAACCAGATGGCCTTGGAAGCTCTTCCCATCCTGACATCTGAACAGGGAGAGGCCAGGTGTAGCTGGAGGTGTCAAGAAAGGCTTCCAGAAGGAGACAGACCTGAGCTGGGCTTTGGGAGTGGACTAGGCCTCCACAGATTCCACAAATCCATTTTGCAAATCACAGAGCCATGTCTGGGGTGAGGAGCTGGGGACTCAGACACGAATGCCACAGCCCCATCATCAGAGCTCACTGCCTAGACAGAGAGATAGACCTGTTGCAGAAGGGTCAGGCAAGGTGGAGGAAAAGGAAGGACAAACCTTAGATAAGACTCAGGAGCTAAAGGTGGGGTCTGCAGAGCATCTGGGGGCACAAGAGGAGTACCAGGCTGCCCGGGGTCATCAAGGAGGGCTTCTTAGAGGAGCCATTTTCCATGTGAGCATTTGCCCGTGCTCAAGCCCATGAGAGGAGGGACAGGGAGCCCCCAAGGTGTATGAGACTTGCTGTGTCCAGGAAGTATGGTTCCTTACAAGTGGATCCCACAGCTGGAGCACAGGATGGGAAAGGAAGATGAGGCTGGGGGTTGACAGAGGCCAGAGCACAAGGGCCTTGTTAGAAGAGCCAAGGAGGTTGAGCTTTAACCCGAGGGCAGTATGGCCTCAAAACGGGACAGCCCTTTATCTTGTGGGGGCAAAGAAGGGTCGGGAGCTGGGGTGTTTTAGAAACAGGGAAATCAATGGGGTACAGGGCCATTTCATTCGTCAGCTTGATGCCTAGGACATAGAAGCTTTTTAAGGACCTGTGGAGACGGTTTAGAATTAGAAAAATAAATTAAAATTAACTGGCTCCAAAATACAAAGGGAAAACTGCAGAATTAAAGCCAATAAATGTATAAATGTTTACAGAGTATAAATTATGCTAACTAGATAACTGGACTTCAGCTTGCCTTGTAGGGTTATTTACGATTTATATTTAATGTAGACATTTAATTTGTTTGATGTGCTATGGGATAGGACCCATGGAAGTCTTTAAAAGACCCTTAATTTGGGCAATGTGTTGGGTTGGATTAGGTTTGGCTGTGAATAACAGAAAAAAACCTAAATAATGGTGCCTTTAAATGAGCTAGATGTGTATTTCTTCTTTATGTAAAAGTGAGCAGTCCAGGCTGGAATAGTGGCTCTGCTCCACCAAATCCTCAGAGCCCCAGGCTCCATCTTGTCTCGCTTTTCTGTTATCTTTAGCATGTGCCCCCTGGTCCACGATGGCAGTGCCAGCTGCAGCCATCAGTCTGCATTCCAGCCTGCAGGGAGGAAGAGAGGCACTGCCTCTCCATTTAAAGACTCACACCATCTTGGCCAGGATTTAGTCACGTGACCAGAGCTAGCCATAAGGCAGGCTGGGAAATACAGTCTTTATTCTGGCTGTGTGTCCTGCTAAAGCCCAGATATTCTTTCACTTTTGAAGAAAGGGTAAGGATGTTGGGGGACAGACTACCAACCTGTGATAACACTCCAGAAAGAGAAGATGGAGGCTTTCACTAGAGCAGGGCCAGTAGGCAGGAAGGAAGGGATTGAGGGAGAAGATATTTATCAGAACTATTTAAAAAGTGGAACCCCCCCAAATAAATAAATAAAAGGTGGAATCCCCCAAACTTAGTAATGTTGGGGATAAGGGGATAGAAAGAATTGGCCTGGACGACTTCAACACTCTTTCTGAGTTGGGAGACCTTGAGGTAGAGACCCAGGAGGTGGAGAGGATTTGGGGAGGGGAGTTCTGCTTTGAAGATACTGCAGGATCTGTGGAACATCAGGGATGGGAAAGGAGGCTCGCACTTAGTGGGAGGGAAGCAGGAGCCCCAGAGCAGAGGCCGGGGGATGGGGGGGGCGGTGAGGGGAAGCTCTAACCCCGCTCCTACCTCTTCCCTGCCCCGCAGTGCCTCCCACCATCAGCGTGCCCAAGGGCAAGGCCGTGGTGACCGTGCGCGAGGGCTCGCCCGCCGAGCTGCAGTGCGAGGTGCGGGGCAAGCCGCGGCCGCCTGTGCTTTGGTCCCGTGTGGACAAGGACGCTGCGTTGCTGCCCTCGGGGCTGCCCCTCGAGACCTCGGACGGGAAGCTGCGGCTGGAGCGTGTGAGCCGCGACATGAGTGGGACCTACCGCTGCCAGACGGCTCGCTATAATGGCTTCAACGTGCGCCCACGCGAGGCCCAGGTGCAGCTGAACGTGCAGTGTGAGTCCCACCGCCCCACCCAGACTACCGTCCAGAGCTGTCCCTCCCGGTTTATAGTCAGGCCTGCCCCCTCTTCACCCCTTCACCCACCCTAGTCCAACCAAACCCCTCTGCTGATACCCCTAAACCCTCCTTGACCCCCGTGCTCTAAGACATGGAGGTCCATGACTCTTGCCGCACTTCTACTCCATCTTCATTCCCAGGGACCCAGTGAGCAAAGAAATAACTGATTTTGCCAAGTGAAACTGGGAGTTTGAAGGAGGAAGGAACCTTCAAGGGAACACACTGCTTCTGATAGTATAATGACGAGAGTTAACTTACCACGTGCCAAGCACTGAGTGTTTTAATGCCCTAACTCATCTAGCCCTCCACAGTCCTATGTATAGATTCTGTTATTCACCCATTTTTACAAATAGGGAAACCGAGTCACACAGATGTTAAGTAACTTGCCTAAGATCTCACAGCTAGTTAGAGGCAGAGCTGGGGTTTGAACCTAAGCTATCTAGCTCCGCAGATCATGCTGTAAATCCCGACGTTATGCTGCTTTTCATTACACGGAGGGTGAGGGGACCATTTGAGGCATGAATAGAGGCCCAGTCTGGGAAGCTCGGCTGGAGGTTTTGGCCGGGAAGGAGTAGGTATCTGCAGGTCGGGGAGGTATGAGTGTGGCTATTTTGTATGTTGTAAGTATGTATCCGCCCTGAGACCCTTCCAGGATGCTGGGGGGTGGGGGGAGGGGTGGCGGGAGTAGGGGCGAGTACGTCGCCTCCCCATGGGGCCGCTCCTCAGACCCCACTCGGTGGGGAGAGGCCCCGCTGACCGCCGCCCCCGCCCCCAGTCCCGCCAGAGGTGGAGCCCAGCTCCCAGGACGTGCGCCAGGCACTGGGCCGGCCAGTGCTACTGCGCTGCTCGCTGCTTCGAGGCAGCCCCCAGCGCATCTCCTCGGCTGTGTGGCGCTTCAAAGGGCAACTGCTGCCTCTGCCGCCTGCCGTCCCCGTCGCCGCCGAGGCCCCCGACCACTCTGAGCTGCGCCTCGACGCCGTCACCCGCGACAGCAGCGGCAGCTACGAGTGCAGCATCTCCAACGACGTGGGCTCCGCTGCCTGCCTCTTCCAGGTCTCGGGTGAGTGTCCCGACTGCCCCGCCCCAGCCAACCCCGCCCACCTGGGGCCAGGCTCCGCCCCAACCCCAGCCCTGCCCAGGCTCCGCCTGGGGCCCCGCCCTTTCCGGCCTAACTGCGCCTGGTTTAGGGCCCTGCCTTTCCAGGAGCCGCCCATGCTAGGTACAGATCCCGCGCAGGCCTCCTGGATATAACCGGGACGTTCTCTCGCAGCCCTGAACCCTCCACTTGCCCACTCTAGGTCTAGGCCTTCCCCTTTCGAGGCCCGCCTCGACTTGGCCTAAGCCTCGCCTGTTTTAGCTTTGCCCGGCTCCTGGCATCTAACAGGCCCGCTCCCTTCACCAGGCCTAGACTTCGCCCCTCTAGCCCTAGGAGCACCAGGTATGGGCCCTTGCCTTTAAAGGCCCATTCACACCTGGCTTACGCCCTGCCTACGTGAGGCATAGGCTCCACCCCTTCCAGCTCTCTGCTTCCACCTGTTTGAGTAGCAGGCATCGCTTTCCCTCCAGCCCTGTCCACGTCAGGTTTAGACCAACCCGCTCAAGCCCTGGGCACCACCGCATCTCAGCCGTCACTTCTCAAGCCCCTCCTCCTTCGTCCTTGGCCCTAGAGGCTGCAGATAGGAAATCTCTCCCTGACTAAGGGCCCAATGTGAGGGGCCTGAGCTGTAGCTTAGAGGAGGGAAGAAGCGCCTCAACAGCTTCTCTGGAACGTCGTGGGTGGCGCTGGGCCAGCCAGCACACATTTCCTGAGCTGTCACTCTAGAGGTTCAGGCCCCTTGGTGCCCAGAAATCCCTTTCAGCCCCATCTCTTCATGTCATTCAGGTGGGCATTTTGGGGCTGCAGATGGGTGTGGGTGGGTCACAAAGGAGGGAAGGTCGTGGTGAGAGTGGAGGGGAAGGGCCGGACCCACTCCCTTCTCTTCCTCCCTTGGAGAGAGCCGGTACCCTGTCAGAAGCAGCACCCCAGAGGAGAGCCCCAGGTGTGCCTGTCCCCCATTTTACTGTGCCCCTGCTCTCCCAACAGCCTCTGACTGACTGGGTGCCCCTTAGCTCTTGTTTGGATCTCCTCACTCACAGTGGGGGGCTAGGGCCACAGGTCACTGGCCACCTACCCAGCCCCTCCCCACCCCACCCAGCCCTGCCAGCCAGAGGCCCCTGTGACATTTCCCACCTCCTTCCCCCTCCCCTGTTCTCCCACACTTTCCCTGTCTCCCCACCTTTTGGCCACTCTCTATCTCTCTTCCCTTCCTTCTACCTCAAAATCCATGACCCTTCTTGGTGTCTTCTATCCAATTCTCTTCCCCTGTGTCTTCTCTAATATCCCTTCTCTGTGTCTTAACCACATTTTTCTTTTCCGTCCTTTCCTTGGCCTTTCCACTCCCTTCTCACCAACACCACCTCTTGGATTCCCAATCTCCCTTTTCTCCATCTCCCACCTCCCTGCCTACCCCTCGTTCTCCCCAATCTCCTCTTCTCCCACCATCTCCTCTCCTCACAATATTCCTTCTTTTTGTCTCCCCCGCCCCCCCGTACCACGCATCCTCTTCTGTCACCCTCTCCCGCACCTCCTCTCTCTGTGTCTCTCCTCATCCCCTGCCCCTCACGGCCCCGTGCCCCCCTCCCGGCCCTCTCAGCCAAAGCCTACAGCCCGGAGTTTTACTTCGACACCCCCAACCCCACCCGCAGCCACAAGCTGTCCAAGAATTACTCCTACGTGCTGCAGTGGACCCAGAGGGAGCCTGACGCTGTCGACCCTTTGCTCAACTACAGACTCAGTGTCCGCCAGGTGGGCCAAGGGGGACAGGGGCTCAGGTGCAGGCTGGCCCTGGGAATACTCATCAAGCCAGGGGGAAGGGGTTGGAGACACATTGACCCTCTTAGAGATAACTCTTCAGAGCCAGGGAAAAAGTGTTCTGGACACAGGAGCTGGGACGCTCTAGGGACCTGTCCCCTTTGAACCCATGCTCTGGGCACAGCCCTGAGAATTAGGCAGGGGTCTGCTGGGTTCATGTGGGGGAAGGCGGGTAAAGCCAGTCCTGCTCACAAAACAGAGAATCTACTCTTATATCAGAAGCTTAAAGCATGAACTGAAGTCTCATCTACAGGGTCTCTAGGACGCAAGGCCAGAGCCACTATACGAGTCTCGAGTCCAGTCTAATTGCATGTGGTTCTGCCCAGACTAAGGGGTAGTTGGGTGGAGGGTAAGAGTGTGACTCTGAGGCAGACTGCCTAAGCTAAAATTCAGTTCTGTATTAACTTGGGCAAGCTACATCTGTTTGGTTTCAGTTTCTTCATCTGTAAAATGGGGGTAATTATACTATTCCAACTGATAGGATCATTATTTTGAGGATTAAATGAGTTAATAATTGCAAAGCATTTAGAACAGTGCCTAGCACACATAAATTTTTCAATACGTGTTACTATCACTTATTATTAAGACAGCCCTGGGAGGTGGGCATGGAAGGGGTGATTGCTCTATCTTACAGATAAGGAAACTGAGGGCCTGGCTTCCTAGTCCTTTGCTCGTTCTGCTCCCCTGCACTGCCCCCGAAAGTCACACCAGGGCCTGGGCTGGTGCTTAGGTGGAGGGTGTCGGGCATCTGGGAACTCCCTGTATCTACAGTTGAATCAGCAAAACGCCATGGTGAAGGCCATCCCGGTGCGGCGTGTGGAGAAGGGGCAGCTGCTGGAGTACATCCTGACCGACCTTCGAGTGCCCCACAGCTACGAGGTCCGCCTCACGCCCTACACCACTTTCGGGGCTGGAGATACGGCCTCCCGCATCATCCACTACACAGAGCGTAGGTGGTGGTGGCTGTGGTGGTGGAATAGGTGGGCCCATCTCATGCCCGGGGGACCCCTCCATATTCCCCACGTGGTTCCTGAGCTTGGGGTTCTCCAATGTGCAGTGTCCTACCCTGTCACTGCAGGCCAGGAGCCTCTGGCCCCCAGGCCTACTCTGGGGACCCTGTTCCTAAGCCCACGCACCCTCTGCACAGCCCCACACCTTGGTTCTGACTTGGTTTTCCTGCTTGCTTTCTCAGCCATCAACTCTCCCAATCTGTCAGGTGAGACACCCCTACCCACTTCCCCTTCCCTTTAGGGACACAAAGGCTCCCCGGGTGGGAGGGACCCCAAGAGATAACCCAGAGAGAAAATAGTGTGGAGGCCAGAAGTTGGCAGAAAAAGCAGAAGGGAGCAAGGCTAGGCTTGGAGATATTTGCATCCAGGATTTATTCTGGGGCTTAAAGGCTTGAAGTGAGGGTGGAGTCAGGAGGACATCTCTCTAACTCAGGGCCTTTTGTCCTCACTTAGTACCATTCACTGACCGGAAAAGAAAATGGAAAGACCAGGCTAATCCACATTCTCTGTTCCCTGGGGCAGAGGTCCTTAGTCTGAGATCCATGGACCACCCCTACCAAGGATGAGGAGGGTCCATGAAACTGGACCCTGGAAGGGCATACAATTACTTCTTTATTTTCCCTAACTTCTAGAAATTTAACATCTTCAATGATGAATGTAGGAATGTGGTATAATCACTACCTGTGACTCTGTCATCAGTGGAAATCCAATGTTTTCACATCACCTAAAAGTTTTTGCAGCCATCTCTAAATATCATTTCCATTTATTAGTATTTCAAACTACAGTAGTTAGACCTAACACTGGATCCTGTGATTTAATTAGATAATAGAGAAGCCCACTTACTATTATATCACACATTTATTTTTAAAATATTTTGATAACTGTATTTCAATATAATTGATTTCCTTTGTAACCCTGTGTTTTTCATTTTATGCACCTAAATAATTATTCTGAGATGAGATTCTTAACTTCACTAGACGCCAGAAGGGTTTGTGGCACAAAAAAGATGAAGAGGTCCTGTTCCGGGAATAGATTGGTCAGGGGTTCCATTGCCTGGTTTCTGAAGCCCTGGGATCCTGGGCCCGCTGCTTGGATGCTTGGGAGCTGTCTCATGGGTGACCAGGAAGGCAAAGCTGGACCAGGGGACTTGAGGAGGCTGATTCTCTTTGTCTCATTCCCTCCCAACTCTGCCCTGAATACAGACAACACCTGCCACTTTGAGGATGAGAAGATCTGCGGCTACACCCAGGACCTGACAGACAACTTTGACTGGACCCGGCAGAATGCCCTCACCCAGAACCCCAAGCGCTCCCCCAACACTGGTCCCCCCACGGACATAAGTGGCACCCCTGAGGGTGAGGACATGGCCTGCTGCTAGGAATGGAGAACAGCTTCAGGGAGGGGTCTAGCCCTGGGGAGCCTGGTCTGAGAGGAGACACAGCCCCGGCCTCAGGGAGCTCCGGTCTGAGAGGAGAGAAAGAGCTCTGAGCTGCTAGAGGATTGGGAAGAAGAGAAACTGCAGCAGAGCTAAGCACTCACAATTGCTGGCCCAGACTCCTGTGTTGTGCCGTGAGGCAGGGAGGACTGGGTGGGGTGGGGTGAGGCACCTGGGATTCAGGCAGCTGATACTAAGGCCCAAAAGGAATCAGATGGAAAGAGGCCTGGGAGGGGTGAGGGGGAGGCTGTTGGCACATCTCCCCCTTCCCTGCAGGCTACTACATGTTCATTGAGACATCAAGGCCCCGGGAGTTGGGGGACCGTGCGAGGTTGGTGAGTCCCCTGTACAACGCCAGCGCCAAGTTCTACTGCGTCTCCTTCTTCTACCACATGTACGGGAAGCATATCGGTGAGTCGAGGGACCAGGTAAGCTGCACGAGTGTGTGCTGGGGCAGGGAGGGGTGTCCACAGGAAGCTGGGGACTGGCCCGGGTAAGGCCTGGGCATCCCAAGTTGGCTGAATCACAGATCCTTATAGGGAATATGAGCAGAATCTGGGCAAGGGGGAAGTCCAGAGCCAGCTTGTCTGAGGTTTTGAGATGATCAAGGCTTTCTGAGGGTGCAAAGAAAATGGATCCACCAGGATGAGTCTTGGAGGGGATGGAGAAATCAGCTAAAAGGTTGCATGTATCGAGTGCCTGCCAGGTGCCAGGTGACATCCTGGGTTAGGGATGCATCTGTGGTCTTATTAACCCTCACAACCACCACATGTGGGGGGTGTTACCATATAGACCAGAGAGGTTAAGCATTTGCCCAAGATCACACAGCAACCCAAGTCTGTCTGACTCTCCCAAGCCCTAAACGCAGGGTTGGAAGGGAGCTGCTCTGTGAGCAGTGAGGGGAAGTACTACTTCGTAAGCATGACCATGAACCTAAGGAGTGCCCTTTGGGAAGAGGTGGCACTGGTAGGAGTGCCACATTAGTCAATGAACTCATCATCAGCCATCATTTCCAGAGCTCCTGCTCTGTGCCAGGCATCTAGTGCTGCAGTGAACAGGATGGACAAATCCCTCATCCTCTTGGCACCTACAGTCAAGTGGGAGAGACAGACATTAAATAATTAATTGCACCAGATAGGATTTGGTGACCACTGTGATGTGTGTCTGCAGCAGAAGGACAGAGGCCAAGACAGCTGATAAAAGGAATAGCCGACTGACTCTGGGGGCTGGTTATGGAAGGCTCTGCTGAGGAAATGACAATTTTAATTTTATTTATTTGTTTACATATTTATGGGAAAGGTAATGTATTTTGCACAGGTCAGAAGGTATAAAAGGGTGCATAAGGAGAGTCCCTCTCCCATCCCAGTCCTCCTGCCACCTAGAGTCCCTTCCCGGAGGCAATCAATGTATTAGATTTGGGGGCAAACTTCCAGAAATGCTTTAAGCATGTAGAAGCCAGTACACATATATTCTGTTTCCCTCCATTTTACACACACTGTTCTGTGCCTTGCTTTTCCCTCTAAACTGTGCATCTTGGTGATCAGGCCTTAACAGACCATAGAAAGCTTCATTGTTTTCCTCAGCTACATGGTAGAGGAAGTGACTTTAAGCAGGTGTGGACCTAAAGGCTCATTGTGAAGTGTCCACAGCTAGAGTGATGGGTTGGGCCGAACTGATGAACTGGAATGAGGTGGGATGCATCCACTGGGGTCCCCCGGGCCATCCACACAATCCAATTCACCCGTGACCTGGGTCTGGACTTCGTGAGAAGCTTCCTGTGGGGTAGGTGGGGGTGAAGGTGACCAGGACCTCCCTGCCCAGCTAGAGTAACCACTTCAAACCAATCCTGGTTTGCCCCAGCCTTTCCCACTTTTAACACTAGAAGTCCCACATTCCAGGCAAACCAGGACAGTTGGTCATTTTATCCTCAGCTCAGGAGGGGCACGGGAGACCCAGCTGGCAAGAAGAGCATGTTGGACACAGTAGGGCCCTGGGAGCTCAAGCCTTAAGAGCTGGGATGCCCAGGTGCCTGGGAGCAGAAAAAGCCCTGAGGGAGTCATCTGTGCTCCAGAGCTTGCTTGGTGTCCCCCAGCAGGTGGAACAAACACCAGTCACTGAGAGCTTCTGGGAGGCAGGTTTGAATTCCACCTGAGGAAGATCCTATAGGTATCAGATCTTCCCAGCACAGGAATGGGCTATCCTGTGCCTGGACAGGAGGACTGTCCAGCAGGGGTGCTGTGGAGGTGACCCCTGTCCCAGGTCACGTTACTCCCCTGCTCGGCCCCCTTCCATCACCATCTTCTCTAGGCCTCCCTTACCGATCTGCCCCTGCCTGCTTCTCTGACCTCATTTTCTGCTGCTCTCCCCTGACTCTACTCAGTTCAAGCACGCCGGTCTCCTTGCTTTTCTTTAAGTACTTGAGGCCTTAGAAGCCTTTGCTTTTGATATTTCCCCCCGCCTAGAATGTTCTTCCCCTCCCCTCATTCAGGCTTCCTTGGAGAGGTCCCCGACAGCCCCATGTAAAACACCTCTGTATCCCTTTCCTGCATTATTTTCTTTATAGTGATTACTGCCAAAAGAGCATAAGCTTCAGGAAGCAGAGTTCTTTATCTTTTTCACGGATGTGTCTCTGGTGTCTAGAATAGTGCCTGCTCAATTAGATGAATGAATGAATGATGGGGAGGTAGGGAGGGCTGGGCTTGATGAACCCTGAGATAACTTCTTACCCTGAGAAGCCTCTTTTCAGTCAGTCCTGATGACAGTGATGGCAAGTTCTTCACTGAGCATTGAAATATCGAGAACAGATAGGAATTTGATGGGGACTTTCCCTCAGGAGCCAAATAGGGAGAGAGGATATGAATCCCAGTAACTGCCACACTGTAGAGCAGGGAGTGGTCTGGGCACGGGGAACTGCAGTTTAAGGTCTCAGAGTTCACAGGAAGCACAGAGGGCTCCCAGCTCAAGCCTGGGAAAACTTCTCGGAGGAGGTGACATTTCAGAGAGGGCTTGAAGCACAAAAAGGATTTGGTCAGGGGAACATGGTAGGGGAGGGCATCTCAAGCAGTGGGAACAACCCAGGCAAAAGCCCAGAGTCTGGAAAGCTGGGCTGTGTCCAGGCTGCAACATGTAGCTCGGTGTGGCTTTGCAGGTGCCAGGAAGATAGGGAGGAATGTAGTGAGCAGGCACCCTTAAGGCCCTGGCTGACCCTGTGAAACGCTTTCAGGAAGAGGGGAGATCTTGGAGCTGGTGGGATGATCAGGGAAGGGGGCAGAAATTCAATTTGGGTTTGAGTAGTGAAAAGGTGGGGTTCCCCCATTAGGGTCCTTGGGGCAGGGTGGTGGAGGAGGAAGAAATGGTTTGGAGATGGAGGTTGGACCCTGGAGGTTGGGGGATTGGAACCGGGGAAGATCTTCAGGAAGGGGAAGAGAGGGAGGTCCCTTTGGGGCTGGTGAGAAGCCCAAAAGTCTCTGGGGCTTGGGCCCTGCCTAAGCCAGTGTGGCATCTCCCGGCCCACTGGGTGCTGGCTTCAGCCCTCTCAGGGCCCCATCTGCTGGTGAGGGTTCTCCACATGCCTTGAACCTTTGTTTGCTCCTCCCCCAGGCCTGGGTCTGCTGCTGGGGAGGGGTGGGTGTTTCTTGCTGTCCTGGTCCCTCCTCTCCCCTCCCCTCCCACCCCCCCTGGCAGCTCTGGGCACCAGCTGTCCCCAGTCCTTGTGCCTCACTGGCTCTCCTAGGTCCAAGCCAACTCCTTTAATCTCAGGCAGGTAACATTTGGTGGCCCTGCCCCACTGGGGGTCCGTCTATCTGGTGTCACAGATGGTGTGGCTTTGTCTGGGGCAGTGCCATGGAAATGCCAGCTACCAGGTGCCGTCTAAGATTGATTCCCGTTCTCTCTGAGCCAAGTCTTTATATCATAGGAGGCTTGAGATAGGCTAGAAGAGCCGGCGAGGGGGCATGACATTGCCTGGGTGCTCTTCATCAAGGCCTGATCCCTCCCTTCTCTTCCATTGCCCCTCAGCATCTCCACAATCCCAGGCCCCTGGGTCTGTGGGTGAAGGGGCTCAGCACCCCTAGGCTAATAACTCCAAATTTTCACATTTTACCACAGCTATGTAGCACGTATACTAATATCTTTCTTTGAATCAACTCACTCCTTTTTTCTTAGCTTTGTCCTAAGCATCAATATTAGAGAAGTTGTGGGTTTGAAAGGCTGGCTTTATTCACCTCTTAAAACATATATATAAGTATGAAATTTTTCATTGAGGTATAATGGACATTATATTAGTTTCATATGTACAACATAATGATTTGACATTCGCGCACATTGCAAAACAATCACCACAATAAGTCTAGGTAACAACCAACCATCACCAGAATCTTTTTTTCTTATGATGAGAACTTTTAAGGTCTACTCTCTTAGCAACTTTCAAATATGCAATACAGTATTCTTAACTGTAGTCACCATGCTGTACATTACATCCCCAGAACTTATTTATTTTATAACTTGAAGTTCGTACCTTTTTAGTCCCTTCACCCATTTCACCCACCTGCCACCCTCCAAGTGTTAAATTTTTAAAGTCCGTTCCTGTACCTCCAGAAATCATTGCATGTATCGTGTACCACCAAGCGCGTGCATTATGTGCTTCGGGCATCCTGCTCTGTGTTCAGATATGGGCCCCAGTGTCCTGGGACAACTCCCCTGTCTAGAGGGGGGAAGGGTGCTGTGTGTGGGTGTGTTTGTGTGAGTGAGTGAGTGTGTGGGGGGAATGAGCTGATTAGGAAGGAAAGGAAGAAATGAAAGAGAATTTGCCAATCGTCCTGATAAGTGGAAGCCCTGCTGCCCTGCTGCTGTCCCCTCTCTTTCCCATGCTGAGGTCCCCTCTGGGATAACAGGACACTGAGCCAGTCTGCGATGGGGAGAATGTCCTGCCCAGTGGGGACTGTGCTGCGGGCAGTGGTAGGGAGTTGAGCCTGGTGAATGGGGAAAGGTGAGGGTGCCCCCTCACTGCCCCCTCTCCTCACACCCACCACAGGCTCCCTCAACCTCCTGGTGCGGTCCCGGAACAAAGGGGCACTGGACACGCACGCCTGGTCCCTCAGTGGCAATAAGGGCAACGTGTGGCAGCAGGCGCATGTGCCCATCAACCCCAGTGGGCCCTTCCAGGTGAGTCTGCTGGGCCCAGGGCTCCTCACAGCTCTCTAGGCCCTGGGCCATCGCTCCAGCCGGGGAGCCCTCAGGAGGGCCCAGGACTTGCTCCCGGGAGCTGAGGAGAAAAGCTTGCAGGGATGGGGGGGCCTTCCAGGGAGACGGAGGCTAAGGGCTGGGAGTCTGTGGTGCAGAACCTCCCTCATCCCTGCTCCCTGCTCTCTGACCCCACCCCAGATTATTTTTGAGGGGGTTCGAGGCTCGGGCTACCTGGGGGATATCGCCATAGATGACGTCACACTGAAGAAGGGAGAGTGTCCCAGGAAGCAGATGGATCCCAATAAAGGTGCAGGATGGAAAGAGGGCGGGGGTGCTGAATCTCTGGGGGACTGTGTGGGTGGGTGCCTGTGTCAGGGGAGGCGTTGCTGTCTGAATTGCGGTTCAGAGTGGCTGGTTGATGGGATGCATGTGCTGGTGACTGTGGGAACAGCTGCTGATGTGTTTGGTACCCACCTTGGGCCCCACCCTGGCTCAGGCTGTATGGAGGACAATGAGACCACCAGACCTTCCTGTGAGCTTACTAAGTTTACAGTAGCAGCGTCTGTGTCTGGGTACATCCGTGTGTGTGTGTGTGTCCAGGTGTGAATGTGTACCCCTCCCCCTCCGCCACTGGGGGCCAGGTGTTTGCAATAATAACAGTTGGAGTTTACCAAGTGATTACGATGTACCAGGCAAGGTACAAACACCTGTATATGCGTGATCTCATTTATTTCTCACAGTCCTCTGGGTGGCTCTTCCTATTAGACTCATTTTACAAACGAGGAAACTGAGGCCACTGAGGTTGAGTGAATTGCTCTGTGTCTTATTTAGTGAGCCACAGAGCCAGGATTTGGACCCAGCAGGCAGAGCACACCACCTCATGTCTTACGAGTGTGTCTGTGAGCACAGAGAGGGGGCAGAGGAACAGCCCTCCCTGGCCCTGCTGAGCTGACCGGAGCCCTGGCCTGTCTCCCTTCTCTTTTCCGTCACAGTGGTGGTGATGCCGGGCAGTGGAGCCCCCTGGCAGTCCCGCCCACAGCTCTGGGGGCCCATGGCCATCTTCCTCTTGGCGTTGCAGAGATGATGAGCACTTCGTGGCCCCCCCACCCCGCCCCCGGCACACCAAAGTGTCTGCATCGTACCAAAGACTGACCCCATGCCAGCCGGGGTGCCCAGGGGCAGAGCCGCCCGCCAGTGAGGGGGCCTGCATTGGCTGTGAGGATGAGCAGAGAACAAGGACAGCGGCCCAGCACTGAGGCCCCGGAGACGTTTGTTCGACACACGCACACACACACCCACGCTCACACACACAGAGATATATTAAAGCACAAGTTTCTATCTGACCTGCCAGCATCTTCTTTGCTGCAGAGACGGGACTCGCCTGAATGGCATCCACCACTCCAGGGACCTCGGCGCCACACAGGCCTTGTCCTGGCTGCACCTGCAGTGTGTTTCTGACCTTCCCCTGTCCCTGACTCAAGGCTGAGCTCAGCCCCGTGGCTTTACCAGAAGGAGCCAGAAGGGGAGCAGACACAGGAGCCCTGCCCTTGGCTGGACTCTGGGGCCCCCTGGAATGGAGGAGGCCGGGGTCATAGGGGGCCAAGCGGGACTGACTCTGCGAACGACAAAGGACATGAGGCACCAGCTGCACACAGCTCTGTTCCCAGAGCGAAGGCCAGAAGCCGGAGAGCCCAGGCCACCCATATCCCCTGACCCATTCATTCCTGGGATGTCATATCCCGCCCCTCACTGTGCCCCCTTCGAAGGGACCTAGCGCAGGGTCTTGGGCCCGGACAGTCTGGAGACTGACCCCTTCCCCACCGTCCCCATCCCACTGCACCCCACCCCACAAGCAGCTGTATTCCTGAGAACACAGTCCCTGCCCTGCTCGGCTGGCCTAACCTCAGCCCCCAGCTGAGCCAGCGGGGAGGGGTGGTGGCCAAGCCATTTTCTGGGGTGAGGCTTGGCTCCGAGAGGGGCAGAGGAGAAGTCCTGCTTTTATGATTTCATGCCCCCATATTGGACATTGATCTTAGGAGTAGAGTGGAACCTCCATTTCTTATATACTTGCCATGAAGGGGTGCTCTGGACGGGGTGTGTGTAGGGGGCTGCCCTGTCCTCCTCCACCGCAAAGCACTGTCTAATAGGCTGTTCCCTTCCCCGCCCAGGGTCAGTGAAGGAGGAGGGGTTTGTAGGGCTGGGGATGGTGTGTGGGGCAGTTGCTGGTCACCATGTTCCCTGGGAGCTGAGCCTTGTGCCCCAAAACTGGGAAAGGGCTCCGTGTCCTTGGTCCTGGGTTGGGAGACTGAGACGAACATGATGGGACCTAGACCTCCTCCTCACCGTCATCCCTGAGCCCCCCTCCTAGTGGTCCATGGGAGAGAGGAGGCCCAACCCCTTCCAGGGTGAGTCATCACGTGTGTGTGCATGTGGCTGTGTGGGTGTGCACGTGTGAGCATGTGTGGGCCCATCTGTTGTCTGTGTACCACTGTGGGTATATCTCTAGCAGGAGTGTGTGCAAATATGTATCTGCGTGTGCAGTTATCCATATGTGAGGCTGGGTCTAACCCCCGTCTCTTGTGAGTGCCTGCGTGTGTCAGTATGTCCATCTTCATTTGTGACATGAATGTTTGTGGAGTGCTGGCCATATATGCCACTTCAGCCCTCTTCTGTAGTCTCAAGCTGCCTGCTACCACCTGAGTTTCTACCTTTTATCCCCTATGGGTGACAAAGAGCTTACAGATGACCCTATGGAAATGAAAGCATCTTTGGTGGAGGTGTCACAGGGCTCCTCCTGGAGCATTTGGTGGGGACAGCTGCAGAGGACAGGCAGCACTGCAATGCCAGGAGGCAGGCAGGAAACCAAAGTAAGCGCTGCCCATCTCAGCTCTGCCAGGCTGGTGTTATCATCATCACCAACAGCTGGTGGGTGGCCAGGCCAGGGCTGGAGCGGGGACTCCTGATACCCGACCAGCGTGGCTGCCTTCCCGGCCCAACCAAGGCCTCTGTCCGAAATGAGTGGCTCCAGGTTCCCAGAACGTGCTGCCATTTTTCTGCGGGTATTGTTCCTTAATTGTCCCATCTGTGCAGGGTCTGTTGTCCCAACTAGACTGTGAGCTCCTCCTCTGAGCCTTCCAACCCTCCCCTGACCCCATCCCACCCTCATGCCCAGCACAAGTGGGTCTGTTATGGAAATCTCTCAACGGGCTTTGCCTAGCGGAATGGATTATAGAAATCAGTGGTTCCCAGCAGAATAGAACCACCAGAGATTCTTTTAGAAAGCACCGATGGTTGGGCCCCTCTCCAGAGATTCCAGTTTAATTGGACTGGAGTGCAACCTGGCATCAGAAATGTTTGAAAGCTCCTCAGGAGGACCCTAGAGTAGGAACCACTGGCCTGTCACCTGCCAGGTGCTTCCCCCGTGCCCTGGCTGGCGTGGGTGCTGGAGGTCAGAGCGCTTCCTCCTTGGGGCTCCGTGGTGCCCCATGCCTACTGCCCTCAGATGACCTTTGAATACATCTGTCCCCTGCTCTGGCTGCTCCATAGTGGAGACCCTCTCTCCCTTGTTCACCTCCACATCTGTAGAGCTGAATACAGAAAAGGGAGTCAGCATATGTCAGCTGAGCTGAAGCACATACACATGGCCTCTGAGTTCTGGTCTGTTTGGAGAGAGGGGACATGGTCATGTGGACAGAGAGTGCGGAGTGGGGGAGCACCAGGGAGCACTTCCAGAGGGAGGTCGGGGTGGGACCGGGGCAGCCCTGACTCCAGGGTGGCTTGACCTGGGCTAACAAAGTGCCCGAGGGAGCCGCTGAGATCCTTGGTCCTTGCGTGTGTCTGCATGTGCCAGCAGGTCTGCAGCGGATGTGGGTGTCAGTGTGTGCTGACATTGACAGTGTGTGATGGGAGCACCTAGGGGGGTGCTAGCCTGTGTGTGTGTGTGGTGGGGGGTCCTGCAAGGAATGAGTGTCTTTGTGTGTCCCTGGGTGACTTGTGAGTCAGTGTTTGTGTGCCTGTGAGTCAGCACCTCTGTGTCAGCATCACCTGTGCCATGCGTGTCTGTGTGCCAGTGGGTATCAGTGTCCATGTGTTGGTTGGTGGCCCATGAGGACCCCCAGCCCAGGGGAGACCAGCCTGGCTGGATCCAGTGCATCTCCCCAGTGGCAGTCTCACCCTCTGGGTCAGGGTGGCTGAGGCATTTTGTGGCCTTAAAACAGGGAGTCCAGGGTCAGCCCTCAGGGTGTTAGGGTCCTCTACCCCTGTCCCCTCCAGCTTGGTGTCTGGGGGACAAAGGGACTCCTGGGGCCAGGTGCTGTATAGGTAAGAGACAGGAAGCCTCAGCTTGGCTGTCCTGCCCCTGGAACCATAGACGGCCACCCGGGGTGCCGAGCTAAGCCTGCAGACTAAGCCCCCTGCTCCTGGGACGCTCCTTCTGCCTCTGCCCTCTCTGGGATAGCTCTGACTCTTCTTTCTCATTCACTTTGCCCTCTCCCTATGCTCAGTGAAAGCCCCTGGCTCAGGCTGTCGGTGCTGGGATGGGGCATAGAGATCCTAACTTCTCATGGTAAGAATGAGAGTTAAGCCCAGAGAGGGGGAGGGACTTGCCCCAGGTCACACAGACACTTAAGGGGGAGCCAGCCTTGGAAGCCAGGTACTACAGTCCTGGGGTTGTCACACCTCTGGCCACTGCTCATGCCAGGCAGCAAGGAGGAGCTTGGTCAAACATCCCTCTCTCTGGGTGCCGGTACAGATGTTACAGATGTTACTGGGCCCTGCACTGGGAGAGGTACTGTCTCCCTGCCCCCAATTCTGGCCCCGCATCCCAGGCCACGGCCCCTCCTGCCCCAGGTCAAGCCTGGGTGCCACGTGGAGGCTGACGCCCTTTGCCCACACTGGCTGTGGCTGCTGCCCTCCCCCAGGCTCCCAGATGAAAGGGACTCTCTTTCCCCTCCCCTCTGTCTTCACATGAGCCTGGGCTGGGAATGAAGGTCAATGTGTCCTGGTGTCCTTATCCTGTTGACTTCCCCCTAAGGGCCAGGGGAACCTGGGGGAGCAGGGCTAATCCTTGTGTTTTCCTCTCTCTGGACAGCTCAAGGGGGACGGGGGTATTTTCAGGGTCCTCAGGAATGGGGTGGGTGAACCTGCAATGGAGGGTCCCTGTAGGGCCACTGGTTGAGTTACTGGGTTCAGGGGAGCCCTCCTCAATTCCAAAGGCAGGATAGCACCCCCTCTCTGTTGAGTCAGTGCTGCTGTGTGTGTGCGTGGATGAGAGGGTGTGTGTGTGTGTGTGTGAGAGAGAGAGGGTGTATGCCTGAGTAAGAGTGTGTGTGTGTGTGTGTGTGTGTGAGGGTGTGTGTTAGGGCAGAAGGACCACTCCTTCCTGGGGATCCCTTGACCCTTAGAGCTGGAAGGGACCTTAGAGACCATTTAATCCAGTGTCCCCACTGTACAGGTGAGAAAGCTGAGGTCCAGAGAGATGGCCCTTGCCCACAACCAGCCCCTCCCCTCATGTCACCTGCATTCATTTCCCAGGGGCACCCCTAGGAATGCCCTCGCTCCTGGCATCCCCCCACAGATGCTCACATCATCACCATCTCAGCACAACTCTGCTGGCCCCTCTGCACCCATGGCCTCCAAGCATCCTTCCTGCCCCAGGGTAGCCAGCTCACCAAGGCCTTTACCTCCAACCCAGGAGAAAGGGCAGGGGAAGGAGGGGACTGCTCCAGCCCCGCGGCCTCCAGACTTGGGAGAAAGCCAACCCCTCCGTGCCCAGGCCCACCCTACCACCAAGGTAAAAAGCACAACCAGAGACCCTCATTAACGGGTGAAAGGGACTGGGGTTGTTTTAGTCACATGACCCCATCCTCACCCCTTTGCCTTGCTCTCTGTCTCCGCCCCAGCCTCTGCCCCCTCTTTGTTCCCCTTTCCCCCCCACACCCCCCAGATGTAACCTCGAGTTGCGGACGCGGTTGTTTCAATCAATAAAGCTGCGGTGTTCTAGCGCTCCGGGTCAGGCGGTGTGTGTTGGCGGCAGGTGGGCTGGGCCTGGAGGGGGTATGGATGAGAGCCTGGGGTTTCCCCTCAGGCCCCTGGAGGGAGCCCTTCTTCCCTTCGGCCCCAACATCATGGCTCCTGCTCTGTGGCGTGGACGGTGGGGACCTGCAGCCTGGTGCCCAACCCAACTAACTCCTAAATGCTGCCTTCGTGGAAGCTCCTGTTTAGTGGACACTAAGCTCATAATTGCACTGGGAAATGTATCCTTATGAGCACAATTAATGCTGTGAGGGAAATTGGTGCTCTGGAAAAAGGTAAGAGGAGGGTCTTATCTGGGTTGGGGCTCCAGGGAAGTCTTCTCTGAAGAAGAGCCATTTAGAAGATACCTAAACAATGATTGGAGTTAGCCTTTGGGGGGCAGAGGGAATCTTCCAAGCAGAGGAAACAGAGTATGCACAGGCCACGAGGGGTGAAAAAAACTTAGAAGGCTCAAGGAAGAGGAAGGAAGACAAAGAAGGAGGAATAAAATTGATCCACTACCTGTAAGAACTCTGCCCTTTCCCTTCTCAACACCCAGCCCCACCATCCCTCCTATACACTTGTACTGCCCACCTCCAACCCCCAATCTCTGTTTCTGTCCTGGCCCCATAAGCCCCACTCTGCACTCTACTTGGCCTCCCTTATTCACCACCAGTTAGCTGCCCACTTGCCCCCAAATCATTTTGTGCCAACCTTTCCCTTTTCCCAGACCTCTCAGAATGCTAAAATTTCAGAGCTGGGATGTCCTTAAAGTCACTTATTTCAATCATCTACTCCTATGCTTTCCTTGGGAGAAACAGGCTTGCCAAGGTCATGGGGACAGGCAGTGATGGGGAACGTTCACTTCCCTGTGAAGGTTTGTGACATGATCCCAAATCAAGGGCAGATGTGTCATGATATGAACTACCGGGAGATCAGGCAAAGAACAGGAAGAGACTTTATCGTGTTACTCGGTAGGAACAGGTAGGTAGAGCAGAGAGTTTCATTTCCTTGTTCAGATGGGCAAACTGAGGGTCAGAAAGGTGACAAGACTGCAGGCCCCCTGCCCCACCTTTGTCAGCTCACACCTTGGGTAACGTGTTGCTGCCACACCTGGGATTTCTCCTCTGGAGCTTGGAGCCCACCACTGCTTCGGGTTGGCTCATTGGGTACCAGGAAGAGAGACTCACTCGACCTCACTCAAGTACAGGAGCATTACTGTGAGGCTCTAGGTAGTGAGGGGGACAGACTTTCTCAGAAAGCCAAACACAAGAGCCATAACAGGGATGAATTTCTTAAACCAGATGGGTATTCTGCATTCAAGGTAGTTTTAGGAGTTTATGGCTCCTCACCTGGCAGAGTAAAGATGGCCACAAATCTTTTGTTATCCTACCTATAGGGAACAGGACTCTAATTCCCTTCTCCTTGAATCTGTATTGGTCTTGGTGACTTGTTTGGCCCATAGAATGTGACATTCTGAGTTGAAGATGCCTTGCAGCTTCAGCTCAGGCCTTTTGGAATGTTCTTTCTGGGAGCCCTGAACCAGCATGTAGGACATCCACCTCCCCCAAGACCAACATGCTGGAGAGGCTGCGTGAAGGGCTCTAGTAGACCATCCCAGCTGAGTCCAGACCTCCAGCCGTCTCCTGCAAAGCACCGGACATGGGCATGAAGCTGCCTTGCACCCTCCAGACCAGCCCATCCACAAGCTGAACACCTCTGTTGATGCCACAGGGAACAGAAGTATTGCCCAGCCCAGCTTGCCCAAATTCCTGACCCATGAAGTCATGGGGTAAAATAAAATAAGTGTTGTTTTAAGTCCCTGAGGTTAGAGATGGTTTGTTACAACAGCAATCGATGACCACCCTGGCGTGACTCAGCCACTTTCCAGCATCTGCTGCTTTTTACCCACTTTTTCTCTCCTGACTCATAGTGTCTGCGCTTTCATGACTTCTGCTTTCCAGACATCTCCAGCTCTAAGTCTCCCTCACAACCTTCCAGTGACAGCTCCCAGCATTCACAGACTCAAGTTCTCGAGAGAAAGAGCCCACTCGACTGGCTCACCATTTTGTGCCCGGTCATACGTACGTCCCTGGGAAACCTGTTGATAACTTGCCCTTGGGTTAAGTGCCACCCCTGATCCAATCCACTGGGTTGGAGGAGGGGGTCATGAATATAAAACGTGGCTGCCTGTGGGCCACTGCTTCAGAGAGACTGTGCGTGGACCCACTTCAGAAGGGCAAGGGGCTGGCAGGCACCATAAACGTACTTCCTTGGTTCTTTCCTCCTCTAATGATGATCTATTCCCAGGGGTACAGTTATGCAGCGTGTGCACCATGAAGTTGATCCCATCCAAGGGCGGGTCTCAATGCAAATTGTACAGGTGGGTCAGGTAATTTCCAGGAACGGAGTCTTGTGTTATGCACTTGTGGTGACTCAGATATTTTTATTTTCGTGTCTACAGATGAGGAAACTGAGGCTCAGAAGGATGCTGTGGTTACCCAAGCTCATACAATTAGGAAGGGGAAGAACCTGGAGACGAATCTAGATTTTTGACTTTTTTTTTTTTTTTTTTTGCGGTACGCGGGCCTCTCACTGTTGTGGCCTCTCCTGTTGTGGAGCACAGGCTCCGGACGCGCAGGCTCAGCGGCCATGGCTCACGGGCCCAGCCACTCAGCAGCATGTGGGATCTTCCCGGACCGGGGCACGAACCCATGTTCCCTGCATCGGCAGGCGGACTCCCAACCACTGCGCCACCAGGGAAGCCCAAGATTTTTGACTTTTGGTGCAATGTTTGTTTATGTCAGCCAGATCCTCTCCTCTTCCTCCCCTTTGGGATCATTCTGCTTTTCTCACCGGTTCATCCCCAGGAGCTGGGAGAAGCAGGGCCCTTTCCTGTGTGGCCCTTCACTTCAGATGGAAATTGTTCCCGGGCCTGATTTTCTATTTCTAGCTGCCTGACCTTTTTGCATATGTCCTTTGTGGAAAGCTACTATAATACCTTTTTAGAAAGAGGTTGGGTATAAATAAATCCAAGAAAAAAGCCGAACCTCTTCTTGAACTCACCCCAACCCCGCATGGAGGTATCCCTCCATGCTGCTTCTTGAACTACCCGCTCCCAAATTCACCTTTCCTGGGCATGGAGCCCTGTCAGCGCCCAGCGGGTCTCTGTGCTCTGAGGTCAACTTGGCAGGCCCCCCACCAAATGCAAATCCTACCACTCCATCCATCACCCTGTCTCTCTAGTAGTTCTGGTCTTTAAAAATATTTTGAGTTTCCCATTTCTCTGAGGCCTCCTGAGGCCAGCCAAATCTCGGCCGAATGGACTCAGCACTCTGCAAGGCCCCATTCCACCTACACATGCTGTGCTAAGTAGAGCCCCACTCTCAGTGTCCCCACCTCCCAGGACACCCACCAATTCACTCTCAACTGTGAGGTGGTGAGAAGTAGAGTAGAGCGTGAGTCAGAGAGGCTGCGAGTGCCAAATGTCCACGCAGTGAGCGTCGCTGCTGCCATTTAAGATGTCTATAATGTATTGTTGAGAGAGAAAGGCAGACTAGAAAAGAGCATGCTTATTACTCTGGCATTTTTTTATATAAAAATATCTGTGTGTACTTGTGTGTGTGTGTGCATTTTTTTTTTAAGTCCAGAAGAATATTCACCAGGTTATCTGTCGTTCTCTCAGTGGTGAAATTTCAGATGCTTCTGACTCATATCTTTAGACTTTTCTGTATTGTCTGAATACTTTTACAAGAACATGTATTATTTTTAATAACCAGGAAAAAAATCTATTTTCTGGAGAAAAGAAAAGCCAGAAGTCATCAAGGACTATAGATTATACATAAAGGTCACTTTCTGTTCTTAGCATTATTTTTATAACTACACATCACAAAGATTGGGAAAGGGCTTTGAACTTAGGCCTTGAAATCTTTTTCCTGCTGATGTATTCAAATAAAAACAGATAGTTGGAAAGAAAGGGAGAAGAATTGGCCTGCATTGATCGGGAGTGAGGAGGTGGGTTGTTAAGCCAGGTTTTGACTAAGAGAAATCCCAAGGAGAAAGAATAACACTACTCGCAGCAACAAACACTAACATTTGAGGTATGCCCAAGCCCTGTGCATGTGTGAGTGTGTGAACGCGTGCATGGGTGTTGGCACGTGGGTGAGTGTGTGTGCATGCCCTCTTTTGGACGCCGTGGTGTTGGCAGCCCCCGTGCAGTGCTGGCATCTCCCTCCCTCTCATGAATGCAGGGCCACTTAATGAGGCTTCACTCCAGCCAAGGTGAGTGTGTGGACAAACACACCCACTGGGGGGCGGGGGGGTGGGAGGGCTGGCCTGTGTGGCCTGGACAGGGCCTGGAGAGGATGGGCAAGAACTGCCTCTGGGCCCTTCCCAGACTCCTTCCCGACCCAGGTGGCAGAAAGCCCCTTGGAAACTCTCAGACCCTTGACTAGAAGCATCCAGGCCTGTGCTGATCTCTGCCTCAAGACTGGGGTCAGAGAAGGTGTCCTGCTTCCACGGGAGAGAGGGAGAGAGAGGGGTTGAGGAGAGGTGGAGAGAGACAGAGACCGAGCCCAGGAAGTAGAAAGAGCGCTGAGAGGAGGGACAGGGATGCCTGGACCCAAATTCTGGCTTGTGATCTCCAGTAAGCCAGCCCCATCTGGGCCTCCGTTTCCCTGTAAATTGGGGGACAGGATGGGGAACTTTAAACTTAAAGGGTCTTCCAGCTCTGGGATTGAATGAAGTGAGGGGGTGGGGTGTTCCTGAGAAAGGGGGCTCCCCCAAAGGGCTCAATGGGAACCCCAACGACATAGCCCTGTTTCTGTTTGTGGGACTGAGCACCTTTCTGTCTATGTCCCCCTTCCCAGCACTGGGGACCCCTGTTACCCAGGCGCACCTCCAATCCCTGAACTGGGCCCCACCTCTGCCAAGGGGCAGGCCAGGGTCCTTGTGGGGCGCTGGCAGGCAGATGCCGGCTGTGCCAGTGGTGTGGTGGGAGATGAGTGGGACTCACTGGGGTCTGGCTGAGACCTAAAGCAGGAGGTCTTAGCAGGGTGGGGTGACATCAGTGTTGAGCCAAAGGCAGAGGAGGAAAGAGGGACAGTCCTCAGGGAGGATGGCTTCCGAGTGGGAGGTGGCTACATGTGGACTTGGGGGTTTGGGGGATGGCAGCTATGAGGATGGGGGGAGGAACTCCTCCCCTCCATGGCTCCCCAGAGGCATCAGAAAAGCCCTCTTCAGCCTGGCCTTTCTACCCTGATGGTGGGGACAGCATAGTAAATCCAGAAGTCTTCCAGGAGGTCTCTGGCCAACCCTGGACATCCTCTCCTGGAGTGAGGGTGGAAGTGGGTGGGAGGCAGGATCTAACTGGGTCCCTTCAGAGATGTCCCTTCACCTCTTCACCCTAGGTCCAGAGATGAGGACAAGATGGGGGAGGGGGGTGGTGAAAATTCCCCATTTCCCCTCCTGCTGAAATGGGAATCTGAGGCCCTTTTTCTTTGTCTAAAACTTGAGAAGCAGAGCAGGTCAATCTCCCCCCCACACAGGCTGCTACCGCTGTGGGGACTCTGGCAGGAGGCAAGTGCAGCGTCTGGTGCCTTCTGGCCTGTGGAGTAGTGATGGTGGGGTGGTGAGGTGGGAGTCCTTGTCTCCGACACTCTGTCCAGACCCCCAGTCTCTGAGGGAGGTGAGCAGCCTGCCTCTGTGGGAGCCCCCTCCGCTGTGGCCTTAACCACACCCCTGCTGGCACAGAGTCACACCTGTGGAAGCCTCCAGACATCTCTCCTCTTGCCTCTCTCTCACCTACCTGTCACCATGGGGACAGCCTCCAGGGCTGGCAGAGGTGTCTGCTGCCACCAGACCTGAGCAGGGCCCGGCCCCTCTTGGCTGGTGAGAACTGACTCAGTCTGGAGATTCAGCGCTGAAGAGAACCTCTGGTCACCCCCTCCACGGCTGGCCAGAGTCTTCCCTAAAATACCCCTCCAGCCCTGCCCAAACTGTGCCAGTGGCCAGGAGCTCAGTACTTTGCAGGCAGGTCACCCCCTTTTGGCCAGCCATTGTCCCCTACCAACCCTCTGCATCTTGTGTGATGGTGGGGGGAAGGCTGTGGCAGAATGGGGGTGAGGGCTCTGTTTCCCACTCCAACATTTCAGAATGGGCTGGGGAACCCCAGGCTGTCTCCCTTGAGTCACTCCATTGAGGCCGTGGCTCTGCCTTGAGAAGCGATGTAATGCCCAATGGGAGGGGCAGACACTGGGGTCCTGGCACCTGGGTTCTGGCCCAGGCTTTGCCATGGACTTTCTTTAGTTCCTGTCTCTGAGCCTCAATCTTCCCACCTGTAAAATGGAAGGAGTTTGGATTGATTGATTTTCTTAGGGTCCTAAAGCTCTGACTTCCAGTGTTATTTGCTATTAGGGTAAAGAATTGCGCATGAAGGACCATCACTCATAGCCAGAATCATTGTTTGTTTGTCTCTCTGGGTTAGCAGAGGATAGATTCCTGCAACACACATTTAATCTGAGGGCCACTGCCCACATCTGGGACGCAGCACCCTTGTCTGTCCCCCAGGCTCTGTCCAGGTTCTTAGGTTTGACTGAGCCCTGTTCCCTTTTCCAGGAATTATATCATCTTCAGGCCAGGGTGGATTTCTCTCTCTCCCCTGCTGTCATGTGGGTCACCCCGCCCAGCTTCCAGGTTCCCTGTCCACTCTGGATCCATCTAGTCATTTCTGAGCCTACCATCCTCTCCACCCACTCTGACTGCAGAAACTCTGACCTCCTTCTTTCCTCTAAGCCCAAGGAGAAAAAGAGTGGATATATGTATTTGTATGGCAAATTCACTTTGCTGTACACCTGAAACTGGCACAACATTGTAAATTGGTTATACCTCAATTAAAAGAAAACAAAACAGGAGCATCTCTATCCCTTTCCCTCCATTGTCTGCTTCTCCCTTCTTGGATTCTGACCCTGAGAGGACATAGTAGCATTTTTTTTTACTATGTAGTATTTGTTCATTTATTCACTCATTCACCTACTTAGTCACTGTTGCAGACATTGCTGGTTACTGATGTCACAGTAACTCCCTTCTTTTTTGCCCACCTCCCACCATAGAGCTTGAAAAACTGAGGTACTCATTTCTCAGCCTCCCTTGCAGCTAGAGCTGGCTTATGTGACCCAGTTATGACCAACAGATACAAGAGGAAGTCTGCTGGGAGCTTTTGGGAAAGGTTTTCCTCCCTGTTGAAAGAAGGAAACTCTGGAGAATAATCCTATCTCATCACCCTGGCCCTCATCCTGCTTCCTGCCCGTGGGCATGATTGTGTGAGCTCATGATGCCTGGCACAGTGGTAGCCACCTTGTGACCATGAGGCACCAAGCACAATGATTAAAACCAACACTCTGAAGATGGTGGAGTGGAAAAGTAGAATGAACCTGGGGTCCTTAATGATTGTTTGAGCTGCTGAGTCATTCCTGAAACCACCCCATGACCCCTTCATACTACTTGTTAAGTAAACAAGTGTCATAATTGTTAAAGCTTTATAAATATTATTATTATTATTATTTTGCTGTCACCATAACAGCACAATTTAGACATTCATTCAGTTGGTCATTTACTTACTCACAAATTCACTCATGCATGTATTCACCTTCTTACTGAATTGATTAGGATAGTGGTTCGGATGTTCTAACAGAGACCCCATGTAACAGTGGCTAAGTTAAATAGGAATTTATTTCTCTCTCACAAAATAGTCTGAGTGTAAGTAGTCAAGGGCTGGGGTGGCAGCTCTGAGATGTCAGAGACCCAGGATCCATCTAGCTCATTGCTTCAACAGCCCTGGGGTGTTCTCTTTTCCACATGGTTCAAGGTGTCCCCACTGCATCACATCTCAGCTTGAGGGAAGGGAGAAAGGCAAGTGGGCCTTGTTCTCTCTTTCGAAGGTGTGATCTGGAAGTTAACATATCCCACACTTTTTTGTTCACATGTCATTGGCCAGAACTAGCTACAAAGTTCTGGCCCGTCCTAGCTGCAAAGGAAACTGGGAAACGCATGCTCTATTCTACATTGCTATGTGTCTAGCAATAAATTATAATTTTTGTTTTACTGTAAAAGAAAGTGAGAAAAGATATGGGGGGCAATTAGCAGTCATTGATTTTTTTCACTCATTCATTCACTTGTTCATTCATCAAACATGTATAAACACATACTTTGTAGAAAGCACTGTGCCATGTGCCAAGGCCCCAGATTTCAGGAGCTCATGATCTAGTGGGAGAATAAGGCAAGTCTAGACATTCACATCCAGCACACTTTTGTGAGCACCTCCTCTGCCCAGACATGCATCCAAACCAAAAAGCAAAGAGCACCAATGACATTACTTTTGGGGGGCTGTGTGTTGGCCCACCTGTCCTCTCACGTGGACTACCCCTACTGAACCAGTGATGTAGAAGGAAGGAAGGGAGAACAGTGACGATGGCAAGTGAGAGCATGTCTCTCAGAACAAATCTGTGCTTAGAAAAACCCTTCCTGGGGACTTCCCTGGTGGTCCAGTGGGTAAGACTCTGTGCTCCCAATGCAGGGGGCTTGGGTTCAATCCCTGGTCAGGGAACTAGATCCCGCATGCGTGCAGCAATTAAGTAGGCGTGCCACATACTAAGAAGTCCATGTGCCACAACAAAGATCCCATGTGCCACAGCGAGACCCAGCACAACCTAAATAAATAAATTAATTAATTAATTAAAAAAAATCCTTCTTAGGTTCTAATGAGAATCCTTCCTGCTGAAATGTGAACTCTCTCTTTGTTCTCGGGTGTGACAGGCATCAGTACTGGCATCTCCCCCGGGCCCCCTTCTGATGCCTCTGAAGATAGGCTGTCAGTCTCCCACGCTTGGGGTTTCAAAGTGACTCACTTCCTTTGGGAAGCAGAGACTCTGTGTGAATGGTCCTCACTCTGTGTTTGGCACTCCTGGGCACCACAGGAATTTGGTACATGGATGAAGAATCAGGAGTGTGTGCTAGATTGTATTTTGCAAAATTGGCCTCAGCAATATTTCTTCCAGGACCTGACCACTCCTCATCAAAAGTGAATCTATTTTTGGGACTTCCCTGGTGGCGCAGTGGCTAAGAATCTGCCTGCCAATGCAGGGGACACAGGTTCAAGCCCTGGTCTGGGAGATTCCACATGCCGTGGAGCAACTAAGCCCGTACACCACAACTACTGAGCCCACGCGCTGCAACTACTGAAGCCCACGTGCCTAGAGCCCGTGCTCCGCAACAAGAGAAGCCACCGCAGTGAGAAGCCCGTGCACCGCAACGAAGAGTAGCCCCTGCTCGCCACAACTAGAGAAAGCCCGCACACAGCAACAAAGACCCAACGCAGCCAAAAATAAATTTAAAAATATATATATATATATATGTAAAAGTGAATCTATTTTCTCTCCTCTCGAAATTGGGTAGATTGTGACTGCCTCCACCAAGAGAATGTGATACAGCCCTGCCTGGGTCCATCTATCTGCCACTCTCTTTCTGTCCGACTCTCGATACTCTCCCTGGGAACCCATCTCCGTGCTGGGAGAAAGCACAAGCCGCAGAGAGGGACCACATATAGGTGTCCAGGACGGCAGCCCCAGGAAGGTGTCAGCTGAGAGCCAACATCAGCCCCCAGTCACCTGAGTGAGTTTCAGATCATTTCACCCCCATCCTTCAAGCCACCCTAGCTTGAAGTGCTGGTGGAGTAGAGGTGATCTGTCCCCACAAACCCTGTCCAATTTGAAGATTCGTGAGCAAAACAAATACCGTCATTGTTTTAAGCCACTTAGTTTTGGAGTGGTTTGTTATGCAGCAATAGACAACCAGATTTTATTTATTTATTTATTTATTTATTTATTTATTTATTTTCTTTGATTACTTAGGCTGCATCGTGTCTTAGTTGCGGCATGCGGAGTCTTCACTGAGGTGTGAGGATCTTTCGTTGCAGTGCGGGTTGTCTCTCTCTAGTTGTGGCGCCCCGGGTCCAGAGTGCATGGGCTCTACAGTTTGCGGCATGCGGGCTCAGTAGTTGTGGTGCGCAGGTTTTAGTTGCCCCGCAGGATGTGGGATCTTAGTTCCCCAACCAGGGCTCAAACCCACGTCCCCTGAATTGGAAGGCAAATTCTTTACCACTGGACCACCAGGGAAGTCCCAGACAACCAGGTTTTAACTGGCCACAAATTCTTTGCCACTCCTCTCATCAAGAGACAGAGACTGCTTCCCCAGCCTTTGAATCTGGGCTGGCTTTGCTCAGTAGAATACAGCAGAAGTCATGGGCAACGGCCAAGCCTAAGACTCAAGGGCCTTGCAACTTCTCTTCTCGCTTTCTTTTTTTTTTTTTTTTTTGCGGTACTTGGACCTCTCACTGTTGTGGCCTCTCCCGTTGCGGAGCGCAGGCTCCGGACGCGCAGGCCCAGTGGCCACGGCCCACGGGCCCCCCCGCTCCGCGGCATGTGGGATCCTCCCGGACCGGGACACGAACCCGCGTCCCCTGCATCGGCAGGCGGACTCCCAACCACTGCGCCACCAGGGAAGCCCTCTTTGCGCTTTCTTGCTGAGCTATCCTGCTAGACGCTGGAGACAACAAGGCCCAGCTGACGGCCAGCACCAACCTCCAGACATGTGCAAGTGAGTTTACCTGAAAACATCCTGCCCCAGTCAAGCCACTGACCGCAGCCACGTGAGGAATCCCTGGTAAGAACCCAGCCCAGATTGCTGACTCCCAGGATTGAGAGGAAATAAGATGGTTCTTGTTTGAAGCCCTTGAGTTTGGCACATACCAGTAGAGAATTGATAATATCAGCTTCCTATTTCTGAATCAACATATGAATTGAGAGGTATTTTGAGTGCCCAGTGCTGTACCAGGTGTGGGCACAGGTAAAGTGGATGAGATCGTTGACCCCAGGAGCTGACTGCGTAGTTGAATGTCAGGGAAAATGAAGTCTCATGCTGGAGTAGATTGCTAGCTGACAACCCAAACCATTCTCCCTCGGTGATGGGATAGTAGCCCAGCAGCACATGGCTGCCCAGCTGCACATTGTTCTCAACCTCCCTTGCACCCATGAACCATGGGACTAAGCTCTCTCTGTGAGACGTGGTGGGAAGTGATGGAGGCCAGCAGACTACGAGCGTATAGTCAGGGTCTCCACATCCCCTTTAGAGAAGAGCTTCTTACCACCCTGGCACTCAAACTGCATCGAGGAAATTATAATTCTCTTACTTGCATTTTGGATTCTCTGTTATAGGAGTTTAGTTTTATCCTATTTAATAAAACCAGCCTCTCCTGCAAGGCGGCCTGCAGCAGCCCAAGTCTAAATACTTGGAGCTGGGTCTGGCAGTGGAGGTTGTGGGAAAGTGCGTAATGCTTCCTTCTTAATACCGTGTGAGCTCCATAAGGGCAGGGCCTTTATTCTTTTTCTTTAGACTTATTTCTTCAATCCAGTGCTGGAAATGCAGCATGACACCCAGTAGATGCTCAATAAGTACTTGTCCAATGGGTAAGTGACCCAAGGAAAAAATTGTATTTCCTAATCCAAGGACAGTGCTTATATGGCCTCTTCAGACTGGGGCTCCCCGAGGGCGGGGCTGTGTCTCCCCTCAGACTGGGGCCCCCTGAGGACAGGGCTGTGTCTCCCCTCAGACTGGGGCTCCCTGAGGGCGGGGCTGTCTCCCCCACCCTGTCTGGAAATTATTGAGTGCAGAATTTTGTCTCCCCGTTATACTGGGGCTTTCTGAGGGCTGTGGTGTATCTCCCCCCTAGACTGGGGCTTCTCTAAGGCAAGGCTGTGTCTCTTCCTCCCGCCCAGCCTTCTTAAATCTGGAATCCCCTGAGGGCAAGTCTCCCGGTCCCTTTATTTTCTCAGGACCAGAGCAGTGCCTGGCTTCTGATACCAGTGCAGGCAAGAATATTTTGTCTTCCCCCCTGCTCCTAACCCCCTCTAATTTGGGCAGTGACTGTGACAGGGGCTGCAGATGGCATCCAGTGATGGCAGAGGGTGGTTAAGCACCCTTGGAATGAAGCTTAGCCTCATTACAGCTTGTTGGAGAGAAGAGCCAATTAGGGAAGCAATTTTCCTTGAGCAGTCTGGAGAATGGAGTGAAAAGATACGCAGACAATAAACCAGCAGCCTCTCCTGGGCTGGCTCCATGGAGGCCCCTGCCCACCCCCTTGCCTCCTAGGAGTGCCCCCAGCCACTCAGTTGTGGCCAGTGGGTAGAAAGGGGCAATGACACCCCACCTGAGGTCAAGGTTCTAGAGTACTTCATGGCCAGCCCCCACCCCCCATGCTGCCCTCCACTAACTTATCATGGCAATAAATATACACTCTCAGCTTCTGAACTTCATGCTCATGGCATTGGGGAGTTTTTCTTGATCACTAATCAGCCTTCTTTGGGGCTACAGTTTCTTTTCACTATATCCTTTGTGAGGAAGGAAAACAGGAAGTACTCTGAGGACATGCCCAGAGGCCCTCTCACCTCCCCTTCTCCATTCACAAAGTCCTGTCCCTTTTGTTCTCTGGCAGATTCCAGAAAGATGGTTTCCTGGGAGTTCTCTGTTGGCCAGAACTACTGGATGGGGAGCAAATGACAGAAACCCAGCTTAAATGACTGAACTAAGGGGAAAAAAATTAAAAAGGAGAGAGGGAGGGACTTATGAGAAGGATTCAGAATATCTCTCATAATCAAGGGAAGGGAGGGCCGAGCAGGCAGGAGAGCCTTGGTGACAACTGGATCCCAGGACTCAAACGCTGCCAAAACTTTCTGTCATTTTTCCCTCTGGTTTCTACCTCTCTGCCTGTTGACTGAAGTCTCTCAGACCCTCTTCCTCCACATGGCAGGCACTGTGGCTTTCTCCCTGTGTCTCCCAGCTTCAATTTGAAGAATTCCAGGGGAGAATTCTGATTGGCCCTGCTTTGGGCACAGGCTAACTCCTCAACTGGTCATCTATGGCCAACGGTGGGGGGAGGTGCCTGATAGATGCTTTCTACCAGGATCTCAGAGCTGGACGGGTGGGGTCCATCCCCCAGAAGAAGGGGTATGCCAGTCCCAGCAGAGTGGTGGGGGCTGGGAAGACCATATAAGACTTATCCGTTAGGAGGGCACAGCTGTCTCCTACCCTCACAATGTGCCTGGCAACTTGTCAAATAGTTTATCTGCCTCATCTCCTTTATTTCTTGAAACAGGCATGAAATAAATTCCTATTATTATCATCCATGGTATTCAGATGAGGAAACTGAGGCTCAGTGAAGTTAAATCACTTGGCCCAGGTCACGCAGCTGTTAAGTGAGAGAGCCACAATTTGAACCCCAAACTTTGGGTGGCATAAGTGGGGGAGGAAGGAAGAATCAATGCATATGATGAGCTGAAGTTGGACATGTGAAATAGAACTTCTAATACCGGGAGGTCTGTGCCAAGTGTCAAAGCAGAGTCTACACAGAGCTGAAGGAAGCCAGATTCCATGGGGCAGAGTTGAGCAGGCTCTAGCAATCAGGGTAGGCTTCCCAGAGGAGGTGTCATTTGTGAGCATAGCAGGATGGTTTGGGCTGCTCCAGAGAGTGAGCAGGCAAAGAGCTGCAGGTGCTGGCACTTGGGAGTTGGGCTGGTGCCCATCCTGCGGCAGCACAGGCCTTAGTCTTGGAAGCCAGCCCTTTAACGAGCTGAGCCACACTGGAGGAGTAGTGCCTAGCACAGTGCCAGGCACAGAGTAGGCACTCAATAAAGAGTGGTAACTATTACCCAGACTAGGTGGTGACAACGCTGCCAGGACTACTCTGTCAGCCTGATGATGAATGGAGACCATGAGAGAGAACACTCTCGACTACTGAGCACCTACTGTGTGCTACACACTTTACCACATTCTGCAGAAGGTAAATCCTGAGAGCAGGGATTTTGTATGTTTGTTTTGTATGTGTCCTGCACATAGTAGGGGCTCACTACACATCTGGTGAATCTGCAAGGGGGGCCTCACAACCCCTCATTTTACAAATAGAGAAACTGAGGCTCAGAGAATTAAAGGGACTTGTCCAAGGTCACAGGGCTAGAAAGTGAGGGAATCAGGTTCTGCTGATTTCCCAAAGCTATTTTTTCAATGAGCAACCCCAGCTGCTTCCCCAGGGACAGGTGGTCGCCAGGCAGAGGAGGAGGTTGGGGTCCTGCCTCTCCCATCAGACTCACTGATGAGAGGTGTGTTTTGCTGTCCCTCCACCCTTGTTGGGCCCTGCTCAGGGTTCAAGCTCTTCAGACCTGGATGAGGGCCAAAGGAGAGAGGGGACCAGCAGAGGCTTCATAGGTCTGGCCCCTGCGGGGTACCAGCCACTTCCTGGGGAGTCTGAGGGAGGTGGCCTTAGCCACAGGGGCAGCCTGCTAATTAGGACACGGTCTTTATGACTCAGTACTTTGAGATGTCATTTTCTAGGCTTGGGGTTGGGGGTGGGAGTGGAGAAGGCACACACAGAGTTGTTTTTAATTACATTTGGTTTGCTAATTTCTGATAGAAAATAAACATTTACCGGGAGCCATATTTCTTCATTTCACGCCGGCTGACTTCTGAGTTTATCAGGAGCCCAAACTGGCACCTCCAGCTCACCTCCCTGCCCCCCCGCTGCCCCCCCGCACTGGTGTCACACACCAGAGCTCAGAAGTTGGCCAGGAAGGGGGAGAGATGGGAGGAGATGGAGGGGTGGGGGAGGGAAGGTCCTGCTTCTGTGGGTGGCAGGTCCACTTTTCGATGTGGACAGAGGGGAAGGGGGCCTGAGGACGGGGAGCTCCTCACTCCTGATGCCCAGGTAGCACAGTGGCTGGAGTAGGGGCAGGGAGTCTGGAGGGGGCATGCCCTCCCCTTCCACCCATGAAGATGATCTCTAAGGACACTTCTGGCTTCCACATCCTAGCGTGGTGATGGGTCTCTCCAAGGACTGGCCGTGGAGGGCTTTTTGGGTGATAGGGATGGCAGGGAGATTTGAAAGGTCATCCTGTCCACTGGTCTCCAGATGGGCCAATGCAAGGGAGTTGGACAGAGGGAGAAAAGAAGAAGAAGGGGAGAGGGGAAAAGGTATGGGAAGAGAGGAAGGAAGTCAGGGTGAATTCCCCAGGGGGGAGATAAGTGGTCCCCATAAAGTAAAGACATCTGCCCTTGTCTCTGCTGAGGGTGAAGGTCTTGAAATTTACAGGGGACACATAAAAAAGAGGGTGCCTCCTGATGCTGGAGAGGGGAGAGGAAACTAGAGGTCCTTTGGTTGAGGGCTGGGCCTAGGCAGGGTGGAGAGCTGGAGCAGGGCACTTTCTCAACCTCAGCACTGTTAACATCTGGGGCTGGATAATTCTTTGCTGTGGGGGACTGTCCTGTGCCTTGTGTCCCTGGTCTCTACCTACTAGGTGCCAGTAGCACTGACCCACCATCCATCATGACAACCAAAAATATCTCCAGACATTGGCAAATGTCTCTTGGATCGTGTATGTGTGCAAAATTGCCCCGATTGAGAAGCACTGTCTAGGATGCCTGCGGGTGAGGATGAGGGTAGAGAGGAGCTGCAGGAAGATAGGGAGGAGCTTGTGGGGACCCTGGACTGAGAGGTGATGGGGTCCCCTGAGGGATGGGGAAGAAAGGAGATTTGGAGACGAGAGAGTAGAAAGTCCCCTGGCCCCCAACCTGGTTTCTAAATCCATGTTAAGCCATGATTGTTGTTTTTTTTTTCCAATTACATTTCAATTTAGCTCAATTACTTTGCCATTATTGTTCAAGCGACTCGGTTTTAATTGAAGCTTCTGGTTCTTATCTCTCTCATTCTCCCACGTAGAAGAGGGGAGGGAGGAGGACAGCTGGGGTTAGAGGAAGCCCATGTTGGTGGAGTTCTGGGGGCAGTGGGCACTTCAGCAGAAGGACCAAGGCCTTGAGGGGTGGAGCACACCCAGGCGCTCTCTGTGGCACCCCGACTGGCCAAACAAATCTGCAGGAGGGGAAAGGGAGAGCTATGATAATAACACTTGTCAAGTACTGGACATCATTGTAGCTAAAAGCAATAAGGTATCTACTATTATCAAACTCACTTTCCAGATGGGAAAACTAGGCACAGAGACATTAGAAAACTTGCCCTGAGTCACATACCTGGTAAGTAGCAGAGCTGGGAGGTAATCTAACCCTTTGCCTCTTGAGTTTAGGTGCTTAGCCTCAGGCTCTACTAGCTGTCCCTCGAAGTTATGCCCACTGGCCCCCTCCCAGCCCCAGCCCCATCTCCCTGGAACTCCCTCCCTCCCAAGCTCTGAAGCTCTAACTCAGTTCCTTCAAGGGTGTTTGGCTTTTCATCTGTCTCTAATTTCTCCCCAGAATTCGAGGCCTGGCTTTCCCTACCTCTTCCAGGAAGTCTTCCCTGATTGCCTCTGACCTTATATATGCCCCCAGCCCCAAGCTGCCCATCATGGTGAGGTGGGGTGGGGGCTGGGAAAAGGCAATGATTTGAAGTTGGACAGATCTGAGTTAAGTGTATTAACTCACTTAAGAGCTGTGTGATTTGGGCAAGTCATGTAAGCTCAGTGAACCTCTGTTTCCTTGTCTGTAAACTGGGTATTAATAATACCCACCCCTCAGGATGTGGGTGGATTACACTAAAGGAGATGAAGTATGTAAAGCACCAGCAAGGGATAAGAGGCTTAATTAAGCAGGATAAGGGGTTTTCTCAGCCAACCTTAATGTCAACCCTGAGACACAGGTATAGCGGGGATCAATCTCTCCACTTCACAGAGCAAACAAATGAGCCCCAGATATGTATTCAAATCCTGCAGGGAGATGAAACAGAGACTGGGACTGGGATCTCCCTCTTAACCTTGAATTCAGCAACCCTGTGGCAGAGGAGATGAGGGTCGAGTATAAACAGCTGTGGACTTTCTGAGCCTATGAGGGTGAGGGGTTTGGCTATTTACTCTTCCCCCACCTTCCTTGTTCTTCCTGAGATCCCAGTGAATTCACAGAGGGGGTGCCCCTGAGACTCTGAGGGTATATAAGTGATGGAAGTGAGAGCAGACAAGCCCCCTGCCACACAGTTGTGGTGTATACTTGGTTTTCTCAAGTAAGAGAGATGTCTTCCACTAGAAGGAATAGAATACTAGACCCAAAGTGGCTTTAAATGGTTTTTCTCAAAGAGCTAAAAGTCTGGAAGTGGTTCCAGTGTTGGTCAATGACCTGGCTCTTCACAGATCCCTCAGCTCTGCCACCTTCAGCATGTTCATAGTATCCACCTCATGGTCACAAGATGGCTGCTAGAGCACCACATCACAACTTCCAAAGACAGCATCCGGAGCTGCAAGAAAGGAGAGAGAAGAAGGGGACTCCCCTCATGCCCTCTCTCCTTTCATCAAGGAGAAAAGTCATTCCCAGAACTTGTCCTGCAGATTTCCCCTATGTCTCATTGGTTAGGATTGAGTCATACATACAGTCATCCCGAACTGCAAGGGAGTATGGGAAAGCCAGCCTCTGGCACCCTTACCCCAAGGGTGCACCCTTCGGGGTGGGGCTCCAGCTTGCTGTAGGGAGGGCCTCCTGGAAGATCCCCCCACCTGGGCCTTGGCGGACTTTGACTTCTGTGCCTCTCATCTAGAACATCCCCTAAACCAAAGCCCAATGAACAGTGTCTGCAAAGAACCTCAGGATAAGCAGCATTGGTGCTTACCTCTCGGGTTATGAGATTTCATCCCCAAATTAGCTTGGTATTCCCTGCTGTCTTTTCATCGTTTTTGAAGCTTTTAAGTTTACTTCTTAAAATGTATTTTTCCAGTGCTTTTTGTTGTTTTTAGAAGAAGGGTTGATCTGAAAGCCCTAACAAGTCATTGCCTGGAACAGGAACTGCAGTGTCTGACAAAGAGGAGTGGTCTGTCACACCTGGCTTAGACCAGTGACTCACGCCAGAGGCTGGGCACCCTGCTGAGCCCCAGCAAAGTTAGGGTTCACTGAGAGAAGGAGAAGGGGGAGTGGCTGCAGTGTGGGCCATCCGCAGCCCACACCAAAGCAGTGATAATTATTGCTGAAATCCCGAGGGCAGGGCCCAGGGGACAAGAGAGGAGGCTCGCCTGTGAAATGTGCCTTTTTGCCTGAACTTGGAGGTTTATTGATATTTTCCTCCAACAAGTATTTTATTTTTTGAGACAACAGCGAACTCACAGAAGAGCTGGAAGTATGTTACAAATAACTATGTATTTTCTGAACCATTTGAAAGTAAGTTGCAGACCTAATGTCCAATCACTCCCAAATACGTTACTATTTCCTACACACGAGAGCATTCTCCTGCATTGCCACAATACAACCATCAAAATCAGGAAATTAAAATGAATATATTACTACCATTTGAGCCTCAGACTCTGTTCACGTTTTGACCACTGTCCCTATAATATCTTTTATAGCATAAAGATGCAGTCTAGAATCACGTGTTGTATTTAGTTGTCATGTTTCTGTCACGTGCAGCTTCTTTCACTCCAAAATGGTTCTTTGATTTTTCCTTGACTTTTGTAACTTCAACATGTTTAAAGATTACAGGCCAGTTATTCTGTACAATGTCCCTCAATTTCAGTTGCTTTCCTCATAATTAGATTCAAGTTACGCATCTTTGGCCAAAAACATCAACAAAGTGATTCTGTGTCCTTATTACATCCTATCAGGTTTCAATATGTACAATTTCTGATAACGTTCACTTCCAACAAACAGTTTTTGAACATGTGTATATAAATCGTTGTCTTTGACTTCTCAGTGTCCTCTAGCTGCTGTCTGGACCCTCACACATAAAAACAAACTGTGCCAAATTGCATGTTTCGAGAAATTCCACGGTTTATTCATTCAGGGGAGAGAGCAATCAGGGAGAGCTTCAAGGAAGAGGTTTTGTATGGCCTCCAAGAATGGGGAGGATTTGGCAGGGACTGAAGGCAAGCACTCCAAGGTAGGAGGAAAAGTATATGCAAAGGCTCAGAGCTAAGAAGAGTAAGGCATGTGTGACAGAGACAATGTTATGTATTCAACAAAGCACTGTCATTTCTCTCTTGGGTATTCAGAAAAACTACATTTCCCAGACACAGACACCTTTGCAGTTCAGTTGGCCCATGTGACCGAGATCTGGACAACAGACTATGGATGAAACTAATGAGCACTGCTTCTAGGCTTCCCATAAATTCTTCTGCTTGATCCTCCATACTCTTTCCTCCTCTTGCATGATAACCTTGGAGTCTGCAACTTGAGGATAGCGATGTTACCGGATGAGAGAGCCTGGGTCCCTGAATGACTACGTGGGACAGAACTTTACCTCTCACCCATCAGATTGTGACATGAGGGGGAATTAACCTTGCTTATGATAAGTCACTGAGATTTGGGGGTTATTTATTACGGCAGCTGGCATACCCTGACCAAGATAGTATGTGATGGAGACCTCAAGGAAACCAGTCTGTTTAGCACAGTAAGCATGTGTGAAGACTGTGAGACAAGATGAATCCAGTTACTAGTGTGACCTTGAATGTCAGGGTAATCAATATGGAATTACTTTCAGTAAGAAATAGGGAACCACTTAAAGTTTATAAGTTGGGGAAAGACATGAGAAAAGTAGTGTTTAAAGGGGAGGTGGTTTGTAGGATAGCTTAGGTTGCAATGAAAGAAGAGGGAAGGCTATGTAAAGCCTCTTGTGGTCATCCAGGTAAGGGGTGTTATTAAATAGGATTAAGTTCAGATTGACAGAAAACCCCAAATAACAGTGACTAAATCAAAGTGAACATTTATTTCTTTCACATAAAAGAAATCTTAGTGTATCAGTCTAGGGCTGATCCTCAGACCCCTTTTGTCTTTTTGCTCTGCCATCTTTAGTAGATGGCTTCTGTGTCATGGAAAGAGATGGCTGCTTGGGTACCAGCAGCGAGTCACATCCACTTCCTAGTCAACAGGAAGAAGAAGGGGGCAAGGAAGGGAGTGACCCCTCCCTTCGAGTACACTCCACAAAGTTGCACGTATCGATTCTACTTACATATTCACCACACGTAGCAGCAAAGGAGACTGGAAAATTTAGTTTTTATTCTACATGACTCCAGATGCCCAGCTAAAATTGGGAATATGAGGAGAATGGATTCGGCGGGATAATAAACAGTCTCTGCCATGGGCGTGGTGGTGCCTAAGCCCCAGGGGTGGTGCTGAGATTGGAGAAGCAAAGGGAGGACCAAGAATGATGAACAACTGAAACAAACTGTCCTGGGTTCAAATCCTGGGTTCTCCATTTTACTTGTTATGTGATTTAGTCAAGTAAGTTTCTTAGCCTAAGCTTTTAATTAGTTAAAGAGAATGATACTACCTCCCCCATTGGGGGATTAAATGAGATACTAAATGCAAAATGTCTGGCACATAGAGGATGCCCAATAAATGGTAAATTAATTTAGCCCTTGAGAGGCAAGAAAGGACTGGGAGAAGAGGGACCAAGGGGAAAGAATTAGATCATAACATCGTTCTTGCATCCACTCATCATCTCTTTATTGGCGTGCCAGGTACAGTGCTGGACTCTGGAGATAAACAGGGGACAAGGCTCTGGCCCCCATGAAGAAGTTCCCCACCCATAGAGACAGACAAGTAAACAAGCGATTAAATCATGATAGAGTGGAAAGCCCTGCCTCACAGTGTCAGCCAGGTTTACAGCTCTGTCTTCCTCCTCCCCAGGAGAGTGGTGGGAGCTCTCCAAGGTACTGGCTTGGGTCCACTGCTCCTGCCCTGCGCGCCCTGCCATCAATCAGGGAGCGTCATTAGCAGGGGAGAGTTCTCCTATTCTGTCTCAAAGTGAGGGGAACTTTCCCTGTGAGCACACAGGTGGGTTAGGAAGAGCCTGGGTGGGGAAGAGGAGAGACCTGGGTGTTTGCAGCAGATTGTGTCTTGGGTTGTTGTTGGGTGAGTTACGGGCAACCTGGTCCTTAGAAGTAGACTGACAAAATGGCTGCCATCGTGAAGGGGGTCTCTGATGGTGCAGTTTCAGACATCAACAAAAGGAGGTGGGTGTTTCCTCTTTGATAAGATTTTGAGTTCTGGTTCTGAGGAGATGGAGTAGGCATATCCCCACCTTGTCTCCCACTGCATAAAACTATAAATCTTGAATTCTTGGAGCAGGTATCAAAGGATTCTGAAAAATAAATGGTGGCAGGCGGATTAAGGAAGAATGACAAGTTTCACCCCTCTGGTATTGCCCATCCTGGACTTAAAGGCAGCCTGCAACTCAGAAGTGCTCACTGGGTGTGGACAGAAAGAGCTCCATGAGAAGCTTTCTATTTCTGGACCAAGGAGTGGGAAAGGGGACCCCTATGGGTAATTGAGAGTAGGGGACAGCCCCTGTTGCTTTTATTTTTTTCCCCTTTTTTCTGGCCCAAGCCCCCAGGCAATACTGTGGTGGCAGTGGTGACGGTTGCACAGTGATGGAGATTTAGTCAGCAGAGCAGGTGTCTAAATCTCTGAGAGAGGGAAACTCTTATCTCTCACCAGAGTAGCTGTGATCCCAAGGGCATAGGGCGAATCCCCACTACTTTCTTCTTCCTCTTTGTTCTCCCATTACTTGTTCCTGTGTGTGAATCTCAGGCCTCACCTCTGAGCTGTGTATGCCTGGACCTGATGCTAAACAGCTGATCCAGGCTTTGAGAACTGAGCTACAGTGCAGATTACCACCTAGATTTCAGACTGGCCAGTGGGTGGCACACACGTGAGACTGTTCCTCAAAGCACTGCAAACACTTTGAAAACTAAACTGGTATTGGAACCACAACCCACAGAAGGCAGGGCAGAACTTGCAGCCTAAACCTAATTTGGTTGATTACCTGCTAACAACAACAACAACAAAAAAAACCCCAACACACTTCTTAGGATTTAAATAAGATCCAAAATAGCTAGGATAAAATCCAAAATTGCTTGGCATGTTAAGAACAAGGAAAATCTTAACTCACAAGGGAAAAGAAAAGGAACAAATTCCAACCCCAAGATGACACAGATGTTGGATTATCAGAAAAAGACTTCAAAGCAGCTGTTATAACCATGCTCCAAGAAGTCAGAGTGAACACTATTGAAGTAGATAGAAAGTTAGAAAGACTCAGCAAAGAAACAGAAGATATAAAGAAGAAGAACCAAACAGAAATTTTAGAACTGAAAAATACAATAACTGTATTAAAAATTCACTGGATGGGCCCAATAGCAGAGTGAAGATGACAGAGGGAAGAATGAATGAACTCGGGTGACTGATAGCTATTCATTTTGAAAAACAGACAGAAAAAAGTTTTGAAAAACAGATGATCAGAAATTCAGGGATCTGTGGGACAATACCAAAAGTTGAACATTTGCATTAACAAATTCTGAAAAATCGAATTCAAAGTATGTTTTTTCTGACCATAATAAATTAAACTAAAAATCAATAACAGAAAGATAATTGGAATATCTCCAAACACTTTGAAATTAAACAACATACTTATAAGTAACTCATGGATCAAAGAGGAAATCTTAAAAAGAAAATATTTTGAACTAAATGAAAATGAAAATAAAACGTATGAAAATATGTAGCATGCAGTTAAAGAAATGCTTAGAGGAAAATTTATAATATTAAATACTTATATTAAAGAAGAAGAACAGTCTCAAATTGACAATCTAAGCTTTTTCCTTAAGAAACTGTGTGGGGGGACAGCGGGGAGTACAAATTAAACTCAAAGTAAGCAGAAGGAGTAAATAATAAAGATCAGAACAGAAATCAATGAAATTGAAACCAGGAAGAAAACAGAAAAGAATCAATAAGATTAAAATCTAGTTCTTTGAAAAGATCAATAAAATTGATAAACCTATTGCTAGATTGACAAAGAAAAAAAAGAGAAAAGATGCAAATTACCAATATCAGGAATGAAAGAGGGAATGTAACCACCCATCTCACAGACATCAAAAAGAGAATACTGCAAACATCTCTATGTCCATAAGTTTAACGACCTTGGTGAAAGGTCAGCAAATCATGGCCCATGGACCAAATCTGGCCCACCTGTGTTGTTTTTTGTTTTTTTTTTGCGCGGGCCTCTCACTGCTGTGGCCTCTCCCGTTACTGACCACCGGCTCCGCTCGCGCAGGCTCAGCGGCCATGGCTCACGGGCCCAGCCGCTCCGCGGCAATGTGGGATCTTCCCGGACCGGGGCACGAACCCGCGTCCCCTGCATCGGCAGGCAGACTCTCAACCACTGCGCCACCAGGGAAGCCCTCACCTGTGTTTTTTAACTAAAGTTTTCTTGGAACATGGCTCCACTGGTCTGAATAGTACCCCACCCTCAAATTCATGTCTACCTAGAACCTCAGAATGTGACTTTATTTGAGATTAGAGTTTTTGCAAGTGTAATTAGTTAAGATGAGGTCATACTGGATTAGGATGGGCCCTAAATCAAATATGACTGATGTCTTTATGAGAAGAGGAGTGGATACAGGAAGGAAGATTTGGATACAGAGATACAGAGAGACATGGACAGAAGAAGGCCAGGTGAAGACTGAATTAAAGATGGGAGGTATGCTGCCATGACGCTTCTTCTGGGGCTGGAAGAAGCATGGAATGATCTTTCCCTAGAGTCTTCAGAGGGAGCATAGCCCTGTAACACCTGGATTTTGGACTTCTAACCTCACAAACTGGGAGAGAATAAACTTCTGTTGTTTTGAGCCACCCATTTTGTTATGGCAGCCCCAGGAAACAAATACCACAGCCATGCTCATTCATTTATATATTGTCTATGGTTGCTTTTATACTACAGTGACAGAGCTGAATAGTTGTAACAGAGTCTGTATGGCACAAAAGCCAACCATATTTTCTATCTATCCATTTACAGAAAAAGTTTGATGACCTTTGATGTAGACGAAATAAAACAAGTCCTTAAAAGCCACAATTTACCAAATGCACCCAATAAAAAAAAATAGCCAGAATAATTCCATACCTATTAAAGGAATTGATTCATAGTTTAAAAACTTCTAAAAAATCTCCTGGCCTGAATGGTTTCTCTAGTAAATTCTAACAGACACTTAAAGAAGAAAAAACACCAATTCTACACAATCTCTTCCAGAGAACAGAAAAGGGAAAACTCCCCAACCCATTTTATGAGGTTAGCCTTGTCAGATTGCCCAAAGCAGATAAAGAAGAAAACTACAGACCAATATCCCTCAAAAAATCTTAAACAACATACTAGAAAATTGAATACAACAATACATATAAAAAAGAATACCCCATGACGAAGTGAAGTTTATTCCAGGAATAAAGCCAGACTGGTTCAATATTCAAAAATCGGGACTTCCCTGGTGGCTCAGTGGTTAGGAATCAGCCTGCCAATGCAGGGGACATGGGTTCGAGCCCTGGGTCGGAAAAATCCCACATGCCGTGGAGCAACTAAGCCCGTGAGCCACAACTACTGAGCCTGCACTCTAGAGCCCATGAGCCACAACTACTGAAACCTGCGCACCTAGAGCCTGTGCCCCGCAACAAGAGAAGCCACCGCAATGAGAAGCCTGTGCACTGCAACGAAGAGTAGGCCTCACTCACCATAACTAGAGAAAACCCGCACGCAGCAACGAAGACCCAACGCAGCCAAAAATAAATAATAAAAAAATTAAATATTCAAAAAGCATTCGATGTAATCCATCATGTTAACAGACGAAAGAAGAAAATCCACATGATCATTTCAAACTGAGATAATAAATTTACGTGGTTTTAAGCTACTGAGTTTTATGATAATTTGATACTCAGCAATAGATAATTAATACTAGCAACACAGTTAATATTAATATTAGCAACCCATCTATTTCTTCTGTATTTCTTCTCCCACCTATCTCATACCCCCAGAGAAAATATTTTGGTAACCTCTAGGGAACCACTATCCTGAATGTGTTATCTTTCCCATGCTTTAGAAAATACTTTTACTTAACGTGTATATACGCCCAAACCATACATGGTTTATTTTAATGTTTTTATATATAAATGGTATCACACTGTATGCAATTCCTCTGTTACTTATTCTTCTCAATAATGTATTGTGATATTCATCCGTGTTATGTGCATAGATCTTATTCATTCATCCTTACTGCTTATAGTATTCCACTGCAGGATTATGCCAGTTTATTTATCCATTCTTGTATTATAATGGACTTTTAATTTGTTTCCTTTTTTTTTTCTCGCCTTTCCAGTGTTGCTGGGAACCCTCTTGTGTATGTGCGTGAAAATATGGGAATTTCTCTAGAGAGGGGAAAAGCTTGGTCTAATCCTTGGGTGTTAAGGCTTCTCCCAGAGTCCATAATGAAGTGGTCACAATCCAAGTGTGTGATGAGTGTGTATTTATGAGGGTCGGGGAGAAAGAGTCATACTGTAACAATGAACGACCATGACCAGGAGTCACTGAGCCTTGTCTCTGTACCTGAACCAAGCGCTTGAAGTACTTGCCATAGAATGTCTCTGTTGGAAGGGGATTTAGATGCTATTTGTCAAACTTCCTGCGAATTTCTGTCTCTCTCTTAACTCCTGCCTTGCCTGTGCAGCTTCTTTCTCACTTTCCCTATCCCAGTCCTGCAACTTTTTTTTTTTTTTTTTTTTTTTTTTGCGGTACGCGGGCCTCTCACTGTCGTGGCCTCTCCCGTGGCGGAGCACAGGCTCCGGACGCGCAGGCTCAGCGGCCATGGCTCACGGGCCCAGCCGCTCCGCGGCATGTGGGATCCTCCCGGGCCGGGGCACGAACCCGCGTCCCCCGCATCGGCAGGCGGACTCTCAACCACTGCGCCACCAGGGAAGCCCCCAGTCCTGCAACTTTTGTCAAGAGCTCAAGAGAAGGCATTGGGGAACAGGTGGGAAAGGAAAAGAGAGGCCCTCATCCCCAGTCTTTGCCATGAGTGAGGGGTTGGGAGCTGCCAGGGCTGAAGAAACAGTGTCAAGCCACTGACAGGAAACAGAAGAGGCAGAAACAGAAAGAAAGGAGCAATGCAGGCGAGGGGAAATGCCCTCTTCCTCCATGGAGTTCAGGAGAACTTCTGCCTGGACCAGCATTACCCAAAGTGTATGTGAGCATCACACGTTTCCTGAGATGCCACAACACATGCACATTCATAACACACACACACCCATATAAGCAAGCACACACACCAGGCACACAGATACACATGTATAGAAACACACATACAGCACACACCCCTGTGTACACAGCAAAACACATGTGCACACAGTGATACACATATAACACATACACACACCCCATGTGTGGGTACACACACACTCTTTCTTGGTCAGATAAAAGTGGGAATTGCTTTATCCCCTGACCCTTCCCTGTAGGTTCCCAGTGCATATCAGAATATCAAAGCCTTCTAGAAGTTGGGCATGAAAGAATCCCACTCCCTCCTGTTTGGGACCCTTCACTTGTTTCATATCATTTACTTCCTAATTGTGACTTTTGTGTCATTATTTGTTTTTTAACATAGAAATAGTTTGTGTTTTTTTAATTAGGAAAATTATGCGTGCCCAATTGCAAAAAAAAAAAAAAAGTTTGATAATGCATTAGAGTAAACACAAAGTAGAAAGCACAGAGGGAAAATTACATTTTGGTATATACCCTTCCAGTATTTTTCTCATAAATATGCACATGCTTTTCTCTTTTTCACAACTTGTTTCTTTCATTTGATAATATGCATTAAAAATCTCTAAATGATTGAATGGTATCCCACATTATGGGTTGTGGCAGATTGTATTTTCCAAAGATGGTTAGAACAGTATCTCCCATCTCACAAGCTCCCTTCAATAAGTGGAGTCTGAGCCCTGTCCCCTGGAACCTGGGCTGACCTTTGTGACTGCCTTGACCACTAAACACTACGGGATTAGTCAAAAAATTTCCACCTTGTCCTCTTGGAATGCTGGCTTTTGGAACCAGCCACCATGCTGTGAGGAAGTCCATGGAGAGGGTCATGAGAGGAGCAGAGGCCCTGGGAACAACAGCCCCAGCTGAGCTCCTAGTTGGCAGCCAGTACCAACTTGCCAGGTGAAGAAGTCGCTTCTAAGCGACTCATCCAGCCTTAATCAATCTGTCCCAACTGGTGCCAGTAGAGAACACAGCTGCCTTGCTGAGCCCTGCCCAAATTGCAGATATGTGGGAAAAATAACTGATTGCTGTTGTCTTAAGCCACTAAGTTTTACAGTGGTTAATTACACAGCAACAGATAACAGGAACATGGGCGTATCATACTTTATGTAAGCATCATACTACATATGCATGTTTGGGTTGTTTCCAATCCTTTTGCACTGATGTCCAGCTTTCTTCTTCAGTCCGTCCTGTCTCCTGGATGGCTACAGCCCCTTCTTCTATGTCCAAGGAGCCCAGTACTGGGTTGGGTGCATACAGGAGGAGCTCAGTATAGCCTTACTGCAGAGACTGGTGAGGGGAAACGGAGAATCTCATGGGGATCTGGCCTTCCCACCCCTCTGCTCCTGGGCTGCAACCTGTTGTCTGCTCCTGCAAGGGCACCTCTCTCACTGCACTTATCACTGGCTCCCATGGGTCCCTGGGAAGGGCAGGTAAACATAACGGGGGGTACAGATGTGGCCTAAGGGGGTGATGGAGAACACGAATGAAAGGGGGTAATGGAGAGCAGTATTCTCCCCAGGGAACAGAAACAAATCTCTGAGCCCACAAACTTCCTCTGGAGCCTGGTCTCCCAGAGTGAGTTGAGGGCAGAGTGGTGCAGAGCTGGCCTGGTGGTATGGAGAGAGGCTGCAGGTGCTGGCCAGGCTGCCCGTAGACCTGCTGAGGGGGTGGGGAGCATGTCCTCTCTCCTCAAAGGCAGTGATTCCCCTCCACCGAAACACACCTTGCTGTTACAGGAAGGCTGGGGCACTCTGAGCTGGCCTGGGGTGTGGGCAACACCTCTGGCCATTTGGGTCCCGTCAACCTGGGCCTCCTTGTGGCCAGGCAGAAGGACCTGTCTTGGCCTGTCTGCACTTGCACTGAGCTGCTGAAGTGACAGCCGGTCCTGGATGGATTGGTGGAGAAGCTGCCCTCAGGGAAAGGCAGTGGGTGAGCATCCTGGAAACACAGCCACTCCTGGCAGACCACTTGCCTCTGGAATTTTAGGGGCTGGAGAAATCTCTCTGCCACTCCAGAACCAAGCCCCACCCCTGGGTTCAGTCTGCTGCTCCTTTCCCAGTTTAGGGCCTTTCCCACCACCAGATAAGAGTTCTCTGAAGCCAGAAGGAGCAATCCGGGAGCTTTCTTCATTATAGTCTCTAAAGCCACCTTCCAGGAACTTCTATAAGCAGAGTTGGGAGGATACCTCAAGACTATGGAATCCAGGGCTTTGCCTATTTGAACGTGCACAGGAATCACCTGGGGCCCTATTAAAATGCAGATTCTGATCCAGTGAGTCAGGGGTGAGGCCCGAGATTCTGCGTTTCTAACCATCCCCGCACGATGCTGATGCTGCCGGTCAGTGAGCCACTCTTTGAGGAGCAAGGCTCTTGTCCACTGCTTCAAGCTCAGGGGCCCAAGGAGGCAGATGGATGGGCTCAAGGCCGCACAGTGAATTAGAACATGGACCCCGCTTTGCCCTGCACTCTGCATAGTCCAGGACAGGTACAACACTCCTCAGCTGCCCACACCGAAGAAGCGCCGGAAGCACCCCGCCTTCCCCCCTGCGATGGCCAAGCTGAGGATGTAGACAGGCGCCTGCTGTAGGGGTAGCGCAGGCCAATGGTGGGAGGTGTGCTGGTGCTGAGGGGCCCTTTCTACCTCCAGAAGCGGAGAGGCAAGTCTCTCTGCGCACAGGACACCACGTCTGGGGCACCTGCTCTGCAGCAGAGAGGAGGCAAAATAGCCTAGAGGTGGCCTCTCAGCCCGTGTCAGCCCACTTACTGTGGCACATACACACTCACACCCCTATCGTTAAATCACTCAGCGGCCCCCTTGTTGATGAGGGACAATCTCCCACTGTTCACTCTTGGCCTAGCTGCCCCAGCACAGTCTAAATGCTTAGGTAGGAAGAAAATCCAGGCCCCGGGGCGGAGGGATAACACGGAGAGTTTTCTGCTCCAAGTGCATTCAGGGTCTACCGAGCCCTGTGAACCGGCCCCTGTGAATTGGACTGAGGAGAGAGTGCTGGGGAGCCCCCAGTCTGAGGGAGGGGAGCTCCCAGCTTGGCTGGTTGTCACTCTGCACAAGGGAGAAACTAAAGACGCTGGGATATGAAAGACCCCTGGTTCTCGACCTAAGGTCTATGGAGATTATTGTAACTTGTGAGAAACCATTGATTTCTGCTTCTGCTGGGAATGTACTGAAATGGCAGGAGAACTGGAGGCAGGCAGCAGGAAAGAGTTCCTACCCAGGAGAAATGAAGGCACTGGGACGGTGGGGTTTGGTCCCAGGGAGATCTGCCCAAGCTGCAGGGCCTCTCCCCTGACTGGATGTTTACCCTTGAGGCTCAGTTGCCATCCCACATGGCGGAAGGGGGAGGGCCAGGCCGCTTTTCAAAACTTCTTTATTCTGAGGAAGTGCTGTCCTTGAAAATGAAGAGTGTCTAGCAAGAACCCCTGCCCAGGTGTTCAGGAAAAATAGAACTCCCCCCACTCCCCTGAACACCACTGCCCTCGTCAGGAGCACCCTAACTGAGAAGGCCCCTCACCATTTCCTCCACCACCAGCAGTGCGATGGCCAGAGCTCTGGGCTACCACCAGGAGGCCTAGGTTCAAGTCCTAGCTCTGCTGGTTTGCTGTGTGACCCCTGGCAAGTCAGTGAACTTCTCTGAGACTCATCCATCACAGAGGGAAGAGAGCCCAGCACCTGGCATTGTTGTAAGGGTTAGATGAGACTGTCAGTGAAAGCAGCTGGCAGGCCGAAACTCACTGAGAAAGCACAGTGGCCTACTACTACAGTTTAACTGCTATCACGTACCTCACTGTGGTGGTAGCACCCTGGGTCTCCGGTCAAGGGTGACATGACAGTTGCCTGCCCTCTGGGGTTGCAGAGTCCAAGGCAGGAACACAGGCCTTAATGTATGGGTTCCTCTTAAGAGCCAAGGTTCATCTTCAGGAAGCCATTTAGAACCCACTGGGGCCCATCCCCAAAGGTTCATGCGGCCTGGCCAGATGGGTGGGGGGGCCTGTGGAGGCCATGTCACTCTGCCTGTTCAGCCGGTCCCCCAGGCCCCAGGAGCTGACAGCCCAGAACACTGAGCATTAGCTAGTCACGGTTCCTCTTTTTAAAAAAACACAACTCTATTAAAATAACAGTGTGATTTTTTTTTTTAACTAAATTGATTGATTGATTTTTGGCTGCGTTGGGTCTTCGTTGCTGTGCGTGGGCTTTCTCTAGTTGCGGCGAGTGGGGACTACTCTTCGTTGCGGTGCGCGGGCTTCTCACTGTGATGTCTTCTCTTGTTGCGGAGCATGGGCTCTAGGCACGTGGGCCTCAGTAGTTGTGGCACACAGGCTCAATAGTTGTGGCATACAGGCTTAGCTGCTCAGCGGCATGTGGGATCTTCCTGGACCAGGGCTCGAACCCATGTCCCCTGCGTTGCCAGGCGGATTCTTAACCACTGAGCCATCAGGGAATTCCCAGGGCATGATTTAGTTAATTATCCTCCATAGTAAGTGGGTAACTGTAGAAATACATTCATCCAGCTCCCTGATGCTTGACTGAGTTTCCTAAAGTCCCTCTTTGCTCTTGTCACTTCATCTTCTCCCCTAAGAGCTTTCAGTGGCTCCCAAGATTGCGTAGGCTAAACCCCAAAATCCTAGTTCTGAGATTTTGGGACCTCCACCATCTGGGCCCTCTCTACATCCCTGCCTCGCTACAGGACTCTACATTCTGGAAAACTAGGCTGTCTATTCCCTGTCCTTGTCTCTGTCTTCTTCACCTTAGCCCCTTAAAGACTCTAGTCAAATCCAGTTTCCTCCACAAAGCCTTCCTTGATTACTAGAGCCTAGAGTTTCTTGAAGTGGCTTACACCATCAGCATCAGAATCACATGAAATGTATAGAAGGCAGTGGTTTGTTTTTTTTGTGTGGTACGCGGGCCTCTCCCTGTTGTGGCCTCTCCCGTTGCGGAGCACAGGCTCCGGACGCGCAGGCTCAGCAGCCATGGCTCACAGGCCCAGCCGCTCCGCAGCATTTGGGATCTTCCCAGACCAGGGCACGAACCCACGTCGCCTGCATCTGCAGGTGGACTCTCAACCACTGCGCCACCAGGGAAGCCCAGGCAGTGGATTTTAAATGCTGATTTATGGGCTCCACTCTGGATCTATTGGACAAGACTCTGTGGGGGAGAGGATGTTTGGGACTTTACTCATTTAATAACCCACACCCTCACCCCAGCATGTGCCACTGCCCCAGCTTTTGGTAGACCTGTCCTGCTCTGAACCCCTGTAGCACTTGTCCTGGACCTCTCATCTAGATACGCCACTTGCAGAAACGTGATGGGCTAGACATGCCAAAGGGCTCTCTGACTATAAAACACTCAAATCCTTAATAAACCATATGTAACGATGTGGGACTTGGGAGAAGTCAGCGGACTCTTCAAGACTGCCCTGAGGGAACACGCTGATATTAGCTCCACAGCTGGGAAGGCAAGGAAACTGACCCGGCACTCTTGCTTTAAGTACAGACTTGACCTGCAAGAAAAAAGAAAAAAAAAAAGTAGAGACTCAGTGCTTCAAGCCCACATCCCCTGGCTTCCAGAAAAACCTACTGCAAATCCTCTCTGAAAGAAAATATATCAACTTAGTCCCCAAGGATTTCCACAGATTAGGGTTAGGAAAAAAAAAACCTCATGATCAAAGTTCACCAAACACTTACAAACATGAACCATCATAATGAGAGCCAGCAGAAACAATAAGCAACAGTTGTGAATTCCCAAGAAGTTCAGATACTAGGATAATTAGACACTGGTTTCAAAAGAAGAGCATAAAAATTTTTTTTAATTTAAAGTTGAATGGCAAAGACAATCATGCAACAAAAGTCTAAAAATGACAAGGCAATTTTTTTTTGTGGGGGGTGGTACTCAGGCCCCTCACGGCTGTGGCCTCTCCCGTTGCAGAGCACAGGCTCCGGACGCGCAGGCTCAGCGGCCATGGCTTGCGGGCCCAACCGCTCCGTGGCATGTGGGAAGAGCATGTGGGATTTTCCTGGACCGGGGCACGAACCCACGTCCCCTGCATCGGCAGGCGGATTCCAACCACTGCGCCAGCAGGGAAGCCCAGACAAGGTAATTTTTTTAAAGGACTGAATTCACCTCAGTAAGTTTTTGGGTTAACTGACTTCCCGCAGATGGCCCTTGGCTATGAAGAGAAACTCACTGACAGAATATCAAACAGAAGGAGAAAATCCTAACAGCCGCCAAAGAGAAGACAGACCTCATGTCATGCCTCCTTATAATGTCAGTTCCCCGTAGATGAGTGTGTACCACCTCTTCTTGCCAGACCCAAGGCCCATAAGGCCCAAGCCTCTATCATCACGAGCCCAATTTAACCGCTGAGCCTCAGGTCTTCCACTGGTAATAGATTGAGGGCGCTGGTGGGTTTGGTGGGAAAGAGTCCTGGCTTCGGAGTCTGGTGGTCCAGGGATAAACTCTAGCCCTGCTACTCACTGCCTGTAGTCATTTTTGTTTTCCTGGGGCCAATGCTCCCACCTAAGTCTTTGGCTTGTGTGTTGCTACTGAAGTTAAAAAAATGAAAAGCAAGATAACAAAACACCCATGGAAGGATTCCTATGTTTTGAAAGATTTACTTAAGTACCTACTCTGTGCTCATTCTTCAGACATTCTCTCAGGAAGCCCTTGCAACATCCCTGGGGAGGGGACCATGGGGCCAAGGCAAGGGAAAATCACCCCTCAGTTCATGGTGTACTTTCGTTGGTCTGTGCAAGGACCCCCCCCCATCTTCATTTTCTTTTCTCTCCTTCGTCGCTAGCCCCCACTCTCATTCACTGCCTGACACCAGCACACATTCCGATGCACTTGATGTGTCTTTGAATATGTATGTCTATCCTTGTTAAATATGTAGTATTGGTTTGCCTGAGAACGTGTTTCTAATTTCCATATATGATATTGTGCTATGGACCTTAATTCTGTTTCTTTTTTCCCACTCAACAGTAGATGTTTAGTATCTATCCCTGCATCTGTCTGTACATCTAGCATGTTGTTTTTCATTACAGCTTAGCATTCCATGGTGTCCCCACTTCACAGGTGAGGTAACTGAGTCTCAGAGAACCTAGACAACCTTGCCCAGGGTCACGCAGCCAGTAAGGAACTGGCCTTGATTCACAGATTCAGAGAGAGATGCTCATTGCCTCTTCTCACTGGGTCCACTGACCTCGCTGCTCACTGCAAGGGGAAGGTCCCTGGATGGGCCTCCACTGGCCTCCAAAATACCCTACTCACCCTGGTGCCTGGAAGGCCCCATCCCTTCTTCTAGAGCTCTTCAGTGGCTTTCTTTTACAGTATTTAATGGAACATGTTTAATTAGGTAATATAATTTAACTTATTTAAGTAGGTAACACAAGTGCATGTTTCAACATTCAGAAGATATTAAACCGTATACGGTGAAGTCTGGCTCTCTGCTGACCCCAGCCACCAGGTTCCCCAAGCTGGAAACACCCACTGTTACCAGAGATATTTTATCCTTACACAAAAATAGGTTTACGTGAGGTTCCCATATCCCCATTTTTATGCAAATGATAGCATACTCTTTATACTGGTCTACACGTTGCTTTTATCACTTCAGACTGTATCTTGGGGGTTGTTCCACATCAATATTCTAGTAGCTTCTGCTTTCTTTCTGGCTGCATAGAATTCCACTGTGTGGATATACCATCATTATTGCAACAGAGTTTTTATTGAAGTACATTGTCCAATCTTTTGCTAAACAAATTGCTGCAATAAACATCCCCATGCATGTGTCACTTCTCATGAAGGCAAGTGGAGTGGATATTAGGATGCAGTGCTCAGACTCCTTCAGGAACGGGACTGGGCACTCATTCCCCCAGCTGCCTGGAGCATGGATCGCTAACAGCTCACAGCTGCAAACCTCCTCAGGCACTGCCCTCAGCTGACCCTCACTCAAGGCTATGCCCCTGCCCGGGGCATAAACACCCACTAACTGGATCGTAAGGGCCCCCTGCCCCAATCTGGGACATCCCTGCAGGGCCATCCCAGCCCAGAGCTCCCATGGGATCTGCATGGACGTTCAACTCCACCCTCTGCCCATCCTGCCTCTCTCACTCCCCTACAGGTGTCATTCCCTAGAATGTTCCCCCAGAACACCTCCTGCGTGAAAAGTTCTGCCTCAGAGACTGTTTGTTTCCAGGGAACCCAATCAAAGACAGAAAGGCTGTTAGTAGGATGAATTTCTAGTTAGGGAATTAAAGGACCAATGTGCTTATAATTTGGGTAGATTTCAACGTAATTTCAAAGGACAGAACAAAAGAATATGGACGCAACTGGAGTCCATAAGCGTCTTGAATGGAGCCCTTCCCCCTGACCCAGGTTAGAAGGCGTTCTTGTGCAGATGGTCACATAGGGTTTTCCAGCATTCCTATGCAGCAAGTAGGACAGAAAATCCAACGCTTTGCAGCTGGGAGGCTGGGGGTGGGGGCAGGGGGCTGCTTGCCCAAGATGAGGCAGCCGGCACAGCGAAGACAGGGTCATCCTTGTTTACACCCAACATGGGGATGCTGACATGTTCGCTTCCTCTGGGGACTGCAGGAGAGGGTGATGGGGGAGGAAACTGCAGGAAAAATACATACACTAGAGGGTGAGGGGAAGGCAGAGTTAGCAGGACCTCCTAGTTAGGCCCCCGCCCGTCTCTGATGTCCCCCAAAGTGCCCCAGTCTGGCCCAGCCCTCCCTCTTCTCGCCTGACCTTCCCCTACTTCTCAAACTCTGAAGGCCACTGAAGCTGTCAGATGCCGAGAGAAAGTAGTTCAGAGTAACATGAAGGCCGTGTGCAACCTCTCCCAAATGTCTCAAATCTCTGCCTGATTTTCAGACTGTATGAAAATAACCTCATGCACTAAAGTCACCTTTCTAACCATTTATAAGAGCCCAGCTTTCCTCTGGAGCCTGACAGCTATATCTTAATATGAGCCTTCCACCTGGACAGGCTTCCCATCTCCCTTCCTCTTCCACCCTGCAGATGTGTCCTCTTCATCCTCCAGCCCTCACCCAGGCACCGCCTCCTTTAGGAAGCCCTCCCCCATCTTCCCAGGGGACTCTGCTCCCCGCTGCCACAGACCCCAGTAACCACTACTCACACTCAGTGTTATAGGTTGAATTGTGTCCCCCTAAATTTGTATATTGAAGTCCTAACCACCAGTACCTCAGAATGTGACCTTATTTGGAAATAGGGTCATTGCAGGTATAGTTAAGATGAGGTCATACTGGAATAAGATGGGTCCCTAATCCAATGTGACTGGTGTCCTTATAAAAAACTGTCACATACAGAGAAAGAGCCACATGCAGAGAGATGATGTGAAAGTACCATCTTTCAGGAAAGCCAAGGGTTGCCAGTAAACCACCCGAAGGTAGGAGACAGGCCTGGATCAGACTCTCCCTCACAGTCCTCAGAAGGCATCAACCCTGCTGACACCTTGATCTCAGACTTCCAGCCTCCAGAACTGTGAGAGAATAAATTTCTGTTGTTTAAGCCACCCAGTCTGTGGTACTTTATAACTGCAGCCCTAGGACACTAATGCCCCCACTAAGCTCTCAGTGAGCACAGACCGATACTAAGCTCCCCGCCAGGATGAGTGAGTGCATTGCTGGGATGCTGCAAGCTGGGTGCTAGTGCCTTCATTTACACGTTGGGAAATTGAGGCTTAGAGCTGTGTAAGTGGTTGAGCCAAGATACGGACTCAGGCCACCTGACCCCAGAGCCTGCATTTTTAACCACGGGCCTAGATATCCTCGTAGTATTAATTATCAGCAGTAATACTGAACGAAGACCCACAGTGTTACTCCAGGCTCTGGACTAAGTGCTGGTGCCTCCCACAGCACTGAGTGGGGAAGAAACCTTCCAGCGGCCTCAGGGGCCTGCCAGGCTCCTTGTTGGTGAGAGGCCAGCCCAGGATCTGATGGAGGGCCTTCTGTCTCCTAGAGACGGACGCATGCCCATGTGCGCATCGGTCTACCAGCCAGGCTGTGGGTGCCCCGCAGGGTGCCGCGCACATGGCAGGTGCTCCGTAAATGTGGTGGGAAGAGTGACCTACAGGTGCCTCCAACGTGGCGGCCTCCTTGGGTCTCATAACAACATTTCATACACTGCTCTAGGTTTTGACAGAATTCTCATCTCAGCCTGCTAAAGGCCTGCCTAATTTTCCACTCTATTGACAGACTCCATTTTACTTAACTGGCCCCTATTGTGTAGCAATTGGATGGTTTCTCATCCTCTCCTAAACTAGGGGGAGGCGTCAGGGATGCCTGTGCTGTGCTGGTGGTGGCTTCTAAAGGAACTGGCCTAGGAAGAACGTCTCTGTGCCACTGACAGCAGCAGTGAGCTCGGGAGAGGCCTGGGGACAGGCCTGGTCTCAGGAGGTGTCACCCTCTCCGTGGTCACCCTCGAGTTCTGTCCTTAGTCCCTGCTCACTTTTGCTGACCCCCTCAAGGGAACAAAGGACGGAGCTCCCACATGGCCTACTCCCTGTCCCCTCTCATCCTGCTCTTATCCGTCACTCTCTCGTCTTGCCCGTCCTTCTCTGAAACAGAATTCTGGAATTCTTTCCATAACGTTCACTGAGTGCCTACCTGGTGCCCAGCGCTGATCCAGGTGCTGGGAATGCAGCCGTGAACAAAAGAGATGACATCCCTGCTCAGAAAGCTGACAGTCCAGAGTGGCGAGTTGGACTCCAAACAGAGAGAGAAGTGACAGTCACATGGTGATAAGCACTATGGTAGCAAGGGGAGAGGGCTGATCATTTAAACAGGGTGGTCAAGGAAGGCTTCTCTGAGGAGATGAACAGAGACCTGAACAAAGAGGAGTGACCATGTGGACATGTGGAGGAAGAAGTTTTCAGACCAAGAGAACAGCAAGTGCAAAGGTCCTGAGGCGGGAGAGGCTGGCATGTTCCAAAAAGAGTAAGGAGGCTGGTGCAGCTGTGGTGGACAACAGCAGCCACAAGGTGTAGGGCTTCTGAACGTCCATCACAGCTTTGGCTTTTACCCTGGGTGAGATGAAAGGGTTTACAATGACACAGGCTTGAACTGGCTTGTTTGAAAAGATCCCTCTGGCTGCTGTGTGGAGAGTAGACTAGAGAGGGGATGGGGTAGAAGCAGTTGCAATAATCCAGGCAAGAGACAATGGCAGCCTGGACCAGGGTGGTAGCAAAGGAGCATGTGTAGACACACACACACACACACACACACACACACACACACACACACACACACCATTGGGAACATAGACCTGGAATCCAGTCTCAGCACCTCTGCTCCTGTGCTCTTGCTCCAACATCTCTCTCCACCACTTGAGTGTTTGATTGTGTGTCTCCTCCCTGCTTTGTCTCTCTCTGTTCCCAGCCTCGGTCTCCCTATCTCTGCAGATGCCTCCACATTTATTTCTCCTCCTGTCAGGCCCAATTTGGAACATTAATTAGTGATGAATTAGCAACATAAATCCCAGCAGTTGCTGTCGCCTGGTGCCCACGGGCTCTTGGAAGGGACCTTGCAAATCTGATCTTAATACCTCTCGCCTCCTCTCCTAGGGCAATTACTTCTCACAGCATCTGCCTGTGGAGGCTGTGGCCATCCCCCACCCTCCCCCCAGCCTGGCTGAGGACAAAAAGTTCATCTTTGTCAATTATTTACTGAACGGTTTATTTTGCACTGGGAGGTGATAAGAGAAGGGAAAGTCACATGTGAAATCATCACCGTAATTACACAGATGCTGCTGCAGCGCCCAGCATCACAATGCCACAGGTGCCAGTGAGGGCAGGGAGAAAATAAAGGGTAGAGGCCCACTGGTGGGCAGGAGGCCTGGCCGTGTGGCCCTGGGACAGCCCCCAGGCCTCTCTGGATTGTGACCAACAGACATACCCCTACTGAGCTTTCAGAGTCCCATTCCAAATGGGAAGGGGGATACCGGGAATTAAGCAGAGGTCCATGCTTCTTCACTTGAGATGATCAGAATGTGGGAAGGCTGATATCATCGTTATAGCCCTTCCCATCTGAGCTTAGGAGCCCCGTAGCATGCACAAAACATGGTTACATGGTAGAGGGCTGTGATAATCTAGCAAAGTACACTTCCAGTGGATTGCAGAGCCTGGAGCATCTGTCTCACCCATCCCGCCCCACTACCTACACCTCATCTCTGACTCCTCTCCCCTTTGCTCCACTCCAGCCACACTGGTCTCCTTGCTACTCCTTGCAAACACCAGGCACACCCCCACCCCAGGGCCATGGCACGTGCTGTTCCTTCTGGTTGGAGTGTTCCTTCCTCAGAGATTTGAATGGCTCACTCTCACCTTCTGGAGGTCAAGAGCAAGCGTCACCCTTCAGGAAGACTCTCCCTGAGCACCTCATTGAAAAATGCAAGCCACCCACCCTGACACAAACTTTCTCTATCTCTCTTCCTGCTTTTTTTTCCCAGAGCATTTCATCACAGTTGACTTATGACGTGTTTTACTTATTTATTTGTTTGTTCTCTGTCTCTGTCTCTCTGCAAAGTATAAGCTCCACAGGGCTGGGGTTTTTGTCTGCTTCCTCCCTGTCCCTGCCCCAACCGTCAATATCCCGTCTGTGTCTGAGGCACTAGAACACAGCCTGGCACAAAATTAGCACAGAGTTGATCATTGTTGAATGAACGAATGAATGACTATTTGTGTGGGATGGGGTCTGGATGTGGAAAGGACAGGGGTGATTTCCTTTTCTGGGAACAGGCTGGCAAGGTCCACTGTGGCACCAGGAATTCAGGAAGATTCTTGGCAGAGATGGGGGACCCTGGCCAGGGAAGAAAACTGCTGGAAAAGTCATTTTAAAAGCGAGTGTTCCAGTTGATTTCATGTCTGTGCATGCCTCGGGGCTGGTGTGTTTGATGCTGCCCCTCCATCAGTCACACACAGACTGGTGGCCACCCCTCCTCCCCGTTCTCCCAAGGGAGGGAACAGGAACACGAGAAGCTGTGGACACTTTGATTAACTCCCAGCAAGAGTCCCCACGCCTGTCTCCTCTGTCTCCAAGGCTGGAATGGGGGGTAGTGCACTGAGGCTGGGAGCTGGCGGGGGGAGGGTATCTTCACAGTGTGTGAGAAGGGGAAGCTGTGGCCCTTGAGGGAGGGAGGCACTGAAGAGCATTTCTGGGACAAGGGACAGTGCTCTGCCCCACCAGGAAGAGATGGAGAGGGGCTGGGTGGAGAGATAACAGGGAGGTGGTGTGAGGAATCAGCACCGTGGGTAGGGAAGGAGGCAGGTCTCTCTTTGGGGCAGCAGGAAATGCAGAGAGAGAACCAGGGGCTTCCTGGTTCTCCCCTCTTGGGGAGGGGGTTCAGGAACTGATGGGGGCAGCAGTGGGCCTGAGGGGGGCACCAGCTCTTCTTCCAGGACCCTGTCACCCTCAAGCTCCTCTCCTCTCCACGGAGCTCTGCTGCCCTCCCCGCCTGAAAGAAAGACAGTGATTTTTTTTTTTTTTGAAACATAGTAAAATATTTTATAATCATCTTCCCATTTAGCGATTTATATCACATATATATTTCCTTTGTTATAAATATTAAGTGTATTATTATAATCTATTATTTGTTACTTGCCTTTTTTTTTTTTTTTTTTTTTTTTTGCGGTATGCGGGCCGGACCGGGGCACGAACCCGTGTCCCCTACATCAGCAGGCAGGCGGACTCTCAACCACTGCGCCACCAGGCAAGCCCTTTTTAACATCTTTACTGGAGTATGATTGCTTTACAATGGTGTGTTAGTTTCTGCTTTATAACAAAGTGAATCAGTTATACAATATACATATGTTCCCATATCTCCTCCCTCTTACGTCTCCCTCCCTCCCACCCTCCCTATCCCACCCCTCTAGGTGGTCACAAACCACCGAGCTGATCTTCCTGTGCAGTGATTTTTTAAAGCCAGTTTTCCCCCAAATCTCCGGAGACTCCGGAGCTGCTGTTTCCATGGAAACCTTCCCCCCACCAACCTCGGGAAGGAGGAGCTGGGCAGCCGCCACTGCCCCCTACACCGCCCCTGCTCCAGCCTGCAGGGGGCCCCCAAGCTGAAAATAATCCCCCTCCCTCACATTTTCCCAGCAGGGACTCCACTTCTTCACTCAGGAGACGGCAGGTGGTATTGTCTCTTGGCTAAGGACTAGAAGGGGGACACTAAGACCTAGGCAAGAGAGGAATGGGGCTTTGGAGGGGGGGTTGGGGGCGGGATGCTAGGGCAAGTTCTGCCTTCCTGAAATGACTGCCCAGGAAACCAGTCCCTAGGGAGGGCCCGAGAGTAGGATCTCACCTTCCCAGGAAATCTCAGAAGATCCCGTTTCTCTCTGGACCTGTATATCTTTGGGGAGTTTCCCTCCCCAGACCCCAGACCCCAATCCCACCTGAACTCATCAAGGATCACATTGCAAACTGTAAAAAAGCAAGAAAACTGTCCACCTCAAGTAAGGAGGGAATTTATTGGGAGGATACATCATAGCTTCTTAAATTGATGAGAAGGCTGAGGAGGCAGGCTCGGAAAACTGGCCAGAAGAAAGAAAGGCTGGTGAAGGGGAGGCAGGCAGAGTCACACCCAGGGGCAGCCCAGCTAAGGCAGGGAACACTGCTGCCTCTGGCCACTGCACCTACGGACGGCAGCATGTCGGGACCCCGGCACATTGTGAACAATGTGTAATGGTCCCCACTTCTCCTGATGGCGATGGTGGTCACATGAATCTATACCTGTGTTAAAATTCATAGAACTGTACACAAAAAAGTTAAATCAATTTCATGCATGTTAATGTAAAAACTAAAATCCTGGACAAAAACACCCTCTGGCCAAGATGGCCTGTGTGCCCACAGCCCAGCTGCCGGGGACAGGGGAGGGGGCCTGTTTGCACCCCTTTGGCTTCCACAATGGGTCAGGGCTCTGCCTCCCAGCCAGACTCACACTGGAAGATTCCATGAAGAGGTAGGGAGTTTGGGTGCCCGGCGGCCAGCAGATGGGTGATATCCACTTTCCCGGTGGGTGGGTGCTGGAGAGCTTCCTCAACGGCCCCCACTTCAGTCAGACCGGAAGCTCCTGAAGGAGGGGAGAAAGCAAGTTTCTGATGCAGTGGACACAGGAGAACACAATCACCCATTCGAACAAGCACACACACACCCCGCACACAAATGCCGGAGGAAGACACACACTCGGGCTTCAGCACATGCTTCTAAAGCCCCTATCACTAGTTTGATTAGAGGGAGACTTTGACCTAACTTACTGCGTGATCTTGCATGAGTCCCTCTTCCCTCTGGGCTAAGCCACCTCGTCTGTAGAATGGGGGCTTCTCCAAGGTGCTGTCCAGCTCTGGCATGAGCAAGGAGGCTGGAGAATTAATGGAACTGCCCTTAGGAAGCCTGGGTTTCTGGTTTGAGTCTGTCCTGCTACTGTCCTGGACTATAGTGGGGTGGAGAGAGACCCCATGTCACAGAGAAACCCCCTGAGGACTCCCCTGCGAAGGAGCACTCTCATGTCAAAGGAGGCGGCTCTGGTGACAGGGAGGACCCTCTTGCTCCAGCTATAGGAATGCAACGCCAGGCAGTGCCTGTCCTAGGAGCCGGTGCTCTGGAGCTTCTCTGGTAGCCTGGGCGGCGAGGGGCAAGTGCAGTGCCTTCCCCAGGCTGGGCCCAAGAGAGGCTGTATCCCCTGAGACCCAGCTCTCCAGCGTAGTGGAGTGTCTTTATTAAGGCACGTAGGACAGCCCAGCACTGAGCCTCACACACTCCAACTCTCAGTATCTCAGGGACTCAGGGAGGGAAGCCCCTGCAGTCCTCCCCCAGTGGTGCTCCCCTGGCCCTCACTAACCTCCACCAATTCTACCCGTGTCTGGCGTGCGAGCCTATTCTGCTTTCCAACCAGGAGGTTCCCGAAGGCTTGTGGACAATGTCCTCCCTGGAAAAATGTAATTCCTGACTCTAAGTTCCCACATGGTGCAGCAGGGAGAGAGGGGTTCCCAACCTGCTCAGCCCTCAGCTGTCCCTGCTGGCATCCCCCCCACCCCCAGGGCTCTAGGTGGGAGTATCTGGGGAGGCTGAAGGCCAGGGAAACAGCTACAAAGCGGCTTCCTGCTCAGGTCTGAGGAGCTGGACCGGGTGGCCCAGAATCGGGATAGAGCAGGCTAGGGAGGGACGGGGGCGGGGGAGGGCAGTGGAGGGTGTGGGGGGCACATAATCCGTGTAATGCCCCCTCTCCTCCCTTCATGTGACCCTGGGCCCTGCTCTCTCCCTGCTGCCCGGCCCCCACCTGGAGCTCTGCTACCTGAGCCAGGACCCCAGAGAAGAGGTAGGGAGGGAAGACAGCAGGGCTCTCCAAGGGGCCCTGTCCTTTATGGCAGGAGGTGAGGGGGACGTGCCATGGGGCAGCACAGGGCTTCCAGGAGTATATGCACCAAAAAATCTTTTCCACAATTTTAAAGGTCACATGTTGAGGGACTTCCCTGGTGGCACAGTGGTTAAGAATCCACCTGTCAATGCAGGGGACACAGGTTCGAGCCCTGGTCCGGGAAGATCCCACATGCCGCGGAGCAACTAAGCCTGTGTGCCACAAATACTGAGCCTGAGCTCTAGAGCCCGCAAGTCACAACTACTGAGCCCGTGTGCCACAACTACTGAAGCCCACACGCCTAGAGCCTGTGCTCCGCAACAAGAGAAGCCACCAAAAAAAAAAAAAAAGAATCCAGTAAGTACAGTTGGGAGGGTGTGAGAGCATCCAGGAGGGACACCCAGGAGGGCAGGAGGCAGACTGGGGAAGAGTCAGGGGAGGCAGGCGGGAGGGAGAGCGGGGAGCACCTGGGAGGCTGGGAAGGGGAGCCCTTCAGAATTAGACCTGCTCGGTCTGAAGCTGCTTGTGAGCCCTAGGCAGTGTTTCCACCTGCTTCATATTAGCTGATTTTTGTCACAGAGGATGCTAGAAATGTTGTAGATCTGCCCCGCTCAGTCGGGTAGCCACTAGCCACACGTGGCTTCTGAGCACTGGAGATGTGACTGGTGTGACTGAGGAGCTGGGCTTTAAGTTCCATTTCATTTTAATGCAATTGAAATGTAAATGTAAATAGGCACCTGGGCCTCCTGGCCACTGGAGACACTGGGATACATCCGTGATATTATACTCCAGTTGGAGAGACAGACATTAAACAAATAGCTATGCAGTCTAGGTTATGACCAGTGCTATGGAGAAAAATCAAGTTACAGAGTGATGTAGTGGGCTGCTGTTCTAGAAAGGTGGTCAGAGAAGGCCCCTCTAAGGAGGTGACCTGTGCAGAGACCTGAGTGAAAGGAGGAAGAGAGCCATGTGTCACGGGGAAGGGCATGACGGCAGAGGGAATGCAGCTGCAAAGGCTTGAGATGGGAACGCACTTGGGCTTTCTCGGAGGCCAGAGTGGCTGGAGCACTGTGGGTGGGTGAAGAGGTGGGGACAGGAAATGAGACCCAGGCAGAGCCAGGGTCCAGAGCAAGTCAGCCCTTGCAGGCCGCGGAAGGAGCGTGGGTTTTTTGCTGTGATGTGGAGCGCTTGTTGTTGCCACAGCCAACTGGACCAGGAATTAGTAAGCCAGCTGTGCACTTAACTCTCTGCCTGCACACACCGCCATTTCTGTTGTGGATAAAGGAAACAAACATGCTTGTTTTGTGTCTAGGCTCCTTAGTTCCTCCTGCTGCTGCTGCCTCCCCCCAGCTCTGACTCTCTGAGTCTCTGCCCTCACCTATTCCCATCTCTCTTGCTCCTTACCTCTGCCCACCTCTTGGGCTAGTATCTGAAATGTCTCCCTGTGACTCTGTCCTCCTGGCTGGTACACCCACTGCTTCCCCTGGTGGCTCAGCAGAGACAATGAGCTGCCTTCGGGTGCCGTCATTCAGCTACCACAGGGCCCCACAGAGGGTATCCTGCTGCAGGCACCAGACGGTGAGGTCCCTGAGACGGGAAGCCTGTCTTTTCTTGCTGCTGATCCTGCACAAACTCCCTCCAGAGTTTGTGCAGGATCACAGGATCGCATGGGTTCTGGAGCTACCTGGATTCATTCCTGCCTCTTCCTAGTAGTGATCTTGGGCAAGTCAACTTAACCTCTCTGTGTCTCAGTGTCTTCATCTGTAAAATGGGAATAATAGCAGTACCAGCCTCAAAGCGTTTTTTTTTTGTGTGAGCATTCAATGTCTTAATTTATATAAGGTGCAGAGAACCTCTCCTGTGTGTTAATAAATGCTGTGATCAGAGTGTACAGTGCATAGCACATAGCGAGCACGTCAGCTGACATCGTTATGACTGTAATTCCTATTATCGAGCTTCTGATGGGCTCAGCCCTGTGACAGGCAGGCGGGAGCTAATGAAGAAGGTAGGAACACAGCTTGTTCTCAAAGAATTTACAATCTAATTGAGAACACAAAGGCTTACCGAAACATAGAACTTTTTTATCTGGAAGGACAGCTTCTAAAAATTATTTCACGAATGTCTATGCTGTTGAAGTTTCTTCATGATGCATCTGTGATAGTCCTTAGTGCAGCTGTGGCCAAATTTTTCCAGTTATCTGCCTTCTGGATACATGGTTGAATTGCACTTGGAGGCCTCAGTGTGGGAGGGTGGGTGAGTGGGATTCTGGGACTGGTTCTGGTCAGTGAGTTGGGAGCAGAAGTGAAAGTGTCACTTCCAGGCCTGAGCATTTAATTACTGGTACAAGACCCTCCAGAGTTGGCTCTTTGCCTCTGGCACAGTTTCTCATTCAGCCTGACTCTCCCAGTGACTGCAGTGAGCAGAGCCTCCTGATGAACGTGAAGAGCGAGTGAAAATTAAATTTGGCTGTTTTAAGCCCTTGCAATTTAGGAGTTACCTGTCACCTCAGCATAACCTCTGACTGATTCAGCAACTGAACTGGTGTAGAGGAAAAACCCAGTCAGCACCATCACACTGTCATTGATGAGTCCCCACTCATGATCTCTGCACTAACATACAGCTTACATAGTTGTGACCCATGAAGAGCATCCACTCTTTTGTCCTACTTTTCCACTTAATATTTTCTCCCTACGTGTATGCATCAGTGGGAATTCACTTTGGCTACTAATAACAGAAAACCCAAACTAAGAATGACTTAAAGACCCAAGGTTACTTCAATCTCTCAAGTAAAAACTCTGGAGGGAGGCAGTTGGGGGCTGTTATGGTGACTCCGTGATAATGAGAAATCCAGGCTCCTTTCGTGTTACTCTGCCATTCTCATCAGATGGCTTCCCCCACATGGCTTAAGGTGGCTGCTGAGACTCAAATGATCATATCTGCATCCCAGCCAGAGGGAAGGAGGAAGTCGTGGGGTCAAGGGAGGGAAGATGCTCCTTCTCTGTAATGACATCACATCTGATTGTTCTGATTATATCCCATTGGCTAGAACTTGGTCACAAGGCCACATCTAGTTGCAAAGGAGGTTGGGAAATGAAATACTTATTCTGGGCAGCCATGTACCCTGCTAATTTTTTTTTTCTAAAGTAGAAAGAGAAGTGGTTCCAGGGAGGCAACTAGCGGTCACTGCCACAGTACAGGATGGTATTCCGTCACATATAAATTCCATGGTTTAATGACCACTTTGGACTTTTCTAATTTTTTTCAACATTCCAGATAACCACATTAGTGCAAATTGCTTTTCTCCCTTTGTGTTATTTCCTTGAGACTTATTTCCAAATGTGCGATAACCTGCCAGGCTGAAGGGTGTGACTCGTTCTCTCCGGCAATAGCGGCTGTTACCTCTTGCTGGACTGGACTCCCAAACATCAACCCAAACAATAGAGCCATGGGGGAATTTCTAAGCCAATGTTCCTCTTTCCTCCCAACCAACATCAGCTGGTGCAATTTTAATGTATTTTTACTGATTTAATAGGTGTGTTGTTTAAGGATATTTTTGTTTTCATGTCATTCGTTAGCGGCCAGCTGAGATTTGGGCCTGGGCTGGTTTACCATCTATATTTTCTCAAATAGCAACTGTTTTTTGACAACTGCAAGGGAAACTTAAAAGCCCATTTTAGAGCTGAGAAAACTGAGGCCCTAAGGCTGAAACCATGCGCCAATTATGATAGAGCCAGGACAGGCCCTGAGTTCTGACTCCTAGCCCAGTGCTCCTATAAACAGGACCTGTTTAAATAATAAAGCAGGAATGCAACGGATGCTGAGGTTTGGCGGGGAACCACCGCGTGGGGAATTGTGGGCCTCCCTAGGTGAGGTTTGGCCTGACTAACCCCCGTGGCTTTGTGCAAGCTGCTTCCTCTCTCTGGGCCTCAGTTTCCCCACAAGCAGAGTAGACGGGGTGGAGCAGACTTCCTCTAAGGCTCCTCCCAACTCTGATGGAAAATGCAGTAATAAATACTGGGGCCGTTTGGGAGGCTGGGGTGGGGTGTGGGAAAGGAGGGGCACGGGGAATATGGGGGGGTCCTTGGAGAGGAGTGGGCTGCAGGGAATCTGGTCTGCCCATCGGTGTGTGCACTGCACTGTCACTGTGTTCTCCTGGGTCTCAAATCTGGGCTGAGGGTACACACGTACAGGTTCATTTTGGACTCGCAGGTGAGGATTGAGTATACGGACTCTAACCCTAGAGTTAGAGTCGGCACTGCCACTCTTCCCCTCACCCCAGAGATGTGGGACAGGGGTGGAAGTGGAGTCTGGGACCCGGGAAAGGAGGCACAGACAGGCCTGTAACTGGAGGGTCTGGGGTGCCTTGCTCCAGTCACTGAGGCTGGTGGCCTTGGAAAGGTGGCACTGGGAAGTCAGTGGGTGTCCATGGGACCCCAGCCTCCCTGGCCAACTTCTCCCCACCCTCACTCAGTTTACAGGACCCTCCCACTTAACTAATTTCATAAGAATCCACTTCCCTGTAAGGTGAGGGGCTAGTCTCACACTCAAATTTACAGCTGAGGAAGCTGAGGTGAGGGGTTGTGACCCCACTTGGCATGAAGGAGCTAAGCCTGGGCTCTCAAACCTGGCTACTCTGCTGTCGGGCGCCCGAGGGCTCCCCACTAATTCTAAGACTGAGTGAACAACAAGCCCCATGCAACACTTCAGAGGGATGGGACGGGCGAGTGGTTCCAGGAGAGCTGGGGGCAGGAACAGAGAGTTAAGAACAGAAAGGTCAGGACAGGCTGACTAGAGCATGACAAAGCCCTGCAGACTATTATACATAGAATGGGTAAACTACAAGGTCCTGTTGTATAGCACAGGGAACTATACTCAATATCCTGCAATAAACCATAATGGAAAAGAAAAAAATTAGAAATAAATAAATAAAAATAAAGGGGGGGCTTCCCTGGTGGCGCAGTGGTTGAGAGTCCGCCTGCCGATGCAGGGGACGCCAGTTCGTGTCCCAGTCCGGGAAGATCCCACATGCTGCGGAGCGGCTGGGCCCTTGAGCCATGGCCGCTGAGCCTGCGTGTCCAGAGCCTGTGCTCCGCAACGGGAGAGGCCACAACAGTGAGAGGCCCGCGTACCGAAAAAATAAAAATAAATAAATAAATAAAGGGGGGCAGTTCTGACCTGACTCCTGGAAGGAGGGAAGTGAGGCCCACAGCCAATTAGCAACTCAGGGTCAGAGCGGCAAGGGGCCCTGTTGGTATCAATCCATCAATCCCTTCCCTTGGCTTCTCCTCCCGCCTCCCCGGGTGCCCCTTCTAAGCCTCCTTTGCCATGTGTCTCCACCTCCTGGCCCTCTGAAAGTTCCAGTGCTGGGCTCAGTCACTGAAGCCTTTGCCTGCTCTGTCTGCACTCCCTCAGTGGTCCCAGCAGTCTCTTACTGTAAGTGTTTATCAACAACTATTAAATTGATTGCCACTGCTCAGACCTCTTCCCTGAACTCCAGACTCATATGTGTGTCTGCCTATTACTCTACCTCTCCACGAGGATGTCTAATGGACATTTCAAATTCAACGTGTCCAAAACTGAGCCCCTGGTCTTTCCTCCACAAACCTCCCACGCCCAGAGTCTATCCCTGCTCAGTAAACGGCAGCAACATCCTTCCACTGCTCATTGCAAAAATCTATGGAACCACCCTTGACTCTACTCATCTCTTACAGCCCCCTCAACCCATCAGCAAATCCTACAGGCTCTACCTACAACACCGATCCAGAAGACACCCACTTCTCACACCTTCACTGCTGCCCTCCACCCGTGGTCCAGCCCCCACCATCTCTGCCCTAGAGGACTCCAGAAGCCTCCTCCCTGGTCTCCCTGCTTCTGTTCCATACTGCCGACCGTCGGCTCTCAACACAGCAGCTAGAGGTAGTCTTTAAAAACACAAGTTAGGTCATATCCTTCCTCTGCTCAGAAGGGCTGCTCAGTTCCCGTTGAGTGAAAGCACAAGCCATCACAATGGGCCACAAGCTCTATACAATCTGGCCCCTCATCACCTCTCTGACTTTACATCCTTGCACTCTTCCCCTCATTCACTCCACTTCAGCTTCCCTGGCCTCCCTGATTGTTCCCCAAACACACAGGCGCTCTCCTACCACAGGGCCTTTGCACTCACTGTCCCCCCCACCATGCCTAGAAAGCTTTTTTCTCCAGATATCTGCAGAGCTCGCTCCCTTACCTCCTTCGGGTCTTTGGTCTGTGTCACCCTCTATGACCCTATTTAAAATTGTAATTCCACCCCAATCCAGACTTTCTTATCCCTCTTACCCTGCTTTATTTTTTAAAGCACTCATAGCCTTTAATGTATGATGTAACACAATCATTTCTTTTGTCCCTATCAGCTTTTCTCCACTAAAATGTGAGCTCCGTGATGGCAGGGATATTTGTCTATTTTGTTCACTGATGTCTCCCCCACTCTCAGGATGACACCTGGCACACAGTAGGTATACAGGATATATTAGCTGAATGAACGAATCTCGTCCAGCCCCTCATTTCGCAGATGAGGAAACAAAGGCCCAGAGAGGTGGGCAGTGTCCCTGAGGCACACAAAGAAAATCAGTGGCAGGACCCAGGAGCAGACCGAGCACCTCCAGACTCACCATCCAGTGATCCTTCTGCCCTTCCAGGCTGGGTAAGGCTGAGTGTGGCAGACATTGTTGGGGCCCTGCCGTGACTGCCTTGGATCCATTTATCTGGCCTGTGTTTGTTGCCAGGTTCAGTGTGCTTTGCAGCTAATGTCTGGAACCATGACCTTTTCCAGCAGTTTCCCTTGGGCTGTCAGAGGCACCTCATCTGTAAGGAGAGCTGGAAGTGTCTGGGAGTCTGCATTCCTTCCTCTCCACACACATCCAGCCAGACTATAGACAGTTACTAGTGAGAGAATAAAAAGACCAGGAATCTCACCTTGAAGCAGGACTAACCCTGGGTTAGTGATTTACACCCCAGAGTTCCCCACAGGATCAGGCTGAGGTTAGGACCTTCCTGGAAATCTTCCTGTGCTTGGCTTCTTCCTCTTTCCTACCCTGCTTCTCCCCACTCTTCCCAGATTCTCAAGTGAGCATTCCCATAATACGTCACCTGTGCATGAATCATCACTGCAGGGTCAGCCTCTGGAAGAACCCAACTTAAGATATGGGCTTCTGTGCTAATCTGGGATGGGCTTGTGAACAGTCAGGTGTAGGAGAAAGACCACAAGGTTTAGAGACCATGTTTTAAATCCAAGCTCAGCCCCTGACCTAATGCAAGATCTTGGGGGAAAATCCTGAGCTTTTTTTTCTTTTGGCGGTACGCAGGCCTCTCACTGTTGTGGCCTCTCCCGTTGCGGAGCACAGGCTCCGGATGCGCAGGCTCAGCGGCCATGGCTCATGGGCCCAGCCGCTCCGCGGCATGTGGGATCTTCCCGGACCAGGGCACGAACTGGCATCCCCTGCATCGGCAGGCGGACTCTCAACAACTGAGCCACTAGGGAAGCCCATCCTGAGCTTTTTGAGCCCAATTTCCCCCACTGGAGAAATGACATGAATTATATCTTTCTATAGAACTGCTGTGAGGATTAAGTGAGTAAGCATGAGAAGGACCTTGGGCAGTGGCCAGCACATAGTAGTTGCACAATAAACATTAGTTTCTTCTCGGTCTCCCATCTGTGGCCTGTTTGTGACCTCACTTGCCTGTTTGGACCCCCAGATTCCTCCCCAGCAGCTGAGCAGATGCTGCATAGCTCGGAGTGTGATGAATTTGAAATTTGTCACTTCAGGGAATACTGGGGACATAAAGTAGGGGGTATCCTGAGGCCATTGGGGTATCTCCCAAAAGACAATAGGATGAGGTCAAGGGTGAATAAAACTGTCCTGGAAGAAGGGTGGAAACAACACACACACACACACACACACACACACACACACACACACACACACACAGACAACTCCCCATGGGTTCCCATACTTTGCCAGCAGGTGAGTGGTATCACCAGGCAAGGAAACATTAACAATCAATTCCAGACTGTAAAAGCTGGTCCTCAGCTGGGTCGGCAGCATGCCTCTGGGTGACATAATGGCACCTACAGTGGACAGAGGTGAGACCCAGGAGCCCTAGAAGCCATGGTGGAGTTGAGGTCAAGGAGGTCTGTGTGACTGCAGGATCCTAGGAGGCTCTTCCACTAGTGTCCACCCGCCTCCCACGTACTGCTCCCCGCTGGATTCCTCCCAAGCTGACCGGCACACTCTGCTCATCCCACCCCCCCTATGGCATTGTATCTGCAGCCTGCAGCCCTGTCCCCACAGCCCCACTCCTGCCCCACGTGACCAGGCTTTTGTTAGAAGCCAGGATCAAGTTTATCTTTATTTCTTTTGGAATACAGGTATAAGAGATTGTATTTTATAGCTAAAATGTTATCACTCATCAAATCCAATCCTCCCCTATATTTTGTAAACATAACAACAGAAGCACAGAGAGGAAAAGCTGGCTTTCTCAGGGTCCCACAGTGAGCGAGTGGCAGAGCCAGAATGGAGTCCCTGATGCTCTTCTATTTAATTTTGCCACCCCAGGGACAGATGAGGGCAACGCCAGAGACATACTCATCCTGCCAGTGGCAAGGACTCTGACACAGCCTTTCATGAGGTCCCATCTACTGAGGTGGGTGGGAGTGTGGACCACAGAGAGCTGTCCTGCATTTGCTTACAGTTTTTATCTGGGCTGGCAGAAACCTTAGGGAAGACAAGAGACCATTATAAAGTACCTGCCATGCACTGGGCGCTGCACACATACCAAAATATTAAAACCGAGTTTTCAGTGGAGTCACCAACGTACATCAGAGGTGATATTCCAAAGTCAGATCTTACATACAGAATTTACCAAGGAAATGTTCAATGTTTCATAACTTGTAGCACCCTCAACCAAGTCAAGAGGACAGAGAGTAGAAGAGAGAGGATTTGTTGAAGAGATTACTTTGGAGAGGCCTCTTGCTATGCCGTAGACCCCAGGTCACACCCACTATGATGACTATAATAAAAAAGAAAGAAACAGGGGCTTCCCTGGTGGCGCAGTGGTTGGGAGTCCGCCTGCCGATGCAGGGGACGCGGGTTCGTGCCCCTGTCCGGGAAGATTCCACATGCCGCGGAGTGGCTGGGCCCGTGAGCCATGGCCGCTGAGCCTGCGCGTCCGGAGCCTGTGCTCCGCAACAGGAGAGGCCGCAACGGTGAGAGGCCCGCGTACCGCAAAAAAAAAAAAAAAGAAAAGAAAAAAAAGAAACAGGTAAAACCAAGGGTTGGTGAGGATGTGGAGAAATTGAAACCCTCATACTCTGGTAGACCCAATGTAAAATTGTGTACCTGCTTTGTAAAATAGTCTGGCAGCTCCTCAAAAAGGTAGTTACCATTTGACCCAACAGTTCTACTCCTAGATATATTCCCAAGAGAAATGAAAACACATACATGCAAAAACCTGTACATGAATGTTCATTGTATCATTATTTATAGTATCCAAAAAGTGAAACAACCCAAATGTCCATCACTGATGAATGGACAAAGAATGTAGTATATCCTTATGACGGAATATTATTCAGCCATAAAAAGGAATGAAATATTGATCCATGCTACATCACGGATGAACCTTGAAAATGTTATGCTGAGTCAAAGAAGACAGACACAAAAGTCAACATACTGTATGATTCCATTTATATGAAACACCCAGAGTACGCAAATCCATAAAGGTAGAAAGATTAGAGTGATAGTGGCCTAGGGCATGGGGTGGGACAAGGGGAATGAGGAGTGACTGCTAATGGGGACAGGGTTTCTTTTTGGGGTGACGAAAGTGTTCCTGAATTGATCATGGAGATGGCTGCACAACTCTTTGAATATACTAAAAACCACTGAATTGTACACTCTAAAAGGGTGAATTTGATGATGTGTGAATTATATCTCGGTAAAGCTATCATTAAAAAAAAAAGTGACTGTGGAACCATCACTTACCTAAGAAAGCAGAAAAAAATCATAGGCCTGCCGGTGTTTTCATTTGTGTCAGGGGAAGATAACCCCCACTGAATAAATTTGAAAGAGACTCTGGGACACGTTAATAAAAAGTTTCAGTATTCGTTCATCACACCACTTAGATACACGCTACCTTGTTTAAGCAGCTCGTCCAACCTGCTCAGAACTGAGAGCTGCCAGAATCCAGTTTTGAAAAGACTTTGACAGGCTGAAATGTAAAAGATGAAAAAGATTGGGGAAAAAGTGATCTGGTGTTTAATATCTACATAAATTCAGAAGAGGGTGAGGGTGTTAAGTTCAATAAAAGTTTGTGTGAAAAAGACCCAGCTTTAGCTTACCATAAGTTTAACAGCTGCTAAACATTTGATGTGATAGCCATAAAAGCTTGCTCTTTCTTAGATTACATTAAAAGAACTAAAACCACTGGGTCAAAGGAGGTGATAGTCCCAATGTGGTGAGAACCCAGCTCACCTGTTGTGTTCTGTTCTGGGCCTAATATAAGTACACTGGCAAACATTAACCAGGTCAGAAGAAAGTGGTCAGAAATATAAGCTCCTAGAAACTGTGTCAGATTGAAAACAACAGAAATATCTGAGAGTATTTAACCAGAGCACAGAAGATATTGCTGGGAGCCATGTAACTGTCACATGGAAGGTTGAGTGGACGTGTGTTCTGCCATTCTTCAGGGATGAGCAAAGATCATGCATGTAACTTGTAGAAAGGTAGGTTTGGGTTTAACATAAGGAACCAAACTAGTTATCAAACTAGACTTACTCAAAAAGAAATTATGCTAGCTATAGTTTATTGAAAAATAAATGAAGGCACGTATTTTTATTTGTTTATTTTGAACAGGTAATACATACACATGGCTCAAAACGCAACACAACACAGAAAGGTTTATGGTGAAAAGGCTTGTTCTATCCCAAGTTATCCTATCCTCATGCATACAGCTTTTCATCCTTCCAAACCTTTCATATGTAAATAAAAACATATGTTCTTATCCTAATACCATCGATGGATGAATGGATAAAGAAAATGTGGTATATATATATATATATATATATATATATATATATATATATATATATATAATAATGGAATATTATTCAGCCATGAAAAGAATGAAATCTTGCCATTTGTGACAAGACAGATAGAACTTGGGGGCATTGTGCTAAGTGAAATAAGTCAGACAGAGAAAGGCAAATACCGTACGATCCCACTTATATGTGGGATCCTAAAAAAAACAAAACAAAACAAGCTCATAGACACAGAGAACTAGTTGGTGGTTGTCAGAGGCTGGGTGAGGAGTAGGCAAAATGGGTGAAGGTGGTTAAAACTTCCAGTTATAAAATAAATAAGTCATGGGGATGAATGTGTAGCATGGTGACTATAATTAATAATACTGTATAGCATATTTGAAAGTTGCTTTAAAGTTCTCATCACAAGAAAAATTTTTTGTGTATGGTGACAGATGTTAACAACAACAACAAATATATATGTATATGTTCTTATCCCTCCCCGGCTTTACCTAAAATGTAACATAGGATACACATGACTATGTATTTGCTTCAGTCTGGATATTTTCTATTGGCCTGTTATATTTCTCTTTCTATTGTTAATCCTCTGATTAAACCCATATATGGGGTTCTTAATTTCAGTTATTTTATTTTTTAGTTCTACAATTTCCATTTGATTTTTAATAGATTCTGTTATCTGATGAAATATTCCATTTTAAATGATTTTTCGTCTTTTCTTCAGGTTTCTTGAACATATTAATCATAGCTGTTTTTAAGTCCTCAATATCTGAATCACTTGTGGGTCTGTTTCTATTGTCTACTTTTTCTCCTTGACTAAGGTGATCTGGTCCTGTCTCTTGGTATGCCTACCAATTTTTACTGAATGCCAGATATTGTGATTTTAAAAGTTCATAGTATATCCTAAAGATCTGTCCATTGAGAGAGAGAGAGATTGATATATTTAAAGATTCTTCTTTTTCTAGATAGTCTTTTTATAAACAGTATCTCCAAACCATACAGCAATTCTGCAAGGTATGCATTTTGTGAATATGGGGTCCAAAGAGAATATATGACTTGCCAAGAGAGAGTCCTGCAACTAAAACCCAAAAAGGATGGGATTCATGTCCAAGTCTGTCTAGGTCCAAAGTAGATGCTCCTCCCACAACACCTGTGAACAGCCATCACGGGAGGGACTCAAGGGGATCCTGGAGGGTCGGCTATTGTAGAGACAGTTCCAGCCAGGCTCTGCTGGTTATGAGAGCCATTAACGTTAACTCAAGAATAAAGGGTCATATCGGTTAAGAATGCTTGTGGCTATTAAAACTGTTAGTCAAGATCGCAACAGAAGTAGGTAACTCACTCAAGCTAGGATAATTCGAGGAGGGCTTATTTACAAAGGGATTCATTACAAAGGTATGGGTGGGATTTAGGGAGACCACAAGGGAAAATGAAGAAACCCAGGGCTGGCAGCAATGGAGCTGTCACCACCCCAAAGCTCAAAGGGATGAGGGTTACTGGAACTCAGAGAAGAGAGAGTCATGGAGAACAGGCCACCTTGAGAGGAGTGGTGACCGTCAAGCAGCCCAAGTTGACATACAGGTAGAGAGCCAGGGAAATAAACAACCCCATTGTCACTGTTCTCTCTCTTTCTGGTCTTTTGCCAGGGCTCACTATTGGCCAAACACAATCAGAAGTCTCCTGAGGCAAAGAGGAGGAGGGGGAAGTGATATACAGTGGATCTAGACAGGGAGGAAGATATCTGGCACAGACAACACACACACACATACACACACACACAAAACAGAGGCCTAAGCAATAATGACATTTAATTATGTCACATATGAGGAGTCTGTAGGCAGTCACAGTGTCTTGAGTGGGCTCAGTGATGTCATTGAGGACCAGGCTTTCTACACCTTTTCACCTCACCATCCTCACAATGGTAGGCTTTTTAATCCTTAGGTTTGTTCCCTCATGGTCACAAAATGGCTTCCATAGCTCCAGACATTACACCCTTACTCAGCCACATTCAAGACAGGAAGAAGGTGCATGCTTCCTTACCTATCTCCTTTAATCAAGGAGTAGGATCATTCACAAAAGGCTCCCTGCCCCCAGCAGTCTTCCCCCTCCATCTCATTGGCCAGAACTTGGTCACATGCTTACCCTTGAACAAAAAACTAGTAAAAGTGTATAGGATTAGCTTGGTTGGCTTAGACCAACCATGTTCCATCTCCTGGGGCCAGAGACTGGGTCCACTTCCTTGAGCATGTTTTCCCCCCGACAAAATCAGGGTTCTACAGTCTAAGGGAGAAGGCGAGATGGTGCCAGGTGGGTAATCAGCCATATGGGCCCAGGCTTTTTTTAACTTTCCCCGGGGAAGCCCAGGGTATCTCACAGGAACCCAAGTGCTCAGGGAACTAGAATCAGCTGGGGTTCTGGATGGACCACTGCTCCTCCCAGCCAACCTCTCTGCACTGCATGGTCTCCTCTTGACCAGGAACTGCTTCTCTCTTCCCTGCACTCCTGTCTCTGACAGATTCCTCCGCCTACTCATGACTTCCCTCCCCCAAACCTTAGCTTCTCCAGCCCCTGCTGTTTCAGTGCAAAGCCCTACTGTAGCTAAAGCTGAGGGGTGGGATCATGGGTCCAGACAGCAAAAGGCAGCAGGGGCTGAGGGTGGGGACAGTGTCCCTTACAAGGGTCCATGCAGAGGTCAGGTGAGGGCAAATGAAGCTGGGGCAAAGTAATGGGATAGAATTTACCCAGATGTGGGCAAATGCATAATGAAATAGGGTGTATTCATGCATTTGGAAGAGGGTAATTCAGTGCAAAACTGACATAAAAACTCTCCAGACTGGTGCCCCCATAGGCTGACGGTCTGGGACCAATGTCCCTCTGTCCTCCCTTCTACACACCTCTGGGACAGACTCAAACCATGGCTACCTAGTTTGAAGGGCATTCTGGGCGCTATTGGTGCACCCAGATTGTTTTTATCAGGCCGGTACATCCAGCCCCAGCTGCTAAGGGCTCACAGCTGCCCCTTTTTCAGGAGAATTACTCTCAGCCAGATCCACCTGGCCCAGATATCCGACGTTTACTCCCCTCCCCACCCTGGGCTGCCAATGACCGCCTGCTTGGGGGCAGGGAGGAGGTGATAAAAAGCAGATCCTGGGACTGCCCTGGCGGTTCAGTGGTTAAGACTCCGTGCTTCAAATGCAGGGGGCGCAGGCTTGATCCCTCGTGGGGAACTAGGATCCCACATGCCACGTGGCACAGCCAAATAATAATAATAATTTAAATAAAGCTGATCTCTTGCCCAGGGGTCAGCTCCGTGGTGCTGGTTGTGCTGCAGAGTCTCCTGTGGGTTAGACCTCATCCTGACCTGGCTTTTTCTCCTGACCTTGGCTTCGCCTGCTCTCCTACTCTCACAGTAAGTCACCCACAAAGAATTCCTATCTTAGTCTCCACTTGCGGGGAGACCTTAGACAAGACATCTAAGGCCCATCCACTCTGAGATTCGGGGGCCAGGAGTTCTCCAATGCACAGAGCTCCCCAGGGGTGAGAAAAGTGAGCAGGAACCCTGTCCCGTCCATCTTTCTCCTTCTCCAGTCGCTGCGCAGAGATTCTCGGAGCAGCCTGCCTGTGCTATACACGCTGCTGGGCTCTGCAAGAAGAGGCACAAGACAGGGCCACTGATTTCAAAGGGTTTAAATTCTAATTAGCGAGGCAGGAGATGCCTGTAAAAAGGGAAACGGTCATAGTGAACAGCATACGCCAAAGCCCAACGGTTGGCCTAAGCAGACAAGAGTCCAGCAGGCGTGCAGAGAAGAGAGATCAAGCTGCGGTCAGGGAGGGCTCCCTGGAGAAGACGCCAGCCTGATTAAAACTTCCAGAAGCAGGAAGGAGGCCGGAGGAATGAGCTAGGGCTCAGGTGATCCAAGGCATAGGCCATCTGGCAAAGTGGAAGTCTCTGCAGTGAAACAAGAGAGATAAGATGGGAGAGGCAGTTTGCTGCCCTGGGGACGGAAGGAGGGATAGGTTGGAGGATGTGGCCAAGGTTCAGAGCTGGAGGGATTGGGAGAAGGAGGCTTAAAATAGGGAAGTCCCCTTGTCTTGGCAACTGTCATCCCCACTTCCTCCCCCGTAACGCCTAGCACAGTGCTGGGCACAGAGCCGGTGGGCTGTACGTGTTCGCTGAGCTGGGTCCTACACATGGAGACCCCTCTTCCTCACCCTCTTCCCGGGATCCATGCTTCTCGGAGCAGGAGCGAGGGCTGTGGGATGGGAATGGGGAATGCCGGTAGCGGGTGGAGACTTCTAGGTCAGCATAACCTGGTCCCCAGAGAATCAGGGAAAGGGAAAGCCCTCCCCTTCCATCCCAGCAGGAAGTTAATTAGGAGAGCTAATTAGTGGACTGGGAGTGAGAGATGGAGGCACTGGCCCCTGTGTGCGCGCTGAGGATAACTTCAGGCTGGTCTTCCGAGGGGAATGAAGCCTGCCGGGGATGAGGCTGCTGTGGTCAGACAAGAGCCAGGGCTCATGCGCTGGACTGGCTCCATCCCCCTGCACCAGCCACAGGACCCAGGGTTGTGCGCGTGCCCACACACACACTAATGCACACACATTCACACCAGCGTTACACACCCACGCACATACATACATATTCACACACTTGCCCCCCCCCACACATTTCCTGTGCCCTCGTGTACACACACGCATGCATGTACAGGTGCAGGAGGTGCAGTTTTGACCTCCATGGCTCCACACCCAACTCTTAACTGTGCTAGAATGTCCTCAGCTGTGCTCCAGGGCCATTGGCAGAGCTGGCACCCTGCACCAAACACACACCAGCCCTCTGCCCTCATACCTAGGCCCTCCACAAGCTCCTCTCCCTCTGCTTGGCTTTTTTGAAAGGAAAAGAAACTTCTCAAAGCAGATGCCACAGTCTCCCTTGCTTCCACAGCCTGCATGTCCCAGTGTGAGGAATTTCTTCCTCCTAGCTAGCAACAATCCTCTGCAAAATCAGGCAGGCCAGTTCCCATGGACAAAGAATGTTCCCATCTGATGGTACAGCTCAGGTCCCAGGAGGGCCCTAGCCACACTCCAGAGCCATATTACACAAATGGCTCTGAGGGTCTGGGCTGTGAGGGTTCTAACCCAGCTGTCAGTGATCTTGGGTAAGTTACTAAACCTCTCTGAGCCTCAGTCTCGTTGTCTATAAGTGATGGCAACTATGGTTCTAGGTTGTGTGCGGAATGAGAGAAATTATATGTGTAACATGCTTAGCAGAGAGTATGGCACATAGTATGTGCTCAATAAATTTAACACTTATCATTGGGGCCCAACCCAGCACTCCTGGCTTCCCACTCCCCAACCAGGATTTGCTTGAGCCCTCCGAGCCTGGCTTCTTCTTGTTTTCTTTCTCTGTCTCAGAATAAGCAGACAGGTTATTAGTACAAATTTGATCAAAATGACACATGGATTAGCATGTACGCTGCAAAGTCTAATTCTGTTTACTGTTCTAGGAGAGCATGCAATTATTACAGGAGCTGGGACAGAGTGTTTTTAATAACATTTCTTGTTAAGATTTAATTACAGGAAATTGTATTTTCTTAATCACTGAAAACTCAACTGGCTAGGAAAAGAATCGTGATAATTTTGTTTACAGTTTATTAAATCCTTAGGATATTCTCTCTCTTACATTTGCTTTTATTATGTGCTGCTGCTAAGTGCTTTTTAACCCTTGGAGCTGTGAGGAGGGAGGCCCACAGGAGGCCATCCCCTGCATCTCTCATCCCCAGGCCCTCCACTCCTGGCAAATTTGGATGCCAATAACCCCATAAACTAAAGCAGCTTAGGGAGCTGAGGTGTTCAGTTTCCCGCCGGGTAAAAGGAACAGGTACATTCTCCTCCCTGTCTGAAGTTGGTGGGCTGCGAAATCATCCTCATAATATCTGGCCCTCACACCAGCCTCCCCTGGAAACCCAGCCCTGGGGTATCTCCCTACCAAGAACCCCCGAGGAAGATTACGGAAGTGATAGTATCCCCCATTCTTCACTCACAAGGTATTCCTGACCACCTCAGGAGGTCCAGGGCCTGGAGAAGTGCCCTGAGGGTCAGATGGCTGCTAGAAAACCCTGGGGGAAATTTCAGTCCTATAACTGGCCTTGAGTGAGTTTCTAGCCAAAGTTGAGCTAAGAACAGAAGATACAGAAATGGATGTGACAGAGCTCAACTGAAGGTGTCCACAGGGCCCTCCTGCTTCCCTTTCTGCAACTTCTGTGTGCGTGAGGGGGCCCAGGGAGGCAAGGGGCGGGGGAGGAAACAGGATGTGTGAAAACCAGAGGAGCAAAGGAGCCGCAGTCTACCAGTTCCTCCAGGAAACCATGCTCAAGGGAAAAGATGCAGTATCACCAACAACATGAGGAGCGATGCTCATAAAACCAATGGGAGACACTGGCCCCGCAGGGATTTGCGCTGCTGTGATTAAGTCATAATTCCTCAGCCAAAGGAAAGCACCTCCTACTGCAAAATTCTGTGATCCCAGAAGTGTGGGGTGGGGGTGAGGTCCTCTTGGCCTTGGTCACAGCTCCATCTCCACCTGACCCCATGACTCACCAAGCCTGGACCATCTCCATTCAGCCTTCCTTCCAGAGAGCTCCATCCACCCTTTCAGTAGCAAGTACACCTATGTCTAGCCTAGGTCTCTCCTACTGCAAATGAAACCCATGTCCTCTTGATCTTTTGGGAGGTAGGAGAGAGGGACAGAGAGACAATGAACAGAATTCCCAGCAGAACAGCCTCATCCGATGCATATCCAAGGCATATCTTGGCCTTGGTCACAGCTCCATCTCCACCTGACCCCATGACTCACCAAGCCTGGACCATCTCCATTCAGCCTTCCTTCCAGAGAGCTCCATCCACCCTTTCAGTAGCAAGTACACCTATGTCTAGCCTAGGTCTCTCCTACTGCAAATGAAACCCATGTCCTCTTGGTCTTTTGGGAGGTAGGAGAGAGGGACAGAGAGACAATGAACAGAATTCCCAGCAGAACAGCCTCATCCGATGCATATCCACTTCTTTCCACTCCTCTCTAAACTCTGAGCCCCTGGCTCTCTTAACCACCTCCCAGTGGCCTCTCTGTTCCCTCCACGTCCCCTTGTTCTCTGGGGCTGGGGAAAACAGGTCTGACAATGTTAACCCCTGATGGTGGAATGCATGACATCAAAGAGGTGGCAAGAGAGGTGATGGATAATAGATGGCTGGAAGCATGAATGTTACATATGCAGATAAATGATGGATAATGGGGCCCACATCATGTATAGGCAGCCGCCCAGGTAACAGATGTGTAGATACAGGTAGATTGATGGAGAGAGACAGTTTCAGAGGCAACACAGGGGAGGATGGAAGGATCCAGGATCTGTGATAGATGCCTTGACCCTAGATAGGCAGGGAAATAAGAGGAAGGATCGGTACCTAGTGAGACAAGGCAGATGGATAGACACAGGGAAGGGCTTGCTGAACAGAAGGGACTAAAGAAAAGACAATGGGCAGAGCCTTACACCCGCAGATGCTGTTGCTGCCCAGGTAACCATGGTGGATGGCAGGATACAGGGGGTGAGCTGAAGGAGCCTGGACACGTGGACGGGTGATGAATGTGCCAAGAGATGAACAGATGGGCAGGCCCATAGGTCAAGACGCTCATCGCTTCTCCCCTTGGCCTCCCTTGGCCCTGAGCTGGGCTCCCAGGCCCCTGGGTGCAGCCCCCGCGTGGCAAGGTGCTGAGCCGCTGGTGGCCGCGCGGGGGCGCCCACGGCCGTGGTGATCGCGAGAAGGGGTGGGGAGGGGCTGCAGGCGGCTGTGGGTCCGGCACCGAGGAGTTTGTTTCCATGACTGCTCGGCCCACGGGACCCACTCCCCCCTCTCCTTGCCTTCATAGATGCTGTCCCTAGTTGAAAACTTCTCCCCAAGGAAGGGCAAGAGGCCGATTGCCTCAGAATAGAAGCAAGTCTTTGAAGGCCAGGGTCTCTGCCTTCCGGAGCTGCCCAAGTCCGTTTGCTCCTTTACCCTGTCACTCCCTCTGCTTGCCCCTCTTCCCTGTTTTAAATCGTTTCCCTCCCCTTCCCCCTAATGCTCAGGGTCTTCCCGACCCCAGCTCCTCTCTGGAGCCAGCTGGTACAGAGTGGAAAGAGACAGTGAGAGAAGCTATTGTTTTAGAAAGGGCAAGGCAAACTCCTAGGAGAATGGGGGGCCTGAGGGGTGAAGCAGATAAGACCCTCTATCAGCTGACGCTGGGATGAAACCTAGCTGGGGTGGGGGCCTGTCACAGCCTGGGTAGGCAGCCCTTCCCTGGCCCTGCCCTCCCAGACACACAGATGGGGAGCAGATGCATCTGGGATGGACAGCTGTGGATGGCCCTCCCTCAGCCCCAGCTCAGATCTGTCTGCAGCTTGGATGGTAGAAAACTACAAAGGAGGAGATAGGAGGAGCATAAGCCGGGATAGCAGTGCCTTCAGGGAGGGTTAGGGTCCGGAGGTGGAGCTGTCACTGCTGGAACCAAAGATCTCTTGCCTAAACCTCTGGTTCGTTGTGTCCACTGGAAGCTGGAAGCCGGAGGCACAGCCTCACGCCCTCCAGAGGAGAGAGACTCTGCGGCCTCCAACACGTGCCTTCACGGTTCTTTTCAGCGACTGCTTATTACCCTACCCTAGGGCCCCTGGGAACAGAGAACCATGGAGAACCTTCTGCAGAGAGGCCAACGCGGGAGGCACAGAGAGGTTAATTGACTGGCTCAGTGCAGTACAGCCTGGAAGCTGCAGGGTTGTAGCCACCATCAAACCCAGGGAATTCTCAGTCCTGAAACGTTACAGAAAGCATCAAGGAAGGAAAAATGCAGAGGAAGTGGGCAAAATGTGGGATATTTTTCTTGTACTGGTTCCCCCCCCTCTCCCGACCAAGTCTTCATCCCTGTTTCACATACCCGCATCCAGTTCACAGCCATCGAGATTTTTAAAAAATCTGGCTAATTTGCTTCTACCTGAGGTGACACCAAAACAGTCTTTAACAAGCAGTGGGGGTTGTCCAGCATTGGCCAGAATTGGGGTGCGGGGGGGTGGGCAGAGAGGGAATGGCAGGCAGAAGGGACAGCATAGCAAAGGCAGAAAGGCATGGAGGGTGGGGGGCGTAGAGGCAGCTCTGTATTCCTGGGGTGAAGTTTCGGCAGGAGCAGAAAGAGATTTGAGGAGAAAGAGGCAGGGCTCAGAGCATAGAGGTCTTGTTCTCCATCTAGGAGGCTCACAGTAGGGAACCACTGAAGGGTTCTGAGCCAAGGAAGTAACAAGTGTAGGTTTGTAATGTGGAGTGGGTTGGAGGCAGGGGGTATGGATAGAGACTGAGAGGCCAGTTAGGAGGCTACTGCGGCAGTCCAGGGGAAACGATGGGGAGCCTCGTCAGGGTCATAAGAACTGGGTTGGGGGGCTTCCCTGGTGGCACAGTGGTTGAGAGTCCGCCTGCTGATGCGGGGGATGCAGGTTCATGCCCCGGTCTGGGAAGATCCCACATGCCGCGGAGTGGCTGGGCCCGTGAGCCATGGCTGCTGAGCCTGCGTGTCCGGAGACTGTGCTCCGCAACGGGAGAGGCCACAATAGTGAGAGACCCATGTGTACCGCAAAAAAAAAAAAAAGAAAGAAAGAAAGAAAAAGAACTGGGTTTGGGAGAAGGGAGAGTCAAGAAATATTTTGGAGGTCAAAGCATCAGGACCTAAGAGAATGACACAGAGTGAACAAAATAGAAGTCAGGGCTGATTCCTGGGTGTCTGGCCTGGGTGTGGGTGTACAGTCTGGCCACCCTCTGAAGGGTGAGGTGGGAGAAAGAGCAGGCTTAGGGGAAGATGCCCAGTTTGGAGCATGTTGAGTTTGAGGTACCTGAGGGTACCTAGACTATCTGGGGGTAGTGAGATATTCTGGCCTGAGCCCCATGGACAAAGGCTAGACCAGCAGTGTTTTGGGTGGCTGAAATCCCAAGGGGGAGTAGAGGCGACTGCCCAGGAGAGAGAGCAGAGCAAGGGTGAAGGTCAGAAGGGGCCAAGAAGGAACTGTCAGAGAGAAGGATGTTGATAGAGTGCTGTGTTGGGGAAGGAGGGGAGGAGAGGGGAGCTGGGGAGGGAGGGAGGGAATGGTGCCAGGTCAGGTGCAGCAGAGAGGCCCGGTGAGAAAAACACTGAGTGTTCCCTGTGGACTTGGCACTGGACATCTTATTCATTTTTAAATTTTTTAATTGAAGTATAGTTGATTTACAGTGTTGTGTTAATTTCTGCTGTACAGCAAAGTGATTCAGTTATACATATATATATTCTTTTGCAGATTCTTTTCCATTATGGTTTATCACAGGATATTGAATATAGTTCCCTGTACTATACAATAGGACCTTGTTGTTTATCCATCCTATATATAATAGTTTGCATCTGCTAATCCCAAACCCTCAGTCCTTCCCTCCCCTGCCCTCCCCAAGTCTGTTCTACATATCTGTGAGTCTGTTTCTGTTCCATAGATATGTTCTTTTGTGTCATATTTTAGATTCCACATATAAGTGATATCGTATGGTATTTATCTTTCTCTTTCTGACTTACTTCACTTAGTATGATAATCTCCAGGTCCATCCATGTTGTGACAAATGGCATTATTTCATTCTTTTTTATGGCTGAGTAGTATTCCATTGTGTGTGTGTAAATATAAATATATATATATGTATATATGTGTGTGTGTGTGTGTGTGTGTGTATAAAACACATCTTCTTTATCCATTCATCTGTCGATGGACATTCACGTTGTTTCCACGTCTTGGCTGTTGTAAATTGTGCTGCTATGAACATAGGGGTGCATGTATCTTTTTGAATTATAGTTTTGTCTGAATATATGGGCATTTTATTCATATTCAGGGTCTAGCTGGAAACTGAGAGGACTTCCCAACTGAGTAATTCAGAGAGAGTTTTAAAAAGGTGTGGGCCAGGCGCAAAGACGTGGGGAGGGTCTAGGAAAGTGAGCAGGGGTTGCTGAAGCTCCAGGGCTGGTAACGGGGGAGCCAGGCCTGAGGAGAACTGGAGGGAGAGCCGTGTGGAGGGGCCACTGGACAAGAGCTACATTTCGGTGTGGAGGGACACAGCCAGCCCCCTGTGGCTCACAGGGAAAAAGTCAGGAGGTTAAATACCTCAGCCTCACTCTCTTCCCTCCCTCCATCGCCTGTGTGGCTCCGCAATGGTGCGGCCTAACCCAAAGCCAGAGGGCAGGGAGCCTGGGCCATGCAGCCCCCAGAGGTCAGCCCTGGAGCCCACGCACTAACCGCTGGGCTACACAGCCTTGGTGAGCCGGCAAATAAAAACTCTGACCCATGTAACTAGTAACAAAGGGTGGCACTGGATCCAGGCTCTTCTTGTTTCTTTCTCTCAGCTCTGCTTCTTTACGCCTGACCACCCATTCCTCCACAGCAGGGACACCTAACCCCTTCCTGTGTCTATCACCCCAAAGGGAGGAGATGCTCTTCCCTGCTACTTCCAGCAGCAAAGTCCCGAAGAAGTTGTCTTGGGTCACGTGCCCATCCCAAAGCCGGTCACACTGCCTGGGGTGAGGGAAGAGGAAAGCTGTGCTGGGCGATAGCCCTGAAACAGGGGAGAAAGTGGCAGCCGCTGGGACTGTGATGAGGACGCAAGCTGGGACCAAGATATGGCCCTTTGTGTTTCTAAACGAAACAGGAGGTGAAGAGACAGCAGAAGGAACTTCTCCTTCTTTGCCTACTGCTGGGCATGTACCAAAAATATGGAGATCTGTACTCACATACACCCATAAACACACGTGCTTACGTATGTATAACTCCAAATATATGTAGGCACACACACATGCTTAAACAAACATGCTTGCTCACTTTACACTCAGTACAGACATAGACACAGTCACTCACATATATACAGTAGCAGTCAGGGTGGGCAAGGTTATACTTCATTAACAAGCAAGTCCAAAATCTCAGTGGCTTAAAAACACTGAGGCCTCATTCTTGCTCAGACTAGACGTCCATCACAGCCTCTGCCCATCATAGTCACCCCAGCTGATGAAACCTTGCTGGTCACTGTGCCAGAGAGAAAGACCTCTGAAAGGTCTGGCACCAGTAATTAAATTCTTCTGCCCAGAAGTGATGTTCTCTCTTCTGTTCATTGGCCAGAACCGGTCATATGATCCCACCAAAGGAAGCCAGAGACACAGAACTTTATAGCAAATAGCACTAATGACTACTACAATATAGCTCACACACACACACACACACACACACACACACACACACACACACAAACACAAACTCACTCACTCACTGCTCTTCCCACAGCTTTCTTATTTTATCCTTTTGTATCTCAGACTCCTAACAATTCCCTGTTCCCAGCAACTAGAGTCAAAAGTCCACTACCAGGAGCCGAGGTCATGGAAATTTCCATCCCTTTTTATTTCAGGCCCTGTCTGCTGCCCCCAGCTCTCTCTCTCACCTGGGCCCCTGTCATCTATCACCCCTCTATGTCCACTCTTCTTTGCCTCCCCTGCTCCATGCTTCTTCCTGCAAAGGAGAGATAAAAGGGACAGCTGCATGTTTTTTCAGGGCAACTTCACACTGACAGCCTACCACTTGCTTCCATTTCCCCGCTCCCTCCCTTTCTTCTTTCTGTGATTGCCTTGGGAGCTTACTAAGTGTGAGCTAGTGGCTCACAGAGAGACAGGCTGCTGCAGAGCTGGAGAGATGGCGGTGAGGCCCAGAAGGCCCTGCAGGTAGGGGGAGAAGAGGCAGATGCAAACAAAGACACCAAAATGCAGAGAAACAGACACAAATGGACAGCGACAGAAGAGAGACATAAGATGTGGCAGAGAGAGAAGCCAGAGACACAGCCAGTGACAGAGGCAGATGGAAAGAGACGCAGATTGCCACAGACAAAAACAGAGAGAGATGACTGAAATAGGTAGAAACAGAGACACAGAGAATGGGCCAGAGAGGTGAATGTGGAAAAGAACAAAGAGACAGAAAAGATTATTGAGCTCCAGGGTGGAAGTAGGGATGTGTCCAGGGATGTGTTTGTGTGTGTGTGTGTGTGTGTGTGTGTGTGTGTGTGTGTGTGTCTATTACCATATAGCTCAGGTTTTTAAGCCACATTATCTTTCATTGAGATGGACACAGGAAAGTGAGTGCTGAGATATCTTGAAAGATAAGACGAAGATATGTCCCTTTTCAAGCAAGTGGCTGGGGGTTGAGGCTAGGTGGTAAGCTCAGGAGACTGGCAGGGGTTTCCTTGGAGATTTCTTATGCCGTGTGTTTGGCTCGATAGCATTGGCTCTGTCGGTTGGGGGAGACTGCAGGGTCTGAACTGTGAGCACATCCCCAGCTGCCTCCACCCCACCTGTTCTGCGTGCTCCGGCTCTGAACCTGGAGAGAAGAAAGAGGGGGCAATGCAGCCCCTGCTCTGGGCAGGGTTGGAGGGTCCCAGGCTGAAAAAGACAGGCAAACTCCTGCCTTTGGGGAGCCCTGGGTCTGAGTAGAGATTTAAACCTCATTCAGTTCTTCACCAAATAGTTCTGGAACCTGTGCCAGGCTCAGTGCAAGGACCTGGAGTCGTGGTTGAAGACAAAAGCCACATGCTCCTTGCATAGGTTGTAGTCTAGTAGAGCAGACAGACCCCAAACAAACTGCAGTTACATAATGACAAATTGGGTTAAATGCTACAAAGGAAAGGAGTGTCACACAGGAGGGAATGATGGTAATGGGGGCCTCCTTAGACCGTGTGCTCAGGAAATCTCTCCAATTGGGGGATATTGTGACCAGGACCTTCCTGGTGAGAAGCCGCCGAGAGGAAGACCGGATGTGGCATAGGGTGGGGAGTGGGGACACAGGGCCCAGGAGGAGGGAACGGCCCCAGCAAAGGCCACAAAGCAACACCAAGCTTGGGCACGGTACCAAGTCCTAAGAAGGGCCTGAATGGCGGGGGCAGTGAGCCAGGGGGTGTCTTGAGTAAGATGGGCCAAGTGGGCAAGAGCCTGCAGGGCAAGCCCTCTGAGGAGTGTGGATTTTATTCTAAGGACACTGGGAGAGACATGGGTGAGTGGTATCCATCCACACGTGTCAGGCACTGAGCTCGGGGCTGGGACCCAGTGAAGGTGTCGGGATAGAAGTAAGAGGGTTGCAGAGCAGAGGAAACCAACACATCTGATCAGGTCACTCCTTTTCTTAACTCCCTTCAGTGGCCCCCACCACCCTCAGAAAAAGGTCCAGACTCCTTAGCAGGGCTGGCAAGACCTTCCCACCCTGTCCCCCTTTCCTCCCCATCTACTCCCCCCTGGCCATTCCTCTGCCTCAGACTCAATGCTCGGTGCTGTGTCCTCCACCTGGAACACCCTCCCCGCTGCTCTCTCGCTCCCCCTGTCCGACTCCCAGCCAGCTTTCAGGACTGAGTTCCGGCCTCCTTCCATGGGTGAAGCTTTGGCCGAGCCTGGCGTCGTCCTCAATGGAACTGGCCACTCCCACCCCTGTGGGCCTCACAGCACAGGCGCCCAGGAACACTTCACTGCCCTTGGCTGCTTGTAAGCCCGTCTCCTGGATGGAGTCCTCAAGAGCAGGTCTGAGCTCGTCAGAATTCCCAGGTGAATGACCCCCCCGTGGTCACGGAGCTGATTAGAGGTTGAGCTCTTGGTCCAGAGGGGCTGTTCCAGCTCCTCCTCTCCAACCCCATCTCATGGTAATCGGAGCTGAACCCCAGTCTGTAGGGAGAAGAGACTGGAAACCAGAGTCTAGGAGGTTAGCCTAAGAAATCCTTCCAGCCTTTTGTTTTATGGCATCCGTGAAAACAAGCTGGGTCACCAGCAGCTCTACTGGAGAAACTTCGGCCAGAGTTCTCACTGTAGCCACAGCTGCTCAAACCAGCATAGTCTGATCTGGAAATACAGCCTCAGTATGTGCCGGGGTTTCCGGCTGTATGCAGAGGACGTAGGCATCAAGTTGGACCAAGTGATCCATTCAGCTCTTCATACATAAAATTTTAAAAACGTTAAAAACATTTTTTTGAGGACGTGAATACAGGTCAGAAATCAGAAGAAAGGGCAGGTCGTGGTTTGGCAGTAGGGGTCGGGGCTTCCAGCTGGGAGGGCGGTGACCGAGGGGCCTGGGTGTGCTGAGGTAATTGAGGCAGGGACCTGGTGAGAAGGTCGGGGAGGGAAAATACTGCCCACTAGCCGTCAGGGGTGGATAACTCAGGGCAGCGTCCTGGCTGGGCCAGCGTGAAAGTCTGCCTAATCCTAGGAAAGTGAATCTGCCACAGACAGATTTTTTTATCCAATTTGCCTTCGTCTCCTCCAGGACTGCATGTGTTACCAGGGCAAAGGCCAAGAAAAAGCTTGTCCCCCTAGGAGGTAACCTCTCTGAGACGCTTGCTGTGCTTCTATTTCAAGGAAGACAAGGGCATCGGTGCCACAGTATCCCCTTGGGACCTGGGGATGGGCAGTGGGGCACAGAGATGAGAAGTCAGGCAGAGGTGGGGAGAGGTCAGGAGAAGCAAGGCAGGGGCTAAGTGAGCCTGGGAAGAAGGAAGTATCGCAGAAAATGGTGAAAATTCATGAGGCTCCCAGCCCACTACCACTGGGAGGCAGCAGGAGGAGGGTCCATGGAGGGCCTGCCCCTGAAAGATGGAAAGCTGGGAGAGAGAGGATTTGGAGGCCAAGGCTAACTGCTCCCATGGCTGTTGGTTCCTCTCTCCCTGAGCAGCACTATGGGGGGAAGGGGGGTTTCTGAAATCCAGTGTGGTTTGCGTCTCCATAAACCAGTTCCCAGAGGACCACACAACTAAGCAGGAGCCCTAGATGGCCAGACCTCCCCATCAGCATCTACTGAGGCTGGGACTGCACTTGGTACCCGGAAAGAAGGTCCCACTCTGCCCTCAGCCTGACAGCCAAGACAGCTGCTTTCAGCCCCATGTTGGACAGCAAGGCAAGCAGGCCCGAAGTGGGAGGCGGAAAGAGGTTCAGGGGGCCTGAATGGAACCGCCTGGCCTAGAGGGATGTGGCGGCCTCACTTCCAGGCAGAAAGATGAACAAGGAATCGAGAGAAGCCAGGGGTTGGGGTGAGTAGAGGAAAAAAGAAGAGGCAATGGAAGCTGCACCCACATGTGGCAAGCACCCACATCTCAGTGGCCTGACCTCTAAAAGTTCACTTCTCCCTCAGTCACAGTCTAATGCAAGTGTTGCTGTTGGGGTGGCCTGCTGCGTGACCAGCTGGGACCCAGCCTCTGTCCCTCTTGTGGCTCTGCCTTCCTTTAAGATCTCTGACTCCTCCCTGATCAGCCAACAGGATAGACACTCAGGAGGGTGCGCCCAATTTTTGATCTCTGCCTGGAGGGGGCCCTGCACGTGTTCCACTGGTGAGAACTAGAGACACTGCCCCGCCCAAACACAAAAGGGGTCTGTAAAAGGGGTCACTGGCCGGGTAGCTGCTCCTCGGCCAAAAACTCCACGCCATGGAAAGCGGGTCCTGAACTGTGGAGGACTGCAGGCCAGCTCTTCCTCCAGTACTAGTATTTCTTGGACAACTGTTTTGGGCCAGGCCTTTTATAAAGTGTGATTTATTCTATTCTTTATAACAACCCTTGAAAAGTAAAGACTGTTAGACCCGTTTTATGCCGGGAGAGATGGAAGCTCATAGAAGTTAAGAGGCTTAGCCCAAGGGGTGAGGTCTGGATTTTAACGCAGGTACTTGCAGGTCAGGGCCCATGCAAGACATTTCCTTTTGCCGCTCACCAAGCCAGTTCTCTAGAAAATGTCAGAGATGGAGACAGACAAAAAGGAAGTTGGTGGGGGGTGGGGGGGGGGTGAGGACTAAAGGGAGAGAGGACAAGAAAGAGGGAGGTACAGATAAAAGGAGAAAACTGAGATTCCCACAGAGAGGAGAAAGTAGGGAAGATTGAGATGAGAAGGAACTGGAAGGAGATCCAGGAGGGCCAGGCCCCTCCCCTCTTCATACCTCATCTGGCTTCCGGACCACTCGAGGCCTCCCGCTCTGTGAGCTTTCTCTGCAAGGGTCTGCTGTCCCCCGTGGACCTGCATTCGAATCCTGCCCCTGAGTGTTCTGGCACTGGATCTTGAATGGTTGAGCGCTCAGTGAAGATGCAGTGCATGAAAGTGCTTTATAAACACTGACAGAAATGGTCCTAGGGGCGAGGCGTTGGGGGGCAGGTGGGGGTGCGGTTTGCCCGAAGGAGCAACAGGGTGGGGAGAGGCCTGGGGACTGGGCAGCAGCACAAAGACCAGCTGGGAGGGAGGGGAGGGTGGAAATAAGGCATCTAAAGGCCGCAGTGTCTCCCTGTTGCCCTGTCCAGAGCAGCTTTCCTGACAGGGAGGGTGACTCTTGAAATGAAAAGTGAATGGGTTGCTAAGCTGCTTTACTTCTCTGGCTGTGTCATCGTGGTTGGCATGGGGCTCTAATGAGGGACCATGCATCACTTGACCCTCTCACCCCAGCAGATGATAGAGGGTGACTGCTCCCCACTTGCCGGCCCTGGAACAACCCGCCGCTGCACGCTGCACAGCTTATAAATTGTTATGGCCCATTGAAGAGCTCGCCCTTAAATGTCACTTACCCAGGAATTAAGGTGAAGACAGGCAGAGGGACCTGCCATTGGCACAGCCCGAGGTGGGGGCTGATGGGGGGGGTCAGCCTTTTCGGGAAGGACAGTTGGACACAAGGTCTGGGGTTAATAAAAAAGATGCCCCCATTGCCGGGGGATCATTATCTACAATAATTATCCCTGCTCCTGGGGCAGGGAGCAGGGACAGGCTTGGAAGGCTGTATCATCTGAGTGGACTGGCTAAGAATATAGACCTGAACTGTGGTCCTGGGGTCCCCATCCCCATCTGCCTCCTCTCTCTGTCGCTCTCCCCTCCCTCTCCCTCCTCCCTTTCCCCATCCCTCCCTCTCCTCCACCTCTTTCTTCCAATTTGCTCCCTCACTCCAGGTGTCTGCATGGCTCACAGGTTTCTCTTTGTCCCACTGGACCCTGAGGGCAGCATTGAGGAGGATCTTAATGAGTCTGACCCAGGCCAGTGGGCCCTGGTTGAGGGTACCACTCCAGAGGGATGGGCCAGCTTCACTTTCTAACTTTGGGGGCAAGGAGAGGTCAGCTTCCTGCTTCTCCCTGGAGGCCCTTCTCTGGAAGAAGGTAGACCACGAGACCTGAGACCGTGGTACCCCCCAGTGATGACCCTTCACACCTCTTCTCTCTCCTGTAATCTATTTTTTTTTTTCATTACAAAACAAATCCACATCCAGAAAAGGTCATGAGACAAATGTTCCATTTAACGAATTATTTTAAAGCAAACTCAAGGTAGCCACGGCCTGAGCCAAGGACCAGAATATGGCCAGCACCCAGCGACCCCATGGATCCTTCCCCATCCACCTTCTCCTTCCCTCAGGTCCCGGGCAATCACTTCCTGTTTCTCTTTATAGTGTGTGAGCTCCTTCAACCATACAGTGTAGTTAAGCACATTTCTGAACTTTACATAAATAGAATCATATGTTATGTATTCTCTGCGTCCGGCTTCTCCCAGACGACCTGGTGGTGTTTGTGCGTCTCTTCCGCGTCGTTGGTGTGGTCACAGTTCATTCATTCTCACTGTCGTAGAGAGATTGTCGTTGGCTGTGTGCCCCAGCCCAGGTCTCCCCAGCTGCAGCACCTTATTGCTTTGGGGACAAGTCTCTGACAATCCTCCCGGCAGCCTGAGGCCTGGTCACAGAGGGTCCTCTGCAGACAGATCGCGTAGTGAGGAGCGCCGGGGCTGAACTGAATCTTAGCCTCCGGGCCGCACACCCAAGCTCTCGCAACCTGCTGCGGGTGCTGCGTGCTAACGGGGAACCTAGGGAGACTTTGGCCCCCGCAGAGAGAAGTTCTAATGGCATCCCAGACGTTGGCACCAGTAGCTGGCGAGAGAACGTGAAATAGCATTTGGTGCCCAACTGTTGCCTGGTAGATGTTTGCTGAGTGAGTGAATGACCACCCTCCTGGGAGCCCTCAAACCAGGCTGTTAGGTGGCCAGCCCTTCTTGCCTTCCTCCCAGCTGCCTAGCAGCCAGCTCTTGGCACTTGCATCTCTTTCTGAGATCCGCAGGCCAGCAGACCCCTCCCAGACTCATAACCTCCCTCCTGCCTTCCCTCTGGGTGAGATTAACTGCTCTACACTTACTAACTGACGCTCCCAGAGCCAGGAAGGAACTGTATGGATGCCGCCTGTCACCTGTTGCTGTCTCCCACCCGCTCCTGCCTGCAAGTTCCCCTTAGGTCTAATCTCCATCCCCAGACCCGACTTTGCTCCTTTGCTGGCTCTGATGAAGTTGAGGGAGAGGAGAGGTACAGCAGAAATAACACATCAGTTGAGTTTGCAAGGCAGTTTTCAGGGTAAAAAGCATTTCCTAACGCACTAATTGAGTGCGGTGGTTATTATCATCCTGTTCTAAGTAGTTTACATTTTTAACTCATTTGACCCTCAGAACTACCCCTGCAGTAGGTACTATTATTATCCCCACGTTACAGAGAAGGGAGCTGAGACGTTAAGGAGCTTGTCCAAGGTAGAGACGCCAGATAAAATACAGAATAAGCAGTTAAATTTGAATTTCAGATAAACAAGGAATGTTTAAAAGTATAAATATGTCCTGAATGTAGCATATGAAATTCATAGGGGCATCTTGTATTTTTGATTTGCTAAATCTGGCACCCCGGGTCCAAGGTCACTGAGCAAGTGATGGTGGAGTCAGGATTCAAACCCCAGCTTGCCATTGCCCTCCGCTCCGATGGGATCTGCACTAAGGCCTGACAGCTAGCAAGAGAAGCAGATGGATTTGGGGCTATTTAGTAAATCAAACCAGCAGGGCTAGCAAACAGATTTGATATGGAGGCTTAAAAAAGCCCAGTTTCTGGCTCCTGTAGAGTCGGCGAGGAGGCTTCTTGCCGGAGATCACTCCAGCAAGAGGAGGCAGAGCCTCCAGACGCCAAGGCCAGGGTCCATGGGGGGGGGGGGTCCAGGTCACCTGGCGGGGTGCCGATGGTCACACCCTCTAATCCCTGTTCTCCACCTAATCACCGAGGGGGTGGCCCAGCCTGGCTCAAACCCAGGCACCTCAGTCCTCCCAGCTCTCCAGTGGCCCCCATTTCCAGCCCATACACAAACCACTTAATCTGACTGCCAGGATGTCACCAGGGCCTGCCCTCTGCCTTCCATCCTGCCCTCCCCCTCCCCTAGGGCTAATCGCCTTATTTAGATGTCATGTAGCCACAGGACTCCCCAACTGTAAAAATTGCAAAAATGAATGTGATGGTGTCTGAGGCTGCAGATGCGGATACAGGCTTTTATTTTGCACCAAATAACACATTTAATTACTTCTTGGAGGGGAAGCCTGTTTGGCAGGTAGTGAAGGCAATGCTAATAATAGCACTTTGCACGGAGGGCCTCAAACACAGAGGAAGAGCCATGAAAGGGTCCCGTTTCTGTTCCAGACAACTTGAAAGCTCCACGAACACTCATGCCTCCTCAAGGGCAGAGGAATTGTGAAGAAAATGCTGTGGGTTTTTGCTTTTAACTCACTGTTTTTTTGATCCTTTCCAGCCATCAGAACATAGGAGCCCTGGAGAGACTGGGGTGGGGGTCGTCGTCTGGTGGAAAGAGAGTGTGGAGGTGGGAGCACACTCCCTCTTCTCCGTCCTTCCACCCCATCTCAAAGCGCAGGGCCAGAGGGAGCCCCCCAAGATCATGCTTACCCTGGCTGGGGCACAATTTTGTGCGAAGAGCATAGAATAGTGAATCAGGAGAATCTGTTTTGCCAGTTTGGGCAAATTGCGCTCTGTGTCCAGGCTTCGGTCCTGCTGTGGGGTGTTGGGCCTCATGTTCCTCACCTGTTAAATGGGGCCTTATGATGCCTACAGTACAGGGATGTTGTGAAGGTTGAGTCTAGGGTCCCATCTACCATTAAAAATCTCTGTGATTTAGGAGGCAGAATGCTCCCCTGAGCACCTGGGGCGCCACCACCCACAGACCATTGTCCTGGTGTGCCCAGCTTCTCAGCTGCTCAGGGCTATTCCCCGGGCAGGCTGCAGTCAGTCCCGGCCTGTCTGGGGGGTGCTGGGCCGCCATGCCTGCAGGCCTCACTGCAGCCAACAGGCCCAAGTGGGGTTGCCTCCCTCCCTGGCAAGGGGGTCAGCTGGAGCTTGAGGAGAGGCTGGTCCCCAGGAAGATGTCCATCAGCATCCTGGAGGGCTGGCTGACAGCCTGCTACCTCCTGCCCAGACTGAATACTGGGGGCCCAGGGACTGTGTTTCCAGCCCAATTCTATGAGTATTTGCCTAGCCAGTGGGGGAAGGGGCCGAGCAGAGGGTCAAGGGCGTCCCAGATTCTGTGCAAAAACTTACTAAACATCCACTAGCAGAATAATCACACACACACACACACATGCATACACACACACAGACACACACACACACACGCACACACACACACACACACACACACACACACACACACAATCTCTATGGTTTAGATCTAGCTTCTGCCACTCAAACATAGAACTAGAAGTTGCCTTAGAGCCCATCAGGTTTGACTAACTCCCTAACCCATTTTACAGATGAGGAAACTGAGGCCCAGAGAAGGGGAGTGCCTTGTGAGTTGTATCAGTGCTGGGACCCAAACTGGGCTGTCTGTCACCCGTGCAGGGCACTTTCTCACATGTCTCCTGACTTGCTGCTGTGTGCTCTTGGGGAAGTCGCTACACCTCTCCAGGCTCCGTTTTTGCCTTCACTGTAGAATGAAGGCCTGGGATTAGATGCCAAAACACTGTAGGAGAATGAGCCAGAGAGGCCTGGACATAAATCCTGGCTGTGTGACCTGGAAGAGTAATGTCAGCCCCCGATCCTCAAACACTGTCACCCTCACTAGCACCGTCACCCCAGCTAGGCTTGCTCTGTGGAGACCCTATTTATTCTAAGTTGCTTTTCTTGGACAAACTCATTTATTTCTGACAACAACCTGGGGAAGTGAGTCCTATTATTAACACCAATTTATAGATGAGGCAACCGAGGCCCACAGGGGTTAAGTAAGTTGCCCAAGGTCATGCATCTCTTAGGGGTGTCACTGGGAAGGATTCGATGTCCATTGTGTACACCAGTGGCTGGCACATAGTGGGCCAGGCACATGGTAAGCATCAGTGCCCCAACCCTACCTCCAATCTAGTCAGTACCTTCTAGGCGTCTGTCATTACAGCCAAGACTCACAAGTGTCAAGAGACCTTTTACACACCATATGGCTATAGAATTAATAAAGTGTTGTAACCAAAGATTGGAAAAGAGATTAGGGTACTCAGCTCCTGGAGTGGAACTATTAAAAAAGAAAGAAGCCCCTCAGCTCCGCATTGGAGGAGTGGGAATGGGGCCCAGGCTTCCTCTTAGATGCTGGGCAAACACCAGGCAAGGGAGCATCCCTAACCAGCTCAGCGTGTCTGCTGTCGGCCATAAAGACGCAGATTATTGGCGCTGTGCTGACGGGAGAACCGAGGAGTAACAAAAGGACCTCTTTAGAGGGGGATAAGGAGGCAGGTTTATTACCCTCAGCAAAGAGGGATACTTGGAGCCGGAATACCCACCCTGATGACAAGTGACAGAGCCCACCTCACCAGGCCTCGGGGCTGCGACCCTCCACCAACCTTTGGTCACAGGTGGGGGGATGAATCAGACTCAGCAGGGCCTTTGTTCCTCATCCTTGTCCCCCTGGGGACACGTCTACCACCCCCATCACAACAGCAGAGGTCAGAATGGACTTCCTGACCTGCATCTTCACCTATCCAGGCAGAACTTTTCCCACCTTCCTCTGTCTTTCCTGATGCAAGAGCTGACTGCCTGGGTTCAAATCCCACTTCTGCCTCTTGCGGGCTGTGTGATCTTGGGTAAGTTACTTCACCTCTCTGTGCTTCAATGTCATCTTCTGTGAAATGGGTATAATGACAGAAGCCACCTCATGGGATTGGTGTGGGGATTATATGAGGCTTGCAAAGTGCTTAGTCCAGTGTGTGACACTGATGTGTGACACTCAATAAATGTTGCTTTTTATTATTATTAAGACCAGTTTGGCTCTTACCATATTATAATTTGATCATGAGTCTGTCTCCCCAACTAGACCTTGGGCTCTGGACCTCTCATGTCCTCCTAACAACCTCATAACATAGATTATTATTGTCACCATTTCAAAGATGATGGCACAAGCTCAGAGATATTAACCGATCACACAACTGGTACCAGCCAGCGGGCAGATCTCAAAGTGGACTTTATGGCCCTTACATTTTGCTCCCAGGGCCTCATCCTGGTGGCCTCCAGGGGCTCCCCGTTCTGCTGTCTTAGCCTGTGGCTTTGTGCTGGCCTGCTAGGCAATAAATAATTAAAGATACCACCCCGGACTTTAGGCAGGAAATAGTTAAAGTAACCTCAGCTCCGGAGGGCACAGAGGCCAGAAACTGGGTTTGCTGGGCTCTGGGATGTGGGGTGCCAGGAAGCTGAGATGATCCGAGTTGTGGAGGGCAGCTGCCGCCACTCAGACAGAAACACCAGCCCAAGGCCCTTCATCACCAGAAACATGCTGCTGCTGAGAGAGCTTGTGCACACACGGATCCAGAGACACACAGGCACACACACACGGAGTGATACACACACAGACACATGGGCACACACACACACTCTCATACGTGCCCACTGACTCCCGTAAAGCTGTGTCAGAGGGAATCATTGTGTCTGCTTTCTAAGGAGAGAGACTCAGTATTTGATGGAGCTGCCTGGGGGCTCCTTGTCATATAGGAGGGATTTAGGTGATCATGGAAAATACAACTTGAAGACTGGCACTACAGTGAGGGGAGGTGGGGTCCCTAGAGTTTTCCTCAGCAGGAGTACAATGTGCAAGGGTGAGGGGTCAGAGAATCTTAGGGTTAGCAGATCTGATCTCCCCTGACCAACGTCCATCCAAACAAGTCTATGTCCCCACCCTTCCCCTCCACCTGCAGGGGCTTCAGGTTTTAGTGGACATCAGATCCACCTGGAGGATTAACTTAAAAATTCAGATTCCTGGGCCACCCCACCAGAGATTATCATCCCCACTTAGCAGGGGTGGCAACCGAGACCCAGAGAAGCTAGATAACTTGCCCAGGACCATGCAGCAGAGCCAGAACTGGTCCAGGAGCCAAGCTCTGAACCACCATGCTAGGCTCTGTCTCAGGTACCTGTAGACTCAGGTGTAGGCATCATATAATCTCTGCAATGAATCCCTTGGGGGAGCAAGATGGTGGAGCAAGGGGCCCAGCTGGGCAAAAAGGGTCAGGACCCCAGGCTCAGAGGCAGGAGTTCCAGGCAGGGCTCTGTTTCCACTGGGGGCTGCAGACTCAGAGAAGAAACTGAGGCGCAGGTGCAGCTGTGTGGGCTGACTCCACCAGGCTGCAAGACAAGTACCTGGTAGTCGAGGACACTGGCTCTGCACTTCACAGGGACTGTGTGACATCGGGCAAGCGACTTGGCCTCTCTGCACCTGTAGAAAAACTGGGATAACAACGATCCCCACTACACAGGGCTGATACGAGGATTAAGTGAGCTAATGCACATATCCTAGCACCAGGGAGGGCTTGTTTCAACGGCCGTTTAGCCTCCTACAGACTCAGCCATGGGTGACCCCTCTGGCAGGGGCTGGGCGCACAGCCTAGAAGCTGCCTCCTGGCCCACCCTGGGTCACCTTGAAGCCAGCGTGACTTACCTTCCTCTCCAGGAGGAGAGAAGAAAGGAGGCCAACGCTGGCTCCAGATGCAGCCAATCCAATAGAGCTTCTTGCCCCCGCCCTGGGCTGCCATCTGTGCAGGGCTGGATGCACCTGCCAGTCTCAGAGGGTGGTTAATTTATGACCCTCCCTGCTCCTCCTCTACACCAAGCCAGAGGGGCCTCAAGCCCCAGACCTCAGCCTCTCAACAGGAGAACCTGGGGAAACAGAATCTATACAAGTTCCAGCTTGAATTCCCTCCTTCCCAGGGACAGTTAGCCAAAGGGACACGGAGATGAGGCCTGCTTCCTTTGACTCCATCTACCAAAGCCTTGGCCTCGCATCTACACCTCATTAATCCACACACTTTACCAGGAGACAGAAGGGCAAGCCAGCAAGGGCAGGGGCAGCCTGGGTCCAACCTCTGGTGTTTACAAGCTATGCAACCTTGCACAAATTGCTCACCCTCTCTGTGCCTCTGTTTCCTCACCTATAAACTGGAGATAATAATAGAAACCACCTCCCCATGCTGTTGTAAGCATTAAATAATAATAGACAAAGATTTCAAACAATCCCAGGCACATGGTAAATGTCAATTGTCATTATCAGCTGCTGGTCCTTCTGGTGTCCTTGTGGGCCCTGGAGGGTCTAGATATAAATAGTGAGGCAGAAGGACCACACAGTGGTGAAGGGGAGGAGCAGAGGGTGTCTGAAAGGAGCAGCGGCAGAAGTGGTGGGAGGTGGGGGGTCTTTCTAAGGGAGAGAAGTCTGGGCTGAGGTTGCCCAGCCTGGCTCCCGCTTCCCCTCCTTCATTCTGCACTTTGCACTCTGCTCCGCTCCTGAGGGAGAAACAGACACAGAGAACTCATCTGCTGTCAGGTGTCCCCCACTCACAAGGCCGTCCTCAGGCTACCACCATTCCTTTAAGGTCTCTGCCTCCAGGATGGGTTGGCCTAGGACTTCATTGGGACGGGGTGGTCGCCGCTGTTGGGGAAGGTGGAGTGTGGAGTGGGAACCAGAAGGCTCTGTTGGCTTCAGGAGTAGCCGGCAGGAGCCCCGATCAGAAGGCGTCTCGTCCTAACTCTCCATGGGGGTGAGGCTCCCTCACATGTGGTGTCTCCCCACTCAAACTTCCAGCTCTCCTCTCATTCTGGGGCTCCCTGAGGCCGGGGCTGTGTCTCCCCTCAGTCTCCTTCCCGGGTGTCACCTCACTTTTCTCCTAGAACAAGACTTTGGCCTCATGGCTGCTCTAGGGAGGGCATGATGGTGCTCCATTTACTCAAAAATTGCTTTCATCCTGTCTGGGTCGGTGGGAAGCAAGATAGAGAATTAAAGTCCTGGCAGGAAGTGGAGAGACCCAGTGAGAGCCACAGGGTCCATGTTTCGGTGGTGAGAGCTGATGGAGGTCGTGTCCAGGCCATACCCTCTTTTCTGGTCCTGCCCCAGGCTCAGCCAGCAGCTTTCACAGGTCTGTCCCTGGCTTCAGGAGCAGGGAGGAGTGTGGATGGCTCCCCTACGCCCAGCCCAATCCCAAGTCCCAGAGGGAAGCTCCTGTGCCCTGGGGGTCAGAAGGTCCACCTCTGCACATGAACTATGCTGCTTGCTTGAGTTTGAGTTTCTGCCCAACTAGTGTTTGTTGAATGAATAATCGCAAACATGCCGGCCAGTTATTCCCCAGCCTAGATGGCTCACCTCTACTGGCCTCCATCTTTCCATGTCCTCCAAAGTCAGCCCACATTCCCAACCTGCTCAGCCACAAATTCTTTCTACCTTCTCTGACCCCCTGTGGCACACAGGCGTGGCCCTTGAGCCCAGTCCCCAACCTTGGCACTTATTTGACTCACTAAAGGAGTTTTCTAAAACACTAATGGCTGGGCTCCACCACCAGGGATTCTGATTTAGTTGGCTGGGGGTGGGGTGGCAGGACATTGATTCTGTTTAATTCCCCAGGTGGTTCTGACGTGCCGCCGTTGTTGAGAACCAAAGGACCAGGCTGTGTTCGCCATGGTTGAGAACAAAGGGACCAGGCTGTGGTCTCCTCCATAGAAAGGAGGAGCTGATTTTAACACTAAATCTCAGTGCCTAGCACTGTGCCTGCCTCATAGTAGGTGCTCTATAAATGTTTGTTAATAAACGATTTCGTGACAGATGAGCCAGTTCCCTTTCTGGAGGTGTCTGAAGGTAAACAGGACTGGAGTCGGTCTTCCTCTCCAGCAGGTGAGGCAGTGATTAAGAGTTTATCTCTGTTGATTGATAGACTGAAAATTCTATCAAGCAACACAGGTGGCCAAATTCTGCCACCTCTTTGGCCTTGGGCAAGTTGAACCTCAGTTTCCTCATCTGTAACTGGGGCTAATAACACCCTCTACCTCACAGAGATCTTTTGAGGAGGATGGAGAGCATATCCGTAAAGGCTAAGCTCAGGCTGTTTGTGCTCATCTGGGTCCTGGCAGGAAACAGATGGTTTATTCAAACCACTGAGGAGAGTTTACCAAAGCAGGTGTTTGCAGAGATATGCACAGGGTTGAGGAAGGCAGCAGGGGGTGGTGCAGAACCCCAGGGCTGGCACCACTGGGGCACTGTTAGCACCCCTAGACCTAGAGGGGTACAGAGAAGAAGCAGGAATCCAGAGACAGAGCTACACTATAGGAGAGGGGCCAAGACAGGCGCCATGAGCACTGAAGGAGTGGCCCCTGCATCCTGAAATACCTACCTCAACCCCACTCTCTCCCCGCTTCATCTCCCAGTGGTGCCTCCTGCTGGGCAATGCCAACAAGAGGAGTTCACAGGAAGCCTGGGGGATGCAATCCACAGAGGTAGCCTCCCAGGGCACAGGGCAGGGTGGCAGAGGGCAGAGGGTGGATTTGAAGGAGCAGACAAGATATCCAGCACCCCGACATATGGTAAACGCTGATGAAATTTTATTACTAGTATTACTGTTCACGTGGCTCACATGGGCTATGGCGTCCAACCTTGCTATTTAACAGTATTGTAGGTATGCATCGGGTTTCCTGAGCATAGCAGATGGTCCAGGGGCTGGGCCCAGCCCCATCTGCACACAGCAGGTGCCCTGTACACACCGAAGGAAGGAGTGACAGCACATCTCCATGTTCAGCCATGGGCTTCAGCTTGTTTGACAAGCCATAAGAATGGTTTTGCGATAGCAAGCTTCATTAAAATGGAAGCACGGCGCTCTAGTATGCAAATGGGGCCACTTTATTACTCTTTAATCTGTTTACAGAAAGCCCATATTTGGTGTACACCATTTTGTAAATAGTTACAAATGGGCATGTTTGCTGCCTCCAAAGCTGTGGAGTCCTTGGGTAAACAGGCTGAAACGGTGTCTGAACACTGCACTTGGTTACTCTTAATAGAATCTGACATGCTCCTCAAAATGTGTGGGAGGCTTGGAGGGAGGACCCAAAGTGTGGTATGTGTGTGTGTGTGTGTGTGTGTGTGTGTGGTGTGTGATGTGTGTGTGTCTTAGGGTGACTCATACCCTCTCTGGACTCAGTTTCTTGATCTATACAATAAGTGACCTGGGCCAGATGGTCTCCACAGCATTGGCAGCTTTCCTATGCCACGACTTTGCGCTTTCTCTACCACCCTAGAAACTACAAACCTCTCTGAACCACCAGCTTTCCAATCAATTCCCAAGGGAAGCCCTCTTCACTAAATGAAATAAAACCTACAAATTACCAAATGCATTTTGAAAATGGGTCAAATCGAATGAAGAATACTTAATGGAGTGTAACTATTCCAGTGACAGTTCAAATAGCTACACTGTAGCCCCCCAAAGCAACAATATTCATAAATCCATCAGCACTCTCAAATCCCAGTTTCACTCGTTATTAGCTGTGAGATGTTGGGAAAGTTACTTAACCTCTGTGCCTCAATGTCCTCATCTGTAAAGAGGGGATAACAATACCCTCCTCGTGGGGCTGTTGAAGGGATTAGATGAGTCTTGCAAACCATTCAGGACGGGATGTGGCACCAGCAACCAGGGAATTGAACCCGGCCCACAGCAGTGAAAGCACCAAGTCCTAACCATTAGGCGTCCAGGGAATTCCTGCCAGCTCACCCATTGTTAACTACTGTCATTCTTCTTATGCACGGTAGTGTATTTCTATTAAAGAGAAAGAATTTAGGACAATCTCTGTTACATAGAGCTGCCCATGCAGCAGAATCTGTCCTGTCCTGAGGAAGTGACCTAGGCCCCAAGTCACTCTCCGTCATGTCCACCTGGCTTACTTACCTCGCAGCACTCATCACAACCTAAACGTCCCTTCTCTCTCTTTTTTTTTTTTTTTGGCCACACCACGCGGCATGTGGGATCTTAGTTCCCCCACCAGGGATGGAACCTGTGCCCCCCTCAGTGGAAGCACAGAGTCTTAACCACCAGATGGCTGGATGGCCAGGGAAGTCCCCAAACTGCCCTTCTTATTTATCTCTCTGTTTATTATCTATCTCTCCCCAACTAGGTGTGGGGTCCATGAGGGCACAGTCCTATTCATGGCTGTCTCCCCAGCGCCTAGAACAGCATCTGACTGATTCTCCACAAATTCTTCTTCAATGAATGAACAACTACATCGGCAAAGCATGTGGTGTTGGCCAGATGTGAGGGTGAACTCTGGAAACCTTGGTCAAGGTCGGGTCCTAAGGGAATGCCACATACGTGCATCACATGTTTTAACACACATATCCAACCTCTAAAGTCTCAGTTCATAGAACTGTCCATTAACTGGATTTTTATTTTGACTTTAGGATAAAGCAAGATCAGAAAAGAACACAGAAAAGTAACAAAACAACACCCTGTTCCTTGGGGTAACGTCCCAGGCCCAGCACCCTTTAGGCCATCTCCTGGGCCTCCCCTGGAAGGCCTGGGGAGGGGTGACTTCTTGCCTTGGAAATGGGCTCCCAGGGAGCAGAATCTCTGGTGAAGATGAGGCACCCTTTTGGGGGCCCAGGGCTTTAGAGTTTACAAAGTTCTCTTGGAGCACTCATCCCACCTGATCTCTCCTTGTGGGAAGGGAAAGCCCCAGCTCCCGCCAGGTCTCCTCCTTCCCCCCGCCGCACCCCATTTTACAGATGCAGAAGCCAGGGGTGGAGGCAGGACAGACTTGTCAGCCTCCCCACAGCCTAGTCGGGGCTCTTTCCAATAATGCCTCAAGGTCTCCACAGAAAGGGATATTAATCACCTTGCTGACTAAAGCAAGGAAACGGGTTTGTGCATTTCAAATAAATTTTCAACTACAGAGGGAATGAAACTAAAAGGAATGGGCTACTCTCTGTTAACCAGAATATTCTATTAACCAGGAACATACACCCCACCCCCAACACTCTAGCTGGAAGCATAGATGGATGACCTTAAAGATCATCCTGTTCAGGGCTTCTCAGGATTTTAGAAGTTATGTTTCTAACTGATCATCTAGCAAAGATTCAGGACCCAGCATGATAAAAACAAAGAGCCCACATTTCCTAAGAAGTGTTTAAAGGCATTCTGTTATTACATTAATAATACCCAACACCTATCAGGTATGCCTTTATTGTGCTCCAGACACTGTTCTAAGCCCTTCAGATCACAAACTTATGATATATCGTGTTCTCCACTTTATAGATGAGGAAACTGAGACACAGAGAGGTTAAGGAACACATTGAAGATCACACAGCTGCTGGGCTTCCCTGGTGGCGCAGTGGTTGAGAGTCCGCCTGCCGATGCAGGGGACACAGGTTCGTGCCCCGGTCTGGGAAGATCCCACATGCCGCGGAGCGGCTGGTCCCATGAGCCATGGCCGCTGAGCCTGCGCGTCCGGAGCCTGTTGCTCCGCAACGGGAGAGGCCACAACAGTAAGAGGCCCGCGTACCGCAAAAAAAAAAAAAAAAAAAAAAAATCACTCAGCTGGTAAGTGGCAGAGCCAAGACTCACAGCCAAGTAGTCGGGCTCCTGAGCTCACACTCTTTACCATTACATTTTACTGTCTCTCCAAGGGGAAAAACATCTTAGTAAATGTTAAAGTAAAAAGATACAACAATACTGGTAGGAATCAAATTTATTGACAAAGTTTTGACAAAGGAATCAAATTTATTGACAAAGTTTTGACAAAGTTTTAATTCACAAAGATAGTAGTTAGTAGTGGAAAATCATGATTATCCCATTGGGTGTAAAACTTTCCTTTTACGTGATCTGTGTGAGACTGCAGCAGACAGCACATCACTTTGGCTGGTGGACATGCCAGAAAGTGTTTGGGTCACATCTTGCCAATGTTTTCCTTTTATATATTAAAAAAAAAAAAAAAAGAAAGAAGTCCAGAAAGGTTAGGTGACTTGCCAGAGGTCACACAGCAAACTAGCAGGAGAACCTAAACTATTCATTTCAATAAACATTTGTATAACATCTGCCACATGATTGAGTTATGTTCTTTGCACCAGAAGCCAGAGAGGAAGCCAGAGGCCAGATCACGGTGGGCCAACTTGTTAGCCAGTCGAGGGCTAGAACCAGCTCCTTCCATCGCTCCAGCCACAGCCGGAGTCTATTTTCTGCCTAAGTGCAGCTGCCACTGTGGGGTAGTCCTTGGTTCCTTGCCACTGTGTTTTAGCCCTTGGTTCTCCTCAGGAGAGGAAAAAGGAAAGGGCAGATGCCTACTGATCCTTTTATTTGGGGGCCAATGAATCCCTTTCACTTCTCAGAAACTTCCAAATAGCCCTCTCCCTTCCAGTAGTTCTAGGAGAATGTAAATTGACTTCCACCTGCTTCTCCTACCACCATTCAAGCAAATCACTCAGGGAGAGGCCAGGGGTAGCTTCTTTGCGTGCCTGTGACCTCCTCCTCCCCCGCCTCCTCCTCACAGGCCCCGGGGATTTTGATAATCCCCATGGGTGACTTCGATGTCCCGGGACTGGGTGGGGAGGAGGCCAACTGTCCTGCAGGGGATCTTGAAGACGAGGTCTCCAGACAGGTGGCCAGGAAGTGAAGAGAACAGAGGAAGGGGGCCAGGAGCCCCTCTGAGGGTCTGCGGTGGAGTCTTTCGAGTGAGGCGGTAGCAGTTATTACAGCTAATTTCCTTCCCCTTTGCTAGAGCTGCAAATCCACAGGGTTTTCACAGCATATTTGTGTATCTGAAGCTCTCAGCTCGCCTCCCCTCGGGGACCGTAAGAGACGCCAAGGAAAGAAACAGCACAGTCCTCCATAATCTCAAAGCCAGTTCCAGAGTTAATAATAAATTAAGAGCTGCAGGCGGGTGGAGGAGGAGTCGATGGGGAGGACCCACTCAGCACCGGGGCAGATCGGCCACTCCAGGAACATCTAGGAATCAAGAGAAATAATGGAACACTGGGGTCTCAGATGCGGAGGAGGCTTCTCCAAGGCCACAGGCCCACTGGCCCTAGATCTTTGTGGCACCAAAGCCAGTGGGTCCCCATCCCCCGACGATGGCTGTGTCGGGGAGGAGAGGATTGAAGAGCATTCTCTCCCACGGCTCCTTTCTCCCTCTCCGTGGAGGATGGGGACACTGAAACAGACCCTCTTGGAGAAAGGCAGGCAGCTGTTTTATTTATTTTTTTATTAATTTATTTATTTATTTTTGGCTGCATCGGGTTTTTGTTGCTGCACTCAGGCTTCTCATTGTGGTGGCCTCTCCCGCCGCGGGGCACAGGCTCCAGGCAGGCGGGCCTCAGTAAGCCGCGGCATGTTGGCTCAGTAGTTGTGGCGCACGGGCTTAGCTGCTCCGCGGCATGTGGGATCCTCCCGGATCAGGGCTCGAACCCGTGTCCCCTGCATTGGCAGGTGGACTCTCAACCACTGCGCCACCAGGGAAGCCCCGAGGCAGCTGTTTTAGAATTGGAAAATTCCTCTCTCTGGCCGACTTGACATACTCACCTCTGAGAAATTTTCTAGACCAGCAGCCATGCCAGTTGGAAATCCAACCATCCCAAATACCTGTGCCATTTTATTATTCATTGTTTTGGTCCTAGGAAGACTATCTCCCAGATTGGAAGCTCCCTGAAGACCAGGGGCTCTGCCATCAGACTGGAAGCGTAATCAATTCTTGTCAGAGCTAAGATCGTGAGGGGACTTGGAAGCAGCAGTGTGAAGAGGCCAGGCGGGTTTAGCCCCAAGAATATAGGGTGGGGTATGGACAAGATGACTGCCCTGAAGTATCAGAAGGGCTGTCCTGTGAATCCTGTAGAATCCACTCCTTGTATGTGCTGTTCCCAAGAAGAAGAGCTAGAATTAAGGGGAGATGATTAGGGGACTGGCCTTTGGTTCCAGAAGAGGACAGACTTTCTAAGAGAGTGGATCGGTGAGAGATAGTGAGCCTCCTACTATGAGAAGTGAAGCTTCTGAGGAGGGGCCCGGAGCACCAGGTGGCCGCTGGACCAGGCAGCCGTTAAGATCCTTTCCAAACCCAAGAGGCAGTCAGTGATGGTGGATGTTTAGTCTCCCCGACCTCCACAGTAGGGCTGCTCCTCCTGATACCCCCAGGGAAGGGCCAGAGGCAAATGAGCAGGGGGACACCAGGACCCAGCTCCAGCCAGGGAGGCCACCAGATCAATCCGTCAGGCAACCAGCTGCAACAGAGAGGGGTGAGCACAGTGATGGCTGCTGCAGGCCTGCAAGACAGCCCTGATGCCTGCAGCTGAACAGACAAATAAGTAGAGAAGTAAGTCTTCCTTGCGGACCAGGGTAGTGTTCTGTCCTCACTGCAGCAGGGGGTCGAGGCCTCAGCTCATCCAGCACACTGCAGGGGACCCACCCACTCTTCACAGGGGACCCTGAGTCGGGGCAGGGGGTGTGACTCGCTCACAGTCACACGGCTAGTGAGGGGCAGGGCCCGGCAAAGCCCTAGGGCTCCTCGCTCGCAAGCCAGCGCTCTTCCTCCCGCCCCTGGTGGCCCTCACAGCACCATTTGCTCCTGCAGCAGCTAGGATTCCTTTTAAAAATATGTTCATCTGGGCTTCCCTGGTGGCGCAGTGGTTGAGAGTCCGCCTGCCTGCCGACACAGGGGACATGGGTTCGTGCCCCGGTCCAGGAAGATCCCACATGCTGTGGAGCGGCTGGGCCCGTGAGCCATGGCCGCTGAACCTGCACATCTGGAGCCTGTGCTCCGCAACGGGAGAGGCCACAACAGTGAGAGGCCCGCGTACCACAAAAACAAACAAACAAAAAAATATGTTCGTCTTAGGCAGGTCCCAAAGTGGACAGAGGTGATATGTATGTTCTCTGCTGGCCCAGGAAGAGCAGGCAGAATGAGCGCCTGACATTTTTGGGATCTATCCCAGTCTTCATGTTTCCTCTCACAGCCACATCCTCTCCCAAGCAATTTGGGAAGTATGGGCATCTGTCATCCTTCTCCTCCCTGTGCCCCTGTGCTTCCTTCCAGGAGCCCCTCCACACCCAGTTCCTCTAGCTGCTCGGGAAGGACTGATAAGCTCCTCCGCTAGAAGACAGTGGATATTCAAAGTATTGCCCCTCCCAGGAGAATCTGCATTTCAAGTCAGGCTCTGCAAGAGTGGAGAGGTGGAGCTTAATCTGGAATCTAGACATGGACATTAAGGACTTTCAGGATGCTGGGGAGAGATGTGGGGCTTGGAGATGCCTTCCCAGGGCTCCTCAGCTACTCCTTGATGGGAAAGGAAGGTGGAAGTGGGGGGTTATGATCCAGGAGGGGAAGCAGATAACAAGGACCCTAGGCACACTTCACAGGGTTGGGGGCAGCCCCCTCCAACAGGTATGTCCTGAACCAGGCATGTCCTGCAGGGAACGATTACCTGTCCCTGTTTGTTAGTAAATCCTAGAGAACAGGAACTAGGTAGGATGTTGACACTGATCCACATCTGGACAGATCAACCACCATGACCCACTGCAGACTATCCTCCACCCCACAAAACAGACACCCCCCAGCTCACCAGTTTTGGTCTCCTCCGCTGGCTCATTAACCACACACTGTCTGGATGCCAGAGACTGGATGCACTGACCTCTGGGGGTCCCTACAGAAGGTTTCTGGCTCCATCAATCCCAAGGAGCTGGAAAGGCAGAGCAGATTCTCTGTAGGGGACCCCTACAGATACCAACAAACCGGAGCTCATTCACAGTCTCCTGAGCAGGACGGTGAGCAGGGCCCCCAGCTCGGGTCCCCTCCCTGACAACACACACACACCCGGCCCAGGGCAATTTCCCCAGAAGTGCACTCACGCTGCGCCCTGCCAGCCTCGGCGCCAATTGACTGGATTTCAATCAGAAATCCATCTCCCTTAAGGACCGCTTTGGATAAAAGCAGAAGTAACCTGCAATCTAGATGCTGATGCCAAGCCATAACAGGGGAGCCGGAAGGAGGCCAGCTGCCCGAGCCCGCCCCCGGCCCCCAGCGAGGATGAAAGTGGGCCTCCGGCTGCAGCAGACTCCGTTTCCAGGGACCTAGGGAAGGGGCGTAACCTGATCTCCCTCCCTCCCCACCACTGGCCGAGGGTTAACGGACTGCTGCAGTTAGCCAGCCTCCGAGAGCCAGCTGTGCGCTCTGGACGCGCCCGCCGCGCGGTTCCCAGGACGCACCCGACAAGAGCTCCTAGGACGGCTAAGAGGGACCAGGGGTGTCCTTCGGAGCAGGAGGCGCCGCGGGCTCAGCACTTCTCCCCACCCACCCCCAACCTCACGCCAGCTGCCATTTCTGTCACTCGTGCCTCTCCCGGCCTATACTGCGGTCAGAAAATCGTCACTCGGAGAGAGGGTGTCTGCTCCATTCCTCTCCCCACGCAAGACCCTGCACCGTGCGAGCGGGGGCGGGGCTGCAGGGACAGGAAAGACCCCGTGGAGCGCTGGCGGCTCTGGTGCGCAGCGCTGGCAGCCTCCCTGGTAAATAATGCACGCCTCCCAGTGCCGGCTGCAGCAGGTAGTGTATCGAAGTAATATCGCGCCGCGAGTTGCAGTGTAATCGCCGTAATTTAGAGCCCTGTGGGTGAGCCCGTTTCGGAAAGGCTGCGCGCCCGGACGGGCAAGGTGACTGGAGCGTCTGCGCCGGCTTTGACCTCTGGATTTCCTCCAAGCTAAGTGAGGCCATAAAAAATTCAGAAGCCCAGTCTGTCTCCTAGCAAATGGGGTGCGGGCAGAGAGATTGTATTATCTATCTAGACCCAGCGAGACGGATGCACCAGCCGGGAATAAAGCGATGTCGCTGTTCGCGCCTAGGTAGGCTGGCTGGGTGTCCGCGCGCAGCGCCCATCCTCTCCCAGGTGGCCGAGCGAGGCCCGGGCAGTGTGTTGGGGGCGCCTGGCCCAGAGCGAGGAGACGTTTTCATTAGGACTTGGGCGGCCCCTGCCGCGAGCCCGTGCATCCGTCCCTGCCCTAGCTGCTCAGCAACCAGATCCTCCCAGGACCAGCTGAGCCGCCGTCGCTCCTCCCCGCTGCGTTAGGAAGTTGTTCGGGCATTAATATTCCTGCCCAGGTTCTGCTGAGGGGCCTGCTGCCTGCCTCCCCTCCCCCAGCCCCGCCAGGGAAAGCCGTTCTGGGGAGGAGAGATGATAACAGGAAATGCATTTGCAGGCTCCCTTCTAACTTCTTTTTTTTTTTTTTTTTTTTTTTTTTTTTTTTTTTTGCGGTACGCGGGCCTCTCACTGTTGTGGCCTCTCCGGTTGGCGGAGCACAGGCTCCGGACGCGCAGGCTCAGCGGCCACGGCCCACGGGCCCAGCCGCTCCGCGGCATGTGGGATCTTCCGGGACTGGGGCACGAGCCCGTGTCCCCTGCATCGGCAGGCGGACTCTCAACCACTGCCCACCAGGGAAGCCCCTCCCTTCTAACTTCTTGATGGGAGCCAGCTGGAAGCGCGAGAGCTGTGCTGTCTCTCTGTGCTCGGCTCCTGGTGACCTGGAAGGTGATAATCATGAGCTTCTCTCAGGAAAGACAAAGAAATGGAAAAACCTATCGGGTCCTGCAGCCCTGTCACATTGCATTAGCAGAGAGCCTTGTGTCTGTGGCCCCAACTCGGTGCCAGAGGGGCTGTTTTCTGTATCTTCAGAAGCTCTCCATCCCACCCCTTATTCTCGGGACCCAAGAATTCTGTTTCCTCCTCACCCTTCTCCAAATCATTTTCATCTCTTAGTGAAGAGACGTGACTCTTGCCGGGGCAGTGAACTTGGGAGACAGTAGGGCCCTAGAAACCAGCAGTTCTGGTTAAACAAGCCATGGTGCATCCTGACAGCAGAACATTCTACAGCTGGCAAGAAGGAGATTTGTGTGTGTGGAAAGATGTTTAGGATATATTGTTAAACAGAAAAACCAAGCTGCAGAATAACATGTAGAGAAAGATCTCATTAGTGTTACATTTTAAATAAAGGCTATATATATTCACATGCTTGCATATGCAGAGAAAATGTCTGAGAAGATAAAAAAGAGACTGTTAATTGTTGTCCCACGGGATAAGGACGAGAAAGGGACTTTAACCTCTCACTCTTAAATTTTGTTCTGTTAAATTTTTTTTCAAAAACAATTGCATTGGGCTTCCCTGGTGGTGCAGTGGTTGAGAGTCCGCCTACAGATGCAGGGGACACGGGTTCGTGCCCCGGTCCGGGAGGATCCCACATGCCGCGGAGCGGCTAGGCCCGTGAGCCATGGCCGCTGAGCCTGCGCGTCAGGAGCCTGTGCCCCGCAACAGGAGAGGCCACAACAGTGAGAGGCCCTCGTACCGCAAAAAACAAACAAAAAATCAATTGCATTACTTTCATAATTTCAACATAAATCTTTTCCCAAAAAAAAAGAAGAAAAGAGAGAAAAGAAAAAGAGACCTCCAGTCCAATCACTTCATTTGAAACAGGGCCCAGTGAGGGAAAGGGACTGTCCCAGGTTGCACTATGCTCACAGTCTGGCCTCAGGCCCTGTCCTACATGTTCCTATACCAGGGTCCTTCCCAGGCACACAGCCCTGCCAGCCAGGCTCAACAGGCCCACAAGGGAATCATGGACCCCCTTCTCAGAGCAAGAAGGACCTCTGACAGGAGTGTGACCCGATCTGAGGGAGCAGTCTTTGATTCCAAAGACAGGAGTTGGAGGCAGATTTGGACACCTGGCTGGGTAGCACTTGTCCATGACCCTGCCCTCCTCCATGCCCCACAGGCCCAGTCTTCTGACACAGGTAGCTTCTCTTGGTCAGGCCTTAGGAGGGGTGGGGATTGAAGGGCCGTGCCTGGGGTGACCAAGCATTGTGATTTGTCCAGAACTGAGAAGGGTTCCCAGGATATGGTACTTTCAGTGCTAAAATTAGGACAGCCCCAGGCGAACTGGGACACGGCCACCTTTGCTGGGCCAGCCACGTCTGCAGCAACCAACGGACAGTTTGGCAAGGACACTCCTTGGCAACTCAAGGGTGAAGATTCTAGAAGGTTGTCTCAGGCAAGGACAGCTAGTCTCTGCTCTGACTTCTCTGAAAAGTATGAAGCTGCAAGGGTTAATTTACATCTTGTCAGGTATGATTTCCCCTCAATCCAAGCACGCACACATGCACACACACCACACACCTCCTTACCTCTCTTAGTCTGTCTAAAGGCACGTCAGCCAGGGCCCAGCAATACCCCACTGTGTCTCTTTGAGCAACATAATCTTCAAGAAATTCTAGAGCCTTTAATTACACACAGGGCTCATCGCAATTTCTCATCTCTCCCTCCCCACCTCAGGAGACAAAAAGGAAATTTCACACCCTAGTGAGCCCAGCTCATCTTTTCTTCTTTGATGCCAGCCTGGGGTTAAAAGTCAGGGACAAGCGACACACGCCTCCTCTGAGTTCTGATTCCTTCGCTGATTTTGAGATTCCAAGCATGCATCTTAAAGATCTAATCTGATTCTGCCATGCCTGCCTTACCAGCCGATTAATGGCCCCGTGGCTTCCGCACTGCAGCACCCAGTATTCTGCAGAATGCCACCTTCCACACCCCTCCCACCTGCCTCTGCCCCCGCCCCCCCGCCCCGAGACTGGTAGCCCAGAGGAGAAAGGGCTACGGTTAAGAAGATGGGGGTTGGGGGGAGTGTCAGAGAAGGAACAAGAGATCCGAGTTCAAGTTTTTGTTCTGTCATTAGCTAACTGTGTGACTTTGGACAGATTGCTTCTCCTCTCTGGTTTCCTTATCCATAAAATGAAGGCATTGACCTAAGCAGTCTCTAAGGTCCCTTTAGACCTAATAAACCAGACTTCCTCAGCTTAAGTCCTGGCTCCCCCTTCTAGCTGGGTGAACCTAGACAAGTTACTTAACGTTTCCATGCCCTGGTATCTTCACCTACCCCGTTGAGTTGTAGTAAAGCATTAAATGAGTTAATATTTGTAAAGTGCTTAAAACAGTGCCAAGCGTGTGCTAAACCACTGGTGACAGAGACATTGGTGCCCCTGCCACATGCCCTCAGCACTCACTAGTCCCATGCGAAGCACCTGGACTTGCTCCAGCTCCAAGCACCGGTGTTTCTCTGCCTGACAGCTTTCTCCACCCACACACCCACTCCCAGCCTGCTTGCCCTGAGCTCCAGGCAGGCTGGAAGTGCAAATGGTTGAAGTGCCCAGAGCAGCCTTCAACCGGTGATGGTAGGGAGTTGCATATAAATAATCCAGCAAGCTTGTCCCTGCTGGACCTCTGGGAGACTGCGTAGAATAACTGAGGCTTATTCTACACAGTCTCCCAGAGGTCCAGCAGGACTGAGCCTGGGACCCAGGGTGGTAACTGCTCTTCAACACACCCTTTATTGGATTTCCTCCTTCCCTGTCTGCCTTGCCCAGTGCTTTCCAAGATCACCCTCCAAATAAATACTTGCACTCAAATCCTGGCTTTAGTTATGACTCTGTGCTAGTGCACCTCAAAGACATTACCTTCACTCCTAGCAGCAACCTTGTGGAGTGAGTGTGATCATTCCACGTCACAGATATGGAAACGGAGGCCAAGTGCCCTGCTCATGATCGCACAGTCGGTAAATGGCCCAGCTGGGATTTGAACCCAAGTGTTCAACTCAAGTTGACTCCATGGGCTCTAGATCTCCATCCGCCTCCCAGTTCTCCCTCTGAGAGGCTGAATCCTGCTTCAGGATGGACACCTCATTCCTTCAGAGCTACAGCCATAACTCCTTTGCTGCAGGCAGGGAAAAGGGGTGCAGAACCAGGCCGTCTGTGAAATTGCCTCCCTGGCAGACCTCAGAGGTCACCCAAGGACTCCTCTTCCAATCACATGGGCGCCCACTGAGCCCTTGGGTGGCGTGGTCCTGGGCAGAGCAATCAGGCTCTTGGTACCACAGGCTCAGTTTAAGTGCAAACATATGGGGACCCTTGGGGGAAAGTGGTCTCCCCAAGGTGCTGGGGATGTACCCAGACGTTGCCTGCCCTGAGGGGGCATCATCCTTCTGGGCCCCCAGCTGAGGCCCACCTCTAGGCCTCCAGAAGTGTGTGGTACCAGCAACAGCAAGGGGCCATATGCCTGAGACAGGGGGAGCTAAGCCTCACAGTCACCCCCAGAGGAGGATCTCACTTCAGACTTGGGCTCATTACAGTTCCTGATGTTTTAAGTCAGGTTTTATACTTATCAATAGCTTTTATAGGCACATGGTTCCACATTCACAAAAGCCTTCCTCTCTTCTCTGCACCATTCATCCCCTCCCTGGAGAGAACAGCCACTGTCACTGTGGATCCTTCCAGAGATATTCTATGGATAGACACGCACACAAATGCAGCCATTACAGCACACTGTTCTTTTTTTTTCTCCAGAGCAATGTGTCTTGGAGATCCTTCTATAGGAGTATGTAAAAAACTTCCTCATTCCCTTTTACAGCTGTCTCATATTCCAGTGCATTTATGTCCCATAATTGATTTAACCAATCCCCACTGGATGGCTATTTTGAGTTATCCACAATCTTTTGCTAATACGAACCTTGTACCTGTGTTATTTTGCACACTTGGAAGTATATCTATAGGAAAAAAATAGCTAGATATGGAATTGCTGGGACAAGGCGTATGTGCACTTATAATTTTGAAAATGCTGCCCAACTGACCTCCAAAGATGGTGAATCACTTAAACTTCCACGAGTTATGTGCCCTGCAGAGAGCTAACTGTGCCAGGCATGTACATGCATTGCTGACTTTGACCTCCTGACAGCCTGGGGAGAGTCTTGTTTGATGAGAAAATTGAGAGAGATTCAATTTTGCCCAAGATGACCCAATAGACCTTTTATTGAACATTAATTACTTGCCAGGCTCTGTGCTAAGTGCTTTACATTTGTTATCTTATTTAACCCTCCCAATAACACTATGGGGTAGTTACTCTTACCACCATCATTCATTTTACAGATAAACCAAGTGTTGGAGCTCAGAGAGGCTGAGAAGCTTTCCCAGAATCACACAGCCGGTAAATGGCAGAGCCAGATTCGAAGTTTCTCAGTGTGGCTCCACAGCCTGGGCTGTGGCTGCTCCCGGGAGGCTCTCACGGACTCCCTGTTTACTGCCTTATCATGTGCCCCCCAACTCCTCTAGGCACTGTGGGGACGGGGCACAAGCAGAGTCCCCTTGAGGCATTAGACCCATCCTTGAGGAGCCAGAGACTGATAGAAGGTCAGAGCTCGAAAGGACTACAAAAATGCTTTTCAAAAGGGGGTCTCTGCCCTGGGGCAGGAAGGGAGAGGTTGGAAATGTGAGGGGTGGTCTGGTTGCTTCGATGCCCGGGGGTGGAGGGCGGGCACTACTGGGATGCTAAACTGTCCCTCCCGGCATGGGAGGGTCTCACAAAGAATAGACCCCCTGAAAATGCCTACAGCGCCCTCATTGAAAAACTCTGGGACCTTTCATTCTTCAGATGAGGAAATAAAGGGAAGATCCACTTGGGGCAGAAAAAGGAGTAAGGCCAGTCTGCTGGGAGGCAAATTCAGGACTAGAAACTGCTCTGCTGACCCCCAGGCCAGGGCTCGGCAGTCTGAATGCTGCATGGCGCTGCCCCCTGCACACTCTTGAACAAAGAGAAGCTGACCAAGCAATTTAGTGTGGGGGTGGGAGGGAGGGATGGCCTCATTTATTAAGCTCCTGCTGCATACACATAATCATTAAGTTCTATGATAACCCTGTCATCTTGCAGTCCCCACCTGAAGGGGAGTGCTGGGAATTGGAGAGCATGAGGGTAAGTGGAGACAGATTTGGGAGAAGCATGGACCGCAGTGAGCTAACGGGGCTGACTATCGGTTTTGAACCGGGACATAACTTGACCAAATTTGTGTTTTAGGATACTAACTCTGGTGGCAGTGCTTTGCACATGCTGTTCCCCTTGCTGGAATGTCTTTCCCAGGCTTGCAAGCTCTCTGTGAAGCATTCCCTGACCCCTGGGAGTTTGACCAGGTGCATCCACACTCCTTTGTTGGATGGGAAATGCCCAAAGGCAGTGGCTGGATCTTTTTTTTTTTTTAATTAATTTACGTATTTATTTATTTTTGGCTGCGTTGGGTCTTCGTTGCTGTGCACGGGCTTTTCTCTAGTTACGGTGCGCAAACTTCTCACTGAGGTGGCTTCTCTTGTTGCGGAGCACAGGCTCTAGGTGTGCAGGCTTCAGTAGTTGTGGCACACAGGCTCAGTGGTTGTGGCTCGTGGGCTCTAGAGCGCAGGCTCACTAGTTGTGGCACATGGGCTTAGTTGCTCTGCGGCATGTGGGATCGTCCCGGACCAGGTATCAAACCCATGTCCCCTGAACTGGCAGGAAGATTCTTAACCACTGTGTCACCAAGGAAGTCCCCAGTGGCTGGGTCTTATCTTTGCATCCCCAGGCTCTGGTCCAGTGTCAGGTACATAGTGGGAGCTCCATAAATGCTTATGGAATGAATGAATGAATGAATGGAGTGATGAAGGCCTGACTGAGACAGTGACAGCAGGCAGAAAAAGGAAATATGATGGCAAATTGAAAGAAGATGGACAGGGCCTCTTGACTGGTTAGATATCAGAACAGCTTACATTTATATAGCACTTACTGTACAATAGGCACCATAAGGGAGGCACTATCTTTTATCCCCATTTGACAGATGAGGAAACTAAGGCTCAGTGAGATTATGCAGCCAGTAAGTGCTTGAGGTCACAGCTAGTTAGTGGAAGAGCCAAGCTTTAAACTCAGACAGTCTGGCTGAGGGTGCATACTCTTAACTTCTCATCTGTTGATATTTTATACGATTTACAAGGGCTGAAACAAGTGAGTAAAGTTGAAACCATCCTTCCTGGTAAACTAGGATAATGATGCTCAGAGACCCCAGGTCTTCTGAACTGTAATCAGTGGCATTATCCCCGCCTGTTCACCTCCCTCCCATGCATCACCTCAAACATTCCAATAGGACCCAAGCTTCAGTCCCTACAAAAGGTACAGCCTGCATGCACCTGAAACTATCACAACATTGTTAATTGGCTATACTCCAATATAAAATAAAAAGTTTAAAAAAAATGTCTGGACAAAAGGGACAGAGTCCTCACCTTTTCAAGACCCAGTTTGCAGAAATGGGGGCTGGGGAGCCTGCTGGAGTGCCAGCAGGAGTCAGAGTCCCCGACCCAGCGGCTTTTTGCTGCCCCAGCAGGCTCTGGGCGGACAGCCAGTCCAGCCCATGGTGCCATCTCTCTGCGGCTCCTCCTTCTTCACCCAAGACACACTCCACACGCTCAGGTTCCTTTGTGATGGGGGTTTTGATTAATTTTATTCTAATTAATTCAGTAATCTCAAGCTGTTTGCGAAATCTTCACCGAGCGCTGCTCTGTGATGGATCTGCAGAAGGGGCTGCAGACAAACACACGATTCTTTGCTCCATTGGTGCTATATATATCTTGTGTCTAGGAGAGGGTGGGCTGGGGAAAGGAGCAGGAACGCTGCCTGCTTGCCAGCTCTCAATGTCACTTCCCAAATGCCCTCTCTTTCCCGGGCTGGGCTTGCTGACTATGGTCCCACTTCTGCCTCTTCTTTTTTTGTGGGGCCTCAGGTGGTTTGCTTAACCTCACCAACTTCACCTCAAAAATGGAGATGAAACGCCTGCCCTGACTACCTCATAGGTGCTCAGAACCAGCTAGAGTGTGGGGACAGGCTTGAGAAACTGTACAGAAAACTGAAGGACTGCTGATGTCATTACTGGAGAGGAGAGGGTGACGGTTAAGGCTCAGACTAGATTTCCTGCCTCGACCTCTTTCTAGCTGCATACCTTGGAGAGGTTACATCACCTCTCTGTACCTCAGTTTCCCAATCTGTAAAATGGGGGTGAAAATAGCACCCACCTCATAAGGTTCTTGTAAGGAGTAAATGAATATGGGTTTTTAGAACAGTGCTTGGCATGGAGTCAAGCACTAAACAGAATATTATTACGGTTATCTTTGTCATCTTCATCCCTTTAAAATCTTCCCCATGCAACACAAGTGCTCAGTTATGCAAGAAGTCTTTTCTGATTAACTTGTACCCCAGTCCCAAAGAATGCATCCTTCCCTCATTTCTCTGAATGTGTTGAAGTCTTCACCCATAATCTCTGTGCCTTCTTTAGGTGGCCCATTTTCCTTCTTGCTCAATGGAACACCCCAGGTTACAGGGCCCACCTTACCCTAAGTCTATAGCCTTACCATGGTGGGATTGAAGGGACTTGGTCATTGGCTGTTTCAGAAGTCCTATTCAAAGGGACTTAGATGCAGCAAGATGATTAGAAGGGAACTCACCCTAAAGCTGGGTTTGCTAAGTATACACAATGATTTTACTTTAAATCTAAATAAATATAGAAAGTTTTTTTAATTGAGGCAATGTCAATTTTCTATGTGAACGATGATTTTCTTTTATACAGAGGGACATATGGAAATGCTGGAGGAGGATCCCTCCCCATGCACCCTTGGAATCTGTACTAGTGCTGTGAAGAAGAAAACCAACCAACAAACCAACCAACCAACAAGGTGATGGAATGAGAAGGGAGGTGATGCTTTAGATGGGTGGTCAGAGAAGGCAGCTCTGAGAGGGTGTCATCTGAGCCAAGCCCTGAGAAATGAGAGAAAGCCCATTGTGTGACCATCTGGGCAACCAGCACTCCAGATAGAGGGCACAGCTGTGTAAAGTCCTTGAGGTGGGAATGAGCTTGGGGTGTTTGGAAGAATGGGGTAGTGGCTGAGGGAGACAGCAGGATAAATTAGAGAGGTGAGGCCACAGGTCCAGATCAAAAGGCCTCACAGGCCAGGGTAAGGAGCTAGATTTCATTCTAAATGCATTGGCAGCCCCGGGAATGTTTTAAGCAAGAAAGTGACACAACCGGATTTATATTTTTAAAGGTCACATGAACTGCCTTTCTAGAATTCATCTATCCATCCTTCCATCCATTCATTAACAAGATTTACTGCACATCTACTGTGTGCCAGTCTGTGCCAGGCACTGGTGGCTCAGAGTTAAGCAGGACATTACCCTCCCCTCATGGAGCTCAGCTGATGAGACATGTTTTAAAGGCAGGGTGGCAAGTGCCACGGTAGAGCTGTGTACAGGGCTTGTCCCTGGAGGAATGGACTGGGGGTCTGGGATTGGGAACGGAAAAAGCTATTGGTTAGAGAAGTGGTTCTCCAAGTTGAGGGGCATCAGAATCCCCTCCAGGACTTGTTGAAAACGGATTGCTACTGCAGGCACCCTCCCGCCACGGATTCTGATGCATTAAGTCTGGGGTTGAGCCTGGGAACGTGCATTGTTAGCTGGTTTCCAGGTGCTGCTGGTCCAGGGACTGCACTTTGAGAACCACTGGGTAGGAGCCTTTTAGCTCCTGTGACTAAAACACGCTATTTCCAGGAATCCGTTTCAGCACTTGGGACCTGGACAGCTCCCAGCATCTCCGTTCAATGTTCATCTTCCACTCATGCCTGAGACAGGGGAGCCCACTGAGAACAGCCATTTCCCCACCATCTCCCTCCACCCGCTGTCCCTAGGATTCCACTCACAATCCCTCTTTCCCCCTCTACCTCCTTGGGAGGCACGTCTTCAAAGTTTGTCCTGAAACTGAAGGAGGAATTTCACTCTCAGCTGCCTTCATTGATTCCTTTCAGGATACAGAAGACCTGTTACCACTGAACCCAGCTCCCAGACGGCCAGCCAACAGCCCTCATCTCCCTCCTTCTCCCATCAGTGCCCTGGGCTGGGGAATTCCAAGTCCCCCAGCCTTCATCTGCTTGTCACAGTTATTCACCTCACACCCTGGTGGTCAGAGTCTCCCCACCCCCTTCCTCTCTTCCTGCCCCCTGCCTTTCTCTGTGCCCTGAATGTCCCCGTCTCTCCCTCACCAGCCTCCACCTGTCCTCACCCCTTTGCCCATCCCCTCTGTGCTAACTTTGGCAAGCTCTCCCATGAAAACCTGAATAACCAGATTCCTGTTAACCTTAGCCTTTAGTCCGTCAAATTGACAGGACTGAGGCTTCTAATATCAATCAGAGCCCCTAATTTCAAAATTTACAAAAATTCCCAAATTGGAGGTTTTCCCAACTATCCTTCAAGACCAGGATTCTCCTTGGATTTTCAGCAGTCAGCTGATCCCACTCCCTTCTCCTGCACCAGATTGTAAACTCCCCAAGAGCGAGGAGCTTGGCTTGGCTACTCAACTCTGAGACAATGTGCTCAGCACAGTGCCCAGCACCTACTAAAGGCTCAGTAAATGGCCCCGTTATTATTACTGTTATCATGATTGCATTGTTGTTGTTATTGTCTCCTACTCTCCTTGTGCCTTACTCAGTGCCTGGCACACAGGGTCTCAAAGTCTTCCAGGTAAACACATAACAGAATGCAGAGTTGTCATTCTCACCTTGCCGGTCTCACCTCCTAGTGCCTCATTCGCCTGTAATAGCTCCTCCCTCATTTGCCTTTTTTTTTTTTTTCTTACTACCTCTGTGTTCCGCGCCAGAATATTTGAATGATTTTTGTGCCATAACTCACCACCCCTAATGCCCAGATCTTGGAAGCCTGGGAGATTGGTGTCAGGACATTTGGTGGGTAATGGGTTCTGGGCAGTAGAAAATGGCCCCCTTTACAGAGATACAATTATACAGGTTACACTTCCCTGGCTTCAGACACAGCCACAGACCTCGGGAAACCTGGCAGCAGCACGGATGGTGCATAGGGCCACATTATATAGAATATTCTCCACTTTCTGTAAACAAGCTGTTGACAAATATATAAGAAATGAGATGGTTTTCTTTTCCTTCTTTTTTTTTCCCACTCTAGCCAAACACTGCAGGCCCTCGTGAGTCACAAAAGTTTTGAGATATTACTCAGGAATGTAGGAGGAAAACTCCATATTTTCCCGTCAAAGGTTTGGTTTTCTTTTTTATTTACTAGCATGCCACTGGGTAAATTGAACCCTGAAAAACATTAAAAGGAAATAAACATATCTCTCAGCTGCTCATGGACCTAGCGCTCTGCCAGGGAGCTGGGTTATCAACAAGCCTCCCCAGCCAAGGATAAACTTGTAGACTGGAGGTGGGGTGGGGTTCTGGGGGCCTGCAAAGCAGGGAACCTTCAGGTCCTCCCTCCAGGCATGTTGGAGCTCCCTTCCCATCCACCAGCCTGCAAGACCCATGAAAAACACCTGCATTCAGTGTCCACAGTAGCTCTGGGCAGACAGAATGATTCCCTTTTATCCCCACCTTTCTAGTCCCTGTGCTTCTCACCAACCCACTATACACACACACACACACACACACACACACACACACATCCCAGCAATGACAAACAAACCAGAACCACAGGAGGAATGTCATCTCAGAGTCATATCTGTATGGTTGAAATCAGAGTGTGGGTTGCCTGAGAGCATTCTTATGGCCTGTTTACAGTCACTGAGAATCAATACTTACTTTGGGGAAAGAAAAAATATATATATATATATATACACATACACACATATATATAACTGTGATGGATGGAAGGATCTCTCTCACTCTGAAAACCATGACAGATGAGTTTTGTTCGGCCCTTTATGCATTTTTTTTTTTTTTTTTTTTTTTTTTTTGGTGGTACGTGGGCCTCTCACTGTTGTGGCCTCTCCCGCTGTGGAGCACAGGCTCCGGACGCGCAGGCCCAGCGGACACGGCTCACGAGCCCAGCCGCTCCGCGGCACGCGGGACCCCCCCGGACCGGGGCACGAACCCGTGTCCCCTGCATCGGCAGGCGGACTCCCAACCACTGCGCCACCAGGGAAGCCCCCTTTATGCATTTTAAAGGTGCATTTAAACTCACTAAATTAGAATCTGGGTCAGTGGTGGCACCCATCCAGCCCTGGCCTGGACGCCTTTCTTTCTCAGCAGGGGGGCAGCCAACCACGGCCTTGTTCAGAATTCAATCTCTCCTGAGTGGTGTGACTGCTTCTTTCTCTCTCTGCTCAGTTTCCAGGATGAGAAAAACTGGGTCCTCTCCCCAGGAGAGCAACCCCAGGCGAGGGGTGAAGGCAGAGGCTCCACTGCCCTGTGGTCCTCAGAGGCCACAGCCCTACCACAGTTGTGACTCAAGGCTGATTGGGATCATGGCAAGCAGCCCACACAAGCTCCAGGAATACAAAATATATTCTGACACTCATTCTCCGGCTCAAGAACATGCAGTGGCTCCCAGTTACCCACAACAACTAAGTAGGCAGAGACTGCCTGGAGCTTTGGGTTGAAAAGGACTCTAAGGCCCCTGTGTGGCTCAGCAGGGAGAGTGTAGTGATTGACTAGTGATGTCTGCCATGAATGAAGGAAGGAGATAGCAGGCACCCATGCTGAAGAGCTATCTTCCCCGGCTTACAGAATTAAGTTCAAATACCTCTGCTGCTCTTCCAGACCTCTTCACTGTCAGGCTTCTCAGTTCCTCTGCGGGGTCATTGCCTACTCCTCTCCAACAAGGCCACTCTAGTCAAGCCAGGTCTCACATCGTACTTGGCATGTGCCCCCTCAGTCCAGCTTCTGTGCCTCAAGCTGGTACCCCTACCCTCCTGCCATCTCTCCATCCTTCGTGTATGAGTTTAATTCCTACAACTTCTTAAGGTCCAGCTCGAATCCTCTTCTCCCATTAAGCTTTCTTAACTGCTTTGGTCCATACTGGCTATCAAGGGCATTACCGTATATTGAAATGTTTGAGTGTTAGATATGTTTGCTGTTTTCAAGAGCTCATCTCCCCAACCCGATTGGAACCACCCTTACCCCAACCACCATTGCCTCCAAAGAAGAATCACATCTTAATTTCTTTTGCATTCCTCACAGCACTTCATGCGATGCTTGCCAGGACTCAGCCTGGCCACAAGCACTCGCTGATTATGAGGACTTCCACAATTTTAACTAGGTGCTTTGAGATCTCTGGGGTCCTAGAAACCAAACCTATGGGGCCAATGATGGAGTCAAATGGGCCTGCCCTGGACCGGTTATCCCCAAGATCCAAGTTCCATCCCTGACTCACTGTGTAATCTTTGGCTTGGGCATAGCTTAACTAAATTTCTGGGCCTTGATGTGCCCATCTGCAAAATGGGCAGCCACTTTCTGCCCACCAGGCAAGGGGCAGAGTTTCACCCTCCATCCTGCCACCAACTAGCCGGTGACACAGGGTCAGGGACCAGGTCTCCTTGAGCCCCAGTGTCCTCCCCTGTAAAATAATATTCTCAGTGAGGAATAGGTGTCCAGGAAGGGTTTGTTCCTTTCTATTTGGTCCCTGAAGCACAGTAGAAGAAAGAGGTGAAGAAGGGGGAGATGGGGGAGATGCAAGCCCCAGCATCTTATCTTTGGTACCACTCCCCTTCCTCCAGAGCTCTCTTACTTTCTCCCCGCTCTCCCCAGACTAGGAAAGGGTTTGGGAGACAGACATGCTTTACAGAGCCCACAGGATGGGGGTTAGGGGGACCCCTTAGACCCCCACTGGCTGAGGGGGGCAGATGACTCTGAGGCCTGAAAGTTAGTCATAGACAAGCCAAGGGAGATGAGGGAAGGCTCAAGGCCCAGCAGACTCCCTGAGGAGTAGAAAGGGGCTGAGAAGACAGCCCCTGTCTGGACCATCAGAGAGGGATACAGAGTAAAGGTCACCCAAGCCAGCGGGGCCCTAGGCCTGTTAGTCACAGCTCCCTCCCAGTCAGATGCACACAGAGCCTCCTGACTCCTCACAGGGACCACAACCCCCTTCTCTCCCTCCATGCACACACACCACAGCTGCTCTGCCCCGCCCTCCCCCAGGTGACCACCACAAATGGTGATTACAAAAATTATGGGAAGATATCTGTGGCACAATTCAGGGCAGAAAGCAGGACACAGCACAACATGTGCAGTAAGAGCACCATAGTGTAAGAAAAGCTGAGAGGCTATAGCCAGTAGAGGCTGAGGGGACAGGCTCTGAAGCCAGACCACCTGGGTTTAAATCCCAGCTCTCTCTCTTCTAACCTGTATGACCTAGACAAGTCACTGTGACCTTTCCATGCCTCAGTTTCCTCGTCTGTAAAATAGAGAGGAGTAATATGGGTACCCCTTCGAGTGAGTTCATCTTCAGAAAGCATTTATCACAGTGCTTCATATCACTACAGAAGGATGTAAGCTCAAAAGGGTGCAGACTTTTGCATCTTTTATTCACTGCTTTAGCCTGGCGCCTAGAATAACACCCAGCACATAGGAGGCATCAACAAACATGTGTGAATGAATGAATGGGGGTGGGGGAACAACACAGGTCAATCAGAGGCTGCCACGCACCCACTCTGCTGGGGGAGGCAAACACACACTGTGCCCGTCTACATGCGTCTGTCTTTCCATAAACACTGAGCGCTCGCGGAGCACACAGGGATGAAGGAGGCCCTATGGCAGAGACTGCTAGTTATCTTCCTTCCATTCTCCCCCTCCTTCCTAGTTCTGGAACTTCTGGCCGGTCACCCAGCCAAACAGAATAAAGGCTACATTTCCTAGCCTCTGTTGCAGCTAGACAGTCATGTGATTAAATTCTGACCAATAGTGTAAAGGGAGGTATCAAATGATAGCTTCCTCCTTGATAGCTGACACACACTCTTCCCCCAGTTGACTGGAAAGTGGACATAATGGCTGGAATTGGCGCAGCCATGTTAGACTGCAAGGGGACCTTGGTCATGAAAGTCGCCCATCATAGAGCAACAAGAGAGTAGAAGCCCGGGTCCCAGAGGACCACATGGAGCAGAGCCACCTTATCAGCCCTGGACTCCAGACTTTCAAGAGAGAAAGAAAGAAAACTTCTAAATTGCATAAACCAATATTTGGGGGTTTACTATCACCTGCAGACCATCTCAGTCCTAACTGTTACCAACCCCCTCCCTGGAAGCTCAGTCAGCTGGGGGAGGCACAGAAGGAAATAGACCAACTCTGCCGAGTGTGGCGGTAATGGATATGCACAGGGTACTGTAGGAAGAAGTTCAGAAGAGGGAGGACCAGGCCCCAACTGGGAGGGAGATGTGGGGATCCAGGAAGGCTTCCTGGAGGGAGTGACGCCTACATCGAGTTCCAAAGAATGAGTAGGGGGCTTCCCTGGTGGTGCAGTGGTTGAGAGTCCGCCTGCCGATGCAGGGGACACGGGTTCGTGCCCCGGTCTGGGAAGATCCCACATGTCGCGGAGCGGCTGGGCCCATGAGCCATGGCCGCTGAGTCTGCGCGTCCGGAGACTGTGCTCTGCAACGAGAGAGACCACCAACGAGAGGCCCGCGTACTGCAAAAAAAAAGAATAAAAAACAAAGAATGAGTAGGAATTTTCAAGATGGTGAGATGTAGGGGGAGAGGGGTGAATGTGCTATAACTGAGACATAGCACATTCTCAGCATATATGAGAGCTTGGGGAACTCTGGAGAGAGAGATAAATTTTGTCCTGAGAGACCAAGACAGGTTTTCCAGAGTGAGCGGAGCCAGACTCTGGTGAGAAGGACTTGGACAGGCCAAGGCTGGGAGGAAGGGCATTCCTGGCTGAGGGACAGGGCAAAGAGGCCATGACTGAAGGACAGGGATGGTCTGGTGTAGGTTGAGCACAGTGTGCACGGGAATGGGGTAGGAATAGTGGAAGATGAGTTGTGAGTGTTTTAAACCCTGTATGGGGTAAGACTTGGAAACTCTGTACAGATGCCTAGTGTGTAACATGTATAAACTTGCTTAACCTCACAACAGCCCTATGAGACAAGTACTCTTATAATCTCCTTTTGCAAATGCAGAAACCAGGCAAAGGTAGATTAAACTTCTTGCTCCAGGCTCACAGCAGGGAATGGTGGGGCTGGGATTGGAGTCTGGGCAGTGTACTTCTCAGCCTGGTGCTCCCCTGAGACCCTATGCACTCTCACAGGGCCGTGGCTTCACAGAAGCTACTCTCAGCCCTTTCCCTCTACCCACCCTGACCCCTCCCCTTCCCTCCCCATCTGGTATCGCCTGCGGGCAATATTAGTGCCTGGCTGGCTTATAGCAGTACCAGGAGATTTTGATCTTGGTCCTGAGGGAAAGCGAAGAGAAGGGGTTCCAGGGAAGCCCAGGGGAGTCCAGAGCAGCCAAAGAGAAAGGCACATCTGAAAAGCAGACCCCAGATTCGTTCAGACAGGGTCCTCCTTTCATTTTAGGGGTAAGATTTCCATCAGGAAACATCACGTGTCTAATCCTGTGTATATGATAGGAAGATAACAAACATCCATGTATTAGTGTGTTTCTTATGTTGTCTTATTTAGACCTCCCATCAATTCCATGAGGTTGACACGCTCACCCTCATTTTACAGATGAGACAAAGCGCAGAGACGGTAAGTAACTTGCCTGGGTTTGCCCAGCTCATAAATGACGGAGCCGAGAATTGCGCCAGGTCTGTGTGACCCCCAAGCCCACACTCAGAGTCGCCTGGCTCTTACAATTTCTCTGTCAGAGATCTTTATATCCATGACAGAATTCTGTTCAGACACTGCTGCCTCTTCCCTCGCCACCCTCCCCTCCCCCTCCCATCCTGCTACCACAATCTGTAGTCAACATAGGTCTTGAAAAGGTGACAAAACCACAGACCTCTTCAGAGTTTTTTTAAAATGTAGTATTATTATGCAAGAGCTGAAAGAACTGTTTCTAGAAACACCACTTGCTTTACTCAGTCCTGGCACGTTCAGAAAGCCCGTCCTAAGACATGAATCTGAGCGACTTCGGGCACCAGAGACCTTGGACTGGTTCTCCTCCATCCCCTGCCTCTGGGAAGGGCGCCTCTTAAATACTGCTGAGCAGGAGAAGGGCCACTCCCCGAGATGGAGATGTGTGCTTCCCTCCCTTTGGCCACGAGTCTATAATAACCTCTCTACAGGCAGAGGCCCAAAGCCAGAGTGCCAGGCTGCACAACTCCAGGGGGTGCTATTCCCACAGAGTGCAGCGTGCCTTGGTCCCTGGGGCTGCTGCGTCAGCCCACCTCCTCACGGACTGGCCTCGGCCTTCCACTGCCCCACTGTCCATCCCCTCAATCCTTCCGGGACTTTGTGCTGGTCCGAGGCCCGCCCACTCCAAGCTGTGCAGCATCTTTTTTTTTTCTTTTTAACACCTTTATTGGCGTATAATTGTTTTACAATGGTGTGTTAGTTTCTGCTTTATAACAAAGTGAATCATCTATACATATACATATATCCCCATATCTCCTCCCTCTTGCATCTCCCTCCCTCCCACCCTCCCTATTCCACCCCCGTGTGGCATCTTAAGCCCAAACTTGATTCTGACTGATGGCTGGATGCTGGGCAGCCCACATGTCTCGAGTTCTTCCCGGGAGAAGCCCCAACTACAGCCCACTAAATCAATAAACAAATTAATAAGCAAATACTGCTGTCTACAGAGCAGGACTGGGACTCCGGGCGAAAAGATTTCAAATCAACGACAGACGACCACAGGGCATGCCGGGAACCAGGGCACCATTTTTCGGTGGAATTTTCAAAGCCCCCGTTGCTCCCAGGACTAGAAACAAGGTTGGGGGCAGAGGCCAACAGGGAGCAGCAGGGGGACAGAGCCTGTTGTCAACAAAAATGACTTTCCATCCTCAGCTTCATCTTTCATCCTCACTTGCTCCAGTTCACTGTTTCCTGCCGAGAGCAGGGCTCAGTGCACAGCTGGCAGGAGCTTTGATCTGGGTACCAGGAATGATGTTGTGGGTGAAAAAGGAGCCACGAATCACACGAGGCACCAATTAAGGGCGTTGGCCCTTTATCGCTGACTCGCAAGTACAGGGCCGCAGCGGCAGCAGCACAGCTGCTTCTGCTCTCTTCTCTGCTGGTCTGGCAAGTGGAGGGAGGCCAGGTGGATGCAGGTGCCTGTGGTAGGGAACTGACCCCTGTGGATGCCACCCCCATCGTCCCATTCGTGAGAGAGTGGGCAAGTAGTGCCCAGGGCCTCAGATCGGGGCAGCCAGCACTGGGTTCTCTAGGCAGGGAGGTCCTAGAAGAAATCTCCATGCCGACCCCCACCCCCGGGTATGCAGAGGCCCAGGGGCCAGGGTCAGATGTGAACAGAAATGCCTGGACAGCTGAAAATAGACTCAACCGGACCCCAGGAGAACCTCCAGCCGGGAGGCCTGTGGCGCCCTTTTCTGAGAGTCTCCTGAATGACCTCGTCATCTCTTTTGTGCTCACAAATGCCACCCAATCGCAGCCCGCTACAGCTGAATAATAAGGCAGAGAGAGTGTCTGCTTGGGGCCCTGGCCTCTGGGCTGCCTGCCAGAGCTGTCAGGCTGCCCAGACTTCAATACCAACAGAGTTAAGGGACAAGAAAACAGCTCCGGTAAAGACGTGGAGGCTGGAGAGGGAAGTGACCTGTCTTGTGAGGCGACAGAGTTCAGGTGCCCAGGGCTTTCTGACACGAGGCTGTCGTGAGGCCCAGGCAGGCGGGCTCCCCCGCCAGCTAGGCACGAATGGCGCCTGTAGTCAGCAGAGCCAGCCTCGTGGCGCTGCCCTGTCTGGCTGCCCACGGCTCGTGCTGCTAAGGAGACTGGGCCCACCATTTCCTTTGCGGTCATCGGGGAGGGGTCTTCCCAAGCTGCCGCAGCTCTTGGCAAACACTCTCCAGAAAGGGGGGAAGATGCCCCCCTAAATGCTCCGGGACCCTTGGAGAATTCGGATCATGAAATGCACGTGCCGAAAAACCTCTGATGACCCATTGATGGCCCAAAACAACGTCAGAAGTCACGAACAGCCCTACGTTCCTTTGCTGATTCCAGCAATCCCTGGGTGCCTGCTCTGGCTGTCCCAAGCACCTTTGGGGAAGGTGTCCAGGTGGTGACAGTAAGCAAGACAGATGTGGTTCCTACCCTCTCTGAGCTGGCAGTGAGGAGGGGGGCCTGGCTCTGAGATTCAAAAAGTGGGTTAGGGTGTGGGGGAGGGGGGAGATACTCCCTAGAGGGACGGTGGGACCTCAATTGAGCCTGGAAGGCCAGCTGGGCTGGGAGCAGGAGTGCATTGCAGAGAGTGGGGAGGGGGCTGGCTGAAGGCAGAGGTCAGGAGGAGCCAGTCAACCAGGGAGGGAGAAAAGGAGGCCAGCCTGCTGGAGGGAGAGGGTGTAGGGCAGACATGCACCTCTCCCTCTTCCAGGTTGGGTGAAAGCACGGAGGCCCAGCCCCAGGCCCTGACTGCGGCCTCCCAGGCCACTTGCCCTCAGGTGCTGCTCGTTTGTCACCCCCTCCCTCCCATACCAATCACCACGTGAGAGGAAATTGGAGAAAGTGAGAGAGAAAAGGAGATCAGCTTTGATGGGACAGGCTGAGTCTGCTTGCTTCTTGGCCCCAGGGAAGCCAAGAGAAGCCACACAGCTTTGGGTCAGAGCACAGACCCTGGGGCTGAATCCTGGCTCTGCCCTTCACTAGCCCTGTGGCCTTGGGTGAGTCACTTCCCCTCTTTGTGCCTCTTGTGTTTCTCCATTTGCAAAAAAGAGGTAAAAAATAGTACCAGTGTTCAGAGGGTTGTTGTGGGGATTAAATGAGTTAGTGCATATTAAGTGCCTGGAGCAGCTCCCAGCTCGTGGCAAGAGCCCTGTAAGTGTGACTCACTTATTACCCTGAGAGAACAAGGTGTCAGCCTTCCCCAGAGGGAGGTGCCCTGGGCCGGGCCACTTTAGCTGGTGCAGGGACCGGGAGACACGAGTGAGAGGAGGAGAAAGGGAGAGAAGTAGCCCAGGAACAACAGGCCTGCTCCAACCTCCTGAGCGAACAATGGAGAAAAGTGGGAACCCACGGGGCGCAGACTTGCATGTGCATGTGTGTGTGTGTGAGAGAGATCTACACACAGGCAAATGCACTCATCTCAAGTGTCCAGGCTGATCGGTTTTTACACACTTCTATCACATCAGAATGTTCCTTCAGGGACATTGGTCCTCAACACAGTGTTCATCAAAGCAGGGAGCCCACACCTCCAAGGGGACAGGAAATAATCGATTGGGGCACAACTTCTATCTCTTCTATCTTGTCCTTTTCAATTTCCCTCCTTGTATGTACTTTATAATGTACATAATATATTAGCACAGTTGTGCATGTTTAGAATTTATTAATAGATAAACATACATTTGTGGGGGACATGAGCTTACTCTTTCCTGCTTGTCCCTTCAGCCCTCCTCAGCCCAGCCCTTAGGCTCCCTGCCCTGCGGAGTCAGGCGGGATTTGGGTAATGGGAGGGCTAATGGGAAGAGGAAAGTGCAGTTGGGGAATTTATTCCGATGGCTCCTTCCCTGCAGGGCCACTTCAGGTGGCTGTGTCCCTTCTTGGGAAGCTCCTCACAGGTTGGCTGTCTCCCTCCAAATCTGGGTGTACCACTCTCTCCCCTCCCCTATGGACCAAGGGGTGGTCACAGCTCTGCTTACGGCACTACCCCTTATGGTGCCTCTACACCCACACCTTTATAAAGAATCTTTTGTAAATAAACTTGCTTGAATTATCCTAACATAAACAGGACATCTGTTTCTTCTTCTTTTTTTTTAATTTATTTATTTACTTTTGGCTGCATTGGGTCTTCATTGCTGCACGCGGGCTCTCTCTAGTTGCGGTGAGCGGAGGCTACTCTTCATTGCAGTGTGCGGGCTTCTCATTGCGGTGGCTTCTCTTGTTGAGGGGCGTGGGCTCTAGGCATGTGGGCTTCAGTAGTTGTGGCGTGAGGGCCCAGTAGTTGTGTCTCGCGGGCTCTAGAGCACAGGCTCAGTAGTTGTGGCGCACGGGCTTCGTTGCTCTGCGGCATGTGGGATCTCCCTGGACCAGGGCTTGAACCCGTGTCCCCTGCATTGGCAGGCGGATTCTTAACCACTGCACCACCAGGGAAGCCCAGGACATCTGTTTCTTGCTGAGACCCTGACTAATATACGGGCACATCCTCAAATATGTTTTACCCACAGGGATGTGTGATCAAAATATTTGGAGATTACTGTTTACTGCACAGTATGTTGCCCATTTGTGGATCAGGACCCATCAGGGCAGTCTTCGTCTTCCTGGGGGAGAAGCAAAGGCAGCAGTTTTCAGAGTTTGGAAGCAGCAGGCATTTAGATAGTCTGCTTTATAGGGTGGAGTTGACTGGACTCCCACTTGTGGCTTACCAGGGGTTCTTCCCTCTGGGAGACTGATGGCCAGGGGGGTGGTGACAGCACCCTCCGGCTCAGTGAGGCTGTCTCTCTGGGTCCTGTTTCCTGTTGCGAATTCAGCTGACTCTCAACTGGCCAGTACTTGATTAGTTCGGGGTCTTGGGGGCAAGGCGATGACAGCCTCACCCTGGATGACACGAGGAGAGTTTAATAAAGAGCTTGTTTGCGAAGGTGCAGGCAGGTTTAGGGAAACTGGCAAGGGTGCTGCAGCACCCAGGGCTGGCAAGAGTGGGGAGCCCCTGAGAGAGCAGCAGTGTGGGGAGGGCTGCCTGATGGTGGGTAATCACTGGTAGAGGGACATGGCCAACCAGTGGTGACCTTGCAGGGAGGAAGCTGGGGTAATAAATTCCCTGTCCTCACTCCCCTCCCTTCCTTAAGCCCAACTGGAAGCCAGAGGGCAAGGGAGCCCTTGGATGCGTCCAGAGAGGCAGTCGTCCAGGCCTGGGAGCAAGGCACTGAAAACTCACATCCCAGGGAGCACGAGGAATGTCAGAGGAAGACGTCTGCCCTTCTCCCCAGGCAGAGCAGGGTAGGCAGCTAAGCAGTGATCCGTGATCTAACTTCAGGCAGGAGCCACCAAAGGGAATCCAGGCAGGAGGCAGGAGGAGGGGTGCTCGCTCTCTCTGATTCCACACAACCTCAAAGAGAGGAGGCGAGGGAGACGAGAAGCCATGTATAAAAACACCGGTACCTCCAGCAAGCCGTTTAGGAAGAGCTCCAAGCCTTGTTCACTGCAAAACAACACCGATCAGGTTTTCGCTTCCTCCGGAGAAGGGGAGACCTGAAAGAGAGGTGGAGCGAGGGGGGAACGGGTGGGGGAAAGGGGGGGAAGGGGTTCTCTCTCCCTTCTCCCTGGGAAAACTCAGACCCGGCTCTGCATCTGTCTAACTGAGTAGCTCTGAGCAGGATCCTGCGTTTCTCTGGGCCGCAGTGTCCTCCTCTGGAAAGTGGCAATAATAACATCCACTTCCTGGGGTTCTTGGAGAAGTGAATGTGACACACGTGTGAAAGCACATGTTCCTCCCCAGAATAAACGGAGGATGGTGGGCAAGTGCCATTTGATGGAATAGCGAAAAGGAAGAACTCATCTCTAAATGTGTCTTGTTGAAATAACAGGACCTTTCCCTCGCCCCCTAAGGGTTTTCTGAATGTCTTCATGGGCACCCCGTCTTGTGGGCTCCTGGAGCACAGGAGGGGATGGAGGCTGGATGTTGGGCTGGAGATCAAACAAACACAGACATGAAACAACGTGAGAACACTGGGAGGGACAGGCAGGGTTTTGGGGTAGTATATATATATAGGAATTCCAAGAAGGGGGAAATAGGGCCGGGGGAGCCAGCACGGAAAATGTCAGAATTCCAGGTGAGAGGAGTCACCAAGTAAAAGCAGGAGTCTGGAACAGGCAGGGCAGGGAACTCTCTGCGTGCTGGGCAAGCTGGTGGGAAGGGCCAGATACGGGTCCTGGAGTCCCTGCTCTCAAACACCACACCACGTGACTTGATAACCACAGATGTGGAGACCCTATCCCAGAGAATCCCCTCCAAACCTTTGCCCCTCCTGTTCCCTTTCTCTGCCCCCTCTGAGCAAAACCTCATCCCTGAATCCATCTAGTCATCTGCTTTCACCCTCCAGGCTGCTGACGTCAGCAAGAGAAAATGATATCTTTTTGTCAGTCTTGGAGTCCCTACAAATAAATTTATTCATTCACTCATTCAACAAATATTTATTGGGCTTCCCTGGTGGCGCAGTGGTTAAGAATCTGCCTGCCAATGCAGGGGACACAGGTTCGAGCCCTGATCCGGGAAGATCCCACACGCCACAGAGCAACTAAGCCCGTGCGCCACAACTACTGAGCCTGTGCTCTAGAGCCTGCGAGCCACAACTACTGAGACCACGAGCCACAACTACTGAAGCCCACGTGCCTAGAGCCCATGCTCCGCAACAAGAGAGGCCACCGCAATGAGAAGCCCGCACACCGCAACGAAGAGTAGCCCCCGCTCGCCGCAACTAGAGAAAGCCCGTGCACAGCAACGAAGACCCGACACAGCCAAAAATAAATAAATTAACAAATTTACTTCAAAAATATATATATTTATTGAACATCTCCTATTTATATCCACTATTCTAGGCCCTGGGGGATACATCAGTGAATTCTGACCTTTCCAGCACTGCCTCCCCCACCCAATTTCCCAGTTTTACGTTCTAGTGTAGAGAGACAATAAACAAAACAAATAAGCAAAATACATAGTAAGTACTATTGAGGAAAAGGAAAGAGACTTGGGAGGGGGTTCAATTTAAAGAGAACAGCCAGAGACGATCTCACAGAGAAGGTGACTTCTGAGTAAAGACCTAGAGGAGGTGAGAGGGAGTCATGTAGTCACCTGGAGGGAGAGCATTCCAGGCAGTGGGAACAGCAGGTACAAAGACTGTGAGGTGGGAGCATGCCTGGCATGTTTGAGCAATAGCAAAAGGCCAGTGTGGCTGGGTCGACTGAGCAAGTGAGAGTAATAAGAGGTGGGGGGGACCCAGTTGTGGAGGTCCTTGTAGGCTATCCTAAGATTCTCTTTCTCAGCTGAACCCTCAACACTGTATTTGGTTTCCCTCTTTCAAGCCACACTGCAATTATTTCAGAATTTCAAATCCCCTATACTGATTAGGGTGTAATTGGCCACAAGTAATAGAAAAACCAACTGGCAGTGGCTCAAAACATAAGGACATATATTATATACTGGACAAGTATCTGAAGGTAGCAGGTCCCAAAACTAGTTTAGCAGTTCACAGATGTCATCAAGGACCCAGAGGCTCTTCCTGTTTTTTCATTCTGCCATCCTCAATGTGTCTCCTCAAGGTGACAAAATGGCTGCTGCAGTTCCAAGCCTCACACCCCTCCCCAACAGCTTCCCAAGTAGAAATGAAGGAGTCAGGGAGAGAAAAATGTATGTGTAGAATGAGAAGACAGGAAGACTTTCTTCACACATATGTCTCTTATCATGGAAGAAAACAATTTCCTAGAAGTCCCAGCATATTATTCCTTATGTCTCATTTTCAGAATGAGGTCACATGTCTATTCCTAAGCCAATTACTAGAAGAGAGAAATAGATGGTCATCATTGATTTGTACCAATCATGATTAATCTGGGGGCTGGACACATTGACTCCTGGAGAAAACTGGGCTCTCCTAGCAAAGGAGGAGGAATGCTGGGGGGTAGGTGATGGACAGTATCTGCCATGCCCATCCCAATTCCCACTGCTCCCCTCCTGCAGCACAAAGAAAACAAAGAACTTCAGGGTCCTTCAACCACTTGCCTGCCCTCCCACTCCATCTATCATCCCTCCAGCTACATCCTGGATCCCCACTCCATTGAACTCACTACTGTTCTTCCAAAATCTGCCACTCTGCCTGGATTTCCTGTCCCAGCAAATGGCAACACCATCCATTTGTCTGAGGCAGAAAGGTGGGTGGCTTCCTAGACTCTCTCCCTCACTTACTCTCCACATTCCCTCTTTAATCACCTCCTTCATAGCTCTCCAAGCTCCTTCCCATCCCTACTGTGACCGCTCTGGCTCAGACCCTGGACCACTGCCACAGCCTCTTAACCTTGTCCCTGCCTCCAGTTTCACCCACTTCCAGACCAGGGCTGGGAGTAAACTGAGGCAAGCGAGACACCTGGGGGGCAAGATGTGGGGCAGCCCAGCTCCCGACCAACCTCCACACTGCAACCAGCTGACACTTCTAAAACACGCATCTGATTACAATGCCACTGATGCTCAGAACTGCCCAGGAACTCCTCTCTGCCTCAGTAAGGAATCCAACGCTTTAGAGTGGTCCAAAGACCAGCCCCCCACCCCATCTTCCCAGCCTCCTCTCCCCATGCACTTCATGCTTCAGTCATTCTAGTCTTCCTCATGCCTCCATCATTGCATCCTGGGTCCTGGGCCTAGAACACCCTTCACCCATCTTCTGTGCTCCCCTAACTCTTTTTTTTTCTTTTATGAAACATGCAAGACTTACATAAAAGGTATGAGTAATAGTAAAATTATTACCCTTATATGACCAACATCACTCAGCTTAAGAGGTAAAACATTACCAAAACAGTAGAAATCCCCTGAGCACCTGTCCCCAGTCACATCCATCTCCCCAGTTATTGAGATAATCTCTAACCTTCTAGCAGCATGAGGGATCTTAGTTTCCAGACCAGGGATCAAACCCTCGCCCACTGCAGTGGAAGCGCAGAGTCTTAACCACTGGACTGCCAGGGAAGTGCCTAGCCTGCTTTGGACATTTACTATTTATACAGCATACGTTTGAGTAGTTAAAGCAATATATAGTATTGTTTTGAATATTTTGCATGTTTTGAAACTTTAGGGAAATGGTATCATATGGTTTATGTTCCTCTGCAAATTGTTTTTTCAAACAGCACTATGTTTGTGAGATTCATCTGTGTTGATGTGCGTAACTCTAGATCAGAGGTCGACGAACGTTTCTGGAAGAGACAGGTAATAAGTATTTTAAACTTTGCAGGCTCAACAATCTGTTGCAACTACTCAACTCTGCCACTATAATGTGAAAACAGCCATAGACAACATGTAAATGAGCGAGTGTGACTGTGTTCCAGTACAAGTGTAATTGCAAAAACTGTAATTACAAAAAAAATCCAGCAGCAAGCTGGATTGGGTGTAGTTTGCTTATCCCTGCTTTAGACCATCATTGCTGTATAATTTTTCATTGTATGACTACACTACAATTTATTGGCCCATTTTTCTATTGATGGATATTGTTGATTGAATTATTGTTCCCAACTCTTTACTCCACGACTATATAGAACTATACATTTACATCCTTTGCCATGTAGAGTGGATGGAGAACATACCCCTGCTCCACTAACTTTGAGTTTGACCCAATGGAATTTAACCAACAGAATGCTAGAGAATGTGATGCATATAGAGGTTATAAGTGGTTTAGTTTGGCCTCCTGCCATTTGCCATGAGAAGAGCATGCTCCCAGCAAACTGTTATCCCTTCAGCCTGGGTCTCCAAATGAGAGATACATGGAGCAGATGCAAACCTAAGCAGAATCACCCCAGCTGAAATCCTGTGAGCAAGAAGTAAATGTTTGTTGTTGTAAATCACTGAGATATTTTTAGGATTATTTGTTACACAGTATTATTGCAACAGTAGCTGACTAATATGATGGACATTTAAGTTGTTTCCAATTCTTTGCTATTGCAACAATGTACATGATTGTAGTATGTCAACTGGTGCATCAGTGCATCTTTAACTTTTCTAGTTAATGCTGATTTGTTTTCCAGTTTTGTACGAATTTACACTCCACCAGCAATGTATCAGAGTTTCCATGGCTCCACATCCTTGTCAACACTTGGTTTTGTCAGATGTCTGCAGACCTGATGGATGTGAAATTGCATTGCCTAACTCTTACTCATCTTTCCTTTTCTCTGAGCCTCCTTCCTTAACTCCCCAGTCTGAGCTAGGCCCACATTCTCAATGCATTCATAGATCCTTATGCTTGCCTCTCTCACAGTGCTGGGAACATGGTATTGTATTTATCTTTTATTAGTCTGTCACCACACAGAGAGCCCCTGTCCCCCAGCCCCAGTATAGAGCTCAGAACATAGTAGGCACTTAATAAATAATTGTTGAATGAAGTTTGATGAGAAACTTTAATCAGTCTGGTCAGCTCTTGCCCTAGGGGAGTGTACTAGCTGAGACAACTACCTCATCACAGGTACAACACACACATCAATGTGTGTAAAAGATCAGAGACTGATTGCTTTTCATGTGTGTATCTGACCTGGGCTTTGAATGCTACTTGTTTTTATGCTAAAACTGTGATCAGACCAAGGTGGATTTCAGGGGACTAGCAGTAGCTAGAGAAGTGAGTGAAAGCTAAACCCTAAGGGTCTGGGAATGTTTTGTAAGCAAATGCAATCTTAAAAAGCAGGCTGCTTGCATAGTAAATAGCTAGCATTTGTTGTACACTATTCCAAGCACTTCATACATATATGGAGCCTTACCACAACCCCATGGGGGTAAATATCAGAGGAGGAAACTGAGAAAATCGACTTGCCCAAGGTACACAGCTAATGAGTGGAGGACCTGGATTGATTTGAACTCAGGCAGTCTGGCTTCAAGGCCTGAACTTTTAATCACCATCCTCTCCTGCTGTTCTGGAAACCATCACACACACACCGAAAGCAATTGCTCTAGAGATCAAGGGACCTGGCCTCTCCCAGAGACCCCTTCTCTGAACACTGAGAACCCCTTTCGATGGCATGGTTTTGTTTGGCAAATCCAAAGGCCAGAGTTCTGAGAGATCCTAGGGAAGGCATCTCTGCTGCCAGTTGGCGTGATGGAAAGAACACAGGTCTGGGAGCCAGGAGGCTTAGGTTTTAATCAAAGTTTGAACACAGTCTTAGTTTAGTTTATTTATTTACTTGTTGCAAGAAGAAAAAAAAACATTTAAAACTCCAAAAATAAAGAGGAAAGATATAAGGGATGGGTGGTACTGGTAGAACACCGAAGGGGAGATAGATAGACTATTGATAGGACCATGCATTCATTCTGTTCCTTTCTCTCTGGGCTGAAATCAGCATCTCATACCAGGGTCAGATTCCTGGGAGATGGAATCTAGCTGGCTTAGCTTCAGTCAGGTGTCTTTTTTCCCCTGGTCCAATCAGCTATGACAAGGAAGGCGAGATCACATAAACCTCAGAAAAGGGGGTGCTGCTGTGAGCTAGGCAGATACATCTAGATGTCTAACAAAGTTACTGACTCACTGTAGACCTTAGGGAAACCATCTTCCTTCCTAGGACTTGGTCTTTCTCAGTTGTAAAATGAGAGATTTGATCTGTGTCTTGTTCACCATAACATCTACTATGCATGACACATAGTAGAAGCTTAACAATGTTTGCTGAATGAATGGATGGACTCGAGCAATCTCTATATTACTTTCTGATTCTGGTAGTCTGTCTTCTAGAATTCTTATATGTGAGATGTGTGGGTGCTGGGAGCTGACAGGGAGGAAGAAGAGGAAGAGGAATATAGATAGACACTTGCTGGAGGTGACCAGGGAAGCCAACTTAAGCAGTCTTTTCTGTGGGCATCTTTCCAGTGCCAATCCTCTGTCCTCAGCAAGCAGCCTCCTGGACAGAATATGGCTTTGCTAATGGACTCTGTGCCTGGAGGGATAGTGCCCTTTATAAGTTGTTAAACTGGCTTCCTGACAATAGCCAGCACAGCACCACTTGGTGACGTGGTCCAAAGGAGAGAACCCTGGATTTGACTCCAATATCAAGAATCCAGACTTTTCCACTTATTATGTGGCCTGCATGGGTCAGTTAACCCCTCTGAACATCAGAGTCTTCATCGGCCAAAGGAATATGAGAATATTTGTTCTGCTTCATTCATAGAAGTTCTCAAGGGATAGTACGTGTAAAATTATCCAAAATACTTGAGTTACATTTATGGTGTGCTAATGAGGTATGAGGCACAGCATTGTGTGCTGAAATGGATTATTTGAATATCATCTTCACAAGAATTTTATGAGGTGCCTACTATTTTATCCCCATTTTACAGATGAGGGAGCTGAGACTCAGAGGTTAAGTAACTTGCCTAGGGTCACACGGTTGATGAGCAGCAGAGCCAGGTACCACATTCTGAACCACTAAGCTCTACTGCCTTTGTTTATGTTCCAGTGACAGATGCATGACAATGGGCTGGTAATTATTATTATTACTTCCCAGGGCCTAAGCTCCCTTGCATAAGCTAAACACTGAGATTTAAACATTGAGTGTCCAGTTGTGTGGACAAAGGAGACCAAAATTTGGATTCCAGAAAAGCAGAACTTCAGGGTTCCCTCAGAAACAAAATCAAACTCAATCTACAAACTATATGAATTCAGAAATCTCTAGGCTGTAAGTGAGAGAAACCCAGCTCAAACTAGCTTACTCAAAAAAGGGGATGTATTGGCCTCCATCCTGGGAGGGGCAAGGGTAAGGAGCCTGGAACCTCAGCTCCAAACATCCACAAGTCACTCTCTCCCACCACCTCTCACAGCTGTTGCTTTATTCATGCTGCCGGCCTCCCCTTATATCCCTCAGGAGCCTCTTTTCATGGAAGGGAGCACAGCCATCAGCAGTTCCAGGATCACATCTCAACAGCTCTGCAACCAGAGCTGAGATGAGGTTTCATTTCCGAGTTAGAGATTAAAAATCTCAGTGAAGAACTCCTATTGGCCCAGCTTGGGTCATGTGTTCTCCTGTCTGAACGAATCACTATGGCCAGGAGCATGTGGTTCTATGACTGGCTACCCTGCTTGAGTTATATGCCACCCATGTGACAGGTGGGAGTGGGTTTGTTATCAAAAGGCAGGAGGCAGTAGAAATGGCAACACAGATACGGACTCTGGAGGAATCTCTGAAGCCAATGGTCACCCCAATTTGTGTCCTCTCCAGTGGTGACCTCCAACCTTTCCTCCTTCTCAATCCGCTTCTCTAGAAAAAGGTCACCTAATGGGCTGTTTCATATTCCTGTCTCCTTCTTCAGAGGGGTTCTGGTGATCTTCTATACAGATGGAAGAGTGGGTTTGTCCTCTTCTGCAAACCATTTTATTCATGGATGTACCTCAGCTTCCTTGTCTGCAAAATGAGGGTGACTGAGCCTGCCTAACTTTCCTTACAGTGCTATGTGAGGACCCACAGAGCTAATGGATGTGAAAATTTGCCTTAGAAAGATCAAAGGGCCATATTTACAAACACAGGATGTATTTATTGATTTATTTATGCTCTTTTGTGTTCTAAAAAAGGATTTGAGGTAGTTTATCAAAATGCACACAATACAGTGGGATAAAAATAGATAAAGTGATAGAGCAAAGTGAAAACAAGGGTAGAAAAAGAAAATAAAGCCAGGGAGAATGCTAGTACGTGGAAACCTCTGCTCAAAATCCTTGAACGGGTTCAGATCTGAGGTTCATCATGAGCAAAAAAAGTGTGAAGCATGATCAGTTACAAAAGGTAGAGTAGCCATGAGGTAAAAACCTGTTAGCATGCCAGGAAGAGCCACATAGCTTTTCTTGGTGCTAATATCTGATAGAAATTTCTTCTGGGGCTTCCCTGGTGGCACAGTGGTTGAGAGTCCACCTGCCGATGCAGGGGACACGGGTTCGTGCCCCGGTCCGGAAGGATCCCACATGCCGCGGAGCGGCTGGGCCCGTGAGCCATGGCCACTGAGCCTGCGCGTCCGGAGCCTGTGCTCCGCCATGGGAGAGACCACAGCAGTGAGAGGCCCGCGTACCGCAAAAAAAAAAGAAAGAAATTTCTTCTTATCAAGAAAATATTATGGGATGGAGTGATCTGCATATTCAACAATATTTAGATTGCTATCCTTTTATTTTCACGATGTTCCCTGACATCTACTTCAGGGTGTCATGTGGATTCATCATCTATTTATGATTTGATTTAATTTAGCTTAAATTACTGGATACCAACTAAGTAGGAAGCAAAAACATTATTTTCATCTATTTTGTTTTTTTTCTATTTATGGGAAAATGAGGTTGGGTGCAGGAGTGGTACATGAGTTCCCCAGTGAAGTATGAGACAAAAAGTTCGAGCATCTTGGCTAAGCTGAAATATATAAAAACCACTAAGACATAAAACTGATCCAAGCAGGCCATAAAGACACGGCTGCCTTTGCCTCAGAACCTGGGCTATAATCTGCTGTCCTGGAACAAAATTCAAACATAAATCAGCCTCCACTGTAATTTTAACCACCTACGAAATTCTTCATTTCCTGCCTGAAATGCTTCTGACAGTGAATGATTCCATTCTCCCCCACTCCCGCTCTGAGAAGGTGCCCTCGGGGCAGTGGTAGGAGTCCAGGTCTGGGACCCATGGGTCAGGCAAGCCCAAGATGGGACAAGGGATGGAAAAATTCACCTAAGTGTCTCCATGACAAATAAGGCAGGGCTGTGGCTAGCCTATACGGTGTTTTCGTGCAGAGTTGAAAAGGACACCTCCTGTAGGCACAAGAAGCCCTTGGGCTCCCCTCTGCAGTGTCCTCTCCCCATCTTCACCTGACCCAGTCTCGTCTATCCTCCAGGACTCATAGCCTCCAAAGCCACCCCCAATACTCACAGCATTCTTTTTTCCCCCTGAGCTCCTAATGCATCAACAGTAAGTACCAGACAGCTGGCTTTTAATTATATGTCGTCTGGCATTCACTATTTCATGTTGTCAGTCTGTCTCTCTAACTAGACTGAAGATATCTTGAGGGTAATGATTGGCTGTTATTTTATATGTCTACCTTACAGCCAGTGAGGGTGCCTTACATCTGGGCACTTTACAAATAACAAGGCCATTAAAAATAGAATCCTAGGGTATCTAAGCTGTCTAGTTTTCCCACTGTGCCCTTCACAGACAAGGAAATTGAGAGCCAAAGAGGAGGGTTGACCTGACCAAGGTCATGCAGTGAGAACCTGGCCTAGCCAGGAATTAACCCATTTCTCCTGTCTTCCAGTGCAGTGCTCGATTTTCCTTAAAAACCTAGCTCTAAAACTCCCAGATAGACAGTTCAGGACCACAGCTCACTGGAGAACAAAGACAGACAGCTGGCTCACAGTAACCCATCTGCGCGTGGGCAGAATTTACAGCATGAAGCCAGGCCAAGCTGCGTTAGGCTCGGCAAACAGCCCCCATGGGAATCAAATCTGGTCTTTTTTTTTTTTCGGTACGCGGGCCTCTCACTGTTGTGGCCTCTCCCGTTGCGGAGCACAGGCTCCGGACGCGCAGGCTCAGTGGCCATGGCTCATGGGCCCAGCCACTCCGCAGCATGCGGGATCTTCCAGGACCGGGGCATGAACCCACGTCCCCTGCATCGGCAGACGGACTCTCAACCACTGTGCCACCAGGAAAGCCCCAAAGCTGGTCTTTTATGTATCCGGGGATGAAAGGAATGTGGTGGGTTACCTGGGGCTCTTTCAGCCTCCCCAACGCCATGGGGATCACCACCATCTGCAGTGTCTGGGCACATGAAACCCAAAATCGATGGTCTCAGTAGGAAGGATGAGTAGAGAGGTGAAGAGGGCATCTCCTCTCTGTGGAGAGACACTTGTGTATGTTAGTGGCTGCCTTTTGCAGTAAACTATGCATCCTTGATAGCAGGAAACAACCCAAGTATTCGCCCCAAACTCCTAACGACAGATCGTTTACAATAATGTCAAAGCTGATAAAAACTGATATCAAAACAATAACAAAATATATGAATGGCAACAACTGCTAAGCGAAACCCTGTAATGAAAAGCTGGCAGCAGGTGCACCAGTTCTGCTGAGTCTCTCCTGGTCACTCACAAGCCACAGTACCAACCACTTAGTAATTCTCACAATGACCCTATAAGTCTGACACAATGAGCTTGTTTTAGTCATGGAAACTAAGGCTCAGCAAGTTTAAGTATCTTGCCCCAAATCACACCACTGCTAAGTGGCAGAGCTGGGACTGTAATCCCGGTCGGCCTCACTCCAACCCACATAGGCTCTCATTCCAGACCCACTTCAAGTATTTTGTCCCATTAGCAGAACCGTGGGACAAGGTTTGGCTTGGAGAATCCAAGGCTCTTTGGGGAGAAGGATGACAGCTCACGCATCATTTCACAGGGAATGGGGAAGAGAGACAAGGGACTAACATGAGACGTACCCAACGTGGCTTTTTCTTGGTGCCAAACAAATGCAGAAGGAACCACTTTTTTTTTTTTTTTTTTTTGCGGTACGCGGGCCTCTCGCTGTTGTGGCCTCTCCTGTTGCGGAGCACAGGCTTCGGACGCGCAGGCTCAGCGGCCATGGCTCACGGACCCAGCCGCTCCGCGGCATGTGGGATCCTCCCGGATCGGGGCACGAACCCGCGTCCCCTGCATCGGCAGGCGGACTCTCAACCACTGCGCCACCAGGGAAGCCCCAGAAGGAACCACTTTTAAAAGAACATAGTGTTTTTCCTCCTCCTCTCACCTTCCCTAGGCCTGTGCCTGTGACAATTGGGAAGCACAGTCTCTGGTTTTTCTGGATCAGAATCAATGATATGAAGAGTGTTCTGACAATAAATGCTGTTGATTGACAGCTGATGGACAATGTTCTTGAGTAAGTTTTTTCTTGGGCTGGGTGTTAAGCTAAGAACTGCACTAAACAACTTCTGAGCAGCCTGCTTCCTGTTCAGACAGAATTTACTACTTTCCCTCTGTGGCCTCAGTCAGGCAGCCAGGCGAGATGGTATCTCAGGTCCCCTCCTGCTCCATCATTCAATGACTCTATCAAGAAGACAAAACAGATCTGAAAACATTTTTTTTTCACCCAAACACTGCATCAGGGTTATTATTCACACACAGAAACAGAGACTCCAACAGAGAGATAACTGGTCAGAAAATAAGGAGCTTCGATTCCCATCTCATAGTCTTTGACCCCATAATTCCACTTGTGCGAATTTATCTTAAAGAAATAATTCAGATGGTTATCTGGCTGAAATAGGGGTAGGGAGCTGATGTGTAGTATTGTGTGAATGCGTGAGGATGGAAGAAGGTAAGGGGTTAACCAAAAGGTAAAAAATAAAGATAGAAACTACTGAAAAAATCTCAAAATGAAGAATATATTATTTGTATGCTAATATTTATGTGTGTGATATATAATAGACAAAGAGATTACATCTGTGGACTAACAGTGTATCCATAATAAATTACAGTATAAAAGGCAAAAAAAAAAATAGTTCAGGAGGACAGAGCTATGTACACAAAGATGTTTGCTTTAGTATTATTTGGAGGTAACGTCCAATAAAATAATGTTCAATACAAGAATGGGATGTATTCACTTGGGGGCATATACGGCCTTCGCAAATGATGATTTCAAAACATGGGGAAATGTTTATTCCAGATTGCAGTTCAATATCCATTAATGAGTCATGAAATAAAATTAATAGGTCTCCTGCCACCAAGTTTTTTTTTAATGAAACAGACTAGATTAGAAAATATTTGAGTGCATCAAAGGTGGTAAAGGTGTTTATCAGGAAAATTTGGTTTCAATTATATGGGTAACTGGGTCATGATACAAAATTGTAGTTTTTAATCATTGGATCACAGTCAAACCATTTCAAAGGACACAGGTCTACAGCATACTGTACAGTAGGATTACAACAGTATAAAATACAATGTCTGAGACCAAGCCTGGGTCGGAATATACAGAAACAAATATAGGAACTGTATTAAGAACAGTAGGATAGAGGATGCTGCTTTTCACTTAAAAGTTTTCTGTGACGTTTGTAGGCTGTTTCTGTTACAATAAAACAAGAAAAATAAGTAAGAACAGACAAAAAGGAGGAATGACAACAGAAGGTCATGATCAGCTCCCAAAGGGCCAAGAGACTCAAGATGGGGCTTCATGGAGGATCAGTGCTTCAGGATGGGCCTTGAAGGTCAGAAAGAACTTGACAGAATTGAAGGGATGGGAGCTGGCCTCAAACTGGGCAGGGTGGTCACAAAAAGGAAGAAGGGTACAGAAGACGACGGGGTGAGGAAACAGCCTCTCTGGGCTGTAAAGTGCCTTTGACTCGTAAGGAAAGGGCCAGCTCCACCCCTGGGTGGGCCATCGTTCCTCCCGAGCCAATCTAGTTATCCTCTTCCCACCACCCGCTAGGGGGAAGCTTCAGAGCGGTTGCCCCTCATAAACATGGCCGCGCCAAGCTGGCCACGCCCCCAATTAGATGGACACCGCCAGTAGTCCCACCTCCCGCCTTCTCGGCGGCCAATGAGGGAGAATCACAGGGGTTTGCGCATGCGTGGCGCCGCCGGTGGGCGAGTCCGATAACGACTCCGGGAACCCGGCAAGTAACATGACTAAAAAGAAGCGGGAGAATCTGGGCGTCGCACAAGAGGTGAGGGAGAGAAATGGGGGTTGGGCCACGTCGTGAACTGCCTTCTCCCCGCGGCGGGGTAGTGGGTCGGCCCGGCTGCAGGTTGGAGGAGGGAGTGAGGGGAGGAAGTGAGGGCGACGTGGGTTTGGGACACGGCCCGCTGGGGGAACCGAAGGTTGGAGAGCCCGAGGGGCCACGAGAGCTGGGAACAGAAGGCCAGGGGACCTCCAGAGAGGAAGAGACAGGCAGGTAAGGGGAGCACCAAAGAGGGCGTGACACCGAAATCTTGAGGCCCTGAGGGGAGACGTTTAAGTGAAGGGGACCCAAAAGGGTTGGGTACTCGCAGGTGAGGGGATCCCAAAGGGTTAGAAACCTGTAGATGAGGGCACCCCCAGAAGTGAGGGACCCCCATACTGTTTAATGTATTACTGGTGGCTTAACTGTCCCTTGAGATGGGGAATTTTTCCTCCGGGGTTCTAAAGCATGAAGCTTGAAAATTACTTTGGGAACCTGTGGGAATTTGTAGAGAATTCTGGAATGGTGATGTTCGCAAAGAGCTTACAAATAATTGACTGCATACGGAAGGAAAGAAAATTGATGCATATTGGGCAGCTGCTATTTGTTACTTTATTTGCGCTCACTACAAGCCTGTGAGATTTTTACAGATGGGGAACCTGAGGTTTCAAGTAGAGCCCAACCGTTGAAACGGTTGAGGCGCCGAGAATCGAGCACAGGTGATTTGCCTTCTGGTGCATCTTGTTTCTCCTGTGTTACTGTTCCTTAGATCACCCTCCCTCGGGTTGCAAGAAAGATACTGGGTAATTGTCTTATTGAGCTTACTACCAGTTGAGTGGTTCTCAATCTTAAGAACGCATTAAGAATCATCTGTCTTAAAAATGGAGAGTTGAATCTCCCCCACCCGGAGTAATTCAGTAGGACTTGGTGTGTATTTTTAACAAAGAATCTGTATTTTTAACAAGTTACACCAGTGTTTATGCAGGAGGTTTTAGTACCACCCCTTGAGAAATATTGGCCAACTTGGTAGGGAAAAAAATGATGGAAATGTGAATCTCCTTGTAAGAGAGACTATAGATGCTAAAATGAGATGGCACTCTGAAATGGGACTAGCCTAGACTTTATAGCCTGTATTAGAACATGATAAGCTGCTATAACAGAGAAACCCCAAAATTCGGTGGCTTCAAGAACAAGAAAGTTGTTTTTTTTTTTTTCTGACAGGCTAGAGCAGGGATCGGCAGATGTTGTCTATAAAGGATCAGATAGTAAATATTTTAGGCTTTGTGGGCCACATGGTCTCTGTTGCAACTACAGTTGATCCGTATTGTTCACAGATTCCGTATTTGTGCATTTGTCTACTTGCTAAAATGTCCTTGTAACCCCCAAATCAGTCCTTGAAATGCTTTTGTAGTAATTAACAGGCTGACTCAAAGCGTCAATATTTGATTCACCTGAGGCCCATGTGTCTCGTTAAGGTGGAACAAGGCAATGCTGTGTCTTATTTTTCAGCTCTTCTGTGTGCTGTAAACAAGTGTCCTTTTTCTGGTTTATTTACTGCCAAGTTTCTTGCATTTTTGTGCTTTTCTTGGTGATTTTGCTGTTTAAAATGGCCCTTGAGTGTAGTGCTGAAGTGCTTGTTTAGTCTTCCAAAGTGCAAGAAGGCTGTGACATGCCTTATGGAGAAAATATGTGTGTTAGATAAGCTTTCTCAGGCATGAGTTATAGTCCTGTGGGATGTGAGTTCAGTGTTAATTAATCAACAATATGTATTAAATAAGGTCTCTTTAATCAGAAACACACACAAAACAAGGTTTTGTATTGATCAGCTGATAAAAATGTGACCAGAGGCTCACCAGAACCTAACCTGGTTCAGTATTTGCTAATTCATTGTTGGCAACCTTATAGAACATAACTACCACAAATAATGAGAGTCAGCTGTACTCAGATAGGATGTCTTAGCACAAAAGCAGCCATAGGCAGTACATAAATTAATGAGTGTTCCAATAAAACTTTATTTACAAAAACAAGTCATGGAATGTATTTGGCCCCCAGACCATTGTTTGTCAACCCCTAGTCTAGAGTACCAGGACAGTGTTGGTTCTGCCATATTCCTTCCATCCTGTGGCTCTGCTGGGGGCCAGGGCCTGTTGTCACCTCATGAATGAAACTAGGTTGCACTCCATTGAGGTATCCACTGGTGGGAAAGAGAGAGTGGAGAAAGCACACCCACTGTCTTAAGAATTCTGGGCCCAGAATGCCCACTTTCCATTGGCAAAGATGCAGCTAAGATGCAAAACCTGCAAGGGGTAGCTGGGAAATGCATTCATCAGCTAGGAGGCCACGTGCCCAACTACAGCTCCATTGCTGTGGAAGAAGAGTGTATTTTAGTGGACAGCCCAATTCTCCTCAGCAGACTCCATCTGACCTCACAGTGTAGTTTTGAGGATTAAATAAGACAATATTTGTAAAGTGCCTAGCATGTGCGGCACAGGGTGGATAATCAACAAACAGTGCTTTCTTATCAGTAGCCTTCGTAGTTCTTTCACGTCCTTCCATCATGGCTATGTCAGCCCCCTTGTTTGGACTTTAGTTTCCTCATCTGTAACATGAAGGACTTGAATTTCACCAGGGGTTACAGACACAGACTCGCTGACTGTGGTCCACATATAGATCATAGATGATCATAGATGTCTTCTGTTTGGCTGACACGGGTTTTAAAAGTGTTTTGAATTTGGTGGGGTACATGCTCTCCTAGGGCCGTATACCAGTCACCTTCACCCCTTTATTTTTTTGACCTATCAATACCAATATAGATATTTACATTGGCCATCTTGATGTCTAGGTTACCTTTTGCTTGGATATTCTAAGATTTGAGCTCTGCCACTGTGCACCTGAGAAAAAACTTGGCATCTAGCCATCTCCTCACATTGTTCCTCCTTTGCCCCCTGCGGATCTGAGTACTGAATGTGTTCTGGTGCTCAGTAGCAGTAGATATTGTCCTGTTATTAAAAGTCGTGTGCTCAAAGCCAATGAAGTGGTGATTTAATCAAAAATGTTAATCTGACGAGTGCAGTAAAACTCCCACAAGTGAGTGATCTCAGCACCTGCAAACAGCCTCCACTTGTAATGAAGCAATTACAGAGCACTCCCCCTGAGGGTTGGCTGGGGCCAGCTGTACTGGGTAGTCACCTCCCAGGACACCAAGGCACCTCCCAGCCTTCCCAACTTGTGGCTCCTTTCAAGGCCTTTTTATCCAGCTCATTTGCCACCTTGTGAGATCTCAGATTTGGGAAAAACTGGCTATGAGTTTTATTCTGAATAACAAGAGAGAATTATAGTTCAGGTGAGAAATCACCAGCTCTGGTACTGATTTTCAAGTTGTGTGAGAGGAGGGAAAGGTTGTATTTCAGTCTAAACTGATAGGAGGATTCTGGCTGAGAGAAAGGATGCATTTCAGTCTAAACTGATAGGATTTTGGCTGATGTAAAACTTGTTTTTTAATTTCTGATAGTAATGAGCTGTTATTTGGTCATTATACTTTTTTTCCTCCACAGCTGGACCATTCTTAGTGTCTTAAATGTTTCAACAGCCAGTTGGTCTTTAGTTAACAGATGTGCAGTGCCTTAGTTGACATCTTTAAGGGGATAACTTGGTTGGATCTGGTCCCTGGTACAAAAATCTGTCAGTTTGGAAAGGTTTTAGCTACAGGTTACAGAAAACTGACCTCAGTGACCTAATCAAACAAGAATATACTTTTTTTTCCCATCACAAGAAATTTGGAGGGAGGTGGCTACTGGCATTGGTTCAAAGGTTCAGCTATGTCAGGGCTGGTGTTTCTGCATTCTCTCAGCTGTTTCCTCTTAGTCACAAGATAGCTGCCACAGCTCCAGTCATCATATTCAACTTTAAGTCAGGGAAAAAAGAAAAAGGAACTATAACAATCTTTGTCCCTTTTATCAGCAAAGCATAAGCTCTCTCAGTCGTCTCCCAGCCGACTTCTGGAACATCTCGTTGGCCAGAACTGGTCATGACCACCTCTGGCTGCAGTGAGGCTGGGAAAGCATCTGTTGAGCTTTTCTTACTTCTATGGTGGAGGCAGGCAAAGGGGGAGGGGTAGGGAATCAATGTTGTGTTGGGCAACTAATAGTATCTGCTAGAGGGAATAAAAGTTAATGGGAGTCATTTTTGTTGTTGTTGTTGTTGTTGTTGTTGTTGTTGTTGTTGTTGTAGTACGCGGGTCTCTCACTGCTGTGGCCTCTCCCGTTGCGGAGCACAGGCTCCGGACACGCAGGCTCAGCGGCCATGGCTCGCAGGCCCAGCCGCTCCGTGGCATATGGGATCCTCCCGGACCGGGGCACAAACCCACATCCCCTGCATCGGCAGGCGGACCCTCAACCACTGCGGCACCAGGGAAGCCCTAATGGGAGTTACTTAAAATTCACTGGAATTCTTATCAGAAAAAGGGGCCAGGATCAGTGACGATGAAGGGTAGGTGGTAGGTTGAGTGGAGAAAATGGCCAAAGCAGGATGAGCACCAGGAAGACAGGAGTATGGACACTTGTGATTGTGTAATGTCAGCTACCACTGTGAGCTCCCTGGGGGCAGGGAGGAGCACTAAGTGGGGATGAAGACAGTCTCAGTCCTGGAACAGGCTGTTACAAGGCTGACAGGAACCTACTGATGTTCTGAGACAAGGGATAGAAGCAGCCTAGTGGACTCTCCATAAATATTTACTGAATTGGTTTTGAGAGGCTAGAGGAGGCACTTGAACCCTCACCCCTGACTTCTGGGCCCAGTTGAGTGGTTCATTGGTGAGAGATCAGGAGGCCACAGTGGAGCAGGCGGCTGGACACTGTCTTGCTGGTGGCTGCCCGGTCAGGGCTGGGAGAAAGGCTTGAGGCCTGCAGACACAGTTCAAGGGCGGCTGACCATTAAATGAGCCTCACCTGCTGCCAGGCACAAGCGACAGGTCGCCATTGGGCAGGTGATTTCTCTCAGCAGCCTGCGTCTGGCTCAACTCCATCTGATGGGGGTCAGGAGACTAAAACCTCATTACCTAACACGGCTGGATGTCAGCATGTGTGGAGTGGCTGTTTGCCAGCATCTTAATTAATGAATTCATAAGGCACGGGGTGGATGCCAATTCTTGAAAAGTGCTTTGAGCCTTTCAGCGATGAAGAAGCTTTTGCTACTTTATCAAAAAATATATATTGGGGGAAAGAAGAGAAAAGAAACCCCAGACAACGTTCTGGCCCAGGGACAGCTGAAGGCTCAGGTGAGGACTGACGTGCCTCTGCTTGCAGAGCCTCTCAGAGACCAGAAGCCCTCGGAGCTTGCGCGGGCTTCAAGAGGACCTCCACGTTCCTGACCTGGGGCGGGAGGTGACTCTCCAGAGAAATGACAAGTCCCTTGGCTCTCTGCTTTTCCTGGAAGTTGTTCATTGATTAAAAACTGGGAAGGTTTATTGTCTTCATCTGCCCAGCCTGGGAGAGAAACTTCTGATGATTTGGGAGCCATGGCGGAGGTTTTTGTTTTCTGCCCTCACAGAGCCTCCTCCACAGAAGCACATCCCTTAAGCCGTATCAGGGTAATCGGTCCTTTGGGGTTTGAGGATAGTCACCTGGAAAATCAAGGCCCGTGACCCCCATGTCACTTGGCTGTGTGGCCTCAAGGCCCCAGATGGGAAGCCCCTGCTCTCCTGCCAGAGACCATCTGGGCAGGCGGTCCGGCTTCTCTACCCATTATAATAAACATTCTGGGGCTTCCCTGACATGTGAAAATGAGTGGATTTCCAGAAATCCGGTTCCCAGACTGCTGGGGCTGGAGCTGAAACAGCTGACACCACTCTGGGCTGTGAGTTATTAGCAAGTGAGAAGAAAGACTTTGGGGAAAGGAGGGTTTATCAGGCCCAACTAACCCACCTTTTTCCTTCTCAAACCCGGGTCTGTTTTGTGTGTGTTTTGGAGGGTGCTTTGGCAGCATAGGCGGTTTGGGGGAGGGTGCCTGGGATGTCCGTGAAGCCCAGAGTTAGAGCGTAATGGCCTTCAATGTGAGGATAGACGCTGGGCTTGGAGACGCTCACTGTCTCCAAGCAAACAGATTTCAATCAGGTTCTCCCCTCACAGTGAGTATCTGTTATGTGGACAGAAAGCAAGCAAAGCCCTTATACAAGATTATTCAGAGTAGAGAATCTGTTAAAGCCAGATCAACAAGCTTAAATGGGTTTTGACTGGGATGTGGAATGATTTTGTTCCACAGAACCCTTCTTTGTCATGAATGTTTTCATGAGGGATTTTGGAGAAAGAGCTTGAAGAGGTGGAAGGAGCATAAGCTCTGAAGCAGAAAAACCCAGATTCAGACCCCAATTCTGCCACTTCCCAGTGACACGACCTAGGGCAGGTTGCTTAAATTCTCCATGTGCGAGTTTGCTCCTCTGTAAAAGGGAGACTGTAAAAAGTCCCTTCCTTGCAGAGTTGTTGCAGACATTGGGGAGCATATGGGAAGCTGCCCACAAACTGCATGGCCCAGGGTGTAAGGAGCGGAGTTTATGCCCGGGAGCTGAGAGTGGCTCTGGGCTGGTGCCTCTGAGCTTCCCCCATGTGTGCTGGTAGCTCACAGCACCGACTCCCACCGCCCGCTCCCCCGGGTACTGGCTGTGTGACCCTGGACGAGTTACTTCATCCCCGCAGCCCAAGTTTCTTCATCCACAAGGTGTGGATACTGATGCTACTCCTCTCCCGCCAGGGTTATTGTGAGTGTCCTGTGAGGGAGTCATGTGAGGTGCTTAGAGCAGTGCCTGGCACATATGCCTGCTACCGTAGTGTTGGCTGCTACTGGTATTATTGTGGACTTTGGGCTTCCAGAGACTGTTCTGACTTGTGCTGTGCCATCCAGACATGTGAAAGTCCATGATTTGAGTTGGGCTCAGGTACCTTGACACCATGCTCTTTATTAGGTCTTGGTGCCCAGCAAGGACCCGGCCAGGCAGGTGCAGGATATGCCCCATGACCGCTGCTTGACTCCTGAGGTTAACTCATTGCCAGCCCCTTTTTGTCACTCACAGCCCAGAATCTCCCAAGAGCAAGGCCAGCAAGACCGGAAACAACTTCCTAAACCAGAAAGCACAGTGGCTTGCCTGGCAGTGCCAAGCCCCAAGGGTGCCTCTGCCCTTTCCCAGAAGAAAGTTGGGCCCTAGACAGTGGCTCCTTAGGGAGTGGGCAGGGAGCCACCTCCCAGGCTGTCAAGATGCTTGTGGGAGCACCATTCAGCCACCTTCAATAGTGCTTGTTGGCAGAATAAAAGCTGCTGGGAGGCCTTGGCAGCAGCCAGACCTGGAGCTGGCCCCCCGCGGGCCTGGCCTAACCTGGGTACTGGGTACTTATCTGTGTGCGAGATGGCACTCACCTTCCCCGCCCCCAGAGAGGCCTCATTTTGGGCTTCCGTACTGGGAGGCTCCACATTCCTGAAAAGACGCCACCCAGGGATTCCGGGAGAATTTTACAGTTTCTCTTAACACAGTGATTTTATGGCATATAGGACTCCAGGGAGACTTCCCTAAAGCTCTGAGAATAGGGTGTTGTTCCCCAAGTCAGGTAGCAGAGGTGATTTTGCTTAGCTGGCTCAGGGCTACTGAACTGCCAGCCGAGTGCTCAGAGCTGCTTCTGAGGGAGAGGTCCTGGAGGAAGGCTGCAGGAAGAGACCCTGGCAATGATGACTTGCCAGCAGGAGCAGTGGCCCCACTTGGCTGGGGTTGGGGCCTCTGCTGACCTTGACTGTCAGTCTAACTTCAGAACTTCAAGTTCTTCTGCAGGAAACATCCCCACCTCTGTGGAGAATTCTTGGTCTTATACTTCTCACTGAGCCTGCTCCTTTGCCCACTCTTGAAGCCACCCACCAGGCTCCGATCCCCCAGTCCATGCCTGGTTAAGAAAGGCAGCGGTTCCCATCCTGACTGTGGAGGAATCCCTTGTGGGCCTTTCCTGTTAAAGTACAAACTTCTGGATCCTGTCTCCAGGGCCTCCCCTGGGGCCCTCAACTCCCTCCTACTTGAGGGTTGCTCCTTTCCACTCCCTGCCCCATATATCTTTTCTGCCTCCCTTTCTTCTCCTCCCTTCTTCCCTGCCGAGGCTCAGACCAGCAGTCTCCATGGGCAGGTTTTAGCTACTTCTGGTCTTGGGGTCAAGAGTAGACTTTCCCACCAGGACACCCTGCATATTCACCACCTATTTCCCAGTCCCCTGAACTGCTTGCACACAGGTTTACACAACACCTACCAGGTCCTCAGCTCTATGTGATGTGCCAGAAGGCACAGCTGGCTAACTGGTATGGAGCTCACACCACTGCCTTGCTGATTCCTCGGGTCCCTTTGCAGCCGTTTCACCTACTGACTGTCATCTCAGTGACTTAGACACACTGTTCTTTTTTCCTGTATAAAAACGGACACTTGGTCTTCTGAGTATAAACGTAATGCATGGACACTCCTTGTGTCCATGTTATTGTACATCAAGGGCATCCACTCTCTGCCCCGACTCTGTGCCTGAATGAGTGCCAGTCTCAGTCCCTGCCTTGGCTATTACTTTACCTGTGACAGTCACAGCCAGCAGTGCTGCCCCCTGCAGCTCCAGGGAAGTCCCAGAACTGAACCAGTGGGGTCAGCCGTGCCCTTCCTGCCAACTGACCCACTATCCAGCCTGTTGGGCAGGAGTCCTGGGGGCCTCCCTGGCCTCCAGAGTGTAACCTCCTCTTCCCATTGGAGTTGGTCGGATCTCTTTGATGGGGCCTCTTTCTGCTTTAGTCCTGGGGCTTTGCATTCCTGCTCCCAGCTTAGCTGGGCACCAGGCGCTGTAGAGCCATGGCGTCAGTGAACCTGCACTCCAGCTGCTAGGCTCCACCTGCTTTTCTGCGTCTCCTCAGATGCCCACCAGGGCCCAGACCACACCTGAGTCTGTTCTGCCCTTAGACACTGCCCTAGACCTCTCATCCTCAGCTTCCAGCAGGCCGAGCCTCTACAACTTGGCACCAGCTCCAGACACCACCCCAGCGCTTCAACCCCCAGCAGGATCATGAGGTTCCCAGCATGCTGTGTCCCGAGCCAGCTGGAGAGGCTGGCCTGTAGAGGCATTGCTATTGTGATGGTCTACCCTGCAGGCCCCACTCCTGCTGAACCCCTCCATAGAATCAGGATGGCCATATCTGAGCCAGAGGGGCTCCCCTCCCTGCTGCTGCCAGCCAGTGACCAATGGAGAGTACTCTCCATCACGCACCCCTGCTTCTATCTCCTCTTACTCTTGCCACATATTAACTCAATTTTCTTTTTATTCCCTACAGATCTAATGAAAACCATTCTCTGATAATAATGCTAGCAAACACTTGTTATACCATCACCATGTGTTAGGTACTAAGTATCTTACACGTATTGCCTCATATCATCTTCACAATTCTTTGAAATAGGAAACATTATTATCTTTGTTTTACACATGAGTAAACTGAGGCACCGAATTAAGGAAGTCACCTAGACACACGGCAAGTGAACGGCCAGCTGAGGCATCTGATTACAGCCCACACTCCTTATTACCACACTTTTCAGGAACTACAATTTCAGGCTTCTGAGCACTTGGGCTCCCAACTGCTTGCCCAGTTCTGACCCTTATGCTTCCAGAATCTTCTTGACATTTGTCTCCTTATTCTGGTCCTAACCCGTGTTTCTCTCCTGGTCCTGGCTATCTTGTCCTCTGTTGCCTTCAGCCTGGTGGCAGAGAGGAAGCTAATCAAGGACTATAGATTTGTTTTGGGGAATCTGTGAAGTGCATTATTTGTGTGCATGTCATTGAGAGTTGACTGAAAAGCCAACTAGGGGCTTCTTTTAAGGCCCACTTCCTAGGTCTTCTCCCCTATTTCTGGGTCCATCTTGCTGGGCTAGCTTTGCTCTGTAGCCACCACTCCCGACCCCAGCCACAACTAAAAGATGCATCCTGACCCTCCCTCCCTGCCTTATCTGCGGCCAGTAGGTCACTAGAATGTTGGCACCCGTTATTATAGCTGCTTGAGAACTGGCTTCTGCATCAACAAATGCTGCAGGGTGTTTAACTGTCAGTGGGGTCACCTTCTGAGGATGGGTCTGTGGCCTACTGAAGAGCCTTCTGACAGTCCCAGACTCCCCCTCACTCAGCCCATATCAAGCAGCTGGGTTATAAAGGAGGAGAACTTGATATTTAGAAGGGAATCAGAGAGAGCTGCAGCAGGACATAAATATTCATAGAGGGAGGTTAGAACTTGAGTCCCTAAAACCTTGATTTGTGTTAGTCTGTTTAAGCTCATTAAAAAGTGGTAAGTGAAAGTGGGGGTATTCATGGAACTGCAGATAGATTGGGCTCGTTCAGATAAAGGCCTCTAGCTGCCAGCTCCACAGGCCCTGCCCAGAGCATGACAGCCGACCAGCTTGGCCACTTGTGGTTTGCCAACCTCAATTTAAAGGTTTTGCTGAGCATGAGTTCTTGGCCTCGCTCTGGCCCAGTTATCCCGTTTGGGCCCTTGGTAGCCTTGTAGAGGTGTTTAGGGATGGAAGTCCCCCAACTTCCTCCCCAGAATGACATGCAAACCAGGGGCTAGCCAAAGGTGGGGCAGGGAGAAATCTAACCTAGGACTAATACTTGCACTGGGTAATCCACAAAGTACATAATCTATGTGCACATACAGCTGCTTCTCCTAGCTTCTTCCAGCTTCTGTGGGCATGAGGGGAGGATTTTAGACTCCCGGTGCCACATGAAGCCCAGCCCCTGGGCCCCACCCACATCCAACCCTACTCATTCCTCCATGGCTACAAACACAAGGACTGCAGTGGGCCAGGCCTTCTAGGACAGGAGCTACAAAGTCAGGCATCCTTAGAGGCCAGGCAGTCACATACACAAGTGGCATGGGCCGATCTCGGCTAGACTTGACCACTGGGCTGCAGGTTTACATCATCTGCCCTAGCGGCTCCCAGAGTTTGGCAAGATGAGGTTTGGACACATGTAGCTGGATGACACAGTATGCGCTCAGCTTCATGAGAGAAGGCTTGGTTAATCAGCCAGGGGAAGGAGGCAGTACCTCTCCAGCCAAGGGCCGTAGAGAAGGCTTCACGGAGGAGATAGAGCATCAAGAATCAAGCTTTGTGTGGGACCCAGCGTGGAATTTGGTGCTCTGTGGTTTCTACACCAGGAGGTAGAAACAGCAAGTCTTAGGGTACTGAGGGGCTGGCTGTGTGTGTTGGGGGTACTGCTATGAAGGGCAGGCTTCATGGTGGCCTGAAGCACCTGCTCCTCCCGGCTCCGTCTCCACTAACCTTCACATCAGGCTGTTGCTGTTCCGAGCCTGGCTTGCCAGTGCTCATTTCCCTACAGTGCAGGTTTCAGCATGGCCTTTGGCCTCCCAGGCACAGGCCCCATCTCCTGGCTGGGGCTGTTTCCCAGGACAGCCCTCCCTTTGGTGCCCGTTAGCAGAGAAGTGACACAGTTAACCAAGCAGTTAAACTCAAGGCTCTGCAGTTGCTCCCTCCCACCGGGCCCTAATTCCAGAGCTGGAGTTGGCAGCAGGCTGGGGCTGCAGGGAAGGGGGTAGATGGTGTGTCCTTTGGGCTGGGCGTTGGGATGAGGGAAAGTAGCTGACCCAGAATGGCTGGGATGGGTACTGGCCAGGGGGAGGGGCAGAAGGCCCAGAGTCTTCAAGTGCGACTCTGACACTGGCCCCAGAACACTGGCCAGGGATGGGATTCGTAGTTGCAGTCATTGATTACCGTCTGTCCAGGGCCACTCCAGAAAGGATTGGAGCAGAGAACTGGCTGAGACCGATAAGGAAAGGAGTGTTCCACTCTGACTCCTCAGAAAAGTCATTCCATTTGGAGGACCCATTCTCCCATTTGTGAAATAGAGCTTGTATCAGTGTTTGCTATCCCTCCCAGGGATGTGGTGAGAATGAGTGAAGTCATATGGAAAATCAAGCATTAGCTGGACCCAAAGCACTATTCATTCAGCTGCTATGAGGGACACAGGGCCCTCTGAACTCCCACCCACTGAAATCTAGGCTCCCACCAGCAGGGCAGAGGTTCAAGAAGAACAGGCCCAGGCCTAGAGAGGTGGCCGATTAGACAGACACCTGGAGACAGATGGACACAGATGAACTTTCAAAGCCAAATGCATGATACCAGGACCTTGGATGATCCAGTCCAGTATTTCATAAAACATTTCCCCATAACTCAAATTATTTCCCCAAGAACACATCTCTGAAACTATAATCAAAACAAATGGGAGAACTGGTACCTTTGGCACGCAGCCTTTCAGGAGCTTAGCTATCTTGCCCCCCTCCCCCCCCCCCGCCCAAGTTACAGCTATCTTGATGATGGTCAATGCTTTTGCGCAAGAACCGAGTCGGAAACTAACAGAAGTGTTTTTGAGCTGTACTGTCAGTAACTTTTATTGAATCTCATGGAAAAATGTATATTATTACAGCTTAGGTTACTTTAAGATGAAGTGTACCAACGAGAAAACATGCCTCTGCTTTTTGGCCCCTAGATGTCTAATCACACGTGGAATGCTTTGGAAAGGCAGAGGCTTCCTGCATCGTCTCGTTTCATTCTAGGAGCCGCCTGTGCCTGCCACATTCAGGGCTCTGGTTGCTCCTGCTGTGGGGCCCACCTGGGGCCTGTGCTGAGGAGACAGCTGACTGGGGGTGCTGCTCCCATCTGCCCCAACCCATGCTTGGCCCAGTGGGTCAGGGCAGCTTGGAGACCCTGAGCAACACTCAAAGCTGTTTCTAGGCGGGCTCAGCCTGCACCACGTGGAGGTAGAGGACAGCAAAACATAGCTGCTAGTTCAAAGATGCCTAGAGGCTCCCTCCTGCTCCCAGGATCCCAGCTGTCTTGAAAATTGAAAGGCTCTGCCACCCATCTCTACCTGCTGGGTGTGCTGTGTCTTTCAGATGGATGGGCTGGAGAAGAAGCTGTCACGATGCTGGAGAGACCTGGAGGCTGTGAACTCCAGGCTCTGTGGGGCAGAGCTGAGCTCAGAGGCCAGGTAATGCTCCTCCCGACATACCCCAGTCCTTCCTATCTGTCCCGGGGCCCCAGCCCTCCACTGCCACCCCTCCCATCCCCCTGCCACCAGAGACCTGAGCCCATGTTCCTCTTGTCTCCCTTGCTCTGGTGTGCCAGCTGTCCCTCAGGTGGGAAAAAGAAAAAGGGCCTGAGCCATTTTGACCCCTTCCCCCTCACAGGAGTTCTCTGGAGAAGGAGAAAAGCAGCCTGATGAACAAAGCCTCCAACTATGGTAAGAAAGCTCCCTGCCATTACCAGCCCCACCCTCGCGTCCTAGGATCAGGAAGGGTCAGACAGCCCAGGGAGCCCACAAAGTGATGGGGGTCAAGGGCATTCTTTGGGAGAGAGCCAGCCCCCAGGGGGTTGCAGGCACCAACTGAAGGCCCAGCATCCTGGAAGAGCAAGTTTGTTCCTTTGTTCCCAGGGAGATGGAGAGTCCTGTGGGTCTGTTCTCCTGTGGGATGAAGGGGTATGGCTGTGGCCAGGTGAAGAGATCCTCACATCCACCCTGACTTGGGAGGTCTGTCCTCCCTGCCCTCTCCTCCCAGACCTCCACTCTCTCCCAGGAAAACCCTGCAATGGAGTGATGGGAATAGGGTCTTTGGAGTCCAGGGTGGAGGATGAACCTCCCACTTGGGTGCTGTGAAGGGCTACTGTGAGTGGAGCAATGCTGCCACCTTCTGGGTGCTGGGTGCAAAGCCAGGTAGAGCCCAGACAGGGCACGGAGCTAGAGTGTGGCTGCTGGGCGCTGCCCTCAGCAGCCCAGGAGGAAATGGGTCTGCAGAGGCTCCTCAGGCTTGTCTGTTCTATTCACCCTGAGGGGCCAGGCCTGGCCAAGAATCAGCCCTAGAATAGTCCATATGGCAGGGAGCCTCCTGTAGGAACCAGGCTGAATCAACACTGTTAGCACGGTGCCTGTCACACACCCCTACCCGGGTCCTGCTGGCCTGTCCAGAGCTGGTTTGCAGGTATCTCCCTGCTTCCTCACACAGGGAGGGATGGGACATCAGTTCCCTCTCGAACCTAGCAATTTTCACACAAAATTGTAGCATTTAGCACTCACGTCAGCCCTCACAGAATACCAACCACCTGTGTATCATATGAATGGATACAGTGTGGCTGTAGAATAGCAGGGCTGGCTTCCTCTAGAGGCGGCCTGCCTGCCTTGTGGGCACAAACTACCTCGTCTTAGCATACCTCGTTCCTGCTGAGCTGGGCATCCAGCAGGGAAGGACTAGGAGCACTGGTGGTGTGGGCCCACCCTGTCCCTACTCCAGTGTCAGGCCCAAGGAGGTCCCAGCTGCCCTCAGTCTCTAATTGACCAGGTGAGACACCCTGGAAGGAGGAGCACCATGGGGGCACCCAGTGACGGGCCAGAGGGCTCACCTGGTGAGGCCATGCCACCACCTAGCTTGGCTTTTAGGTGTGGCCTTTTTGTGACTCCCTCACATAGTCCATCTTCAACTACATTTGGAAAGAAATGGTTGACAGCATTGGGGGTTGGGGCTTTTTTGGGCCAGGATCTGTAGCCAAATCTGGGCAGATCGAGGAGGACGGTCATTTTTATGGATAAGGAGGCAGCTGGGAGGGAACACCTCTGCACTCAGCAGTGTGTGTACCCATTGGTGGGATAGGCGGAGGCAGATGAGAGTGGCAGATGGGCCCAGACCACCTGTCCATCACCCTTTTTCCTCCCAGAGAAGGAGCTGGAGTTGCTTCGGCAGGAAAACCGGAAGAACATGCTGCTGTCTGTGGCCATCTTCCTCCTTCTGACGCTTATCTACGCCTACTGGACCCTGTGAGCCTGAGATTTCTCCAGTCAGCACAGGCTTCCCCTCAGCTCCGTGGTCACGGCCAAGCAGGCCCTTCAAACCCCAAGAGGACCAAGGTACAAAGGCCAGTTCTCCCTGACCCAGACATCAGAGCAGGGCTTCCTGTTGGCCCAGCCCCTCTTGCCTCCCATTCCTGCTGTGGGGCTTGAGTCTCCAGAAGGACTTTATGTTGGCTTAGCCCAAGGGAAAGGCAATAAAAACCACCCTGGCTGCTTCTGTGTGCTGAGTAAATGTCATGATCTGGTGGCAGCTGGGGGCAATGGGGTGGCATTCAGGATGCAAGGGAGGAGAGGGGCCTGAAGGTAAGCCCCCAGCTTAGGTGGGGAGTAAAGCGTTAGCAAAGTGCTTCCTAAGGCAAACCATGGTGGGCGCCATCTCGAGGACTTGGGCACTGCTGGGGCTGAGAGGCAGACCTTGCACCACTTGTCCGCCACCCCCCACCAAACCCTGTCTTGCCCGCCAGTCGATGCCACTGCCTGTGATTATGGCAGAAAAAATGCAGCCTGTGCAGCAAAGGGCAACTTGGGGACTTGAGGTGGTCGTGTGGTGGTCCCACGGGAGTGCGGAGTTAATCCATCTTCAAGAGGCTGCAAGTCTGGCGAGGTGTGGCAGAGCCAGTGGGCAGCCGGAGCCACGGTAATGACCACACAGACTTAACGGTGAGTGGCCAGTAAATCAGGCGGCGTTTGCAGGAGCGGCAAACACAGACATTCCCCTCCCTCCACCGCCCCCGAGCACAGCCCTCTACTCCCAGCACAGGGGCCAGGAGGGCTGGGAGTGGGAGGCTGGAGTAAGGCTGAGTAGGGCAACCAAAAGGATGAAGGGGCTTGGGAGCCGAGATCACACCAAGTAAGTAAACGCAAGGAAAGGAGTTGCCCTGCGAGCTAAACTAAGGCTGTGAAACATTAAGGAAGGAATCTGGGGGCCCAGGTGAAGGAGCTAAGCAATGTGTAGGCAGCGGGCTCTAAGGGAGAACCTGCACCGGTGATGGGACTGGTGGAGAAACGCTAGCCTAGAGCAGAGAGGGAGAGGCGCCATCAGCACGCGCACGGCCTCCAGTGCAGACGCAGAGCAGGGGAGGTTGGCGGGGTCAGTGAAACCATCTCTCCCTTTCTCTCTTCCCCGTCTAGTGGCACTAATTGGTCTGACGCCTCTGTTATTTTAGTCACACACATTGATCCTGGATTGTCACATTGCCCTGCCGGGCTGTAGGTTCATTCATCCTCTAATCCCTGCTTCTCACAGGAGCCACATAATTTTGAGACTTCCTTGGGCCCCTCTTTGGCAGCAAACAGCAGCCCTGAGCTTGGACAAGGCTCTGATTAAACCCACCCTCTTTTCTCCCCTCTTGAGTACAGCTTCCTCCCCTTCACCTCCAGCCCAAGCTGTTTCATTCACGCAAGCCCCAGACCACAAAGCACCGAAGGACAAGCCCCAGCACAGAGCCACACAGGCATTAAAAATATGTTTATCTTTAATGATCCAAGATTCTGCAAGACACACTGATACCCAGAATTGGGTGGAAATACAGCATCTCAGCGGTGCTGCTGACAGCCTGGGGGATGCTGGCCTGAGACCCCTGAGGTGGAGTCAATTCCAACCTCATGGGGAGCTTCAGTGCCCTCTATCTCCATGGAAACCAGTCTAGCACTGGGATGAGACCCTAGGGAGCCCACAGGAGCATCTCTGAGAGGTATTTCCCATTAAAAACAACCACAGGTTCCCTCCCCCACCCAAAGCTACTGCCCAGCTTCCCCCTCCACCCCGCCAAGATAGAGGAAATGGAGTGACCACAAAAGGACAAAAGCAACTGTGCCTCCTGCTGGGGATGAAAAAACGGAGGGGGGAGGGTGGCAAGGTGGCTGGGACAAACGGGAGTGCCATGATTGCCAGAGGACTGAGTGCAACCCAACCCAACAGGACCTCTGTTACAGTGGGGCCACTACTGTTTGGCGCATAGAAAATGGCAGGTCTTCAAGGCTGCTTCCTCCCCTTCTAGAGCTGCCCGAGGTTTGGATCAAAAGGGGTGAGGCCCAGGAAGGCTCTACAACCCCAGGAAGCAGTCGCACCTACCACCAGACAATGCTACCTGCATCCTGACGTGGTGTCAGAGATGTGGGGTCCACATGCCTCCCTTCCCGGCCTGCGGGACGGTCAGAGGTTTGGGCTGGGAAGAACTCCAGGGAAGACCAGGAGAGGGTAGGGGGAGGAGACAAGAAAATCTCCAACTTGGCATCAAAACAGAGCAAGTTCAAAGAAACAAAACCTTGATTTATATAGCAGCTGCTCCTGGCCAGCTCACAACAGCAGGCCTCCTGCCTCTCAGGGTCGGCCCAATAAAAAGTTGGGCAAAGCAGGAGCATGGCCGCCCCCTCAGGGCACTGTGTGGAACTCAGAAAAGTGAGTCTACAGGATACAGGAAGGAATGGCAGAGCTGAAGCCCTGCTGCCCTCTGACAGACACATCCTCCACTGGCCCCATGTGCCCTGGGCCCTGACCTCAAACGTGCTGTAGGAGCTGCATCCTTCAGGCTGAGTCCCAGCAGGGGAGACAGTTCCCAGGCAGGGCTCCGGGGAGGGAATTCCAAAAAGTGTCCCAGAAGGCCCCAACTGAGCTCTTCAGAGGAGGCCACCAACCTCACGGCCAGGCTCAGGGAACGACAGGGCATTCGGCAGGGGTGGGCATCCTCAGGCGCTGTGCGTCTGGATGAAGGAGAGGACGTCCTCCTTGGACAGCTTGTCTGGGTCCTGGGGCTTCTGGGAGTCATGCACACGGATGCCATCCCCCCACTCCCAGAAGAGCCGGCCGTAGTAGCAGATGCTGGGGAGGAGAAGGGAGGTCAGAGGGCTGTACCCACGTGGAGCAGGACCAAGAGCTCACCACCCATCCTGGCACCCGTGACTTCAGGGATGGGTGTTCTTAAGAGTGTGTGTGTGTGCACTGGGGGCAGGGGGGAGGGCAGGTCTCACTAATGACTCCAATTGAGCGTCTTCCCTCTGGCAGCCAAATGTACCTAGTAGGCCCTGCTCCCTGCCTTCCAGAACCAGCTTTTTTCAACACACAGCTGCTGCTGCTAATTGCATCCTACTGGATCCTTTAATTACTGATATTCCTGGTTTATCTGTCTCTGCTGCTCTAATAGAACAGTATTAGTGTGGTGACACACTGGTGTCAGTGGCTAATTACAGGCACATCAGGGCTACTGGCTGCTGTTGAAACCTATGACCAACAATCCGGCAACACACTGGGTCCAAAGGCAAGACTGTGGACCTCAGCATTTTAGCCCACACCCGGCCAGGGTCGGGCCCTTCACACCCAGGACCCCCAACCATCACAGCCATACCCTCGTGGGAAGCCCCTGCATGGGCAGCAGTCAGTCTCAGGACCCGGGTGTGCCCCGAGAGGTCAGGCTGGCATTCTAGCAGGAGTACCTGGGGCTGCAGGGGGCAGGCCTGGAAGAAGGCTACTTACTGAAATGGAGCAATGGCGTCTGAAGGGAGGTCAAAGGTAGAGTTCTTGGTTTTCTTGTTGTAGAAGAACTTCCTCTTGAAGCTTTTGCTGAATCCCATAGTCCATGGCTCTGACAGAAGGAAAGGGGGAAGAAGCCCAGAAAGGACACAAAATACCCATGGGGGACAGGTCAGGCCAATGAAGGGCATGCCTGCCTTCACGCCCGTTCCTCCACTCCCATCCCCGCCAAACAGCAGCGGAGAAGAGCCTGTGAGGACACAGCCTTCATCACCCACCCAAAGGGGCTCCAGGAAGACAACTAAGATAATTCTCAACAACTCTCCCCAGTCCCGCCAACCTGCTACCAGGGCAACATCTCTCGGGCCCTGGCAGAGGGAGTAGGAGTCTGTTAGCCAGAGGGAACTAAGGAAAAAGGATTCTACAGGTGATACGAATGGCCAAGCTTGACTTTCTGGATCTGCTGTTGCCCACTGCGAAGGCCCTTCTCCTGCCTTGAGGACACCACGTGTGCATATACAAGTTGGGCTCCCCTCTCTCCAGCCCCAGCACAACCCCCCCAGGATCCACCGAAGAACAGAAGAGGCTCAGGGAACACAGTCCCGCTCAACATACACCTCAAAGAAATGCCCACCTCAGTAGGGAGCCCTTAGCTCTGGCTCAAGTAGGGTCTGGGCCAGTTGCCCTGGCTGAGGGAGTGGGGTTAGGGAACAGTGGCTCATCACCCACCATTCACTGTCCTGACAATGTAGAGGCCAGTGGGCACAAAGTGCCGGTCGTCCCGCCCTGTATAGCTGAGCTTTGGCGTGCCACTGGAGCCCTTGATGATCTTCATTTCCAACCTTGATTTTCCAGAGTAGGCATGCAAACAGGAAGCGTGAGAGTGTGTGTGTGTGTGTGTGTGTATGTGTGTGTGTGTGAGAGAGAGAGAGAGAGAGAGAGAGAGAGAGCCCTAACGTTAGTCTCTGGCTAATGTCAAAATCAGCCAACCAACCACAGTACTTTACCTCAGTTCAACATGAGAAACTGAGGCAGAGACTTGAGTTGCTCCAGGCCACACAGCAAGTGAGTTTGAGTGCGGTGCTGGGTTTAGAACTCAGGCTCTGAACTCCCAACTAAGCAGTGGAGGAAGGGAAGTGACACATGCCCCTGCTATGTTGCTGCTGTTTGTGGGGTGTCAGGGTGACACCGGTAAGGGTAAGATCTGACTACGAGTGCCACTGGATCTTCAGTTCACCACCCATGGCATCAGTGTGGCTACTAAAGAGTTAATTCGGGAGCACTGAGACCCAGCCCAGCTCCAGTGGCCACAGGGGCACACCCAGGATGAGACCCTCAGATCTGAGCACCCTGCACACCGCTAAGATTATGAGGAAGCAGTTACACCCCCTCTACCCCTCCAGGCTCAATCTCTCTGTCAGCACCAGGAGCTGGGATTTATAGTGTTTCAAGCAGCTTGCTGCTCTGCCCCTAGCAGGGACAATCGTAACTGTTACAGCATCAACAAGCCTGCTGTTATTTCTGCCTGATGCACACACCCCTCGTAACTGTTACAGCATCAGTGAGCCTGTATTTCTGCCTGACACACACCCGCCCTGCTCCCCTCCTGACAGTGCTGAATCAGCTCTTAGCTGGGGGGCCCTTGGCTGCAGCTGAGCCACGCAGGCAAAGGAGGTGGGGGGGCGGTAGAGGCAGCCACCAGGGCAACTCACCACCGCACCCCTAACCCACCGCTACAGAAAAAGAGAACGAATCTTGGACACTGCCATGCCCCCCACCCCAACTCCTCTCAAATCCTGAGCTACCCTGGCTGAGTCACTCACCTGACAAAAATCTTCTCCATCTCCTCCAGCCTATATACCTCCTTCACCCTGTGGACAGACGGACAAAGAGCTGACAAAGGATTCTTGGTGGGACACTTGTCTGGGCAGCAGCTGGTAGGCAGGAGGCTGTGCCTATCCTCACCTTCTGCCTCAGGCCCTGCACCACCCAACCCACCAAGAATGAGGACCCCTAGCCTGTCACTGCCATCCTCCACAGACAAGCCCTAGGTTTCAGAGCTGCCAAGCACCCCCTGGAGCCTGCCCCAGGGCACCCGGGGAGCGCAGCTATGGTTCAGGAAGTCAGGTGGGGGAAAGAGGAAGGTCTGGCAGACGAAGATGTGCCTGTCAGCATTCCCACCCTGGGTCACCGTCACCATCTCTAGAGGCCAGAACACCAAGGGCCAGGCTCTTGCCCAGGTCTGTCTACATGGATTTTAGGCCTTCCTGTAACAGAGTTGCTTCCAAATCGTCCTAATAGGCCTATTACCATTAGGGGTGAGGAGACCCCCCTACCCAGGATGCAGGGCTCCTGTTTGATGCCCAGCCTTCCACCTCTGGGGGCCCCTGAACACGCCTTTGGAACTGCTACTGAGTAAGGTGCCCAGAAGCCAAGCAACCAGACCGTCACAAGCAGCAGAGGCAGGACCCCTGGAAGCTGCTTCTCAGGAACCGGCAGACAGGACATTTTAAAGTGCAAGAAGAAATTACTTTTAGACTTTCAGAAGACTTCTAAAAGTGCATTCCCACTATTGGATTTAATCCTATGTAAATCTGTATTAAAAAGAATAATGAAAATTATTTTGATAAAATGTACCTCAGTCTCTAGCCACATGAAGCCCCAAAGATAATAACCTCAGACCTCAGCCCAGACTGGAAAAGTCTGTTCCATCTGTCTGCTCCCTCACTGTTACCCTCTAAAGGCCTAGAACTTTTACATTACCTAACGTGGCAACAAACCATGGCCTTCTTTCCATGCACCAAGGATCCCATTACCTCAAACCAACCTTTTCTTTTTCATGTTCAAAAACTCCCATTCCCTCAGCACCCTTTTCTTACCTGAAAAAAATGAAAAGGCCAGGATTGATATGCTAATGATATTCAAGCATGAATGTGTGGCTCACAAGGTGTGTTAGTGCTCTCAGAGGCATGTGTGTCTTAAATGAGGATGCCTTAAACCTGAGGAACGAACCTCTCCTGTGGAGGTTGGCCCACTGTGACAGGCAGGATGGGGGATACTCTGGGGCAAAGGAGTCACCTACCCAGCACCCCCAAGCAAATCACTCAATGGCAGTCTGATCTCTAATGCCAGCCTGGTCTGGTCTCCTCCACTGAGCCCTCCCAGCCCTCACAGGACAGGGAGGCAGGCACTGGCCAGAAAGAAGCAATGGGAGAGGAGGATTTGGGGGGAGAGATGATCTGCTCACCTGATGGGATTCATGTCAGGCCGACTGGGCTTGGAAACAGCTTTCACAAATTTCTCAGCAAGCTGAATTCTACAATCCAAACAGAGTCTCTCAGAGGCAAGTAAGGGTATCTTTACCAGCACCTGCAGCCCCAGGGCACTGTCATTGGCACCAGTGGGAGTACACTCCTGAATCTGCAGCAAAACTGCTCCAAGAGGCAGCACTCATGTCTCCCAGGAAGCCCACCCTTGCCCTTCTCCAGTGATGTCGTCATGAACGCCCTCTCCCCCACTCTGGATTCTGACCTCTACTTTCAATACATCTTGGTTGGTTTCCCTGAAGTGTAACTTCGGCTGTGTTCAGTCACCTCCACCAGAACTTCAAGCATCATCTTTATTCTGTGCATCGGCTCCTTCACCCCAAACCACAGATACCACAGTACACCCACTCAGATGAACGAACTTAGGAGTGACTTCAGCACCATAGCGGTGTAAAATGTCTCTCCTTTTTGTACCCCCCTTTTAAACGACTGATTAGGAATCTATCCATGAACAAAAGTACCTCTGTGGGAGTTGTGGGATCCATAAACTGACTTAAGTGGGACCACCAAGAACAGAACACATTCTTCAGAGGAGAAGACCCTCCCTCTTCCCCATAAGGTCACCCTCTTGCTCAACCTTAAAACAAACATCACCTCTGATCTGAACAGCTGAGGCAAAATAGAGTGTGCTAGTATGTATGAAATCAAGGCCCAAGTCCTGGTAACTGGAAGTGTCAACACCAATTTCTCACCCTGCCCTTGGAACCAGCTAGTGGGTAGAAGAGGGAAACTCTAAGGATGCTCTTAAGCAGAGAAAGCCTGGGAGAGGCCCAAGCCACAGAGGCTGCCGCCATAGAGCTGCCCTGGCCCACCCCGGCCCACCTTCCCTCCCCCAGGGCCCAGGTCAGACCGTTGGTTAAAGTGCTGCTCCCGCACGTCGCTGCCATTCAGCACAAGGACATCGAGGATGTGGATGGCACTAATCTTCCGCTGGGCCTTTCCCTAGAAGGACAAGTATGCTGCCCACCCTGCCAGGAATTGGCCTGGGGCTCACTCTGCCCACGGTGGCACGCTGGCCTCCATTCTACACATAGCCGGGGGAAGGGAAGGGCTCTAAACACAGGATATTTCTCTCACCTCCCTCCCAGTTGATTCTCAGCACCAGGCTGGCCCATGCTTCTGAGAAGACAGAGGCCTGAGGTGATGGGTGATGAGCCCCCTTGAATCTCAAACCCAGTGAGGCTGCCGCCATGGTGCTCCAGCAGGACCTGGCTTCCCACTCTGGCCAACTGTTCCCACTGACTGTTCTGAAAGTTATCTGTATGGCTGTAATACCCAAAGCTCATGGGAAATAACAAGTTGCTTCTTTCCCAAGGAATCCTTGGTCAATAACAATCAGCAGCTAAAAAATATGCAGCAGGTTCACCAGGGACTTTGCTACACAGAGATGATCAAGATCTCCTAAACATAAGGAGACTGTGGTCCTTCCTACCTGAATATGCCATGGCTTAGAGCAACTACTCGAGGAGGAGGAACAATTACAAAGCATTCGCCAGGCCTTGGGCCCTCTCAGGCACCACATACACATAACCCAGTTAACTCAGGGGGCATGGGGGCGAAGGGACAGGCCCAGCTGTTCCCCAGATGGCAGAGCCATACACGTGAGCAGAACCACCTCTAACCTCCCCTTTCAGCTCATGGACAATCTCCACAGAGAGCAGAGTGTCCCGGGGTAGCTCTGTCTTCAGGTCCAGCTTGACCCAGCGGTCTGACTGGCGGCCATCCCATGTGTAGATCTGAGACTTCTATGGGCAGAGAGAAAGGGCCAGGTCAGGCAGACAAAGACATTGAGTGGTGAGAAGCTCAGCTCTCAAAAGGGCTTTTAGTTGGTGGCTACAAGCTGATGGGGCTGGGAAATGCCAGAAGAAAAGGTCTCAGAGAGATTAGTCAGTTATACTTCGTACACTATAATGACAGTGTTGTCCTCCACTGCCTCAGTGGAAGAGAAGAGCTCTGACTCTGTCCCACTAGGAGGGAACAGGCTCAGGGCACTATTCAAGAGGCCTGAGTTCATGATCAGAGGCCTTCAAGAAAGATCCAGCTTGGTGTATGTCTGAAGTGGGTTTGGTGAAGGGTCCGGAGAACAGAGCAGAGCAGAGAGAAAGTAAAAAATGATAAAGTGTGAGAGGACACAGAGAAAGTAAGTGAGGAAGAGGAGATAAAACTATAAAGACAACTCAGAGTGAAAAGAAAGAGCAATGAGGACTTTACCCAATAAAGATATAGAACTGCCAAGGTTTTCCCTCACCTCATTTTAGACTCCAAAGACAGGGGATGACATGGGATGGTGGTGGTGTTGCAAAGAAATAGCTGCATGGGCTCAAGCCAGCTTAGCCTACTGACCATCCTGCTAGCCTAGAAGCTCCACATCACAAGAAAGGAGGCAGTGTTCCCTTTAGCGATACATGGAGGTGAATAAGCAAATACATGGATAAATGAAAGATAGAAAGAATGAATGAATGATATTTGGCTAACTTAGAGGAAGAAAGGAAGTGAAGTTTCAAGAAATACCTTCCCTGCAGTCAAAGCTCCAGCTCCCTGGTGCCAAGAGAACGTGCACCAAGTGTGGCAGGCAGCTGCCCAGATTCCCACAGACAGACAGCAAGCTTCCACCACCCAAGCTGGGTAGGAAGCCAGCTGCAGACTTACCCCCAGGCCGATGAGGAACTTCTGCTCACTGCCAGACACCATGCAGCGGTAGTCGAGCACTGGGCGGATCTTCTCCAGGGTTTTGGAAGTAAGCAGCGTGGGCTTATAGCTGAAGATGTCGATCTCAGTGCCCTGCAGCCCCGGGTCAGAGAAAACACGGCTGGGTTGGGGGAAGGGACAGGCGCTCAGTACGGGTGCCTGGGGGGTGGGGGGTGGGGCAGGGAGTTAGGGCAGGCTGGGGGAGGGGAGGGACAGGAAGCACTTGCTGTCTGAAACATGCCCCCTGCTCTACCTACACATGCACTAACTGGGATCTAATTCTGTCTGCTTGGAGTGTTCCTTTAGGACCTATTAGGAGAGCCTGGGAAAGGAAAGAACACCGAGTCCCCAGAGTACAGATCGATTTACCAGAGCTATAAGGAAATGTCACCAGAATATAAAAGCCTCCCCTTCACTAAAACTGAAGGCAAAGACTTGCAAGCAGTTGGTTTGAAAGCAGCTAAGTAATCTCTCTACGCATTCAGAAAAATTTACACGTGCTATTTTTTTTTTTTGAGGCCATCTTGAACCTCATTCTCCAGTCCCTAACCAGCACAATGGCCCATGATCTGGGCCAGATTTAAATAAAGCCCAGGGAAAAGCTGGAAGTCAGGTGGTAGGAAAACACAGAGCAGAAGAATTCTGAGGACCACTCACCAGAAACAGAACAGAAAGTCTAAGTTTAGGCCAGCTCCACTGTGAGCTCTCCTGGCAGCCCCTCCTGGCCCTCTGACCAGCTCCCCAGCCTAAGATCATCCCATACTTCATGTCTCCCCTGCAGGCACACTCACAGGACCCTAAACTTGCCAGGGAGTGAGAGCCAGCACCACCCTTTGGGCAGCGGGAATGCTGAACAGAACACATCTCGGGCCAAGAATCTTCAGGCAGCCTGATGGGCTCCCAGGGAACTCAACACCCTACACCAAAAATTCCCATCTGTGGTGGCCTCAGCCCAGCCCCTGGGAACCCATGTGGTACCTGCACAAGCCCTCTGGAGGCCAGGCATCTGGGGGTCTCAGTGATACTACATCTAATTAGGCCTCTCTAACTTTTTATTTTCACCAGATACTAAGCTTACCTGGATTAGCTCGAAGAACTTAGATTTTGGGTCTGTGGAAGAAGGAGCAACTCTAGCCTGGTCTGGGATCTAAAACAAGACAGCAAAGAGCTTTGGTTTTCAAACGCATTTTTGACCAAGGCTGTGTGTGAGTTTACGCAGGCAAGGGCATAGGCTCAGGCTGAGCAAGAGGAAATGGCACACAACAAAGGAAGCTGGGGTGGGGTGGGAGTGGAGTTGGCTAATTCAGTCACTGCTCCCTTTCAGGCCCTGTGGTAGCACACCCCAAAGGCCACTTACCTTTCTCTGGGGCTCTCTGTGGTCAGTGTTGCTACCCAGGGCCACCAGCAGGAAAATGAGGCCTGTTTACCCACCACCCTTGTCCTTGCTAACCAGCCTGCAGGGCTAAACGAGCAGTGAAAGGGCCAAGGAGGTTACTCCCAACAATGCTGAGACATCCAATTCTGGAGTGCTGTGAGGGCAGGCAGATCTCTTCATTGGGGCAGGGGCGGGGAACCCTAAGGTGACCGGGTTGGGAGTCAGTCCCATTCTTCTTTAAAGTTTCCCTGCCCTGGAGCAAAAACGGGCTGGGGAGACACTCACCCCCCAAAGCCGGAGGCACTCTTTCCGGATCTCTGCCTGCCGAGGCTCACTCAGTGTCCTGGGAAAATGAAGCCAGTAAATGACTAAAACGTCAAAGGCATACAAGGAGTGTGCCTCCCGTGCACCCATCAGAACCTCAGAGAGAGGACGTCAGTGTGTACATGCACATACGAGGCCAAGTTGCCATTACCCAGGGTGCTTATAAGACTCCCATGCCTCTGCCTCTTGGAGACAGGAGCTCAGATATACACAAAATGAGATGGCCTCCTTGTCCCACCACAAAGGGAAGGGAGGAGACCACCCTCCTGACCACCCTGCATGTCAGGGTCCCCACACACCCTTCTTCCAATTACCCATCGGCACATGCTGGCTCCTCTGACAAAGGCCACATTGAGTCCATCCCAGTGGATGTCACCACATCCCAGAAAGCTGAATTAACTTATGCTCACCCCCTACCAGAGGTTTTCCTTGACCAGTCCTACATCTCCTCTCTTGATCACTCTTTACCCTGTGTCCCCTGAACGTTAGATGTTCTACGCATGCTATGCCACTCTACATCCTCTGATGCACTGTTAACAACTTTCCTGTATCCTTTTCCTGGCTTACCCTTGTCTGTCCAAAGACAACATAATCTTTGAGGGCAAGGTTCATGCCATATGCTCCTCTGGCATCCTTCACAGACTACAGCAAAGTATGAGATTAAAAAAAGTAGGTATTTTTAAGTGTTTGTGTAAATGAAATAAACAAAGAGCTCAGGAGGAGGAACAAAACATAAAGATCTTCCCTTGAAATAGGTGAATTCTGGAAAGGGGCAACACTCACGTGTCTTGAACAAAGGCATGGATTTTGGCCAGAGCTTTGATCTGCAGACTACAATGGCTAGAAGAAAAAAAATGATTTTATCTCAGAAGGATTACCAAAAAAGACAGCCAATAGACATCAGGACAGAGAAGTTTAGCCAGAGCAGTGGCCATCTATGTTTGAGGGAGGGTCTAGAGAGTCAAAAGAGAAACCCCTAGACCATACCCTTAAGGTACCTGATAAAGGCTTAGGGTAAAGCAGAAGAACTGAGTCAAACCCTCCAGACACTCAGATCCCAAGTCCAGCTAAAAGGAAGGTTCTGATAGCATCCTTAAAAATTTGAAAGCAGTAGTGAATTGATTCTTTTTTTTTTTTTTTTTAAAGAATCTTAGTTTTGCAGGATCTTAGTTCCCCAACCAGGGATCGAAACTGTGCCCCCTGCAGTGGAAGCGTGGAATCCTAACCACTGGACCACCAGGGAATTCTCTGAACTGATTGTAAATAAAGCAACAACAGAGCGCAGACCCAGTTCAACTACACACTAAACTGACTTACATGCACCAACAGCTGCCCTTTCTACTTTAGGCTCCATGACTCTTTTAGACACAACGTCTGGCTTTTAATTTTAAAAGTGAGACGTGATAAAGCAAGATGTGACCCACTGACAAGATGGAAAACAGTCCAATAGAACAAGACCCAGAGGTGATCCAAATGTTGGAATTATCAGACAGGACCTTTAAAATAACTGTGAAAAACACGTTAAAGGATCTAGTGGAAAAGTATAACATGCATAAAAGATGGAGAATATTGGCAGAGATATAAAAACTGTATTTTGGGGACTTCCCTAATGGTGCAGTGGTTAAGACTCCATGCTCCCAATGCAGGGGGCCCAGGTCCGATCCCTAGCCAAGGAACTAGATCCCACATGCATGCGCAACTAAGAGTTTGCATGCCACAACTCAGGAGCCCGCATGCCGCAACTAAGGAGCCCACCTGCCACAACCAAAGGAGCCCACATGCCACAACTAAGGAGGCCATGAGCCGCAACTAAGACCCAGCACAACCAAATAAATTAATTAAAATAAATAAATAAATAATAAAAACTGTATTTTTAAAAAGCAAATAAAAACTCTAGAAATGAAAAGTATATTAGAAATAAATTTTTTTTACTTATTTAATTTACTGACGTATAGTTGATTTACAATATTATGTTAGTTGCAGGTATACAACATAGTGATTCAAAATTTTAATATATTACACTCTATTTAAAGTTATAAAATATTGGCTATATATCCTTGTAGCTTACATATTGTACACATAGTAGTTTGTACCTGTTAATCCCCTACCCCTATCTTGCCCCTCCCCTCCTCCCTCTCCCCACTGGCAACCACTAGTTTGTTCTCTAAATCTGTGAGTCTGTTTCTGTTTTATTATTCATTCATTTTTTAGATTCCACATATAAGTGATAACATACAGTATTTGTCTTTCTCTGACTGATTTCACTAAGGTCC